>NC_080841.1:1945971-6745971 GCF_030435755.1 Ochotona princeps
CCTCTCTCTCCTCCCTCTTCCTCTCTCCTCCCCTCTTCCTCTCTCCTTCCCTCTTCCTCTCTCTCCTTCCCTCTTCCTCTCTCCTCCCCTCTTCCTCTCTCTCCTTCCCTCTTCCTCTCTCTCCTTCCCTCTTCCTCTCTCCTTCCCTCTTCCTCTCTCCTTCCCTCTTCCTCTCTCCTTCCCTCTTCCTCTCTCTCCTCCCCTCTTCCTCTCTCCTCCACCTCTTCCTCTCTCCTTCCCTCTTCCTCTCTCCTCCCCTCTTCCTCTCTCTCCTCCCCTCTTCCTCTCTCCTCCCCTCTTCCTCTCTCTCCTTCCCTCTTCCTCTCTCCTTCCCTCTTCCTCTCTCCTTCCCTCTTCCTCTCTCTCCTCCCTCTTCCTCTCTCCTCCACCTCTTCCTCTCTCCTTCCCTCTTCCTCTCTCTCCTCCCCTCTTCCTCTCTCCTTCCCTCTTCCTCTCTCCTTCCCTCTTCCTCTCTCTCCTCCCCTCTTCCTCTCTCCTCCACCTCTTCCTCTCTCCTCCCCTCTTCCTCTCTCCTCCCCTCTTCCTCTCTCTCCTCCCCTCTTCCTCTCTCCTCCCCTCTTCCTCTCTCCTCCCTCTTCCTCTCTCCTCCCCTCTTCCTCTCTCTCCTCCCCTCTTCCTCTCTCCTCCCCTCTTCCTCTCTCCTTCCTCTTCCTCTCTCTCTCCTTCCCTCTCCTCTCTCTCCTTCCCTCTTCCTCTCTCCTCCCTCTTCCTCTCTCCTTCCCTCTTCCTCTCTCCTCCCCTCTTCCTCTCTCCTCCCTCTTCCTCTCTCTCCTCCCCTCTTCCTCTCTCCTCCACCTCTTCCTCTCTCCTTCCCTCTTCCTCTCTCCTCCCCTCTTCTCTCTCCTTCCCTCTTCCTCTCTCTCCTTCCCTCTTCCTCTCTCCTCCCTCTTCCTCTCTCTCCTTCCCTCTTCCTCTCTCCTCCCCTCTTCCTCTCTCCTCCCCTCTTCCTCTCTCTCCTCCCCTCTTCCTCTCTCCTCCACCTCTTCCTCTCTCCTCCCCTCTTCCTCTCTCCTCCCCTCTTCCTCTCTCCTCCTCCCCTTCCTCTCTCCTCCACCTCTTCCTCTCTCCTTCCTCTTCCTCTCTCCTTCCCCTCTTCCTCTCTCTCCTTCCCTCTTCCTCTCTCCTTCCCTCTTCCTCTCTCTCCTGCCCCTCTTCCTCTCTCCTTCCCTCTTCCTCTCTCCTTCCCTCTTCCTCTCTCTCCTCCCCTCTTCTCTCCTTCCCTCTTCCTCTCTCCTTCCCTCTTCACTCTCTCCTCCCCTCTTCCTCTCTCCTCCCCTCTTCCTCTCTCCTCCCCTCTTCCTCTCTCCTCCCCTCTTCCTCTCTCCTCCCCTCTTCCTCTCTCCTCCACCTCTCTCTCTCCTTCCCTCTTCCTCTCTCCTTCCCTCTTCTCTCTCTCCTTCCCTCTTCCTCTCTCCTTCCCTCTTCCTCTCTCTCCTCCCCTCTTCCTCTCTCCTTCCCTCTTCCTCTCTCCTTCCCTCTTCCTCTCTCTCCTCCCCTCTTCCTCTCTCCTCCCCTCTTCCTCTCTCCTTCCCCTCTTCCTCTCTCTCCTTCCCTCTTCCTCTCTCCTCCTCTTCCTCTCTCCTCCCTCTCCTCTCTCTTCCCTCTTCCCTCTCCTCCCTCTTCCTTCCTCTCTCCTCCCCTCTTCCTCTCTCCTCCACCTCTTCCTCTCTCTCTCCTCTCCCTCTTCCTCTCTCCTCCCCTCTTCCTCTCTCCTCCCTCTCCTCTCTCCTCCCCTCTTCCTCTCTCCTCCACCTCTTCCTCTCTCCTTCCCTCTTCCTCTCTCCTCCTCCTCTTCCTCTCTCCTCCCTCTTCCTCTCTCCTCCCTCTTCCTCTCTCCTCCACCTCTTCCTCTCTCCTCCCCTCTTCCTCTCTCCTCCCCTCTTCCTCTCTCCTCCACCTCTTCCTCTCTCTCCTTCCCTCTTCCTCTCTCTCCTCCCCTCTTCCTCTCTCCTTCCCTCTTCCTCTCTCCTTCCCTCTTCCTCTCTCTCCTCCCCTCTTCCTCTCTCCTCCACCTCTTCCTCTCTCCTTCCCTCTTCCTCTCTCCTCCCCTCTTCCTCTCTCCTCCCCTCTTCCTCTCTCCTCCCTCTTCCTCTCTCCTTCCCTCTTCCTCTCTCTCCTCCCCTCTTCCTTCTCTCCTCCACCTCTTCCTCTCTCCTCCCCTCTTCCTCTCTCCTCCCTCTTCCTCTCTCTCCTTCCCCTCTTCCTCTCTCCTCCCCTCTTCCTCTCTCCTCCCCTCTTCCTCTCTCCTTCCCCTCTTCCTCTCTCTCCTCCCCTCTTCCTCTCTCCTCCCCTCTTCCTCTCTCCTTCCCTCTTCCTCTCTCTCCTTCCCTCTTCCTCTCTCCTTCCCTCTTCCTCTCTCCTCCCCTCTTCCTCTCTCCTCCCTCTTCCTCTCTCTCCTCCCCTCTTCCTCTCTCCTCCACCTCTTCCTCTCTCCTTCCCTCTTCCTCTCTCCTTCCCTCTTCCTCTCTCCTTCCCTCTTCCTCTCTCCTTCCCTCTTCCTCTCTCCTTCCTCTTCCTCTCTCCTTCCCTCTTCCTCTCTCTCCTCCCCTCTTCCTCTCTCCTCCACCTCTTCCTCTCTCCTCCCCTCTTCCTCTCTCCTCCCCTCTTCCTCTCTCCTCCCCTCTTCCTCTCTCTCCTCCCCTCTTCCTCTCTCCTCCACCTCTTCCTCTCTCCTTCCCCTCTTCCTCTCTCCTTCCCTCTTCCTCTCTCTCCTCCCCTCTTCCTCTCTCCTCCCCTCTTCCTCTCTCTCCTCCCCTCTTCCTCTCTCCTTCCCTCTTCCTCTCTCCTTCCTCTTCCTCTCTCTCCTCCCCTCTTCCTCTCTCTCCTTCCCTCTTCCTCTCTCCTCCCCTCTTCCTCTCTCCTTCCCTCTTCTCTCTCTCCTCCCCTCTTCCTCTCTCCTTCCCTCTTCCTCTCTCCTTCCCTCTTCCTCTCTCTCCTCCCCTCTTCCTCTCTCCTCCACCTCTTCCTCTCTCCTTCCCTCTTCCTCTCTCCTCCCCTCTTCCTCTCTCTCCCCCCTCTTCCTCTCTCCTCCCCTCTTCCTCTCTCTCCTTCCCTCTTCCTCTCTCCTTCCTCTTCCTCTCTCCTTCCCTCTTCCTCTCTCTCCTCCCCTCTTCCTCTCTCCTCCACCTCTTCCTCTCTCCTTCCCTCTTCCTCTCTCTCCTCCCCTCTTCCTCTCTCCTTCCCTCTTCCTCTCTCCTTCCCTCTTCCTCTCTTCTCCTCCCCTCTTCCTCTCTCCTCCACCTCTTCCTCTCTCCTTCCCTCTTCCTCTCTTCCTCCCCCTCTTCCTCTCGTCCTCCCCTCTTCCTCTCTCTCCTTCCCTCTTCCTCTCTCCTTCCCTCTTCCTCTCTCTCCTCCCCTCTTCCTCTCTCCTCCACCTCTTCCTCTCTCCTCCCCTCTTCCTCTCTCCTCCCTCTTCCTCTCTCTCCTCCCTCTTCCTCACTCCTCCCCTCTTCCTCTCTCCTCCCCTCTTCCTCTCTCCTCCCCTCTTCCTCTCTCTCCTCCCCTCTTCCTCTCTCCTCCCCTCTTCCTCTCTCCTTCCCTCTTCCTCTCTCTCCTTCCCTCTTCCTCTCTCTCCTTCCCTCTTCTCTCTCCTTCCCTCTTCCTCTCTCCTTCCCTCTTCCTCTCTCCTCCCCTCTTCCTCTCTCCTCCCCTCTTCCTCTCTCTCCTCCCCTCTTCCTCTCTCCTCCACCTCTTCCTCTCTCCTTCCCTCTTCCTCTCTCCTCCCCTCTTCCTCTCTCCTTCCCTCTTCCTCTCTCTCCTTCCCTCTTCCTCTCTCCTCCCCTCTTCCTCTCTCTCCTTCCCTCTTCCTCTCTCCTCCCCTCTTCCTCTCTCCTCCCCTCTTCCTCTCTCTCCTCCCCTCTTCCTCTCTCCTCCACCTCTTCTCTCTCCTCCCCTCTTCCTCTCTCCTCCCCTCTTCCTCTCTCTCCTCCCCTCTTCCTCTCTCCTCCACCTCTTCCTCTCTCCTTCCCTCTTCCTCTCTCCTTCCCTCTTCCTCTCTCTCCTTCCCTCTTCCTCTCTCCTTCCCTCTTCCTCTCTCTCCTTCCCTCTTCCTCTCTCCTCCCCTCTTCCTCTCTCCTCCCCTCTTCCTCTCTCTCCTTCCCTCTTCCTCTCTCCTTCCTCTTCCTCTCTCCTCCCCTCTTCCTCTCTCTCCTCCCCTCTTCCTCTCTCCTCCCCTCTTCCTCTCTCTCCTCCCCTCTTCCTCTCTCTCCTTCCCTCTTCCTCTCTCTCCTTCCCTCTTCCTCTCTCCTTCCCTCTTCCTCTCTCCTTCCCTCTTCCTCTCTCTCCTCCCCTCTTCCTCTCTCCTCCACCTCTTCCTCTCTCCTCCCCTCTTCCTCTCTCCTCCCCTCTTCCTCTCTCTCCTCCCCTCTTCCTCTCTCCTCCACCTCTTCCTCTCTCCTTCCCTCTTCCTCTCTCCTTCCCTCTTCCTCTCTCTCCTTCCCTCTTCCTCTCTCCTTCCCTCTTCCTCTCTCTCCTTCCCTCTTCCTCTCTCCTCCCCTCTTCCTCTCTCTCCTCCCCTCTTCCTCTCTCTCCTCCCCTCTTCCTCTCTCTCCTCCCCTCTTCCTCTCTCTCCTCCCCTCTTCCTCTCTCTCCTTCCCTCTTCCTCTCTCTCCTTCCCTCTTCCTCTCTCCTTCCCTCTTCCTCTCTCCTTCCCTCTTCCTCTCTCTCCTCCCCTCTTCCTCTCTCCTCCACCTCTTCCTCTCTCCTCCCCTCTTCCTCTCTCCTCCCCTCTTCCTCTCTCTCCTCCCCTCTTCCTCTCTCCTCCACCTCTTCCTCTCTCCTTCCCTCTTCCTCTCTCCTTCCCTCTTCCTCTCTCTCCTTCCCTCTTCCTCTCTCCTCCCCTCTTCCTCTCTCTCCTTCCCTCTTCCTCTCTCCTCCCCTCTTCCTCTCTCTCCTTCCCTCTTCCTCTCTCCTTCCCTCTTCCTCTCTCCTTCCCTCTTCCTCTCTCTCCTTCCCTCTTCCTCTCTCCTCCCCTCTTCCTCTCTCTCCTTCCTCTTCCTCTCTCCTTCCCTCTTCCTCTCTCCTTCCCTCTTCCTCTCTCCTTCCCTCTTCCTCTCTCTCCTTCCCTCTTCCTCTCTCCTTCCCTCTTCCTCTCTCCTCCCCTCTTCCTCTCTCTCCTCCCCTCTTCCTCTCTCCTCCCCTCTTCCTCTCTCTCCTTCCCTCTTCCTCTCTCCTCCCCTCTTCCTCTCTCTCCTTCCCTCTTCCTCTCTCTCCTTCCCTCTTCCTCTCTCCTCCCCTCTTCCTCTCTCCTTCCCTCTTCCTCTCTCCTCCCCTCTTCCTCTCTCTCCTTCCCTCTTCCTCTCTCCTTCCCTCTTCCTCTCTCCTTCCCTCTTCCTCTCTCTCCTCCCCTCTTCCTCTCTCCTTCCCTCTTCCTCTCTCCTTCCCTCTTCCTCTCTCCTTCCCTCTTCCTCTCTCCTCCCCTCTTCCTCTCTCTCCTTCCCTCTTCCTCTCTCCTTCCCTCTTCCTCTCTCCTTCCCTCTTCCTCTCTCTCTCTCCTCCCCTCTTCCTCTCTCCTTCCCTCTTCCTCTCTCCTTCCCTCTTCCTCTCTCCTTCCCTCTTCCTCTCTCCTTCCCTCTTCCTCTCTCCTCCACCTCTTCCTCTCTCTCCTTCCCTCTTCCTCTCTCTCCTCCCCTCTTCCTCTCTCCTTCCCTCTTCCTCTCTCCTTCCCTCTTCCTCTCTCCTCCCCTCTTCCTCTCTCCTTCCCTCTTCCTCTCTCCTCCCCTCTTCCTCTCTCCTCCACCTCTTCCTCTCTCCTCCCCTCTTCCTCTCTCCTCCCCTCTTCCTCTCTCTCCTCCCCTCTTCCTCTCTCCTCCACCTCTTCCTCTCTCCTTCCCTCTTCCTCTCTCCTTCCCTCTTTCTCTCTCTCCTCCACCTCTTTCCTTCTTCTCCTCCTCTGTCCCTCTCTTTTTCCCAGCTCCCCTTCCTCCCCCTTTGTCTTTCCATTTCTCTGTCTCCTTCTCTCTCTTCCCTATCCTCCTCCTCTCTCTCCTCTCCTTTCCTCTCTTTGTAATACTTTGAAATAGTAAATCGACTTCAAAAAAATTACCTTTGACTTTAAATGTCCAAGTCTCCACTCAGAATAAGCCCCAACACAATCATAAGGGAAAAACAAGCAGCAGTAAACATTTCTGTTTTCCTCAAATTTGCCTCCATGTAACATCTTCTGTCCTCCTTGATTGCTTCAGGTCCTTGGGAGAGCGTAAGACCAACCACACAACCCTGTGAGCATGGGCGATCTCACCTAAGGGGCAGATGTGACACAAAGAGCCTGGAGCCCCAGCGTTACCACACAACAACCAGGGAAGGAATCAAGCTTCCCCGGGAATATGGCCATCAGAGTGGGAGGATGGATGAGGGAAAGAATGGAACAGAGGTTCAGAGACCTCGAACTCATTCATTCCTATGAGGGCAAAAGAAACTGCAGGGCGCTGGGCACAGAGCACAGGGTGTGGGAAGCAGGCTGAAGCCGACGGAGGAGGGCTGCACATTGGGCAGAGAGGATAAGATGCCAGCTGGACCACCTACATGCCCTTTCAGGGTGCCTGGGTTCAGGTTCCAGTGTCACTCATTCTTTAGGATGAAGCAGTAATGGCTCAAGTAGATGGATTTCTGCCTGCCATGGGGGAGATCTGGATTGAGTTCCAGGCTCCTAGATTCATCCTGCCCCAGTTATAGCCATTGTGGGCACTCAGAGAGTGAAACAATGGATGGAAGATAATTCACTACTCTCTGTCTTTCTCTCTCTCTCTCTCTCTCTCCTCGCTCCCGACCTATGCCTCTCAAATAATTTAAAAAAAAATTAATAGAAAGTAATGAATTGAATGGCAGGAGAGGGGAGGGGTGAGGCAGTTACGGTGCTGAGCACACAACCTGACTGCAGGGAAGGCAGTTCCTGTGCTCACCCTGCCTTTCTGTGAGAAGACAGCTGGGCTGTATTCTTGGAAAATGTGGCTGGGATGAAAATCCCTGCATTCCCGATGTGCCCAGCCACTCACTGGCGCTTCCTTGCTTGCTGCCCCTTGCTTATGGAATGACCTCACCCTGCCTGCCGCTAACTTCCTACCCAGCCTCTGGTACAGGCAGTCTACAGGCTCATGTAATTCCATCTCTGTTCAAGAAAATAATCATTGTTTTTCCTCTCTCTCTCATGTTATGAAAGCTGAGTCTGTTTGTCTGGAGTCTGCTCTGGGTAGGCCTCATTATGTACCGGATCTGAAATACAGCAACCGGCCGGGGAGAAAGCAAAATATTGACTCCTTGCTTCATTCAACACTGGGCACTATTACAGGCACTGGGGATACTAGTGAGAGGTTTTCACTGTCACAGTTCCTGGTGAATTATTCTTTCTTAATTTAATGGAGAACATGTTCATTTAGTAAGTACTGTGAAACAACTCGATGCTACAGCTGCACTAAACACCAAACCAAAGACTAGGTTTTGTCTTTTGTTCATTGTTTCTTACTTTTCATATATCGGTATGAGAAAGTGTTCTGCAAGTTCAAGACATTATAGTATAAACTCTGGGTCTTTCATTAGTTCCTTCGATACCATAGCAAGAGCTCCGAAGACTGCTGCCCCATTACACTTAATTTGGATTTATTTTTAAAAAGAAAACTTAAAAAATTGTTTCACATTTATATTGATTTTGAAGGCCAGAATGTTAAATCTGGCTAACATCAGAGTAGGCTCAGCTGTTTTCTCAGAGAGATTTTTTAAATGGAGCCAAAGCAAGCTAAGATTTTCCAAGCATAAGTTAACAACCCCCCAAAAATAAGTATGCTTGGATCACTGAATTTATCACACGAATTTCCTTTCCCTTTATCCTTTTCTGGACTAGAGAGAAGTGACTTGCAAAGCAACTGAACTTTCTCTCTGGGGGAAATAAAGGAAGATAAATGATGGTGAGTGGTGTCAGGTCACACAGAGCTCTGGGAACTAATATCGTTGTAAATACGCTGTGCAAAGTCCTATCTTGGGTCACATTCTTTGTAAGGAACTGTAAGCTCGTTGAGTTTTTATAAAACGGTGTTGGCAATGATATGCTTTCAAGCCTCTTAAACAAATGTTTTAAAGAACAAAAAGCATATTAGTCATATGTTTGATATGTAAAAAAATCCACCAAGATATTTTTGTAATAGTGGAATTGCAGTTCTAACTTTTGTAGATATGGTTGGTCCCCACACTGAGAAACTCCTCACATGACTTAATTTTGGGAAGGCTTGTAATAAAAAAGGACTTTAAGAAAAAGGAGGAAGAGTAAAACTGTGTAGAATAAGTTTGCTGACAAGATGGAGGTGCGGAGAAGGCAGGAATGAGGTCCGGTAGTCACTGTGCGCAGTGGAGGAATGTGTGCTTGCACAGCAGCAGACGGAGCTGAGGGAACCATGTTCTGCTGTGGAAGGCAGTTCTTGGCCTAGGCAAGTGTGCAGTGCCACGGTCAGAGAGGCAGACGGCTAACAAGGGAGAGACAAGGTAGTGCAGATTTAGAAGAAGAATTTACCGGGCTAATTTGAATTGCTTTGATTTCTGATATTCTAAATCATACTACTATGTAGGAATTAAAGAGCAAACTAAATTACAAGAAAACGTAAGCAACTAAATAGTGAAATAAATAAAATAAATTAGGAGCAAAGCTTTACTTGGTCAGGTGGGTGTTCAGGACACCCACCCCTGGTGTCCAACCCTGGCTCTGCTTCCAGTCCAGCTTCCTGCTGATACGCACCCCGAGAGGCAGCAGCTCTCGGCTGCGGGATTTGGATGCTCGCCATCGGTGTGGGAGCGCTGTGCTGAGCTCCTGGTCCCTTCAGGGCCAAGATGCCACTGTTCTGGGCAGTAGAGAAGTGACCAGTGGATGGGGGCAGTCTGTATTTCAAACAAACTCAGCACAGTTTTAAAGAAGAAAAGAAAAAGGATTCTAAACATAGATTGAGATACACTGTCGAATTACAAAGATTTGATTTTCCACTTTGGTATTCAGCTTCCAAAAGCAGTTTTTGTCTCATTGAAGTATTCTCAGTATGCAGTTGCCACACAAATTTCAGTTTAAAAGACTGGCCTGTACTTAAATTAGGGAAGAAAGTGTGTAAGGAGTTTACTCAGTCCATGAGATTGTTCCAGAATACTGCATTGTCTGGCCCCAGTACGAGCTGGTAAATGTTAGCTCTTGCTCTGCCTTCCTTAGGCAGCATGAGCTCTTTGAGGGGAAATACTCCTGAAATGCTGTGGCATTTGGGCGGTGTGCAGTTGTCATGGACAAATGCCTTGTAAATGTCTTGTGTGTTAAAGTCATTGTCTCAGTATCATTGCTGTTGTTAGCAAGCAAGAAAACAAACCTGAAGATAGTAGGGAACACATCTCAGGTCACCAAACTGGCAAGAAACAAGGCTGGCGTCAGAACAGGATGTTGAGGGCAAAAGTCAGTTTCTTTGTTTTGCTGCTTTCCTTCTAAATATTGGTTTAAGCACCTTCATTAAAGTCTTACTAACCAAACCAGATTAACAATATAGTTTTTTTCCTTATTTTTACTATATAGTAGGAAAGTAAAGAATTCAGTTATGAATTCTGGGACAACCTTTCCTCAGCAAAATGAATGTATCTCTTAAATAATAGTGAACATTAGCACTTTACTAATCCAAGCACACAGAGCTGCCAGCTTCCCTGTGTGTGTCCGGCGATCCTTGTGTCACAGGGGGGCAGCCTGGTGGGCTGCCACATCTTAGGCTGGAGGCTTGGGATGTCTCTGCACATGGCACGGTCGCCGCATGTGGCTCAGGCTGGCAGGGCACTGGCGGGCTCTCCACCATCCTGATTGTTTTATGCTTGGAACACAGCTCTAAGTTACAGACAGTGTAATGTATAATAGTTTCTACATGACATTGACATTTCCTTGGTCATAAATTGGGAAAGTGTATTCTGAGAGAGAAAACAGAATTGCATACTTAACTGTTGCATGTTGAGGGCAAATTATACTTAAGCAAAAGCTTAGTGAAGACAAGTGTCTTTGATGTGTCTGGAAACCTGATGTAAGGGCAGGTTCATTGGAAACAAGAGCAAAATGGAAGTGGGGTCACTGGAGGATGAATCATACGGCACGAAGCGGTGCCTGCTGGAGAACCCGCGTTCCTGGTTCTTTGTCTGCATCTGACGGACATTTTCCCCCTAGGTTCAGCACAGGGTTCTCATTTTCCTCCAGCTCCTCAGAATGAAAGGTTCAGTTTATTCCAGCCCTGCTGCCACACAGGCCTGTATTTAGAGAAGATAATGTGATAGTCTGTGTTTTATTACTTCCCTTCCTGATAGGAGTTCTAATCATTCTTAATCTTGCCGTCTAGGAATTCGTGTTTTCAATGTGATTATCACTGTAATGCTGAGGGTGGTTAGAATTTTTTCTTTTGCATTCCAGAAACCACATTTACTGTGAAGAATCACATGTTTAAAAAATGTTTTATTTGCTTTTTCAGTTCACATCTTTCCTCCTCAAGTGTCTTTGAGAATTTACTGATTTACAGATATCAGTGCAGATACGAAGATAAGATTATACCAGAAACATTGGACGAGAGTGGGCCCACTAATACCTGCTAGTTGTGTTTCAGAGTTCAAAGAAAAACACAAATAAGTCCAATACTGACTAATGCAGATTCCAGGGCTTTTCTGATTTGGCGCATTGTGTAGTTCGTCTTCCTTCTGCCTTCCATTTCTGTGTACATGTGTGATTGTGTGCTAAAAGGAGATATGTTTACACTGCCATGTTTGGTTTCTTTCACCTGTTAAGTGTTAAACCAGAAAGGGGGGAGGGTTGGGCTAGGTTGATTTACTCGGAGCATAACGTGGGATACATAGGGCCTTTTGAAGAGTTCACAGAAAACAATTCTTATGAAAAATCTGTGTGTGCATTTCAAAGTTTTCCCAGCTAAATTATCATCCATGTTTTCCCCTGAAACTTTGGAATTATGGGATTTGCTCTGGAATGATGCCGTGGTGTGAGATGGGCCAGCTTGGGCCCAGGCTGCTTTGCATAGTCTTTTTCACCCAGTTAGCCACTGTTCATTTGTTCAACATTTATTCATAAAACAAGGATGGAATGACTAGCTTGTTCTTCGAAATACTGGAAGCTGAGAGAAGGAAATAGAAATTACAGTACAGCTCAGCAAATGAGACAGGAGGAGGATGGATACTTGTCTGTGGCTGTCCAGAAACCTGGGTGTTTTCTTCCTCATTCATTTTTTACACATTTTACATTTTATTATTATTATTACTATTATTATTATCATTTTATGATACAGTTCCATAGGCTCCTAGTATTTCCCTTATCCCAGTCCCAGTTCCCATCCCCCACCTAGTTCCTCTATGTCATTTACTAAAGTATAGTTCTTCATACACAGTCATATGTCCATCATTGCGGGCATGGACAATGGCAGAGAGTCCAGCATCCTATTGTCAAGATATAGCGAACAGTTTCATTGAAAGTCCATCTTTGGAAGTAGAAATGCATACTACATTGTATCCTCACATCTGGATGTTAGTCTCCATTTCACAGCTGCTGTACATCCCCTTAAATAAAAAGTCATAATACAAAATCAACAATAGAAAGAAAAATAGAAATTTACAATGCCATGAAGTTAAATGTGTTAATAGATATGACAGCCTCCATTACACAGCTACTATACATCCCCTTAAATGAAAAGCCACAGAACAAAATCAACATCAGAAAGAAAAGAAATCAACAACACCATGAAGTTAAATAACATGCTGCTAAATGACTAACATGCAGCTAAAGAAATGAAAATCAAGAACCTTCTTGCAAAAAATGATGCTACTGTATGATCTATGAGTCATTGAATGATTTAATCAGAAGAACGTGTTTTGAAGAGATGAAACTAGCAAAAACATCAAAACCCATGCGACAACAGTTTCCACTGATTTTTGTTGGTGAAATGTATCTCTTCTAGACAACAAATAGATGGGTTTTGGTTTTTAATCCAGTCTACTAATCTATGCTGTCTGATTGAGCTTAAGCCATTTACATTCAGGGTTAATATGTATGGGTGGCATTTTGGTCCTGTCATTTTAGGAATGGGTTGTTCAAGCTCCTCATGGGTGGCTTGGCGGAACGGGCCTCAGCTCTCAGGCAAGGCGCGGTTGACTTCAGGTTCCTGAGAAGGGTTTTCAAGAGTTAGTGCTCTGTGAGTAAATACAGCAGAATGATCCTACCCTCATCGGTTGGAAAGAGCGCGTGTCACAATGCTGTGACGGTGCTGTCCAGCGCTTGGCTCGGCAAAGGAGTCCAGGGGGTTAATACACCTCGTGCTCAGTAAAAACACCGAGGTTCCAGAGACCTTGTGGGAATGTGTGAAGGGAACCTGTGTCATGTATTTCACGTGTGTGGTTTCAGAGCATGATACTTCCCATCCGACCCCATCTCTCTTGCCTATCTTCACTCCTTCCTATTATTCCTTTAAGTTTTGCGGTTATACTTTCAGTTTCCTTCATAATCACAGGCTTAACCCTCCACTAAGTAAAGGCTTCAGCAAGTACTACATAACAACCGCTGTTCCCCTGAGGTTTTTATGAAAGCCACGTTCCCCTGTCTGAATTGCTGCATCACAGTTGTACAGACAGCTGTCTCACTTTCCCTCAATTTGGTATTCATGTGAAAACAAACAGCTTAGCTGCTTTTTAAAGTTTGGAAATAGACTCTCAGTCACATTTTAATTTTCTTCCAGTCTTAAACTCATGCACACATCTGAGGCTGAAGCAAGGCAGCCTAATGGCTGTGTAAAACGGGTAGTCGCAGCCAGGCTGCCGGGTGGGCCTGTTCTGCCAGAGCTGCCCTGGAAGATGAGCTGATTGGACAACCACGGTGTGCGTCCATGTATATTGTCGATAAAATTACTTAGCCGTCTAAGTACATAGAAAGTCAGTGCCTCATGTGTTTTTGAGTAAGTTATATCTGGATTTTGCACATTTTAAAATTAAAGCAATGTGGATTTTGCCTCTATTTCTGCCAAGATAAGAAGCTCACCAAGCATCTTAAGTGGCATTTGGCCGAGTAGTTGTTGCCTCCTGGGGTGCCTACATCCCACATCAGAGAGTGGCTTTGTGGTCCAGCGCTGCTTCTGCTTCTGGCTCGAATTCCTGCTACCTGTGTGGGAAACCTGGTCCAGGTTGCAGCCTCTGGCTTCTGCCTGGCTCAGTCCTGGTTGTGGACATTGGAGCAGTGACCCATTGGATAAGAGCTCTCTGTATGATTCTTTGCTTCTCAAATAAAACTAAAACAAAAAAGTTTTTAGACCAAAAAAGCAGCCTTGTAGTGAGCAGTCTACATAACTAAATCAGATGTGTAATTCTAGCATTGTGCTGTCCAACAGTGTAATCTTGTGACTCACTTATGTAACTTCTAAAAAGCAGCTAAAGTTCTAATAATGCCTCAGGATGGATACAGTGTTATCATTCCAAAATGTCATTAATATAAAACCTTAGCACTGGTCTTTTGTTTTCTACTTTCAGTTAAGTAAGGTTAAATTTTAAAATTTAGTTTTTTGTGTGTGTGTGTGTCAGCAATATTTCACATACTCAATAGCCACCCAAGACTAGCTGGTAGTTAGTAAATTAGTGTAGATCTAAAGCATCTTTCTTACAGATCATCCTAATTGTTAGTTACGATTTAAAGTCGTTAGAAAGCCAGGGGCTGGCGTTGTGCGGCAGCAGGTCGGGCCCCTGTGCCACTGGCATCCCATGTGATCACCGTGTAGGGAGTGGCCTGCTTTCCTTCCGATGCGGTTTCCTGTTGATGCTCCTGGGAAGGCAGTGCGTGATGGACCCTGCTGCTTCTATAAGACGCTCGGAAGAAGCTCCTGGCTTTGGCTTTGGTCGGCGGTGGCCTCAGGGCCATTGTGAGAGTGAATCAGCGGATGGAAGGTATCTCCGTTTTCCTCTTCTCTCTTTCTCCATCGCCATTCATCCAGTCTTCCCCCTTTCCCTGTCTTTTCATCCCCTCACCCTCACTCCCACTCTCCCCCTTTTTGTGACTCTACCTGTCAAATAAATAGATAAATCTTTTTAAAAATTATTCGAATTTACTCAGATATTCAAGAGCATTTGTAAGGATATGCCAGTTTAGCTTTCTGGAAAAAGAACAGATTTATCTTGTCAGAACCCATTTAGACAGACAGGTGGCTTAACCGTTCTATAAGCAGAAAGGTAGTAATTTAAAGATGCTGTTCTAGGAAAAGATATGTTCCTTAGAACAAATTGTAAGTAGTGCATAATAGTTGATGGATATGAAATTCATGGGAGGTTTTTGTTACCAAGCACGCTCTCATTTTTATGACTGGGAAAGATGAATTAAGCAAATACATCCTAAGGGATATGTGTGCAATTCAGGGCAGGCTTCTGACACATGAAATATTAAAATATCCCAATTTTACTTGGTATTTTTCATTTTTTTTTTTGGTTTCTTCGAGAGTTTTTTCCACAAAAATCAAAGAACTCATTTTGCAGAGTATTACACAAAAAAGCTAAAGAAACAACAGTGCAGCCTGTGGTCTGTGATTGTGTCTGTGGGAGCTGCTTCCACTCACCCCAGCCTGTCCTTTGGGTACTGTGATCCTGAGCTCATGCGCGTGGCTCTGTGTCTCGGGCGAGGGAGGAGGTGAGTTACAGGCCCTGAGAAAGCTATCCGTATGTGGCTTCCAATTACTGTATTCAGTTATTGGATTGATAAAAATCATAGCAAAAATAAATGGAATTGAAGCTAACAAAACTGCAGAGTTCAGCAAGAAGGAACCATTTTTTAAGATGAACAAAAGTTTTAGACTAGCAAAAAAGGGAAAAACAAGTAAAATTAGAAGTGAAAAAGAAATAATGATAAAAAAGCTAGTAATCTCTTCTTGCTGGATAGATCCTTTGGTCAGCTAAATCTCTAAATATTCACGTCAATGTCTGTATTGTCTGATATAACATTGGCTATACCAGTGTGTTTTTCTTTTTCATTGGTCTGGAATATCTTTTTCCATCCTTTCACTTGCAGTTTCTGTGTAGCTTTGTTGGCAAGATGTGTCTTCAGTAGGCAAAACTGGATGGGTTTTGTTATTCAATCCAGTCCGCTAACCTGTGGTGCTTGACTGATGAGTTTAGGTCATTTACATTCAGGGTTAATACCAGGGTATAGTAATTTGGTTCTGTCAGTTTTGTAATGGCTTGTTCATTATTTAATCTACTTTTGTCATTTTATTGGGATGGTCTCCACATTGGCCTTTGGTTTTGGGAAGTGCTATTCCTTTTCTCTGTTAAGAGAACATTGTTTTTCTTTCTTCTTTTTTTTTAAATTATTTATTATTTTTAATTCATTAATTACATTGTATTATGTGACACAGTTTCATAGGTACTTGGGTTCTCCCCACCCCTCCCCAAACCCTCCCACCATGGTGGATTCCTCCACCTTGTTGCATAACCACAGCTCAAGTTCAGTTGAGATTCCCCCATTGCAAGCGTATACCAAACATAGAGTCCAGCATCTTATTGTCCAGTCAAAAACAGTGGAGGATGGTGCAAGTCCACTGGGACCCTGCACCCAAGCGGGAGACGCAGAAGAAACTCCTGGCTCCCGTCTTCGGATTGGCACAAATCCGACCATTGCAGCCATTTGGAAAGTGAACCAATGGATGGAAGACTTCTCTGTCAATCCTTATCTCTCTCCATAAAATTTGCCTTTCATAGAAAAATAAATATTTTTTCAAAAATATTCATAGCTTACGAGTGAATGGGGAAATAAGTAGAAATCAGCAAGATTTTGAGCATGAATAAAATAATCTGTGAAAATCTGATGAATAGTTAAATTTAATATATATGAAGGGTAAATTAAAATGCAAAGAATAACCAATCTAGTGCCAGGCCCAAGGTGAGCAGCTTCTAAGTGGGCAACAACCCATCTACTTTAGCTGCTGCTCTCTTTGGTCTTCATAACAAGCATCTGGAGTCAAGATCCAGGTTTGGGAATCAAGTCTAGGAATTCTGATGTAGGACGTAGGTGTCTGAACCACTGGGGAAAACCTATACTTGTGTCTGTGTGAATCTTTTAAAAGAGCATTATCAATAAATTCAATTCTGTCCCCTTTTTGGATAGAGTGTCAGGAGTGTTCCTACTTCCAGATCTACAATTAAACTCTATAATCTTGGCAAATCATTAAATTTGTACATTTGTTCATATGACACATTCATATAAAAGTTCTTTCTTTTCCTCACACAGCTTCTATAAAGACTGAGTGAATAGTGTACAGTAATATCCAGAAAGTTTATAATCATGCTAAAACTCTTTCAGAATGTAATTATTGTTGTATTTATATCTGTATTTTAAATGGTTGTTAATAGTTTAATGCCTTACACATCAGAATTACACCTTATGTCATTTTTAAAAAAAGATTTATTCAATTTTATTGGAAAGACAGATTTACAGAGAGAAGGAGAGATCAAGATCTTCCATCCACTGGTTCACTCTGTAAGGAGCCACAACAGCCAGAGCTGAGCGGTTCCAAAACCAGGAGCCAGGAGCCTCTTCCGGGTCTCCCACAAGGGGTGCAGGATCCCAAGGCCTTGGATCATCCTGAACTGCTTTTCCAGGATATAATCAGGGAGCTGGATGGGAAGTACAACAGCTAGGATATGAACCAGAGCCCAGTGGGATCTTGGTTTGTGCAAGACGAGGGTTTAGCCACTTGGCTAGCATGTCGGGACCTATCCTATGTCTATTTTCTAACCTTGACAGTACGATGATGATAATGTTGACCTTATAAATTATTGTGGACTATGTCGACAGAATACACATAAGTGATCTTGAAAAAAAAAACATTGTTAAATGGAAGAGGTGAATTCTTTGAGCTTTTCTTTACTATGGAAGAATTTTATTTCATTTTCAAAGACAAAGGAAAGCTTTGTTGGGTAAGTTATTCTGGGCTGGCAATTTTTTCCTTTTGGAATCTAGAATATGTCATTGCATTCTCTTCTGGCCTGTGAGTCTCATTGAGGTTCCTCTATATGTTAATTGGTGTTTTCTTTTTCATGTGCATGTTTATAGATCTTTTCCCTGCATGCATCTGAAGAGAGCTCAATTGTCATGTGTTGTGACCAAGGTCATCATTAGTTAATTCTATTGGGAGTGTGTTCCCTTCCTGTATTTTGTTTCCCAATTATTTCTCCAGATTAAGTAAGTTTTCCTTTATTATTTCATTGAATACATTTTAAATACAGCCTCTCTTTCTGTGCCTTTCTAGAGCTCCCGTAATTCTTTTATTTGGCCTTTTAAAAGTGCCCTTAATTTTTAAATACTCTTCTTAGCTTGACTCAGTTACTCTTCCAGCTTTTTGAATGTTTCCTCATTGATGAAGGAAACGTCTTCCAATTCTGGGATTCTTTGTTCTGCCTTGCTCATTCTGTTATTGAGGCTTTCCACTGAATTTTCAATTTACTCCATTGTGTCTTTCATTTTTAATAATCCAGCTTGATTTTATTTCAGTGCTGCTATTTCCTGTGTGACAAATTCGTTAAGTTCCTTGAGCTCCTTTATTAAGAAGCTTTGTGACAAGTTTTTAAGATTCTTTCTGCCCCATTTTCTTGATGTCTTCCTCAGGCTTTTGCTTCTTTGTGGGGGAGACATCAGTGGTATTTGTTGTGCCTCTGTCTCTTCTTTTGCTCTTGGTCATTGCTGTTCTGGTTAGCAGATTTCAAGTCCTTGAGATGCATTATTAGATCATTTATTTGAAATAGTTCTATTTTTTGTAAGCACCTGATGTTTATGATACATCTCATGGGTTTTGGTATTTTTGCTTTTATTTTCTTCAAAAAGTTTTTTTTTTTCTTATTCAGTGACACACAGGTCATACAGTAGCATCATTTTCTTCAAGGAGATTTTTAATTATCTTTCATTTCTTTAGTGACACATTCATCATTCAATTGCATGTTATTTAATTTCATGTTGTTGTAAATTTCCTATTGTTGGTTTTGTTTTATGGCTTTTCATTTAAGGGGATGTATAGAAAATTTGTAATAGAGACTACCGTATCTGTATGTGAAGATACAATGCAGTATGGATCTCTACTTTCAAATCAAAGATGGATCCCTGATGAAACAATGAAATATATTGACAATAGGATGCTAGACTGTGCCATTGTCTGTAACCACAATGTCAGAATACACTCAAATAGCAGAATGATGGACTCTTGAAGGACTATATTATTGTAATAATAAAGGGGAAACCAGAGGGGAGAGGGTTTTGAGGAGGGAAGAAGAGAAATCTCAGAGCCTATGGAACTGTATCTTAAAACAATAATTACAAAACATACATAAATTTATTGGTTAAAAATGATTCAATGAAATCAGCCTTCTCTCTTCAGAACCTGCTGTTTTTAGGGTAGAATTCAGTTGTGGCCCTCAGCGGACCTCTGCTCTGGAGGGATTCCAATAGGATGCGGTCATCTGGAGGTCTCTGCAGGGAGGCCTGCGTGCCGGTGTGAACCAGTCCTCTTTGTATTCACATGGAAGGCAGGCAGCTCTGAGTGTGTCCTCCACTCACTACGTGCACAAGGCCTGCCATCCATCTCAGTCCCAACACATATCTGAAGATTTCTTAGCTGCTCTGATGTTTGGCTTAAAAACAAAAAGACTTGTGTCATTCAGCCAGCGCTTACAGAATGATAAACTAATGTGATTCCTGCTCATTGTTTTTGTTTAAACTTCTGAATGTGTAACAGAAGTATGATTTTTCTTGAGTAACCAAGAATGTGTGTTAGGGTTGGTCACATGTAAAAGTCAACCAACAGAACTGCCAACATGCTTTGTGGCTGTTTTCCTCTTTCTTAGAAGAAATGCTCTTTAAGGGTAATTGTTACACAGGATATATATGCAATTCAAGTGCAAATCATGTATCCATAGAATGAGGAGGTATGCTGGACTGGAAGCAGTGAGCAAGTGTAAAAGACAGAGAGCCTCGCAGTTCGGCCTGTAACAAGATCCTGATGGACGATAGACAGGTGTCTGTGAGGAGTGTTTGAAGAGGACTTGGATGAATGTTCTTAAGGCATTGAGAAGTGAAGTAAGGGGAAGGGAAGAAGCAGTGGAAAAAAACTAAAAAAAAAAAAAAAAAAAAAAATCTAACACCTAGCTGCCTAAATACAGGTAAGGTAAAGTTTACTGCAAGAGAAGGAAATTGGATGGGTGACTCTCTGTATAATAAAATTAGTGATAATGGATAGTTAGAGTAAAGGGAAAGGAATAAGATTCATGGAGGTAGTGTAATTACTGAGTTTGACTGTTGGTCAAGTGGAATAGGGGAGATGAAAGGTGGCTCAGGTTTCGAAGCTGGATACCTAAGCAGATAGTGCCATTAGCAACGGTAGTGAAGACCTGACTGGGAGGTAGTGCAGTGAGTTCCGTTTTAGATTGATCCATATATGTCTAAGTTGGAATTAGCAGTGGGGAGTTGGAAGCTGAGGGATAAATATAATTTGAGGAGACAAGTTTTTGAGAGCAGTGTTGTCTGTTAAATGCAGTACCATGAAGAGGCTTATCCGAAGGAATAAAGTTCTGAAAAGCAGAACAGCTTCTGGAAGTTTAGCTGATATCTTCTCCAAAGTGAAGTTTGAGTGTCTACAACTTTTATCCTCTCAACAATTAAGGAAGTGACATAATATTAAGTGACTGTATGTCTTTTAGGTAGTTTAAAAAATGTGTTTATTTTTATTGCCAAGACTGATAAGTTTTACAGAGAGGAGACACAGGGAGAAAGATCTGCAATCCACTGGTTCACTCCCTAAATGGCTGCAGTGGCCAGAACTGAGCTGATCCAAGGTCAGGAGCTTCATGAATATAGGGTCCCAAGGCTTTGGGCTGTCCTCCACTGCTGCTTTTCCAGGCTACAGGCAGGGAGCTGGATGGGAAGTGAAGCAGCTTGGACACTAACCGGCACCCGTATGGGATCCTGGCACTTGCAAGGTGAAGAATTAGCCACTGAGCCATCGTGACGCAGTATTGAGTAGTTGATGCTCTGTTTAAGCCGATTAATGGATGGTGTCCTAAAATTGCTAGTCTGGATTGGGATCCAGTGCTGGAGAAGGTCGTTGGGTCAGCAGGGCTCCAGAGTACTTGGGGCTTCCACCCCAGTTAGACCTGTGGTGCTCAGGAGGTCTGGTTCAGAATCAGACTGGAGCCCGGGAGAGTGCTGTGCGAGTCTTGTGGACTCTCCAGAGTTCCATGGCAAAAGCCATCTGGGCCTTTGACGGAGCTGTCCGTTGCTTGTGTTTACAACCTAGTGGACTCCCATGAGGCCACGTTACCCTGCTTTGATCTCTTGTTCCACATGCTCCTGATGGGCAAATACTTGACTCCCTTCTCGGAATTAGGCATTGTGTGGACCTTCATCATTACTGATTGCTCAGGTCATGTTGCTTGCCAGTCCATTCTGTGTGTGCTGTAGCTGTGTCATCTGTGCTGAGAAAAGAGTTGGTTCACATATGGATAACAAGTATTATGGAAAATATGAATCTCGGTTGCTTTGGTACCCAAATACACTTCTCTTTCAATTCTATTTTATATGAAATTTTTGAAGTACCAGTTGTGTGTGTGTATGTCTGAATGTATGTACAATATTAGAAGAAAGTTTGAACATTAACATTCAACACATAAAGTGATGGTCTAAATTCTGGGTTTTAGATGTTTTTGAAGAATAGTGATGACCTGGAAACATAAGCGGGATATAATCCTAAAATCTAGAATATAATATTCAAAGCAATAAATATAGCATGCTGACAATTTCATGTACAAGTCCATGTAATTATGAAAAATATGTGATAAGAATTCTTTTGGAATGGGGACTGATTTTGCTGTTGAGAATATGTTGAGCCTACCGAAGTAGGAAATGCAACACAGAAATGACAGGTTTGTAGGAAAACTGAAGTCGCGTGAGGATGAGTGAGGAGTGGTCAAGCAGAAGCTGGAGGGGGTGGTGTCGGAGGGGGCAGGGCTGGTGGAGTGCAGAGGGCCCCAGACTCCGCCCTGGATGTGCTCAGGTGAGTCAGCCCCCTCCCCTGCTGTGGCGGGCGTGTGGCAGTGCTTTGCTTTTCATTGATGGGATCTGTGCTTTTTTTCCTCTGCTAACAGGGTGGTGGTGATTGTCCGGAAATGAGTATTGGGGCTATCAAAATTGCCTTGGAAATTTCTCTTCCTGGCTCTTTCATCTATGTTTTCACTGACGCGCGGTCCAAGGATTACCGACTCACGCATGAGGTGCTGCAGCTCATCCAGCAGAAGCAGTCCCAGGTGAGCAGATGTCGGCCCCTTGGGAGCCAGCTTGTCCGAGGGCGCCTGTGCACTCTGCTGCTTGTGTGGTGAATGACAGTGCTTACAGCCCCCATCTGATCCGTGTGTGACGGTGACAGCACACCCAGCTGCCCTGCATGCATCTTTGTGTTCTGTGTGTGTTAAAGGACAGTTCTTACTTCTGTCTGACTGCATCTGTCCCATTTAATTCAAACAGATGAAATATTTGTGTGATATTGTACATGGCGTTTTCATGCTGGGTCTTCTCTAGAAAGATGGTGCCTGTTGCCATGTTTACCTCTGCAAAACAAGAAGCATGGATTGCCCATGTCGCTTCCCATGAGGGGTCTTGCCTGGGTCAGTTAGCTGTAGCTGTGTAACGTGCTGCACACAGTGGTTGAAGCAGCAATTCCTCACGTGATCTGGGCTAGGGTTTCTCACTTTGTCATGTGGGGGAGTAGTGTGGATTGGGCTTCTCCAGGGTCTCTGTGGCCCCCTGGTTTTTCCTCAGAAGTTTCTTAGCTTCCTTCTCTGATTGCTGGTCATTTAGGCTTGTGCTTGTGGCCAAGGCTAGGATCCTTGAGATCAAATGGATGTACACAGCAATCCTTGACTTCAGGCTCAGGACTTGCAGTATGACTGTTACCTCATGCTGTGGGACCGACCTGCAGATCCTCTGCACAGGGTCTGAACACAGAGAGGCTGCTGAGTGGAGGCTGCTGTGTTACACAGCACTACCACGGCCTCCCTGCACTCCCACAGCTCGTAGCCTAAACTTCTGCAATGTGAAGTAAGCCTGCTGTGTGTGGGCTCACTGTTAAACAGTATATGTGACCAGGCACTATATATGTATGTATATATGAATATCAATGTGTTCATGTCCCGCTCACCAAAATAATATGTTCACTCTAGTGCTTCTCAGTAAATACGTATTGATTTCTGGAAACCCTTGACACGAGCTCTCTTTATGGCCATCACAGGTGGTGTTTGTGCTCACTGGAGACTGTGACGACAGGAGTCACATCGGGTATAAAGTGTATGAAGAAATTGCCTCCACAAGCTCTGGCCAAGTGTTCCATCTAGACAAGAAGCAAGTCAATGAGGTCAGTTTCAGAAAGCCTACGTTTTTACTAACTACCCAGATTGTGACAGTTTTGATTTAAAAAATTTTACATTTTTGGTGTTTCAGAAACAGTGGTATTTTTGTTTTACGGTATTTTGTTTAATGGCATTTTTGTTTCAGAAACAATGGTGTATTTTTTGTTTTATTTGTATATTTTATGTTTTATGACTGTGTTTTATTGCCATTATTGATTAACACTTCATCTAGACAATTGGAACACCACTTTCTCAGCTGTTGAACTCTTAAAGGCAAAAGCAATTCTAAGCAGGATTTGTTGTAGGACTGCTTGAGGTTAATGAAGGTATTCAACTTATGTGGGAACACAGATTTATTTAATACTAATTTCCAAGCTGTGTTATATTTCTGTGACAAATCATTTAAGCATAAATGTCTTTAAATTGGATTTAGTTTGAGTAAAATTTTTTTGTAATTTTTGGACTACTTTATATTGATGAATAACTTTCATTTAGCTAAAAACATGAGACTTTCTTATAGGAAAATGAGAATGTTAATTGTTGAGCAAAATTCTAATGATAAGTATCAAAGAGCTAAAGGTTAAAAGCTATGACGGTAACTACATGGTTCTCAATAATAAACTGTGAGTTAACTTGTAAGGAAATCTTGACGTTTTTCTAGAAGAGCTTTTGAGATAGGTCTGAGTTGTGTGATTCATTCTTCATTTTGTTCCCTTGCCTTGTCCTCAGTCACAATGACATTTGTCTGTGTATGTGTTTAGCCCTCATTTCATTTTCTAGGAACAGAGCAGCAGAAAGATAGACTTCTGAGTGGATAAAATGCAAATTCAGTGAACATGTTCACTTTTTCTGTACGGGTTCTGCTAATTTCATGAGTAGCTGTCTTTTTCTTTTTACAGAGTTAACTTATTGGAAAATCAGTGTAGCAGCAGAGGAGAAACAGAGAGAGAGAGAGAGGGAGGGAGGGAGGCAGGCCTTTGATCCCCTGGTTCACTCCCCAGATCCCCACAGCAGTCAGGGATGAGGCCAGGGGCTCCATCCTGGTTTCCCAAGTGTTTGGACCATTGCCTGCCACCTCCCAGGAAGCTGAGTGAACCAGGACCAGCCCCAGGCACTCTCTGGTAGGGGATAGAAGAATCCTAAGAGGTGATTTCACTTGCAGCAGTGCATTGTCTATGCTACATTTATGTCTACAGTGAAATGGCCTGGTAGGTCTCTTAGCTATCAAGTTTTCAGTCCAGGCAAGGATTAAGATGCTGCTTAAATTAAATGCCCTTGTCTCATATATAGGAGCCCCTGGATTCACTCGTTCAGTCAGCTTGCTGCTTGGAGATAAATTTGAGTAGGAGAATCCGGGAGAAGATTGGGGGTTTTCTTTCTTATGTTGAAGAAAAGTATTGGGATTGTATACCCAAATGTGCAAGGCTGTAAACCCCGTAAAGAAAGCCACCAGTGTGGAAGATGTTATGAACAGTGGCAAAATTGGACTTGCAAAATTTCGGATATGTGAGTTAGTTATTTCTCCATTTTGATAGTTCTAAATTCTACTTATAAACATTGTAAATTCTAGGGAACAAAGATGCTCTAATAGCATTTGCACCTTTAATAATCACGAGAATTACTGATGGCCATGCATGTACTGATTTTCTTCATCTTATTTGAAAGAAATATTTCATGTACTTTGCCCTCTTAGACGAGCACATTCGTCTGCTCACTCAAAGGAGTGCATTTTGTATGAACTTGCTCTTGAGCTGACGTGATGCTCGGCCTCCCTTCCTCCTGTTCTCCCCACAGTTGATCAAGTGCGCAGTCTCAGTATCATTCATCTTTCTTTCACATAAAAGGGAAGCCAAAGTGAGGAAAGTATTTTGGCCAGGCTTCAGCAGTCTATAAATCACCATATGGTATTAGAGTTTGGAAACACAAGTTAAAACACATCTCTAGGATGTACTTAATTCACCTTTGAAGACAGAAAAAGAACAGGGCCATTTGGGCCTGAGGCCTTCATTGATTTGTAAGCTGGCTGATGATCTCTTGGCCTAATTAGTGCTGCTCCTGGTGTGAGGTCGAGTCTGGCTTTGCAGTGTCCAGGTTACTCACAGGGCCCGTGTCCCTATGTCACACAGGCTAACACAATAGGACCCATCACCGGGGAGGTAGTCCACTTGACTTAGATTTTCCCATCCTGTTCCCCACCGTTTTTTTTTTTTTTTAGAGAAAGATTTATTTATTTCTATTGCAAAGTCAGATATACAGAAAGGAGGAGAGACAGAGAGGAAGATCTTCCGTCCGATGATTCACTCCCCAAGCGACCGCTATGGCCAGTGCTGCACCAATCCGAAGCCAAGAGCCAGGAACCTCCTCCAGGTCTCCCACATGGGTGCAGGGTCCCAAGGCCCTGGGCTGTCCTTGACCACCCTCCTGGGCCACAAACAGGGAGCTGGATGGGAACTGGAGCTGCTAGGATTAGAACCAGCCACCGTATGGGAATCCGACACGCTCAAGGCGAGGTCATTAGCTGCTAGGCCACCACGCTGGGCCCCCGCCTTCCTTTACTCATATTCTCCAACAGCTCCTCTCTCCATCCAAAACCTTTTTCTGGACACATTCCAGCCTGGTAGATTGCTCTCATCCTTATACATGCCAACATTCTCACAAATGCTATCTAAGAGAAGGGTAGGATACGAGGAATTATCCCAGTGGAAAATGATTGGTTAGCTCAGAGGGGGGAAGGGAAAGTTTGGTTGGGGTGGGTGGCAGCTTCCCATGGTCTTGGCAGGGCTGCGGGGAGCACCAGGAGTCTAACAGCTGAGATCCCTCTGCTGGGACCAACACCAGGTGACAGCTTGAAGGGCCCTGTGGCAGCTGTGGCCTGGGCCAGCGAGTGGAAGCTGTGTGTTTAGAGGCGTGTCCGTGAGCTGTCCTCCGCTCCCTGGGCTGGGGCCGTGTGTTCACCCAGTTCTAGCTGGAGGCTGTGCAGGACCAGGGCCTGCTACAGCTGTCTGCATCCCAGGGCATGAAGCCTGGTGAGGAAGGGTAGGGAATGGGTCCTGTGTCATGAGGGGCTCACCTTCTGGGCATGTCACTCAGGCAGGTTGATAATTTCCTGTGACTAAGTTTCCTTTTCTGTGGACTGGGGCTAATGGGACTGTCTACCTCATAGGGTTGTTGGGCTTAGAACATACCAGAAAGTGTTACCTTCTCCTCTGTTTGTAATGGAAAACTCTGGGGCATGAGAGTTGTGGAGACCTGGCTTTGAATGGCCTCCCAGGTTCTGGCTTGGTGCACAATATCAGAATTCCTTTGAGCTCTCAAAGACAGCTCCTTCCTGTGAGCCCAGGACTGCAGGGAGAGTGCGAGAAAATTCGGGAGCTCCTCTGGGGTGGAAGGGGGCTCCAGGCTGGAGACCCCGTGTCCTGGTGCTGGGTGATCCAGGGAGGGAGGGCTCCAGCCTGGAGACCCCGTGTCCTGATGCTGGGTGATCCAGGAAGGGAGGGCTGCAGCCTGGAGGCTCCCTGTCTGCGACCTTCAGAGGGCTCAATGGGGAGAGTACTTCCATGATCCTCACCTTCATAAAGGGGGAAACGACTCTGTGCTACCAAAGATTTTTCTCCGTATCCTTCAACATTTCCACTTTCCCATCATGCATCATTGTTCTCATCTTCACATTACAATTAGCAATAAAATAGCTTAAAGGCAAAGAATTGGCTTGTCATTTAAGAATAAAAATTGTACCACCGTCTCTAAAAAGCCCCGCTTGTGGAGCACCTGTAGGGCTAGTGCGCCATACTGTGTGTCTTGGTGTCATTCTCACAGTGACCTTGGTGTCCAGCCTGCGGGCCTGGAGGGGAGCGGGGATCGGCAGTGTGATGCTCTGTGTAACCTGGCTCCAGGGGGGCTGGCCTTTGGACAGGCTGTGGGAGGTCAGGGGGCTTGCAGGAAGGGGCTCTGAGGTACAGAAGACATCTGCATGCTTCACACTGAGAAGTTCCCAGTAGGAAGGAAAGTTAAACTTGCTAGTATTTGGCAGGAACAAGCCGAAACCCAGGACAATGAAGTGACAATCCAGGGAGGAGGCAGCCAGCTGGTGGCAGAAGGCCGCGTGGACTGGAGGCTGGTTGTTCCTGCTGGCCTTGTTCTCGCCGTCTGCCGTGTGAGAAGAGCCGTGCCCTTGGCTGGAGTGTGAGAATTCAGACCCAGGGCTGCTTGTGCGAGGCTTAAGGACGCGTTCCTGTGAGCTGGGGTTGTGAGAAACTGCAATGCAGTAGTGCCAAGAGAAGTAAAATTCAGCTGAGCCATTTTTGTGGAGTCTCATGCAATGTTATATATTGAATGTTAAAGGATTCCTTTTGAAGCGTCTTGTTTACAGAAAGCACGAGCCTATGTGGATACATATAAAATGACACAGTGTGTCAGAGCCTATGCTCCTATATAGGAATTGATGAGCAGTAGCACTGTCACAGTTACGAGATTACACACTTGATGTTCTGAAAGGTATTTGTGCTTTCGCATCATTGAGAATCCTCTAACCTGGGCGTTTCAGAGGCTTGGTAACTGTGTGTCTGAAGCATCCCTCCCCGCAGCGCACGCACCGTCGAGCCGTGTGCCTGGCATGTCAGAGGACGCGGGAAAGGCAGGCAGGCTGAGCACCACGGGTTCTCCTGGGCGATAACTGCGTACTGCCCTTACATTTGTGTTATTGAGGAGAGAACATGCTAGGATCTACCTTTTAAAAGATTTATTCACTTCTATTCGAGAGGCTGATTTACAGAGAGAGAAGGTAGGAGAGACAGAGACAGGGGTCTTCCTTCCGCTAATTCACTCCCCACATGGCTACAACAACCAGAACTGAGCTGATTCAAAGTCAGGTGCCAGGAGCTTCCTCTGGGTCTCCCAGAGGTATGCAGGTGCCGGAGGACCTGACCCCTCTTAGCTGTTCTAGGCCATCGGCAGCGAGCTGGAGCAATAGAGTGGTCAGGACTCGAACTGGCACTCATATGGGATGCTGCTGCCTCAGGCCAAGGACTAGAGTACTAAGCCCCTGTGCCAGCCCCATGGTAGTTTTTTTCTTCTGATATGATAAAGGGCTACTTTGGTCCAGGATAACTGTTGTTAATCTCTTTTCTCAGTTACCTACTGGGGAATCATACTATAGAATTACTTTTCACCTGAATGAAACCGATTGCAGCTTTAAAAGCAGCAGATAACATTTGTCAGAGGTAAGGAGAAGACTTGATGTCTGGCAGAAAGCAAGGCGTGTCCGGACGGAAGCGAAGAGCGTAGCCCTTCCCGGGGGCTCAGCAGGACTGGGGAGAGGGGAGGAGCACACAGAAGGGCCTGTGTGATCTCATCAGCTTTTATGGCATACAAACTTACCTGGCGTTCCAGATATTTTATAATGAAATGTTACAGTAGGTATTCATATTCTGGCTCCTGGAGTTCTGATTTTTTTTTTTAACAGTGCCCTCCTTTTTATTAGAAACGTAGACTAAGACATGATGAATTTAGACAAATGTTGTTTATGAATTTATTTTGTAATATTATACAGAATAATGTTCATTTTCAGGTGTGGTTGCCAAAGCAAACTCAATAGAAACAGCCACCTTTTATATAATAAAAGCCAGTTTGCACTGCTGCCCAAAACGTTTTCTGAATGTTTTTGCAGCTTCAGAAATATTTATTGAAGTCTTCTTGTATTTTCTCACGTCACTCAGATCTTTTACCTCCTGTTTGATTTGGGGCCTGGAAGTTGAGGCTTAGAATTATCCGAGAGAATGTGCTCTGTTAGAAATGTATGGCCTGAACAGTGCGGAAAAGCCTAGCACTTGTATGTAAAACCACTTGTTTTGTGTTTGAAGGTTTGCCAGATGCAGTCAGTACTTTTGGGGAGCTTGTGTTTATTTTTGTTTTGTTGGTCCATAGTGCTGTTTTAAAGGAGTACAGACTTACCTGGCAGGCAGCACTGAGCACAGGGGACGGTCGCAGCATCCACTGGTTTGTGCCGCTCTATCAGTGTTCCCAGCTCATTGTTCCCCACCTGACAGAATCAGGAACCCAGGCCCTTTCTTGGCCAATGCCATTGCTCCTTGTTTATGATTTCATGCGTAACAGAAGAGTATCCAGTGGATGGAAACAGCTTCCTGGAGCTTGTATGGCGCAGGCCTTGGTGGCTCCCAAGCAGAGCACACCTCAGCAGCCCCTGGAACAGCTGCCTCTTTGCCACGCTCACTTCTGTGTCAGATTTGACTTGACAGTAGTAGCAGCAGCAGCCGCCGCAAAAGGTCATAAATGCACTGATACGGCTAGTTGTCACTGAAAAATGGAATTGTGTGGAATTCATTTCTGCCAGACCACAAGTCATGTGGAAATTTCTGTTTTCCCCCGTGCAGATATGAGAGTATGAGCAGTCATGTAGGGGAGTAGCAGGTTAAAGCCAGCTGGGATGCCCGTAGCCCATGTTGCAGTGCCCGTGTCTGGCCTGGCTTTCTGCTGTTGCACCTGGATCGCTGCCCGCCACGTGGGAGAGCCAGAGGGTGCTGCTGGCTCTTGGCTTGGCCTGGTCCACCTCGGCTGTTGCGAACCCGCAGGTGGGAGGGCTGGCTCTCCCCCGCCCCGCCTCTCTCTCCCTCGCCTACTGTTTCTGTGTGCACTCAGTTCTGCCCCATCCCCGCAGGTAGGCACTGATTTATTTTTGGTGTCTTGACCAATTTAGTCTTTTCTAAACTTTCATTTAATGGAAGCTTTTGGGTTTAGCTTTTTCCACCAAGTTTAATACTTTAGTGATTCATTCATGTATCATTTGTTCATTCCCTGTTGTGTAGCACGTTGGATTTCATGGCTATACCTCCACTTGTGTATCTGTTTTCCTTGTTGGATGTTGGGGTTGCTTCCAGCTTCTGCGAACATTGCTGCATGATTATTTGTATGAACATATGTTTATACTTAGGTAGTAAAGTGGCTGGGTATATACATTCTTGCAGTTTATAAGAAACTGCTAGTCTGTTTTCCAAAGTGATTTCACATTCCACATTCCCACCAGCCCTGTGTTAGTTGGTCTCAATGCCCGCTAACATTCAGTGTGTTATTCTCAAAGATGTATTTATGGTTTTAATTTACCCACCCCATAATCAATGACATTGAACATTGATGCTAGTTACCATTTATTTAATTTCTGTCACTTTGGAGTTTGTTTCAATTGTCTATTTATTGTTTATTTTTAAAGATTTTATTTTCATTGGAAAGTTAGATATATAGAGAGGAGAGACAGAGAGGAAGATCTGTCCACTGATTCACTCCCCAAGTGGTTGCAATGGCCAGAGCTGAACTGATCCAAAGCCAGGAGCCTGGAGTCTCTTCTGGGTCTGCCATGCAGGTGCAGGGTCCCAAGGCTTTGGGCCGTCCTCGACTGCTTTCCCAGGGCACAGGCAGGGAGCTGGATGGGAAGCAGGGCTGCCGGGATTAGAACTGGTGTCCATATGGGATCCTGGAGTGTGCAAGGTCAAGACTTTAGCTGCTAGGCTACTGCACCAGGCCCATCAATAGTCTGTCCATCAAAGACAGAGTTAGAGAGAGTGGGAGAGAAAACTTCTATCTGCTGCTTCATTCCTTAAACAGTTGCGTTGTCCAGAGGTAGGCCAGTCCAGTGCTGGGAGCCAGGAGCTGCTTCTACCACGTCTGCTCCAATGTATTGAATTTTGAGTGCCATCTGTGATTACCGTGCCTGGCCACACCAACTCAGTGATTTTGTGGGTTTTATGTGACCTGTAGGCTCCGGTCCTCAACCCCTGCTTGATGTAATTGACAGGGAGTTATGCTGCTTGTGAATTTGATTGATTTCTTGTTTTGCTGAAGCTTTTTTAGAGCTTTTGTAGAGTAAAAAAATCCATTAATTCTAGAGTAAGCTTATTTCTGCTTATAGATGAGGTTCTTCCTGTCCTTCACTAATCTCACCAAGTAAAAGACCACACGGTTTCTCACTGTGGCTCACGTAATTGCTGGACCTGTGGGATCTCTTGGGATCTCTACAAACCTCTTATGGAAGTGCCTTTCCTTTTCTGGGAAGCGGTGCCTCCTGGGTCCTGTGGGATCGGCCGTGCCTGCACCGCATGCCACTCCCTCGAGGCCTCCTCTCTGCGGCTGTGCTGGCTCAGCGCCATTCCCTGTAGTGCGGCAGCTTGGACCTGTGTTGTTCGTCTCTCATCCCTTGAGGATAACAGCTCTGTGCTTCTCTGCTGGATCGTGGCTTAACAGTTTTCTGTGTCTCGCCCAGCAATTTTCATTATTTGTGAGAAATTAAGTTCTAGCATGGAACTCCCTCATGGAGCACTTTGGAACCCAAAGTTGTCTCTAGCAGGTCGCTGAGCCAATCCGTCACGCGTTCTCTGGCTTCGGGAGCAGATGACACTCTGCCGAGCATGTTTTATGTACGACCCGTGGGGACACATGGAGCAGAGGTGAAGGGTGTGGTGCTTGGGAGTCAGAGCAGTGCTTAATCACGTCACGGGTTGGTTGTTTTGCAGAAAAAAAAAAAAGAGAAAGACTTAGAGAATCAAACTTGTTGTTTTGAAAGGGTGAACATTGCTGACCTTGGAGTGGGAAATAGAAATGATTATATGCAAAGTGGGCTATTTCGGTAAAAGATTTATCAGCAAATGTTACAAAGTCAAACAGTCATGATTAGGAAGTAATGTCACATTAATATGTCTTCATGAAAAGGTTTTAATAATAACCAATGGAAATGCTATTCTTGGACAAGGTTTAGTGTTTTATAATAGGAATTCCAGCAGAGCAAATTTTATTAAGGGAAATAAGGATCCAATATATTAGAACAGATTATTCGTTGTTTTTAAGAATTAAGTTACATTACTTAGTTACTCCATAAATACCAAGATAATATACAGAATATGGTGGCTGTTGTTTCAGCATACTCATATGGGGAAGAGCAGCTATAGTTTGCTTGCGCAGACATACAAAGACCGTTACGTAGTGTATGAAAATCATCCAGCAATGGCAGCTGTGTTTCTTTGGAGTCGTGGATGTAATTGAAACAGACCAGTGGATAATCTGATCCACTTTTCAGAAATCACCGTGGGGCGTAGGCACACACTGGGTCTCCCATGGGGCGTAGGCACACAGTGGGCCTCCCGTGGGGCGTAGGCACACACTGGGTCTCCCGTGGGGCGTAGGCACACAGTGGGCCTCCCGTGGGGCGTAGGCACACAGTGGGCCTCCCGTGGGGCGTAGGCACACAGTGGGTCTCCCGTGTGGCTTAAGCACACAGTGGGTCTCCCGTGTGGCGTAGGCACACAGTGGGTCTCCCATGGGGCGTAGGCACACAGTGGGCCTCCCGTGGGGCGTAGGCACACACTGGGCCTCCCGTGGGGCGTAGGCACACAGTGGGCCTCCCGTGTGGCGTAGGCATACACTGGGTCTCCTGTGTGGTGTAGGCACACAATGGGTCTCCTGTGTGGCTTAGGTATACACTGGGGGTCTTGTTGTTGGACCCATTAAAAACTGCCTTCTGCCTTTTGTGACCCTCTCCTGAAGTCGTCTGCCTAAGCCACTCCGTGATGGCATTGCCTGTCGCTTGGTGAAGGGCTGTGTTCCTATATTGAATCCTCTCAATTAGATCTCGTGGTGTGTGGCTCTATGGCTGCTGCCTTTGTTGTTAACTAGAATTCCTAACCACAAGTGCTTGTTTATAACTAGATGGATCTGAAGCTTTGGATGAGTGTGTAGTTCTTTTCTCCGCACCCCAATCCATGCCAAACACTCTATTCCCTTCAGTTTTCTCCACTTTGAGTACATTTTCTACCCTACAATCTGTAAAACTTTTAAGGAAAAAATTGATTCCAGTTTCCTCTAATACTGTGCATTTGTAGTATGTTGACCTAAGGAAATGAATCTATGGCATGTGGGTGGTGCCAGTTTAAAAGTAGTCCCTTCGCGGCTTTGTGACCATTCTGAAAAGATCCACTGATTACAAATCTGCCTTTGTAAGTTCACAACGTGGTGAATGGATTCTGTCTGAGGGCAGGTGACCAGTGCTGTCTGGCTGCATGATGAAGAGCACACAGATTTTGCCCCTTTTTAGTTGTAGATATTTTGGCTTCAACAGCAGAATGGAGATTCTAAGAGTTGGAGACTCAGAGATGTGCGCGTTCTTTTGGAAGAAAACTAGTGGGGAGAAAAATGGTGGGCAGCTTGAGAGAGGAGAAAACTAATTATGTGGTCTGTCATCTATTTGTATAATCTTGCACAATGTGAATGAAGTCAACACCTAAAATATACAGTGAACTAGAAAAATAGCTGAGAGATTCCTTTGATGCTGGAAATGTTAGGCCTTAAGGAATTTGAAGATAAAGTTAGGATGAATCTCCTTTGCAAAGGTTGAGGCTATTTAAATTTTAAGTCTTTTAAATTAATCTCTTATTTGCCCAAAATGTATTTGTAGACAAAATATGTTTGAATTTGTAATCTCAGATCAAATAAAAAGGAAAAGTCTGTAGTACCTTTTTTGAAAATTGAGTTTACCATATCAAAGCTGATGTTACAAGTGTAATGTATCATGCAGTTATGGTGTGGAAAGTTTTTTGTCATGTACTTTGTCTCCAGAGTGCAAGTCTCATCACATCACACCCTGTTCTTGTAGTACTTCTCTCTTTGCTTCTCATCTTCTCCGCCCAGCCAGTGAGATAAGCTTCCTCAGATCTTAATCCCATCACACCTTGTCCCTGTTCTGGAAACTGACCCTTACTGCCAACTGAGTGATTTCCAAGTTGCTTTTGTTGGAATTCAGTCCTGCAGTAATTTGGCTTCGTCTTGCCATCCAAGTAAATCACCAGGTATTTCGTGATGCGCCTTTCTGAGCTCAAGTTGGGCTGTCTCCCTCTGTCTCCAAGCACTGCTGGGGCCTTGGCTGCCTGTGCAGTTCTGCCTCTGGAACCTCCCCGCATGGGGGAGCCTGGCCTTCCAGCCTTTGCCGCTTGCCTTTCCACCTTGGGGTTCACCCCTTCTCCCACTGGTATGTGAAGACTTCCCATGGCACCTTTGCCGGGTGAATCCCTTCCTAGTCTGTGCAGAATTTGGCATCTGTGATGTGGCATTTTCCCATCCCCCTAACAGAGACCCCCTTTTAAGGTTACTTAACGGTTTAGTAACTCTGACATGGAATTTGCAGGAAGTGGCATGTCACAGATCTGTTGTAGATGTTTGTTCTTTTGAATTGACAGACTAACGGTATATTTTACAATTTATGGTATCCTAGGAGTTGAAACATCAGTGCGAATACTATTAATAGTTTTCTGATTATTTTTTGTGTGTCTAACATGTTACTATAAATTTTACTACCATGGGAATCTTTTCTGAAATAGTAATCCTTTCGATAATCGTGAAGGTCTAATTAAAGAATTCAGCATCCTTTCAATTACCCTAAAGGTCTAATTAGAGAGTTCAAACTTTTTCCCTCTCCTCCACCTCACCCAACCTTCTACCCTCCCTCCTCCTATTAAATAAACAAGCAAGTGGATGTTTTCAATGAAAGATTTATGCCAATTCCTGTGAGTTGGAGTACCATAACATTTTTTTATTGCCTCTTTGGGTTAATATAATTTACTGTTTTCTGTAACAGACATCTTTAATAAGTTAGAAATAACACATTTCTCCCTGTTGATGGTGCAATTACCTATTGTGTTTTTCAAGTGAAAGCTTTTCATTGTTTTAAAAAGATTTATTTTTATTGGAAAGTCAGATATACAGAGAGGAGTGGAGAGAAAGATCTTCCCTCTGATGATTCACTCCCTAAGTGGCTGCCATGGCTGGAGCTGAGCCGATCCAAAGCCAGGAACCAGGAGCTTCTTCCAGGCCTCCCATGTGGGTACAGGGTCAAAAGGCTTTGAGTAGTCTTCAACTGCTTTCCCAGGCCACAAGCAGGGAGCTGGATGGGAAGCGGGGCCTCCTGAATTAGAACTGGCGCCCCTGCAGGATCCCGGCACTTGCAAGGCGAGGACTTTAGTTAGTTGCTAGGCTACTGCACCAGGCCCCAGGTTTTCATTTTTAATAAATTAATAGTCCTCATTAATTTTACTTGGATTACAACATTTTTATTAAATTATTAAAAATTTTTTATTGATTACATTGCATTATGTGACACAGTTTTATAGGCACTGGGATTCCCCCACCCCTCCCCAACCCCCCATGGTGGATTCCTCCACCTTGTTGCATTACCACAGTTCAAATTCAGTTGAGATTCTTTCATTGCAAGCATCTACCAAGCATAAAGTCCAGCATCTTATTGTCCAGACAAGTTCAACAGTTTCTTGGGGAGACCATCTCTGGTCTGAAGGTAGAGCTGGCAGAGTATCGTCCCGATCAATTAAAAGCCCCGACATTACATCAGTAACAATTTATAATGTTATGGAATTAGTTGACACGGTATTGAGTAACCAATATGTTAAAAGAGAAAAAAAAAAGAAAAAAAAGAAAGTAAGTTCTGAACCACATCCTGTGACTTCTACATTGACATTTCAATTATTAGTTTATATACAACCGGGTTCTATACACCTTAAAATGACTACAGATTACTATTCAGCTGTCTCGTGTCTATTTTAATTTTAGTATTTGGCAGTTTATAGCATCGAAGCATGATTTTGCTGAATCTGGCTGGGGTTACAACATATTTTACATGTTTAAAGTATTAGATAATTAGCCCATATTCCCATTTCTCTGGTTGCTGAGAGAAATACTGCAAGTCACTTTTCTTGCCAGTATTATTTCTTTGTGTTCAGGCCAAGGCATTTGATTTCTTACTGAATTATAGAGCTGTATTTTTAAATTGTTCTAAAATCAAGATGCTGACTTCAGTATTTTTAACCCAGACGTTTGTAGGGACTGTGTAGCTAATTACAGTAGGAATTAGTTATGGCTCAGAAAGAGAAAGGCTCCATGAGTGTTCCATTCGCAAAGCGAGGCCCGAGAGAGTCACCAGTGGTTCTGTGGGCTGCGAGGAGCCTCCTGCGTGCCCCTCGTGGTCTCAGAGTGGAGTTCCGAGCGCTGCCCATCTAGGGGGACTGTGTGCGGAGCCCCGGCCCACTGGCTTGTGGGAGACCTGTCTGTCGTCGTCCTTGGATGAAGTAGCTGGTGTTGGAGTTGTCTTTCCCCAAGGTGGGCTGCACAAAGATCATTACATGTCATCTCTTAAATTGCTTAGATCTACCTCCTGACCTTAACCTTGGGTTCTTTATTAGTGCCACATTTAATCATTGAAAACGGGCTCCAGGGCATGCCTTGTGCCTTAGCCCTGTCTCTCCGCACTGCCTAGGTTACGGAACGCGTAGTAGTCAGAGAGGCAGGAAGCGGCCTGTGTAGTGCGATGTGTGTAGGCCTGCATGTGCCAAGTGAGAGTGTGCAGGTGCAAAATAATGGGTGTTTGGTAAAATACGATTTTCTTGTTTTTAAAGATTTACTTATTTTCTTTGAAAAGAGAAGAGAGAGAAAGATCTTTCATCCACTGGTTTACTCCTCAAGTGGCTGTGATGGCTGGAGCTGAGCTGATCCAAAGCCAGGAACCAGGGGTTTCTGGGTCTGCCACACGGGCTCAGGGTCACAAGGCTTTGAGCCATCCTCTGCTGCTTTTCCAGGCCCAAAGCAGGGAGCTGGGTGGGAAATGGGAAATACATTGGGAAGGGAGACAACTAATTGGGATAAGGAAAAGCTGCTTTTCTTTAGGTAAATTATGTTAGAATTTTGTTTTTAGTCTCTCCATGAAAAAAAAAATGAATTTTTGTCATGTGAGAAAAGGCAGTTCAGAGAACAGGCGGCCAGAAGTGCACAGAGAGAAAATGTCTTGGACTCTTATGAGATAATAACAAAATGGTATTAAGTTCTAGATTTGGTGAGATACATGGTGCTTGTCAGTTTCCAGTCTGTCAGCTATTTTCTCATTGAAGGTAACTGTGTCTAACCTTACTTTTATGCTTGCAATTTTGTTTTCTTTTTTTCTAAAGGACTCTTGATTTGTGGAGTTATAGCTCCACTGCCCTTAGGTCTGTTTTTGAACAGAAGAGGTCCCTGAGAGAGAGGTGTGTGCTCTGTCCTGGGGTGGCTCGCCATTGCTGCGCAGTGCTTCGGAGGCCGCACCCTGCCTGCAGCTGGCGAGGTGTGTGCTCTGTCCTGGGGTGGCTTGCCATTGCTGCGCAGTGCTTTGGAGCCCGCATCCTGCCTGCAGCTGGCTCAGAGCACGTGCTTGTCCCTGCTTGGCTATGCTCGCAATGAACAGGGCCCCTGGAAGCGCCCCAGGTTGGCGTATTCTTTGCCACCTCTGTGTCTGGCATGGAACCTCCTGTTGTGTCAGATGACTGTTCTGGAAGTCTTCTTGACCTGCTATGAAATTCCTCTTCAGGCCATCTGGGAGTTGCATTCCTTCTTGGTTGTTAATGTACTTTGATCATTTTGTTTAAGATAGACGCAGTGTCTCCCCCAAAGACCCTGACAGGCTGTGGGTCAGATGTTTTCCATATTTCTTTTTCTGCTCCCTGCACCACTGCGTGTTGACATGGTGGTTCGGCCTCTGATCCCCCTCACTTCCCAGTCTCCAGACGTCCGGATTGCCTTTTGGTATGCGGACGGGTCTGACTTTTCTGTGATTTAATCTGTTGCTTTCATTTACTTCCCAGATTTTCATTGTCATGTTGCTTTCCTCTTTTCTCCCAAGGACCGTAGAGTGTTCCCAGCTGCTGTCTCGCCGCACTGGTTCCGTTGTGTGAACCAACAGCTTGTGTCTGTCACTTACTGGAGGTGTGGCAACTGCTGAATATTCACCTGTTTTATTCCCATGTCACCAGGAAAACCAGACTGTGACTCATAGTGAAAGATCTTTTGCGAAGAGTGGAGGCGATCTGGAGTTAGTGTGTGCGTGGTGCTGCGCTTCTGCCACCTTTATAGCATTTACACATCAGCAGCCTTGGAGAACGAAGGGACCTTTGACGTCCGCCCGTTCATGAGTGCCGGGTGCGCTGAAGGCTGTAGTACGCGACATTTCCGGGTAGAGCTTCTGCAATTCCTGTTTTGAGGGTGCTGTTATGTTAGTTCCCAGGAGGCCAGTTGAAAATAGGAAGTCTGTGATGAGATCTGAAGGAGTTCTCTTCTGGATCAACACATAGGCACAGTGGAGGGTACGTGCACAAGTCCCTCAGTGGCGAATGGACTGACTGCCAGGGTAGCTTTCCTGTTAGAGTATCAGGAGTCTGTCAGGACGGGTGCAGCTCCACAGGAAGCGTGGGCACAGCGATTAGACGAGTGTTGGAGCACCATCACGCATCATCTGGCCATGAGTAAGCCTCCGCTGGCAGAGTTGGGGGCTTCTTGGCTATGTGCGTTTCTGCTAACTGATGGAGAGTTGTAGTCCGTGCACGGATGAGCATTCCAAGCCCAGAGAGCAGGTAACTGATAGTGCGGGGCTGATTGAATCAACTGGGCGGCTGGCAACACAGGATTAATCAGTTGGTCAGTCAGCAGTGTGGGATCGATGCAATCATTCGGGTTAATGCAATCAGTTAGCTTCTATTGAATGTTTAATTCTTGTAAATTACTTCTGTCTTATTTGGAAGCTGAACAAACACATGACAGTTAGTGTTCTTCCTCAGTGGCAGGCTCCATTCAAGCCAGCGCATAATTTGAAAATTGTGCAGTCGAAATTATGTTGGGAATCTTTTACATGGGCACTCATAAAATATGACCCTGTGTCATATCATAGTTGTTAAAATCATAGGATTTGAAATCCTATTCATTTTTTGAATTTTATACTTGCTAGATATTTATTACCTTTGAAAAGTAAATATCAATTCTTACAGCAATAATTAAATGGTAAATTTTGTGGCATGTTTGGCATGGAGCTTAGCAGGTGAGTGCTGTTTAAATAGCACACTTTAATACTGAGGAGAGCCTGTCCATGAAGCCGAGGCAGCGTCTCCCTCGTTAGCATTGTCAGCCTCTTGGTTCAGAGGGGTCATTTCTCTGTCCATGTATCTAATCTAAGTTGAATTCAAGTTCCTAAGCCTAATAGCCAAATCTCAGACTCGCTGCAAAGTTGTTCTTGGCAATGAAATGTGTATTTCTAGGTCTTCTGGGAAGGGTCTTGGGAATCTTCTTTAGGCATGTGATGTAAGAGGCAAATACAGTTTCTGCATGTGCAGTGGAAACCTGATACTCCTGTGTTTTAACTTCTTCCAGTAAAACGTGAGGGTTGAGGAGAGCAGCCAAGGCCAAATACCTGCTTAGTTACTGCAGGTTCACACGTCGCGGTGCTCTGGATTGCTTGAGCTCCTATGTAGTGACTGAAAACGAACACTTGCAAAGACCCTGTACATATTTATGAAATGACATTTTCTAAGAAAGTGTTTTGCTGATGGTTGCAAACAATTGCTCTGTGCAAAGCTGTTTCTCACACTTCCTGTGGTGAGAATTTGCCCATCGTGACCCCATCATGACATGTGCACAGAATTCGCCAGCTCCGCAGCTGCTTTCCAGGGAGCTCCTTTTGGGCTCCTAGATGCCCAGAGCTGCTCATGGCCTCCAGGTGAGCAGTTCCACATTCATGGGCAATGGCGTTTTGTGTACCTGCATGCGTTAGTGTGTGTTAGCCTTGGTGCATCTGTTGGTAGATAATAAAGGTCTTGGCTGGGGAGAAGGAGCCAGAGGGCGGTACTGCAGTAATCCTCCCTGACTAGGTATTGTTTTGATTGCTCAGAGAGAATTTGTGTGTAGGTTTGGACTTTTTCCTGCTTTCACGGTAGCCAGGAATGAGACCAGAACAGGAGTATGTGTGTATGTATGTATCCAGATGAATGTCTGGGTGTATTGTTAAACTTCTGCTTTCAAGCCAGGAGGCATTTCAGTAGAACCACTGAACATAGTGTGGGTTTTCCCACACTAAAAATGTAGATGAAAAGAATGAAACAAGGAAAGTCAAGCAAACCAAAAAGGATTCCATAAGAGATATGAATGATAAAGTCAGTGTTTTATGTCTTTCATTATTTGAAATAAAACATATTTTCTGGCAGGCTAAATTTCCTCTATCATTTATAACACATGGAAGTTGTGACTCATGAGAATTTTGTGCAGATAAATTAGTGAAATAAATTTTGGTATTTTAAAATAGCAGGAATGATTTCATGCTGAGAAATGTCTGTGATATGCTTTTATTTTGTCAGCTGTTGGGCACAGGAAGACTGTTCATGGTGAAGCTTTGCTAGTGTTACACTGGTTGTCGGTGCTCATTGGGCTACAAGTCACTCTTCATCCATTCTCTGTAATCACTGGCGAGCTCCAGACTTTGGAAAATGCAGATTTATTGAGATATAATTCACCCTTCATGCAACTGGCTCATTGAAACTGTGTGGTACAAGAGTTCTTGGTCTGATGATCATGACCCTGGACTTTCTAATAATACCCTTCTAGTTTATAACCCTTTGTACCCATATTCTCTGTAGGCAGTGGGTAGTTTTAATACCACCAGAAAGTCTTTTAAAAAAATTACAATGCATAAATGATTTCTCATTTGCTGTAGCTTCATCGTGAGCACTGCTAAACTATACCGTGGGTCATCAACCACCTGATTATGACCACTTCCATGCAAAGCACATTGTAGGATTTTCCAGATGCCTTCACATTTCCTAAAGAGGAAATAAATGTGGGAATGACCAAGGGAAAATCTCTCAGAAGGCCACCAGTGGTGACATTTCTTTGGTGCCTTTCCTAAGATCTGCAAGCTGTGACACTGGCTTGAAGGTTTTCTTGAGTAGAACCATCCTTAGGAAAAGACAGAGCTCACGGCAGTGTGGGTGAGATCAGGATGCCAGCCCACTCACACCCAGGGAGAAGGCTGATTTCTGCAGGTCTAGAGCACGTGCGATGGCGTGGGTTCTGTACATGACTGCTGCAGGTACAGGTACGAGGAGGGGGAGATGGGAAGATCATCTCAGTGCTGCCTGGAGTCAGAACAACAGCACGTGTGTTCCAAGGTTCTTCGCTGAGATGTGTGTGCATACTTACGTTTCTTTTCTTTTTTTTTTTTTTTTTAAGATTTATTTTATTTTTATTACAAAGTCAGATATACTGAGAGGAGGAGAGACAGAGAGGAAGTGGAGCTGCCGGGATTAGAACCAGCAGCCATATAGGATCAAGGCAAGGACCTTAGCCACTAGGCCACGCTGCCAAGCCCACTTACGTTTATTTTCACAAAATAATGTATGAACATATTTCAAAATCTTTGTGGAAAAATGCGACTGAAAGATGAGTTTATTTTAGTGAAAAATTTGGGGAATCTTGGAGTCTTGGAAAAGTTCATGGAAATATATATTATAAATAAACTGCATAGGTTTAAAAACATGAAACTTCCCCATTTTGCATGAACTTTTGCAAGAACCCTCCTGTGTCCTCCTTTGTCTAAGTGCGTGATGGGGAGAGACCGCAGGAGAGTTTTCATGGCTGTAACTTCCATTGTGTCTGACTTGGACCCTCTTTGCCCTGCAGACCAATTCTCCCTCCTCTTGTTCCTCTTTTCATGCTCTTTCTCAAGCTTTGTTCTTATGTATCTGGAAGACATAGTGACACAGGGAATCTTGCTGGTCATGATGGCTGGGGCTGGGCCAAGTCAAATCCAGGAGCCAGTGCTTAGCCCATCGGTTGCCGCTTCGCCAGGTGAGGCAGCTCGGACTCAGACTTGTGCTCACTGGAGTAACAGTGTCACGGGTGGCAGCTGAGTCAACTGTGCCCCAGGTCCGTAACTCTAGGGGTCCTTTGTGCTCCACCTGGATGCTCGTAAATGCTCACTGACTTCTGAACAAATTGAGTTTATTCCTCTCTTCTTTACACCTTTTTATTTTATACCTCCCTCCATTGTCTATTTAATTATGACACTGTCATAGTCCATGTGTTCTATGAAGGTCGGGGATGACAATGGTGAACCAGTCAAATAGAGCTGCACTTGATGGCCGCGGGGGCCTTGTGTGTACATCGATGCTTGGAAACATTGGTTCACTTCACAGTAGAGCGTTGATGTACTGCGGAGCATCCGTAGTGGTTTGAGAGAGAGTTCCTGGTGGTAGAAACTAGCGCTCCAAACATTCTCACATTACTCTTGCTTTATTCCTTTTGCCGTAATAATATAATTTCCAATATTAGGGGAAAATTTCTCACAGGCAATTAGATTATTTTTAAACTATCTGGCGGCCTGATTGGCCATAATTTCACTTAGAGTGTACACCGTAACCCTTTTAAAGTCCTGTGTTGGTAATATCTGCATTCTCCAGTGAAATGAATTGTATCTGTTTTCAATTTGTTCCCTTCTCAGTAGGTTTATTTTTAAAGTGATTTTGGATTCCTGACACAAATCTGCACTGTATCTTTCCCTGTAAGAAATATCATGATATGTGGTGATCCATTTGTAAAAGGCTCACAAATGTTGGTGATTTGGAAATGGGATCAAGAATAGACTGCTTCCATTTGAATGCACTTGTCCTGATGAAATGCAGCTAAATTAGAGAGGTGTCTCGTTAAGACTGCACAGGACTTGGTGATTTCCGTCTATGCTGACAGACATCGGGGTTAGCTTCCCGGTAACAGGTCACAACTTCCGTGCACAAAAGCAAAGGTGCGTGCAAGGGGCCATCCCGGAACACGCTGGGAAGTGAAAGAAGGATGCGTGTAAAAATTGCCTTCCCTTCTAGTTTAACTTGATGCGACTGCCTTTCATGAGTCTCCATGCAGTTCTGGGGAGTGTCTGCTTCCTAGCTCCTCTTACCTGCCGTTCAGTTGAGAATTGTTTACGTTCTCACGCTTTGTCTTTCCCTTAGGAGCCAACAATCTCTACATTCTTATTTTTCTGTCCTTTGCTAGCTTCATGATCTCAAATCACCTTCCTGGTTGGTTGTTACCAGTTAAGTTTATCAAATGCGTTCTCAGTCCGTGCATTTGTTCTTTCTGTTTTCTTTGATTATGCGTATCTTTCCAGCAATGTTGTGTTAACATTAAAATGGCAGCTCTCTCATTATTTCACTGTATGTTGCTTCTCACACTGTTTGTTTTATTTGAGACCATGGAGAGGGACAGAGGAAAAGCTCCTACTGCCAGCCCCGGGGTGCATTAGCAGGAAGCAGGAATGGGGAGTGGATCTGGGCTTCAGGCAGTACAATCTGGGATGTTGCTATCTGAGTGATATCTTAACCATGACACCACACGCCCATCCTCTGTCACACTCTTGCACTTGTTTCATTATTATCATTTTGCTTCAACGTCATTAACCTTACTTAATACCTAGGCCACCTCTATCATGTGTTGAGCACAACCGTGTAGTTTTGGGTATGCAAAGAAATAAGGTGTGGTTCTTGAGATACATGAAAAATGAATAATATATAGTAAATGCTGAAAGTTGAATAAATAATAAAGAGAAGAAGAGCAGTTGCTGTTGACTAAGAACAAACTGCAAAGGCCTCTACCTGGAAGAGTACTTTGAACAGCAAGCATTTACTTTGTGCTGAACGTAATTGCCTCATACTGTATGAAAATGTAGCCCAGCTACTCCTTTACCTCTGAGGAAGAAAATATGATGTCATGACTTAGTACTTTTTATAGAAAGTAAATGTACTGTGCGGTATTTGTTACTTGGCTACTTAATTTGTGGCCACGTCTGTTGCATTTTTATTTATTTTTTTAATTTATTTTATTGTTGTTGACAATCTTTACATAGTTAATTACGGTTAAAGAACAACAACAAAAAAGGTTCAGGGGGATAGGGAAGTGGGTAATACTGTTATGTCCATATTGTTTCCATCATGTATCTGAGGTAAAGGGGGATATTGAGGGAGAAGCCCCACCCGGTTTCCCGCCCACCCCAAGTCCCAGATGTGGGGCATGCTCTGAGATATTTGCTCAAGTGGTTTTAATAGTTCTCCAGTTAAGAATTGCTGCCAGTGTCGCTCGATGAGGTCGTCCACTGATTGATATGGTCCATCATAAAGTCACCGTTTGCCCAGTATTTCGCTGCCAACATATAGCTGAGATGAATGATTGACCTGTTCTGTCTTCTGTCTTTTCTTGGTTAGAGTTCTGAGTCCAGCAGTTCGATTGGGGAGATCTCCAAAGAAACTTCGAGGTATTCCCGGACTAGTTTCTTGTATGTTCTAGCAAGCACAGGGCCCAGCACAGTCCATCACCCCGATCAGCTGGTGGTTGCAATTGCTGGGTTGGTTCTGTTTTTGGTCCCGAGTTGCACTGGAACCAATGGGTGTTGCAGTCCAGTCTGGTTCGGCCCTCACATCAACCAGTGGGAGCTGCAGCCTAGTCGAGGCAACCCACAATAACCCCCACCAGGCCAGCCCCCTACCCTGTTGCATTTTTAGTAACGTTTTGTTTTTACTGGCATGGTGGTAGTTCTGTGGAGGCTCTTCTGTCGGATCACAGGAGGTCGTGTATGATGGTATGCGGTTGTGAAGTGTCCCTGACCGGAGAAGGGTGAGGCGGGTTAAAGGTTGCCATGCTGCAGGGTGGGCTGCAGTGTGGCCAGCCTGTGCTGTCCAGGCAGGCGTGCTTTGCTGAGGAGGAGCGTCTGCTCCTGCAGAAGTGTCCTGGCACTGGGGAGTCACCCTCGTTCCACGGGGCGTTGGCACCCTGTCACAGGGTGATGAAAACTGCATGCTGGGTGTTCCCCTCAAAACTTGTTTCCGGAAGACATGAAGCATTACATTGATAAGAAGGAACTAATCATTGTAATGACCAGAAGGCCTAATGGGCACAAATTTTATTTGGTAATTGGCTGAGTGTGTATCGTTAATAAGTTGCATCTAGAAATAATACAAATCTAGAAATGGTGGATGAAAAATGGGTTTCACAATTTGATATCACCTTTTCAAGCATTTAAAAATTGTTTTTCCATTTCTCTTGAGACTTAAAAAGCTAATATATTTGTAAGTTTCACTCTACTTGGTTTTAGATTCTCTGGTCTCATTTTGATTGTTTTATTCCAAAATAGAAAAATCTGAAAACATGACAAATCAGTACACTGTTCTGACTCTCAGGTGGTGTCTGAAAGCTCACGGTGGTGCAGGACCTGCCCTCGTCTTGGGGTTCATCACACGGCCGAGACAGCAGTCACGCCCACTGAACCCTGCTGCAGGACGCCCCTCACCCTCTGCTTTCTCTCTTCCAGGTGTTAAAATGGGTAGAAGAAGCAGTGCAGGCCTCCAAAGTCCACCTCTTATCCACGGATCACTTGGAACAGGCTGTCAACACTTGGAAAATCCCTTTGGATCCCAGCCTGAGAGAGGTCACCGTGTCCCTGAGTGGTCCTTCGCCTGCGATTGAAATTCGCAATCCTTTAGGTGAGACCAACAGCAGAGGGGGAACACAGTTTTTTTTCATATTTATGTCAGGTTGTTACTGATAATGAGTAGTGTTGTTGAATTAACCTGAGATGCAATAAGCTAAATCTTTTAGTATTTAAAAATAAGGTTCAGTAAATTTAATTGTAGTGAAATTATCTCAAAGAGGAATATTTACCTTAAACTCAAAGTTATATTTCAAAATATAAATGGAAGTATTTCAGATTAATTTATTTTGTAAGATTCTGTTATTTTGAAGTGAATCTTGCTTTCCGTTTGTAGTTTTCCACTCTGTTCTTTTGTTGATAAGGTTAGACAGAAGCAATTTTGCCTAAAACCAATTTTTATTCTCAGTAGAAAAAATGTATTAATTTGCTTCCTCATTTAATTATGTCTAATAATATTTACCTGATTCCATTGCTGGCTGACAATTCCAATGTGACAGGCTCGGAAGAGCACTCTAGAAGGCAGAAACTATTTGTTTTACTATTTGTGTGAAGAAAAAATACATACCTGTTAATATCGTTTAACAAATCTTGTTTCCACCAAGGCTTCAGGAAGTGTTGGATCTTTTCTCCCTTTGTGAATGTGTTTAGGTGAGGAGGAGGTAGCTAGCTTTCCTGCTCCGAGTTAGGAAGTAACAGGTAACTCCTAAATGCCACAGCTTGCACGGGGCTCTTGGATGCCTAATTGGCACTAGCGACATTGAAATTTAAAACCCAGAAAACTCTTTCTAGATTTCCACAGCTTTGAATTCCTCGGGGGCTTACCTGTGTGCCCCTTACGTAAGTTTCCACTGCTTTGGAAACTCCCTGGGCGTGTATCCCAAAAGTTTGGATTTGAACTTTGGAAACTTAGAGCTGACGTTGTCAACTTGCAGAATTTGTGTGTTCAAGAGGCAAGAGGGAAGTGAATAGAAAGCTGTAGTTCAATGTGTGTTTGTTTTTCTTCTAATTTAGATAAATCTCAGGTTAGTAGGGATGGTGTTACACTACTTCATAAATTGCCTCCTTCCTGTACACCTGTGGCAGGTAAAAGCCTTCTCTGTACTTTGTGATGCCCAGGGCGCTCCTGTTACTAATACTGAGTGGGCTCCAAAGAAGGTATTTATCTTGGTTTGCTGTTTGCGCTGTTTAATCTAAGTATCTCTAGTGACTGCACACAGCTTCCTGGTAGCTGAAGTAACCATCATGGAGGCTAATTTCAGTGGGCTCGTTGTTAGTCTCACTTTACAATGAGTTGACATAATACGCGAGAGCCCTGGTGTTTGGGACTGTGCCCAGAAATCTTACAGTCAAGTAGGTTTTGTATGTAGAGGCAACAGTGCTTTGAGATATGGGCACGGATGCCTGTCATTTGGTGCTCCTGTATCCTGGAAATGGGATGTCCTTCCTCCAGCCACAGAGTGGAAAATCAGAGCCCGTGGGTTAGCATCACTCTTCAGGATCGTACACTAAGTTTTATGTAGTGTAGAATCAGGCAACCTACACAGCAATGGGAAAAATTACACTTGTTACCGTTATGTCTGTCTCTCAGGGAAGCTGATAAAAAAGGGATTTGGCCTGAATGAGCTGCTGAACATCCACAACTCTGCCAGAGTGGTGAGCGTCCTAGAGCCAGCAGCTGGGATCTGGACAGTGAAGGTACTGTTACCACACCCAGTGTGGGGTGTGTATTATCTTATGTTGGTGGTGGCATGCTGTGTAAAGCGTATACACTGGTTTGAAGAGCCGGCAGCTGGGATCTGGACAGTGAAGGTACTGTTGCTACACCCAGTGTGGGGTGTGTATTATCTTATGTTGGTGGTGGCATGCTGTGTAAAGCGTATACACTAGTTTGTTTGTGTTTACTCTTAGAGTCGTGGAGATGTTTAATGAAAAGCTTTTAGTGAAAAGCATTATAGAGAGAGTGCATTTGCAGACGATGTTGTGATGCCGTGAACTGGCCAGGATTTTGGTCATGAGCATCGTCAGTGTCCAAGGATTCACTTCGATTCCCAGATGGTTTTTCTTTCATCACATGTGAGACTGATTTTATTGTCCAAGCCCTGCTGCCAGCATAATCACAGATGGAGCCAACAGCTGATAAGCAGCTCGGGCTGTAGGCTGTGGTGTGGAGCTGCGTGGCTGTGAACCTCAACCCTGCTGCTTCTCAGCTGTCCTGTGTGGGAACAGGAGTTGGTGCCTTGCTGTCCTCCTCCAGGACTTGGGGACTGCAGGAACACTCCACCAGTCTTCACAGCCCTGGGCCAGGAGCTGTGTTACCGTGGTGTCTATGAGATGCATAACATAGTTTCCATTACACAGTGAGCAGTCCTTGCTGTTGCCGTTACCTTGACTTGTACTCCTTGCCTTCTGTAATACAGAGTGGCATTGTATCCTAGCATTATCTTAAGTGGTATGCCTTCACTCTATGAAAGCAATGTCATTGGCAATTTCAGGGAAGTATATACATGAGAAATTTAGGATATTCTAGAACCCAGATCTGGGCACATTATACTGGTTGGTATGTGACCCAGTGTTGTAGGTGCTGTGGCCAGAGCTCTGGCCTCCCTCCAGCTCCGTTGCCTGCTTTTCTGTGTCTGAAGGCTGAGAATGCAGGGGAGTGCACAGTCCCCGAGCTGCAGGAGCAAGCCCAGTGTCCAGAGGCGAGCAGGCCGAGTCTGCTCACTGGCCGTTGCCCCTCTTCTGCGTAGCATCCTTTGTCTCCCAAGAAACTGCCTGTGCTGGGATCATTTATTCCTCATGGGCTCCGCTTCCCTGCCTAAGAAGCAGCTGAGGGGATAGTAGTGCTGGTTGTGGAGCTGCTGTGGGAGTTCCTGGACATGAGACCATAGAAATCTGGGGAGCCTTTTTAAGATGCCCGTCAGGTATTTATTATGTGTATGTTTAAATTTTTTTTCATTTTTTAAACTTTTTTTTAAAGATTTATTATTATTGGAAAGCCGGATATACAAAGAGGAGGAGAGACAGAGAGGAAGATCTTCCATCCGATGATTCACTCCCCAAGTGAGCCGCAGTGGTACGGTGCGCGCCGATCCGATGCTGGGAACCAGGAACCTCTTCCAGGTCTCCCACGGGGGTGCAGTGTCCCAATGCATTGGGCCATCCTCAACTGCTTTCCCAGGCCACAGGCAGGGAGCTGGAAGGGAAGTGGAGCTGCCGGGATTAGAACCGGCGCCCATATGGGATCCCGGGGCGTTCAAGGCGAGGACTTTAGCTGCTAGACCACGCCGCTGGGCCCCCATTTTTTTTAACTTTTTATTATCATCTTATGATATGGTTCCCTAGGCCCTGGGATTTCCCTTATCCCCTCCTCAGTTCCCTCTCCCCTCACTGAGTTCCCCGCTATCATTACTATAGTATAGTGTTTCATACACAGTCATATGTCCATCATTGTGAGCATAGACAATGGCACAGAGTCCAGCATCCTATTTTCAAGATGTAGTAAACAGTTTCATTGGGAGTCCATCTTTGTCTGGAAGTAGAAAGAATATGCCTCTTCTAAACCTGCCCTACAAATGATACTTAAAGATGTTCTCTTGAGAGAGAAAAGAAATAACGCCCACCAAAACCAAAGGCAAACGTAAAGAACATCCCAGTAAAATAACAACAGAAGACTAAGTCAGTGAACAACCCATTGCTAAAATGACAGGACCAAATTACCACCCATTATATTAACCCTGAATGTAAATGGCTTAAACTCATCAAACATCATAGATTAGAAGGCTGGATTAAAAAACAAAACCCATCTATTTGTTGCCTACAGGAGACACATTTCATCAACAGATTAGTGGAAACTATAGCTCATGGATTTTGATTTTTTTGCTAGTTTCAGCTCTTCAGAACTCTTTCTTCTGATTAAATTCTTCAGTGACACATAGATCATACAGTAGCATCATTCTCTTCAAGAAAGGTTTTGATTTTCTTTTTCATTTCCTCAGTGAGAGATTAGCCATTCAGTAGGTGTTGTTAATCTCCTTATGTATGTATTTTTATTGTAAAGGCAGATTTATGTAGAGAAGGAGAGACAGACAGAGAGAGCTTCTGTCGGCTGCTGTACTTTCCACATGGCTGCAGTAGCTGGAGCTGAGCTGGCCTGCAGCCAAGAGCCAGGAGCTTCTTCTAGGTCTCCCATGTGGGTGCAGAGTTCCTAGACCTTGGGCCATGCTCTGCTGTCTTCCAGGTAGTAAGCAGGGAGCTACCTATGAAATGGAGCAACTGGGACATGAACTGATGCCTGTGTTTGCAGGTGAAGGATTAGCCAGTTGATCCATCACGCTGGCCCCTATTTTTTTTTAATAAATTCTAGATAAACTACCACATATCAAAGAATGAAAGTATACATAGAAATCTCATTTAAGTTCCAGAATATCAGTTATTTATTTTCAAAACCATAAACCATCTGGTAGGAAAAATTGAAACTGTAATATAGATTTCTGTTTTTGAGAGAATAAATGAAATAAAGCCATAGATGAAAGGATAATGTGAAAGCACAGCTGAGAGTTTGGTAATGAACGTGCCAAACATGATGCTGCCTGTGTGGTTCGCTTGCCTCTCTCCATGCAGGATGCGCTCAGTACTTAACTGAATGCTTCAGGTTGGCAGTGTTGAAGCGTTTGGGCCACTCTGAGATTTAATTGGAAGTGGCCAAACTAGAGTTGCTTTGGCCAGCTCGTCCAACTTGGGACTAGTCTTGAGGTTGACTTTCTGTGAGTGTGATTGGGAGGGATATAAGAAGTGTGAGTCTTCCTACCCCAGATGCCTCGGTTTAATCCTGACCCAGCATCACATTTGTAGAGTACAGGGCCAGTCAAGTCTTGCCTTCTGAGCAGTGACAGTCAGTTGCCTATTGACTGGAAGCATGTGCGGGTTCCTGTGCGTTGTTAGGACTTGCCTTTGCAGTGGCCAGTCCTCTCTGGAGGTGGTTTGGCTTGTTCCCAGGGTAGCCAGGGGCATTTGCTCTGGTAAACTCTGGCTCCTGGGAGAGGTACTGGGTGAGTGTTGTGTTCAGTTGTCCGCTCAGTCAGTGTAAACTTAGCGTCAACTCCTGGCCATACGCCCTGCTACTTACTCAGTGGACACTAAGCACATTTTAAATGACAGAGCAGGGAAGTCCCAGGGTTTGTCTGTGAGTACAGAAAGTGATGACAATAAGGCAATGAGAACTCTGTTTAGACAAATCTCTATGCTTAGTGTGCTACAATTAAGGTAAAAAGACGTAGGCTCTATTATTGTGTTATATGGAAGAGCCTCCAGTTCTTATTTGCAGCCTTTCTTATGTCAGATGATGATTCACAGTAACAGTACAACTTAGAAATAATAAGTTTATTTTTGCTCCGAAGAATGTGTCAGGTGGATGCAAAGCAAATTGAGCTGAACGTACTGACATGGATGCTGAGCTGACACTCCCCCAGGATGTCTAGCTAATGGCACATGCTTTTCGTATGTGCTTTCTACAGGAGAGACAGGGCTTACGTCGATAGAGTATCTTTGGTGCTGCTGCTCATGACTCTGCTCTGAGGAAGGTGTCTTTGTCTTTAGTGGAATCAGTAATGGCTTTTGGAATGTTTTGCCAAACAGCTTTTCTCCCAGATGTGGAAAGCAGGTTATCTGTTATCTGACTTTGGCATTGGTAGTCAGGGACCACTCGGTTGAGCCTTAGCCAGTCTTTCTGGTCCTCTTCCCTCAACTTGCTTTCATATTCTCACCAATACAATCTGTCTCTGAGCCTCCAGCCTCCAGCTGCCCCTTCTCCCAGGATGCCCTTCTGCAGTCTGCCCCGCTGTCCCTACCCCTGAGCCTCCAGCTGCCCCTTCTCCCAGGATGCCCTTCTGCAGTGTGCCCCACTGTCCCTACCCCTGAGCCTCCAGTTGCCCCTTCTCCCAGGATGCCCTTCTGCAGTCTGACTCATAGCCAGCCCCAGGGTCAGACTCTAATGACAGCACTCCATGAAATCTCGCCAGATCTTTCCCCACCAGAATGCTCTCTTCTCTTCTTGCTCTGGCTTTCTACTGCCATTCAAAATGTCTGTAGTTTTGCTTTCGTTTTATTTGAGAGAGCCTGACACAGAGAGTTTGAAATTTTCTATCTGTTGGTTCATTATTGTTGATTGGCCCACAGTCATCAGACCTGGGCCATGCCAGTGCAGGACTCTGGAGCTCGTCTGCATCTCCCTCGGGTGGAAGGAATCCAGGGACTCCACCTTCCCTTGCTGCCTCCCAGAATGCACACAGGCGGGAAGCGATCAAAAACATGGGACTTTACAACCGACACTCCAGTATGGCATGTGCGCATCCCAAGTGGGGCCCTAACCCAAGTGCAAGTCTCCCTTTGTTACTGCTATGCCCCCAACTCCCACCTCAGGGCCTCCTTAGTGGATTAACTTTTCCTTCATATCATTTTATTTCTGAACACATTGTCTCCTTTTTTACATGCATAGATGAAGTCTTGTTACTGTACATGAGAGTGTCTGAGAAAGAACTCTACAAATGTGAACGAGGGAGCATTGAATACCTTCCTGATGATACATGGGGGACAGGCAGAAGGGCTGTGATGGTCCGCCTGGAGCTGGCGCGTTGCTAACGAGTGCACTTTGAATGCACTGAGAGTGGCAGGTTCTCTGCCTTGTGGTCTTCCTGGGAAGACCTCTCTGATACAGTGAGCACTTAGGCTAAACAGAGAGCTGGGTCACTCGTTTGGGTGACTGAGATGTTGCAGGTGGCCTGTGATATAGGTGAATAGGTGTGTGAAAAATAAGTAATTTAGAACATAAGGTGTTAGTAAAAATGGAGACAATGTTGTTTATACTGCTATATTTCCATGTAGAGTAAAGATACAAAATCCGGATTATGTTTCTGGGAGACAGTTTGAATTTTCTGTTCGAACATCAGTAGAATTCAAATAGAACCACAGAGACTCCTGCAGCCTGATCTTGTTGTCTGCTCCATTAGGAAGCTGCCTTCAAAAACATTACAGGATTGTCAGCAGCCAGTGAGTTCAGCTGAAGTGGAATGTTTCTCAGATTACTCTGGGATTGTCAGTGTGGTCACGCGTTATGCCATATGCCTGAGATGTGTCTCCATGAAGTAAATTTACACAAATTGTCCCTTGAGAATTTACAAATTAGAAAACAGAATGTGCCCACCCCCACGGTTATACTGAAATCTTGAGACTAGTGGAAATATTTTGATTTTAGATAGTTAACATTGGTTGCCAGGGCCTACTAGCACGTTTTCCCACATGGCAAGTATATTGTTTTTTTAGGGTTGTTAATTCTTTTTTTTTCCTTCTAATATTTATTTATTTATTTTTTATTAATTACGTTGCATTGTGTGACACAGTTTCATAGGCTCTGGGACTCCCCCCATGGTGGATTCCTCCACCTTGTTGCAGTATTATGGCGAGTGTATTTTAGAAATGATGCTGAACCGGCATAAATCTGTTTGGAAATGGTAACTAAATCCAGCCTTGGGTTTACCAAGGACCACCCATGATTACTGTGTGACCCCCACTTCTCCTCACCTGCTGGTTCTCTTGAATAACCCCGAACTCTCGACCAGGTGTGTTATTAAATTAGCTAGGTGCAGCATTAATTCACTCTTTTGGGGTTACTGAAATGCTTTATAATGTGTTTTTACTGGAACATTTCCCAGTTATTTTGGCTTTCCAGTATCAGTCTTTCAGCTAGGTGGAATGCTTCCTTTTAACAACAGATGTTTGTACATTTGTGTATGTGTGTGTAGAAGTGAGTATGTGCTATATTTATATATCTGTACTTTGGGTGCATTTTTTTCCTTTTTATCACACTGCTCCAAATACACATGCCCAATAAAATGATGGTATTTAAATCTAGCTGACATTGTTTTGTTTTTGTGTCTGGCACAATGCTTAACTCACAGTAGATTCTCAATAAATATTTTATTAGAACCATCTTATTCTTGATAAAGAATGGTACATCATTGAAGAAAAATACTTGGGAAAGAGCTGAGTATATATTTGAATTCAAGATCTATTATCTAATACCTTTTTACATTAGAAATTATTTAAATTTCCTGAAGGAAGCGGGGAAGAAATAGTTACTGTTGTCATTGAGTTGTTGGTAAAGAGCTTCAGTACTTTCTGACCTGCAGATAGGTTAAGGAGCTAAGGAGCTACGTTGTTGTCTTGAATATATAGAAATTGCACATTGTATCTTTGTTTTAAAAGGAAGATCTACGGGAAGCTGTTCCTGTGTTTTTGCTAGTGACTTTGGGGCACATTTACTGTTTACAAAATGCCGGGACTGTTTAGGAGTGAGAACTAAAAGCCAGCACTAGCAGTCAACTTTTGATTCAGTTATGTAGCAGTGGCTTCTATGTTTAGTGCCAGGAGGAATTCACATGGCTCCCCAGGAGAAAGCGAATTCCTTGCTCCCGTTCACTGGGGTTTTATATGTTCTGCCTCATGGTCATACAAGAGCCCACATTGATAAAGGCTCTGCCACAACTTTTAAATTGTCGAAATTATTTTTACTTGAAAATCAGAGTGCATGTGTGCTCACAGTTCCATCAGATGATCTGCTTCACCAAACGCCCACAACAGCTGGTAAGCAGAAGCTTTGTGAGGTCCCACACAGGACCGGCAGCCCGCATACTGAGGGCTTCCCAGGCGCGTTGGTGCAAAGCTGGATTGGAAGTGAAGGCAGGACTTGACCTCAAGTATCCCATGTGCCAGTTTAACTGCAGAGCCACAACGCCTCTCTCCTCCACTTACTGTGCTTAGAGCACTCAGCTCCTTCACTCACATTAGATGGAGGAACACTGGAGAGCTTGCATTGAACAAATGAAACCAAAGGATTGTGTTACTTGTGTCTCATCCTAGAAGTGACACACTCACTCCCTTCACAACTGATGACCAACACATTACAGTAGTTTCCTTCAGCTTTCTCAGAATGGCTCGTGGAAGTCCTTCACATACTCCTCTTCCCAGTATCCTGTTGAATGGCATCATGTTGGGAACTAGAACTAAGCCACAATGGATGTACTTACACCAACAATTTGACAATGCTAAAAATTAGGGTTTCTTTTTCCTGGGGGGGGGAATTCACCGTCACAGTGACCTCTTCCATCGTAACAGAAAGAGTATGTAGCTAAGTAGAATGGCAAATAGATACCTGGGGTATATTATTGTCTTCTGTATTGTAGGATCAAAATATACACAGATTGTTATCCTATAGTTATATGTGTAGACTTAGTTACTGTCAAAAGAGCTGTGAACTTAGAAAGCTCATGACTGAACTCTCTAAAGCTAGGCGGGTGATTATTTCTTTGAGTCTCGATTTTTTCATGATGCTATATAGTATTATATAAGATAATGTATGAACGTTGTAATGTCTAGAAAAACCAAATGAATTGTTGATAAATCTAGCATTAGCTGCTCTTTGTGTATTCTAAGGAAAAATATCAGTACCAGGCAATTGGATCATTTATTAAAGCTACAGATATGAAATGCCTATTCATTAATATTCTGTGGGTGGTGAATGTGATATAGTTACTGCCCTGAAGAGACCATGCATATAGGCAGGTGTTCTAGGCCTTGACCCCTCTCATCTAGGGAGCAGTACGTCCATCCTTCTGTGGCACAGCTGACCAGGGAGCTAAGAGCCAGGGCTCAGAGGAGCTCTCCATGGTACTGAACAATGTGCTGCTCCAACCCTTCCCTCTTTCTGATCTTGGGTCACAGCCACCTGTTTGTAGTTTTAGGATGTCTGCATGCAGCTAGGAGTAGCCTCACCTTTGAGAGACTCTTGATAGCCTCGTGTCTGGTCACATGCAGCTGGCTGTTTCTGACACAGATCCTGCCACATCTGTCCGAGTGCCACATTCCTGGCTCGTGGAAGTAGTGAAACTCAGCATGTGCTTCTAATGTTATTCTGATATTATTAGATTGACTTTGAAACACAGCTCCTAGAATTCCTAACCCATATTGACTCCTTCAAGTATTTAGTGTAGAAAAATGCCCCCTGGTACTCTTGCCCCTTTCCTGCCCCCAGATCTCCCTGTTCTGATTGCCAAAGCTGTGGGGTCAGTTGGCCGCATGCAGGAGCGATGCTTCAAGTTGTCTGAGGACAGGAGCTTTGGTGGACCATTTCCTGATTTTAATATAAAACGCGGTTGAATCTACACAATGGAAAAGATTAAGTAGAAAAATGTCAGAACAGTGAATTTATATATAAAACGGTAATAACGTGGCTGAAATATTTTGGAAGGGATGGGAAGACAAAGAAAGAACTGTCACTGGGCCGCCTCTTAGCTCAACCCAGTTACAGAAATATCTGAATTACTTTGGCCCTGCCAAGGTCATGATATCATTTTGATTCTTCTGCAGTCCCACCTGTTCACAGCTTGTGAGAATACAGAAGCCTCTCCCAATGCTCTGCAACCTCCAGAACATTTGTTTTCTCACAGGCTCTGTCTCCTGCTGACTTGTGTGTTGGTTTCTCTGAACACTTTGTGTTTTAATGCATGACATAACCCAGCCACACAAAAGCCATCCATAGCATGTTTTGAGTTCAGGAGGTCTACCCATGCCTCTGGGGGTGCCTGCGCCCTTCTCTCTTCTTGCCCCATCCTCAGTGTCTGCCTGCTGTCTCCTCTGGGTAGCTGCAGCTTTGGGACATGATTCTCATTGTGTGGCAGAGGTGTTGAGTGTGTTTCAGCCTTTACGCTTAGCACAGCCAGGCCCACTGAGGTGGCCATGGGGAATGCTGAGGCAGCTGGTGCTTTGAGACCTCTTGATCTGTGAAATGAGGGCATGCTGACCCAGGGAATCCTGTGTGGTTTGCAGAGCTCTAGAGGTGCCTCTTCTGTGGAACTGTCTGATTGTGTGACAGTGTGTCCTGTTGTGGCTCTTATGCCCAAGTGTGCACCTTCTTGTTATTGAGATTGGAATCAGTGTGATGTCTCATTGTCATGTTAGGCCTTTTCTCGCTTTCCTGTCCAATAAATGCTGGAATTTTAGAGTCATTTTCTTTTTTGATGGAATCTTGGTGATTGGTGCAATTAATTCCTGTGAATATTGGTATTAGATCTATAGATAATTTTTTTTTAAATACAGATTGTTCTGCTTCACTGACTAGAAATTCTGATGGACTCCATCTAGCCTGGAGGTCAGCAGTTTGCATTTTTTAACAAAGCAACCAAGAGTTTTCTGGAGGGAAACTGTGGCTATAGGCGTAGAGACAGGTTTTGGGAATGCTGCAGGTGTGTCTGTAGGTAGAGGTATAGCTGCTGTTGTAGGCACAGGCTATCTTATAAGTGTGTGTGAAGACGCAGGTGTATCTGTAGGTGTGGGTATAATTGTAGGATACAGCTGTAGGTATATGTGAAAGTACATGTGTAGGTACAGGCGTGTCTAAAGTACAGGTTTTGGTGTAGCATAGGCACAGCTGTAGATACAGATGTGTATATAGCTTTAAGTGTAGTTATAACTGTCAGTGATCCTGAGATCCTGCCTTGGGAGAGACTGTGATAGAATCTCATTCCACCTTGCCTTAGTCTGAGCTTTGGAGTAAACCCACTGCTACATTAGCAGAGACTTTGAACTGGGCCAAGCAGCGCAACAATTGGGTGCCTTGATTTCCTTATCTGTACAGTGGCAATAATGATGATATCTCCCTTAGAAGGTTGCAGTGAGGATTTAATAAATCAGTGTATTTAAAGGGCCCGGGCATAGAGGATGTGTCCAGTGAATGTGAATGTTGTTATGTCATTCGGTGGCCTTAATCCAAGTACTTTATTGCTCATGCATAGTCACTTCAGTGCTTAGTTGATCATTTCATGTGGAGCCCAGCATCCCCTTTAGGAAGTTGTAAGTGACTGGTAGATCTTTGCTGCGTCTGTGTATTTTTAGTAATGCTGATGGCATCTGTTAACTGTTTCTGTTTTCCGTTCGTGTTCCTCAGTGGTCATGGGGTCTTAGTACAAATCCTGTTTCGCTCAACATCTTCAATCTGAGGACTGTGTGCACTTGCTAGAGCACTGCTGAGCTGAGCAAGCAGGCTGGCAGAAGAGTGGAGAACAGGCAGCTCTTGTAGCTGCCTTGGCTGAAAGAAATGCTTTTCTGAATTGAAGCTGGTGGTATTTGTGGGAGAAGCTGTGGTCCTGCCTTCACTGTAGTGGTGTTTGCTGGCCATCTGCCTGTGACCAGCGGTGAATAAGACACAGGCTTATGCCCTCATGGAGCCTTGACTGACACATGTCAAGTTTGTCTGTCAGTGTCTAAATACTTGCATCTTTGTGTGTTTCTGAGTTGTGTTTTAGAGTGGTCCTCATGAGGGGGATATGGTCTGAAGCTTGCAGTAGAAGTGTAGACTCACAGTTGAGAACCTTAACTGAACACCCTGCAGTTTCCTGTGTCGACTAGCTTGTGGTGTGAGCAGCATCCTGGAGCTGTTGCTGATCAGGTGTGCTACTCGACATTTTCAGACCTCCAGCAGTGGAAGGCACTCCGTGCGCATCTCCGGCCTCAGCGCTCTGGATTTCCGAGCTGGCTTTGCCCGAAAGCCCACCCTGGACTTCACCCAGACGGCCAGCAGGCCAGTGCAAGGTGTGTATGTGTGTGGTGGCTAGTGGTGTAGTAGTTACACAAGCAGAAAATGTCTAAGGCTGTGTTATAATTCTGCAGTATCCTGGACAGTGAGAAACAAGGCATTGTTACTGTGAAAAGGACCATCCTGTTGGCTAGTCCATTTCCCAATGGGCAGAATCCCCCCAGGGCTTACGGAGTTAAAGTTCTTGGGCCCCCCAGTGTGAGGTGGGCCCCAGAATACATACTTGGGTGTATTTCCAGTGTTACTCAATGATTTTGAGAAGTAGTAACCTCGTTCTTGAGATGTTTTTCTTACTAAAATCCGTAAAGACCTTGTGTGGCTGAAATGTAGATCCATGGGTCTCTATGCTCAGAGACAAAATAACTGCCAATTTTTGAAACTTACGCTTCCTCATTTTTACTCCGAACCAGATGTAGCATATTGTATCACCAGTTGTCTAGAACATATAGCTTTTGGGAATATTTTTGATAGAAATGTATTTGGACACATCATCATGTTTGTAAGAACATCACATCATTTCTGTTACTTCAGCTGGCTCTTCAGAGCAACGGTCTTGCTCATAATCAAAATGCCCAATGTTTAGCTGTCTTTATATTCTGTTTACCTCATCCTATTCATATATTAAAATTTGTAGTCTTTGTTTTAAGTATTTATTTGAAAGGCAGAATTGCAAAGAGAGAAAAGCAGTGACAAAGATAACCTCCATCTACGGTTCACTCCCCAGGTGGTCATAAAGGATAGAGCTGGGAGATCTCCTGTGCGGGTGCCGGGGCCTAAGCCCACGGGCCAGCCTCTGGGAGATTCCCTGTGCGGGTGCCGGGGCCTAAGCCCACGGGCCAGCCTCTGGGAGATTCCCTGTGCGGGTGCCGGGGCCTAAGTCCACGGGCCAGCCTCTGGGAGATTCCCTGTGCGGGTGCCGGGGCCTAAGCCCACGGGCCAGCCTCTGGGAGATTCCCTGTGCGGGTGCCGGGGCCTAAGCCCACGGGCCAGCCTCTGGGAGATTCCCTGTGCTGGTGCCGGGGCCTAAGCCCACGGGCCAGCCTCTAGCACTTTCCAGGTGCCTGAAGAGAGAATTAGGTAAGAAACAGAGCAGTTCGGACACAGATTGGTGCCCGTATGGAATGCTGTAAGTGCAGGCAGTGGCTTTACCTGCTATCCCACAGTTCTGGCTGAATTTGTAGTCTTTTGTTTAATGTTTTTATTTATATAAAGTGAATAAATATGCACTTCACAATACAGAATTAGGAACATAGTACCATCCCCAGTGCCCACATTCCTCACCCACCCTCTCCTCCTCTTTCTTTCTTTTTTAAATTTTGACAATATCATACTTTGATTTCATTTTGCTAAGGTTTAACATTCCCATTGGAAAAGGTTTCAACAAACAGCAAGTATAAATAAAGCAAAATCACTATTCTCAAGGGTGTAGACACAGGCTTTAAGCAATAATCAGATCTTGAGATGTTAATCTTGCTCATATCAATTATATTTTTTGTACTTTGCATATTAATTAACAGCACTCGAACATATTTGCGTTTTTTGAGTCTTATTTCACTGACCATAATGATTTCCAGTGCAGCCACTTTGTTGCAGAAGACAGGATTTCATTCATTTTTATGGATAGGTAGTACTCTGTGGTGTGCATTTACATGTTTTCTGATCCAGTTGACGCCTACATTGATTCTGTGTCTTAGCTGTTGTGAAAATTTATCATCTCAGAGTCAAGGAGAGGGCTCAGTCATGCTGTGACTTTTTTTTTTTTACTGTCAGTGTCTAGAAGGATACAGAAAAGTAAATCTTTAAAATATTTGTGTAATATAACATCATTAACCCATTTATAGCTTTCCTTTGAATCAACATAGTTATAATGCTGTAAAATCATAGCATTCCCTACGTTTCTCTGGTCTTGCGTAAGCTGTGGTTTCATGTAGAAACGACTCCTCCACTTGTCCACAGCTGGTAGGTAATCTTTGGGACTCATCCTGACTTTGAATGTGTTTGTAATGCAGTGACATCTTAACTGTCAGTGGTAACAGGGTCTCTCCCTTGTAGGAATACCCACCTATGTGCTGCTGAACACTTCGGGACTCTCTGTTCCTGCAAGAGTAGATCACCTGGAACTTCTGAGTATCTCGGGCAGCTCTCTAATGACCCTTCCTGTGAAATACTACCCAGACCGAAAGCCGTATGGCATATGGAATGTTTCTGACTTTATCCCGCCCGATGAAGCCTTCTTTCTCAAGGTCGCAGGCTATGATAAGGATGACTACCTCTTCCAGAGAGTGTCGAGTGTTTCCTTTTCCAGCATTGTCCCAGGTGAGCTGACATTTTCCGCACCACTGGAATGGTGGTAGCTTGGGGTGGTGGTGGTGGGTGGTGGGTGGGTAGTGGGTGGGTGTGGTCCCATGGGAGAAGAATGGACTGAAATCAGGAGTGATTTCTTTCAGTTACAGTTATTACTGTTCCACCAGATTAGGAATACTTCACGCTTAGGTGAGCTGTGTCTGTCTTCAGTGGCACCTCTAAGAGGTCATGTGAAGTCTCATGGCTGTAGAACTGAGTGTTTTGATTACTTTACTCAAGATCACACTTGAACTGAGAAATTCTGGTACCCCCCCCCCACCCCTCCTTCCCCTGCAAGTCTGAGTGCAAGTGTTTGAACTGTGTGAATTAACGAAATGTTTAAATTTTGTATTCCATAAGCAATATTTCATTATAAATAACTAATGATCACTGGTTATTGAAGGTAGTTACTTAGATGTTGCTGTTAGCGACAGAGCTCACTGGTGGAGGAATGTTTAGACACATCAGCTGGCACTCCATTGTGCCTGTACCAGAACTGTTTCTGCAGGCTCATGACGAGTCTGACCAAGTTTTTACTTGACTGTGGACTGAAAAAGAACTGCAGGATTGCTTCTGAAATTGTTCTGTTGGGTAGGGGGTTGACATCTGCCATGAGCAAAGGTTCAGGTGACTCCATGGCTATTGAAAGCTCCTGTTTATTAGGGGGAAATGGTGAGACTAGAACCAACCTTACTATTCCCTCATGTATACTAATTCAGGTTAGTTGCCTTGGCTGCTAAACTGGATGTCGTAAAATAGGTGGCCTCTTAAAAATCATTTTTGGTTTTTTCATCTTTTTATTGACGTATTTATTTATCTGATTGACATATAGAGAGGAAGAGGTAGGGGGGAGGAGGGAGACAGAGTGTGTGAGAGAGAGTAATCTATCCACTGGTTCACACTCCAGATGACTGAAACAGCAGGAGCTGAGCCAGTCCTGAGTGGGAGTTAAGAAATCCTCGGTCTCCCATGTGGCGCAGAGGCCCAAGTGTTTGGGCTGTCTTCCACTGCTTTCCCAGGTACATTAGCAAGGAGCTGGATTGCAAGTGGAGTTTTAGGACTTGAACCCGTGTGCAGATGGAATGTTGTTGCCACAGGCAGTGGCTTTATTAGCTACATTGATCACCATGTCTGTTTTTTCCCATCTTAATGGTTTAGAAACTACCATGTTTAAAATCAGTGGAATCTCAGATGCAATTAATACCATACCAAGGGGCCATGGAGATAGCAGGAATGCGTCGGCTTTGGGCCAGTGCTTTGAGTTGATGAGAATGCATGTACACAGCTTTTGAGTGGAGGAGTAGGAATTTTCCCACCTCCCCATGACCTGGTGTGTGCCCTTCTGTTCTGCAGATGCTCCTAAAGTCACGATGCCCAGGAAGAGCCCAGGGTACTATCTGCAGCCAGGCCGGATCCCCTGCTCCGTGGAGAGTCTGTTGCCCTTCACCGTGAGCTTCGTCAGGAACGGCGTCACTCTCGGCATAGAACAGAACTTAAAGTGTGTAAATGTTTCCAGCCGTGGTCGCTTGTAACATGACTCTCGTAAATACAAGTCTGAGTAGATGCTTAATTTAACTTGCTTTTTCACTTACTCACTCTGTAGCCGTGGAAGATAGCAATAAACCAAGTAATCTCACACATGTGCCTTTGCAAGGCTGGGAGAGCAATGGAGAGAACAGACAACAGCTGATAGATGTAACAGAGTACATTTTATAGACTCCGTGTCATGTATTTGAGGATACTCTATTAAGTGAAAAATAATAGTGTTACATCCCAGACCTTGAAGGGCTGTCTTGCCAAGAAGAGAGCCTGCGGTGTTAGCGTTCTTAGCTTCAGAGGAAAATGTCTTGGATTTGGAAGTATGTGATGCATGTCACAGAAAACAACAAGAGTAATTGCGATGGGAGGTGAGGTGCTTGTGAGTTTGGGAAGTGTAAAGGAGGCCTGAACAAGTGTGACCAAGGGATGGACTGAGTGGATGTTCAGGGAGGAGCAGGTGAGAATGCCCGCAGGCTCAAGTCGGCCAGGTGTGTGGAAGCTAAGGCAGGAAAGAGGTCAGTATGGATGTAGCCCGGAAATGCAGGGGTGGTGAGCAGGCTGCAGGGGCCACGCCCTGGCTGACTACTCACACGGCAGTTGGCAGGGGCAGCGGGCAGGAGAAAAGGTCAGGCAGGAGGGTCACGCCCTGGCTGACTGCCTCACATGGCAGCTGGCAGAATGGGAGGGGACACCAGATTTCCTAATGAAGTCAGGTGACTTTTTTTTTCAAGAATCTACGTATTTAATTGAAATCTACGTATTTAATTGAGAAAGAGAATGCTTCTGTCCACTGGGTCACTTCCCAAATAGTTGCAATGGCCTGGGCTGAGACAAGCCTGTCAGTAGCCAGTAATTCCATCAAGGGCAGCAGGGTTCTAAGCATTTGGGCTGTCTTTCTCTGCTTTCCCAAGGCCATTAACAGAGAGCTGGATTGAAAGGGGGAGCAGCCAGGACATAAATGGAGCTCGGCTAGGGTGCCAACATGGCAGGTGGCAGCTTAACCCACTGCACCACGATACCAGACCTATCATGTGATTTTTTAAGATAAATATGAATGTAAGGTGCTTTAGAACATTCAAGGGAAAACAAAATTGAAAGGTAATTTTAGTGCAAACAATATTGGCATTCATACATATTTTTAATTAATTAATTATCGTGAAAGAGACAAACTACTGTTTCTCACCCTGGTTGCCTGCAATAGCCAGAAACATGGAGCTTGGAACATAGTCCAGGTCTGTCAAGCAGGTAGTAGGCATGCGACCAGGGCCACCATGTTCCCCCACCTGGCAGGGGGCACGCCAGGAGGAAGCTGGACTCGGTGGTGGAGCTGGGCCTGGAACATGTCCATCCAACCAGCATTCTGCCCGTCGCACCCAGCACTCGCTCTCCATGAACTTCTAGAAATACCTTTGCTGGACAAGGAAGTGGTTTCTGCGAACTGTTGGTTTCTAACCTACTCCAAAATCAACTGCGTTTGGGGGCAGATGTTAGGGCTCACTTTCCAGATGTTTACATAGGAATTCACTCATAACGTAATGTCTTAAAGATGTGAGCTATTTGACAGTCTTAGCTTACACAGCCCATTTAGGGGCAGTTATTTTGAGCAAAAACTTATGGCCGAAGTGTTCATCATAGCTTTAGAGAATGTTCCATTCTTTCAGAGCACAAACTGCAATGCTCACCACTTTTTACATAATACATCTTGGTGATTTACTGAGCTGCGCGGTGAGTGGCCGGGAACACAGCTGAGCGGGCTGTCAAATGACGAAGCTGTGGAACTGACTGATGGGGTCTGCTTATTCTGTTTCATGTTTAAATAGTAACCATTTCAAAGGCGCTGAAGAATCTTTATAAACATAAGTGCATTAATTCCACACAATTCCTGGGAGGTAAGCCACAGGCATCTCTTTGCTCATTTTTCCAGCTCGTGGCCCAGAGATACAGCCTGCCTTGCTGACATGTGTTAAGCCCTTTGGCAGTGAGAGGCTGGAGATGAAATTAGCCTTGGTGATGATAGATTGACATTCTCCTCTCCGGTCTGCCCTCCATCTCACGATGTGGAGCGTGTGACCGTGTGACTTCATTTTGGTTTGTCAGTCATTTGGTCACCAGGGGAAGGTAGAGGGTCAGCATGTGTTAGCAGCTGGACACATTTCTCTGTGACATGCGCTTTTCTCTCTTCCGAAGTCCACCCATCCAAAGCTGCTCCTTGCAGCCATGCAGTGCTTAGGTTAGCTGAGAAGGCCGCACGGGAAGGACTGCCCATGAGGAAGCGCGGAGCAAGCAGAGTCAGAGGACAGTGTTTGAGCGTTAGTGTACCTGTGGACACTCGTTACACCTTTCTGGAATTCTACTTTTATTTTTTTTAATATATTTTTATTTTGAATTTGGAATTATGTGGTACAATTTCGTATAGGCTGGGATTTCGCCACCCCCAAACTCCCACCCCCCGCCGACAGATTTTCCCTATTTTACTACAATAGTGTAGATCTTTGTAAGGAACCATAATTTCATTAGTCTCTTATTTTTAAGATGAAGGATTGGGGATAGACACTTTCAAAAGTGTCTGAATTCAGGTTTAGTTTTTTTTTTTTTTCTTATTTGAGAGAAGGAGGAGGAGGGAGGAAGAAAGAGTGAGAGAAAGGTCTCGCATTTACTTGTTCACTCGCAGATGCGCACGACGGCCCCAGCTGGAGCTGGAGCAGCTTGGTGGAGGCCTCCGTGGGTGTCAGGGACCCAGTCTCCTGGGCCGTCGCCGCTGCTCTCCAGGGTCTGCATGGGGCATTGAAGTGTGGCTCTGCGCCCCTCGGGTGGGAGTGGGGAGGGCGCGTGACTGGCACTGGGCTCCTGCCTCCCTGTGCCTTGAGGGCACGGAGAGCCAGACGTACAGGAGAATGATGCTGGCACGTGGTCTCTACTGTGTTTGGAACAGTGACCATTTTTACAGATTTGTAAGACTATTTGAAACATGAATTACATACATAGAACTAAGACGTTTTCAGGAAATGAGAAATACCGTGAAAACTGTTAGAGAACACAGAATAAATATTTGTGAAATAAATTGATACATCTTTTGAAACCTAAATGAAAAATTATAAAACTTTTTTTCTGTTTCCACTGTGTATGTAGATCAGGCGACATAGATTTTAGTTCCGCGTGGAGCTTACAGTCTCTTCTGTGACAGAAAACTAAGAAGCATTTATCTCCTTCAGATGAAACATTACATTTCTTACCTTCAGACATGTGAATTACCTGGCTTTGATTCTTTGAGCAAGATCCCCTTGAACATGACCAAAACTGAGTAAAGACAGAGGAGAGAAGGTTCCTTTATCCTTGTCTCATAAAGTTCATGGAAAATCTTACTTACCTTGGAGTGCCATGTTCAGTGATCTTTCTCAAGGCCTCCAGTGGTTTGACACAGCAATAAAACATTTCCCTAAATTTGCAGTCTTCGTAAGTTGTTGGTTTTGTTGTATCTTTCGTTCAGAGTGCAGAGAACAGTGCAGCTTCCTCGTTAAAGCAGAAATGGCGCCATTTGAAGTCACAAGCTCTGCTGTGTCATTTCTTGTTCCTTGGGAGTGCCTGTCCTACAAGAACTTGAATGTGTCCTCAAGTTCTTTCTACCGTCCCTGACAAGATTTCTCTCTCCCCACCCCCAGAGAACCTGCCACTGTGACCTGGGATATTGAGCAGGTCACGTTGGCTGACGAAGGCCCCTACGAATGCATCGCGGTGAGCAGCGCGGGCACTGGGCGGGCACAGACGTTTTTGGACGTGTCAGGTAACTATCGCCCGGGTCGAGGTGCGGCTCCGGAAGACAGACATTGGCTGTCCAGTGGGCTCTGCAGCTGACTCTGTAGTGACTTTGTTGTCGTCCATCTTCCACTGGACTGTACACTCTGCTTCTCTGCACCCCTTGGCCCACTCCTTAAGGCTTCAGTGTCTGATTTCCCTATCAATGGAATGAGGTTCCTGACAGGGCAGACTGGGAAGGCGTCAAGACGCTGGTGATGTGTGAAGTGCCTGGAGACAGCCCGTCCTGTGGAGGCGCTTAGTAGCCAGGAGGCATGGCTGTGGCTTTTGTCTTTGACACTGCTGAAGGAGATGAAGGGCTTTTGCGTTGGCCATGCTGCCTGTAGCTCAGAAGAACCTAGTGGAACAGTGAGCTCCTCTGATAACAGCCAGGGCGGGCTTGCCTCCCTCTTCTGTGTCATCAGGAGCAGAGCATGGTTCTGAATGGGTTCTGACACTTGGACTGGGCACACCCGGCTTCCTTGGCTGCAGAGTAGGTCCTCAGAACGGCCAAGCAATGTGAGTGCTCATGTTCGCAGGGGCAGGAGGCAGGGTGGCTGTTACTTTGTAAGGTAAAATACGTCTAAGTCAGTTCTTCCTCTCACCTCTCTGAATTCTTCAGCAGATTGTTGAATTCAGTCAGGGATCAGGGTTATACCACTTATTCAGCATATATTTATAATGTGTTGGGAAATCCATTTTGAACAAACTATTTTCTCTGGGCCTGTGGGCTGGTGCTGCTTGTGTTCAGTAGTGACCAGTTCTAAGCCCGGTCCGACAGCTGCTGAATCAGTGACGCTTGAATTGGCCTTTGCAATTGGTATGCATTTTCTTGAGACAAATTTGAGACAAAAACAGCCTTGTGATTAGAGCAAAACTCAGAAGGCTGGAGTTTGATTTGTTTGTTGCTGGTAAGTCCAAGCCGAACTTTAAAACAGGTGTGTTAAGCCAGGGAAGCATGTTCTTCCAGTAGAACCATTTGTATTCTCTTATTCTTAGGAAAATAAGCTTGCTTTCTGAAATAATTCAGCAAGTTGACATGCATCACACACTATTCATTATTTTTCATCTTTAGTCATTCTGAGAGGCGCTGGCGTTACGTCAACATTCCTCTGCTTCGGGGAAAACACACACTCGGGCTCTTGAATATTTTCCCAGGATTATTAATTAGGAGAAGGACTTCAGGGAAAGCGGACCAAACATCAGCAGAATAACTGGGACATGCCAGAAAGAGCTCTGAACTGACCGTGTGCACTTGGCTCCGTAGTGCCAGTGGCCTCCATCTGTCTCCCCCCCATGTGCTGTGTCATGCCAGTCAGTCTGTGCCAGCCAGGCTGTGGTCCGTGCAGGAGTTGCACTGTGCTGAAGCCTAGTTTCAGAAATGCTGTTCCTCTCATTCAGCTAACGAGAGGGGCGGAGCACTGATGGCCCTTGGGACTTGACCGAGGAGACCTTTGCCTCCCTGGTTTGCCGACCCCTAGCCTTAGCCCCCACCTGTGCCACATGCCCAGCTCTCACGGCACACTGGAGTCTGGCTGGAACGCACAGGAAGTGAGAGCCCAGCTGTGGCAACTGTGTCGTTGGAAACACTGTTTTATGTCACAAAGTCAGAGCCCCAGAGCAGTTCACAAAACAGCTGGACTCCTACCGATAGGATAGGACTTCAGTTTTTCCTTAACATTTTCTTTTAGTTGACGCATTTAAGGATTTTTGGTCCTTTGAACTGTGGGTTGGTGATAATTTTTAATGCAGAATGGTTTTTAAAAGCAGTGTGCTGCTTTTTCTGCTGGATATTAACAGGAAGAACCTGATGAGTAACATTGCAGAAGGTAGGAAAACGTACTGTCTTTATTGAAAATTTGTAAGTTTAGCTCAATATTGTCTCAAAGTCTTATTTCTTTGCTCTTCATCCAATGATCACTCGCTCTCTTTCTCAATCTCTCTCTCACACACACCCCCACACCCACCCCACACACACATACCCCAAAGCAACAAGGCAGGAGCCCACCTGTGATCAGATGAGTGGAAAGCAGGTGGATGGCAGCTGTCTGCATCCCTGCCCAGGCTCTGGCCTTGGCATCCGCGCTCTGTGCCTGTCCTGTGTCCCCCCAGGACTGGAGCCTGGCTGCTCCCCTGGTCCTAGCTCCCGCCGCGCTCTCCCCGGGAGTGCCGGCTCTGTTAGTCCCCACACTGAGGTTTGTCTCGTAGTCTTGGCCTCTTTCACAGGCTGCTGCGACTTCCTCCTCATATCCCTTCCCCACTGGACACGTCCACAGATGCATAAATAGTTTGCTGTGTTTGATGTGTGTTGCAGTGATGCTAATATGTGGCATAGCTTCACATCTGCTCTGCCTTGTGCATGGTTTTAGAAAGTTGGTATTTGATTTCATATTTGAAATTCACTCGGAGATTGCAGTGCAGGGGAGTTCCAGGGAAAGCAGTGCAAGGCAGGAAGGACGGTGGAGGGACAGGAGCGTGGTGGGCTGCAGCCGGGAGCCACCTGGAGCTCTGCAGACTATGTGGCTGGCGCCATTGGCTGGAGGCAGGCGGGCTGGGCCTTCGCCACCTGTGTCAGCCTAATGGGACCGTGCAGCTGTTCAGATCAAGAAATGGGCATACCTGAAGTCACACAGTTAGCGTGAGGCAGAACTGGGCAGCGCTGGGATTGCCACATTTAGCAAAAACACAGGATTCCCAGTACAATCTGAATTACATATATTGTGTGACACAAACATATACCACCATATCATTTGGTGTCTGTCTGAAACTCAAATTGAAGCACGTGTCCTGCCTTCTGGGTGTCACTCCTGGCCAGGCCCTGCCTAAGCTTCTCACCCTGTCCTGTGCCCTGCCCACTGGGGTTGCCAGAAGTCTCAGAAAAGATTAAAACCCCACAATATTAAAAATTATTGTTTTTGTGATTTATACCAGTACATACTCTTCAGGAATTTTTTTAAAACAGAGAGAAATATGACACAAAATACGGAAAATACAGTTTTTTCACTCCAAGGCAACTCCTCTGCTTTTGACATGTGCTTCCCGTCTTCCGGCCACCCGACGCCGTTTGTTGGTTTTTGTGTATATTCTTTTTTAACTTTTATTTTTCATGATATGGTTCCATTGGCTCAGATAGTTTCAGATAGCACAAGGGTAAGTGTGATCTTGACCATCCAATGTGTACTGACTTTTTAGCTAACACAGGGGCATGGGTCACCCACTCGTGCAGATGACGTTCGATTTTACTGTCGTGGCAGGGGGTCATTTCAGAGTATTTGGCACAGTGAGCTACAGAGAATGATTCTACATTGATCCCCATGACTAACGGGAGCAACACGAGATTCTTTCTAGACATGTTGGGCAAACGTTTAGTTAGCACTCGGGTCTTACGAGTCTGAAGCATGCGTGCATCACTCCGCTCTTTGGTGTTCAGAGCTCTGCGTGTCATGCCAGTGAAGTCCTGCTTCACATCCTTCCGTCAGCACGCTGTCCATTCCTCCGTGAAGACTGGCGCTCGTTAAAGTCCATGTGGCATCCACATCTCTACCACCCTTACAGATTTTTACAAGTTAAGACTTCTATGCATGCTGGTCTTATCGCATCTGGTGTAAAATGTTGCCTCGTTTCCCAGTCCTGGGTAGCTTGAGTTGTTCACCTTCGCCTTAGACTCTGACATCTGAAATGGGTAGATTGGAACTTGAGTACTTTGGCTTATAATGTGCACAACTTTTTCACAAGTCTTTTCTTTTTTTTTTTTTTTGGAGGTTTGTTGATTTTGGAAGGTGGAGTTAGAAGGAAGGAGGGAGGGAGAGAAGGAAGGAGAAAGAGGGAGGGAGGGAGAAGGGAGGGAGATACCGTCTCTGTTGCTTCACTCCCACCGTGGCTGCAGTGGCCAGTGCTGGGCCACACAAACCTGAGGGCTTGTCCACGTCTCCCTATGGGTAGCATAGGTCCAAATACTTGGGCCTTCTGCCTTTTCCAGGCCATTAGCAGGGAGCTGGATCGGAAGTGGAGCAGCCGGGGCTGGAGGTGGCACTCATGTGGGATGACAGCGTCACAGGCAGCAGCTTTATGCGCTGGGCCACCCCTTGGTGGCGAATGGCAGCCCCCCAAGTGTCTTCTGATGGGGTGATTGCTCTGAGGAGGTCACGGATATCTAATGTTAATGAGTTCGACTGTGCTGCACCACTCCTACAGGGTACCCAGTACCAGTGCGTGTGGTGTTTAAGCCACATATGTTGAGTGCGCAAAATGACTCAGGTTTTCTGATCCGAACCTGTTGGTTTCACACAGAGCCGCCTCCAGTCATCCAGGTGCCTAATAATGTCACGGCTGCTCCTGGCAAGAGGGCAGTTCTGACGTGTGTGGTCAGCAGTGTGGCGGATTACAACCTAACCTGGCAGAAGAACGGCAGAGACGTCCGGCTGGCGGAGCCGGCCCGAGCCAGCGCCTTGGCGAACCTGTCGCTGGAGCTGAGCAGTGTGAAGTCCGGCGACGCTGGCGAGTACCGCTGTGTGGTTTCCAGCGACAGTGGGTCTTCTGCTGCCTCGGTTTTCCTGACCGTGCAAGGTACTGTGCTCCTGGCAACTTTGGAACTGTAGTTCTGTCTGTCTGTCCTCCCAAGCTGGCCATCTGAGACAGCCAACACCTGCTTGGACCATGGCAGTTAGGAATGACAGATGAATGCTGCCGAAGATAGAAACTAAGACATTGCTAATAGCAATTTTAACATTACTAGTTGAAGGTGTCAATTTAAAGATAAAATAAAAATTGCTTTGGGGTAATATAATAGTTTTTAATTCTCTAATCTAGCATGTGGCTTTAAACAGTCACTTTAAGTGTTTAAATAATGATTTAAAAATTCCTTCCCAATTATTGTATTCTCATATAGACAACAGATTTCATAATTTCATATCTTAAATAATTAATTTATCAGTTAAACTTCATACATTTTTACTAATATTTTAGGTAAAATTGTAAAAAAAACTCGGTGAAATTTTATTGAAATTCATGGTTTTTCTATATTATTTTTAAATTTTATTTTTCATTAGTATTAAACAGCCTCAGTACTACTCCCTTTTCCCTCTTGCTACCTTCTCTACTTGTCTTTTTTAAAATTTTGGGATGACATCTTTTAGGTTTGCATTATTGTACAAGACTTAATACATCACAGAAGAAGTTTGACAGTGAAGTGCAGAAAGGCCTGTTTAATATGAATACAGACAACAGCTATACACAATCAATTAATAGAAAAGTGATCAACTCACTTTTCTGACAGTAAATCATAAAGCATTTATCTTATTTTGTATGCACATAAAGTGCTCATTGAAAATAGCTAATGATAAGGCAGTCTGGAATTGTTCTGTCTAGACAAAGTATCCAAATAGCTGAAAACAAACGTGTTAGCAGTAGCACAAATGGCCCGTAGAAGCAGATTTTGGAAAGATTGTCGCAAAATGGAATGAAAAGAGAAGTTTCTGTTTGAAATCCTCACCTAGTTTTTTGAAGACCCCTCATGTTTGTGTAGCTTGCTTTCCACTGAAATAGCCATCATTTAAATCCATTTTCCAAAGACATTTTGTAATTCTATCACATGTGAGAGGCGTTTAGAAAATTCATGGAAAATGCGTTTTATTGAAACCGAGTTTTCACATTTTTGCATCAAAGTGAATTTTAATTTCATCTCTACAGGCTTTGTGTCAGGTGTCCTTGTGTTCAGGGTCAGCAAGGGGAGCTCAGAGACACCCCACCATCTCTGCCGAGAATCCCTTTTGTCTTGTGAGCATCTGTCCACCAGCTGAAAGTGTTGGGAAGATGGGCAGTTACTGCTGCTGGGGTTTCCTTTGAGCTGGAAGGTTCCATTCCTGCCCCAGCGGAGTATTTGGTTTCCCACCTCTGCCACGGGAGACCAGTTGCTCTCAGAACTGGACCTGGCTGTCCGACTGCGGGATGAAAAGCAACTTGGTAACGTGGCTGCAGGGATACTCTGGGCTATTTTGTGTTTTTAGCCAAGTTATCTCAGACAATGCTCATCAAATCTCAATGGTGGCTCTTAGCATGTTATTAATGAGAGAAAGTGGAAACTACCATGAGGGTGAGCAGAATGGTGGTTAAGATCTGTGTGCCTGTGGAATCTGCTTGTGTGTCACTGTGAGTGGAAATGGGGGAACCTCTTATGTAAATGGTTGATTCTGCTTGCATTCGGTCGGCTGCCTAGATAAGCAATCCAAGTAGCACTCTGGGTTACTAGAACTCTGGAACCATTTTCCCAAACTGACGATTTCAGATAAAACAAACACTAATGGACTTCTGCAGTTTAATATAGGGGCTTTCCTGGAAGTTCCTTAAAATGGAATTATAAAATAAAGTCGGAGCCTTCCTTTGTTTGCTCAGCTCAATAGTGTGTGAGATCAGTGAGTCTCACACATTCACAGGCAGGAGTTACCCAAGCAATTGTTTTCCATCGAGCAGATTTGTAAACCTGCATGCAGAGCTTCTGTTTCTGTAGGTCTGGTGTAGAGCCTGGGCCTCTGCCTTGTAACAGACTTCTCAGTCACATTGCTATTTTTAAAAATATTTATTTATTTTTATTGGAAAGGAAGAAGAACGGGAGGAGAAGCAAAGATCTTCTATTCACTGGTTTACTTCCCAAGTGACTGCAACGGCTAGAGTTGAGCCGATTCAAAGCCAGGAGCCCGGAGTGTCTTTTAGGTCTCCCTCATGGGTGTAACGTTCCAAGGCTTTGAGGCATGCTCTACTGCTTTCCCAGGCTACAAGCAGGGTGCTGTATAGGGAGTGGAGCAGCCAGGACACGAATGGCACACATAGGGGATCCTGGTGCATGCAAGATGAGGATTTAGCTACTAAGCTATGGTGCCAGGCCCCCGTAGCTATTTCCGAAAACGGCACTTGAGTCTGCTCTACAGAACAGCCCTGGGTTCTGTGAATGTATCCAGCGTAGGGAAGCCCTTCACTCTATTCTTACTGGTGAGGTGGACGTGTCACCACCCCGTGGTTCAAGGAAGTGTTTGTGTTTGTCTTCTGTTTCTGTTAACAGAGACAGAATGAATTATAAGGAGAACAGGTTTATTTTGCTTCATGCTTTTGAAGGCTGGGATTCCCAGAGCATGAGGCTGGCACCTGCTCCAGTTCTGGTGAGCACTTTGGGCTGTCTGCTGCCCTCAGAGGGAGGCAGAAGGGTACTGGACACAGGTACAAGGGGCAGCCTTGCTGTTGACAGCACACTCTCACAAGAGCTCACCCTGCAGCTCTGGGCGGATTCATCTCTGTTAAAAACCTAATCACCTCTTCAGGCATCGCCTCTCACAGAACCACCATGGTGGCAATCAAATTTCAGCGTGAGTTTCCTGAAGGACAAACTCTGTTCAGACCATAGTGACGCTGTAGGAGACGAGAAGACAAACAGGGGAGTGATTCACATGGCAGCCAGGCAGTGTGCAGGGTCTCCAGTCATGCACATGCGTGGAGGCATTCCAGCATGACCCACCGAGGAGCCCCTGACATTGAGGTTCTATCCTAGAACCAATCTCAGTATTTTTTGAAAAGTAAAAAACATTAGTTGTAGCTATATGAATGTAGGATTTTATGGTTGGGTGCACTGTTGAAGTGTTGTGGGTATTTGAGGAAATAAACTACTGCACCTAAAGGTATAGTTCATGATAATTGAGGTGGTTGCTTATAAACTATTGACATACTGTGGTACAAGACTGAATTAGAGGTCCTAAAGTGCAGAATTTATGCTATATAAATGTAAAACCAGAGATACGGTTCTGAAACTTGAGAAGTCTTTCAGAATCCCAAAGTAAAGAGTCAGTAATTGAATAAGATGACTTTTTTAATACAGGATGGAAGTCTGTTCTAGGATTTATAGATGTTTAAGAAGTGGCGACAATGAAAACAAATGTTCAAAGATACAGTGGGAGAAAACTGTCCTGCGGAGGGAAAAGCAGCACCCTGCATCAGAGAATGAACCGAGGTCAAGGAAGGGAAAGCTGGGGCACGTCCTGGCTGGAATGTCAGATTAGTCCTGTAGAAGCAGGCTGCAAATCCACCAGGACCCAGCATGGGGCTCAGTGGCTAAGTCCTTGCCTCGCGCGCACCGGATCCTCTGTGGGCGCCTCCACTGCTTTCCAGCTCCTGCCTGTGGCCTAGGAAAGCAGGCAAGGACGGCCAAAGCCTTGGGACCCTGCATCTGTGTGGGAGACCCGGAAGAAGCTCCTGGCTCCTGGCTTCAGATCAGCTGAGCTCCAGCCATGGTGACCACTTGGGGAGTGAACCAGTGAATGGAAGATCTTTCTCTCTGTCTCTCCTTACTTCTGTAAATCTTCCTTTCCAATACAAATAAATAAATCTTAAAAAGTAGAGAAAAAAAATAACAGCCAGGCAGGGACCAGAGGGCCACGTAGTACAGCGGGATGAAAGCCAGACTGGTGCCAGACCCCTTGGGTCTGCCAGAGGCTGGAGGCCGTTGCAGGTTAGAACACTTCAGATGTGGAGTGTGTCTGAGGGCGATCGTTCCTCAGTGGGAAGCAGAAGATGGTGGCGTCAGATATTGCCCAGTGGGTCCCGTGACTCAGACCCAGCCTCTCTGGGCTCCAGTAGGACTGTGAACAGCACCGGGGGGTTCCGAAGCTGGCAGCAGGAGATGTCCCATGCCTGCCTCTGTGGTCATCGAGACGAGCTGCCTTTGGTTGGCTCCTGCCCTCTCTTGGTCTCCCCTGATGTCCTTTTGCTTCTCAACCTCAGGAAACAGGCTTCAGTGAATGTGTTTTTGCCTGTGTTCACCAGTCCTGGCTTTCTCTTGTCGGCAAGGCTGGTCTGTTTGAGCCACGCTCTGGAGCCAGTGAGAAGTGAAGGAGACGGGCACTCACGGCCTTAGCATCACTCCGCAAGGTGACAGCCATGGGGTCATTAGACATGGAAAGTCCATCAGGAGAAGGACTCTCTGAGGCACCAGTTGCCACTAGACTCGGAAATCCAGCCATGCCACCAGAAGCCAAGGAACAAAATAACCCAGTCAGTATGTGGAAAATGTGACCGGGGCAGTGGAGTTACAAATGACTTACTTGTACTCTTGTTTTAGAGGGTTTATGTTTTGTTTATTTGAAAGAGTTACAGAGCAAAGAGGAAAGAAAGACACACAGACACGAGAGAGACAGAGAAGGGCATCTTCCGCTCTCTAGTTCACTTGCCAAATGGCCACAATGACCAGCGTTGGGCCAGGCTAAAGCCAGAAACCCAGAGCTTCCTCCAGGTGTCCCGTGCGGGCGCAGGGGCCCAAGCACTTAGGCCAGCTGCTGCTGCTTTCCCAGGCTATTAGCAAGGAGCTGGGTGGGAAGTGGAGCATCAGGAACCTGAACTACCCCTTAAATGGGATGCTGGCTTCGCAAGCTTAGCTGGCTACACCGTTTTACTGACCCCCACTTAGGCTTATTTATGGTTTAACAGAATTACCTAATAGAAATGAATATTTTTAAAGTTTTGAAAATAGAATTTGCCTTTTAAATGTGCACACTAATTTTGGCTTTTCTGTTGGGTAACATTTTAATGTTTTTGAAATATCTTTTTGAATATGCTTTGTCACTTTTATATTTAGAAGAAGAACATAGAAAATAGTTAAATAGGAAATACTTAAAATGTAAATTCACAAAATAGACCTCATAGAATGAAAAACAGTACTTAATGCAAAAGATAATTTTTAGGTCATGTGTTTATTAGAAAACACACCTTACCTCATTTATGTGGTGGAAGTGTTGGGCGTGAAGTGAGGGTGCAGGGTGTTGTGCCCTGAAGTACCGGCAAGCTGAGCTCTGTGGAGCTGCTCTTGAGGAAGCCTTCCCAAGATCATGCGTAGGCCACAGTGTTTCAGTGAGGTATAAGAACATGACACCAGGGTGGAGAGCAGTTCACATAAAGAAGGCTAAGGAAGCGGCTTCTCAACTCCCCTGTCTGGCTCCCTTCTGATGGCCCAGGAAAAGCAATGCAAGATGGCCCAAGTGCTTCAGCCTGCAACACATGCGGGAGACCTAGATGAAGCTCCTGCTTTTGGCCTGTGAGTTACTGACTTGTGGCCATCTGGGGATGAACTAGCAGACTGATAGCCTCCCTCCTCCTCGCTCACTCGCTCTCTGTCTCTCTCTGTCTTTCTCTTTCTCTCCCTCCTCCCTCTGCTTTGCTCCCCACTCCCTCTCCCTGACTTTCAAGTGTATAAACACAATCTTTAGCAACAAAAAAGGAGGCAGAGTGACAACGAAGGAATAGAGATATCCCAGCCACTGTGATTCACTGTGCAAGCGTCCACACAGCATGGATTGGGGTCAGGCCGAAATCATGTATCGGGAGCTGCCTCCAGGTCTTGCGTGTGGCTGTCACTTGGCCTTGGTAGGTTAGCAGGAAGCTGGATAAGAAGCAGAGCAGCTAGAACTGGAAACAGGCCAGGAGGGGGAGGGGACGGACATCCCAAGTGAAATACAATGTGCTGTGCCACATGCGCACCCCTCTAAATCATTTTTTAAGCAAAATGAGATAGAAAAAGTAAATGCAAGATTTCAGTTAATACTTCTATTTTCTTGTAAGAAAAGTTTAATATTCACTTAATTTATCTGCCAGATGTAACCTTCTGTCTCTATGGTTAGTTGTAATTTTCTGTTACAACACATTGCAGTTGCATGCAATAAAATGAATATCATATGTTTCTTTTTCTTTTGCCTTCTGTCCCAGGCATCTTGTGCCTTAAGGATGTTAAACTAAACTACTTTACTTTTAAATGGAAAGAATTGTGCCTCCCTAAAACCAGAAGTGAGAAATACTAAGTTGTCTCTCAACACAAATATAAAGAGAGATTAAAGAATACAACTTACTTAAACTGTTAGAGGAAGAGGATGTGGACAGCTTAACGAATAGTCCAACTATGCAGGAGAGTTTTTAGAAACATCCGTATACTGCCGACGTCTTCCATCTTCAGCCAGGACGCTGGGCCCTGTGACAGTGCGTTGTCCCAAGCCTTAGGACGGAGCGAGCTGGGCGTGAGAGTACCCAGAAGCCAGAGACGTGGAGTGTGGAAGTGTCGCAGCTGGGGGGAAGCCGCTTGCTCTTTCAGAGTGCTGCGTTTGTGGAGGCAACAGAGGAAGGGTGCAGCGGCAGCTGGGGTACCAGCCCTCTGGGCTCCCGGAAGCTGCTCCTGTTTGTGGGCTCTGCAGTCCTTGTCCTCACAGCTCGCGCTGTTACTTCTAACACCAAGTGTGGGACTTTTTCCTCCACAGCCACATTTCCAACTCTCTGGCCACCACCTGAGTGTTCAGAATTTGATTTAGTTCTGACACTACTATCTGACTCCAAGAGCCAAAGAGTCAGTCCTGCAAGATGGCGCACAGTTCCGATGCCAGTCCCAAATCCCAAGTCTCTTGGACTTGTGACTGGTGGGCTGCCGAATGTGGGTTCCTAAAGCGGCCTCCCTGTTAATTTGTTAGAGTGGTTCCTAAATCAAGAACTTAATGGACGGTACAGCTAGACCTGGAAGAAGAGCTAGGACGAGGTCTGGAGAGTTGCAGAGAATAGGAAATGCGGTTGTCTCCGTGGAGTTAACACGTGCCGCCACCATCCCTGAATGCTACTCGTGTTCCTTAGCTCTGTGTGCCATTCTAGCGAATTAGTGAACCCGAGCAAAGGCCGAGTTTCCAATCTCGAGCTGGATGGTTTGGATTGTAGGTAACAGCCTGTGACTTGGAATTGGTGTCTGTGGTGTAGATCTTGTGGGGTGTGCTGATCCCTGCAGTTTAGGGTCTTTGTGGAGGCGCCTTTGTACCGGTTGAGCTGATCCAGTTGTTGGTAATTGACCTCGTTTCCACCCACGGCCCAGACCAGGTAAGTGGCTGAGTGCAGCAGCCTCCTGACCACCCTGCTGTTAGCAATGTCCAGCCCCTCTCCTGATCCTCTCTGGGAGCCCCCAGCACCTGATCACCCCTCTCTTGCTGCTGTTAGCAATGCCCAGCCCCTCTCCTGATCCTCTCTGGGAGCCCCCAGCACCTGGTCACCCCTCTCTTGCTGCTGTTAGCAATGCCCAGCCCCTCTCCTGATCCTCTCTGGGAGCCCCCAGCACCTGGTCACCCCACTCTTGCTGCTGTTGACACCCATTCCAAGGGTTTGTTGGAAACTCTACCAAGAACTGGGAAGACCTCCAAATATTTGCTTTCTGTTTATCAGATTACATTATCTGCATTTGTATTTTGCCCAAGGGAGTGAAGTTAGTGGTTAGGGGTCAGTTAGTGTTTACTTAGAGCTTAGTGGTTTGTGCCAAAATCGCAAAGCCAGCAAGCAGCTGGACCCATGTCTAAACAAGATTTTTGCTCAGTTTGCAATCAGAGGAGCCTTTGTGGTATATGCTGTTAACAGGCAGGTGCAAGAAAGTAAGAAAATTTAAATGAGGGTTCTTGAGTACAGCAAAAGAAAGAAGAGATTATTGAATAGAAAAGATAGAACAGGAAAGATAGGGGTTGAATGCAGGTCCCCATCGTGTGAGTAAAGAAACTAGAAAGCCTAGCGTTGCGTTGTTCACTCGAAGAAATTGCTGCACAAGTTGGAGTCCCTGTTGCCCTTCCTCCCCTCTCTGAGCCTTGTAGAACAGACTGCATATTGCCAGTGGGTAAACCCTTTAATGTAAGTCCTGGGTACAGTAGCTGCGAGGGAGCATTCCAGAGAAGAAACAGGCACGTTGCCCAAACACGCGCGAAGAGAAAGTGTGTCTCCCGTAAGACAGGGCCTGCCTGGGTCAGTTCTGCGTGTGCAGTCCCGGTGTTGCATGCAGTGCGCGTCTCGGGAAAGGCTGGGTGAGAAGCAGGATGTTTGGACAGAAGAATTTTTACAAACATGAAAAATGTTTATATAACAACATGCTCTGAAAAGAATTTTGACTGATTTCCCCTAAACACTGATTACCATTTTTGAGTTAGTTAAGACTTCATTGTCCAGCTGAAAAATTAGATAATTATAATGCAGGAAACAAGCTAAACAACATGCTATTCTTCTGAGTGATGAAGAGGTGTGATAAGTGAATATTATAAATAAAAACTGACTTAGAGCCAGTCCTGCAAAGGAGTATTTGTTTGCTGGAAGAGAAGTTTGCTGCTGTAGCACGTTTGGTCAGTGAGCAGGCAGAACCGGAAGGTGGCGGTTGTAATGATGAGATCCTCTGCACTGCTCCAACACCCTGCCTCCGTCACACCGTGCAGCAGGGAGACTTTTGCCATATAGTAACAGACCAAATGCTGAAATACGTGGATTGCTCCATTACAGACCTTTGCAAAATATGGTTAGTGCTAGAGCGGTATTTGTTCTTTGATTTGTACATTCTCTGAAGCCCCGAGAAACCTGTCAGGCGCTGTGCCCCGTTGGGGATGTTGCTGAGAAAGCACCCTCCTACTCTGAAAGCCCAGAGTGAGTTAAAGGCTCACAAGCCACAATATGTACAGCACGGCATGGCAGGACCCTAGCCCATGGGCAGCTCTGCCGGAGTGTGGGAGAGGAGCGGAGCCGAGGCCTGAGGCGCCCTGTGCAGAGCAGCTGCTTGCTAGGCGGCAGAAGCCAGAAGAGCCTTTTCAGAATGCTAGAATGACACAACCACAGGCATTGGAGAAGGATGACGCAGGTGTGCAGGCTCCCTGGGCGGTGGAGCTCCCGGCCGTGTGCAGGGGGCCCTCCTGATGGTGACCTGCTGGTCCTGTCTCAGCCGCCTTTTCATGCACAGTTCAATACCCTTTGGGGTTTGTAGTTTTCTGACTAGGTGACTGTGGGGAAAATGGATTTAGTAATACTCTGGGGGCTGTAGGCCAGACAGTATGTGGGTCCAGACAGGAAGCTGGCCTGGTCATTACCGTGCCTGTATTCCATGTCCTGTGTTGGAGTCCCTGGGCTAAATGCCCTTATCTTACCCAGCTTTCTGCTTGTGGGTCCTTGCTGGTGCATGGAGACCCGGAGTGAGCCCCAGAGCAGGCCTTAGCAGGCCCGACCAGGCGGTGTGACCAAGGCTTATACTCTCCCTCTCCCTGTGTGTCTCTGCCTTTCACGTACATTATTCTCAAGGCAAGGAAGGAACCGAGTGGTAACAAAGTAGGAGGAGGAAGTGTAGGTGTCTTCGGCTGCAGTGTGCGCAGAGGACGCCTTCCTGCTAAGACAACCAAGGGCAGTGCTGTTTAGCTCTGCTTGCCTGGGCTTTTGGCTCTATGATTTGTGCATCATTGTGTGAAATTGTGTAGAATCAACGCTTGTAATCAAAGGTTCTGCGATGTGTAGTAGGTCAGGACGTAACACACACACCGTTCCCTGTGAGGCCAAGAGCAAAGTGCGCGCTTCCTCGGTCGCTTGAGAGTGAAAATCTAAACTTTGACCTTCCTCTCTTGTTTGGAAAGTTTGCGATTTGGGAAAACTGCTAAAAAAAAAAAAAAAAAAGAGTTGGAAATCACTGTGAGAGAATCAGTGCTAGCCATCATTAGTTAAAGATTTTCCAAGTGAGAAAGAATGAAACATTTTTAAATTCCCTCCTTATTAACCATATTTTTGTCTTAATCTGTTTTGACTAATCATTTTAATAAGCTCCTGGGCCTGGCACAATAGCATAGTGTTTAAAGTCCTTGCTTTGAATGCACCAGGATCCCATATGGGTGCTGGTTCTAATCCCGGCAGTCCCGCTTCCCATCCAGCTCCCTGCTTGTGGCCTGGGAAAGCAGTCGAGGATGGCCCAAGGCCTTGGGACCCTGCACCCGCGTGGGAGACCCGGAAGAGGCTCCTGGCTTTGGGTTGGCTCAGCTCTAGCCGTTGTGGCCGCTTGAGGAGTGAACCATCAGATCTTCCATTGGACGGAAGGTCTACCTTTCTGTCTCTCCTCCTCTCTGTATATCTGCTTTTTCAATAAAAATAAATAAATCTTTTTAAAAAAAAAAAACTCCTGAATTCATGATTTTGTTTTAGTTAGTAAAGGAAAATATCACACTTAGATGGAAACAATATTAGCCTATAAATAATGTTAAGAATTAGTTACAAGGCCCGGCAGTGTGGCCTGGCGGCTAAAGTCCTAGCCTTGAATGCACCGGGATCCCATATGGGCGCCGGTTCTAAAACTGGCAGCTCCACTTCCCATCCAGCTCCCTGCTTGTGGCCTGGGAAAGCAGTTTTGGACGGCCCAGAGCTTTGGGACCCTGCACCCACGTGGGAGACCCGGAAGAGGTTCCTGGTTCCCAGCTTCGGATAGGCGCAGCACCAGCCATTGCGGTCACTTGGGAGTGAATCATTAGAAAGATCTTCCTCTCTGTCTCTCCTCCTCTCTGTATAGCTGACTTTCCAATAAAAATAAATAAATCTTTAAAAAAAGAATTAGTTACAACAGACACACGTAATTATATATGTATATATATAAGACTTACGTTGAGAAAATGTAAGTTATGACTTTAAAGAAAAAAATCTTGATTCATATTTGCCAGTTAAGAGTCCACCCTTAAAGTGAAATTTAGCCTTCATATTTAAGTGTATATCTCTGAAGATATTGCTGAATTTATTAACTGAATTTCATAACCACATTGGTGTTTGAGTATGGAATCGTTTGAGCAGGTCTAGCATATACCCATCAAAATGGAATTCTGTTTCCCTGTGTTTTGTTGCCAGTACACCACCTACTGGTAAATCCATGAATTAATGACCTCTGACGCCCAAGAGGTTTCCGTTAGGACTTTATTATAGTGGAAGTGATTCCATGTATGATAACCATTGGCCACATGTGGCATTTGGGCACTTGAATTATGGCAGCAAATTTAATGGACTTTTTTTTAACAAAAACTTTGATTAAATCGAATTAAAAGCAGCCATTGAATTGTATATGTGGCTACTGTACTGTCGGTACAGCCTGTCTTCCCTGGGGAAGAAAGAGGGAAGTACCAGAGCGGAAGTGTTTGCGTGCTCGTTGGTGCTGCTGTGCTGGCAAGCCACAGCCGTACTTTCTGGCCGTTTTTGGAGAGCCTGTGCTGGCCTTCCTGCTGGCCTAAGAGGCACGGTTTGGAAATGTGGCCTTGGGTTCGGTGGCGCTTGCCGCTGCCTCAGGCGGCTTACTGCTGGCGCTGCTCTTCCCTGTTTGGGTTTGGTTTGTTTGACTGGTCTTAGTTTTCATGCCTCTCTCTGTGGAAGGAATCCTCGGGCCGCTTCTGAGGAACTCTGTAGCCAGCATGGGAAAACTGAAAAGTGTTAAAATCTATTCCACTGCTGTTTCTGTGAGTCGATAATTAAGAAAAAGTGTGAACACATTTGTGCATTGTAAGTCGTTCTTAGCTTCTGTCATTCATCATTGTTCAAGTTTTGCGGGTAGAAGGACCAGGCCTGGGCAGTTCCCTCCTAATCAGAAGCGGAAACCGCTGTGTTGGGTGATCTGGCTGACGGAGTCTGTGGGGCAGCAAGCCCCATGATGGTCAGTATGTCACTTTTTAAAGTCAGCTTTTTCTCAGCAAGTACACGTGTTTAGAAGAAGGGGCAGAGATCACAAAAATACATTTTTCAGGCTGATTAGTTCAACAGAAATTAGTTTGATTAAAATCCGAATTTTATTCCAATTTTTCTTGTAACATTTCTTGGCTTAGATTTTTAACATTTTCAAGAAATATATTATTTATGATGAAAAGTATATTTGGAAACATAGCTATTATGTTTTCTGAAAGACAGAATTGCAGAGAGAGCGAGCACTACAGAGACAGAGATCTCTTATCTTCTTGTTTAATCCCCAAATGAATACAGTGACCTTGGCTGAGCTGGGAAAAATCCAGATACACAGAGTGCCATCCAGGGTTCCAGGTGGGTGTGAGGGCCCAGAAACTTGTCGCGTCTGCCACTGCTTTACTAAGAATATCAGCAAGGAGCAAGATTGAAAGTGGAGGAGCAGCTGGGACTTGAACCAGTGCCCTTCCAGTATACCCACGCTGCAGGCAGAGACCTAACTTTCTGTACCACGGTGCAGGTGGCTCGTGCTGTGTTAACTGCTGTGGATTTATTTGAACCAGACCAGTGGTTTTAGATTTCATTAAGTGTTTTTCTTTCCCGGTTGTAACACAGGGCCAGAGCATTACAGCTTATATTTAAACCTTTATAACAAAGTCTGATGAGCATGAAAAATATGTAGAGTTATTTTCAAATGTTGTTTTCATTAGTTTACCTAGATTTGGAAATTCTGTGGTATTGAGTGAGTTTTGCAGCATTTTTCAATGTATCCCTTTTGAGGTGATACAGTAGCTGTGAGTTTTAAAATGTTAGGACTGGTCAGATTTGTAAGTAAGAGAGTGGAAGGAGATAGTCTTGTACATGATGAGAGTTAAAGGTTCTGTTCTGAATAGACTGCTTGTTGATCTGCTGCAGAGGTAACTTCCCAGGGTGGAAGTGTTGGAAGGCACAAGGTTAGCACTAAGGTCCTGAGTAATTCTGGGTGTGTTCTGTGTCCCACCATAGCCACATGCCACTAGGTGCAGGACAAAAGGCCAGGAAAAACCCTCGTGTCTCCTTGGTGCTGTGCTCTCAGGAAACGGGGCATATGTGTCACTAATGAGTTCTTGTCCCCAGAGAGTGTTGCAGTTAAGAAGGGAATGTGTCTGAAGATGAATGGTGGGTCCGTTGCAGGGACCAGAACCACATCACTGAGTGTGAAGATTCCCGTGTCCTAACCCACAACCTCCTCATCCACGCATGGCTGTCCTGTAATCTGTACCAAATGACACAGGTTTTAGTGCATTTTTTCACATGACTAAAACATGAAGGAGAAAAGCTAATTGTATCAAAATTTTTTTGAGATTTGTAATAAACTTTAATGATCAAGAAATAGTTAAATATCTTCCGAATTACAGAATAGTACCTTCCAAATTACGGAAGATTTACTAACTGTGGTGTACAAGTGGGATATGTCGCTGTGCAGCTCTGAGGATGTGGAGCTCAGGCGTGATTGGTGGACACATTTTCAATACTTCAGTTCTCATTTTTGTCATTCTTTGTCGTATTTCAATATCTAATGGGATGTCAATATCATAAGCTACACAGTGTGTGCACAGCCCGTTCTCAGTGTTCCATGTAATAACGGGGGTGATGTAGCCACCGCTGCAACCCCAGGAAAGTATGGAATGACCCTCTGGAGCCTGCAAGGTGTGAGTTTGAATCCCATCCCAACCTTGGAGCAGCTGTGGGCAAACCTGCCATTTTGCGCTTTAGCTTCTTTATGTTTTGAATGGCAGTTAAACCTACGTGGAGCTTATTATGGAAAAGGAATGTTGGGTCTGAGAGTTAGTTCACAGTTCCCTGTGAACTGACCACTGGGAAGAGCTTTGGCCCGAGGTGTATACCTGCTGTCTTTTGTAAGCCTATTCTTTGAAAGCATTTGTGTTCTTCACGCTTCGGGATAAATTCTGCCATTGAGTTGGCAGACCTGGGCTGTGGTTCTTGAGTTCCATGTTCTTGGCCTGTTAAGACCACTTTATTCAAGAGGAGCTTTCCCCCAGGAGTTACAGATTGACAGTTGAGAGTTATCATGCAGTCTATCACCTCTTTGTCCGACTTGATTAAGTTGATTCATTTTGGCCATCTTTATTCAGCTCTTCTTTGGCAGAAATTCAGTCTTGCTTCTCTGTTTATTCATGTCCTCTGTAATCTTTCTTATCAGCAGTGAGAATATTCTTTCCCTGGCCACGGTAAACCCTCTGCCTTCTGTGGGATGACGTCACCCCATCTGTGTGCAGCAGGCCTGCTTCATGACCTGGAGCAGCACCCTGCACCCAGGCTTTATTTGCTCAATAACCTTTTAGCTCTCCGCATCCTGGTTTGGGTAACTGACATTTATTTTCCCTTTGATATCTGAACCACAGAGCCTACCAGTGGGATTCTTGCTGGGCTGGATTCCAGCCGGTTCTGGCAGGCTCCCCTGGAAGGCACCAAGTTCAGACAGAAATCCTGACAGCTGCCTGGATCTGGGTAGTAGGACCGTGTTGACATGAGTTCGGCATGGAAAGCACTTTATGTCAGCAAGGTGGGATGGCAGAAATGGGGGCTTCAGTAAACTCCAGAGGAAAAGAACGCCCGCCGTGTGCAACAGCCCAGTGACATGTACAACCCCTCAGCTTTTCCCACTTGATGGATTCCTGATGGAATTCTGCTGTGAACTCAGTGCGGCCGGGCAGCCCTTGACCTCATGCGTTCCTCCGGCCCTGTGCTCATCACGAAGAACCCATGGAGTAACGAGTCCACAGGCCGGAAAGCCCTGCATTCACTTCAAAGACCAGATTACAATTTGAAGAACACACTGTAAACAGGAAACGGAGTGGGGGCGAGTGTGAGCTGCTAGCAGTGAGCACTGATCAGGCTCCCCTAGGAGTGCAGCGGCCGTTCTGGTGTGGCTGTCCGGCGTCGGTGAAGCCAGGCCGCACTGCGCAGGTCCACATCAGGATGTGAGCAGCTCTCTCAGTGCCATTGATGGGAATGGCCCCATCAGATGCGTTTGGGGCTGTTGTGTGCACAGTGTATTCCTACAAGTTAGTACTGTGCCTTGCACATTGCAATACGAAGACCAGATGTGTGAATGTGTGTATCTCTGTTCATACTCGTGGACTATGCCTTTCCACCTTTACCTCACAGGGACTAGTTCATGTTTCTTTGATGCCATCTTGTTTGAGTATTAGTTATTCCTGTGTGTTACTTAGATGGAAAGCATGTCCCTGATGAGCTAAAGTAAACTAATATTTTAAGTTTATCTGAGATAATTTTTGACAATAGATTCCTGACTTAGTGTTTCATTTTCAAAAGTCTTTTTCCTGCTGTGGATGTGTAATACAATAGAAAGTTTGAGTATTTGATACTTCTTGTTGAGTTGAGGTCCTGTGAATGTGTGTGATGGTGGCCTCTTGCAAGGGATTGGAGGACACTGGAGTCAGGGCTGAGTCATGGTTGGCGCGTGGCCTGCAGTCCTCCAGCAATGTCAAGTGCCTTTTTAATCCAGGGTGGATACACAGCAAGTGTTAGATGTTGTGGAACACTAGGAACAGGAGACATCAGGAAGGCATGGTGTCTGAGCTCAGTACACTAATGAAAGACCCGAGAAGGATCATCAAAGCAGACAACCTCGCGTATGCTGGTTGCTGCTTCAGACCTGAATCCACTGTCTGGAAGGAGGTAGAGGCCTTACACGGAGACCATGCTTAAAGAGATTTCTCTGGGAGTTTCAGATGAACAGGCAGCGTGAGCCCGCTACATGGAAGGAAGGTGGAGCCTGGGGTCTCTTGGTAACCAGAGGCACGGAGCTGGGGCACCACAGCTGTTTGCGTAACTCACTCTTGTTACTGTTGGCTTCGTATCTGCCCTGACACAGCCAAGGCCGCGATGGGGGCATCTGCAGAGGAAACAGCCCAGGTGTGATGGTGGGAGAGCCACGGATGGCCAGGTACAAGAAGCTACCGACATCCACGTGGCTGGGCTCTGGTGATGTTTGGTTTCTTTCTGGTTGCAGAACGACCCCGAGTGTCTGTGACACCCAGGAACCAATCTTTCACAGGAGGGTCCGAGGTTTCCATCAGGTGTTCTGCCACAGGTTATCCCAGACCAGCGGTGAGCTGGACCTTCAACAGCTTGTTCATCACGAGTTCACACAGGTACTGGGTTTGTATCCTGCACCGTGTTTTTACTGATGGAGTAAAAGTCGGTGACATCTGTGGACCAAGCTGATCTTACCAGGTCCCTGAAATTAGGGGGAGTTTGACCAAAATCCATGGCTTTAGGTTTTCTAAGCAGGATAGAAAATATCAAAGGAAAAAATATGAATGATGAATTTGTGGAATTTCAGAAGCTAGGACCAAGTGCCTCCTAAATACTTGGAGCTGCATACACGAAGCATCAACACCTGATTGAATCTGAGTGGTAAAAATGGGACAGCATGCATGCCCTGGGGTGAAGCACTGGGCGCTGTGACAGCTAATGGAAAGCAATGCCCTGGGGTGAGACACTGGGCGCTGTGACAGCTAATGGAAAGCAAGGTCTGCGCTCCCAGGCCAGAGTGCCAGAGGCACTGGGCCCCACAGTCACCACGGTCAAAGTCACTGGGCCCCACAGTCACCACGGGCAGAGGCACAGGGCTCCATAGTAGCCATGGTTGGAGGCACAGGGCCCCACAGTCACCACGGTCAGAGACACTGGGCCCCACAGTCACCACGGTCAGAGTCACTGGGCCCCACAGTCACCACGGTCAGAGTCACTGGGCCCCACAGTCACCACGGTCAGAGACACTGGGCCCCACAGTCACCACGGTCAGAGACACTGGGCCCCACAGTCACCACGGTCAGACACTGGGCCCCACAGTCACCACGGGCAGAGACACTGGGCCCCACAGTCACCACGGGCAGAGTTACTGGGCCCCACAGTCACCACGGGCAGAGGCACAGGGCTCCAGAGTAGCCATGGTTGGAGGCCTGCAGGTGTTCTCCATGGCAGCCCCTGTTGATGTTGAATCCTGTCCTGTGCAGTGTGAGAAGTGCATGGGGCAAGGCTTCCAGTCCTGTTGTTGGTTGATACAACCAACTAAGCTAGATCCACTGCAGGACTGATCCGGCCCGGATGGGAGATGCACAGCCGTGGTTGGCTTGGATTGTCATGCAGAGTGGTGCTGCACAGCTGGCAGCCACACGAAGCGGGCCACCTGTGTGCCCATTCGAGGTCGTTGACTTACTGTCTCTGGGGTTCATTCTGTGTTCCTTTTCTCATTTGTAAGAAGACTAATGGTGTCTGTTTCCTGGGGTTTGTCACAGATTAGAGCTGGTTGTAGCTAGGGCATGCCCTGAGCAGTGCTGGCATGTGGTCTGGGCCGGATTCCTGTTCTCTGGTGTCGTTACTACATCCCTGCTGTTGAAGTCGCGATATCCTCCAGGTCACTGTGGGAGACGCCGCTGTGTGCCCCTGGTGTTGTCACGTGATGTTTTTCCATAGGTACAGGACGACCTCCGATGGTACCTTAGTCATCAGAAACGCACTTCCCAGAGATGCAGGCATCTACGCTTGTCTGGCAAGTAATTCCGCTGGAATGGATAAACAGACTTCCATCCTCAGCTACGTGGGCAAGTATAATCAGCTTAAAAGGCGATTAAAGCAGGATGAACACCCCGTCAGCTGTGTAAAATCAATACAGTGAAATGTGATGATGTGATCTGCCATTTAGCTAGCATATTGTTAATGCACATGCTGTAGTTCATTTCCGTGAGACTTTCCGTAAGTGCATAGCATCAGCAGCAGCAGAAATAAGGAGAGCTTCCAGATCGGGGTTCTGCCATGGTTTGTTCCTGTGCACTGTTTCATTTTCAAGGTAGTCATGAGCCTCACAACTTCCCCTTTGTATTTTCTGATTGTGTTCAAGCCCGTGTGTAACCTCATCTCACTTTTCGCCTTGCGTCATGCCTGTTTATTGGAGGTATGGCTCCTGACAGCTCCACGGAATGCCTCTGGTGTGTGTTCATCCCTGCTCAAAGGCCCGTGTGGTCTAGCCTCTGCTCGGGCTCAGGGTGGCAGCTGTCCTGATCAGGCCCTGGAGAGGCAGGCGTGTGCGAGAGTCAGCACCCAGGCGAGAATTAATTGTCCTTGGCCTGGGTCAGCGAGGGAGGGAGCCACAGTATTGAACCTGGGAGACTAGACAGCACAGGAGAGGTGGGCCCAGGCTGGGGATCACTGAATTAAAACTGTTGCCAGGCCTGCCTTTCCATCACATGTCTGTATGCTGGCATGTTGTAGGGGTGCCTTTATTTACAAATGTTGAGATAGCCACAAGTAGGTAAATACTGATTGTGTTTTAGTTGTTTGTTTTGGTAACCACCCACAGGCCCCTGTGGCTTTGTGCTGGATTCTGACTTTGGGCTTGTTTGTTTGTTTTCAGAAGCCCCAGAGTTGACTGTGGTTCAGGGTGAACTCTTGGTTGCTCTCGGGGATACGACGGTCATGGAGTGCAAGGCTTCTGGTGTGCCACCTCCACAGGTGAAGTGGTTCAAAGGTGGGTTTCCCGAGTGTGCCCGTGTCTGCTTCATTTGACCTTGATCTTAAAGATTCGTTTAAAAATGTGTTTGGTGTGTGACTTAGCAGCCCCATAAAATGTGTTTACAATCTCACTGGAGACGCTGGTCCACAATTCTCCCTGTATTTCGGGATTTGACATCTGGTATGGATTACCAGGCCATGCAAATCAAAGCTGGAGACGTCTGCCTTTGCTAATCCAGCTGAACATTCTCTTTGTTAGTTTAGGATTGTTTCCTGTAGAAGGCTGTCCAAAAATCCACAGCGAACCTTTCAACTAGCTCCACTGATTTTAGTTCACTCTTTTCAAGGGTGATGGTTCTCACTGCTAAAACATTTTCTCGATTCACAATGATGATTTCTGTGAGTGCCACAGTGAAGATGCGCCCCAGAGCTTGCAGGAGTGGCAAGAAGAGCAGGTTTCCTGGTCAGCTTCATCTTGCATGGTTAGATGCTTGCATATGGAGCAGGAGCTAGCGGCATGTCTCTGTAAGGTCCAGATGTCACAGTAGTGTCTGTGCTGGGCCTCTCGGCCTCAGGGCTCTGAGACCAGGCCCTGGAGCTGACCATGGACGCCTCTGTGGAGTCCCTGCTTCTGAATGGGAGAGAAAGAAAAAAATCCTACAGACACCATCGTAGGGAGGGTGCTGGGATATTGGGAAGCTGTTTACAAAATACTTTTTAATCTTCAGATACAAAATGCTAAATAGTACAAAGCACTAGTGTTATGATTCTGTTTGTTAAATCATAGACATTCCCATAGCAACAGGTTGATCATAATCAAAATTGTGAATTCACCTCGGGTTCAAGCTCCTAGGAGACATGGGGTGAAAAAGGCTTTATGCAAAAAAAAAAAAAAATACCTTTAAATAATAAAAGCAAGAAGGGAAGCCGGGAAATAAAACCACTTTCATGGTTTTCTATGTTTAAGATTTCTGGAGGAAATCTTTGATCTATCTTTGATAAAATAGCGTTTCTGGATTTGGTCTTTCATCGGACTTATTTCTGTCAACAGAAAGAAGTTTTATTTAGATACTTAAATCTTTGAATGGCCAATGAAGAATGTCAAATTCACATCATAATTAAATACCTGAAAATATGTCTTATGGAGACACTCACTTTTTAAAAGATCATCCGCTAGTATTTATTGAAAATTAAAATTGAAAGAAGTAATGGAATGTGCTGATTCCTCTGCGGTATATAGTGGGTCACATAGCAGTCTTGTTTTCTCTCAGTTTGTGGCTACTTTCCTGAGAAAGCTGGTCTTAATGCCAGTCTTTACCCTATAGATAACTTGGAGAGAAGGCAAGGAGGACGAAGGTGGTTGTGCAGCCACCATCTGGAAAATTCTAAAATTCACCAGCCATTAGTTTGTTCTCACTCCTGAGCATCCGATTTCAGTGGGTCTGTTTAGTAATCTCTCATTACCTGACCATGCGTGAAGCACTGGAGAGGAAGTGGGCTTGGGTGCTGTCGGCCACACTGGATGATGCCTGAGATGCGTCACCCAGCACAGCTGCCTGGGACCTGGTCTCAGGCCACCTGACCTTCCCAGCCAGGCAGGGCCAGCTGAAACAGGACGCTAGGAGGGCAAGGGAAACCCTGCCTGCAGAAACCATGGGTGAGGAAAAAGTGTTTCGGTGTTTACAACACCAGCAGCAACTTCTGTATACTTTTCTGAAGCAATTCTGATTGAATGGAGTGTTTAAAACAAAAAGCTGGTAGACTACATTCCATTGAGACCCTCGAGAAAGAACTCCCCAGCATGAAGTGCAGTATTTTTTTTTTTTCATAAACTGTGTTCGTAGTTTGGAAATGCTGTGAGTTTATAAATCAAATCCTGACACAGCCCTTTTTGGTAACAACTTGGTTATCAGATACACTTGAGTGGCCACTAGGTTAGGGGTGAAGACTGGTCTGTCTGAGAGGCAGAGTGTGTTTCTGCTGCACGGAAAGGACCCTTCAGGGGCAGTGATGGCTCGATCCCAGGAGAGACTGGCAGGCCCATGTGCAGCATGGTTCTAATCCCACCTGTTGATACTCAGTCATCCTTTCTTTAGTCCCGTGTGAAAGACCGTGTATTTCTCAGTGGCTCCTCGGTAAGTTGGTGAGTGATGTGTCAGGAGCAGTCAGAGGAGAGACTAGCACCACACCAACTTGACTGCATTGGTATTTGCCAGTCTGTTCCACGGTTGCCACTCTTTGGACATATTTGTTTGGGACAAAGGCTGCTAGCAGAAGGGTCTTTGTTTCATCCTGTGATATCCTCTGATGTGAACAGAACCCAGGTGAGGGAGAATAAACACTGAAGACCTGAGTGTACTTTAATCTGAACGTCTTCACACTGGATGAGCGGCAAGGTCAAAGTGCTGTCTCTCCCCTGCTGGGAGGGGAGTGGAGTCCACAGCATCTGCTTCCATTTAGAGAGTCTCCCAGAGGCACAGGGACACGCCTGGCCTGGCTTCATTCTCGCGTGGTATGTAGTAGCAAGCTTACAAGGATAATTGGGATTTTACATATTGGAAGGCTGGAAAATACTTTGTTTTTTGGCACTGACAATTGATTGCTAATGCAATCTTTTTTGTTGTTTTTAAAATCAGAGGGCTTTTTTTTAACTTCTCAGAAAATTATAGAAGCCAAGCCAGAAGTTTATTTGTTGCCCTTGCTCTGCTGGTTGTTGACCCCAAAAAATTAACAGCTCCTGGGTTCAGGGCTGTGTCTGTCTGATCCCTGATCCTTGGGCCAGGGTACACAGCTTTCTGTGGAGTGCTTCCTCATACCTGGTGTCTGGGAGCTCAGTGACACCCCAGAAACAGTGGCCCACAGCTCCCCTGGAAGACTCCAGGCTCCTCAGATGTCTGGTGTAACCCGTGGGAAGAGCAAATGAGAGAGGCAGACATGGAGCCAGCACCAGCCAGCCCTGTTCCTCCTGCTGCTCTCACTCTGCACATGGAGGAGGCAAGCCACAAGGATAGCCTTGCTTTGCCATGGCATTGTGTACCTTCAGCTGGGAGAGATCCCTGGGGCAGTGGCCTTGCTGAGGTCCAACATGTGCAGGTAACCATATCGGTGTCTTGGTCCATCCTTCCCTCTCATTGACGTCAAACCCAATGTGCAATCCCATCTCTCACACATTTATTCCCGCCTACCTGCTCCTTCCTGAAATATACTCTCAATTGATGATCAACATAGTGTCCTGAGAAGTGTACATAGAGAAGAAGATAGATAGATTTATCTGTGTGTGTGTGTAATTTCACCAGAAGTTTCTCGTCTGATCTGTCCCTCCTGCCTGTGAGCTCTGGTGTTCTCAGCTGCCCGTGGTTCTTTCTTGTGACATCGTCTGAACTGTCTCAGCAACTTATAGCTCTTATAAAACTGAAGTTTGCCAGCCTTCAGAAACCCCAGACCTGGGCCTTAGCTACAGTATGTCTTACTGCTCTTAACTGTTTCCTGGCCACCAAAATGCACTGTCCCGAAGATGGTAGGAAACTGCCCTGGGCTTTCAGCTGTGTTTCCTTCCCTCCAGCCCCATCGCCACGGTCACCGCGGTCAGACTGTTGTGACTTAGAGATGTATGCAGGAATCAATAAGAAATACTTGTGCATAACCCAGAAGTGCCTGTGATATGCCAAGATGCTGACTTTGTGTAACTTCACAGTCAACTATATGCAGAAGTTTTGAAACCAAGCCAATAGCTGAGTGAGCCATGCAAATACTTTAACACTTAGCATTCTTCCCTCTGTTTCCTCTTAGGAGATCTTGAATTGAGGCCGTCAGCTTTCCTCATTATGGATCCACTCTTGGGCCTCTTGAAGATTCAAGAAACGCAGGATCTGGATGCTGGTGATTACACGTGTGTTGCCATCAATGACGCTGGCAGGGCCACAGGCAGGATAACGCTGGATGTTGGCTGTAAGCATCAGATCTGGGCGCAGATTGATTTTTGAAATTGACCCGTATTGTCCTATGTCCAGCAACTTTGAAACACTGTGGAAGAATTAGGCCAGGAGGATGAGCTTAGAGGAGCATGTTGCATTATTAGCATAGTCAAGGTAGTGAATTTTGATAGGTGCTGCCAGCTTCCGTGCGCTACACCGGGAACTTGTACATGGGTGTACTGACTGCGTGCATGCAGAGGCACTGGGCGGGAGGTGCTGCGTCCCTCCCTGTTACCCAGGCTAGGAGGGGCTCGGCGCCCAGGCGTGGGAACTGCAGTTGTCTGACCTGCAGCCGCGGCGCCATGCCTCCCCAGGCTCCTCTCAGAAGTATTGCTCGTGCTGTATCTGGGGGCCAGAACAGGTTTTCTCTCTCAGCCACAACGACAAAGGTGACAGCATGCACTTTCTAAATTTAAAGTAGCAGTGACTCGCCAGTGTGTTCACCTGCACGGTAACCATAGGTGGGCGCCGGCCTCTGTGTGGAGGATGGCGTGTGTGCATGGCCCTGTGTGTGGATTCTGGGGGGCCTGTTCTCCCCACCTCGCCTGTCTCATGTGCCTTGTTTCCACAGAGTGGTAAACCATAAACTAAGCAGAGCTTGACTTGTGCGGAAATAACCTGCCAGTTTAAACATTTGCATCTCTTCAAAATTTGACATTTAATTAAATTGTGTTTCCACTTAGGTGTGACAATTTTTATACCCAAACTGTTCTTTTAAAATGAAGGTTGGGAAAATGCTTCTTTTTTATTTTATAGTAACACAGAACATTGCAGTTAGACTGTTCTAAGTCTTGAAATGAAAATTATGGCCCTCTAAACATGATACAAATGAAGTGTTTTTGTTTCTGAGTTCTTTTGTGCTCCTTGGGTGCTTGGCTGCCTGGCGAGTAGCACATCGGTGGTGACTGCCTTGGGATAGCAGCAGCACTGCCGGGCGTGGCCGCAGGGGCGGTGTCCAGTGTCCCAGCACTGCAGGACGGAGGGCTGTGTCGCAGCACTGCAGGACGGAGGGCTGTGTCGCAGCACTGCAGGACGGAGGGCTGTGTCGCAGCACTGCAGGACGGAGGGCTGTGTCCCAGCACTGCAGGACTGAGGGCTGTGTCCCAGCACTGCAGGACGGAGGGCTGCTTCCTCTGAGAAATGCCTCAGAAACAAGATGGGGGTTTCTAGGTGCAAGCGATCTCTTAAGTGCAGTAGTGCCCGAGCCAGCAGGGCCACTCGGTTCAGATTCTCATCTCTTAAAAAATGTGTGTGGGTGCTTCACAAGGTCGCGTAAAATGGACTTTAAAATTTAGTTTAGTGCAAGAAACTGAAATTTATACATATAACGGGTCTTGAACACGTTTATGGAAAATCCATATAAAAGCTATACATGAATGTGCGCATGTTTTGCCCTGAGAGAAGTGTGTCTTAATTGCACTTTACAGACTTGCTGGAGCACCTGCACACTGAGCACGGCATTTCCTTCCTCAACATTTTCCAGTTGAGTCCAGACATTTTTTGTCACGACCAGACATGTCAGACTAGCCCAGTGTTCCTTGAGAGTTTGCTAGCTGTGAGGAAGACACAGCGATGGCCCTCTCAGGCCCCTGAGGCTGGACATGCGCCTCTTCATTGTCATTTCTGTTCCCAGACTTTGCACATCCCGCTTCATGCCATGGGGCGCTGGGGCTCAGGGCCCTCGGTGCTGGGGTAACTTAACATCGGATCGGGAAAGCACTGGAACAAATGTCTTGTGTTTATGCTTCATTCTGTGAACTGAACTGAACTTTATTTTATCTTCACTCATCTTCGAGATCTTCACGCTCCATAGCTGGCTGTAAGACAAAGGTTTTCTTAACTCTTATTCCAGGAATCCTCCCGCTAGAACAACTAACATAAACTGCATTATCTGCTTACTGTATGCTGGGCTGATGTTAGCAACTGCCAAGCAATTTAGGATTAAAGTCAACACCCATATCGTGTTTCTGTTACGCCTTGACCGTGTCCTCATTCACCGTTAGCCCCTTCTTGTCCTAGCTCACCAAGGGTGAAGAGAGCTTGTCTGTTCTTGTAACACTAGTGTGACGTATTGTAGCTTGTGTAGTATGTAAATGCCAAGAATCGTCAAAGCACTGTGTTAGTGATGGGTGGAGTTAGTACTCTGGTTTCAAGGCCAACTTGCTACAAATCAAAGCTTTCTTGGAGTTGACACACTGGCGAAGAACCCGTGCTCTGCAGGAAGAGGGGTTTTCTGCCTGTCCTCGTCAGCACACACGCCGTAGGTTAGAAAAGCACCAGCCCCGTGGGCTGCTAGGGACAGGGCCTGAGGTAGCGCTGCCCACGCGTGCTCAGCAGGGCAGCTGTCACTGCCCTCCCGTCGGTTGATGGATGTCAAGTGGACAAAGTATGTGGTCCTGCTGATTCTTAGCGTCTTGAAAAGCTAAGATAGATGTGACTGTAACATAATAGCGTAACATTTAAGATTAAACATTGGGCTTTTGATATGAGAATCCCTGCTTCAACCTGACTGTTTTGTTTTTAAGACAGGACTTGATACAAGTTCAGTGCTATGCTGAGTAGTGCATACAATTATTCGTTTGCATTGCAAGCTGTTGGTGATAAATTTGAGTGGCTTATGACCTAAATCATGGCACCCTTTGTTAGTCATCATGGAGGTGAGATTGCTTTTGTAGGCCCGTTACCTCAGATCAACAATTTGATTATGAAAATAGTAAAAAGGCTGTTTAACATTATCCTTTAGCGAGTGCCCTTTTTCCTGTTTCTCAACATCACAGCTTTACATTATGAACATTTCAGGTCAACGTGAGAAATTACTAAATGTTTTTATCTTTTGCACAACAAGGTGATGATTTGGGAAGTCAATTGCAAGAAAAGGATTGGCTGCATCAGACAGAGAAGTAGGGACTGACAGAGATGTCATTTCTAGCGTTCCAGGTCTTGCGGAATCAGTCTTAGACTGAGGTTTTGTGTTTAGAGTCGAAGCAGTGTGTATCCATTTTAGGAATAAAAATCTCTGACCAACCGAAGCAGGAGCTGCTGGTATGTGTGTGTAATAGTCACCAAGTAAATTAGAATAATTATGTGGAACAGCTTTTAGAGCAAGGTGTTCAATCAGTTGGTAATTGTGTGTGTGTGTGTGTGTTCCCAAAGTCATGTGTGCATGCTGCCTTGTCCATGAGAGGACTCAGCTTGCCCTAACACTGGTCTGTACAGATCTCCAGTGGGAAAGACAGTCAGGCTTTGTCCTTACTGACAGTGTGTGAAAGCCAGAATGGAAGCTAACAATGGATAGTTTAGGCTCCAGAGAGCTTTAGCATATTCACTCTGTGTCACTGACGGCAAATGATGGACTGCTGTTTGAACCCTCGCTGTGTGCTTGGCATTATCAGTGCCTCTATCCTTGGTTAGTGGGCAGATTCAGACTGCAGCAGGTAAAATCATTTTCCCAAGCTGGCAGAAGCAGTAGTGGAGCTGCCCCTGCAAGTGCCAGTGCGTGTCAGCTTCTGCAGGGGCAGCATCCCCAGGGCTCTCGCTCGGCCTCCTTCATCTGTTTGCCATCCACTTACTTGGACTCCATGTTGGCCATGCTCTGCAGGAGGAAGTATTTGAAGGACTTGTTGGCCAAGTTATTGCTTGTTTCATTTTCCAGGGTTTCTTGTGCCAAAGCTGGCTTGGCTGTTCTGTTAGTGCCTGGTAGTCTCATTTGCCTTGTTTTCTGATACCAGCATGCATATCCCGTGACTGTGTGCTCGCCTTGAACCTGGCACCATTTCCAGAGCTGCTTACACCCAGTGCTTTCCCCTGCCTCAAGTTTTATGGGCACAACTTGAGTTCTACTTCTCCGTTTTTATTCCATTCCGCTCCTCCCGCCCTCTGGCTGTATTGTCTCCATTTGCACGATGCCTGCTCTAACGTGTCAGTAAGCTGGGTTTTCGTCCTCGTGCTTGTCTGATCCCAGGCTTTGCTGATGCTTCTGCTCTGCTGCGGTGGATTTTCTTCCATTCTCATGTTCACCTGCTCATCCTGTGAATCTGAGATTTTTTCCGTTTCTTTCCATTTTTCAGGAAAGCTAGACCTTACCCTGGAGCAAGTGGAGAGGTCTCAGCACAGAGAAAAGGAATCAAGTCCTAGAGACTTGGAATGAGCAAGTGGTGAACTAACTTCTAAGCAGTTTAAAATTCTGTATCTATTATTTCTAGTCAAATTCTCATGTTATATGTATTAAGAGGAGCCTAACCTCAGATATACCAATTTTTTTTTGAGAGGGGACATGGCTCAGTTGTGAGGTCTGAATTTATTTTGTTTAGCCTCAGGAAACAAACAGAAGAGCTCCTGAATGTGTTGGTTTTTTCAGAAGGGAAAATTCGTTTGCAGCACGTGTAAGCTGTCAGCATTGCTCTGGTGTGTGGACGCTGCCTCATGGCTGCTGTCTTCGTAGCCAAACAGAACATGCAGGGCACTGTGTTGGTTGCTATCAAGAGTAGAAATGTGATTGTGAGAAAACTCTCCAGCCATGGAGCCTAGCAGGCTGCCTGTGGCAGTTGCTGTGAGCATGGTAGAGGGTGCAGAGCACTCAACCTGAACCTTCCTGAGGGAAGCAAGGCTGCCTCCTGTCAGGCAGCACCACAGCATTACAGAATAGGGCTTCTGAGCTGGATTAGTGGTTGGTATTTCTACAGCCGACGCTGCACTTGAGGAGGGGGAGCTAACACTCTCATGGACCAGAGAGAGGGTCCCATGTAGTGAGGGAAGGAGGACGAGGCTGCCACGTCCAGGCTGTCCTTTCGCTCTGGCAGAAAGAGTTGTGTGACCAGGGGAGAGGCCAGGGCACAGCCAGGCTCCAGAAACCCAGGGGAAGGGGAGAGGTGGCCTCTGTGGGCCTCACTGCGTAGGAGGACAACGAGGAGGTACGACTCCATCGAGAGGGCTGGTTCATGAAATGACAAACCTGGGGCCTCAAACTGGAGTGAGTCAGTGTGAAACGCTTCCAGCCCCGGTGCTCTACGTGCGACACCTGAAGCATTCATTTCACTTTCTGCACCTATGCCATCAGCACCTGCTCTCCCGGGGTTGTTGTGTCTCTGCCTTGCGGTTACTGTCCTCTCTGACCAAGGTCCGACCCTGACTTCATCAAGGAGGCCTCCTCGAGGCACCTGCTCTTGGAGCTCTAAGTGAGGGCGTTTCATCCATGCCTGCAGTAGCACCCTGGCTCTCTGCGCACTCCCAGTGTTCTATCCCACAGGTCTCTGGGGGACGTTGTCTCTGTGGACTTGCCACTGCCGTCCTCCCTCCTGGTGTCACTGTGCCTTCCGCAGTGGTCCCCCTCTCTCCTTGCTGGCTTCTGTGATAACTGAATTTAGTAAATACCATTCTTATCTATACTTTTATAGCTCTGAACTATTTTTAAAAAGATTTCATTTTTTTGAAAGGTGGAATTAGAAAGGAGGACAGATGATTATTCCATTTGCTAGTTTACTCCCCAAATGGCCACACCCATCAGAGCTGGGCTGGTCTGAAGCCAGGAGCTAGGAGCTTGCTCCCTGTATCCCACATGGGTGCAGAGCCAAGCCCTGCTGCTTTCCCACGTGCGCTAGGAGATAGCTAGATCGGAAGTGGAGAAGCTGGTCTCAAGCCCAGACGGGATGCTGGCATTGTAGGCTGTGGCTCTACTTGCTGTACCACAGTGCTGCCACGTTTCTGAACTGTTTTTTAACTCCATTAAGATAACACCACTCGGGCCCAGCACAGTAGCCTACAGGCTAGAATCTTCGCGTTGAATGCACTGGGATCCCATATGGGCGCTGGTTCTAACCCCGGCAGCCCTGTTTCCCATCCAGCTCCCTGCTTGTGGCTTGGAAAAGCAGTCGAGGATGGCCCAAGCCGTGGGACTCGGCACCCACGTGGGAGACCTGGAGGAAGTTCCCAACTCCTGGCTTTGGATCGGCATAGTACCGGCCATTGCACTCGGGAAGGAATCATCAGACGGAAGATTTTCCTCTCTGTCCTCCTCTCTGTATATCTGACTTTGCAATAAAAATAAATCTTAAAAAAAGGTAACACCACTCTATCTTACCAAGTATCACATCTTTATATAATATACTACTTAATGTGTATTTTGATTCACACATTTAGAAGAATTGAGAATGTGATACTGGAGAAAATACAATTTAGGAGCAACTTTTGCTAAGTTGTTCCACAATTATTATTGCATAATGAATTCCAGAATAAATTATGGCTATTTAAAAAAATGTAGGTAGAAGGTTTTAGAAAGTTGAAAATGTGTTCTTACAAGTCCGGCTTATTCATAGGAAATTCTTCAAGCTTGAACAAAATAGCATAAAACTGAAAACAAATTTCTAAGATGAGAGATTGTCTTTCAGATAACCATGATGTATTTTCCCGCTCTGCTGAGCATCTTACTGTGTTGGGCGTCTTTCATCTTTCTTTGTTCCTAACGTTGAAAAGGTGTCGGGAATGAATGCAGGGGGGATGTACAATATGACTTAAGCACTGATTTGATTCCGATCCTGCCTGTTGACAGTTCGATGCAATGAGCCTGTGTCCTATACCAGTGACCTTGTTTGTTATTTTCATTGTATTCCAGCACCTCCGGTTTTCATACAGGAACCTGCCGATGTGTCTGTGGAACTTGGCTCGAATGTCACGTTGCCTTGTTATGTTCAGGGCTTCCCAGAACCCAGGATCAAATGGCGAAGATCAGATGGCGTGTCCCTCTTCTCGAGGCCGATGTCCGTTAGCTCCATCAGCCAACTACGAACGGGAGCACTCTCTATTTTAAGTAGGTTCGAGGAAGTATGCTTTAGGCCAGAGTTGCGTCTTTGCAGTGGAGTAGGCTGCTGCTTCCACGCGGCCCTGTGGCTCCCTTAGAACCTTCCCTGTACAAGGCAGCAGCCTTCCTCCTCCGTGTCTGTCTCCTGACTTTGCTCTCTCACCTCCTAACCCAGTACTGTCCCCCAGGACTGCCCCGCTGGCCTCTCCAAGTGATACCCTTTTCTTATCTCAAAGTTCTTGAAAATATCTGCATAGCACCGATTATTTGAATCCTCAAGGTGCAGTGCAAAGGGAAAGGGAAAATAATCCATTATGGTCATTTGACCTGCATATGGAAATGTGCTGGCCATATTCATGGAATTTGCATGCATAGTTACGTCCGCTTGTCAGAATCACACCTCCAGGGGATACTGGTGCTGGAGCAGGTACCCAAACGACCCGAAAGCATCAGGCTATGGAACAGTTATATAAAATGACAGGAAATCACTGCTAAATGAACTTCTGTCCTATCAGATGGAATTGGGTTCTAGGTTCATGTGGCTATAAACAAAATCATCGAATGTTTGCATTTCCATTGGAGCCTTCAATAATCCTGCCAGAAATGCCATACCCATTCCTTTTGTGAATCTGGCCAGGGCTTCATCTCTCACTTCTGCCAATTAAATGCCAGTTCACTCCCTGAATCGCTGGACCCAATTAAAGAAAACTCCTCCCTGAGGGCTTCAGGGAGCCCCGAGGGCAGTGTGCATTGGTGAGACAGCTTGTCTTTCCTTGAGCAGAACACCAGTTTCCTTGGTAGCCCCATAGATCTGACCGCCCTTGTTTGTTCTGCGCTGCCGCCTCAGATATGGCGTCTGGAGCAGCCCTGTCTCCCCACACATACTTACTGTCATACCTGTGCTTGAAAGACTCATGGTTAGAAACCCAGGAGGTGGCATCTGCTACTGTGTTGTAACTGAGGCTGTCATCTGCATGTCCTCTGCCATAGGTGGTGGTTCTGGGAAGACATCCCTCACCTCCTGTCCACAGATTGTGGTGGTAAGCCAGGCATGTAGTTCATGCTCCAGGCCGCTGCTGAAGGGGTGTGGTGCTCAGCCAGGAGCATAGTTCATGTTCCAAGCTGCTGGGAAGGAGTAAATAAGTTCTTCTTTTTCAGACTTATGGGCAAGTGACAGAGGAACATACATTTGTGAAGCTGAAAACCAGTTTGGAAAGATCCAGTCCCAGACGACCGTCACAGTGACAGGACTCGGTAAGAGAACGTGCCGGCACCCCATGCTTCCGAGGTGGATGGCTTCACTACATCCTCTCTGGCTGTGTTTCTTTTTTGTTAAACCAAGTAAATACCCAAACGCCAGACTGGCGTTCCCTTCCCACACCAGCTGGTGTTTCACAGAGTGTTGGCACTAATCAGCAGCTGCTGAAAATGCCTGTCCTGTCCTGAAGAAGTTAAGGTGGATTTAGACACATCGAGTCTAACGGTGAGGGCGTGGATGCTTAGAGAAGCGGTGGAGTCCTGGTGCAGTTACCTGATGACGTGTGCCATCTGAATCCTCATGACATTGTCTTTGCAGATTTTTAAATAGTGGATAAGTTAATTCAGCTTATTGAGTGTTCTCTTCCCGAATTCGGATGCCCACAGGATCATGCACTAAGTTTATATTCATGTGTTTATTCTTTCGAGTTCTTTTTCATTTTTAAGTTACAGTGGTACTTAATGTGACTTCAGCGCATGGTGCCCATTCATCTCCTTTTGTAAAATCTTATTAGTGTCTCTCCTGTCATTTGTTCACATACACTTAACCTTTCCAAAAAAACCCAAAACAAATCAAAAACACCTTTGGGCTTTGGCACATGTGAAATATATGGATTTCTAAGAAAAGGACTTATTCACAACATTTCTGTCCCGTTTCATGTAAGGGAATCCATCCCACGACGTGCTATTGTAACCTCCTCCTTGATGCCACACCTTCCAGCTGTTCCCGTTTCTAAGTCAGTGTTTCCCCAGGATGGGGTGGCTCTGACACTGTGCTGATGGGAACTCTCAGTGGCCACCACTCTTGTACTGGAACATTGCAGATGTCTTAGCTGACAGTTCTGACCCCCACGCCGTACGTTCCTGTGCTGTTTTTGCCTACCCTGTGGCCCAACCTGTGCCTGAAAGGGTTGTTTCTGTCCAAATTTACACTCAAGATGTTTGTTCCTATATATTAGGAGTTTCATGACATGCCCAATAGTCCTCGTGACCTATAAAATAACTTGCTTTGTGTTGGGTGAAATGGAGTTGAAAGTGCCTGTTCTGTGTCTGATTCAGTTGCCCCTCTGGTTGGAATCAGCCCTTCGGTGGCCAGTGTTGTGGAGGGCCAGCAGCTCACGCTGCCTTGTACGCTGTTGGCTGGAAATCCCATTCCAGAGCGTCGGTGGATTAAGAATTCAGCTGTGGTATGGACGTTTTAAATGTTCTTCAAAGTTTAAATTCGTATTTCCGGTTTCCAGCCACCAAAAAAAAATCAATGTAATAAGCTGACAAAAGTTAATCGTGTATGTACTGAAGCTATTCTTCACTTACATGTTTAACATCATCCACATAATTTATAAAGATGGTGATGTAATTTTCATACCATTGAAATGTTTATAACCTCCTCTGTAGGATATTATGAAATGTTAATATTCCCATAAAGTCTCTTTTTAGCTTTATTAACTTCAAACAGTACATCTTCTTTCATGAGTTTAAAAATGTAGATCTTGTTGTGTTGCTGTTTTTCAGAAAATGACTTTCCGTTAGGAAGGAGTGTGGGGAGCTTTGCATTCGTTGACATTTCTTGTAGACAGCAGCCACAGCCAGCGGGTTCGATGTGCTCCGCAGCGTTCCCCTCACCCGGCAGAGCGCCGAGGATCCCTCCCGTTGTGAGGGGCTGATTCAAAGTGAATTGACTGCATCTAAGAAACTGCACATTGTTCCTGTTCACAGAAAACAGGAAATGAGCCTGCTGACTGGGAAGCAGCAGACGGTGGCTCCTGTACCTGGTTGCTGTTACTCATGTGTAGCACCAGAATAGAATCCCCAGCTCTGGTGTCCGTGTGGCCCAGCCTCAGCTGGTGTCATCCATTTGGGGAGTGAACCAGCAGATGCAGTCTGTCTGTGCTTTTCGAGTTAATACAAATAAATACATTTTGAACGCTCAGTGCTTTTATGGGGTGGCACTGTCTGATCACTAAGTGCCCCATTGCACTTTCCATACATGGCACGGATTCTGAGGGGACCATTCTCGCCGGCCATGCCTCTGTCCTGCCATGGCTCCAGACAGGGATGGACATGGCTGCTGAGTTGCTGCTCTTCAACTTGAACGAGTGCCTGTGTCCCAGAATGAAAGCGTCATGTAGCTGGCAGATGGTAGGGAAGGCTTCTTGGAGAAGAACAGTATAACCCAAAAGTGCAGATTACTTTTGATCCCCCGTGATAAAAGAATCTGCAGAAGCATAGGAAAGTGATATCCAGTGTGTGTCTAACTTTCTGACGGCTATTGGCAGGTGTAATCTATAGAAACCTTCGGGGGGAGGACTATAATTAATACTCTTGGTGGCAGTTCATGCTACTTGTTTGTTCCCCAGTTAAGGGTGATATAATATTTTTTACATGATGACATGATTAATAACCCAATTGGAAAAAAACTTAGCTTTGGCTTAAAATCTAGCCTTTGTGACCTAGAATTACCTTTGTTCACCTTCAGTTGGTCCAGAATCCTTATGTCACTGTGCGCGGCGATGGCAGCCTCCACATCGAAAGGGTTCGGCTTCAGGATGGAGGGCAGTACACCTGTGTGGCCAGCAGCGTGGCCGGATCCAGTAACAGGACGACCTCTGTGGTCGTGCATGGTAAGGGAAACACCTGATCTGAGCGCTTCCAAGCCATGTTCAGATGTGTTCTCAAGTAACCCTTGTTCCTCTAATCATAAATGGACACTCTCCTAATTGTTACTTGTTATTTCTTGAACAGTATCTGCATTGTTGATGCTGTTTCCAGATTTCCCTTTCCTGTGTACACTGAAAGACCCACTTTGGAATCACCAGCTAAGTCTGGCCAAGACTTTTATAAGTGATATTTTTAATTGACTGAAGTGAATTCAGTTCTGAAAGAGTTATGTTCAAAAACAGATTTTAATTTCAGGCCAAGCTGAGCTGATTATATAGTCCAAGTTGCCATTTCTTTTGGATTGTGCAGACAGCGAATGACTCCTCTGTGTTTGAGCTGGAAGTGACCTCAGCTTTTCTGAAGGTCACATCACGTGCTCCCAGTAGTGTGATTACACATGGTTGGATAACTTCACGACCACAAAGAAGAAAATCCAGACGCAGTTTTTTTCCATTCATGACGAAGACTTACCGTATTTATTTTGCATTCCCATACAAAAGTGGTAGCTTCATAGTTTAATGAAGTTTTATGATTTTTGATTACTTCCATTGGAGATTTTGCAACATCTTTGTTTACAGAGCTGGATATTATAAGGAAGAAAACAGCAGGGAAGACTTATTTAAAAATGATTCCATTTTTAGAGCAAAGATTCAGAATCCATTCATTTGAAAATTGTGTTTGGTCTTTGAAACATTCAGTGACTGCACTTATGCCTCCTCCTGTTGTAAACAGCTCCTCCTGTGCTGTAAGTTATATATCAAGTATCTGCCAGCGTCACCAGAAAAATCTTCCTGAAGAAAACATTTTAAGAAGTACTAAAGCCAACACTAAATTGGTTGTAGTCGAAAACAGCAGGTGCATAATGCCCATTGGATATTGTCATGTAACTTTTTCTGCAGACGAGATCATGGGGTTCCTGGAGGTTGTGGCGTGTTTGGGTTCCAGTGTGGGGCCAGTTACATCACAGCTGTGACACCAACGGCCTGTGTCGATTCCCATTGGCTCCCCTCTTCCTGCAGCTCCTGCTGGCATGCCTAGGGAGGCAGTGAAGGTGGTCCATGCATTTGGGTCTCAGGCACTCCTGTGGAAGACACAGGAGGACTTCCTGGCTCCTGATTAGGGCTTGGCAGTTGGAGGAGTGAACAGCAGAAGGAATCTCTCTTGCTGCTGCTCGTTCGCTTGCTCGCTCTCTCTTTCACTCTGTTTGTGTGCCTGTCTCCATTTCTGTCACTTTGCCTTTCAAGTAAATTTCAATACCAAATCAGGTGTAGAAATTTTCTTCTATTTTCTCCCTTCATCTGCTAACAAATGCCTGGATGTTGTGTTAAAGATTCTGAGAGCAAATGGTCACCAGGGTCAAAGAGTGACAGGACTCCTTATGATGCCAAATCTGCCTGCCACATCTCAGGGGTGAGAAGACAGACACATCAATAATATGCTTGATTCTGATGCAAAAAATTGTAGGAATTTTGCCACATTTGTTCTTCCATTTTAGTCCAAGATGAGTAAGTCAGTCAGTCAATAAAGACAAAAAGAAAATCCAGAAAACATTTGGGCGTCAACACAGGAAGCATTCGAGCCATGTGATGCAGTGGCACCTTCTCTATTCCTCTGTTGTATGTTAATTAGCAGGACAATTCTTGCATACTTCTGAATCTCTACCTTTAAGACTATTTGGTATGCTTCACCATCCACTCATTTAATATGTATTTTATTTATATATATATATATGTAAAAGAATAGGGCCTGGCGGTGTGGCCTAGTGACTAAAGTCCTTGCCTTGAATGTGCCGGGATCCCACATGGGCGCCAGTTCTAATCCCGGCAGCTCCACTTCCCATCCAGCTCCCTGCTTGTGGCCTGGGAAAGCAGTTTTGGATGGCCCAAAGCCTTGGGACCCTGCACCCGTGTAGGAGATCTGGAAGAAGTTCCTGGCTCCTGGCTTCAGATTGGCATAGCACCGGCCATTGCACTCACTTGGGGAGTGAATCATTGGACAGAAGATCTTCCTCTTTGTCTCTCCTCCACTCTGGAATTAGGAAGAAGAGAGCCAAATAGCCTTGTTTGCAGATGACACCCCAAACATGCCACCAAAAGATAGAAAAACTGAGAAACCGTGTTAGTAAAGGTCTAGGATACAGGATCAATGCAGAAGACAGTAGAATGCTGATGCAGCGGTGATAGTCTTGCTGAAAGAGACACAAAAATCCCAATGCGCAGTAGCTGTGAAAGTCAGATATGTAGGAATGAATTCAGTGAAAGAAGCAAAATATCAATATCTATACATTGAAATTTAAAAAACATTGATAAATTATCAAGGACATGAAAATGGAAATGTATTCTCTGTTCAGGCTTAAACATTTTTTTGGAAAGAATTAATATTATTAAGGTGCTGCTACCTGAAGAAACCCCAGATGCAGTGCATACCCCATGAAAGTAGCAGTGACATTGGTCACCACATTAGAAAAAGACATCCTAAAATGTTTGTGCAATCACAGAGGATGCGGAACGACCAAGTGACCCTGGGCAAAAAGCAGACATAGATGGATAGATAGATTCATACATACAGACAGCTGGAGATCGCACAGCTTCTGATTTGAAAGTGCACCACTTGTACCTAAAACAACCTGATATATATGTGGAAAACAGTGTGGAACTTCATTTAAAAACTAGAGAGGAAGCCACGATGTAATCTGCAGTCCCACCACCAGGGATCTAGCCCAAGAAGACACGAGGTCACTGTGTGCAGAGGTGCCTACTCCCCCAGGTTCTAATACTGTCTCAGTGGCCAGAGTTGGCCACGGTGTCCACTGTCAGATGCAGAGAAAGGAAATGTGTGTCTACCATGGAGTTCAGTCAGCTGTGTGGGTCTCCGTTCTATGTGGGAGCTAAAATAGAAAAGACAGCCGAATGCAGACTGTCACTGGCAGAGGCTGGAGATGGGGAAGAAGGGACGATTAAAAAAAAAAGTTTGGACAGAAGAGGTAGGGGAAGCCGAGTGTGGTTCAAAGATTATCCGAGATGTTAATAGTGGGGAACTGGAGTGAAGGGTATGCTACTATCTCGCCGTATTTGTTTTATATTTATAGCCATTCTGAAAGAAAATGTCAAAAAGAAAAGTAAGGCAGATTAAAATGAACAAGTTTTGTAAAGTCTAGTCCAAATAATGTCCTTGTCCATTAAAATAGAAAAATGAATTTTTAAAGGCTCTTTTTCATGAGTGACTGCGGATAGGAATGCGTGTTCGCATGGTGCGGCAGTTGGTCACCCGGGTTTCTGTGAATCGTCTGGAGAGAAAGTCCCTTCCAAGTGCGAGCAGTGATCAGAGCCGCTGCTTGCATTTAGCACTCTCCTTCGTCGCTGTCTAGCTCAATCTGGGTTTTAACACATGGCTTGTTCCTTGCTACCACCAGTTGGCAGCGTGGTTAGTCAACTACTGCATGCTGGCCCTGACCAGTGTCTGCCTTAGCGTGCGGGCTGGCATCCATGCTGTGGACAGTTGCCAATACTGCAGCACGAGCCCAGCCTGGCAACGTGTGGCGATGCTCCACTCCTCGTCCGTGCCTTCCAGGGAGAGTTTTGAAACCATGACTTTAGTACCTCTTGTTCTGCAAGCTTCTCCTCCAGGGTAGTTATAATTCTGGAAAAATGTGGTGTCAAACAAGATGGGGCAAGTGAACCCTATAGAGCAGTTTCTGTCTCATCGTTCCAGGGAATAGAAGGCACTTCAGAAAGTTCATGGATAATACGAAATTTCCATGAAACTTTTCAAACCCACTTGCAAATGGGATATTTGTTGAGTTCCTGCTGTGGTTATGAGCTTTCTGTACAGAAACATGTTTAATCAAAATTGCTATTTTGAAGGCATGATGTACTTACCATTTCTGTGTGTAACTTGGTTCTGACTAATTGTAATATGCACATGATAGAGTAATAAGCATTCTTTTTTCTCCTACTTACATGATGCTAGTTTTTGAGTTCTTTCTAAATTTCTTACTGAAGAACATTGACTTAAAAGGGTTTTAGTCTTTTAAATGTAAATTCAAAGTCTTTTTTCGGGGTTAAATTCAATAGCCCACTGGGAGATTCTTGTGTCTAGATGAATATTTCACTTGTAATTGGTTAAGCAGCCCTGTTCCCTGGAGCAGGGCTTACATCCCCACTCAGTGGGCAGTGGGTAGTGATCAAGGATGCTTGGTCTTGGCCAGTGTTGTGGCACAGCAGGCAAGGCCTCCGCCCTCCTCGAAGTGTCCAGATGTGTTCCAGTTCAAGTCCTGGCTTCTCCACTGCGGATCCAGCTCCCTGGTACTGTGCCTGGGAAAACAGTGGAGGATGACCCAAGTGCCTGGGCCCCTCCCACCCATGTGGGAGACTCAGATGAAGTTCCTGGCTCAAGGCTTTGGTGTGGTTGATGCAGTTATTTGGTAATTGAACCTGCGGATGGAAGATCTTTGTCTGTCTCTCTTGCTCTCTCTCTCCATCCCTCTCTCCCCCCTCCTTCTCTTCCCCCTTCTTCTACCTCTTGCTCGTCTCTCTGATCCCTTCTTCTTCTCTCTTCTGTCTCTTAAACTCTGCCTTTCAAATAAATGAAATAAATCTCAAAAAGTTGTTCTTCTATTCAATGTGCGACTCTCAAGGTATAGTTCTAACGTTTCCAGGACGAAAATGAATTTTCTTTTATTTCTGTTAGCAAAGATATCACCTGCTCTTCACTTGCTCTTTGGTTTTTGGTTTTTATTAAATTTGTGTGGATCCTGACTCATATATCCTTCGTTTAACACATCCCTTTACAGGGATTACCTTGCTACAGAAAATGCCGAGTCATTTCTTGTTTGGGTAAGTGTTTAGGTGATACTGAAACTGTAAAAAGTAGAGTGGTTGCTCAGCTTCGCCTTCCCTTGCAGTCCTGCCGACCATTCAGCATGGGCAGCAGACACTCAGCACCATCGAAGGCGTCCCCGTGACGCTGCCGTGCAGAGCAAGTGGCATTCCGCAGCCCACCATCACCTGGTCCAAGGTAAAGACTACATCCAGTCCTGTTCCCCGTCGAACACAAAGGGGTGTGCGATAGGAAAGCAGTCCCCAGAGACTCACCCGAGGTGGGGTGGGCTCCCTAACAGGCGTGGCTGGACTGGCTGCTTCCAGCTGAAGATATGAGCTTTTCCCAGCCAGGGCCTCTCCATGAGTCCCTCTGAGAAGGCACACCCTGCCAGTGCTGGCCGCCTGTGTACAGCCGAGGAGCCTCCCGGGACTTCAGATGAAGATTTGAGTGCAGGAAATCCCCTGGCATGGTGTGAGGCCCTGTCCTCTAGAGCCGTGCTAAGATTGGGAGGGTGTGGTACCTCATTGATGTTTTAATTTGGATTTCCCTTATTGCCAGGGAACTTGAGCATTTTTTCATATGTTTATTTGCCATTTGGGTTTGTTCCTTTGTGAAGTGTCTGCCCATTTCCCGTGCCCATTTCTTGAGTGGGTTGTTTGTTTTGACATTTTGGTTGTTTTGTAGCTCTTTGTATATTCTGGATATTAGCCCTCTATCACCTATGTCGTGTGCGAAGATCTTCTCCCATTCTGTGGGTTGCCTTTTTACTTTGTTGATTGTTTCTCTAGCTGTACAGAAGCTTCTTAGTTTGATGAGGTCCCAATTGTTTATTTTGGTCTTGATTTCTACTGCATCTGGAGTCTTTTTTAGGAAGTGAGGGCCTACCCCTAAGTGTTCCAGTGTGTTTCCAACATTTTCTTCCAAAAGTTTGAAGGTTTCTGGATGTAGGTTTAGATCTGTTATCCATTTAGATCTGATCTTAGTGTATGGTGAGAGATGTGGATCTATTTTTTTGTTTCTGCAGGCTATCAACCAGTTGTCCCAGCAGCATTTATTGAACAGACCTTCCCATTTGCCTGGGTTGTCATTTGTCTTTTTGTCAAAGATTATTTGGCTGTATCTGTGGGGTTTCCTTCTGGCGTTTCTATTCTGCTCCATTGATCTTCCTCTCTATCTTTGTGCCAGTACCACGCTGTTTTGATAACCACTGCCCTATAGTATGTCCAGAGGTCCGGAACTGTGATTCCCCCTGCTAACTTCCTGTTCTTCAGGATAGTTCTAGCTATCCGTGGTTTTGACTGGCCCACATGAATAAAAGCACCAACGACACTTGTTGGCGAGGTTGCGGGGAAAAGGGAACCCTACTCCACTGCTGGTGGGGCTGCAGGCTGGTACAGCCTCTATGGAAATCAGTATGGAGAATATTCAAACAACTCAAATTCAACATACCGTATGATCCAGCAATAGCACTCCTAGGAATATATCCAGAACACTTGTTCTATGAGAAACCAACATGTACTCCTATGTTCATAGCAGCACAATCAGTAATTGCAAAAACATGGAAACAACCAAAATGCCCATCAAAAGAGGATTGGATAAGAAAGCTATGGTTCATCTACTCCATGGAATACTACTCAGCTATTAAAAAAAACAAAATGCAGTTCTTTGTGGCCAAATGGGCCAAACTGGAAACCATAATGCTAAGGGAAATGAGCCAATCCCAAAAGGTTAAATACCACATGTCTGCCTTAATTTAAGATGATATGATGTTATGTATAACATGTTATGTTTTGAATGTTATATGTTGTGTATAAACTAAAATTGAAGTATAGGTGAGGTGGTCACAGAAGGTGGCTGGGAACCCGCATTTACTTTTAACATATTGGTTACTCATTACTATCTCAATTAATTCCATAATGATGTAAATTTTTGCTGATGGTATGTTGGAGCTTTCAATTGACTGGGATGATACTCTGCTGGCTCTGTCATCAGACCAGAGAGGGTATACCTAAGAAGCCGTTGAACTTGGCGGGACAATAAGATGCTGGACTCTATGTTTGGTATACGCTTGCAATGGGGAAATCTCAACTGAACTTTAGCTGTGGTTATGCAATAAGGTGGAGGAATCCACCATGGTGGGAGGGTTTGGGGAGGGGTGGGGAGAACCCAAGTATCTATGTAACTGTGTCACATAATACAATGTAATTACTGAAGTTAAATAATAAATAATTAAAAAAAAAAAAAAAAAGATTGGGAGGGTGTGAGGCCAGGACAAGAAGTGGAAGAGAGTCTTAGAACATGTTCTGCACCAAGAAAAGTTCTAGAAGCACAGGCTGTGCTTCAGAAGTGTTCACTGTCGCGTCACTGGTAGACGATTGCACCAAACACCTGCCAAGGTCCCTCCCACCTGATGTCGTAGCCTGGGTTTCCCTTTTTGTACCACATGACCGTGGGACCGTCACGACTATCTAACATACGCAAATTCGTTTCCCTCTGTCCAGTCTTGTATTTGGTACCTTCTACCTGTGTTTTAGAAGTGAGAAAAAAACCAATTTCCTGAGGAAACCATTTTCTATCTTTGAAAACCAAAAAGGTGTTATACTAGCTGAAATGTTATTTGAATCTATCAAATATGAAGTATAAAATGGTGATACAGTAGTGAAAAGCCTCATTTGCATAATCTACAACTTACAGGCTTTGAGAAATAGGAGTAAATTGGTGTTGACATCTGCTTGAATACAGAAAGTTTGCCATTTTTGTGTTTTAGACAAGAGCGCAGTGGCGGAGCTGCTCCCCAAAGCTCACAGAATATGACACCGAGTAGAAGTTTAGCACGTCTTAAGGAAATTGCATAAAGGATGTCTTTCTGGACTGGCTGCTGTGTGGTTGCCAGACACAGAGGTTAAGAATCTGGGCTTCTTCAGAGCCTAACTGCTGGGTTCCAGTACCAGCACCCCGCTACCGGTTCTGGGATCCAGAGGAAGCTGCTGCCCTCTCACTGGGTTCCGACACTCAGTTGTGAGATGTGGCCTGTGCCGCTCCCTGGGTGGCAGAGGACTGTGTGGGAGCTAGAGCAGGGCGCCCACGTGCCTCCTCAGAGCGTTTGGGTTGAAATCCCAGCTCCGGCTCTGGCTCTGGTGTCCTGCCAGTGCAGGCCCGGGAGGCAAAGACCATGGCTGAGCTACCTGGGTTCGTGCCACAGCCCAAGAGATCCTGGATCTGAGGAATAAAGCAGTGGATGGAAGATTGTCTCTCATTGCAAGCCAAGGTCGATCCACGTGGAGTGCTCTAGAGTGTTCCCTGGCTTCCCTGTCCCCTGTCCCAGCCGTCCCGTTCCTCCTCTCCTCCTCTCCCCTTCCAAGCAGCTCCGGAAGGAAGAGCGCATGGTTTGGTGTGGAGAAAACGGCACTGTCAGTACTTTGATTTGTCTGTTTTTCTTACAAGAAACTCTTTTCAGTTTAACATCTAAAAAAAACAGACATTTTCTCCCTTGTCAATCAGTGGTTTTCATTTTCTCTTCTTCTTCCAGATATGAAATTACCCCTTTATTATCTTTAGAAAATAACTCTTGGTTCCTTGTGTTTCGCAGCAGGGAGAGCCTATTGCCATCGACGGTGCAAGGTTCTCAGCAGGGGCTGAAGGCAGTCTGTCGGTGCTGTCGCCTGGGGCCCAGGAGAGCGGGGAGTACGTGTGCACGGCCACCAACGCAGCTGGCCACGCCAGGAGGAAGGTGCAGCTCACTGTCTATGGTGAGGGCTGGCAGCAGTGTTTCCCTTGGTCAGGGCTCTCTTCCAAAGCCAACGCTGGATGGCTGTACCCCGGAAGGGAGTTGTTCCCCTTCAAGTTTGTATTTGGTATAAAAATGCATCTTCACTGCCAATCCAAATCACCCCCGAGGGTCTGTCTTGAAGGGAAGTAATTGCATAGTCGTTTGGAAAATTTTTATGGTGTTTTCCCAAGAAGTATGCCTATTACACCCAACCCTCTTCACGTTATTTAAAATTCCCGGCACAGCCGAACCCCAGCTATGTCTCGGGTGTTGCTGTGCCCGGAGGGGTGACTTTCCCAGGAGGCCGGCTCCAGGAGGGCACGTCAGCAGAGTGCCCAGCTGTGTTCTGAACGGCTTTGCTGAAAAGGAGCCCGCTCACCCTTCTCCCTTTTGCTCTCATAATGAACATATTAATGGAAAATTGCAGATAGGTCCAGAAACTTGGGAATAAGCAGCAACTGTTAATAAATTAATGAGGACCGTGGGCGTCCATATTTGAATGCAGATTGAACTGTGCTTTGTTTTCAATGTATGCCTTCCCTTGCAAAGTGTGTGTTTCTTTTAGTAAGACCCCGAGTGTTTGGAGAGCAGCGAGGACCGTCACATGAGCAGCCCGTGGAGATCTCCATCCTGGCAGGGGAGGAGGCGACTCTCCCATGTGAAGTGAAGAGCCTTCCCCCACCCGTCATCACTTGGGCCAAGGAGACCCAGCTCATCTCGCCTTTCTCTCCAAGGTAGGAGGCCTGAGCTGCCTTGGAACCGCAGAAACAGGCTTCCTGTCACAGGTGGCCATGCCTGTTCAGATTGCCTGATGTCTCAGGCAGAAAAACAAAACTTGGAAATTTGAGGTAACTCAATGCGCATCTACCTGTTAACGTCAGAAATGCAAGCCTCCGCTTGGCTGTAATCTCCCAGTTTATTCGGGAGTTACTGCAGTGGAGTGGTCTGCAGGTAGGTTTTGGGAGCCCATGTGTGGTGTGCACAGAACTCTTCTCCCCTGGACACCATAACCCCCCAGAAGGGCCAGCTGCTGTGCTCTGGCCTTCACTGGATAGGGGAGTCTTGTAGATGAACCCCGACCCACTGAGTGCATCCAGGGGCAGGCAGGCAGGCTGCAGGAAGTATGCCCCGAGTGGAGGGCTGGGCCTCTGCCGCAGTGTAGATGTGAGTTCAGATTCGTGCTGGCACTTCGAGCCTGTCCCGGAACTGCCAGCTAAGTTGTTGCTGGGTGTCCTGACCCTCCTGTCTTCGTGCCTGTGAGGACAGTGATGGTGTCCGCTCTGCAACCTCATGCTCTGATTGTCTAGTGGAGTCTCCAGTACCGGAAGTCTCTAGTGGAGTAAACTACAGTCTCAGCCATTGTCTGCTGGACTCACCGATAGATGATTCTAGCGACGCAGGCTTCTGCTGGCACAATTTTCCTACCACTGCGAGCAGAAAAATAAAGAATGACTTTAGGTAACATTATGGTCTCTTTGAAAATAGCTGTTTCTTGAATATCTTTGAGTAAAAATACAGTGTTACAGATAAGCTTGACTTCTAGCATTCACTTTCCAAATTAGAATTTATTTTGTTTCTCCCGGGGCAAACACTGCCATAAACTTAGTGTACATCTTACATGCCATCATTAACGTCTGCAATGCTGCGTACTGCTCTGTGTGTTTTAATTTTTTTGCATGTCTGTGTATCACTTTGCCATTGTAGCATGCTTTACAATGCGAGCATTTAACCACTGCTGCAAGGCAGATTCAGTTTGTTTATTTTGGCTTCTGTATTTTATTTGTCCATTCCCCTGTTTGTGGACATTCTAGTTCTTTCTTGCCGTTTTTTATTAAGTGTGAGCAGTCACAGCTTTTCGGTGACTCTCATTTTATCCTCCCTGTCTTTGGGAAGAGCTGCGGATTTGAGAGTGGATTCCTGCTCTGTGAGGGCTGGGAGCTCTCCGGGGCCTGGTGCTGACCGACCTGCCAACAGGAGCACGTGTCCTCTGCTGTCCGCTCAGTCAGGCCGTTGGCCCACACATCTCTGCCAGTTGGTGGCTGGGAAATGGCTTCCAGTGAGCAGAGAGCACGTGGCCTGTTTGTTGGCTGTTGTCTGATTCGTGAGTCCCTCAGTTTCCTGTGGGGCGTTCTAGAAACTTGTGTTTTCCCTGTGGTGTGTAGAAAGCGGGTCTTCATTCTTGGTATCAGTTGGCGTGTGTGTGTGCTGAGAAGTCTAAGTTAATCACAGTGGCTTAGAGTCTGTTTACACATAGCCTTTGGTTGTACACATTTTACATTTTAAAGCAGTTCACTGTTTAGGTGCTTTTTTAGACTTGTGTTTTTTTTTGTGTGTTCCTTAGTAAGATTCTAAACTTAACCATGAATGTATTAATCAACCTTGAGTAGTGTTGTGACTGCACTGCCGTATTCTCCTTTGGAAAGCCGACCACCTTGCAGCGTTCTGAGGAGTCCTGCTTTCCTCTGACACATGCAGGCACACGGTGACTCCTTAAGCCACTGGAAACCTCTGTCTCTAACGTTTATCTGTTTGTGTGTCTCTGGGCCAGTAACTCACTTTGCTTGCTTTAGCTTTACAAGATATTTTTTATATTGGATAGATCTCTCTACCTTCTGTATGTCCTAAAAGGATCTGAACAGAATTTAATCCAGTAACGTTCATCTGTTGGTCATTCCAGTTGCTGTTACTTGTTTTGAAGAATAGATGGAAAATGTTTGAGAGCATCAGTACCTTCTTCATGTCTTTATCTCAGTGTGCTGTGTTATGAAGCAGTGGAGGAAAAATACTCAAGAAGAAATTCTGAGAGTACTGAAATAATGCATTTGCTTGGTGTACCTGTAACTTAAGAGATGATCAATTATTTGGTCATTTCAGATCGTTAGATTAGACTTAGAGGTAGAAGAAGTGAATTCTGTGTAAGAATATCATACAGAATATGTAAAACAATTACAGAAATTCCTGACTTTAAGGTGTGTAGGGATGCATCACAGATGGGAGACAAGCTTCAGGACCTGCTGCAGAGTGGGCCCCTTAGCCTGAAGTCCAGCTGGCGGGGAGTAGATGACCCCTGTCCTTCAGCGTCCTGTGTGCTTTCCCTTTAGACACACGTTCCTCTCCTCTGGGTCCATGAAGATCGCCGAGACCCGCATGGCAGACACCGGCATGTATCTGTGCGTTGCCACCAACATTGCTGGCAGCGTGACTCAGTCTGTGAAGTTAAATGTCCATGGTGAGTTTTCCGGGAAAGGTATGCACATTCATTTTCTGGTTTTCCATCAAGGACCTTGTATGCTCTGAACTAACCCACAATAGCTTCCAGGTAGCTCCCTTTCAGCTGTTTGGTCTCATTAATGTCATTATAATTGGCCATGTGAGGATGGTCCACAGTAGTGACAACGAGTTTCCAGTGGGTTTCCCCTTCATCGTCCTATCCAACATGCTCAGAACTTTCGCCTCCATTATTTCACCTCTTGCAAACACCTTTCTTCCAGTTCCACATAAATGAATTAGGTCATTGTTGCTGCAACTGACAAATGGCATTCGTAATTGTGTCATGAGCTATCTTGTTCCTCGTGAGCGCACCAGTCAACCACCTAATGGAATTTTCCTTTCTTTTCTTCGTTGTAAATTGAATGTAGAGGATCCTTTGTAGCAGTCTCCCTTTCTGCGTTAGACCAGCATGATGCTTCAACTGCTGTGGGAAGGGGACGCATGCTTATCTTAAACTGGAGTAACATCCTCTTTCACTTCTGAGAAGTGGAGGTCATGGCATGTCCCTCTCTGAAAAGGCACTCACTTTGCAGGAGATAGGGCCACAGCAGGTGCCACACGGCCAGTAGCCTGTACACAGTGTCCACTGGCAGGAGAGGTCACACCTGTTTGCTGTGAGGACTTGCTGCAAGCATTTCTACAAACCAATGTTAGAATGTTAAAAAAAAAAAAGTCTGTGGAAGATGTTCATGAAAGAAGAATTATGCAGGAGTTTCAGATTGTTTTGCCCCCAAATGAGCATCTCATAACTGCATTTTTCATAAACTGGCTACGGTGCCCGTATATTGAACGTCCTGTTCCCTGGGTTCATTGACTCCATTGCCACTCTCTGATTAGTCTGCTGTATCTTGCCATTCAGCACGCCCAAATGATGGATCCCTCAGCCCCTTTGGCACAGCACCTACGCAAAGCCAGGCAGAGTGTGGGTGCAAGGTGTTCAGGTAGCAGAACAGGAGTCCTGGGACAGCTTAACCTGATTTCCTCCTCGGATTGTCCCTGTGGTGCTATCCTGTTGACCAGATTTGAGACCAGATGGAAGCCTGTCATTTATATTACTCCAGGGCGTTCATTTAGTACCTTACCTCTCTAACCTTCATTCTTCTCTTTCATAAAACAATAATTTGGTCTGGCATTGTAGCACAGAGGGTTAAGCCACTGCGTATGACATTAGCATCCATATCAAAAGATGGTTTCCAGTCCTAATTGTTCCACTTCTGATCCAGCTTCCTGCCAATGTATCTGGAAAGACAGAAGGTGGCCCAAGTACTTGGGTCCCTGTCACATGGGCTTCCCAGGTGAAATTCCTGGCTCCTGATTTTAGCTGGACCTACGTCTGGTTGCTGTGGCCATTGGGGAATTAATCGAGGGATGGAAGAGCTGTTTCTCCCTGTGTATTGCTCTTATTTTTGAAAAAAAAAGTTTTAAAAAAAGATAACAATACTATCAAATTTAGAAGGCGGTTGTTACAACCTTTACAAAGGGCTCACTCATGGAGTCCCTGGAACAGGATGGAAGAAAGGGCCTTTTTAAGGACGTATGGGGGATAATTCGCATACCTGTGCTGCCAGGGATTCAGCGGTGCACAGCACAAGTGTGGAAAGCAGGGCTTCCTTGGCAGTATTTGGGTGGATTCTTTGTGTGGATTTCTGAAGGGAGGCCATCCGAGGCTGGTGACCAAGGCCGAGGTTCCCTGTGGAATGGGTGAGCTTTCCAACAGGCTTCCTAACTTCCTGCGCCGAGGACAGAGGCAGGAGCACGGGGCAGATGGGTGTCACATTTTGCTTTCTCCCAAAATTACCCAGATTGCCTTGTACTGGGGCATTTAAACCCAAAATTCATGACATCTTAGAAATATTTGCTGTCCCTGCAGTTTGAAAGTAGGAGTTTTGTGTTTACTGTTTCTCATCACCCCTGAAGGTCCTTGCAATGGCCCCTGCATTCTGAAGGGGACAGGCTGCAACGTGCCCTCTGGCTCTGCCTCCAACCCACAGCCGTACCAGTCCAAGCCCTGGTTTCAAAGCTCCATACAGGGCTTTTCCACCTTGCCGCTTCTCGATGAGAGTCCTCATTCAGATGGCTTCAGCTTAATCCATGTTCTCTCTGGTGCTGTTTCCAGTGCCTCCAAAGATACAGCGTGGCCCTAAACATGTGAAAGTGCAGGTTGGGCAGAGTGTGAACATACCCTGTAGTGCACAAGGGACGCCGCCTCCCGTGGTCTCCTGGGTGAAGGAGGGAAGGAGTGTGCCTCTGGATGGGGTGTGGCCCCTCAGCCGGCCTGACGGAACTCTGAGCTTTGACCGTGCCACGCTGTCCGACGCCGGCCTTTACACCTGTGTGGCCACGAACATAGCAGGCAGTGATGAAGTGGAGACGACGCTGCTTGTCCAAGGTGCTTTATGATGGAGAACATGCGTGTGGTGGGCACAGGGCGTAGGGTTGGTGTGAGCGTACTGTAGCCTGGGGTCACTTTGGGAAGTGCTCTCTCCAAAGGTGGTGTTAAGTAGCACCTGATTAAGTGGGAACATGGGCCATGAGTCCTGTTACTCGAGCTGGGAGCCCAGCTTAGTGACTTGAGAGTTCAGAGAAGACTGTGAGAAGCTGCAGTTGAGGAAGTGATACACGCGGCGGGGAATTTCAGATGAGTGCTCTTTGGGGGAGGGAAGTTTTGACTGAAAAAGGTGAGGACAGAGGGCTGCAGACCCCTGTGGGGAAAGCTCAGGGAAAAGAGTGGAGTTGGAGCCAGGAAATGAAGGGAAAGGACCCAACAAGTACCTGGGGCAGAGTCCCTGGGACGTGTGGAGGGTTGGAGCTGAGGAGTGGGAAGGTGGGGGTCTCAAGAGAGACTGGCAGATGCTTTCACGGAACAAGTGAGAGCTTGCTGGAGAGCGGGGAAGGTTAATTGGTCGAGAGCAGGAATATGGACACACAGGGTACAGTGTGACTGGATGGGAGGGTCAGGAGAAAAAGACCAGAAAATGGATGAGTAGAGCTGGGTGCCTTAACTGAGGGAAGAGCAAACAAAACCAAATCAAGGCAAGCGTGAGATAGGTTTTGTTTCAGAAAGTTTGAGTTTGAGGTCCCTGGGTCACCTCTAGGTATAAATGGCAGGCAGCTGGAAATGGGGATCCTGTTTAAAAGAGTAGTTAGAGTACAGGCGGGTGATGACGCCTCTGCAGCATTTGAAGTTGTCCAAGGAAAGGCTGTGATTATGTGTGTGTTTTTCCGGTAGAGCCGCCCACAGTGGAAGTTCTGGAGCCTCCATTTAACACTCCATTCCAAGAAAGGGTGGCCAATCAACGCATTGCATTTCCATGTCCTGCAAAAGGTGTGTAATACCCAGAACTGTTTTGAACCCAAATGGTCATCATCTCTATGAAATTCCACTGTCAGTCCTTATTCTGGCACTTCAGTATAATAAAAGCTAATCCCTCTTTCACAAACAGCTCACCAAATAAGCATTTTTCCCTCGCAGGAATTTTTATTTTATTTAATGCAGATGTTGCCTTCTTTCAAGCTTGTTGAGTCTGTTTTCCCTTCACTTTGGTGGGTTTTTTTTTTTTTCAGTATGCTGTTTCTCTCAAGTATGACAGCCAGAGGCATTCAGAATATTCCAGATTTGCCTCAGCTAGAAGTATAAGTTGCTACTCTCCTTTCCTTCTGAACATCTATATTCTGGAAACACCTCTTCTCCTACGCCCACTTGGAGCTGGTCATCCCAGCACCAGGTTGTAACTTGTGCTGCTGAAGCCTGTCCACACTCTGCTCACAATAGAGTACTACTGTACCGCTCAGATGTGCACAGGCTCAGAAACTGTTACCCTCCCTCTGGGTGCTGGATCCGTGGTTCGTGACACCCTCTGCTTCAGCTGCAGCCATGACAGGCAGGCAGAGCCTCGCCGTGTCCCTCTGAGCCTCTCTAAGGGCTGTGGTCCCCGACACCCTGAGTGCTCCCACGTGTGCAGCTGTGCTCACAGCTGTCTCTGTGCCAAGCTCTGGCCTGTCTCTCAGCTGTAACTGTCACAAATGATTACTCCATTTCTGCCAACACTAAAATAAGATAACCTAGCAGGCTTTTAGTGTACTTCTCATGGTGTGAATGAAGGAAGCCGGGTCTGGTACAAAGCCTCTAGGAGGTGACGTGCGTGTGTGGCTTAATGCAACACACCCAGCGGTGGTGCTCTCCCCGTGTTCTCGTGGGACCTTGGACTGTTGAGCTGGACTCTTTGCCTTCCCTGCTCTACTTTGAAAACTCTTGCTCATTCATTTTCACCCGGAGTGTAATCCTTGAGTTCATCGGGAGTGCCCAGCTGCGTTTGTATCGTGTTTTGCTGTGAATTCCGTCTTGCTTATGCTGGTTACATTAGAGATTCTGATCGAGTTTCGCCTCAGTGACATTCTGTGGCATTCCTGCCATTCTGGATTCACTGTTTAGTATTTCTGTCATTTAATGTGGGATCATTAACAGAGTCTTGTAATATTAATTATCGTTAAGCAGATATTTGAGTGCGTAGAATACTCCTTGGCACATTATTTTGTTTATTCTTAGTGCCAAGTGCTTTGTTTACTTCCAGCATGCATTTCTGGCTCTACTGTTTACAGCAGCTTTGTCATTTTTATTTGTTAGCACATCATTCCCGTCCATTCTGTCAGTTAGAAATAAATCCAGGCAAGCAATTCTGCTCACTGCTTTCCTAATTTTTTCCCCAAGAATTGAGCTACTAGCCTTGATTTAACGGAGTGAGATTTCTAGAAGATGTGTTGATAGGAGTTCCTTATCTACCGTCTCAGGCCTTGTAAAAATATGAGAAGACATGTATTCTGTACGTCAGTCCTGCACTCTGGTTAGGCGGCCATCCCGATATCTTGCTTCTGTTCTGTCTTTACCTCTGCACCTGCTCAGTTGGATGAATACATTTTCATTTTCTGCTTTTCTCTAATTCCCAAAGGGAATGTCCACTCTCCTCTTGGGTGGTCTGATGAAAACAACTCTGATAAACTTCACACCAGGAACTTGAGGGTTCAGGACTGGTCACGGATAGGAGCATGGCATCCCACAGCCGCTTCAGGTTTCCATGCCAGGAGAAATACACAGTATAGAAAATGTACAGTGTATTAAAGTACATAGTACCTGTAGGTGCAAATTATAGTCACAACAAAGATCTTAATTCTTCTTGATACTCTTAATAGCGATGTCAAACTTTTTTGATAAAATGTCATCAGGCTTTCATTTCTCATCTAGGCACACCTAAGCCCACCATCACATGGCTACACAATGGCCAACAGCTGACTGGCAGAGAGCCTGGCATTTCAATCCTGGAAGGCGGTGCATTGTTGGTGATTGCATCTGTTGCACCCTCTGATCGTGGCGACTACATCTGTGTAGCAGTCAGTGAAGCCGGAGCCACAGAGAGGAAATACAACCTCCAAGTCCATGGTAAGGATAGTAATGCCAGGGTCACCTGACGGGATAGCCAGGTTCTCAGCTCTGACCTACTGAAATCATTTTCTCAGTGTGGATTTGTCTGTTTCATATTAATGTGAATGTATGTGCTGACAAACAGAAACTGGTGTTCTGACCATGTTTACTTATTAGACTTAGAAACGTGTGTCCCCTTGGACTGTAACTGTACATTATTCAACATTCAAGTGGTAGGAACAGATGGACAGTAAAATGCCCCTAAGCCCGAGCTGGACATCTATTTATGCCCCACACTGCAGGGAAGTTACTGCTCTGCGGGTGTGTGTGTGTTTAGGTATGTACAGGGCAGCAGGGATTTTATTTTATTCTCTTTTCACTTGTGAAAGTTGTGCACATAGTAGAACATGGTACAAATTACCCTCTACCCTGTTTCACCAAATAATATCTTAGGAATTATTCAGTACTCCTAACTCTATCTGTAGTATGTGACTGTGTAGTTACATAGTGACTCATTTTCCTTGCTTTATTAATTATGAGTGTTGGAGTTGTTACTAGTTGTTTGTTCTGTATGACTGTGCAATAGAAATCTTGTACGTATACCATTTTATGTAAGTAAAAGGCCCTATGAATGTGAGATTTGATGACTGTTGACTTTTATGGGCACTAGGAAATGCTCCCATCAGCGGAGAAATGAGTCTGTTGTGACTTAGAGTCAGACCCCGGGGGCCCTTCTGCAGTGCAGTGAGTTCAGTCACCGTCTGCGACACCAGTGTCCACAGCGGAGCACTGGCCCGAGTCCGGGCTGCACTGCTTCTGATCCGTCTCCCTGCTGGTGCACCTTGGAAAGCGCCTGGCTTCGTTCATCCCCATGAGAGATTCTGCTTTTTCTTAGTTTTTTTTTTCCCTTTATATCACTCTGCCATTTCAAATAAATAAGTCTTTTTTAAAAAAATATTAGGACCCTCCCCATCACAACTTGTGTTTTGAGTGGTGTGTAAGTTAAATGTGCTCTGCATTAATTTTATCCTGAATTCTGCCATGAACTTAGGACCCTGAAATAGTAGGAGTGAGGATTGATTTCTGCATGTAAGTACAGTGATCAAGGCTTCTACAATAAGTGTAGGCTTAATAGGACTAGCTTTGCTACCCAACAGATATCTGAGAATCTGTTTCCTCAGGCTCTTTGTAAAGAAACCTTAGAAACCACATTTGCTGCACTAAGCTGTCCGCGACTCCTGTTTTCTGCAGTTCCTCCTGTAATTAAAGAGAAAGAGCAAGTGGCCAACCTGTCGGTGCTGGTGAGTCAGCTGACCAGCCTGTCCTGTGAGGCGGAAGGAGCGCCGCCCCCCATGGTGATGTGGTATAAAGATGGCGTCCTGGTAAGGGGCCCTGCTCTGCACTTTTGACTTCTGGTTTTAGTTGTGCGTTGTCATTCGGATGGGAATCACGCTGACCCTGGGCCCTGCCTCCAGGTGACTGAGAGCAGCACCGTTCGGACCACGAACAACGGGAGGACGCTGAAGCTGCTCACGGCCACGGCTGAGGACACGGGGCGCTATTCCTGCAAGGCGGTGAACGTGGCAGGCACTTCTCAGAAGGACTTTAACATCAATGTGCTCGGTTAGGATATGTTTTTTTAAATTGTAAAGATGTATTTATTTTACTTGAAAGGCAGAATTACAGAGAGACCAAGAGAGACCAAGAGATCTTCCATCTGCTGGTTGACTCCTGCCAGAGATGAACTTGTTCAAAGCTGGGACCAGTGGGTTCTTCCAGATCTCCAGTATCGGTTGCAGGGGTCCAAAGTCTCGTAGATATTTATGATAAAAATCTTGTAGATTTTTATGATAAAATGTCTTTGTTTCAGTTCCACCCAGCGTGACAGGTGCCAGCTCCACAGATGATGTCACTGTCATCCTCAGCCACAATGTCACCCTCGAATGTCTGGTCACAGGGACTCCCTTTCCCGACATTCACTGGTTCAAAGATGGCAAGTGAGTACCTTCCCTGTGTGTGCTGCACAGTTCACAGCTGTGTGTGGCACGAGTCACAGAAGTGAGCGTATAAAAATAATTACGTAAAACTTTGTGCCGATCAGTAAGGAAGATAAGCAACACTGAAAGGTAATGAAAAATGTATACAAGGTATGAACAGACAAGTTAAATATAGTTAGGCAATAAGCATGCTGAAAAATGATCCTCAATAATTTGATAATACTAAGTGGAGAACAGTTTTGGTTTTTGCTAACCATACTGACAAAAAATGTAAAGGTTTGGTTCTAAGAATGACACGTACTTTAATACCCGTGATATTTTCTGCATTAAAATAAAGCTATGGCCGATCATATGAAGTGAGCATTTTCTAGTAATAGAAAGACCTCCTTTACAATTCTATGCAAGCCTCTTGTGGCATAGCTATGCTTCAATATGTGTTATTACAGAAGTATTCATAGACATTACAGTGTTATCTTACGTCAATTAGAACTGTTCATATCTTAAGTGCTTTTCTAAAAACTTATTTATCATTTATTTGAAATTCAGACTTACAGAGAGATTCTCCTTCTAGGTTTGCTCCCCAAATGGTAGCAGTACCAACACTGGGCCGGGTCAAAGCCAGGTGCCAGGAACTTCATCCACATCTCCCCATGGGTGCAGTCACTGCCATATTTGGGTTAACTATACCAGGGTGCAAGCATAGTTGCCTATTATATTTTTCTTTTTAAAGATGCATGGGGAAGTTGAGGAACACTGAGCCAGGACACATTGCTGCAGCCCCCAGAGGCGGTGGGGGGGAGGTTGAGGAACACTGAGCCAGGACACATTGCTCCAGCCCCCAGAGGCGGTGGGGGGCAGGGGAGAAAGGTGGTGGCTGCAGATGGCCCAGGGAAAGGAGTTTGGAGACATGTTGGAGGAGGAGCAGGTGAGGACATGTTTGAACAGGGGAGGAACGACTTCTGGGTCTTTCGCAGACCAGGCCACTGCACTTGCAGACAGCTGAGACAGAGTGGTTTAGAGGGGGGAGCTGGAGGGCATGTCTGGGTCAGGCCAAGGCACCCGCCCATGTGGGAGACCTGAACTGGGATAAATAGCATCACCTGTTACCTGCTGCCTGCTGGCACACACCACAGCTGAGGCTGGGGTCATGCCTGGCCAGATTAGGCTGTAGTACCTGCCTGTGAGTGTCAGAGCAGGGTTGGGCCATGTCAGGCTGGGTCACAGAACCCACCAGAACATCAGAGAACTGCTCTGGAGGCAGATTCCATAGAGGACTTGTGGGGATTGCCTCCATGGGACTGTAGCACTTGCCAGTTTACACGGAGAGCTTGGTGTGGTAACTAGATGAGCAAGGCTGGACCATGAAACTCGCCTCGCGTTTGTGGGAGCTGAGGCTGGGAGGAGGCCTGGCTGGGCCAGGCTGCAGCACTCAGTGATACATGCAGAGGCCAAGACTGAGGGAAGACCATGCTAAGCAGAGTTATAGCACCTGCCAGCATGAGTGGGATCCTAGATGGGAGCAAGCCCGGTAGGGGAACTTTGGGAACTTCGCTGTTAGGCTGCAGGTTTCTCAGGTGAGTGAGAGAGCCTGGGCTGGGGGCAAGCCAGACCAAACTGGGTTATAGTACTCTGTATGAGCCAGGTCTGGGTCGGACTGGGCTGGGCCAGTCTAGAGTACAAGTGAGAACCAGGGCTGGGTGTAGGTCAGCTGAGCTGGAATGCAGCATGAACCAGAGCACCACCAGCCTGACCTAGGCTGTAGCACCTGAGACTGAGGGCAGGCTGTCTCAAACTGGGTCGACCACCCACTGGCAAATGCAAGACACAGGGTTTGGAGCAGGCCTGGTAGCGAAACTTTGGAGATTCCTTTGCTGGGCCACAGCTTCCACAGGTGAGTGTGAGAGCTGGGACTAGGGATGGGTCAGGTTGGGTTAGTCTTCTGCACCTACTGGCATGCTCAAGAGCCAGAATGGATGCGGGCCAGCCAGGTTCGGCCACAGCACCTTCTGGCAACTGCCAGGACTGGGTATGAGTCTTGTCAGACTGGACCACAATGTACCCTGGCAGGTGCAAGATCTGGGGCTCAGAGGAAGCCTGCTGGGGAAACTGTGGTGCACTCCCCTGCTGGGCTGCAGCTCCCATAGGTGAGCATGAGAGCCAGGGCTGGCATAGGCCAGACTGATCATGGCAGCAGCACCCATTGGCTTACATGTGGGCTGGGTCTGGGAGTGTTGTGGCTGAGTAAAACTGCAACACCCATGGATGTGCACAAGAGCCAGATGAGATGCAGGACAGACTAGGGTGGGCTTCAGCTAATGCTGGCACATGTGGAAACCTGTGCCGGGTACAAGGCTGCTAAGGATTACTGGAGGTCATCCCAACTGCTGGTGTAAGTGAAGACTAGGCCATTGGCGGGCTGGGTTGGGCTAGGTGTCAGCACCTGTCAGTTCGCATGAGAGATGGGGCTGGAGGCATAACTGGCCAGGCAGATTCGTCCACCAGTATGTGTGTTGGCTGGTGCACGGGACAGGCTGAACATGACCCTGCACTGGGTCAAGTCTGACATCACCCCAAGGTGAGGTTTCTTGGGAGACTTCCCAACTAGATGGCTGTGCTCACCACTACCCACATGGAAAGTCACAATATATGTGCTATAGCCCTAGAGTACATGTATTGAGACTGATGGCCAGTGCAGTGGACAGCATGCCCAGATGTGCAGGGGCACATGACAGTCTGCTCTTCTAGCCCAGCAGTCAGAGGATGGAAGGCGGACAGATTAGATGCTCTCCTGGCCAGGCTTTGCAACATGTTCCTGGGCCTGTGGATGTACTCTAAGGTGGACCTGGTCAGCCAGTCAACCGTAGAAAGATGTCTCAACCATGTGCAAAGAAGGAGATGACATCTCAGAACTCTCAGAAACACCCGACACCCTCAGAACCCTCTTCCCCACATCAGGGTCTCTAAGGCATCATCAGAGGATCGTCCCCCAACCCCAGGTGCTGATGTCAGTGCGACAACAAGAAGAGGCCCCCCTTCCCTCCCTCTCTCCCTCTCTATTTCTCTTCGTCTCCGTTAATTCTGCCTTTAAAAAATATATAAGAAAAATAAATAAAACAAGTAGTATTAGACAAATTCAGCTTGAAACAGGGAAACTTCATCTCAAAGTGATGATTATCAAACTTCTATTAAAGTGGTTTAATAGTTTTATTCTGAATAGGAACATTAATTGTATAGTACTTTTTAAATCAGCTGATTCCCTTTTTCACCATTTCAAAGTTTTATTTAAATTATTTTCTTATTAAGGATCTGTTCTTTTTAATTATTTTTCCTAGTTATTTGAGAGAGGGAGAGAGTGCATGCTCCCATCTGCTGACTAACTGTGTCTGCAGTGGCCAGGACTGGGGCAGAGACAGGCCAGGGGCCATGGCCTCAGGCAGGGAGCCCAGTCAGAGTCCCTCCCTGTCTCAGCCGGAGCCAGGAGCAGAGATGCCCACCCATAGGTGTGGGACTCAGGACCCACTGCTGCGTGGAGGACACGGGGTCCACGTCCCTAGGCCCACATGCTGCGTGGGGGACACGGGGTCCACGTCCCTAGGCCCACATGCTGCGTGGAGGACCCGGGGTCCACGTCCCTAGGCCCACATGCTGCGTGGAGGACACGGGGTCCACGTCCCTAGGCCCACATGCTGCGTGGGGGACACGGGGTCCACATCCCTAGGCCCACATGCTGCGTGGGGGACCCGGGGTCCACGTCCCTAGGCCCACATGCTGCGTGGAGGACTTGGGGTCTACGTCCCTAGGTCCAGGCCTGTGTTGGTGTGGGTTTACTAGAAGCCTACCCTCAGGCCTGGGGAGGAGAAGGAGATGGAAGGACACATGTCGCATTCACGCAGGACAAATCTGGATTCTCAGCGAGTACTTCTGAATGCGAGTTGCCAGTGAGTGTCACCTGAGAGCTTGAAGACCTCACGTTCACTCTGAACTCCAAGCAAGTCAGGCAGTTGATGCGTGTTTTTAAGGTCATGTTGCTGAAGGATTTTTTTTGGTTGTGATGAATACGCCTGGAAAACATGTAAAAGCTTATGGGATAACTTTATTTTTCCTAGGCCTTTGTTTTTGGAGGATCCTAATATTGAACTTGTGGACAGAGGACAAATCTTACATGTGAAGAACGCACGGAGAAGTGACAAGGGACGCTACCAGTGCGCCGTGTCCAATGCAGCCGGCAAACAGGTCAAGGAGATGAAGCTGTCTGTCTACCGTAAGTGTGATGTGGCTGGGCTTTCTGCCACCTCGCCTCTCGCGGTGGGCTGACAAGCTGGGTTTCCTCGGGGGTGGCCGCCTCTCTGACTCGCCCCACTTGTCTGGAGTGCTGCTCCAGGAGCAGAGGCCTGGCCTAACATGGCTCTGGCTGGTGCACCCTACCCACTTTCAGTGGAATTCAAGTTTGGATTTTTTTTTCATGTGCTCAGTGATTTCTGTATGTTCTTGCTTGACAGATCAAAAATTTCCTAATTGATCAGCTTAGAAATCAGATGTGTAGATCTTTGGCTTTTTTTTTTTTTTTTTTTGAAGCATTGTGTAAAAAGGTAGAGCTACTTGAAGCAGAGTAAAGCAGAATGGAGTGGAGGGTGTGTGGACAGTTGAACTGCCCCATTTGTTACTCTGGACCCTGCTCCTGATCCCATGGTCCTGTTTCCAGTGCTTGGCGCTGTACCGCCCTGCTTTCCCAGCTGTGGACGCTGGGGAGAGTGTGCTGGCCAGAGTTGTGTCTGATGAGCAGAGCCAGGAGTGAGCCCGCGAAGGTCCTGTCGCAGGCAGAGTTACACGGGAGAGAGGCAGAGTTCAGTCTGCCATGCCACCTGGCAGGGCTGTGCCCACTTCCTGCCTGTCGCATTTGCAGTGTGGTGCTCTGACAAAGTGCAGGGACTCCTGAATGACTTCTCTCAGGGTTCCCGGTCCGGGCAGCCATCACTTCCTGTCTTGTCTTACTCTTTCATTTCCTGCCCAGCATGGATCAACATCTGTTCAATCACTTTGTAACATTTATTTGTTACACTTTCTAGCTATTTCTCTCCAAGGATCTAAGCTTTTTAAAATTTTTATTTATTTGAAAGAGTTAAAGGGTGAGAGGGAGAGAGTGCCCCTGTCTTCTGGTTCACTTCCATGCTGGCCAGGACTGAGCAGAAAGCCAGGAGCCTCATCCAGGTCTCCTGCTTGGTTGATAGGAACCCGAATACTTCCCACCCAAACCATTAGCAGGGAGCCAGACTAGAAGTGGAGCAACCAGGACATGAACCAGCACTCATATGGGATGCTGATGTCAGAGGCAGTGGCTTTACCCACTAAGCCACAGTACTGACCCCAGAATCTAAACAGTTCCTCCTCCTCTTTTTATATCTCCTCCTACTTCCTCTCCTTAAGTCAGAGTTACAGAGAGACAGAAAAGCAGATTTCCCACCTGGCTCATTCCTCTGATGGTTGCATTAGCCAGGACTGGGCCAGACCAGAGCCACAAGCTTCATCCGGGTCTCCTGTATGGGTGGCAGCAACACTAATACTTAGGCTAAGCCACCACCAGGAAGTTGTGTTTGAAAGTGGATCATCTGGGACTTGGCTGGAGTCCATGTGAGATGCCAGCGTCACAGGCAGGCAGCATGACCTGCTGGGCCCACGCTGGCCTTATGACCATAAACTCAAGAGCAGATATTAGTTGGCATGTTCCCCACTGTAGTGCCTGGTGGAAAGCAGCTCCCAATAATTACTGGGTGAAAAATTAGAAATATTTGCTGAAATAGTGGTTTAGTGTTACTCTCTGGTACCAGAAGCACAGCAGTGGTGCCAGCCCAACATGAGGAGCACAAAACAGGTACCAGACGCCAGAGCCTTAAGACGCAGGAAGTCGTGTCAAATGCCCAGTGCATTAGCTGCACACAGAAGTGGTTTTTAAGAAGATGTATATTGGGCTAAGTACAATGTAGTCTCAAAATTTTATTTTCTTTTCCTACTCTTTACTGTGGTTGATAGAAAAATTTAGTTATATATATAGCTTGTGTCAAATTCATGTTGGATTGTACTTGTTGTTGAGTAATTATTAAGAGCTTGGGCTTCTGAGGCGGACTTGTTCTGCCTCCTGTGAGCTTTGTGAATTTAGATAAACGGCTCCATCCCCTGTGGCTCGGGATAAGGATGGCACCGCTCGGTGCAGGTGACTCACCGTCTCATCAGCCTAGTATATGGTCAAACTTAAAATATGCACACTCTTGTTTGCCTGCTCTACAACTTTATTCCAAATCTTCTTTTGTAAACTAGTGTCTTTGTGTGAACTTAGTGTAGCTGTCTTGTTTTATGTAGTTTCTTGTTCTAGCTACTATGTTTTAGGTAGGTTTTTCAGTAACTTTTTCTGTGAACACAAGTGTGTGTAGGGAGGGAGTCATGGACAGAGGCATCTTCTAGGAGGGAGCGGTGTCGCTGCCAGAAGATGGGCCGCACGCGGTGCGGTTCAGCCTGGGCTTCCCGGCACGGTTCAGCCTGGGCTTCCTGCTGCCGGCTGCCTCCGGTGAGCTCCACCTGGAGACCATACATGTGCTGCTACCGAACCTCTTCCTGCTCTGTCATGTTGCCGGAGACTATGGTGGATTCATTGTGGCGATCCGATAAGACTCCTCTTAACATGGGGCTTGAGTTCTTTCTCATCAGATCCTCCTGTTCACTTGGAGTGATGTCCCCAGGCATCCAGAAGAGTGTTCTGGTTTAGATGAAAAGCATTGGAATGTGTGCCATTTCCTATCTAGCCAGCTTACTTGCAACTCCAAGTGGCTCACATTAAACTTACTTTATCTCATTTGTGGAGATGTTTTATTCCTCTGAGGGGAAAGTGAATGAAGCATATTTCTCGCTGGCTGAATGTGAGCAACGTGTGTGGGTTTCAGGTGTGTTTTCACACTGCAGCTGATTCATCGGTTTCCTTCATGCACACTTTCCTGTGACTGGCAGAGAGTAGCTCAGTGCACCTGCGAGGCAGAGATGACCATTGTGCTCCAGTGTGGCACGGAGAGGAGACAGGCGAGGAGGAGAAACCAAAGAGGGGTGTGTGGAGAGGAGGAGTAAAGAACACGTGAAGCCTAAGACTGTGAAGGAACTCTGAATCTGGTGGGAGCTGAGCCAGTGCAGCATGCAGTCCTGGGGACAGGGTTCTTGGGCGGCTCCCAGGACCTGAGAGCTGCCTTAATGGTGGAAGAGCTTTGAGTAGACATGCCGGGGCTTTTAAGTTTACAGTGTGTCCACAGCCCCAAGTGTAGTTCTCAGGAATACATAAGGGAATTAAGCAGTACATGAAATATTTATTTTGAAAATTGAAGCAAGCCTTATTCCTAAAGGGCGAGATGATAAATGGTTTAGATTTTATTGACCCTAAGGCTCAAATCATATAGTCAATTATTTGCATAACAAAGCAGAAATCAATTTTAATGTTGATGAAATCCCTTTTTGTGATTTAAAAAAAAATTGCATTTTTTCTAATGCATATTTGATCATGGGAGCAGTGGAAATGTGGCAGCACAGAAGGGGGCGGGGCACAATGTTGAAGTTCGTTAGAGTTCAAAGTTAGTGTACCCTAGCATCAAAATCAGTTGTGAACATCTAAATGTCAGTGCTGATTTGGGATGAGATTTTACATGTTTTGTCATTAAAAAATGTCCTTTCAAGTGCAGTGTGGCAGCAGCCAAGACTGGGGCCACACTGAATCCAGAACGCAGGAACTCGATCTGAGTCACCTGTGTTGGTATCAGAAACTCGACCACTTGAACCATCAGCTACGTGTGTTCTCTCCCTCGCTCCCTTCTCCCTCGCTCCGTTCCTTTCTCCCTCACTTTCCACTTTCCCACCTTCCCATGTCCCCACCTTTCAAGTATCCTTACAAGCAGGTGGATACGGTCTAATACTGGTATCAGTTCACAAGTATATGGTTTGTGTATATGCATTGCTTAGGTGTTTGTGGAATCTTGTGGTGTCCCCTTGATGCACGTTTGATTTAATCTATCCCAGTTCCAACTAGCATTAGATAAAAGAGCCTCTGTTTCAGACATTGATGGGATTTGAACACCAAGATTTCTCTTGCGTTTGTGTCAAGACCTGACAAGCTTTGCTACATCTGTAAGGTCAGACATGATGACCTCTGTAAATGTGTAGGAACCCTGACCCCATTAGCAGTGACACCTCACTCCTGCTAAGGCACTGAGCTGTCATGTGGCATGACACGCCAGATGACTCAGTTCTCCTTCTGAATAGAAGTCACGCAATGATGACAAAGTGAAGAAGCCAAACAGTATGTGTGGGAATTTTATACGGAAGCGTCCTGATGAACACAACAGTGGATCAGCATGGCTTTGAACACATGACATTTTAGTAAGCTTGTTCCCATTGCGTGTATTAGTGATTTCACCACCCTTAGCAGTAACAAATCCTAGTGAATTGTTCCTCAACCTGTAATAAATGAGCATTTTCTCAGCTTCTTGTAGATGCTCAGTCTCTGATCTGCAGACCTTTCAGTGTCCCGCAGAGAACAGCGGAGTGGTGGTGGTGACATGTTGGAAGCTCAGGAAGCCGCCTTTGGCCGTTGACTGTGCGTTCCGTTCCCAGGATCTGAACTCGCCAGGCCTCTGGCCCCGAGAAATGAGTACTCCTGACCAAGTTCATGTTCCTTGTGCTGCACTCATGGATGATTTTGTTAAATCATCATTGGTGAATGACTTGTTGCTTACCTAACAAATAAGCCACTCTGAACTTTGATCTGGCTGTCGCCTCATTTTGATTTTTTTATTTCCTTGAAGAAATTCTCTTGTGATGAAATATCCCATTATACATTTTTCATTTTTCTTTTTTTCCCAATATTTATTTATTTATTTATTTTATTGGAGAGACAGATTCACAGAGAAAAGGAAGGAGAAAGATCCTCCATTGCTGGTTCAATCCCCAAATGGCCGCAGCAGCTGGAGCTGAGCAGATCCGGAGGCAGCAGCTAGGAGCTTCCTCCAGGTGTCACACGCAGGTGCAGGGGCCCTAGGCTTTGGGCTGTTCTCTACTGCTTTCCCAGGCCACAAGCCAGAAGCTGGACAGGAAGTGAAGCAGCCAGGACGTGTTAAAAGATTTCCAAATTGCCTTTAATTCCTATTTTCTTTAAATGCATTTGTCAAGAACGTGTTGGCAGAGGTTGAAGCTTCAAAGGTTTGCTTTTGTTCTGAAATTCCTTGCAGTTCCACCCAGTATTAAGGGAGGCAACATCACGAGAGTATCAGCATTGATCAACAGTGTTATTAAGCTGGAATGTGAGACGCGAGGACTTCCTGTGCCCACAGTCACTTGGTATAAGGACAGCCAGCCAGTCTCAGCCAGTTCACAAGGGCAGCTTCTTCATATTCCTCGAGCACAAGCTTCTGATTCAGCTACATACACATGCCGTGTGTCCAATGTGGCTGGAACTGCTGAGAAATCATTCCATGTGGAGGTCTACGGTGAGGAAAACTATGTGCTTTAATTGTAGGAATTTCATGGAGAATGAGGTTGAATTTATTTTTCCTAAGATGCGCATCTATGATTTTTTCAGAAACCCTGTATGTCTTTTCGGTGTTGTCTAATACACTGGCTTGCAGTTTGTTCAGTATTTAATCCTTGATGGATTTGATGCTTTTCTGCTCTGCAGGGGTAGGAATTGGTAGAGTTTGTGCCGTGAGTTGGAGATATATTTGCGAAGGCTAACAGCAGCAAGAAGTCCATTTATTAGGCCAGCCTGTGCCTCTCCGTAATTGGAAGGTTTTCATCATTTGGTTCAGTAATTGTTAGCACCAAGATCATGCTCCACTCTCCATTCTTTCTCAGGCAGAGTAGACTATTGGACTGGTGATAATTAGAACTGCTGCAGGTGACTGGTCTAAGTTCTCCACAGCTTAGAGGGCGATGGGCGTGTAGGTGGTATTCTCTGGTGAAAACATGTTTGGTGACTGTCCACAAAACTGCTCGAACATTGCTGTTTTTTAATCTAGTTCCTCCAGTGATTGAAGGCGCCTCGGCCACACCTGTGAGCAAGCAAGTGCTTCTTGCTCGTTCCCTGACGCTGGAGTGCAAGGCTTCTGGCAGCCCTCCTCCAGCTCTCACCTGGCTGAAAGACGGGGCCCCCGTGAGAGCCAGTGACAACGTCCACGTCGAAGCCGGTGGGCAGAGGCTGAAGCTCCTGAGTGCCGCGGAGCTGGACCGGGGCCAGTACGTGTGCTTGGCTTCCAGTGTGGCAGGAGAGAAGCAAATCAAGTATGAAGTTGCTGTCCTAGGTAACGGGGTGCTGACGCCTGGATTCCCAGATTCACAGTAAAACCTAATGGGTTTATTGGATTGTTGTTATTTTGGTTTGTGCAACAATAAGGGAAGGAACTGTTCTACTCTGAACATGGACAGGTAGATTTATAATAGAAATCCCAAGATCTAGAATTTCACCCGAGTGTCATTTTGAAGTGCGTAGATAGATGACTAGATCTGTCACAAGGGTTGGTTGCAGCCTTCTATCGTGAACACTGTACTGGACAGCAGGAATCAGCCTCCAGGCCCTAGGAAGCCATCCTATGATGTTTATGTCTTTATCTGGAACTTGAAGGCTTTTCTTTTAAAAACTTACTTACTGGGCTTGGCTTGATGGCCAATGGCCTCACCTTGTAAGTGCCAGGATCCCATATGGGTGCTGATTTGTGTCCTGGCTGATCCACTTCCCATCCAGTTCCTTGCTTGTGGCCTGGGAAAGCAGTAGAAGGTGATCCAAAGCCTTTGGACTCTGCGCCTGTGAAAGAGACCCGGAAGAAGCTCCTGGCTTCTGGCTTTGGAGCAGCTTAGCTCCAGCCATTGTGACCATTTGGGGACTGAACCAGCTGATGGAAGATCTCTTTGTCTTTCTCTCTGTGTATTTGCCCTTCCAATAAAACTAAAAATCCTTATTTATTTCAAAAGACAAGGTTGGCAGGGAGTTGGGGTGGGAAAGGCAAATGACTAGGGTTCACTCCCCAGGTGATGGCACCAGCCAGAGCCAGGAGTTTCGTCCACGTCTTTTACCTGGGTGGCAGGGGCCGAAAACCTGGGAAGTCTGCTGCTTTTCCCAGGCCATTAGTAGAGTGCCAGGTCAGAAGTGGAGGAGCCAAGACACAAATTGTAGTGTTGCGGGCAGCGGCTCAACTCACTGTGCCGTAGTGCTGACCCTGAAGGCTGTTTCAAGCTGGCCAGTCCGTGGCTTTGCTCTCCCTGGTTCGTATGAATCCAGGCTATTCTAAAGGTCTAACTGGCTCTGTTATATACCTGTCATTAGAAGTATGTTAATGCCAGATAGAGAGGACTCCACAGTGTGTCCAGAGTGTATTCAGCTATCTCAGAGTGTTTACTGTAAAAATTACTCGTAACGCATTTCAGATCCTCAAGGATGAGTTACCGTGATACATGCCGGCCTTGCCTGTTGTGATGTGGTGTCATACCTTGCTTTCCAGTGCCTCCAACTGTGGAAGGAGGAGAGGAGACCTCTTACTTCATTGTGATCATTGACAACTTACTGGAACTGGACTGCCCAGTGACAGCAGGCTCTCCCCCACCCACTATCACGTAAGGATCTTGGTCTTCCACATCGCTGCCACTTTTTTTAAGATTTATTTTATGGGAAAATCAGATATACAACGAGGAGGAGAGACAGAGAGGAAGATCTTCCACCTGTTGATTCACTCCCCAAGCGGCTACAGTGGCCAATGCTGCACCAATCCAAAGCTGGGAGCCTGGAGCCTCTTCTGGGTCTCCCACATGGGTGCAGGGTCCCAAGGCTTTGGGCCATCCTCGACTGCTTTCCCAGACCATACGCAGGGAGCTGAATGGGAAGCAGGGATGCTGGGACTAGAACCGGCACCCACATGGGATCCTGGTGTGTTCAAGACAAGGACTTTAGCCGCTAGGGTACTGCGCCAGGCCCTCATTGCCACTTCTTTACTTGAGTGTGTTAGAGCTGTCTTGAATGACATTCTGTGTTATTCAGAAGCAGTCCTATTAAACCCTCCATGTTCCTTTGTATAAAAAGCACCCTCTGTCTGCAAGGCTGTTTCTGACACCCAGTAAGCAACCACGTTTGCTCAATTAGAGGAATTCTTTTTATGGTTTTTGAAGTTATTTTTCAGTTAATGGAGATAGACTACTAAACGATATTCATGTCAGATCTGAGGAATGTCTAGTGAGTTACTCAAGGAGAGAAGTGGAAGTAGAAAATTGCAGGAATTTAGTTAACACACATATTTGCTTACTGATTCTTTTCTCTCCTTCCTGCGTTCCCACAGCATATGCCGAACATTTGTCTTCCATTTCCAAGGCGCTGTGGGATGTGCAGTTAGTCGACTCACGGAACGAGATATGTCCACATGTGATGATAGAACTAAATAGAAAGTGGTGACTCATAAGAATGTGGAAATGTTGTCTGATATCAGGCTTTGTTTACACTGTGTGTGCTGGCTGCTGGCTGGTACTGCGCAAGCACTGCCCTGAGCCGTAATGATGGTGTTTGTTTTTATAACCTGAAATTACTTGAGAAATGAAGAGCTTAATACATAGTTGCTGGATCTAACAGTATGCCAACTGCTGGGTTAGATCAGGTTTGATTTCTTTCTCCTCCATTTACCATTTATTTTACAGTATAAATAATGCAGAAATTAGGCAAATATATTGTGGAGAAGAATAAATTGTGTAAATACACACACAGTGTCTCCTAGGAAACTACTTATTGTATATCCAGCTGCTTTTGCCTTTTTCTGTAGGTGGCTGAAGGATGGTCAGCTAATTGATGAAAGCGATGGATTCAGAATTTTACTAGATGGACGTAAACTGGCTATTACTCAGGCTCAGGTGTCGGACACTGGCCTTTACCGGTGTGTGGCAACAAACGCTGCTGGAGACCACGGGAAGGCATTTGAAGTGACTGTTCATGGTACGGTGATGAAGAGCCAGGAGAACAATACCGTAAATTGTCTTAGACACGATTTCATTGTCAAATTCAAGTTGTGGCTCAATAATCTCCTTAGAACTTGCTTGTGAAAAGCAGAGTGCAGGGTGCAGATTTGGATCCAGTGATGACAGATCTGAAGTGAGCCAGAGACTCAACCACAAGATGCCCTGTGAATGAATTTAAGTGTTAGCAGTGTACTCTGCACAGCATGGCTGCAGGATGAGCCCACAGGAGGCATGGAGTCAGGCGGCAGGTTTGCATGGAAAGGTTCTGCGTAAACAGGAGCAGCTATGAGCAGAGCAGTTTGCATCTGCCGGCTGGAACTGCAGGGTCCAGAGCATCCTGGCTGCCTGGGGTTCTCACGTCCATCTGATGATGGGGGTGACTTCTATCGGCAATGTGTATGTGATTTGCTGTCCGTATCTGGGAGGGGAAGGACTAGAACCAGAGAGTGGAGAGTCCTTCAGAGCCCATCAAGAAAGTATCTGCAGCTTCCATCCTGCCCGTTCTCTGCCAGGATTGTCCTGTCCGTCTCCTCCCCTGAGGGAATACAGACAAGTCAGATCCCGTTGTTCTCAGCCCTGGTTCTAGAGAAAACACAAGAGGAGGAGCCCAACAGGCGTGTGGATTTCATTGGCCTTAGGGACTTGTTTCTATTTTTTTGGTGAATTAGAAATCCACAATTAAGAAATAACTGATCTCTAGAATTGCCGTAAACTGCAGATTAAATGTATGAGATAAGCTTACCTTGATATTTGTTAGTTTCAGGTTTTTACATGCATGATTTTACGCACTTAGCCAAAGTGGTTATGATTTTAATCCCCTCCCTGCTTTCTTCCCTAAATCTAGTTCCCCCGACAATCAAGTCCTCTGGTGTTCCAGAGAGAACCGTGCTGAAGCACAGGGCTGTCACCTTGCAGTGCGTAGCCAACGGCGTTCCGCAGCCCTCGCTGACGTGGCTCAAAGATGACCAGCCTGTGAGCACCGCCCAAGGAAGCCTCCAGGTAAGTGCGCGTCTCCAGGCCCACCCGAGACAGCTGCCTGCAGCTTTCAAACCGTTCCTTCTGCATTGCAGATCGCCCTGCTAGACAGATTTTACGGCAGTTTTATCTGAACAGTAGGTATTTTTCTGGGATTTTTTTTCTTAAAAGTTAACATAAAATTTTGACTCAAAGTACAGAATTAAAGACAAAGCACCCTTAGCAGTGATATTGTTTTTTGATTTTGATGCAGTGGTTGGTGTTTTTCAAATTTTGATTTATGCCTGTTCTATTTATTCATAAAACTATTATGTCATGGTTGAGCAGTACTCATCGGTAATGGCCAGTATATCCCAGTACATTGGTTGCCATAGGCTAAGATGAAAGGGATGTCATATCTACATAAACCTGTGTGATATTAATTTTGAAAAGATTTTTAAAAAGTAATTTGTGAGCTTCAAGATAACGGAAACTCCATCCGTGTCCATGAGTAAGCTTGTGGTGGTGTTGTGTTATAGTGTGCAGGTAGGTAGGCAGGCAGTTGGTGGACAGGTGGATGTGATATTTTGAATTACCAGATAGATAAATTGAATGATTTCAATCCTGGATAAGCTAAAAGATGGATTTGAGAAAACTAAGAAGAAAATAGATGTAGTTACTAGGAACTAGTTACTGATTAAAGTGAACTTGGGTTTTAGGTGGACTAAGCCCAGTAGATGGGCATCTGGTCATTTGTTATTCCTTTTTCAAGTGCAGTGGAACTTATTTCAGACCCTTGTGTTAGGGAAAATTTTAGTATGCAGCGCTCAAACACAGCACAAGTAAGCAGGTGCCTCTCTGGAAGACAGATAATTATGTCGTCATACAAAGCATAACTGCAAAGAGCGATGAGCGGCTTCGACAAGGGTGAAGAGGAGTTAGAACATGCAGCGAGGAAAGCCTTGGAAGAAGATTTGAGAATTCAGTGGGTGAAATGATGGAAAGGAACTGAGCAGACCACCATAAAGGAGATAACCATGAACAGACAACATCAGTGACACCAGGAACGAGGGAGGGGATTGCTGAGAGGGGCTGCAGGAGGTGGTGGGGAGAGGCAGAAGGAGCAGGCATCGAGCGGTCGTGATCTTGCTTCTGCTTGAAGGCAGTGGGAGACTGATAAGAGCTTACAAGGACGAGCGACGTCGTCAAGTTTGCATTTTGAGAGGTTACCCAGACCCCTCCCAAAGAGTGAACTGCAGCTGGTAAGAGTAGGTGTGGAAAGCCAAGGAGGCCTGTTTGCCTCTTCCTAAGGAGCGCAAGGAGGTGGAAGCCTGTGCTCACACTGGCCGTGGAGATGAGGGTTTGGGCACATATTTGAAGATTGTTTGTCAGTTGAATAATCCAGGGCTGGTCAAAGATTGTGACAAGTGAGTCACAGGACGTATGAAAGAAGCCTCCCAGGAATGTAATGCAGGCAGTATTGCTGCGCAGTGGAGGAGGGCGAGTCCGAAGGGGCAGATATTTGCGTGTGAACTAGCAGAAAGGTCATTCGATCTGGTCATATGGCTCAGGCGCTCACCATTAGGCTCCGGCTGTGGGTACTGTGGGACGTGGTTGGGCTCATGCACCAGAACAGAAGAGGAAGAAAAGAAGGGACTCCTGTCTGCTTCAGAATATTCAGAAATTCGATATCTGGAAGCCGTGTGCAGTAGTCCAGACAAATAAAGCAAGGAGTGGGTTACTTAACAGCCTGTAGTGTGGCGTGCCTGGAGAGGAGCTGAATGAGCGTGTCCATGGGATAGCTCGGGGAGGTCATTCGGGGTCAGAGTGTGGCAAGCCTGAAGGGCTGTGCTGTTTGGGTTGAATTCTGTGCAAGCTGGGGAGCCCTGAATGAGGTTTGAACAGGAACTGGTAAAAAGCTCAATTCTTCAATCTAAGCAAATTATTCTGGCAAGAGAGTGCAAGCTAGATGAACTGTCGGGGAGGCTACGGACCCTGGAACGTGAGTTAAGAAGCTATTGCAAACCCACCATGGCTGTGGAATGGAACAGCGCAGCCATGAGACATATGGTGTAATTAATAGGAGTCAGAGAGTGCTCCAAAACCTCGATGACTGGAAAAATAGTGGGAGACACTGAGCAAGAGTGGGAAAACACACCCGGAAGTGGGCTTCAGCCAGGCGTGGAAAGACTTTGTGAGCTTGGTTTTGGATATGTTCAGTTTCATGCGCTAACCTGTCCAGCAGGCAGCAGGGATCATGTGTACGAAACACAGGAGAGAAGCTGGGCTAACACTGTAAACTGGGAACCAACACATGATGGGCTTTTGTTTTTTAACTGATGCCAGAGATTTGGAAGGAAACTACCAGAGAACTAAGTTTCTCGTTGAGGACGGAAGAGGAAGTAGAGTTTGTAAGGTGATCCCCTGAAAAGGCCAGGTGGTCAGACACTCCCTCGTTCCGAGAAAGCAGGTGGTGGCACAGAGTAGGAGCTCCCGCCCTGGGCTGTGGGTGCTGCGGTTGGAGATCATGGCAGAACTGCCCGTCGTGGGTTTCAAACTGGCAGTTTTGCCGTGAGATTCAGTAAGAAATGTGTCTACATTGCCATTATTTGTGTTTAATCATTTTTATTTTTCTGGCCCCAGTGACATTTTAAAGCTGTTTGTGAAGTGTTGGATGAATGTGGTCATGTTTTTTCTCGTAGTTTAGATATTTGTCTCGTGCTTCATAGTTTGGTGCTGAAGTCTCCTAGTCAGTGGGGTGTAGGATGATCCAGCAGGCTGGTCTCAGATTATTTTTTCCAGTGAATAAGAAAAGCATTCCAATCAAGTGAGCCCATTTTTGGTATACATTATGAAGTGATACAGCTCTAGCAGGATCATTAAGATAATGATGTGGAAACAGTATAAATTTAAATGAAATTTTGTCTCGTGAGTGTTTTCGAGTCCAAGTGTAAAGTAAAAGACGGTGCCATGCTTTGTGTTCCCAATTAGATACAGTCTTCTGGTCGGGTCCTGCACATTGCCCAGACGCTGCTGGAAGATGCTGGCCGGTACACGTGCGTGGCCACCAACGCGGCTGGAGACACTCAGCAGCACTTCCAGCTGCGTGTGCACGGTAACGCACATTCAAAGAATGTTCCTATGACTGTCTTTGCTTTTCAAATTGTGGGCTCATTTTTATTCAACTACAGTGTAAAAGAAATTCGTGCCTATTGTAGTCTTGTGAGAGAAACCTAACAGTTTCTTTTTTTACACTATTATAATTGTCCATGTAAAAATCTTAAGTTTTTGAGTTATTAAGTCATGTGCTAGAACCAATAAATAAATACAAAGCCTGCACTTTAAATATCTGTAATCTGTTTCTTGACAACATTATAGCAGTTTTTTAAAGAGCAAGTTGCAGGTGGTTTCCTAGTTTTAACTATAATTTTGGTGGCTATCCAAGAGAGTGGTTTTGTGAACGGGATTACCTTAGACCCAGTCTCTCCTGTATACGTTACTAGAAAGCCAGGGTGGCCGAGGAGTACATTAACGTAACACCTTTACAGTAAATTAGAAAGACCGCATGACCTTACAGAAGACTTCAGGTCTCTGGAGGGTTATCCGACAAGATCAAGAATTGGAGGTGGACTGCTAATTCACCAGGATATTTGCGGAAAGCTATTAAACATCTCCATGTACATGTTACTTATTTTCTCTGATTCCTTCGATTGCTTATTCCATTTTTATTCATTCATTCATGCAGTCATTTCACATTGACTAAGGAGCCAAACCCAAATGAATGAAAAAGTTAAAATTGGATATTGATTTTTTTATAATTTGCTTCTTTACATATTCTGTTTCAGTTGAACGATCAGCTTCCGAAATATTACCAGTAAGCCAGTTATTTACTTTTTATCTAGTTCCTCAAATAAGAACCCATTCATGAATATTTACACATACGAGCCACGGTCGTTCTCTGAGCAGTTAGGGTGTGTATCTGAATGTGCCGTTCTGGAGCTGGTGGGGAAGGGCTGCCCCTGCTGTCTGCGAAGGGGCTGGGGTGACCCCTGTTCCCCAGCTATTGCTCTCTGGCCAGCCCTCTGTGTGACTCCAGTGTCCACGCACATCTTAAGTGTTTGCTGGGAGTGGACTTTTCTCCACTCTCCTATGTCCCTGCCTTCGGGCTCCTTCTCTTCTCCTTGCATATAAAAAGTTTCCTGGGCCCAGTCCCAGTTCTTGTGAATCAACATCTCTGATGAAAGTGGTCTGGGTGCCAGTATTTGGAGAATTATTGGCCCATAACTAAAGACTGTCTTAGGGAGTTGCTAATGCACTTAAGAATGACTGAAAATCAGAGTCCATGAAAGAAACCAAATAACAGGCAGCAGTAGAGAAAAAACAGAACAAATATCTAAGAATACACACGTCTAAACCTGCCATCTGAAAATGGTAGCGAAATGTCAGGGAGCCATTTCCATAGAAACTCGTCCAGGAGACGGGGAGCCGACTGGAAAATGCTTGGGTTCATGCAGAAAGGAAGAGAAAGGGAACATATTCCTTGCTAGAGTGTATTAAAAATAGCCAAATAAGATGGAGAGTATAAAATAATGTTGATGCGCATCATAGAATGGAGGTAAAATACTGCAGCGCCTTCCAGCATTTCCCCTGGTGTGTTCCAGACGTGGAGGTAACGGTTCATCTCCCTGAGAGGAGGGTGAACAATGACAGGACTTTTGGCACTCGCTGGGGGCAGTCCTGGCACTCGCTGGGGGCAGCCCTGCAGGTGCTTGCTGGAGTCATGACAGAGAGTTGGCTCCATCTGGGCACCCCTAAGTGCTTCATGCCCCAGCTTGACCCCCCTTCTCCAGTGCTTGTATTTATAGCTTTGCTTGTAACAAAACATTGATAAGAGTTGGGGGACAGTACGGATTTCTAAGACATTCTTTGATATTGAACTGAAAAGTCTTCAGAGGCTAATCTGAGTAGGTAATTTGACATGAGAAGCTACGCCAAGATAGGATCTGATAAAAGCAGCTTCATGACTTCGTCTGTTGATTTGGCTGAATATTATTTGGAATTCAGTTTTTCTGATGATCCTACGTATGATGCTTAAGTTGCTTATGAAAGCTCATCAGTTTTTAAGGTCAATTAGAGAAAATCCATTAAAGGAACAAGAGAATTTAGCCTTGTGTTGCTCTCTGAACACTAAGTACTATAACCAATTGTTACTATATTTTAAGTATTTTAAGAAGAACTTTGACAGATCTGTGGGGGGAAGCAGTCATTTGAGTTCAGTTATTATTTTTTTAAAGATTTATTTTTATTGCAAAGTCAGATATACAGAGAGGAGGAGAGACAGAAACATCTTCTGTCCGATGATTCACTCACCAAGTGACCACAATGGCCAAAGCTGCGCCAATCCGAAGCCAGGAGCCAGGAACTTCCTCCAGGTCTCCCATGCGGGTGCAGGGTCCTGAGGCTTTGGGCCATCCTCTACTGCTTTCCCAAGCCACAAGCAGGGAGCTGGATGGGAAGTGGGGCTGCCAGGATTAGAACTGGCACCCATATGGGATCCCAGCAGGTTCAAGGCAAGGACTTTAGCTGCTAGGCCACTGTGCCGGGCCCAGAGTTCATTTATTATTTACGTATCTCTGTCGTTGCTTTGCAAGTTAGGATTTGTTTTAATCCCAGTCTTTATAGATTCAACAAGTATGCAATTAACTTCAATTGTCATCCAAAAATATTCAATTCCCAAATACCCATCATTCCAAATCTTAGGTCTTTTTATAAGAAGGGAAAAATATTTAAGATACAACCATTCTTTTCGGACACAGCCAACAGTGTTTCCAAAAGCCGAAATCGTAGGCCATCATGTCTCTGAATGGAAGGTCAGTCATGATCATGAGAAGATCGTGTCAGTCCTGGGCCTTCCCAGGGTGCAGTGGGAGTACGTCTGGGGTTCTGTGCATTGTCAAAGGCAGGAGGCTCTGTAGGTGGCCTTTGGTGATCATCAAAGTTTCTTAATTCTGGAATTTTTTTATTCTGGAGACAAAACTATGAAATTCTACTTAAACTTCCAGAGTTTGCCAAGTTAGACAGCTGTTGCTACAAACAAATGATTATTTGGGGTCTACTAGCTCAAGCATTCATTTCATCTGCAGGCAATTAAAAAACCTTGCCAAAGTGAATCACCCAGAAGGCAAGTGTTCTTTAACAGAATGGGCTTCCATCTGGGTCCTCACAACATCGGCTGGTACCTGCAGGACGCTGGGTTTCCATTTGAACATTTTAAAGACTTCATGTCCCGTCCGTGAGTGGAAAGGGGGATGTCATGCACCATTGTCATGTGTGGGGTGCTCATCGGGATTCGGGGAAGCGCTGCAGGTCACATTCCAAGCCTGCTGCTGGTGGACTCATGTCTAGATACAAATGATGGCACAAACACTGCACAGAACGTGCGTTTGGCTTCTGAAACTTGTCACTGCACTGTTTTAGCAAAATATCTATGGTTTTGCTGCTTCTGTCATTGGTCAGAAACTTTGGATCTGCATTCGTCATCTGATAAAAACATCAGTAGAGTCTCCATTATTTTAATTTTCTTGCTTGGCTAACATCTGTTAGCACCCACTCAAAAACAGTTTCTGTGTGCCCTTTTTTAATTTAAGAATTCACTGGTGGCCTAAGAGACATAGGAATGGTGTAGAGAACTATTTCTCCCACCTTTTTGTTTAAAAGATTCATTTATTTTTTCAGAAAGGCAGATTTCCAGAAAGAATGGGAGACAGAAAGATCTTCCATCCGCTGCTTCACTCTCCAGGTGGCCGGAATGGCTGGAGCTCAACTGTTCTGAAACCAAGAGTCAGGAGCTTCTTGGGGGTCTCCCACACGGTGAAAGATCCTAAGGATTTGGGCCGTCTTCCTCTGGCTCTGCTGGCCGCAGACAGGGAGCTGGCTGGAAAATGAAGCAGCTGGGACACAAAGTGGCACCCACATGACAAGCCAACACTAGCAAGTAGAGGATCAGCCCATTGAGCCACTGTGTTGGCTCTTGTATCTCCCCTTTTAGAACAATTTCATTTCAGAGCCCTACAGTTTTCACATTGTGATTTTATTATTACCATTTCGATAGAGAAAAACTCACCAAGGTCACTTTTAGACCATTTGTGTATTAATTCAGATCCTTCGAGGATTTGATTCCCTGCCTCCCTGAGTGGTTAGAGCAGCACAGCCTCTTGCCCCTAATGTGGCAGGAGGGTATTGTGGTTTGGGTCTGATGTGCACACTCAACTTTTGGAAGAAGAAAACCCAAACTCAGTAAGTTTGATGGAATTTGACTTCCTGCTTGGAGAACCTGGACATCGTACTGGTAACTGGAGATGTTGTTACCTTACTGATGCTGTGTCTGGGACAGTGTGTGCCTAAAAGTGTAAGATTGCCAGAAGAGAAGGAGGATTTACACTGGATTGACTTCCCCCCATAAGTGATCAGGAATCCGACTCCGCTTACATTTATTGCATTGGCTTGTGCTGGAACCCTTGGATTGTTTGGAGCCTGGGCATTGAACCATCACAGGCTCTTGCAGGCAGGATTCTCATTTCCTGGCAGTCTCCTCAAGAACGGAGCAGGTTTCCAGTCCGTTTGTTTCTTGTTAGACCCACAGCTTCTCTGTGGAGAGGACGCCAGTCTTCAGCTTTCCTCTTTCTGGTGACTGGATCCTGTTTTGGCAGTTCCAAAGCATGTGTTTTAAATTGTGGCCACTCTAGAAGGATCAGCTAAGGTCATAAGTCTAGCTGAGAAAACTTCGTGGACGCCTTTTGAGCAATCATTGTTAGCTTTCACTCTTTGGAGTAGAGAAACAAACTGGCTCCCTCTGCCCCCAAACCTTTGCGGGTCTAGATTAAAACTTGAAATATGATGACCAGCAAATCAGACTCTTTAAGAGTTTTTAAAAAGAGATCTAAAAATTTTTTTTTTTTAACCATTAAAAAAAATGACCCATCTGTTACAATGGGTGAGTTATTGAAGTTTATGGATCCCCCTCCCCCTTTTTTTTCCTGGAGTTAAGCATTTACCATCTTGAGCTTCTTCTTATTTATATGCAGATCACAGAAATCACATTAGAGAGATTCATCTTTTTGGAGTGTACAACTCAGTGATTTTTTTAGTGTATTTACCAAATTGTGTGCTATCACCGCTGTAAAATTCCAGACAACACCTAACAAATCCCAAGTTCTAAACACCTGACATAAAGACAGAAACAGATTTGATCAGTGTTTACATGGAATGAAGTGGATGAACTTGTCTATAGGCAGTGGTCGACTTGATCTGACTGTGTTTGTCTATAGCAGACACAAATAGGCTGGAAGCGAAAGGTTGGAAAAAGATATGACGTGAACAATAAGTACAAAAAGAGCTGGAGAGGCTCTACCCGCATCATACAGAATGGATTCACTAAACTGTGAATAGCACAGCAGAGTATTTTTCATATCACAAAGAATCAGTTCACCAAGAACATAGGGTGTAACGGTCTTGATGTATTATAAAACAAATTGACAGATTCCAAAGCAGCTTAACAGCAAAAGTTGGATTTTTTTGATGTCCCATGTTCCATAATTGATGGAACAACTACACAGAAAATCAACCAGAATGTACAGGGCATGTCCAACACTATAAATCAGCACACATAAAAACACTCCTCCCAGCTAGAGTCAGAAACATTCTCCAGCAAACATGAATCTTTGGCTAGGACAGACTATAAGGCTATAAACCAACCCTTAATACTTGAAGATATTTAAGTCATGCTGTGTATTTTCTCTAATCACAGTGGAATGAAATTTTGGATCAATAATGAAAGAAAATTTGGGAAATTGACAAATTATGGAAATTAAGTAATACACTTAGAAGTTACTACTCAAAGAAATAAAATGAGATCCAGTACTACTGAGATGAATGTAAACAAAATAATGCAAACTTCTGGGATATTTATAAAGTATAAGAGTAAAATATATAGCTTTAAATGCCTGTATTTGAATAACCTAACATCTAATTTAAGAAACCCAAAGAAGTAAATAAAGCCTGAAGGAAGTAATAAAGGGAAGAGACTTAACTATATAAGAGCAGAAAACAGTAGAGAGCACCAGCATTATGGTGTAGGGAATTTCAGCCACCACCTACCATATCGGTATCCTGTATGGGCACAGGTTCAATTCCTGGCTGCTCCGCTTCCAATCCAGCGCCCTATTAGTGTGCCTAGGAAAGCAGCTGAAGATTGACCAAAGTAGTTGACACTCAACACATGCATGAGAAACCGAAGTTAAGCTCCTGACTTTAGCCTGGCCCAGCCCTGGCTATTGTAGCCCTTTGGGGAGTGAACCAATGGATGGAAGAATTCTGTGTGTGTCTCCTTCTCTCTGTAGCTCTTCTATTTAAATAAGTGAATCAGTCTTGGGGGACTGCTGTTGTAATGGGTTAGGTCACTGCCTGCAGCATAGCATCCCATATGAGCACTGTTGGAGTCCCAGCTACTCCATTTACGATCCAGATCTCTGCTAGTGTACCTGAGGAAGCAGTGGAGGGTGGTCCAGGTCCGTGGGTCCCTGCACCCCTGTGAGAGACCCAGAAGAAGCTCCTGGCATTTGGAAAGACTATATATTCCTCGGTAATAAGCTAGACACACACAAACCTGGATGAATAGTTTTTCTTTTCTAAAAGTATTTGAAATTCAGAGCTCTACAGAGAGAGGGAGGGAGGGGGAGAGAGTTCGATCTTCCATCTGCTGGTTCACTCCCCAGATGGCCGCCGTAGCCAGCGGCAGCTAGGGCTGGGCCAGGCCGAAGTCAGGAGCTTCTTCCGGAGCTCTCCATAGGTGCCTTCCGTTGCTTTTCTTAGGCCATTAGCCTAAGCTGGATTGGAAGAGCATCATCTGGGCTGTCAGCATTGACAGGTGGCAGCTTAATCTGGTACTGGCAACACCAGCCCTGATAACTGTATTTTTCAAATTGTTTCTATAACTGGGGTGTTTGTTGTTGTTGTTGTTGACTGTACAGATAATTTCCAAGAAGAGCATGCTAAACTAGTCTACCTTTATAGCCTTCAGAGGCTTTATTCGCTTGGCAGTAAGACTTACACAGAGGGAGAATCAAAGCAAGAGGTTTTTGTCACCCTCTAAGTGGGCCCAACAGTCAGAGATGGGCCAGGCGGCCAGGAACTCCGTGCGGATCTCCCGTCAGTCTCCACGTGGGTCAGGGAACCCAGTACTTGGGCTGTCTCCCTCAGCTTTGCCAGGCACGTTAGCAGGGAGCTGGGTTGGAAGGTCAGCAGCCAGAGCTCTTGGGGTGCGCAGCATAACTTGCGGTGCCACAGTGCTGCCCTCAGCTTCAGATTTTTCACGTTTTCCTTGTTTACAGCATTTCCACGTTGTTATTCACTGCATAAAGCAATCTCATTGTAAAGGATTATTCATGAAACATAACATTTTAATCAATACAAAGCATATTGTTTGCCATTTGTAATCATTTTGTTTTACGTAGTCAGAAATTGATGTCCAAATGTTCTGATTGTGTCTTTCTCCAGCTCTCTGTTGTTAACATCTTTGTGAATTTTTTGTGCTTGTTTACCACGGGGATTCTCTAGTATAAAGAGTGTAATCCACAGTTGAGTAGAAGTCCAGAAATCTTCCATGATACAATGAACGCATCCACGCTTCAGCTCTTGGTTCATGAAGCTGTTTTTATTTGTACCATCTCACTCACTCCTGATCATTTGGTTGGGTTGCCAGCCGGCTTCCTTTCCAGTCCAGTGGTAGACTATTGCATTGTGTTTGGACTTCAAGTGCTCATTTATTTCTGCAACATCATCTGCAAGCAGGGCCTTGGATTTTCCATCCTGCTCCCCTCCCACTTTTCCGGGGGTGTTGTTGCAAGCAAACGGCATTGTTATTCATTAGGCTTTGTGAATCCGTGCATTCCAAATGCATGAAATAATACAGCAACATTATCAGCGATTATTTCAAATTGGAACTGTCATTTTGTAAATTCACAAATTTGTATTTTTGAATTCAGACAAAAAAGCCTGATCAGAAATGTGTTCTGCTTTGCCCAAAGTGATTTAAAATAGCACATCTAAAGATAAAGCCAGACATTTTGAGACACCGACCTCCTCCCTGGGAGAGGTCGAATGGGGTAGATTATTTCTTGGCAGGGTCATGGTAGGTCAGTCATCAAGAATCACTCAAGATGATTGCAATGAAATGTGAGGCTTAACCTGAGCTTGCTGCGCTGCTGTTCTGTGTGTCATAGTCACGAGGTCATTTAGGCCTTCTCCGACTCTGCCTCCCATTCTGCCCCATCGCGTTAGCTGTACAGAGTTTACATGCAAGGGTACCTGTATGTGTGAAGCACATTAGTATATGTATATGGATGAAAGAAAGGCAGAAAAACTGCAGAATTCGATTTCCACTGAGGGCTGTCCCAGTCGCACCTCCTGCTCACGTGCGGTGCTTCTCGGCTTCTGTTGCAGAGCCGCCCAGCCTGGAGGAGGCAGGACGGATGTTGAACGAGACCGTGGTGGTGAACAGTGCTGTGCAGCTCGAGTGCTCGGCGGCCGGACACCCCTCGCCTGGTGGGCTTGCTTGTGGATTCTGTAACGTGCAAACATTTTCAGATGTCTGGGCCTCTGGGTCTGCTCATGAGCAGAAGATAGCACATACCGATGGGGGAAAAATCATAGAATATACCGCAAGGGTACACCTTTGCAAAGCATAGATTGCATAGGTGACATTTTCCAGTTTTTATTGTATGAAATAATTTGTCCATGTGATATAGAAATACTGCTGTGTGGATCTTAATTGTGTTGCTGCTCATATTGTGGCCGCTAAACTCATAATGATTTTTATACATTTTTGTATGTAAATGATTTTCATACATTTATGTGGGAAAGTGTATTTTTTAACTTATGAAAGTATCTTAATAAAATAATAAATAATAAAAAAAAGAAAGTATCTTAAGCTAGACCAAATTGATTATAATTTATAATCACTCTGATTACAGACTATCACTTTGTTTTGTGTATTTTTGTTGGTAGGTTATTCATATAAGTTTTTTTTTAGGTCAATGGTGTATAAAACGTATTTTTTTAGGTTTCATTTAACTTGGCTTTTGGTGTTTTTCTTAGAATTGCCTTTTAAACATTGCTTCTAAGTTTTGTTCATTTCAGCGGATTAAGCTGAAAGAGTTAGCATAAGAGTAAAGCACTTGTAGTTATAATGGTTAAGAGACAGATGTTATAAGCTGTTCTCCCCGCCTCTTTCAGTGATCACGTGGTTCAAAGACAACCGCCCCCTCTCAGGTGCCACCAGCGTCACCTTCTTGGACCGGGGGCGGGTGGTCGACATTGAGAGTGCACAGGTCTCAGACTCTGGAGTGTACAAGTGCGTGGCCGTCAACTCAGCCGGCGCCACAGAGCTGTTTTATAACCTGCAAGTTCACGGTAAGAGCTGCCTGGGACAAGCAATGTTCAGAAATACTAGTGAAATTCTAGCACAAAGAGTTAGCTTAGTGAGACTGCTCAGCTGTTTTAAAGAGCACTGTTTCCTCAAACTCAAGCTTTTTCATTCCTAATTCCAACTCAGATGCTCAAGTTGTACATGTTTAGATGAGTTACTCAAATAGTCATTTATGCTCCTGTAAACTATGACAGAAATGTTTCTTGTTATTATCTTTCATGGTGCTTTAAAAAAGGAATTGGTAGTTAACATCTGCCATGGATACAGTGGAGTGGGACGGAAACACGTGGCGCACACACACGCGCACACACACGCACACATACTCACACACACACACACACACACACACACACACACACACACTCTCACACACACCCGCCATAGCCTTGAAGTCAGAGAGGAGAAATCTCCCCTTGACATTAACAGCTGGTTGTCCTAAACAAGCATGAACTCCATGTCTTCATCTGTAATGGGACTGCTCATATTGCTGTGACTACAGCAGAAAGGAGAGAACTCCCCAAAGCCATGCCAACAAGCCAGCAAACAGAACCCACTTGCAGACCTGGCAAGTGGCACCCGCCGGTCCAGGTGCTGTGTCTTACTTGGTGTTTTTTTCCAGTGCCCCCATCAATTTCTGGCAGCCACAGTATGGTGGCAGTGGTGGTGAATGATCCGGTGAGACTGGAGTGTGAAGCCAGGGGTATCCCTGCCCCGAGCGTGACCTGGCTGAAGGATGGGAGTCCTGTCTCCAGCTTTGCTAATGGAATACAGGTAATGACCCCCTGTCACTTCTGGATTATTCAATGTAAAAAGTCTACACAGACCAAGCTGATGAAGATGTCTGGAAAGGACTAGCAGATGTCTTTTAAGTGCATCTGTGCACTCCTAGGTGCCGTGGACAGACATAGTTGGGATTCGCAGCAGTTGACCAAAAGCCCAGTGCTTCTAGGAGCTCTTTTATTTCATGTGTATTTGCACCACTGGCTTTAGTGTTTATTGGCTGCTTGCCTCCCCCTCCCTTACCACAGTGACAGCTCACAGAAAGAAGTGCTCATTGGCAACACATTCCGTGAACTTTCTTGGCTACTGCTTTGCTGTTGAATTTAGCTTCCTGCGTATTCACCCAGACACAAGTTAGGACAGCAAGCTTCCTCTCATCGTCTTGTTTCATCTTTGTCCCAGTGGCATTCTCTATGGACGGTGTGGGTGAAATTTGGCGTTTCCTTGATGCCATGCTTAGAGACATGTCCCCAGCGGTGATTTCCCACTGGATGGTTCGAGTTTCTCCTCTCGTGCTCTTCTGCTGAGAGGGTGAGAAGGGGATTCTGTGTCACATCGCTCTGAGGTGTGACTGTAAGCCCCTCAGCCTCAGGACATGAGAGGACGGGTCTGCTCTGCACACGATGCTTCTGGGGCTTGTTGGTTGCTCAGCTTTTTGTTCACAGGTTCTTTCTGGGGGTCGCATCTTCGCCTTGGCTAGCGCACAAGTCAGTGACTCTGGGAAGTACACCTGTGTGGCAGTGAATGCTGCTGGCGAGAGTCAACAGGACATTGACCTCCGAGTGCATGGTAAGACCTTGCAGAGGCTGTTTAACACTTTGACGTCTTTGGGTTCAAGGACTGGGATGACCATCAAAAACACTGAACCAGTTTCTTCAAATCAGATTGTCTCCCTGCCTGTGCAAGTGAGAAATGGCATAAAGACATTAATTTACTTTGGCATACAAGGTTTTTAAGTCCATGGCTTGTATTTGATACTGTTCTTAAAATTCTACGAAATTAAAATGAGTACACCCAGGATATGTATATAGGGTGTTGTCAGAAGCCAGTTCCAGCCGAGTTCGGAACTCGAGAAGGGTGAGTGAAATAGGTGTAAGGAAAAGAAACGGACCTCTACAATTCCAGGATCATAATGGACAATGAGAGAAAGCTGTCCGCTTTGTTGATACAGAAGCAGTCACAAGCTCTGGTACAGACTTTGACGTCATGGCGCTGCATCCACTCAACCACAGAGTGCGCCCCCAAGCAATACAATTGCAAAGCTTTCTTGAGGGGCAGTTTGACACAGCTTTGGGGTTGGGCACAATTTACAACAGGTGAGTGAGGAAGGATTAGGCATTCCTTGCCCATCTTGGCTTGCCAGCCGCTGCCTGCTCTCCTCAGGTCTGGGCTCCAACCTTGGCGCCATCTGTGACAAGCAGACCCCAATCTTGAATTATCTATGGGTTAGTGAGTCTGGGGCCTTGGTTTATGGGGATTGGGGCCATTGGCGTTAGTTGGCCACTAGGCCTACAAGATCACATAGTTTGTTAGCCAAGCAAGTAAAGCAGGAGTTATAAAGGCGAAAAGAATTGCAGTAAGCAATGAGCCATATTTACACTATTTTGGTTTCAACTCTACAATGGATAAGTGAGTGCTTCCAAAGATAATTCTGCAAATTGTTTCACCTTAAGGCAGGGCATTATAGTGAAATCTGATGTTGCAGCCAGGAATTCCTCAGTAAACAACACATATTAATCAGTAATATACTCCTGCTACAGTTCTCATTCTATAACTTATCAGTTAGAGGAGAAAATATATCAGAGGGGAAAAGATAAAGAACAGAAACAGAAAAACTACAGATATAAATCCCCACTACAACTACGGACTCAATAACCCTAAGTTAGTTTGAAAGCATGTATTACGATGTTAGTACAGACATTATTGATCTCTTCCAGCCCAAGGGCCATCAGAGCACCCGGGACAGCATACATTGTTAAAGGCCCGTTCACCAAGACGTTGTCAGCAGCATTACCTCCCAAGCTCACAGTGGTTGTAAAAACCATCTTGCAGGGGCAAACAACAATGCCTCAATAGATTACAAAATTCTTAGCGGGGTGGTCGGGTGTCCTTGCAAAGGTTCAGGTGATTGTAGAGACGTCGGTTGGGCCCTGCTGTGCAGCGGGAAGCTCCCCGGGCCCTGCCAAACAGGGGAGCTGTTCTCTTCACACCTTCCTGTCGTCCACACCCACTGCACGGACCCCAGCAGGGTCTTGCTTTTACAGAGTGCTCAAGAATGTGACTGTGGGTGGCACTTGCTTTGTGAGTGTCTACTCAAATTCTCCTCATCTAATCTAAAAGCCATGGTTTAGGTTGTTCAGTTATATTGACAAGCGGTGTTTTGTGACTTACAGTATGTCTATAAGTTAAAGGTATTAAAAAGCAAAAGTTAAGCTAAACATAAATTTAAACCATATTCACAGTTTTTCTTGCCTCTAAGGCAGCAGTGTGGGACACAGGGAAGGGTCCGGCTGCACCATTGCAGGCCGTTGGGATGTCCCTGTCTTACACCTGTCCCTCCCATCTCAGCATACTGGACATCTTGAGCTCACTCAGATTTTATTCTGCGCTTATTTGTGTTACATTGCTTATTTCTTATAGTAGTTAAGTTCTTTCTTCTCTGGCATCTTGAAGGATATCATTTTAATGAGTTTCTGTCTGTTAAGACCAAATAGACCAATCAATTCCAAACAGTTCACTCTTACGAGACATGTGGGGTTTATTTGCAACACCTAACCATGTGAATCATGTTGATTGCACTTCGTAAGTTTGTAAAAATAAAAGGTGATGATGACAGGTGGCTCATGTGGTATGTGTAATGAGTTTTGTTATCAAACATCTTGTACTGCGTGGTAGCACACCAGAGTTAAAAAGGCACAGTTGGCCTCGGCCTGCTGCCAAGGGCCACATGATACTTTCATCTCTGCTGGCTGCTGCAGTTGACCTGTGGATGTGCTGAAATTTCTGAGATAACCAGTTGGTCTGCAGATGCTGGACTGTGCGCATGCCCTTCTTGGATGAGTCCCTCTGGTGCTTGGTGAGTTCCCGGGAAGCAGCTTTTAGCAGTGCCTCCTAGGATGATTCCTCTGTCATTAGCAAGGAGGCAATTTAGGACGCTGCTATTGCCTGGTTGTTTTATCTGTGTGAACAGCTGGGATTGGCTCACTGCATTTCCGCACTCACCCAGGTCAGGGGTGGGCCATTGTCTGGTGAAGTTCTTCCATTCCAGCTTTTTAGACTGAAAACAAGAATGTTTCCTCTGGATAAAAGTGAAGTGACTTGCTGATAAATATGTATGCTTGAGAATGTGAATATGTTTAACATTTCAAATATCTGCCCAACAAGCTATGTAGGAACTATGAGATTAAGACAGCTTGTAATCTAACTTCATGTTCTGATCTCTGTTCCAATATTAGTATTATTTTTGTGCGTTGTCTTCCTACATGTGTCTCTGGTGGTGTCCTTGGCAGTCTCGTGTTGAGTTGGAGACAGTCAGTGCTAATCCAAAGGTCTGTGTCCCCTGTAGTTTGACTTAGTGGCATGGAGGAGTAAACAGGGAGTAGAATGGCTTTTCTCACAGTTATGGTAGTGGTGAATCTTTGACAGAAGGTTTTGCACAGAACACGCGCATCCTACATTGGAGGGCCTGGGTTTGAATCCCAGCTCTGCTTCTGGTATCAGCTTCCTGTTAATACACATCCTGGTTGGCAGCAGCCCTTGGCTGGCAGGATTGAGTTTCAGACTCTTAGCTCTGGCCTGGGCCAGCCCAGTCCCAGCTGTTGGAGACATTTGAAAGGTTAACAAGCAAATGGGTGCTCTCTTTGTGTTTGACTTTCTCTCCTGCCCCTTCCACTTTCTCTCTCTCTCTCTCTCTCTCTCTCTCTCTCTCTCACACACACACACTGCATTTGGAATAAGTAGATTTTTTAAAAAAAAGATTGTTTTATTGGAAAGTCAGATATACAGAAAGGAGGAGAGACAGAGAGGAAGATTTTCCATCCGATGATTCACTCCCCAAGTGACCGCAGTGGCCAGAGCTGTGCCAGTCTGAAGCCAGGAGCCAAGAGCCAGGAGCCAGGAGCCTCTTCCAGGACTGCCCTGCAAGTGCAGGGTCCCAAGACTTGAGGCCGTCCTCAACTGCTTTCCCAGGCCACAAGCAGGGAGCTGGATGGGAAGTAGGGCCGCTGGAAGTAAAACTGGGACCCATATGGGATCCTGGCACGTGCAAGGCGAGGACTTTAGCCACTTTAGCAATGTCCTCCTAGGTTACTGCGCCAGGCCTGTTCATTTTTTTTTTATAACAAAGTTTTGAAAATTACAGCAAGGAAGTAGTTACTAGAGAATTCAGAGTATGTTTTGCCATATCCTGAGGCACTGGGACAGTCTTTCCAGGGTCTGGGTCCTAGTGGTGCCTTCTCTCTAACGCCGGGTCGGTGTGCCAGCAAGCGTAGCTGTGGCCGTTCTGACTTGGGTGGTTGAAGAGTTGGGGGAGAACACAGCTCCTCCTGCACTGCAGAGCCACACAGCGGAACAGGAATGGCCTGTAAGGAAGCCAGCAAGAGTGGAGGCTTGCGGATATGACAGACGGAACAGAGGAAAGCAGATGCGTGTGAGTCATTTAAGTGCATATTCTTGATTTACTTAGATTTGCTTTTTTTTTTGTCCCTTGAACAAATACTATCCTGTTTTTGCGCTTTCCCCTAACCTTTAAAATCTTGTTCCCTTATGAACTTGGCTAAACTCATTTAGTTATAAAGAAAAGTAATTGAAGGGAAAATATTTATAAATTAACTAACATTCTAGATTCTTGAATTGTTTCTGGCTTTTATTTCTGCAGTCATAAAGAAGCCATGCTTGTGTAAATTCTACAAATAATAGCCTAGATTAGCTTTCAAATGATTATGGTAACCTCTTGCCCAGTAAGACAAAATTCATCCAAAGAGGTTCCCAGGCTGTAAAACGCTTCCTGCGCTGAGATCCAGGGTGTCTGCCTCATGGGATCTTAGGAAGTGGCCATCATAGCGCGTTCTTTGTAGCTGTACAGCAGTGTGAGTCCTCAGCAGCCTCATGTACCATTTACCGAGTGTTCCTCTTCTGCAACACTCGTACTGCTCTGCCCCATGAGAGCCGGGTGTCTGGAGTGTTGTGAGCGCAACTGCCTGCTGAGTGAGCGTGCCTGTCCCAGCCCAGTCTGTCCCAGCAGCCATGCTCAGTGCTGCTCCTTTTAGCACAAGTCCATCGCACGAAGGTGGCTTTTCACACAGTGCCCTTTCCTGCCAGCAATTGTGGCCACCAAGAGGCCTCCTGGTGACAGGGACATGGTGCTGCAGGACACTCCTGCATTCATTACGCTCGTGTACGCTGGCACATCACACTCCTAGCGCCACACTGATAGACTGTCACCGTAGGCCTTACCACAATAATCCCTTCCTGCCAAGGCTTAGGCAATGACCCTGAGAGGTTACTTTGGATGCAGCTTGATCTTTTTGAAAAGCAATACAGTGTCTATTGGGAAGTTTCCCACTGCTTTTCTGGAGTGGCGTTTTGATCCACCAGGCCCAATTTCACAGTGGATTTTTCTTACTTGTTCTATCAAAAGCCCCTGAGGAGTGATGTCCTTGGCAGGGCTCAGGGCCATACCTCAGCCTGTATGCTTTCATAGCCCCTATGGGAGAAGGGGCCTTGAGCCTCTCTAAGGACATGTCAGCATCGGACAAACTTGGGTGCGATGATTTGCATCTCATTAGAATCGCAGCCCATCTCCTCTGTGTAACAGTGCATTGCACAGCTGGACGCTGGTCTGGCTGCTTATTCTTTTGTAAAGAGTAGTAGTACTCGTTTGAAAAGGGCAGAGAGAGAGAGAGGCAGACAGGCAGATGTCTTCCATTTGCTGGTTCACTCCCCAAATGCCAGCAACGGCTGGGGCCATGACAGGCTGGGGCCAGGATCTGTTACTGGCAATGCTTGGTAGATTCTATCCCCTTAGCTTAGTATTGAGATTGTAAAAAAAGGAAGCAAGTACAAGTGCAACAGAATTTTTATTTGAAGCAGACAATAGGAAAGCACTGCCCCACAGATGTAAGGAAGTGGAGTGGACATTGGCTGTAGGGGAAATGGCTTGGACTGTTTTACGAACATAGGGATGGGCAGAGGGGACCCAGGTGGCTAAGCTGGTGGAAAGGTTATCTTGAATGAGGGTATCCAGGTGACTTTCTTGTCCTGTTTTGGGAGCGTGGCCTATAACCTCCCACTCCCTAGGGGTGGTCAGAGAATCAGAAGGGAAGCTCCCTGTGCCTTGGTTGTCTTGGCAACTCCAACGTCTTACTTAGCACATCCAGTACATGCAGACCATGGGCTGAGGCTTAGGGTCAAGGAAGTGGCCACCCTCCCTCCTCTTCCAAAGCCCTGGACCCAGCCTCAGAATCTAAGAGTTCTTCTAGATGTCCCACATGGATCTAGGGGCCCAAGCAGCTGGGTCTTTCTCTGCCACCCTCCCATGCATCCTCGCAGGGAGCTGGATCAGAAGTAGAGCAGCTGGGATGCGAAGCACACACGTCGGTTGCCTGCATCTCAGGTGGAAGCCTGCCTGCTGTGTGGCCTCAGCGATCCCTGATCTCGTTTGTTCTTTACTCTGCCACTTGTCCCAAGTGCTCTGCATTGCCTGGAAGGCAAGAAGGAAAACCAAAAAGTGTGCCGAAGTGTTAGTCACGGAGTCCCAGCTGTGCCCTCTGTCAGGGCTGCTGTTTCCATCTCCTCTTTCAGCTCCAGTAGAAATTCTGTTCCTGAGACTGAACTGTATGTTTTTTGAAAGCTGCAGATATTGAAAGTGTATTTGCTTTCCATCCATATTATCTCCAAAATACTTCTTGAGTGACTCACTGCTTTGAAAGTCTCAAACACTAACATCTAGTTTAGAAGTCACTGAAAAGGTACCTGGTGAGAACTTCCAGAAGGTTTTCCAACGAGAATCAGTGAGGTGTGTGTTCAGCAAGGACACAGGCACCAGCGACATGTTCACGCTGGCTTCTGAGCTGCCTGGAGCAGGCTGTGGGAAGAGAATGGTACCCTTCTGGAAAACCCTAGTGCGGCTACCGGGTTGATGGGGGTGATGCTGCCTGTTTCGTCCTGACGGATGACTCCTCTTTCGCTTAGTTCCACCAAACATTGTGGGAGAAGAGCAGAATATCTCTGTGCTGGTCAGCCAAGCCGTGGAGTTGCTCTGCAGAAGTGATGCTGTCCCCCCACCCACTCTCACGTGGCTGAAAGACGGGCGCCCCCTGCTGAGGAGGCCAGGCCTCACTGTGTCTGAGAATGGAAGCGTGCTGAAGGTAAGGCTGGCCTCATTTCCCTTCTTATTCCTCACGGTGATGTTAGTATCACCCCGTTCAACTTGGCTGTCTTTGACAGCATTTGATAAAATGCATTCTAGGAGTGATTCGGTTAGTTTGTAATATTTTAAACTTTTGCATGAAAGAGGTCAAGACAGAAACTGTTTCAAGAAAATAGTCTCAGGGACCATTACATCCTCACAATGACCTGACAGAGAAAGAGATCATTAACACTCCATATTTAAGAGGCGGAAATCAGATGGGAACCCAGGGAGCACAGACCCTGTGCCCATCAAAGCCTCTTCAGTGGCAAGCGGGGAGTGTGGGCATGGGGGAGAGGGCACAGGCAGGGTGGGAGCCGAGCAGCCTACACCACGGGGGCAGTGCGTGGAGCACGGGTTAGAGGCAGAGGCTGGGACCTTGGCAGTCATTACGCTGCACTAGTGAGGCTGAGCGTGAAGAACGGGGCACAGCACTGCAGTGACGTGGCAAGAGGCAACATTAGGTCACATTCTCACTGCAGCCCCGGCAGAATGACAGAAGAGGAAGCTGTGCAAGCAGAGATGTCACGGAGTGGAGAAAGTCATGACTTCAGGGATGCTGAGGAAATCCAAGCCCCAAGCCTGGCAGCCAGCATGGTGCAGGTCCCACTGCAGGGAGGGACAGACAGAGCTGTGGCTGGTTACAACCACTTAGCTGTGCTCTGTGCAGAACTCACACACACACACACACACACACACACACACACCCTCCCCCACCCCACCCCCTTTAGCCAGTCGAGTGACACAGCCCACTTTATCTTACACGTGCGAAGAAACAGGTTGTTGACCTCTGGTAAGTGTCGCCTCTGGGACATTGAGGCATCCCATTCATGTTAGTTTTACTTTTTATCGGTTTGAAAATCTTCAGGCTGAAAGGTGGAGAGCCAGGGAGCAGTAGTGGGCCCACGAGGTGCCACGGCTGTGTCCATGCGTGACTGTGTTTCAGCTTGCAGACGCTCAGGCTCCGGACGCAGGTCGCTACACTTGTGAGGCTGCAAATGTTGCTGGGAAAACGGAAAAGAACTACAACGTCAACGTTTGGGGTGAGTGGGACCTGCTGCTGCCAGACAAAGGTCCTGGCCTGTGGGTCAGCCTTTTTTTTTTTTTCCTTAAAGTGCTATAAGAGTTGTTACAGAGATAGGCAGCAGTCAGGATGGCTAGGGGAGGTTGAGTTGCTGTGAGTTCGGCTCCCAAAACAGGCTCAAGAGACCAACTGTGGATTTCCTTAGCCTGGCAGTGCAGCTCCTGTAGATCTGATGTGTTTCTGCCCTCTGCCTGAATAGCACGGCCTTGGCGTCTACCACCAGGATCCTGTAGTCCCCTGGCCCTCTCCAGAGACTGGTGTAGGGTGGTCAACTGAAAGTAAGCGAGAAAGTCGAATTCCGTGAGAAAATGTGCTACAAGGCGACAGGCAGCACAAAGAGACGTTCTGGCTTCCTCATTTGTTACTATTTAAGATGAGTCGGACAGTCGCAGCTTTCACCTTGGCTGTGGCTTAGTGTCAGTTATTAAAAAGTGCATCCATTTCTAGAACATCTCCCTTATTTCATTTAATTTTTTATTTTAAACAGCATCATATTTGTATAAGGGGAACAAATTTCATGTGTTTCGCACAGCAGGTTTAGGTGCCTGGTGATGCTCTGTGGCCCGCCCTCCCTCCTGCCTCTTCCTCCCTCAGAGCCTTTTTTGATTGTTACAGTGACATTCTTCGAGTTTGTTTCACAGTCACAGCTGAACACTTGGTTAGGTAAAGCATCCAACAAATACCAATAGGAAACAAAGCAAAACGCTATTTCTCAGGAGTGGAGACAATGGCTGTTAACATAATTAAATCTCAAAATGTCAGTGTCGCTCATATTACATTTTTGCTACTACGGATCGGTGAAAGCATGATCTTTGTCTTTTAAGCGACTGGTTTATTTCCCTAAACATAATGGTTTAAGCTCATTTGTAGCGTGTTGGGCCCATATGATGTTGGTTGTATTTTTTATACTTTTAAATTATGAAGATAATAGCTGAAATTGATCTTTGGACAAAAAGTTATTCAGAAAACACATTTTGGGTAAAATGAATGATGGGGAAATAAGTTGATTTTAATGAAGAAAAAAATATTTTAAAAACTTGTGTAGACGTGCATTTACATAGACAAGAACTTGTGAAGGATTAAATTTGTGTTTACAAATCCTTGCAGGAGGTCATGACACATGTTGTTATCTAATTCCCTTTTACCTGCTGGTGAAGTATGTCTCCCCGTGTTGGTTACAAGTCACCAGCCTCTGTCCTGCGCCTCCTGCCTTTCCCGCTGCACTTCCTTCCCTGCCTTGCTCGTTTCTCCGAAACAAGAAGAATGTTCAAATACTGCAGTGTGGACGAAGCCCTGGTAGTCAAGAAGTCAGGACCGAACGTGAAGGTGAAGCTTGAGAAGGCTATCCGCTAGAAGTGAGCTGCAGAGTTAGTGTGGAGTGCAGTGTTTGAGGCTGCTGCATTCAGCCCTCTGCCCTCGCAGTCAGAGTGTGAGCCCTGCGTCAGGAGCCGGCCGAGTCACAGACGGAGGACACAGCTGGGAGAGTGTGTGGGAGCGACATCTCGAGCAGGAAGTGAGGAAGTAGTCAGCAATGTGGCGGTGGAGGAGGGGCCCTCGGGTGGAGTGTGTTAGCTTGGTGGTAAAGTCACCTTGTCCCACCTCAGAGTTCCTAGCTGCATGTCCCACCTCTTCTCCTGACTCTAGTAACTCCTGGGAGGCAGCAGGCAGTGGTAAAGTACTTGGGTCCCTGTCACCACATGACACTCTCAGAGAAATTCAAAACATGGAAAAAAAATACTTATCCAGTGAAAACTAAGGACAGTGGTGTTCCCAGAAGAACACAGACCACAGACAGTGAATAACCTGCACTTGGGCGTGTTGCTGGATGAATGCATGGATGGATTTGTGGTTGAGTAATGTTACTATTGCAGAGAAGTCAAGTTAGAAGTGAAGCTGTGGGGCTGAGGCGGTGAGGCATTGGGCCAATCCTATGCCTGCTGCACCAGCATTTCATATGGGTGTTGGTTCAAGTCCCAGCTGCTCCACTTTCCATCCAGCTGCCTGTAACCTAGAAAAGCAGCAAAGATTGGCTGAAATCCTTGGGTGTTTGCACCCACATGGGAGACCCAGTAGACGCTCCTGGCTCCCGGTTGGCTCAGCTCTGGCCATGGCAGCCATTTGGAGAGTAAACCAGCAGATAGAAGGTGTCTCTAACTCTGACTTCCAAGTTAAATAAATAGTAAATTTTTTAAAGAAGAGAAAGAGAGAAAGATTTTCCGTCCAATGATTCACTCCCCAAGTGAGCACAGTGGCTGGTGCTATGCCGATCTGAAGCCAGGATCCAGGAATTTCTTCCAGGTCTCCCACACGGACACAGAGTCCCAAGGCTTTGGGCTGTCCTTGACTGCTTTCCCAGGCCACAAGCAGGGATCTGGATGGGAAGTGGAGCTGCCGGGATTAGAACCGGCACCCATATGGGATCCCGGGGCATTCAAGGCAAGGACTTTAGCCGCTAGGCCACACTGCCGGGTCCCAGTAGTAAATTTTTTAAAGGAGAGAGAGAAAGCAGTAAAACTATAGTTTACAAATTGACAATCCAGTGCCTGGAAAGAGCAGCAGTGGAATCGGGACTGACAATGTAGTTGGTGCGAGAAAGAATGGTATAGCAGGAGAGGAGCCACCAGGCATGAGTCACGGACACAGTGATTATGGTGTCTCTGTGTTCAGGCCCTGTGCCGTGGGGGCACAGAAAAAGAGCCTACATTAACCGGGAAGAAAAAGCTTCGCATAGTTGAGCGAAATTGAAGTTCTCAAGGGTAGCATAGGCTATGAGCAAAGACATTTGTGTGGACATTTTGTTTAATTGAGCGTTTAGAATGAGTCGGTGTTGGGGCCCGGCACAGTGGCCTAGCAGCTAAGGTCCTCGCCTTGAATGTGCCAGGATCCCATATGGATATCAGTTCTAATCCTGGCAGCTCCACTTTCCATCCAGCTCCCTGCTTGTGGCCTGGGAAAGCAGTCGAGGACGGCCCAATGCTTTGGGACCCTGCTCCCGTGTGGGGGACCTGGAAGAAGTTCTTGGCTCCTGGCTTTGGATTGGCACAGCACTGGCTATTGTGGCCGCTTGGGGAGTGGATCATCGGACAGAGGATCTTCCTCTCTGTTTCTCCTCCTCTCTCAATATCTGACTTTGCAGTAGAAATAAGTCTTTTAAAAAAAGAAGAATCTGTCAGTATTAACTCCATGAAAAGGGTGGACGCAGCCCAGGGCCCGAGAGTGTGGTCTGCATTCGGTGATCCCATCGGACCCAGATCTGCCATGAAGCCTAGTGAGGCACAGAGCTAGGAGGAGATGTTAGGAAGGTAAAGTGGGCAGGTGGAGGAAGGCATCTCGTGTCAGTTTGAGTAGTGGGGATTTGAGTCCAAGGATGTTAGGCTGTGATGAGGGATTTAAGGACTGGGGTACTCAGGTCTGTGGTTCAGAAGAAAATACACCAACTCTGCGTATTCATAAGAGTTGAAGTAGAGAGCATAGGATGGACGTGCCCGTGGCTCAGCCAGCTGGGCTGGGCGGAGCCTGCTGCCTTGCTCACAGGGAATGAGAGTGGCTGAGGTCAGTGTTGGCCACGCAGAGTTTGGCAGCACTCCTCAGGGACTCACGCTGAGGTGTTGGGTGGATAGTGGTAGGTCAAGGTCTGGGTCTTAGAGAGGGTTCATGCACCAGTTACTCTCCGCATGCTGAAGTACCTGGCTTCAGATCCTGCCTCTGTCCCCGAGTCCAGCCGCTGCTGACGCTCGTCCTGGAGGCAGCATGTGTCCGCACTGCTTCCCTGCTCTGTGCTTGGAAGACGTGGATTGGGCTCTGGCAGCTGGTCTCAACTGGGCCCAGTGCAGGCTGTTGTGGGCATCAGATAATGAGGCAGTAGATAAATCTATTTACGTTCATTTTGAATAAATAAATATTGTTTTAAAAAGTATAGATGTTAGAAGGAAAGACATTAAGTGAAATTTTTAGGGGGAGAGGGGGATGGAGTTCCGGGTGCAGATTGTACGGTTATGTGGGGGTCATCTGTATTTTTGAACTTTCCGTGTGATATGGGTGATGACGGGGCAAACTGTAGGGTTCATCCAGAGGAAGGGGATTGCCAAGCAGGAAGGACAAGGGAGCGAGGCAGTGTCACGTGCTGGCAAAGGAGCTGTTGAGATGACTGATGGTGATCTGGTTGAGTGGAGAGGCAGTGAATGAAACGGTAGACATCTGGATAGGGAGGTATGTTTGAGAGGTGAAGGAAGTCGAGACTCAATGAGGTTGATGCATTGAGAATTATCCAGTGAGGATGCAGGAACAGAGCAACTGTGGAGTGGCCTAAGTTCAAGCTTTTAGGCAGCCAGCAAGAAAGGTCATGAGATGTTGTGGGATGGAGGAAGGGATGAGCAGATCAAAGACCTGGTTACACAGGTTGTAGACAGTTCGCACACATGAACACTGAACCCAGCAGAACAGTGCCAGGGCTTGGTGAAAACAAACTTCGGATTGAGAGGAAGCGGCAAGCTCGCAGATGGATACGCAAAAGGGAGGTGGATTGGTGGCAGGAGCCTCCCAGGGCGTGACTCAAGGCTGGGAGCTTGGTGCGGGGTGAGAGGCTACTACAGACGAGCACTGCGGCCAGAGAAGTGTGCGTGGGAGAATGGGCCAGCAGCTCCACCCCAACCTTCCTAGAAGCGGAGTGGCCGGCATTCCCACTGAAGGTGCAGGCAGCAGGAGGGAGGAGGCTGTGTGACCCGGAAGCGGCGCATCACTTGGTGGTACTTCTCAGTGCCTAGGGGGTGTCTGATGGCTTTCCCATTCAGTTCAGAGAGTAAAATGGACAGGGCCTCAGCGACTGAGTTAGCGGTCACCTGCAGGTGCCTTAGCTCTGATGCAAGGAGTCAAAACATTGTCAGTCAGCTTCTTTAGATGCAGTTCTGAGTATTTCTGTAATTTCTATTTGTCACACTGGGAGTCTGCTACTATTATTCATATTTTTATATGGTTTTGATATGTCGACCTCATGGTCATTGTATATTTGAATAGAACCTCTTTCATTTTATTAATGTTTTGGGGAAATTCTACGTGAAATAAATACAAAAACTGTTTTCTTTTTTTTTCTCTTTCAGTACCACCAAATATTTATGGCTCTAAGGAACTTGCGCAACTTACAGTCATTGAAGGGAATCTTGCGAGTCTGTTGTGTGAATCAAGTGGTATCCCACCCGCAAACATTGTCTGGAAGAAGAACGGTCAGTGTCCTCACTGAGCAGTTGCGAGATTAAATATCAATAGAGAGCGAGTCCTCCTTTTATTGCACACAGGCTAGTTTCTGAGCCCGTCTTCCCGGAGCCTGCATGCTGCGTGCTGGGCGGCAGATGGCTTTATGTTAATGTGTAGTCTGCGAGGCCTCTGCACGTATCCGGATGGAAACATATACTGTGCGATTAACTGCCCCGCTGCAAAAATCACTTCTCTGTATAAATTGTTCTTTTATTTCTTGTCCTGTGAAACAGCTATCCTTGTCAAGAATCCACTATTCAGACAACTAAATTTTGTTTCCTTAAATAGATTCTGAGACCAATCTCCAAGGGCCAGGCATTTGGGCACACATGGTGCCTTGGCACAGCCTGGGGCTCTGCGCCCCGTAGCCTGTGCCCGGGTTCAGGCCCTGCCCGCTCCTCAGTGGCCAGTTCCCTGCTGTCTGCCTTGACTTCCTGCACTGGACTCCCAGCTCCTGCCCGTGGCCTGCCCGCACCCATTTGTTGTGGAAACTACGGCAAAGGAATCAGTAGATGGAGTGTTTCTTTCTGCCTTTCAAAATAAATTGTTAGGAGAGATTTTCTAAAGATGACATCTTGTTCTATTTTCAGAGTTTTACAATGTTATCTTGAATCATTCTGCTGGGCAGATTTTTAGATTACTCAGCGAAACATCTGTGCCCAGTGAATGTTAAATAGATTGTGTATGTTTTCAGTTTGTTTAAACTTTAGTGTTTTAATTTACAGGCCAAGGAGTGGTTAGATTATAGTGCCACCTGCCCTTTATATACTTGAGCTAGGCAGCAAGTACATGATATACATGCCTTTCAGAGTACGCACAGAATGTGCACTGACTGCCTCCCGGCCTGCTGTTTTTCTCCGCAGGCTCCCCTGTGTTGCCTGACTCCTTGGGGCGAGTCCGGATTTTATCTGGAGGCAGACAGTTGCAAATTTCAGTGGCTGAAAAATCTGACGCAGGACTCTATACATGTGTGGCATCAAATGCTGCTGGAACAGCGAAGGAAGACTACACTCTGCAAGTGTACAGTGAGTTACTGCTTCGCCAGGCTTCCTGCACAGCGCTAAGTGTGTCCTTCCTTTACAGTGGCTCTGTATTTGTAAGATTCCTTCCCTTGTGGTGCTGTGTATCGATGGTGTTGAGCGTGGTCACCTCTCCCTGCCTGCCATCGGTTCAGCCGGTGGTCGGCGGCAGCTCACCCACAGACACGCGTGGTCACCTCTCCCTGCCTGCTGTCGGTTCAGCCAGTGGTCGGCGGCAGCTCACCCACAGACACGTGTGGTCACCTCTCCCTGCCTGCCGACGGTTCAGCCGGTGTTCAGCAACAGCTTGCCCAACAGACACACCAGGTGCCTGCATGTAGCTGTGACTTCCTCAGGGCGTGTGGAGGACTGAGCAGAAAAGCAGCTAAGTGGATGGCCAAGATGTGGCTTGGTATCAAAGTATGTTTATTTAGAATGTAAAATAATAATAATGATAACTGTTTCCCGACTTTGGGAGAGCTGACTGACTCTAGGAATTCAGCTGCCGCCTGCACCGTTCAGCCCTGGACCGGCAAGCTCGGCGAGGTTTGCTGTGGTTGGCTGAGCTCTTGCGGCTCGGGTTGTAGAAGTCGTGGCTCTGGCGAACAGGGCTTCTGTTGCTGGCCTGGGCGTCTTCCCTCCCACGTCTATAGGAGAGTTGTGTACTGTTTGTCTTTGGGATCAGTCTCCATGGAGTGAGTACTCTGGAAACTGGCTATGGGTGATTAAAACAAACAGAACAGCAACATAGAAAGATAGAGTTCTGTTATATTTATCATTAATTTGCTGTGACCCTGAGAATCTTATGTACTAATAAGTTCTTTTAGTTTAGAAAAATAAAAATAATAAAGCAAGTGGAAGTTGATTTTTTTTTTTCTCACAACGAAAAATGTGAGTGCGGGAGAGTTGGCTAGCATCTTTGCCATGTCCAGGGGGGCTCTCTCGGTCTGTGCTTCACTTCACCGTCTCAGTGTGGCTGCTGGGCTGTGCTGTCAAGTCCACACTGACAGCCAGAGGCTGTGGAAAAGGGGCATGCTTCCCTTTCCTGGGGGAGCCAAGAACTTCCCAGCACGCCCCCAACACCTGACCCGTGTTTGTAGGTTTTATATGGTCGAGTTGATTGAAGTGGCCTCTGTAATTCCCAAGGAAGACTAGGGAAGAGCCTTGTCTTTCCAGCTCCCTAGCAGAAGGCAGAGGGGCCGAAGCCAGCCGCAGTACCCGTCGGCACAGTCACGCCAGGAGGACTGTGCCGCAGTACCTGTCGGCACAGTCACACCAGGAGGACTGGGAAGCAGAGCTGCCTGTGGCGGCTCTCGTCATGTGAACCCCTTCTCGAAGGCAGAAGCTAGGCAGCTGGGCATTCTTTTCTGGCTGTGTCAGCAGCTCATTTCAGGTGCAGACACAGGAGAAACCTTAGAGAACATCTACCTATCTGTATGTCTGCTGACATAAAAATGTACCTGTAACTTTGACTGATGGAAACTCCTAAGACAGAGATGAGGCATACACTGTCCTGTTTCATTTTGTCTCCCACCCGTCCCCAGTTCGACCAGCCATCGTGGGCAGTGGCAGCCACCCTACTGAGATTGTGGTGACGCGAGGGAAGGGCATTTCCTTGGAGTGTGCGGTGCAGGGGTTTCCTCCACCCATGGTGACCTGGATGAAGGACGGCCGGCCCTTGACCAAGGGAAGGGACGTGGAAGTCCTGGATGAGGGTCGCACGCTGCAGCTGAAGGACGCTCACGTGTCTGACACAGGCCGTTACGTGTGTGTGGCAACGAATGAAGCAGGGATGGCTGACAGAAAATATGACTTAAGTGTTCATGGTAAGTCAGAAGTGACTCAGGAGGGCTATTTCTTGGCTGATAAGACCTGCGTCTTTTGCGGATGGATGGGCTGTGTTTCTGAAACACCTCCCGTGGCCTGCATCCCAGAGCTAAGCATGTGCTGGATATTCTTTCAGGAACGCACACAGTGAAGTCGAAAATTCTATCTTCAGGTACTTTCAGCTTGATGCCATCCCAAGTTAAACCCTTGATTCCATGTTTTCCGAGTGAGCTTTCCGGGCTCGTGTAAACGGGTCTGTCTGCGAGCTGCCCGAGTCTACCTCAGTAGAGCACTCGCTGTCCTTAAGTCAGCTGGGTTACTCGGATTAGCCACAGATGTCCATAGGAATAGAGCACACACACACACACACACACACACACACACACACACAGGTAGGGACTATTTATTTGGATGTATACAATTTGAACTATAATTTTAATATCTGTAGAAGTAATGATAAACTTAACAGACACAGATGTTACAACTTGAATTTTAAAAAAATGTGTTCTGTTCCTTAGACAGACAGGGATGGGCAGTCAGAGTGGATTCCCTGTCTTGTGGCCCAAGCCAGGATCCAGAAGCCATTTACTTGAGCCATCACTACCACCTCTCAGGGTTGGCACTAGCAGGAACCAGAGCAGGAGTTGAACCCAGATCCCTGGAAGGGGGGCACGTGTCCTGCATGGCATCCTGCAGAAGTCTCAAACAAGCTGTGTGCCAACCCACAAAGCTCATGGCTTAATCCGGTGAAGGAATGCATGAAGCCCAGCATCCATAACCTGCAGTTTGCAAGCACTGCACCCATCAAAGCCAAAAGAAACAATGCAACCTTAAATTCATTGGAAGTATCTTTTTAATATCATGCTGTTAATGTTTAAGATTAGAATTGTTTTTTGAAAAGTTGTGCCAGTGAGAGGATCATGAATCCATGTCATGAATTCTCCATGAAGAGAAGAATTGCTGCGGGAGTAACAGTGGAAGAGTGGCTTGCTTCTCAGAGTGGGGAAGAAGTGACACACGCACTTCCAGAAATGTCACACTTTTACAGCAGAAATCAAAATGTTCATTGTTGTGATTGCTTGTCTTGCTCACTGTTGGTTAGGAAAGCTGGAGTTTCGTTATTACCACCAAGAGTCTTAGTGCTGGTGTTTGCTCTGTAGGAGCTGTCTTCCTTCTCACTTCCTGTTGGTTTGCTTTTGCCTTGCAGCACCACCAAGCTTTATAGGGAACCAGGGGGCAGCTGAAAACATCAGTGTGGTGGAAAAGAGCCCGGTGTCCCTGACCTGCGAGGCTTCAGGAATCCCTCTGCCCTCAGTGACCTGGCTCAAGGACGGCTGGCCCGTCAGCCTCAGCGCCTCCGCCAGGATCCTCTCAGGTACTTCCCGTCCCAGCAGCCAGGGCGTCTGTTCAGCCTGAACGCCTCGCTTCTCCTTGCTGCCGTAGCTTCTGTGAAACACACTGAGTCATCTTAACGAAAAGCTACTTAGGCTATTTAAGGAAGGTGTAGGGGGCTCTGCGAGGTTGGGGGAACCTGTCCCTGGATTCCTTGAAAAAGTAAGCTGACCTAACGCTTGTTTCTTCACTCATGGGGCATTTGTGCCGTAATGGGGGCCAGTTTACAAAGTGAAGGATTAGGAGAGACAAAACCAAACCCTAAGTTACAGCGAGTCTTGTTACCCAGTAAGCCACGTGGGCATTCTGCTGTGAACAAGAATCTCAGCTCCCGCGTGACAGCTGGAGGTGTTTGCGTTTGTAGGAGCGGAGAGTTTCCTGTGAGCTAAGATTTGATCATAACTGTAGAGAAAAGCCGGTTGGCATACTCCTTGTCCAAGTTTGAGGGGGACCAGGGTGGCTTCTCCAGAGGGATTCACCCAGGTGGTGGCTGCTGCAGGCGGGTGGTGCCACGGGAGCTGTGCCTGGCATGGGGAGGATGGCCTGGACATGAGAGGAGAAGGTTCAGCCAAGTCTGTGGTTAGTGAACAGCTCCAGTACTTAGAACAAGACCTGCTATGTTGAACGAGGGCTTCCAGATTTAAACATACCTCATGCTAGGACTTTGGAGTCAAACCATGCAAGAGAAAGATTAAATAAATGCCTGCACTTAATTTCAACAAAGGCTTTAAATGTTACCAGGGGATACAGGTTCAGACTCCTTCACAGGAAAAGACCCCAGAATGGCTGACTCAGTTTACGTTGACAGGGTGAGGTACTTATCAGAAACAAATGCATTATTGCATTTCCTGTTACATCAGAAAGAACATATGATATCTTGTGCCTTTGGGATTAGCTTATTTCACTGAGCATAATTGCCCCTGGTTGGGATCATTTTGTTGCAAATGGTAGAATTTCACTCTTTTTAGTAGGTTAGTATTCCATAGAGTAGGTGTAGCGTGGTTTCTTTATCCATTCCTCTTTCGACAGGCATGCTGGGTTATTTCCTTGTCTTTGCTGCTGTAGGTTGTGTTGCTATAAATATAGGCTTGCAGGTCTCATTCGCAGATTCCATTTCCTTTGGCCATATTCCCAGCAGTGGGATAGCTGGGTCGTATAGTAGATCAATTTTCAGTTGTCTTAGCACTCTATGCTGACTTCCATAGTAGCTGCACTAGCCTACGCTCCCTCCAACAGTTCCTTTCTCCCCACATCCATGCCTGCAGGTGTTGGTAGTAGATTTCCAAATGGAAGGGTCATAGATGTGAAAGGGTATGTTGCTTTTGTCTAATCTCAAAGATCACAATTAATGTCAGTGCAGGGAGATTCTGGGAGCAGACTGAGAAATGACTCAAAGAAGCCATTTTTTTAATTGTGGTGGTAAACTTCCTGCCTAGAGTGCCAGGCCATGCTAGCACCTTCAGTGTGCTAACTCCCCCTTCATTGCATGTCAAGTGAGGGTGTTAGGTTGGCTGTCAGGGTCTCTTTGGGGCTGAAGTCAGTTGATGTGGAGAAACGAATGCCAGGCTTGCGTCTGGGGCAGCCTCTGGGGCATGCGGGATGCCTGTCGTGGATAGAGTGGTGCAAGCTCTGTGGCCGCCCTGTCCTTGGAAGCTGTGGCGCTCCTTCCTGGACTGCCACGTGTCCACAGGAAATGCGTCGTCACATCTGATTGACATTTGGTTACCAGAAACATGAGCACATTATATTCTCATCTGAAAATCATCCTCTTATTTGTGGCTTTTGAACAAAATTTCCATTTGCTGAGAAAATAGGAACTTGTTAAATCCAGTGGCTACAACTTTAGTTCCTCTCCTTGGAAACAGCAATCGAGGGTGATATCCTGGGCCTCACCGCAGATTTGCAGGGTGGTAGTTTGCTTTGATTTGAAGGTGCTTTCCTGGACTACAAACTAGAGTCCTGAGCAGCCTAGGAGAAGTGCCTCCCCCTGTGAGTGCTGCCAAGGAGCCCTGGCATCTCCGAATCCCGTCGTGTGTGTGTGAGAGGAGGGAGAAGCAATGCGCGCAGGGGAACTGCCATCAACGGTTACACGTGGGCTGTCTAGAGTAGCCCTCCTGAGACAGGCCCTGCTGCTTTTCTGAAAGCAGCGCTTGGCTGAAGCCATCGGCCGAGACCAGACAGACGCTGTAGAAATGTACACAAGTGTAACTGCCAGTCAGCTTGTTTTTGTGGGTCACTGGCTGGAGTGAGAGGGCCAGGAAAGACCCCTCACCTCTGAGGCTGGGGTGAGGGCTGGGGCCAGCAGTGACTCCAAGAAATCGCGCTGCTTTGCGCAGTCTCGGCTGGCATCAGTGACTGAGGTCACAGCGAGGGACAAAAAGGACCAGTTTCAAACAACCAGCTATGTTTATCTAAATAAGAAACTCTTAGATCCCCTTCCAGAGCACTGCTGAGAACACCCCATGCAGATGAGAGCCCCACCAAACCAGATCTGGGTGAATTTGCGTGTGTGAATGTTATGTCTGTTACCTTTTTTTGGTCTTCAAGCTCAGGATGCTAAGTTTAGCTGTGCCAGTTGGAAAATGATTGCAAAATCTGAGAAAGGTCTTGGTGTTTTCCTTGGAGCTTCCCACCTTGGTGTGCTCTGACATCTGGGCAGGCCTTCAGCTCGCTGCTTGGCTCCTGCATCTTGGCGCTCTCATGCAGTCCCCTCCAGGTTACAGCCTCAGGCTGGATGCTTTACCCAGAGGAAGAACCTTTCTTCAAATGAACGTTACCCAGGAGCTCATTCCGAACGGCCTCAGCTCTGTAAGAGGTGACCCCATGGCTTTTGATCCAGTTAGAGGAGCGTAGGGGCCCAGGACACTCCTGAAAGCTGGGAGTCCGGCTAGATGGCTTCAGCACCCAGGGAGTCCATGTCCCCACATCTGGGCTGCTGCCATGCTGGTGTGTTCCGATTCCATCTGCCAGCAGCAAAGTGGCAGCTTTGCCTAGATGTCCGGTCACCATTTTCTGAAGCTCAGTGTCATCTGCAGTTGTGTTGATTTTGAAGTCACCTGGTGGTTCGTTTCTGCAGGAGGCAGGACACTCCGGCTGACGCAGACCAGGGTCGAGGACACGGGCCAGTACACATGCGTCGTCAGGAATGCAGCGGGCGAAGGAAGAAAACTCTTTGGACTTTCAGTACTGGGTACTTTGATCGTTTGTAATATCTGCAAGTTGGCTTGAATACTTGCTGGAAGTTGAGTTGAAACTGATTTACAGCTTCATCTCGTGCCGGAGTGTTCTTTGGGCCCTGGGCTGACTCTGGGCAAGAATTCAATGTTAGGATTGTCAGGAGACCATCGGTCTGATGATTTAGCTAAAACGCCTTGTCTTGCTAGTTCACAGTTGTCAACAGTGTTCTTGAGATGCTAAATGACTTGTTTATTGCGAGTGCTTCTTAGAGCTATGGTGGGGGAAATAAATGTCGAGTAAATGTTTTACTCTTGATTTGTTAAGCAATTTGTGTCCAGACTTTGTGATTTATATTATAATAAAACTCATTATAATTGGATTCATGGCATAAAAACTTTATGCCTTAAAAGTAGTATTGATGAGAATGTTATGACATTTCAGTAATCATGTCATGAATGGTAATTTGGAGATTTGTTTTAAGAATTACAGCTTTCCAAAAATGTAATTGTGGATGCCTCTAAAATATCCCTGCTGTCAGAGCTAACAGTCGCTGTGTTTCTGTGTTGCTTTGTTTTCTTTTTTAGTTCCACCTCACATTGTAGGTGACAGTCCCCTGGAAGCTGTGACAGTGAAAGAGAAGCACAGTGTGACACTGACCTGTGAGGTGACAGGTGAGCGCTCTGCCCCCTCCGCTGCTGCCCCTACCCTCTGCCCTCTGACCCGGGTGCCTGCAGGTGCCCCCTCCGCTGCTGCCCCTACCCTCTGCCCTCTGACCCGGGTGCCTGCAGGTGCAGCCTCTGCAGCCGAATCTGAGTTCCTTCCCGCCTAGTCGCATGTAGAGGATCCCCCATGGGTTCTGTGGAGATAAGAGGCAGGTGCCCGGGAGAAAGGAAGGGCAGCAGCCAGAGCTGGAGGAAGACACTGGCCCTTGTTTGAATTCAACGCACTCTTTTCTTCCCTCTGCCTTTTTCTGTCCCAGCTTGCGTTCCTTGCTGTGTCCTTCCTGGGTTCTGCTTTTCCCATTGTCCTGAAACTCATTTGAAAGAAGCCAGATGGACATCGTAGTGTGAAGATGACTTTATTGTATGGTGGGAATTACTGTCATCTCATCACATGTTACAAAGAGACTAGAGACTAGGAAAGATACATTAAAAATGAATAATTACAAAAGCAGTTTGACATCTTTACCGGCAAATTGGATTTGTTGCTGGGAATCAGAGTAGACACAGCTGCAGGCACTTCTCCAGCCTGATTTCTGCTCTAAGCCGTCTTACAAGGTTAAAGGAGCAGAGAGTGACCCCTTAACAGTTCATGAGAAGTTCACATTTGAAGGGAGGTTTGATTAGCTTGTTATTTTCTTGTTTACATACTTTGTATGAACAGTAGAAATAAGGAAGCAAGGAAATGTTTCTGTTGTCAGGGGCAGATCTAAAGAGTGCGACGGACACTCTGACTGAACCTATCATGTTCCTTCTGGAAACATGGTCCCAACAGCAAATGCTGCTCGGTGAACAGTCACCTTCATTTCACACCGTTCTTCCCTTGCGGTCTGCAGTTGTATCATCCGAGCCTTCCATTCCGAACACGATTTGATTGCCGTTGAAATGTCAAAAATTATTTTAATACTTTAAAACAACATTAGTGTCACTGCAAACTAAATATTAAATTGCTATACTAACGATATACCTGTATCTTTATATCTGTCTATATGCTGGAATCCTGATGCAAACTCAAAATAGCTGAGTTGTTCAATTAGATGTTTTACATTTTTACAGATTTTTCTGCAAAAATATAGATTTGTAAAAAATGCAGCATGAGTGCAGAGATGTTTGTAATCATTTTCATAAAAGTGCATCCACATTTTTAAGTGTGGTACAAATTTAGTGAAACACACAAGCCAATTTGGAATCATTTCACTTACAAATGGGAACTAACCTACATTTGGAAATGGGTTGTGATCTGTGTATTTTAGTCATAGCAGAATCATCGTCACCGTACAATGGTGAGTTTGTAAGTTGATTTTAAAGTCAGTGCTCACAGCATTATCTTAGAAGTAGGGGATGTAGAAAGGGAAATGAGTGAAAAACTCCTGTTTTAAACTTTAAGCACTACAGACTTGAGGCTTGTGACCAACTCGCAGAAATGGCTTTTTCTCACAGGGCATCCAGTGCCCAACGTCACGTGGCACAGAGACGGACAGCTGCTGCAGGAGGACGGAGCCCATCGCCTTTTGTCCGGTGGCCGTTTTCTGCAGATCAGCAGTGCCCAAGTGTCGCACGCTGGACGATACACATGCCTGGCGTCCAATCCAGCTGGGGACAAGAGCAAGAGTTTCAGCCTGACTGTATTTGGTTAGTATAAGTTTCGCTTCAGGTTTTGAAGAACCAAACAGGAGTATGACTAAATATTCTATTTTCTCTGCTTAATGCTTTTATTGTATGAGACTGGCTTTCTGGCATAATCCTGCGGTTTCAGCATCCAGTATGGGCACAGATTCTAGTCCTGCTTGCCCTTCTTTCTGTCCAGCTCCCTGCTGATGGCCTGGGGAAAGCAGCAGAAAGTGGCCCAGGTATTAGAGTAGTGTAGTTTATCCCCATCTACGTAATTGTCATTTCCTATAAATTACTGGTGTTTGAAAGCAGTATCTGCGACCCAGATATTTCCCGCGAGATTCAAATGTCTGTGTGGACGTTGAAATGCCTCCGAGGCACTTCAGATTCCAGCTATTGAGAGAGCAAGCATCTTCCCTGCCTAAGCGAGAAGACCTTTCTGCATTTTCTGTTTACAAGCAGATAGACTAACAGAAAAAACCTGGAGTTGTCTTTGACCCCTCACATTGTATGATCGAGTCTGCCTGTCAATGTCCCCTGCCTTTCTGTAGTCAATCCTTCCTTCAGTCCCGCACCATCTCCTAGGAACCAGTGTTCCTCTGTGCTCTTGCACCCAGTTTGCTTTTAATCCCATTCATTGATGGATTGGAAAGGCAGAAGGGACACACAGAGACAGAGGTTCCCAGACACCCACCACAGCTGGTGCCAGAAACCACAGCTAGCCAACCACTCAATCGTGCTGTGCTCCGGGGGTCGCCCTTAGCAGGGAGCCGGCATGGGAACTCCAGCACATGAGCTTGGGTGTGGGACAGGGGCATCTTGACTGCTGCCCACTCCTGTTGCTGCCAGTGTGGCCTTGAAACTGTTCTCTGAGTACTCCCGGCTTGCCCTTCCCTATCCACCTGTTCACCATTATGAGTCCTTCAGGCCCGTTTTCAGATACTCCGAAACCCACATCTCAGCCACATCTCAGACGGGACTTGGTGCCCTTCCTCGCTCACCTGCCCCGATATTCCTGTCATCACTACCTCTTTCTGCAGAATGTTGGGTTTCCTTCATTTCTGTATAGATTTTATTGATTTTTTTTGAAAGCCAGAGTTAGAGATCTTCCACCTGCTGATTCGCTCCTCAAATGATCATATCGACCTGGGGCGGGGCCAGCTCAAAGCCTCAAGCCCGACGTTTTTCTGGGTCTTCCATGTGGGTTGTAGAGGCCCAAAGACTTGGGGTGTCCTATTCTGCTTTCCCAAGCAAATGAGCCGGGAGCTCGATTGAAAGTGGAACAGCCAGGGCTCAAATTGGCACACACATGGGATGTCAGGGCTGCGGAAGGCAGCCAGTGCACTGAGCCACGTGCCAGCCCATGAATTCCTTCTTTAGGTCTTACCTCCTCCTTTAACGAGTGAGTGCTGGGGTAACCTCACTGCTTGTGTGTAGAAGAACAGTCTGTCAGTTGCATTCTGTAAGTTAAGAAATGGAATTATACAATTATACAAATAAATACATTGGAAATGTAGAAATGGATGTTTAAAAAACTCTGTAAAACACATCTTCAGGGCCCAGCATGGTAGCCTAGTGGCTTAAGTCCTCACTTTGCATGAGCCAGGATCCTGTATTGGCCCCAGTTCTGATCCCGGTGGCCCTGCTTCCCATCCAGCTCCCTGCTTGTGGCCTGGGAAGCAGTCCAGGACAGCCCAATGCCTTAGGACCCTGAACCCGCATGGGAGACCTGGGAGAAGCTCCTGGCTTAGGATTGGTTCAGCTCTGGCCTTTGTGGCCATTTGAGCAGCGAACTAATACATAGAAGATCTTTCTCTCTATCTCTCCTTCTCTCTGTACATCTGCCTTTCCAATAAAAAATATTTTTTTTTAATAAAAGACAACCAATAGCCCTGTGAAGCAAAACAGTCCTGGGTGATGGAAATGAACAGACATTTTCCGAAAGAACAAATTGGCTAATAAACATATGAAAAAATGCTCAGGCAATGTCAGAGAGGTACAAATGAAAACCACATTGAGGTTCCACCTAACTCCAGTGAGACTGGTCTCCATTCAGAACTCCACTAACAACACCTGCTGATGTGGCTGTGGGAAGAAAGTTACCCTCCTGCAATCTTGGTGGGAGTGTATAACCACTGTGGAAGTCAGTATGGAGAGTGCTAAGAGAACTGAAAACAAACCTGCCATATGACCCAGCTGTCGCCCTGCTGGGAGTATATGCCATGGAAATGGGATCTGTGTGTGAGAAAGGGATCCGTAACGCTATATTCACAGCAACATAGTCTACAAGAGCGAAGACATGGAAACAGCCCAGATGCCTGTCCAGAGAGGAGTGAGTGAAGAAAGTGGTACATCTACTCCATGGAGACTACTCAGCCATGAAAAAGAATGAAATGCTGCCATTTGCAACCGAATAATTCCAACTAGAGACCATTACGCTCAGTGAAATAAGTCAACCCCAAAAGGACAAGTATCATATGTTCTCTCTGATACAAGGCGGTTTGCTTGCAAAACACAAGATCAATGGCCCTTTCAGTACTGTTTTTGCTACATCTCATGCATTTTGATATTTTTGTTTTTATTTTCATTCTTCAAAATAGTTTCTCTTCTCTTATTAAGTTCTTTACTACCACATAGGTCACACAATAGCATCTTCCCCAGGAAGGTGTTTGATTTACTTTTTCATTTCTTCAGCAACACACTGGTTATTCAGTAGCATGTTACTTCATGCTATTGTAAATTCTGTGTTTTTCCTTTTGATGTTGATTTTGCTTTATGGCTTTTCATTTATAGCAAAGTGTAGTAACTGTGAAGCAGAGACTGTCCCATACAGATGTGAACATCGAATGCAGTGTGCATCTTTACTTAGAAACCATAGATGGACTCCCAGTGAAACTGTTAACTATCTTCACAATAGGACGCTGGACTGTCTCGCTGTCTACACCTATAGTATCAGCATACACTTAAACAGCAGCATGATGGACTTAGGCCTGTTTATGAAGGACTGTACTATTGTAATAATATGGGGAAAATCTGTGGAGGTAGGGGGGTAAGGGAAATCCCCAAACCTGTGGAATTGCATCATAAGATAATTTTTAAAATTAAAAAAGAAAACGAAATTTAAAAAGCAAAAGCATGTCTTCAAATGTTAAATGTTTTTCAGTTTCTCCAACAATCGCCGGCGTGGGCAGTGACAGCAGCCCGGAAGACGTCACTGTTGTCCTTCACAGCCCCACGTCTCTGGCCTGCGAGGCCTACTCCTACCCTCCAGCTACCATCACGTGGTCTAAGGGGGGCGTGCCTTTGGAGTCTAACCAACACGTTCGGATTCTCCCAGGTAATGCATTCACTTCAGCTGCGCTGTGTCATCTGCTGTCACAGAAAAGCAGAATCGTTTTGGTTACTTGTTTTGAAAGGCAACATTAATGTCTTAATTTCTAATGTTTGTATATATCTTAATGATCTAAGGTACTAAAATAATGTTTTGAAAGATCAGGATAATAACTAAGTGAAAAAATAATGCTACCATATAATCAGTTGCCAAACTAATCTGGATTTAAAAGGCGAGAGGTTGATTTCTTATTGAACATTGAAAGAGAGTTTGTGTTTGAGAGTTTATTTATTGTTTTATTTATTGTTTTGTTGATGTATTTATTTGAGAGAGCTCTCAGTAATTCCCCAGATGGCCACAGTGGCTGGAACTAGACCAGGCTGGAGCTCTTGAGCCAAGAGCTTTATCCAGGACTCCAAGGGGGTGACGGACACCTTACTACCTGACCCATTTTCTGCTGTCCTCCAAGTACAGGCTAGGAGCTAGAAAGAGGGACAGAATCATAACTCAAACCCAGAAACTCCCCAAGGGAGGGCAAGCATCCCTGGAATTTAATAGGCAGGCCCAGCACTACCACAATTCCTCTTTGATGCTGGCAGTGTATATAATATAGAACTGAAATGTGTGAACTCTGGGTTTAAATCACTGTCTCATGGAGAAAAGATAGTATCTGTTAAAAGTTTCTCAGCAGCATGAACCATGAATAATCATGGCTTATAAATGATCCAGGAGCATGATAGATTGAGTGGTAAAATTTTATAAGGAAAGAAGAAACGGCTACCATGGGCTGAACTTGTCAGAAACAGCTTTGTTGCTTCGTCAGAAATTTGAATAGACATTCAAGAAATTTCTAGAAAATAGTGGATTTGGAAATGAGTTAGGAAAGCTTTCACATCCGTTAGATTGACTCAGACGAAAAAGGTGCAGAGAGGGCATGGCCGGCTCTGTGCTGGTGAACTTCTCAGCCCAAGAGTGGTGGCTGGTCTGAGGTACAGGTGTGATGTGCGTAATGGTCATGTGTTACAGGTGGCATGTGTGTGCTGTGTGTCTGTATGTATGATGTATGTGTCTGGGTGTTCGTATGTGGTGTGTGTGCAGTGAGTGTTGTGAATGTGTGGTGTCTGTGTGTGCCGTGTGTGTGGCAGGGAGGAGAGGGTCCAAAGCTGGAGTCCTGTTTGGATTCCTGGATTGAAGAGTTTTAGCTCAGTCCATGAGGACTGTTGAAGGGGCCAGCGCCCTGAGGCCCGCCGCACGGCTGAGAGGATGGCATAGCAGGGCAGAAACGGAGGAGCACGTGGTGTCTGCAGGCGCGGCGCTGAGCTGCAGTGCAGTGACGCCTGCCCAGCATGTGCCCCAGTGCGGGCACACAGTGGAGAGTCCTGCTTGCTGTCGGAGCCGCCAGCCCTGCCCCCGGGTGCTTGCTCTGCCTCCACGGTGCCTTCAAGGACTTGATGTCCCGTGGTTTTCCAGGGGGACGAACACTGCAGATCCCAAATGTGCGGGAGGACGATGCTGGGAGGTACTCGTGTGTGGCCACTAACGAGGCTGGCGAGATGGCCAAGCACTACGAACTGAAGGTCTACAGTAAGTGCTCCGTGAACACTCCTTGTTCTCTCTGTCGCATTCCTCGTTCCTGATAATTCAGGATGGCCGTCTGTGCAGCTTGCTGCGCGAGAATGGGAGTAAAGGGAGCCTTGTACCCGTGACCGCACACTTACCGTGGCGAAGCGCCCACTCTGCTCACTCCCCTTTGGTGAGGTGGTGTTGGGTTCTCTGCCTCTGATTTTCCGGCTTGCTTCTGCGTTACTAGCTGAGCTGACAAAACTGTGGCTGTGTGTCGCCTGAGTGAGGTTTGGTGGCCTGAACTGTTCCAGTGTGCCTTGACCCATTAAAGAAGAAAGGCTTGTAGGGACATGAGTAGAATCTGCATTTCAGGACAGATTGTCTCTCTCATGCCCTTCTGGTGCCTGCCTGGATAGCTTGATGACCAATAGCTGAGTGTATGTGGTGGCTTGTATGCAGGCTGGGTCTGGAACAAACAAACCTAACTTCTCCGGGAAGCATGGGAGCCTGCTCCACTTCGTCGGAGGGACAGGATGGCGGGGTCCAAACACCTGCTTTACAAGGTGCTGGCATCGGCACTTCCTGGCGAAGCAGTCGTCTCAGTACTTCTGGGGTATTTGTATTGATGATCACTATGGGCTAACTCTTTAATCTTTGTTTTATGCAGTTCCACCCGTAATCAGTAAAGGGGACCTCTGGGGACCAGGCATTTACCCGAAAGAAGTGAACATCAAAGTCAACAACACGCTGACCTTGGAATGCGAAGCCTACGCGGTTCCTTCTGCCTCGCTCAGCTGGTACAAGGATGGACAGGCCAGTCACAGTTTAGCTTTTTTTCACTTGCTGCTGATTTCTAAAAGACTTAAATGGACAGTGGAAAAAATAAAATGTACACAGAGAGCTGTTGTGACTTTAAAACTAGCAAATCTCATGCCCCTGGTATCTCAAGCTCAAGTACCTGAAACAGGCTGCACACTTTGCTGGGAAGTGTGTACTATTCCAGAAGGCTGACTCGCTCCCTGCCCTCTGCATTAATCAGGGCACAGAGTTGCCATCGTGTGGTTTTACAAAATAAGTAAGTGTAACAAACAGTACCTCAACAGTATCAGCAAGATGGGGTACCTTGGATGCTAAATGAACTCGGGGTTTGGATAAATGACTTCCGCTGTTATAAAATGTGACATTCTGCCTGTTGTTCACGCTGTGTTTGGTACGTGTGTGAGGTGGCCGCGCTGCCGTTGGCCTGCCTTCCGCATAACCAGCTCCAAGGAAGCTCCGTTCCCACTGGAGACGTGCAGGTCGCAGTCCTGACTCAGAGCACAGCACATGGGATTTTTGCGGTACTGGTAGCTTGAAAAAAATGACTGGAAGCCATTGTCAAAAAAAAGTGTAGAACTCCCACTGAGCTCTGATTTTCTGTTTCTAGTTTCATTTCTGACTAAAAGCAGACTGCTTGCTACACCAATCCTACAAATAATCTTTTCTCCTTTGAAACCATGTTGTTAACATTTCTCTGAAGCCTTTTTACACCTGTAGTTATATATGCTTTCACACATAGAAAAAATACAGATGGAAAAACTTCATGCAGCATTGTACAAGGAATGTGGTAGTTTCATTTTTTAAATTTCATTATGAGTACTTAAATTACACTCTGAAATCTAGACCCCGAAGTTGATAAAAATGTTGACTTTGAGATGCCAACATTGGTGGAATTGGGATTGGTTCCCTCAAATATAAACCATTGAAACTGTTATTGTTGTGTAAGTGATATAATTTTAATCATGATTCTCTGCATCCCAAGTTATTTTTTGAGCAGTTGCTACTTGCCAGATGTATCAGGGACACAATTATGAAAGAAACTAAAATTCATGCCCATACTAAGTTTAAAAAGATGAAAGAAAGTAAACAAAGCAAGCCTGGCACAGTAGTGTAGTAGCTAAAAGTCCTCGCCTTTCATGTGCTGGGATCCTACATGAACACCGGTTCTAATCCCAGCAGCCCTGCTTTCCATCCAGCTCCCTGCTTGTGGCCTGGGAATGCAGTCGAGGACGGCCCAAAGCCTTGGGACCCTGCACCCATATGGGAGACCTGGAGGAGGCTCCAGGCTTCTGGCTTTGGATTGGCTTAGCCCTGGCTGTTACAGCCACTTGGGGAGTGAATCATTGGCCGAAAGATCTTCCTCTCTGTCTCTCCTCCTCTGTGTATATCTGACTTTGCAATAAAAAATAAAAATTAAATTTTAAAAACAAACAAACCAGTGTAATATGCAACATCAGATAAACGTAGATGCCAGAGTAGGATGCCAAATGTGGGGAGTGTGATAACTTGTTGAAGTAAGGATCTCATCTCTGATAAGGTGATGCGTAAGCAGCAACACGTGAAGAAGTGAAGGAAATAGCGGGGAAGATGCTCCGAAGAAATGGGCTTGCACAGGTGCACAGGGCCTGGGTGAGAGTGCAGCCGTCACTGGGGCACAGAGGATGTGGCACAGGGCCTGGGTGAGAGTGCAGCCGTCACTGGGGCACAGAGGATGTGGCACAGGGCCTGGGTGAGAGTGCAGCCGTCACTGGGGCACAGAGGATGTGGCACAGGGCCTGGGTGAGAGTGCAGCCGTCACTGGGGCACAGAGGATGTGGCACAGGGCCTGGGTGAGAGTGCAGCCGTCACTGGGGCACAGAGGATGTGGCACAGGGCCTGGGTGAGAGTGCAGCCGTCACTGGGGCACAGAGGATGTGGCACAGGGCCTGGGTGAGAGTGCAGCCGTCACTGGGGCACAGAGGATGTGGCACAGGGCCTGGGTGAGAGTGCAGCCGTCACTGGGGCACAGAGGATGTGGCACAGGGCCTGGGTGAGAGTGCAGCCGTCACTGGGGCACAGAGGATGTGGCACAGGGCCTGGGTGAGAGTGCAGCCGTCACTGGGGCACAGAGGATGTGGCACAGGGCCTGGGTGAGAGTGCAGCCGTCACTGGGGCACAGAGGATGTGGCACAAGAGTGGTCGGGTGGTTGGGGGCCAAGCCCTACTGCCTGGCAGAACAAGGAACTTTGTAATGATGGGAGGCCACCTGGGAGTTTTGAACATATATGATATAGTATGTGATATGATATGATATGATTGACATGACAATGTAAGGTGTTAATGGACGTAAAAGGCTTCTATCCTTGAGGGAGAAAGTCCGACTCTGAGGTTGCTGTAGTGGCCCGGAAGAGGCATCGTGGTCCCTTGGACCGGGGTGGCACAGGGTGTGGGGAGTAAAGGGACGTGAGGCATCTGTGGTTTTACATGACATTTTTAGGAGAACGACTTTGGGTGGCAGAGAAGAGGCAAAGAGTAAGCCCTGAGCTACTTCCTCACCGAGAGGTTGGAGGACAGGGAGGGAAATCCCAACAAAGTCAGATAAAAATGTGTCAGATAGGTGCTGCTGGCAAGATAAAGACTTCGGAGTGACACGGTATCATTGGTAACCTTGGCAGTCTTTTTTTGGTCAAGAATACACAGCCACATCTGGAGTAGTTTCATGAAAAGATAAAAGGAAAGAAGCTGGGGGCAGCAAATGCAGAAAGCACTTTGAAATTGCTTGACAGTAAATGACAATAGAAAATGTGGATGTGGGCTGCATCAGGAATGGCTGTTCGCCCAGTGGAATAAGGGGAGATGGTGGCATCGCGGGTGAGAGAGGACACAGCTGCAGGGCGGTCCTGCAGGGGACTTGGGTCCCAGGTTGCACAGACGGCTGCCTGCAGCGGAGGGGAATCAAGGAAGGGGAGGGGCTGTTGCCCCCCCCCCAGGGTCAGCAGAGAGTGGAAGTCAGGAGGAGAACCCAGAGGGCCGAGAGGATCACACGGTCAGCAGGTTGTGATCTTCCTTAGGCTCAGTAAGTTCCTGGAGTTTTGAGGTACGGGAAGACATGTGGAAGGTTAGGAGGTGGTGGTCAGAAAGCCAGAACTTGAGCCCAAGACCATGCAGAGGTGCAGGTACGGGTGACTAAGAGGTCAGGCAGCAGGAAGATGAAATACTTCCAGAGGAGGTGTGGGAGGTCAGTGGCTGTGGGCATTGAGACCACCAGCAGCCGTGAGGGAAGGTACCTTCCAATGAGAGGGCAAAGTGAGGCTGCAAGCTCTATGGCATGAGGGAGTTTACTGTGGGTAGAAATGGCAGCATTCTAAGTGTAGACAATGCAAATATCAGAATGCAAAGATCCATAAGTCAGTAATGGATACCAGAAGAGTCAGCATGTAGCCTAGCATTTAGGACATCCACATGCCCGAACTTAAAACTTGGCTCCAGCGCAGGCGCCAGCCTCTTCTGAGGCACATGCTAGGAGCAGTGAGAAGGCTGGATTTCTGCCACGCTTGTGGGAGACCTGGGAGAATTCCTGGCTTATGACCTCAGCCCTGACCAGCCCTGGCCCGCCCTGACCCGCCCTGACCCGCCCTGACCAGCCCTGGCCCTCCCTGACCTGCCCTGGCCCGCCCTGACCAGCCCTGACCAGCCCAGACCTGCCCTGCTGTCTTCTGAATAAATGAACTAAAACAACATGTGAATATCTGTAGGTTAAAATTATTCACTTATGAAGTCATGATTTCCTGCATGATAGAACTATGGACTAATCAGATTATGCTAATACCATCAATCTTGTTTAAGAAATTCTGGCATTTTCTAAAAATTTTGATAAAAGGTCTCTTTATAAATACAATATGATATCAACTGAAATTTTTTCTTCACATGGATAAATGAGTATCCAATAACATAATTTTTATCCCAAAAGTGTACTTGAACTCTGTGAAAGCATCGCCCACACATCCCGGGTGTCCTCTGCAGTCAGTGCAGTTACAGTTTTCATACAGTTTAACACAAGGATAGGAGGACTTGCCATCTTGATTGTTTCGGATGGCATTTGATCTTCGTATAATAAAGAATCATGAAAGCACTGTCTTAGAGGATCTCCCGGAGTCCTTGAGGCTGACATGGTTGTCATCAAATCACAGGCCCTGAAGCCAGATGATCACGTGAGCATCGGTGCTAAGGGACACACGCTCCAAATAAAGGAAGTTCAGATATCAGACACTGGGCGCTACACCTGTGTGGCATCCAACATCGCTGGTGATGATGAGCTGGACTTCGATGTGAATATACAAGGTAATACACACTTACTGCATGTCATGTTGATGTATATGATCCGTCAAAGCAATGGAGAAGAGAGTGGGTTTATCTTTATAAAGAGTTAAGTTCTGGAATTTGGTTTCTCTGATATGCTGCATGAGACGCTCCGTGCTGAACCCACAGTACTCTGAGAATATGTATTAGTCCTTAAGCTTTTCAAAGGCATTTAATCTTCCTCTGAAGAACCTGTAGTCACTTTATAGTGCCGATCGCCAACATCAGCTCACTTAAAAGGCAAAATTCCGGGCTTTTCCAGCAGGATGCCCCATTACCTGATAGGATGAGGGATCAGCAGAGGGGTCACAGAAGGCATTACTATGACACTGACTGGCATTCAAGAACCATACTCAGGGCTAGAATGTGTAAGGCATACGTGGACCAATCCCCTGACACTCTGACCCCATTGGACGGTTTAGAAGGGCCGGTGGAGTCTATGCAGGAGGCATGACAGTCTATAGGACGCTCTGGGCTGACCAGAGCAACCTCTGGCATAGTTAACACTGGCTGGCAACAGGCCTGGTTGGAGAGCGTGGTGGAGGCCTTGGCTGCGTGGAGCCTACCACTAAGGGGCACAGGAACTGGAGGGAGGCTGAGTTCTGGTCGGGTCACAGTTGTAATCCCTTGGCACAAATATCAATTCGGCTTTGACGCACCATGCCGGATTAGACCACAGCACAGTTTGGTGCTCCGGAGGACCAGGATAGATGTTGGACGGGCTCGGCTAGGCCTCAACCCCATCTGAGCCATATATGAGATATGCGTGGGTATGGACGAGCCGTGGCTGGGCTGAAACTCTCAACAACAGGAACCAGAATGGATTGAAGAGCGGTGCTGGCTGAAGGACCTGCTGGAATGCGTGAAGCCCGACACCATGAAGGAGTCGGAGGGAGGAACCTGAACAGATCCTCTGACAGGACACTGACTCTACAAATAAACGCAAGAAGCATGGAGGTAAATAACCCAGAAGAGGCTTTGGAATGTGACCCACTGGAATACACTTGGCTCGGGTTGGGGCAGACCAGGCTGAGTCGGTTCACGTCATCCACTGGCAAGCCCAAGTGCTGAAACTGTGTGGGGGCCTGGCCGGGTTTGGTTGCGATTAAAAAAAAAAAAAAAACAGTATAAAACACAAAATGCCAAGGTGAAATGGCCTGTGCTAGCAGGGAATGCAACACCCGACCAGCACTCCTCCCACTGGTTTAGGTGAGGGACGAGAGTGTGATGGGCAGAGCCGGGGAGAGATGCGATACTCATTGGTTCCAATAGAGGTCGGGGCTCAGAAGAGAACCAACCCAGGGGTTAAAACCATCAGCTGATCGGAGTGATGGACAATGGCGGGCACTGTGCTTACTAGTAGTACATGTAGGAGCCTGGACTGGGAATGCCTCAAAGTTTTTTTTAGGGGGATTCCCCTGAACAAAATGGAGGAATCAAAGCATTAATCAAAAAAAGATGGAAAATGGAGTAGATGAATCAACCACCTCAGCTTTATGCTTGCAGTGGAAAACTGGACAAGGGGAAACCCTAAGACGGACTATGTCAATCAGTGGACTCTGCACCAGCCTCATCATACCTGGACTGTTGCTGATGATATGTTGGAGCTTCTAATTGATCGAGGTGACGCTCTGCTGGCTCTGCCTACAAACCTGAGAGGGCCTCCCTAAGAGGCCGTTGAACTTGAACTGGACAAGTGGGATGCTGGACTCTGTATGGTGTAAACTTTTAATTAGGGAATCTCAACGGAACTTGAGCTGTGGTTATGCATCAAGGTGAAGGAATTCATGATGGGGGAAGGGTTTGGGGTGAAGGGGGGAATCCCAGTCATGTAATGCAATGTAATTAATGAATAAATGAATATTAAAGAAAAAAAAAAGAAAAAAAAAAAAAGAAAATTTGGACTTGAGAAATCCAAGATGAATCCCTTTGTTCAGGGTTATTTTTTTATATTCTGTGTTTCCTTCTGGTGAATCTAAACATATCCGTCATTTACAAGGTTGGGACCATAGCACAGTCCTCTCTATTACCTCATCTTTCCGCTAATATTATGTCATTAAATCTTCTGAGGAGTATTTGCATAGAAGGCAGGAAGGTGCTTAAGTACAGAATTCAGAGCGCTCCTACTTGGATCAAATTATGTTTACAGTTCCTACAAGTTCTGTGACTTAGGCAAGTTACCTAAATATTTTAAGCCTCCTTTTGCTTACTTTTAAAATGTATACTTTGCCAGAGGTACAGTGAGTGCTAAATGATGCAGAATATTTAAAGCTGTTTAGAAAAACAACTTAAAGGTGATAGTTGCTATTGTCATGGTGCAAACTGTTACCCTTAAGGTTGCCAAATATTCGACTTCATTTTTAACAACTATGAGGTTTCATTAGTTGAGAAATGTCCAAATACTGAGGCAGCCAGACCTCTAGTGTTGAATGTCTGGGTTGTCTCCAGGCTTCCCCTATTCATAAACAATGCTATATTGAACACATTAATATATAAAATACGTATCTGTCTTTGATTTTTCCTAAGGTGCACAGAACGAATTCTAGAACAAATGTTATGTACTTTTAATGTTTATCATGTTCAGGCAAGCTGCCTGCTAGATAGTTCATATTTATGCTCTGAAATGTGTGCGAACATCATTCTTTCTGCTAACTGAGCTTTTTAATGCTGATTCTATAACTTGTCCAGCTTTCTTAGTGAGACAGAACACCAAGAAGAGCTCTCAGATGAGCCAGTGTTTTGTGACAGTCTCTGCTTCTCCTGCAGTGACCCATCTGTTACCTGTGTGCCCAGGACCTGGAGCTGGTGCTATGCAGGCACCCTCAGCTCCACTGGGAACCTGCTCTCGGATCTGTGTGCCCAGGGCCTGGAGCTGGTGCTATGCAGGCACCCTCTGCTTCACCTGGGAACCTGCTCTCGGATCTGTGTGCCCAGGGCCTGGAGCTGGTGCTATGCAGGCACCCTCAGCTCCACCTGGGAACCTGCTGTAGGATCTGTGTGCCCTGGACCTGGAGCTGGTGCTATGCAGGTCCTTGCACGTTTTTGCGTGTTATCTAATATGTACGGCAAGGAATCACTGTTGTCAGATTTCAGTCAAGAACTTAGTTTCATAGTCTGATGCTGGCCTTTACACGTGACCCAGATTCCGTGCTTTTCCCTCGTAGTTCCTCCAAGTTTCCAGAAACTCTGGGAAGTAGGCAACATGCTGGACACGGGTAGGAGTGGTGAAGCCAAAGACGTGATCCTCAACAACCCCATTTCTCTTTACTGCGAGACAAATGCTGCGCCACCACCCACTCTGACATGGTACAAAGATGGCCATCCTCTGAGCTCCAGTGATAAAGTGTTGATTTTACCAGGTAAAGGTGTCAGCAGCATGCTGTGGACCTGCCAGGTGTGTTTCTCCTCATCAAACAGAGCGTTTAGATGTCACATGGCAGACCAAGGCTGCCGAATGCCGCTGGTCCTCCGGTGCTGCGAGGGAGCAGAGAGGGCCATGTGTGGGTGGGCCAGGAGACGCAGTGAGGTCCCCAGTGCCCGCTCTGCCATGGCCTTGGCTTCTCCAGTGCGATGGGACTGCCAGGCTTCTTTGCGTTACCGATACTGTCCTGATGTATCTTTGCAAATAGTTACTACTTGGCTTATCAATTACATTTATAAATAAATAGCAAAGATCACTAGTTTCAATTATTTTTGCTATAATGGCATGGCTTATTGGTAGGCTTAAACTGTCACAGGACAACAGCATTTTCTAGGCTGCTATTTAATTTTGGAACACATTTAGATATTCAGGGTTTATCAAGATTCATTAAATTACATGCTTAATGCCAACATGTTAAATAAATGTATGTGAATTTGCTCTCAATTAAGTGAAAAAATGTCTTAAAAAAGAAAAAGAAAAATTTTAAAAACTAAGTAGATATGATAGTGGATATAATATGATCCTAAACAAGCCTGGCTTTGGGGGGAAAGTGCAATAAAATAAAAGACTTTATTTCAACATTAATGAGATTTGAATGTGGGCCAGGAATTGAGTAGTAGTTTTGTATCACTTAAATGCCATGCTTTTGATCATTCTATTGTGGATACATATGGGATTATTCTGTATCCTAGGAAATATGGGGGTATGAGTCTGCAGGGTTAATGGGGTACCATGTTCCCAATTCATCCTCCAATGATTCAGATGATGTGCGTATAACAGAGGCAGACTAAGCACATGCAGTAAATGTAAGTAATTAGTGAGCATGTGTTCAAGTTTTTATACAATTATTGTAACTTGTTATGTTCAAAATGGAAACAACATGAGGAGTTAAAAATATATATTCTAGTTCTTTCAAGATCATCTTTTCTTATTCCCGTGTATTTCTTTCTCAAAAGAGTACTTTCAGGGAGCAATATAGAAACTACCCAAAATGCTCAAAGCTACTACAACACGTGCCTGAACTACAGCAGCACTCCAGGGAGAGCATGGTCACAGGGCCGTCCCTGAGATGGAGTCAGAGGCCAAGTCCTGGGCCACTTGTGTAAACTAACTCAGTGCTTGTTATAAAAGGTGGTGTCGGGCTAAAACCAAACGCTGAGAGTAGGAGTCCCAAGGGGTAATGTAAGGAAGTCAGTGGGCCTGAACACTTGGGTCCCTACACATGACCGTGCTCACACCAAGACTGAAGGAAGTAACGGCTCTGGGGTCTGTTTCCAGGAGGCCGTGTGCTGCAGATCCCCCGGGCTGCTGTGGGTGACGCCGGAAGATACATGTGCGTGGCTGTCAATGAGGCCGGGGAGGACTCCCTCCAGTATGATGTCCGCATCCTTGGTGAGCCAGCCTGTGCTCTTGTGTATTCTTCAGCCTTTCATTCAGAAGCGCTTCTGAGGAACTCCCACGTGCATCAGATTACCCAGGAAGAGGGCCGAGGGAAGATGCTGCAGTTCCACGCCCATTTATTTGGCAGCTGCCGTTGGTTGCTTGCAACATTCCAGCCCTGAGCCAGGCTCCCTAGAGACAGCAGTTGGGGACCGTAAACCTATGTCTTTCTCCAGGCAACTGAGAACCCCGCAAAGGGAGGAAGTGTTCATGCCGAGAGGTCTCAGGTGTGACTGGTCATTGAGGGGGTGCAGGGCCAGTTAATCAGAGCAGGATGGAAGGACACGTCTCCTGGGCCATGTGGCTTAGTTTGACCTCAGCTGGGAAAGAATTGAGTTCAGAGTGAGTGGTAAGAGCTGGAGTTAGGAAGGGCAGAAATTCTAGACTAAAATGGACGATGGGCTGGGTGGCCCGGGGGCATGTCCAGGCCTTTGAGCTGTTAGTTTTACCTGGGGAGAAGCTAGAAGCAATGGATGTGAGTTTGGATGCGAAGGTTGGTGCAGAGCAAGGAAAGTGAACTGGCCCCAGCACTGTTTTGTTCACAGTGCCCTCTTCACATCCTAGGCTCAGGAGTCACTAAGAACAGGGTTCAAGTGGGGTGTGGGGCTGGACACAGGGCTTCCTGGCCTGGAACTCCGAGTGGTTCAGCTCTTGCCTGATTTGTATGTGTGCTCTATTAATGGCCTCATTTAATCTGAAGCTTAAATTTATTTTTAACCAAACATAGCTTCAAATAATATAATTTTATGTTACCTAAAGTGTAGTCAAAAGCACTTAAGTTTTTATGTAAAATTATGCACTCAAAGCAACACTGCATTTCCACCATGTGGTTTGTGATGTTGATTGTTTTCCTAAAAGATTTTTAGTTTATTTGCCCGAAATCACCTACATCAATAAACACACTGTCTTCACTGATTGCCAAAGACAGAGGGTGGGACAAGTAAGCTCCAAACAAGACAATAATTAATAACTGTGGAAATTGATTTCTGCCTTTATAAAAGCGGTTAGCATATGCATTCCTAGTTTATGAACATTTCCTTTTTTTTTTTTAATTCTATGAACTCTGCCTGACATTTAGCCCAGTAGTTAAGTTGGTGCCAGCTAGTGTCAGGGTGCTATGCTCAGTTGTTGCCACACAGACCCTGGACTGCAGCAATGATGGCTCCAGTAATGGGCTCCTGACTCTCATGGAAAGCTGGGTTGCATTCCTGGATGCTGGCTTTGGTCCCAGCTCAGCCCCCTCTGTCCTGGAGCCCTGGAGGAGTGAACCAGCCCTGTGGAGAAGAGTATAAATGCATTTTTCGGTTAATGGATAGTATGGGAATTTTTCATAGCTGATAACAGTTTTATTTTTTTTTACATTTTTATTATTATCATTTTATGATACAGTTCCACAGGCTCCTGCTATTTCCCTTATCCCAGCCCCAGTTCCACCCCCGTGACATCATTCCTCTGCAGCATTACTAAGTACAGTTCTTCATACACAACCATATGTCCATCATTGCGGGCATGGACAATGGCAGAGAGTCCAGCATCCTATTGTCAAGATACATTTTAACAGTTTCATTGTAAGTCCATTTTTGTCTGGAAGTAGAAATGCATACCACATTATATCCTCAGATCTGGATATGTTAGTCTCCATTTCACAGTTAATGTAAATCCCCTCAAATGAAAAGTCATAATACAAAATCAACAATAGAAAGAAAAATAGAAATTTACAATGCCATGAAGTTAAATAACATGTTACTAGATATGACAGTCGCCATTACACACCTACTATACATCCCCTTAAATGAAAAGCCACAAAACAAAATCAACATGAGGAAGAAAAAAGAAACTAACAACACCATAAAGTTAAATAAGATGCTACTAAATGACTAACATGTATCTGAAGAAATGAAAATCAAGAAACTTCTTGCAGAAAATGATGCCACTGCATGATCTATGAGTCATTGAAGAATTTAATCAGAAGAAAGTGTTTTGAAGAGATGAAACCAACAGAAAACAACAAAACCCATGCGATAACAGTTTCCACTGATTTTTGTTGGTGAAGTGTGTCTCTTCAAGACAATAAATAGACGGATTTTGTTTTTTTTTTTTTACTGTGTAATTCTTTTTTTTTAAATTTTTTTTCTTTTTATTGTATTGTTGTTGACAGTCTTTACATAGTTAATTACAGTTAAAGGAAAAAGAAGAAAAGAAAAGAAAAAAAAAGAAAAAAAGAAAAAAAGGTTCAGGGGGATAGCAAAGTGGGTAATGCCATTATGTCCATATTGTTTCCATCATGCATCTGAGGTAAAGGGGGACCTTGAGGGAGAAGCCCCACCCGGCTTCCCGGTTTTATTTTAAGCAAGGATGATTATATGTGGGAAAACCTAGAGTAGGACTTCTCAAACTCGTATGTACGTGAATGTCACCTGGAGAGACGGTCGGAGCACGGATTCTTGTCGATGCCTGATGAGGGCGTCTGAGAGGGGCCTAAGAGTTTTGCGTCCCTCACCGCTCTCCCATGTAGTGGAGGCTGGGGACACATGCTGAAGAGCCCAGGCATTTTGCTTCCAAATAAGATGAAATACAAGATTTCAGATACACTTAATAGGATGTAACTCGTGTGACCATCTAGCTGTATTATCCAAATGCTTAAAATCCCAGAGGGCGCAATGGACAGGGCTGTGGGAGAAGTGAGGTCTGACACACTGGAAAGAGCTGAGGCTGAGCCCGGGTGGGATTCCATCAGAACTTCAAGGTGGGAGGTGGGAGAGTGACAGGACACCCCAAATCCAAATACTGTCTCTACACACCCCATGTGTTAGTGCCAAATGTCCTCTACGTTGTGCTTCTGTGTTATCATCGTAAACTTGTCAAAGCTGTCAGAACTCCAGGATAATTCAGGAGAGACCTGTTGCCTGTCCTTATCTGTTTATTGCAATTATTTATTAGTGCCCCCCGTTATCAAGGGAGCCAGCAGCGATCTCCCCGAAGAGGTCACCGTGCTGACCAACAGGAGCGGGCGCATGGAGTGCCTGCCCAGTGGCAGCCCGGTGCCAAAGATTTTCTGGCACAAGGACAGCCAGCCTCTGCCTCTAGACGATCGTCACAAATTCCTGTCTAATGGAAGAATTCTACAGGTAAAAGTAAAATTCGTTACTGACTGTGTATCCTATAGTAACTGTTTTACATTGAAAAATAGTTGTAGTTAGTTAAGAAAATACTTGTAAATCATGGGTCTACAGAGACATTTGATATAATCTATTGATAGTGGAAGTGATCACTAACAGTTTTGCCAGAATACACCAAGAAATCGTAAGTGAATACTTTTACCCTTACTACTAGTTAGTGATTTTTGTTCAGGGCCAGCAACATTTAGTTATATAGAAAATTCTGCAAAATAAACCGTAAACACAACCATCTATTGGCTGATACTGCACAGGAAGCCACGACTCCAATGAGTCAAAACAGTAGGCATTTGTTGGGCTTACAAGTCTCCTGCCCAGCTGTGGTGCTTCCCACGCGGTTGCTCTTACTCAAGGCGCTGCAGGTTGTGTAAGTGGCTCTGCTGGCAGTGGGCTCTTGCAAACAGGAGCCACAGAGGCAGGGACTGGGCTGTTTCTGCACTGTGTACTAGTACATTCCAGCGGGTTGGTCTTGGCTTCCTCACATGGCAGTGGCAGAATCCCAAAGGCGCAAGAGTGCTTAGCCCATGTTTGGGAATGGCCCTATTGGCTACCCCCTTCCCAAGTTGCATTGGCCAGAGCCAGCCCATGGCCAACACACATCCACACTTCTTCCCCTCCTCTTGATGGGTCCCCTTGGCACTTGCATGATTGGAGCCCTGACGAGGACGTGGGAGGATGATCTAGGGCCTTTTGTAGCTGGCCATATACACAAATGTGTGTAAAGTTGACTTTATCTAAATGTATAAGGATTTCCCCTTCCTAATGAAAACCAGCATCAACATTATTATGTACAAACAGCACTCTCTTGTATAGGTCTGATATGTACTGGGAAAGGTATGCCTTATTTATCCTAAAAATACTGACAGATGCGTTAAATTGCTTTATAAAAATTTCAGTTGATCTTCATCTTTCCTTTAGATTGAAAATACTCAGATAGCAGATATCGGCAGGTACATGTGTGTCGCTGAGAACACAGCCGGAACTGCCCAAAAATACTTTAACCTCAATGTCCATGGTAAGAGCAGAGTGTCAGAAATGTCTGGAAGTGTGTGTTTGAGCAGACAGGGAAGCCATGCCTTCGATTATACAGGCTTGCTTTTTATTTTTTAACTCGAGCTGTGTGTGAGTCCTGTGTTCAGTCACCTCTCTTCAGTTTTCCCACCATAGCTGGGAGGATTTATGAAGTATAGACCTTCTAGAGGTCGACGTTATGTAGCAGCACTCCCTTGAGTGCATTGGCACTTGTATATGTGTTAAATGAGCGTAAGAATTGGAAACTCCAAGATGACAAGTTGATATGCAGTTAGAACTGAAGAGAGATCTTCCACTTGTAAGAATTTATCCACTTCCCTGAGATAGAGGCCTCTGCTACCCAACATACTCCCTGGAGAAGAAGAATTCCCTTTATGGAGTTCAGTAATCCCTTAACAACCAAGAGCACACCTAGCTCACCTGTACAGCTTTAGGTTCTTGTTCGTGCTAGACTCTCCCCAACTACTTTTGTTGTGCTGTGGGGAAAAAGGCACTTAGCTCTTTACCCCCAGAAAGGTAGTTTTATTTTGGGAAGACACAGCTGCCAGCAGAATATCAAATTGGAGTTGATAAAAACTATTACAAGAGATTCCCTTAACGTGAGCAAAGCAAATATGCACGCAAATCCTGGATGACACAGCTGGCAGGTGCAAAGCCCAGTTTTGCCCAGCCAACCTGACCATCAAGGTTTGATGCTTAGCTGCTTCCTTTGTTGCCTCCTGCTGATTTCCACATCTGTCTCACAGAGTAGAGAGCTTGCTGAGACTAGAGGCAGTCGGGGCAAAAGAAGTGTTGATGTCTTTAAATCCATAGCACCAGCCTCTGCTGGGTCCTGCATACTGCCTGCAATAACTCCTCTTGTCTCTGCCCCTTTGTGATGCTCACCCCTTCATCTCCTGCCTTAATGCCACACTGCCTCTGACGTGTTGTGCATCAGGAGTGTCATAAGGAGTCACCATGGCTAATGTGGTTACCTCAGCTGTGGAGGCTAGGGTGGCTGGAATCAAGGCGCCGGTGGGGTTTGGTTTCTGGAGAGGGCTGGGCCTGCACTTGGTCTTAGCCAAGAGGCCATTAAGCGTTAGGGGGCTTTCCGCTTGGCTTACAAGCAGCTGCTTTGTCCTTGTGTGTCCTTTCTGAGCACGGTGTTGGGAGGTGAAGGGAGAGAAAGTGGGAGTGAGCCTCAGTTCTCTGCACCGTCAAAGGACAGATCCGAAGGTGTGGGGTTCCACCCTTAGGGCCTTATTTTGACTTTAATTACTTCTGTAGAGACCCCATGTCCCAGTACAGCCATACTAGGTGTTAAGGCTTCCACTTATGAAATGGTTGGGACAATGTAAACCTTCGGCCCCAAGAGGCACCTCACAGTTTTTCTCGGGTTCCTCACCTTGTGTTTTACAGGGAAAAGAGAAGGTATGGCCCAGAAGCCACCTCTGCATCCTGCTGTGCGTTTGAGCTTGCTACCCAGTTCTCTTCCTGCTCTTGCTCGTGTCCGGCGAGAGAGAAGCCCTGGTCTCCAGAGGCCAGAGGCTGGCCAGACTCTAGATCCTGCCTCTGCCTTCTCGCATTCTCTTGAATGTTGATACTCTTCTTGATGCTCCTTCCCAGGATCTACCTTAGGCTGAACACGTCTTCCCACCTGCATGCCCAGCCTTCCTCCATGTTCCAAGCCACCTTCTCGAAAGCTAAAGAGAATCGCAGTTTTCTCTTTCACCTCCCACAGCCCTGCATCCGCTTTGATGAGGCTGCCCTGAGGCGACTGGTCAGCCCCACAGTCGCCATGCTCCTCTCCTTCCGTCTGAGCACTTGGCGTGCCTGCCCCCTGTTTCCCAGACTCCCCTCCTGTGGCTCCTGTAACTCCCGTGACCCCCACAGCCCGTGTTCATGCCTTCCCTCTCCTGTCCGTCTGCCCGGTTGCCTCTGCTGCCTCTGCCCAGCTGTGACTTCACAGCTCCATGGCCTCTGGGTGGTTCTCCGCCCTTCTTGTTCTAAGAGATGCCCTGCATTCCCCAATTTCAGTCACCACCTTTGTGTGGTTTCCCGATTTTTATCTTCAGCCAGAGCTGTAGATCTTTCTGTCTGCATAGCCATCTTCTTTGTCACAGATATGAGATGAGCACTCTCACACAGTAAATATGAAACTGAACATGTAACCTCCCCCAAATCTGGTCCTCCTCCGAAGATCTTGGTCTCAGTAAAGGGTACTGTTGTCTACACGTTGTTCAGTATGGAAGAATGGGTGTGACCTCTGACTCCTCTCCCTCGCTACACCCTGCTCCATAACTGTGAGTCTGAGGGCTCGGAAGCCCCCTCCACACACACATACACACACACCACCACCACCTCCCCAGTTAATACTTTCTGATACCATCCTAGGCCCAGCTGTCTGCTGTACCCCCAGTGGTATCTTTTGAATGGATTTTTGATTGCAGCGTTGTTCAGCTTCCCATTCCCTGGACTGCTTAATGGCACCCATCCCTACCTTGGAAGGCCTTAGAGCATCTCCTTGTTCAGCCCTCTGATGCTCTGCCTCCCATCCCCACCTTGCTTTCTGCACTCAGACCTTTTCAAAGCGTGCCATTTTGCTGCCTGAGCCTTACTTGATGCTCTTCCTTATTTCTGGAATATAAGCTCATTTCTTGGTCAGATTTTTAAATATCTTTATTCTTGTCACTTTATCCCTACTAGAGTAGTTCCTTGTTGTCACCCAACCCTCTGGTCAGCACTGCAGAGGGGTGGGTGAGGATACGGATCCAGAGCCAGACTGCTCAGCTCTTGAACCTGTCTCTTCTGTAACTAACTGGCGGTCCTTCAGCAAGTGGGTAACTTCTCAGAAGGGTGAATGAAGATTCAGTGAGATCGAGTATGTGGAATGTTCAGAACAGTTCAATATTCTTAAGCATACAATGAACTCCATAAGCGCAGTTGTCTTTTTCTGCATTGCTCTAACCACCTGGTACACTGTCTAGGATACAGTAAGCAACCGGTCCATGTTTATGAATGAGTAAGTTTGCAGTGGAATTGTTAAATGGATAAAGTGAGCTCAGTGCTTTTAGTAGTTGGATTGTGTTTGCTAAATTGGAATGTGTGTTACTGATATCCTCAGATTCACTTGTAGTGTATTTACCATTTAGTTCCTCCAAGTGTCATCGGTCCTAACCCTGAAAATCTTACTGTTGTGATGAACAATTTCATCTCTTTGACCTGTGAGGTCACTGGTTTTCCACCCCCTGATCTCACCTGGCTCAGGAATGAACAACCCATCAAGCCAAACACAAATGTGCTGGTCGTGCCTGGTAAGGAATTGATTACTGTAACATGGGCTAAGCTAACTTTCCTTTATTTTATTATGAATGGCATTTTAAACTAGTACCTGTCCCAACTTTTGTGTAGCTGATCTTACATGTTCACAATCATTGCCTATATTTGCCCATTGGTGATCATTAAAGTGCGAGGATATGGACTTTTGTGATTTTGGTGGGAATGTGCAGTAATAGTATCTCCTTTGGCACATTGTCATGTTTAAGAACAGAACAGCTTAATAATTCCAAGTGGTATAAAGTAAATAGTACAGTTATTGAGTAAATCCATTGGTAGTTTTTAATCAGTCCTAAAGGTCTCTGAGAGTCAGTGATAAACTGGACTGGTGAGTGAGTGGGTGGGTAAATAGATGTCCAGACACAAATTGGTACAATGAATGGATGATGAGGGGAATGGTGAGTGATTGCTTAATAACTTCTGTTTTAAGTTTCAACTCATAAAATACTAGTTAACATAATTTACCTATTGTATAATTATTGTTTGTCCACTAGAACCTTGATCAAATTGTTCTATTGTCTATGGTTACTTAAGTGAAAAGATTTATTAATCCTTCATGAGGAAGCAGTCAGAAAAGCTCCAGCAAAGCAGTTGGAGCTGTTTCCATTTAAATATGAGTGTTGTTATGTAAGTTTGCTGTGTGGGACGGGTGTGCTTTGCCTTTGTCTTGGTGAGGAGTTGTTGTTAGAACTCTGCCCCGTCTTGCTGTGCCTTGTGCCTTCCCGCAGGTGGTCGCACACTGCAGATTGTTCGAGCCAAGGTTTCTGATGGTGGTGAATATACTTGTGTTGCTGTCAACCCTGCTGGCGAAAGCAAGAAGAAAGTTTCTCTGACTGTGTATGGTGTGTATTTGCTCTTCTGCTGCAGTCCTTTGTTTGGGAGCTGCTTTGCAGTGGTCTCCGCTGGGCACCCTTTGGGAGCTGCTTTGCGGTGGTCTCCGCTGGGCACCCTTTGGGAGCTGCTTTGCGGTGGTCTCCGCTGGGCACCCTTTGGGAGCTGCTTTGCGGTGGTCTCCGCTGGGCACCCTTTGGGAGCTGCTTTGCGGTGGTCTCCGCTGGGCACCCTTTGGGAGCTGCTTTGCGGTGGTCTCCGCTGGGCACCCTTTGGGAGCTGCTTTGCGGTGGTCTCCGCTGAGCACCTTCATGTCCTGTTTGCTCCCCTCAGTGCCCCCGAGCATTAAGGACCACGGCCGAGATGCTCTTTCCACAGTGACAGTGAGAGAGGGGTCCTCTGTGTCCCTGGAGTGTGAATCCAGCGCCGTCCCACCTCCTCTCATCACGTGGTACAAGAGTGGGCGGATGGTGGCCGAGTCTCAGCATGTACAGCTTCTAGCTGACAGAAAGATACTGCACATCAAGAAGGCTGAGGTGCATCTTTGGTTTTATTTGGTGTCAGGACTCCTGGGATGGAGTGGTGGATCCCTGGAAGTGGCAAACTCCCCACACCGTAGTGTGTAGATGCCAGGCTTATGGAAGGCAGTTAGAACTGGGGTATCTGAGCATGAACATGAACGATGGCTGGTGATTTATCTACTCTCGAGCAGTGTACTTGGTCATCCGTCACTTTGGGGAGCACATACAATAGCATCTTTTTCTTCTAGGTGTCTGACACAGGCCAGTATGTATGTAGAGCTATAAATGTAGCAGGACGAGATGATAAAAATTTCCACCTCAATGTTTATGGTGAGCACAACTCTAGCACAACTCTTTCTCCCTCAGATATGCAAATTAAGGCAGTATCCTGAATTTGCTTCAAGAGGACACCTGATTTCCTTGTCTCTTTATAGTACCACCCAGTATCGAAGGACCTGAGAGAGAAGTGGTTGTGGAGACCATCAGCAATCCCGTGACCTTGACGTGTGATGCCACTGGAATCCCACCTCCCACTGTAGTGTGGCTGAAGAATGACAGGCCTATAGGTACTACAGCTGTGCGTTCTTCGCTCTTAGCTCGCTCGATTTGCAAACGAGACATTTTCAGGATTAGACTCACAGCTGTGTACTGTCCAGGAAGGTTCACACACTGAAATACATTTTGTTTATAAAGTGATCTCTGCCTCTCCCCTCCATTGCACTGCGTCTTTACGGTTAAAGTCCAAGCTTGTGTGTTTGGCACGGCTGTTCATCTTCCACTTCACAGCAGCATTCTGTGGTTAAGTATATGACTTGAGGTCAGAACCCCATTGTCCATGAACAGCTTCTTGCTCCTGCTGATCCTGGGTAGAACCAGGATGTTGGTTCACGGAGCTGTGTCCTGCCTCCAATGCAGGAGAGCTATATTAAACTCTGCTTGTGACCTCGGCCTGGCCCTGCGTCCAGGGTCACAGATACTTGGGGAGGGTCACCAATGCAGGAGAGCCGTATTGAGGTCTGTGCCCATGGCCTCGGCCTGGCCCTGCGTCCAGGGTCACAGATACTTGGGGAGTGAACTAGTTCGTGCACGTCACACTCTCTCTTTCTCTTTCAAATGAATAATTTTTTTAAGTACAAAGAGAAATCTTTTAAAAAATCTTTCACAGAGAACATCACACTTCATGATGGATTACGGTGATGTTAAGAACGAAAGCTTTTACATGTCTTGTTTTGCTTTTTTTCAACTTGTAGAAAATTTCAATTCACTTGAAGTTCATATTTTGTCTGGAGGTGGGAAACTTCAGATTTCCCGGTCTCAGCATTCAGATGGTGGGAATTACACCTGCGTTGCCTCAAACCTGGAGGGAAAGGCACAGAAAAGCTACATTCTTTCCATTCAAGGTACCTGTGAACACTGGCCTGTACTGACTTTCTTGTCACATTCCATCTGTAGCTCAAAATCATGAACATTTAAAGACATATTAATAATTGATTCAAAATTATTAGTCAGCAGAAACAGTTGCTTGTTTTCTGTCTTTCATTTGCCAGTAGATTCTATTTTCATGGAAAAGGTTATAAATTTAAGAAAAAGGAATCATACAAATTTAGTAATGTCCATTTTTCTATTTTTAGTAATTACTTCCTATTGTACATATTGCATTGCACTTTAATGATTTTATAATGATTTATTTAAATTTTTTAATGATTTCTTTAAAATTGTTGTGGATAAGTAACAGTTCATGAAGGAATTATACTCCAACCACTAGTAGGAGAGTAGGTAAATTTCAAGTAAATGTGAATCTTCCACTCTTTGGAATGAGGAGAAGGAACGTGTTTGAGGAGCACCTACTCTGCTCCAGTAGAGCCGTGAGCACTGCCGAGGGAGTTTGTTTCCTTTTGATTTCCAAGAAAACCTCTGAGTGTCACTTCTGGCTCAGAGTTGGGATTTTTAGCTTGAAACTAAATTGAACCACTTTTATAATTTTATTGTAATTACTAGATAAGGTAATTCTCATACGTTATAAAGTAGCAGTAGCATCTACCTGTTATATACTCTATTAAAGTGAACTCTTAAAAAATGAATTAAAGTTCTGAGTATCAGTGTCTGTCTGTAAATACTAAGTGTCATTTGAGATTTCACGAGCATAAAGGGAACACTGTGATTTAGAGGTTGTCACAAGCTGCATGCTTAATCTGTTGGGCGCATTAGTGAACATAGGTGTCAATGATAAGATCTGAGGTATGCCCAAATGTTTACCAGATGTCTTCTGTACTTTACTGTGTCTTAGGAATTAAGATGGCGTATGTATGGGATGCTTGGTCCTGTGCCTGTCATGTCAGATACTTCAGTGTGAATTCATACTGACCCAGCTGCTTTCACAGGGTGGATATCTCAGATGTGGTGTAACTGTCACATTGTAACGGGAGTGCGATGTAAAGAGGTGATGCAGTGGCGAGCTGCTAGCTTCCAGTAGTTGACTCACAGGACTTGGTCCTGAACGCACAGCCTGTTTTCTGCCAGTTCTGTGGTCTGAATCTCCCTGACGGAGCCTCTTTGAAGCTCCAGCTTTCATGGCTATGGAGTTGAGATGTCCAGAGTTAGCTCTAGTGTGCTGATGTGAACCAAAGCTACGCTAATTAGATAGAATAGCATTTCAGTGGTTTCTGTGTGGTTACATCGCTAGTATTTTTACTACTCATCACTTTTCGATCAGATCATTAAAGTGAAAACCAAAGATGGCTGAATAAATGAGAACAGATGCTCTCAGAACTCAGGAACCATGAGGCATATCAGCTTTTCAGGCCAGGAAGGGTACACACACCCCTGTGACAAAATGACTTAATCAGCTTACACATATACTAGGAATATTGAAACAGTCCTTCTGTCTTTCTCATTTAGAAGTAACGTAAGGATGACAACAGTTTGATCTTGAACCATAATCCAGGAAGAATCAAAAATAGAAATGGCGTGTTGTTCTCGGACGATGTTGCATTCCTTAGAATAATATCCTTGACCCTCCATTGTTTTTCCCAAGTTCCTCCAAGCATCGCTGGTGCTGAGATGCCGAGTGAAGTCAGTGTCCTTCTAGGGGAAGATGTTGAGCTGCTCTGCAAGGCACACGGTGTCCCCACCCCACTTCTTCGGTGGCTGAGGGACGGGAAGCCTGTAGCTAGTGGGGAAGCAGGAAGAATTCGGTATGTCGTGGAAGAATCTTTACATTATAATTTTTTAAGGTCTTCAATAGTGCTTTATGCTTCAAAGTTCAGATGAATAATAATGCCAAATTTCATCTCATTGGAATTTGACTCTCATTATATTCACAAAGGGAAGTGATAAACAGAGAGTTGGGCAGAAATTCACTTTGGAGAATCCTCAGAAATGCGTGTGTACTGTGTGTGTATTCTGAAATCTCATCAGTCTGTCCAGAAATGTGTATCGATCACAGAACATTTAACCGAAGCCATACCATGAAACAGTGTGTTCTGCTTTCCTGCTAATATGAAGCCAGTTTCTTCCTACAAGATTCTCCCAGTCATCCTAGCTATGACTTGTGTCCTAATAACGGCAAGCTGTAAGTGTACCATGTCTCTTGGCTCGTGTTGACAGAAGAGTAAAGCAACCTGATTCATTGCTTAGCCTGGTTTATGCAAATCCCACTTTGAGTTGGCACTTGTTGGCAGCTCTGCAGAGATGGAATGACAATGCCATCTGGGCCTCCTGGGTCCCCCAGCAAATTCCCTTGGAAGGAGGGCTTACCTCCTCACGAAGACTGGTCACATACACACACCCAAGAAACAGGCAGTAAGTCAGGCAGTAATTAAATGCTGTAAAATTGATGATTTTGAATCAGTAGTTTAAATTTAAGGAGTTGTAGTGCTTTTTCCCATCTATAATTTATAGTAAATATCTAATTTAAAGACGGATGAATGAAATTTTCTTTGCAGATACCAGTGCTATTCACTATACACTAAAATTTAATTATTTTCTTTGTAAGTGTAAATACAATTCATTGGATACTGAGATTACATATTCACTCCCTTCTCAACACTGGATAATTTGTTCATTGGTGTTTTATACAGGCATTATAAATTTCATTTTTCTTGTGTGAACATTTCTGAATAATAAAGTAGTATTTGGCTATTTGCATTGGTTCAGCTGATCTGTCCCCACGTACTACTTCTCCCCGGTTCTTGGAGTGGCTCGTCCCTGTTCTTCAATGAACCAACTTGGCTTCTCATTAGGCCACTTTGGTGCTGATCTCTGCAGTATTCCACAGTATATTGATTGTTGGCTGAAGCAACTCAACCACCAAATCAAGTGCTTTCTGGAAGTCCGCTAACCACTTTGCAATGCTCATTGTCGCTTACTGTTTTGCTTGTTAATATGATTAAACTCAGGGAATTTTAATTTTCATTTTAAAAAAGAAAAAATGCAATGAAGTTTGGTAATGATGCTATAGTTCTCAGTAATATATTTTACAATGTGATGAGTTCAAATGAAGTACTTTTGACATTGGCGTATTCTAATGAAATCAATGTTGAAGGAATAACTAGATTGCAATTTCATCTCCATAAAATATAGGAAATTTTTAGTAATTAGTGGTATCTTCAAAGAACCAATAATTCATTAATGTTAATTTAGATACCTTTGCTTATTTAATTGAATTTGAATCATTTACTGTCAGATTAATCAAGGGAAAGTCTTTAATAATTTGTAGAAAAGAACTTTGCAAAATAGATTCATATGTTATACCAAGTTGTTGCAGCTAAAATAATTTATACCATTCTATTTCTTCTCATGAAGGTATTACTAAGTCATTTACAGTATTAATTCGAGAAATTTTATGATTTTCATTTAATTCAGATTATCCATTGATGAGAAGACATAATTCTAATTCTGATGGCAAAGTGTCTTCCCTGTGATTTGAATAGAGGCATTCCTGACCTTTCTTTTCAGGAGTGATGGGTGGGAACCAGCTGCAGACTTGCAGGTAGCTTCCTGAACCCTCCATCCACCTGCCTCGCTCTCACTGCCTAAGCCTTCATGAACTTACTGAAATAGATCCGAGCCAGTCTATTCAAAGTGGAGACATCATTGGAGAGTGCTGTTTCTCCCAGAACACAGTCATCAGAGTTTTCCAGCCCTTGGCTCCACGTGGGCCATCTCCGAGCCTCTTTCCACATTCCCACAGGGTGACTGCCCATGGCAGCATGCTGAGCATTGATGGCGCACTCACCTCCGACGTGGGGAAGTACACGTGCGTGGCTACCAATCCTGCTGGGGAGGAAGAGCGAGTGTTTAACTTGAACGTCTATGGTGAGTGAATGAGCACGCCTGCTTACGGTGTGAGGTCCGGCAGCAGCAGCGTCAGCGAAGTCCACTGCTAAGACTACTTTCTGTGGTGTCAGAGCGGACAGGTGGGCAGTTCGTCGTCAGACCATCTTGATAACACGAATTCTGTCCCTTTCTCTCTCTCCATGAATTAGTTCCGCCAACAATTAGGGGCAATAAAGGAGCAACGGAGACGCTCGTGGCGCTCGTGGACACGGCGGTGAACGTGGAGTGCCGGGCCTCGGGGGCGCCTGCCCCCCAGATAAGCTGGCTGAAGGGCGGGCTGCCGCTGCTGCTCTCCTCTCGGGTTCGCTTGCTGTCCGCAGGGCAGGTTGTCAGGTCAGCGTTTGGGTGCCGACAAATCACCTAGTAGGAGTGCTTTCTTAACCATAATAGCTTAAAGAACCGCTTTTTCCCCCTAAGGTTTTTTTCAAATTTAAAAATTTTTCTCATTTTAATATAGTTTTAGAATAGGGAACAGTGGCTTTTTTTCTATTTGAAATGCTCATATTTTAGTAGATTTGTGTAAACCATGTCTCTAACACACTTGTTCTCACGTGTGAATGTCCATGTTTTCCAGATCTATTTTAGGCAAAGCCTCAAATGGTAGAAAATGCCCGTTACGATCCTGTGATTTTCCCATGAGCACCATTCTCTGTTAGTGTATATTTAAAAATATTTGCTTTATAAATTGTGTGACACTAAATTGTGCCTGATTGCCTGTATAGAGTTGCTTGTGTTAAAGGCACATCATGTTTCAAGGCGGATCATTACAAACCTCACATCCAGAACCTTGCAGCATAAATCCCTTCCTGTAATTATTTACGAACTGTGGTTGTTTCATGTATCTGCAGTAAATGGGACCCAGTGAGGAAATGCTGTCACATGCTTTTCTAGGATCGTGAGGGCCCAGGTGTCGGATGCTGCTGTGTACACGTGTGTGGCCGCCAACCGAGCCGGGGTTGACAAGAAACACTACAGCCTGCAGGTGTTCGGTATGTCACAGCCATGACCCACTGCTCCGCTGAGTGGCAGAGCTAAGCGCCAGGCGTGTCTTTAGGAACTGACCTCCTCACACATCAACACATCTATGTACCTCCGTCAGAAAGAATTGATGAGACAGCATCTTACTGCCGGGGAGAAGTGTGTTTTTCCCCAGGGTCCGTGTTTATTGGCCCGTGCTGTCTGTTGAAAACTCTACTGGATTGGATTTTGCATCTAAGTCAGAGGAGGCCAGCATGGTGGCATAGCAGGCTAGTTCTCCACGTGCAGCACTGGCCTCTCACATGGGCTCTGGTTGCAAGCCCCGTATACTGCACTTCCCATCCCACTCCCTGTTTGTGGCTTGGGAAGAAACAGGATGTGGGCGACCTGGAAGAAGCTCCTCGCTCCTGGCTTTGGACCAGCTCAGCTCTGGCTGTTACAGCCATTTGGAGAGTGAGTCAATGGATGGAAGATTTCTCTCTCTCTGTCTCTCTCGCTCTCTCGCTCTCTCTTTCAAATAAACTAAGTACATCTTTAAGAATAAATCAATTGAGCTACAAGGCTAGTCATTCCATACGGAGAGAAGGAGGCAGACTTTGGACACAACAGCTGAAGTTGCCACTTGGGACTCCTGGTGTGAGTTCTGATCTCTGCTTCCCTGCTTCCTGGGGCCAATGGAAGACAGCTCAGGAGCTGGAGCCCCTGACAGCCACAGGGTAGGCCAGCTAGAGTTCTTGGCGCTGGCTTCAGTTTGATGAATGCTGGCTGTTGCAGGCATTTGCAGGGATGAACTAGTTGAGAGAAGGTCGCACTGTCTTTCATGTGAAATAAAAGGAACAGTATGAATTTAAATATGAACGTAAAACCAGTCAAGACTGTTTTGACTCATGTAAAACGTTTACATCTGGATGAACATATAGACACTTGTGTGTGTATAGAGGGAGAACTCAAACATTCCCTTTCTGAAATATTGAGATTTGCTGGTTCACACTTCTCAGTTCCCAAAAACATTTCAGAACTCTTAAGTTATACTTACTGTAAGCTACAAGCAACTTCTGTTAGGTTATATGGAATTTACCCTGTGGTTTTATTTTCTTTATTCAACATAAAATAATTTAGTGTACACTGCAGGATCTGTACATTTTTTTTGAGAGTCATTTATTTTTATTGAAAAGGAAAATTTACAAAGAGAAGGAGAGACAGGTGAAGATCCATCCATTGACTCACTCCCCATGTGGCCACAATGGCAGGAGCTGAGCTGTTCTGAAGCCAGAAGCCAGGAGCTTCTCCCGGGTCTCTCACGCAGATTCAGTGTTCCAAGAGTTTTGGAATGTCCTCTACTGCTTTCCCAGATCACAAGCAGGGAGCTGGATGGGAAGTGGGGCAGCTGGGACACAAACCGGCACCCCTGTGGAATCCTAGCACTAGCACGGCAAGGATTTAACCACTGAGCCATCACGCCGGGCCAAGGATCTATACACTGTAATGTTAAAGGAACATGCTTGAGAAATTTAAAAATCACAATTTGAAGTTACTAATTGTATATTCTATAAGAAAACAGGTGCAAATTTCTTTGCTAGTGTCTGGAAAAATAATTGGCATACATAAAGATGTTTTTTGTGACATCCTCCATTCCTCATGTGGTATTTTAAAATATATATATTTTTATGTTTACCTTTTTCGCTTATATAAGATGAATGAGTTTCATGTCCTTTGTGTATATAGATTTAATAGCATATGAGAGTTACACTCTACATTCCCACCTTACTTTTTCTTTTAATTTTTGTAATAACATACTTTCAATTTACTTTATAAATCAAGCTCAACTCTTCACTAAATTTAAAAAAATTCAGTAAATAGTAAATAGAAAAAGTATTGTTTCTCAAAAGTATAGGTGAGGTTTGTAAACAACAGAATCTCAAAATGTCAATTTTGCTCTTACATGTTGTACTCTGTGTATAAATTACCACAAATCAGGGAAAATATGTATTTGTTTTTGGGGACTGGCATATTTCATTCTTCATAATGGTTTCCAGTTATGTCTTTTTTGTTGCAAAAGATATTTTTAAAGACAGACTTACTGTGTTTTTGTTAAGTTGATCTCATTGCAAAGCTGTATGAATTTTCCCTCTCTCGTTGCCTATACAGCACCACCAAGCATAGACAATGCCATGGGGAGAGAGGAAGTGACAGTTGTGAGCGGCAGCCCCACCTCTCTGTCGTGCTTTGCTCATGGAACCCCGGCGCCCCGTGTGTCCTGGCTTAAGGAGGGTCTGCCACTGGGGCTGGATACCCACATGACCTTCCGCTCCGAAGCCATGGTCCTTCAGCTGCTGGAAGCAGAGACCCAGGACTCAGGAAGGTACACCTGCCTGGCCTCCAATGAGGCTGGAGAGGTCAGCAAGCACTTCGACCTGAAGGTCCTAGGTACGTACAGACTCACCCAGCATGTCAGACAGGCTTTGTAAGCAGCAGCAAAGCATTTAGGGCTGTCGACTGTGAGACATTGTGTGACATCTTCAGGTTGGGATTCACTTATGTTTATGGTTCGCATCAGAAGCATGTGAAGTCATATTGTCATAGGAGGGGTCTTCAAAAACTTCTGGGAAATGTGGATTATAAAAATGCAGAATTTTTTTAAAATGTGCCAAAGTGAACTTTTAGTTTCATTTGTCTGCGAACTTTTGGTAGTCCTTTTTTATTCTCTGTCTGAAAAGATGAAAACCCCTATTGGTAAGGCATCAGTAATTGAAAAAGTCTTTGAGCAGCTGAGAAGTAGCTTTAAAACTTCCTGCTGGACTCTATGTTTGGTATATATGCTTGCAGTGAGGGAATCTCAACTGAGCTTGAACTGTGGTTATGTACAAGGTGGAGTAATCCACCATAGGGGGAGGGGTGGGGAGGGATGGGGGGAATCCCAGTACCTATGAAACTGTGTCACATATTACGATGTAATTAAATAATAAAAAAAACTTCCTGCAGTAACTGAAAGTACATCTGAAATTAAAAGTTTGATGGGCAGTCTTACTATTTACACTGTTATGTGCTATCCCAAGCAGCTGTTAAGTGATGCTGTGTGCAGACTGGAGTGGGCATAGCCATTTCAGGCAGTTCTGTTGACTCTTGTATGCCTCTAAAGTGTTTTCAGTAAGTATCCCAAAGTTCCACGTGCAGATAGTCTAAAGAGAAAGCGTATCTTTTCCTTGAATTTAAAATTTCAACCTTGGGAGTGACAGGAAGATGAATGAGACAGCTCATTAATGACGACTTCTCTGGAGTCTGTTTCAGTCCTACAACCTACAACCTACAAAACAGCAAAAAGGAGCGGCAAGAGTGCCAGTCAAGTAGACCTTGTGCATGCTTTCCAAGCGCTCTGCAAGCTTAGAGTGCCTATTAAAACTCAACGGTTTATGTAGCTTTAAGAGTTGCCTCATCCCTAGTGTAGCCTTATGAGACAGAAGCCCGTGCCTCTTCCTGCCACTTTATCACCACTTAGTGTGCCGTTTGACATGCCAGAAACTTGATGTTTATTTGTTGAATTGAATTTAGCTGGGCTGGGTCCTGTCCGGCTGGGTCCTGTCCGGCTGGGTCCTGTCCGGCTGGGTCCTGTCCGCTGGGTCCTGTCCGGCTGGGTCCTGTCCGCTGGGTCCTGTCCGGCTGGGCCCTGTCCGGCTGGGTCCTGTCCGCTGGGTCCTGTCCGGCTGGGTCCTGTCCGGCTGGGTCCTGTCCGGCTGGGTCCTGTCCGCTGGGTCCTGTCCGGGTGGGTCCTGTCTGGCTGGGTCCTGTCCGCTGGGTCCTGTCCGGCTGGGTCCTGTCCGGCTGGGTCCTGTCCGCTGGGTCCTGTCCGGGTGGGTCCTGTCTGGCTGGGTCCTGTCCGCTGGGTCCTGTCCGGCTGGGTCCTGTCCGGCTGGGTCCTGTCCGGCTGGGTCCTGTCCGGCTGGGTCCTGTCCGCTGGGTCCTGTCCGCTGGGTCCTGTCCCCCTGGGTCCTGTCCCCCTGGGTCCTGTCCAGCTGGGTCCTGTCCGCTGGGTCCTGTCCGCTGGGTCCTGTCCGGCTGGGTCCTGTCCCCCTGGGTCCTGTCCAGCTGGGTCCTGTCCGCTGGGTCCTGTCCGCTGGGTCCTGTCCGGCTGGGTCCTGTCCCCCTGGGTCCTGTCCGGCTGGGTCCTGTCCGGCTGGGTCCTGTCCGGCTGGGTCCTGTCCGCTGGGTCCTGTCCGGCTGGGTCCTGTCCGCTGGGTCCTGTCCGCTGGGTCCTGTCCCCCTGGGTCCTGTCCGCTGGGTCCTGTCCAGCTGGGTCCTGTCCGCTGGGTCCTGTCCGCTGGGTCCTGTCCAGCTGGGTCCTGTCCGGCTGGGTCCTGTCCGCTGGGTCCTGTCCAGCTGGGTCCTGTGCCCCTGGGTCCTGTCCGCTGGGTCCTGTCCGGCTGGGTCCTGTCCGGCTGGGTCCTGTCCCCCTGGGTCCTGTCCGGCTGGGTCCTGTCCGGCTGGGTCCTGTCCGCTGGGTCCTGTCCGCCTGGGTCCTGTCCGCTGGGTCCTGTCCGCCTGGGTCCTGTCCGCCTGGGTCCTGTCCGCCTGGGTCCTGTCCCCCTGGGTCCTGTCCCCCTGGGTCCTGTCCGCCTGGGTCCTGTCCGCTGGGTCCTGTCCGCTGGGTCCTGTCCCCCTGGGTCCTGTCCCCCTGGGTCCTGTCCGCTGGGTCCTGTCCGGCTGGGTCCTGTCCGGCTGGGTCCTGTCCGGCTGGGTCCTGTCCCCCTGGGTCCTGTCCGGCTGGGTCCTGTCCGGCTGGGTCCTGTCCAGCTGGGTCCTGTCCGGCTGGGTCCTGTCCCCCTGGGTCCTGTCCCCCTGGGTCCTGTCCGCCAGGGTCCTGTCCGCTGGGTCCTGTCCGCCAGGGTCCTGTCCGCTGGGTCCTGTCCCCCTGGGTCCTGTCCGCTGGGTCCTGTCCGCTGGGTCCTGTCCGCTGGGTCCTGTCTGGCTGGGTCCTGTCCGCTGGGTCCTGTCCGGCTGGGTCCTGTCCCCCTGGGTCCTGTCCGCTGGGTCCTGTCCGCTGGGTCCTGTCCGCTGGGTCCTGTCCGCTGGGTCCTGTCTGGCTGGGTCCTGTCCGCTGGGTCCTGTCCGCTGGGTCCTGTCCCCCTGGGTCCTGTCCGCTGGGTCCTGTCCGGCTGGGTCCTGTCCGCTGGGTCCTGTCCGCTGGGTCCTGTCCGCTGGGTCCTGTCCGCTGGGTCCTGTCCGGCTGGGTCCTGTCCGCTGGGTCCTGTCCGGCTGGGTCCTGTCCAGCTGGGTCCTGTCCGCTGGGTCCTGTCCCCCTGGGTCCTGTCCGCTGGGTCCTGTCCGGCTGGGTCCTGTCCGCTGGGTCCTGTCCGCTGGGTCCTGTCCCCCTGGGTCCTGTCCGCTGGGTCCTGTCCGCTGGGTCCTGTCCGGCTGGGTCCTGTCCGGCTGGGTCCTGTCCGCTGGGTCCTGTCCAGCTGGGTCCTGTCCGGCTGGGTCCTGTCCGCTGGGTCCTGTCCGGCTGGGTCCTGTCCCCCTGGGTCCTGTCCGCTGGGTCCTGTCCGGCTGGGTCCTGTCCGGCTGGGTCCTGTCCCCCTGGGTCCTGTCCGGCTGGGTCCTGTCCGGCTGGGTCCTGTCCGGCTGGGTCCTGTCCGCTGGGTCCTGTCCAGCTGGGTCCTGTCCGCTGGGTCCTGTCCGCTGGGTCCTGTCCGCTGGGTCCTGTCCGGCTGGGTCCTGTCCGCTGGGTCCTGTCCCCCTGGGTCCTGTCCGCTGGGTCCTGTCCGCTGGGTCCTGTCCCCCTGGGTCCTGTCCGCTGGGTCCTGTCCGGCTGGGTCCTGTCCGGCTGGGTCCTGTCCGCTGGGTCCTGTCCGGCTGGGTCCTGTCCCTGGGTCCTGTCCGGCTGGGTCCTGTCCGCTGGGTCCTGTCCGCTGGGTCCTGTCCCCCTGGGTCCTGTCCGCTGGGTCCTGTCCGCTGGGTCCTGTCCGCTGGGTCCTGTCCGCTGGGTCCTGTCCGCTGGGTCCTGTCCGGCTGGCTCCTGTCCCTGGGTCCTGTCCGGCTGGCTCCTGTCCCCCTGGGTCCTGTCCGCTGGGTCCTGTCCGCTGGGTCCTGTCCCCCTGGGTCCTGTCCGCTGGGTCCTGTCCGCTGGGTCCTGTCCGCTGGGTCCTGTCCCCCTGGGTCCTGTCCCTGGGTCCTGTCCCCCTGGGTCCTGTCCGCTGGGTCCTGTCCCCCTGGGTCCTGTCCGCTGGGTCCTGTCCGCTGGGTCCTGTCCGCTGGGTCCTGTCCGCTGGGTCCTGTCCGCTGGGTCCTGTCCGCTGGGTCCTGTCCCCCTGGGTCCTGTCCCCCTGGGTCCTGTCCGCTGGGTCCTGTCCGCTGGGTCCTGTCCGCTGGGTCCTGTCCCCCTGGGTCCTGTCCGCTGGGTCCTGTCCGCTGGGTCCTGTCCGCTGGGTCCTGTCCCCCTGGGTCCTGTCCCTGGGTCCTGTCCGCTGGGTCCTGTCCGCTGGGTCCTGTCCGCTGGGTCCTGTCCGCTGGGTCCTGTCTGGCTGGGTCCTGTCCGCTGGGTCCTGTCCGCTGGGTCCTGTCCCCCTGGGTCCTGTCCGCTGGGTCCTGTCCGGCTGGGTCCTGTCCGCTGGGTCCTGTCCGCTGGGTCCTGTCCGCTGGGTCCTGTCCCCCTGGGTCCTGTCCGCTGGGTCCTGTCCGGCTGGGTCCTGTCCGCTGGGTCCTGTCCGCTGGGTCCTGTCCGCTGGGTCCTGTCCGCTGGGTCCTGTCCCCCTGGGTCCTGTCCCCCTGGGTCCTGTCCGGCTGGGTCCTGTCCAGCTGGGTCCTGTCCGCTGGGTCCTGTCCCCCTGGGTCCTGTCCGCTGGGTCCTGTCCGGCTGGGTCCTGTCCGCTGGGTCCTGTCCGCTGGGTCCTGTCCCCCTGGGTCCTGTCCGCCTGGGTCCTGTCCGCTGGGTCCTGTCCGCTGGGTCCTGTCCGGCTGGGTCCTGTCCGGCTGGGTCCTGTCCGCTGGGTCCTGTCCAGCTGGGTCCTGTCCGGCTGGGTCCTGTCCGCTGGGTCCTGTCCAGCTGGGTCCTGTCCCCCTGGGTCCTGTCCGCTGGGTCCTGTCCGGCTGGGTCCTGTCCGGCTGGGTCCTGTCCCCCTGGGTCCTGTCCGGCTGGGTCCTGTCCGGCTGGGTCCTGTCCGGCTGGGTCCTGTCCGCTGGGTCCTGTCCAGCTGGGTCCTGTCCGCTGGGTCCTGTCCGCTGGGTCCTGTCCGCTGGGTCCTGTCCGGCTGGGTCCTGTCCGCTGGGTCCTGTCCCCCTGGGTCCTGTCCGCTGGGTCCTGTCCGCTGGGTCCTGTCCCCCTGGGTCCTGTCCGCTGGGTCCTGTCCGCTGGGTCCTGTCCGCTGGGTCCTGTCCGCTGGGTCCTGTCCCTGGCTCCTGTCCCTGGGTCCTGTCCGGCTGGGTCCTGTCCGCTGGGTCCTGTCCGCTGGGTCCTGTCCCCCTGGGTCCTGTCCGCTGGGTCCTGTCCGCTGGGTCCTGTCCGCTGGGTCCTGTCCGGCTGGGTCCTGTCCCTGGGTCCTGTCCGGCTGGCTCCTGTCCCCCTGGGTCCTGTCCGCTGGGTCCTGTCCGCTGGGTCCTGTCCCCCTGGGTCCTGTCCCTGGGTCCTGTCCGCTGGGTCCTGTCCGCTGGGTCCTGTCCCCCTGGGTCCTGTCCCTGGGTCCTGTCCCCCTGGGTCCTGTCCGCTGGGTCCTGTCCCCCTGGGTCCTGTCCGCTGGGTCCTGTCCCCCTGGGTCCTGTCCCTGGGTCCTGTCCCCCTGGGTCCTGTCCCCCTGGGTCCTGTCCGCTGGGTCCTGTCCGCTGGGTCCTGTCCGCTGGGTCCTGTCCCCCTGGGTCCTGTCCGCTGGGTCCTGTCCGCTGGGTCCTGTCCGCTAGGTCCTGTCCCCCTGGGTCCTGTCCCTGGGTCCTGTCCGCTGGGTCCTGTCCCTGGGTCCTGTCCGCTGGGTCCTGTCCCTGGGTCCTGTCCCTGGGTCCTGTCCGCTGGGTTGAAGGGCGTTTCAACGCAGAGGGAGGTGGAATGGTACATAAAGGGACAGAGCGAGGGCCTCTGGTATAGAAGAGACGTGCATAAATGGGCTGACTACAGAGGATACTCTGGGATATCAAGAGGCAAGAGGCAGAACAACAGCGTGTGAGAAGTGGCTTGTGGCACAGGTGCCTGTACCTGAGCCCACAGAATAAGAGGAATGACAGGAAATGACATAATGTGAACTTGTGCATTCATGGCCCCCATGTTAACTATTAATTATTGCTTGGAAATTGTGTGCCAACCTTGTTTCTAGTCATCATTTAGCCAACAGTTGTGAACACCTGTCACATGATGTGCTGTGTGGCAGTTAGGAGCTCCACATTCCCCATCAGGTGGCTGGGTTCAGTTCTTGGCTTCAGCTGTTGACTCCAGTTTCTGGGTAATTCCCACCCTTGGAAGCCTTGGGAATGGCTCAGGCAGTTGGCTTCCTACCCCTGGGGTGAGGGGGCTACCACCTGTCTCAGCACAGCATTATGGGTATCGGGGAAGGAGCCAGCAGAAAGAGAACACTCATTATCTGTCTCCCTGTCACCCTGCCTCTCAAAAAATTTTTTAAGAACAAGTGTAGATGTTAAATCACAAGCACAGATAATGATATTGGATCTATCATCAACTGCACTTGAGAAAATGTATCTTGCAAGAGAGGGTGGGGATCCAAAGTTGGAACTAAGTAAGGACCAGAGAAAGCTCCCATCCTGAGTCCTGAAGGAAGTTTACTGTTCTGAGGTCCACTCAGGGCTCCCGGCTATTGTTCAAGTGACATTAGATCCTGCGAGGAAGGATCTGGGCATCTTCCATCTCATGTGGGAGACCTGAAAGGGAGTGGATGACCTCACAGTTCTTGGCCAATGAGGGCACTCTAATTCCCTGTGGTCTCCTTGGCAGTTGAGATATAACCCTTGGTGCCCGTACTGATAGTCCTACGTGAGGATCCGGGAGTCTCCAGGGTTGGGATACAAGCCTCCTCCTGTCCTCCTGCTCCACTCTGGGGTCCCCCCACCCTGCTTTGTGCATATGACCTTCTGTTAAGAAGTGTCAGGATCACTCTTGATTCCCCCTGTAAACTGCTAAATACAAAAATGAAAGTAGAAACAGCTGAATAGTACCCTATAGCCATTTTAAGGTATATAGCAGCCAGTTGTGTATAAACTAAAATTGAAATGCCAATGAAGTAGTCACAAGATGTAGTTAAGAACTTGCATTTTCTAACATATTGGTCACTCAGTACCATGTCAATTAACTCCATAATGTTGTAAATTGTTGTTGATGTCATGTTATGGCTTTTCATTGGATGGGATGATATTCCACCAGCGCTGCTTTCAGACCAGAGATGGTCTCCCCAAGAAACTGTTGAATTTATCTGGGCAATAAGATGCTGGACTCTATGCTTGGTACATGCTCGCAGTGAGAGAATCATGACTGGATTTGAACTGTAATACTACAACAAGGTGGAGGAATCCACCATGGGGGGAGGCATGGGGAGGGGTTGGGGGAATCCCAGAGCCTATGAAACTGTGTCATAAAATGAAATGAAATTTTAAAAAAGAGAATGTATCTTGACACCAATATGTAAGACACGGTACGAAAAGAGGTTATGTTGGACAGCGTTAAGACGCAGTGATATCTCAATTATCATCTCAAAAGGAAAGCCAATATGATGTATTTTTCCAGAAATGAAAATGAGGATTTGTAGGTAGAGATTTTTAGGAAGCAGATTTTAATGGCACCAACACCTGTACTAGAAATTGCAGTAGTGACAACTTTTAAAAAATTTATTTTTAAAATAGGCACAAAACCAAGAACATGTATTATTTATTCTTTGAGCCCTTCACAACTATCCCATTAGGTAAATAACAGTGCTATTCTCATTTTAGAGAAATGGCTAATGCCACTAAATTCATACTTCTTGATACCAGCATTCACCGTTTGACTGCAGAGTGTCAGTGTTCTAAACTTTGTGCCTGGCATTTTTAGAAAAATAAATGAATGGAAAAAGTAGAGAGGGGAAAGTAGCAGGCAGCTCCTGGAGCTGTCCAGCAGCTGTTTCGGCTGCTTGTGACGCAGTAAGCTGGAAGCTTGGAGCGTGGATACTGCCTGGAAGGCTGAGCTGTGACATCAAGGGGAGTGTCTTTCAGGCTATTACTGAACTTGGTTGAGCTGAGGAATCTTATTGTTTCTTCCCAGTGGTTAGGGTCCTTAACAGATCTCAGGAGTTCTAGAAGAACATGCAACAACAGAGGGAGTCACTGCTTCCCGGTCCCCAAGTCATCACCTCCGAGGGAGTGTAACTGCCTGGAAAACAGGGTTCACGGCCCCCCCAGGTTTATCAGTGCTTTTGTAGAAGCACCTGTTAAAAGCATGCAAAAGCACACTGAGCTATTTAAGTACCTCTCAAAATGTGGTACAAGATGGGTTTGGTTTTATTGTTTTCAAATCTTCACAGTTATAAGATCACTCCCATGAACTGAATGCCTGCCATGCTGTAACTACCTTGCAATGAACTGTGGTCTGCTTCATATCTCTTACAGATTTAAACCATTCCTTTTGAAAGTGTCAGAAAGAAATGGTAATGATCTCTGGGAATTACCATTTCAGTTTCTTTGTTTCAATCAATTTGTCTCATGAAATTGAGTTAGAGTTTCATGTCTTTCTAATTTGTTGTATTTAATGAAACAGTAGGTTTATTTTGTTGCTTCTGTTTCTCTTTATGTAGAACCACCTCACATTAATGGATCCAGAGAACCTGGAGAGGTATCAGTAATTGTCGGTAACCCACTTGAGCTTTCCTGCACCGCTTCTGGAATCCCAGTCCCTAAGATTACCTGGATGAAGGATGGCAGGCCCCTTCTACATACGGAGCAGGTGCAAGCTCTAACGGGAGGTGAAGTTCTGCGCATAACAAGTGCTCAGGTAATTTGAAAAGTTTCTGCAATCATGTTTTATTAAACTCCTCACTGGCTAATAAGTTACAGTTACTGAATGAATTACATCTCTGGACCTGAACAGACCACAGATTTCTATAATATAAGCAAGAGTAGATTGAATCAGCGCTCTGCCTAATTGATCAGACATGTAGACATGATGAAAAGAAGACGATTAGGAAAATAGGAAGCCGAGCTTTCATAGTACTGTGTCATTATACTTCTTTAAAGCTCTCAGTTTGTGCCCCATAATCCTTTGTAGGACCAGAAAAGCATTCTGACTCATGTTTATATGAGGCTGCACAGCTGCTTTCGCCCCTACCCTCTCTAGCTCAGGTCATCACTGCTCTGCTTCTCTGAGATCCACATGTGGGGTAGATCTGTGTGGTACCTGCCTTTCCACGTCCAAGCTTTTGTAGCTGTCATTGCCTTGAGTGTAGAACAAGAAGTAATTCAATCACACGATGTCACTGTTTCCTGAGCAGTCCTCCGGAAGAGCACAGCCCACCGGTGCTGTCCTTCACACCCTGGCCTCCAGGCAACTCGCTCAGGTCCAGGCCCCTGCAGCACACGTTGCTTGGTGATGGCACTGTGGGTCAGCCCAGGTCTGGCTGGAAAGCCTGGCCACTCCGTCCCAGCAGAGTTGCTCTCTCACAGCACGGAGCGTGCTCCTCCCCAGGCCTCGCATCTCAGTCATGGCAGTAACTCACAGAGAAGTCAGGCATACTCAGTCAAACCCTGCATCACCAAGCAGGAAGTTCTGTGATCATAGGAACAATACAGAGGCAGAAAGTTGGGCGGCACAACATAACATGCAAATGGTGGCAACACAAACTGGAATGTCATGCTGTATCATGGTATTTCTTAAAGGCGAACTAGACAGTTAAATTACAAGGAGACAAGGCAAAATCCTATACAACCTTGGTGACTGCTTAGCTATACGGTCGAACTGTTGTGGAGAATCCGAACATTTTACTTAAGACAGACATATCTCAATTCTCAAGAACTTCCTGTTTGCACATCAGATACATTTAGAACCGCAAGAGAACCATTTAGAGCAGTATTGTGGTTTAAAGTCCATTGCTCACAGTGGACTTTATTCTTGAACAGTATCTCAGTAGATTTGATAATGATTATTGGCTTGAAGTCTGATTTTCTCCCTAATAGCCTGAGAATTTGTGTTGAAAACTTGCAAAAAAAAAAAAACCTGTGGAACTAAGCCTAGGAAAATAAAAAGTATGGGTTGAAGTTTAACCTAATCTTAGCATCCGTGATAGAAAATGGAAAGTTTTGGTGCCATAATTGTGCCCTTTGTTGGCATTGAACTTAAATCAACAGCAGTGTTTCAGTACCACAATTTAAGCTCTAGTACAAGTTTGCTTAATTAAAAGAAGGCAATGAAGTGGAAGAGTAAATACAGCCAAGTGCCCAGGCTGGTGTTAGTTGCTGTGCTTTTCTCTCTCTCTCTCTCTGTGTCTCTCTCTCTCTGTGTGTCTCTCTCTCTCTCTCCCTCCCTCCCTCCCTCCCTCCCTCCCTCCTCCCTCCCTCCCTCCCCATCACATTTTGCTTGTACTTCTTTTGCAACACTGCCTGTGTGGTCGTGTTCTCGCCTGAATTTTCTTGTGGTGTATTTGTCTGCACCGTGTAGTTCGGGCTGGTATACAATGGATGCTTTGCAGACTTCAACTTGTGCAGCAGAGATGGGAGTTTCCCAAAACCTCTTCCATCAAATGCTAGTCCCGTTATGTATAGTAAGGGGAGAAGGGGCCATTCTGTAACCTAATAGGTCAGACAACTTCATGCTCAATACCCTGACCTCTTTGGTGAGACATACTGCATGTTTAAGGAGTCTGCAAATCTTACTCGCAGAGGGTCGGTGTTGTGGTATGTCAGGTTAGGACACCAGCACTGACACTGGAGCGCTCACTCAAATTCCCAGTGCTCCTCTGACATGCAGTCCCCTTGCAAGGCACTGTGCAGGCAGCAGATGTTCCTACAGTGCTCAACACCTGTGTGGGAGTTCCAGGTTCTGGCTTCAGCCTGATGCAGCCCCGGCTACTGCAGCCTTTGGGGTAGAACCAGCAGATGCACAATCCTTTCTCCCCGTCTCTCCCTGTCTGCCATTCTGCCTTTAAAATAAGTAAACCTTTTAAAAAATACATGTGGCTGCAGCGATACTTGATCAGCTGTAACTTTTCAAGCACTTATTAAAAAAACACGCTTGAGAAACGTTCGCTGCCAGTAATGACTGTGGTATATAGAAGGTTGAGAGTGGTCAGGAAATACTTCCTGGAGGAGGCAAAATTTAAGAGGAACCATAAGTACTGGGTCAAACTTGAAATAGAAGAGGACAAGCTCACTTGAAAATGGACTGGATTGTTAGAAAATTTTATGTTTTAAAGCTGTGAGAAATTCAGAAATTGTTCCCTAGGGAATGTAACATTATTCTTGAATTTTTGATCAGATGTCTGTCTGAGAATTGTTCTTCTAAAATTGTATTTGAAATGTCTTTCCAAGTAATCTGGTTTTAAACTTTTCAACAGAATGTTAGCAGCCTATCAAAACATTTTCCATAACCTGTCTGTAAGCCAGTGTGAATGTATGAATTTTTTAAATACCAATATTCTAATAATGTTTAAACAGTAAGCGAGAGTCAGGCATTTCTCCTTTTCCAACTATCTTCCACAGTCCTGTAATCATCTGTTTTCTCGTATGTACTCTCCATGTACACAATCCTGCGTTGTGTGGTTCAAAGACTTTGGATATTATACAAATAGCAGTAGATTTTGCTTTCCATCTGACCCTGTTAATATCCAAAACACATGAAATCATTTTGGTTTGCTGTGTATATCAAGATAAAATTGGGATGTGTACATAATATATTCACTATTAATAACGTAAGATTTCTTGTGTAGTTAATGAATGTATTTGACTTTATCCAGGAATACTCCAGTTGGAATTTCTGGTCTATAACTGAAACCCATGAATATTTCTTTTTCAGTAATCATTAAGCAGCTAGTCAGTCATGAAGGGACTGGATCCTACAAACGTCCCCTTTTCTGCTACCCTTAGGTACCCCAGACCTGTAGGTGTTCCCAAGTCAACGTGCAAGCCTCCATGGAAACGTGGACTTGCCTGTGTGAGAGGAGCAGGCAGCGTCCGCTGGCAAAGCTCTGCCCACTGTGTAAACAGTTTACTAATTGTGCATCCTTGATGACGTTTTGCTTTGGGTGGAATCTACAGATTCATCCGAGGGATGTTCCTCAGCATGCTAACCTTGCGCAATCCACTCCCTTGGGTTTTCCAGGTAGAGGACACAGGAAGATACACGTGTCTGGCGTCCAGTCCTGCGGGAGATGATGACAAGGAATACTTAGTGAGAGTGCATGGTAAATCGGAAACATTTCCTGCAGTCTATCATTGGAAGCCACAATTTGTAGGACATGGGCTACAAGTAGGATATGCTTATAAATTAGGAAACATCCATTTCAAATATTCTTACACTGAGAAAGTGTTCTTTGGGGATAGCTTAAAGGATTTTTGAGTTGTTTTGTTTCTGTACAAAGAATTCATATCATTGGTTTAAAATAAAAGAATGCGAGCGTGGGGATTTCGTCCCACAGTTGAGGTGCCTGAGTGCTTAGATTGGCTGCCTGACTCTGGCTCCTGACTCCAGCCACCTGCTAATGCAGACCTTGAGGCACGTACTTGGTGCCCACCCTCAGTGGGAGATGCGTATTGTATTTCTGGTCCCTCGCTTTTGCTTGGCCTAGCCCAGGCCTGCCAGCACGTGGGGAGTAGTCCAGCATGGGAGCTGTAGTCCCTTTCTTGCTGTGTCTCCATACTCATTTCTGTTTATTGCCCTCCCTGCACTATGCCTCTCAAATAAATTTTGTGAAATAAAATAATTCATTAAAATAAACTAATGCATAATCTCATCACATAAAGATGTTTTTGCGCACAAATGTTTCATTAAAAATATGATAAGCAGCTAGTTTTTAACTCTTTTGTCTGATGCAGATCACTAAATGTATTTTGTAGCATTGTTTTTTAGTGACTGCACCATGTCCCATTTATTTCCTAGTTTTGGATATTTAAGCTCTTCCTGTATTTTTGCCAATGTAAACAATATTATTAGCTTGTTTCCTTTGAGAAATTTCTGTGGATTCACTTGCTTAGATGCACAAACTCAACACTCACACGTTTGTATATACACATACTTTTAAGGAACTGCCCAAGAACCTCCAGAAAAGCCGAAACAATTAGACTGTCCAACACTGTCTGGGCACAGAAACAGGAATACTCTTCATGGGGAAGGATAGTTGAGAGTCTGAACAGATCTTTGTTTTATTCTCATTGTCTAAATGAGTAGGCAACATTGCCAACTGCCTGGGATGGGAAGTCCGCTCCTTCTCGCTCATGCCCACATATGAATTAGACTTGCTATCAGTTGACACCTAAATTTTGTAAAGATTCAGGGAAAAACATACTAATTCTTTGTATAACAAGAGTAGATACACATGTGTACACTATGAATAACTCTCCACACTTCAGCAATTTTAAAACCCGACCCTCAGGGAAAATCATTACCAATTGTAGAGCCTCAACAAATGTCCCTTGCCTTGTGGCTCGGTCACCTCACCTGTCAAATGGCTGGAATGTGATTATGATGTTGTTCCCAGCAAGGACGTAGCTGTTGCAATGAGTCCATTGCTTAGTGTAAGAGTGCTGGACAAGGTAGAAACATCCCACTGTGTGTGGAGTTACCTGTACCACAAATTAAACAAGTGTTATTTTAGTTTATGCCTCTTTGCTCAAGTAGCAGAACCAGCACTTGTTGAACACCCATAATAATGCAGCCGGCTGAAAGTCTTCGGTGTGTTTGTTCTTATACCCAGTGCCCCCTCACATTGCTGGAGCGGATGAACCTCAGGATTTCACCGTGTCGCGCAACAGGCAAGTGACACTGGAGTGCAAGTCAGACGCAGTGCCCCCACCTGTTATTATGTGGCTGAAAAATGGAGAACACGTGCAGGTAAATCTCTTTCCTGAACACCATAGGTTGATCCTTGAAATTGTAAACACACACACACACACACACACACACACACACAAACCAGCTCTGAGGCATTTTCTGGTAGACATCAACTTCACTCTGTGCAGATGGGCACAGCATCCTTAAGTCAGGCACACCTCCTCTCATTCTGTGCTGGGGTAGTTAGGTCCAAACACAGGAATTTAGGTTGAAACTGGCCCATATGTGTGTTTCCTGGAGCCCAGAAGTTCCAGCCTGACTTGGAATGAGAATGCTCACCAGTGTATCTGGATGATGAGAAGTCTTCAGGAGAACTACCCATTCTGCCAGGTGTTTTGGGTATACCTAGAGGACTGTGTCGTATCCTTCAGGATCTGGTGTCGGGGACCGGAACCCCTGAGGAACGAAAGGTGGCTCTGAAAGCCTCCTCTGCTTCCTGGCCGCCGGTCTGCCATCACAGCCCAGGAGCCCTGGTTTCATTTTAAAGCTTTGAAAGGCCCTATTGTCCTTGCCCCTGTCGCAGTTCCTCTAATTTCCATTGTTCTTCCTCATTCTGTTCACCCTTGTGCCATAGTGTGTTTCCAATAATTATAAAAGTGGATCATGCCCTCTAGCCCCTCAAACCATGTGGATGCCATACCTTGGAGTCTGAGCTCCAATGTCAACGCACCTGCCACCTTGCCATGCGTGTCCCTTAGCCCTTCCGTACCCCTCTTGTGTACTCACTGTGATGCCAGGCACCATGAGTGCCACAGGGAGCAAGGAGCTCACTGGCTGGCAGAAAAGACAAAGAGGGGAATCAAAGAATACAGATGAGTACCACTGATAAATTGTGGGGTAGAGGGAGAAGTCATCAACCCAGGCAAGGCCCTCAGCGGGGTGAATTGGGACTTGGATGTGTGTGCATGCATGGCGTGAGTGAAGAAAGATTCAAGTCATGGTTTGTGGTGTGCAGACAAACCCTTCATGGGGAAGGGAGTGCTGCTGTAATGAGATCTATGAACTTGGTAAGGTTCCATTTGAGCTCAATGAAAATCCTGTGTTCAGGAGACAGTTGATTGTCTTGGTGGTTAGGCTGCCATTTGGGACCCCTACGTGCCTCCCCTACTTGACTGCCTGTGTTTCAGCTTGCTGCTGGGGAGCATCTTGGGAGACAGCAGGTAATGCCCCCAGTGCTTGGTTCCTGCCACCTGTGTGGGAGAGCTGGCATGAGCTCCAGGCTCCTGACTTTGACCTGGCGCAGCCTGGCTACTCTGGACATTGCAGAGTGAATGGCAGTTATCTGTATCCCTGTAGTTCTCTCTCTTGCAGACAAATGAAAATAAATAGACTAAAAATTATTAAAAATTCCATGGTGGTCCCCATAGATGTCAGTTTGTGGTTAAACCACCCTAGTTATCCCAGAGGGTCCTTCATGCTGTCCACCCACACGTGCATTTTGGTCTAGTCCCTGAGCTGTTAAGATAGGGACTGAGTGAATGTTGATGACAGATTAGTTCATTGCCAGCTGATATCTGTCGTGACCAGTTGCTATCAGTGATGAAAATAAGTTTGGGTTTAAATACTTCAAATATAATTTGCCTACGTATTATCTAGAAGCTATTTAAAAATGTGGTCCATATAGCCTATTAAAAAAAGTTTCTGATGTGATAGTTCTCATGGCTTGAACTGGGGCTGAAGTCCTAAGTGCGTGAAGTTGACCAGAAATGGTGAAGTGTAGTAAGAGCAGTAAATGAAGACAGAAGTGATCTGAAGAAGAAAAGGTGAGTCAGCGAGGAAGGCCTGCACGTGGAAGACACGAGCGTCTGAAAGCCAAGGACAGATGTGGAGTAAGAGAGGCCACCTGACGTGTGAATTAAGTGTGTCCATTGGTTTTGGCAAAGTGCAAAAGCCATTAAAGATTTAAACAATGGCTCTCTCATAGAGCAGTCAGAGTAGAAGGCAGGTTACTGTTTGGGGAGTTAGTAGAAGTTGAAACAAGTGAGCAATACTCTTCAAGCATGAATGAGTTGTATGGGTTTGGTTCTGTTTTTGTTTTCTGGAAAAAAAAATATATGGAAGACACATGAGAGAGGAAGAGAAGTTTGTGGAGCCAGGCAGTTGGACAGCAGCAGGGAGGGGGCAGCGGGAGCCTAGATCAAAGGTGAGCAATAAACTTTAGTGGATGCTCTTCCTCAGGGATGGTGAGATGGGAGGCAAAACTTCCTCCTATGTGAGGAGGGAGGTGGGTAGGACAGGCACAGAGCTCCGATGTGCCCAGCTGAGAATGGGGGTTGTAAGAGGGAGGTGGGTAGGGCAGGCACAGAGCTCCGATGTGCCCAGCGGAGAATGGGGGTTGTAAGAGGGAGGTGGGTAGGGCAGGCAGAGAGCTCTGATGTGCCCAGCTGAGAATGGGGGTCATAGGGAGGTGGGTAGGACAGGCGCAGAGCTCCGATGTGCCCAGCTGAGAATGGGTGGTCATAGGAGGGAGGTGGGTAGGACAGGCACAGAGCTCCGATGTGCCCAGCTGAGAATGAGGGTCATAGGGAGGTGGGTAGGGCAGGCACAGAGCTCCGATGTGCCCAGCTGAGAATGAGGGTCATAGGGAGGTGGGTAGGACAGGCACAGAGCTCCAATGTGCCCAGCTGAGAATGGGAGTTGTAGGAGGGAGGTGGGTAGGACAGGCACAGAGCTCCGATGTGCCCAGCTGAGAATGAGGGTTGTAAGAGGGAGGTGGGTAGGACAGGCACAGAGCTCCGATGTGCCCAGCTGAGAATGAGGGTCATAGGGAGGTGGGTAGGGCAGGCACAGAGCTCCGATGTGCCCAGCTGAGAATGGGGGTTGTAAGAGGGAGGTGGGTAGGGCAGGCAGAGAGCTCTGATGTGCCCAGCTGAGAATGGGGGTTGTAAGAGGGAGGTGGGTAGGACAGGCACAGAGCTCCGATGTGCCCAGCTGAGAATGGGGGTTGTAAGAGGGAGGTGGGTAGGGCAGGCACAGAGCTCCGATGTGCCCAGCTGAGAATGAGGGTCATAGGGAGGTGGGTAGGGCAGGCACAGAGCTCTGATGTGCCCAGCTGAGAATGGGGGTTGTAAGAGGGAGGTGGGTAGGACAGGCACAGAGCTCTGATGTGCCCAGCTGAGAATGGGGGTTGTAAGAGGGAGGTGGGTAGGGCAGGCACAGAGCTCCGATGTGCCCAGCTGAGAATGGGGGTCATAGGGAGGTGGGTAGGGCAGGCACAGAGCTCTGATGTGCCCAGCTGAGAATGAGGGTCATAGGGAGGTGGGTAGGACAGGCACAGAGCTCCGATGTGCCCAGCTGAGAATGAGGGTTGTAAGAGGGAGGTGGGTAGGGCAGGCAGAGAGCTCTGATGTGCCCAGCTGAGAATGAGGGTCATAGGGAGGTGGGTAGGGCAGGCAGAGAGCTCTGATGTGCCCAGCTGAGAATGAGGGTCATAGGGAGGTGGGTAGGGCAGGCAGAGAGCTCTGATGTGCCCAGCTGAGAATGGGAGTTGTAGGAGGGAGGTGGGTAGGACAGGCACAGAGCTCCGATGTGCCCAGCTGAGAATGAGGGTTGTAAGAGGGAGGTGGGTAGGGCAGGCACAGAGCTCCGATGTGCCCAGCTGAGAATGGGGGTCATAGGAAGGCAGAAGTCAACTTGGAAGAAAGCCTGGTGATAAAACTGCAGTGAGGCTTACTAAGTTGGCTGAACTTAACTGCTGTATATAGAAGATTGACATTACAAGAAGCACTCTGACCATTTTTATCAGCCTCAGGTCCTGCCGCGTCACATGAAAAAAAATTAAAGTGTTCTGGGGCCAGCGTTTGGCCCAGCAGTTGAGACTACTCGCAATGCCAGAATGTCTTATCAGAGCTCCTGGATGGCAATGCTGCCTCCACAGCTGATAATGTATCCCGTGGGAGGCAACCAGTGCAAGCTCCAGTCCTTGGCATGCTAACCCTCACTCCCAACTGTGTTGCCATGTAAGGAGTGACGTAGCAGGTGAGAGCTCTCTGCTACTCTGTCTGCCTCTGAAATAAAAGAAAATTTTTAAAGAATTAGAATGTGTCACAGAAGTATGTTTAGGGAATGATTTGTTCCAGTTAGAGTCAGCAGAACCGGGCTGCACGTTTTAGTTACTGTTGGAAGTACAAGCATCTCAAATGCTTGAGAAATTTGCAGACTAAGGTTGTTTGTCTACTTTTAAAAATTGTTTTTATGTGCCATGTTAGGGCTTGGCACGATAGCGTAGTGGTTGAAGTCCTCGCCTTGCACGGGCTGGGATCCCATATGGGCGCCAGTTCTAATTCCAGCAGCCCCACTTCCCATCCAGCTCCCTGCTTGTGGCCTGGGAAAGCAGTTGAGGACAGTCCAAGGCCTTGGGACCCTGCACCTGCGTGGGAGACTTGGAAGAGCTCCTGGCTCCTGGCTCTGGATTGGCGCAGTACCGGCCGTTGTGATCACTTGGGGAGTGAATCATCAGACAGAAGATCTTTGTCTCTCCTCCTCTCTGTATATCTGCCTTTCCAATAAAAATAAATAAATCTTTTTTTAAAAAAAATTGTTTCTTTTTAAAAGAGTTCTGAGGAAGAGGGAGAGAAAGCAAGCTTCTGTCCGCTGACTCACTGCCCACGTGGCCGCAGCAGGCAGTGCTGGGCCGTGAGGAGCCAGGAGTTGCATCTGCATCCGCTAAATGGGTGCCATGCCATCTGCTGCTGCGTGTCCCAGGCTGTTGCAGGGAGCTAGATCGGAAGAGGAGCAGTCGAGACCCACTGTGCCATAACACTGGCCCTTGTCTCTAAAATTTTGGAAGATACTGGCAAGTACTGTGGTACTGCAGGTTAGGCCTCTCCTGTGACACTTGAATCCAGCCACCTACTGATGCACCTGCCAAGAGTTGGAAGATGTTTCAAGTACTTGGGCCCATGCCAGTCATAGAGGAAAACCAGCTGGAGTTGAAGCTCCCTGCTTGTGCCTAAGCTGTTGTGACCACATCTGGGGAGTGAGCCGGTAGATGGAAGCTCTCTACCTGTTGCTCTGTGTTTCAAATAAATAGAGAAAAGAAATTTAACATTAGAGGATAATGTTCTCTTTAAGTTTAAAGCTGGTTTGTTAATCAGGAAGCTCCTGTTGTCAAGTGCAGAGGTCAGACTGGAACGAACTTAAGACAGAAGAGTGAATGAAGGAAGTGTATGGACTAGAGCAGCTGTTCAGTTTAGCGTTAGATGTCACTAGGTCCATGGGATGCACAGGTGGAAGCAGGTGTGTGTGTCCTCCCTCTGCCCTGGATTCAGCCCCATCCCCATGTGACTCCACTACAAAGATGTCATGCCTCTTCCCCCTCCCCAGCACTTCCAGCCAGAGTCCCAAGGAGAGCTCTGAGAACTGTGACTCGCCTTACCTGCCACTCTTCGAATGGGTCCTTGTGCCCAGGGCACCTAAAGACCCTGCGTGAGCCCTCCCACCCCACCACACTGGTTGAAGGGTTCCCCAGAGACTCGGGGTCCACCAGGGAAGGTCGGGGAAGCAGACCCAACGCGGACCTGACGACACTTCTGCAGCTCCCTGCATTTGCTTCTGGTGATGTAAAAATCATACTAAATCCTCTTTTTTGTCATTTTAATGATAAATGTGACTTGTTGAAACCAGGCATCACCTCGCATCCGAATCCTTTCTGGAGGGAGATACTTGCAGATAAACAACGCAGATCTGGGAGATGCAGCCAATTATACTTGTGTTGCCAGCAACATTGCAGGAAGGAAGACAAGAGAATTTACTCTTACTGTGAATGGTAAGGAAAAAAAATGACCGTTCAAAAATCTAACCCAGGGTTTTTCAGGGAAAAGCTTTGCTGTTAGCTTACTAAATGGATCCATGTGATTTTTTATCTTAGTTGTTTTGAAGACAACCTACAGTATTTGTACTAAGACCACTCCTGTGAGTTAACTCAATTTAAAAAGTAGAGATATATTATTCTGTCTTAAAGGATGGTGTATATTCAATTGTAGCCAGCATATCTTGATGGCTTGTTTTATTTGCATATTATTTATACCTCATCGTTGCTAGTTTGGATGCAAACTGCTACAGGAGTCAGATTTCCTTAAACATAGTATCTCAGCACCAAAATGTGCCAAATTCAGGAGAGTAATTTAAACTTCCCCAAAAGTATCCTTGTGAATTTTTAGTGTTTGAAATTATACAGGATGTTGGGTCATCCGCACAGCTAGTAACTCTAATAGTTAAGTTAATATTCAGCCTTTCTATTCCCACATGAACTCAGTGATTAATAAGTGCCTGTTCTGAGACGTGTATGATTAATCACAGATGTGCCTTTTCATTAAGATAGCCCGCTTTCTGTTCTTTATTTAAAGGGAGTCGTTTCAGTGTTAACATTCTCGGACTGGGATTTGGCCAGAGAGAAAGGAGCGGTGTCAGCTTTGATTTGCAGCATCCCAGAGCTGCCTTGTGTTTGGGCTTCAGCCAGAGATCCAGCCAGGAAGCACCAAATCTGGGATTTAATCTGCTCTTCACACTCTTGCTTATTTTTCAGCCCAAATTCACTTGAATAAACTTGAGGAGTTGCAGCACAGTTGTGTGCACACTCGCCTGGATGAGTGCAGGCACAGCTCCACATTGCCCAGCTGATGCTGTGTCTCAGGATCTTAGGCAGAGGCCTTGCTATTTAGTAAAGCTGAATTTTCTCCTATGCGTCTCTTGTTCAGTTCCTCCAAACATAAAGGGTGGTCCCCAGAGTCTTGTCACTCTCTTAAATATGTCAACTGTGTTGGAATGCTCTGCTGACGGTGTGCCAATCCCACGGATAACATGGAGAAAAGATGGAGCCCTTCTACCTGGGAATCAGGCAAGGTAACAGTTCTGGAAAGATGCAACATTAAAATGCAAATATAAATCCTTCCATCTTTTCTTCCAATGCTTTATTTTGATCTTTTGTTATTTAGAATTAGTCTCTTATCTAGATCATAAGCATCCCAACTTAACATTTTAAAAATGTAATTCCCATTCACCAAGCCCCCCTTTTGCCTTTTATGTATCTTTTTGCCGGAAGTCTGGTAAGTGTGTGACCCTGAACCAGAAAAACTGAATGGGGATGACACTGTGTCAGCTGACTCTGACACGTGAATCGTTGAACTGAAGCTGAACCAGGAGACTTCACTCGGGATCTTTCTTGCAGGTACTCGGTCTTGGAGAATGGATTCCTTCGGATCCAATCAGCACAGGTCGCCGACACAGGCCGATACCTGTGCATGGCCAACAATGCTGCCGGAACAGACCGCAGGCGCATTGACATGCAGGTCCACGGTAAATCCACTTTTATACACCAGGCTGAGTATTCAGACTTTGTTGAAGCCTGTGCCAGCAAAATCATGGAGACTTTGACATCAAGGCTGTTGAGGAGTTAAATTCTCAAGAGTTAGGTCCCATGGTTTTTCTCCTCCCTGTGGTTAAGATCATCACAGCACGAGTTCCATTTACGAAGCCTTGTGTGTGTAACTGGGTGCAGGCACTGAATGTTAATGTGGTGACATCCTAGTGCCACATGTGTTTCCTTCTGCCTTTCCGGCCTGTTTCAGTTCCTCCATCAATTGCTGTGGGCCCTGCCAACATCACCGCAACCGTGAATGTCCAGACAACACTGGCTTGTGAGGCGGCTGGCGTGCCAAAGCCATCCATTGAGTGGAGGAAAGATGGACATCTTCTTAATGTGGATCAGAATCAGAGTTCATACAGGTAGGGCAGCCTTCCCCGAGGAGCCCCAGCAGCACTCGGGGAGCAGGCTCTTTGGCAAGCACCAGCACGTTAAGGCTGTTGACGGGGAGGCAGATGCAGAGGGTGAAGGATTGACCAGAGTGCAGACTATGTTTTTCCTTCGTAGACTTGGTTTTCAACCTGAAATCGTTTGTAGGCGCAGCTTTTCTACTCATAAGCCCTGTGAGGTCTACAGGACTGAATTTCTAAGCCTGGCTTATTTAACTCTTTTGAAATTTATAAAGCAGAGGACAAAAACATCGTAAAGTACAAATGGTGCTATAAAAATAGCCACAAACTTTAACTATGGAGCAAAGATGAAATTTTACTTTGAACTACCTTGGCAGCAGGAGTGAGAAGAAATATAGCATTTTCCATTGTTTTTGCATTACTCTAGCTTTGCTACTGTAATTCGCAATATGGCAGTGTGGGTTTTTTTTTTTTTTTCATGTATAACTCACAAGAGGCTCAACACAGAGACTGCTAGAACTTATACGAGAGTTCGGTAGAGTGGCAGGGCAGTGTGTTTTTAACAACCAGTCGTTGGTACTTGGATTCCAAGTACCTATGAAACTGTGTTACATAATACAATGTAATTAATGAATTAAAAATAATAAATAAATTAAAAAAAAAAACAACCAGTGGTCAGCCCGTTTAGGATTTCTGATGCTCTAGGTTTTATCTTCTATCTCGTTTGAGCTAATGGTTATTCTATCAAAGGATTTGCCCTAAAGGCAAATGTCTTTATGGGTCTTTGACAAAAGAACTCAGATACACCAGGAAAAAAGGAGAGTGGGAGGTTTCACGTGAAATGGTATCATTTCTCACCCTGTTAATCAATCTTTGGACATTGAATAATCAGTAACTTGGAAGTATCTATTATGTAAAAACTGTGCAAAGCTCTTGCATAATAAACCATGTCAAATATGTTTCTATTAAACCACGCCTAGAAGCTAGGCCTGGTGACCAGACGCGCTGTGCTGCACATACGCGGTCACTGTGTCCTAAACACTCGACGTGGTCCACGTTGCTTTGGTTGCGAACTGGGCAGGAGTTCGAAGAGTTTCTGGGATGGTATCTGCTTGCAGAGTAACCAGCACTGTCAGCAGAAGAGAGAGACCTGGAGGACTCCATCTCTCAGTGAGAAGAGTTCGAAGGCCAACCTGCAGAGTTACAGAGAAATTTAAAACTATTGGAGATGGCTCCAGGAAGTCCTTGCTGCACTGTGTTTCTGAGGAGAGCAGGATCAGTCAACATGCAAGCATCAGAACATTCAAGGTTCAGACAGCTCTTCAACTGCCTCCTCTTGGTTTCAAATTTGAAACCCTGTTAACCCTTTGAGCCCATATGAGCATAACATCCATCCTACAAAGTTTGCAACAAAGAGATGAAGCTCATGTTAACATGAGGACAGAGACTTGTTGCCTTCAATTCACCACATGAGCCGCTGGACAAATGTGTGAAAACTGGTCAGCAGTAGCTCAGCTCATCCTTCAACTCTCTTGTAGGCTCCTTTCTTCTGGTTCGTTGGTGATCATTTCCCCTTCTGTGGATGACACTGCGACCTATGAGTGCACTGTGACCAACGATGCTGGCGAAGATAAGAGAGCCGTGGGTCTCATTGTCCAAGGTAGGGCAGCTTTGCACAGGGGTCCAGAGTGGTCACTGCATCACCCATCACCTGCCGCTCCACTCAGCTGATTGAGGCTCTGCTCTCCGTGCAGGAAGAAGCAGGGCACAGCCGGGCTGTGCAGAGCGGAGGGCTAGAATCATGTACTCTCCTTTCTTCCTGTGGTTTCAGTCCCGCCATCCGTCGCAGATGAGTCCACAGACATCCTGGTAACCACGGGCGCCCCAGCAGTGCTGCCATGCTCTGCCACTGGAGTTCCCGCTCCTTCCGTCCACTGGACCAGAAATGGCATCAGGCTGCTTCCCAGGGGAGAAAGCTACCGGGTTCTGTCCTCAGGTGAGACCCAGCCCAGCGCCCTCCTGTCTGCTGGTGGATCATCACCAGTCAGTGGCCTTGCATGGCTTCTGTTGCCCCAGAATGAAGACAAGGGCCCTGCAGGTGCACCAGCACCTAGGAAGATGTAGTCAGGCTCAGAAGGGAAGGGAAGAGCAGAGGAAAATTCTGGTTGTAAAAATAATATCTGAAACACATCTGAATGGAGTGAGCTTGAGCCAGGCAACCTGGGCACACACATTAAGCCTAAGGTGTGCCAGGTTCTCCACCTGTGTGCCAGGGTATGCATTTAACAAATGTTTACTGCCAGGGACAGGCTACATGCTCTACTGAGCTTCTCATGAAGCACCTTGAACTTGAGTAAAAAGATTGTTGGAAGTGCTATGTTAAATAGTTTTGGATTTTTAAATACTGATCTATTTATTTATGTGAAAGTCTGAGTTAGAGAAATCTTCCACCTGTTAGTTCACTCGTAAGATGGATACAACAGCCAGGGATAGACCGGGCCAGGCCAAAGCCAGGCTCTTCATGCAGATCTCCTGCACGGGTGGCAGGCGGCATACAGTCGGGCCAACTGCTGCTGCTTGTCCAGGCACATCAGCAGGGAGCTGGGTAAGAACGTGAGCAGACACCACAGGGACATACTCCACCATGATGCTGGCCCAGGAACAGTTTTTGATTTTAGGAGTTTGCTGGGGAGAAAGAAGCATGTCTGTGATAGAAGTCTGGATGATTCACACTGGTGTTTATGGTAGGTGTTGTGAGCACTAGTTTGAGTCCTGCTGCTCAGTTTCTGGTCCAGCTTCCTTGCTAATGGCTCTGGGAAGCAACTGACGATGGCTTCAGAAGGAAGGTCCCTGTGGTCACATTTGAAACCCTGATGGCTTTTCTGACTCCTGACTTTGGCCTGGCCTAGCCTCAACTGTTGGCCTTTCAGGCAGTGAACCAGAGAATAGAATGTGCCTTTACCTGTCATACCCTGTTTCAAATAAATACACTTCTAAAAAGAGAAAACTTATCCTGCATTGGGGAAGTACACTGAAGATGGACAGAAGTTGTAACTAACACGTTGGAGCTCTGTACCTGTACGTGTTACTCTAGGTGAGTTTGTTTCTTCATTGGGAGGAAAACCAATGAAGATTTGTTCTTAGGATGCAACTTGGCCTTCAAGGCAAACACCATTTTGGCTATCTTAGAAGCCTTTGTAGATTGTAGCAACTCAACTCAAAAAATCTAAGTTAGCTATCTTTAACACTACCTGTGTGCTAAGAAAACCATCTTAGAACTTTCTCCAAGTTCTTGGGTTCCCTACTTCTTGGGTTTGACCCTAGAAACACTGATACACAAAGACTTGTGCATGAATGTTCATGCGACATCTTTCACAATAAGCAAAAAGTGGAATTGATTCAGCTGATGAATCTATACATTAATATATCCACATAATGCAATTCTATCTACCATTAAAAGGAACAGGATAATGGCACATTCTGCAGCAGATGAACCTGAAAACCAGTGTGCTCACAGAAACAGAGGACCGTATCCTGTGTGATCCCCTTTTCAGAAAGAATCCGGAAAAGTCCAGTCTTTGAAGACCGGACATAGATAAATGGTAGCCTGGGACTGAGGGTGGGTGACTGCAATTGAGAACCAGGATTATTTGTGAGGTGATAGAAAGGTTCTAAAATCAAACTGTGCTGGTAACTGCACTCTCTTCAGTGTGTGAAAGATCATTGAGTTGGACATTTTAAGTGGGTGACTTTGATGATATGTAGATAATACAGTCCATAATTATAGTGGGCAGAGCTGCCACCTGTCAGCACCCAGTGAGAGTCCTGGCTGCTCCACCTGGGGAAGCAGTAGAAGATAGTCCAACTGTTTAGGTCCCTAAACCCACGTGGGAAACCCCAAAGAAGCTGCTGGCTTTGGCCTGTTCCCGCCCTGGCCATTGCAACTATCCCAGGAGTGAAGCGGTGGGTGGAACCACTTTGTCTCCCCCTCACGCTCTGTAGCTCTGACTTTCAGACAGATCTTTCAAATCTTAATAATAACTACATGACTATGAGGCATACAATGTGAGTATAAGCCAAGCATCTCTCTGAAAGGGACATCTAGAGCTTTAGGAAGACGTACCGTACATTAAAACTTTTTCCGTTTCAGGAGCAATTGAAATATTTGCCACCCAGCTCAGTCACGCGGGCAGATACACCTGCATGGCGAGGAACGCAGCTGGCTCTGCACACCGTCATGTGACCCTTCGTGTCCAGGGTATGTGAGATGCTTTGCCCGTTTCAGGCCTGCCAGGTTTGGGTGTTACTGGTTCGTTATTGGGGCTTTTCAGGGTCCTTGTTGTTGCACCACGGTCGTATCTTGGGCGTGAGAGCCTCAGGGTGTTTTTCAGCAGACTAACACGGGCACACAGATCACAGGTCGCACACAGCAACCCCAGGCTTACTGTTCTTCGGGGCTTTTATGGGGGCAAGTGTCTTTCGTAGTGAGATGCGCAGCAGAAAATGTGGCTGTAGTCACTTCTCACACCGTTACGTTGGAGGTTTGAGTCCGGGCCTGCGTGCGCGCGTGCCTGAATGGGCCCCCTGGGCTGTGAATGGGTGTTGCCACTCCGCTCTGTCGCTTGCATCTGCAGAGCCTCCCGTCATTCGGCCGCAGCCCAGCGAGGTAGACGTCGTCCTCAACAACCCCGTCCTGCTGCCGTGTGACACAGCGGGGACACCCAGCCCTCTCATCACGTGGCAGAAAGATGGCATCAACGCCGTGAGTTCAGGTGCCTGCCCCGTGTCTACCCAGGGAATCCTGCACATTCGATCTTTTATGAAACAGAAGTCAGGAACGTGCTCTCATAGAATTAAGATGCCACTCTGCTTCTGATGGTGATGTAGGCCACAGCCGCGCCGTGCTGCCCGGTGGCGGCCTGCAGATCGCCGGAGCTGCCCGGGAGGATGCAGGTGTGTACCTGTGCGTGGCTCAGAACCCCGCCGGGACTGCCGTGGGCAAAGTCAAGCTGAACGTCCAAGGTACCCAGTCATTTTCTTCCGGGTCTTCCAGCGTGTCTGTGCCGGGGAAGGCCTAGTACTCAGATATGTAAAATGATCACACTACTTTCTCCTGTACTTCTCAGAAGTCTCCATTTCCATTATCCTGTTTGTTTCTGTATTACCCTTAGAAAAAATATGAACTTCATTTTTTTTACAATTGTTTTTATAAGAAAAAAAATCCCTTCATATTTGTAGTGTCTATAATCCTCCATTTGGCACAACAGTTTCCACTTGTTCATGCCTTTTTTTTTTCCTGTTTTAAGTTAGTCACGGCCAACTACAGTCCTAAAATATTAAGCATAACATTCCAGAGCTAGTTCCTGAGTGTAGCTTGTGTGCCGACTGAGATCTGTGAAGGGCTCGCATGCGTCCAGCTCCTCCTGCCTCGGGCGCCTCATGCCCTCTGCACACCGTCCACCTGCTGCGCGCTTAGTAGCCGTCCGGGTGGCCAGATGAGGGCATCACAGTGCAGTAGGGCTTTGTTTTATTTTGTAATGCCCCGCAAGTGCAAGAGCCGTGTGGGTAGAAGACAGTGATGCTCGAAGCTGCTCCTGGAGGTGAGACGAGGCCGCCATGTCGGGGTTCTCCTGATGTCAGCCTGGCTGACCTGGCCGTGGTGGCCCTTTGGGGAGGCAACCAGTGGATGGGAGGGCATGTCTTTAACTCCCTCTTTCTGTCCCTCTGTGTTTGTGTGCATTTTCATGTTTCACCGTGGGGCAGTGTATTGTTGAAAGGTCCAAGAAAGGTGAGGATGCTGGAAAAGGCCCCCATTGAGAGATCAGAGCTGCCCGAGGAAAGCCAGCTGGAAGCCAGGAGAGGAAGCGCGTGCAGGAGGAAGGCGTAGGCAGCTCGGCTGAATGCAGTTAGCCAAGGTGGACAAGGTCAAGTTTCCAGGCTTAAGGAAGTTTTTCTTCATTAAATGATTAAAATTATCAGCAAAGGAGCAAGAAAGGGACGAAGATGGAACTGCTTTGAATAGCTAAGCATTTTGCTGTTGTAAAGGGAGAGGTAGTCAGATCTTCCTGGGACCCTGACACCCCTCATCTCAGCACCTGGGTTCAAACTCTGACTAAGCTTCCAGCGTTGACGCCTTGCTAATGGGCACGAGCTGGTGATGCCCCAGGCGGTCAGGCCCCTGCCACCCAGCTGGGGGACCTGCAGGGACTGTCACATTTGGAGAGCGAGCCAGTCGAAAGAAGATCCCTCTCTGTCTATGTGCATGTCTTTCGAATAAAAATTAATAAGTCAGGGAGGAGGGTGTACGAGCCAGGCATGATCAGTTCTAAGTGGACTGTCTCCCTGCAGATGCAGTACATCCTAACAGCAAGCAGGCAGGCATCATAGCAGTTCTGGCCACTATGAATAATCATACTGCAGTTATTCCTCATTGCTTCATGTGTCTCTGTACAGTGGGTGCTTTAAGGCGGGGTAGGAAGTCTCGACCAGTGTCTGAGCGGGGAGCTCCTGCCAACACTTGGAAGGGAATCCTTCTCTTAAGCCCTTCCGCCAGTTTCGGAGGAAGTTGAAAGTTTTTTCTATATAGTTTCCGTGATTTAATCCAAACAGTACTTGGTGATGCGTGGCCACTCTCTGCAGGAGCGTGGGCTAAGCGCCGTAGCAGGTGCATGAACGAGTGTCTACAGGCCAGGAAGGGTCTGCTTCAGAGGTCCGACGCCCAAAGTGAGTCAGATGATTAGTGACTGCTGAGGAAGATACATCTGCTTAGTGCATTGCTCCTCTTTGTTAGTTACAACAAGGCTGGCTTTGTGAAATGAGCTCGGCACGTTTAGTGACCCAATGAAGCCGAGCGGGGCTGCTCCAGGATGGCAGGAGGGCTTGTTTCTGACCACTGTGCTGGAGCAGCATGTCCTGCTGGCTTGGTGTCCTGGACAGGCATGCTGCTAACAGGGGGCTTGGACTCTGTCTCTTCCAGTGCCTCCTGTCATCAGCGCTCAGCCACTGGAGCACATCACTGCCGTGGATAAGCCTGTCTCCCTGCCCTGTGAGGCCGACGGCCTGCCGCGACCTGACATCACCTGGCTCCGAGGCGGCCAGCTGATAGTGGAGTCATTGCGCCTGCGCATCCTCAACTCGGGGACTCTGCACATAGCCTTCGCTCAGCCTGGTGATGCTGGACAGTACACATGTACGGCTGCCAACGTGGCCGGATCCAGCAGCAGGAGCACCACACTCACTGTGCACGGTATGTTGGTTCACTCGAGTTACTGCAGGCTGGCACGTTACCATAGTGATGGCAGGAGGGCACAGGGAGCAAACGTAATGGCAATCGAAGTGGGTAAAATCAGTCATGGGGCAGGGGCAGCCATGGGGCAGGTAGGTTCAGCTCACTCTTCTGTAGGCTGTGTCTGTGTGTACACCTGTGGGAGGACACCATGCGGCCAGACCCCTAACCCTTCTGTAGCCTGTGTCTGTGTACACCTGTGGGAGACGGACATCATGCGGCCAGGACCCCTAACCCTTCTGTAGGCTGTGTCTGTGTGTACACCTGTGGGAGACGGATACCATTTTGCCAGAATCCCTAACAGGTTACCAGGAGTCCCCTCCCATGTGGTTGTTGTGGCGTGTGTCTGCATTTGTGACTCATGTGTGTTAACTTTTTGTGCTGCCCATCATGGTGGCTCAAAACCAGTCCATGTGACCGACGTTACATAAACAGAATTAAGGCTAATGTGGATGCAGGTCAGTTTGATTGCTTACAGCCGTGCCTTGCACACCCCTGGGGATCCCCTCTGAGACGGAAATGTATAGATGATATGTTGTGTAAACACCAGAGTGCTCACTGACTGCCAGGTCACCCAAGCTGGATAGCTCTCCCACCACTGGACCATAACATCCAGGAATCCACCTGTGAACTGAGACATCACTGTGTAGGTGGTGGCTGTGTTTTCAATAATCAGTATACTGGCATGCATATTTTTACAAAAGAAAAAGTATTGTTTTGTGCATTGATAACTAAAACATTGAAAGATCAACACTGAAATCTTTTTATTGTATATTTTAAAACGAACAATAGAGCCCCTATTCATCAATATTAAGAAACAAATTATTTCTAGCTACTGTTTTCAGAGGTGATTCTTATTTTAAATAAAGACATTCTGCTCTCCAGTTTTTTCAAGCATTTTTTGAATATGATTGTCTTTTGACTGAATTCGATATCTGACAGTTCCTATTACTGAGACAGTTCCAAGTGGAGGCAAGTTTTTTTCTAATGTTCTAGAGGCCGAGAGATGGCTGCCACCCACTGATTCCCTGTTCAGATGCCCGCGGTGGCCTCTGGCCAGAGGAGGAACCAAAGTGGAGAGGCAGAGGTGCAGTCTCGGCCTCTTAGGGGCATGTCAGCAGCCCAGCTTCTGAGCCATCACCACTGCAGGGCCTGCACTAGAAGGAAGCTGGGTCAGGAGCAGAAGCCAAGTACAGATCCCAGGCACTCTGATGTGGGGCATGTGTGTCTTAATCACTGGGCCAAATGACCATCCACAAGTGGAAGCATTAACGAAAATGGTGTGTAGTTTAGAAATAGAAACTGTAAATAGAAATCATCGTTTGTGGGCTAGCTTCTACCTACAACACAGGCATCCCATATCCAAGCAGCAGTTCAAGTTCTGGTTGTTCAGTTTCTAATCCGGCTCCCTGCTGATGTACTCAGAGAAGCAGCAGCAGGTGACCCAGATAGATGGGCCCTTTACCTGTGTGAGAGACCCACATGGGGTTCCTGGCTTTGACCTAACGCAGCCCAGGCTGTTCATTAGGGAAGTCAATGGAAGATCTCTCTGTTTCACTCTACCTTTCAAATAAAATGAATAAACTTTTTTAAAAAACATCACCATTTAAATATTCTTTCTAATAATTCCTTTGCTTTATGTTAGTATAATGGAATTAATCTATACACATTTATCCTTTACCTGCAAATAAGTAATATTTATTCTTCTCAGGTATCCATAGATATATATTACAAATATTTGACCACAAAAATTTGTAACTAAGTTTAAAAAAAATATACAGACCACTATTTCTGCTCACAAGGCAGTGAGGCTAATAGTTCATCATGAAATTATAATGCCAAAACTTCAACCCAATCCACTTAAGAAATATCCTTCCAGAGGCGAGCATTACCAAGAGCAGTTGAAGCCACTGCCTAGGATGCCAACACACCATTTCTGAGGGCCTGATTCACATCCCAGCTACTGCATGCTCTGACCCAGCTTCCTGCTGGTGCTCCTGGGAGGCAGTGATAATGGCCCAACACTTGATGAGCTGCTCCCCATGAGGAGCAACCAGAGGGAATGGCTGGCTCCTGGCTTGGCCTGGCCTGGGCCGGCTGCTTCAGGCATCCGAGGAGTGGATGGAAGACATTCTCTCTCTCTCTCTCACTCACTCACTCACTGTAGCTCTCTGTCACTCTGCCTTTCAAATCGAACAACTCTGTAACCCTCAGCCAAAGGTAAGTCGTAGGCTCAAGGAAGCTAGACTAAAGAAGAAAAGGAAAATACAATGTAAATTACTGAGATACAAGTTCCATGTTTCCATTCAGCAAAATAGATTTATATGTCCTAAATAGGATTCAGACATGTAACTGTCAATATGCTTGTACTCATTCTATCATGAAAAAGGAGGAAATATTATAATTTTTGCAGCAGTGATGTTTTTGCTGAGATCACATGTCAGCCTGTTGTTAATCAAAATGTCTGTAGAGTTGATCCATTTATCATTGACAGGTTTGAAGAATTCCAAAATTCAGTGTTTGGGGAGTAGGAGAATACGTTTTTGTCTTTTGAAAGCAGAATTCTTTTTTTTTTTATATATATATATTTATTATTTAACTTCAGTAATTACATTGTATTATGTGACACAATTACATAGATACTTGGGTTCTCCCCACCCCTCCCCAAACCCTCCCACCATGGTGGATTCCTCCACCTGTTGCATAACCACAGCTCAAGTTCAGTTGAGATTCCCCCATTGCAAGCGTATACCAAACATAGAGTCCAGCATCTTATTGTCCAGTCAAGTCCAACGGCTTCTTAGGTATACCCTCTCTGGTCTGAAGACAGAGCCAGCAGAGCATCATCCCAGTCAATTGAAAGCTCCAACATACCATCAGCAAAAATTTACATCATTATGGAATTAATTGACATAGTAATGAGTAACCAACATGTTAAAAGTAAATGCGAGTTCCCAGTCACCTTCTGTGACCACCTCACCTATACTTCAATCTTAGTTTATACACAACATATAACATTCAAAACATAACATGTTATACATAACATCATATCATCTTAAATTAAGGCAAACATGTGGTATTTAACCTTTTGGGATTGGCTCATTTCCCTTAGCATTATGGTTTCCAGTTTGGCCCATTTGGCCACAAAGAACTGCATTTTGTTTTTTTTAATAGCTGAGTAGTATTCCATGGAGTAGATGAACCATAGCTTTCTTATCCAATCCTCTGTTGATGGGCATTTTGGTTGCTTCCATGTTTTTGCAATTACTGATTGTGCTGCTATGAGCATAGGAGTGCATGTTGGTTTCTCATAAAACAAGTGTTCTGGATATATTCCTAGGAGTGCTATTGCTGGATCATACGGTATGTTGTATTTGAGTTGTTTGAATGTTCTCCATACTGATTTCCATAGAGGCTGTACCAGCCTGCAGCCCCACCAGCAGTGGAGTAGGGTTCCCTTTTCCCCGCAACCTCGCCAACAAGTGTCGTTGGTGCTTTTATTCATGTGGGCCAGTCTTACTGGCGTTAGGTGGTACCTGATTGCAGAATTCTTGATCATTTTAAGTCTCACCTTTAGAAGTAAACATCTTAGTTATAATTCTCCTAAGATGTTTGTTGATACGCTCAAGGATTCAACTAATTCATCTCTGTATTGATTGAATTCCAGTGGGAAAGGGGAGTAAATCTCGGAAGTATTCCATGTTGCAGTGTGCGGGGGTGAGAGAGGGCTGTAGGGGCAGTCTCGGAGGTGGAATGGGTTGACCAGGTTTGCTGGCACTGCTCTGCTGCGCACGAGATACCACGGTCACTGTGTCCCACGCCACTGTGGGATGAGCACCGCACGCGTTCGGGGCCACCGTTGTTAGTTTCACCTCTGTATATCTGTGGGACAATTCCAGCAGTTATGTAAGCAAGAAGCATTTTTGGGTTTTGTGACTTGTTCATTTTCCTTTACTACAATAAACAGAAGAAAATCAAATCCAGCGAAATCAGGAAGCCACATGAAAACAGTATTTTTAAGTTCTGAGTCATTTACTCAAAGCTCAGTGTCTAAGTATTCAATGCATTGAAATACATTAGATTTCCTGTTGGCATCAAAAATACTGGTGCTTCCATTGTAGCAAACAAAGCAATGAATATCTAAAAAAATTTTTTTAAAGAATTATTTATTTTTGTTGGAAAGGCAGATTTACAGAGAGGAGGAAAGATAGAAAGATCCTCCCCAAATGGCCATAATGGCCAAAGCTGAGTCAATCTGAAGCCAGGAGCCAGGACCCTCAAGCCTCCTCCAGTCTCCCACAAGGATGCAGAGCCCCGAGGCTTTGGGCCATTCTCTGCTACTTTCCCAGGCCACAAACAGAGAGCTGGATGGGAAGTGGAGTCACTGGGACATGAACTGGTGCCTATATGGGATGCCGGCCCTTGTTGCGGGGATGATTAGCCAGTTGAGCCATCATACCCACTTGGAATGTCTAAATTTTAAAAAATATTTCTTGCAGAATTCCCCTCAAGCAAGTCTTTTGCTTGTTCATTTTCAATATGCCTGAAGGCGTTGTTGAACTCAGCTTCCTGAATGACAGTCTTTTTAAACCCTCTCCAGTACCACCCAGGATCCGAAGTACAGAGGAGCACTACACGGTCAGTGAGAACTCCAGAGCTGTCCTGGCGTGTGAGGCCGACGGGATACCCACGCCAACCATCAGCTGGAAGAAAGACAATGTTCCTTTGGCTAACTTGTTAGGAAAATACACAGCCGAACCATATGGACGACTCATTTTGGAGAATGCCGTGGTAAGTTTAAGGATATAAATAGATGCAATAAACCAGACTGCTAATTCAGCTTCTTACTTTTCATAATTTAATTTGGAAACATATTCCTCAATCATAAATTTAGGTCACAAAATTAAATTAACGGGCCAGTTGTTGGGTGCTTGGGTTCCACCCCTGCCTAGTAAGCATCCAGTCCAGCTTCCTGCCCATGACACCTGGCAGTCTGTAGGTTGTGGCTCAGGTTCCTGTGCCCTGGTTTGGGTTGGCCCAGCCCGGCTGTTGGGGGCGTTTGGGAAGAAAGCTAGTGGGTGGAAGATTGATCAAGCACTCACTTCCTCTCTCTGCCTTTCAAATAAAAATAAATAAATTTTTAAAAATTAAGTTTACCTCTCTAGGAGTGTTACAAAAAGCTCCTGGGAAATGGTATGGACGCGGATCCTGCAGCTGCAGTTTTGACATGGGGAATGTGTCAGGGAAGAAAAGATTCAGAGGTCTTTCCCCTCACGGAGTTTATTTCTAGAAGACGAGGGACATCGAAACTAGAACTACTAGTGTAAATGGAAAGTCAGATCCAACATGGTGAGGGATACAAAAGCAGAGCAGAATGGCCCTTCAGAGTCGGAGCCAGGCAGACTGTCGTATGGAACAAGATGTTCAGTGAAAGAGGCATTGGACAAAGACCAGAAGAAGTGGGCTGGACAAGCAGGTGTTTGGAGGGGCAGGCCGTGGGTCCAGCAGAAAGCAACTGAAGGCAGAAACGGGCTGATGGAGAAAGAGCAGGCCAGTGTTGTGCCAGATTTTGAGAGCCCCAGAAAATCATCGAGTCTGAAGTCGGTGCTAAGGCATAAAGGTGGGTTATTCAGGTTAGCCTAGGTCTCCCAGCCCAGTAGGGCTGGACGGGGAGGGGCAGCAGGGCGGAAAAAGAGAGCGAGGTTCAACGGCACAGGGTTCTTATACGTTTTAGGCCAGTAATTATGCAGTCATGATTGGTCAGTTTAACTGTTAACTTTCAAAAAGAGCAAGTTGGCAGGCTTCTATTGGTGGGTCTGAAGCAAGCAACTTTCAGAAGGTACCAACTGATGGGCTATAGGGCGGGGAATCTTATCAAACACCAGGGACCTCCTTCCTGAGGAGTGGTCTGCCGGGTGTCCTGCCGGGTGACCTGCCGGGTGTCCTGCCGGGTGACCTGCCGGGTGTCCTGCCGGGTGACCTGCCGGGTGTCCTGCCCGGAGTCATGTAGACTGTCAGGCCTGGAGTTCACACAGCCCCCAGCCAAGCAAGTAAGGCAGAAATCACAAAAGCAGAAAACATCTAGCTTCGTCAGCCAGCAATGCAGCGAGGGAAATCAGAGGTGTTAGTTGTTTAAAAGTTTAAGTTCTAGTTCATACGTTATTACGATATTATTACCTGGTTCTTTACCGTGAGCTGAAAACACCAGACGCAACGAGGTGTCTTAGGAGGTTTATTCCAGTGAGGCAGGAATGGGGTGGAGGTGGTGATGGGGCGGGTGGAGAGGGAAGAGAAGAGGGGGAAGGGAGGCCGGATGGAGAAGAGAGAGAGAGAGCCGCACCTGGGGAGCCCAAACACAGTGAGCCGTTGTAGGTTTTGAGCAGAGGACCAGTGTTAACGGCCTTGTGTTTTGAAAGATTTCGTGAGTTTTATGACAAGATGGTAGGGAGCAGGAGCACAGGCAGAGGGCCTGCTAGGAGTTGAGAGAGGGAGGGAAGCATAGAGCCTGAAGCGGAGTTTGTGAGCAGAGAAGTGGCAGGACCCTGCATAGTATTTGAAGCTACAATTGCCTCATGGATTGTGAGCAAGTTGTGAGGATGGAAAAGTAAAGACGAACTCTCTGGATGATGCGTCAAGCACTGAGATAGGATGAAATGGTTGGCAGCGAGCTGGCAAGTCTGCAGGGGCACAGGAAGGGCAGGGGACCAGGGGTTCAGCTTGGGACACGTGCTTGAAATGTCTCGCAGACATCCGAGCGGAGTTGGAATGCAGAGTTCACTGAAGGCCGCTGGCCCGTCTAGGGAGTATTTGAAGGCAGAGCATTGAGAATCCCCGGGGCCGGAGGTCAGGGGACTGGGTAGAGTCCACCCTCATGCTCACCTCATTGTTGAAGGCAAGACAGAAAAATATAATGGAGAAGAAGCCACCAGTGACGGGGGGGGGCGGGAGCCTAGGAAAGGTTGCCCGTTCCTGTAAGCAAGTGGCACCCCCAAACAAGAGGGGAGTACTGCCTGTGCATGGTGTAGGCTGGCGGGGAGAGCTGGCTGCTGAATTGGACAAGAAAACCACAAGTGCAGGTGAAATTGTCCTTGCTGCTGCTGTTTCGTGATAGTCCCAATGGCCTTTGAAGGTTCGTTGCCCAGAGAGCCAGCTGTGCTGTCCAGATGCTGTCGGCCTTGGGGAATTTGTATTATGTGTGGAGCAGCAGCACACTTCAGTTTAGTCAACTTACCACAAAGTGATTACTTCAGTTATGTAAGGCTCAGGCTAATTTTTAACCTCCTATGCAGTGTAAATTACATGATAATGATGATTTAGAGGAACTTTAAGCAGTCTTTACCTAAGCATGATCACTGGGAACTAAGTTGTGCAACTCTTTGTTATCTAATGTGTTACAAGATGAGGTGCTTTAGTCACAATGATTTCTCTTATTCAGTTGGAGGATTCCGGCGTCTACACCTGCACAGCCAGCAACGCTGCAGGTGAAGATACGCACCCTGTCAGCCTGGCTGTGCACGTCCTCCCCACTTTCACCGAACTCCCTGGAGATGTGTCGTTAAATAAGGGAGAACAGCTCCGACTGAGCTGTACAGCAACTGGCGTCCCATTGCCCAAGCTGACATGGACCTTCAATAACAATGTTATCCCAGGTTGGTGACTGAATTTTCTTTTAAATTTGCTTATTTGTTTTGAAAGAGTTAAAAAGAAGAAGGAGCTAAAGAGAGCCAGCTCTTCTATCTACTGGTTCATTCCCCTAAATGAATAGTCAACCCTCTACCAGGCTGAAGTGAGGAGCGTCATCATGTTCTTCCACATAGTTGGCAGGTGGGCCAACTGTTGCTTTTGCCAGGCCATTGGCAGGGAGCTGGGGTGGAACTGGCGCAAGCCATTGGCAGGGAGCTGGGTTGGGACTGCAGCAGGCCGTTGGCAGGGAGCTGGGTTGGGACTGCAGCAGGCCATTGGCAGGGAGCTGGGTTGGGACTGGCAGGGAGCTGGATTAGAACTGCAGCAGGCCGTTGGCAGGGAGCTGGGTTGGGACTGGCAGGGAGCTGGGTTGGGACTGCAGCAGGCCATTGGCAGGGAGCTGGGTTGGAACTGGCAGGGAGCTGGGTTGGGACTGCAGCACAGGGAGCTGGGTTGGGACTGGCAGGGAGCTGGGTGGGACTGCAGCAGCGGACACATAACTGGGACCCGTGTAAGGAAGCAACAGCATCTTTGGGAGCGGCTTCACTCTGCAGCACAACACCCTCCTTCCTCAGGACTTGATTCAATTTTTGTTTTAAGATTTCTTTATTTTACTTAGAACATCAAGATTGCAGGGACAAAGAAGGAGAGAGATTGATTCTCTGTCTGCTTTTCATTCCCCAAATGGCTGCCATGGCTAGAGCTGAACCAATCCAACGCCAAGGGCCAACAGTTTCCTCTGGGTCTCCCACATGGGTGCAGGGGCCCACGGACTTGAGCCATTGTTCTCTGCTTTTCCAGGCCTTAAGCAAGGAACTGGACCACAGGTGGAGCAGCCAAGACACAAACTGGCACCCATAAGAGATGCCAGCACCACAGGCAGGAGATTAGCTTGTGTGCCACCACACTGGCTCCAGTAACTTGATTATCATTGCATGAATATAAGACCAATGTCTATTTCTTTAACTGTACAAATTGACTAAAAGATTACAAATGAATAATTAATAACTATTCTGTGATCGGTGTGTTTGATTGGCCTTTACCCTTTACTCAGTAATAACTATTCTGTGATCGGTGTGTTTGCTTGGCTTTTACCCTTTACTCGGTAAGTGAGCGTATTTCAAAAGGTGAGTCAGAAATGAAACCAAAAGATCAGTTTATTTTTGTGGGAAAAAAGCTTTTAATTCCCCTGGTAATGTTTTCATAGCATGTACTGTCCGTGACCTTTGTGAAGATCCCTCTTAAATGTTCTGCTCATTCTTTTAAAGGACAAGTTGATCGTAGGACCTGACATTACAAGTTGTAGGGAAGCTTTTTAACCTAACAGTAATCTGTCTCCCCTCTGAGGAGACAAGATCATGGAAAGTGAGTAGAAAATTTTAATTTGAAGAGCATTTTATTTATGAGAAAGAAATTGAAATCCATACATATTTTTTTTCTTAATTGCATTGTCCATGGATTTCCTGAGGACACTTGTCCAGGCATGGAAACTTGTCCCGCTGACGTCCTTTCTTGTGATCCAGTGGGTGAAGGTAGCCATAGCTGAACCGCCCAAGACTGACCCAGTTTACAGAGGAGAGTGCTGCTCAGTGTGTCAGTCAACTGTGCGGGACTATTCCTGGTGGAAGCTTCTAGACACAGTGGGAACCTGTGGGAAACAAACATCTACTTGCCCTGTAGATCCTGTCATTAGCATAAGAACCTTGTTAGTAGGAAGCGGTTGAGTTCAGAAACACTGCACAACTGTCATTACTAAATATCTTGCTAAAAAATGTAATCCACTTCAGAATTTTTTTCCATAATAAAGGTTTATGATAATAACTCTAATTAGTTGCCTGTTTCACACTATCATAATGGCCATAGTACACCTAACTGAGGAAAGAAACTCTAAACAATACACTCAGCACTATTGTCTGAGGGCGTAGAACGCATTTAGCTATTGAAAACTTTGAAGGTTAATTTTTATTTATTTTTACTGGAAAGGCAGAAAGGGAAAAATAGGGAGAAAGATCTTGCATCTGCTGGTTCATGCCCCAAAGCCCACTACAGTCAGAGCTGAGCTGAGCTGAAGCCAGGAGCCCTCCTGGGTCTCCCATGTGGGTACAGGTTCCCAAGGCTTTGGACCAGCCCCCGCTGCTTTCCCAGACCACAAGCAGGAAGCAGGATGGGAAATAGAGCAGCACCCTGTGGGATCATGGCTCCTGCAGCTTTGCCACTTGAGCCACAGCACGGGCCCCCCAAAAGTAACTTTAAAAGTTACTTAAAGTAAGGGAAAATGTTTGTGGTGAACCTACTTCACATAGTTGTTCTAGGATTAACATGTTTACCCAGCGTTCTATTCCAAATAGCATAGCTAACTTTGTAAATATTTCTATGTTCTCCATTTATGATTTGTGGAGAAGTTTAAATTATTACAGATTTGGTCATGTTGTCACTATTACCTAACTAGCATGTGCTGTTCATGGTTTCCTCTTTGAATTGCCAAGCTAGCTGAGTTATAGCTGCAATGGTTTCCATGCTTTCAATATAAATTGTCTGGGAGGAAACATGGTGGTGATATCCAAGAAATGGAAAATTCCATTTCAGAGGTTGTTGGAACCCAGAAAGATTATAAGCCAGTTTTAAACAGCATGTTTAGCTGAAAAGTGTGCTTTAAACCTAAAATATTTTTTGAAAGGGGCTGCTTTCGTTCCCTTTTCCTGTTTTGTGCCCTGTTTTTCATCCTTCAGCGGCCTGTCCGTAGCTCAGGGAAGGAGCCGGGGCAGGCAGGCCTTGCCAGGGTCCCGCAGCCCTCACAGTTCCCTTGCTGGACTGCCCGTGAATCTGACCTGCCAACCCTGAGCTGTCCCCAGACTTCCCACCGTGCTGAGACTGGACTTGTTTTCCTCAGCCCACTTCGACAGCGCCCGGGGGCACAGTGAGCTCCTTGTGGAGCGCGTGGCCAAAGCGGACTCGGGGACTTACGTGTGCACGGCCGAGAACAGCGTGGGCCTTGTGAAGGCCATCGGGTCTGTTTACGTGAAGGGTAAGTGAGAGTGTAGTTCCCAGTTTGTCACTGATTCATGGTGCTTACGGTGAATGCTTGTGTTTGACCCCTTTTTGTGTGCTAAGACAACATAGCTTTGGTTTAGTAATCCATCTAAACCTGTTTCTCACTTGCTAATTCATATGGGAGAAAACAGGAATTTTCAGCTCTCCGATAGGTCAGGCTTAATAAGTAAGGTCATTTCACACAAAATGGAATTTGATAAACTTGTCTGATAGCTTAGCATGATTGTGGAAACTTCATGAGTTTTTAAAATGGCTTCCTCCCTCACTTTTTTAGATTATCTTTCTGAATGGGTGGAAAAAAAATCACCAGGGTATCATGTAAAAATCCCTTCCTTTTACTTGTCCCTGTCCTAACGCTATTCCCAGAACCTCCCGTCTTCAAAGGTGAGTACCCTTCTAACTGGATCCAGCCGCTTGGAGGTAATGCTATCCTGGATTGTGAGGTGAGGGGAGATCCTGCCCCAACCATCCAGTGGAACAGGAAGGGCGTGGAGATCGAGACCAGCCACAGGATCCGGCAGCTGGGCAATGGCTCCCTGGCCATCTACGGCACCGTGGTAAGTCATGCTGACACTCCTGCCCTCCCCCGCTCAGTGCCGTGCGTGAGAAGGGATTGTCCTACATCCTTACATTCAAAATCTCAAAAATGTAAACTAAGGACAGAAACAGTGGCAGAGATTGGTATTATTAGCCATTTCCAGTATGGATAGGCAGTAAAAAATACTTCTTTGTTTCTGAGCCTTGACCTGTTAATTTCACGTTGGGAATGGCCTCCTCCGCTCTGAGGACAAGCGGACTGAAGTGTTAAAAACACATAAATAAATTACAGGGTAGATTTCATCGGTAAGGGGATAACTAGGTCAGGTTTCACAAGGCTCAGGAAGCCTGAATGAGGGGTGTTTTGACTGGGGGCTGGGGGCGGGGAAGTTGAGAGAAGGCAGGGTCAGAAGACCCCGAAGTGAGATGTTTTATTCCCGGATTTCACAGAGAATGCGTACCAATAATTTTTGACATGAGTTTGGCAAGTGCTCTTAGGTGTTTCATTGCTTAATCAATTGAAATAAAAGCCAAAGTGGCTTATCTAACCACCTAATCCAGCAGATGTCTTGGAGTCTTCTTTTCTGTTTGGTGTTACTCCAGTGTTAGTTGTTGTCATTGGTCCTCCCATGCGGAGCTGACGTACGCCTGTGGTCACTGTAACACCACTGAGAAGCCACGGTTTCTCTTCATAGCTAGACCTGAATGTGAGGTCCCTGGGACTCACTCCAACACCAGTGCTAACTTTGACCATGTGACTTCAGATTTCCACATCCACCTGCAGCCCCAGTAAACTTCCGTTTGATACAGTTGACTCCTCCCATTAAACGTTCAAACAACAAACCGCCTTCCTTCTCCCACCACCTCCAGCTCCTCTGTATCTGTTCTGTCTCTTGATGGACCTGTTTTCTGTGAAGGCAACTTGAATTTTCCTGGTCATAAGTCCTTTAGAAAAGTCTTGGCTGTCATCAACAAGTCTGAATTCATAGTGCGTGTGTTTTTCTATCCCATATACGAGGTTGCTTCACAATTTCAATTTAAAAGATTATTTTTGTGCAAAAAGGATTTTTGCAATCCATGCGTAAGTTTGTCCTGATATGGTTTTTGGAGGCAGTTTTGTGTGCATAACTTTGTGATTTATTACCACAAGTACATTTGTTTCTCACTTTTCCTTCCAAATTTGATGTGCTGTTGACAGAGGCCCAATTTAATGTATTTTTACTAGTTTCCCATTAGAACTTGAGAATTGTCCATTTATACTGATTATTTTAATGCTTTTTAAAGATATCTTTAGTAAAGTAACTTTAGATAGTGATAACGTAATCTTACTTTTGCTTTTGCTTCATATTATTACAAGAAATCCACGACGGGCTGTTTTGGGAAAGTTTAGACTTCTAGATTATTTTGCTCTTTCCTTTTGCTCCTCTTCCTTTTAAACCAGTTACTACGCTTTGCATATAATCTAATACCACTTATCAAATGAGCTGGCACCGTAGTGCCAAGGTGTGTTGCCTTGCTCTGCATGCTCGTGCGTTTAGCGACTTGTGGTTTGTTTCTGTAGAATGAAGATGCCGGTGACTACACTTGTGTGGCCGCCAATGACGCCGGCGTGGTGGAGCGCAGCGTGAGCCTGACTCTGCAAAGTAAGCCTCTGCGTCCAGCAATGGGTTTAACAAGCTGCAAGACCGAAAGAACAGAACAAGGGGCTTGCATCTGTTGCCCAAGGGGTGTATGATTTGAATGGGGGGGAGGGGAATCCCTGAGCTATAGAACTACATCCTGAAAAACTTTTTACAAAGTGCGGCAGGTAAGGCATGGCCATGGTGTTTGCTTTCACAGCACGTGCGCAGGGGTGGCTGTCAGAGCTGCCTTAGTGTTCAACATGTGACGCAGGACTTGTACATTCCCTTGTTTCATCCGACATAGTGTAAAATGGCAGGTGGCGGCAGAGCTGCTTTAGTGTCGTTTCCTGTGAATCACCCTTCTTGTAGTCTGTCACAGCTCCTGCAGCACACTTTCAAAAGCACCATTTCGTGATACTTTTAAAACATTTCTTAAGGACTCCAGGCTAGCCTGAGCTGCCATCTGCCGTCTCTGAGGGTCCGTGGGTGGGCGTCCTGCCTGTGCTGACAGTTCTTGTTCCCAGCGCTGCTCACCCTGGCAGGCTGCAGGTGATGGCTCGGGCACCTCGGTCCCTGCCATCCAGGTTCTGGATTCAGGCCTGCAGTGAGTCCGGGGTCTTGGCTTCCAGCTGGCGCGGCCCTGTGCGGCAGACATGTCGGGGAGCCAGCAGATGCAAGGCCTCTGCGCCTCTCCTCCTGCTTTCCCGCGGGCTGGGTGGGCCGGCACAGGACTGACCTGTGTGGTCTTCATTAGCTGTGGGGAGAAGCTTTACACTAGCATTCCTCAGACTGTAATTAGGTGCAAGTTTAACAGACATCAGTAAGTGTTTAAGAGGGATTTTCATTAAGGAACCCCCTGGGGAGTATAAGACACCAACCAGCGACTCTCCTAGAGGAGGGTCCCTCTGACCCAGTGTAGGAAAGGCTGCAGGGCCAGTGCAGTGACTTCGCTGGCTGCTCTCCCACCTGCAAGTTCCAACATCCCATTCGGGCACTGCTTTGTGCTCTGACTGCTCCGACTTCTGATCCAGCTTCCTGCTCATGTCCTGGGAAGGCACTGGAGGATGGCCCAAGTCGCGGGTCCCAGCACCCCATGGCAGACTCTGAAGAAGACGGCAATGATGGCTCAAACACTGAGGTTCCTGCCGCCTTTGTGGGAGACCTGGATTGCATTCCCAATTCCTAGTGTCAGCCTGGCTGTTCCTGGCTGTTGAGGGCATTTGGGGAATAAACAAAGAAGAGTTCTTGTTTCCATTCCCAGTCTATCTTTCTGCATTTCGATAAAATAATAAGTTTTAAAAATTATACTGTTTGGGCCCAGTGGGATTGCTCAGTGGCTAAATCCTCACTTTGCAAGCACTGGCATCCCGTATGGGCACCAGTTCATGTCCTGGCTGGCTGGCACTTCCCATCCAGCTCCCTGCTTGTGGCCTGGGAAAGCAGTCGAGGACGGCCCAAAGCCTTGGGAACCTGCACTCACGTGGGAGACCAGCTCCTGGCTCCTGGCTTGGACTGACTCAACTCTGGCCGTTACAGCCATTTGGGCAGTGAATCAGCGGACAGATCTTCCTCTGTAAATCTTCCTTTCTAGTAAAAAAAAATAATAATAAGTAAAAAAAATCTTGCTGCTGGAGCAGTTTCTGCCTTTGTCTTCTCACTTTAGGCTTGTTTTCTGAAGTAATCTCATTCACACACGGAAGACTCTCCTATTTTCCTATTTTCCATTCTGAGCTTCTGATACAAGGAGTCACTTGCCATTTGACATCTGGGAATGACCCACAGATCACTGAAGCCCAATAGACAGTCCCAGGTGTCTACACAACACCGCTCCTTCTCCCAGCAGATCTGTCCACAGCACAGCCCTTCCCTGGGATCCATGCCAGTACGTGGCAGGTTCCTGTGACCCCTGCTGGCCATTGCTTTCCCTTCCATTTTCTGTGGTGTGCTGTTGTTTGATGCCCAAGATACTGTTTATGCTCCCATGTCAACATGCACTTACTGGTCCTGTAGATATCCTACAGCTCCGTGAAGTGGTTAGTGTCTGAGGAGTGGGCCTCGAGTTCCCTGGGAAATACCTGCTCTCTCTGGACCCTCGATCCCCAGCACAGTGCCTGGCAGATCTGCTCTTGGTACATGTGGAGTGAGTAGATGAGTAATGATTGGGGCTGACAGCATGGGCTAATGACCACACGTCAGCTCGAAAATGAGGAAGGCAGGCAAGAGCAGCAGCAGCAGTAGTCACCACGGTGTTGTGTCCTGGGAGTTGAGCCCAGCAGAAACCCGTGAGGGAGGTGCTCTGTGTGAAGACCAGAGGTTCAGAGAGGTGGTGAGGGTCTGACGCTGAGAGAAAATCCAGAAGACATGGTGGCGGAGCCTGTGCTCCGGGCTCGTGTGCCTGGGGATTTTAGTTTCTTTGACATATACTAAATAAAACAGAGCCATGAAAACTTTATCAATGGCCATTGCAGCTTGCAGCTCTAGCAGATGCAAAGCAGCTGTGTTTTGTAAACAGAACAGTTACTAAGATGGTTACTGTATATGCTTTTTTCCATAGGTGCTCCTGTTATCACTCTTGAGCCCGTGGAAACTGTCATTAATGCCGGTGACAAAGTCACACTGAACTGCCAGGCAGCTGGAGAGCCCCGTCCGACTATCACATGGTCCCGGCAGGGGCAGTCTATTGCCTGGGACAGCCGGGTTCAGGTGTTCTCCAACGGCTCGTTGTATATTGCTGCTGCTCAGAAGGAAGACACCTCCGAGTATGAGTGTGTGGCTCGAAACCTGCTGGGTTCCGTCCTCATCCGGGTGCCAGTCGTGGTTCAGGGTGAGTGAGCAGGAAGATGCCCACATGAAGCAGTGCCCGGGGCAGCACTGAATCCAAGGCTCCTTTCACCCTAAGATGCTCCTGGCTGAGGAACATAGAACAAGAACCACATTACAGTTCCCGGACTGAAAGACTAAAATACAGATGAGAGCTTTAAGACACTAAGCTGATCATTCAGAATACCAAATTAAATGTTTACATCGAAACTAAGTCACATTTGTCCTCAGAAGTCAATGCCCATGTGTTGCTTTAAAGAATGCTTTAAAGCCCAGAAAGTGAAGAGAGTGTGATTCCATGGCCTGCAGCTCTCCCAGCAGCCTCTCCAGGAGGGCTCCAGGAGGCCAGATGGGATCTGCTAGGGAGACCAACCACCTCTTCTCCCGTCACTGAGGTTCATTTGACATGCGAGGAGAACCTCTGTAAGCAACCTTCAGTAACTACAGGCTCCTCTGCATAGCCGCTGCTTGCCTGTAACAAAATCTGGCTTCTAATCTGCTGTTTAACCAAAGCTGATGCTCAGGTCAATGTTTTCTTGGCAGTTCATGGTGGCTTTTCCCAGTGGTCCATGTGGAGAGCCTGCAGTGCCACCTGTGGGAAAGGCATCCAGAAGAGGAGTCGTCTGTGCAACAACCCCGTTCCAGCCAACGGAGGGAGGCTCTGCCAGGGTGTGGACTCGGACACACGGAGCTGTCAGAACAAGCAGTGTCCAGGTACACCCCTTTATCCCACTGCGAGCAGGCAATTCGCAAGCAGACGTCTCTGTTCACTGCTTCTGGGTTGCCTCCATATTTGTGCTTGTCAGTTGAAGTCAACCTGATGGTGTCATGGTTCACCTTTGTGTATTGGATGGCCACTGGTCAGAGTGGAGTCTCTGGGAAGAGTGCACGAGGAGCTGTGGGCACGGCAACCGGAGCAGGACCAGAACCTGCAGTGATCCACCAGCTCAGCATGGCGGGCGGCCGTGTGAGGGCAGAGCTGTGCAAACAGTCATGTGCAGCGTTAGGCCCTGCCCAGGTGAGGATCTGCCATTCGTGTTAGCAAACGTGGAACTTCTGTGTTCCTCTGAGGGATTTTGTTGGGATGGATGTAGTACATGGATGTGGATGACAGCTGAACAGTGGCCATCAACGAGGAGAAAACCCACAGATGTCCGTTGCTGATGAGTCGACACACCATGGTATGTATGTGCAGTGGAATATCGGTTAGATACTCACAGGAAGCAGATCCTGAGCCACGCAATAACACAGATGAGTCACACAGTTGTGATATCAAGGAAAAGATTCAGACACCAAGATTCCCCCATAGGGCCTGGTTTATGCGACGTTCTAGAATAGACAGAAGTACGTTGAGGGGTTAGAATTACTTTTTCTTCACTGTGAGAACATTCCTGGCCTGTTTCCTGATTGGATGTTCATGTTCTGTGTTGTTAATTCCATTTCCTGAATAGGCTTCTGAAAGCTGTGACATGAATCACCGTTAAGTAGGATAGCTGGTTTAATCAGCATGCAGAGTCTACAACGGCGCTATTTTTTAATCATGTAGAGAAAACTGAAGTGTTTATGAAGTCAGAATTGTAGAGCTAATGGCCTGAGGTGACGTTGAATCCAGCCATCCATTTTGCAGAACATTTTTAGACTTGCCCGGTGCATGCAGCTCTCTCTGGCAAAAGCCCAACAGCTCATATCCACGCAGGCTGTCACGGGAGGCACTTGGAGGCCTCACCCAGGTGTTGATACCGACTGTGGCTTAGAGCGCTTTCAGATTAAAGTCACAGAAATGAGTTTGACAAGCTTAAGCAGAAAAGTCCTCTTTCAGATATAATGGGCTCCAGAAATTTGGCATGAATTGACTCGCCTGTCTCCCCTCTCGTCTCCTCATCCCTCCGTGGCTCTGTTCTCCATTAAACTTTTTCCATCTGGTGGGAAAGGGAAGAGAAAAGGGCTTCTGGCAGCTACTGCATCTCAGGGACTTGTAATCTAAGGAAGGTCCCAGAGCAAAAAGGCCTAAATTCTTTCTCACAATTCAGACTGACCTCCAAAAAAGAAGCCTGCTTGGTTTTTGTTGGGGTCACACACACACACCCTGAAGTTGCCTGAGTCCAGGAGAAAGATGCTTTAATAGTCTGTGACCGCTTTCCTGCCTGGCGTCCAGACAGACTGAGCTCCATGTTGGACAAGTCCCCCCCCCAAATCCTGTGGAATAAAGGACTCATTCAATAAATATTTACTGAGCATTCAGTCTGTGCTCAGGCACTGCCTGAGTTCAAATGAGAGCATCTTTCAGAAACTGGCTAAGCCAGCTCCAAGGGTCGAAGCTCTGGGGCACAGCTGGAATAGGAGCTGGACAAAGCGAACAGAGCACATCAGCACCGCCGCGTGTTGCATCTTGTGCAGAGGTGGGGAGACTCAGAAAAGAGACCCTCTTTCCCTCCCTCCCTCCTTTCTTTGCTTTTGCCTTAGTTTGCACAGCTTGCAGAATGGGAGGCAGGGATCTGAGCCCCTGTGGCCTGATTCTCAGACCTATTCATTGTCACACCAAGTGTCTTGATTTGCTGTTGAGAACGTGCATGGTGTGACCAGACAACATTGTCCTGAAATCTTAAAGGAAGTAAACCCAAAACCAGAGGAACCTAAATACCTAGTAGGAGCAATGTTTCACAAGCTGTCGGCTCTGACAACTATACAATTGAAATCCAATATTGTCAGATGTCTTAAGGTGAAGGCCTGTTTTCTGTCTGTAGGCTGTTTCCCTCACTGTCCCCTCGGCTTCTTGTGTGAGCTTTCACTGTCCCGAGCTCCTGAATCAGCTGGCTTTGGCTGTTCTTTAGGAACAGTGTGAGTAGATCCACACAGTACGGCCAGCTAAGGGTTTAGGGATGCTTCCTGGGTGGGCAGACATGGCCGCAGTGGGGTATCTGCCACTGAAATCAGCAGACACCACAAGCTCGTTCCTTCCTCGCTGCAGACAGCTCGTCAGACCTTCCTCAGGTTATTCCTATCAGACTGTCTCTCACCGGTAGTGTGTATAAGATGGAACTTGGGAAAAAAATGCAAGAATAAAACAAAGATAAGAATAAAACCCAGATTCACCCAGGTTCCTAAAACAAGCATGTTCTGTCTCACAAGCACAGTCCAGCTGTCATAGAAGACGGGCCTGGGCACTGGCACAGCGCCCACAGTGTCATTCTTTAACCTCGCTCTCGGATCCGCAGTCCATCCTCCGGTCGTCAGCTGTTTCCATAGTATCCTTGCTAACCAGTTTTCTCCTTCTAGCCTCCAGTTCAGGACCACACCTTTACTCCCCAGGCATGGCCCTCTTGTCTCTTGCCTAGGACCCTTCTACAGTCTGGTGGTCTCTGAGTTTCTGCTACTCTCACAGCACTGCACGTAGGTGTAGCCTTTCGACACTGTCACAACACAGAGTTTTGTGTCTCAGTGCTTTCTTTCAGAAGCCACAGTCAACCTGCCTCGCGTGGATGAGATTAACTCTGTGCATGGAAAGATGGCCTCTTCTACTCATGTGTTCACATTTATAACTAATAAGTAGTTTAGGAAAACTCTGAAACTGTATTAACATCTTAGCAATATTTCACCCACTGGTCTTAGCATCCAAATATGATTCTTGCTTAAATCACTTACTACTATGAACTTTTCTTTTTTTTTTAAAGATTTATTTATTTTATTACAAAGCCAGATATACAAAGAGGAGGAGAGACAGAGAGGAAGATCTTCCGTCCGATGTTTCACTCCCCAAGTGAGCCGCAACGGGTCGATGCACGCCGATCCGAAGCCGGGAACCTGGAACCTCTTCCGGGTCTCCCATGCGGGTGCAGGGTCCCAGTGCATTGGGCCGTCCTCAACTGCTTTCCCAGGCCACAAGCAGGGAGCTGGATGGGAAGTGGAGCTGCTGGGATTAGAACCGGCGCCCATATGGGATCCCGGGGCGTTCAAGGTGAGGACTTTAGCCACTAGGCCACGCCGCCAGGCCCTATGAACTTTTCAAAATGGTTATTTTCTAGCTCTATCAAAATTCCTGCACCTATTATGAATTGTTTATTTATTACTGTAAAGAGGACACACTTCATGTATTTCATAGGTGTCATTCTGAGAATGCCTGGTTCCTCCCTGCCACTCACCCACTCCCTCAAGCCTCTTCCTTCCTTTCTGTATTTGATTTAATTTCTGCAAAGCATAATTTCAATCAACTTTATAACCACAGGTTTGGTGCACCACCAACCGTAATATTCAGCAAGTGGAAAGTAGAAATAACATTATTTCTCGATTTAGAACACTGAGCACTGAGGCGTTATCCAGTAGCCTAACCCTCCAGCTGTGTTCAGTGGTGTGTAACACTAGTTTCATTATCAAATGATGATAAGAAAAAGCATTTTCAAATGTTTTGATTGTCCTAGACTATTTCTAAAGGCAGCTTTCTTCAGATGCCCCAGTGTCCTGCTGGAAGGCCCTCATGGGTTGTTGAGACTTCCTTACTGTGTGGTGCCAGTACATATTTCAGATGTATCTCCCTGTTCTAGGTAGGAGAGTGCACTCTATAAACTGCCAGGCCTCTCACCCTTAAGCAACTGATGCTATCTACGGTGACCCATTCTTCCCTTTGAAAATCAGTCATTAAAAAGACCTGTGTTGCTACAGATCTCTTAAACAACAGGCATTTTTCTTGCATCTTTCTAAAAAGTGTGAAGAACTTTGAACGAAGCTCCTAGCTGACACACAGAACTATGTGTCCTGCACTGTTGGAAGCACTTTCCATCCATAAACTCATTGTTTTTGCCCCAAGCCTAGTAAAAGACAAGTCCTTGTAACATCTGCACATGGCAGGTGATGAAACCATGCACAGTAGCAAGTCATGTCGAGCATTGCATGGCCAAGAGGACAGAGCAGGTCTTCAGACCCACAGCCACAACTGTACCTGTTGTGACAACAAATTAGTTTCTCCTCTGGTCCTCATATAATAATACCTCATTATAGTGTTTGAGCTGTGGAGGTTTGGTAGTTGTGGTGGTTGGTTAATTTTGGCTTTACTTTGTATCATCTAGACGATATGATTTTTATGCCTTCCCTGGCTAATGTTCTCATTCTTCCTTTTTTCTTATTTCCACTTACATAAAAGAAACATTTTAACTCTACTTCTTGTGTCATGAAATGCAATTCTGCTTAAGTTTTTCTATATTAATTAAAAGTGAAAAAGAGATCTTCAAGTGGAAACCTCCATGTATATATAAAGTAGAAACTAAACAGATTTTAAACAAATAGATGTCACCCAGTTACACTAAAAAGTTTCTCTAGAATTGTATGTTGTAAGAGGTTTGGGTTTTGGTTAACCAATATCAGCGCAAATAGGATGTGTTAGCATCATTGGCGCTGAGGGATGAGGGCTGTGAGCGCGGGGAATCAGAGTTAAGCACAGGACAAGTTGAGTGGTGGCCGCTGCATTCCTCTCAAGGCCATGCAAGTTTCCCTTGGCTTGATAGATCTGTGGGACCACCTTTCATCCGTCTACATAGTGCATGGACTGATTGTTGATCAAAAAATTCAAGATACATTTTAAATAACACAGTCTGAACAAAACAGAAAAAGGATAGGTTTATGACCTGTCTTTCAAGTTGACGTTTTGGTGTCCTGGAGGCTAAGTGGAGAGTATTTAGGTCCAAACCTTGCTGCCTCTATTTTGGTTCATCAACATACTATATGAACTCCGTATCTCAAGAGTTGCTGTAAAACAAAATTATGACCTGTACTGACTTTGATACAGGAAAAGCATAATGTTGACTCTCAGCCCGTGCACCTGGTTGGAAACCTAAGGTTGTTCCAGTCTTGTGGCCAAATGGTGTAATGTGTCACCAACCAAAAGGAAGGCCTTAATATCACTCCTTGGAAACTGCTGATCACTTTTTTCTCTTGTTTAGGAAGCAGGTGAGTATGTTATTCAGAACTTTTAATTCATCAACACTATGTCATGGAGAAAATTTTTCAAAGTTCCAGCTCTGCAAATTTCCGTGTTGTTGAAAGAGCCGAGTACATGTAGCATGCCACCTAATTCGTGTGAAGGTGGACACTGACAGCTTGGGGGTCCAGTTTATCATTGTGCAGCACACTTGTGCTGTCCACATGGGTCTGGTGGACAGCCTTCTTCTGGCAGCCCTGGGGCCCTCCGCTGCCCCAGACCACAGAGCACAGGGGCTTAGCCAGGCTGAAACACTCAGATCATGTTTGCACATGGTAGTTGGAGTGAATCTAATTTCAGCCAAATAGTCCCTTTGGATAATTTTAAGCATTTATTCTGGCATTAGGTAGGCCTTCTGAAATTCCCTAGACAAAAATTCCTCTGAAAAATCTAACCAGAAGGAGAAAGAAGAGCACCATTTGTTTTGTTTCTTTTGGTTCAACTTCAGTTATTTTAGATTGTGAGCTAATTAACTCATTGCTGAGTTAATTTGTTTGTATAATTGTGTTTTTCAAGCAAACATGACTCTGAATTGAAGCTTTGTCTCTTGGTGTATTTTGTAGTTCACGGAGCCTGGAGCCCTTGGCAGCCCTGGGGTACATGCAGCTCAAGCTGTGGGAAAGGAACCCAGACAAGAAGCAGGCTCTGCGACAGCCCGCCACCCGCCTTCAGTGGCTCCCCCTGCGATGGGGCAGAGACTCAGCTGCAGGTCTGCAGGGAAAGACCCTGTCCAGGTGAGACAAAGGTGCTGTCGGGCCGTGGATGCCTCTGACACAGCCATCTCCCGAGGAACAGCCCTCCGCCTAGCCACGCCCAGACCGTGACCTCTAGGCGGGGTCTTGGACACCTCGACACAGTCTGCTTACTGTGGCTCCATCCCCAGGAACAGCCCTCCGCCTAGCCATGCCCAGACCATGACCTGGTCGCTCTCAGGTAGCACCTAAGCACATGTGTGTTCTCCTCATCCAGTTGATGGCAAGTGGGCAGTGTGGACGAGCTGGAGTGCCTGTACTGTGTCCTGCGGTGGAGGTGCCAGGCAGAGGAGGCGGCACTGCACTGACCCCGCCCCCCAGCATGGCGGCCACGGATGTGAGGGCGCTGACCTGCAGAGTGCCTTTTGCAATGGTGACCCATGTCCAAGTGAGTCAGCCCCGCTTTCCTTCGGTTCTCTTGGGGCCCTGGGTCTTGGAAGTGCTGCTCTTCTGCAACTAGGTCCTTCAACCATTGGTTTAGGATGGTAAAATGTCCATGGCTGCTGCTGTTTCTCCCGAATTCTGTCAGTGTCCTCGGCCCAGGGCCAGGGCGGAGTCCCATTTCATGGGCTCTGTATGGGATGGACTGTGAGTAAGCCGACAAGAGCCCCGCATCCGACTCCTCACAATGCCCGTTCCTTTTGTGGACACAAACAGGAAGCTCTTTGCCTCCATTCAGTTTCTAAGGAGCATTTCAAGAATCAGCAGTTTAGTGTATGGCAGTCATGGTTGCCAGTACTCTGTCTGTGCCCACATCCGGAGAAGAGACCCTGACTCACTCATAGCCCCCATGCAGGCTCAGTAAATGCTTGCTAAGTGGAACTCCACAGCCACTGAGGTGGATGCCTGTTCTCTAGTCAAAATAGCGACTAACCAGCTACCTGGGGACTGCCTCTTGGTAGACCTGGTGCTGCTGTCCATTCCTGGGGAGGGACTTCTGCACACCGCCCGGCTGAGCGGCACTGTCCAGAGCTGAGTTTCAGTGTCAAATGTTTCTCTGTTGTAGTGCATGGTAATTGGAGCCCCTGGAGTGCCTGGGGAGCATGCAGCCGGACATGTAATGGAGGGCAGATGCGACGCTACCGCACATGTGACAACCCACGTCCCTCCCACGGGGGGCGAGCTTGTGGAGGGCCAGACTCCCAGGTGCAGAGATGCAATGCCAACATGTGTCCCGGTGAGTTCTGCTTTCCTGCCAGTCGGCTGTGTAGAGCATTGCAGTGTTGCCATTGCCTCAGACCGTGCAGCTGTCGGGGTAGAAGTTCCCCGAGTGCGGACTTTCAAAGCCCAGTTCTTGGTGTTGATTGTTGATCTTGTTCCCAGTGGATGGAAGTTGGGGACACTGGCACAGGTGGAGCCAGTGCTCTGCCTCTTGTGGAGGAGGTGAGAAGACTCGGAGACGGCTCTGCGACAGTCCAGCGCCATCGCAAGGTGGCCGTTCCTGTGCAGGGGATGCCACCCAGGTGTCCAGGTGCAATTCTCAGGCGTGTCCAGGTGAGCAGCTCACGGGTGCCGGCAGGACCACTGTGAGGACATAGGCTTTCTGCAGATGAAATGAAGGGGCCCTTCCGAGGCCACAGGTGGCACAGGGGCACCTGCCTGCGGGAATGGGAGACGCTCCTCTCCCCAGCTGTGCTGTGTGCACGGACACGCTTGCCTGGGTGTTAGCCTCTGCTCTCTTCTTGCAGGCTGCCTCGCAGAAAGCTGTGCTCTGTGCAGCTGCTGGCAGTAGCTCTGGCTTGATGGGTCCAAGGGCAGGGTGGACAAGGCAAAGAGTGTGAGTCTGCAGGCTGAGGGCCAGACAGGCCAGCCACTGAGTGTCTCTCAAGGCTGTTGATTCACAGGTGGGAATGCAGAAGGCACAAAGCTCAGTGTTCTAGAACTCCCAGACCTTTTCTGGGGGTGAATAAAGTTAGATGCCCACTCTCAGTGGATAGACTCTTAAAGATCGTAAGGTGGACAGTAGATTCCTGTTGGCCACATGTCAAGATACCATTGGACTTCCCCAAGCTTTCATGTCGCTTTAGAAGTAACATGCCCCTGAAAGTCAAGAAGACCCATTTGATGGAGGGAAAGTGATGTGAGCAGGATTGTAAGGCTTACCCAAGCCGAAGACAGGTGTCTGCCGACGCGCTCACCGCCGAGGACCTCGTGTCTCCTGCCTGGTGCCCAGGGATGGTTCTGCAGCTCAGCCTCTGGTGCCAACAGCAAGCCCAGCCAGGAGCACGGTGTGGGTTAGGCTAGCCGAGGTAGCCAGAAACAGGGGACAGCCGTGGGGCCCTGGGATTCCCATTCGTCCAAGGAACTACAGAACCAGGGTCAGAGTGGAAGGCCATGGTGCTCAGTGATGACCCAGAGAATTAGGGGAGCTAGTGACCCGCCCTGCCCGCATTCCACCTGCTTTAGATGAAAGAGAAGCAGCGGAGTGGGCTCCCACATGGCGGCAGAGGCCCAAACACTTGGGCCATGGGGGAACTGGCTGGAGATGGAGGTCCTGACCAGCCCCGTCTCTCCTTTCCTGCAAGATCTTGCCCCCTGCTCCTCGCTCCTCTTGTTTCTCAGACATGGCGGCTCACTGCCCACAGAAGGACCAACAAGCTCTTGCCTCTGTCCACAGACCTTCTGCTGCTTCCCCTGGCTTGCCTAAGACTCAAACTCTTTCGATCTCCACCCTGTTTTCACTTCCTTCTGAGAGCTCCCTATGCAGCCCATCCCAGGTATGTGAGGACTTTCCAAACTTATGCCCACTGTGAGATACCATCCGTATCTCTCCCTTGTCCATGTGCCCATGTGCCCGGGTCCTTAGCTGCCTTTCCCTGATCAGGTTCCCTTCAGTACGAGGATGAATCAGCGTGCAAAAATGTTTTCTCTCGCTAGGATGGTAGTATGAGTTAAAATGAAGGAGTGCTACAATGACCGATTTCTTTCTCAGGCCGGATACAACTCTATTTCCCTGCAGTCGGTGGCACACGATAATGCCCCCGGATTGCTTTCCAACAAGCTGAACTACAAAATGTCAGACAATGAATATGCATGGATTTTACCCCCAACTGCTTTCCTACTGTTTCCACCTCTGATATAGCATACAAATTGTTGTGCGTTTTTTAAGATTATTTTTTAATTGGAAAGTCAGATTTACAGACAAAAGGAGAGCCAAAGAGAAAGATCTTGCATCTGCTGGTTCACACCACAAGTGGCCGCAATGACTGGAATGAGCCAATCTCAAGCTAGGAGCCTGGAGCTTCTTCTGGGTCTCCCATGTGGGCACAGGGTCCCAAGGCTTTGGGCCGTCCTCTGCCTTCCCAGGCCATAAGAAGGGAGCGGAATGGGAAGTGGAGCAACCAGGACACAAAACGATGCCTATATGGGATCCTGGCAGTTGCAAGGCAAGGATTTAGCCGCTAGGCTATTACACCAGGTCCATACAACTCATTTTTCCTTAAAGTTTATTAAGGAATCTTTATTAACCAAGCTTGGTGATAACAGGGCCCACTAGAAATAGCAAATCACAAGTCCATAGAGCAATACGGTCAACCGAAGCCCCAAGAGGAACAAATGGTCATTACCCTAAAGTCCAGCCATTAAGCTGAAGACCAACCAAGGATTTTGTTGAGCAGTGGAAAGAAGGCCTGAAATTACTGCAAGGATAATTTTTTAAAATACATGTAATCTTTTTTTCAGCCAAATTATTTTGGCCTGGGTTTTACTGCACTATTAACAAAGAGTATCCTGCTGCAATTTTTCTCAGGTTGAACATTTTCCCGTAGAATAAAGAAAACATCTAGACCCTGAGTCTGAAAGCCAGGATGTGATGGGTGTTCCTTGGGCAGCTGCCATCTGCCTCGCAGGGACCTGAAACAAGACCCAGGCACTGTTTTGTTGTGAGCTCCCCATGTGACTGTGTCCCCTTGGAGTAACCCTGGGCTTTATCTCTCTTAGACCTACTCCCTGGCCTACTGAAATGGCAGGAACTTTGAGCAGCATCTCGCCCACTCCCCACACTCTGTCTGCTGCTCCCTGGCCTCTGGCAACCACCACACCATTCCTGTGGCTTCAGCCTTTTTATACTCCCCAATGTATACTGAATTCTTGAAAATTGCTAACAAAGGTTAGCATTGTGGCAGAGCAAGTAAAGCCGCCACCTGGAGCAGCGGCATCCCATATGGACACCAGTTTGAGTTCCAGCTGCTCCATTTCCCAGCCAGGACCCTGATGGTGGCTCAAGTGTTTGGGCTTCTATACCCATGGGGACCCAGGTGAATGAAACTCCTGGCTCCTGGCTCCTGACCCTGACATTGTCTAGCCATGGCACCCACTTGGGGAGTGAACCAGCATATGAAGATCAAAATTTCTCTCTGTCTTTCAAGTAATCTTCCTTCATTAAAAAAAAAGTTGCTAGAAAACTACATCCTCAATTTTCTGGCCACAAAAATTTTAGATTTTCTGGCTACAGGGCCTGGCATGGTAGCCTAGTGGCTAAATCCTCACCTTGCAACTGCTGGGATCCCATGCAGGCACAGATTTGTGTCCCAGCTGATCCATTTCCCATCCAGCTCCCTACTTGTGGTCTGGGAAAGCAGCAGAGGATGGCCCAGAGCCTTGGGACCCTTTGCTTACATGGGAGATCCAGAAGAAGCTCCTGGCCCCTGGTTCCAGATTGGCTCAGCTTCATCCATTGGAGAGTGAACCAGTAGATGGAGGATCTTTGTGTCTCTCTTTCTCTTTGTACATCTGCCTTTCCAGTAAGAAGTAAAATCTTTAAAAAGTACATGAGGTTATTTATATTAATTCACTCATTTTGGGCATTCCACAGTAGTACCTATTTCAGATTAACATTATATATGCATATACAACATTCTGTCAAAATAAAGAAGCTCAAAAACAAACCATGGGTCTGGGTGTGAGACAGACACTTGCAGATTCTTATCCACTGCTTTCTTGAAGGAAAAAACAAGTTTTTTTGCGGGGGAGAAGGGAAGATTTTGCAGAGAGGAGAAACAAAGATCTTCCATCTACTGGTTCACTCCCCAGTTGTCCTCAACAGCTGGAGCTGAGCCAATCCAAACCCAGGAGCTTCTTCCGGGTGCAGGGTCCCCAGGCTTTGGGCCGTCCTCGACTGCTTTCCCAGGCCACAAGCAGGGAGCTGGATGGGAAGTGGAACAGCTAGGACATGAACTTTACCCCTATGGCTTGCCAGTGCTGCAAGGCAGAGGATTAGCCAGTTGAGCCATTGCACCAGGCCCCTATCTCATCACTTGCTAACTGGTTGTGGGAAAGTCACTTGATTTCTATGAACTCTCTTTCAGGATGACTTGCTCAGTGTTCGCTGTTGTGGTGGCATGCTGAATAAGCTCCACTGTCATCATCATGCCCTCAGCATCAGCCAGCACTCTTCTGGTTTGGGAACTGGATGCTAATTGTGTTCTTTGGCTTGTAAAATAATACTATTTTGTACATAGATTGGAAAGATTCTAAATTTATGAAGGATGATGGGTGTTCCATGAAAGGAGAATGTTTCAAAGTCTGTTTATTTCACTTTTAAAGTCAGATGGATCTGACCTTTCTGATGTTTGAGAAAAGATTTGCAACATCTCTGAGAGTCATGTAATGGTGATGGAATTACTTCCTTGTCCTAAGGTGGGCCCCAGCGAGCCAGAGGAAGTGTTATTGGAAGTATTAACGACGTTGAATTTGGAGTTGCTTTGCTTAATGCCACGGTGACAGATAGCCCTTATTCAGATACTAGAATTATCCATGCTAACATTGCCAATGTGCCTCGCAGTCTGGGTGAGTGTTTGCTTATAAAAGTTGTTCATATATAAAGCCTACTTTAAAAAATAACGCCTTCCTTTTATATATTTATGCTATATTTTACTTACCCAGTCATCAGTTGGTGGACAAACAGGTTTATTTTATGTCTTTAAAGCATAATGAAGTAAATACACCAAAATGCAAAAGCTCATTAAACCTTAAAACAATAAACATAACAAGCAGTGCAAATGTTACTGCTTCCGTTGACTTTGTGTAGATGCTCAGGGTGGTGGTCCTTCTCTCCGGCCCACAGGGACGTGTGCACGGACGTGGGACGCAACCGTAGTTACCTTGTGCCGTGCGACCTGATTCATCTTGTGAGTAATGTACCATAAAGACAGGGATAATAAAGTGCTTCCCTTGGTCATTTTACCCCCTTCTTTAGGTCCAGCAATGAAAAAGATCGTTTCTCTTCTGAACCCCATTTACTGGACAGCAGCGAAGGAGATAGGAGAAGCCGTGAATGGCTTCACCCTGACGAACGCAGTGTTCAAAAGGGAGACCCAGGTGGAGTTTGCAACTGGTAAGCATCACTGTATGGCATATTCTGCTACTGTTTTTAAAGTGATTATTATGAAGTTTGGGGGTAAGGAAAATATAATACTTGTTCCCATGGAGAGAAATTATTTGTAGAGTTTTTGACCCAGTTTTATTACCAACACTGAGAGCAGTTTCCTGTTTTCATGTAAACATGGTTGATGTATCCGAGGCGTGCAGCAGGCCATGTGTTCCCAATCGGCAGAGTAATTTTATGCCCCGCCCAGGAGTTTTTTCTTCTTTTTTATGTGTCTTTTCCCGTTTAATCCTTTAAGAGGGATGTTACTGCCAAAGAAACCAAATGAGTCATGGCCAGTGAATGCCTCTGTCTATAACCTGAGATTCAGGTAGACCATCTCCCCGTGGCTGGGCAGTGAGTGGGGGTTCATAGATCTCCGTTTCAGGTCTCCTCCGTTGGCCAACCTCAACGACGTGACCTTGAGGGCAGAAAAGCCATTGGGCAGCTAATCATCAGTCAACCCAGAAGACCAGGGGTCTCTACTTCACTCTAGCCATTTTGCTATTTCAGATTTTTTAAATTTTATTTCAAAAGCTTAAGACACGTATTTCTGTGGTCTTCTGAAGTGTCCCATCATGACAGACATACTTACCTCTTGGAGTAATTCACCCTCTTCATAGTGAGGACACACGGAGTCCTCTCTGTGGCTTTGTTCGCAAGCTCTTCGTCACCCTGCTGTGCACAGGACCCCAGGACATCTCACGCCTAAGTAGCTACAACCCAGTGACCGTCAGCAAACCTTCTCTCCAGTCCCTCCAACCTCACCTTCTTCCACAGCCTCTCGTCACTACCCTTCCATCTCTCACTTCTGTGGGATCACCTGTGCTTTAGGTTTCTATAAGAGCTATTGTCTTTCTGTGGTTGGCCTATTCCACTGACCTTTGGTTTGTCCATGCTGCTGACAGGATTGCCTCCTGTAGATAGCGCAGTGTTTACCAGTGTACACCGTTCCTTAGTGCATTCGAGCACCGATGGACAGTGTGGATATTTCCTCAGTAGACAGTTGTCGCTCCGCTGGATATTCTGCCAGCAGTGGGCTTGCTGGGTCCCTTGTTAGCGTTTTAAGGAATGCCCCTGCTGTTTCTCCCATGGTGGCTCAGCCATTGTACATCCATTACCCACAGGGGGCAGTGGCACTCTTCTTTCCGCATCTTTTCCACTGTTGTTTTCTTTGGCCCTCCCCCCAAATGCGGTGATACCATTGTTTGGTTGGCATTTCCCTGATGAGTAGTGCCTTTCACAATTTCTGGAGCATCAAAAAGAGCAATGCCTTGTCCCAGACTCATGGCTTCTCCCCCGTCTGCTGGGCAGGGTGGTCCCTTCTCACGGTGGGCTGATTCTGCAGAACTTGGGTGTGTGAAGTACAGAGTTCTGCACAGACTCTACGGCTGTGTTCGTGCCTCTTGAAAAGAATCTTTCAGAGTCTTAATTCAATAAGCCTCACTAATGGAGAGGCTACATGGCCATTTAATTCTCTATTTTTCTGTCTATTTTTATTCTGTAACGACTGTAAGTAAGTATGTCCCAGGCTTACACAGACTGTATTGTTTGCTGTTACAAAATGAAGGCCTTGTAATTCCCAGGAGAAGTCCTGCGAATGACCCACATTGCCCGGGGCCTGGATCCCGATGGCGCTTTGCTGCTGGACATCATTGTGAGCGGCTACATCCTGCAGCTCCCGTCGCCCATGGACGTCAGCATCAAGGTAGAAGCCAAGACGCCTTCCTTCTTGCTTCATTAGAGCAGCAGTCCAGGTAGCAGTGGGAAGGCCGCGGCAACTGCACCAAGACCTCGCCCGAGAGCAGATCTCGGCTGCCGAGACCGTGGGCAAGTAGCTGAACGGTGCAGCGATCAGGACAGTCTCCCCAAACTCAGTGCCTCGAGCACCCTGCCTGTTCGGACCGAGATCACAGCTGTGACTTAAGCCACGGGCTTAATTTTCCTCAAAGGGGCAGTAATTCCTACGTTGTGTTTTTTGAATGCCATCCACAGAAATATTTCAGGAATCAAAGAATGGCGACAGTCATGCTTCACATAATTCTTTATTCTTGACCTACAGCTTTGAGTTCTTATTAAACTATGGTAGTAAAGTTAGGAAGCTAATATGGTTACTATGTGAAGGTTCACAGCTGTATTAGAACCGCGTGTTGTTCCTAAGCCCTGTTTTCTCATTCTTCAGCTCATAGTGCACTTAGAAAAAAGCAGAACCCAACAAAACCCGAGTCTGAGCCATGTCGCTGCTCCAATGCACACTGTCCCCCTTAGGATTACACGGAGGACTACATCCAGACCGGCCCCGGGCAGCTGCATGCGCGCTCCACGCGGCTCTTCACCGTCGACGGCGTCAGCATTCCGTACACCTGGAACCACAGCGTGCTCTATGACGAGGCTCACGGAAGGATGCCTTTCTTGGTCGAAACGCTTCACGCATCCTCCGTGGAATCCGACTATAATCAGTTAGAGGAGACGCTGGGATTTAAAATCCATGCTTCGATTTCCAAAGGTATCATGGCTGAAGGCAGGCTTGCATCTCTATGCTGTCTAATCCTTTGTGATGAGCATCACGTTGGTGCTGTTCAGACGAAGGATGCAGAGGCCTAGACGGGATACAGCGAGCAGGCCATCCGGTGTGTTTAGGTTTTTCTCCTGGTAATCCTGTGCTTAAGTGGAATTCTGACAACACATTTAGTTTCCTGAAGTGCTCCTTTTTGTGACATAGAGGAGGTATTCCTGCTCCATTCCACAGATAAGGAAAGAATAAAATAAGTCGGAATGATTTTGCTTTGGGTAGTAAAGTATTGTTCTGAATCTTACACTTGTCAAGGAATTTTTTGAATTTCATAAGCATGATGTAAAGGTGTATCTTATCCTAAACTAGTAAAAGCAATTATATTTTCAAAGAAACTTTTAAAAAACATGCAGCAACAGTCAGATTCCAGCTGTCATTTCTTGTTTCTGGAGCTTGAAATCCCTGATCCTCTCTTCATTTTGCTGACACAGTCACGTGACTGAGCCAAGCAGCCCTGTGTGTGTGTGTGTGCCTCTTGGACGTGCGTGTGTCCCCCGAGCACCTTGCCACCACGGGGCTAGCACTCCACAAGCCGCCGCTGCCGTGTTGAGGGGCAGCTCTGTGCAGTCACACTTGCATGACTGCGTGGCTCTGGCTTTCCGCGGGCACCTGCTGTGAGCACACGGAGGTGACTTCTCGCCGGCCTCGTGAGTGAGTGTGCTTTGCCTCGCGCTGGCCTTCCCGAAATAGACCAAAGTGGATGGAAGGCAATGCCGTGTTGGTTTATCGTGCTTAAGCTCCGTTTCCACAGCTCACCCTTGCTCTCGTGCGTGTGATCCGTTGCTGCCTCAGCATGTGTCGGAGCTGTGGCACTGGTCTCAGATCGTGCTAATCTGGGCGAGCGGGCGCCCGCTCTCCGTTCGTCACAGCTGCTTGCGGTCTCCCGCAGTCAGGCCCAGCTTCCCAGCTGCCATCACCTCGTACTGTGGTGGTACGAGGTTCCATCACTTGAACAAAAAAGAGCTGCTGCATTGAACAGCTGTTTGCTCTACCTGATATGCTTCCTTTTCAAATCTGTCTTCTGTTTCTGATGTCTCCAGTACTCCATCTGACTAAAGAAAGATGACTTAGCAAAAGGCAGTATTTTTGAATGCATGTATGTTCCCTGGGATTAAGGGATGTAATGATTTTGGAACGGTCATGTGATGCCTTGTGCCTTGGGGTAGCTCCTGAGGGTGTTGTTTGGGGCCAGGGGTCCCACAGTGGGAGCAGGCACGCACACTGCAGCACCTTGAAGGACCCTCATTGTCGCCCATATATCTGCATTCAATGTAGGGGCATCCAGTACAAGGCATGTTGTTTGAGTGAATTTCAATAATTGTGTTGGCTTTTTTGGGTGACCACCAGGGGGCGGGCTTGTATTCCTGGTAGCTCAACCAACGTTGCAATTGGAGTCATCTGGACAACTTGAGGAAAGTTCAGATTTGTGGGCGATTCTAAGGTGTTTTTAACACACATCCTAAATGACACTAATGGATCTGGGCTGTCTGCTAGTATTTAGAAAACCACTAATCCAGATAACTCACAAGGATAATCGTGGATCTTCACAAAAATTCTATCATTATAATCAAATAGATTTCTTTTCAGGTATATCCATATTTTACAAATTAATCAAAAGAAGATACCAACAACTGTAAAGGAAAGTTAAACATTTACATATCAACTTCTTTTAATTTCATCAGAGAGAATAAGCAAACAATGAAATAAAATCAACACCAAGAAGAAAGCAATAAAAGCAGAGAACTGCGATTAGCCTTGATTTAGGTGTGGTTCTTAAAGCCAGCAAGAGGCACAAACCCTACACAGGAAGTACTTAATGACTGTGGACAGTGCCTTCATGGAAGAAGACATAGGAAAGACAGGAACGTGTGGAGATGTGGACTGAAACGTGGAGGTCCCAGTCCCCCACTGTCCTTGTCCGAGGTCAGCAAGCATGGCCTGGCTGTGCTGGCAGGGACCCCAGGGGCCCGGCAGTTCGGGCAGGTGGGCTATGCTAGGGGCCTCCCAGCGCTCAGGTACCTGAGCAGTTACCTCGTTCTAGGGATCTGTCTTGAGAAAACCACGGAACCAGAGATGCAGTTGCACAGTTCCACCCAGTGCTGTTTAGAACAGGGAAATAGCGATAGTCCTGGAAGGAGGCAACAAACGGGATACTTCCAGAAGTTCATGGAAAATGAACTAAAGGTGAATATATTTTAGTACAAAATCTTTGAAATCTGTAGTGGAGGATCTTTAGAAGTTTCACAGAAAATGCATGTGGTGACAAAGCTATACATGGATCTCAAGACTTTCACACCATCTAATCCCAGTTTCCATAGACGTTTAAAATCTGGCAAAACTGTATGATAAACTCTTAGGCAATCGCTGAACTACCTTGTAAGAGATTCTTCACAAACGTTTGTTGAGTGACTGTCATGTAGCAAGAAATTGTTCTGGATGTTGACATTGTGTAAGCAGCAACAGAGAATGTTCCAGAGAACAGCAAAGCCAAAAAGCGGTTCTGCCTGACTCAGCCTGAGCTGGCCACGCCGCAGGCTCGGGTGGTCCTGAGCTGGCCATGCCGTCATTGCTGCTTCCATAAAAGTCATGAACATGTGAGCAGTAGTTTATTCCGAGTGACTGGAGAATGGGAACACCTATATTTTGCAGAGTTTTTTTTTTTTTTACCAATACTATACATCATTTCAAAACATGCCTGTGATGTTGCCCCTACTCTCTTGAAATGAAAATGATAACAATGCAAAAATCACCTGTTAACTGGAATGAATGAAAAGAAATATAAAAACTGGTGGTTAACATGCCTGAATCCATAGATAGAATCCTAGTGTGACATTTTATGTTTGGGACCATTAATTTATAGTGGTTTGCTGAGCAAAACAAAGAGCAGTCATGAGGACTGCATTCATGGAGAGTTCAGTTGATATTTAGGTCATGTGAAACCTGTTTAATATCTGGTAAAGCAAGCTGAAAGCTTATCTAGTCATAGCTTTCTCACTTCCGTCAAAGTGGTGGAGGACGACAGAGCAATCTTAATTGTGGGGCCAGTGCTATGGTGTAGTGACTGAACCGGCCACCTGCTGTGCCAGCAAGCCAATGGGCAGATTCCAGTCCAGCTCCCTGCTGATGCGCCCGGGAAGGCAGTGGGAGATGGCCCAGTGCTTAGACCTGCACCACCTGGGAGACCCGGTGAGGTTCCTTCCTGCTGGTTGCAGTCTAGCCCAGTCCTGGCTGTGCTGCCGTTGAGGAAGCGCACTCACAGATATCAGCTCTCAAGCTCTTCCTCTCTTTGTAACCCTGCCTTCCAAGTAAAAAAGTCTTTTCAAAAAGTCTCCATTGTGCAGTACTGTCCTACACTCTACAGTCTTGTCAAGCTTTCCCCAGGGCCAGCTCCACTCCCCACATTTTAGATGCAACCAAAGCAAATCCAAGATAACCACCCAGATGCCACTTACAGAGAGCACTCCCATCTAGAACCGAAACTCTAAATCTAATGTTAGTTAATAGATTACCATAGCCATCACTTCTCGGCCTTTTGGCGAAGATCAAGTGATTACCACGGCCACATGGTTTTTTCTCCCCACAACTGTGTCCCCAACACAGTGTCCCCAACAACAGGAGGTTGGAAGGACTGTATAAATAAACGAGCAGAAGGAGCATGAGTTATGATCACCACCTGGGTTGTGTTGAGTTCACTGAGCGAGAGTCAGATGGATTTGTAGAAGTCTTGCTCCAGCATTACTCATCAGCCCTGTGACCCTAGGCAGTTTACGTAATCTCACTGTTGAGTTGCTCATCGGAGCTAGAGGACTGGGACAGGAAGGGGGTGGTGACGTTTCAATGAAAGGCAGCACTCAAGGCTGACATTGTCCCTTGTGCCATTCAGTCACTGTTCGGTGCTCGTGTAGTGCTGTCCCGACCTTTCCTTCCCAGCCATGCTCTGCCTGTTCCTGGGGGTCGGGAAGGAGGTCCTTTCCCTTTGTGTCCTGGCTGATGTCTGACTGAGGCCTGCTCAGTCACAGTACGCCTGATTCCCTTTGCACTGTGCTTGACACTGCAAGTGGAGGAGACCCGCAAAGGGGAGGTATGCTCATGGAGCCTCTGTTTTGAGGAGTTTCTGGTTTAAAGTTACTGTAAATCAGCATTCCTCCTATTGGAGTAAAAGCGTTTCCATACCGGAAGCCTGGGACTGTGCCTATGGTTATGACTGGTAGACCTCTTATCTCCAGTCCTTTGAGGGTGTCGTATGATGACTTGATTTTCTTTGATGATATAAATAAGCTAAAAGCCGCTTTCCAGCTAGTGGCAGCTCCTCAGCCGTCTCTGGACCAGGATTAGCAGTTCTTGGTTGAGAAACAGGACAGGCGCCTCATCCCGCCCGTTTTCCCTTGTTGCGTTTTTGCGCCCCAAACTGTACCTTCGACGCATCCTGCTGGGGAAGCCTGCTCAGAGGGTAGCAGGTGCCATTGTTCTGGTAAAGCCCCTTGACCTTGTTTCCATCTCTGTGGCAGGTGAACGCAGCAATCAATGCCCGTCCGGGTTCAGCTTAGACCCTCTTGGACCCTTTTGTGCCGGTAAGTACAAGAGTGCCAAACCCATAGTTCTTACTATTTAAAAAATGCCAACAAAGGATGTCATACAGTGGATGCCTATTGCCCTTTTTCTAATCATCGCAGAAGTCCTATAAATGTCCCATCTGGCAGCTGAGGAAATTAAGACTGGAGAATTTAAGTAAACTGCCTATCATTGCTTGGCCTCAAGTGACCCAAAATGAAGTTAGTCCCAAAAGCCAGTGAACTTGTGGCTTGATTGTCGCCATGTTGGGGGTGGTGACCGAGTGCAGAGGTGGGGTACCGACAAGGCCGGGCTTCACTGGGCCACGTCTGTGCCGTGAGTGTGAGGGAGCCTCATCCAGCGCTCCGTCCCCTAATCCTGGAAGTGCTCAGTCGTGGCACAGGCAGGATTTGGACCTGTGGCTAGACAGCCTACTGTGTTCCTCGGAAGCAGCAGCCTGAGAGAGCCACAGAGAAGTGAGCCACTAACCACAGGGGGTGTGGAGTTCCAGGTGTGTCGTGGTGCCTTCTTGTTGGTGGGCAGTGAGTATACTGTGAGCTCGGGGTAGACAGGCAGCGTGGCTCTGCCAAGGAAGACCAGCATGGTGCTCTCAGCTCCTCAATCTTGCCATGTATTGTAAGGGTAGTAAGGGAAGTACCATTCTCCAAGGAACGTGAGTTAGCCCAGGTCAAATGCATTAAAACCACAGCTGGTAATGTTGGCTATCATCATTGTTTTAGGATATAATCTAAACATGTATTCACGATCAAAGATAATTCAGAGACCCCAAATACATTTTTACTTAGTTCTTCCATATGGGATGCTTAGGGCAGTTTCCATTAAATTCCATTCAGCTTGTTCACCTCTGCAAGCAACTGTATAAACTGACTTGAGTAATTTGTGGGGAGTAGCATGTCCGTGTGTTTGTTCTTGCAGATACAGACGAGTGCACAACGGGGAAGCCTTGCTCCCACACCTGCCACAACGCCATGGGGACCTACTACTGCTCCTGCCCCGAGGGCCTCACCATTGCTGCAGATGGAAGAACCTGTCAAGGTACCCACAGAGCTCTGACAGACACTGCTGAGCAGCGGTCAGGGCATCTTGGGCCTAGGAACAAGGTGGAAGGCCAGTCCTCCCCTTCCCGACGACTCTGAGCAGCCGTTGGGAACTGACAGAGTCATCTTCATGAGTGTGCTCTGGGAAGCAGGGGTGCCGGGCTCACTTCAGATCTCAGAAAAGGGAAGCAACTTTTCAAAAAGAAGGCACCCGGTGGACAGGTGGGAGTTCTCATCAGTTGGTGGGTCTGGGAGGATGGCAGCCACATAACCCTCCGGGCACGACACAGCTCAAGCGTCATCCGGCGTTGCTCATCCGCTCTCACAGCAGGTGCCTTGGCTGGGTTTGCCTCCGCTTGCCTCACTTGCATGCTTCTTTCCGGTACAGACATCAACGAGTGTGCTCTGGGTGGACATGCCTGCCGTGCCGGCCAGGACTGTGACAACACCATCGGGTCCTATCGTTGTGTGGTCCACTGCGGGATTGGCTTTCGGAGGACCTCTGATGGGCTGAATTGCCAAGGTAGAAAGATGGAGGTCTGTTTTTACGTTCAGGGCACTGAGAATGAATTCTGCTCCTAAACCTTGTAAGCTCTAAGCTCAGGACACTCCAGGGAGGAGGGGCCGGAGCCAAAGGAGGGAGCGAGGAAATAACCGCAGGGGCCTTAAAGCTGAGCTTCATCTCGGTAGCATCCTTCCTGGCTATGACATTCCATGGTGGTTTTAAATAGAGGTAAGCACCATGGTTTAGGAACGACATTTGCCTGCTGACGTTGAAGAGAGGTGATATTACAGCGTGATCTCATAGAATCCACTTCATAACACTACCAGGTTTTTTTTTTTTCCTAAAACAGGTAATGTTTGGAAGAATTCTAGGTTCGTGACAAAATTAAGCCAAGGAACAGAGAGCTCCCGTTTGGGTCCAGCGTGCCTCACTAACGTCACCCTACCCCCTGAGGCACGTTTGTCAGTGTGAACCTGCCGGGACATATCAGTGTCCCCAAGGCCCTGGTTTACAGTGGGACTCACTTGGCATTGTGCGTTCTGTGGATTTTGACAAACTTATAATGACCTGTTGTCCACCCGAAAAATCCCGTGCACTGTGGCAGCTGCTCACGCCTTCCTCCCCACGACCCCGCTGACCTCTGGTGCTTGCACTGCCTCCAGTTGAGCTGTTTCCTACATGTCTATCCTTACGCCAGTTCAGAATGACTTCTTCGACTTACCAGCATTCATCCAGCATTCCTTTCTGTTTGATAGCCTGTTTCTTTCTAGCAGAGACAAGCAATCCGCACCACCACTTATCCTAACATCTACAGAAATTTTTCTTTTTTTTGATAAATATTTATTTATTTCTATGTGAAAGATTTACAGAGAGAAGGAGACACAGAAAGAAAGAGCCCTTCTCTCCCCTGCCTTGTTCCCCAAGTGGCTTCAACAGCCAGAGCTGTGCTGATCTGAAGCAGGGTTGGAATTGGTCTTAGCCCATTTAGAACAGGAAGTAAACCATTCTCAGAGACATCAGAAAAGCCCTAAGTTCTCCTTCCTCTGCCTTCCGGCATGGGAGAGTGCAAGGTTTCCAGACACAGTGCTGGGGGCCACATGGGGCAGGCTTCCAATGGAGCAGTGCCCGGCCACCCTGGTCCTAACCTTTTGGCAGTGCCCGCTGCCAAGTCTACCTATGCAGGAAGGCCCTCCTGTTGATTCTCTCTGTTTTTTGGCAGCTGGTGTGAGAGCAGGTGCTTGGGATTGCTGTCAGAGATGTTCTTAGACATGATGCTGCTTAAGGTCATTGACATGTCGCACAACTGGTGTAAATTAAAGCAGGTCTCCTCACAGTGGATGGTCAACGTTGTGCTTTGTTTAACAGATATTAACGAATGTCAAGAATCCAGCCCTTGTCAGCAGCGCTGTTTCAATGCCATCGGCAGCTTCCACTGTGGGTGTGAGCCTGGATATCAACTCAGAGGCAGAAAATGCGTGGGTAAGACGAGGGCTTGGGGTCCCAGGGGCAGTGCCTGTGACCTCTGTCGGAGCCGGGTTGGTGGGCTCTGTCCTGGGGCTGACTCACTTGTTGCAGCCGGCGGACACCGTGTCTGTAATCCAGCCTGAAATGAAATGAGCCCAAACACCATGTTTGGCAGTCTTCACCTTCTGAGTGCATAACCTTTGCTTTGACATTCTCCTTCCCAATGCTGCGTGTACATAAGACCATGTATATGTGCTTTAACATATATGTAATGCAACATTAGATTAGATAAATTTTTTCTAGGGTGAAGTGATCATTACGGCACCAGTTCTGGGAAGCAATGCTTTTTAATTTTTACCATTCTGGATTTTTTTTTAAGATTTTACTTTTGTTTTAATTGGAAAGGTAGCTTTACAAAGAGAAGGACAGAGAGAAAGATCTTACGTCCACAGGTTCACGCCTCAAAATGACTGCACAGCTGGAACTGAGCTGACCTGAAGCCAGGTGTGTCTTCCGGGTCTCCCATACAGCTGCAGGGTCCCGAGGCTTTGGGCCATCCTCTGCTGTTTCCCCAGGTCATAAACAGGTTGCTGAATGGGAAGTGGAGCAGCCAGGACACAAACTGGTGCCGTTATTGATGCCAGAGCTTGCAGGTGGAGGATTAACCAGTTGGGCTCTCACGCTGGCCCCTACCTTCCTGTTTCATAGCAAAGTGTCTTGCCTATCTTCCGAATTGTTTTACCTTTACATGATGGTCACTCGATGAACATCTAGGTTAGCTGTGGTTTCTCTGGAAGCAGGAAAAAAAAAATCCTCTCAGCTAGCTTCCCTTTTGCTGTCTTGTCAAGATGTGAACGAGTGCAGACAGGCTGTGTGCCGACCGGATCAGCTCTGCAGGAACACCCGTGGTGGCTACAAGTGCATCGACCTTTGCCCCAGCGGAATGACCAAAGCGGAAAATGGAACTTGTATTGGTGAGTGTCTGGCTGTTCCAGTGACCAAGATCTGTTTCTTGTGAGCATGGAAAGTAATATGGCCCCATCAAAATTGAGTAATCAAAATCAGTCTAAGCTCACCGGGATCTGTTCCCTTTTTTTCACGGGAGCTCCCAGCTTCCAGTAGGGTTGGGCTTAGGGGCCGGGGGCATGGCTGTGCCAGGAAATGCAAGCTCACACTGAACATTGGTGACCAGCTAGAGCTCCCATATGTTACACACTAGGTTTACTTAGAGTTTAATATCCACACAAGTTACTATCATCCCCTCGTCACTTCTGTTATGAAATTTAGTATATTTATGTTTGGAATCTCATGGAAGAAGGGCAAGAAAAATTTTGTTTATTGGGACTTGTAAGTTCTAAACATAGTTATTTTGCCACTGAATATTCTTGGAATGTCAAGCCTGTGTCCACATATGACACTGTCTCTCCCTAAGCTTGCTCTTCATGAGCCTATTCCATGGCAGCCTACGGGAATTAGCCAGGCTGAGGACCAGCAGGCTCCATACATCCAGGACAGGTGTTGTCTTCCTTCTCCCTTCTGACTTACTCCTCTGCCTCCCACAATACGGGATTAAAACCAGCAAATACAAAACGCCACAGACTGAAGCATCGTGAACACGCTAGGCATACAGCAGGTGGTGGTGTCTGATAGGGAAGAGTGTTGGGCCACATGGAGGGATCAGACACGGGCCTGAATGATGATCATTTGTGGAGATGCTGGCAGAAGGAAAGCAAGAAACTTAAAATGCATTTCCTACTTGCCAGCTATCTAATCTTGGATGAACAGGCACATAAAAAAATTTCTAACATTTTTGTGAAAGTAGCATGGTTTTCTCTTAAAGCCTGTTGTCAGTGGAGTTATACTGTATCTTGGACTTGCTTCAAAATGTGAAAGGACCCTGGAGTGTAGATCTGGAGGAAGGAGTGTTGAACACTAGTGGATGGTATTAAGGTCAGTAGGGTTTACAGCACTAAGCCAAAAGCCAGGGAGGGTGGACTAGGAGCGTGTAAAGACCCTCTCAGCTTCAAGACTGTGGGTGTGGCAGGTGTCCCCCTTGACTCTGGAGAGTGGAAGCCATGTGGAGCGTCAGGCATGGTTACAAGCAGCTATAAACATATTTAGGAACATTGACTCTAAAATTATGTATAAAATTAATTTAGAAATGAGATTATCTGATTGCTCAGACTGTTTGAGGATCTACAGCACAAATCCCACTTACTGGGAATGGGACTGTGAAAAGTAGAGTCACGCTGTCTTGGCAATAGAGGAAGTGAGTTGAGGATGACTCTGATGGGCCATGAAGTACTCACTTGTCTCAGTAAGACAGAGAGGAGTGCAGGGACGGAGGAAGAAACAGAAGAGCTGAGAAGACAACTCTCCCGTGGCAGAAGAAACGAGTTAACCAAGTGGCCCACGGGGGCTTGAACTCAGGTCTTCCGATTCCCACTGTGAGTGAGCGCAGCGTCGGCCACATAGTGAGAAAAGCTGCTCTGGCAGGGCTGTAGCCTGTGCGCATAAACTATGGTCACTTCGGGTCTTGACAGGGGAAAATGTTACTACTGTTCATTGCCTCCATGTCTGTAGATGTTGATGAATGCAAAGATGGGACTCATCAGTGCAGATATAATCAGATATGTGAGAACACGAGAGGCAGCCACCGTTGCGTATGCCCGAGAGGTTACCGGTCCCAAGGAGCTGGAAGACCCTGTGTGGGTAAGTTTACAGGATCTTGTACTGAGTGAGAGCATCACTCACACAGGTAACGACTTCCAGCCTGACCAGCTTGCTCTGAAGCCTTCTCTTCACCCTCAGATGCTCTCTGACTACAATTAGAAGGCATGTTAAATGATTAACTGATTCGTAAGATGACAGAAAGTATGTGAAATTATTACTGACTCAAAACAATTTGGATACACTCACATTTAAAGTAATAGTTATTGAGTGCTTACTATGAATATATTAAAGTTCTGATATAATTGATAATTGTTGTGGAAACTTAACTATCAGTATTACCTTTAATGATTCTATGCACACATGATATAAGTGTTTGCATATATCCGTTTCAGTGAGTGTGAAGTATATGTAGTGTGCAAGTTGAATATTAAATGTGTAAGTACATTGAAGTTAAACAAATAGATAATTATAACTATCCACCATGTATTTAGTGCTTGTTATATGCCATGTTCTATTCTAAAAATACCTCATTCAACTCTCCCAATTGTCCATTTATTCCTATCTTAGTGATAATAAAATATAAACCAAGGTAGACAGTAGAAATTATTTGTAGGATTTAATTGCATACTTTTTAAAAATTAAGGCATTTCTAATCAGTCAGGTTATAGTCTTCCTTAATACATAAGTGCACTTTAAAAATTGGCTTTTAAATACCAGCTTCTGGACTTGAGTGCGTTTCTTGGCCTGCTTAATGATTATTGAGAGCAGACTGTCCCATGAAGGTGCAGGGTTTCAGGCTGTCTGTAGCGCTGGTTTCCCATGACCCCCTCAGGCCTGGCATACAGGGCTGGTGCTGAGAGCAAGGTGAGGCGGTCTCCGGGCTTCTCTGAGAGCTTCCCACAGCACCCCACAGCACCCCACAGCACTGTGTGGAGCAGAGCATCGGGGCTCACACCTCTGTGCCTCCCGGAGGCTCTGGGAGGAGGGCCCCGGGATGAATCTTCCACTTTCAGTGGAAAACAGCGGAGGTTGCTTCATAACGACAGCTGTGTGTATTGGATCTGGATCTGCTGCACTTGACTTCCTAGTCAAGGCACCAACTGCATGAGAAACGAAGTGTGTTTGACGTCATCTGTGTAGCAGATTATGAAAAATCTTTCTAAAGTTATGGTCTCTGAAAAAATGGATCAAACTCTTGAGCTTCATTCCATGCTAGATATGTTTGTAAATAAGCTTAAGCCGTAAAAAAGAGACTGAGTTCTGTCCAATACAGTGCTTACCAAAGTGCTTTCATATAGCAAATGCTGAAAATACCATTATTAGAAACCCTTTCAAAGGACCATGGTTACAGGAAGAGTAGATAGCAGAATATTTTCATCTTCAGTTAGATGTTATAATTCATATCTAATTTACCACCCTGATCACCTTTAAGAATGACTTGTCAGAACAGACTGTGTTTGCTTCCTAATTTTTTCAGCAGCTAAATAAATGTCAGACAGTAGACTTAAAAATAATGCAGTGAAATTGATAGGACCATTGCTGTAAAGAAATATAAAGTGTCAGTTTTATCTGTTAAAACTTTGTAAGCCAAATTCAATACTTGCTTTCTACATTCTTGTTGCTTTCTTTCATGCCACTGTGGGTAATGGACTGAAGAATTTGGTTTTGGTTCAGTGATTTTCATTAACCCACCCTATTGATGGGAAGAGTTAGAGGAACATATTCCATGTGTTGAACTAAAAATAGCTCCTGAAATATCATAACCATGGCAAGTTTATAAGTTACTGAAAAAAAAGATCGTGTTTGGGGGGAAATTGTGCTTGACAAATAATATAAAATTATTCATTCAAAAAAGACAAAATTTAGAAGTCTGTGGTTGTGCCAGCGCAACTGCAACTAAGATTGAGCTTGCATGGAAGACGCACAGCGCACGTGATGAATGCTAAGGCTAACTGCACACTACAAACGTGAGCTTATGCTACCCCACAATCGGGAATTAAAATCTCCACCAGCTTTGGAACCACGTCTTCAAAGATGACCCTTTTAAAAATAAATGTTGCTTATTAGTAAGGCAGAGAGAGAGGGACAGATAGAGACCTCCATGTATGTATGCATTCACTCTCAAAGTATCCACAGCAGCCGGGGCTGGTCCAGGCCAAGGGCAGGACCGGAGGCTCACCTTGAATCTCCCCGTGAATGGCAGCCATGCAAGAGTGTGATCCCTAGCTCCACCTCCTACATTATGCTCTAGCAGGAAGCTGGAATTGGGAGCAGTGCAGGAACTTGAACCTGCACACCCAGCTGTGGGATGTAGGCATCCCACGCAGCATCTTGGCTGTTGCATACAACATCTCCTAAAAGGCCCTTTTGTTTCTGTGTCCATGGCTCGATTGGCACATTATGCCCTTGCTTCATTAATTCAAGTATTTACTGAGTGCCTAGTTTATGCTGGATGCTGACATGTGTCATAATTGGAATTGTAAACAGGGCAGGCCAGATCTCTGTCTTTATGCAGTCTAACTCCTAGGGAAAAGCAAGAATCACAAAACAAACAGCATCCAGTTTCTAATGGTGATAAAAAGCAGTAGGGGGAGGGAAAAGAGCAGGCCAGGTTAGGAGGGGTCGCCGGAAGCTTTCTCGGAGGTTCAGTTAGTGAGGGCGGTTCCCGATTCCTCTGAGGGTGACATGATGCATTCGGTGTATTTCACAGACTGATTCTTCATTCCTGTGTGTGTTTGTGTGTGTTCTCTCTCTCTTTTTTTATGTATCTTGGCACATGAGCAGACATTAATGAATGCGAACAAGTACCTAAACCCTGTGCACATCAGTGCTCCAACACCCCCGGCAGCTTCGAGTGCATCTGCCCCCCGGGACACCATCTGTTAGGGGACGGGAAGTCTTGCGCTGGATTGGAGAGGCTGCCCAGTTCTGGTGCTCAGTACAGTAGCTCTCCCCTGGCCTGGTCCTGGCCCGTGAGGAGCAGCCAGCAGCTGCAGCGTTACAGGCACAGCTCTCAGCTCCGCAGCAGCTCCTCAGAGTCAGGCGACAGCAGAGCAGCTCCTGCCAGGACTAGACGGACTGGTGGGAACAGCTGTCCCGCGGGCACCACAGCGAGCTGGAACACCTGTGTAGGTAAATGCCAGCCTCATTTCCTCTCCTTTTTGGGGCTCAAGCTCCAGCCAGGGGCTGTATGTGTGGCCAGGGGTCACGTGCACAGCCAGGGGCTCACACTCCAGCCAGGAGCTGTGTGCATGACCAGGGATTCACACTCTGGCCAGGAGCCACATGTGTGACCAGGGACTCATGCTCTAGCTTGGAGCCATATACATGACCAGGGGTTCACACTCCAGCCAGGGGTCACGTGCACAGCCAGGGGTTCACGCACTGGCCAGAATCCACATGCGTGACCAGGGGCTCCACTCCAGCCACGGGCTGCATGTGTTGGGGTTCAGCACTTTTGGGGTCCAGAAAACTGCCTCTTGAGTCTGGAAAGGCTCACAACTGGGGGCATTTCCAGTGGCATTGAAACTAGAGCGCATTTGATTCAAATTATGGTGACCTGCAAGGGCGCGTTCTGCTCATTTCTGTTAGAGTTTCTCCTTCTGCCTGCCCCTGGAAGCGTCACTGAATTGAATAAATCTCAGTGACATCTAGAATCTGGTCTCTAATTTTTAAACAGATGTGCATGTTGCCACATGATAAAATACCCTCAGATTTGGGCTACCTCGGCCTGACGCAAAAGCAGTGAGTTACACACTGCAGCTCCTCCGTGAACCGCTGGTTCTGCCAACAGCAGTGTCCACGTGACGGTTGCCTGCTCCCTGGGGACCCCTCACCAGGCTTGTTTTGTAGGCTGCCCATCGCTGAGAAGAAAGCAGCGTTAGCTGCATCCGTGGCCCAGGAACATGTGCATTCAGTACCTCACTTCACACCTGCAATTTCACTTGTCTCTGGCCCGAGAGCCAGACCTTGTTTGTAGTTAAGTTGCAGACATTGCCACGTGTCACTCGTTTAGCTGATGTTCTGTGAGTATCCACAGTTCATGTGGCATTGAGCCGGGCACCAAGGGCACACAGGCATTAGGCCCACTGCTCGCGAGCTGCAGGGAGGGAGCCCAGGGAGAAACTTCCTGCACGCATTTCTTCTCCTGTGTTCTACCCCCTGCTTGTTCTTGCCCAAATATGCTTTCTGTGTGCATTTCTTATAAACGCTTTCGACTGTTCTCTGGCTTCGCTGTCATTTCTTTGCCCGCCCTTCTGCAAACGCCGGTCTTGTGTAGTTCTCTTTTTAGATGGGCTTTGTCAGATTTCTCATCCGAGCAGCTTTCCACACCTGTGAGCACTGCCACTTTCTTACCTCTTTATGCCTCAGACCTTAATGTGTCCACTGGCAACTCTGCAGTTAGTGCCCTGTTGCTGGGGCGTCGTGGGCCCCGCTGTCCGTGCCAGCCAGTCCAGTCCCGCTCAGCCTGTTCCAAGACGTCCGAGTGCTGCAGGCCCATTTGCACACCTCTGAACGCCCCTCGTGACTGTAACTTAGCGTGATCCTTCTGTTGATAGAATTCACAGCTGACCATTTGTATGCTGAGCGCCGTCCAGATGGTCACTCCCACCGCCACCATCCAACCCTCAGCGTTTGTTTTACCCAAGATTTTTTTCTTTTCTGTCTTTAGTATCTTCCCCATATGTGAGTTAAACAACATTCTACAAACATCTACCACCTGGCTCGACTCCTCTGAGGATCCAAGTCATTTTCAGACAGTTTCTCAGATTAATAACCCAATTCTCCTTTTCTTCCTCACTCTTTGCATTGCAATTTCATCCTAATTGAACATTACAGGTTTTCTGTATCTCTGTGTTTCTATCATGCTAGTGTAATGTTTGCCGGAATGTTACAGCCAGCCATCCACTGTTCAAGGCTGCTACTGTTTCACGCTGATGATCAGACTTGGATAATCTAATGTAAACTTTTATTTGATATTGGGGCAATCGTAAGGCTTAGACACCCCTTAAAATATGGTGAGTACTTTATAATATTAGTCCTAATAAAGACATTTACACCAAAATTGAAGACAGCTTCAGAATTATGTAATAGGAACAACATGCAATAAACACCAAATGCCTCTAATTAACTATAGACAAAGTACAAAAAATGTTAATGCTGTGGGATCTTGTTAGCCTTGAGCTAAAGCTTAATAGGAAAAATGAATATTAGAATGCCTCCAAAGATGGGCATCACACTTACATTTTAATTCAAACTTGGGGCCTGCGCAGTAGTGTGGCCAGCTAATCCTCCACCACATAGGTTCCAGTCCCTATCCCGGCTGTTCCACTTCTGATCCAGCTCCCTGCTTATGGCCTTGGAAAGTAGCAGAGGGTGGCCCAAGGTTTGGGGCCCATGTAGCTACCTGGGAAACTGGCTCAGCTTTGCCCACAGCAGCCATTTGGGAGAATAAACCAGCACTGAAGATTCTTTCTTTGTATCTTTCTCTCTGTTTCTCTCTCTCTGCTTTCTCACCTTCCCCATGATTCTGACTTTCAAGTAAAGTGAAGTTTTTTTTAATTCAAACTTTAAGAAGTTTCTTATTAAATACTTAGTCCAACATCAATTTTCTGAAGATTTCATTTTTTTTCTTTATTTGAAAGGTAGAGTTACAGGCAGAAGGTCAGAGAAATACATTTTCTATCTGCTCGTTGACTTTCTACATTTCTACCACAGCTGAGGCTGGACAAGACCGAACCCAGGAGCCACGAGCCTCTCCCAGGTCTCCCTCCTGGATACCAGGGGCCCCAGGCACCTGGGCCGACCTCTGCTGCTTTCCCGCGTGCATTAGCAGGGAGCTGGGATCTGAAGTGAGGCAGCCAGCATTCAAACCAGTGCCCAAGTGGGGTGCTGGCCACAACATGGGCCCTTCAACATCATTTAAATTCCTCTTGGTTTTTTTTTAGATTAAATGTTAGGGAGGAAGGGGAAATGAACACAAGTTGTGGAATGCATGCTTTGGTTATCTAATATTGATATATATTTGAAAATTTTATCCTTGACACATTTTTGAATCTGTGAACCGAGCCTTCCTCCGACTTGTCTTGCAGTTCTCGGTGTCTCCTCCGTTCCTGCTCCTGTTCCACACCTGTCCTCCTCTGGCTCCCGTGCAAGTCAAGCTCTGCTTCCCTTTTCTGGAAGCAGGCATCCATTATAACCATTATAACCATGCATTTTCACTCTTACCGCTGTTTTCTTGGCTTTGAATGATAATCGCAGAAGGCTTGTTACAGTTTGTAAAATGCTTTCCTGTTGCTTACATGTGAACCCTCCAGATAACCTGTGAGGGACATAGGGGGTCTCAGTGTAGCCTGCTGGTGGGAGAATCAGCTGGGACCACGAGAAGGTCCCAGGGCTGCCCGAGTGACACAGCAGCTGTGCAACAACACTTCAAATGGTTTATGAAAAACAACTAGATAACCTTCTAATTTTAGTGAAGAATAATTTGAAATCCTTACATAGGTTTATGATAATTTCCATGAAGTTTCTCCAGTGCGCCCATCGGTGTAGCTACCGCCAGTACTTGGCAGTCGCATGCGAGTGGGATGAGCACTTCCAACCACAGAAATAAGACGTGCATCTTTGATGTTGATTGTGGGGGGAAGGCCCCGCATGAGTGTGTGAGCAGAGTATGAGACAGATAGCATTCCAATACAACAAACTAAACACCAGTGCTACTTTTCCATTTGACAACCTGCAAAAACCTCTTAGGTTAACCCTGCCATTCTATCAAGTGTGACTTCAGATCTTACATAAATCTGGTGCCTCCATTATTCCATCTTACTCATTTAACTGTTACAAAGTTAACCAGTCTGGAATGTTAGTTGCTATATTCTATGAATGTGTTGTGCCATGTGTACTGTGGTACTATATATACTATGTTAAAAACATAGATATAAAAGATATGTAAAGATAAAAGAGCTTTGAGCCTTTTTAACACACGGATGTGACAGCTACAAATTGTTTTCCTGTGGTATTACCGCTAATATGGCTTTGCCACATTGCGTGCATGTTTGGCCTGGCCTGGCTACAGTCTGCTTTCTTTCCACCTAGATATTGATGAGTGTGAAACCAGAGACATCTGCCAGCATGCATGTAAAAATACTTTTGGAAGCTACCAGTGCACCTGCCCACCTGGTTATCAGCTCATGCTCAATGGAAAAACATGCCAAGGTGAGACAATGCTAAGGTGTTTGTTAGTGCAACTTGACTTAAAACCAACATAGGACAGCATGAAAGAGTTGCTTAATGGTAATTATTAATTACTCTTTCCTCTTGTTCTATTCTTATGAGCCAGATGCATGCTTAATTGTTCTTTTTTCCAATAGGGGACGCAATGAGAAAGCATGGAAGGTCACTGAGAGTGTCTTTGGTGTGGTCTCACTAGGAGGAGTGAGACTACCTAAGCCAGTTCACATTATGTGTCTTTGAAATTAAAGGGGAGAGTTGTTGACAACCCAGCTGAGCTGCAAAGAGAACTAGGAATACTGATCTGGCTTAGTTCAGTGTTAGGCATTACTGTGGATCTTGTTTCTCTCAGACTGATTTTTCAGTAATTGTTAGGCAGTTGATTACATTTTTCGTTTTCTTGTTATTATTTTCATCTTATGATATAGTTCCATAGGCCCTAACATTTCCCCACCCCTCCTCAATCCCCCCACGGAGTACCCCCATATCATTACAATAGCAACTTCCTCATAAACAGTCATAAGTCCATCATTGTAGATGTGGACAGTGGCAGAGTCCAGCATGCCAATGTCAAGACACATCCAGCAGTTTCACTGGGAGTCCATCCTTGACCCGGAAGTAGAGATCTGGACATGTCAATCTCCACTCCACAGTCACTATTAACCACCCCCCCAAGTGAAAAGTCACAAAACAAAATCAACAACAGGAAGAAAAACAGAAACTTACAATGTCCTGAAGTTAAACCATATGCCACTGGGTATGATAGAGATTAAAATATACCCTTCATTTCTTTAGTCTACAAATGATGTTCAACAGTCAAGTGCTAGCGTTGCAGGACATGAAAGTGTTAAACAGGTAAATGAAGGTCCAGTTATTCCTGTTGGAGGCGCACAGTCTAACGGAAGCAGTGGTATAGACAGGTAAGTCACAGTCCTCGCTCACTGGTTTGATAGCAGAGTAAATGATGACAGAAAGAAGGGAAGTTTCAATAATTCATTGAAAAGGGCCTTGCACATCAGTGCAGACTTGCAACATGGCCTGACTTACAAAGAGCTGAGAAGTCCGGGTCTCTAAAATCTTCCAAGAAACCCTTCTGGTTTGTAGACAGACATCTGAGAGTGTCGTGTAGGTCTCAGTAAGTTCCTGGTCTCTATCCTGTGTTAACTATATCCTTTCATGCAGTACAGCAAGTAAGATCTCTAAAGCGGAACTAATTTACCCTGACTTTGGCCTCTCAGTGGAGCTGACAAAGCCGCGCTAGGATGCAGCCTGTGAAACACGTGGCTGCAGGAGGCGTCACCAAGAGGCTTTGCCCGTGACCGTGAGCCCCATCCCACCCCCAGCCTGCTCTCCAGCCCGTCAGTCTCCAAGAGCCCAGTGGAGCCACAGGCTTGCAAAGGGACTGGAACTCGGCGGTAGTCTTTGCTCCCAGCTGTCATTCACCAAGGTTTGGTTAACAGCCTATCCACGTGGACCATGTTACTAAGATCTGAAGTACCCACGTGACATATTTACATACCAGTGTTATTTCCAAAACAGTTATTATTCGTTCCTCAGCAGTGTATCTATGCCAAGGCAGTAGTTTTCTGAGCCATTGTGCAGATAATAAAACTAACTCTGAGCCAGGAGCAGTGGTAAGACTTCACCCCAGATCTTATGTCCCCGAAAGAGCCCTTACTCTTTCCCTGGATGCTGCGAGCACCCAGAGCCTTGCCCTGGGGTAGTGGGTAGAGCAGGCATCGGGACTTTGTCCCCTTCCGTGACTCAGGAACCTTCCCAAAAGAGCACCAAGTTCAGTCCCATGTAGGAGCAATAGACTCCACGGAAGGAAGCAGTAGGTACGGAAACAGTTGAGGTCACCAACCAAGCTGCCCAACCCCACAGCCAGATGAGAAAGGGTCATTTTATGTTCTTTTTAGAGGGATTTTTGATCTTTCTAAATTGTGCCGGTTTGCCTTTTAATTACCATTGTCACTGAGTCCCAAGCACTTTTTGCTGGTGTTTTGCTTCATAGAGTGGAAAATGATGGAAACAAATCAGAAACAGGTGTCACTTGAAATGTTTGCAGTTCAGAAGAGGTTGCATTTTTCTGTGGTTTTAAAAAAGAGAAAATAATTACGCCTTTTTAAGAAGTCTACAGAATAGTTTGGGTCTTTTGTAGCTTGAGAAAATGAGGCATTTATGAGGAACTAAAGGCTGTTTTTTATTGAAGTATGAATCTATAAAACTTTTTGCATTGGTGATAGAAATATCAGTAATAGAAAATTAAAGTGAGTTTGACATTGAAGAGACAGCAACTGTCGTCAGAAGTGGAAGGAACCAGGCTGCAAACGGCAAAGTGACTGATCAAGACGAGCTGAAAAGCAGTGGGGAGAGATCCAAAGATGCTCTGGCCAATTCTGTGCAGCATTAAGCTAATTTTAAACGTTTATGACATCACACTGACATTTCCTTTGAAATAATTCTTTTTTGAGGTACATGCACCGGTTTAATCCCTCGATGGCTGCCACAGCCAGGGCTCGGCCAGGGCTCCCCAAGCAGAGCAGGGAGCTAGGCTGGGAGCAGAGCGCTCAGTGAACTCAAATCGGCGCGGCAGTCTGGGGTGTCAGCGTCACACCCGCCGCCTTGACGCACGCACGCACGACCACTCCCGCCCCAAATTGTCCATCAGGAATCTACTTCTCTTTTCTGAGACTTTCTATTATTTTTTTTGTAGTATGAAAGAATACTTGTTAAATGCGTGTAACTGTTCTAAAATTAATAATATGAAAGTTTTCACCACATATGGGATTCTTATGGCCATGTTTCTATCATAAAGTACCTATACTTTCACTTCTATCATAAGTTTATTCCTAGAATACTTGATAAAGCCCTAACATCACCACATTGTTCATTAATAGAAGACAACAACTATTGTTTTGTGTTATCTTTCTGGCTCTTGTAGGAACAGTGAGAAGAGATTTCTCAATCACGGGTGGACTGTGCTAGGCCAAAAGCCAAGGCAGGGCCACGAGCCAGCAGCTCAGTGCCAGGAAAGCGCTGTAGAGCAAGTGTGCGTCCCCACAGCCCTTTGTGCCTCAGATTCATGTTCAGCCAGTAGGTGACACCTGCAACAGGCATGCAGCTGTGTCTCCTGTCCTGACTCCGGGCAGCCATTGTCCTGGCCTCTGCAGCCCACCAGCATCCGTGTTCCTGTGTGGGTTCACTGTGAAAATCAGGCATAAAATGAAATTGGGATGATGGGTATGCAGGAGAAGCTTTGCCCAAGAGAGAGCTAATGGAATTCCTTTACTTGGCCGCTTCCCCCCAGACACCCTCAGTTGTCAGAGGTGAAACCCTTCAGATACCCGGAATTAGAGGTGGGGTCACGGCGACAGCAGATTCACAGAAATAAAGCTCGCATTACGCCGTGTTCCTCCAGCAGGACAGCTGGTCCTGATATGAAACTGGTGAGAGAAAACGCCTCGCCTCACCGTCGGCACATGAGAGACTCGGAAGTTGAACCCGAGATTTAGTGCATGTCATTCTAGCACTTCATTATTGGGGGCAGGCTGCGACTAGCCATAAAGCAAACAGTTACATTGTCCATGGCTTCCGTAGATTATATCTGCAACCAAATATAAAATGCTCAAGTTTAGATACAGAGAGTAAAACTAAATCAGAAACAAAGCTGGCCACTGACTACACATGTTTAAGACACTGTTTGCTGGGGTGTCTTCCTTCCTCTTTCGTCTACAGCAACATTCCAAGGTATTTAGCAGGTCATAAAACATCACAATTTTAGCGTAAGTGCAGCCCAAGCAGCACAAATGCTACGATTCTACATGGAAGCAGCCTACAGCTGCGAGACTGCGCAGTGGTTTCACATGGCATTTTGTTGTCCACATCTTGGATTTTTGATGTCCTGACATAATGTCAGTGAAGGATAGCCTCAAAGTCCCTCCTCCCGGCCATGGCTGAAGACCAAGGTCAAGGCCGGGATGAAGGTTCCCCAGAGCCTGATGTCCCAGCCTCGTTGCTCATGCTTTGTGTTCCAGATGTGGATGAGTGTCAGGAGCAGAGCATGCGCTGTGGGCCCAACCGCATGTGCTTCAACACCAGAGGAAGCCACCAGTGCATCGACACGCCCTGTCCCCCCGGCTACCAGCGGGATCCTGTTTCAGGGTGAGTCCCCTGTGCTTGTGACCCCTTCCTCTGACCTTGACCTCAGAACCCTGTGTGTGGTCAGGGGTGGGGCCGCGGGGCTGCAGTGTGTGCTTCCTCCAGTGAGTGTGCACAAAAGGTGCTCATGAGGCGCCCAGTCCTCCCGTAGGGACCCCCGGCCTCCCCGGCTTGCACTCCTCTGCAGTGGCCAGCACCCGACCTCGGGAGGCAGCTTCTTACGGTGACAGAGCCTGCCTTTCATAGCGATTTTCCAGCTTACACATGGGTGGCCTCAGCTCTGGGTGCCCAGTGCCCTCTAAGACAGGGCTTTTCTGTCCTTGGGATGCTGGGCCCTGTGTGAGTGGGAGTGTGAGCAAGCCCTAAGTGGTGTCTGCCATCGATGGCCTTTCTGTGTTTCCGTGTGGTCTGAAATTGGCCCTCTGGCTGTACTCGGTCCAGGTCCTGATGAAGGGCTTCTCAGGTGGGCCGTGTTAGCAAGGAGGTGTTTCCCAAAACCAGTTCCTCGGGGGCGCCCACACTTGGTCCTCCCCTCCACAGTGCCTGCCATGTTACTGTACCGGGGTCCGGGGTAGGCTGCCCAGAACCCTTCATGAGCTGGTCTGATGGGAGTGGGGGGCAGAGGGAAGAAGAAAGTCAAAGCTAGAGAACAATAAAACATCAGAAAGTGCCGTGACTGAAGACTGTATCTTCATCAAATGGTGCTCTGCACATGCTGCCTCCTTATTCATAATTTCTGGCAAATAATTCAGAGGCCAGGATGATTCAAAGCACAGTCAGTGTGGGCTCTGGAAAAAGGAGATACAGTTTTTATTCAAAATAATGTGGAAGACGATTACAAATGGAAGCCCCGCCCCCTCAAAGAGACTGAATCGACCTGTCGTCATTTTTAGGAAAACAAACCAGATGTGTCCTGTTTCCGGCAGTGCTGGGATAGGTGCTAAGGACTGAAGACAGCTGTGTCCCACCCTGAGACATGCCCTCTCCCATTGATGGGGCAGATGCCCTGTGTTCACTGCAGACCCTTGCTCACAATGCGGGCTCTTGTGTCCGTGCTGGTCTCACTGGCTCCCAGCTCTGACCCGTCACAGCTTAGCCAGCCATGTCTGTTTTGGGCCGGAGCCCCGGAACATGGCCGTGCCCCTTGGCCCTCGCAGTTAGGCTGCCCACTGCCCATTCCAGCCACCTGCGCCAGGCCCCTGCTGTGAGCCAGGTGACCGTGAGCATGTCCTCTTTGCCGTCCTTAGGTTCTGCCTCAAGAGCTGCCCGCCCAATGACCTGGAGTGCGCCTTGAGTCCTTATGCCTTACAGTACAAGCTTGTCTCCCTCCCCTTTGGAATAGCTGCCCATCAAGATCTGATCCGGCTGGTGGCCTACACGCAGCAGGGCGTGCTGCACCCCAGGACAACATTCCTCATGGTAGATGAGGAGCAGGCCGTTCCTTTTGCCTTAAGAGAGGAAAACCTAAAGGGGGTGGTGTACACGACCCGGCCCCTGCGAGAGCCAGAGACCTACCGCATGAGGGTGCGTGCCCTCTCCCACAGCGCCAACGGGACCCTGGAATACCAGACCACATTCATTGTCTACATAGCTGTGTCTGCCTACCCATACTGAGCAACCCCACAAGCCTAGCGCACGTTAACCCCGGCGGCCAAGGCCCTTCCAGAGGACTCTTGCACAGGTCTAATCTTGGCAACTGGAAAATGGTGCTATCATCTGTTGGGTGTGCCTTCCGGGGACCACCCGGGTCTCTCACGGTCCCACCATGAGAATCCTCTAGTAAGGTCTGGAAAAGCCCTTTCTGCTTGTCTTTATTTATTTCACTGAAGCAGTAACTTCCCTCAGATTCCTCTGAGCACCCCACAGGACACATGAGTGACGTCTCACGCTAGCTTCCTCCAAGTGGAACAGAAGAAACCAACCAAGGTCAGGGCTTGTGAGCACCTGACCATCTTTGGAACATTAGAGCTGATTGTTCTGTGTTCTGATCAAGCCTCAGGCAATACATTCCGAAGACGTGTTCATGCTTGATAAGACATTTCAGCTTAAGGAAAAGAAGGACCGCTTGCTTCGGGAATCCAGGACGGCTACTAGCAGGCCTCATTTTCGTGGTGCTCACCACCACGATGGGATGTCCAAAATGAGGATGTGATCTTTGGTGATTTTGTGGAATCAGCGAAACCACTCACAGTGACTGCAAGAACCAGTGACGTTCTCTGAGTCTCTGAAGCTTCTAACCAGTTAGCTCTGTGGCTTTCATATTCCAGATACATTTTATATTTCTGCAACGAAAACAGTGTCTTAAAATACCCAAAACAACAGGTTTTTTTTTTAATCTGGTATATCTAAATTCCCATAAATATTAAGCATCAGTACACTGTACATGGTGGTGGCAGGTTCTAAGTAATTGCCAAGATGTATTCTATTTTTATTACTTGTATATATATATTAACTAATGTGTATTTTCTATATAATATCTTGATGGACTCTTATAAAATTATTTTATAAAAACTCTGTTACAGTAAAGTCAGCTGAAATAAACCTTACGCATCCTTTTTCTTAACTTTGTCTGCGATCTGTTTCCCATGGCGACATTGCGTCTGGAGTCCACTGTCACACGGTGAACTTGTGCGCATCCAGGTGCCCTTGAGGCAGTGGCCTTTGTGGGCCAGGTCCCCCAGGCTCCCAGGCACTGGCAACTCCTGGAACTTTGTGAGGCAGCATAGCCGGTGAGGGGCAGAGCATGACACCTGCTGACTCAAGTCGCCTGGCGCCTCCCCTGCGTGGCAGTGTCCTCCTCGCCCCAGGGCAGGAAGTATGTTTGTGAAAGCCTCAGTGTGGCCTCGGATGGAGACATCAGAATCCCGCTGGGGGCCAGCATTGTTGCAGAAGCCTGTTAAGCCTCAGACTGTGACACCAGCATCCCTTAGGAGTGCCAGTTCGGGGCCTGGCTGATCCACCTCCAGTCCAGCTCCCTGCTGATGCTCCTGAGAGTGTCAGAAGATGAACCGAGCGCTTGGGCCGCTGCCGCCTACCCGGGAGTCCTGGGGTGTCTCCTGGGTCCTGGCTTTGCTCTGGCCCAGCCCCAGCACTGCAGACATTTTGAGGGAGTAAATCATTGCATGGAAAATATGTCTGTCCCTCTACGACTCTGTAACTCTGCATTTCACATAAATAAAATAATTGTTGAAAACTGAAGAAACCCTGGTAACTCATCTGTTCTACAGCCTCACACTCAAGCAGGGGACTGTTTAAGTCGGCAGTCACCAAAAACTGCTATATGAAAAAGAATGGTACTTTTCCAATAACCAGACAAGCTTAGCGTGTTCCCTGGTGATTTGCTGTGACCCTGGCATTTAAAAGGTCTTACACGTTCATAGGAAGAGGGTTTTGTGTATCCAAGCCCACATGTCCCGCAAGTATTGAATCACAGACCTCGCCCGCCCTGAACGTGTGAGAAAGTGTTGATGCAGAGCAGTCGGCACTTGCACTTCCCCTCCGGTGCTCAGGGGGGCGCTCAAGAGCACCGGGGAGCAGCTCAGTACCCCGCCCTGGCCTTTAGCTTTGCGCCTTCCCTCTGCCCTCACCCCATGCACAGGGGCAGTGACGCGACACGCAGCCCTGAGGTCTTCAGGAACAGGCTTGCAGTTGCTGCGATATCAGATTGGGAAATTCTGATGTGGAGTCAGAAACCCCAGCCAAGGCAAGTGCTTTTCATACAGTTTTCCTTCAAAACTCCTCCCAACCATGCCAGCAAGCAGGCCCCCAAGCAGTGAGAGCAAGCTGGAAGTCCGTGTGAGCAGGGTGGGGCAGAGGAACCCTCCCTCGCAGCATCTGACACAGCTGTGGGGACCAAGCCCACTTCCCGTCTGTTGCTGTCACACAGGCCACACTGGCCTCCGGCACGTGGACTCACATGGAGCCTACCTGTGGCACTTGGCTGCTTCATGAAGCAGCTGATCCTTCCCAGGGGTCTGCAGACTTCCTGAAAGGGAGCAGTCACTGAATATCGCAGGCTCTCCAGACCATGTGGCCTCTCTCGCTACGTCTGTCCCACTCGGCAAGAAAGCAGCCATAGGTAAAACACAGCCGTGGGTCCTGGCAGCTCTGCTGACAAAGCCCGGCTGAACGTGCCTGTGGCCGCAGCGACCTCTCATCCACAAGGTGGTTATTGTTGCATCTCTCACGGCAGCCAGATCTGAGAGTACAGCTACAGGTCACGCTCTGACCTGTAGCAGGCGGTCCATCTGTGGCCTGTCTGCAGCCCAGCCTCTACATTGACCCAGCCTGCCGGGAGGCCGGCAGTCCTGCTCAGGCCCCGTTCCCCTTCGTAAGACCCACATGCTTCACAGGGTGAGTTAACAGCCAGTGTACTGAAGCCTACCCACGTTACGTTTCAGCCCAAGCTGCGAGGCACACAGTTCATCCCCCTGGCTGCCTGGCACATGATTTTGTTTCACTAATTCAGACATCCCACAGAGTTGGCCCAGGCCCTATGCACCTGCCTGCTGTGGCCGTTGGACTTCTCTGTATCCAGTAAGGTGTGAGTGGAGACCGTTGGCAGGACTCCGGGGAAGCTGCTCCGCAAGCCGGCGGCCGTGGAGGTGTGCCGGCTTAGTCTCCTCTCCTTTCCCACTTTCCCTGCGCTCAGAACGTGGCCAGGGATGAAGCAGACGCCTCGGATGAAAGATTGTACTGATGACACAGAAAGGAAAGGAAGGAAGAGAACCTGGAACCTTGGGTGACAGCATTGGACAGTTGATCAGTTCTCGAAGAAGCTGCCGCCCCAGACTTGAGGTTCCCCGGGACAGTGTGCTCCTTGCTTGCTTCAAGCGGCGTCACAGCGTTTCCGTTTCCAGTTGAAGGACCCAGAGCCTCTCCAGATGGACCGTTTGTCCAGCTACTCCAGCTGGAACCTGGCCTCACCGATGCACTCCCGGGCAGCCCCCCGAGTCCGCCTGAGTGTGACCGTGTCTGCGCTGCTGTGATCCTGGCCCGGACCACCTCTGGAGCACTCGCTACGCCACGCCTGCTCTGCTCTGCCCCACTGGCTGCAAGGCTGAGTTCTCAAGCACCTCTTCCCTGTCAGGTCACTCCGTCAGTGACTCCACGTCCTTCTTCCGTGACCTAGTGGTGCTAGCGTGCCTCACGTCCCTCCATGTTGTCAGTCAGGACCTGCGCTCCGGCTCGGGGCTCACTGACAGCAGAGTGCTGTGCCAGGGATTGGGGCAGTGGGGGCGGAGCTGTGACAAGATTGTTTTTACACGTGGAAGGTCCCTCCCAGGAGCTGCCGCAGCATGTGGGCCCCGTCCCTGTAAGCCCTTCCTGAGGAGCTGCAGGACCCGGGCGTCCCCCTGTCTGTAAGCTCTTCCTGCCTTCTGCTGAATCCTCTTGGTCTTTCTGCAACCCCAGGCCAACTATGTGTGTCTTGTGTGACAATGAGCCCCAGCCTTTCCGCCTGAGCCCTGTCAGTGAAGTGAGTGAAGTACAGCTGGAGAGGTATTGCGGACTGCATGGTGTCCCCTGCAGGATGTGGGAGCCTGCACTCCAGTGAGGGCGCGCACAGAGAGGGTCACTGAAAATGGCAAGGGGTTGCTTGGATGGGCTCTGCAGCTGATCGGGTTAGGGTCCTGCCAAGAGGCTCCCTCCCTCCTCCCACCTCCTCTGTGAGGACACAGTGGAGAAGACGGCTGACCACAAGAGCCCTCCCCAGAAACCGGCTCTTGCAGGATGGTGCTGGGCGTTTGGGCCTCCACACCTGCAGGAAAGCAGCTCAGTGCTGCGCAAGCCCTTCTACCTTCATGGTGTCTGGTGCTGGCCAGAGCCGACTGACAACGCTGTGGAGACGGCACCGGCTTCCGATCGACCTCTCGGACCCCAGCTCCCAGAGACCAGCGCTGTGAGAATGCGGAGTAAACTCAGTCACCTGCCTGCTTCTCAGTGCGCCATCGACATGAGAAACGCAAAACTGTGGCCATGTGAATCCATATGTAAAGTGGAACAATTATAACAATGAAAAAGCACACAGTGCAGGGAACAGGCCGGGACACGAGGTTCTGAGTCCACTCGGGAGATGCCGGGACACGAGGTTCTGAGTCCACTCGGGAGATGCCGGGACAGGGCCACACTTCAGGCTGGACAGAGGGAGACAGGCTGGAACAGGTGTCTCAGCATCTCTGCACAAAATTGTCACCTCTCTCCGGTGCCCCAGGACTGACTTCGCAAGAGAAGCAAAGGAAATAACTTCTTGATCCCACTCCCTGCTTTCACTGTTGGAATGCAAAGGCCACTATTAGGGATCTACCTGCTTGCTACAGGCCTGGCACTGCCAGGAGTGAGGAGGGCAAGAATGGGGTGTGGGAAGCCCCAACTTCTTCTGCCCTATCTTTTTAAGAATGCTAATGGGTTCCTGTAAAGGACAACAAAAAGCAAGGCTATTAGTCTTGTATTGCCATACAGCTTAATTCCAAAAGACAATCTGTGTGTTTAAAGGGCTTGCAAGACTCCTCGCCCTCAGTGGCTCCCCTCACGTCCCCTTCAGTGCTGTCGTCAGCATCTGTCGGCGGTGGCCGCTCTGGCAAGTCTTGCTTCCTCTGTCTCAGTTGCTAGGTTACGGTGAGCCACCTGCCTCTGGGTGACGGACATTAAGCGTCTCCTGCGAGCTGCCCTCATGTTGGCCTCCACGGCAGACAGGCTCACACCTAAAATGCAGCTAACTTCTCACCTGCCCATCTTTTCAGATCCTGAGTAGAACAGAAGAAAGGCTGGGGGTGGGCATCCTTGTTGTTTCTGGGATGACTTGTCCTAAGGTTTCAGATGTGACCCGCACAGTGACCACAAAGGCAAGAATCCTGCAGCTGTCAGACTTCATACCAGACCCTGGGTGCCAGCAGCATCGAGCCGTGTGACTGAGGGGGTACATCCTCTGTTCAAGAGCCTGCCAACTGGGACAAGGCCAGCCAGGCAACCGTGACCAAAGGATTGCTTTGTCTCAAGAGGAAAACCTCAGCCACAGAGTGTTAGGGGAAGGAGCTAAGCATGGCAAGGCGTGTCACAGATGAGCCACGGTGATGGCATGCTCTACCAAGTCCCGCCACCACCAGTGCCACAGGCATCCACCGTGCTGGACGCTGAAGCCCAGGATCCGGAAGTGATCCTGGTATCTGGTTTCTCCCAAGGCCTTCCCTTGGCTCACAGATGGCACCTCCTCACCAAACCTGACCTTGGCCTCTAATCTGGGCTCCTTTCCCTGGCACCCGTTCCTCACCACTCTATCCTTAGTGACCACTGCAAATAGTCCTGTCTCCAAATGCCCAGACAGCCCCTCCTGTGTTGCTGTGATGAACTGCCTGACACTGGGGCACTTGGGAACAGGATTGTAGGGCTCACAAGTCTGACGACTGGTGCCCTGGCGAGGACCTCCTGTCTGAGTTACACCATGCTGGATAAACAGGAAAGTGACAAGCTCTGTTCTGCAGGGGCGTTGTGTGAGCAAGGACCCAAGGGACTGGGAGGGGCCATCCCCCGCCTTTAATAAGAGGCTGCTATTGTGTGAGCTTGTCCACTCTGCCAGGTCAGCATTAATCCTAAGATGCTGCTCTCATGACCTAGTTGCCTTCCACTAGCCCCTTAAAGAACCGAGTCAGCACCGTCACACTGTGGACCAAGCCTCCAGCACCTGACCATAGCATCCCAGTATGTTGGGGTTAGAGCTCCAATATAAAAATGAGGAAACAGTTCAGTCCATGACAGCAGTGAGGGACAGAAAGCATATATGGATGGGTAAGATGGGAGGCAGATTAACAAGGACATGAGAGAGGTGAAGGAGTGGGGTGCGTGGGTAGGATAGTTCCTGTGTGAAGTGCAGGAGCTGGAGCCAATCACACACTTGGCAGTAGCTGGGGTGCAGCTGACCCTGGAAAGTCATGGACCATTCATGGGCAGTCAGTGCCCTGTGGTCTGCATGGAAAACGGACATCTGGATGGGTATGTGGGTGAAGAGGCATTAAGAGGAGGGACATGGCATGTGCCAGCGGGATGGCAGCATGACCGTGGTGTTCTCACAAGCACGTCTTTGTCACCATGCAGATGAGAAGCCAAAATTTACCCTGAGCACCTTGGGCATTTCCTGTGCACAGGCTCCTAAGTTGGCACCGAGGGTTAAGGATGACCAGGTTGAATCAGTAGCTAAGACATCACCAGGCATTTGTAGAAATTGGCCAAAGTTGCTGAAGGTATGAAGTAGACCCGAGAGCCTGAGTATTCATGTACAGTAGTGAGTCGATGCTGGTGTGCTGAGCTGGGTGGAGGTCATGGCGGCTCCACTCGCCTGAAAGTCCAGGCTCTGCTGGGAGGGCCAAGCGCAGGAGATCTAAGACCATGGGGTTGGCAGCACCACAGACAGTGATGTCCAAGGCATGGATGATGGAGTCCAGGGCAGAGAGAAGGACAAGGTGAAGCTGAGACGCGAATGACGGCCCAGAGTAAAAGGCCTAAAGGCTTGTTGCCTGTGCACTTGGATGTGGCTGCTTTTGCTTTTGGTAGCATTATTGAGTATGTAATTTGGAATGCTTTACCGGTTTTAGGCAAAGTCAATGATGTTTAGTACATCTCCAGCACCGTGCATCATTGAAATACTCCAAGTTCTCCATGAGATACCGGACTTGCAAATCTGTTTCAGGTTTGTGGCTTCTCTCTCCATTTTCTTGAAGGTACTTCTAAAGCACAGGAGTTGTACTTTGATGAAGTGCTACCGATGGCTTCTGCTTGCCGTGGTAGCAAAAGACCAGCACGGTGTCATGGCCCAGGGCTGTGTCCAGCCTGGGGCACAAAGGTTGGTCTCCTGTTTTCTGATCTTTCGGAGTTGCAGCTGCTCGTGTTTGTGATAGGACGTAAGGCTCTGAATTTGTCACGTTGCTTGTGCTTGGCCCAGGTGCCCTGGCGCCATTTTGAGGAAAAAAAAGTCTTTTCCCATTTTACTGCCGTGGCACCTTTACCAAAAGTCAGTTGACAGTAATTGATGACTCGGGCTTTCTGGTAAGTTTGATGATTCAGGAGTACAAATCCTTTACCAAGGTTCCTGCACCCCCACATTTTAGAATCACCTTATCAGTTTCTCGGGTCTTGCATTCAATCTAGAAATCAGTTGGGAAAAATAAAAACCATTTCTGAATCATAGAGAACTGGTTACAAGCAGGGGTTCTGGGATCTCAAGGTTGACTTCATTAGCTCCACTTCCTAGTAGCATAGTCATTCAGTTAAAATCTGACTACACCCGCTAAACTTTAGGTTTTTCATGATTGAAAAGAGTAAGTAATGCATGTTTTTGCCTCCCCCTGCGTCCCTCTGGCCTGACCACAGGCTGGCAGGTGCCCAGCATGTCTCCATTCCAGCTCAGGACCTAGAGACCTGACATTTCCCAATTCTCCCAGCTCTGAGTCACACAGCAGGAGGGGACAAGCTCACCATGTCCTGGTCCAGCTGAGGGCCATCCCATGGGCCCCAGAGTGTGTCCACAGGCTGCCTATGGCCCTGGGTGACCAGCCTGCTGATGAAGTGCAGCACTCGGGGTCCATGGAGGGCCCAAGCTGGGCCCAGTGTTCAGGGTGTATTGCCTCTCTCTGGGTAGGACACTTACCACAAAGCTGGAGCAGAAGTGAGCCTGTAACCACACAGGATGGCTGCAGTTTCCCAGCCACTAGGCCCTGCCAAGGCTCTATTGCAGATTTCCTATTCTCAGAATCCGGAAGCTCTTCAGCCATTTCTGGACAAGTTCCCCCTGCCACCCTGCCCCGCCTCGCTGCCTCAGCTCCCCTACCCCACACACCCCTGCTGGCTGTCCCCAGCTCCTCGTCAGCTCGTGCGCAGAAACAGAGACCTACTTCCCTGGGAGCCACCTACCCTCCAGGAGCCTACAGGCACACTTGATAGTGAGTACCCACATCTGCCAGCAGCTGCAAGTGCTTCCTGGCACAGTGTTCTCTAGTGCAGTGCAGGTTTTGTCCCCATCATAGGCCAAGGCTCCTCTTGAATGGGCATACAGCCTGCTGGGCCTAGTGAGTGGAGCAACGGTCCTCTCTAAAACAGATGGGGCACGCCTCTGGCTGGTTCTCCCCCTTCCAGGGCAGTGAGCTCCCATAGTTACAGAGGAGATGTGCTGTAGGGCAGTGGCCTGAGTGAGGCTTATTCCAGGCTCTCTCCACACGTGAGTTCAAAGTGCAGGCATAAGGGTGTACAGGAAAGAATTTATATCAAGCAAAATTGTACACTGAGGACCTGAGTCCAAACACACAGACTTCTCAACAAGGTTTGGGCTGTGCTTCTATCAGGAGAGAGTGGTGTTTGGGGTGGGGTTTAATTGAATGTTCAAAAGAGGGTGAAGTGGGGGGCAGAGCTTGAGTGCTGTTCATTTCCATGCTTTTTTTGGCGGTGTGGTGTGTCATAGCATCCAGTGAATGAAGAGAGTGGGAGGGCGGAGCAGAGTGGGAGGGCGGAGCAGAGAGTGGGAGGGCGGAGCAGAGAGTGGGAGGGCGGAGCATGGTACTTCTGTTATGAAGATATAATGGCCTAGAAGTCACCACAGGGACATATCCTATAGTCAGATGAATATTTCCAGCTGGTACTGGTTCTGAGTTTGTAACATGGTGGAACTTGTAGCTTCTGTTATGTGAAAAAGCAGTGGGAGACTTGGCAATGCCCAGAAGGCAACCTTAGTTGGCACAGATAGGGGATGGTCATGTGGCATCCAGCCACAGCTTCTGCACTGGCCAGGCAGGCCTTCCCTTGGTGGGGTGTGCCACTGCAAGTATGGCCATCCAATCTCAGCTCCTTAAAAGGAATTATTTGGATGGGAGAGTGATGGAGAGGAAGAGATGGAGACCTCCCATCTGTTGGCTCACTCCCTAAATAGCCACAATAGCCATGGCAGGACCAGCCTAAAGCCAGGAGCCTGGAACTGTACGATGCAAGGACCCAAGCACTTGCATCATCTGCTGCCTTCCGTAGCAGGGAACCTGATCAGAAGCAGAGCAGCCAGTATTCAAACCGCTGCTCTGATGAGGGATCCTGAAGGATGCTGCCATGGGTTACACTGTACCACTGTGCCAGTCCCTCAGGGCCTCTCTCCAGTACTACCCACCTGCCGTATCAGAAGGTCCACCAAGTTCAAGTGAGCACATTTTGCTTATCCCTGCATCCGCTGGACACTCTGCTTTATTCCACAGTTGGGCTGCAGTGGGCAGTGCTGCTGTCAGCGTGGTAGTGCAGGTGTCTGAGGCAGCGTGTCCACCTCCTCTGGGTAGTGCGATTACTGGGTGCTTCGGCTTATCTAGTTCTAACTTCTAAAGGAATCTCCGTGCTGTTTTGCTCTGTGGCTGCAGTAACTTGTGGCTGTCTCTTTGGAGAACAGTTTTGATTTGCATTTCTTTGATGGCTGGAGGTACTGATTTTTTTCCCATTTGTTGGCCACTTGTATTTCTTCTTTCAAAAGCTGTCTGTTGAGGTCCTGTGCCCATTTCTTAGCTGGATTCATTTTTGGTTGAGTTGCTGATACAGTATAGATGTTAGTCCCAATTTACTGCCAGGTTATGATAATTCAGTGCGTGTGTCCATGTGCACTCAGGTTTGGACCATGGTGTCACAACTGTGATGGTATTGGAGCAGGGGTTGACCAGATGAAAATCGAGTGGGCGGGAGAACAAAGCAGTTCCTGTTTAGATCAGCAGTTTGTTGCCCAAAGATAACCTGAAATTAAAGATACTGGAGTTGCACATGGAAACATCCAGATGACAGGTTCTGTTGATTTCTTGGACATTTCATCTACACAGAACGTCCCCCTCATTCTCCGGAAGAGCAGCTGTATGCTCCTTTTTCTCCTGTGTGTGTCTACTGTGATGCAGGCTCAGCCACGCTACTCACACCCTCAGCTCCACAGGAGCTCAGGGCCTGGAAAGAGTGGCTGTGGTACCCCTGAGGAGAGCTGTGGCTGGAGCCAGACCACACATTTGTTGGTGGCATTTCCCGTGTGTGGCCGACAGGATTGGGGCAGCAGGAGATACAGGGTGAGAGGCTTGCAATGGCCATGACTTCTGGGAATCCACCACCAAGCAGTGAGCAGACGACAGGCAGATTCTGACACCATGAACTTGGCGAGGCCCATGTGTGCTGAGCAAAGGATGCCACTGCCGGAGGTGCTGTGGTGAGTCAGCCTGGGCAGGGAAGGGATTCCCCTGGGCCTGGCAGGGAAGAGCGGGGTGCCCACAGGGGCGCCTTCGTCTCCTCCTCCCTGCAAAACCAGGCTTGGGGGGTCTTTGAGGCTCGGTGACTTGGGAATTTACGGGCATTCTTTACGTGACTGGATTCATCAGTACAGAAAGTAATGCGAATGTAGAAGCACTCCGGTGAAGATGAGGATGAGAGAAAAGTTTGTGAGTCTCTGAGTTGCTTTAAATGATGAAATCCATGCCTATGAGGAGCCATTGAAAAAAAAATTTTTGAATTTAGATTGTTTATTGTGGGAAACTATGTGGATTTTAATTTTTTTTAACTGAAATAAGCTTCTCCTTCTATTTCCCAAGGCCTTTTAAGGTTCCCGGATACAGCCAGCTCTGCTGCAGCTCTTTGAACACACTTCTTTCCCATGTGACACGTCACATGACCAGAGATCTCAGGAAAGGCCCCCAGGGTACCCTATGGACACAGAGAGAGCACTCAGCAGGGCCGAGGGGAGCACGGGCGGGGGGCGCTGAGCCGGGCCGAGGGGAGCACAGGGGCAAGACACCTGCCTTTATAGTAACATCACCCAACCCCACAGTCAGACGCAAGACTTTATGCTTTACCTAGGAGGGGACCTTAGGAAGTTTGTGGACAGGCTGGACACGACTATTTGTAGATTTATGCATGGCTTCCTGCGAACCTTTTCGAGCAGCCTAGATGATGATTCCTTGGGCAACTGCTGTTTAACAGGGAACAGAGGAGCAGCCTTCAGTGCTGGCCGGGTCATTTGCAGTGTCTCTCTGGCAGGAAGGGCACAGGCAGGGGACGGGTCCCCTGGGAGGAGAGGGGATGGCTACTGGGTGCCGCATCCTGTATGGCCAATGCTGAAACCTGCGGGGACCTGTCAGTTCAGCTTGGAAGCCGAGACTTCATTTTGGAACAATGTAAAACCAAATCTGAGAGTCTTGCAAGGCGTGAACTCTGTGAGACCCACCCTGGAAACTTGATTCCCATCCCAAATCAAGTAGGGTCATGGGAAACTTAGGAAAGGATTATATTATAGTTAGATGGAATCATTTGTTTTCCATGAAGCAAAATGAGCAAGCGTTCATTCCTGAGGGTAAAGTCTCATGCAATTGCCTGAGAATGTACCCGACACTTAGCAAGGGGTCCGGGACATTGCAGATGGACCCACTGGCTCCAGAAACCCAGGCCCTCGGGCTCAGAGGCGTGATTCCCTGGAGAAGCTGAGGCTGCCCAGTCTTCTTGGGCAGGACCTGGACCTGGTCAGCGAGAGCCGACGTCCCTGACGCTGGGGTCTTGGCTGAGAGCAGCAACAACTGTAGAACTGAGGGGAGAAACAATGTGGCAGCATCCAGTGCCTTAGGGCACCAGCCAGGCAAGCTTCCCGCATGCCTGCTTGCTTTCAACACTGAAAACAAGGGTAAAAGCCACTACCCTGGCGTTGTCAAGCTACCGGCATGATATTTTGCTTTCAGCTTTTCGTTTTCCCTTGAAATGGACCAATCTGCTTATACTCTAGGAGGCATTTCTTTTCATTTATGCCTTTATTCATCAGTGGCACAGAAACAGGTTTTCATTCGAAGCAGTACTTTTTAATGATTATAAAGAGTGTATGCCTTTCAGATACAGTTCTAATTCCCTCAGTACCCTCCTTGTTTTAAATTTGTATAATAACTTCAGTTTTCCTCTATAATCACAGGCTTAACGAACCCCTAAACACCATGTCATGTAGCGCAGTAGGGAGGCCGAGTTCCCAGGAGTGTGGCAGACATGTCCTGCCCCAGTCTTGCTCCTGTGTCTGCAGGAGAATGGAGACGCGCAAATCCTTCTCACGCCTTGAGAGCCTCCGTCCTATAAACTGACCTTTGAGCATCAGTAGCAACATCTGGATTCTGAACAAATGACCTGGCGTCACCTCGTCCTGCAGTTCAAGGTCTTGGCTAGGCCCTGTGGTTGCAGCGTGCCTGGGCATGGCAGCTCCGGCCACCTCCAGTCCTAGCTCTTGTGATGCGGAGGTCAGCGTCCTTTGGTCTGGCGGGAAGGAAGGACCCACGGCTGATGCAAGCTGTTCCTCTCCGGAGGGTGTTCCCTGAAGGAGAGAGGGACTGCCTTGGTGAGTCCTGTCCGGCAAATGAGGGCTCTGTCCTTCACCCGTGGGTCCCTGTTCGTGAACAGGAGAGCCTGTGTTTCAGAAATGGTCACCCCGTGTGCTCACCTATCTTGGGATCCAAGCAGGTAAGTGCAGGGTTCCCAGGGAGGAGGGGTGTGGGGGTGCAGAGGGTATGCTGTGGCCTGGATGAGGAACAGATCTTAAAATATGGAGCAATCAAAGAATGAGAGGGCGATGGTGAGGGCTTAACTGTGGTTCCTGCCCCACATGAAGGACTAGCCCCACAACTGGAACCCTTGAACATGACCTCACTTGGAAATGCTGTCTTAGAAGACAGAGTTAAAGTGAGGTCATCGGGTGGGCTGTGATCCATGAAAAGTGCCAGGGGATGAGACAGACCTGGAGAAAACCACGAGTCCCCGGGGGCAGAGGTGGGAGGTGGCAGGTGCTTGGCTCTGTCGCTCCATTTTGGACATTGAGTCTCTGTATTCAGTTTGGGGTGCTCTGTCACAGCGGCCCTGGGAAGATAACCCAGGGCTCCAGGTAGGAGCTCCAGGCTCCCCTGGGGCCAAGAAGAATCCAGCACTCCCCCTGTCAGACCCTGGGTGATGGCTTTAGAATCTTCTCTGCCTTCTGAAAGCACAGGCTCCGCCCCCTGGAGCTGCTGCGCTGCCTTTCTCGAACCATCCTCCCCCACCCCACCCCACCCACACACCTCCGAGCCATCTCTACTCTGTCCACTGACGGAGTCAGACACTGCAGCGAATGCTTTTAGCATGGCTTCAAAATAGGAATTTCTACAGTCAAAGCCAGGGAAATCAGTTCAAGGGACAGACAATATACTCTGGAGGTTTTTCCAGGCAACGGGTTTGATTAATCTCTGCATTTGAGTGAGTGCAAACAGCAGGCTCAGCAGTAAGCAGCTCACCTCCATTACTGCCTGAGGGACCCTCTCTTCTTCTATGGGGGGGCGACCCCCACTCCACTGGCCGACATCATTCCCCATTCCTTCAGGCACGAACCCCAGCCTTGTCCGTGAAAACAAGCTTTGCAAGATGTGCTGCAATTCTTGCCTCCACCCTGGGTGAGGTGCAGTGTGGAGGGCTTCAAGACGGTGGTGAGGAGGTCTCAGGGACTACACCCTTCCCAGCCCATCCTGGCCTGGCCTTCCCAAGGAGTGGGCCCAGCACACTCGCATGTTCCAAGGATGCCATGCACTGAGCAGGATCCCCAGGGTGAGCACTGACCCACACGACGATGCTTAGTTCTCAGGGTGGGAGCCAGAGACTGAACCCTGAAGAGAAGGCTGCCAGGCTAGGGCTGCAGCGAGCCTTGAGCTTGTGCCTCTGGGCTGTCATTGTTCTTTCAAATCACAGGGGACCTGTGGTAACAAAGCACAGCCCCAACTTCAGGGGCATTTTCAAGAAAGAAAACAGGCCAAGACATGCGGACACCAGTGGCACACAGTAAATCATTCAAGGTACAAAAATCTTCACCTGCCATTTCATGTCCTCCTCACAAGACTGGAATAACTCCAAGTTTCACAGCTGGAAATGTCCCCGTTCAGAGTGGTTACACTAGCACGTGGGCCAGCAGCATCTCCGGTGGGAGTGCCTGGTGCGAGTGCTGGCCACTCTGCTTCCTGAGAAGGGGGGACAGCAGATGATGGCTCAGGGACAGGGGACGCCACATTGAGGCTCTCAACTGGCCTGGCCAGCCAAGGCCATTGCGGGCACGGGGAGTAAAGCAGCAGGATGAAGGCGTTCGAGCTCTCACTCTCATCCCTGTCTCCTTTGCTCTGTCTCCACCTCTCACTGTCACCCTGGCCCCTCCTCACAGTCCCCCTTCAATCCTCTCTGCTTTCTCAACCTCCAAAGGCGTCTCCGTCCCTCATGCTCTCCCCCGACTCATCCCATTGTGGGGTGCGAGCAAGATCACGCCAGACAAGTCTAGGGTTTATTACCCAAACTTGGTGATAACAGGGCCCACTAGAAATAGCAAATCACCAGTCGAAGTCTCAAGAGGAACTAATGGTCATTACCATGCAGTCCATATGTTAAACTGCAGACCTAGGTCCTGTCCCAGCTTCCCCAGCAATGTAAGTTATCCTAAGAGACGCACAGCGAACAACCTGGGCCCACTTATGAGGCTGCAGACACTCACCTGTCCCTGGCTTCTCTGCCCACACTCCTTTACTGCCAGGCCTCACCTCTCCTGGAACTCTTGAAAGGAGACAAATTAGAAATACGAAGCATCTTAGCGTTGCTGCTTTCACTGTCCCACCCAAGCAGTGCACAGAGGGTGAGGACTACAGACACACAGGGGCCATGCTCGGGGCGCCCTGTCCTGAGTCCCTCTGCTGGAAGCCAGAGAGCAAGCAGGTGCTGGGGTGGCCGAGAGTCCGAGTGGTAGAGCGAGGGAAGCCCGAGAGCGAGCCCCTCCTGTCAGGGGCCTTTATGGGGGCTTGGGAGAGGGGTGGTTGCACTATGCAGTACCAAGCCCTCTCGGGTTCCAGGTGGTGATAGGCGAGGTCTCAGGTGGGCAGGAGGGAATACCTAGGAGGTGGGGTGGGGAGTGGCTTCCAAGTGACCCTGAAGTAGCTGCCTGCCCCACAACAACGCCCGTTCTCCACCCCCTCTCCTCCGCCCCTGCTTGAGCTCCGATCCATCCCGTGTCTCCCCCTCAAACCCTCTGCCTCTTCCCCCCACTCACCTGCTCTCTCCATCTCAGCTGTCATCATGACTGCGTTGCCCCCTGTGTGTCACGCTCTGCCCTGCTCTCTGCTGTGCCCCCACCAGCCTCTGTCTAGTGCCCTCCCAGCTTCCTCCCCCACCCTGTCTCTCAGTATCTCTGTGTCTGTTCTCTGTCCTGCTCCCATCCTGTTCCCTCGATCTCCTCTTCCTCTCTTTTAAAGATTTACTGTATTTATCTTAATTGCAAAGTCAGATTTACAGAGAGAAGGAGAGACAGAGAGGAAGATCTTCCATCCTCTGATTCACTCCCCAAATGGCCACACTGGTCGGAGCTAAGCTAATCTGAAGTCAGGAGCTTCTTCCGGGTCTCCCGCATGGGTGCAGGGTCCCAAGGCTTTGGGCCATTCTCAACTGCTTTCCCAGGCTACAAGCAGGGAGCTGGATGGGAAGTGGAGCTCCCAGGATTAGAACCGGTGCCCATATGGGATCCTGGGATCCCGAAGCATTCAAGGCAAGGCCTTGAGCCACTAGGCTACTGCACTGCCCCCTCCTCTCAAGCTCACTCCCCCTCGTCCTTTTTCATCTCCTTTCATCCTCTTTCCCTTTTTCTCCCTCTTATCCTCTGTGTATCTCATCCTCCCTTCCCCTCACGCACCCCTAAAAATAATCACAACCCCCTTCTCATCGTGTTATTCTCTCAGCCCCCAACCTCTCCTGCACCCTGTCTCCTCCCCTCTGTCTCTCATCCTCTCTCCCCACTTCGGACTCCCTCTGCCCCGTTCACCCATACCTTCCCCCCTCTTCCTCTCCCGGCTCCTGTCCCTCCCAGCCAGTCCCCTTCTCACTCATCCTATGACCCTTGCCTCCTGCCCCCCCCCCACCGTGTCTCTCTCCACCTTCCAAATAAAAATGGCCCTTCTTAAAGTATTCCAGGAGGTTACACATCAATCTGGGGTCTCTCGATGGAGAAGAGGATTGCTCTTCCTGTGGGAGAAAATGCTGCCGTGGTAAAGCACACGCGTGTGGGGCGCCTGACCAGTGAGGCCGCTCCCAGAGGACACTCCCTCTGTGCTCCTTCGCCGGTTCCTGCCAGCTCACCTGGGAGTGTGTGGGATATCAACACAGTTTCTTAGATGCTGTGCCTTGAAATGTACATTTTCCTCTGAAAGGAATCCTGGCTTCTCCACTGCTGGGCTCCAAACACCAACTGTGCGTGGCTCATGGCAGACCCAGTCTCACACCGCTGGGCCGCTGGCTGGACGCTGCTGAGCCTGAGGGAGGGAAGGCAGTTACACAGTGGGAAAGCAGGCTGGAACCGTGCCATCCCAGCCTCCAGCCACAATGATGCAGGGAGCTGCAGGAGGGGCCCCGCACCTGCACCCGCCATCCTGCCAGCAGGGGGACCTGCTGCAACCACCACCCTCCGACAGTGGGCTGAGCAGGATGTCCCACACCATCACGGACCAGTGTCAGAAACGAGCGAACCACCGCGCAGGTGGAGCTGGCTTGCTTGCAAGGCACATTATTTACATGCGAGGTGTTTTGTTCTCTAAACCACAGCTAGGGTTAAATTTATCTTATTTAGCTAAATGTAGCAATTCTAATCTGATGGCCAGATAATAACAGCATGAGGTCGTGAATCCATGATGTCACCCAGTGAAAGTTCTGCTAGGGAATAAGAGAAATGGAAAAATGGACCCAAAATCCACATGTGTTCCGAGAAGGCAGGACTCTTCTGTGTCCCCCTGAATCCCCTGGGCCGTCACACCCAGGAAGCAGGTTCCACTGCAGTCCGACAGCAGGACCGAGCGTGGGAGGCCAAGGCTTTGCTCACTGCGGCCGCTGACAACATGCGAGTTCTTCTGACTCAGGAATCTGAGCCCTCTCCCAAGGATGATGCAGGGGCCCCCAGGGCTCATGCTCGCCTGTGGCAGTCCTGGGAAAACCCTCATGGCAGCCCTCTGCCCACGGCACTGTCACTAGCAGGAGCCATCAGAGGAAGGCCACGGGCCCTGCAGAGCAAGCCGCGCCCACCACGCGTGGCTGAACACCAGCCCTGCACCCCAACCCAGCAGGGCGCCCAGGAGCTAAGCCAGAGCTGTGGAGCTCCTTGCTCTGCCCCTGACAGAAGTGAACACAGCCTTTCTTCCACGCTCCAGAGGCAGCGAATGGCTTGCCATCCCTTGGGCAAGTGGGCTGAGGTTTTAGGGTCCTGCAAGCTGTGTGCCATTTCCAGGAAACAAGCGTCATCATTTATGCACAGTGTAAGACTTCAACAGCAACCCATGGTTTGCTGCAGCTGTTTAACCATGTTCAGAATAGTTAATATGTGGTGGAAAATGAATCCTCACAACACAACAGGATTTACTGCCGCGGCTACGATGCTGGCTGTGATGCCCACAGTCCCTGCTCAGGCTCTGACCTTCTGCAAACACAAGCCCCAGAGAATTCAGGATGGCTCAGGCGATTGCGTCCTTGCTAGGAGGGAACCCTGGAGAGAGGTTCCAGTTCCCAGATTTGACCCATCCCTAGCTGCGGTGGGCATCTAGCAGGTGAACTTGCAGCTGGAAACAGTCTTTCCGAATTAGGTCTTAAAACGAATCAGTGTGCACTCCTGTGTACACCAAGGTACATAGGAATGGGTTGCTAAACACCAACATGCTGGCTGTAAAACTAAAGGCACTGTGAGACTTCAGCATTGGCCAATGGAACTTTCCATGTGGAAAGTCCATGCTTGCATGACCAGCAGCCTTCCAAAAGGAATCATGATCAAAGGAAAACAGATTGCATGAATAATGCTAAGGCGTTGATCAGAACTCCTGCCTAAAGATGTGGGGACCCAGACAACCAACCAACTCCAGAAACAGAATGGCAGCGATTCCTGCAGACACACGCCCGGAGGAGGGCTCTGTGCAGTCTGCACCACGAGCATCGTGCGTCCATGCGAAGAGGGTGCCAAGTCCCCCCTGGGGAGGGCAGACAAAACCCGGCACAGCCACACGGGTCCAGGCTGAGCCCGACAGCCCAGCTGCCAAGTGCAGGCTGCAGCTGAGTGAACCCCTGTGTCCCAATGCCTCACCAAGGCCAAACACCAGGCTGTGCACAGACCCATTTGGCACCTGATCGTCCTTTCTACTTACTTGTGAGCAAGTCCAAGCTCAAAGAGGCAACATCATCACTTTGGAGCCGAGAGTGGGAGAGGGGAAGCCAGTTCTTCCCCACCCCCCGCCCCCGTGAAGAGCTCTGCACTGGGCAGGGCCCTGCTGGCTACGCACCAGCTCCCAGGCCTCGGGGCTGCCCAAGCTCTCTTCAGCAGCTCTCACCCCATGCTCCTGCCCTGCCCGTGGATGCTGCAACCCGCCGCCTCTCCCAGAACCTGCCGCCTCTCCCAGCCAGAGCCTTTTATTGTTGTTTTATTGGAGTTTCTTTTATCCAGGGCCACAGTTCCTTGCCAAGTTTCCCTCACAGACACTCCCTCTGTCCTCAGAACTGCCTGAGTGCCTCACAGCCTCTTCCAGGCTTGTGGAAAAATAAAAACCCAACCCAGGGAGCCACATCAACAATCTCTCCTGGAGCCAGGGAACCAGGGCTGGCTCCCAGGGCGAACAGGGAAAGGAGGGGGAGACACGAAGGAAAGGCATCTACAGTAAGTGCATGCCGGCCCAACGGGCTGGCCAGGGCAGTGACCAGCGCACAGCCTTTTGTGACAGTCCTGTTAGTCTTAGGGTGGCGATTGGGGTGAGAACAAAGCAAAAAGGAGGTGCGGAGCAGGTGCTGATGGTGATGCCAGCAAGAACAGGCAGCAGGCAGCAGGAGCGAGGCTCAGGGATCTCCAGTCCCACGGGATGGCAATCAAAGCACGCAGGTGACGCGGCCCAGCACCTGCAGGTGATGGACGGACAGTAGTCACTGTAATGGTGGTCGCATCCTCTGCTCACAGGCCCTCGTGGCGCTCCTGGTCCAAGTCCATCCCACTAAGGATGAGCGCAGTGCTGCTCAGCAGGCCCTTTGTGTCGCCCCTGTGTGTGGAGGGGGGGTCTCTCGTAGCACACAGGTGTGCCTTGTATCAGACCCGAGGCGGAAGCGCCTCGGAGGAGCCAGTCTGTGTTCTCCCAGGGGCTGGCTGAGGCGCTTGTGCAGAGCAGAAGCCCAGGAAGGTTTGCTGAGCACCGCCAGGAGGTTCAAGAGACAGCAACAGCAAACAGGCACACACGCGCACAAAGCAAGGTGGAGAGAGGGGGTCTCAAGGCACCTTCATCCTTGTCTTTAAAACTGATTCAAGATCAAGCTATACTCAAGGTGCTAATGAGAAACAAAGGAAAAATGGATAGAGGCTCCCACTCCATTGGTACTTTTGGGGAACCTGGTTCTGTGTGCAGTGGCCTACCCAATCCCCATTTGAGGACATGTCAAAGGATTCATGCAGATAGAATCAAGAGTTACTTTGATATCAAGAACTGTGGAAGGGTCCAACACTCCACCTACAAGTGCCGGCACCCAATATAATGCCACTTAGTGTCCCAGCTGCTCCACTTCCAATCGAGCTCCCCACTTAGGGTTTGGGAAAGCAGTGGAGGATGGACAAGTCCTTGGGCTCATGCATCCATGTGAGACCTAGCAGAAGCTCCTGGCTCCGAGCTTTGGATCAGCTCATCTCTGGCCATTGTAGCCATTTGGGGAGTGAATCAGCAGATGGAAGATCCTTCTATCTCTGTAAATATGCCTTTCACATAATAAATACCATGAATATAAGGGGAACTTCAACAGCTTCATGATAATACATATTATGAAAAAAGTGTGTACGGGTTTCAAAAATTTTTGCCAAGTAATCTTTACGATTATCATGGGAAAATGGAACTAAAAGTATTCTCAAAGTATCATCCCCGAAAGACCAGTATTAGACCACTTTTTCTGAAATTTGGAGAAGTGAGGTCATTTATTCATGGTGACGTTGCTGGCAAGTGATAGAGCCAGAGCTGAATGCCAGGCCCATTCAACTTGCCTTGTTCCTTCTTCCGTATCAGTCGGTGCTTCAGTGGAAAGCAGCCAGAGCACAGGAGACTCGGGATTGAGGATGGAGAATGAACCCTTTGACATGTCCTCAAATGGGGATTTGGCAGGCCACTACGCACAGAACCAGTGAAATGTTCCAGGATGCCTCTCAGTATTTTGTCATAGGAAGAGGGTCTGCAGAAGGAGTCGCCATGGAAATCTAGCCTGTGATTTGACACAACAGACACTGGGGAGCCCAGAGAAGATAAAATCTTTGAGTTTTGTTTGTGTCTTGCATAGTGGTGAAGAAAGGCGCCGTGGGCAGATGCCTCTCCCTGGCTCAGTAGCAGTTGGGGTTTCCAATCCCTGAGCCTCATGACGGTGACATCTGGTGGTAAGAGGACTGCCTTAGAGCCACACTTCACTCTGAGACCAGAAAAAAAAGACAAAAGACAGAAAAAAAGGAAGTCCAGAAATTAATGGCTCCTCCAGAAAAATCCCAGAAGGGCATCAACGTTGAGATGACCTCAGTGCAGCCTTTCCCTAAGGCAAAGAAAACTCCAGCAGAGGGACCGGCTGGGAGAGGGATGATGCAGTGGCTGTGCCCCCTGGAGGGGGCCAAGCTGACCCTGGCTTCACGGAGCTGCAGGAACCTGACACACCAACAGGACCCACCTCCATGGAGACGCTGCAGTTCCCTGATTGGCACTTCCATCTGCTTTTTTACGACTTTCAAAGCAACATGCAGCCACCTGCTAGGAATGAACGAAGAACAAAAGCATGCCGAGGCTGAGACCCGTCACGCCTGACTCCAACACTCGGCAGCCGCACTGTGGACAGGCAGGCTGCCCCTGCTCAGTCTTTCCCTTCTGTCTCAGCATCCTTTTCTAGACACTAGCTTGTTTCCAAAGACGGGGGGATAGTTTGGGATAATGCCCAACAGGATGCTGACCAGCCTCATGAGATAAATCCCAACACCACCCCATCGCAAGCCTGGCTCTCCTTAGAGCTACCCCGATTGGGATCCACACAGCTCTGACGATCTGGTGAAACCAAGGGTGGCTGGCTTGGTTTGTCAGTCAAGGGTACCCAAACCAAGAATGGTACGTAAGGTTTGCGAAGTCCAACAGGGACCCTGCCTTAAAGAAGACCTCCAAGAAAGTACATGGCTGGGAAACAGGACACTTAGCAGCCAGAGTTGTAGAAGCAAGGCTGGGAAGCCCATGTCCCAAAGGTTGGACATTGCTTTAAAGGTTTTTAATAGGGCCCGGCAGCGTGGCCTAGGGGCTAAAGTCCTCGCCTTGAAAGCCCCGGGATCCCATATGGGCGCCGGTTCTAATCCCGGCAGCTCCACTTCCCATCCAGCTCCCTGCTTCTGGCCTGGGAAAGCAGTCGAGGACGGCCCAATGCATTGGGACACTGCACCCGCGTGGGAGACCCGGAAGAGGTTCCAGGTTCCTGGCTTCGGATAGGCACGCATTGGCCCGTTGCGGCTCACTTGGGGAGTGAATCATCGGATGGAAGATCTTCCTCTCTGTCTCTCCTCCCCTGTGTGTATCTGGCTGTAATAAAATGAATAAATCTTAAAAAAAAAAAAAAGGTTTTTAATATTTGAGGCCAGGGCTAGGAGAAACCGAAAGCTCTGTGAGGGTCACTAGCAGGCCCTGCCCACTGTGGGGTGTTGCCATTTGTAGACAGAAACCCATAAGCTAGGAGAGGAGAAATATGCTACAAATCCTTAAAAAAAACACTGTCAACCCAGAAAACTGTGCCCAGCAAAGCTCTCATTTTTTAAGTGAAGCTGAAGTAAAGGCCTTGCTTCCAAGACAAATTGAAAGAATTTGTTACTGCTTGTCCAGTCTTACAAGAGACACAATACAGAAGCAGACAGTCATCATCATGAAGCAGCATGAACAAATAGAATCTCAGTGTAAGTAAAAAGAAAATCCAAAGCAAACAAAAGGAACATTTAAGGGGACACAGCAAGACCAAATCATTACCTAGCAAGGGTAACCTTGCATGTAAATGGCCGACCTTCTCCAGTCCAACAGACTGGCCGAATGGTTAAAAACAAGCTCCATTTATCTTCTGCCTGCAAGAAAAGTACCTCAGTAACAAAGATGCACAAAGACTGAAAAAGTATGAAAAGAAATATTCCATTCTAATGGAAAGGCAAAAATGGCAGGTGTAGCTACATTAATATCAGACAAGATAGACTTCAACAGAAAAACTTTAGAGACGAGGACATTATATGCTGATTAAGGTATCAATTCAGCAAGGGTGACTACAATAAATGTATATACACATTTAAAATGAAATGTTAATGGATATAAATGGAGACAAACTACAGTACAATAATAACCAGAGACTTTAATACTCTCCTTATTGGAGAGATCAAGTAGACAAACAAACACATCAGAGTTAATTTACACTATGGACCAACTGGATTTAACTTGTATCTAAAGAACACTTCGTCTCACATACACATTTTCTTTATCAATGCATGGAACATTATCTAGGACAGGATATTTGCTAATCCATTAAATGAAGGAGGTCAACCTGTCCCTGCTTGTAGGTGACATGATCCCACAGAGGGAAGTGACATCCACTGAGACTGTCCAAACCATGAAATCAACACACAAAAGCCAATAGCCTTTTTTGTAAATGGACAATGCAATGGCTCAGAAAGAACTTGTAAGATCAGCACCAGTCACAATAGCAACAACAATTAGAATCCTTGAAATAAACTTAACCAAAGATGTGAAATATCTCTACAACTTAAACTACAAATCACTGAAATGAATAACTAGAAGACACAAGAACAGAAAAATATAACTTTTTTGGAAGAATAATATCAAAATATCCTTGCTACCTAAATCAACTTGTAAGTTCCACACCATCCTAAGCCATAGCAATGACTTTCTCCTCATATATAGGAAGAAAATGCTAAAATTCCTATGGAAACTTAAAAGATCCCATATAGCTGAAGCAATTTTAATCAACAATAACAAAGCCAGAGGGACCACAGATACCACAATACTAGATTCTAAGTTTTCTGCAGAGCGGTTATAGTCAAAGCGTACTGGTACTGGCACAAAAACAGACTTGTAGGCCAATGGAATAGGATAGAAACCCCAGAAATGAGCCATGCACCACAACCAACTAAGGATCAATGAATCAGTAAAATCAAACCCTGGCAGAAAGGAGAGTCTCCTCAATGAGTTAGAGCTACATGTGCAGAAGCAGGAAATAAGACCCTGCCTTGCATATTCGACAGAACCAGCTCTAAATGATCAGCTATTAATTCGGACCAGGATGCCATCAAATTGCTGGAAGAAACTGACATTGGGATTTGACTATCATTGCAATCCTTGTCTAATGCTTTTGAGGAACAGTGTTTTTTTCTGCTTACTATTTGTTTACAAAGTATGTCATTGTGAAAATAAATGAAGAGGGAGGGTTGGAGCATAGGCAGGGAGGAGGACATAGTAGAATATATATATTAAATTTACAAGAAGATGGGCCCAACCCCCCCAAAAAAATGTTCTGCACCTTAAATGTCGACAAATATCTTGTTAGAGTTACAAGCCAGTCTAGATTGTCCTAAAATCTGCCAAGATCAGCAAAATTATACTTCAACACAACAAATGGCTAAATACTAAAATGAAATAGACACGAGACAGCTGAATGGTACCTTATAGCCATTTTAAGGTATATAGCAGCCGGTCCTGTATATAAACTAAAATTGAAATGTCAATGAGCTAATCATAGGTTGTGGTTAGGACTTGCTTTTTTTTTTTTTAACATACTGGTTACTCAAAACCATGTCAATTCCATAATGTTGCAAATTGCTGTTGATGTTATATTGGGACTCTTAATTGACTGGGATGATATTCTACCAGCTCTAACTTTGGACCAGAAATGGTCTCCCCAACTGTTCAACCCATCTGGACAATAAGTAACTGGACTCTATGCTTGGTACATGTTTGCAAGGAAAGAATCTTGATTGAATTTGAACTGTAATACTGCATCAAGGTGGAGGAATCCACCAGGGGGGAGGGGAGGGGGAGGGGAGGGAGAGGGGAGGGAGAAGGGTGGGGGGATTCCCAGAGCCTATGAAACTGTCACATAATGCAAAATAATTAATAAAAAATATATAATATAAAAAAGATGGGCCCAGTGTGGTAGCCTAGTGGCTGAAATCCTTGCCTTGCATGTGGCCGAGATCCCATACGGGCACCGGTTCATGTCCCAGCTGCTCCACTTTCCTTGCAGCTCCCTGCTGGTGGCCTGGGAAGGCAGGCGAGGACGGCCCAAAGCCTTGGGATCTGGAAGCAGCATCTGCTCCCGCTTTGGATTGGCTCAGCCCTGGCCTTTGTGGCCACTTGGCAGTGAACCAGTGGGTGGAGGATCTTTCTCTCCTTCTTTCTGTAAATCTGCCTTTCCAATAAACATAAATAAACCTTTAAAAAATAAAGAAAAAGATGCTTTGATAGGAACTTTTACATATCAAAGTACTTTCCAAGTAAGAAAGGAGACACCATTAACAGTCCAGCTCTTGATCTCCCGCATAGCCACAAGCCTTTGGATCTTTTTGTCCCTGGAGGACAGGAAGGAGCCCAGGAGTGCTAGACTAAAGTCTCGGTAACATTTGATGAGCAAGAGTTTATTCCTCCAAATAACTGGATGTGTCGTGCAAGGGGTCACTGCCAGGAGGCCCCCTTTGTCTCCCGAGGGTCACTGCCACTTGTAAATTTTACAGGGAGCTGAAAAGCTCACAGCTGCCCAAGCCCACTGCTTTCCGGGTCCTTCCTGTGCCCATCACTCTCTGTAAATAAAGGGGCTGCTGGCTTAACTCAGGGTGACTGGGCACCTGTCAGACCATATTATTGGATAATCTCCAGGTAACACTGAAAACCATTTCCAGTTTTAGTCCCAAGACTTTACTTTCCACTTGAGGTGATCAATTTGTGATTTCTGCAGATAATGAATTCTATTCCAGCCAACAAAACCTCGCTGGCCAGCCTGTGCAAGATGTTTACTGATGAGTACAGCGTAGTGGTCTAAGGCCTTTGAAGGGGGCAGGTACGCAATAGGGGTGTCTCCAGAGACTATGGGTGCCCCAGCTCTCCCGGCAGGTGCTTGGGTCCAAACGTTCAAGCTCATAGCCCTGTACTCAGCCATATAAGGAAATTCCATGAATACACAGACTCAGCTATGCTTTTCAAGTGCTCCTTGCATGTAGGGTTATTTAAAGAGAGCGACCGAGCGAGTGAGAGAGAGGTCTCTTACTGAAGGGAAGAAGGTCAGACATGCCAAAGAAATCCTTGATTTTTTGGCAACAGTAAAACTTCCTTTAGGGGTCACTTTAATGCATTGTCCAGGTCACAATACTGTCCACTGTGTCACAAAAGGGACCAATCTTGCTGGGTCACATGGCCAAATGGGCAGCAAGAATGAAAGCCTCAAGCCAGGGGTGCTTTGTCCTCCTCTCCAGTGCCAGGGTCCCTAAGTTTAAGCCTCAGTATTCTGAGTCAGAAGTAGGAGGAGCTGATGACTGGGGATTACACGGAGAACATGGCATGGATGCGTGGCATTATCTGACCACACCAAGGACTGCAAAGTTAATGGAAAAGAGAGCGTTTCAGCTCCCAAGCTCCTGATGGACAAAGTCCTTACATGAAATCCAAAGTGGCTCATGTGCATCCACAATAACCCTAAGATGCCCCCTTCCATCCTCAGGGGAACGCAACCAGAGATGCAGAAACAGACTGACACATTGACGGCACCACTGTGCCTCGGGCTGGTGGAGAAAAGCCTCCGTTTGCTAGTCTTTATGGATATTTTTACATGATGCGTCAGTGCTTTTCCTGCAAGACCGAAAAAGCCTCTGCAGAGATCAGAGATTTTCCGAGGGGAATCACACCCAATCTGGGTGCCTTACTACACGCAGAGTCATAGCGGAGATGCGTCCACAGCTAATGCCACTGAAGAAACTGCAGGCCTCTGGCGGTGCAGTGGGAACTCCAGGCTCTGCAGACCTAGTCCCTAGGGAAGACAGAGATGAGCCTCATCTCACAGGACTCACTGTTTGGCCAGGAAACCAACTGGGATGAGGCCCTGCCAGTTGCCCTGCTTTGGGTAAGAGGTGAATCTAGAAGCAAGCTACAGTTGAGATCCTATGAAATGCTAACAGAAGACACCACTTACAGATGAAATTAGTACTGATCTTGGGGAAAAAATGCATGGTAACAAGTCAGACATCGTTAGATGTTTCAAAGCTTTATGCATAACCTCGAATCTTATTGATAAGCATGGCCCAAATGGGTCCATGTTTCCTACAACGTTTATCTGCATGCAACACCTGGATACTTCTTAAGTCTTGATAAAAACCAGTATCCTGAAGACCAGCTGAACCCCCGGTGAATGGCCGCCGTAAGGTTAACAGATCACACAGCTGATTTCATAGGATAACTGCACAACCTGAAATGCACAGGAGGGTGGCCTAGAATTCAAACATCTCCACCAAGAGCAAAGCCAAAACCTTCTAACAGCTTCTTATGGAATATTAGCCTGTAAGGTTCTTTTAGCAACACTGTGTTCTATAAAACCTGTGGGGCACAGGAGACTCCAAAGGGCTACCTAGAGAAGTTCAGCATTCACCTGCTCCACCAACAGAGCCCAAAGCCATGGCATCTGGAGGTGGGTGTCCAGGGAAGAGCACCTGACGTGGTAGAACGGGAGCACCGTGGGACATCCTGATAGGCTTAGCAGCGTAGAGGGGAAAGAGGAACAAGACCCCCTCCCAGAGAAGAACGCAGCTGCCACAGGTGGTATGCCTCAGTGAAGAGTGCTCCTGGAAAACGGTGGCTCCCTGGCTTCAAAGAGGAAAACTGTACCGTTCCCTCCCCAACCCCTCCGAGCAGGACCCATGGTGGGAACGTGCCATCTGAGAGGGAGTAGCTGTTGTCATCCACACTGAGCTGGGAGACATGTCGTTTCTTGACTTTCTGAGGGGTCTCAGATATATTCCTGCATTCTGTAATGGAAGACTGAGCTCCACAGGTCCAGCTGGGATCAACAGGGCCATGGCAGCCCCAAAACACTGCACTGGGGAAGCCAGCACGTGGCAGGACAGCTGCAATAGATCACCTCTAGGACCCTGGAAACAGGGACACCTGTGCCGTCAGAACTGTCCTCTTCACACTGCCCCCCATCCCCTGATCATTTAAAAGAGTCTAGATTGTGACTGGTTCATGTGCCCCTGTGTCGTCTTTACGGAGGCTGAGTTCCCTGCACACTGGGGATGGATCCATGGAGCAAACTAGAAAATCCAACTGGAAGGAAAACTTTCAGCACGCTCAACCCAATGCCTAGAATCACATTTTTAGGGAAAAAAAGTCTACAATCAACAAAAGCCATCTTCTAAAAGTGATAGAAACAAGAGCTCACCCAGATGTACAAAAGTTAACATAGAAATGCGAACCCCATGGGCAAGCAGGCCACTATGGACTCTCAGAAAGGAGCACAAACATGTGTTGCACTGTAATGAAAGGAACATTGGTGACGTGCCTAACATAGTTTAGAGGAATGACAGTAAGAGTACTCAAGGACAGAGGAGGACACAGAGAGAGGAGGACATCGAGAGAGGAGGACATCAGTACATGGCACGAATGAGAAATTCAACAAAGAGACACTGAAAAAGAACCAAATACTAGAAATCAGTGTCAAAAAATCCAACAGGCTAAGAGGGAGCAAAAGAAAGACTATCCACTCTAGAAGACAGGTCTTTGGCGATATCACACGCACAAAAGAATAAGGACAAAAACAGTGTTTGGGATCTAGAATACCACCAAATGACCCCACGTATGTGTCTAGGGAATGCCCAGAGAAATGGGAAGGACTCGTCTGGAAAACCTACTTCAATAATGTACAACTTCTCCAGTTAGCAGAAGGATACAGACACGCAAATGCAGGAAGGAAAACCGAACCTGAATAAGCGTGATCAGAAAAGATGCTCACATGATGAAGCGTAGCAAGCTTTGAGAATTAAAACAAAAACTCAACGGAACTTGAGCTGTGCTTATGCATCAAGGTGAAGGAATCCACCATGGGGGAGGGTCTGGGGTGAAGGGGGGGAATCCCAGTACCTATGAAATTGTGTCATGTAATACAATGTAATTAATGAATAAATGAATATATATATAAAAAAAGAGAATTAGAACAAAGAGCAAGTTTCTGAAAGAAAAGTGCCTGTTGTTTAAAGGAAAAACCAGTGGCGACTTCTCAGCTGAACTGCCATCCTAAAAGGTCTCATTCATGAATAAAGGAGAAATAAAAATTTCTAAGACAAGCAGAAGTTGAAAGAATTTTTCATTTCATTTCCCAGCCAACCTTAAAATATGACTTGAGGAAATACTACATATTGGAAAACAGAAAGACAGTAAGAATCATGAATAAATGGGAAACCTGAAAATTGCTTGGAAGAGCAACTAAGATTCAAAGTAGAAGTATAGGACCCGGCAGTGTGGCCTAGCGGCTAAAGCCCTCGCCTTCAAGGGATCCCATATGGGCGCCGGTTCTAATCCCAGCAGCTCCACTTCCCATCCAGCTCCCTGCTTCTGGCCTGGGAAAGCAGTCGAGGACAGCCCAAAGCTTTGGGACCCTGCACCCGTGTGGGAGACCCGGAAGAGGTTCCTGGTTCCCGGCTTCGGATCGGCGCGCATCGGCCCGTTGCGGCTCACTTGGGGAGTGAATCATTGGACGGAAGATCTTCCTCTCTGTCTCTCCTCCTCTGTGTATATCTGGCTGTAATAAAATGAATAAATCTTTAAAAAAAAATAAAATAAAACAAAGTAGAAGTATATATGAGAAAATAATAAGACCAAGTTACTACTTATCAGCAACTCTTAACTGGGAGATTACGTCTATTTACATTCAAAAATGGAGACTAGATAAATCAAAACAAGATTCACTTATATGCTATCTACATAAACATTTCAATAAAAATGCATGCAGACTGAAAATGAAACAATGGAAAAGATAGTCTATGCAAATACAAGTGAGGAGCAGGTAGTAGCAGCCGTACTCAGACAAAACAAGAGTTTTGACCAAAAGGTCATTATGTAATGATTATGCAATAATTAAAGGTCTCATTCAACAACAGATAACTACTGTAAGTGTATATACACCCCATGTTTGAGCATCCAGTTTTATGAAATATTAATAGATCTAAAAGATGTCGCAAGCTCATAGTAATGGGGGACTTCAACATTGGATATTCATCAATGAATAAATCAATCAGCCCACACAGACACAGAGCTAATGTACATTATAGAGCAAATGGAATTCTGTAGAACACTCTGTCCAACAACTTCAGAGTTTCCATTGTTCTCATCAGTGTGTGAATCATTCTCTAAGGCAGACCACCTACTAGGCCACAAGAAATCAACAAATTCAAAAAAAAAATATGCATCTTCTCTAACCACAGTGATATGAAACTAAACATTACAAAAGAAACCCTTGAAATCTTACAAAACATATGTAGGCTGAACAGTGTGCTCCTGAATGAACAATTGGTTATAGAATGGGAGAAAATAGTTGGAAACTCTGCACCTAAGGATTAATACTAGAATAGTAAAGGAGCTTAAGAAACTCAACAATAAATATGCATTCCAGTTAAAAAATGGGCAGAGGATATGAGCACAGATCAAGAGTTACAAGGAAAAAACACTCAGGAACATCAACCATCAGGGAAATGTAAATAACAACAACAAGGTATAAACTCGCTTTAGTTAGAATGGCTATTACTAAAAAATCAGAAACACTGTTGACATTATGGGGAACAGGGTACCCCTATAATGTTAGTGGGATGCACATTGGCACAACTACTCTAGAATCTAGAATGGAGATTCCTCAGAAAACCAAAACTAGGTCCTCCAAATGACTCGGCGGTCCGTCTCCTGGACGTGGAGCGGCAGGTCCTGTGGTCCTGCATTTACAACAGCTCAGCTCACACACACGGAGAACCGACAGACGTCCATCTGCCGATGCGATGAACATGTTGATATCTGAATGACAGCGCAGCAGGACTGAAATCGGAATGAAATCCCGACATCTGTAACAAAAGGTCTGCAACTGGAGATCACTGCAAGTTAGATACAGCAAGACCCGGCCAGACAAGTTGAATATTTCTTCTTACCTGTGGAAGTTAACATCAAAATTGTGTGGCTGTTACAGCATTTGGAATATAGTGACAAATGTAGCTTCACTGAATTATACCATGTACCGGGCGACACATCCTTACTTCCTCATTATAACTGTCATCTCATTTGGTAATATTAATATCCCTATTTTTGGTAATATTAATATCCCTATTTTTTCAAGACAGATCGTTGCATCTGTGTGTTTATCATGTCTACATGACATAAATTGGCAAAATGTTTTAAAATTGCCAATTTTTTCTTTTAGACTCATTTTTATTGTAAAGGCAGAAATACAGAAAGGAGGAGATCAGTGCCCACAAATGGCTGCACTGGCTGGAGCTGAGCTGATACGAATCCAGGAACCTCCTCCAGGTCTCCCACACAGGTGCAGGGTCCCAAGACCTCGAGCCATCCTCGACTGCTTTCCTAGGTCACAAACAGGGAACTGGACAGGAAGTAGAACAGCTGTGACACAAACCCGTGCCCATATGGGATCACAGTTCATGCATGGTGAGAATTTAGTCACTAGGCTATCGCACCAGGCCCCAAATGCTAAATTTTATACCTTAATAGTAACATACATGTAAAAAACCCACGAGGGTCAAATTCTAGATTCATCACTCAAGGGCTATACTGGTCCCTCTACCTGACCAGGCCCCAGAGCCAAGGCCAATGGAACATTCAAGGACTGGTTCAGGGTCTCCTGATGATGGCAAGTAGAGCAAGGACTCAAAACCCCCTCCTGTCGGATGGTTATGGAGGGCTGATGAGGATCCGCAGCCCCTGACACTCCCAGGAACCTGTGGAGGACCTCGGACACTGCTTCCGGGGGAGGCAAGGACCCTTCCACACATCTGAAGGCACGGGGTTCCCTGTGTCTGGGGGGGGCACCCACCTGTTTGGTGTGATTGTCATTTCTTCATGTCCCCTTGTTCTACCTCAACCCCTAAAGCACTGCTTTTATAAATCACTTTGGACTCCGTGCTTGCTGGGATCTGATACCAGCTGATCTGTTTGCACATCAAAGCGGCCTCCTCCATGGGTGACAGGCCTGTCCCATTGTCCATTTCCTTTATCATGATTCTACGTCAGTATCAGCTCGGCCTTCCCAGGGTAGTGTCACGTGATCTCCCCCTCAGTCCAAGGCTCCTCTCACGTGCTTGGATTCCCGTCCAGACGCCACAGCGGTTCCAGATGCAGCTAAATGCAGCCTCACTCACGGACACCTCATGCGACTCATCGGATAGCCCTCAATTCAGAAGAGAATATTCCAGAGTCCTTCTCTACCCCGAGCCACAGTGGTCAGCCTGATGCTACGGCAGTAGGCATCAACAAGAACATGACCAAGCGGTGCCCTGGCGTCCTGTGAAGTGTCATGTGAATGCGGACTTTGGGAAGGCTACACGAAACCCACCCATTGTTAGTTTGAGAATGCAGCTGTCCACCTCTCCTTCCAGCACATCTGCCAGTGGGACCCCTCAGAGGAGTCGCTACGTATCCCACGGTGCTGAGGAACGCTGTCTCTAGGAGGTGCTCACAGACACAGTGCCGCTGGGAACAGCCTCGTTGGTTCTCATCCCTAGTGCCAGTCTGTATAAACAGACATGATTCACAGGAACTCCCATTAGTCAGAGAACTAAACACACCACTGAATCCTGGCTGCACAACAGACGTCCCTAATCCCCTTACCCACAGACTGACGACTGTGGCACGAGGGTACTTAGCAGCCAGGAGAGGAGGGGTTTGGGCAGCTGCTCTCAAAGTGTCCCTGGGAAAGAAGGCAACAGGTGAGAGGCAATCACTCATTACGGAACAAGACGGTCTTCCACATGACCGGCTGAGCTGCCCTCCTCACGCACAGGGCCTTGGTGCTGAGTTACAGCTGTGGCGAAGGTCCCTGTGAGCTGTTGCTCATGAGGATCAACTGCTAACTGTCATGCTTTGTGTTTCAAGGTGTCTGCAACAGACCTCAGCTGAGGCCATGTGGATGCAAGACCACTTTCTAGAAGGGCTAGACCATGGGACACCAGGATGCTTACCTACAATGAGTGCTGAACAGCTGCAACCCTAACCAGTCCCAGTGAGGTGTGTGCCAGTCAGCAGAGAAGCTGCTGCTTATTTAAGAGTTATGGGAGTCGCACAAGGTGCAGAATGAGAAGCTGGGTTTACAATTGTATTTAGTGAAATAAGGGAAAATTTCGCCAATCTAGAGAAAGAATTGGGAAACAACATCAACAACATCTAGGAGGGGCACAGAACTCCCAACAGGGTTGACCAAAAGCGATCTTCACCATGACACACGATCATCAAGCTCTCTTCAACCAAACATAAGGAAAAATTCCTTAAATGTGCACATGAAAAAGTCAACTGACATATAAAGGAATGCCAATTAAACTCACAGGAGACCTCTCACAGGAAACTCTACAGGCAAGAAGAGAATGGACCAACATATTCCAGATTCTAAAAGCAAAAAATTGTCAGTCCAGGATAACATATCCAGCAAAACTTTCCTTTGTCTTTTAAAATGAAATAAAATTGTTCCACAGGAAAGAAAAGTTAAGAGTATGCCTCTTCCAAACCTGCCCTACAAATGATACTTAAAGATGTCCTCTTGACAGAGAAAAGGAATAGCACCCACCAAAACCAAAGGCAAATGTGGAGAACATCCCAGTGAAATGACAACAGAAGACTAAATCAATGAACAACTCATTGCTAAAATGACAGGACCAAATTATCACCTGTCCATATTAACCCTGAATGTAAATGGCTTAAACACACCAATCAAACATCATAGATTAGTAGACTAAAGAACAAAACCCATCTATTTGTTGCCTACAAGAGACACATTTCACCAACAAAGATCAGCAGAAACTATATCTCATGGATTTTGATTTTTTGTTAGTTTCACCTCTTCAAAACACTTTCTTCTGATTAAATTCTTCAATGACTCATAGATCATACGGAAGCATCATTTTCTTCAAGAAGGTTCTTGATTTTCATTTCTTCAGCGACACATTAGTCATTCGGTAGCATGTTATTTAACTTCATGGTGTTAATTTCTTTTTTTTCTTCCTGTTGATTTTGTTTTGTGCTTTTCATTTAAGGGGATGTACAGTAACTGTAATGGAGACTGTCATATCCAGATGTGAGGATACAATGCAGTATGCATCTCTACTTCCAGACCAAGATGGACTCCCAACGAAACAGTTTAGTGTATCTTGACAATAGGATGCTGGACTCTCTGCCACTGTCTGTGCCCGCAATGATGGACATATGGCTGTGCATGAAGAACTATACTATAGTAATGATATAGGGGGACACAGTGAGGGGGGAGGGAATTGGGGAGGGGATAAGGGAAATCCCAGGGCCTATGGAACTCTCATATAATGATAATAAAAAGAAATAAAATTTAAAAAAGAAATGGACTAATTCCCGGATACATATAACCTACTAAGATTAAATAAAAAGAGAAAACCCAAACACACCCATTAACAAGCAGCAAGACTGAAGCAGTCATTGAAAGTCTCCCATCAAAAAACCTCCGCGGGCCCGGCGGCGTGGCCTAGCGGCTAAAGTCCTCGCCTTGAAAGCCCTGGATCCCATATGGGCGCCGGTTCTAATCCCGGCAGCTCCACTTCCCATCCAGCTCCCTGCTTGTGGCCTGGGAAAGCAGTCGAGGACGGCCCAAAGCCTTGGGACCCTGCACCCGCGTGGGAGACCCGGAAGAGGTTCCAGGTTCCCGGCATCGGATCGGCGCAGAACCGGCCCATTGCGGCTCACTTGGGGAGTGAATCATTGGACGGAAGATCTTCCTCTCTGTCTCTCCTCCTCTGTGTATATCTGGCTATAATAAAAATGAATAAATCTTTTAAAAAAAGAAAACCTCCGCAATCTGATGGCTTTTGCCAGGAGTGACTTGCCATGGGCACTGAAGACCCCGCCCTTTGGGAGTCAGCTTCCTTAAGATTCACACGCCCTTCAGGTTCAAATTTTGTTTGCCAACCCACTGTAACCTTGTAACCCTGTTCCCACCAATCCACTGTAACCTCATGGTGCCTACCTGACAGCCCTCTCCTCCAACCCCTCACTGCCTGGCCCCCTAACCTCCTGCGCACCTACCCATCCCCTGTGGCTGCAAGAATCCTATCCACCAATCCCTCATGGACCCGTGGCGCCCACCCCGGCCACACAACAGGCACACTTCCAGGGGCATGCTTCCCTCTGCATGCCACTCCTTCCCCCAGCCTCCTTCGTCCTGCCACTCCCTTCCTCTCCCCTTGCAGCCCCCTCCTGCCACCATGACAGGAGACGACCATTCTCTCCCTCTCTCCGCCTCCCCTTGGTCCTGTGTCCCCCACGCTACTGGAACACAGAACCTCCTAGGTGTCTCACTGTGTCTGGGTTTTGGGTTTTTATGGTGAGCTTATCCCAGAGAGATTAGTTAGGTGAAAAGATTATCAGATATACTATAGAATTCTATAAAACTCTTAAAGAGGAACTAAATCCAACATCTCTTAAACTACTACAACATATTGAAAAGGATGGAACTTTGCCAAATTCTTACAAGACCAGCATCACTGTAATAGCAAAGCCAAAGAAAGATACAAAAAAGAAAAATACAAATGTCTTTGATGAACATTGGCACAAAAATTCTCAATTTTAGTAAGCCCAACCCAGCACGACATCTAAAAAGATTATACGTCATGGTGAGGTGAGATTTATCAAAAAACTGCAAATCGTATCAACAGGAAGAAGAGCAAAGACCATCTGATTGTCAACAGAAAGCATTTGAGGAGATCCGTCATCCTTTCATGATTTAAGAAAAACCTTTAGCAAGCTGTATGTAGAAGGAATATGCCTCAAAATGGCAAAGACTACTGGGAACAACGGGCAATAGCGTGTCAAAAGGGAAAAGATGAAAGCATTTTCTTTCAACAATATCCACTGTCACCATTTGTATTCAGTGTAGTATTAGAAGTATTAAAAACAGGGATTAAAAGAAAGACTTGAATCTGCAAGAAGAAAGTTGAAAGATCCATGTTTGGACATAACATGATGTAACAACAACAAAAAAAGAAACACTCCATCAAAAAGTGGTTAGAACTAATTGCAAATTCAGTAGTCACAGGACATAAAATCAACAAACCAAAGCAGTATATTTATATACCAATAATAATCTCACTGAAAGAGGAATCAAGATAGATACTACATTCACAATAACTACTTTAAAAATTACAGATATCCGCGCCCTGGCAAGGTAGCCTAGTGGCTGAAGTCCTCCCCTTGCATGCGCCAGGATCCCATATGGGTGCCAGTTCTAATCCCAGTGACCCCACTTCCCGTCCAGCTCCCTGCTTGTACCTGGGAAGGCAGTTGAAGATGGCCCAAAAACTTGGGACCCTGCACCCGCATGGGAGACCTGGAAGAAGCTCCTGGCTTTGGATTGGCTCAGCTCTGGCTATTGCCACTTGGGGAGTGAACCATCGGATGGAAGATCTTCCTGTCTGTCTCTCCTCCTCTCTGTGTATCTAACTTTCCAATAAAATAAATAAATTTTAAAAATTACAGATATCCAGGAATAAACATAACCAAGTAAGTGAAAGATAATTATGATAAAAAGTATAAAACATTGATAAAAGAAATCAAAGATACAGAAAAAAGATATTCCTTGCTTATGCATTAGAATATAATCTAAAAAACTATCAGGCTGGGGTGGGATAGCCTACAGCACCCACCAACAGGAGGGGGACAGAGGGAAGATTAGACTGGGCCGGGCGGCACAGTGAGACTTCAGAAGCTCAGATGAGGAGAGTCATGCCAGCCTTGGCCAAGTGGAGGCCAGGCACATGAATCCCAGGGACAGCTGATCCAACAGGGGTAGGGTAGATTGGCTCAGGTCGAGAGGCCCATCCATACATGTGGTTGGGGATGGGTTCCTGAACCCCAGGGACAGGAGAACTGATGAGGTATGGGTCAATTGGCCCAGAACCTGGGGACCATGTTTTAGGTGGGTGTTGCTTTCATGAACCCCGAAGGTGGGGATCTGGCAGGGCTTGGGTCTCCTGGCCCGGGTCCCAGAGCCTGCATAATAGGTGGGTGCGGATTTGTGAGCCCCAGGGGTGGAGGATCCAGTGATGCTTGGGACACCTGGCTCAGCTTCTTGGACTTGCCAGCAAGAACATGCCCTGCTTAATGAAAAAGGTGGAGCAGTGGACACAGGCCCTGCTATAAAAAGAGATTAAGGCAGCACATTTGGTGCTGTAGCAGAACAGAACTAACTGGATAACAACCCCAAACAAATGATGACAGCAAATAATTTTGGTGAATGGAGCCAATGGACTTTGGGAGGGTGACATCATCCTTGGATTGGTGAAGTCGACAGAATTTCAGAACTATCCAAGCCACTTGGACAGAACCCTAGGAATATGTACACATTGACACTCTGGGTTGATACGAGCTTCCTCATCCTGGGTACTGGGACTTGTGCACAGTTGTGAGTAGTATTCCCCTTTGGTTCTCCCCTTCCCCGAGGAACAGCAAGAAGAAATAACAAATCTGGAAGCAACGAATTAACCCAGTTTTCCCTAAACCTTGATCTTCCCCACCCTAACCAACCATATGATTATTTTTAAAAATAATAATTTTAAAAAAATATATAATTTAGAAAACTATCTAAAACAGTCTACAAATTCAATACAACCTTTATCAAAATTACAATTACATTCTTTAGAGTCAGAAAAAAAATCCTAAAATCCACAAGGAATGGCAAAAGACCCATAACAGCCAAAGCAATCCTGGGGGGTGGGTGGTAAGCTGGAGGTATCATGATACCCAATTTTAAAGTACAATACAAAGTTATGGTAATTAAAACAGCATGATACTGGCATAAAAGCAACCACATCATAAGTCAATACAACAGCCCAGGAATGAATCCATATAGTCGTCTGATTGGCCAAGAACAAACACTGCAGAAAGGATAATCTTCCATAAACTTTGCTGGCAAAACTGGACATACAAGTAGACTAACCAAATTAGATCCCTATCTCTCAAACACAAAAACCAACTCAAGACAGAGCAGACACCCAAATGTGAGATGTAAAATTCTGATTTTTCTAGATACTCAGGAGTAGCAACACTTGCAGATACCGGTATAGGTGATGACTTCTTGGCCGAAACCTCTAGATCATAAGCTACAAAAGCAAAATTGGACAAACGGGATTATATCCAACCCAGAAGCTCCTGCACAGCAAACCTTCAGAGTGAAGAGACATCCCACAGAACGCAGGAAACATTTGCAACTCTATCTGAAAAAGAATTAGCATCTAGGATGTATCAGCAGCTCAAAAAACTCAACAGCAGCAACAACCAGTTGAGAAATGAGCTGTCAAGATGAGAACAAATAGCCAATAAATAAAGGAAAGGAAAAAAAAAACTCAGTCTTACCAGCCCTTGGGGAAATGCGAATCAAAGTCACAAAGTCCGACTTCTCCTGGTCAGAAGGGCCGCTTCCAGGAGGACGGGGTAAGGTGCCGGGCGGACTCGCACCGTCAGAGGAGACGTGCCTCGTGCAGCCACTGCGGAAACCAGTAACAGCATTTCTCTCTGAGGCTTATTTTTTTTATTTAAAAGACAAATTAACAGAGATCACTTCGCAGTTGGCCACAATAGCCAGACTTGGGCCAAGGCAAAGCCAGGAGCTCACCGAGTTTCCACACACGGCTGGCAGAAGCTCAAGCCCTGTGCGGTTAGCCACCACTTCCCCAGATGCACTGGCAGGAAGCTGTATTGTAAGTGGAGCAGCCAGGGCTTGAACCACAGTCTGATATGGAATGTCTGCACTCCAAGCAGTGACTCAACCCACAGAGCCACACTGCTGGTCCCTGGGGCTTGCTTAAAAACCTAGAAATGGGGCCCGACATGGTAGTCTAATGGCTAAAGTTCTTGCCTTTCATGCACTGGGATCCAACATGGGCATCAGTTCTAATCCCGGCAGCTCCACTTCCCATCCAGCTCCCTGCTTGTGGCCTGGGAAAGCAGTCGAGGACGGCCCAAGACTTTGGGACCCTGCACCCACGCGGGAAGAAACTCCTGGCTTTGGATTGGCTCATTCCAGTTGTTGCGGTCACTTGGGGAGTGAATCATCGGATGGAAGATCTTCCTCTCTGTCTCTCCTCCTCTCTGTATATCTGACTTTCCAATAAAAATAAATAAATTTTTTAAAAAAACTAGAAATGGAGCTGTCATATGATCGCACTAATGGATATACACGCCCCAAACACAAACTCACTGTATCAAAGAGGAGAGACACCTGCCTCACCGCATTCATATAGCCCAGATACAGAACTGACCAACAGGTCTGTCTTCAGCTGAGTGGGTTAGAAGAAAAGCCTGGTATATGCACAATGGAATACTGTGTGGCTGTTAAAAAAAAAAAAAAAAAGAATGAGATGCTGTTTGCTGCAAAATGCATGAATTTGGAGGACATCATGTTGAAGACAAACACCTCATGTTCCCCATTTTATGTGGGAGCTAAAATTAAAATCTGTCTGAGCCCAGGCTGTGGACTGCTAGAGTCTGGGAGGGCTAAGAGCGATACAAGGAGTTTGGATGTAAAAAAACAGGCTGGTCAGGTAATAAGCGGCGCGGCTTATCAACTGACAAAGCGGAAACAAGGTAACAGTCGTGTGGGAGCCGTTTGTATCACAAGCTTACAAAATAATTTTGCTTAAAAAGCGAAAATTAAAAGTTAACCTCTGCATGGGTTTTAGGAACCAAATCCTGTTGCAACCGTAACAAGGTCTTCTCCCCGCAGCGCCTTCACACCCTGCGGCCTGGGTCTGAGGCCTCGTGCTCTGGCCGCCGCTCCACGGCCTTCCCCAGCTCACTCACAGCCCCAGCAGGTCACCCGAGGAAACGTTTACCATCTCACAGCTAACGAATTTCTGAAAGCCCCTGCGAGTCAAGAGATCTCCTGCCTCCCACTTCCAAGAACTCGCGCTCTCCTGAGCTCTCCTGGGTAACCCCCCTCTGCCGACAAACCCCCTGGCGCGCAGCACCTGCCACCCACCTTGCACAGGCAGAAAAAGCATGGGGGCTGTGGACAGCACAGGATGGCCACCGGACAGGGCCTACTGTAGGGGAAAGGGTGCCCTTGCAAGTTGGGAGAGTCCAGGTTGGCCACCAGGAACGATGGAGGGGGAGGTAGTGGTGGTGGTGGGAGTGGGGAGTGTGTTCTGTTTGTGTGACATACCTCAGCATATCATAGGGATGAACTACAGAAAATTCCTGAAGGTCACTTTTTCGCGGGGACTGTGAGCAAGTGTGTGTGGACCAGGGAAGGGCCTCTCCTTTCCCAGCCTCCTGTGTAGGCAGCCAAGCACCTTCACATGAGGCTCTGCCATGGGCAAGGGCACAGCTGGCAGCACCTCCACCAGGAGGGCCCCCAGGGTTTCCACACAGTCTGTCAGCCAGCAGGAGCCAAGCCTTGCTCTCTGATGGCTCCCCTGTGACCCCAGGGAAGTCGGAGTCTCCCCAGGGACGCACTTCCTCTCCAGCAGAGACTCTGCTGCATGTATTAGTTCAACTGGCTGAGCGTGGGGCGAGGGTCACATAATTAGGGCAGGACATGACCTCCCTAAGGAGGTGGGGACTGGTGTTTTGAAGCTCCAGTCCCCCCACCCCCACCTCTGCTTGGAGTGGCAGCAGGGGGGCAGTGTCTTGCTGTGCCCGCATACACAGGGAATGTCCAAACCCACAACAGCTGTCTAGAAGATAAAGCAAGGGGACTAGCACAGCGGCATAGCAAGCCAGTCCTCTGCCTGGACTGCCAGCACCCCAGGTGAGTGCCAGTCTGTGCCCTGGCTGCTCCTTCCCATCCGGCTCCCTGCTTATGGCTTGGGGGTAAAGTGGAGTCCTTGGGCACATGCAGTCACGTGGAGACCAGAAGAAGCTCCTGGCTCCTGGTTTCAATCAGCTCAGCTCTGGCCATTGTGTCCAATTAGGGAGTGAACCAGTAGACGGAAGATTCTCTCCCTCTCTGCATTCTTCCCTCTCTTTTTGTAACTCTTTCAAGTCAAATAAGTAAATCTTTTAAAAAGAAAAGCATTAAATAAAAGGCCAGTATATCTCAAGGGCCTAGAAATAACAATAAACTAAACCTAGTTAGTAGGAAAATCAGAATAAACAAATATTATTAATTAATTGAAGGCCTGATTTTTTGACAAACAAAAAGTAAAATTGATGCTCCATTAGCCCAACAACAACAACAGAACCCCAATCATCAATAAAAGCAGAGATGAGACGGTAAACCCAACAATGCCCTCACGAGACGCTTCCGATACACAAAGAATCATCAGGAATTATGCAAATAGCTACATGTCAACAAATTTTAAAGGGATGGATTTCCGGATGCATATGATCTGCATTGAGTCATAATGACCAGGAAAAGCTGAACAGTCCAATAGCAAAGATGGAGATTGCTTCAGTGATATATTCCCAAAAAGAAATGCCCAGCACTGGACAGCTTCACTCCTGAATTCTGCAAAACTTTTAGAACTCATACAGTTCCCCTCAAACTATTCAAAACAGTAGAAATGGAGGCAGCCCTCCAAAACTCCTATGAGCCTAGCATCACCTTAGTTTCTAAACCAAAAAAGATGTAACAGAAAAAACTATAGACCAACATCCCTGACGAATATAGATACAGAAACCCAACAATACTACCCATTGATTCAGACGCTCTGAAAATTCCTACTCTCTGATGCTCCGACCTATCACCTAGGAATCCTGCAAAGTGTATGGTTAGATTTATTGTCAGGGTTCTAGAAGGCATATATCATAAGTTATACTAACAGTGTTTGCTTTCAGACACAAATACAAAGGGGTCACTGTTGCATCCTTTATTTTCCCTGAACATTTCAAAAGCACACCTAATGGGCAGTAAGAGAACAAACAACCTCATTAACATCTTGACAGATATGTGCACAAAAACACCTGCAGATGGCAAACTAGAGATGAGAAGGCGTTACCAGCACCAGCAACCCAGCGCGCTGGCAAGGGTGGCAAGGGCCAGAACGCGCAGTCAGTGCTACAGCATGGCCACTCGGGGAGACAGGGTGACGGTTACACGCACAGCAGGACGCGCCTCCTCCCTGACAACCTAGCCCCTTGAGCCCCTCACGTCAGCTCGCAGGAGGCCATGGACTCAAGTGCGCAGGCGCTTCACTTGTCAACGCCCAAACCTGAAAGCAACTGCAATGTGCTTCATGGGGGTGGTGTGTGTGCAGAGAAAGTGGGGTCCATCCAGACGGTAACTCAGCCCACAAGACGACACCGTCACTCAGCCAAAGCAGCCAGTCAGCCAAGCCTGCCAAAGGTCCGAGTCTTCCTGAGCGACGCTGGATCAGGCCCCACCTTGCAGAACGAACGGAGCTGGGTGGGGGCAGTGGGCTGAGCAGTGGCCGGGCTCTTCAAGCAGTTTTACAGCAGCTACACATCAAGCACAAAGCCTCAAATCAAATGCGTGCCCCGGAGACAGGGCTGCTGCACTCCAGCGAGCACACTGCTGACGGTGGAGGACGGCTGTGCACACGGGGTGGGCAGCCTCTGTTCCCTCTCCCAGCTGTGCGGTGAGCCCAACATGGCCCCCAGAGTGCCCCCTTTCTAAAACCACACACAGAACACATTTTATACGAAAGGATGTCATTGTTTCTGTTCATTCATCCACTGAGTATGTAGCTCATACCTACTCCGTCTAGACGCTGAGGGTTTGTGAAGGAACGGGACAGGCGGGATCCCCACCCAGGCTGCGCAGACAGAAAACAAACAAGCAGCATACCCTGCTGGTTCCGACGTGGGAGGGACTCGGGGGGAGGACGGGAGGTGGCGAGGACACCATGCCATCGGCTGCAGCAGAAGGTGGCATGCTGCCCCCCCCCCCCCGAGGGCTCTCGTCCAAGCGACTGGGTGAGCAATCGGAGCAGGGCCGAGGGTGCAGGGCTGGAGCCCATGAAGAATGGCCAGCTGCCTGCCTCTCGCCAAACCATGACCCAAGGAACACTTTCTATTATGAAATTCCTGGTCTAAGGACTTAAGCACTATGCCAGAGAATGACTGGGTGCTGTTGGCTTTCCACATCTGCCCACTCTTCGCAGGCCCCTGTGTACTTCACACGCCAAGTTGGGGCACAGCTCCGAGGCGTCCTGTGCTTGCATGCTAAGCGAGTCAATCACCTTGGTACTTTGAAGGAGAAAGAATACTTTAACAGAGCAAAGGGCATCTTCAAATGGTCTTTGTTGGCTATTGTAAGATTGCCATGACATTAAATGATAACCTAGGTTAGCAATGACCTTCAGTGTGAGTTACATTCACTCACATCCCTTAAATGCCAACAGAGGCCACGTTGAGGAATACTGTAGCTGGCACAGCCAAGGAGGCCCACTGCCATCTAATCCCTGCCCTTCTCCCCTCTTGCCCCAGAACGGCCCTCCCCACCTCCCACTCGATCCACTATTACTGTCTTCCTTTTGCCCCTCGTTTCCCACAGCACACTTTAGGGGTCCCCTCGCACCCCTGAGCAGGCTGCTGCCACCACGCCGCTGGGCTTACATCACTGCTTCCTCACACCAGATGGTTCCGGATCAGCAAGGTCACAGCGTTCGGGTCTGGGGCTACAGTGGTGAGAAAACGGTGTCCATCTGAAAACTCCCTGGAGCTTTTACAGTTTACAAGCAGGGCTCATTAACTGCATGAATGAATAAATCTGCTTGGAAACTCAGCAAAATAATTACCATTAGGAATTACTCATAAAAAAAATCAACTTCAGTAATTATAGTGTCCTGTGCAGTCGGTCCAGCCAGGCCCGAAATGCCTCCGAGAGCGAGAAGTGTCCAGAGGTCACTCACCCAGAAGCAGATGGAAGGCGAACCTTTGGGAAGGCTGAGAAGGCACTTCGTGGCGCCAGCGGGGTTCTCCTCCGGTCACACGTGCATTTGGCTCCCTCTTTAGTTTTCACGTCCACGTGCACACAGTGCATAATGCATTGAAAGCCCTGAAGTTGAAGCCTCTGGGTGGCAGTTTAAATCAGCCCCTGCAACAGCAGCTTCCCATGAAGGTGCCGCTGTGAGCCCTGGCTGCTCCGCTTCCCATCCAGCTCCCTGCGTCTGGCCTGGAATGAGCAGCCCACAGTCCCGAGCTTGTGCCCCTGCCCCCACACGGGAGAGCTGCATAAAGTTCCAGGCTCCCGACTGCAACCTGGCCCAGCCTCAGCCAGTGTGGCCATCTGAGGAATGAGCCAGCAGGTGGAAGGTCTTCTGTAACTCCACCTTTCAAATATTAACCACATCTTCAAAATAAAATAACAAATAAAATCTCGGAAATTGAGAAAGCAGACGCTTAGGTCTGGTAGTTCAGCAGCATTCAGGGGTCTGAGGGATCCCTAAACTCCCGTGCCCTCATCTGCAAAGGGACCCAAGATAATTAAACAGCCTAACAGGGTTCATGTAGTAATTGCATCCTGAAGTTATCAGCACTTGGAATTGAAGAGAAACTTCTTTGGCCACCAGTGGGATTCCAGCCTTGCCCGCCATGGAGGCAGAATGGCCACCCAGAGGCGTCCCTCCTCGGCCTGGAGCTGCTGGCCACAGTGCACTCCCCAGAGACAGCATTTTGCAGCTCTGCTCAGTGCCCTGTCCCTCCGCAGCTGGGCTCCAGGCAGGTCCCTCTGTGTCCTTCAGACACCAGGAGCTTCCTTAGAGCCGAGACGCAGGCAGAGCGCTCTGTGCACCAGCCAGTGCCCGAGGCAGCACCTCGGCCCAGTGTCCGTGGGATGAGCCGACCCCCGGAAGCAGCAGGCCGCAGACCGAGTGGACTTGGCAGGGACCACCCAGTGTCTTCTTCCCTGCCCCAGTACCTGGCCCTCTCTCTCCCTCATTCTCGTTTTGAGTGGCCCACCCACTCTTTCTCCACTTTTCGCTTGCTGCATAGTCTATTTTTGCCTCCCACTATGCTCACCTCTGACCTTGGATTCAAAACAAAACCCCAGGGGTTCTCTTCCAAGGGAACTGGAGGGCCAGAGAGGAGCAAAGGCACACAATGGTGGAGGCAGAGGTCAGGCTAAGGCAGTGAGCCTGCGCAGTCACTGAAAAAGCAAGTCCCCGAGCTCCCACTGACCCCTGGGGCCAGCCCTGCAAGGCCCCTTGAGGCTCTGGCCTTCACCACCAAGACAATGCGAGGGTGCTACTTTAAGCCACTGTCTCCATGGCCACGTGTTACAACAGCAACCATAGAAACTAGCTCACCACCATTCAATGTGGTAAGCCCAGTAAGCATGTTCAGTTCGTTTTGCTACTCCAAACAGCACTCAGCCGAGAACCAACATGGCCTGTTGACCCCAGAACAACACAGAAACATGGCAGACATCAACTCTCCGCTCAAAGAAATACACCTTCAAGCAGATCCAGGATTCCCAACCAAGTACCCTTCTGGGAGCACACGGCGCATGCTAAATGCCGGAGCTCTTACAAGACTAGCAGTTCTGGCCCAACATTTACAAGTGTTAAATCATGATCATTTCCTCAACATTTGTAATGGGCATGATTCATCTTTACGGAAATGGACTCATTTCACAATTTCTTTTAAATTATGGAAAAAAATTATCATTTAGATGCCCATATCAGAGTTTCACAGCCAGGGACATGGAATAGGTCTTTAATGGGTTTGTAAGGGTATTATTTTTAAGTTTTCTATTAGCCTGGAATGGTTGTGCATGTTTATGGGGGTACAGTGTGGTACTGCAGTATCCAGGCACACTGGCTGATCAGGCAACCTGCCTTCCCCGAGTGCAGAGACGGCAACCCCCAGCAATCCTTCAAAACTCAGTTCTTGCCTGCAGTCCGTAGGCTCACAGTGCAACCTTTAGCATGGCTGTAGACTACCCCGCTCTCCTTACAACTTTCTAAAGGTTGGGCTGCCCACACTGCAGAGAACAACGGACAGTCGCTCTGGAAACAGGGTAGAGACTGGGCGCACAGCCATCCCATGCTGCCTCAGAGCTAGGGCCCGCATGTGGATGCCACTAAGCGACTCATGTTCCCTCACTGGAGCTTGGTGCCACCAAAAAACTTCATTCCCAGTGCTTTTGTTGTCTTCAATCAAGAGACAGAGAGATACCCATGCTTCCACTGGATTCTTTTTTTCTTTTTAAGGATTTATTCATCCAAAAGGCAGAGTTAGAGAGAAAGAGGTTTTTCCATCATCCACTCCTCAGTCGGCCCCAGTGGCCAGGCTGGGCCAGGCCAGGGCTAGGGTGTGCCTAGGGTGGGACCAGGCTGGGCCAGGCCAGGGCTAGGGTGTGCCTAGGGTGGGACCAGGCTGGGGCCAGGAGCTTCCTCCAGGTCTCCCACATGGGAGCAGGTACCTGAGAACTATGGCTCACCTGCTGCTGCTCTCCCAAGTACTTTAGCAGGGAGCTGGATTGAAAATGGTGCAGGCAGGACTGAACCAGCACCCACGTGGCATGCCAGCTCTGGGGGCATTAGATTAACCAGTACAACTCCCGCCAGCCCCTCCAGTTTTCTGTTTGGGTATACTTCCACGGTTGATGCCCTACTAAGTTCACATAATTCACAATATACATGTGCTGCAGCTCTGTGCGTTCAGGCAGATACACAACCCCCACCCGTTAGTTTTGTAGTTTCCTAATATTCTTCAAATGATACTTTTTCATTCCTCAAGGGATTACTGGCCCCTCCCAAAGCAGTTTCCCCAGAACACACTTAATCTGAACAGCTTGTGACCAATTTCACTCCTCCGTTCAAGCCATCACATCTCAGGGAAAAGCAAGTGGAAAAGTACTAATTTCCCAGCACTTCCTGCAGGTGGTTGTGATTTGGGGATATTAGCAATCCAGACTGGAGGAGCACTTCGAGCAAGGGCAGAGGAGCTTGGTTTCTCTGGGAACTGCCTTGCTGTCATCATTCAGTCACAGCACACCACCATCTCAGCCAGGAAGCCCCCGCCAGGGCTCCGTCGGCCCTGTGGCTCCAAGGGGACATTTTCCTGCAAACTCCAAATTTCTTCTCACTTGGTTTGTAAGTTGGCTTCAGCAGAAAAGTGGATGAAGAAAAATGCAAGGTGTGGGCTGTTAATCTGGAATGCCCCGTGTTCAGCTCACCTGCGGATGGTAAACCCACGCTGACTCCGCCAACAGCCCTTCTTTCAGTAGATGAACATGGGACTCGCAGCTCAGTGAAAGGAAACCAACTACAGTCTCAGACCCACTTGCAGTGAAGTCATGTCTCGAGTTCCCAGCGGCACCCCTGGGTGACCAGTCTCCAAAAGCAAAAGCTGAGAAAATCAGTCACTTCAACCCATGGAGGTTGGAACCTGCTACTTCCCCTTGCGTTTGGTCACGGGCACATCCCAGGCAGTAGGGGAAAGCGGGGGGTGGCTGACTCGGTCAAGTGTGGCAGGTGCCCAGGCAGCTCTGCCTGCAAGGAAACAGGCAGACTCTCCATGGCTCAAACTGCACTCCATGCCATGTGGGAAACGGAGGTGTTGGACTACAATGCCAATTTTACTACAGCAATTGTTACAAACTTGCCACAGCTAAACCAAATTTCTATGAAAGAACTTTAACGACAACAAAATTGAATTTTTAAAAATTCTGTACATTTCATATACTTCACTCATTAAATATGTATTTCAGAATAGATGTTGCAACATCATCAACCACAAGAAATATTAATGAGTGATGGATTTACCAGCTACCTTGATTTGGTCATTCTATACGGTGTGTATACATACGCTGTACCATTATCGGGTCAGTTCAGCACATTTTAACTTAGGAGTCCCCAGCACTGGGGCCAGCATTGTGGCTTAATGTAGCTTCTACCTACAACATCAGCATCCTGTATGGCTACCAATTCAATCCCTGGTTGTCCCACTTTCAATCCAGCTCCCTGCTAACGGCCTGGCAAAGCAGTGGAAGATGGCCCAAGTGCTTGGAGCCCTGCATCCAAAGCCCTGGCTTCAAGCCTGGCTGCCCCCACTGCCACTTCCAGATGATGCACATCCTGAGTGGCAGTGGGAAGTGACGGGCTTCAGAGCCCTGGGTCCTGGCTTCAGCCTGGCCCGGCCATGGCCATTCCTGTAGTCCGACTAGTGGGTGAGAGGTCCTCTTTTCTGTCTACCTCTCAAATATACGCTTCTTAAAAATGGATCACCAACCTAAATTTAGGAGTTAGAAATCATGTTTTCCTTTTAGTGAAAAGTATACAGATAAATCTTCATTAACTTGAATCAGGTTATGGATTCTTGGGTATCATACCCAAAACATGAACAATAAAAGCTGAAAGATAAATAAAAGCTTCCTGAAAATGAAAATTATCAAGGAAGTTTAAGGTAATTAGCAGGAAAAATGTACAAAGATTATGAGAGTTCAATATTCAGATTAAAGAAATCCTTCAGTTTAACAATAAAAAGATCAATACTACAAGTTTAAAACAGGCAAGGACTGAAACCAGCCTTTCTCCACGAATACATGCAAGTGTCAAGGAAGCGCATTAAGGGGCTGGGGGGGTACACGGTGGGTCACCCCTGCAGGCCTCCAGACACCAGCCCAAGCACCAAGCCCAGCTACAAACCAGCACCCTGTGGAGGGACACCTGAGCCCGTCTTCCCTGTGTGCCACACGGATCACGGTTCTTAAAATTCTGTATTTTACAATACATTGGTGCCTTGAAAAGCTTGCCTGGCTGACCGGCTGCCCTGTAGGTGTAGCCAGTTCTTGGAGGAGGCAAGGGCCCACCTGGAGCGCTTCCAACAGCCCACAGGCCGGCACAGGTGCCGGAGGCCCCAGCCAGCCGGGCCTTCCCCCACAAAGACCCAGAGGGACCTGGCCTGACCGCTCCTGCCTGCCCAGACCTGGTCTGGGGCTCTCTCAGGCAGGACCGCACCCATGCCAGCTCTGGCTTGCAGCCCAGGAGAGGGTGTGGGAGCATCGCGGCCTCCCAGCCTTTGTGTGGGTCCTCTCCTCCATGCTTGCTAGGTGCCCGTGAGGTCTCCCTCCTCGCTTTACCCGGACCCCCAGTCTCCCCGGAGGTCTCTCCCCAGCCTGCCTGTAGCGACCAGCAGCAGGCGCCTCCAGCCTCTAGCCATGTCACTTTCCCGTCTTTTCCTCCCAGTATTTATCCGCCATCAACACAATTTCCATGTTAGTATCTTCCTGCCCCATCGTGTTAGCTTTCTAGTAATGAAAAACACACAGACACCCAAATACCACAGACTGCGAGCTTAAACTACAGAGCCGAAGCTGCTTACAGTTTTGGGGTGTGCAGCCCAAGGTGGGGCGCCTACATCCCGGTGTCTCCTGCGGCCTCCGTGGGGCTTGTGTCGCGGCCGGCCGGGCTGGGCATGCCCGCCGCTTCTCACAAGGGATCCAGCTGCAAGCTGGCTTCTCCAAGTGTCCTCACTTTACTTTAATGACCTCCTGCAACACTAACTACAGTCACCTGCGGCGCATGCTCCGCCGGCTTGGCGCCCCAGCGTTCCGCACTGCGAATGTCGGGCCCCAAGAACCCCGACCCTGAGCAGAACTGTAGGAGACCCCCATGGGTCTCCCCAACAGTGACCTCTTCGACTTGTTTCAGGCTGGCTTTTCTGAGAAATTGCAGGCCCAAGAGTAGTTCTGAAGAGCTGTCCTTTTACAAAAGGAATTGGCAGCCCCTAGGAGAGGAACTTGAGCAGCGCTCTGTTGGAACAAGATGTGCGGCAGGGCTGCGTGGTGAGGGACAGCCCTGTGTGCAGAGCGCGCCCGCTTGGCTGGCTGGGGCGCTTGGCTTTCCCGCCTCTGCCTCGGGTGACTCAGGACTCCGGACAAGCACCTCGCCTGCTTCAAGTGCGAGGCCGGCTGCACTCTGTGGTTCCAAGGCCATCTGGCGCCCAGGGTTTGAACAATAGCTGTGCAGCTGGACTGTGGTTGGTCAACAGTGGCATAGTCACAAACAAGGAACCTCAGTGCTATCGCCTCACTTGCACCCCAAGATCGGGAAGAAGCGATGCACGCTAATGAAAAGGTTTAGATCAATTGACCCGGAAACACTTGTAGACACTTAGCGCACAAGGCCGATCTCTGGGCAGGTGTCCCTGATGTAGAACTGGCTTGTAAACGAGCCTTGGCACTTATCACATAGCATTTACAACTCTTCATATTCTTGCTTGCTATTTTCACTATCTTCCATCTTAACCATGGTCTCACAGAAACTTCAAGAAGAATCTACAAGTTGTCTTTTTTTCTTCTTGCAAACATTTAATGAAACCAAATAGTTTAAAGAGAAACAAAACAAACCCAAACACCTGGCACACCTCCCCACAAACATCCCCCAGTGGACTACAGAGAATCGCCATGTTTCTCTCTCTAACTCACCGATGGGATGAATCCCAACAGTAAACTCTAGGCTGGGCTTCTTCAGGTGAAACAGACATGGGCACGCCGTGCACAGCAGTGCCAAGTAAAGTAACCTGGGAGTGAGAACTGCAGGGACCCGCTAGTGACCCTCCTTCTGAAAAACGCCACATTGGGATTTCACAGCCTCCCATGAGCAGGGACTTATTTCTGACTTCGCTTGCTGTTTGGGTTGGAAGATGTGAAACGACACTTGGGAAGGTGCTGGAAGTCAGAGTGTCTCACGAGCCTCAGTGCTACGCAGGACTCCTGAGAAATGGGAGCTCTTGGCCAGTCCAGCACACCTGGTGGGTGCACAAGTGCAGGGTGGAGCAGGATGGTCTGTGTGCTCCCTGCTCCCTGCCTCTCTAAACCCATTGCTGCTAGAAAATGTCAAACTCTCCCAAATGGTGGTTGCCAAGTCTCTGGAGTCAGTCTTTGAGAAACGGCAAGAAACAAACTGCTGGGGTCTGTGGATGACAGGAAGGCGTGAAGAGAACAGCTCCCCTGTTTGGAAGGGCCCAGGGGAGCTTCCAGCTGCTTGGCAGGGCCCGGCGGATTTCTCTCTGACCACTTTGTCACAGTCTCATCCCCTTTTTGCATGGGCACTCAATCACCCCACTGAGAAATCTGTAATCTATTGAGGCATTATTGTTTGCCCCGTGTGATGGGTTTTGCAACTGATGTGAGCTTGGGAGTTAATGTCGCTGGTAATGTCTTGGTGAGTGGGTCTTTGACAATTTACACACAGAAGCACAATTAAGCCCATGCCATTTCTGGGCACCTTATTGTGTGCCTAACCACTGCCTCAGAATCTGGCCCAGACATGTAGCACACCTTCTGGGAAAGGGCTTGATAAATATCCCAAATATTAGTGAAAGTGATGGGAGTGTGAGCTGAAACTGCTATGGCAATAAATATAGTTACTGTGACCTTAAAGGCTGGCCTGTCTTTGCAATTTCTTTGGAACATAGGAAATGTAGCTGTTTTAGCCCCTTATATAATTTATTAAAGAATGCTTTTATTAATATTATGGAGATATGCTTTTAATTATTGTTTGATTATTTATGGGGTTATAGAGTCTGTAACTGTAGGGGGATTTAATATTTGAAACTTTTGTCTTGGATTTTTATGTTTTTTCCCTTGTGACATATTTCTCCCATTAAATGATGGGCAAGTTGTGGAAATAGAAACGTGGTAGGAATGCATTACTGATTAGTAGGTAACCACCTATTCCCTGGCCTTAGAGTCCTGGCTGTTGCCCAATGGCTACTACTGAAGAATTAATAATGGCTTGCTTTGAAGAAAATGATTATGGTAGCTTACAGAATTATCTTTAAGAGCACCTGGTTGACCATGAAGTAAAAAATAATCAAACATCTGTGCATATCTACTTAGTCATGAAGTAAAATAGAACAATCAAACGTTTGTGCAGAGGCTTGCGATGTGTCTGAGTAAATAGAACGGACAGCTTCCTGAGCTGTTACATGAGGGCACCAAGTGACAGTGTCCGTGTCTTTTCTTTTTGCCGACCCCACACACCCTTCTCGAGCTCCAAACTCGGTTGGAGCTGGCCTCAGGCAGTCTAACAAAGGCAAATCAAAGGAAAAGTAGGAGAACGGATTCAGATTATGCATAAGAAAAGAGTTCCGGGCATGGGCTGGGGGCGGAATCCCTACCTGGGACAGTTGGTTGTTCTGAGGGCAGAATTCTGCTTGGCAGAGCAAAAGCAGTTCAGAATCTCCACTGTGAGCCGTAGGCCTTGTCCATGAAGCCTGGGAGCAATCCGATAATGCCAGCATGTGCCCCTCAAGGGGTGCACACTCTAATGCAAGCTCCCAAGGCTGGCGTGTCCTTCTTTTCTACCACAGAGTTATCGAAAGAAAAATCACTGACTTGCTTTCTCAGAGGCCATTCCCCTCGTAGCAGGTTTGAAGCAGAAATCTGACTTCTCACAATGACCTTGAGTTGTTACGCCAACGACTTGAGCCATCCCTGTCCCTCCCTAGCCCAGGGTGTGCCTGGGCAGGAAGTGGAAAGCAGACCCAAGCCCCGTGCTGTGGACCGAATACCTGCTCCCATAACAACTGAGTGTTTCCCATCTGTGCTGTCTGGAACGGACTCCTTGCAAAAGACGCTTTCAATGGGGTGGCTTTAGAGCCTCAGGAGGCCAAGGCCTTAGTGAGGCAGGGAGGGGAAAGGAGATTTGAAAACCACAGCAGCGAGCACCCGCGGGAGGCTGTTGGGAGCCTCCCAGCTCTGTGAATGAGAACGGGCAGGGTGGGGCTGGGCCGTGGCAGCCTCCTCACTTTACGGGAGATTGCTTATTTAATGAGCCTAACTTCTCAGAAACGAATCTAAGTTTCCCCACACATCATTTATCTCAGGAGAGAGCTTGCTAATTAACTCCAGTCAGCACTAGAGCTTGCTAGGAAAGCTTTAACACCTGCTTTCCAAGTGATGGGGCCAGCCTGTCTTGATGTGAAATAAAACTTTGAATTTACTTTTTGAACATACATTTCCAAAATACAGGAAAATTCCTGTCATAAAACCTGGCAATTAAAATACAAACCTTTGATGCTCCAACCAGTCAAAAATGTTTACTATAAATAAATAGATAGCTATATAGGTAGATAATACCCTCCCGTCCAGGTCCAGCCCCCTGCTCCGTGCTTAGCAGGGAGGTAGCTGTGCAGCTTGTAGGCTGGCCCGGCCAGGGTACTGGACAGAAGGTGCCCACATCTGCTGCTCCTGGGGCCAGCGCCCGAGGGCACCCGTTGCTTCGCGTGGGTGGTCCTGTGCCGGCTCCCACTGGGGCAGTCCCCGCGGCTGCTGGGGGCTGGCAGAGGACTGGCTTGTCCACACTGCTGTTTTTCTGCCCCAGGTGCCAGCCTCCCCGTGTCCTTCAGGCTGACTCACTCCTCCCTTCCTGGATACCTCTGCATACATCCCTCTAATGAAAGCACAGTTCGAGAATGGCTGCCTTTAGGCCAAGCATATGTTTCTAATAATGTTTGCTTTAGGATTCCTCCCCCACCCCTGCCCCGCTGTGTTAGGTTTTCATAGCACTTGGTCAAGGGTTCCGAATGCCGGTTGGGTTGGCTGCGTGTGCCAGGCTCCCAGGGCGAGCTCTGTAACAGCTGCAAGTGATTAGTGCCCAGGACTTGTATAAAGAAGTCTTCAGAGGCGCAAAGGCCTGGGGGGCTGCCAGAGGCGGGGCGCACAGGCCAGCAGTGAGGTCACCCGTGAGCCATCAATTCACAGGGTTGCTTCCTGTAAGAGGCTTTCAAACAGGAGAATCTAGTCCAAGTTTCCCTGATGCAATAAGGCAGCGAAAGGATGTCCAGGTGAAATTCTAGGAGTGGAGAGAGGGGAGCATAGTTCCTGCCAAAAGACATAAAGTCCCTGAAAGTCACTGCACCTGAGCTTCCCGGCAGCCCTCGGGTGAGTCACCCGCCCTCAGACACCGTTCCAGCTCCTAAGGGCGCATCCCCACCAGGAAGGAAGGAACTGGCCACCAGCCAGGAGCAGCAACAGCCACCCTCGCCCTTTGCAGACTTGTCCTATATCTGTGCTTACACTTGCTGTTGGAATTGGCTTTCTTAAAACATTTTTTAACAAAATAAATTTGGGAAAAATAGAGTGTATCTGTATCTATCTACATATATAAAGAGAGAACAGGTGTTAAATATATGTTATATATATGTTTTGTGTATATATAAACGAGAGAGTTTATATATAGAGAGAGAACCTGAGAGTTCTCCCACTCACTGGTTCACTCCCTAAATGCCCATAACAGCTGAGGCTGGGGTGCAGCTGAAGAAGCTTGACCTAGTCTCCCATGTGGGCAGTAGGAACCCAGGCACATGAGCCCTCCCCACTGCTGCCCAGGGTCTGCCTTGACCTGAACTGGAGGCAAGGCCCACAGGAGGACGTGAAACTCAGGTAACCACTGAGCCGGGACCTGGGCGTCCCAGCCCGTGGCTTAACCACCATGGCAGATGCCCACCTCATGAACTAGTTTCTCTATATGGTAGGTGAATATTGTTTTGTTCAATGATAAAACGAAATCTAGACACAAACACACACTCTTGTCTCCCAGGACTCTGGAGTGGCCACGGGCATGGGCCAGCCCAGCTGGGTCTCTGCACCTGACACACCCCTGACTCCCGCAGGTTGCTGGAACTTCTACCTGGGCCTTACTTTATGGGAGCTACTAAGCCCCCTGCCCGCAACTCTGGGGAGGATGCTCCTGGCATGCCACGTGTCAGCTGTACTCCCGCCACTCAGTGCCACAAGCGGAGGAGAGATCTTCCCCGGTAGCTTCCGGCTGCCCTGGTGCTGATGGGTGGTGACCCACTTGTGCACATCAAGAAAACCCACGCTTTCATTTCCAGACGCACCACAAGGATTAGTGATTAGCGGAAGCTTTCCTGAGTGGCGATTCCGTAAGGAGCACAGGCGCTGTTTTGACACTGGCAGGGCTCAGGCCCGAGTCAGCTGCTGTTTATCTAACTCCCACTGGCAGAGCAGCCTCCAGCTGCTCCCTGGCCCTGCAACACTGCTCGCCTTGCATTCTCCCACCCCAAACCCCTCCATGCAGGTCAGCTTCTGCTGCGCTGAGGGCCTGCAAACAGATTTCAATAAAACCAGCCCTTGGAAGGCAAGATGGAAGGCACAGTGGATTGTTGCTTAGAAAAAAAATTTTAGATCATCTACTACATGGTATATGGTTCTCTTACTGATGTATGTTAGTGTATTACTTTGTGTTAAATAAAATAGAGCCCCAGAATGGCTCAGTGGGTCCCCGAAGCTGTAGACTGCATTGATTTCATCTTCCTGGTACACCTGCCCTCCGGGTTTCCCGCCTGTCTGCCCTTAGGAGCCAGTTGGTTCTGGGCAAGCCTATGCCATTACTTCACAGCAGTACTCTCTCCTTGATGCCCCCGCATTCCTCTTCCACACACAGCATGGACTAGGAGATAAGGGTAGTGGGAGAGGAATTCGTTTTTGGCAACTGATCTCAGCTTCGACCTTTGTTCATCTGCTGACACACAGATCTGTAGTAATATGCTTCACGGTGAGAAAACAAGACCGAAGCAAAGCACAGAGTAGCTGCTGTTTCCAATGCTACAGGGGACTGACTGCTTTGTTCTTTCTTTACTTGAGAGGCAAAGAGACACAGCTCCCACGCACTGGCAGGGAACCCCCAGCCCAGTCTTCCCCTTGGGTAGCAGGGGCCAGTGACCTGAACTATCAGTGCTGCCTGCTAGGTTCGCATGAGCAGGCAGATCTTGAACCCAGACACCCCAGGATGGGAGGTAGGCATCATAACTCCTGGTGCTGGGCTAGGTCAGAGCCAGGAGCCAGGAACTCCAACCCAGCTCTCCCACGTGGGTGGCAAGCACATGAACATGAGCCGTCTTCCACTGCTTTTCCAGGTGCACGAGCAGGGAGCTGGATCTGAAACGGAGAAAGCTGGGACCCCAACCAGTGTGTGATATGGGGTGTGAGCCTTATAAGCAGCAGCTTAACCCACTGTGCACAAAGACAGCTCCTTCCACCTGTCTCATTGTTTTGTAGTGCTTTGGTCTTGCTCATGCTTGCTTTGCCTTAATTAAAACAAGCACCTGGCATATGTGGGGCACTCAGCAAGTGTTGATGTTGATGGAGCCTGGCATAGCTTTCTTCAAGACACAGCTGTGTCCTGGAGTCTGCCTCCATGAAGGGCCTGGAGGAACAGAGCTGGGCTTCATGTGTGCCCGTCACGTCACTTTGGTCGTGAGGCTGCAGTGACGCGGACAGGGAGCTGCTGGGTTGGCCACTGCCAAGGGCCTCCTCCCCAGGCCCAGGAGAGGCAGAGCAAGCGATGATCCTAGCCACATTATTGGCTCGCTCATTCACTCAACCAACATCTGTTAACCACTGGAGTTTAATTTCATAAGGAGTTAGCAAAAAGGACCAAGAAGAAAATGCTGAAATTTGGGTTTTCTATATCATCTTTAAAAAAAGATTTGTTTTGATTGCAAAGTCAGATATATATAGAGAGGAGGGGAGACAGAGAGGAAGGTCTTCCGTCTGACGATTCACTCCCAAAGTGAGCGCAACAGCCAGTGCTGCACCCATCCGAAACCAGCAGCCAGGAGCTCTTCTGGGTCTCCCACGTGGGTGCAGGGTCCCAAGGTTTTGGGCTGTCCTCCACTGCTTTCCCAGGCCACAAGCAGGGAGCTGGATGGGAAGTGGGGCTGCTGGGATTAGAACCAGTGCCCATGTGGAATTCCAGCGTGTTCAAAGCAAGGACTTTAGCCTATGGGCCACCACACTGGGCCCTCTGTATCAATCTTAATAGCATTTCTTAGGGCCATGGTTGTGGCATAGCAAAGTACAGCTGCTGTCTGAAGCACTGATATCCTCTATGGGTGCCAGTTAGTATCCCAGCTGCTTCACTTCTAATATAGCTCCCTGGACCTGTAAAAAGCAGCAGGGATGGCCCAAGTGTGCAGGCTCCTGCACCCACATGAGGCCTGAATGGAGCGCCTGGCTCTGGACTGCCCAGCGTTGACCACTGTAGCCATCTGAGGAAAGAACCAGTGGACAGAAGACATCTCTGCCACTGTCCCCCTCCATGTGTCTCTAACTCTGACTTCGCAAATAAATCTCTTAAAAATTAAGCATTTCTTAGGAATGTTTATTGTAACTGCTGCGTCTTAATCCTTTTCACGGGAATTAGATCCCAGCGCAGGGAAAGGGGTTATTATGCAATGCTGTCTATTAGCCACACTGCACCTTCTCGGCATGTTTACAGAGGAGAGGGTTCTGGCTTCCAGTGGCTCTGTCAGAGCCCCACACAGCCTCTCCTGGGGAACTCTCCTCCCGTCCCACTGATCTGTGGTCCCGGAACCACACCCAGACTTTGCCCCCACTCTCTGAATTTCCCAACTCCCAAGTATTTGTCACACTTGGTTATTATCACAGCCCAACTCACTTTCACTCACCCAAATGGTGATGTGAAAATTACTCATGCTGCTGGCGACTGTATAATAGGTTTGCAGTGTTTTTGTCTGGGTGACAAATAGCACGCCTCCAGACTATGAATGCAAGTGGCTAGGACTAGGTCACAAGGCGGTACTGATACAGTTTAGGAGATAGATATGTAGGCAAAGGAGCGGTAGGGAGAAAGACAGAAACTCAGCACATAGTCAGTGGTACCACCTACTGAGAAACTGTGTGAGCCACAGAAAGGCTACATAACAAGAGGCAGACAGGACGAAGCTCCCCAAAGTGCAAGCAGGGCGGTGGTAACCAGCCAGCCAGGCAGGGACACTCTACCCAGCTAGCAGGGGTTGGAGCTTTGTGATCCTGAACGGGTGGGTCCTCTCTTAGCCTCAGCCAATCTCACATGTCCAATGGGCTTGATGACGATAAGAGGCAGGATCAGGGTGAACCTCAACTAAGTCATGTGTGTATTCCATGTAACACAGTAAATGCTCAGCACACACTACCTACAGTGATGTTACGAAACGGGGCCATTAGAACAAGGCCCAGGGCAGGTGTGGGTGGGGCAGGGAGGCCGCAGATACTGTATCCAAGGGCTGGTCGGGGTCCCAGTCCCTCTGCTTTCGACTCTAGCTTCCTGCTAACGGCTTCCTGGGTGGGAGACAGCAGTGATGGCTCGGTGCCGGGAGCCCTGCCACCCAGTTGGAAGACCACGATGGAGTCCTGGCTGTTGTGGGCGCTAGGGCAGTGAACCAGAGGATGGACGATCCCTGTCTCCATCTCTCTTCTTCAAAATGTTATTAATAAAGATAAAATGCTTTTGAGAAGTAATTGCCTGTTAGGATGATTATAAAATCATTTTTAAAAATATTTATTTTTATTGGAAGGGCAGATTTACAGACAGTAGAGAGAGGAAGATCTTCTGTTTGCTGGTTCACTCCCCAAGCAGCCGCAACGGCTGGAACTGAGCCAATCCAAAGCCAGGAGCTAGGAGCTTCTTCCTGGTCTCCCATGCAGGTGCAGGGTCCTAAGGCTATGGGCCATGCTCAACTGCTTTCCCAGGCCACAATCAGGGAGCTGGATGGGAAGTGGGGTCACTGGGATATGGGATCCTGGTGCGTGCAAGATGAGGACCTTAGCCAGTAGGTTACCATGCCGGACAAACAAAATAATTTTAAATCTTGCAAAGTGATGCTACGAGGAGGCAGAAAAGCCAGTCTCAGGAACTGAAGAAGCAGCAGAGCAGGATGGAGAGGAGGAGCTCCTGTGGTTTTTCTGCTGTTGGATCCTAGACACCTTGTCCTCTGGTGTGCAGACTTCCTCAGGCGGAGCTGGTGCTCCTCCAGCTGGGTCTGCATCATGGTTTGGAGACAAAACTATCACTGCGACTGTGAAATTATCACTTATAAGCATGTGCATTGATGTTCAATAATACAACCTTGTGGGGAGCAGGGTGCTGAAGCCGCTCCAGGATTGATAGGGGCTGTTGCAAGATGGCGGCTGGCCCAGGGCCAGGAGGTGGAGTTGGTCTCGCCAGCAGGTAAACAGGAAGTCACAGGGATAGGCCAATGCCCTCACTGTGATTACTGGCCTATCACATAGCGCCAAGTGGACCCTCGGGGAGAAGTGTTTGGTGGAGAACGATATAAAAGTAGCCGGTAAAAGCTAGGCGGATGGAGGACAAGGGACGACAGATGGATGGACAGTAGGACAGACGGTGGATGGAGAAAGACAAGAGAGAAGAAGGACCGGCGGGAGGAAGGGTGCCGGAGACAGAGTGGAAAAGAGGGATACAGACAGAAGCAGTAAAAGCAGTACGGAGAAACGGGGACAAGAACGGAGGAATGCAGCAGAAAGTACGGGAAGAAATATGGGAAGAAGGGTGGCAGAAAGAGGGCTGGAGAAGCAGCAGAGGAAAGCTTAGACCAATGGGGACAGGAGCAGCGGAGATAAGGATTTAAACGCAGCCACTTTTGGCAGAGAGGGGTCCGGTTGTGGTTCCGGCTTTTCCCAGACCCTCCAGAGTATGCGGCAGGGCGGCGGCGACACAACCTTCTCTGTTGAGCACAGTAATCAAGTAGGCCTCCAGGCAGAATAGCTGGAAGCCAAGACTCAAACAGCGGCCTAAGCAACACCATAGGTAGCTGGAGCCTCTTCCCTCTATCTACACAGCACTTGAACTGCGTTGAAGTCACCACGCAGTCCAGGGAATGGAGGCTCTTTGGGCATGTCTCCAGTAACCGATGCTGAGGCTGGAACATACCGAACACTACTCAATGACATCACCAAATGGACTGAATGAACAAATGGAATAAATCAATCTTATTTTTAGAAATTCCTTCTTTCATGCACAACGGTCCTGCATGGAAACGGTATCAACATGGCTCCTGTTACTGGTCTGAAATCCTGCAATCTTGGAGCCTTGAAGATGCCCTGGGGTGTGCGCTGCTCGCCCGACCATCAGAGAGTCTGGCTCCAGCTCCCCGGCAGTGACGGAGTCCCTGGCTTCTGGCTATTGCAGGCACTTTGGTAGTTAACCAGTGAACAACAGATTTATCCCACTTTCTCTGTGTATTTCTCTACCTTGAAAATAAACTTGAAAAATTTTAAAGCCCTGTGATCTTATTTTTATAGCTTTTCACAGGTTCATTGGGATTTTCTACACACACAATTGCACCACCTGCAAATACAAAATTAGTTCATCTTTCTGTTTGCAGTCTCAACACTTCCTCACCAATAATACTGTGTAGAATGGCAGCCACGAGGTCCACTTGCTCTAAGACAGACCCACTTGGGAACTCGTGATGCTTTCTCTGCTGGGTTACCTAGAGAGGCCTAAGAACGGCGCTGTGCCTCTGCAGGAGTGTGTTTTCCCTTGTGAGCCTGACAGCAGCAGGAGGAACCAGCTCCCCAGGCTGCTGCCAGGTCGGTGGGCAGGAACGAGGTGTTCTCTGTAAGCTGGAGCTACCACTGTGCGCGCCACTTCCCTTCCTATTTCTCCTGGAAGGACACGCATGTGCATGTCTTATCTCCCTGGGAAATGCCTCCTTTGTCTAGCAGGGCAGCTAGAAAAAGCAAAGACTGGGGCTGCTCATCTACCCACCGCAGTCTCCAAGGCCAAGCACAATGATACTTGCACTGATGTCATAGTCCGACTCGTGTCTAGACATTGAGCAAAAGAACCCCACTGTTTCCTGTGTGCTCACATCCCAGGAACAGAGAGATGCAGGCAGCACAGTCTGAGGTAACCCTGATGCACACCTGAACGGCCCCTGAAGGCATCCCTGTGCCACTGCCAGGCACTCAGACGGACCAAGCAGAAGTCACCCTAGAAGACGGGCACAGGATGTGACATTATGCATTCTTTCCACTCCCTATCTCCTCCACACCAAAATCTCAGATAACTCCTGTCCCAATCTCTGAGAGACTAGATCTGAAGTGGGCAATCGGCCAGTGGAATCCTGGAGCAGCAAATGGTTGTTTTCTGTACTTGGCGGAGAGAAACCCCAGAGAGGCGCATGGGATTCTGTGGGGTCAGTTCAGAACGTTTATGCCCTGAACTAACACTAGATACATCTCGAAGGCACCGCTGCCACACCTAAGTGGACACAGGAGGTGATCCTGGCATTGGAACATCTCAAGGCTCCCGCCACTCAGGCGAGGCCTGCCCAGAACTGTCCACCAGCTCAGAACAATTTGTTCACTTCACTTAGAAATGTGTTTTGGCTAATAAATCTAAATTTATTTTGTAGTAGTCATTTTTTTCTTAATGGAAGTGTTTTCCAGATGTTGCCTAAGTCTAGTCAGCTGGGCCCTCTTCCAGTAAATGAGGAAAGCTTGATTTCATAGGTTGTCACTGTTGATTTTGTCTAACCTTTGGACTAATTGGTTAAACCAGAAGATCTGCACTAATATATAAGACTTCCAGGATATTGGAGAACTTCATCTCTTCTTTCGCAGGTAAGTGCCAATACTAGCCTGTTTTATGGAATTAAATGTATTTTTATGAAAGGTATTTGAAACACTTTTTAGGATAGTAGTTGGAGAGCTTTGAAAGGACTCAGATTTATACAATGTACCTGTTAAAACCCTACAAATTGGGGACTTACGGGAAAGTTGGGATGATGATTCTACTATGCTTGTTCAATTCTACTGAAGCCAGCTCATTTTTTCTCCCAGGATAAGACTGCACTGTAAGTACATGCTATACTTTGTATAGTTTTAAGATACGTCTGTTTTCTGTTTCAGAGACTTCTAAAGTTTCTGACATAATTGAAGGTGACTTGATGATTTTGTGTGTGTGTTTAAGATACAATCTAATGGTCAGGTATTTTCTATAGAGATAAAGCTCCATTGCTTTAGACTTGTTTCAGGAATGGGGTTTTTCAAAAGTTAAACTGCATTTTAAAAGTTACTGAGCTACCGTGTGTGCCACAAGCAGAAGGCAGTGGGGGAGATGGAAGAACAGCTGTGTGATGCCTTCCCTCTTGGTCGCAGGACGGGGCAGCATCTGGACACAGCCATGGAGTGGAGGCTGCTTCCCGCGGGCCTGCTGCTGTTCTGCTCGGCTGTCCTCATTCCTCAGGCCTCATCTAAAGGTACCTCAGTCCCCAGCACACTCACATCCTACAGCCACTGCTGATCATTGAGATCCCAAAAGAAACAGATCTCTAAAAATGCATATTTAACACATAGTACAACCTTTAAAGGATGTAAAACTTGCAGCGTATCTGAAAAGCACTAGCACGCTTGCCTGTTCCTGCTGTGTTGGTTCACATCTTTCCAGAAGTTCACAACTGTCACACAGGATAGTTTTAATGTCCATTATTTCTGTGATTCTCCCCAGAAGTTTAACCAGTACAGATACTAACCTGACAAGCCTGAGGGAGTTAGGCGGCATCACAAAATACCCGAAAACAGTGTTTCAACAGCATGCCATTTTTAAACATATATTGAGAAAGTAACACTTTGCATCTCATCAATTAATAAGTGACTTACCCTGGCACCATGCAGACACAGAGACCAGGTTATGCTGACCTGCAGAGCGCTCTGAACGGCTTTTTCCACCAGGACTGTTCACGCACACTCGGAGCTGTGCTGGCAGCAGTGCCGCTGTGTAGCGTGGTGCTGAGCTGCTCAAGGGCCTCGCGAGCCAGTCGGGCTTGGGTGGGCAGCGCAGGCATGCACCGAAGGACCACCCTGCAGACAAGCCCCTCAGCACAGCCTCCCTCTCATTCATGAGTGAAATTGCTTTTCCCCACTGGACGATTCCTGTAGCATGGCCAACACTCTCACCAGATCCGAGCGGGAGCGATAGCCTACATGAGTGTGGCTGCAGAACTGCTTAGGCAAGAAAGGTGGGAGTCACACTGAACAGGGAGTGCTGGGCTGTTCCCAGGGGCCAGCTGCGCTGCGACAGCCTGGCAGCGCAGGCTGCATTTCCGAACCCGCCTTTTCTTCCGTAGGACCGTGGGTTGCTTGACTCGTTTCAATAAATTTAGTGATGAAATGAAGAGCAAGGAACGTAAAACAGATTTCTACTCTCTGAAAGTAGACTCTTCCAGCATAGTGCTAAGCTTTTAGCTCAAACTTCTGCCAAGTGTGAAAGAAAAATCTTCCTGTGTTGTCGGCTTCTCTTGCTTCCTGGACCTCTTCTCATTCTTCCTTTATATATAATATATGTATTTATATACATACACTATATATGCATTTTGTATGTATCGTGCACATGTACATGTATGCAGAAAGTTCTGAAAGTTGTCCCTGTAATTGTCATTTTATTCATGTATTAAGACATTAACTTTCCCGGACTCTCTTTTTTTGAGATTTTTCCAGTGTGTGCCAACATCCCTCTATGGATTTAGGACATTGCACCTGCCAATTTCTATTCCAGAGACGGATTCCGTTGCATTCCTGTGGTTATCTCTGTTAGATTTTTTTAAGGTGCTATTTTTCAAGTGAATTTAAAAAAAATTGAGGGAAGTCATGCTTTGTTTACTTTTGGCCCAGAACTCTGAGGTTTATATTAGTGCCCAGGCACTATCTCAAAGGCTCTCTATTCACACCCACCAAGGAGCGGACACTTAGTACAGTCTGTGCTGGCAGAACCGGACTGCTTGCAGCTGCTTGGCAGAATTGGGAGGAAAACCTGGGCTTTCGAATATTATCTTGTAGTTCCAATCCTGGGTGGGCTGTTTTCTAAGGATGACCACATAAGTTATTATCCAACTAATGACACTCATTAAGCATGAAGAAAATCCTCACAAATTATCAGTAGGTATTAGTTGGCTAACAGCACATGTGTACTGGAGCTCACACGAGCTCTGTGCTTTAGAGCACATTAGTACCATATCCAGCCTCCCTGTCCCTGAACAGGGACTCCTGGGACATTTCCAAGCATCCTGGAGATGCTGGTGCTGGGATGATTCCTATTGGCCATGGGCAATCAGCAGTAAGAGCTCCAGGCACTTTGAGGCTGCCTTCCGGGGGACCAGGAATCTCCTCCTCTTTGTGCCTTTGTCTTCTCTAACTGTTGAAGAACAAGACCATGCAGAAATTGGGGCCTGAGCACCCCCTGGGACTTGTGCTAACTGCCACCCCCAACCCCGTTGTGTGGCATTATCCTCCTTAGGGTTCCCCTGCCTGCCCAGGGCTTGGGCCACGTTCACCCTAGTGTTGTATCATTTTAGATTTATCAAGCTGTGCAGGGAGATGTGGGGAAGGGTATTCTAGAGATGCCATCTGCAACTGTGATTATAACTGTCAACACTACACGGAGTGCTGCCCTGACTTCAAGAAAGTCTGCACGGTGGGTAAGTGCTGAGTGCTGGCACATCCTGAGCCCCGGCGCCGGCAATGCTGCTTTCCCACCTGTCTCACTTCCTTCGCTTGAGTGCCACTCCTCTCACTGCCTAAATGTCACTGTGCCCTGCACCTGAGGATGTGTCAAAGCCTGTGACCACTGCGGGAGGCATGGGGAGCCACTTGCACCAGGCCACTATGTCACTTGGGTCAAACGTGTTTTCAAGGCAAGATTACTGCCAGGACCCAGGAGTCATCAGGTAACCGGTAACGAGTAACTGTTACTAACAACCAGACACAGTGGCTTAGGGAGGGGCCTTTCAACAGCTGCAGCAGAACTGATTTGACTGTTCGATAGTAATGTGTTTGTAAGTTATCTGAGAAAGGTACTTGGAGGGGGAACGAGCAGTGTTTTTAATGAGATTCAGCTAAAATTCAAAGGATCTGAACTTCAGATTACAACTGGTCTCTTTCCTCAACGTATTCATGTTATTCACTCAGAACTGTTTCATCATGCTCAAATCCATGAAACTTGGATTTGACATTTTTAAAGTTGGATTTGCATTAGAACGTGCAGGGGAAGCTGGTAAATACACTGTGCCCTTTCTGTGTTGGACAGTCGGTAAGGCAAGCGTCCCTATCTTAAGCCAAGGCCTTTGTGTGATGGTCAGGGTTTGGATGGGCTCTCACCCAGTCTGTCGCAGTGGAGACTGCCACACTCAAAGTGACTGTCCGTCCTGGACACTCCCCCAGGCATGCTGAGCCAGGCCTTGGCAACATTCAGCTGCTGCAAATGCACTCCATGGCTGCCGTGTGAGGGGGAGTTTCCGTCTCGGGTAGCAATGGGGTAGCAATGGAATCTCTTGGAGCCTCCGTGAGCTGGGAGAGTTGGCCCAAGCCTCTATATTTCTTTCTTGACTTGGGCTGTCGCCAATTTGGAACATCATCCATTTGGCTGCTGAATGATGTACTTCAAACTCCAAATCAAAGACTTTGAATGCTGGTCAGAACAAGGGGAGAAAGGCTACAAATACACAGAACCAAATTCATCACCACTAACCCTCTACGTTCTGTTCTGTTCTGCTCTGGGCAGAGCTCTCCTGTAAGGGCCGCTGCTTCGAGTCCTTTGCCAGAGGCAGGGAGTGTGACTGTGATGCCCAGTGTAAGACGTACGGCAAATGCTGCTCCGACTACGAGGAATTCTGCCAAGAAGGTAAGCTGGCCCCAGCAGGTGTGCACACTTACCTCACCCATCAGTGTCACATCAGTCTAATAGGCGGGCTATCTGTCACCTTGAATTTACTACCACATAAGCCGCTATTAACACTAGAAGATGGCCTGAAGACGAGAAGTGGCTGGCTCAGCCAGGCTCCAGGCGTGCAGGAGGTGGCTGCTGAGTAACAGGCCTGGCCCAAGCACAATGCTATTTCTTCAGCTGTGGTTCAGGCTCAGGTTAAGTCAACTAGAACTTGTTAAAAAGCATGCTGCTTCCCGTGTGTGTAGTCTGTTCCATGGCGCCCATTCCAATGTCTGTGCCTGACAGAATCCGTAAGATGGGGAAGACCCACCTGAGACTCCTCTTCCTTGGTGTTAGTCCTAAAGGGGGCCCAGAGGCTATCACAGAATTCACCAGAGGCTGCAAAAAAAGATTTGAACGGTACATTTAGTGAATGAATTGCTTTCCTTTAGCACAAGCTTGTTCTTAACCCCTGCTTGGTTAAAATGAAGAGACGTATAGAGGTGACAGTGAAAACAGGCATTGCTTGCATAATCACCCTAGTGTTCGTTTCAAACAAGCCACACCTCCTGCTGCTTTGGTCAGCAGAGTGTAACTGCTTAGCGTTTTCACTGGAAAGCATTCTAAAACCAACGGAGACAGCACCCTCGCCTTCAGGAACTGTGGGCTCAGCGCTCCTGCACCTCTCCCCAGGCACCCATCACTCACAACCCCACAGCTGTCTTGACTGTGAGACCAAAAGCTAAGCCTGTGCTGGGGCAGAGAATGGGTGGGTGGGGAGGGAGGAAGGTTCCAGAAAGCATCAGGTTAGATGACCTTAGCTCTAGGTGGGGTTTCACTGCGAGGGTCTCAACTCAAAGCAGAGGAGCCACCCGCGGTATCTGCACAGCATTTCACACTGCAGCGAGCAAACCTGCTCCAGGCCTGCCCGAGCTCCTGCTTGCTGGCCTGGGTGTCTCTGCAGAGCACACCTGTCCAGCAAGCCCGGCAGTCCATGTGCTTGCAACAAGAGGACTGGGCCCAGAGGCAGCTCTTCACCTGGCGCCTGCTGGTGTAGGGTGGAGCTGCTGCTCACGGTGGGGGAAGGCACTCCTGTGAGGTGGGAGGAGGGGAAGGGCAGCTCCAGCTCGCACTGCGTGGGGAGATACCCTAGAGAACTGGGCAGCAAGCAAGAACAATGACCTTCCCTCCGAGCTCCCCCACTCAGGAGCCCCCATCCTTTCCTTCTGGTTTCCATTGCTCAACTATCCAAAGGGGCCCGTGGCTTCTCTTCCAGAAAGGAGAAAGGCCGGGGGAAGGCGAACAGGAAGATTCATGCCAAACCGACAGTCGCTTCCCTGTGGGAGGGGCAAAAGCATAACATGAAGGTGGGAGATCTTCACCAGGAAAAACACCGCTCGTAGGACTTTGTCATTAAGAACAAATGAAAGGTCAACAGACATCCAACATGAGACTTGAATGAACATGCAAATTGGAAAACTGTAATTATTTCCTCTTCCCAAGAGCACGGCTGGCCTGTTACTCACAAAAAGGCAGGTGCCTTTTTGATTATGCAACGGTGGCATGGCTTATGTTCATAGAATCAAGTATTTTCCAGGTAGGCCAACACTTTTACAAGTCATGTTGCCAAAACATCTATTTGCAGGTGAGAAGGGACGCTCAGGAGGTTAGCCTACCTGCCCAAGTCACAAGGTAGCCACTTACAGGCCTAGGACTGGGGTCCAGGGCTTTCGCTGCTGAGCCCTTGCTGTGCCATCATCTGTACACCTCGAAGGCTGGTACTGTGTGTTGGCACTTGCCCAGAAGTGACTGGTTTAATCACTAGCGTCAGCTAGGTCCTGCCTGCCCTGGATTTCACCAGCATCTCCTCAGATGCATTCATGCTTTACACAGTGAAAGTTACTGATGAGTCTAAACAAGATGTTAACTCGCCTGTCTTGCTTGGCCTCAGTGCACAATCCCACATCACCACCAACTTCCAAGCCGGCACCTCTGCCTCCAGGAGCACCTCAAAGCATCAAATCAACAACTAAACGCTCACCCAAATCACCAAACAAGAAGAAGACTAAGAAAGTTATAGAATCAGAGGAAATAACAGAAGGTAGGAAGATGACAGATGTCACAAAAGAGTTTTCTTAGGTATAACAGCCTGCAGGCAGACTGCTTACATCAAGCTGTTCTCACAGAACAGGGGCCTCTTGCAGATCGCAAAAGGCCCAGCGCACTTTTGTTTGCTCACGTTAAGCCTCAAAGTTGAAGCCAGAGGCTGCATGTTCATGTAACCGTATCTCTTCCTGATTTACCAAACCCAGCATGACTTTGGGTTAACAAGCAGAAGGAACAAATCTTACTATAGTAAGAATGTATTACTCATTATTATTTACAAAATAATCAGATTCCGTGAGATATTCTGGAGATACAGGAAAGCCAAGAGAAAATGATAAAGCTGCTGTTGACTTATGATTAAGTGCACGTGCCTTGGCTTTAACTATTTAAAAGGTCAATTGATCGTATTACTGATAGATTAAAAGCAGAACCTACTGACATTTGCAGCTCAGACAACATCTCTGTTTGGACTGGCGGGTTTTTTTTTTTTTTTTTTTTTTTTGGTTTTCAATCACAATTGGTGTGATCAACCTTTTTATTTGATTTATAGAACATTCTGTTTCTGAAAATCAAGAGTCCTCCTCCTCCTCCTCTTCCTCTTCAACTATTCGGAAAGTCAAGTCTTCCAAAAACTCAGCTGCTAATAGAGAATTACAGAAGAAACCCAAAGGTTTGAGCATTGATAAAGATCACAGACTATATCAATGCCATATTACAACAGTGTGTGTTGGCAGAATGACCTAGGGGTACTCTGATAAGGGCGGGGAGGTAAATGACTACATGCATTGTGTTAGAAAAGCATCAAATTAGGTACTTCCACTGGACATCAGCTCCCCCTCCAGGAAGTCACCCTGGGAAGCCGTGCTTAAGAGCGGCTGTGGAGGCTCCAGATGAGGTTTTACGCTGTTCTGTCATTCCTGTCTCCTGATGCCAGCTGACTTCCTTCACCTAACTCAACCTTCCTGTGTCTCCAGCCCCATCCCAGCTTCCTTCATTTCACACCACACCCAACTGCAAGTGTGCCATAAATACCGATCCATTGACTTCTTGTAAGCCCCAGTGGACAAGCACTGTAATGCTCTAGTTTGATGCTCTAGTTCCTATACCACCTTCACTATTTGGCCATATTTGGCCAATTCCCTTCCAGTGGACAAGGTACTTGGGAGCAGGTTCTTGCTTCCTGGAATAGATCTCTTTGTTCTATGCTTTATTATTCCCCGGCATTCTAAAATATATTCTCTTGCGGACGCTCTAGATTTCCATGATTTCCTCTGAGCTCTGCAACCAGCTGAAGCCTAGGATGATTAGCCTAGCCAAGCATGATACATGTTTGCCCCGTGGAATTCATCTCCATGTAGTACTGCTGGGCTCTAGTTCACCAATGGGAAATTCCATTCAACTCTCGTTGCCATGGCATCCCTATCACTTCCCTGTATCCCCTGGAGCTGGCAGACAGACGAGCAGCCAACAACCCTGTGTGGGTGAACAGGGCTCAGCAGCCTTGGGGTGGACTCTGGGGTCACCAGTGCAGTCGGAACTCTGATTCCAGCAGGAAGGGACACTTCTAGGCAAGGAGGAATGAGAGGAAGCAAGAAAGGTGAACAGACAGACCTGTGTCATTGGTCATGTTGGTCATTTCACAGTTGCCATTGGCTTCCATGTACTGACTGTATAGTTCCATTTGGGCTTTTTCATCCCTTTTCTCATTTACTCCCTAAAACAGCCCAATAAGACAGGTTGAGAATTTACCATTTTTTTTTTTACAGCAAATTAACAACATATTGGGGGTAGCAACTTGCCTAGAAACACACTAGTCAATAATACAGATGTGATCTTGTGTCTCCATTCAAGGAAAAAAAAACAATAACTATTCAAACTAACAAGATGTTGATGATTTTCTCTAGTGAAAGACAACAAGAAAAAAAGAACTCCTAAAGAGGAACCTAGTTCAAAGCCACCAGCAGCAGACGACACTGGAAGTGGACTGGACAGTGGTGACCCTAAGCCCACCCCAACGCCTGATGTCTCCACCACAGCACGTAGTAAGGTTACCTCACCTCCCAAAGCTACAACGGTAAAGCCAGCAAATCCTAAACCGAGTTCTCCACCTCATCCTGACAAATCCAAAGAGAAACCTCCCAAAACCAATAAGGAGACTACAGCTGAAACTAAGACTACTGAAACAAACAAACAGATGTCCACCAGTGCAAAAGAGAAGACAACCTCAGTTAAAGAGACACGGACCGCAGACAAAACACCTGCTAAAGATTCTACACCCGCACCGAAACCTCCTGCTAAGCCTACCCCCAAAGCAGAAACTACAACGAAAGGCCCTGTTCTCACGACCCCTAAAGAACCTGGGGCCACCCCCCCCAAGGAAGCTGCTCCTACTACTGCTAAGCAGGCAGCCCCTACTACCCCTAAGGGGGCAGCCCCCACCACACCCAAGGAGCCTGCCCCCACCACGACCAAGGAGCCTGCCCCCACCACGACCAAGGAGCCTGCCCCCACCACGACCAAGGAGACTGCTCCCACCACGACCAAGGAGCCTGCCCCCACCACGACCAAGGAGCCTGCTCCCACCACACCCAAGGAGCCTGCCCCCACCACGACCAAGGAGCCTGCCCCCACCACGACCAAGGAGCCTGCCCCCACCACGACCAAGGAGACTGCTCCCACCACGACCAAGGAGTCTGCCCCCACCACACCCAAGGAGCCTGCCCCCACCACGACCAAGGAGCCTGCTCCCACCACACCCAAGGAGCCTGCTCCCACCACACCCAAGGAGCCCGCCCCCACCACACCCAAGGAGCCCGCCCCCACCACACCCAAGGAGCCCGCCCCCACCACACCCAAGGAGCCCGCCCCCACCACACCCAAGGAGCCCGCTCCCACCACACCCAAGGAGCCCGCCCCCACCACACCCAAGGAGCCCGCCCCCACCACACCCAAGGAGCCCGCTCCCACCACACCCAAGGAGCCCGCTCCCACCACACCCAAGGAGCCCGCCCCTACCATACCCAAGGAGCCCGCTCCCACCACACCCAAGGAGCCTGCCCCTACCATACCCAAGGAGCCTGCTCCCACCACAACCAAGGAGCCTGCCCCCACCACACCCAAGGAGCCCGCTCCCACCACAACCAAGGAGCCCGCTCCCACCACAACCAAGGAGCCTGCCCCCACCACGACCAAGGAGTCTGCTCCCACCACGACCAAGGAGCCTGCCCCCACCACGACCAAGGAGCCCGCTCCCACCACGACCAAGGAGCCCGCTCCCACCACGACCAAGGAACCTGCTCCCAACTCCCCCAAGGAGCCTGCCCCAGACTCCCCCAAGGAGCCTGCCCCCGACTCCCCCAAGGAGCCTGCCCCCGACTCCCCCAAGCAGCCTGCCCCCGACTCCCCCAAGGAGCCTGCCCCCGACTCCCCCAAGCAGCCTGCCCCCGACTCCCCCAAGGAGCCTGCCCCCGACTCCCCCAAGGAGCCTGCCCCCGACTCCCCTAAGGCGCCTGCTCCGGACTCCCCCAAGGCGCCTGCTCCAAGTACTTCTCAGACACCTGCTGCAACTACCACCATGCAGCCTCCTACTCAATCAAATGCTGAACCTTCTACTCCGAAGGCAACTACTTCTGTACCTAAAATAACCACTGCAACCAAAATGACAACTACTACTGAAGAGTCTACAAACAAACCTGAAGAATCACCAGACGCAGATACTGACACCAAAGCAACTGATGCCAAACCTCCAAAACCAACTAAAGCACCGAAAAAGCCTACTTCCCCCCAAAAGCCAACCAAAGCCCCCAAGAAGCCTATCTCCACCAGAAAGCCAAACGCATCAAAAGTGAAGAAACCGAAGACTACTCCAACCCCCTCAAAGACAACCACACCATCCTCTTCAGAACTGAACCCTACCACTGTGGCAGGCGCCCTGCTCCAAACCACCACCAAGCCCACTTCCACCCAGAAAGTAGATGTCGCTGAAGCAAACCCTGGAGAAAAGCCTTTTGTGATCCCCGGGCCCCCTGGGCTCATCCCCCTAGTCATCCCAGGTGGCGGGTACCTGGTGCGGGAACCCAGTGAACGCATCATCACCAGTCCCATGCTTTCAGGTAATCATTTGGTACCTGCACTTTTAAACTTGATCATGTCCTTAATATCACTTGGCAGACATATTACCTGACCCCTCACCTCATTAACCCATGGAGTCACACAGCTTCCCTGCAGGAAAGCAAGAGAAAGGATAATCATGTTTACCTAGTCTTCAGAAAACGGAGCACTTACTGAGGGTTAGAAATTCAGTATAGTGGCATTACACAGAATGTTGCTAATTTTACCTGGTAGCCTAGCCTTAAAGCATTATTGCGAAGCAAAAATTTGGATTCTTCCTTTTCCAAACCAAAGGGTACTCAGATTGACACACATCTGCTCAAACACCAATTCCAAAGTCTAATTTACATGAAGAATGAGGTAAGCTGGTCCATTCCAATTCATAACTTATTTCATGTAGTACATTTTAAGACATTATTATGAAATGTAAGAATCTTAAATTGCACCCTTCAAAAACTTCTGTAAGAAATGGAGCCCTGTATAGGATTTGAAAAGAACGTAACATTCCTGTTATTCTGTTCTGGGTCAATTCTTGTTTTGTTAACTTGTCCTAGATGAGACCAATTTGTGCAATGGTAAGCCGGTAGACGGACTGACTACACTGCGCAACGGGACGCTGGTTGCATTCCGAGGTGAGCTGGGTGCATAACGTGTGCTCTTACTGTCCTTTGGCCCAGGTGTGTGTAAGAGTGCTGGTCAGTGGGACGAACTCACTCTATTCATGAGAACCTGAGAACAACAGTTACAACAATGAACAAAATAAGACATTAAAATACCAAATAACTATAACCTCAGAATCTTCCTCACTGCTCAAGTTTTCATCAGTCAGGATGATACTGAGGCTTGTGTCCCTTGCTCTCTATACCTTGGGAACATCTCCTTGGAGATGGAGCTTGCTCCTCAGGAGAGCAACATGACAGCAGCCATTTCAGGTGGCTTCCCTCCTGGGCTCAGCCAGTTGATTCACCTGTAAAAGAAACCAATCATACTTACACAGTAGTGGCTAGAAAGCTTCACGACTCTTTGATCTTAAGCTGAGGTTTAGTAAACGATTCTTAATACATGAGGCAAGGGGCTCATTTCAGCTTAAGCCTGACTTAACAGTACTCTCTCAGAAATGCTTGAATATGGCCTTTGGTGTGCCTACATTTCTTGTCATACAGTGCGTGTCTTGCTCTGTGGTAACATTAAACAGGTTGTTTGGGGACGTTTTCATATCTGGCTTGCAGGCTGACAGATCTTTCTCTTAGGTCATTATTTCTGGATGCTGAACCCATTTCAACCACCATCCCCGCCTCGCAGAATCACTGACGTCTGGGGCATACCATCCCCTATCGACACAGTTTTTACCAGATGCAACTGTGAGGGAAAAACTTTCTTCTTTAAGGTAACCAAAATGTTCTGAGGGCAGCAAGTAGTAATGACACCATTTATTATGCTAACACAAGGTCACCCAAATCTTGGGGTTGATTCTGTGGCATAGTGGGTAGAATTGTTGCTTGCCTGGCCCAGAGCGATGGCTCGATGGTTAAATCCTCACCTTGTAAGCACTGGTATCCCATATGGGCACTGGTTTATGTCCTGGCTGCTCCACTTCCCATCTAGCTCCCTGCTTGTGACCTGAGAAAACAGCAAAGTATTGGGGCCCTGCTCCTGTATGGGAAACCTGGAAGAACCTCCTGGCTCTGGATTGGCTCAGCTCTGGCCATTGTGGCCATTTGGGGAGTCAGCCAGCAAATGGAACATCTTTCTATATCCCCTCTCTGTAAATCTGCCTTTTAAAAATGAAAACAAAAAAACCCTTGCAGCTTCTAATGCTGGTATCTCATCACCCCCTGTGGGCACTGGTTAGAGGCCAGGCTGCTCCCATCTGACCAGCTCTCTGCAGATGAAGATCCAGGCTTATGGCTCTGGCCTGGCGCTACCTTGCCACTTCCCCCGTCTAGGGAGTGGACCAGCGGGTGGAAATCCTCAATCCCTTTCTCTTCTCTAACTCTGCCTCTCTCAAGCAAGGTTTTAAAATAATCACCCAAATCTGCATCTCAGAAGTCTCCGTTTTAACAATTTGATATCAATGATTAATTCAAGCCTCTATGTCAATGCTTTCTCCTTATCTACAACCCATTTCCCTAAAACTATTGACGTGATTTTGTTTTAACATATCAGGATTCTCAGTACTGGCGATTCACCAATGATGTAAGAGACGTAGGGTATCCCAAACCAATCGCAAAAGGATTTGGAGGACTAACTGGGAAAATCGTGGCAGCTCTTTCAATAGCTAAATACAAGAACAGGCCTGAATCTGTATATTTCTTCAAGAGAGGTATATGTTATATAACTTAACAATTACAAAACTTTTTAAGATTTTCTATCTAAAGGGATTGAAATTCATTTTCATATTTTGTTTTCTAATACTTAACAGGTGGCAACATCCAGCAGTATACTTACAAGCAGGAACCTGTCAGGAAGTGCCCTGGACGGTCCCCTATAAATTACTCCGTGTACGGGGAAACGGCACAGGTCAGGCGTCGGCGCTTTGAGCGTGCCCTGGGACCGCAAATGCAAACCATCAGAATCCAGTACTCACCTGTCAGAGTCCAGTACCCGCCTGTCAGAGTCTCTTACCAAGACAAAGGTAACATCAGAGTTAAAAAAAAGTCTCACACGTTTACTTATCAAATGCTCCAATGATTTAAGCTTTATGATGCAACACACATCAGTGTCTTAGTGAGAAACCAAAGATCAGTTCCTCCTTTTTTTGAAGGGGGAAGGGGAGAATGGGTCAAGAAACCAGTTTATTTGTGTTTATTTACCTAGTACCTCTTACCAGGTACACTGCATACAAATATGTTACTCTCCTAACTAAGGGATTAGTGCAAAGTTGTGGTTAACAGGAACTAAGCAAGTCACTGTAGAACAGCTCCACCAAGTCCATGCGATGCGCTCAGTACCCAGGTTTGCCTGCCTCTTTCCAAGAAAATCTGCCACCCTTGACTGAAAATGTCCTTTTCAGGCTTCCTGCATAATGAAGTGAAAGTAAGCACCATATGGAGCGGACTCCCAGGCCTGGTCACCTCAGCCATCTCACTGCCCAATGCCAGGAAGCCCGACGGCTATGACTACTATGCCTTCTCCAAGGGTGAGTTAGCCAGCCGGGATCTCCCACACGGAGAATGTGAGCGGGAAGTTACATCTGGAAGGACAGCTTCTCTTTCAGCTGCTCTAACATTCTTCATGTCCATCACCCAGGCATCCAGCAGGTGCCTTATTTGTCAGAGCTATGCTTACTTGCAATGCTACACAGCTCTCAGAAATCTTAAACTATTCTGGATATCTATCCAAGCCTAGGAAATCTTATTTTGCCTACGATTCCATAATATAAATTACATCAAATGTACTTTTTCAAAAAGATAAAATCCAAGACCCAACCCTAATTTCTGTTGGAAGATCACTCTGTCAGTAAGCAGTAAGATATTTCTGATAGTAAAATGATGAACACTAACTATAATAATCAGCCCCAAATTTCTGGGTTCAAGTGGCTTTTTCTTTAATTAAAAATAATTTCTCTTTTATTCAGATCAATACTATAACATCGATGTGCCTACCAGAACAGCAAGAGCAATTACTACTCGTTCCGGGCAGACGCTGTCCAAGATCTGGTACAACTGCCCGTAGACGGAGGACGAAGGAAGAGCCAACTATTTAAAATGAAGAAGAGAATGACACATTTTGACACTGAAATACATTTTATTAATAAAGCATGTTGAGACAAGCATACTAATTTAAATATAAACATGTTCTTCGACTTGACAATTATTACACTGAACAAATTCGATGATCTTATTCACAGAGTTTACACACCATTTAATTAATATTTCCTCTATTGAGTCCTCCTCTTCCTCCCATTGCATGGCTCAAACCTACGCAAAAACAAAAAGCAAATGAAGTTGAGAGCATTCTTTCGAAAAAATTTATTTATTTCTATCAAGAAAATTCCTTGCGAGGTGAAGTATCTTGGCAGTAGATATAAAGCTGTTAAGATATGCCACATCTTTGATAGAAATCATAACGATTAGATCATTAACAGTTACAGTAGAAAATTACAACTCAGATTTTCCAATTCTTACTGTGGATTTAAGGAAGAGCCAATAAACAGCAAGCATAAGCACGTATTTGTTACACACCCACTGTGCACCGATACGCCGAGAGGCTTGCTACCCAGTGGGTGCACATTCAACATAGAATTGTCCAATCAACCCTTGCAACATTAAAGAAGAGCTGGTAAGCCTAAGGATTAGAAAGTGGATTTTAGTATCACCACCCCACACTCTATCAGTGTATCAGGGCATTACCTCTTTGTCTGTTAAACTGACGTCCACGCACACCTTGTCTTAGTGTTGTCTGAAGTCTCACCCTTCGGAAAGGCTTTGGTTGACTGCTGCTGGTGTCTAAGAACAACATCACACATCAGGAAAGCATTAATTGACAAGGCCAAACATTTGCATGGGTAAAATGCAGATACGCCATTTTGCTTCCAGTATTTAAGCTTTTTCTTTCTAAGCAAGTGCTATTTCAAATTGAAATAGATCCCCCTGACCTGACCAATTCTTATGACCTTATTATCTCTACCATCTTATCCAAGCCACAGTCTTCTCCATCTTGATCACGGCAACAGCCTCTGCACTAGCTGATACTGTGGATCTCTTAGAGCCAGCATGGCAATGCCCTGCTGGAAAGCCTCCAACAGTCCTCACACCCTAAAGTCCTGCCTTCTGCTGCCACCCCCATCAGAACTCTGGCTACTCCGCTCCTGCCACCCTGCGGCCTCACAGACGCCAACTGCTGTTTCCTCACAACACCAGCCTCCAGTAACTGCAGTTTAAACCCTGTCCCTTTTCATGTCTATATACTTAATGCCACTTTAAAGAGTGAGTGAAAGGGACACTCCAGATGCTGGCTCACTCCTCAGATGGTAACCACCATCAGCCTGACATTTCATCACGTCTTTGCACAGGTGCCCACGCACCTGGGCTGTCTGCTGTTGCTCCCCAAGCACGTTAGCAGGGAGTGCTGGGCAATCTAGGTGGTGCTCATTTGGGATCCTGGTGTTTGCAGGCTGTGACACAACACTGGCCCCTAATATTGCCTACTCTAAGTGATGCTTTAGATGGAACTGCATTCACACAGCAAATATTTGCTAGCCAAATGACTGCTTAGACTGGAAGGTATGTTTTATATTTTCAAAAAAAAAAAAAAAAAAAAAAAAAAAAAAGCCACTTAAAGGCATTATAATTCCAACAACCTGTTTATCTTCTCATGTGAGCTCGAACAAGACAGAACGCCTGAGCGAAGGTAATTCTCACAGACATCAGACCACAACACCAATCTGCCATGTGACCGTGGCGAACCCTCCTGTGCCCGAGTCTTCAAGCGCACAGAAACATACATGACAACTTTTTTCTCAAAGAAAGCTTAAAAACTGGGAAAAAGTCAAACTCTGAAACTACTTCCATCAGATTTCAAACATTTTTATGCAGCAGTGTGCCCCACCTTTCAGCCCTCCACACATCTCGTGTGGGACCCTGATCTGTAGAACACGCAAGCCGGAAGCTATTCTGGTTCAGACAAGAGCATGGTCCATGTCCGCCCTCCTGCACCTCCAGCACCCCTAGGGGCCTGGCAACGCCACCAACCACCTACTGCCAAGGCCCTGTCCAGAAGACACAGGGGGAAGCTATTCTGGGATGGAAGCATGCGGTCCACATTTCTGACTGCCCGGATCAATAGAATACTGATTCAAGTAAAAAGCAAGTTTCCTTTAATAATAAAGTAGACTTCTCGTAACACATTTTAAAATCCAGAGAACAAACTACTGATCTGTCAGAGAGCAGCGTCTCGTGGGTGTGCCGTGGCCCACGTGGGACCTTACCTGCGGAGGAGCTGGAGGGAGGCTCCTGGCTGGTGGAGGGCAGATCCGACTCCTCGGAGGCCTGCACAGACTCTTCTTCTTGCTGGCTGTCAATTTCCAGGCCGGCTTCTGAACTAATACTAAAAAAGGAAAATAAACGATTAGAAAATACAAAGCTGATTCTAAAAAGTCTCTTCCATTGCTCTCAAACTTTTTTCTGCATGGTTATTACTTGTACGATGCAGGCTGTGTGGCACAGTGGTTAAACACCACGTGGAGCTCGTACCACATACTGAAGGGTCCGGGCTCCACAGCTTCCTGCTTTGCCGGCACACCCCGGGGGCAGCGGGTGAGGGGCTCTGCACCAACGTGGGAGACTCAGAACTCCCTGGCTCCGGGCTTTGGTTCAGTCCTGGTCACTGAGAACATTTAGGGAGGGCAGCAGTGGCTGGGACACCAATTTCTATCTTCAAGATAGAATGTAACAAATAAAAACTTAAAAAAAAAAATTAGAACTATTCCAGCTCCCCTCTAACTAAAAAATGCATCTTCTGGTAGTTCTCTCACTTGGACATGTTTCAGTTTAGCTGCTATTTTTTCTGGTTACCTTTTCCTTCTTATCAAGGATGTTCACATTCACTCACAGGGAACACATTATACATAAATCCCCCATGAAATTTCAGACCTGCAGGGTCCTGGCTATTCCCAAGCCTTGAGGCAACCAGCGGCTGCCACTCCCTCCTCCCTGCTGCCCAGAGGCCAGTGAGAAGGGCAGTCTGTCTGCTCACTCTTTTCATCATTATCAGTAACCACCAGCTGAGAGGTACAGGGCAGTGTCTGTGTGGGACTGGAGTCAATGCCAAGTTCAGCTTGAGCTAATAACTAGCAAAATAGCCTAGAGCTCCCAGCTGGGTGTTACCATCTGTGTAATAATGGAGAATCCATTGCAAGAATCTCGTGTGGGTCAGAAATAAGTGACCTGCACACACGGTCTAGAACGGCAGTGAGCAGTCTCACCAAGGTTTATAACCCATCACACAATAAGCAACAACAGACCCACATTTCTCTGATGTGTCAGAGTTGCCTTATTATCCCTGGCCCTCTACCTAGAAGTGTGGGTCCTAGTCCTGGCTGTACCCCTGGCCACGTGGCAGCTCACTGCTTCGCGTTCACTTGTGGCCGCTGGAACACCTGTGTGAAGCAGTGCTTCCTGTGTCAGCCTAATGTCCCGTGTGAGGGCCACTTCAGAGCCAGCCATGCACCCCTGGTTTTCACAGCAGGGCTCCTTTTTTGGTAGAAAATCCAAGGAGTCAAGTCAACAGAGGGGTATCAGTACCTTTAAAATGCTTTGTTTCAGTGAATGTTATGTCATTTTCAGAGACATAATAGTTCTAAGGACTGCCTTTAATAATGATCACAAAGTTCTAAAATATGTCAGTTTATTCAAGGTAGTATTTAAAAACTTATGGTTTACCTTATTTTCTTAGTAGGATGCTAATGAAAATAAAGCTCAACTATTTCTTGGCTCAAAGGAAACAAATACATTAGGCCTGACAAACCTATAGAAAGCAAATACAAAAGTAAACTCTCACCCTTCAGACTCTGCCTCCACAAACACTTCATCTCCATCATCCCCCGCAGCAGCGTCATTTGTGGTGGATAAAGCGCCAGTGGATGTGGTCACCATGGGAACGGACTGCGAGGCGTGCTCGGAGGCATCCGACGTGGCACTTTCAGTAAACACAGTCACTGCAGGAGAGAAGCAGCTTTCACTCACGGCTCATCAAACTCTCAGCCAGAAGCTTCTTCATGGAATGTGAGCTCTGCTCACGTGCCTTGGATACCCACCAGGGGCGGCCACTTGCAGAGGAGTAGTGGGAACGCTCCGGCCACCTGACTCCTCTTCGTGAGCCAGGAAGAGGGGGGTCTCATACATCCCCAGACCTGAACATAATACTGAATATTAATGAGCAGTTAAAGAACATAAAGCTGCCAAAATGCCAAGTAATTAGAAACATTGAGTAGAGATACACAACTTTGTTAAAACCTATTATTTCTGTCAAATAGTGTAATTTAAACATACTCTTTAAGCTTTCTAACAACAGTAACACTATTCTTTTCTGGAGATTTATTTTTATTGGAAAGTCAGATAAACAGAGAGGAAGACAGACAGAGAACATCTCCCATCCGTTGATTCACTCCCCAAGCAGTTGCAACAGAACTGAGCCAATCCAAAGTCAGGAGCCAGGAGCCTCTTCCTGGTCTCCCACGCGGGTGCAGGGTCCCAAGGCTTATGGGCTGTCGTTTACTGCTTTCCCAGGCCACAAGCAGGGAGCTAGATGGGAAGTGGGGCCACTGGGATTAGAACCAGTGCCCATATGGGATCCCGGCATGTTCAAGGCAAGGACTTTAGCTGCTAGGCCACAGCACCAGGCCCAAGGTTGTACTCTTAAGAATGCTCTTAATAGTTCATACATGCAAATCCGACTGAGTAACTAACAACAAAGCAGGCACTATCTGACCATCTATCTCTCGCCCACAATACAAGACACTATTATCCCCCTTTTGCTAATGACACTGCAATGAGAACAAGGTAACTTCACCCAAGATCACAAGCTTAGACAACTGTACCACCTCAAGTCTAAGAAATTATCCTAATGTCCAAAGTCACATGATATTCTCAATTTATACAAAACCAACTCACAATTTCATATAATAGAGGCCTGCTGTGTTAGAAACTAACATCACTGATAACCAGGGGAGGACTGTAACATACATTTATTGAGGCAGATAAATCTTTCCATTTTACAATATAAACCATAAGCATGTATGTGCAAATATGTGTACACACAAACACACCCCATGTGCACGACCAACTCATATGACCTTAGCAGTGCAGAAAAAAAGGAGCTACACTGACTACAAGCAGCATTGTTTTAGTCCACATTCTTTAAAATGAATGTCAAGGGAAATAATTCTACTGGTTTTACAACTTGAAATAGGAATGTTACAAATATCAAACTAGGGGCTGCACTTCTGCCCACGTGAAAGCAGTTCGTAGTGCCCATGTGAAAGCAGCTCGTAGCACCCACGTGTACTTTCTGGCGCAATACACACTCCTGCTTGCATGTCTGACACTAAACCCGAAGCGGGAAGGGACAAAGTGCAAATTACGCTCTCAGAAATGACAAGAACTGTGTTCAGAAAGTGCCCGACAGTAGCAAGCACAGCCTAGCACAGGGGTCGTGTAACTCGGTTGCAGCAGGTTCGCGCTAAGCACAGGGAGTGCAGGAACTACTTCTTCAAGCCACCCACCTCCTTGAGAAGCGAGCTGGCCAAGATCGGAGTGACTAGAACTGGTCTGTGGCATATCTTCAGGTGGCCCAAACCGGAACCGGGGAACACCAGCAACCTGGGGGGAACTGCATGGGCAGAAACGTAAGACAAAACTGACACTCACCCTGCTTAAATCTCAACATCGCAAACAATGCAGGAAGAAGAGGAGCCAACAAGGGGTGTGCTGTGCTATCAGCCATCAATGAAGTCAGCTATGATTTACAGCAGAATTTCTCAATCCCCTGGGACCATGCCTCATATTTCTTGACTTTTCTAGACAAACCCCCCGAGAATGACACTCCCCAACTACTGGAGTGAACTGCCTCTTCATCTGAACTAAGAAAGCCTACTGTCTCCGTCCCCACCCCCACTTCCAAGTGCCTAGGTTGTAGTCCGCTGCCCTCAAGTGTGGCCTTCACATCACCACCCACTGTCGGCAATGATCACCAACAACCATATTTTAAATTCTCAATTTATGAGGTAGGAATTCCTGCATCGCTCAATCCCAGCTTAGGAATGAGGCAGTCAAGACGCAGATGCTGAGGGGCGTGCTACTCCTGGGAAACGCGGAGCTCACAGCCGCCAGGGCATAGACTCTAGGAAACACGCTCAGCGGCTGCCAGGCTGCCCTGACATTCATTTTTTTTTTTTTAAAGATTTTATTATTATTGTGAAGTCAGATATACAGAGAGGAGGAGAGACAGAGAGGAAGATCTTCCATCCGATGATTCACTCCCCAAGTGAGCCGCAACGGCCGGTGCGCACCGATCCGAAGCCGGGAACCTGGAACCTCTTCCGGGTCTCCCACACGGGTGCAGTGTCCCAATGCATTGGGCCATCCTCAACTGCTTTCCCAGGCCACAAGCAGGGAGCTGGATGGGAAGTGGAGCCGCCGGGATTAGAACCGGCGCCCATATGGGATCCCGGGGCGTTCAAGGCAAGGACTTTAGCCGCTAGGCCACGCAGCCGGGCCCGACATTCACATTTTTTAAAAGTAAAAATTAACCTTTTGCAATTTTGACTTTATACCTGTTGGTCTAAGTATATGTCCAGAAAATTAAAAACCAAAACCTAGAAATATTAAAATGTGCAATGTGACACTTCAGTGGTTCAAACAATCCGATGATCAGGTCAGGATAACAGGTGTAGCCGTCACTTCAAAACATTCAGCACTGCTTTGTGTTGCGAACACTCAAACTCCTCTTCCTCGCTATCTCTGAATAGACTTCCCTAACATGATATCCTTAGCCCTCACACATCAGCAGCGTACCACAGTAGGGCAGAGGAGTCAACAAATAGAGCAATCAATCAAACGGTACAGAAGCAAACAGCAAAGGAGCAGAATGACACAGTGTGCCGCTAACTTACTGGATGGCCTCCGCAAACCCGTCAGTGCGATGTGGCACCACGAGAGTTGGAGTACTTGGGACTGTTCTGTCTTCGTCATCGAAGAAGTGCTGCTGCTGAAGAGAGCAGGGGCCAGGAATGTTGAGCAAGCACGCGACCCACACGAGGGCAGCTGGGCAGGTGCAGCGCCTCCACTCACCGTGCCGCCTATCCCTGGAGTCAGCTGAAGCCCGCGCCCGACAGACTGCCGCCGTGCCATCTGAACTCTCTGTGTGCCAGGAAAGGAATCAGGGTATCAGCCGATACAGCTTACCTGCTCGTGACCAAAGTAACTGAAGTTTCAGCAGACAGGTGGCCATCTGGACATCTTCTCAAGAAAAACTGCTACTAAAATCAGTGGCCAATTTTCTAATTATTTGTATTGTCACATTAACAGAAAACATCTCACGACCTAGATAAACTATTCACTGACACTTAGATAAAAGCCAATGTGTTTGTTACTGATACGTGAAGGGATTCGTGTCCTGTCCCCTCCCTGAACCGCGCACGTGTACTTGTGAGTCTGATGTACTTCAGCAAACAGCGTTCTGGTCATTTCCTAAAGTGCCCGGATTACATAAACCTGCGTTAATAACTTGTGTTAAATACCTTTACTTGAAAGAAGGGCAAACACACTTTCCTGTGACTCGCCATACCACCGAGCGATGAGTCAACAGAGGCGGTGGCCAGGGGTTCTGTGCAGTCCTCATGGGCCCAAGCCCTTTGGCCAGCACTGCCTGCCGCCTCCCACGCTGTGCACCAGCCACAGTGGGAACTGGAGCGGAGGCAGGATTTGCTTGGGCCCAGGAACTCCAACATGGAATGCCAGGCATCTCGAGGGGTACGTACCTCAACTCCTGTGCCAAAGGCCTGCCTCTCTTCATTAACTTTACAAGTGGAAATAATCTGTGATTAAGCGAATGAGTTCATTAAATAGAAATTTATTTTTTAAAATGTTGATTCTTAGAGCTCAAGTTGTCAAAGCAAGCAGTGAGCTGCAAACAGTATTTTACCTGAAGAAGTAGCAACTGTAACTTTACTTGCTCTGACATAAACATCTCAATCTGTATACAACTTTCAGTAAACCGCCCTTACAGCACACTCAACTTACATGTACTAAGTAACCACCATGTTTTAAGGCAGAAAGCAGAAATTAGCTTTAGTTCAACAAGTAAAAAAAAAAAACACAGTTCATCTCGTTCTTAAAAAAAAAAAAAGCCAGGATAATCTTGAAGAGGGACAAAAAGCCAGGACTTTTCCTTAAAGCTCATTTTCGAGGGCGACCAGCGTCCAGTCCTTGTGGTTGAGTACCTGCACTGGTGGGCCAAGCTCCTGTGGCGGCGCATGAATGGTCAGCCGAGGGGGTAGCGGGTGCGGTGGGCGCCTTGGGGACTGGGGCGCTCGAGGGGCTTGTCTTTCAGATGCTGACGACGGCTGCTGGTCTCTGGAAATCTCCTGGGACAAAGACTCCGCCGGCCCCGTGCTTCCATCACCTATGGGAGACGAGCAGCTCATTCCTGAACTATCAAAGTAACCGCACAATAAACTATAGGCAATGCTCCCTTCCCACTGTCCCGGCCAGCAGCAGCTGAGCAGGGAACTGAGCAGCTCTGGACTTGGCGGGCCACAGGCCTACCAGGATCAGTGTGGGGCCCTGGTTTGAGTTAATACAGAGCAAAAGCAACTTAGGCTTTGCAGATTTCACAAACTGGAACATTACTCTGTGACCAACACTGTGGAAATGCGGGTTTCGACATAAAGGTCAGCCCACTGGGTCATTCCTGTAAACAACCCAGCAGAGGGGGAGCAGACCGAGCAAGCACTTTGATGAAGAAGCACCATATTCTGTTTTCCTTAAATTCCAAAGTTTGTCCTGCATGACAGAAGGCTGAATTAGGGGTAGCACAGACTGCAGTGCTCTGTGAGTGTGGGGTGCAGGAAGAGACCCCCCTCGGCTCTAACACGAGGCTTCAGGGCAGCCATGATTGTGCTCCGGGTCCCGAACCTGGGCTTCAGCTTGTTCACACAGGTATCCCGTACACACCACCTCCACTCACTAACTCAGCCACTATGCTGACGTGCTGATCATCAAGCCAGGATGGAGGGAAGGGGAGAGGGAGAACAAGTCTCCTGCAAGCATCCTGGTGTCGGGGAGCAACGGCCAAGAACGTTAGCCCTCACAGGAGTCTATACTTCAGTGACAACGCCTAGAGATGAAAAGGAAACTTCTCTGCATTCCAATCTTGTATTCCACAGAAACGCTGAGTCGACAAAATGTTTATAAAGCTTGAATCATACTCAATGATCAATTTCTCTCCTCACTTGTCTTAAAAAAGAAAACTATTCATTATCATATGGCCTAATATTTGCTAGCTTTTCCCTTAAGAAATTTAAAAGTGGGGCCCGGCAACGTGGCCTAGCAGCTAAAGTCCTCGCCTTGAAAACCCCGGGATCCCATATGGGCGCCGGTTCTGGTCCCGGCAGCTCCACTTCCCATCCAGCTCCCTGCTTGTGGCCTGGGAAAGCAGTTGAGGACGGCCCAATGCATTGGGACCCTGCACCCGCGTGGGAGACCTGGAAGAGGTTCCAGGTTCCCGGCATCGGATCAGCGCAGCACTGGTCGTTGCGGCTCACTTGGGGAGTGAAACATCGGATGGATGATCTTCCTGTCTCTCCTCCTCTCTGCATATCTGACTTTGTAATAAAAATAAATAAATCTTAAAAAAATTTTTTTAAAAGTGGAAAGGGATGTGCCCTTATTACGTGCATTCAAAGCAGCACATCTTTCCTTTCAAATACTCGGACTTCTAAGAAACTCGATGGTTTTGTTAGTTTAATACGCAGTCTCACTGCTAAATTTGGTTCAGCATCATTACCTGCAAAACCAACGCTGTTGCATGAGGTGATGGTAATTCTTTCATTTCAAGGTTTTTTTTTTTTTTTAAATTTCAAAGCTAGATTTACAGAAAGGAGAAACAGAGGGAAAAGTCCTCCACCCAAGTCCATGGTTCTTCCTCCGCAGAGCTTCGGCCGCAATGGGCACAGCTGTACTTATGTAGGGCCAGGAGCCTCTTCCAGGTATCCCACGTGGGTGCAGGGTCCCAAGGCCTTGGGCCGTCCTCGACTGCTTTCCCAGGCCACAAGCAGGGAGCTGCATGGGAAGTGGAGCTGCTCGGCTTTCCCAGGCCACAGGCAGGAGCTGGACGGGAAGTGGGGCTGCTCGGCTTTCCCAGGCCACAGGCAGGAGCTGGTGGGAAGTGGGGCTGTCAGGACACCAGTGCAGGTGGAGGATTAGCTCGATGAGCCAGCATGCTGCCCTGATTGTAACTCTTTCAACTACATTTTAGAGTCCAGTGCTGAGCACAGAGGTGAGAGGCCAGCCTTCCAGGAGCCCTCGTCTGAGCACTGGCGTGAGCTCTGACACAGGTCTCTGCCATCCAGGAAAGACCCGAGGGGAAATCCGGGCTCACGGCCTGGGCCTGACTTGGCCACAGCGAAAGTCAGAAACCGGAGGATCTCACTCTTTCTCTCCTTCTAACACCATCTTTCAAATAACTAAGCATTAAAAAACAAACAAACAAAAAAACCATATAGGACACATTTTAAAACAATAAAAGTAATTTTCTCTAATTTCCATAGCCATTTAATGCCCACCGTTCAGTTGACCTCTAGGACTTAACTTTTTTCAAAGATTTTAATAACAGCAATACTGTGTTTACCAAGTTGTTCTTCTCCCACTGGAAAAACTAGGCAACACTGGACAGCTGCAGCATCCACGAGTCTGGGAATGCAGCTTGCTCAGACTGATCTCTTGTGGCTGTGAGCCGTTATTTCCATTAGAAGTCAGAGATTCAACGTCATATGGCATTTACAGTAGTTTAGAGATTTGAGGGCTGGTGTGGTGGCTCAGCAGGCTAATCTTCCACATGTAAGTGCTGGTATCCCACATGGGTACTGGTTCATGTCCTGGCTACTCCATTTTTAGTCCAGCTCCCTGACTGTGGCCTGGAAAGCAGTGGAGGATGGCCCAAGTCCTTGGGCCCCTGCACCCATGCAGGAAACCTGCAGGAGGCTCCTACTTGCTTCCTGATCAGCTCAGTTCTGGCTGCTGTGGCCACTGAAGGAATGAACCAGTATTTCTCTCTCGATACCTCCTTTTCCAATGAAAATGAATAAACCTTTAAAAATTCATAATTTCAAATGATAGTACCTAAGAGCCACAAATATAGATTTCCTTGAGGGCATAATGGTGACAAAATGAGACAAGAGTCAGTGCTTTGTCAATTTACTGAATGTTTTAAAATTTCTAAAATGTTTATTTATTGAGAAGTAAAGAGAGACACAGAGAGACAGATCCCATCTAATTGCTGGTTCCCTTCCTACTGCCTGCCCAGCCGAGTCTGTGCTAGGACAGAGCCCGGAGCCCAGACCGAAGCCCAGCCCGGAGCCCCTAGCCCAGCCTGGAGCCCAGCCCAGAGGCCAGCCTTGGAGTCCAGCCCTGAAGCCCAGACTAGAACCCAGCCCTGGAGTCCAGCCGAGTCTGCGCTCTGACAGAGTGAGGAGCCCGGAGCCCAGCCCCAGAGCCTAGCCCTGGAGTCCTCACCGCCACCTCCAGTGCAGCTCCAATCTGAAGCAGAACCAGGACTCAGACACAAGTACTTCCGGCTGTGGGAAACCGAAAGGCGTCCTTGGGACCACCCTCCTCAACACCCACCCAAGATGCTCTAAAGAAGAACAAGTCTCACCGCCATTTTGCGAATCGGCAGCTCTCTGGTTACTCTCTCCTCCACCCATACTTTCTTCTGTTTCCGTGCCTGGATCGGTCCCCTCACCACCCTAAGAATAAAACATGACTTCAGCTTCAATCATTCGTGGAAGTACTGGTGAAGAAATACCCAATAGTAACCAAAGTAAACCATGAAGCCAAGCTTCAAAGCCGCACAAGCTCTGGAACCGTGACGAGTCCCCGCATCCTGGGAGAGCTGTGGTCGTTACCTCGGCCTCGTCGGCTTCATAGCCGTCGTTACCATCTGCACTGCCAGTGCCCTCGTTACTGTCTTCACCCTCGTCTCCCATCCCCGTGTCATCCTCGTCTTCATCATCATCTTCTTCGTCTTCTTCATAATCCTGGTAGAGAAATCCGCAAGGGTAAATGAAGATACTGCATGTGGCCCGCGTGTCTGTACGTCGTCACCTGGGCCAGGACACAGGTTTGTCCAGAGCGCTGCGTGTGAGCAACCAGGGGCAAGCATCGTCTCTGGGCTGCCCACCAGACAGCCCAACACCACCACTTGGGAACGCGAGATCATCCAGGATCCCAAGGAGTTCATTTTATCTCACCTTAAAACAGGTGAGCTGGGAGAGAACAATGAACTTATTATACATCACCAGCAATTTTTTAAAAGTTTCTTTATTAAAGTCTCAAGCTGTCAATTTAAGGTTACATTTCAAAATAAAGCACAAAATTTCATCTAAAATGTATTTCATTCAATTATGTATGCTATAAAGTATTTCAGAAATGGACTACAGACCTCTAAGAGGTAAAGAAAAATCCATTTTTTAAAAGTCTCCACAGTGCTGACAAATTCCCAGCCATCTCAAAAGGAGACTGTGGTACTCCCGAGCCACTCAGGCTGTAAGGCAAGAAATACGGCGTACTGAATCAGGATTTAGGATTCAACGCAGAAGTGCAAGGATTTGCACACTTTCATTTCAAACCACGTTTATTTACCTCATGCTCCCCGTCACTTTCATCCTCTTCCTCCTCTTCATCATCACTGTCAATCACAATGACATCATCCCCTTTGCCCTGGCCATCCTGGGACGAAGCCGTTGTCTGCTGGTCGGACTGCAGGGGCCCCAGGGCCATCTGCAGAGACTGTGAGGTCTCTTCACTGTCCTCCACAGGCGTGTAATCTCCCTGGGTGACTCCCTTTAAAATTAGATGGTCAAAGCAAAGGCTAAGAATGGCCTAGCAGTGTTCTAAAAACTGAAATCAAATGGTAAAGATGACAAGCCTTTCTGTTTCTTCACTGTCTTCCTACAAAAGAATATTTTCTAAATCTTACTGGGTAATAATGAGAAAAATACATATATACAATCTTATGACAGATATAAAGCAATTCTCTGCATATTCTATTTCTCTAAATTCGTCTTATTACATATTGTTTTTATTTTTAATGTCTTAAAATTTTTAAGACTTGGGCCAAACGTGGGAGCCTAGTGGCTAAAGTCCTTACCTTGAACGCACCGGGATCCCATATGGGCGCCGGCTCTATCCCAGCGGCCCCACTTCTCATCCAGCTCCCTGCTCGTGGCCTAGGAAAGAAGTCGAGGACGGCACAAAGCCTTGGGCCCTTGCACCTGTGTGGGAGACCCGGAAGAAGCTCCTGGCTTTGGATTGGCTCAGCCGTGGCTGATGCAGCCATTTGGGTAGTGAACCATCGGACAGATGATCTTCCTCTCTGTATATCTGACTTTCCAATAAAAATAAATAAATCTTTAAAAAACATTAAAAAAATCCTTCATATTATATATTTTTATAGGGCACAGCAGAGTTTTCCAACACAAATCAGAGCATCAGCACTTGTGTTTCCTGTCCTGTTCCTTGTATGGGACACACAAAACATGGCGGTGAGCAATCCTTCCCTCTGTGCTGAGGCCCAGTGACCCATCTGACCTTGGCCAGTGTGCTGGCATCCATCCACCCTCCTTGACTCCTGTTCCTTTCTCAGCGTCTAGAAAGCTGTACCCTGAGGCTCTGATGCATTTCTAGAAATTCCTTCCAAGACAGAATACGTATTTATTTTTGCCTTTCTTCATGTATGATAAAGATCTCTAGTTCCACTAATTTTACAAACTATGATTTGAATTTTTCCATAGATATGCAGTACTATAAAAATTTACATGATGTTTTATTTTTGGCTAAATATTCAATAAAACCAAATTTTTATACAAGCTAATAACCATGTATTCAGAAGTAAGATATTCCAAAAAACTATGTATATCATAATGGAAGTGATGACTATATCACATTCTAATTTAAAAAAACCCTCAAATTGACATGCTTGTTTCCAAAAAGCAACACTTATGAACATCATATGCTTCATTAGCAGAAAATGAAAAGCGCAACCGCAACCCGAGCAGCAGTGCAGGAAGGGTGCGGCGGGAGCCACACGGTTCAGGTCTGAACTACGTCAGCCTCGAGAAAATGCTTTAACATGATTTTAAAATAATTTAGCCAAGGTTGCCAATTTAAGAAATTCACATACTATCTCAAATTGCTCCTTAGATACAACACCCTCTGAAGAATCCACAAAACAGATGTCCTCATGCGTGACCTCATCAAAAAAAGAGTTCACTTTTGTGTTTTTAGTCAAGAAAAACTGGCAAAATTAAGGTATAAAATCAATGCATCTCAGAAAACAAGATTTATCTGTAAACATAATTACTTATGATGAGTTTCACACAATATTTTAATTTTACAGAAGTTAGAATAAAACGTTCCTGAAATTTTGTAAAGCAAGTATTGTTTCTCAAGTTAAAAGAGCACAGTTGGAAACTAAAAGCCCGAGTTCAAAAGTCATGTGAACTTGTCTGAATCGGGTTCCAACTAAATTGTTTTTTAAAGATTTATTTATTTTTATTACAAAGTCAGACATACAGAGAGGAGAGACAGAGAGGAAGATCTTCCGTCCTATGATCCACTCCCCAAGTGACCGCAACGGCGGGTTCTGTGCCGATCCAAAGCCAGGGACCAGGAACCTCTTCCAGGTCTCCCACACAGGTGCAGGGTCCCAAAGCATTGGGTCGTTCTCGACTGCTTTCCCAGGCCACAAGCAGGGAGTTGGATGGGAAGTGGAGCTGCCGGGACCAGAACTGGCGCCCATCTGGGATCTCGGGGCGTTCAAGGCGAGGACTTTAGCCATTAGGCCACACTGCTGGGCGCCCTAAAACCAAATGTGTAGTGCTGAGTTCCATGCTAAGTATTAGTTCTAAATGATCGATCTTATGTATGGATTCTCTCATCTTGTAGGGCAAACAATACAAAGAAAGCAGTGATATTCTGAACATGTAATATATGGCAGCCAACTACTTCAGGTCTTGTACAATATGAAAATGCTACACTTTTCCACAAATGCCGTAACTGAGCATTAACTGGACACACAGCTTATTCCAAGTGGTAGAGCTAGGAACAGAACCTAGGGAAGTCAAAGACTTTAGTTGCCTTTCGGGGGAATGGCAAGCAGAGATCAAAAGCTCAACAAGTGTACAAACGCATCTGCTTCCATAGATTAGGAACAGCACAGGATAACCAAGTGGGCACAGGGGCCAACGAGCACCCTGGGCCTTCTGTACGTGGGAACCGGGGCCCTCCAGGAGCAAAGCCATTCTTCAGAGGAGGCAAACAAAGCATGATGGCACTGAGACTTCTAGATCTTTCATTAGCTATGAAACATGCTCAGTTTCAATTAACTAAAAGCGACAATCTGTCTTACCTCTCCAATGGAATCCTGAGAGTCCTGGTTGTAGGCTGGCGGCTCTGCCTCTCCGTCGGTACTTTCCTCTGCCACAACTTCTTCCTGAATATCAATGTACAGAAATGATCACCACAACCATACCCTGGGTGAAGAGTTACCTGTGAGAATCCTTACAAAAACAAAGCTCAAAGTGATAGTTTTATGCAGCTAGGTATCAGCAAAGTCCATTTCATTTATAAAATACAAGCACAATCATAATCCTCTCAGTATGAATATTTCACTTAAAAAAATAATTTAGCCTTAAAACAAAAAAGGAATAATTCTGGATAATGTTAGAAAAAGATGGTAGACAATAGTTTAAAAGATGAGTAGGACTATAAACTTGCTTTAAATGAAGAAATAGCTTTGAAATGGGATTCAACTTATTTCTGCAAGCACAGTGAGTTCAATAAGCAAGTGAGGGGTTTCCAGATAAGACATTTATCCTCACAGTGTTATCCGCACTGAGCTGTGTTGGAAAGCCCAGGCCGGCAGTGGGGATCATGGTGTTACCCGCATTGAGCCATGTTGGAAAGCCCAGAGCAGCAGGCGATTCAGTGTTATCTGCACTGAGCCCAGGCCAGCGGCGGGGATCACGGTGTTACCCGCACTGAGCCGTGCTGGGAAGCCCAGGCCGGCGGCGGGGATCACGGTGTTACCCGCACTGAGCCGTGCTGGGAAGCCCAGGCCGGCGGCGGGGATCACGGTGTTACCCGCACTGAGCCGTGCTGGGAAGCCCAGGCCGGCGGCGGGGATCACGCACCTCAGTTCCCACGGGGGTCACACTCTTCAGCTTCTTGGGAAGAGGCATCTCCACTGTGTCCTCAGAGACTTGCTCCGAGGCTTCTATGGTATTCTCTTCCTCTTCCTCTCGTGTGCGTTTTGGCAAAGAAGAACTTGGAGTGGCTGAAACTTTGAAGGTAAATCAGAACTCTTGAATCACTTACAAAATAAATGAAAAAATATTTCAAAAATAGCTAAGGAGGTCACTTAAGTAGAGGACACAGTAACTATTCATCGCACAGTTTGTTTCGATTTCTTATATGAACAAAGAGCAGCTTCCGTGCTGAACCAGTGTTTTAATCCTTGGCCAACAAGCCATCAACTCCAGTTACGGATGATCCCCTTGAGGGCACCAGCAATGATCACTGACAATGTTTACAAACAAAACCCCAGGGCTACTTGAATCTTCACCACTGCAACAAATGCTTAGCTTTAACTTCATCTGAAAGTCCACCTTACCAGTCCCAAACACTGCTGTGGAGGTAGAAGGCCGCTCGACCGGTGAACTCTGAACGAGCTCCACTATGCTGGGGGAGAGCTCCTGATTTGCAGGCTCAATCTGAGCATGACTCTGCTGGGTGGGCTGCACAAAAGCCGTGGCCTGTGTCTGCTGCTGAACAGTCAGGATGGGCTGAGAGATGGAAGGCTGGACATTAGGACTTGTAGAACGGACAGATCCACTAGTGCTTCCAAACACTGGGACATGCTCCACAGGCCCTTCGGACTGCATAGCTGAAAAGCAATTGCGTTATGTTTAATGTGAGTCACCCCCTTTCAGCACAGCTGGAGTCATTTCTTTTGTAGTTATGATTATACTTCTTACCACTAATCAGAAAAAAAGGAACAGTAAAGGTTATGTATTACACATCTTTGAAGACATTTTGGGTTTACATTTGCTCAGGCAGACACAGAGCAGGGGAGGAAGAGCAAGAAACAGAGCCTGTGTGTGTGGTTCCACCTGCTGTCCTGCGCTCCACATGTCTGATACTGCTGGTGGGCCCAAGGCCAGAGCCGGCACTGGGAACTCAAGTCAGCTCTTTCCCAAGAGTGGTGGGGGCCCAATTACCTGAGCCATCACAACTCTTGCCCAGGGTTTGGTCTTTGGCACTAATTTAATGGTCAGGAGCCAGGGTCAGGTACTGAATTCAGGCATTCGCAAAATGGGATGCTGGTGTTTTCCCATATTGGGCCAAATGCTGTCCCAGTATCATGCAGTAAATTGTTTTCTACGTTAGCTAAGTAAGCACGTGGAACTCTCTACATTTATTTTCCCATGTCAACTTGTAACTAAATAGAAGTAACTAAAATTCACAAGCCCAAAGTTAAGCAAGACGCTTTCTTTCACCAGGCCTGTTTGCTTGTGGCTGCCTCCTCCATCAGGGGTTCCAGTCCTGGCTCTGCTCCTGACACAGCTCCCTACCGAGCTTCCCTGGGAGGTGGCGGTGAGCCTCCCGGGGAGGTGGCGGTGTCTCGGGTACTTGGAGACCCGGACGCAGTCCCAGGCACTGTGTACAGTCCCCGGTGGACCAGCAGATGGATGCTACTCACTTCTCTTTCAAGTGTAACTGTAATGGGTACAATGAATACAAAATGCCATGGGAAGAAGAAAAAGAAAGCAACAAAGCCAAATTCAGTGAAAAAAACCTTATTTGGGCTGAACCAGTAATGAAGTATGGTTTTCCAAAATGAATTTCATGTCATCAGTATCAGTCATTAGAAGTGGACACTTTGCTATAACCTTCAAGGGTGGGGCTAGTGTTGTGACGCTCACGTTTCCCTGTTGATGGCCCAGACCCCTGCCACCCATAGGGAGACCTAGAAAAACTGCTGGTTCCTGGCTTTGGCCTGGCCCAATGCCGTTCGTTGCAACAATCAGTGGAATGAGGTAGCAGATGCAAGATTCTCTCTGTCTCTCTCTATCTATACACACACACACACACACACACATAACTGCTTCAAGTGAATAAATAATAATCCAAAGGGAGGTAATTATCCCTTTACACACAGTTTAAAAACAAATGTGGTTACATTAACAAGGATGCTAGCAATCATGTACCTCAAAATACCCGCACTCATTTTTACAATATCTGACTTAAGCTTCAGTGGAAGCTTCATGTATCACCGAGGTAACCATCATCTTCTTCATGAAATCAAAACCCCATCTGATAGTATTTCACCAACCTTCCTGCGATTCCACCTGTGTGGTGGGCATCACTGTGGCCGTCGGGGTGGTTGTGGGGTTTGTGACCGCTGCAGGTGTGACCATTGGGCGGATGCTCGCCCTGGGTGTTGACTTACTGCCAGCCATCGCTGCAGCTGTTACTTTACTTGGAGTAGACACAACGGGAGTCGGCTTAATATTGGCTGTTGGTGGGTCTGAAGTGCTGGCACTTGGAGAGCAGAAAACACAATAATGACTGACCAAGAAAGTACTACTGAAATGTCTCTTGTAAAACACAATCCCAGCCTCTGTTCGGATCCATGCATCCACGACCAAGTCAGGGCACGCTTCCACTTCTTCGGTCCCTGTCACGTGCACAGGGAACCCGGATGCAGTTGCTACCTTAGCACCGGCCCAGACAAGCTCTTGCTGGTGTGAGCACTGGGGAACAAACCAGCTGATGGAAAATGTATTTTTCTCTCTTCCTTTCAAACAAATAAACTTAACAAATCTGTGCAGAGGATATTCTGGAACGTATCTGATTGCTGGAATCCTGCTTTTCCTAATTGCACGGCATCTCGGGGTCACATCAGAGATGCGAGATGTTTCCTCCGTCACAAAGATCTACCAGATAGGCTATACACAGGCTGAAAACAAGCACAGCCACTGATGGTCCCTTAGGATCTACACTAGGCTACAGTACAGATCTCCCTATTTTCTCTGTCTTCTTCAGGCTTCATAGAGAAAAACAGAAAGAACTAACACTTACATCCCCCTTTCCCCAGAAGCTGGGGTGGTTTTCAACGTGATCTGCCTCTGCTGCTCTGGGACCTAGGAAGACAGAACATGGATCTTTGTGTCTGTTTCCGAAAGCCACTGAACAGTGCCCTGCAGATGCCACTGCCCATGCCCACCTTGCTGGCAGGCTCCTGGGGCTCATCCCTCTGCTCAAGGTGCCGTTCCTGCTGCTCTCGGAGCTCCCTCTCCAGCCGGCTGATCCGACCTTCGTACTGGGACTTCAAGGCAGTCATGCGCACATCCAGTTCATCCTTCTGTTGATCTAAGGCTCCATTCCTTTGTTTAAGTTCCTCGTTTTCTTTAGTTAGCTGATCTTTCACACCTGAACCAAACCCAAGATTCTGTTAACACTAGAACCAAACACTAGAAATGCATGCTTACTTGGCACACAGCTCTACAACCCCACTTCACCATCTATATTTGCTCGCACATCAATATCTAGATGAACAAAGTTCTAAACACACCCACCCATGTTGATTACTCTAATACAAAATAAAATACACTTCCTCCAACAGAAAGATGTGACTTCTCTTAATAAAAATCCCAAAAAGCTGAAGAACCCTAATTAGCAGAAACTTTTTTAAGAGTATATTTATTTTAGACCTGGAGTCGTGCTCAATAGGCCAATCCTGCACCCTGTGGGGACAGCTTGTGTGCTGGCTGCTCCATTTCCCATCCAGCTCTTTGCCTGTGGCCTGGGAAAGCAGCAGAGGATGGTCCAAAGCCTTGGGACCCTGCACCCGTGTGAGAGAGCCAGAAGAGGGTCCTGGCTTGCAGCTTTGGATCAGCTCAGCTCTGGCCATTGCAGCCATCTGGGGAGTAAGCCAGCAGATGGAAGATCTTGTCTCTCTCCTATTTATATATCTCTCTTTCAAATAAAAATAAATTTCAAAAAGAAAATTTACTTGAAAGCCAACATTAGAGGGGGAGAAATGACAGATACCGTCTACCCGCTGGGTCACTCTGCAGGGCTGGGCCAGTCACAAGCCAGGACCAGGCACTTTCAGGTCTCCCGACAGCAGTAGGGTAGCCAGGACATGAAGTGGTGCCCGACTGGAATGCTGGCAATGCTGGTAAGGATCAGCTTGCCACGCCACTGTATTGACAGATGGCACAGGCTTTTATATGGCCTTTAGTATTTCAATACATTATTCATCACTGAGTTATCAGATTTTTCACTTAATATCATAGCACATACGCATTCAACAATTTTTTGAAGTAAGTGGGGAGATATATCTTGGAGATCATTAAAAAGTACACACGTGCCAGGTTACAGCAGGCCAAGTTGCCCGGGAGCCCCGCAATCCCAGTCCGAGGGCTGGTTCCAGTTCCAGCTTTTGGGATTCCCACCCCGTTTCCCACTAGCATGTTGGGCATGCAACAGATGGGGACCAAGCGCTGCCACAGGAGCTCCAGATGGGACTGCAGGTTCCTAGCCTGGCCCTGGCTGTCTCCTGCACACCGGGAGTGAACTCCTAACTGAAGACCTGTCTGTGTCGCTCTGGCTCTCAAGTAAGGAAACTTTAGAAAAGAAGTGTACACACACACACACACACACACACACACACACCCAAGGTAACTTCATCACTTGAAAATTAAGACTGCTAACTAAAAAATCTAATGTTTAAACCTTACACACACAAAGTCATTTACACTACTTTTTCCTCTGTGGTTAATTTACAGCCTGTGTCACACAATCCAAATGTTACCATCAACTTCAACACACAAAGCACAGAGGAATTACCAGCCAAGTGTGCAATCTTGGACTTGGCTGCCACAATGGCCTTCCTGGTCTTCTCCTCCTTCTCGGTGATCTGCTGCCGCAGCTGCTCCTCCTGCGTGGCCCGCTCCTGCAGGTCCTGGCGCAGCCGTGCTAGCTCCGACTGCAGCTGTGCCGTCTGCTCCTGCACACTTCTCGCCTCCGTCTCCTTCTCCGACAACGTCTTTCAAGGGAAAAGAAAGCATTCACCATGTAATTCAGCCAAATTACTACAAACTCTGTGTCCAGAAGCTCCAAAATCCACCACTAATTTTAAATCAAATCAAATACAATAAATATCTGTATAAAAATGACAGAAATCAGCAAAATGTCTACTTTTAGATGAAGAATATTTACGCACGTGAGTCATCCAAAGCTAAGACAGATACAGGATTTCTTTCGGTATGCAAGAGGGAAGGCCCAGGGCCCACTGGTACCTTCTGCAGAGTCTCTACTTGACTCTCCAGGGACTTGGCCTTGGCCTCAGCGTGGCTGAGGGCTTCCTTGAGCTCCTGCATCTCCTGCACTGAGACCTGCTGCTCCTGATGGTCTCCGGAAGACTGAGCTGACGTCTCCACGGCCTGGACAGCAAGCAGGAGTCAGGGAAGTCACAGAAGTCAGTACGCACATCTTCTGAGGGTATTACAAAAGCAATTTTCCAATTTAAAAATCACCCTATTTACTCTGAGGAAAGGGAAAGACAGAGAGAAAGCACTGACGGACTCACTGACAAAGGGGATGAACTTGAACCTGCTGGTCCCTGAATGCCACCACAGCCAGAGCTGGGCCAACTATGAGCTGGGAGCAGGCAACAGAAGCCAAGTCTGCCATGTTGGTGGCAGGAACTCAAAGAGCCGTCACCTGGTATCCCCACTGAGTCTGACCTGGCAGGAAGGGAGTGGCCTGAGCCAGGGCCAGTATCTGACTTGGGCTTCTCCAACAGGTTAAATGTTAGAATAACAGGTAAAATGGTCACTCCTTCCCTCAACGTGATTTTTCTATAGAACAACTTTAATGTCCCTAAAGTTTATGGTCTTTTACACAATTCATTATATAGCTAGTCAAAATGATGCACTGTAGATGAATCTGTGACACAAAAATATATTTTAAAAATAATGAATCAAGTGGAAAATCAGAGTATAAAACAATGTAAGGAAACATGTTCTCTGGAAAAAACATTACATATATGTAAAGAAAAACAAAAAGTGTTAATTGGTTAGCATTAAGAGGTTAAAATGTTGAAATCTTTTCTTTATATACTTTCAAATGCAATGCAAGGAAAACATGCAGGTTTTCCACTTGAAAACAAGACATGAAATTTTAAAGGTTTTTTTTTTTGATAGGTAGGGACAATAAGCAGCTCATTTAGAGCTTCACGAATCACTACTTTTGGGGACTGGTGCTTTGGTACAGCAGGTCAAGCTGCTGCTGCCCATGACCCAGCGTCACACATGGGGTGCTGGGATGGAAGCATTCTAGCTGCCCCACCTGTGCCCCAGCTCCTCACTGACGGCCTGATGGTCCAATCGTTTGCGCCCCGGCCCTCCTGTGGGAGACACACATGTAGTCCACAGCTCCTGGACTCAGCATGGCCCAGCCCGGCCCTTGAAGCCTTCTAGGCCATGAACCAACACTCCAACACTCCCCAGAAAAACCTCTCTTCTCTCCCCACAACCTCTCAACTTTCACATAAACAAATCCTGAAAAAACCCCAAAACATCCAAAACCAATATTAAAGTGTACCACTTTTTGGAGATGTACAATTTTAACCAGAAATGATTTTATGAGAATGTAATTCTGAAAAGGGATAGTATGCAAAATTTGACAAATTAAATCACCTAGCATTTACCAAAATTGGCCTGAGCTTATAACCTGCTTTTGGATATTTTATATAACATGAAACTAAATAATGGTAACCTCGTAGTCCTATGAGTTTGGAATCTGTATACCAGGTGACTACACTGAAGAGAATACGCTGGAATACCTTATCCTGCTGGGCTTTGAGTTCTTCATACTGAGTCTTGTATCTGCGTCCAATCTTCTTGACTTGAGTAATAGTTTTGACCTTTTCTTGGATATCAATTATTTTGGCATCTAAATCCTTCTGGATGGTTTCTTTTTCAGTTTTTACTTTATTTAATTCTTCCTTCAGACTTTGGATTAAATTCTGGTTGTTAGTCAAGGACGCATTTGATCTTTAACAGAGCAAAGGAAAATGAATAAATGAAGGCTTTGTTTCAAAGTCTGTAATTTTATGCTTACATTGTATAGCTTAAATAAAATTAACTAAAAAAGTTCTTACAATAACAAAATCCAAATTACTGACACCCCCTTTAGGAAGCCTGCAGCTGCCGCTTACAAGCTCCTGCGTGGCGAGAGCAAAGCTTCCCAGCAGCCAGGTGGAGGCACCCGGACGCTCGGATCTGCTCCACACCAAAGTGGCACTCCTCTGCTACAGCTATTGCGTAGGGCGAAGCTTTTTCAGTAAATGGACACATACAATTAATACTAGGCTTTGGGGGATGCATCCAATTTTTTTTTTTTAAGTTTAAAAATGTAGAAACCGGGCTCGGCAGCGTGGCCTGGTGGCTAAGGTCCTCGCCTTGATCCCATATGGCCGCAGGTTCTAATCCCGGCAGCTCCACTTCCTCTCTATCTCTCCTCCTCTCAGTTTATCTGACTTTGTAATAAAAATAAAATAAATCTTAAAAAAAAAAATGTAGAAACCATTTTTTTGCCTACAGGTTGTGAAAAATCAAAAATGAAAATCAAAACGAAACCCTAATAATGAAAGTTATTGTGACCATTTAGAAGATAAGCTGAGTTTTTGATTCACACCGTGTAATTCCTTTATTAAATCACATCGAGCCTGATTATACAAGAGAGGAAAGGCCACATGGAGAATTTCCTATTCCTAAAGCCCTTTCCAGCCAGGAGGCACTGGAGCACCTGCCGAGCTGACTGCACGGGCACAGCCTGGCGGAGGCCTGCTTCAGTTACCTGGCAACCTCAGCCTTCAGTCGGCCAACCTCCTCAGTCAACTGCTGAATCCGCTTCGTATGGACTTCCTTCTCAGAAAGGAGCTTTCGATATTCCTCTGTATCTGGATCTTTCTGCTGATTTACCAGATGCTAGATGGCAGAAAAGCACATTTGCTTTTTTAGGTTTTATGAAATATACATGCTGTGCCAGAACATGGCTTATTTGCATCAGGAACTGTGCATATAAAATGAGCAAACACCAACTTCTGAGACACTGAGTCAAAACTGTTTTTAAACCTAAGAGGTGTAGCAAAACTATCTTGTCATAATTGATGATTATCTTTTCATACTTATGAATGAACATTTCAGGTTAGCTCAATAAAGCCAAGTTAAATAGATACACTCAGAAAGCCTTTAATATTAACATTAGAAGTGTCAGATTTCACTCAAGTGGCTGTAAGAGGAAAACTATACAGATTATCCTCCCTCCTGACTTTTCAAACTGTTGGCATAATAAGAAATAACTTTACAATTCTACAATGCTAGGCAGATAGCAGTGCCTACTACCGTTCAACAGCTGTTTCTAGGTGCCAGCTGCTGTGAATGGTTTCATAGGTACTGAGTTTTTTGTCATATTGAGAGCTACTATTTTATAAATGAGGAAAGTCACACCTTGGAGCGGTAAAGAACTCTCCTAAACCACATAATTCTACGAGCAAAGCAGATTTCCACCCTCTTGCTGAATCAGAGCCAGTTTCTAACCACACCAGGCTGGATGGTTTCATTTCCCCAAAGTGGCTCTAGTGGACAAATCTTCCTACAGTGCTTCAATAAACTATCACGTCTAAAATATTTTAGAAAGACACAAAGCTACAACTAAACTAACAGACTGTGGGAAATAAACACCTGATTTAAAAAATGTACAGAATGTAACCAAAGACATGTTTTGAAAGTAGCTCCTGGATTATTTGGTTGTTGTAGCTCAGCACTTCAGACCCATGTTTTCGTGTTTCGGGGCAGGTGCTGACTCCACTTACCTGGTTACGCGCTTTCCACCGTTTGACATCCTCTTCTAGCAACTTCTTCTCTGCTTGCAACATGCCGCTTTTCTCACTGAGCTCAGCATTCGCTTCCTGCAGGGGCAGGATGTCCAGCTCCAGCTTGCGCACCTGCAAGTAGAGCCAACACCTCCTTGTCAACAGTCATTTCCAACCCCCTCAGGACAGCGAGCGCCTGCTCTCAGCACACAGACCTTTGCTTGCATTTGCTGCAGTTCCTGCTCCAGCCTCTCCTTCTCCTCTCTCAGCATCTTGTTGGTCTCCATAACGACATTCATTGTCTCTGTTTTCTTCATCAGTTCTTCATGCTGAGCCATAGTTTTTGCAGTCACCTAAAGGTTGTGAATAGATACATCAACATCAAACAACTGCTTTAAAAAAGGCTTGTTTTTCTCTACTAGTTTTAACTCTCCTGAGAAGGTAGAAAGGACTTAATTTCCAAATTTTAAGACTAGCACTTTTGAAAGTTCTCCTTTTTCTATTTCTTCTGTGATATATTATAACCTAACCACAGAGTTCAGATATAAACAGAGATACTACAAATCCTGCCATCAAATCAGCAGTACCAATACTGGGAGTTAAGGACATCAATTCAAACCTGGATTTATTATCTTGCTACAAATTTTGATTAGTAGTTTTACAATGATTTCCAGTTTTGTAAAAGCTGGATGGTGTAGAGGAGGACATAGACAGAGACAGACCAGGACAAAGCCACATGCCCACAACTCCAGCTGAGTCCATCATGTGAGTGACAGACTCAAACACTCAAGTTAGCACCTGCTGCCTCCACATTGCAGGAAGCTGCATGGCCACAGAGGAACCGATCCAGGCCATCTTATGCGGGCACACGCCAACTGGCATCTTGGCCATTTCCATCATCTGGTTCCTCTGCTGTTTCAGCAGCTGGGTTCTCAGGAGTCATTCTGCCATCCCGGGGAACTATGAAGAACTGCTTTTTTCTCTTGGGAGTAACGACCCTGCTTTGTCACAGGAGGTCACTTTCTCCCCACAAGTTTAAAACTGTAACAGTTTTCATGGTGCCAAGCTACACGGCTCATGCTCACTCAGGTGCTGTATTATCCTCAATGTGACTTGACTCTCCCCTTTGTCCAAAAGCTGGCTTCTCCTCTGTCCACGCTCAGGGCACGCACCTGGACCTTCTCCCTTTCCGTATTCAGACTGTCCTGCACTTCCTGCAGCTCTCTCTCTAGAAGTTCAACTCTCTGTCGATAACGCAGACTCTCCACCTGAGCCACCTCAAACCTCGTTTCAGCGATTTCTTTTTCTCTTCGTATAAATCTGTAAGAACATGTTTGTGTAAATCTTACTTGAATTAAGAAATAAAGCCAAAAACATACGGATGTCAAGTACTCGAGTCTGCCCACATCCCAGCCTGCCTCCCACTGAACTGTGGTACCCTGGGTGAGATACTTGTACATAGAGAAAATTTTTCCTTTTTTAGTATTAAATTTAAAACTTTCAAAAACAAAACAAAACAAAATAAAAAAAGAAATAAAGCCAACATGGTAACACTTCAAAACCTGGATCATTTCTACACTGTATAAAATCATACAGATGACTTTTTTCACGTTTTCATTAATAATAAACAATGGGAAACAGAATTTCTTTTTAATGATGTCTGAAGACATCCACACATTTAAAGTGACCTGAGGGATGAATTCACTCAAGTTCCTCACCACCGCATCAGCTTTAAGTCACTTACTTGACGTGCGAAAAGTGTCCACTAACTGGACAGCAGTGACTCTGTTGTCCGAAGTGAGCATTGTAAGTAGACTATGGATAAGGTACCTTCCCAACACAGGCATGTGTAGCTTCACTTCATAGCCTTAACAAAGAAATGAAAATATTAAGAGCACACTTGATTTACCTGAGAATTTCTAAAATTTGTTCCTGTGATTTCCCTTCCTCACTGAGAGAGAAATTCAGTGGGCCTTGCACACCCTCCTTCATGGAGGCCACGACCTTGTCACTTAAGTTTTCAATCTGATCATGAAGTAACCGGTTTTGTTTCTCTAGATCTTCACAGCGAGACACACACTTAGAAACTTCATCCTGCAAACCAACATGGCATCACAACAGCAAACTAGCACTGCACAGTAAAATAAAAACAAAAACACAACACCCAAACCCAACTCTCCCAGTTCCCCAGAAACTCTATTATGATCGACGGCGATACCTTTAGCATCCTCTCTCTTTCTTCCCAAGATGCTTTACACTCCAACAACTGGGATTCTGCCTTCTGGGCTGTTTGTTCCAAATGCTGACGGACGGCGGCCATTTGGGAAACCTGCTGCTTGGCGGCGTGCAGGGCTTCCACATCTGCGGCATGCAGCATCAGCTCCCGCTCGTACTTGTTCTGGGCCTCCACCGCCATCTTAGCCTGCAAGACAGGCCGCCCCCGCGGACACAGGGTGAGCATCCCTGAAGGTGGCCAATACCTTTGGGAAAGACGACCTAAATGTATCTAGATGGGAATAATTATAAGCTGTACTGTAACCAAATAATAAAATATTGAAAAGCTTGAGAAGGAAACAATATTATGTAGCCAATCTCAAACTTCCGTTAGACTCAAAGCTGCCTGTAACCCCATCGTGTTTCCTATAGCCACACATGCACAAGGAAAGAAAACTGGAACACACAAACCTGCGCAGGTGGGCTCTGAATTACAAGTACAGACTAAAACCTTCTCTGAAATGCCTGGACTCTGGAATAGATGCATAGATTCTGTAACTGAAAATCCAAAACATGACTTTATCTAAAACTGTCCGAGCACCAACAGGGAGGAGCACAGTCTGAATTTCAGATGTCCAACCCGTCCGAATATTGTTTGATTTCAGTTTATAATGTTATGTTGTTTGGCAACCAGATAATTAATGTTGTGATGTGATGTGTGTGTATTTCTGCAATAGAAATGTAAGCAATAAAAAACAATAGCCAAAATGAGAATCTATTAACATACCACCCAAATGAAAGATTATCAATATTTCATTTATCTCTCTCCATTTTACCAGTTTTACAATCAATGTCTTGGGCCCGGCGGTGTGGCCTAATGGCTAAAATCCTTGTCTTGAAAGCCCCGGGATCCCATATGGGCGCCGGTTCTAATCCCGGCAGCTCCACTTCCCATACAGCTCCCGGCTTGTGGCCTGGGAAAGCAGTCGAGGACGGCACAAAGCCTTGGGACCCTGCACCGGCGTGGGAGACCCGGAAGAGGTTCCTGGCTCCTGGCTTCGGATTGGTGCAGCACCGGCCATTGTGCTCACTTGGGGAGTGAGTCACTGGACGGAAGATCTTCCTATCTCTCCTCCTCTCTATATATCTGACTTTGTAATAAAAATACAATAAATCTTAAAAAAAAAAAATCAATGTTTTTCCCTTCACCAGAACCAGGTTTTATTTCTCATTAAACATCTCACGTGTGCTTGTGCAAGTATGTAAACACACACGTCAGGAAACGAGGCCTTGTCTTTAAAGGTCCCAGCAGCGCATGACAAGCTCCTGGTGCAGTTGAGGGGCCGTGTCTGTAACGAGGTTATCTGGGAGAGCGTCTCACCACATCTGGAGGACTGCAGCAGCTGAAGACCCTTGACAATTGCAGGTGCACTTCTATTCCTGCTTCAGTTACTGCACACTTCACTGCTGGCCCTCGACTGATCTGAGCCACGTTCCCTGTCACTGGAGATCATCCTGCAGTTTTCTAAGCCCCGCCACTTGCCTGAGAAGTGCCCCGGGAGGAGGCGGCACTCACCTGCTGCTGGCAGTCCCGCCGGGCTTGCTGCTCGTTGCTCAGAGCTGTGCTTGCTCTCTGCAGAGCCTCCTGGACTTCATTCTGCACGCTAGAAAGTGTCTTCTTCAACTCAGATAACTGTGTGGTAAAAGTAAGATTAAAACCAGAGTTAACAACAAGCTTACTTGGAAAAACACTGGAGAAGGAATTTGCAAGACTTAATTAGCACCAAGGGCTGCTGTTAAATTCAAAACTGTTACATATAGCTTGATGAAATCTACTGCAGAAATCCTGCCAAGCCACACCTTGAGAAGACTTACCCAAGAAAGCACGGACACTGAGGAGACCCCCATCTGCTCGGCCCAGAGGAAAAGCAAACGGAGACTGTTCATGAATTTGTCGACAGAGTGTGAGGTAAAGAGGTCACGGGAAGAACTCAAACCCCTACACGAATGAAGCAGGGTTAACGTGGCTGGGAGCCGGCTCACCTGCTGTTCCATGCTCTCTACGGCTCTTCTCTTCTCATCCTGAAGTTCTTGTTTTTCCTTCTCTACTTCCATCAACTTCTTTTCCAACTGTGTCTGAAACTCAGCTGATTCTTTTAAACGAACTTCAATGTTTTTACGTACTTCTTCTGTCACCTTCAACATATTAAACAATACACACTTAATTCTAGACCATATTGGTTTCTCCTCACCCAAATGGGAGGCACTAAGAATAAGGTGTGCACTAGAAAAAGTGTCCATCAAATGCTGATGACAAGATTAAAATAAGTAAGGCCATTACACCAATCCAATCTACAAGCATAATCTGTTCTGAACTTGCCTACTAGCCATTTTTTTCTTCTGGAGTGCGTGCCAATTTTTAAAAAGACTTCATTTAAAAGGCAGTGATGGGGTGCTGGGAAGAGAGGACGGGGGCAGAAGAGGAGAGCAGTCAGCTTGCAGTGGCTGCATCTGGGCCAGGCTGAAGCGAGAAGGCTGAAACTCCATCCACATGGGTGCGGGTGCCCAAGGACTTGAGCTGTCGCCTGCTGTCCCAGGGAGTTGGGGAGCAGCAGTGGACAGGCTTGAGCCAGCCGTACCATATGGGACGCCAGCGTCTCAAGGGACAGGCTTGAGCCAGCCGTATTATATGGGACGCCGGCGTCTCAAGGGACAGGCTTGAGCCAGCCGTACCATATGGGACGCCGGCGTCTCAAGGGACAGGCTTGAGCCAGCCGTACCATATGGGACGCCAGCGTCTCAAGGGACAGGCTTGAGCCAGCCGTATTATATGGAACATCAGCGTCTCAAGGCGGACAGGCTTGAGCCAGCCGTATTATATGGGACGCCAGCGTCTCAAGGAACAGGCTTGAGCCAGCCGTACGATATGGGACGCCAGCGTCTCAAGGCGGACAGGCTTGAGCCAGCCGTATTATATGGGACGCCAGCGTCTCAAGGAACAGGCTTGAGCCAGCCGTACGATATGGGACGCCAGCGTCTCAAGGTGGACAGGCTTGAGCCAGCCGTATAATATGGGATGCCAGCGTCTCAAGCAGCGACCTAATTCACTGCACCACAACCCTCGTCCCCAAAATTTCTAATTGGTCACCTCTCCTACAACCCTCACATCTAATTAACAAACACGCCTAATCCAATACTGAGGTTACTCTGCCTATACACTTTGATCTTCAGTGATGCCGACCACATCTTTGCATTAGTTTTTCAAATGAACACAAAATTCTGGTAACGGCATGGTGTTTAAAAACTCAACAGTTCTCAATAAAGACTTGGAACATAACTTAACGTGATAATAAAAATCTTTCACATCTTTTTTTGACTAATTCTATAATTATATACTCCTTACTGTTTGATTTCAATATAGCAGCCATAGTGTCAGTATCTGAAGTCATGTCCCGCTGGCTGAAGAGGGACCGACTGCCCCGTGCCATCTAAGCCCCCAGACAAGGCCTCCTTCAAGTCACTGCGGCAATGCCATCTTTTCCGGCTCAGCCACGTACGCCCAGGATACAGACAGACATTCCTGGATGTCTCAGCATTAACGTGCTTTTCAGCTACAACCTCCCACGCTGCGAGGACTCTGGGTGCCTGTCTCTTCAGGCTTATGACACCCCAACTATTTTCAGTGAAATGCTACCAGCACAACTCACATCACGTCTTACACGATGTATGAAGGCAGTTGAGAATCATGTTCAGATTCAATTTAGGAGAGATCATACCTGTTTCTCCTTGTTCAGGGATTCTTCTAAACTGGTAACCATTGCTCGATACTGCTCCACGTTGCTGGTACTTGTCCTGAGTCTCTCCCTCAGGTCATTCACCTGCTCTTCCGCCTGCCTCAGCTGACTGACAAGGTCACCCTCATCTTCCTTCTCACCAGGCTGACCTGTAGGACACAAATGCTTTCAGAGAGGACTGTTCTCCAAGAAACTGGGAGGTCAAACGCAGAAGACCACCGAACTATCGAAAGCACATTTCAACCCATGCAGAATATAAAAAGTAGACACTTTGTTATTGATAACAATAATTTCCTGAAGTGAGCACTATCATTACAATCTCCTTTTCAAACTCTAGGATCCCACAATGACGGTGGTTCCACTCCCAGCTGTTTCACTTCCCACCCAGACCCCTTAAGCCTGGGAAAGCAGTAGAGGATGGCCCAAAACCTTTGGACCCTGCACCAGAAACAGCTCCTGGCTTGGGATCGGCTCAGCTCTGGACACTGCGGACATTTGGGGAGTGAGCCAGTGGATGGAGCATCTGTCTGTCTCTCCTTTTCTGTAAATCTGAATTGCCTTTCCAACAAAAAATAAAATTAAACAGAATAAGAGTGTGCTAGAACATCAAACATTAAGTTCTGCTTAAAAAAATATGTTGAAGGGCCCGGCGCAGTGGCCTAGCGGCTAAAGTCCTCGCCTTGAAAGCCCCGGGATCCCATATGGGCACCAGTTCTAATCCCAGCAGCTCCACTTCCCATCCAGCTCCCTGCTTCTGGCCTGGGAAAGCAGTTGAGGACGGCCCAATGCATTGGGACCCTGCACCCTCGTGGGAGACCTGGAAGAGGTTCCTGGTTCCCGGCATCGGATCGGCGCGCACTGGCCCGTTGCGGCTCACTTGGGGAGTGAAACATCGGATGGAAGATCTTCCTCTCTGTCTCTCCTCCTCTCTGTATATCCGGCTTTCCAATAATTGCGTGGGATCTCATATGAGCACCTGTTTGTATCCTGGCTGCTCCACTTCCTGTCCAGCTCCCTGCTTGTGGGCTGGGAATGTAGTAGAGGATGGCCCTAAGCCTTGGGAACCCGAAGAAGCACCTGGCTCCCAGCTTTGGATTGGCTCAGTTCTGGCTGTTGAGGCCCCTTGGGTGGGAGATCTTTGTCTCTGTCTCTCCTTCTCTCTGTAAATCTGACTTTCCAATAATAATAATAAAAAAAAAGCCTCATAAATGGTTTCAAGAAATGAAAAACTCAACATTCCTTAGTTGGTGCCATGAGAATTATTTTGAATAGATTGCAAATTTATTCATGTAAAAAAAATTAAGCTTTATTATATGAACAAGAAAAATTCCTTCACTGGAATCCATAAATAAGGTTATTCACTTACAGCACATATTATAAAACTAAAGGAGTCTGTTTTATTTGCTTATTATTTACCTTTCCCAGTTCTCTGTGAGGACTGAGATGCAAGCTGGACTTCCATGTTACTGAGGTGCTGTTTCAACGCAGCAACTTCCTTTTGAGCATTTTTTAACAGCTCTTTCGAGTTCGCATGAAGGTTTATCTCAGTATCCAGCTGTCTCTTTGCATCTGAAAGTTGAACCTACAAGAAATAATACATTCCTTTATAAACACTCTCAGATTCCTAAGTAACCAGAGTTTTTTTTACAGACCCCCAACGCTGCCCCAGGAAGAGTTACGGGAAAGATTTTCCTCCCATCCTTAGACAAACAAAAACCCTGAGAGAATCCAGGAAAGGACTCCTATCCCCAAGACGGGGAGCAAAGAGGTGAGCTCTGGGATTGCTCCACACCGACTTCACCAAGTTCCCCTGTAATGACACAGGGAAGGGGAAACAAGGCCGAAGCCAGCAAACTCCCAGAATGACGAATATAGTCCCGAGTCCCAGGGACCACAAGAATACAGAGGACACACAGCAGACAGAACAGCCAGGAAGCATGCAGGGTAGGATGTGGCATGAACATTCAGGACACATGTGGGAAAACACGAGTCCAGCAGGGGCCGGAGTGAAGGATGCTGGTACTCACACCAAGTAACACAATGCCCTGGACAGTGGGCCCCACTCTCAGGAGCTCCCACCTCAACAGCGGAAAGGAATCACTTGGGCCCGCGTAAGGCATCACAGAGTATAAGAGTCAACCGACTTCCAACTAACTTTCCCACATCCCAGAACAGCTCAAGAAAACTCAAAGGAATACAAAACTTTCCAACACTTAACAGGGTAAAACTTACAATGAAGGACACCCAAACAAAATTTAGGAGGAAAACAAAGGAAAAAGAGGAACAGAGTTTTCAAGTAGTTTTTTCAACAGCACGCTTGCACGTGGACGGCGAGCCGCCCTCGGGAGTCACACGGGGGACTCACATCCAGGGCCCTGGTCACAGTGCGCTTCTGCTCCGCCTCGTTCTCCAGCTTCTTCTTCAGATGCAAGACCTCCTGCTCCAGCTTCTCTACCTGGTTACCAAGCCTCTGCTTGGTCTCTGTTTCAGATCGTTCCAGTATTCCCTAAGGCAAAGGGAGAATATTTGGGTAAGTTGGACAACAGAAGCAGTACAATGAAAATCAAAAGCTTCAGAGAATTCCAGGATTATAATTCACTTTTATAAATGACAAAACAAAGGCACTGCAGAACATTTTCCCATTAAAACATTTATGTAACAATGAAAAAAAAATGAAAGAGATCTGAATACTCATTTAAAGTTCTAAGGAAATTGGGGTCCAATAAACTGTCCTGTAAAAGGTGAAGCTGCACAGGGCCTTGTAAATATCCTAGTATCGGCACCACAACTTGCATGACCACATCAGTTGGGGCCAGGTTCCGTCGAAGCCAGCAGCCAGCTGCCTCTGCTTCTTGAGGCCTCCAATGCGCATGACAGAGGTCCAGGATACTGACCCCTTTCCCATGCCAACAGCAGGGAGCAGGGTGGGAAGCAGAGCAGTGGGCAGATGACCCAGTGCCTGCAGGCAGGCTGCCACTGCTGCAGTGACTCGACTTGCTACAGTGCAAGGCCAGCCCCTCAATCCATTCTTCTATATAAATACACAAAAAGTCCTTAACATTCATGACCATGCTGGATGCCAAAAGTGACAATTATACATCTTCAAATTAAGCCAACTGAGACACAAAGTAACAAAGTACCTAAATCTAACTTCTACCAACACTTCCCTCTGCACCCAAGGTTTGCTGTTACCTGAATTGTCTGCAGGTTAGTCAGCAGCAGGTTTTGCCCTCTCTGCTCAGCCAACAGAGACTCTCTTTGCTGGGAAAGCCGAACTTCTGATAATTTGAGCATTTCCTTTTCTTTCTTCAAATTTTCAGCTCTTACCTTGAGGCAAACGTAAAAGAAAAAAAAATGTTGGAAGACATGGTGTCAAACTGAGTAATACAATTACAAAATTATTTTTTTCCTTATTACATGATTTCTGCATGCACCCGATACTGCCTCCCTCAATATGCAAGGAAACAAAGATCGTTGCGTCACACTGTGAAACAGAAAGCAAAAATTATTGGGAATAAGCCTGAGAAAAATTCTTTTAACTACCACAAACTCATGATTCTTTGTTCTAACAAACCAAGCTTTAAAAACAAAAGCCCACAACCAACCCAAATACCTACAGCCCACCCCCACAAAAAACAAAGATGTCAGTATAAAAATTCCAAAGTGTACAGTTATGATATTTTCCTACCTTCCCCTATGGAACAATCCAAGTTTGAGTACAAATGGTTTCTAAGAACCTGTTTCAAATTGATGATTCATCTATGTAAACTGTCTCCCTTCCTTGCCTCCCCAGTGAACGGGCTATTCTTGAGTCTTGGGATCTCGGCGATTACTTTCAAAATCAACAACCACAGTCTTCATATTTACACGACATGTGCCATATCTGTGACCAATCAGAATACTGACTCTGGTTTGAAAAAATGTTGATATGTACTGCTTATGCTGAGCTGGGGGTAGGATACCACGGGAGAATACAGCCAACCGAATTGGAAACTTAGGTTTAAGCCAACCAACTCATCTCCGGACTGACTGAAAATGGCCAAAGGACTCACCAGCCTGAGTCTATTTCTCAGGCCTTACAAATGGGCGTCCAAACTTAGCTAAAAGGTAATCATCAGAAAAACGGGCAGGGAGATTCAACTTTGTAAGAAAGCAAAACATGGTAAGAAATTTAACATCACTGAACTTAGCACTTAATTAGAAGTAGTGTTAACTTCAGATAGATGTTTATATATTCAGAAGTAATGAAAGCTGTTATAAATATTCTTCTACAGACAAGCATACATCAGTATCAGTCTAATGCTTTCAATTTGCTTTTGAAATGACTTACAAGGAAACCTGAAATAAAGAGATAACTTGTTTTCTTTTCAACGCTTTAAAAACCAAACAAAACAGTGTCAATTGAACTAATTTCCTTTCTCATGCCCTTTCCTTGAAAGGCATAGTGGCAGAGACAGACCTTCCATCTGGTAACTCAGCCTTCAGATGGCATAGGGGTGGGTCAGGTCTCTCCCTCTGGGTCTCTGTCCTGCTGCCCAGGGAGCCCCACAGAGAGCTGGACTGGAAGCGGAGCAGCTAACTCGAGCAGGTGCTCCGACGCACCACACTGCCACCACCTGTCAGCGCCAGAGCAGGAGGACCTCTAATGCACATCTATCTACATGGAAACTGCATCCACATCTAAGCAATGACTAACGTGCTGGACACAGTGTAAAGGGAGGACTACGGTCTCACTTCCGCCACCGCCAGCTTCTCGTTTGCTCCTCTCAGGTCCTGAGTCATCGTGTTGATGATCTGTTCCTGTTTTTGGGTTGTCGCTGTCAGTTTCTGGTTCCTCTCATGAAGGGAAGTTATTTCTCGACGATATCCTTCAACGTTGTCTTGTAGCATTTCATAACTTTTATGGAAAAAAGAGAACTCTCTAAGTAGCCAGAATACTCTCCTGAATACTAAAGAGTTTTGTAACAGCTTGATTTTTACATCTTTCGTAACATAAATCCTTAACCTTTCCCAATCCAGCATTTAAATTCAAGTTCTAATGACACATGTAGCTCACGCTGAGTGTTAAATTGCACTCCTTTTCAGCACTAAAATTAAAGCACCAACACCAGCCATCACGCACACTGCGTCCGAGTGCCTTCCCCGTGTGTCTTTTCTCGGCCCTGATCCCTGCCCGTTTCCTGGTGTGTTCCGGTTTACACTGTTTGATTATTAGACCAGCAGGAGTTACTTCCTGCTAGTTAACTGCCTGATCTATTCTCACAAAAAACAACTTTAACATACAAAATGTCCAACCGTAGCTATTCTTATAAGAAATAACTGTATCATGTGCATAAAAAAATAACTTCTGTCCTAACAGGCTGCATTAACCACCACGAGTCTCGCCCCAGTTAGCCACAGGTAAACTCTCCTTTGTAAATGATCACCACAGCAGCCTTTGCTGTGTTATCAGCACCACTTCTCTTCCACCTACAGACCAGACGAATACAACGTGTTCCTGCTTTTCTCTCATCCTTCGGGTCATGAAAGGGTTAGGTCTTACAGGGACAAACCCAGCATCTCAGGAAGAACCAGGCAAAACTGTTCCTTTGAACTTGACCTCCACACGGGAGGCCTCCACACTGCCTTGGAGTACTGTGTATCGGCACCGGGACTCCGTGGCTGGAACACTACCTGACACTCATCCAGACGGGACTGACTTGAATGCTGACATAGTTAACACTCCAGCTTGACTAACCTTTCAACCAAAGGAAACTTACCGCTTAGATGCGAAATCTAGTTGTGTAGAAACTTTGGTGTTTTGTGATCGTAAATCTGTGACTTGTTCTTGAAGTTTCTCAAGCTGTTCATTCTGTACTTTCTCATTATCTGCTTTTTCTTTTTTATAGTTCTCAAAAATTTCCTGCAACTAAATAGCAGAGATTAGAAGACATTTTTCTTCAAAACCCAATCAAAGCTGTGATGCCGAGCAGGCAGGCTCTTCGCTGTGTAGGGGCAGCCTTAGCTGTGCAGGCACGCGCTGTACCTGTCTGAGCGCAGCCTTGGCTTCCACAGCCTCTGTCGATTCAATCACAGGTACTGGAGCAGGAGTGGAAGCAGTCTGTGATGTGCCTGGCCGTTTTGGGGTTGACACAAGAGAAATGTCTTCCAAATTGGATGCTTTAGAAAGCAAAAAGACATTATCAAGTTGACAAGCCATACTGTTACACAATTATAAGATTACAAGGAGTCTATTCATTCAAAAATGCAGTGCTTTTGATTTACAATTAGAAAGAACAGACTAGATGTTAAAATGCAATCCAAATACGTAACGGATTCACTAAAGACATTCACTAACTCCAAGATTCACCTCTGGCAAGAAGTCAGCCTTCATTCTTAGTAAAAGGAACAACAAAGAGCTTAGAATAGAAGATGTGTTCACATTAATCCTGGGGCAGTAAACCCCAAGGCTGCCACTGCCGGGTTGGTTACTGCTTAGGCTGCAAAATCCACTAACATAGATCTCTGAAATGCTTCCCTAAGGTACCATTTAGACACCCACCTTGTAAGGGAATGACAACTCCTGTTGTTTGTGACAACAAAATACGGTACATGTCGCGCTGACGAACGATGGAATCCACCAGCTGCATCTGATGCTGTCGGGACTCGCGGAGCTGCTCCAGTTCCGTGAGGGAGCTCTCCAGCTGCAGCTGAAGTTCCGAGATCCTAGGGGAATGCAGTCGGCCGGATGCAGGGCCTGGGCGTGCGCGGGATGCTCTCCGCGCTGCCAGAGACCGCTGGGACCCTGTGAGCCTGCCGTTAACCCGCGGCCTCCCTTTCTCCTTCTGCTGATACTTCAGGGACTCCAAACTTACACTAACCCCACTGAGCTCACAATCCAGGGCTCTTCTCGCTTCCCAGTACCCTCCTCCTCTGGCTTAGCACCTTCCCCCCTTTTTCAAAAAACGCTACACTCTTTGATAAACACTATGAAGTGGACTTCTTCATCCACTTCATTACCTATCAGTGTACCTACTTCACTCAGACACCGAGGTCCGTAGGAACAAAGTCACTCTGTTTGTCGTATTGCTCAACCTCCCCCCCCACTGCAATCAGTCTGCCCCTGAACGTACTGTGAGGCGCACAGGAGGGATTTCAGTAAGTTTGCTCAAGAATGGAGGTGAGAGTTCGTGCTGAGGCACATTAGGCTATTCCTCTATTCGTATTACTACCACCCTGCACGGTGCTGGTTCGTGTTCCATCCAGCTCCCTGCTATGATCTGAGAAAACAGCAGAGGACAGCCCCAGTCCTGGGGACCCTGTGCCCACGCGGGAGGCCCGGAAGAGGCTCCTGGCCCGGTCAGCTTGGTTCTGGCCGTGGCGGCCACTTGGAACGAGAACCAGCACATGGCGTATACCTTTCTCTCACTCACACCCTCTGTAAAACTACCAACTCCCACATAATAAATCAATCTTAAAAAAAAAAAGGAAGGAAGGAAACTGAGGTCGCCAGTCCAGTGCTTACTTGGATGAGGTCGTTTCTTGTTCCTCTCTCTCTCTGGTCTCCCCAAGTTCCCGAAGAGCCACCAAGAGACGCTGATTTTGCTGCTGGAGCTCTTCGATGTTTCTGTAGGACACGAGGTGCTGGGATATCACCTCAGACGAACTGCTGATGTCGGCGGAGCTCACCTCTTCGTCACGAATCACATGGTTACCCCGTGCTTCTTCAAGTTCCATCAAAAGTACTCTAATCTAAAAAGCAAAGTTCAGTATGTGCGTCACGGGATCGACTGTGAGACTGCAAATGCACAGAAGAAAATCCACGTCTCCCAATGAGAACCTAGCCACGAAAGCCTTTATCCGGAAGTAACAGAACGTCACACGTAACACCCCGATACTACAACCTAGACAGGACAACTTTAATGGACGAAGATTATCACGGTGTATATAATGTAAGCTGTTACTTATTAAAACATGGCTCTGAGATAAATAAACCTCACAGATATAAACACACACAATAACGTGTGTGTACTGTATAGTAGCACGGAGATCACAAAAGATACAGTTGTAAGCAAAAGCACAGATTACAACGCCATCCATACGACATTTTTACGCATAACTTACACACCATCAAACAGGGAGAAACAGGGACGAAGAGCTGAAGAAAAGGTCGATGCACCTCGGAAGTGCTTTTTCACTCAGGACAAGTGTGGATGTATGATTTAAAAATTCATCAAACATCTGATAAGCAGTATATTCTAAAAAACAAATGACTATGTGTAACTCCCATAGCACTGCTGTTAACACTTGCTGTGTGGTAGCTCTAGCTCAGATGCCCTGAGTTTCCTGTGCGCCAACGCAGACAAGACAGCAGGAGCCTCACCTGCTGGGAGAGATCCTTGGCTTGCACCTCCAGCCTCTGGTTGTCTCGTTCAAGCACGGAGGAGCGCTTGCGGGCTTTGTCCGCGTCCTCCTGCAAGCGCTGCATCTCCTGAAAATGCAAAGCGTGTTTACTTTCTCCCGGAATTTATGGAAGTCAGACTTGTCATGCTGAGGACGAGAGTGATCTGCTATCAACTACGAACATTCCGCACAGTACAGTCACCGCCACGAGAGAACCGACCCTGCACTGCGCGTCACTGGGACATGTCTTCCTTCCAACGGGGAGGCTGGGTCCTCCATGAGACTCACCGTCACCTACGCTCTAACAGTGTGCCAGCAAACCACATCACAGGTTCTCAAACTGCCTTAACACAAACGGAAGGCTATACCACTATTACACGGACTATCTGCAAAGAAAAGTAAGTAAAATAGTTTGAGATACAAGAGGCCTGACTCATAAGACGCCTCAGGAACCAACTCTGAAGCAGCAACAGTGGACGTCCAAGGCACCTAGGAGCGGGGAAGGGAGCCGCCAGGTCGGCACAGTCACAAAGCTTACTTCCAAACCTGTTTCCACGTAATAATTCCAAGCAGTAATGCTGCTGTCTCAAGTACTCTGAGGACACTCACTACCTTAAACTTGTGCAAACCAATTTTACAGAAACAGACTGTGAGAAAAATGAAGGAGGTATTCAAAGCTGAATTCAAACAAAGACACAACTCTATGGGGTTTGCCACAGGAATAAGGTGACAAGGCAAGTCCTTGCCCTCAAACGCTAAGACCTCCACAAACATTACACAGTAGAGTGGAGGTAACACAACACACAACGGGCTTAACATCCAGTTTCAGCACACAAAAATCAGCTCTGAACACTTTGTTACAAAACGCATTGAAGGAATTTTCACTCCTATAAATGCCCACGAATGAAGCCATGGCTGCTGTTACCTGGTGCAAGGGCCTCTCCTCAGCGCTCCCCTGAAGCAAACCCTGCCTCACCGGCTCACCCAGCACAGCAGGCTGGCCTGGGGCCGCATCAGCAGGCAGGAGCCGCTCACTGCAGCACACCCGGATTCCTGCTAAGCTGTACTCACGGCAGACTTAGTTCTAGATTACGGACATGGTTTATTTATGTTCTTATCCCCAAAGGAAAAGCAGCTTATCAGTTTAGAATATTGACTACCAATACACTTAAATTTTATCAATAAAACTTGCTTGACAGATCTTGAAAGATCTTCGTAAGCTATCTGAAAAGCAAAATAACTAGGTATAAACACTATATAATCACCACTCAAAAGCAACTGTCAAAGCCAGAACATTACTTCTGAATTTCCTCGACAGCATCAATACACAAAGGACCAGCAATACAACGAAACCTACTGGACATACCACATCGTGGAGATGTCTTTACCCCAGCAAACAACAGTTTAGACAGATGTTCACAACTGCTGTCAAAGAACAGTAAAGCTTCAGTGAGCAGAGCTCTACCAGGAGAGGTGAGGAGAGCCGCTCATCTTCCTCTACTACAGGATCCTGAATAAATCCAAGTGCCCTAAAACACGCACAGGGCCTTCACGATTCCAGCCAAAGCACAGCATGTTGTGCTTGTTGGACCACAACATCCAACTAGTGTTAATACTGAGAGTGATTTGGCCTTTCCGACCCAGACACCTCAAGAACCACCTAGTGAGAGACTTCGCAGGAACCAACCTTCATGGCTTGCTCGAGTTTCACGGACAGACTGGCCACAGCTTTCTGCGCACGCTCATACTCCTCACGCTGGCGTTTCAGGATGGGAGCTTTGGCTTCAACTTCCTTCACAATTTCATCCAGATATTTATTAATTCTTTTGTTCTCCAGTTTCTCTAACAGCAGCTGGTCCTGGGCTTCCACGTACGCGTTATACAGCTGCAAGAACAAGCGGGTCACTTCACACGCATGTTCTACAGCTGCAAGAATAAGTGGGTCACTTCACACGCATGTTCTACAGCTGTGAGCACAAGTGGGAAACTTCACACGCATGCATGTTCTACAGCTGTGAGCACAAGTGGGAAACTTCACACGCATGCATGTTCTACAGCTGTGAGCACAAGTGGGAAACTTCACACGCACGCATGTTCTACAGCTGTGAGCACAAGTGGGAAACTTCACACGCACGCATGTTATACAGCTGCAAGAATAAGTGGGTCACTTCACACGCATGTTCTACAGCTTTGAGCACAAGTGGGAAACTTAATGACCCACCTACCACCAAATCAGTGTGTTTTTCTGAGGAAGAGTTAAGCTTCAGAGGGCTTTGAGCATGTCTACTGAGGGAAACAACCTGCTGAGCTCTGGGGATTTTACCTCGGTTAACTTCATGCCAGGCTTCACGATCTTGGCTACTGCTGCTGCAGTGGGAGACATGGCCACCAGCTCCTCCTCGGACAGGACAGCGCCTACACCAGCGCACACACATCACTCTAGGGCCCTCTTGCACATTTCAAAGTAAAAGTCAACACTTTTCTCAGAATAAACGAAGGTCATAGGACTCTAATTCAATTCCTACAAATATTTTTAAAATAGGACATCTTTGCGAAACAGCAAAATTCTAAAAATTGTTATAATTATAGTTAACATTATTCTGGGAGATAAACTAACGTTACATGTGATCAGAGAGTGTAACTCTACATGCTTCTGCGATTTTGTAATGCAATTTCCTATACCGCAGCCTAAGAAACACCGGTAGGGAAGCTCTGGTGTTTCCAGCCGCTAACAGCTTCAGTAAGTCATACCTTTGCGCTTTGTGGCAGATAGGAGGTCATTTGCATTTTCTAATTCTTTCTCCAGTTTTCCAATTTTCTCACGCATTTCTTTCTCCATTCGCTCTTTAGACTGCTCTACCTCCAGAAGATGATCTTGTACTGCTTTGTTGGCTAGAAGATTTCCAAACAGGACATCCAGTTGACTCTTGCACTTTGTACAGAAAAGCGGTTTTCCTCTGAGCACAGTGCAGGCCAGAGCGGCTGTGCCTGACAGTCACCTACCGTGTGCTCCTCCCAAGGGCAACTGCTGAAAGGGTCTGTCCTGGGGAGCTTTTAACTTCCATCACGTGAAAAAGGAACTCAGATGATTTTTAAAAAGTCTCTAGCCAATCTTAGTTTTCAACTTTGATCTTTAGTCCAGGATGTAAGAAACAGCCAGGAAAGACCAAAAAGAATCTTGGCTGTCCATATCCCTGGGATCTACATGCATGCGTGTGCGTGTGTGTAACTAACCGGGCAAAAGATGTTGAGAAGCAAGCAGATTTGTAGAGAACACCCAGTACTCACAGGCTCACGTGTTAACATTTTTCAATCACAGAGATCAACAACTCTTTATGCAGAATTCACCATGTACTAGTTATTGTAAAGTCACTGAAGCATGATTTAAAGCCTACAGGAGGATGTTCGTGGTTTATCTGTAATTTATCTAAGGAGTCTGCAGATGCCTAGATTTTTGTATCCTTGGAACAAACGAAACACCAGATTCCAGGAGACTTTACACTCTGCTAGTGACAATCAGACAGGATGCTTCATTTAACCAGCTGCAGCAGCTGGAGCTGTGGCCAGGCAGCAAGCCCAGATCCAGGTGTCCTGCCCGGAAGGCAAAGGCCCACCCCTTGGGTCCTGTCCTGCTGCTTCGCCACTCCGTCAGGGGGCTGGACAGTGCAGAGCAGTGACGTGGACAAGCAGCCCACAGGAACCGTGCGCCAGGCACCACAACCCTGGCCCCCAAAGCCAACTGTCCTGCACCCAACACACTCACCTTCTCCCGCCTCTTTCAGGAGTTTGTGTAGCTCATCTACGGCACGGGTTAGTTCACTGCTCTTTGCTTCTGAGTCGTCAGCAGCACTCTAAACACCAATGTCAGTAAGTTACCTTACAGCCAATGACGCAACATCAGGATCCTAGCATTTGTGATATTTACCTTATACAAGTTAGACAGTTTGATGTGAGCATTTAATTCACTGTGGAATTTCTCTTCCATGCTGGCTTGCTGTTCCTTAGCCTGCAAAAAACAAGAATAAAACCCCTCCCTCAACTGTCAGTCTAGCTTGAACTCAATTTTGAATTCTTACATAATGCTGCAATTAAAGTTTTTGTAAAGAGAAAGGTCACGAACCATATACAGTGAAATAATACTGGATTTTTTTAACCTCAAGTAGAATAAATAGGATTAGAACAAATCTATTCTCATTTTCAGACAGTACTTGCATACACAGACCATATGCCGGCTGTTTTTGATTCTATTTTAGCCCAACTGCACCAGAGAGTTCTGGCCGCTACACGGTGCCAGGAACAGCCTAGGATTCTGGACGTTTAACGGGAACCGTCTGTACCTCTTTGGATTTCGTCAACAGATCCTCCACGTGCTTCTGCAGATGCTCATTGGAGGTCTTCAAACCATTCATCTGCTCCTCCAGGCGGGACACCTACCAACACAGAGGTCAGCGGACCTAAGGGTTACACCGTCACGAAAAACAAAATCATCCCCCTACCCCAAAAAGTGCACATCGTACAGAACGAGGCATGGAAAAAAAAACAAAGAAAAAGCTCACAGAACAGTGTTTAGCCTTCAGCACTTCATAAAGTTTGTAACATAGAATGGATCCATTCATCCAAAGATGATTCTTACAATCATTTATATAAATGCAACTGGTGATTTCCTCGTTTCGAATGTAACCACTCATACCTTCCACACTGGCCATAATCACCACTCATCAAGGTATGCCACTAAACACACACGCGAACAAACCTAACTACATCCCACGTGCACAGACACAATTTCACTGACTTTACCTCCTCCTTTTTATTCTCCAGGTTACACTTGAGTTCCAGGATCTCATTCCCTTTCTCTCTTCCAAGAGCCAGAAGCTCATCAGTTTTGGTTTTCAGCTCTGCATTCAGCCACGTATTCTGACTATGTAGTAATTCTTTTTCTTGTTCCAAGCGTTTTTCTCGATACTAAAAAGAACAAGAAACTGTTAACTACACAGGGACCCCAGCACCGCCTGTAGGGCTGGGCACCTCGCGTCAGGGGTCTGCGCCTCCCACCCAGCTCTAGTTCCCGACTCCAGCCCCTGCCAGCCCTCGGGAAGCTGGGGACCTTCACTCGGCGGGCAACACGCAACGTGCTCGTGGGTTCGGCTGTTGCCAGCATTTGGAAAACTAGCTAGATGAGAACTTGCTCTCTCTGCCTTACCAATAAACAAAGCTAGACAGAAGCATATATTCATTTTAAAACAGGAATATGTATTTCCACAGAATCTTAATAAAAACATAAAGAACTTCTTAAACTTCAAATAAGTAACACAGTTCCATTCAAATTGTTGTAGACTCCATTCTCTGACACTAAAAACAAAAAACCTGCATCTTTTAAATACCTGCCTATATTTGAAATGCAGGTTAGGTCAACTTAAAGCCAACACCCTACTTTGTTCATTAGGATTGATTCACTTGCCTTAACAGAAACATCAGAAGCTTGCAGCTCATCCAGTTTTAACTGAAGTTCACCCTTTGTTGTATTGCTTTCTTTCAGCTTTTCACTCAGACGTTTAACATCCTCTAGAAAAGTCAGGAGAAGCTGAAGATGACAAGTCACCAGACCCAGACACAAAACACCTCCAGAGGACAGGCCTTTGAAGGCACCCTGCCCCAGCCAGCGTCACCACACTAACCCACAGACTGAACTTCAACCAATAGTGAAAGACATACACGAGACACGGAGTTTCAACAACTGAAATTTGTGTATCTCATCAAACGCATCAATTACAAAGGCTGTTCTGCTTTAAATGCCATATCCTAAGCTAAATACTAAACTGCAGCCTTAATCTTCCTGATAACAAAGAGCCAATAAAATGAAGAATCATCTGTTAAAAGACGATGATAAACATACAGTCTTCTTACGACACAATATACGTTTCATTTTTTCATTATTCCTTCATGTTCAGATTAATTCCCAGCAGCAGTTCAACATTATCACCAACACTGTAGAGTGAGCCTTGTCTCACACGGGCAGCAGTTACCTGGCTGAATGGGACTGTCTGTCGCCTTCCACGACAGAGCTGGCCTGACTCCCGGGGTCCACCAGCTGCACCCACACCAGGCAGGAGCTTGCACCGGGGCAACACCTGGACTCCTGACTCCTTTCGTCTGCCTTCAACACAGGCTCACTCTGCACATGCATTAAAGGCTTATGAACAGCAAGAGTCTCGGGATAAGACGAACAGATTTAAACTGCCTCCTACTTATCCTAACAGGCAGAATTGTAGTCAAAATCCTGTGTGTGAACTCTGGGCGCAGTTACTTTTCTTGACATGTTTTCCCTTTGCTCACTTTCGCTTCTCACTTTTGTTACCAGCAGAGACAGAAATGAGTCAGAACAGTGAGACACAGGAAAAAACAGAACGCTAACTCTCAGGGAAGCTGGACCCAACGACAGCGGAGAGCGTGGGGACTCCCCCAGCAGTACCACCAGACAAAGGAGATAGCGGCACGTTCATACCTGTTAAATATTCAAGTTCTTGGGATAATCTTTCATTGGTTCTAACTAAGTCTCTTTTCTCAGCTTCTAATTCCTCCTTTGTTCTTGTAAGTTGGTTCTGTGATACAAAGTAATAACTTTGAATTAGAAAGGTCGTTTACTTGAACACAAAGCTGACAGTTTCGAAATGGTGAATTCTCTTCCACACATGAAAACGTTTAAAGATTACCCACACCCAATACTTCTACTCATATTTTGAATCTTTAAAGCATTTCCCCCACTCAGAAACTTTTCCTGTTCTATCATGTGCTAATATTCTAATTACTGAAATAAGCTGGGTAAGACATGTAATGTTCTTTGTTTTTGCTCTCATAAAAACACTACATTTCCACTTTAGTTCAGACTGTTTCTCAAGGATTCCTAGAAATACAATTCCACGGAGTCCCAAGCTGTGCTGCGACCAGACAACGGCCTTCCCAAGGTTCTCCCTTCAGTCCTAGGCCCCGATTCCCAAGGCATCATTGCAGACACCGAGGAGGGAGGGCCAGGGAACAGGGCCAAGTCAACGCTGACAGGAGAGGGTGAGCATCACCTACTGGGGTCTGTAGTCTGCAGGGAAGGCTTCATACTACCACTGCCCGATGAGCCAGCTTTCTACAAGCAAAGGTATAAGCACACTTCTCCAGGGTGACTTCCTTCTAATCGGTTAGCAGTCATCAAATTTATGACCACTGAATATTTTTACTGAAAAAATTGCATACTTTATTTCCTATTTAGGATTTTTATGCACACAATTTAAAAATTTTATTGAGTCTATCATTCTTTCTCATCATTACTTTGTTGCACTGTTTTTATGCTTAGGAATATTTTTTACAAACAATTAATTGCGTACATTTGCGCTTCACACGTTACAGGACATGTACAGACAGAAGGGTTCCTGTTCTGAAATCAGCTAACTCACCTAGCATCTCAAAATTGGCTTTACGCCAGCAAATGCAATTTATTTAATAAAAATTCCTAAGACAATTTTACTAAATCAAATTCTCTTGTCAGATTTTGAAATTTACAATTGCTCATCCTAGCTTTCTGCTTCGTATCTTCTAACACTTCATCTCATCCCTACGCTATCTGGCCTTTAGAAAGGCTACTCTTTCCGTGTCTCACTCACGCCTTCGGGGAGCCCCGTCCTTTGCGGCTTAGGACAGGATTCCATTGGTGAAACTCATGCTCCGCTGGACACCTGCACTTCCTACACCTTCACCTGTTGTGGCTGACTTAGTTCCGCTGCAGTGGACACGGTGGCCTTCTCTTGTAGGACGGCTGGGCTGCACGGCCATCCTAACTAGTTTAGGATCTGCCGCACTGTCTCCATGAGGGCTGCCCAAACCTACACTGGCACTCCATGGACGACCTTCTCAAATGGGTGTGAGACAACAGTGGACAGTGGCTTCAACTTCCGCCACCCTGCAACGTTCATCACCTTTCAAATGCCTGATCACCGGATGCCAGCCTCAACGCTGTTGTCCATTTTGAAGTCATTAAGTTTCAAAAATTATTTATAAATTTTGGATACTGAGACCTTTTTAATATATATATCTTTAAAGATCCATTCATTTTATTACAAAGTCAGATATACAGAGAGGAGGAGAGACAGAGAGGAAGATCCTCCGTCCGATGATTCACTCCCCAAGTGAGCCGCAACGGGCCGGTGCTGCACCAATCCGAAGCCGGGAACCAGGAACCTCTTCCGGGTCTCCCACGCGGGTGCAGGGTCCCAAAGCATTGGGCCGTCCTTGACTGCCCTCCCAGGCCACAAGCAGGGAGCTGGATGGGAAGTGGAGCTGCCGGGACTAGAACCTGTGCCCATATGGGATCCCGGGGCGTTCAAGGCGAGGACTCCAGCCGCCAGGCCACACCGCCGGGCCCGATACTGAGTCCTTTTTAGAAAAATGGACAATTATTTCTTCCAAGACCACAGGCTGCCTTTTCCTTTTGTTGGCTGTTTACCATGCAGAAGCTCTTCTACCATAATGTAGTCTCACTTGTTAAGCTTAAACTTTTGGTGCAATAATCTAAAACTTCTACAGCTGACATCCAGGAGTCTGTCCCTTCCAGGGGTGACCCAGTGCAGGGGACGTTTCTCTGTTTCAGATCAATCAAGAGATCTTAACAACAACCAAGTCAAGTGCAAGGTACCAGAAACACACTGATGTGGAGACGACTGTCCAGATGTCTGTCCAGAGCAGGCTCTCACCTGCAGGAGCCTCACCTCCCACAAGGCTGTTGCCAAGCGCATTATACAGCTTCCTGCTGCTAGGCAGCTTTTGGAAACAGAACTTACTTTTTAGAGATCTGAAGATATTGCTATTTTTAAACCTTAAGTCAAACAAGAATTAAACATACACATAGTATATAGCAGAAGTCTAAAGGAATCACCAGTGACCCAACTTGCTGCATGAGTGGGTCAGCAGCCCCGGTGCCCACGGTCTACCTGCCACCCTTCCTGCTGCCCATGTGGACTACACTACGCGCAGCAACGCCGGGCCTGGCCTGAGTACACAGGAGATAATAAAGGAATGCCCAGTCTCTCACCAAACCACCAAAGACCCAAGGAAGAAACTGCACACAGTGCCTCCTAGCGACAACCCACCTGCACGGCGCTGGTGCGGTCCTGAGCGCTCTGAAGCTCTCTGTTCTGCTCCGTTAGGACCTTCACCTGATTGTCTGGATAAGCACAGTTTCACAACACACACACATCAGCTTAGAACTCACAATGGACGTTTTTCACCCAACTGCTACCCCAAGATCTGAACTGAACTGTGCACAGACAGTACTATAGGACAAAACTTTAACCGTCTCCAAGCGCGCTTTGAAGTGCACAATACTTTACACTTTTTATAAAATGCTAACAAATATCACCTCACTTGATACGCCAAGTCACGTGAGTAGAGGGACACGCGGGTCTAGCTATGTTACACAGACATTTATGATCTACAAATGGAAAACTGTTCAAAACATTTTTAAACTGATCTATCTACTTGAAAGGCAGAGTAAGGGGGGTGGGGGAGATAAGGGATCTTCCAGTCACTGGCTCATTACTCAAACCTCCAGGGCCTCGGGCTGGGCCAGGTCAGGAGCCCAGCATCCCAGGCAGGCCTCCCGCAGGGACAGGAAGCTGGACAGAGCAGGTATGGCTCAAGGCACCTGGCTCCCCGGGCAGGACATAACTCAAATGAAATGTCCCGCCCTCCAAGCGGCTGAAGCTGAGCTAGCTGGCATTCTTCACCCAGACCCCACAGGCCACCCTCCAGAAGTAGGGCAAGCATACTCACGCAGCTTCTCCAGCTCGGCCCGCAAGCCCTGGCACGCGCGAGATTCATTCACCAGCCGCTCCTGGCTGTGGGACAGCCTCTTCTCTACCTCGAAGTACTGTTGTTCTGCGGAACGCAAGCAAGAGGTCACCGCCACGGACACGAGCGGGCACTGCCCCGGGAGGCCCCTGCCGTCCCCACCCTGACTCTAGCTGTTGCACTGGAATCCGGTCCCAGAGTAGGGAAACCGGGTCGAGAGCGAGAACGCACAAGAGCTTATCCAACAGGCTCGCTCACCCAAAAATACAAGGGCTCAAAGCAGCTTACAGGTGAACCGCTCCACACCGGCAGGCAAGTGCCAGGCAAGAAGCTTTTTCGAGACTAGAAAAGAAAATCATTCGGACAAGAGCACGGTTCAGATTGAAAACGGCTTTGGTTTGAGAAACCTTGGAATGTTGGAAGCATCAAAACTTTTACCGAGCGGATGCAAATAAAACACCACGGCCGCCGCTTGTCCCAGGTCAGGCGGTGTCGGCCGGGCGGCAGCGGCCCAGGTGCCCACGGCCCCCCAAGTCCCCAGGAGGACGGGGCGCGCGCAGCCAACCTCGCCGTCCAGGTGCCCACGGCCCCCCAAGTCCCCAGGAGGACGGGGCATGCACAGCCAACCTCGCCGTCCAGGTGCCCACGGCCCCCCAAGTCCCCAGGAGGACGGGGCGCGCGCAGCCAACCTCACCGTCCAGGTGCCCACGGCCCCCCAAGTCCCCAGGAGGACGGGGCGCGCGCGGCCAACCTCGCCGTCCAGGTGTCCACGGCCCCCCAAGTCCCCAGGAGGACGGGGCGCGCGCGGCCAACCTCGCCGTCCAGTGCCCACGGCCCCCCAAGTCCCCAGGAAGACGGGGCACGCGCGGCCACCTCCACGCAGGCCGCGGGCGCCGAGCTCGGCGCACTCACCGCTCTCCACCTTGAACTTCTCGTGCCGCCCCTTGAGCCCGTCGATCTCGGACTGCTGGTCGGCCAGGAACTTCTCCAGCTTGCCCTGCACGGCCTTGGGCAGCTTGCTGAGCTCGGCGCGCTCCAGGACCTGCTGCAGCACCGCCGCCATGGCGGCCGAGCGCAGCGCCGACGGCCCGCCTGCCCCGCTGGCCTCGCCTGCCCCGCTGGCTCCGCTGGCTCCGCCGGCCTCGCCGGCCCCTCCGGCCCCTCCGGACGCGGCCGCCTGCTCCGTGCGCCGCGGGCTGGCGCGCCGGGACCCTGGGGAAGAGAGCGCTCGGCAGCGGCGCGGACGCCCTGAGCTGCGCACGCAGCCGCCGGCAGCGGGGCACCCTGGGACACCCGCCTCGCGCACGCCCGCTTCCGCCTTCCGCCCGCGCCCAGCCCGCAGTGTCTCTCTCTTCGCGTTCCTCCCGCCAACGCCGGCCCGCGTCGCCCGTTCCGCCTCCTCGGCTCGCTGTCCGCGCGGCGACGCCAGGGCCCGCGTCCCGCCCCGGAAGAGCACGGCGTCCTTACCGTCGGAGCCCCGGCCGGCCGGGGGACGTCCTCTCGGACGGCTTCTAGACACCAAACCACCGGAGGGCATCGGTCCCGGAAGGGCCCGCGGGCCGTTGACGGGCTACCGCCACGCTCCTAATGGCGGCCACGGCCGGGCGGAAGGGAGGGGAGCGAGGCGTGTGCGTCATCAGCTTGCGCCGCGTGGGCCCGGGGTCGGCGTGGGCCGTGCGCCGAGGTCGCTTTCTGATGAGCTCACAGCCCGTGGACGCGGCGGCCGAGGCAGCTGGCCCCTGGAGAGGCCGCTCGTGGACGCGAGCCGCGGCCCCGGGGGCGAAGTCGGTCGGCGTGGCTTGTGGCGCCGCGTGATAGCCTCGGTGCGTTCTCCTGAGCGCGCCGGGCCGCCCCGGCTGCCGGGCCTCGCTGCTCCCCCTTCCTGCTTCGTCTGAGTTAGCGAGGTCTCTGAGGAGACGTCCGCTGGCAGGTGTGGACCAGCCCTGGGCTTTCACAGCTGCTGGGACTCCGGGGTTCGCAACCCGGGGCCGCGGGCGGGGGCTCAGATCCCAGCGCCTGCAGCACTGACACGTCGCCCACGGGGCCTCCGGGGTGGACGCTGGCTCAAGTCCCCGCTGCCCTTCCTGCCCGCTAGTGGGACGTGGCCTGGGGGCTTGGGTCCCCGTCACCATGTGGGAGCCTCCGGAGAAGCCGCCTGAGGCCGCTGGGGAGGGAACCAGCAGATGGCAGGTGTCCCCCACCCTCCTCATATGCCTGTCTTCCTGTGTCACTGACATTCGGCCAGATTTGGTGACCCTACTGGGATGGCCAGCAGGTGTGACCTGGGAGAAGTGAGGAAGTCAGGTGTCACAGCTTTGTAGTCCCTGGCCTGCAAGAGTCGCAGCAGAAGGAAAAGACACGGAATACCAAGACGGAGTGGAGGGGCAGTGCCCCTTGAGGGCCTTGAGCTGAATGGAGGCCTTTACACGGCTGTCGGCTTCCTCTTGCGGAAAGCAAGCAGGCTTAAGCAAGCAGGCGTGATGGCCGTGCTGCTGGCGGGAAGGAGCTAGGACGAAAGTCGGGGAGCGCTGAGGTGCAGGGACGCGCTCTGGCGATCTAGGAACAGAGCACTTCACGGGCCTGAGCTGGAACCTGTTCCCGCCCCAGGGCGGTGCCCTGCGCTGCTCAGGCTGCACCAGCCCTGGTCTCTGTGGCCCTGGCAGAGACCGAATGATTCACTTGTAAACTGCTGTGGCCTCCATGCTCTTGGAAGTTTGAGTGTCCTCTTTTTACATTTCTGTCTTCGGCACTGCGTGAGAACTTGACACCATCCCGCGTTGATTGCTGCCCACTTCTGCGCTCAGTGAACCTCGGAGTTGAGGCTGCAGAAGCTGGGCTCAGAGGGGCAGCAAGGCAGTCCGGGGACTGTGCAGGTCTCCATCCGCGGGGAGAGAGAGCAGAATAAGCCACTGTTAGTGATGGTTGCAACTGCTCCCTTGACGCCAGCCACCTGAGTTTGAGTCCTGCCTTTGTCAGGTGGCCAATTAGTTAACCAGCATTTCTCTATTTCACTTTGTTCATCTCTAAGATTAAGATCGTGGTGGCATTCACGTGGCTGTTAGCTGGTGCACGTGAAGGGCTTTCAGTAATCTCTGCGTAGATGTGGCTGCTGTTGTAATCGTGTGTCCGTACCACTTAGGCTGCCCAAGGGCAGAGGTGCAGCGTGGCTCTCGCCCCACCTGGCATCCTTTATAGCAAATGGTGCTTCTTTGGTATAGGCTTATTGAGTGCAGGGATCAATTCTCTGCTTCCCAGTAAACGCGTCAGAAATTCCTTTTGCCCGTTGTGAAATGTGGCCCTGGCCGCCCAGCGAGGAGTGTCACGGGGAACGCGGGAGCACCTCTCCGGAACAAAGGCACTGCGCTGATGGAGGTTCAGTGGCCCTCCACTTCCCAGGGATGACAGAGAGCTTTGGTCTCAGCAGTCCTGGGAGCTGTTCCTCAGCACTGTGGAAAGGGCTGGAACCACATTGGAGTGCTGCGTGGAAGGACACCTTTGTATAAGTGGAATATCTTGCTACACTACTCATGTTGAACATTGTGTTTTTACCTAACAGTGCTGTTTGTGTGTGTTTGTGACTTAGGAGGCGGAAGGATTACGTGTCCACGATGGGAAGAACCTACATTGTGGAGGAGACTGTCGGCCAGTATCTTTCCAACATTAGTCTCCAAGGAAAGGCCTTTGTGTCTGGGCTTTTAGTGGGTCAGGTATGTATCGGGTACGCTCACTCGTGAAGTGAGTGCCCTAAGGCTGAGAGCCAGCGCTCACCAGGGGACTCGGGATGGCAAGCTGGAGACACGGGAGAAGCACATCTTTGGGGAGACACAGGAGGAAGTGGGACACACCCAGGCCCAGTCTGACCATGTTGTGTGTGATGTGGGAGTTCAGATTGGAGTCCTCACTGACCAGGTGACGGACACTCTGTCTGCATGCTTTGCATTCTGTTCTAAATCTTCACCAAGGGGGGTCAAAAAAACTCATGGGAAATGCATATTGTAGGAAGAATTATGCATGGGTTTCAGACATTTTTTGAACCACAGTTCTTGGGTCTTAGCTCCCTTTCTGCATTGATGGCCACTCTTGTTAGATCCTCATTGTCCAGCTCTCAGCCGGCTCTTATTTCCATTCTAGCTTGTCTCGCGGGGTCTCAGACTTGTAGCGACCACGGTTGTGTCATTATCATAGGGAAGCACTGGGAGTCAGTTCTTTAAGTTTGATTTTATTTATTTGGTAGGCAGAATTCTAGAAAGAGAGAGATCTTCCATTTGCTATTCACTCCACAATGGCTGCAGCACCCAGGGCTAGGCCAGACTGAAGCCAGGGCCCAGGATCCTCTTCATGGTCTCCCACGTGGGTGCCGGGTCCCAAGGCTTTGGGTCGTCCTCCGCTGCTTTCCCAGGCCACAGGCAGGGAGCTGGATGGGAAGCTGGGCCTCCGGGATCAGAACTGGCACCCATATGGGATTCCGGCATGTGCAAAGCAAGGACTTTAGCTGCTAGGCTACCATGCCGGGCCCCTAAATCAATCTTTTATATTCTATTTTTTCCCCTTTGTTTGAAAAGTTGGAAGGAACGGGCCTTAAGAGAAAGGTGTGATGGGTGAGGTGCAGTTCAGTGAGAAGGCCTCTCCCCCACGCCTGCTGCCATGGCAGGTGCAGAGCCGTTGTCTCTAGTCAGCCTTCCGCCAGTCTCTGGCCCCTGTCATGCCTTGCAGCATTCAACATGCTTTTCTTGTTCCAGGGCTCCGCTCTGTGCTCTGTCCACCCCCCCGCCAAGCTTGCCTGACCCTTCTCCCTGTGGTGTTTTTCTTTCAGAGTTACCTATGTTAGGAGAGAGGGAGAGCCTTTTTAGTCAGCGTCTGCTTCCTTTTCTTGTTCCTCTGAGCTTGGCTTTCTGGCACTTACTGTTGGAGCAGTGTGTTCCTTTGTGCTCTGCCCACAAGATGGTAGTAGGGTGAGCCTCTGGTTGTGTGACACCAAGCTAACCAGCAGCTTCAGCCTTGTTTCTACTCTGTTGGAAACTTTCAGTGTGCTAAAACCGGGCTGTCGGATGTCCTCCCCAACCTTGCCCTCCGTTTATCTTTAAGCCTCCTACGTGTAGGTACCATTTAATAGCTAAAACATTGAGGAGCATAAAAGCAGGTATGTGGCCTAGCAGTTGAGGTGCTACGTGCTACATCAGGAGTGCCTGGGTTTCACACCTGGCCCCAGCTTCCAGTTCCTGTTTCCTGCTAAAGTATACCCAGGAGACAGCAGGTGGTATTGCAAGTGGGTGGGAACCCTGACCCCAGCCCCAGACCCACCCTGGCCCTGACCCGCCCTGGCCCTTACCCTGGCCCTTACCCCGGCCCCTGCTGGTACAGGCACTTGGGGAGGCAACCAGGGATGAGAGTCTTCCTCACCTTCCCTTGGCAGTCTCTCTCTCTCTCTCTTAATTAAAAGAGAATACTAAGTTAAGAACGTGGACTGTGGTGTCACTTGACTCCCTGTGTTATTTAGTACATGCATTTGTGCAGGCTCCCTGCTTCTCAATTCACTTTCAGCAGGAAACTCAGGATCATTTGTTGCTTTGTTTTGCTGAGATTTCGTAATTGATAAACATCCAGAATGTTTATTTAGAAAATTTGCTAACCATATTGTTTTAATTAATGCAGTTTATTCACTCATCTAGTAAAGCATTGTTAAGGGCCACGGTAAGGTTTACATTGAGGATGCCCAAACAAGAACCTGATGTTGGGGCTTGGCGGCGTGGCCTAGTGGCTAAGGTCCTCGCCTTGATCCCATATGGCCGCTGATTCTAATCCCGGCAGCTCCACTTCCTCTCTGTCTCTCCTCTCAGTGTATCTGACTTTGTAATAAAAATAAAATAAATCTTAAAAAAAAAAAAAGAAAGAACCTGATGTTAAACATCTTAAAAGATAAACAACATATGAGGGAAATAGTATAAAGCTATCTGTGAAAATTAGTTTCTCTGCAGATTGCATCGTAACGTGTGCTAAAGCTATTGCTCCGTTTTGTGTAAGTGCTAAGCTACTCGACTTCACAGGAAGATACCTTTCTCACAAGCTTTTATGATTTGTTCCGAAGTGTTCCCCCCAAAAGGATTATGTGATCCTTGCCGCAAGGACGCCACCCAAAGAGGAGCAGCAGGAGAACCTTGAGCACCCCAAAGCTCAGCTGGATGAAGAATGGGCCGCGGAACATGCCAACCAGGTCATCTGCTTTGCCTCATTGTGTAGTTAAGTTCCTGTGTATTTCAGTTCTAAAAGATGCGCTCTGTTCTCAGATTAACTAGGCCAGAATTTCAGAACACTCTTTTCAAGTTTTCAGAATTGAGTACATCAGAAATAGAGCTGTTTTCTACACTGTTTCACTTCCGGCCTTGTTTTCTGTTTATCTGCGTCTAATTTAAATAGAATTTTTTGGCTTGAGCAAGGGGCAGGGCTGGGATCTGCCAGGGCAGCCCTGCGCTGAGCTGCCCTGCCTAACCTCATTGTTAACATCTGTCCACCATTAGCGTAACAGATTTAAACAGATTTAAACCTCATGCCACCATTTTTGGCTTGTTTCCAAGTTTTCTTGAAAGTTACACTATTGGTAATATAATTGATGGTGAAGTTCTTGTATAAATGTCCTCGGAGAGTTTACATTTTAGCCAAAAAGAAGGGCTTTTCAGAGCTGACTGGAAGCAGTGAGGCAGAGGGAGCAGCCTGCTGTGGCTGCAGTGCGGGAGTGATGAGGCCTGCTGTGGCCGCCTTGCTGGCGGCTCCACTGACGGCGCTGAGGTGAGAGCGAGCAGGGCTTGTGGGACGGCAGGGACAACACACCGAGCACGGCGGAGGTCACGGGTGTGGGAGGCTGCTCCCAGGCCCGGACCTCGGGGCCTGGCTGGTGGATGGCTGTGGGAGCAGTCCTGAGGCGTGTGCCACACTGCAGATCTGCGTTTGGTAGTTTGCCAGGAGTTAAAAAGGAATGTGGGTGTTTTGGTTCCACGAGCGTGGAGGGCATAGAGGCAGGAGACAAAGCAGGAAGTGTGTAGTTATGGAGATGAAGGCGGTCCACACTGGGTGTTGGGAGCTTATGAGGCCCGAGTTGCGGCTGTCCTGAGTGACCAGTACCTTATATCGTGGTTTATGAGAGCCCCAAATACTGGAGGAATGAGCAAACCATTACTTAGCCGTAACCTCATTGCCAAATCATTCTGGAATGGGTCGAAATTTAGTGACTGAAATGTGAAAGAGAATCCAGATTTCATGACGAGGTAGAAGGAGAAATGTCCAGTCGGAGCAGGTGGCGAGGAGGTGCACAGGACAGTACATCTGATTCCAAAAGAATTGAATGGATTGTAGCATCTGATAGAGAAAATGCCAGAGAAATAAAAAGAGTTGCTCCTTTTTTGGATCAACTTTAAATCTTTAACACGGGTGTGTGTGTGTGTGTGTTTGTGCACGCGTGTGCTTGTGGGATGACAGTGGGGAATCTAAGACAAGTCCATGGAACACGTAATACAACCTTCCAAGGAAAACAGGGATCTGTTAGTAGTTTAGAAGTTACTTTTTTACTCTGCTTTTGATCCACTATTAATTTGTTTATGATCTATATGTTCACATGTATAATGTATGTGTATAGATTTCTTTATGATATATATAAATAAAAATACGTCACAATACACATATATTCATTTACGCACACACACACACACACCCCCCCTCCGAGTGGGGGACTGTGAATTTTTTTACTTTCACAAACAAATGGTTCATTTTATGTGCTTGTGATTTTGAAAAATGAATTTCCCCTTTTGCAAAAAAAAATTATCCAATATGTGTTACTGTAGCAAATAGAGCTTATGAGATCAAAGCATCTTCAGATATAATGCACATATTGCAGGATTAGACCATGATGTGTGATGTTCTAAGACTTACCTGTAGCATTTACTTACACAGTAAGCATGCAGGAGCCAGCCGGGGCATCTGGGCTGCGTACGGAGGGTCCAGACGCAGCCAAGTGCAGTGAGGCAGCAGCTGCGGCAGTGCTGAGCCGCGCAGCCCACACCTTGCCAACGTGCACTGCTTCCTTGGCTCGCTCTCCACCACACGGGGTTTGTGCTGACAGTATAGTCCTGGGAACATGACAGACTTAGGAGGATTTTTAGTCGATCTGATTTGGTTATTTAACATTCATTTGTTTACTGGAAAGAGCAGTGGAGAGGGCAGGGCCCATTCCAGTCTTATTTTGATATGAAGAAAACCTGAATATGATATAAATGCCATTTCTGTATCTAGTTTTACATTTTTAGGTAAACCACAACCATAGGGAGCAATAAATTTCCAAGCTAGAGTCCATTAAGGATGCAAGGTGGTTAAGAATTGTCTTGAGGCCACCATGGTGGTGTGACAGAATAACCCTCTGCCTGCAGTGCAGGATGGCTCTGAACCCATGTGGAAAACCTGGAAGAAACCCTTGGCTGCTGGCCTCAGCTCAGCTCCAGACATTGTGGCCACTTGGGAGAATGAATCAATGCATGGAAGATTATTTTCTCTCTCCTCCTCTCTGTAAATCTACCTGTGAAATAAAATGTTAGAAAAAAAAAACTTGTTCCCTCAAGGAGCTCCCTGACCAGTGGGTGAGGTCACGGCTGGGTACCCTGCAGGATTGTGCGGTAAGGCCCAGGGCGAAGCCAGAGCTCTGCGGGACGGCAGCTGCTGAAGCCGAGCCTGGGAGCCAGGGGCGTGCAGGGAAGACCAGCCCGCCACAAGGCATGCGCGAGGAGGTGCCCGGAGAGCAGTGTGTCCTTGATGCTCCCTGAATACTTGCGGCAAGGTCGTAGCTCATGAGCCTCTGCGCTCAGAACTCCTGGGATGCTGGAACATCAGGCTAAGATTAAACTTTTGGTTTATTAGCTGATAATGGATAGCTGTGGAAAAAATTCTAGAAGATGAAGTGGATCTAAGGTGAAAAGGAGAGTCTGGGAAGATCGCATCCACACGACAGCCATTCCGGGAACACTGGCTGCTCAGTATTTTAACCTGAGTGTCCAGGCAGAGCCCCGTCTTCGTGCTGTGCGTGTCGTCAGCAACCAGGAGCTTGTTGCTGCTCTGTGTCCAGTTTTTCAGAATCGCCGAGAACACTGAGTGCTCATGTCAGCTAAGATTTGTTTCTGTTTCCAGGTGTCCAGAATGCTGCCAGGAGGGCTGTTAGTTCTCGGAGTGTTTATTATCACAACTGTAGAGCTGACAAACGATTTTCAACATACCCTGCGCAGAGTAAGTTTAACACACTAGAGCTCCTTAGTAACGTCAGGATTGTACGTGTCTAGTTGATTCTGTGACTATGCAGTGATCCGTGTTGGGTTAGTGTGCACTAGGTGGTTTGTGTGCTGTGATTACTTTGTGTAGCTTTTCATATCCGGGTACTTGAGTATCTCAGATAGTCTAAATATGTGTATTTTCACCAGAAAATTGAGTCATCAATCCAAAAATAACTGCGAAGGTGCAGGAGCTGTTTTCGGGCAGAATCTAGTCAGTGTCATGTCTGCGCCCTTTGAAGGGACGTTACACCCCAGGAGATGGGGCTCAAAATGCCTGCCCCCCCATATCGGAAGTGTATTTTTTCACTACTGGGACTTTTTTACTTGTAACTTACATGGTTATGTCTTTTGTCTGCCTGCACCTATGAAGTCCTTTGAGGCATTTAAATGAAAACTGCTGAATGACTGACAGGCTTTGTTTTTGTCATAAAATCACTTGTTCTCTCACCTGCTAATGCTCCCTCATGACTCACTAAGGCTTATGGCTCCCGAAGCCTCAGAGGCACCTGGCCCTCGCCAAGGTGGTGTTTGCTGTGGGGAGATGGCCTGCTTCCAGGGCGAGGCCTGCACACCCTACAAGGCAGTTAGCTCACTGTGGGCTTCGTCCCGTTGGCGGCTCTTCCCAGATGTGGCTCTGAGCCCTGTGCCCGAGCTTGTAGCCACCCCTGCGTGAAGGAGCATAACTTTCCTTCTGTCCATCTTCCCTGAGAGAAAACAGACCTGCTTCCTTCTGCCTGGGGCCTCAGCCCTGGAAATCGCTTCCTGTGGTCTGATTTGCTGCAAATAAATTAGTTTGTGACAGTTCCTTTTGATGAATATCTTCATTGAACTTGCATGTAAGTGCTAGTTGTTCAAGTTGACTTTTTGTGTCCAGCTAGTCATTTGTGACTGTGGGTTATGTTTCTGTATGCAAAGCCCAGTGTTGTGTTTTATGGCCAGACAGGAGCTTAGGGACATCATACTTGCCTTTTTCTACATTCACATCTTGGTTTTTTATTTTTAATTTGTTTTTTTTTTTCCCCCCATTTTTGCACTCAGTTGTATGTTTTTCTCTTGTTCAGCTGCTGTTTGCTGTGGAGAAGTCTGTGAGCAGGAAGAGGCTGTGGCGCTTCACGGAGGAGGAGGTCTCCGAGCGGGTGGCCCTGCACTTGTGCTGTGCTTCCAAAAAGTATCTTTTGTTCAGGTGTCTGTGTGTTACCGAGAGGATGTGCCCTCGGGGTTCAAGTCGTTGCTTAAACGTAGACTGCGTGTTATAACTAACATGTAATTAAAACTGCCAGTGATGAAAAGTAGTAATGTTTTGGCTGTTATGTTCCGGGGTTATAAAAAGTTGAGAGAAAACAACCAACTCAGGATTCTGAATTCTTTCTCAACCCTGTATTGAATCTTCCAAGCACTAAAGGTGTCCCGGAGAGAGAAATTTCAGCTGACAGCTTAGGCAAAAATCATGTTTTATGCTAAATTATTCACCTTCACTCACAGGTGTGCTGTGCTTGAAGGTGTGGGACATCCGGGCAATCAGGTTTTTGGCGCTCTTCCTGTGTCTCGTGGCCATTGACAGGGCCCCTTAGCTCTGTGCCTGGCCTGTGCAGCCTTACCGAGGAGCGACACGGCCAAGGGCCCAGTAATTCAAGACTGTCAGAGACAAAACTCAGAAAGCGGTCGCTCCTGCAGGAGGTGTAGGGAGAATGTTAGTCTTTAAGCCTTTCTGCCTGGTCAGTGTGTTGGAGCCTGACCCCTCCTGAGATAGCACAGTGCTTTGGTTTGGAGGTTGCATATTTAAGGAAAGGTTCACGTGTGCTTTTGTTTCTATTTGTTACAATCAGCAGGATTTGTAAACAGCAGGATATGGTTGTCAAGCAGTATGGTGAGAACTATTTATATTTGTGTGAATGCACAAATGTAATTATACATCTACATATGTGTTTATCTTGAGGTTTCTAAAGCTAGGATTTTGTGGGAACTCTTAGACACATACATTTATATTTTGATGTATATTCTGTTGATTATCAGAAATTGTTCCTTTTTTGTTCATTTCTGTCCTTAATTAGCGAAGATTAGTTTGTCGAACCTACGATGTCCATGATCCAAAGGTAAGAAACATGACTCCTGGAGAACGTATCTGTGTTTATGTATTTTTAAGTTCAAAGTCAAATTTGCTGTAATAGCTTTCAGTACTGTCGTTCCTTATTGGTGTCTTCGGCCACTTCGCTGTTTTTATTTTGAAATGTGGTTTTTTTTTAAGTTGAAACTTTTTGTGAAGCTGCTTTTGCTGTGCTTTTCTTTGGTTTTGTGTGTGGGAGAGTGAGAGCGAAAGTGGCGGTTGCAGTGCCTGGTGAGACAAGCTGCTTGTTCGCAGCGGAACCTATGTTAACATTTTGTGAAGGTGTCCCCACAATCCTGTGGGCGCAGCTGGCACAGAACCCATGTCTGACCCTGGGGGTGGCATAGTAATCACCTGCTTCGTGTCAGAATCTTCAGAACTGGCACTGTGGAAGCTTCCAGGTGCAGACTAGCAGCCTACAGGATGTGTCGGGCCTGTTCCTGCAGCGTTCTCCCCTTCCCCTGCCTACTGCTGGGGTGGCGGAAGGGGGCTTGCCTGAGTTCCTGGCTGTGTCGAGGAGGACAGTGTTAGAGTCCAAAATCGTCCCACCGTTGGATTGCAGTCAGCAAGCAGAGTTTATTGAGCTGGCTGGCCAGGGTGGAGCTCCTCACACGGACACGAAGGACCGGTGGATGAAGCAAGACCCCGAGCCAGGGACAAGCCAGATTCTTATAGGCCAGTTTGGCCGTTACAGCAAAGCCCGCGCCCACGAAAAACACTCCAATCATTTTTAAGCAAATATGAAACATTCCAATCAAATACAGGCAAGACTGAAGGCCTGCGGAATGCCTCAAGTCCCTGTTCATCATGACAAGACAAAAACTATTCTAAGCTAAGGGTTACAGATGCAAAGCAATAGGTAACATATCTGTGACATACAGGGCATGGGGCTATTCGTTTTTACCCTTATCAAGGCCACTGACCTTTACATCCTGAGCCTGCGTGTGGGGGACAAGGGCTCCTTGCTCTTACTCTTACCAGGGCCTGCAGGGACCCACTGACCCTTACAGCCTAAGCCTGGGGGTGGGGCCCAAGTTATTTGTAAAAACTTCTCCTTTTTACTTTAAATTCAAGTTGCTTCTGACTTACTCAAATCATTCTAATATTTAGATCTTTTAACATTTTGGTTGCCTCTAACAGACAGAACCTCATGTGGCCTTTAACTCAGTTCTGATCTGCAGCCCAGGGGTCAAGGAATTGGGCCGAACGTGGGATACCAGCTTGGATGTGATGTTAGTCCTCACTGTTTCATTGATCCATGCGTTTTACCTGAGTGGCATCACGTGTTACGTTTTTCTCCCTTCTCCGCTGCTGCAGAGTTCCGCGAGGCCGGCAGATTGGAAGTATCAAAATGGACTCTCCGCGTCCTGGCTTTGCTTGGAGGGAACTGTGCACATCAATATTCACATCCCGCTCTCGACCACCTCTGCCAGCTACTCTCTGGAGAAAAACACCAGGGTATCCAGTCCAGTGGTTTCTTCAGTGGGAGATCTCTGACTGTGGTTGTGCTCCTCAGAGATTATATCCTCTCTCTAATGATGTTATATGACCAACTTGCTATGATATCCAAATTATGAATTTTTTGGAGGTCATATACTAACAATATATTTAACACAATAATCACTTAGCAAGTATTTATTTACATGTGCAAAATGTAGCAATGTGTGAAGCCATGTTGTTTTGTCTTCTGGCTTTCTCTTGGTACTTTATTTTTGTGCCACAGCCTGGTGTACTACTTCATAAGCCTGTTGGTAGCTGTTTTTGTCCTCTTGCCTTTGTTTTTAACATGATGGCTGTATTGGATTTTATTTCACTGTAATCATGTGGCTGACCCGTGTCCTGAGTCTTTGAGATAAATGCTGGTTTGGCACGCACAACAGGAAAACTACTGATGCGTGAGAGAAGGCCCTCCGCTGGGGCTACCCTGTTGGAATTTGGAAGTGTGGATTTAAGCACGGCATTAGTGGTACTTAGGAAATATTCATATTTCAGTGTATCAGATGGGAAAGAGTAGACTGAGGAGTTTAATTGTGATGGCTTCATGTCCGAAAGCTTTCCTTGTTGTGTTTCTTTTAAGAATGGACTCACACGCTGGGCCAAGCAAATAGAAAATGGAGTGTATTTGATCAACGGACAAGTGAAGGGTGAAGACTGTGACCTGTTGGAGGGACAGGTGAATTAATAGAAAATAACTTTTTGCAGTTATTTGTTCTTAAGGAAGACTTCTTTTTAGTGATTGCCTTTGTGAGAACAGATTTCACTGACTTAGCGTTCCTAAAGTCTTTAAAGAGCAAATGTTTTTCTCCGAAAAGAAAAGATTTAATTCTGGGAGAAGATTTTGTTCTGATTTAACTGGGGTGCTGCAACTTGAAGTAAGGATGTCACGTTGTCTGTGAATGCCAGCTCATCCCCGTGCTGTGTGCTGCTAACTTAAGTCAGCGGTTACCGCTGTGCTTGCGCAGCGGCTGTCCAGCAGGAGTGGCAGCCGAAGCTTCCAGGGCGGCCTCAGGTCGGGAGCAGGGCTGGAGTGGGCTTAGGCTTCCACTGCGGCCTCGGGCCGGGAGCAGGACAGGGGCTGGGGTTAGAATCCCCCTAGGATGAAGCAGTGCGTATTTCAGACCTTCCAGGCTGTGTGGGCTCTGCTCTGGCAGCAGGAAAGCCAGCAGAGACGACAGGGTTAAGAGTTCCAGTGTGGTGTGGGTTTGGTCCACCAAGGACATACAGGTTGTTAACAGCATACACTTGTAAAGTAAGAGATCCATGTAAAAGACTAAACCAAAGTAAGTTGTGGCTTATTTTTCTATTAGTTTATTCAGTATATGTAGGGTTGTTTCTAAACTGTCTTTTAAATTATAACAGCCTTGTTTTTTAACTTTTGTGTTTCTTCAGAAAAAGTCACCCAGAGGAAATGCTCCGGGATCTGGCCATTCTTTTGATGTCAGAGTGCTAACACAGTTGGTAAATATTTGAAGATGGCATTTTTAAAATATAGTGTTTCTTCGAATAACCACAAAGAAATTGTTTCTTTTTTCTGCTTGCAATTAGAGACTAAAATGTTTTAGAGGTACAAGAGACTGTACCATCCCCAGTTACTAGAAAATTATTTCCAAGAAAATCTAAGGAAAGCTTTTTGTATCTTTTACCTCATGTCTATTAAAATTTTAATAACAAGTGAATAGCAGTTCTTTTTCTTCCTGAAGATTTATTTATTTTTATTGGAAAGACAGATTTGTAGAGAGAAGGAGAAACAGAGAAAGGTCTTTTGACACGGATTCACGTCCCCAAGCAGCCACAGCGGCTGGAACTGAGCCGATCCGAAGCCAGGAGCCAGGAGCCGGGAGCTCAGCCCAAGTCTCCCATGTGGGTGGCAGCCACCCTGTGACTGAGTCCTCACTGCTGACTGCCAGGCTAGAATTGCAAGTGGCGCCGGGACTCAAACCCAGGCACCAAGTGTGGGGTATGAGCATCCCAGTAGTGTCCTAACTGCCACATGCCTGCAACCCCTGCCTCCCCCTGTACTTCATTCAATTTTCTCATGAGTTTATTCTTACTATGTACTGTAAATGTTAGATATTGTAAATCATATAGTCGTTGTTTCTGTAGTCAAGGCTGGTGGAGCGTGTGAGAGAATACCCACTCTGTTGCTTGTCAGTGATCTGCACTGTGTCCTGGGTGAGCCTTGTCGCCTTGCTGCTTGCGCTGATGACACACACTTGTAGTGGATCTGGGCCTCACCGCTGTTTGAACTGTGACGCGTTTTTACCAGCAAGTCCTTGATATTCAGAAAAAAGAAATACTAGCCCTGGAGACTTGCCTCAGGCGCTGACTGTTGGTGCTGTCAGCAGTAGCCTATTCAAATCCTCTCTGTGTTTCTTCCTGTGTGTGGGATTTGCTTTTTATTCTTCAGAACTTACTCTATTATAAGTTGACTTACTCCACATGTTCTTAAATTATTTTCTTACCATGTCCTGTTTTGTGTATTGTTTAATGTGTATTTTTTAATCACCATAATTAAACTGTTATAGTTTGTTTCCATTGTGACTGTACATCAGTTATTTGAAGAATTATTTATTTACTTAAAAGGCAGTTAAAGAGACAGAACAGATCTTCTATCCACTGTGCACTCCGCAAATGTCTGGAACAGTCAGGCTGAGGCCATTCTGCACCCAGGAGCCTGGAATTGCATCTGGGTCTTCCACATGGATAGCAGGGTCCAAGCACTTGAGCCATCTTCAGCTACTTTCACAGGCACATTAACAAGGCACTGGGTTGGACAGGGAGCAGCTGGAACTCCACCCTGCACTCCCGGGGGGTGCCATTAACCCCTTGCATCCCAGTGTCAGCCTCTCCAGTGGTACATGAACGTTTCTGTATCCTCTGTTTGGCACTCAGAAGGATGATAAGCTTAAACATTTAGTCTATAGTGCCTGAACACCAAGCAGGCACTAACGTTTCGTCGCCCGAAGGAGGTGAAATGTGAGCTGACAAGTGGCTGCTTCTAGTCACTGGCATGTTTCCACAGTTCCTTGTTGACTTTGAGATGAGTGCATGAGCGTTGTGAGTTGGATGTGTGTAAATAAGTGTGAGTGTACGCTTGTGTTCCCCAAATACTACCTTGTATTCCAGTTCTTTGGGGGCGTATCTTCTTACAAGGAGACTTTAAAAGCTCATGGACAGTGGAATTAAAAGGTGATGATTTTAGTATAAAAACTTTTGAAATCCATGTATGCAGGGATCTTCAGAAGGTTTGTGGAACGTCTGTGTCATGAAAACGCTGGCTCTCAGTTCCTGAGATGCCCACCTGAGCTGTTAGGGTTACTTTCTTCCTCATTTCTCTTCATTGAACTTGCTACCATGCTGACTACGCAAAAAAAAAAAAAATGCTGTGCAGGGATTTCAAGATGATTTTGTACTAAGATAAGATTATCTTTTGATTTCATTTTCCATTAACTTTTTAAAGTGCTCTCATTCATCTAGATAGTACTTATCTGACTAATCTTCAAATGATGTATTTTTAGTTATGAATAGACATCAGTGTTTAGATATTTATGTTAGTAACAAAAATTTAGAATTAGCCATGTTTGATTTTTTAGTCTGCATCCAGTGACTGGCATTGTGACGTGATGCGTTAAGCTGTCTCCTGTAGCTCTGGTATCCCACCTAGGTGCCGGTTCCGGCTGCTCTAGTTAGGTCTGGTGCCCTGCTAATGTGCTGGAAAGGCAGCAGGGAATGATCCAGATGCTGTGGCTGACCTGGAAGAAGCTCCTGGCTTCTGCCTGGCCCAGCTCTGGCCGTCAAGGCCACTTGGGAAGTAAACAGATGGACTCTGCCTTTGAAATGGATAGAACAAACCCAGAGTATAACAATAGTAAGAAGAATAGTAAATGTATGACTTATAACGAACTGTTTGGAAGCATTTGAATAGTTTATGGAGGATATTTCAAATACTGGGCTTCGTCGTAATTCTTGTCCAGAGCTGGCTCATCTGGTGTTTGGGTGTCTCCTACAGTCAGTTGTTGGCTGTTGGCACTGAAGCAGTGTTGTCTTTCAGCTCTTGAGTCCTGACCACAGATCCACAGCCACAGTCCAGATCTGCAGTGGCTCCGTGAACCTGAAGGGGGCGGTGAGGTGCAGAGCTTTCCTTCACAGCAGTAAACCCAAGGTTAAGGATGCTGTGCAGGTACGAAAGAGCACAACTGGTCTTGGGAATGAGGGCCTAGCCTAGGTGCTCCTCAACCGGGACGTGCCGACACATTTGTAATCACTTCTTTTGCAAAAATTTAAATTTTTTAAATAATGAAAATATTCACAGGAACTTATTAGGGTAGTATTCTGTAATCTTTGTAATACATAGATTTCAAAATGATGATTGACGTTTTTATCATACATTTCCTATTATGGAAAAAAACATTACTTGTTTAAATGTGAAATTTTATTCGTTTGCTTGGTTTTAATTTAGTAGTAGACAATGTTTGGGCAAACTTGTCAGAAAAATCACCTGAGTGATTAAGCACAGTGAATGCAATACCAGTTATTTGGTGGCCACAATCACATTATATTGGAACACACATTTGTCTTTTTGGCAACTAAGTACTATAAATCTGAAGTGTTTTATTTATTCTTGTGTTTTATGATTGTTTCTATTTTTCCCCAGGCAGTGAAGAGAGATATTTTGAACACAGTTGTTGATCGTTGTGAAATACTATTTGAGGATCTGCTTTTGAATGAAATTCCAGGAAAAAAAGTTATGAGTATAACAGAAGTACTTGTCTTTGCATGATGATACAGTAATTGGGTTTCAAGATATAATGGCTCTGTCATATTTTCTAGTTCCGTACCTCTTTTTTAAAACAAGATTATCCTTTGCTTTTATTATTGAGTCAAAATTTTCAGTTGCTTACCAGCCCTAAAATTGTTGAAACAACAGATTATTGCAAATCTCTTAACATTTAATAATTCCAGGAAGGATTTTTAAAATATTAATTCTGAATGAATTTCCACTGAGAATTAGTAAATTGTGATGACAATTTAAAGAAAATGTGGTAGTATCTATCAACTTTTTTAAAAAAAAATTTAACCATAAAGCAGTTATTTATTAGTGGGAGCCATTTTATAATAGATCTGTGTAAGCCATAACGGTTTATATACCTCTCGGCTGTCACTGTAGCAGAGTTCATTAGATTTTAAAAAGGCAAAGTCATCAGTTCTTATCCTTTAATACACTATTCCATCTTTTTGGGAGCATAATTTATGCCATATGAGAAATTTGTATTGAAAATATTGTGGTTTTTACCTGAAAAGAAAATTACAATAATGACTGCTTTTGAAACTGCACCCCCTTAATTCACCAGTAACCCTAAGGTATGACTTGGCCTTAGCATGTGTGTCCGACCTTTGTCACTTACTGCAAGCCAGTCGGTCCTGCCTCACTTGGGAGGTTGACGTCACTGGGTGTGAAATCTCTTACCTGCTGCTCGCTGCTTCCCAGTCCACTTCCCACTCCTCCCGAGACGTACATTTGTGATCCTCTTTGCGTGGGTTGGCTCTGGGCACCACTGCGCCGTGCAGATGTCAGCCCTGTTACCGCCCACTCTTACCGAGTGGGAACCAGGATTCTCATTTTAGCTAACAGAAACGCAATTCCTGCCACATTAGCTTAGATTGAAAATTCTTTTCTCTGGAATATTTTAGAAATTCCCTGTTAGGAAGTCCATAGAATACTATTTGAGATGTGTTTTTCCAAAAAGATCCTCCTCTCAATTTTTAACTTCAAGTAGGAAATTGGATTGTTTTGAATACTAAATAGCTAATTTAATTTTTTAATTTGAGAATATTAAGTTCTACTGTTTTTTCAATGAATATTTGAAATCTGTAACAACCAGTTCTTTAATATTTGGTTTCGTATCATGTTGTCCTTTCGTATATAAACTGAGTTGATTTTGTTTGAAACGGCTTTAAATTTTTTTATGCCAATTCTACATGCATTATAGAACTGTATCTGTTGCAAGTGACTGGCTCAGAATATTAGTTTGAGTCTGAACAATTTGTGTACTGTAGTACAAGTTGTAGTAACGTAATTCTGCAGCCAGGAGGCAGGCTGGTCAGGGAGTGAAGTTAATCTCCTTGTCTCATATGCAGAGCAGAGAACAGGATGGAAGGGAAGCTGTGTCAGTGAGCTGTGTGTGTCATGGCCATTTCTGCCAGTGTTTGTAAACACAGGAAGCTACAGTAGGTTCTTGGCAAATGAAAACAAACTCTATTTTCTTAATCTTTGTATTGGTGGCTTTCCAATGTTGCCTGTTGCTAACACAGGTCTCAGAGTATGTGTCTGTGGCTGCCCAGGAGTTTCAGCTCTGAGTTAAGCGGTGTTGATGTGAACTAGTGTGCTGTGTGTCCAGTTCCTAAGTATTCACAGAATGAAGCCTACTGGTTATTTAGATTTAGATCCTTTTTGCTAAAGTGACTTAGAACTTGATTTTGAGGAGATATTATAAATATACAAGAGAAAAGTAAACAAAATAATGATGGAGCAGAAGTCAGCACTGAGCCTTGACACAAATGTTCCTTTCCTGGTGCCGGCCAGCCGCTCACTGACCTCTAGACCTTGTTCAAGAAGGGAAGAGTTGGCTGTAAAAGCCACAGTACTCAGAAAGTTAAACAAGAAGGGCAGCGCTGTCTAGAACAGGAGCAGAATTCTCTGTCGAGTTCTGTGTGGCAGGACAGTGCGTCGCTCTCTGAAGTCAGGGATTCTCAGTTCTGTGAGACTCGCCTCTGGGTGTCCTGCAAAGGCTGTGGAGTTTGGGTGCAGCAGCATTGTGCCACGCCAGTCAGCACATGTCCTAAGCTTCATTTCAATGAGACTTTCATCCACTTCTAAACTGTGTATTCACTGATGCTAGTGACAAACCTGTCTAAATGTCAGTAATTTTCCCTTTCTTTTTAGGTTCTGAAAAAGAATTCCACATCCTCCCTCACCGAGTTTTTGTCCCAATTCCTGGGTGTGCTGTCATGCTCTGTGATTATAAATTTGGTGATGAGCCAGCTGAGGAAATCAGGGACCACTTTATGGAGATGCTAGATCATACGATTAAAGCAGAAGATTTGGAAATTGCAGAAGAACCAAATACAGGTAATTATATCATGTTATTTTAAAACCTTATTAGGTCTGATTTAAATACTGTCACTTTAGATTTCCTTTAACTAATTCTGTTTGACACTTCAAAATGTTAATTGAGGCATTTAGAAACGTACCCAGTTAATCTATATAGGTAAATAGTGCTTTACCATGAAGTTGTACCAAAACTTAAGATACTTCAGGGTTTTTTCCAGCCTTAAAGATCTTCATAAAACAAGCTCCTGCGTAAGTAGGTAGAAGTATGCTCGTATGTCTTTAAGGTTAAGGGTCGAGCTGTCAGACACTGTTTACCAGGTAGCTTCCTCCTTGCTTGCCTTTCTATTCATGACTTTGACGTGTAATTGGGACACTAAGCTAAAACTGAGCAGTTCCAAACTTAGATCAAGATTTTTTTTTTTTTTTGGAAAGTCAGATTTACAGAGGGAAGAGACAGAAAGATTTTCCATCTGCTGGTTCACTCCCCAAGTGGCCGCAATGGCCAGAGCTAAGCTGATCCAAAGCTAGAAACTAGGAACCAGGAGCTTCTTCCAGTTCTCCCACATGGGTGCAGGGACCCAAGTCTTTGGGCCGCCCTCAGCCGCTTTCCCGGGCCACGAACAGAGAGTTGGATGGGAAGTGGAGCAGCCAGGAGACGAACTGGTGCCCCCATATGGGATCCTGGTGCGTGCAAGGCGAGGATTTTAGTCACTAGGCTACTGTGCCTGATTGTTTGCAGACTATAGATTTGTGCTCCATCTAACCGAGTAACACATTCTTTTCCCCTGGCCATCACTTCATTTGGAGAACTGTGTTTTGTTTTTATTATTTTGAGAGCATGATCTGAAAACATAGTATAAATGTCTAGGCAGTAATAATCTGAAAACATTTAGGAGGTGTGATAGAATAATTTGGGAGCAGGCATTTAGAAGCTTGTGTCTTGGTGGTAGGGGCTTGGGTTGGATCCTGGCTCTGGCTCCTGGGTCCACCTAGGGAGCAGCGGGACAGCTCCTCGACTCAGGCCGAGTGTCAGAGGACTGACACTCAGAGGTGCTGGCCGAGTGTCAGAGGACTGGCTTCAGCTTGGCCCAGCCTCGATGGTCGGGGCACGTGGGAAGTAAACCATTGAATGGCAGTCCTTTCTATCTTCTCCCTCACATAAACTAAAAGCAATTATTTGTAAATGTGTACACATGGTAAGTGCAGGTGTTTATCATTCTTGAAACTTTCAGCGGAATGTTTAGGTTACTTTTTAATATGCATTAATGTTAGTAAAATGTGAGTGTAGCAACTTTAGGTCCTTTTTCTAATTTCTCATTTTTCTTTGCATAACCAGTCCTTCCCCCACAGGAGGAGTAGTTGTGATTCAGAGTGAACTTGTGATTAGGTTGTTAAAGAAATATTGGATAATTTCAGATCTGTCAGTAAAACTTGAGTTAGTTGGAAACCATCAATTTGAGGTTTTGGCATGTTCGGTTAGTATTGATTATGATGTAAAATAATAAGTTTGCTTTAAAGGAAGAAAACAACTATGCTTTAATCTTTGAAAACTAGTATTTTTAAAGGTAGCATTGTGTTTGTTTCTTAGCAGGTGGACGTATCTGCAGGTAAGAGGTCTGCTGCTCCTCCAGGTCATTCATTGCTTTGTCTCTGCCAACCAAACTTCCACAATGAGGGCATCTGTGTTATTAGGGCCTGGCAGTAGTTATGAACTTGGTAAGATTGGCGGAACTGCTAGTGCAGCCGTCTCTTCGTGGTGATACAATCTGTGTCCTTAGCAGATGGGCGTCAGGTCAGGTCCTTCCTTGTCCCAGGCTGGGCCACCTCCCTGTCAGCTCTGTGCTGTTCAGGTAAAAGGAACAATGAGGTCTGGCCTTTTTCCCTCCCGAAGGCCATGCTGTAAGGTTCAGGATAGCTGTTACTTTGTAAGTATTTCAAAATTATTTATAGGGCTGGATATGTGTGTGATTCTACAGGCGCCCATGGGGAAAGCCAGAGGAGGCTCCAGCTCCCGTTGTAGATCAGATGAGCTTGGCTCTGGCTGCTGTAGACACTGTGGGAGTGAGCTGGCGGATGGAAAGGCGGATGGAAAGCCTCTCTGTCTCCCCTTCACTCTGCAAAAACAAAAATAAATAAATAAACAAAGCTTTAAAAGGCATTTTTGGATAGAGAAATTATTAATTCGAAAGACAAATGTACAGAAAACTAATTTCCATCTGTTGGTGCCCTGGTCAGAAGGGCCCATAATGCCAGAAGGAAGCAGAGCCAAATGGGGAGCCAGAACCTCCATCCCCCCCCCCCGTGGGTGAGAGAGGAGCCGGAACCTCCATCCCCCCCCCCCGTGGGTGAGAGAGAAGCCGGAACCTCCATCCCCCCCCCGTGGGTGAGAGAGGAGCTGGAACCTCCATCCAGGCCCCCCCCCCCCCCGTGGGTGAGAGAGGAGCCGGAACCTCCATCCCCCCGCCGTGGGTGAGAGAGGAGCCGGAACCTCCATCCAGGCCCCCTGTGGGTGAGAGAGGAGCCGGAACCTCCATCCAGGCCCCCCGTGGGTGAGAGAGGAGCCGGAACCTCCATCCAGGCCCCCCCCCCCCGTGGGTGAGAGAGGAGCCGGAACCTCCATCCAGGCCTCCCGTGGGTGAGGGAGGAGCCGGAACCTCCATCCCCCCCCCGTGGGTGAGAGAGGAGCCGGAACCTCCATCCAGGCCCCCCCCCCACCCCGTGGGTGAGAGAGGAGCCGGAACCTCCATCCCCCCCCCGTGGGTGAGAGAGGAGCCGGAACCTCCATCCAGGCCTCCCGTGGGTGAGAGAGGAGCCGGAACCTCCATCCAGGCCCCCCCCCCCCGTGGGTGAGAGAGGAGCCGGAACCTCCATCCAGGCCTCCCGTGGGTGAGGGAGGAGCCGGAACTTCCATCCAGGCCCCCAGGTAGGTGACCATCATGCCGTCTCCCGAAGTCTGCAAGAGCTCAGAGCTGGAGTTAAGAATCAGAGGCGGGTGTGGAAACCTTGCAGTCTGTTGTAGGCATCTTCATGCAGGTTAAGATGGGATCTGTATCTTTGAGAGAGTGTGCTTACTTAGGAAAAAGTGAGAACTACCCTAAAGTAGTTTGTTTGACTTACTCTAGTATGACTTAGTCTGTAGTCTAGACTAGACTTGGTGTGGACATGTATGTGTCTCAACATTTGGGAGACTGAGAAATGTGTCAAGCATCGCAGTGTACAGTCTGTCCTTGTGACCTGATGGATCCTCCTGATGCCAAGGAGACACTAGCCATGACGTCTGCGAGACATGGGGCTGTCACTGGCTTCCTGTTGAACTGTTTATTTGACTGTTTGTTGTTGAAGCTGTTTGTTTCATAGATAAGTGTATACTCTGAAGAAGCAGTAACAGCAAAAAAGTCTATTAAGTACGTAAATGAGCAGTCTTTATTATCACCATCAAATATCATGCACTCTACATAATTGTGTAAACTGTCCTTTCATATCAGTGGCCATGGAGCAGTTCTGCTTATCCCAGCAGTACCTTCATCGATGTGAGAATACATTGTACTGTGATGTTAGGATGTTATACTGTCACTAGGCAATAGCAGTGTGTTAGCTCCTTGGCTGTGTGAGAAGCCCACTGTCATCTCTATGGTCCAGGACTGAACATGGCAGCACATGACTGTTTTGTAATTATGATGATATGTGCTAAGTACTAGCTTACACACTTTACAAATCCTAAGTCATTTAATCCTTCTAAGAGTCCTCTGATGTAGACTGTATTATAAATCCTGTTTTGAGATGAGAGAATTAAGCCTCAAAATGATGAAGCAGCATTTCCAGGGTTGCCTTGCTGGAGATGTAGAACTGAAGTTTGAACTTAGGGAGATTCCAGAATCGTCTCTGTTCCCTTCCTGGCAGTCCTGTCTCCCAGCCTTTCTGTGGGAGCTGTCCACAGCTGAGTGTGATTGTTCTGCGTGATGTAGATACCTCACTCCAGCTTGTGAGATGTTTGTTTCCATGTAGAATGGGGTCACGCTATCCCTCTGTCCTGCTTATGTCTCTGGTTTCTCACATGGCGCTAGAATTGCAGATCTCATATTGTTGTCATACTTTTCAACTTCTTCATAACGTTTGTAATGCGTGTCATTTCTACACTAAGAATGAGTAAGGGTGGTACTACGCAGGATGTACCCCATTCATAAATTAGTTTAAAATCAAATAAAAATCTGGGAGAGAACTAAAGAATGCCATGTACTTTAAGTATTGTTTTAACTCATTGTTTAGTGTCACTTATTTTTAAACATAAGATCATGTCAACTAGGTTTTATTTTACCCAGTTTTTTTCTTAAGTTATGCTTTAAAAGGCAGGCAATAACAATGATTAACCTCAGCTGATAATGAAGGCTAAAATCCTTTGTTAACACTCCTAAAGCACTCTTTAGACATTCACAGAGCTTCCCTCACTGCAGTGTGTGCCTACAGAGGTGACCAAGGTGGCCTTGTATGACAGTGTTCTGTGAAGAAAGCAGAAACCTGCCAAGTTCAAACTCCTCTGAGGGCTTTCTGTGTGCATTTCTGCAAGCATTTACTGATTTTCCCTTAAGATTGGTGGGAGAGGGGAGCAGGCCCTGCCACAGTGGCTCAGTGGCTAAATCCCCAACCTGTAAGCAACAAGAGCCCATATGGATGCTGACTCATGTTCCAGCTGTTCCACTTCCCATCCAGCTCCCTGTTAATGGCTTGGAAAAGCAATGGAGGATGGCCCAAAGCCCTGGGATCCTGCGTCTACGTGGGAGACCCAGAAGAATCTCATGGCTCCTGGCTTTGGATTGGTTCAGCTACAGCCATTTGGGGAGTGAGCCAGTGGATGGAAGATCTTTCTCTCTGTCTCCTCTCGGTAAAATCTGCTCTTCCTTTCCAATAAAAATAAATAAATTTTTTTAAAGATTGATTTATTTTTATTACAAAGTCAGATATACAGAGAGGAGGAGAGACAGAGAGGAAAATCTTCTGTCTGATGATTCACTCCCCAAGTGAGCGCAATGACCGGTGCTGCAGCAATCCGAAGCCGGGAACCTGGAACCTCTTCCAGGTCTCCCACGCGGGTGCAGTGTCCCAAAGCCTTGGGCCATCCTCGACTGCTTTCCCAGGCCACAGGCAGGGAGCTGGATGGGAAGTGGAGCCGCCGGGATTGGAACCGGCGCCCATATGGGATCCTGGGGCGTTCAAGGTGAGGACTTTAGCCGCTAGGCCACTGTGCCGGGCCCAAAAATAAATAAATCTTTAAAAGTAAATTCAAGAGGAAGGACCTCACTTGGTTGCTCACTGTTGTGTTTCTAGCATTTGCGCACATCATAACTACACAGTGTGTTGACGAGACCAGTTACTGGTTTCATTCAATTGGAGTCTAAAAATAATAAAAGGTTAGTCCTGTCTTCAAGGAGCTAAATAGAATTTTTTAAAGAGGTGAACTAATTAATTAATTTGAAAGGCAGAATTACAAAGAGAATGGAATAAACAGATCCTCTATCTGGTGATTCATGTGCCAGATGATGGCAGTGGTCAGGGCTGAGCCAGGTGTAAGCTGGGCCGCCCATGTGGGGAGAAAGGGCCCAAGAACCGGGGCATCTTCTGCTGTTTTCTCAGGCTTAGCAGGAAGCTGGATTGAAAGTGGAGCTGCTGGGACTCAACCAGTGCCCATGTAGGATACTGATGTCGTAGCTGGTGGCTTAATTCACTGTGCCACAATGCCATTCCCCGAATAGAATTCTTGCAAGATCAGTGTAGATACTAACTTGTCATCAACTTTTATAAGCCTGGACTTGGACAACTAGTCAGCTAAACTTTCTTGTAGGTTCCTGTTCTGTGCTGCTGTTTTATGTTACTTTGCATCCTTGTAATTACCTAAATCAATAACTGCATCTTTAAAGTGAGTGTGTAGAATATTTATTTTTCTGGGCTCTATATATAAGACATGATAGATGTTCATAAGTATTCATTACTGTTGAGGTACAGTGAATAAGAGTTTTCTAAGAAACCATAACATCTTTTTTCATGGTCAAAAGATTATAGGCCCATGTGTAACAGGCTGCAATATTTTTAGGATTTGCTTAGTGCAGTGTTGTGATTATGATCAGAATTTTTAAAAGATCTAACAGGACTCCATGACTAAGCAGTTTAGAACATTTTATGAGGCACTGAACATTTAAAAAGTTGAACATGCATAGCACTGATTGTTGCCTCAGGAAATATTCGTTGTAATTTACAACATTTGGAGTTATCTGTTTATCTGATATTTATTAAACATTTACTTCAGTACCATGTGCTAGATGCACATCCATTAACTGGACTCCTTTATTCAAAATGTCCATAGTCTGATTTGGAAAATAGTAGCTGCAGGTTTCCTAGGAATTTCAGCAAGTTAGTGATTGGAATTTTAGAGTCTCCAAATGACTTGGTTAATAATTCAGTCAGAAAAAGCTTTGATTTTAAGTATTTGCAGTAACCTAACATCTGCAATAACTTTTGGCATTAGTATTTGGGAATTTTAGTAGACTGTTTGCCTTTTTATTTCTTTGTTATTACTCCCTTCATGTTCCATGGACAGTCACTGGACGCATATTCCCATTTGCTAAGCTGGTGCTGTGTGATCTGCAGTGTCTGGGGCAGTGTATGGTCCAGCAGCTGAGCTGCCCAGTAGGACCTGTGCATCTCCTGTTGGAGGGCCTGCGTTTGAGTCAGCTGCCTCCCTCTCTGCTCTCCTCCAGTTGTGCACCATGGGAGTTGTCTGTGTCAGCCCAGATGGGAAGCTCTGAGTTCCTCACGCTTGACTTCGGCCTGGCCCAGCCCTGGCAGTTGTGAGCATGTTGGGAGTGAACCAGTGGATGGGACTCAGGTGGGGACCCAGGTGTCAACCACTAGGTTAGCCACCCACTCTCCAGGAAATGCACTTTTTAAACAGGAAGAGATAAGTAAGTAGAGGGTGATGTGAACATTTTATTAGGATTTTAAATACTGAATCTTCTGCATAATAATGAAAAAAGCATTGACGTGTAAAAGGTAGTATGTGTAGGTTTTCCTAAATATTTAAAATTTGGATTCCCATGTAAAATGTATCATGAAAAGTATGTTCATATATTCAAATGCCAACTTGAAATCACTTACATAATTGGGCCCTCATTACAAATGTCTGGATTTTTTTTTCAATATTTGACATAATTTGCTGAAATATTGTTTAATTATGTATGTCTTGTAGTTGCCAAATAGTTGCTATGTTTAAAGTGCATGTTTTGCCTGGTAAGTATCTTAAAATAACATACTTTTATGTGACTTAAGAGACGAAGAAATATTTGTTTGTCAAAATGAGTCATTGAAGGTGAGGGATAACGATGGGTTTAACATTTCTTAGATGTATTAGTCATCTCCTTATAGACTTCAACTTAATAATTCTGACGAGCTTTGTCCACAGTATCAGCTAAAAAGTGTGGAGGCACACCTTTGAAATGGGCAGTTTGGCTGTGCCGATTGTGTCTGGATATGGGAGCAGGTACAGGTTTTTATTGTTTGGGTGAGCATTTCCGATTCCATTGTGAAGCAGCGAGCAGGTGACAGTAGAGCTGTGTTTTCAGGCTGCATTATCGAGCGTTGTAATTACCGTTAGTCTGGAGCTGAGGGAGAGTGAGGGCAGTGAAGGGCGGAGTTCAAGTCCTGACATTTCTGAGGACTCTCCCGCCCGTCAGCAGCTGGGAAGGAGTTCTGAGCCTGTGGGCAACTTTGCTGGCATGCCGCACCACCTTTTTCTCTTCTATTTGTAGTTGTTAAAGAGCTCTCCTACAAGATTAGTTTAGAATTTGTTGAGTTTAAAATTACTTGCTTCTAAGGAATGGTTGACATCTAATTTCCTATTAAATCGTACTATTTGCATTTAAATTTACTATAGTGAAATTTTGGTGAAATGACCTAGCATCTAAAACTTGATTTAAAATACATTAAGCCCTATTACATCAAATTTGCTGTACTTTTTAAAACAAAAAATGAAACTCAGTTAACTCAGATTTACAAACTGAAGTGAAAGAAATTTGAAGCCAGTAAATCAACATAATATGGAAGTACTGTGTGCAGTTGAGCGAAGTGTGAAACAGAAATACAGAGGACCAAGTCATTGCAGAGTCAGAGTAGGTGTTGGTCACTGTGACTCCAGATCTCTGTAGAGTCAGAGTAGGTGTTGGTCACTGTGACTCCAGATCTCTGTAGAGTCAGAGTAGGTGTCTGTTGGTCACTGTGACTCCAGATCTTTGTAGAGTCAGAGTAGGTGTTGGTCACTGTGACTCCAGATCTCTGTAGAGTCAGAGTAGGTGTCTGTTGGTCACTGTGACTCCAGATCTTTGTAGAGTCAGAGTAGGTGTCTGTTGGTCACTGTGACTCCAGATCTTTGTAGAGTCAGAGTAGGTGTCTGTTGGTCACTTTGACTCCAGATCTCTGTAGAGTCAGAGTAGGTGTTGGTCACTGTGACTCCAGATCTCTGTAGAGTCAGAGTAGGTGTTGGTCATTGTGATTCCAGATCTTTGTAGAGTCAGAGTAGGTGTCTGTTGGTCACTTTGACTCCAGATCTTTGTAGAGTCAGAGTAGGTGTCTGTTGGTCACTGACTGGTTGATATGATGGCAGGAAACAAAAGAGGGTTTTTTGTTTGCTTGTTTTTAGAAGACTTTGATTATTTTTTTTTATTTTTTTTATTTTTTATTTTATTTTTTTTATTTATTTTATTTTTTTTTTTATTATTTAACTTCATTAATTACATTGTATTATGTGACACAGTTACATAGATACTTGGGTTCTCCCACCCCTCCCCAAACCCTCCCACCATGGTGGATTCCTCCACCTTGTTGCATAACCACAGCTCAAGTTCAGTTGAGATTCCCCCATTGCAAGCATACACCAAACATAGAGTCCAGCATCTTATTGTCCAGTCAAGTTCAACGTTAGAAGACTTTGATTATATACTTGAGGAAGGGAAAAGAGTGTGGTGACACCCTTGATCTAATGAAGTATTTCTGAAAATCCCAGTAAACTTCTCTTTGTGGTAAAACCAAAAAAGTGGGTAGTATTTTAAAATCCATTTTGTTGTCACAGTTTATTCACACTGCAGATTTAGAAGCACAGGGGGGTCCCCCACCTATTCCTTCCCTGTCTCCCCTTGCCCCTTATCCAGCCACTTTACAGCAGCAGGTGTAGCGTTCCAGTATGTAAAGATGATCGTGACATGGCAAGTACAGGAAAAAGAAGCAGCAGAAGTGGTCATTGTATTGTTGATTGTTTAGGACTGTAGACACAGGCTTCCACAAGCGCTTCGACAGGCTTAGTTGTCATCCTGACAAGTCTGTGTTGGGCTGCCAAGATGTCTGTGAGGGAACTTTACATGCAAACACTAGGCTGTCTTACTGGTACAGAGTGAACAATGTCACCTGTTCTGCAGCACTGACTTAGGGCGACGGTGATGCTCCCTCTCCTCCCACCCTCCTGCCTGGGCCCCCCACCCGCCCTTCTCCCTCCTCTCTCTCGTTCTGTCTGGTTTGGGCGGTGATGTATTTTCAGTTCAGTTCACAATCACAGGCTCAACACTGCATTAGGTAAAGAATTCAACAACAACTAGCAAGAAGGAAAAACCTCCTGTTACCCCAGAGAATGGGCAGAAGCTGTAAGCAATAACCGAATCTCAAAATGTCAGTTTCATTCTTATAGATTATGTTTATTTTATCCTCTGTGCAATTGTTACCAGCAATCAAGGAAATCCGATCTTGAGATTGGCTAATTGCACTAAACATAACGATTTCCAGTTGTCTCTGTTTCATTCTTTTCAATGGCTGAGTAACTGCCTTAGTATGCATCGTTTTCTTTATCCATTCACCCACTGATGAACATCTGGGTTGATTCCATCTCTTAGCTGATAGAAACTGAGCTGCAATAAATATGTGGACATAAGCTGTCGGTCTTTTTTTTTAATTGGAAAGTCAGATTCACAAAGAGAGAGAGGAAAGATCTCCCATCTGCTGCAGATTCACTCCCCAAATGGCCTCAACAGCTGGAACTGAGCCAGTCTGAAGCCAGGAGCCAGGAGCTTCTTCCGGATCTCCCATGTGGGTTCAGGGTCTCTAGGCCTTGGGCCGTCCTTGACTGATTTCCCAGGCCACAAGCAGGGAGCTGGAAAGGAAGTGGAGTAGTCGGGATTTAGAACTGGCGCCCAGGGCGGATGCAAGACTTTTAGCTACTAGGCTTTTGTGCCAGTCCCTACACTGTCAGTCTTATCCTCCTCTTGTTGCAAAAAGAAAAGGGATGTATCTGGGGCGGTGTTCAAACCTGGTTTGCTGGGGCTTGACAGAGCAGCTTGCTCTTCTTTGGGGTGGGGAGGGCTGGCTGAGGGAGGAGCTGCTGTAGCTCTGGGCATTTTCTGGGCAATCGCATTTTGTTTTTTGAGGGTTTTTTAGCACTAGAAAATAAATTGAAAAACCCATGGCCTGTGTGATCTCTAAGGATTGATCAATTCATTTTTAGTTGTTGGTAAATTACGATAAGCCAAGCTGCGTAGATTGCTGTCATTGTAGCTACAGAAGACTCAGACTCTAGTTAACCACCGTGACCGACAGGTGGACACTGCTCCTGGCAGCTTTTATGTTCTCTCTCTCTGTTGGGCTGATGTATTTCACTTGTTTGGTATCCGGAGCTCCAAGCTCAGAATTTTAGATCATATTTTGCTTATACATTTCAAATTTCAGGTTCAATCAAGAGTAAGCAGACTTTATTGTAGCTTTATTGGGCTTTTGAAAGTATCTTGTAGATTTTTAATAATGCGTTGCAGTGCAAATGCTAGCTTATGCAGAGCAAAGCATGGAGCAAGTTCAATCCTTTAACTGCAATTTGCTGAACCTTGTTTTATTGTTAATACCTAATGATTTTAATTGTTAGTTACAGCCACCAACAAGAATGCTAGATACAGGCTGATCTCAAGTGACATTTATCTTACAACAGTTTGATTTTCAGTATTTATCTTTACTGCTCTATAGTAAACAGACGTAGTCTCCCTGACTCATCAGACCACCTCTGAGGCCCTCTGTTGGAATCAGGGATAAGGCTACATGAAGTATTTTCTAAAAAGAATATTGGAAAGTCAGATATACAGAGAGGAGGAGAGACAGAGAGGAAGATCTTCTGTTCGATGATTCACTCCCCAAGTGACCACAATGGTTGGTGCTGTAGCAATGCAAAACCAGGAGCCAGGAACCTCTTCCAGGTCTCCCACGTGGGTGCAGGGTCCCAAAGCCTTGGGCCGTCCTCAACTGCTTTCCCAGGCCACAGGCAGGGAGCTGGATGGGAAGCGGGGCCGCTGGTATTAGAAACAGCACCCATATGGGATCCCGGTGCGTTCAAGGTGAGGACTTTATCCATTAGGCCACTGTGCCAGGCCCTGAAGTATTTTGAAACAATACCAGTTTGACATATTGTCCATGAGGTTAAATTCACATGATTTGATAATGAGCAGATTTGTTGTGTTGTTGAAACATGAGTAGAAGAGAGATGGTGCTTCCTGTGTTTCCTTTTTGGTGTGGTTGATGTGGGTCTTGGTGTGTTCCCTCACAGCTTGTGTGAGTCCCTCGGTGGACAGTGAAGGCTCCGTGGACAGCACAGATGAAGAGCAGCCACCACAGCCGGTGAAGAGTACAGTCATGATGAAAGTTCAGCAGAACACAGGTGTTTTACTTGTTTCATGACATTGACAAGAAAATGTTTCAGATTTCAGCTGTTTTCATTTTACTTTCTTGAAAGTGCGAGATTAAGCACAAATATTGGCTATTTGTATAAGTGGCAAGCCATGGAGATAGAAACACTAGTGAAGTACTATTATTCAAGTTCCCTCAAACGAACATCTTTAATATTTTTGTTATTTTTAGAGGACAGATATGGAGCTTGGGGATTGAACAGAGTAACAAGGAAATTGTTGTCCAGACTTGTATTCCTATAATTAGCATTGCACGAGGTTTTGAGAGGCGTGAACTTAAAGCAGTTTATGGAAAGTGAATTTAAAAATAATTATCTTAAGAATAATTTTTTATTGTATTTATGGAGAGGTCTTCACAAAATCCTTGGAAAATGCAATAATATGAAAAAAACTACTTTTCAGAAAAATTGTTTTGCGTTCAAACTTGTCTTCAGTTTCAATTTTCTGGGAGCTTTTTGAAGTACCCTTCAATATGTTTTATGGAATTCAAATTCAGATCTGGAAATTTATTCCTATAAAGTTTCTGAGAAAAGTAGCAGTACCATTTTGACTTCCCAAAGAGAACATAGACTGTGTCATTAGCATGAAGACTTGGCTAGAGGGGCCAGGAGACTTAGACGGAACTACTGCTGTTCAGCAGGTAGGCTCAAGAGCAGTCCCTTTATTTTCTTAATAAGACGTACTTATCTTTTATTGACAAGATCAGATTTATGGAGAGAAGGAAAAACAGAGAGTGTTTCCTAAATTCTTTGTGTGTTTTTTCTGAACTAATTTGGCCACTTTCTTTTTTTTAACTTGCTGTAATCAGAGGAAAAAAGGAAAGTCACCAAATGAGTGCTAAGGAATTCTTAGATTTTGTGCTTGTAGCGCCTGGGCTTCTGCAGTGCTTAGTGGCTATTCAGTGAGTTTGCGTTGTAATGGTGGAAAGTTGCTTCCCTGGAGGTGGTATTAGTAATTACAGAAACCTTTACAAGTATCTGTTAGTTTTTTCCTTAGCTATGAGTACACACATCAGAGAGAAACTTTGTCCAACATGTTCAGTCTTGTTGCATTTTGTGTGTGTGTGCGTGTGCACATGTGTATACTCATGTTGGGTTGGGTCTACAGGTTAGCCACATGTTAGAATCGAGGATCAACTTCTAATGCTGCCTGCCGTTGTCCTGTGTTTGCCTCCCTTTAGGTGTGATTGCCGCATTTGCAGTCGCAGTCTTTGCTGTGGGCGTCTCCTTTCATTACTTCAGTGATTAGGGTGAGACACAGAGCTTCGTGAACCCCTAGGGAATGCTGGCCAGTGGTTAGCCATGATAAAGATGTAGACGTCCCCCTTGGTTTTCAGACAGGAACAGCCATGTCTGCTGCCATAATGCCTATTTGGTTTGTTTTATGCCAAAATCAAGTCACCAGCTGCCTTGTTTAGTTCTGCTTTTATAGGTAAACTAGTTTTCAAAAATACATAAATAAACGAAAAATAAAGTTATGCATCCAGATGGAAATTGCATGTGACAAATCATTAATACCTATTTTTAAAAAGGCTGAAAATAAGAAGATATCCTGGATTGTGATTCTTTTGATCTGGATTATGCATTGATCAAGGCATTAAAAATAGTAATAGAACATTAGACAAAATTTCTACCAACTTGTGGGTAAGTTCATCGTCTTAGACCTTTCTAATGTGCCGCTGAGTTTTTGTATACCGTGTATTTCCTTCTGACTGGAACTAGGACTCCTTTCCAGAGAGATCTGAATCCATAGGAAATGCCATAAATCATGTGCTTTCTCAGTATAGTGTATCCTAACTTTAATCTATGACATTAGGACTTTTTCTTTCAGCTTTATATTGGACTACACACTGTAAAAGAATTAGATCCCAAGTAAGGTATACATTTGAACAGGCTCCAAGGAAGTGGATGTCTTCAAGAACTATAACACCCTCTTTCCTCCCTGACCAAGGAAACATTGATCATCCAAGTAGACTAGGGTTGCCAAGATGGCAAGTACTAGTGGCAGTGTCCCGAATGTGCTGGGCTACGGGGCTGTTACTGTGGTGCAGTGTGTTGAGCTTCTGCTCGTAACATTGGCATCCCATGTCAGAGTGCTAGGTTGAGTCCCAGCTCTACCTTCAGAGCGGCTTAATGTTAATGTACGGAAAAGGCAGTGGAAGATGGCCCCAGTACTTGGGCCCATGCTGCCTGTGTAGGAGCCCAGCATGGAGTCCATGGCTCCTTGCTTTGACTTGGCTCAGACCTAGCAGTTGTGGCCATTTGGGGAGTGAGCCAGTAGATGAAGATGTATCTTCCCTTCTCCCTCTTTCTGCCTCTGTGTGTGTACTGTTCTGCCTCTCAAATAAATATAATAAATGAGCGGATGGAAAGGTCAGCGTATCTCAAGCCAAAGCAAGGAGAGAGAACTGAAGCTGAAGTGCTGTCCTGGCCAGGACAGTTGAAGAAGTTAAGTAACACTCGGGATATAGTTTTCAACATGGGAAGCATTCCTAATTTAGGCTCAAGATTCCCTTATATTATGTGATGACGAAAAATCACCAGGTTCAAGTTGGAAGGATCTGTAAAACAAAACAAAACTGAAATCAATTTTTCAGGGTCTCGTCACCATCATGTGGAAGATGGACCCACATTGGACAAGTCTGAAGAACCAAACAGAACTCCTAGCAATGCGGAATATATTAAAATAACCATCAAGCATGGTGCCTAAAATTTTAAGCTCAACTCAAAAAACAAGTGAACTTGAAGTTAGTATCTAAAGAAATTTCCCATTGAACATCAGGGAGATACAAGAGACTACAAAATAACAGAATGTTGAGAGAAAAGAAAGAACTACAGAAGGAGTGCTTAGGGGACAGAGTGGAGGAGAGGCAATATGTGAAGAGGTGACAGAGGTTTGCATTTATTTGAAACTGAGTTCATAAGTTCAAGAAGCAAAGTATATCCCAAACACATAGTTAAATAAAATCCATTCTGAGACCAATTGCAGAACACTGCATTATAGCACAAAATTGTAGAAGCAACCAGTGGGAGAGAAAATACCATTGATAAATGCAACATAGTCACATATTCATTAGGCTTCTCAGCAATGATACCTTTTGAATTCTAGGATAAAATAATTAGCTTAAGAATTTGTGCCATACAAAACTGAAATAAATATGTTCAGGTGAAAAACATGAAACACATGTTTATCGGGGGCCTTCTTTGGAATCTACAGAATGGTGATGTTCAAGAATAAAGAGGGAAGTGGGTGGTGGATGGTTCCGATGCCATTGAGAATGCCCCTCCCACACGACAGTGGGATGGCAAGCTCCAAGTTCCTGCTAATGCGTGTGCTGCATGGCAGTAGGCAGTGACTCCAGGACTTGGCCCCACCACACGCGTGGGACGCTCAGGTGGAGTTTCTGGGTCGCAGCCTTCCAGCCCTGGCCGTTCTCAGCATTCCAGGAGGAAGTCAGTGGAAAGAAGATGAATCTCCCCCGCTCTCTCTCTTGATTTCTGTTTCTCTGCCTTTCAAATGATTGACTGATTGATAAATAAATAAATCGTTTTAGAAAAAGTAAGCCACTCCAAAAGGATGGTATGAAATTGAAAAGTTAATGGCCTGGGTGGGATCTGGTGGGGCATTCATAGCACTGCGTGGCAATGCTCACATCCTGCTCTGGGGCCCTCGGTTTGAGTCATGACTGTGCTTGCAACTCCAGCTTCTTGCCAACGTGACCCTTGGGGCAGCAGGTGATGGCCCAAGTACCATGTGTCGTGGCACCCGTGTGGGACACCTGGAGTGCACTCCAGCTCTGGGCCCAACCCTGGCTGTTGCAGGCATTCGGGGAATGTAAAAACAGGGAAGATAATCTGTCTCTCTGTTGTTTATCTCTGTCTGCTCTCAAATAAATAAAAGTTGTTTAAAAAAAACTAAGGAAGTGAAGAGTGTATATGTATGAGTTTTAATTGCGTAAAAGTCAAAAGTGTTTATAAAATAAAAGAGAGGTCTAAGGGTTCTGAGAAACTTGTGTAACTTTATAAGTCATTATATTAAATATATCTAGCCACGTTTCAATGTTAACTGCTAAAAAATTAAGGATTAATTACTCCAAGGGCAAAAACGTTTAAAATATAAAGAAGGCAGTTACAGAAAGAAATTACTTGGGGGGGGGGGTTTGATGGGAGGACTAGAAAACATTTGTAAAAGAACTCTCTAATATTACATATTAGATAACTGAATATTAACATTAATTATTCAATATCCAGAGTTAATTATGAATAGGCTGAAGTGCCCATTTAAATGGCATATTGGTCAAGTTTCATTTAAAAAATTATTTTTTGTACAGACTAAAGACTAAAAATGTAAGACATGGAAGTTGAAAGTAAAAAGATATAGCTGCATTATACAAATACTAAGAGTACTTGTGTAGGTTAAATCATATTGACTTCATAGTATTAAAGACAAAATTAGACCACTAAAAATAGTAACAGAGGACCCAGTAGAGTAGCCTAGTGGCTGAAGTCCTCTTCTTGCATGCTCCGGGATTCCATATGGGCACCGGTTCTAATCCCAGCAGCCCCACTTCCCATCCAGCTCCCTGCTTGTGGCCTGGGAAAGCAGTCCAGGACGGCTCAAAGCCTTGGGACGCTGCACCCTCATGGGAGACCCGGAAGAGACTCTGGGCTCCTGGCTTCGGATCGGCTCAGCTCCACTTGGGGAATGAATCATTGAATGGAAGATCTTCCCCTCTGTCTCTTCTCTCTGAATCTGAATTTCCAATAAAAATCAATCTTAAAATAGTAAAGGAATAACAGAAACATAAGCAGAGGTCATTAAAAATAGTAACTGCCATATGTTTTCAGGTTTAAAAATCTGGATGAAAGGAAAACCAACCACTTGAGCATCGGCTGCAGCAGAGTTGGAACAGTAGGGAAGGACTTGAAATGCGTCAGGTCAGGACACGCTGATTGCAGTGCAGATGGAGAAGCACATTGAGTGCTGGGACACTTAGAACTCGCAGCACCTAGCGTAGCTCTTCAGGTACGCGTTGCTTCTGCCTTAATAGAAGTGTAGTAGTCTGAAATTTTATGCACTTTTTAAAAACTGATAACGAAGGAATATTTCCCTTGAAGTTTATGAGGCTGGTGTTACTAAAACGAGGATACATCCAATTGGAGAAATTGCTGTAAGTTAATAGCACAAGCATATAAAGATCAATAGCACTGAATGGAAGTTAGCACATAGAAGGGCTGAGGCATCATGACTAAATTTTATAAATTAAAAATCAGGAAAACTAGAATATCGTTTCAGCTGTCCATTAGCAAATGGTCAGTCAGGAAGCCAGGGATTTTAAGAGAGTGGAACAATACATGAAAACAGTATTGGTGATGTTTTTGAGCAGTGGGTTCCTTGATGTTTTATTAATTGGCAGTAATGTGTGTTGATTTGGTTGTCTGTTACTTCCTAACATCTCCAAATTGGATTGACTTCAGAAAAGCAAATTGTTTTATTCTAAACAGTTTTGAGTTGGTGGGCATCGGCTGGGTGATTCTGCATTTCCGCTAATCAGGAAGAAGTTTGAAGGCTCTTGAGCTTTAACCATGAGACATGCTCCATGGAGAAGTGGGTCCGAGTCAATGGGATCTGGTGGAGCTGGAAGCATCTGAGGCTACTCGGTGCCGTGCCTGCAGAGTTCTCACTCCTCAGTCCTCCAGCTGCTCCCCAGTGCGCTTTCAAAGTTCTTCACCGAGAGGGCTGTGGTGCACCAAGTGGCATCCTAAACTGAGCATGGCAGAAGCCAAGTCCCCCCAGGTCCTCGTGTTTACTACTGTGCTTCAGCAAGGCACATAGAGGCCCAGTGTTGAGGGAGGGAAGGATGAAGGCAAAAGCAAAGCACTTTACCTTCCCTTGAAAAAGAGGGATTGATGGTAGCCAGCACCGGTTCCCTTTAATACACTGACCACAGCATTAAACTCCTCACCTCCTCCCAAGAAACTTAGATGGCTTACGGAAGTTTGGCATCAGATTCAAGCTTGGGTCAAGAATGTCCTCTAAACCAGTGTTGGTTACATCTGAGACAACTTTATGGTAGTGCCTGTCAATCTGAAGATAAGCTAAGGAGGGATGTTGCTTCCCTATATTCACACAGCAGGAATTGAGTCAGGCAAAGGATGCTAGTTAAGGTAAAATAAGAGTCATAAGGGATCGGTGCGGTAGGCTGGCAGCTGAAGTCCTCACCTTGCACGTGCCAGGATCCCATATGGGCACCGGTTCCAATCCCGGAGGCCCTGTTTTTCATCCAGCTCCCTGCTTGTGGCCTGGGAAAGCAGTCGAGAACAGCCTAAAGGCTTGGGACCCTGTACCTTCGTCGGAAACCTGGAAATGGCTCCTGACTTCCTGTTGGCACAGCTCCAGCCATTGCAGCCATTTGGGCAGTGAATCATCGGATGGAAGATCTTCCTCTTTCTCTCTCCTCCTCTCTGTGAATCTGACTTTCCAATAAAAAAGGGGATGGTTCGTAAGGCGAGCATATCAATGAGTGGTCCCTAGCAGTTTTGAACTGCAGTTGGGTGAATATCTGAACTGTATGTGGTTCTAGGAACAGTGTGTGTAGACTGGGACCTGATTCCTTCTAGTCAGTGGTTGGCAGCTCTTGGCTCTTCTCTAAGAGATTTTGACTCTGCTTTGCTCCCATAAGAAATGGCTCAAGTCTAAGACCAAACAACTTCTGTCAAACTGCATTCTGATTTTTGGAGGTCAAAGGCTCAAAATAGCTGCTGCTGCCATTTTTTTCTTTTTAACCAGATTATCCCATTAGTTAAGATGATGTAATCCCTTTTAAGATGTCTTGTGTTTCCTGTGAGTTGAGTTGTGATACACTCCAGTACACAAAAGGCATATTCATGAAACTGTGGAACAGTGTCAGCTTTGAGAGTCAAAGGTTGAGGAACAACACCTGTGGAAGTCTTACTTATTCATTGTCTAGCTGAGTGAATCTTCAAACTGTAAGAACTGTAAGATTCTTTTTTTTTTTTTTTTTTTTTTTGTCTGCCTGTGAGATCCGTAAGGTACTGACCTCATGTTTTTCAGTGTTACCAAGACAGTAGAGCTGCATCCTTTGATTCTGTGACTAACAACTCTGGTTTTAATCTTTGTCCTGAGGCAGTTTCTTGATGGCTGGAAAAGATGTTTTGGGTTACTTATAGCTCCTATGAATTTTGCTCCAAAATGAAACAGCTGCTTTAGTTCATTTGTCTCTCCTGTTTGATCATAGACTGCTAGAAAGTCAGTTGGCATTTTTGAGCTGAATTATATAGGTGTATTTATTAGGTTATCTCTTCTGTTGAGCAGTTTCCATCAGCTTATTCATTTTGGCTTTCACAGTGCAGCAGATCTGGTGTGCCTTTCACATCAAGGGTTGCCTTGTAGTCTCCCTGTTCTGGTGACTGTTTTGGCTGAATGCCCTGGAGTCTCCCCTCTGCTCAGTGCCGCTGTAAAGGATGCATATGATGAGCTGCTCCTGGAGAATCCTGACTCAGAATCATTTTCTGTTTTGGCTAATTTGGTTCTGTTGCAACCCCAGAACTACGGTGGCTTTCTGGAATGACTAAGTCCCGTTGTGTGAGTAGGTGGGATCCAGCTGTGTTAGAGGGGCTCATTTGGTGCCAGGTGTTGAGACTTCTGCTTACCTGCAAGTTGCACAGTTTATTTGATCCTCCATTATGGAACTCCTCCAGAGAACGTTGGTGTTTCTCGTGCGTGTCATGATGGTTGAATTCCATCGAAAGGGACGCCTAAGATACGGTGTTGGTGGCTATGAGGACACCACTTCCTCTATGTTCACTTGGTTAAAGCAGACCTAAATCTAGCCTGGTTGTGCATGCACGGGGGAAAGCAGCCCATCTCTTGAAGTGGGGCATGCTTGTATGTAGGTAGCACTGTTTGCAGTGATGACTAGAGATTTGTAACTACACCTGAGTTTTCATATGTGTATGTATGTGTAAGGAAAGAAGATTGGGAATATATAAAAAGAAAAGATGAAGGAATTCTCCAGAAAAATAGAGACTGCTCTAAAAGTACACTTTCCACAGTCTACTTTTTACTACAGTGCCTGTCTCATTCCTTTCTGCTGTGAACGCATGAACTCTTCCCTGTATCCACGCCTGTGGTGCTTGGCAGTCAGTCAACACAGGTGAGAAGAATCAGTCTATTCTAAGTTCTTTGTGCTTGTATGAATGTAAATTCATTTCATGTCAATTTGTGTTGAGAATATCAAGTATGCTAATAAATACTTGTGACAATGTTCTTCAAAGTACATAGTCCTTACAAAAGGTAAAATTAATATGTTAACAGGTTTTAACTTAGCAGTTATAAAAGACAACAGATCAAAGTAGACTTAAAGTTTATAGTTTGTCTCTGCTTTTGCCATTTTAGAACTATCTTCGTGTACACATTGAGACTCAGGGTTGATACGAGGTGGCACTTCCGCATCCCTGGGTACCGCGATATGTGGAAAGTCATGAGTGGTTTCCCCCTTTGTCTCTCCCCTTACCCTAAGAACAACAAGAAGAAATAGCAAATTTGGAAGCAATGAGTTCACCCAAGTTTCCCTAAACCTCGATTCTTCCCACTCTGATCAATCATGTAATCATTATTAAAAAATAAATTAAAAAAGAAATATCCTAATGTTCACTGTCTTGTTGAAATTTACAACACACAAGCAAATATTTTTTAAGTAGACCCAAACATGATGGATAGGATTGAAATACTCAATATCTTCCCCAAGGACATATAATTAAGAAATGTAGATATTTTAGTCAGTGATTATTTTTGTTTCCATAATCAGAAATAGGTTATTCCTTATTTTTTCATGTTTGAAAAAATATTTTGTAAATAAACTTGGAACTATCAAATAAAGCTATATTGTTTACTCTGTGGGATTTCTGAAATTTTAATTTCAAAACAGCCCTGTAGAAAATCCCTTAAATTGCTTAATTAAAAAGGTATTTTAGGATATTTTGTTGTATTTTAGGAAAAGACTTCACTGAATTTGATAGATTTGTTAAGGAGATCATTTTTGTTTTAAAAGATTGATTTATTCTTGGAAACGTACATTTACAGAGAGAAGGAGAAGCAGAGAAAGATCTTCCATCTGCTGGTTCACTCTTCAGTTGGCCACAGCTTCTGGAGCTGAGCCCATCCGAAACCAGGAACCTGTAGCCTCTTCTGGGTCTCCCATGTGGGTGCAGGGTCCCAAGGCTTTGAACCATCCTCGACTGTTTTTTCAGGCTGCAGGCAGGGAGCTGGATGGGAAGTGGGGCAGCTGGGACATGAACCAGTGCTCATGTGGGATTCTGGTGCATGGAAATGGAGGATTAGCCAGTGGAGTTAATATGCCAGCCCCTAAGATCTTTTGATTACATAATTGTGAAGGGGAACTTACTGATAAAGATGGAGGTAGTTTAATCAGGTCTTAGGTTCTATTTTGGTCAAATCCAATTTAGTTGTAGATATACCAGATGCCTGGCCCTGTGATTAAAATTCTGAATGCTAATAAGCTAAGATGGTAATCTGTCATACTTGTGTGTAAACAAAATATTTTAACACAAATTTCTGTACTTTCAAAGTACTTCCTGTACTTTAATTTTATTATAATTTAAATTTTTGATTTACATATAAATTGTGAATATTTGACTTATGCCCCTAGATCATCCAAAAGTGAAGTAAAACTTTGGGAAGTCAGTTGATTCCTTTGGTCTTTACACTGGAATTAATTCTAGCAAACTTAATTCTTACTAAACAAAGTATTTTTACTTTTATCATACTTTGAGAAAGTGAAGTTTGGAAAAATGACTTGGTTTAGCTGCTGGATGGTGGGACACAGGCAGAGTGAAGGAATAATGCTCATGAAATGAAGTCACATAGACGCAAGAAGGGATGACTGTTCAGAACCAAGGAAACAGGAGTGTGAGATTCCAGAGAAGTGAGCGACTGAACCCCAAAACATTGGTGACTGTTGACCTTTAGAGGGGGAATGTCTCTTGCTTTTAACTGTTTTTGAATTTTTTTGTTGTGATTTTAATACAAACAGAACAAACAATGTAGTTCCTACTTATAATCCCATGAATATAATGAAAGTCTCCTTTCCACCTCTTTAAAAAAAATACTCTTGACAGAACATTTTAAAATTTACATTATAGTCAGAGGCGTTATGCTCCACTAAGTAGTGACTTAGTACAGCAAGGATATAGGCAAGAACCTTAAACAATAATCAAATTAAAAGATGTTGGTTTCACTCATATACAGTAATTTTAAGACAATCACAGATCATTAAAACTATGGTAGAATATCCTTCTTAACCATTGGTTTGACAAAGACATATAGCAAAATTTGGTAGAACTAATTGTAGTGATGCTAGGATGTGTGTGTGTGTGTGTGTGTGTACTGGTATACAAACGTATTTTTTATTTTTAAAAATAATTTTTGCTTCCACGTGTAAGAGAATATGTGGTGTTTGTCTTTCTGTGTTCAGCTTATTTCACTCAACAGGATGTTTTCCAGTTGTAACTATTTTGATGCAAATGATAAAATTTCATCATTTGTTGTAGCTGAAAAATAATATGCATTAATCTGATTGTTGTCCCATTTTGGCTGTTATGAAGGTGCTGTTTTAAGCCTTGGGGTGCAGGTGTCTGCTACAGTGTGTTCATGTCTGGTGTGTGTGTGCAGTAGCCGTCCAGTAGAGGCATTGCTGGATCCTGTCGGAAGGCTGGTTCTGGTCTTTTGAGAACTCTCCCAGCTGTGTTCCAGACTGGCTGCCCTGACTCCAGCCCCTAACAGTGTCTCTGTCCCCCTTTCTCCGCAACCTTGCCAGCATTTGCTGCTGTCTGTCTTTGGGGGAAGAGTTATTCTGATGTGATCTCTCATTGTAGTTTCGCTGTGGGCAGTGAAACACAACATTTTTTATGCGTTTCCTGGCGATTCATATTTCTTTGAGAATTGTCTCTTGAGGTCTTTTTTTCTACTTCTTTAACCTGATGTATTGTCTTTTTGTGTCGAACTTTTTGAGTTGATGATATTTTCTAGATATTAAACTTTTGTCAGGTAGTTTGCAGTTGTCAGAGAAGAGGATTGTATGTTTGAAGGGTGAGGAAAGAGGAGCATCAAGATGTGGAAGCAGTGTTACAAAGACTGAGAAATCAAATTGATCAAAGGAGTACATGGGATTGCCCGACAGTGGCAAATTCCCTGTGGATGCTAGTAATGAATGATATTGTGTTATTTTGTCTTTGTCTTCTCAAATTCAAGGGTATAAAATTTGAGTTGCCAGTATTTGAAGGTTTTGTATAATAGATGAGTTGAAAGTGAAGAAGGACTAGGAAATGTAGGGTAATGTGGGAGGGCACGGTGCACTTGGGGTCTAGAAGTCAGAGGGAGAGGGCCTCCCTGGGGCACAGTGTACTTGGGGTCTAGAAGTCAGGGAGAGAGCCTCCCTGGGGCACAGTGTACTTGGGGTCTAGAAGTCAGAGGGAGAGGGCCTCCCTGGGGGCACAGTGTACTTGGGGTCTAGAAGTCAGAGGGAAAGGGCCTCCCTGGGGCACAGTGTACTTGGGGTCTAGAAGTCAGAGGGAGAGGGCCTCCCTGGGGGCACAGTGTACTTGGGGTCTAGAAGTCAGAGGGAGAGGGCCTCCCTGGGGGCACAGTGTACTTGGGGTCTAGAAGTCAGAGGGAGAGGGCCTCCCTGGGGCACAGTGCACCGGTGGTCTAGAAGTCAGAGGGAGAGGGCCTCCCTGGGGCACAGTGCACAGGGGGTCTAGAAGTCAGAGGGAGAGGGCCTCCCTGGGGCACAGTGCACAGGGGGTCTAGAAGTCAGAGGGAGAGGGCCTCCCTGGGGCACAGTGTACTTGGGGTCTAGAAGTCAGAGGGAGAGGGCCTCCCTGGGGCACAGTGCACAGGGGGTCTAGAAGTCAGAGGGAGAGGGCCTCCCTGGGGCAGGGTGCATATGAAGGAAAGGGAGCCATGGGGTCTAAAAGTCAGAGGACCAACATCTTTGTTGTAGGAACACAAAGATAAGGATACTTGCAAAAAGAACATACCTTTAGTGAGTGGCTGGCATAAAGTAGAGACTGCTGGAGGTCTGGGCACAGAACTGTGCAGATTATGGGCGAAATCAAGGCAGAGCACCCAGATATATGATGCCCCGTCGATGGTTATCTGAAGAGTTGATAGTTACAAGCATTAGAAGAAAGTGCTACACACAGCCACAGTGGCCCTCAAAGATGAAAAAGATTCTTACAGAAGCCCTTGGGAAAAGCCCGTGGCAAGGGGTGTGTCTGCAGTAGAATAACACACAGTCAGTACTCAAGCGGCCTTATGTGAAGAGTCAGGTTTTAGTGATGGCACAGTTGTACAAGGATGTTCAGAGAAGATGTTGAAAACAAGCAGAAATGTGTTGATTCCTGCAATCTGCAATGTGATGACTGATGAGGATGATGACCCGGCAGAGTCACAGCAAGAAGCAAACCGGAAATGGGCAGGCGGCGGGGAGTGAGAAGAGCAGAGATGGCAGGAAAGCCTGCCCTCTGGATGCAGTGCTGAGTAGTTTGAGTGCAGTTGAGATAGTTGACTTCTGGGCCAAATGGTCAGGAGAGGGGCTCATGTAGTAGTTACTGCACTTGGACAGCTGCTGGTACCTGCTGCTGCATGGGTGGAGGTTGGCTGGTGATGCCAGCAGCAGAAGACATCAGAGTGTAGCTGTGGCTTTACATTCCACCAATAAAACCAACCCAGTCAGATTTTATGTTTTGCGTTACTTGTTGGATTTTATTTGCTGATATATTACTTAGAATCTATAAAGTATATTTATTTTCTTGAAAGACAGAGTTATAAAGAGGGAGCCACAGAGAGAGCTCTTCCATCTCTGGGGTGACTCCCTGAATGGTCACAGTTGCAGGGGCAGGCTCACACCAAAGCCAGGCGCCATGGGCTTCAGCTGGGCTTCCCACAGGGGTGACAGAGGCCCAGGTTCTCAGGTGATTTTCTGCTGCTTCCCCAGGCACACTGGCAGGAAGCTTGAGCAGGAGTGAATCACAAGGGTTTGAACCAGGAACCTGTAAGGAGTGCTGGTGCCCCAGGCAACAGCTTTAATTGCTATGCCACGGTGCCAGCCACCTCCCCATTCCCACAAGCTTTTATATAAAGTGCTTAAAATTGTTTTTCAGTTTTAAAACATTGTGTGTAATTGGCTCCTTAACGCAGAAATTATTGAGGGGTATACATGTTTATATTTATAATATATTAACTAATTTGTACCTGAGTGCATTGCGGTGCAAAAATGTGATGTGCTGTAGTGTCCTACTTTATTAATAACTTTGAAAATGTTCCTTGTGTGCGAAACATGTTACTTCACTGATTATCAGTTGCAGCATTTTATAAATGCCTCTTCTGTCAAGCTTTTTAATTATGGGGTGAATATTCCCATAGATACTGATTTACCAATCTCTGACGGGAGAGCAACCCTTTCTCACTGTCTCTCTCCGTGTTTACCGTGTGCATTTAATGACGTGGTGCTCCGTGTCTCTGACGGCTGCTTTCCCACAGGTCCACAGGCCGTGGTCACAGCTGCAGCTCCCAGTGCTGCTTCTCCTTGACCTAGTTAGTCTGACGCTTGCTTGACACACTCTCCTGCCCCTTTGCATGCTCTTGTCTGCGCCCCGTGTTGTAGCTTTTTAAAAGTCTCAGTAGATGTTATGTTTTTCAACCAGTACATTTAAGGCATGTATGCTTTTTGTTACCACTATGTCTAGAATTATTTCTTCTTCAATATTTCGCTCTGAAACAGCAAAGAATGGTAATATACTTGCTTTCAGCGACTCACTGCTACTTTTCAGCAGTGACTGAATGGAGATCTGGCAGTTTTCCTACTCTGCTAAACAAAGGTGATAACAAAATAAAAATCTTTTTTTTCCATTCCCATCCCAGCTTTATTAAAGTCAAATTGTACAACTTCACATTTTGATTGTATGTATACAGTGTGGAGTAATTAAATCAATATAACATAGCCATCATCTTACATATTTCTGGTGGTAAGAACATTTGAAATATACTCCCTTTTCATTTTCAAGCGAGCAATGAATTGTTGTTATCTATAGTATTCAGGCCTGTAAAACAGATCTCTAGGACTTGAAATTGTGCACCCCATGAACATTGCCCTTCTTTTCTTGCACTTAAAAAATCACCCCCCGAATAAATCAACTCACAAAACTAAATCTCTAACTTTTTCAAAGCTCCATTTGATTTTCGGGGGCTGCGAAAGGCCTGTTGACCACACAGTTACGGCTGCACATGCTCTTAGATCTGCCGCCTAGCAGGACCAGGAGCCTGTGTCTGCGTTGCGTGACCCTGGAGTCCACAGACAGCAGTCTCCGGAGGACGTGCATTGGTTTTCAAATGAAAGGACTCTTTGTAGAGGATGAATTTGTCTTTAGAAGGTCGGTGAGCCTTTATTGTTTTCATAGAATCAGCCAGAACTGATTTTCAAGTGAATTTTTTAGTTTCTCATGATCTTTTTGCTCTCTGTTGAAGACAGGTAATAGACAAGGCTACATTTCTGCATTTCAGAAGTGCAGAGCATAGCTGAACGGTATAAAGGCTGCATACAGCACACAGACCTGCTCTCCATGATGGAATTACCATGGCCTGGCTCCCACTCCGCTTAGGTTACAGACAGCTGTTAGTTCTGGGAGAGTGACAGGGGGAGGGGGGAGCTTCAAAGTCTCTGTTGGATATTTGATTAGAACTAGATCTTGGAATAGCTATATCGGAGGGAGACAAGGATCTGAGGCTGAACAATGGCTGCTGAGGCAGCTTTTGGCCCAGGAGGTATTTCGGTGCAGGTGGACTTCCCTGGCTACAATGATGAACTTCCTTTTCAGATTATTCTTTTTTGCACGTTTAACATCAGCGAAAAGATAAGGTTGAGACAACACAGCTGAATCCAGAGGACATTATACTAAGTGAAATAAGCCAGACAGAAAGACAAGCACTGCACAGTCTCGTTTAGACGGGGAATGCAAAGAAGGTAACTTGTAGTAACGGGAGAATGGTGGTTATGAAGGGTATGCTTTTTTTGTGAATGGCAAGTTGCTATAAACTTTCAGTAATAAAATGAGCAAGATCCGGCAATCTAACGTATAGAGCGGTGAAAAGTCACAATACAAAATCAACAACAGGAAGCAAAATAGAAATTTACAATCCCATGAAGTTAAATAACATGCTCCTAGATATGATAGTCTCCATTACACCATTCCTATACATCCCTTTAAATTAAAAGCCACAAAATATAATCAACAACAGGAAGAAAAAATAAATTAACACCATGAAGTTAAATAACATGCTACTGAATGACTAATGTATCGCTGAAGAAATAAAAAAGAAAATCAAGAACCTTCTTGAAGAAAATGATGCTACTGTATGATCTATGAATCATTGAAGAATTTAATCAGAAGAAAGTGTTTTGAAGAGATAAAACTAACAACAACAAAAAAAATCAAAATCCATGAAATATAGTTTCCGCTGATTTTTGTTGGTGAGATATATCTCCTGTAGGCAACAAAAAGATGGGTTTTATTTTTTAGTCCAGACTACTAATCTATGTCGTTTGATTGATGAGTTTAAGCCAGTTACATGCGGGGTTAATATGAATGGGTGGTAATTTGGAGTTCAAAACACTTGTTATAAAACTTCTTATCAACAACAAGAACATAAAGCAGGCATTCAAGGAATTCAAGGAATATGTCACATTGGAAATGAATCAAATGAAAGCTGATTTATCAGAAATGAAGAATATCGTGGAGCAATCTAAAAGTGCAGTGGAGAGTCTCCAAAATAGAATGAAGGAGGCAGAAGAAAGAATCTCAGAATTGGAAAATATTTCCTGTCACCAGGGGGAAACAAACAAAAAGTTGGAAGCAGAGCTGGGTCAGGCCAAAAAAAGTATTCAAGGATAGAAAGACAGTATTAAAAGGCCAAATATAAGGGTTATGGGAGTCCCAGAAGGTGCAGAACGAGAAGCTGGGTTTACAAATATATTTAATGAAATAATAAGGGAAAATTTCCCCAATCTAGAGAAAGAATTGGGAAACAACATCCAGGAGGGTTGATCAGAAGTGTTCTTCACCACGACACATGATAATCCAGCTCTCTTCAAATGAACATAAGGAAGACATCCTTAAAAGTGCTCGTGAAAAAAAATCAGCTGACATATAAAGGAATGCCAGTTAAACTCACAGGAGACCTCTCACAGGAAACTCTACAGGCCAGAAGAGAATGGAACAACATATTCCAGATTCTAAAAGCAAACAATTGTCAGTCCAGGATAACATATCCAGCAAAACTTTCCTTTGTCTTTTAAAATGAAATAAAATTGTTCCACAGGAAAGAAAAGTTCAAAGAGTATGCCTCTTCCAAACCTTCCCTACAAATGATACTTAAAGATGTTCTCTTGACAGAGAAGAGGAATAATGCCCACCAAAACCAAAGGTAAATGTGAAGAACATCCCAGTGAAATGACAACAGAAGACTAAATCAATGAACAACCCATTGCTAAAATATACTTCTCTGGGGTTTCAAACTTCCAGTTACAGATCAAACTCTTGAAAATTGACTAGAGAAATATTACTATTGAGTTTGTGATCTGAAAGAATATCTGAACAGTAGGATGCCCAATAGTTCTGTAAATACTAAATTAGTACCCATAAGTCACAGTGCTTTATCTCCAGATGTTTTAGAAGGTAGGCAAAGCATTCTTACAATTCTAATTCTCTTTATTTTTTCTTACAGGTATTCCAAGAAGATGCCTAGCGATGTGTTTCACAGCTTTGGGGACTTCCTCACCCACTGACAATCTTTTATGGATTAATATTGTGTCCAGCTGGGAAATTATTGCAACGGTCTACATGACTGATCATGGTGATTTTTAATTGATTGATTGATTTGAAAGGCAGTGTGACAGTAGTGGAAGGAGAGACAGAAGATGGGGAAGAAAAGGAATGAGGGTGAAAAAGTGGGAAGAAGGAGAGGAGGGGGAGAGAGAGAGTGAATGAGAGACTGAATCTTCCATCTTCTGGTTTATTCCCCAGATTTCTACCACAGCTTTGGTTGGGCCAGGCCAGAGCTAGGAGCCAGGGACTGCATTTGGGTCTTCTGCATGGATGGTGGATACCCAAATACTTGGACCATTGGCTGTTGCCTGCCAGTTGCATTACAGAACCCTGGACTGCAAGGAGAGGCGTGACTTGATGCAGGCATCTGGTGTGGGATGTGAGCATCCAAGCAGCAGCTTTGCCGGGTGCACAATGTCCGTCTCTGATGATGGCACATCGAGTTCCCATTCGCATCTCAGGGAGCAGATGTCGAGGTAAGTGACTCCTGACTTAGGGGGTGAGTTTGCCCTTAGAAGGACACTCTGCTGTGCTTGAAGACAGTGTCAGTTGTTACATTGGGGAAGGAGTGCCCCTGGCCTTCACCCAGGGCAAAGGTCAGGGTTCCTGCTAAGCATCCTATAATGCATAGCAAAGTCCCCACAACAAAGAATTAACCATCCCAAAATGTCCATAGTGGTGAGTTTCAGAAAGGAACTTCAAAGAGTTCATGTAAGATCAAGTTAAGTAAGTTTATTTTGATGTGAAAATAAAAAAAAAATCCCAGCATTGTTTTTTTATAAAATATGCTTTATTTTGTTGCTGAGAAATATTAGAAGAAAATGCTGAGAGAGATAAAATAAGTTTATTTTGATGTAAACATTTAAAAAAATCCCTGCATATATTAAAAAAAATTAAACATTCTTTTTCCTCTTTGCCAAGGAAGAGCAGAGGAAAACACAGTGAGAAGGGTCACAGAAGTCCTGCGGCCTCTGGACTGCCACCCTGAAAGCCAGGTAAGGAAAGACTTTCAGCTGGGAATTAGCAGCAAAAAGCCACAGTCCGTGTGAGCCAGTGGTCTTGCTCCTCCAGGGGCCTCTGTAGATCCACGGCGCAGCCTTGCTCCTCCTGCTTCATGCCCAGGGGATGTTAGCCATCAGCAGAGATGCCCTGCCCTCTGACAGCCTTGTGGTTTGGACGAAGAGAAACTGCGGGGAAAAGGCAAGCAGGGAAAAGAGAGAGGTGAGCTTATTCCCTATGCCAGCTCTGTGCCTGCTGGGCACAGATGGGCAGAGGCATCTCAGGGCCTGTGCTTTGCGGTCACCTCCACCCGCTGTCCGTCCGGTCCCCATCTCTTGCTAGAACCTTCAGCTTTGTTGAGTCACGCCGCTTCTGTTTGTGCTCTTCAGTGCCAGGGGCCTGCCTGACACAGAGCTCACTACTCGTCTCTGTCAGGGGACTTTCCATGCAGAAGTTGAGGCTGATAGAAGTAAAGGGAGAAAAAGGAAGGTCAAGGAAGGTTTGTTGGTTGGTTGCTTTCCTGCAACGAGTTTGGCAAAGGAACAAACCTGTTAGGAAAGGATACCCTAGTGGGAATTCTGAAGAACCAGAGACACAGAGCCCTTTTTGTTTTTTAATTAAGGATGTAAACTTCTGTTAGGATAAGATAAGAAGCTTTCTTGGCTTTCCATACCCATGAATTCCACATATGTGCATTCAAACCAATCCCAGATCAGAATTTTTTTCTTAGATTGCCTCAACATTAAATACAAACCAACTTTCCTGCACTTGCCGTTATTCTTTAATAATACCGTGCACAGCTGATTACATGGTGTTTACGTTACACTAGGTGTTATAAATCTGGAAATTATCCAAGTATAAAATATAATGTGCATTATATGCAGGTATGATAGCAGTTAATAGAGCAGAGTCCGGAATGCCAGCTTTCGGTACCTTGAGGTCATCCTGAGGCAAATCACCTCGGGCACTGAGGAGCAGCCGGACAGAGGAAGGTGCGAAAGTTGATGATACAACAGGAGCTGTAAGGCTGAAGCACGGAAGGAAAGCAGGTGAGAGAAGGGAAGCTTCATGCCTGTGCATTGTTTCCTCTGTGACCCTGAGAGCCAGGAGGGTGTGGGAAACGGGACCAAGAGGCTGCTGAAGGCTTGAAGATGGGCTGTGGAAAGTGAGAGGGACCGCTGATAGAATGAGCTCAGTCCCTCAGCTGAGATCAGGCAGGAAACTGCAATTGCCATGAGTAGCACGTGGTTTGGATGTAGTTTGGAAAAGAGAGATCAGAAAACTGGAATGATCAGAGGTTTGTATACTTTGTTAAAAAATTAGGACTTAGGGAGGGTTAAGGGATGAGAATATGAGAAATGCTGACAGTCTGAACAGGAGGGGCTCGGCTCAGCGAGGACAGGAACCTTGGGGTGAAGGTGGCGTCACCAAGGCAGAGGTCCTACGTGGGGCGGAAGGACATGTGTCGTGAGAGGGCGTGGCGTCACCAAGGCAGAGGTCCTACGTGGGGCGGAAGGACATGTGTCGTGAGAGGGCGTGGCGTCACCAAGGCAGAGGTCCTACGTGGTGCGGAAGGACATGTGTCGTGAGAGGGCGTGGCGTCACCAAGGCAGAGGTCCTACGTGGGGCGGAAGGACATGTGTCGTGAGAGGGCGTGGCGTCACCAAGGCAGAGGTCCTACGTGGTGCGGAAGGACATGTGTCGTGAGAGGGCGTGGCGTCACCAAGGCAGAGGTCCTACGTGGTGCGGAAGGACATGTGTCGTGAGAGGGCGTGGCGTCACCAAGGCAGAGGTCCTACGTGGTGCGGAAGGACATGTGTCGTGAGAGGGCGTGACGGAGGTCAAGAGTAGATGGCTCTCACCGGCAAACAGTAAAGTGAAACTAAAGATTTCTTTTCAAGTTTTTAAATGTTTTTAAGAATGTTTTTAAATTTTATTTTTTTAATAATGATTACATGGTCGATCATGATGGGAAGGATCGGAGTTTAGGGAAAATTGGGTGAATTCATTGCTTCCAAATTTGCTGTTTCTTCTTGTTGTTCCTGGGGAAAGGAGAGAAACAAAGTAGGTAAACCACTCATGACTTTCCACACGTCCCAGTCCCCAGGGATGAGGAACCACCAGCTCATATCAACCCAGAGTCTCAATGGGTACATATTCTGAGGGTTCTGCCCAAGTGGTTTGGATAGTTCTGAAATGCTGCCAGTCTCACCAAGGATGATGTCACCCTCCCAATGTCCATTGACTCCATTCACCGAGATTTTTTGCCGTCATCATTTATTTGGGGGAGTTGTCAGTTTGTTCTGTTCTTCTGCTACAACACCAAATGTGCTGCCATATTCTCCTTTTACAGCAGGGCCTGTGTCCACTGCCCCGCCTTCTTCATTAAGTAGGGCATGTTTTTGCAGGCGAGTCCTAGTACCTGGGCCAGGTGTCCCCACCTCTGGGGTTCACGAAAACAACACCCACCTAAAAGGCGGGTCCCCCCAGGTCTGGGCCAATCGACCCATACCCCATTGGTTCCCCAGTCCCTGGGGCTCAGGAACCCATCTGCTACCACACAGGTGGGCCCCATGACCCGAGCCAAGCTATGCTAGCCCTGTCAGATCCCCCGTTCCTAGTATTCATATACCCGGCCCCCGCTAGGCCCAGGCTGGCATGACTCTCCTCAGCTCACCATCTGCAGTCTTCTTGCGCACCTGGCCTAGTCTAGTCTGCACTCTGTTCCAGCTCCTGTTGGTGGGTGCTGCAGCCTGTCCCAGCCCAGCCTGATTGCTGTCCCAGCCCTAATGTGAACTGGTGTTACGACCTGATCTGGCTCCTCCTGCCCCCTGCCCTGGTTCTCAGATCTGCCAGTGGGTGTTATGTGCTGGCCCCGACTGGTCTGTCCCCAGACCCGACCCATATGTATGATGGTGGGTTCTGTAACCTGGCATGTTCTGGGCTGCTGCTTGCCTTGCTTGTTGGGCTCGCCTGCAGGGGCTGTGTCCCAGTGAAGGAGTTCCCCAAGCTCCTCCATCAAGTCTCCTCCCAGTGGCAGTTCTCGCGCACACCAGTGGGTCATTGCCCTGGTTGGCTTTGTCCACCTCCTGTCCTGATAAGAACATTGGCTTTGCTCAAGCAGCCACACTGATTCTGGTTCTTTGTTATTGGTTGTTGCAGCCTAGCGCTGCATGGTCCATGCCCAGACACAGCTTTCACGTAGTTCAGCAGGAGTCAAGACCTAGTTTGGCCTGTTCTACACTCAAACTGACTCTCATGAGTATCAGTGGGGGCTGAAGTCAAGCCCGGTCTGTCACTCTACCATCCCAGTGCACACCCACGCTTGTGCAGTCTGTAGCCATGTATATCCATGCCTGCCGCCCTCAGTCCTACTCTCATTCTCACCAGCTGGGGTGCCCCATTAGCTCTCCAGCAAGGCCTGACCCCATCCACAGTTCTTGGGTGAGCCAGCAGAGATTGCAGTTCCACAGGGGTGAGCTCACATTGTCCCCCCAGATTCTGCTGTCAGACCCACTTCTCTCACTCTTGTTCCCCCCTCCACACCAACTTGGTGTCAGTCCCCTACGTATATACACATGTCATGGATTTATCAATGCAAGTCCCTCAGCTGTAATTCCTAACCTGGGCATAAAAACCACAGGTCATCTCCCACTGCCACCTGTGGGATCCCATCATCCCCTGAACGTGAAGACCTCTAACCATGAGGGTGCGTCCCTGGACGGCCTACAGGGTTGGTGCCCTTTGGTGCCCAAGCTGCCCAGCTACAGGCACCTGTGTGAATCAAAAAAACCTAACCTCCAGGATAGGGTGGTCCTGGAGCCTGCCGAGCTTCCCTCCCCCCAGGGACCCAGTGTGCTCAGCTGTATGTACCTGGGCTGAGTTCAAGATTTTTTTGTTGAAGATTTATTATTATTATTATTGGAAAGTCAGTTATACAAAGAGCATGAGAGACAGAGAGGATGATCTTCCGTCCAATGATTCATTCCCAAAGTGGTCACAACAGCTGGAGCTAAGCCGATCCAAAGCCAGGAGCTAGGAGCTTCAGGCATTGGGCCGTCCTTGACTGCTTTCCCAGGCCATAGGCAGGGAGCTGGATGGAAATGGGACCACATGGATTAGAACTTGCACTCATGGGATCCTGGCACATACAAGGGAAGGACGTTAGCCACTAGGCTACTGTGCCGGCCCTGAAACTAAAGATTGCAAAAGGGCAGTTGATAGGGACAGTAGGAGGAAAATGGAGTGGATGTCTTGAGTGCATGTTGGTGAATCAGAAGGGCCTGAGTAGGTGATAGCTCTTTTACTAAATTCTTGTGTAAGATCTCAAGCATCAATCAATCAATAAATATGCCCCTACATTTGTTAATTTTTTTTTAAAGATTTATTCATTTTATTGCAAAGTCAGATGTACAGAGAGGAGGAGAGACAGAGAGGAAGATCTTCCGTCCGATGATTCACTCCCCAAGTGAGCCGCAACAGCCGGTGCGCACCGATCTGAAGCCGGGAACCAGGAACCTCTTCCTGGTCTCCCACACGGGTGCGGGGTCCCAAAGCACTGGGCTGTCCTCCACTGCTTTCCCAGGCCACAAGCAGGGAGCTGGATGGGAAGTGGAGCCGCCAGGATTAGAACCGGTGCCCATATGGGATCCCGGGGTTTCCAAGGTGAGGACTTCAGCTGCTAGACCATGCCGCCGGGCCCTACATTTGTTAATTTTAGAAACGAGTACTCCTAGGTTCTAAATTACTTGGAAAGAATGGTAACTGTCTCCATTAGCTAATTCCTTATATGTGTTAGCCACTCAAATATTTGTTGAATATTTGAAAGTAAAATTTTATTATGATAAAATAGATATATCCAAATAAGTAACTGTATTATCGTAAGTATTTTCTGTAAGAAAACATTAAACTCTAACTTCTGATTTTTCTGCAGTCTGTACCACTTTACTGTGTTTATGTATTAATAATCACAATAACTAACATTTCAGTGATGAGAGTCGGGCGTTCAGAATGGTTGACATGGTTTAGTATTTTCCCCCTCACCAATTCCATCTGCTACTCTTACCCTTATTTTACAGACAATGAAAAGAGCCTGAAAGGTTAACTAGTTTGTTCAAGGTACCCAGACTAGGAAGTGAATTCAAACTTAGGAAGTCTGATAGCAGTCCCAGGCTGGACTGTCACGGAAACAGAGGTGTAGACGCAGCATTGTAGGTGTAGACGCAGCGTTGCGTGTGTGAATGTCAGTGTTCTGGAGCTCCCGGGGCTCGGGGGTGCGCAGGGCACACTGCAGTTTACCAGTAGGTGTTCTGTGAACAGGTGAATGCCCGAGCGTCTCAACTCATGGTTTTGCCATTTCCTACCAGCTTTTCTGTTAGTTTGCAACTGGACAGTTGGAATATCTTTCAAGTGTGTTGCAGCTGTTTGGATGCTTTGTTCTCAGACATGTTACTAGATTGTAAATCTTTACATTTAAAACTGCATTCTTTTGTTTAGACAAAAATGAACCATTCCTTTCCTGCTACTGGTAAAATAGGGGATTTAGTGTTTGTGTGCAGGGTTTCTGCAGTAGTGGGGTCCTGCCTTGGCACAGCTCCCCCAGGGAGTGTGGTTGTCAGGGTCCTGCCTTGGCACAGCTCCCCCTGGGAGTGTGGTGGTCAGGGTCCTACCTTGGCACAGCTCCCCCGGGCAGTGTGGTGGTCAGGGTCCTGCCTTGGCACAGCTCCCCCGGGCAGTGTGGTGGTCAGGGTCCTGCCTTGGCACAGCTCCCCCGGGCAGTGTGGTGGTCAGGGTCCTACCTTGGCACAGCTCCCCCGGGCAGTGTGGTGGTCAGGGTCCTGCCTTGGCACAGCTCCCCCGGGCAGTGTGGTGGTCAGGGTCCTGCCTTGGCACAGCTCCCCCGGGCAGTGTGGTGGTCAGGGTCCTACCTTGGCACAGCTACCCCGGGGAGTGTGGTGGTCAGGGTCCTGCCTTGGCACAGCTCCCCGGGCAGTGTGGTGGTCAGGGTCCTGCCTTGGCACAGCTCCCCCGGGCAGTGTGGTGGTCAGGGTTCTGCCTTGGCACAGCTCCCCCGGGCAGTGTGGTGATCAGGGTCCTGCCTTGGCACAGCTCCCCCGGGCAGTGTGGTTGTCAGGGTCCTGCCTTGGCACAGCTCCCCCGGGCAGTGTGGTGGTCAGGGTCCTGCCTTGGCACAGCTCCCCCAGGCAGTGTGGTGGTCAGGGTCCTGCCTTGGCACAGCTCCCCCGGGCAGTGTGGTGATCAGGGTCCTGCCTTGGCACAGCTCCCCCGGGCAGTGTGGTGATCAGGGTCCTGCCTTGGCACAGCTCCCCGGGCACTGTGGTGATCAGAGCCTCGCTAGGGCTCCCTTAGTCACTGAGGGTGGTTGCTGTCATCACTCTCCACAGGAGCCACCTAGTTACTTTTGTTTTGACAATTATGGGTTAAATACATTCCTGGGCTTAATCTCACTTAAGCTTGTTAGCTCTCTGTGTTAAGGAAGGCATGGTGGGTTATTGCTTAGAAAGTCAAGTTTTCTCTTTTAAGAATCTTTACAAGCATTGGTTTCTATTCTTTCCCATAGATAAGAGTTTTCTTTTACTGTACAGTTTTTTTTTCTCCTTAACTACCCTGGCTTGAAAAATTGTATCACACTGCAGCTAACAATGGAATTGCATTCTGAATTCTTGAGATTATTAAAATATTGTTCTTTTTTGAGTATTTACTTCCAGACCATTAAATTAATTTTCAATTTAAGTTGTTCTACTATGGAGTTATTTAATCACAGATATCTCATACAGGGATACTGTTTTGTGACTGTAGTTTTTTTTTAAGATTTATTTGTTTTTATTTGCAAAGTTAGATATATATATATACAGAGAGGAGGAGAGACAGAGAAGAAGATCTTCCATCCCGTGCTTCACTCCCGAAGTGACCGCAACAGCCGATGCTGCGCGGATCCGAAGCCAGGAGTTAGGAACCTCCTCCAGGTCTCCCACATGGGTGCAGGGTCCCAAGGCTTTGGGCCGTCCTGGACTGCTTTCCTAGGCCACAAGCTGGGTGGGAAGCAGGGCTGCCAGTATTAGAACTAGTGCCCTTATGGGATCTCCGTGCATTCAGGGCGAGGACTTTAGCCACTAGGCCCGTGACCGTAGTTTTTAGGTCTAACTATTCTTTAGCATAAATCCTACTAGCATCTCTCTTCCATGTCACACCTGTTGCTCCTCAGCTTACAGACAAGTGAAGGTAAATTAAAGATGCCTTTCACAGTTTACAAAAAGGATCAGATGTCGGCACTTTAGATTAATAAACTAGACCTCTTAGTGATCCAATGTTGGGGCATGCTTAATGTATGCTAGTCACAAGCAAGGATTGTTTTATCCATTGTGTATCATTAATATGTAGTACAATTGTGTTGATTTTATTTATTTATTTTTCATTTCTTCTTATCCCTTTTCTTCACTTGAGAGAGAGGTAGATCTAGAGATATAATTTTTAGAGTCTTTTGAATCAAATTGATTTTACAGATTGTAGCTAGGGAAGCCTACCCAGAGGGAGGGCTTAGAGAAGGTAGCACAGGAGTCTGAGGACGAGCAGTCGGGATGGAAGGCAGAGAAGGGCGGTGCTGGCAAAGAAGAGAATAAAGTAAGGTCTGAGCTGCCATCATGCCTGACAAGATGCTACAGTTGTAATGAGAGTGCTTGGGACGAAGTCCACATAGAGGTAGGATACAAAATATAATGAACTATTAAATCTGATTTATATGTCAGTATGATTAATGCAACATATGCAAAGAGAAAGAAATGCTGCCAGGAAAGGCAGGTAGAACTGCAGGAGAAAACTGCTGTATAGTTGAGGACAGGTGCTGGACACTGCGTCCATCGTGAGCAGGACAGTGTCCACACACAGGTGCACTAGGTAATGACAGCACAGTGTCCACACACAGGTGCGCTAGGTAATGACAGTGTCCACACACAGGTGCACTAGGTAATGACAGCACAGTGTCCACACACAGGTGCACTAGGTAATGACAGTGTCCACACACAGGTGCACTAGGTAATGACAGTGTCCACACACAGGTGCACTAGATAATGACAGCACAGTGTCCACACACAGGTGCACTAGGTAATGACAGTGTCCACACACAGGTGCACTAGATAATGACAGCACAGTGTCCACACACAGGTGCACTAGATAATGACAGCACAGTGTTCACACACAGGTGCACTAGGTAATGACAGTGTCCACACACAGGTGCACTAGGTAATGACAGTGTTCACACACAGGTGCACTAGGTAATGACAGTGTCCACACACAGGTGCACTAGGTAATGACAGTGTCCACACACAGGTGCACTAGGTAATGACAGTGTCCACACACAGGTGCACTAGGTAATGACAGTGTCCACACACAGGTGCACTAGGTAATGACAGTGTCCACACACAGGTGCACTAGATAATGACAGCACAGTGTCCACACACAGGTGCACTAGGTAATGACAGCACAGTGTTCACACACAGGTGCACTAGGTAATGACAGTGTCCACACACAGGTGCACTAGGTAATGACAGGTGCTGGACACTGCATCACACAGGTGCACTTTTAATAGATTCGATTGTGTGATTGTAAGGGAGGCCTCACTTGTAATGGCTTCTATTGTATCAATGACATATGAACAAAGTGAAATGTTAGGCGAGAAAATGTATGACAGTCTTAAGAAGCAAAGCTGTGAAATGATCATTTCAGAGAGTAGACTGGTACTGATGACACGTGTCTGTTCCAACACTGGGCTATTCAGTGAAAAGGTGCACACCTGCTTTAAATGTCCATCTTTCAGGGAACCCACTTCTGGGTACTTGCACAACCCCTTGCCTTAAGGTGCAGGCCTTGTTGCTTCAGGCCTCACACTCAACTTACTTCCTCTCTGATCAGACACTTGTAAATTTTTTTATCCTGTTCTGCTTCAGTTCATTTAAAAACATCTTGAAATCACATTTTGTTTTGCACGCCTACTTGTGTATGAATAGACTGGCAGATGCTCTCAAGGGAATGGGAGTAGAACATTCGCTTCACTTGAATTCATTTCTTTGTTTATAAGACAAGCGTAATGCATGCAGAATTGTGGTTACAGATTAGACTGGATCGGCATAAAACACAAACCCATAATTGGCAATCAAATGGCCATTAGAACTATTACTACGGCTACATACTATTATTTCATCCAAAGAATAAGAAATTATTGCACCTGTTCTGCCTTGGCAAATACTAATTTTTATGATTTCAAAGTAACCTAAAACTTGTTTTTTTTTTTTTTTTAAAGATTTACTTATTTTAATGGAAAGGCAGATGTATAGAGAGGAGGAGAGACAGAGAGGAAGATCTTCTATCCAATGATTCACTCCCCAAGTGGCCGCAATGGCTGGTGCTGTGCTGATCCGCAGCCAGGAGCCAGGAGCTCCTTTCCTGGTCTCCCATATGGGTGCAGGGTCCCAAGGCTTTAGACCGTCCTTGAAAGCTTTGCCAGGCCACAAGCAAGGAGCTGAATGGGAAGTGGAGCTGCCGGGATTAGAACCAGCTTCCATATGGGATCCCAGCACATTCAAGGTGAGGACCTTAACCATTACGCTATCATGCCGGGCCCTAAAATTTGTTTTTTAAAAATTCATTTTATTTGTGATGATGTTCACATAGTTGAAAAGCATGTATGCCCTGTGGACTACTGATTAACATAGGAAGGATCCTGGAATGGTGAAGGTGAATGAGACAATTATTTCCAGTTGTCTTTTCTTGCCCAGGGAGAGGGCTGCTCCTGGAGGCCTGAGTGTGTCAGTGCCCAGGGAGAGGGCTGCTCCTGGAGGCCTGAGCGTGTCAGTGCCCAGGGAGAGGGCTGCTCCTGGAGGCCTGAGTGTGTCAGTGCCCAGGGAGAGGGCTGCTCCTGGAGGCCTGAGCGTGTCAGTGCCCAGGGAGAGGGCTGCTCCTGGCGGCCTGAGTGTATCAGTGCCCAGGGAGAGGGCTGCTCCTGGAGGCCTGAGTGTGTCAGTGCCCAGGGAGAGGGCTGCTCCTGGAGGCCTGAGTGTGTCAGTGCCCAGGGAGAGGGCTGCTCCTGGAGACCTGAGTGTGTCAGTGCCCAGGGAGAGGGCTGCTCCTGGCAGCCTGAGTGTGTCAGTGCCCAGGGAGAGGGCTGCTCCTGGAGACCTGAGTGTGTCAGTGCCCAGGGAGAGGGCTGCTCCTGGAGGCCTGAGTGTGTCAGTGCCCAGGGAGAGGGCTGCTCCTGGAGACCTGAGTGTGTCAGTGCCCAGGGAGAGAGCTGCTCCTGGAGGCCTGAGTGTGTCAGTGCCCAGGGAGAGAGCTGCTCCTGGAGGCTTGAGTGTGTCAGTGCCCAGGGAGAGAGCTGTTCCTGGAGGCCTGAGTGTGTCAGTGCCCAGGGAGAGGGCTGCTCCTGGCAGCCTGAGCGTGTCAGTGCCCAGGGAGAGGGCTGCTCCTGGAGGCCTGAGCGTGTCAGTGCCCAGGGAGAGGGCTGCTTCTGGAGACCTGAGTGTGTCAGTGCCCAGGGAGAGGGCTGCTCCTGGAGGCCTGAGTGTATCAGTGCCCAGGGAGAGGGCTGCTCCTGGAGGCCTGAGTGTATCAGTGCCCAGGGAGAGGGCTGCTCCTGGAGACCTGAGTGTATCGGTGCCCAGGGACTGGGGACGACCAAGTGATGTGATTCCAGGTTCCCCAGTGAGGAACATGTTTGGACTTATTTGGATAGTTCTGAGATGCCGTTGATTTCATTGGTCCAAGGTGTGCAACTTCATATTTCTACATATGCATGGATTTGTTTAGAGATATTTTACTTATTGATGACCTCTCTGTTTTGGCCTTGACACTGTTTCTTTGAATACTTTGGAAAGAACAGACTTTAAAAAGAAATTTTATTTCCTCATGAGATTTTATTCTTACTATGGAAGCAAAATAAAGAATATAATTTTAAAAATATGCATAACAGTAATCTTGAAGAAAAAAGGAATAAAACAGCAACAGAGTTTGAAGAAGTTTTTTTTTAGGTATCACAGTATTATCCATGTTTACTAAGACAGACAGTGGTCACTGAAGACTAAATCTTTTGTAGTAAAACATTGTATAAGCTTGATAAACTAATACTAAGAAATGACAGTAGCACAACTTTAGTGTCACTATTTTTTTTTCTGGATTAGAGCAGCCATGGTGCTGCCTGGTGCTGCCTAAAGGGCTGTGTGTAGAGTATGCGGACGAGCACTCCTGTGGGAGGCACTGGCAGTGGGTCCTCACTCCATGTCTTCGTCCAGGTTTCTCTGCTCTAGGGCTTGTATCTCTCTCTCAGGGAGTAACCCATATTCATTGAGGAAAGACTCCACATCTCCAGCAAAAAACTCTTCCGCGAACTGCTCACCAATGTTAATAAAATTGCTTATCAGCTCCCCCCCTTTGTAGACAAGCAGTGTAGGGAGAACATCTGAGGAAAAGCGGTCCCCAGCGCCTGTGTTAGAAGCTTTTATTTTGCAAAATTTGACCATCGGGTACTCTGATGCAAGGCATGTCAAGCTGCTGTTTAGAGCGTCACAGCCTTTTATGCCTTCCTCATAAATGTGCACAACGATTGTGGTGTTCTTTTGCTCCTTTTCAATCGTTTCCAGGAACTGCTCCCCTGTTTGCAGCTCATACACAAACCCATATCTGGGCCCAAAGCTCAGCTTCTGGTGCAGGTCCTGCATGCACTGTCTACGGTATTTACGAAGGCAGTTTTCATCCTCCTTCTCTTGATGGATTAGTTCATATTCTTGAGTGCTCATCTGAGATGGATGAGAGAAACAACAGAAAGGTTCAGTCAGAAATGGGTCCTCCTGCACCCGCTGCCTCTGTTACAGTTCAGTCAGAAATGGGTCCTCCTGCACCCGCTGCCTCTGTTACAGTTCAGTCAGAAATGGGTCCTCCTGCACCCGCTGCCTCTGGTACAGTTCAGTCAGAAATGGGTCCTCCTGCACCCGCTGCCTCTGTTACAGTTCAGTCAGAAATGGGTCCTCCTGCACCCGCTGCCTCTGTTACAGTTCAGTCAGAAATGGGTCCTCCTGCACCCGCTGCCTCTGTTACAGTTCAGTCAGAAATGGGTCCTCCTGCACCCGCTGCCTCTGTTACAGTTCAGTCAGAAATGGGTCCTCCTGCACCCGCTGCCTCTGTTACAGTTCAGTCAGAAATGGGTCCCGCTGCACCCGCTGCCTCTGTTACAGTTCAGTCAGAAATGGGTCCCGCTGCACCCGCTGCCTCTGTTACAGTTCAGTCAGAAATGGGTCCCGCTGCACCTGCTGCCTCTGTTACAGTTCAGTCAGAAATGGGTCCCGCTGCACCCGCTGCCTCTGTTACAGTTCAGTCAGAAATGGGTCCCGCTGCACCTGCTGCCTCTGTTACAGTTCAGTCAGAAATGGGTCCCGCTGCACCTGCTGCCTCTGGTACAGTTCAGTCAGAAATGGGTCCTCCTGCACCTGCTGCCTCTGTTACAGTTCAGTCAGAAATGGGTCCTCCTGCACCTGCTGCCTCTGGTACAGTTCAGTCAGAAATGGGTCCTCCTGCACCTGCTGCCTCTGGTACAGTTCAGTCAGAAATGGGTCCTCCTGCACCTGCTGCCTCTGTTACAGTTCAGTCAGAAATGGGTCCTCCTGCACCTGCTGCCTCTGGTACAGTTCAGTCAGAAATGGGTCCTCCTGCACCTGCTGCCTCTGGTACAGTTCAGTCAGAAATGGGTCCTCCTGCACCTGCTGCCTCTGGTACAGTTCAGTCAGAAATGGGTCCTCCTGCACCTGCTGCCTCTGGTACAGTTCAGTCAGAAATGGGTCCTCCTGCACCTGCTGCCTCTGTTACAGTTCAGTCAGAAATGGGTCCTCCTGCACCCGCTGCCTCTGGTACAGTTCAGTCAGAAATGGGTCCTCCTGCACCCGCTGCCTCTGTTACAGTTCAGTCAGAAATGGGTCCTCCTGCACCTGCTGCCTCTGGTACAGTTCAGTCAGAAATGGGTCCTCCTGCACCTGCTGCCTCTGGTACAGTTCAGTCAGAAATGGGTCCTCCTGCACCTGCTGCCTCTGGTACAGTTCAGTCAGAAATGGGTCCTCCTGCACCTGCTGCCTCTGGTACAGTTCAGTCAGAAATGGGTCCTCCTGCACCCGCTGCCTCTGGTACAGTTCAGTCAGAAATGGGTCCTCCTGCACCCGCTGCCTCTGGTACAGTTCAGTCAGAAATGGGTCCTCCTGCACCTGCTGCCTCTGGTACAGTTCAGTCAGAAATGGGTCCTCCTGCACCTGCTGCCTCTGGTACAGTTCAGTCAGAAATGGGTCCTCCTGCACCTGCTGCCTCTGGTACAGTTCAGTCAGAAATGGGTCCTCCTGCACCTGCTGCCTCTGGTACAGTTCAGTCAGAAATGGGTCCTCCTGCACCTGCTGCCTCTGTTACAGTTCAGTCAGAAATGGGTCCTCCTGCACCTGCTGCCTCTGGTACAGTTCAGTCAGAAATGGGTCCTCCTGCACCTGCTGCCTCTGGTACAGTTCAGTCAGAAATGGGTCCTCCTGCACCTGCTGCCTCTGTTACAGATGGTCTCGTCACTTCCTTGTCTTGCTTCTGCTTTCTGTGTTTGTTTTCCTTATAGCCTCATTCTTGCATTTTTCCTGTTTTATTGTCATAGTTCCACTTTGTTTTAACCCTGAAAATTGTTGAAGTGTTTTATATAATTCTGAAACTGCTAGCCTAGTTCTGGTCATTTAACAAACAAAATCATACAAATGTTGATTTAAAAATGTGTCTAGGGCCCAGCGGTGTGGCCTAGCGGCTAAAGCCCTCGCCTTGAAAGCCCCGGGATCCCATATGGGCGCCGGTTCTAATCCTGGCAGCTCCACTTCCCATCCAGCTCCCTGCTTGTGGCCTGGGAAAGCAGTGGAGGACGGCCCAATGCATTGGGACACTGCACCCGCATGGGAGACCCGGAAGAGGTTCCTGGTTCCCGGCTTCGGATCGGCGTGCATCGGCCCGTTGCGGCTCACTTGGGGAGTGAATCATTGGATGGAAGATCTTCCTCTCTGTCTCTCCTCCTCTGTGTATATCTGGCTGTAATAAAATGAATAAATCTTAAAAAAAATGTGTCTGAACACTCGTATTTGAACCTGTTCCATCCACGTATTAAGGCATGCAAAGACTTAGGCATTCAGATTTTTTTTCAGACTCAATTTTAGTGTAAAAACCTTTGGTAATGATCATATGCATGTATGTTTGTATGGCATGAGTGTGTGACAGGTTTAAAAAAAGCTTCCACACTTATTTTCTCATATTGTCCCTTACAAACAAAATGTGGAGGTGTTGTTAACAACTCACTCATATGACATAGAAGCTTGTTGAGAGAACCAAAATTCTGTCTCTGCTTAGGCTCCACTAAGCTGAGTTTCTTCCACAATGAAAATCCCTGAGGTCTATTTATCATCATCATCATAGAAATCACCTAAATCATATATTCTAATAATAAAGGTTCAAAAATGAGCTGAAAGCTAAAGATGGGAAATAGCAAATACTGAAATGCCGCCACTCTAGTACTCAGAAAGTCTTCACTGACACACATAGATACAAATTATGTAACTGAAGTAGGTGATAGTTTTTAAAAAGTGCTTCTTTTAAAAAACACCTTTTGAAAAATCTAAAAGCATTGTGGGTTGTCCTTCCTGCCCTCTCCTTCCTGATTTTCTCCCAGCAAGTACCGTCCGTTTGGTGAGTGTCCTGTGTCTACACATTACATGCCATCCGTTGTACAAGCAGATTCTGTGGTCATTTTATTGCTCTGTAACATGAGAACATGTAATTTGAAATTTCTGATTGTTTTCTCATATGGTGAAATGGCCTCTAAAGTCAACTCACTTTTATGACTCGCTCTTTAAATAACATCATATTTATTACAGAATGCTCATAGATTGAAGATGGAAATATTAAAATCTATAATAACCAGGGATGGGAGTAGTGAATGGTAAATAAATTGTTGAATGTCTGGATAATAAAATGCACATGAAACTTTAAAATGATATTAAAGACTATGTACTGTAATAAAATATCTTATGTATTTTAAATAAAAGTTATAAAGTACTATGTGTTTCTGCTTTTGTAAGCCACCAGCTTCATGTGGGTTTCCCATGTTCAGGAACCCCAAGCACTGGAGACACCTGCTGCTGCTGTCTCGGGCCGTTAGCAGCCGCGTGAAGGGGCGTCTGCCCAAGGATTTGGTTCCTTTTCTGTCTTTGCCAGTATAACAAAGCTGCACTGTACTTTGTAATATCCTGAGTAGGTCTTGGGTGCAGTTCATACCAGAAAGTACATTTTAAATCACGTGTGATTGACTTTTCTTTCTTACCTTCCTGCCCAGTCTGTCTTTTGCATCCTTGTCATCTTTGTTGTGAGAAGACATTCGCCTGAGAATTTCCTTTTTGCTAGGAGGGATTGAGTCACTGTCTTCACTCTCTAATTTAAACTTTCTCCAGTCATTTATTACTCCTTTGGGTCCTGGAATGGAAGGTTAGAAAAAATGCTGCTTTTTTTTTTTTAATCTTTCAAAGGACCGTTTGCACAACTGAAATGTGTGTGCATTGCCATGGGAATAGACTTGTCATTTCCTGCGTCAGAAACCAACGTCTTGTTTGGGCAAGACATTTCCAGCTGCTCATAAAGATGTTCTACCACATGAATTTTGTTAGAGCTTTAGCAATGAATATTTCAGAAATATCTGCATTAATGCAAATATAGATTATGCACTTCAAGCTATTAAAATTAGAAGGTAAGGAGGCAACTCAGGTTTTAGAAAAGAATACGTTTCTTGCATAAGAGAGAGTAAGGCAAGCTTCGCCCTGTCCTGTTGATCAAGGAAGCTAGTAGGATTGACCCAAGACAGAAAGAAGGCCTGGGCTTCAATCAGCGGGGCTGAAATGGCTTTAAGAAAATCTTTAAACCATCCAGTCTCTTCTGAGAGTCTCAGAGTCTTCTATGAAACAGAAAGGAATAAATGAATTGAACAGTCTCTATGATTTATTTCTTTCATGCTCTATCTAGAAAGATTTTTCTAAGATGACCATTATACAGAGAGTATTCATTCTTCTCTTGTACTTAGATAAGTTTTTTCAAATTTCTGGCTAAATTTAAAGATTCTAGTCCATATTAAAAGAGATAAGAGATTACTAGGCAAATAAGATTAAATATTTTAAAAGTTTTAAAATTTGAGAGATAGATTTTTAGTTTTGAGCTCTCATAAATTGCACACAGATAGCCAGACAAAATTGAACAGATTAGGAAACCAGGCTCTTTAGAAAATGAATTGACGTCTTGGGTGTCTCTGAGGAATACGGAAATCCATCTGAGGCAAGAATGTTTTTTCATTCTCTTTACTTTATTCAGATTAAAAAATTAAAATTAAAGGCTATCTGTTTAACTCTGGCCTACTATTGTTTATAAAATATAAAGGAAGCTCATGGGGAGAGTAAAGTGGGTAAGGAAAGGGAAAAGTGGCTTGATCACAGTGCCCACAAGTAGGCCCTTGACGCTGGGAGAGCAAGAAATGATCAGCATTGGAGTTCCTTGCTGTTTGGCATCAAGCAAAACTGCGTTAGCCGTCAGCCTTTCAAATTGATTTACTTACTCAAAATATTTTTATCATTTTATCAGATCATATGAAAATTGTCTTATGAAAATAAATCATATGAATAGTGTCAAAAAAGAACAGTATATATTTTCAGATTTAATTTTGACTTAATAATAGTATTTTGTTCTAACTTTGCGGACCTGTATGTGTGGCTTGTCCTTCAAAATCTTCCTCCAAACTTTGGCTTTTGGATTCTTCCATTTTCGGAATCGGATTTGATTTAATCTACAGGATAAACAAGAAGTAATAAGAACAGATGAATCCCAGTAAACACACAGATATACATTTATACTTAATATCTGGTACATAAATACATATTCATAAATACATATAGTCTTCTGATGACAGGTACCATGGCAGGCTAAAAACCTTATTTCTAAGTGATTAAGTATTTAAATATTTTGTCTGCTTTATAATAATAGTACACAGATCTAACACTTGTATTACTGAAAGTAACAGAACCCAATGAGTTTTATTTTTTTTTATTTTCTACTTATACATTCATTTTTAAGAGATTTTTAAATTGTTATTGGAATGTCAGATTTGTAGAGAGAAGGGAAAACTGCAATGGCCAGAGCTGAGCTGATCCGAAACCAGGAGCCAGGAGCTTCTTTCTGGGACTCCCAGATGGGTGCAGGGTCCCAAGGCTTTGGGCCATCCTCAACTGCTTTCCCAAGCCACAAGCAGGGAGCTTGAAGGGAAGCAGAGCAGACGAAATACGAACCACTGACCGTATGGGATCCTGGCTCATGCAAGGAGAGGACTTTAGCCACTAGGCTACTGTGCCGGGCCTTTATGCATTCATTTTAAGACCATGTACATAACAAATGTTTGTTTACTGCTGGTTTTATTACTATGCATTACTGTATTTTGTGAAACTCTAGCCCTATTTTTATATAACAAGCAATATTTAGTGTGAAGAGTATTACTATGAATAGTTACTAGCTGCTAGGCATTGATTTAGTAATTCTGTGCATCAAAATTAATTTGCATACAGTTATGAGTAGTAGAGATAACTGTTAATGTCATTTTATGGCTTTAAGAAGCTGAAGGACAAAAAATTTACTCATCCATGATCACTCAGAGAGTAATAACATGTGACCTGAGTTTGTATAACCCTTAACCATTAAACTCTTAGCCAACTCTTAATGATTACATTACTACGAAGGTTAATATACTATAGTGACTCATTTTTTCTCAGGATGACTTGATAAATCCATCCTCCGAATCGACATTGAAGAATAATGGTCTAAGGTGCATGGCTGTTCAATGCCGAGTGCTGGCCTCTGTGTGCGCCTCAAGTTTTGACAGTGTTACCCTTCAAGCATCCGCCTTGTGGCTTGAACTCCTTCTTTGTTGGTGATTTATATGCACTCCCTTCAGAAAGTTCATGGAAAATCCATGTGAAAAAACTGTGTCTTTATCTCAACAAAATTATGCTCCATGGTCAACTCATACTGACTTGTTCTAACATGTCTGAAACTGATCTAGTTTGAAATACAAAGAAGGTAAAGCCATCCATTTGAGAAGAGGTTCTATTGAAGCAGCATGAATTCTTCTAAAATTGGTAACACTTGCTTGGAAGAATGGTAGAACCGTTCATGTTTACTAGAAGGTCATGATACCATTGTGCCCCCGCAGAATTCAGCAGTTGAGAGATCAGTACACTGTTTTAGGAGTGGATGCGATGGTGCTGAAGATGAAGGAACTGCTTGCTCTTGCTCCGACAGAAGAGGATTGGGGATTGACAGCACACATAGTAGCCAGTAACGACATCTCAGTTGGTTACACAATTCTCATTGAAAAGTTGAAATTGAGCAAACTTTCTTTGATGGGTACCAAAACTTTGGTTCCCAAAGTAGTGAGTGGCAGGCAAGAGCAGAGTTGTTAATGAACATTTTAAGCAAGTGTGGTCAAGATCCTGAAGAACTCCTTCATGTAATTCTGAGATAGAACATGGCGTTGCCAGTGTGAGCCTGAAGAAGAGGTGCAGTCAAAGCAATGGCTGTAAGGAGATGGATGTGATCACGGCAGCAAGTGCTTTTCAGTTTGTTAAAAATTAAAAACTTGTAGTGATGCTCAAGGCATCGTTTTCTTGTTGACTTTTGAGGGGGACAAAGAACAACAATTGTTTATTATCAGAAGCTTCTTCCAGATCATCCACACGAGTGCAGGGTTGCAAGGCATTGGACCATCATCCTCTGTTGCCTTCTCAGGCCACAAGCAGGGAGCTGGGTGGGAAGTGGAGCAGCTGGGACACACACTGGAACCCATATGGGATGCTGGTTCTTGGAGGTGGAGGATTAGCCAGTTGAGCCAATGTGCTGGCTCCAGTTAATGGAATTAATTCTAAATGACTGATAATGACCCTGGAAAGCCATTGTGAAACATAAAAATTTCCTTGCCTGATGTTGATTCTTAAGAAGCATATGAACTGATCAAGAACTGTTCATGATTTCTGTCTCTAGATGACTTGTAAAAGCAAGTGTAATAGGCAGTATGATCAGTTACATAGAAAAATCAAATTAAGAAATTCTCCTTACAGAACTTCTCTTTCATGTGTGGCAAACTTCAATGGCAATGTTACATGGTGAGCTTTGTGTAGATCCTTCTACAGCAAAGTGAGACATTATATTCATGGTCTTATAGTAACCATTTAAAATGATAATTTTTTGTACTTTAAAGAATGGTATTTAGTTTTCAAATTTAGTCAAGGTAACAATTTCATGACTTCAGAAATCTTTATGATACACTCATTTCCTTCAGCCTACTTGTTTCATACCAACATGGATAGGTAAAGAGTCATGAAACCAAGGATCAGAGATTATCTGCACCCCAACCTCACCCCCTTTCATACCAGTCCAGCATACCCACTTTCTCAGGCACCCAGAGGGTACCATGACGGACACACGGACACTGAGCTCGGCTTGGAGGTGCCATGGTGGACACATGGACACTGGGCTTGGCTTGGAGGTGCCATGGTGGACACACGGACACTGAGCTCGGCTTGGAGGTGCCATGGTGGACACTCGGACACTGAGCTTGGTTTGCAGATGCCATGGTGGACACATGGACACTGGGCTTGGCTTGGAGGTGCCATGGTGGACACACGGACACTGAGCTCGGCTTGGAGGTGCCATGGTGGACACTTGGACACTGGGCTCGGCTTGCAGATGCCATGGTGGACACTCGGACACCGAGCTCGGCTTGCAGATGCCATGGTGGACACTCGGACACTGAGCTCGGCTTGCAGATGCTCTGCTAACTTTCCCAAGTGACATACTGAACCCCACCTAAACCCCAACCCACTTAAATGCTTGATTAGAGAACCGTCCCTCATCCCACAAAGGTGTATACCAGACCTGGGGTCTGTATCTTTCCTATCCCCCGCCCCTTTCCTCCTGTATTGGTGTCTCCTTCTGGACTGATTGTATAAGGACAAATGTCCTCCTTTGTGAGGTTGCTTGCACTCAATGTCTGAATGTACAAACTATCCCATTTTTGCACTATGTCCCTGCTTCAAATTCTTACCTCACAAGTGGGTAGGAGTGTACAATAAAACAGCTGGAAAATATATTCCCTCAATAATATATCTGTTATTATCTAGCCCAAGTTTTATGTAACAGTCTTCTCAGTACATGGTGTATCTTTGAAAACGATGCATTTGCCACACACTCAAGATAAGTTCTGTAAGGGGCTGGAGAACAATGCAGTCTGTAGTTTCTGAATCTAGCTTGGTTGAGAACAGTCTCCTTGGTGCTGCCCACTGCTCTGTGCTCTGGTGCTGCCCACTGCTCTGTGCTCTGGTGCTGCCCACTGCTCTGTGCTCTGGACTCCTTGAACTTGCCTTTTCCTTCGTTTATAACGATTTGGAGGTTTTCTATCATGTAATTAAGAAAACTAGTGCTGTGTTTAAGCAACTCCTGTTTGCGTTTTGATTCTTCATGTTTTGCTTGTCTCTGACCCACATTCCTGGGATGACACAAAAGGTCCCACAGGAGTAGAGGTGAGACACAGAAGTAAGTTAGGTGGCTTCCTTAGCCAGCTCCTGGGTTCTAATATCTTGAGGAAAACGTGACATTTTGGAGGCACTAACTGCATTGGAAGCAAGGTTATTGCTCCACAAAAGTGATTCTAAAAAGCGTGATGTGCAGACGTAAGATTCAGTAAAGTGCAGGTATGTACAACCTCAGCCCAGCTGTGGTCGGGAACCCGCAGAGCCTTCCAGAAGGCATTCTGTAGCAATACTTGCCACATGGACAAGATTTTCAACTTTTAATAACTTTCATTTTTCCTTAAGAAATACAAGGTAAACATCTGGAAAGAAGGGTCAATAGAAGCCGTCCATTTTATTGTGTAGCCCCACTTCATACAAAGCACCTTGGTTCCTTTTTTCAATCAGAAATGACTCTGACTGAACAGAGACAGGAATGAGCTTAGCCAGAACAAAGAGAAACAAATTTGCGAAGCTGGCTAACTGCTGGCCTGCACACAGAGCCAGCGTGTGGCAGGGGGCTGCCTCTGCAAATTTGTTTCCTTTTCATAAACTCCTTTTTGGCTTTGAGTCTGTATCTTCTTTCTCTTCTGCCTATTTCTTCTTCCATTTGGTGCTGCCTTTGCAGAAAGATGTGGGGGCAGCCCCTCCTGCCTTTTCTGGGTTAGAGCTATGACCTCCACTTCCTCCAAACTTCTCATTTCTGTAGCCAACAGCCATGGTCACTGATCTCCTCTTCCTCTGCATGTACTTTCTTATTTCCCGTTGGACTCATAGAACCTTCTGCCAGATCTCAGCACTGCGTGTAACATTAAACCAGATTGGTTAGCCTATTGGATTGGTAGGAGGGTGCCCTGCCTTCTCCCTGAAGCATGCTGCAGTGGCCTGGCGGTTGTCCGCTGCCTCCTTCCTGAAGTGTGCTACAGTGGCCCTGTCTCCAGGAGGCCTAAGCACTTTCACCCCATCCCCAACATTCCTTTTTGATACTGGAATGGGAGGAGAATTCTAGGAGCTTTAATGCTGGCGGGCTTAGAGGTGGTGTCCTACTTTTGGGCAGGGAAGGTCAGGACAACTCTTACTCGTATGTAAGGAAGGAGTCCAGTTGCATGAGACTTCTTGGGGGACTCCCTAAGTGAGAGAGTCTCCATTCTCCAGTCCCTTCCTACCAGGTCCATGGACTCCAAAATTGCCTTCTGTCTGACTTCTCTCTGACCCGTTTAAAGACAAATAAAACCAAAACCCAAACCAAAAAACCTTGTACAGATTGAACCTAAAAGGAGGTAAGGCCAAAAAAAAAAAAAATCCAATTTGAATTGTCCGATGTATGTTGAGACCAGGCTTTAGTAAAGAGCAAGATTAGTCATTAAGGTTTTCCTCTCGCTGTAGGCCCAGTCTGCACAGCGTGAGAATGCCCTCTCTGCTGGTGACACTCCTGTCAGCTTTTCATAGATATGTTAAATGCAGACCAAAGACCATTGAAGTGACTCCAATAAAAAATTTTCACACCAAGGTTCTTCTTTGTTATTGTTGCAGTTAAATAGCCTTCCTTCTCTTTTACCTGTGAATGCATTTGCTTCCTTTTGGAAATATGGAGTGTAAAGCACAGAGAAGTTTTATATGAAGTGATATTATGACTCAAAGTGATTATTCATGGAATATACAGAAATGGCTGGGGATTGTCCTTGGCAAGCTAGACTGTAGAGCTGCACTGCATATGCCAGGTTTGCTGGGTCTCTGAGCACCGTGTGAGACTCTGTCAAGGTTGGAGTTCTGCAGTAGCTCTGGTTCTGGGTAGACTGTCTAGGACTCAGCTTCACTAGGCTGTAGACTTGTGTTCCACGCCAGAAGCCCCGCCTGGCTCTGAGATGCGTGTAGCTCTGGCTTTGTACCACGTGCTGATCTTCCTGGATTGGCACCCCCAGCCAGGCCCCGGCTGAATCTGAGCCCAGCGTGGCGCTGTGTCGTCCCTGCTGCTGCACTCCACCGTGCAGCAAGCTGTACTCCTCATTCTTTAGGCACCTTAGGTCTCCGCTTGCTTGTGTTTTTCAAGGTGACTGTGAGCTAATCTCATCCACTAAGCCATGCTAATGGGCTCACGAATACTAGAATGTAAGTAGGAATGTGAGATGTCTTGCCTGCTGTCATGCATATCTTTCCAGTGTCCTATTGGAATTTTGTGGAAGCAATTCTTTATCAGTGGTGGAAACTTCCTCTTAAGTAGTTCTGAGGGCCTAAGTCAGATCACAGAACTGCTGTGTCTGGAGACCTGCACTGCATCTCCGAGCGTAAAGGGGGATCTAATTATTTCACCTTACTTTGCTCTCTTTCTACTTTACCCAATCTTATTTGTGTAAGATAATATAGATTAGAAATACCTTATTTTTAAAATAAATCTTTATCCTAACACTTTGATTAACTTCTAATTAGGTCTGTTTGCTGCAAGACATTTAAGAACATACAAAATGAGTGTTTTTGGGAATCAAAACTTTAGGACTCATAAAATATACATGCAGTTGCTTGAGAACATTAGTAGAAAGATTTTCTGAAGATGTGTGTTGAAGTGAAATGTGGGAGGGATCATTTAATTTGGATATAACATGCTTGTGTTTCAATCACTTCTCTATTCATGATTTTGTAACTTCTAAGTGAATTTTTTCTTTTAGATTTTCCCATTTCACATGTATGTCTTGGAGATTTTAGGTCTTCAACTTAGTTTTTTCGATTCTCAGATCCTGCCTCTATCCAGCATGGGGCCAAAGCCACACACAGGGAGGACAGGAGCCTCCTTTCTCCCCTTCAGTTAAAAAGAGGCTTGTAGATCGAAAGTTTTGAAAATTAAGTTCCCATTCATACATAATCTTATTTTAACTGTAATGTGTGATGTAAAATTGTGTGCCTGTTCTGAATGTCTAGTGCAAGTCATGTTACAAATCATGTTACAAGTGGGAAGGCTGTACTTCAGGTGGCATTACAATATTTAAAACTACATAACATCATGTAAACACTAAAACCATCATTCCTTCTCCAAAGGTAAAACTTAACACATTATATTTTCAAGAAAATGACTTGAGACTCACGGTTTGTTTGTGCGCGGCGTCCTGGGTTAGGTTCAGTGGAAGAGACCGTGTCTGCTAAACTCCTTTTGAACTTGAACAGGTTTAAGCTCAGATTTGGGTCCTGGATATTGATGACCCTTGCAGAAATAGCTCTGAAAACGTAATAGGATTAAACGTAATAGAATTAACAAAGTCTGTTCATTAACGGTAGGACGAAAACAATCTAACCAGTGACAAAGAACTTGAAATCTCGTGGTTGCTGCAATCTTTGTACGGCGAGTCTTGTTATTTGAGGGAAAAAACCTTTGTCTTTCAGGCAAGGAGTTCTGTTCTCAGAAGTGCAGTTGCTGCTGTCTAAACATCAGGTTCCGATTCTTGGTCTGTACAGCAGCGTCGCTTGGCCTGCGCTGGCCCTGCGCCTTTGGCTCCCTAGGCTGCCGTCCCCGCTCGTCTTTGGAGGCAGTTTCTGTGATGTCAGTGATCCGTGCCCTCTTGGCCTTCCCTGTTCTGCTCTCTCCTTCTTGTTTTCCTCGTGCCATTGTGAGCGCTGGGCTTTCACTCAAGGGCACTTCACTGACTGGGGAAGGCTTACTCAAAATGCAACTGCAGTCTGCAGAAATGCTTGAAATATTCAGCCCCAGCTGTTGCCTGTCTGTCTGTCCATATCTGGAAGATCGCCCTTGGATCTCCACCTGCCTAGCCCGTATGGAGGCCATAGGCACATGGCACACTGTGTCCCCGTAGGCACATGGCTCACTGAGGCCCCAACATAGCCTGTTCACTGGGCATGAGACAAGAGTGATGAGCTGCATCCCAGTCTCTCCTCTGTGCCCTTGTTTGACCTGTGCTAGGATTTAGCCTTTGTAAACAACTCTGGGAAGTCAGATATGACATTCATCCTGTTTTTCAGCAGGTAGTGAGTCTACCCTGGGACACAGTTTCTTGTTTCTTCTGTTTCCTGACCTTTGACTTCATCGGAGGGTCCAGAGAGATAGACATATCTGTTATCCAGTCACAGTGTTATTGTTGGGTCAAGGTACTGTCCGGACCGCCCTTCTGCCTGCCCCCTTCTCCTACATAAGCTTGAGACTTCTTTCAAAGAAGCGGACATCCTTCAGCACCAGTTTGTGTCCAGTGTTTGCGCTGCAGAAGAGCACTGTCTACTCACCGCACAGGGGTCTCGGGGCTTGCCGCTCAGAAGACCCCTGAGACATCTCTGTTCATCTCTCTCTCTGCCTTTCACATGCATAAATACATGAATAAAAAATAAAAATTTAAAGATGTCAATGCTGTAAGAGAAGCTGGGCTTTTGCAATGAGGCCATCGGTTCAAGGCTACCCCAAAGGCTGTATATTCTGTGACCTAAGATAAACTTATAGGTGCATTGGATGGGTGATAGTTAGCAATTGCATAAAGGTTATTTTGATATAATGAGTGTATTCATTACTCACATAAACCCATATTGAGTACCTACCTAATTTATGTGAAGAAGCAGAGGTTAGGCATGGGGGAAACAATGCAGAATATGCTGTACCCCTAATGTTTTGGGGTTCAGAGTCCAGTGGGGGAGACAGACAAGTGAAAAGATAACCCCAGGTGGGAACGCCTAAGATTCTATTGTGCAGATAGGGTCGGTTTTCATCTCTCTAATTTTGGGTGTTTTTAATAAAACTTTCAGATTGGTTGTCATTTATGGTCTATTTGCTTTCAGAATTTTTAGAATTTTGTCCTTCCCATTTCTGCTTATTATTTCTGTTTTTTTTTTTTCTCATGGAAGATCTTTTTCCTGCTATTTTTATGATGGAGAAAAATAGATGGCTGTATTAAGTCTGGAATCTATTCCTTATATCTTCAATCGTCATGGGCAAAAATGTCGTCTATCCTTGCCAGAACAGAAGTTTTAATTTTCTGTATTTGTTAAACTACGAATTTTTGTTCAGTGAGGATACAAAATTTATATTAGTGGTAATTGAAATAAAAGCCCCTAGATTTATAAATTATAAGGTTTAATCAAATGTATTCTCATTCAGAAACTGTCACTGTTTGTGTATTTAAATGTTTACGGTGTCTAAACACACTGTAACATTTGCGTTCTGTGATTCTAAATTAATGTGGCATTGATTTACTGTCAGGAGGAGAATATGGCACATTTCACAACTTTTTTGGTTGTGTAGTTCCTGCTCACAACCTGTAGAGGTCACTACTCACACTTTTATTAATCTCAAAAACAAGCTGAATTTCTTATGTATTTATTTGAAAGGGAGAGATCTTTGTGCTGGTTCATTCCTCAATTGGGTACGACAGCCGGGGCTGGGCAGGCCCAAGCCAGAAGCTCAGAACTTCTTCCAGGTCTCCTGTGTGGGTGCAGGGCCCCAAGCGCTTGGGCCACCTTCGGTTGCCTTTGCAGGTACATTAGCAGGGACCTGAGCTGGAAGTGGAGCAGCCGAGTGCTCTAATGGGGGCCCATGTGGGGCATCAGCATTGCAGGTGGAGGCGTGCCAGGCATGTCAGGTACTGTGCCACAATGTAAGTATCATCAAGATTTCTCAGACCAAATTACATGCAGTTGTTTTGAAATGAGAATTGTTTTTCTCCATCTGGATAATGAAGGTTGAAATCAGTGCAACACCATTGCAACTAAAAGATGACTTCTGATGGGAAATGTGAGGAAATTTAATGTGTTAATTCATTGGTAAAAATGTCATCAGTCATTAGTTTAACAGAGAGGTACCTTTAAATTTCTATCAAATTTACTTTGAAACTCATGTGTTGAAGTTTGTGCAAGTTACATCGCTCTAGAGGCTGGTCGTAGAAGTGATAGGGCTTCCTATGCCGCCCCTTCCAGCTCCTGTCTGCTGTCTGCTGGACATGTTTGGGGACATTTTGAATGCCATCACAGCGTCTTTGATCCAGTTGCTCCAATTATGAACTGAACAATTCTTGAAGATCCTGAACATGTATCTGCCGAAGAGTCAAAGCTCAAGGTGGTTCCTAATTGATGTGAAAATACTCGATTGTTTTAGAACTAAAGATTGAGACTCCACATCTCATTTTAAGGATATTGGAATATAGTCATTTACAAAACATTAGAGATAATCTGAAAGTGTCTAACGGAGCAGGGGCCACAGTACCAGTAATGAGCTCACTTACTATGTGCGCGCCCTGTGAAACGACCTGAGGACGTAGAACGGGATCTTACAGAGGAGACCGGCTTGTGGAGGCTTTCTGATTTGTCCAGTTTCATGATTTTTACCCAATGTTTGTGGGATTCCTACTATGGGACAAACATACTTCCATGGACAAGTAATTTTGCAGCAAGAAAACAAACTGTGAATGTTCAGTGTGTTGATAGCATGTGTGAGAAGAACCCAGGCGATTCTATCCTGTTCTGGCTCTTGCGTTTCCCTATGAATGTTAGCATCGCTTTTTCTAGAGCTGAGAAGAAAGTCATAGATATTTTGATTGGGATTGCATTTAACAATTTTGTCAGTAGTATGGACATTTTAATATTAGTATTTTTTAAAGATTTATTTTATTTGAAAGGCAGACTTTTTTGTTTTTGAGGGAGAGAGAGATCTTCCATTTGCTGGCTCCTCCCAAAGGCCCCAATGACCAGAGCCAATCTGAAGCCAGGAGCTTCTTGGTCTCCCATGTGGGTGCAGGTGCCAGGGCTTTGGGCCGTCCTTGGCTGCTTTCCCAGGCCACGAGCAGGGAAGCAGAGTGGTGGGACACAAACTGGCACTTATTCTGCAGGCGGAGGATTAATCTACTAAGTCATTACACCACCCCATTTTTAAAAAGTTTAATTCTACCAATCCATGGAAGATTTCTCCATTTTTGGTGTCTTCTTTTCTTTCTTTCCTTAATGTTTCATAGTTTTCATTGTTGAGATACCGCACATTCATGGTTTAATTTATCCCAAGGTATTTACATTTTTTTGTAGCTTTTGTGAATGGAACTGATCTTACACGTTCTTCCTCATATGGGATTTTTGTGTGTGTGAGTGTACACAGGGTATTGATTTCTGTGTGTTGATTTTATGTCCTGCAACTTCACCCAGTTCTCTCATGAGTTTCAGCAGTCTGCTGTGTTGACAGCCATATATCTGCAAGCAGGACCTGCCTTCCGCCTTTCCCACCCGTCTGCCTCTGACTGCTTGCCCTTGATTGATGGCTCTGGCTAGGATTTCTTGGGCTGTGTTGAGCAGCGCTGGTGAGGGTGGGCTTCCTTGTCTGGTTCTGGAATTTGGTGGAAATGCTTCCAACTTTTCCCATTCAGTACGATGCTGGCAGTGGGTTTTATATATTGCCTTCAGTGTTTTAGGAATGCTCCATCTATACCAAATTTGCTTAAGGTTTTTTGCCTTGAAAGGATGTCGAATTTTATAAAATGCTTTCTCTGTGTTTATTGAGGTAATAAAGTTTGTTTTCCCTAAAGGTTGTTAATGTGATGTATTACATTTATTGATTTGCATATGTGGACCCATCCCTGAATACCAGGGAAAAATACTACTTCGTTCAGGTAAATGATCTTTCTGATATATTGTTGAATTTGATTGGTTAGTATTTTGTTGAGGATTTTTTTGCATTTATTTTCATGAGAGATATTTGTTTATAATTCTTTTTCTTTGTTTTATCTTTTTCCAGTTTGGGGATTAAGGTGATTCTGACTTCATAGAAGAAGTTTGCAAAAATGCCCCCTCTTTTTAGTTGTTTTGAAGAGTTGTGGAAGAATTGAAATTAGTTCTTAATAACCTTGGTAGAATTAAGCTGTGGCACCATAAAGTCCTGGGCTTTTCTTTGTTACTTCGTTACTGGCTCAATGCATGTGTTGGTTATTGGTCTATTTAGGTTTTCCATGTCATTATGACTCAATTTTGGCAGATTGTCTGTATCCAGAAATCTACATTTCTTTTAGACTTTTCTGTTTGTTACATATAGCTGTTTATAGTAACTCCCAATGATTCTTTATATACAGATATCCCAGTAATATCTGTGTATCTGTGATGTATCAGCCTCTTGATTGTATTTCTTTTAGCTATTTGCCTATTAATTTGTTAACTATTTGACCAATAACAATAACATTTGAGGGAGCCCACCATGGTAGCTTAGTGGCTAAAGCCCTCATCTTGCATGCGTCTGGGATCCCATGTGGGCGTCACTTCATGTCCCAGCCACTCAGCTGTCCATTTAGCTCCATGCTTGCAGTTTGGGAAAACAGTGGAGGATGGCCTAAAGCCTTGGGATCTTGCATCCATGTGGGAGATCTGAAGAAGCTCCTGGCTCCTGACTTCGGATTGGCTCAGCTCTGACCATTTTGGTTGCTTGGGCAGCGAACCAGCAGACGGAAGCTCTTTCAGTCTCACCGTCTCTCTGTAAATCTGGTTTTCCAATAAAAATGAAGAAATCTTCATAAAAAGTTACATTGGAGGGAGCTGGTATAATGACTCCAAAGATTAATCCTCGGCTAGCAGGTGCTAGGGACTGGTTCATGCGCTGGCTGCTCCAGTTATAATCCAGCTCTCTGCTTTTGGCCTGGGAAGGAAGTGGAGGATTGCTCAAGGCCTTGGGCTCCTACACCTACATGGGAGACCTGGAGGAGGCTGCTGGCTCCTGGTTTTGGATCGGCTCAGGCTATTGCAGCCATTCAGGGAGTGAACCAATGGATGGAAGATCTCTTCCTCTATCTTTCCTCTTTCTGTAAAAATCTGCCTTTCAAAGAAAACAAATCTTTGAAAAATAACACTGGCAGGCTCCTGGCTCCTGGGTCCAGATTGGCTCAACTCCAGTCATTGTGGCCATTTGAGGAGTGAACCAATGGATGGAAGATCTTTCTCTTAGTGTCTCCTTCTCTCTATAAAATCTGCCTTTCCAATAAAACAAAACAAAACATAGGAGAGTTACTTTATTGAATTAAATGAATTTTTATGACTTGTCATCACCCTAATATGTTTTTGACTGACCAGTGTTTACAATTTCTGGAACCTCAAATTGCTGCTTTGAAAACTTGTGGGAAAAGGACTAGTCAGTATTACTGCAGGGGCTGTACTGCATGGAACACTCCACCTAGAAAAGGGAGTCTTACTTCTTAGGTAGAAAGTGCTTCTCCCTTCCATTCTAGGACTGAGCAGACAGTACGTCTACTTGTAAGTCTATAATTCATCTGCCTTTGCTTTGGAGCTGACCCATTAACTAGCGTTGGTGAAGCCGTCAGTAGTCCTTGGGACAGTTTAACTAGTGGTTTTGTACCCCTTTTATGAGAACTTTCTCCTCCTCTTCTTTCTTCTTTTAAACTGAATTAAGTCCTACATTTTTCTAACCACAGTAACTTTTTTTAATTAAAGAAGAAAATATTAAACAAGAAAATGGATGTTTATTTTTGATAAAAGTCAAGTACGATGAAACTTGTGAAAATAAGTATAGTTGATGTTTTAAAACATTTAAACTCAGTGGCTTTGCTGGACTTCTTGTTGTGCTTCTCCATGATGTGTCGTTGCTGAACTGATAGTGACTTGGAAGCAAGCTGTGCCACACTGGTAACTTTGACATAAGAGGTTCATTCTCCATAGTAAGTGTAAGGAAGGCAATCTGATCACAGCACACTGTAGTGGGGAACTTGAAGTGGATGATCATTTCTTACATCATTGGCTGGTGACTTGCTTGTACTCCCTGCAACCAGTAAATTATGAAATGCATCAGGAATAGTTTCAGAAACTAAGCAAAGAATATCAGTTTTTTCTTCAAGTATTTTGAATAGTATCCTAAGAATCAGGAAAATATTGCCTGAACATCAATATACAATTGGGAAAGTACTATATAAAATATATATGCATATGTCTAAAAATATTTTTGCATCAAAAATTTGTCTTTTTATTCAGTTTTTCCATATATATATAACTTATTTGTTTTTATTGGAAAGTCAGACCTACTACAGAGAGAAGGAGAGACAAAGATCTTGCATCCACTGGTTCACTCTCCAAGTGGCTGCAATGGTCAGAGCTGAGATCTATCCAAAGCCAGGACCCATGAGTGTCTTTTGGATCTCCCATAGGGATTCAGGGTCCCAAGGCTTTGGGTCATCCTTGACTGCTTTCCCAGGCCGCAAGGAGGGGTCTGTAAGGGAAGTACAACAGTCAGGACAGGAACTAGCACCCATATAGGATCCCAGGGCATGCAAGGTGAAGACTTTAGCTACTAGGCTACTGCTCTGTGCCCTTCCACAGATATTTTGAAATACTCTAGTGTTTGTAATTTATAAAACCTAAACTAAGTAGGTCTTACAAAAGTGGAATTACTCAATGTAAGACATGCTTTCTTAGACTGAAAGAAGTAAGTTTGACTAAGTTAGCATAAAGCAGTCTTTACACAGGAGTCAAAAATTTTTCTCAACCCTACCTTTTGTGGCTTTTTGGGGAGTGAACCAGAAGATGGAAGACCCCCCCCCCGTCTCTGTCTCTGTAACTCTGCCTTTCAAGTAAGCAAATCTTTTTAATTTATTCATTAATTACATTGTATAAGTAAGCAAATCTTTCAAAGCGATTTTGTGATTGGCTCAAAGTAATGTTTAAATTAAATCAAGCCTTAATTTTCACGGCAACAACAGAATAAATCTTTACGCACAGGTTTGGTAGATGTTTGTTTGGGGGCACTGTTTCTTCAGCTGGATAAAAAAGAAATCAGTGGGGGTTTTCCCATGAGGGTAATCTGAATTCAGCATGTCCTGTGTCTAGCAGGGGAATTATCCCTTTCCTCTCCGTCTATCCCCTTCTGAATGGCTTGCCACTTTGTAACTTTCCAGTTTAAACAAATGTTAAGCACTTTTTCTAAATAAGGCTTTATAGGAAAGAATAGCTCCAAAGAGTATGTGCAGTGGTTTGCCTAGAATTTTCACTCGCCCTTAGAGTGCTTTAGTCTGTAATGATTTTAAATATGGCCAACAAATAAGAGAGAGAAATACAACACTGAGAAAGATGTCAGGGTGATGGACTCAGACTGACCATGCAAAGAACACAAGGAGAAAGGCTTTTTAATGTCTGTCTCTGAGGCCTCAGGTGCTATGACCACAGGGAAGCTGTGTGGGCAGTGTCTGACAGACGAGTGAAAGTGACTTTCAACTTTATCAATAATTACAAGGTAGGCTACGTAAGAACTTTGTCACAAATTCAGAATCCTGCATTTGGCAGGAGAAGTCCATCATCAGTGTCATCAGATGAGGGGTCCCCCAGACCACCATCATCAGTGTCATCAGATGTGGGGTCCCCCAGACCACCATCATCAGTGTCATCAGATGTGGGGTCCCCCAGACCACCATCATCAGTGTCATCAGATGTGGGGTCCCCCAGACCACCATCATCAGTGTCATCAGATGTGGGGTCCCCCAGACCACCATCATCAGTGTCATCAGATGTGGGGTCCCCCAGACCACCATCATCAGATGAGGGGTCCCCAGACCACCATCATGTTAGGGTTAGACCCTCTCTGCTCTGGGTTCCAGTTTTTGCTTCTTTGTGTGGTAGAAACACCAGACCAGTTATGGTCAAGTCCCAGCGCCTGGTTGCCTTGTACATTGCTTTTATTTCATGATCAGATCCACCATAACAATTTAAGATATACATGACATTTTCAAAGGAACCATTATACAGGGGATCTTTTTAAGGAAAGGATGTTACCAGATTTGAAAATCACCTAGAAAACAGCAGTGCAAATATGCAGATATAAAAACTGGGCCATTTGGTTGACTTGGAAATGTCTGACTTGTGCTGCCTCCTAAGAGCCTTTCAAAATGGAAGATAGCGACACCCGGAACACATCGCCATGAAGTCAGACAGCGGGCAGCCAGGCTGCTGCCGCCAGTGACACGCTGCTTCCAGAGCAGCCAGGCTGCTGCCGCCAGTGACACGCTGCTTCCAGAGCAGCCAGGCTGCTGCCGCCAGTGACACGCTGCTTCCAGAGCAGCCAGGCTGCTGCCGCCAGTGACACGCTGCTTCCAGAGCAGCCAGGCTGCTGCCGCCAGTGACATGCTGCTTCCAGACCAGTCTGGGCAAAGATGTAGCCACAGAAATGTACACGATACCTTCTGGTTTTGTGGTATTAAAATGCAGACTACGTGAATTATAATTTGTTATGTCTGCTGTTTTTGTTAAAGAAGTAAGTTTGCCTAGACAATGACGGTTTTGCTTGAATAAGTTTTTTTTTTAAAGAAGCTAGTACTTATAGCGTAATGAATTGCACTAAAAAATTTTTCCTTTATAAAAAAAATTTGTCTGAAGTGACAATTCAATTACAAGTGTAGTGAAATCAGCTTAAGTAGGTAGGAAGTCACTCCAGTAACAGACAGATGCATACTTCAATCCTGGCCAGGCCAATTACAGTAGGGCAGCTGAAGGCAAACCACACGACCTGTTTATATCCTGGTGTCCTTATTGTAACAACTACAGCAGCAGGAAGAACGGCAGGGCCAACTCATGCCTAAGTGTCTGGTCAGAAGTGAGGTATGTTGATTCATGGGAACTGCATTGCCTGGTGTCTGGTCCATAGTGGCCCAGCGAGAGGTGGTCATTAGGTTATTGGTGCTGGGTCTGCTGTGTGGTCCAAGTCCCACGGACTCCAGCTCTCTCTGTCCAGCAGTTAGGGGTAGAATGTGATTCTGTCTTGTCATCAGCCCCAAAGCCCTTGCACCGCCAAGACCACCATTTATAAACTGGTTTCCAAATATTTGTTGCTCCATGTATACTTTCTGTCTGTATCAGATATACTAGGAAACATCTTATGAATCTCTTGCACTGATTTTTAAATTTAAAACTACATTTTCTTGTCTGACACTAAGATCACTGAATCAAAATCTTGCTCTAGAATTCTGTGACCTAGGGGATTAGGCTTTTTGTACCGTTCACAGCTGTTAAAACATTACAGACTTGTATGAGTTCTTACCATATTTCAGGTACTATTCTGGGCATTTTATATGTTTCCTTTCATTTTCAAAATAATCTTGTGAGGTAGGAGACATTCTTGTAGCAGAGAGTTAAGGTTTGTGCATTCTAACCTGTCACTGTTCACGTGGGTCTTGCAGCAGCTAGACCTATGTGCAGGGCTGCACAGTGAACTGACGGAAGCAGAAGATACAAATTATGAGCCGACTCCAGGCCAACATTGACCTTGGGCAAATTATGAACGTCTTAAACAATTTATGACTTCACTTGTGAAATGGAGCGGTTGCCCCCCAACTTCATAGATTCGTTTTGGGGATTAAACGACTCAATTAGCAGAGTGTGAACTGTTGGAGGCTTGTACTTAATAAGCACTTGTTAAATGGTGACTTATTTTAGATAAACATGCAATAAGGCACCAATGGCTAAAACAATGCACACACATGCATATACACATACCACCAGGGACCACTGGGACCACCAAGCTGAAATGATATGCTTACTGTATTTGCAATTAAAATTTGCTGAGGAAAGTGTATGCATATGTGAAATTAGTCCTCTTTCAGATTAAAAAAAATGGCTTCATAAAGGTGTAAGAAGTTGTAAATTCTTAGTTTGAGACACAGTTCAAATTAAAAAAATGGAGAAAATGTATTGAAGCGTTTGAAAAGTGAATTACATGCCACCCTTTATAGAGAGACAGCTTTGTAGCTGGAGAGACAGTCGTAAACAAAAGCCGTCAGCTGTGAAGGCCGTGCCTCAGGCAGTGCTGACCCTAACCATGCTGCGTGGCTGCGGGGGTCGGCTTTGTGGCGACCTGAGACCCAGACCGACGTAGCCGTGCTCGTTAAATGCCTTGCCGTAAAGTTGTAAGTTCACCGTCTCATTGTGTACAAGACTGCTCCATTAGCAGTGTGGAAAATACTTTCGAAAAGGTGAGAGTTTCGCTTAGCTGATGTGACGGGCAGAGGAGAAGAAATGGAGGGAGGAATTCATACCAAAGTCACTTCAGCAGTTGCTGAATGTCTGGAGGGAGTGGGGCGAGGCAGGCGTCTCGCTGCAGCTGGGACATTCATGCTGTCCTCTCCGCCTCTCCCGAGGGAGGTAGGCACACCGAGGTTTCTGGACCCGCTGAGAAGTCCAGGAAGGGCTGCTGCTAAGGACAGATGGAACCTCAGTGAAGAGGCACAGATTTGATGTTATAATTGAAGACAATTTACCTTGAGATCTCTGTGATAACACACAGTGAACTTTTTGAATTCTTAGTACAATTTCCCAAATCCATGTATAAACAACACACATATTCGGGTTGGGGTGGATTCTACCTGTGTAATACTAATCTCTTATTTTTTGTTCTAAGCTGGAGAATCCTCCTGTTTGTGGTCGGGTGTGGAGGACAGTCAGCTGTGGGAGGGTCAGTGAATTTGGAGTTCATGTCCACAGGCACCTGTTCCATCAGCTCACATAAGCTCCGCCGGCTGGGCCTTCTGTTTGATGGCAGTCTTGTAATCCTCTTCTGAGAATTAACTGGACAGCTTTATCTATAAATAACATTCATCTTTGAGTGTGAAGTGCAGAGGTGTAGTCATGGTGATGAGAAGTTGTCTCGCCTGCCAGCCCTTTAAATCCGGGGTTCGTGCCTGCTGCGTTTGTCAGCTCGCACATGCATATTTGTCTGTTGCTAACATCGTGAGGAATAGTTGATGAAGAAGGCAACTTTTCTTGGAAGAAATGTGAGACTGTTTTAAGACCTAGCTCATTATTAATATAATTTAATGCTTTAATTTAGTGACTTCTGAATCACTTTTAACAATTTACAAAATACTTTCACTGTCATAATTTTGTTAACTGAGATGGATGGAAATAGGTCCCCATCTTCTTGCAAGAAGGAATTCAGAGAAGAAGATGAGTGGCCAGCAAGGCAGCAAAGGATAAATGGGGAGAGTCCCTGTCAGGCTGGGTGGCACCTCTGCAGGCGGACAGAGCCAGTGCTCTGTCATGCAGCCATAAACTGTCATGCAGTTTAAGGAGAGCATACACCCACACCGGCAGACTAGGCGGTGGCTCAGGCAAGAGCTGTGAACCCAGTGCCCAGCAGACTCAGCCTGGGGCACATGCGGGAGGAGGTCCCGTTGTTCCCACCTTCTTCCCTCCCTCTCCTTCTTCCCTCCCGCTTCTGGACAGAGGGTTCACCAGATGTGAAATAGGTCCAGTGTCTCCAAGGTTTTATTGTCCGGTGTTAACCTATTGGGTTGCCCAGGCTGCTGGCTGGGAGCCTTCCACCATGGTGCTCTGCTCAGGGGAAGGTTGGGACTGCTGGGCAGTTACAGGGGAATGGCAGGCCTGGGACAGTTAGCGAGGAAGGGACAGGGCTCTACAGCTCCTGGGCTGTTGCCAAGGTGTGCTTGTAGGCTGCGGCAGGCTGTGACATTCCCTCCCTTCTGGCCACCTTGTTCCGCCTCTCACATGCGTAGGCGAACCACTAACTTCCAACACTTTCATGTAGATTGCCGCAAGAAGCTGAGAGGATGAGTTGTTAGTGCCACTTTACAGATCCCAGAAACAAGAAGCCTGGGGCCGGGGAAAGAGGGTACGTTCGACTCCAGATGGGTTTCTACTCCTAGTGTGTATAGATCTCTGCTTTTGCTGGTCATACTTACAGATCTGAAATATACAGGCTGTGCATATTTTGTTTTTATCTTAAAAATTCTTCATGTGTCTCTCAGTGTGGTAAATGTACAATGCAGATGTGGTCAGTAGCTTTGGAATCTGTTGACATCCATGTTGATGATGTCAGGTGTGGATTTCCATTTGCTGTTTTATCAGGAAACGTTTTGTGTAGCTGTGTGATCATGTGAAGCTTAGGTTAATTAATGAACTGTGAGTAGTTTTTTGGATGTGATTTATTGTAAACAATACTTATTTTGGTTTTATTTTAAAACCGTAAGCATGGTTTTAAGTTCTGCGTTTTACTAGGGTGGGAAATTGAATTGAGATGGAGCAAAAGGCAAGGAAACTGCGTGATGGCCAACACTGCCCTTTAAGGCCAGCGCACTGCCCTGGCCTCTGGGAGCAGCCCAGCAGGTGTGGCTGCTCTTTTTGCCTGGGTTCAGACGCTAGTGTCATTCAGGGACTCCCCTCCCCCTCCCCTGCCACCCCCAGTCTGGATTCATATCTTGGTAGTCCCTGGGCTGGGATCTTTCCCGGTTATAAAAGAAGAATTGAAGCAGGTGTTTGACTGGGATCTCGGTGGGAGGTCTCCAGGCTGAAGAGTTGGTAGGATTACTGGGGTTCCCAAGTGGCTCCCCAGGAGCTGAGTTACCGCACCAGTACTTGCTGTGTGTCAAAGAGCATTCCCCTGCAGGGGAGAGTGCCAGGAGTGACCAGCTGATGACAGCTTTGTTAGACACAGAGGGACCAGAAATCTACCTGCATTATCACCAGGTCAACTCTCTACTGGGAGAACTTCAGGTTAATGTCAGGAGTTCTGACAGCCTCTTCCTCAGCTGGCCATGCTTGCTCTCGGGCCCTCCCTCCTCCTTCCTCCTTCCTTCCTCTCTCCCTCCTCCGTCCTTCCTCCCTGCCTTCCTCCCTCCCTCCTCCGTCCTTCCTCCCTGCCTTCCTCTCTCCTCCTCCGTCCTTCCTCCCTGCCTTCCTTCCTCTCTCCTCCGTCCTTCCTCCCTGCCTTCCTCCCTCCCTCCTCCGTCCTTCCTCCCTGCCTTCCTCCCTCCCTCCTCCATCCTTCCTCCCTGCCTTCCTCTCTCCCTCCCTCTTCCTTCCTCCTTCCTTCCTCTCTCCTCCTCCATCCTTCCTCCCTGCCTTCCTCCCTCCCTCCTCCATCCTTCCTCCCTGCCTTCCTCTCTCCCTCCTCCATCCTTCCTCCCTGCCTTCCTCTCTCCCTCCTCCATCCTTCCTCCCTGCCTTCCTCCCTCCCTCCTCCGTCCTTCCTCCCTGCCTTCCTCTCTCCCTCCTCCATCCTTCCTCCCTGCCTTCCTCCCTCCCTCCTCTGTCCTTCCTCCCTGCCTTCCTCCCTCCCTCCTCCGTCCTTCCTCCCTGCCTTCCTCTCTCCTCCTCCGTCCTTCCTCCCTGCCTTCCTCCCTCCCTCCTCCGTCCTTCCTCCCTGCCTTCCTCCCTCCCTCCTCCATCCTTCCTCCCTGCCTTCCTCTCTCCCTCCCTCTTCCTTCCTCCTTCCTTCCTCTCTCCTCCTCCATCCTTCCTCCCTGCCTTCCTCCCTCCCTCCTCCATCCTTCCTCCCTGCCTTCCTCTCTCCCTCCTCCATCCTTCCTCCCTGCCTTCCTCTCTCCCTCCTCCATCCTTCCTCCCTGCCTTCCTCCCTCCCTCCTCCGTCCTTCCTCCCTGCCTTCCTCTCTCCCTCCTCCATCCTTCCTCCCTGCCTTCCTCCCTCCCTCCTCTGTCCTTCCTCCCTGCCTTCCTCCCTCCCTCCTCCGTCCTTCCTCCCTGCCTTCCTCTCTCCTCCTCCGTCCTTCCTCCCTGCCTTCCTCCCTCCCTCCTCCGTCCTTCCTCCCTGCCTTCCTCCCTCCCTCCTCCATCCTTCCTCCCTGCCTTCCTCTCTCCCTCCCTCTTCCTTCCTCCTTCCTTCCTCTCTCCTCCTCCATCCTTCCTCCCTGCCTTCCTCCCTCCCTCCTCCATCCTTCCTCCCTGCCTTCCTCTCTCCCTCCTCCATCCTTCCTCCCTGCCTTCCTCCCTCCCTCCTCTGTCCTTCCTCCCTGCCTTCCTCCCTCCCTCCTCTGTCCTTCCTCCCTGCCTTCCTCTCTCCCTCCTCCGTCCTTCCTCCCTGCCTTCCTCCCTCCCTCCTCCGTCCTTCCTCCCTGCCTTCCTCCCTCCCTCCTCTGTCCTTCCTCCCTGCCTTCCTCTCTCCCTCCTTCCCTATCCGTTCGTTCCATCCTTCCTCCCTTCCTCCCGTCCTTACCCCTCCTTCCTTCCTTTGCTCCTTTCTTCCTTCTTTTCTTTTTTCCTTTACTCTCTCTCTCTGAAGATTTATTTATTTTTGTTAGAAAGGCAGATTTACAGAGGAGGAGAGGGAGAGAGAAAGAAAGATCTTCCACCCACTGGTTCACTCCCCAATGGCCACAATGGCCAGAGCTGAACCAATCCAGAGCCAGCAGCATCTTTCATACCTCCCATGCAGATTCAGGGTCCCGGGGCTTTGGGCCGTCCTCCACTGCTTTCCCAGGGCACAGCAGGGAGCTGGATGGGAAGTGGAGCAGTTGGGACAGGAACTGTCACCCATATGGGATCCTGGTGGATGCGAGCTGAGGATTTAGTCCCTGGGCCATCATGCCAGAACCTGTTTTTAGTTTCTAACTCTATAGCCAATAAAGCTGTCATGAAAATATATGTAAGGGTGGGAATTTTTAGCTCTTCCCATTTCCTTTCCAGTGTTTATCAAGGGTGGAAAGAGGACCACACTGGAGAGGATGTGGTTTGTGTTGTGTGGGACACTTCATCTCATCAGCACAAGCTGTTTCCAAACTTACAATAATGAATAGAGATCTTCAGGCTTACTGTTACAAACTCTGATTCCAAGGTTAACATTAAAAGGATTTTAAAATGGTAAGACTTGTCAGGTTTTAGGATCAAGTAGATATATTTTATATATGTACCCTGGAGAAGTTTCAAGATTTCTCAGGTTACATTTAGATAATATAGTGTACCAGCTTTCTCTGCTACCACACTGAGTTCACAGGAAATAGAACATTTCTGATATTACCTCTACTTAATTGAAAATTCATACAATGTCTGTCGACACATAGTACTGTGAACACCTATACCAACTGAATAGTTTCCTCCGTAAAGTAGGGTTAGGATGTTTGGAAAGTGGAGCTGGCATTCTGACAGGCAATGCTGACCTGGACAGCAGTCTGTACAACAGTTGGGCTCCAGTGGAGCCCTCGCCACCTGCAGGTCCCGGCCTCTGTCACATGAGGGCAGCATAGTCACACACAGGCACACTGATCCCAAAGGAAGCCGCAGTGCCCATGAATGTCTGGATGCTGTGTTTGTTTTCTCACACACCTTACTCAACTGATTGAAACACAAGATGAAATAGTAGAGACAACAAATATTATTATCAGTATTTTTCTTTCTAATATTCTTATTTAAAACGCGCGGTTTGGACTAGGAAAAATGTGCTATTATGATCTGGAAAATTAGTTTCAAACAGAATGAGGAAGAGAATGGGCAGAGGTCTCCTTCCTGTTTGTGGACACACAGTTTGAGCCCTGGCATCAGACTCCTGTGTCTTAGTCCACCATGATATTTTGGGCACATTCTTTATTATTTTTTAGTTAAGACATTTTTCCCTTCAACTATTCAAAATGGGAATGATGATTGCATTCATTCATAGGATTGTTAAGGATTAAATTAGATAACTCATATTTCCAAATTATTGGTACTATGGATATCTCTATTCATGCAATATAAATATTAGTTTCTTGATATTCATTAGGCAAATGGTACATTTTTCCAGTATAGATTTAAAAAAAAAAATTCAAAAACTGTCAAAAACTAGTACCCAAGACAGAATTTGAGTGACAAACTGTGTTTTATGGTATTTAATCACAAAAATTCTGAAACAAAAATTTGTAGGGGATATTTCAGAGGGCAAAGCAAAAGTAAGGATAAAAACTCAAGATACTGTGTGAAATGGGGGGGGGATTTTCTTTGTCTAATCCAGCTGAAAAGTTTTTATCCTTGGTTTGTGGGAGTGTGCTGACTCTGGGCCTGTTAGAAGTGGGCCCACTATCTACTAAACTACTATTATATTAACTTCCTAAAGAGGGAAGTCAGCCCAATACTTTCCCAGTTTACTTAGCTATTTGTTTTATTTTTATTTTTGTTAGAATAGACTGGTGACTTAAAGGTTGTTATACATCAGACCAAAAACTGCATCCCCGGCACCTGGACCCCTGGAGGACTTTCAGCCTTCTGTAGACAGAGAGCTGAGGCAGCGAGGGGGACCTGCCACTGCCCAAGTGAAACGGCCAGAGCTCACAGGAGGCACTGTGAAGACAGAACTGTTGGGAACTAGGAGTAGATGTGGGATTTTTTATTTCTAAAAAACGATTTCCCTTATCTAATTGAGAGTCCGAGTTATAGAGAGAGGGATGGACAGAGATCTTCCATCTCCTGGCTCACTCCCTAGATGACCACAATGGCTGGGCCTGGCCAGAACCAGGAGCTTCTTCCAGGTCTCCCGCATGGGTGGCAGGGGCCTGAGCCCTTGGTCATTTCCCCTGCTTTTCCCAGGCCGTTAACAGGGAGCTAGACTGGACATGGAGCAGCCAGGACTGTAACTGACATGGGATACTGGCATTGCATCCAGCCAGATGTAGAATTTTTCCCACTAGGTGTGGGATTTTAACATGGCCTTGAATGTTGGTTGGGGTTGGAGAGGGAGGGACAGGAGGGACAGGAGGAAGGAGAAACTTTAAGTGGGTGTTGTGGGCTGAATGACACCCCTCACACCCCACTCTCACATGCTGAAATTCTAACTGCCAGTGCCTTGCAATGTGAATGTAAGAAGACGAGCTGAGGACAAAAACAGACCCAGAGGGACGGTCATGTAAGGACATAGGCTGAGGTCAGCGTTCTGCAAGCCAGGCCACCCCGGAAACAGTGCTGCCTGCAGCCTGAGCTGAGGCTTTGGACCACCCCATTTATGATTCTTTATTGTGACTATCCTAGAAAATGATGCAAAAGGGTACAGAAGAGCAGCCAAACGGTGGCTTGATATGAAGGACTGAAGGATTGTTTGGTTTCTTGAGAAAAGCCAAGTTGACGTGACACCATTCTGAAGAAGGTGGCTTGACCTCACAGGTTCTGCTCGGAGTGTGGAAGTGAGTTACAAATGCTCTGTGTCTGGTCGTGGTGGACAGAGCCGTCACTCAGAAACTGGGGGTGGAAGTCATAGGCTATGGTGAAGCGGGGTCTGGCTTGTGAAGGTAGAGGGAGTGGGGACACAGAGGTCGTTCTGTAAAGTGAGGGTACTTGGTGACAAAGAAAGGAAGGCCTGACTGCCCTCACATGGCTTTCAGAGAAGGTGACCAGTTCAGTAATAGAACCGCTGATAACTGTAATGGCTGGAACCAGACCCATCCCATAGAAGGTGGTAAGACAGACTGGAGTTCAAGGTAGCCAGTGTCGTGTAAAGTTAGAGCTGGGAGAACGGGTGAAGTCTGTAGGGCAGTGTTTATAAGGGCAGAGAACCGAACAGGATGGCGGAAGGACTATGAAGGATAAGGGTATCTACTGTATAATTTCACAGTGACATCTACTATGTAATTTCAAGTAATTTGCATTCCTACAGTTGTGAGGATCCTTTGTTACCCCAAAGCAACAGCACACTTCGATAGTAATTCTCATGCCTTATGTGATGGGTTACGGACGACCCGGACAGTGGGCTTTGTCTCATGTTTGAGAGAGGGAACAGCTACAGATGCTGAGCCTCTAGCGAGGTGAAAGAGGCCGCCGAGGCAGGTGTGAGCAGCGGAGTGTAAGCATTCCCCTCCATTCCCCTCTGTGCAGGCAGCGGCGGCTCTGGGCACCTGCATCGTGCTCAGGGTCACCTCGTGCGCTTCAGCCTGTCCTTGGGCAGGCTGGCCAGGAGGACTTGAGAACAGAGCAGCTGGACGGGATGGCATAGGGCTCAGACCGTGCTGGGCAGAAGTGGCAGGAGGTTTCAGAGTTTCAGCGGGCAACCAAGAGCCAAGCTCAGTTGGGGGTGGAGGTGTCATAGGGTGTGGGTGGGGTGTGGGGCGCTTTGCCCACTTTACCCCCTGGACCCGAGACAGAATTAAGGGTATGATCCTGCCTTGCTTGGAAATGCATAACAGAATAACATGGTACTGCAGCTGGATTGTTTTTAAGTTGACAAGATGATTTGGAAATAGTTATCATAGGTTATCATAGCACTTGCATAAAAATTAATGTCCCTGACAAACTTCGGTATGGACTTACATATTCGAAGTTTGCAGTTGGCAAACATGTTGATGGGACTGCAGGAATCAAAAAAAATCAGCCAATATGGTAGTGACTTTTTAAAGAATTTATTGTTATTGTACATTTTTGACTGTTAGTATGTATGTGCGTGTGTGTGTATGTATAGTGAATGTTATTGTACATTTTTTACCTTTAGTATGTATGCGTGTGCGTGTGTCTGTATGTATAGACTGTGACTTAGAACTTTCATTTCTAGGCCTCTCGTTTCTATACCTCTGGCTTATGAGATTGTGAATTCCTGGTATTAGAACTAGCAGGCCAAATATTTAAACTTTAAATAGATTGATCAGAAGCCAAAAATCATACCCTTACTTGGCTTTTATTCTTAGCAGAATGGCCAAACAGTGGACTTTAACAGTATGAATTATTAATAAATATTATACAAATATTTTAATTGGAAACAATAGCTATTCACTCTTTCCAACTTCAAAACTTGTTATCTGTGAAACCAGTGTTAACAGTGGATAAGATCTTAGAGAAGTTTTTAAGAAAAAAAAATTTAGAAAAAAAGAAACATATATAGCAAATGTCTTGGTATATTTATAGCTAGAAAAACTACAGGAAGCAGAAAAAAAAGGAAGAAGCAATGTCAACAATAAACATTGATTCCTCTAAACCCAAGATGGGTTTCTATACAATCAAACCTAAATTAAATTTAGGGAGTCTCGTTTGTGAAAATGTCACTGTGGTGATGTCAGTTGGACCTCAAAAGCCACCGAGGGTTTTCTGAAAGCCAGATGTGCTGTGTCATTTGGCGCAGGGTTTTTCAGTATGGGCACTGTGCTACTGACTGACAGTTCTGCGTTCTGAGCTGCCCCCCACATCGCAGCCGGCAGCCGGCAGCTTGATCAGCTGGCTGCCAGCAGCAGACCTCCGCAGCCTCCTTTACCTCCAGACTTTGGCAGTGACCCTGGGGAGCACAATTTCTTTGTGTTGTGTCCCACTGATTCAGCACATGAAAGGTAGTAGTGTGTAATTAGGGAAAGTGTCTCCACTGCGTATCTTCTCAAACAAGCAAAGGAAAAGTAGTGCAGTTTTGAATTCTGCATTGTTTGAGGAACTGGCTCCATGTACGTCCGTGGCTGTGTGTGTTAGTTCTGGAAGAACAGGGCCAGGCGCTGTGGCTGGGGCTCGGTGGTGTTTGTAGAAGGGGTGCCAGGAGATGTCTTTCCCATTTTCCTGAGAGCTCAGTGATGACTGGACTGTCCCTGAGATTCCGTGAATAGCGCACACAGACACAATAATTTCTGATGATTCATTACAATTACAGTTTAGGAAACATGAAGCACTTTAAGAACACAGTTGGAAAGCCTACTCATGTTTTTACTTTACCACTTCAAATACCAAGTGAATTTATACTTTTTCCATTTTTATCTATTTAAGTTAACTTGTTAGGCATAGCTTTAGTCATATGCCAGCTAACAGCAGGCAGTGACTGTCTTAGGCTGACTAGACAGTGTTGGATAGTTTTTGAAAATGCTCAAAGAATGATAGGGTGAGACATGGAGACTTGAAAAAAGGGAAAATATTCACCCTGAGAGAGTTAAAAAAGATCAGGACGGGTCAGCCGGAATATTGGCGGGTTATTATCTCCACTTTTCTGTGTGATTTTGCAAACGCTCTCAGAATTTCACAAAGGAAACTTCTGACATAGTTTCTGTGCATTATAATATAAGCTTCAGATTAGTTTTGTCAGTTTTAGTTGAAATGATATTTCTCAATAGAAAGTCTAGTCCATTTGAATTTGTTTTTGCCAGCACCTCTTGGGTACGTGGTGTAAGACAATCCACTTTTATCTCATATAACTTACTACAGTTTTATTGTATCTATAATTTCTGGGTTTCTTTTATTCACAAGACTATGTAATATATATGTGTGTATACACATACATATGAACATACACAAATACACAATAGATTTTATGTGTTGAAAGCTAAATGTGTATATGTTATGTATAAAAATATGGTGCTGTTTTACGCTGTTATTTTGTCAAATCTCCATGAAACCCTATAAAGAATATATCGTTTATCTCCATTACAAAACAAGAAATGAAGGTTCAAAAGCCTATGCAACTTGTTGGAGGTGCTGCAGCTGTTTGGGCAGTGCCACGAGCAAAGCCCGTGTGCTGTTCTCTGGCGCCCTGCTCGGTCTCCGCCCCGTGTCAGTCCGCACGTACAGGAGTATTGCAGTCAAGCTTCATAGCAGAAGGATTTACTTCATACAGATTTTAACACCCCGCTTACAAATTCATACTCTCCAGAGTGCTCTGCTTCTCTATGCTTTGAATGGGGCTCTAACAAGGATAATATTTTATATATTTCATAATATAAAATATTATGTCTTCTGTGAAAAGATATTATGTCTTCTGTGAAATATTATATATTTCATAATATAAAATGTTATGTCTTCTCTTGTGGTCTTTTTAGTTTCACAAAACAAAACCCTTTCTGGAATCAGAAAAGTTGTTGACTCAATGACATTTTAGAATCAGTTCCTTGTAAGAGGCGTGACCCAGCCCTAGCTGATGTAGCTATCTGAAGAAGGAACCGGTAGGGATTCCCTCTCTCTCTGTGTTACTCTGCAGAAGGGAGGCAGAGACAGAGAGAGGACAGGAGGGAGGAAGGGAGGGAGGAAGGGGAGAAAGATACAAGAAAGGAATAACTTTGGCAAAGTATTTTATCGAAAATTGAAGTGCTCTTTTCAAACATCCCTTTTAGATTTCTATACCTTTTTTAAAGATTTATTTATTTTTTATTACAAAGTCAGATATACAGAGAGGAGGAGAGACAGAGAGGAAGATCTTTCATCCCATGATTCACTCCCCAAGTGAGTGCAACAGCTGGTGCTGTGCCGATCCAAAGTCAGGAGCCAGGAACTTCCTCCAGGTCTCCCACACGGGTGCAGGGTCCCAATGCATTGGGCCGTCCTCGACTGCTTTCCCAGGCCACAAGCAGGGAGCTGGATGGGAAGTGGAGCTGCCGGGATTAGAACCGGCGCCCATATGGGATCCCGGGGTGTTCAAGGTGAGACTTTAGCCGCTAGGCCACACTGCCGGGCCCAGTTGCTATACCTTTTAGTGTTAGCATTTTTAATGCCTTATTGGTACCTAATGGGAATTAAAATAATTACTTGAAAATTATAATTACCTATTTTGCCTAGAGAGCATTTGTTTACTGTCATAAAATGCTGTTAGAAGATGAAAGTGACACAGCATAATTTGTATGATAAACCTGAATGTCAGATTCCATGAGACATGTAAATGGTGAAGTTCAGAATTCCTCCATTGGAAATGTTGATGATCCAAACAGGATCAAGGACTGATTCATTTATAGAATTAATTTGCAAAAGCTTAGGTAACAGGAAGTAGTATTACCTTATAAACTTAAAATGTTATTTATGCCCACTGTCAGCATTTCTCATTTGAAACGTGCTGCCGTATATATTGAAAAGCTTATTGATCATTTTGTAGTCAATTTGGACTACTGTTTTTCTCATGTAGCCCAATTTAGCAAGATTTACTACTTTATAATTTTGAAATGCCACAATTAGCTTTTTTCATGTAAACTTACAGAAAATTTTAAATGTTCAGTTGGATTTTTAATTCCTTGAGTTTGCTTACGTTCTTGTGAACTGTTAGTTGAAGGATAAAGCAGTTTGTTATAGATTGGTGTGCCGGTGGAAGAGCTGTGGTTTTTACGGTAAAGTTCAGATAAATTTGATGAATCCTCTAGATTTCCTCTCTTGAGTGTCATCTGAATACTGTGTTCTTTTCTAATACCAAACACAAGTGAAAATTGCTAAAACATTTCTAGGTTTCCCTTGACCAGGCATTGCTGATGTCTGGGCTGTGTTCACTCTGTGTGCTTCAGCAAGACAAAGGACTTTGAGAGAGATTGCCACTAGTGACTGTGCTGTGTAAACAGAAGCTTGTCTGCTGAGAGGACCAGGCTGACTTTACATGCTCAGAGTCCACTCCGAATGTGAACAAATAGAGTGTAGGATGCCTGGGAGTTTAACTCACTCCCTAGGGAACAGATGAGTCTGTAAGGGCAGTCCTCTCTCGAAGTACTCCTTACTGGTCTGCCTTTCCAGCATAAACGGCGGGGTGAGAATCATGGCTCACCAATTGTGGTGTGTTTAAAGACTAGTCACTTGGAAAACTTGCTAACTATGTAGATTTCTGTGATTTTGCTTTAGTAGGTCTGAGGTGGGACCCAGGAATTTGAAAGTTTAGTAAGCATTCCAGAGATTGTGATATAATCGTGTTTATATGCAGGCCCTCTGAGGACGAAAGGAAAGGTTTTAGTTTCATTGCTTTGCTCATTCAGGGAGAGCAGGACAGTTTTGTTGACAGAGCAGCAGGCCAGCCCTGTTCTTCACTCTTGCGTGTCCAGGAATTCGTGCCCACCGGAATGGAATTGTGTACTGTGAATTCAGGAGGGAAGGATGTGAAGAACTTGTCTTGTGCTGAAACCTGCCGTAGAATGAAAACTGCCAGCCTTACTAGTATAAAAAGCTGCACAGGAGAACGCAGAGCCCATCAGCTGCTTACGTCAGCCAGCGCTGGTCAAGTGCTCAGGGTCCACAGTTAGGATGACCGCAGGGAGGAGAGGAGGACTGTGGGAACAAGTCAGGGGCTGGGACGAGCCATTGCAAGAACACTCATTTCTGTCACGCCGCACTTGAAGTGGTTGCTCTTTCTAACATGTGCAGAACCCAAGCAAATGTCCACAAGCGAAAGGGAAGTGGCTGCTTCCCGTCTGCGTCCACAGGCGTGTCCTTGTGTCTGGGTTAGGAGTTTGGAAGGAGTCTCCAAGCAAGGAGTCAAGGCTCCACGGGACCACTGTAGAACTGGAACTTCTGCATCCCAGAACACATTTTGAACTCCTTGAAGCTTTACTCTCTTGCACCAATTTTCTTTGTGCCAGAGTGGTTGGCATATAGTATGTGCTTAAACATTCTATCTTGAACGTTTTTGTAACTTGAGCTGATTTAAATGTATTTTTGTGGAATATTCCACAGTAGCTGAGTCAAAACAGGTGAGAGGGCTGTGGTCAGACTCGAATCTGGGTGCTGAAAAATCACGTGTGATTCTCTGGGTCATGTTTCTAAAACATTGGAGCGCTGCCTAGCTCAATGGTATTTGCTTGATCTTTGGCCATCCTGTGCTTTCCCAAGCTGAGTCTGGTTTGTGAATGACATTTGCCAAGGTTAAAAGACCTTTGTGAGGTAACACACCGGGGGAAATATATGATGTTGTTTTTAAGAATTCCTTGGATTTAAATTTTAGATTTTGTACAGTTAATTGATCTTTCTCTGCTTAAGTTAGCGATTCCTGTATTAAGCCTCCTCCTATTTATAAGAATATATGCAGCTGAGGAAAACTGACATCTACATGGACAAACAGCTCAACTGGCTGCTTGGACTGCGAGAAAACAGAACATGGTTTTCAGAAGAGAAGGCAGGCCGTGGGAGAGCAGGCCAAAAGCACGAGTAAGTGGGAGCTGGAGCAGCTGCTCCCATGAGCCTCTGACTGCTCCGCGCTCTGGGAGGGCGACAGCAGACCAGAGCGGCACCTGCAAGGCGCAGGGCGAAGAGCGAAAGGACGGTGGGCCGGCTTCTCTGTTTTCCCACCCGTAAGGGAGAAACTCAGTTCTGAACCTGCCCTACGCACGCAAAGTAGACCTTAAGGCAACACCCAAACCTACAGTAATGGCTAACTGAGGGATACGCCTTCTCTTCTCTGGAATATTACTCATATCGCAGTTGGGAAAATTATGTCACAGCATTGTTGTTTGTGTTAATAAGATGACGAGGCATACGTCATTTCTTTGTAATTCTGCTCACATCATAAATGGAAAACCTTAGCTCTCACATGCCTATACCTACACATGCACGCACTTCTACGTGCACCAACGCCTGTGCACACCTTTGTTTAGACATCTACACACAGAGGCCTGTACACGCTCCTATAGCTACACACACACATACCCTACACGCACATAGATGTTTTTCTCTGCCAAGCTCATCCTTAGCACCTAAAGAAACTTTTTCCTTGCTTACCGGACTATTTTTTCTGCTTTCAATAGAAAAGCCTTTTTACAACACATCACATTGTACGTGAGCACCAACCCTTTTCACTCAGATTTTATACTGCTGAATTGCCAGTTAAAATTTTTTGTCTGCTTCTTTCCACAAGCAGCATCTGTGTGCCCTTGGATTTGGAAGGGTGGTGTGATAACTTAGAGGAAAGCGCACGCCTGTTTGCTTAGCCTTCACTCTCGTACTTTACACTTCCAGCAATCACACCCATGGCAAGTCGTCATTGTCATAGGTTACAAGTGGCCAAATCATAGCAATTTCATATGGTTAAGCTCAAATACTAATTTTCATTCACTGATATTATTTTGATCACGTATGTTACATTTCTTAGACAGTCTGTTTTCCCAACCCTTTTTTCCCGAGAGAAGTCTTGCTTTTCTTTCTTTGGATCATATTGGCTATGAGGCCACTGTGTACAAAGGAAGAGAGGGACATTCAGTTGTTAGTTATTCTTCTTGGAAACAATCTGCATGATGTTATTCTTGCTCTTTAGCTGCTCCTGTGGCACCAGTGGCCTTCGCATGGTCATCTGAGAGCCCCTTGGGAGCCCTGTTGGCCTTCAGCGAGGGAGTGTGCTTCCTCCGAGGTCCTTGGGGAGTTCTTATCCTTGTCATTTGGGTCACTATTAAACCTTTGAAACTTGCAGTAACGTCATCTCCTTACCTGTATCCACATGCCTAGCTGACAATGGGCCCAAGTCCTAGTCTCATTGTCCTAGAAATAAATAGGCAACAACAGAGGTGCGGACGATCAGGTTCCAGACTGGCTAACAGGAGTAGGTGTAGGCAGTCTTGTCCTCATTTTCTAGGCAATTTGACTACAGTTCGCCATAACAGAGGATTCCCTGGGAGGGTGAGCCTCTTCCACAGCTTGAGTTCCTGATTTTTGGGACCTGCAATTTCCTGGCTCCCACCTCCCACCTGTCACATGGTGTCATCTCAAGCACATTTCTCTAGAGCAACGTGCTTTGTTGGATTCCGAGAAAGAAGGGCTGCTTTCCTGGATAATGCTGTCTCAGAGGGTGAGATGGTTAATTAAATGTGTTAGCCTGGCTGAGCCACAGCATTCCAGTACTTGCTCACGCATGATCATGATCTATCTCTGAGAGTGTTTTTGAATGACATTAACATGTAAATTGGCTGACTTGGAATAAAGTAGTTTGCCTTCTATTATGTGAATGGGCTTCATCCTATCCTTTGAGGGCCAGAATAAACTCCGATCTCTGCTGAGTAAGGGAAACTCTGCAACAGACCACCTTCATGCTCCTTGCTTCCTGGGTCTTCAACCTTGTGCCCTTCCAACTGAACGGCAGCGTGGCTCACCTCCAGGTCCCCGGCCGTAGAGTGTCCCCTGAAGATTCCAGACTTTGTGGCCTCCATTGCGGTGTGAGCTTGTTACTTACAAACAAATCGTTCTCTCCCTTACAGTTGATTCTGTTTCTGAGGAGCCCTGATTAACACACATGAGATGAAAACTAATGTTTGTTTAGTGCAGGATGTATGTCAGGCCTTCCACATATTAACTCAGAATTGCCACATCATCTCCAAGGTAACAGACATCCAAAGAGGTTAGGGAACTTGCCCCAGAGCATGCAGTGAATGACAGACCCTGGTTTGAACTAAGATTTGTATCATCCTAAAGTACTTTTAACTACATGATCCCATAAGAAAAAAATGCATTTAGTGAGTGAATACTTCCTGAGTTCCTGCACTAACCTAAAAAACAAGTTGGAACCATAAACCTTTTTTTTTTGAGGATCATGTTACTCCTTTCCTCCCTCCCTAAGTGACAATTCTTTTATGTATTTATTTGTTTATTTATGTGTGTGGTGGTGGTGTTGACTTTCTTCCACTTCTCTTCCTAGTGGAGTCCTGATTTCTTTGAGGATTGGCCTGTCTCCCATAAATTGTACTGGGAGATAATTTTAAGTCCACCTGTGCTTCTAACAATAAAATGTTGACGGGTCAGACCATTGCTCTCCCACTCCCTGGAAAAGCTAGTGAGTGAGTGAATGTGTGAGCTAACTCCACTAATTGGAAACTTCCTCCCAGGAGTTTTAGGTCTGGGCAGGTGGTGCAAGCACAGCGGAAGGGCCAGAGATCTTTTGTAACAGCAGCAGCTGTTCTGGGTTTCAGGTGGTTGCCATCTCCTCGCTCTTGCTCCTTGTCTTCCAGAGTTCCTGTGGTTTCTCACCCTGCCAATCCTGCCCCCTAACTCCCCATCGCCTCGCAGGAACCCTGTATCTTTCCAATAAATCTCCTTTGTTTATGTTGGTCAGAGTTAGTTTCTACTGCTCCAAACAAGGGACATAGTGCTGAGGAATCTCAGGATATGGACCCTCAGTAAAGGGAGACAGATCATTTATTAAATAGGAGGATAAGTTGTTACCTGTGGTCATTTGTGAAAAAAAAAAGTAAAAATTAAGCTTGGGGACTTGGAACAGTTTCTGCTTTTCCTCACACTCACTGTGCTGGCTTTGAGGAAAACAAAGGGTGTGAACATTCAGAGACAGCAGGTCCCTTCTGACAGCACCGCAAGCACAAGAGTGAGAGAATGATAGCTGCATGGGAGGCAGCAGTCAGGCTCTTAAGGACTTGATGTGGATAAGTTGGAAGCATCTCCTGTTTCTTGCATATGCTGAGCAGAAATAGTGAAGTGTTCAGCTCCAGATTTAATCACCAGGTCACTCCAGAGTTGAATCAGTCAGGATGGGCTTAACGAGGCAGGGTCTTGGTGGTTAGAAACACTGAAGATTTGTGTCTGCCACGACCTCAGACTCCCTTGCAGGTCGACTCTGCTCTGAGCCATCTTTGTTCCGGGACCCAGGCTGACGCTAAAGCCCCTGAGCAGAGTATTGGCTGAGACGTGGCAGAGGGGCAGGGAGACAGTGTGGTGAATGGTGGTTGTGTCAGAGTGGCAGCAAGATGGTGCGGATGACCGTGCTGGCTCTCAGAGCTTCAGAAGGAAAGAGGCACATGACTTCTGCTACTGTCTCTGCACAAAGTGCAGACCATGTGACCTCTTATGACTGTACAGGGACAAGGACATATAATTTTCCACAGTATGGGGTCTGGAAATAATTGGTGTACAGCATTAAGGCTACTATCAGAGTTTTGCTAGATTTCATATGTAAAATGTAGGGCATTGATTATGAAAAAGTTAATCTTGGGCCCAGTGGCGTGGCCTAGCGGCTAAAGTCCTTGCCTTGAAAGCCTCGGGATCCCATATGGGCGCCGGTTCTGATCCCGGCAGCTCCACTTCCCATCCAGCTCCCTGCCTGTGGCCTGGGAAAGCAGTTGAGGATGGCCCAATGCATTGGGACACTGCACCCGCGTGGGAGACCCGGAAGAGGTTCCAGGTTCTGGGCATCGGACCGGCCCGTTGCGGCTCACTTGGGGAGTGAATCATTGGACGGAAGATCTTCCTCTCTGTCTCTCCTCCTCTCTGTATATCTGACTGTAATAAAAATGAATAAATCTTTAAAAAAAAAAAAGAAAAGAAAAAGTTAATTTAGGGGCACCAGAGTCACCCTGTAAACCCTTCATAAGCCCCAGTGAGCCTTTCTGGGCAGGAAAGTGATTCTGTGAGTTCTGAGATGGTGCTTCCCTGAATGCAGGTGGGTACTTGGGAGAGTTCCCAGTGGAAAGAAGGTCAGCAGTCTTGCACATGCCTCACATCTTCGTCCGTAGGACATTAGTTACAGTTATTCCCGAGGCAGGCCTCAGAGTCCAAAATCAGTCATGCGCACAAGGAACATGACAATGTGTGCTAACCATGAAGTAGCAAACATTTGTGGGAATGGATTTCATGACACTTGAAACGTGATTTTATTGAATTTGTCAGTGAGGCTCACATACCAGAGATGCTCTGTAAAACACACTAGTTGGGTTGATTCTAACAGTTTTTGGTCTCGTTTAGCATTTCCGCAGTCAAAGCTGAGATGTTAGCGCATTAGAAATGTCCACTTTTAGAAATGATAGAAATAGGCTGGTAGAGAGGGTCTAGATGATAGTGATTTTACCAATCTCCTGAAACATAGATGACAGGAAACATGTGCCTTAAAGCTTTAAAACAAGTTCTCTGTAGGCCAGAGATGCTGTTAAGACCAACTGCATTTGATAGAAGCAGTACCATGGTAAGACCATAATAGGCAATGCAGACTGGCATGACCGTCAGACTGGGCGGCCTGGAAGAACTGTCTGGCTTTAATTGATTGTGGATGACTTCCCTAGGAAAATATTGTGAGTGGAGCAACCACATAATATAACACCAAACATAAGCTCTACATCCAGTAAGTAGACATATTACTTGAGCCATGAGAAAAAAAACCATGATCGGATCCTTTTGTCAGTTCCCCAACCGAAGTTTTCACGCCATCAGAGTCTCTTCAGCAAAGGGAGAGCCCCATAACCTTACGCCAGCTGCTGCTGTCACACTGCAGGTGTGTCTGGGAGAGGAAGACAGAATTGACAAGGAGTCGTAGCATGGCATGCTTTGGAAGGAGTATTCTGCTTTGGCCACTTCCCACATGACAGTCAAGGCTGTCAGCTTTGATCAGACTGCATGACAGAAATACTTCTATGGAACAAATGGAAGGATTCCTGACAGAGATTGTTTTCCAGGATGTTGATCTGAGCTTGTTTTTGTTTTGCTTTGGAGAGACAAAGATTGTGTATATCTGACGGAATAATAAGCCTTTGCTGTTTGTGGGTGTCTGCAATAAGCTTCACTGGGCTCTGTCTCCTCTGGGTGTTCGTTTAATTTCTGGGAATTCTCCTGTTCACTTAGGGGAAGACTGAGTTTCTAAAAGCTACTCTTTGAAGGACAGTGAATGTACAGGGAGTGAATCTAAGGTGGTATGATGTATTCAGCATCTAAGTTTGTAAAGACAAACTTTTTATTCTGTAACTTGTCCAGATTTTTCCTGTGTAGTAGGCAGCAATAGGAAGCTGCCTTCAAGAAAGGTTGATGTGTGATACTTAAAACACCATGGAAGACACACAGGGGGGATGGCTTTACAGAACAAGGAATGTGAAATTCTATCTAAATGAAATAGGAAATGCTTAAAGCAAGCAGGTATAGAAGTTTCTGTCTAAACCCATTAACCTCCTGCCACTGAAAGGTAAGCACTTGCTAGTATTTCTCAAGTATAGAAAGTGCTTGTCATTTACTTTTAACATATTGGTTACTCATTACTATGTCAATTAATTCCATAATGATGTAAATTTTTGCTGATGGTATGTTGGAGCTTTTAATTGATTGGGATGATACTCTGCTGGTTCTGCCTTCAGACCAGAAAGGGTATACCTAAGAAGCCGTTGAACTTGACTGGACAATAAGATGCTGGACTCTATGTTTGGTATACGCTTGCAATGGGGAAATCTCAACTGAACTTGAGCTGTGGTTATGCAACAAGGTGGAGGAATCCACCATGGGGGGAGGGTTTGGGGAGGGGTGGGGAGAACCCAAGTACCTATGAAACTGTGTCACATAATACAATGTAATTAATGAATTAAAAATAATAAATAATTAAAAAGAAAAGAAAAGAAAAGAAAGTGCTTGTCACAGCACTCTCACGTCCTTTGCTTCCATGCTTGCAGGATCCGCAGGTGGGGAAAGGAGAGTGGGTAGCCGGAGCCAGGGGCCTTAGCCATCACGCATCATTCCTCCACTGAGTGTTGTGTTGATGGTGCCCTGCTCTCTTCCCAGTGCTGTGACCAAGGGTGCTAAGATAGTGGTAAAGTCGTCAAAGTCATTCCTGTCCTGCTTAAGAGTTGTGGAGATCAGAGACAAATAAATAGTAATATACAGTAACTTAAGGAAGATCATCCATTTTCCAGAATGCAGATACTGGGTTGCTTTGTAGCAGTGGGATCTGTCCTAAGGATTAGAACCTCTGGAGGAGGTGAAACACCCAGTGAGGCCTAAAGGGCCATCAGAGTTAAACACGTGAAGACTGGAAGGAGGAGTGGTCTGGGATGGTGAAGGCAGGAGAGCCCATGCAAGAGTTTCAAAGAGAAGGGACAGCATGTGTAAGACGGGCAGTCAGAAGGCATAGTGAGTGGAGGCCAGTCACGTTTGACGGAACCAGTAGTAGGAGCTGCATCCGGTTAGGAAGGCAGATTCCAGATTGAGAGGGACTTCAGAGTCAACCCAAAGAACTTGCACCTGATTTCAAGTAGGAAGAGTTCATGTTAGCAGGATGGCAAGAAAGTGAGCTGAGGCCAGAAAGAATGCTCTGGCTGCAACATGCAGAGCAATTGGGATAACATTTCCAGACCTACCCCAAATTAACTTAATTTGAAGGTAGAACTCACCAGAGAAAGATTTAAATCCCTTGAAGAACCCCCACAAATTTCCCCAAGCTCAAGGAGAGGAGTTGAGGGTGAAGATGCGTGGTAGGGAACTGGGAGGCAGCAAACCCCAGTGGCTCAGGGTGCTCTAGGAGGTACTGTTTGCTGAGTGAGGAGCGGAGGGGGAGAAGAGCCCGGCGTCTGTCATGGAGAGAGCTGGAGGGCGGAAGCTGATTCATCCACACATGCCTGCAAGGGTCCTGGTGGGGACATGCCAGCGGTGGGAACCTCAGTCAAGGTCCCCAGGTAGGTGGCAGCAATCCGACTAGTGGAGCTGCCAGTAGTGTCCCCCAGGGGCATCAGCAGGAAGCTGGGCTCTGGAGCCACACCTGCTGAAATGGCTCAGGGATATCCAAACTGCTAGGCCAAATCTCTGGTCCTGGAACTAAGTTTTCTGGTGATCTAATATTTTGGTATTATTGAATGTTGTACTAAAAATTAATTTTCTGATACTTGACTATTTATCCATAAAAGCTCATTTAATTTTTGTGTATCAATTTTGTGCACAGTGGCCTTGCTAAATTCCTATTAATGTTTTTTTTTCCTAGAAATTATTGTTCGCCGCACAAGTCAACCCTGTCACCTCTCAGTAATGGCAGTTTTATCTTTCCCTTTTCAGTCCTTGCTACCCCTCCCTCCTCCCTGTTTTTGTTCGTGTCCATTGCACTGTGAGTTCCGGGCACAGGTTGAGAGGTTACTCGTGTCTTATTGGAGGCTGTAAGAATCAGTCTTTAAAATTTAAAATTGGCTGTAGATTATCTTCCTTGGCAATTAGGATAAAAATATCAGTAATTAGAAATAGTTTAGTAATTTAAAGTCCAAATTATCAACAGAAAAGAAAAAAAAGTCAGAAAAATGTCATTGATATTGAAAGCAGATATACAATTGTTACCAAGCAGTAGTTATTTCCTTGAAAAAAAAAAGCTAGCAGAATTGGCTAGTATCTCTCAAGATTGCTTTTACAAAAGTATAAAAAACACAAAAATATAATCATCAAGAATGAGCAAATTATAATAATGTATGTTTCCAGTATCAACATGTAATGAGTGATAGGGAAGTATACCATTGGGATGAAGACGTTGTGTCATTGGTTAAAACATCTGGTACAAAGTTCTAGGCCCAGTTGCTCTTTGTACTAAGCATTCAAGGAAGAAATAGTGTCAATTGTACCAAAAGTTCTATCAGAAAATAGAAAAACCGAGTTTATTCTGCAACTCACATTAGAAGGTGTGAAAGAAAAATTATATGAGTGAAGTTAAGCAAGAAAAACTATACAAAATTGTTCTAGAACAAAGTGCTGAAAGATTTTTAAAAGCTGTGTTCAATTTCTTTTTTAAGTAGTTTGTAGTTTTCTTCAAATAGGTCTCCTACATTTTTGGTTAGATTTATTCCCAGATACTTCATACTTTTCTCTGTTATTTTGAATGGTATCTTGCTGGTTAGATCTTTTTCCATCTTGGGGCTGTTTGTATACACTATGGCTGTTGATTTTTGTTCATTAATTTTGTACCCTGCCACTCTACCAAACTCTTGTATAAGTTCTAGCAGTCTCTGTATTGAGTCTCTTGGCTCTTCTATATAAAGAATCATGTCATCTGCATATAGTGAGAGCTTGACTTCTTTGTTTCCCATTTGGATTCCTGTACTCTTTTTTTTTATTAACTTGTAAAACCTGATATTTCTTTCCAGTAGTTCAAAAATGGTTTGTTTAGAAGCTAAGCCCCTGATGAACATTTTAATGCTTTTCAGCATCTTACATTTAAAAATATATTGCTTTTTGATATTTTATTTATTTAAAAAATTTATTGCTATAAATATAGAGAACAGATTTCATATACTTTTTAGACACAATTCTAAGAAAATGTTTCCTTCCCTTTTCTTCCACCCTCAATTCCCATATTCTCTTCTTTTCTCTTTTCCTTTTAATTTTGCAAAAGCTGAATTTCAAACCACTGTATAATCACACTCTTTAATATACCAGTAACCATCATATTCAACAAGTAAAAAGTAGAAATACCACAGAAGTATAAACAAGGGCTAAAAACAATAAAATCTGAGGGTGTATATTTTGTTCTTATACATGTAAAAAATGATTCTGTGTTAGCTACCATGTATCAGAGTAAATATAAGATATTTATCTTTTTGGGACTGGCTTATTTCATTAAATGTAATGGTTTATTGTTGCATGCATTTTTTTTTGCAAAATACACAATTTTATTTTTTTATGACTGAGTAGAATTCCTTAGTATATTTATACTACGTTTTCTTTACCCAGTCATCCATTGATCAGCATCTTGGGTTGATTCCATATCTTGGCTATTGTGAAATGAGTTGCTATGAACAGGGGGTACAGATTACTCTTCCATATGCTAATTAAACTTGTATCCATATGGCATTGTGGGTGGTACCACTCAGAATTCTTATATCTGTAAACAAAAATCTGTGTTGATGGGCTATTGTTCTTGCTGGCTTTACATAATGCTAAGTTTTCTTTTTCTTTACATCTTTGTGTGTGAACTGCCTTACCTTAGTGTGTCTGTTTCATGCAAAAATAACAAGAGGTTTTGCTTGTGTTTTGGTGTTACATTCAGGAACAACTTTGAGTCCCTTTAAGAGTCCTGGGTCTGCTGAGTGAAGGCTGTACTTGATAGTTGGTGCTTTGCTAAGGTTCGGGACCTGGTCGCAGTGCCACTCTGAGCATCTGTTCCCCAGGCAGCCCAGCTCCTCGGGTGCTGTCAGCTAGGGCCTCTCTTGCCTCTGGCCAACCACTGCTTCCTCAGGAGCATGCATAAATTGCAGACCTTCCTCTGGATTCACAGTGCCTCAGAGATGCACAGTTTGAAATCTGTAGCAGGAGCAGCCCATCAAAAACAGAATCCCTGGGAGTTCTCTAAGTAAAAGTTAGAAATCAGCATGTAAACTGGATACTGCCGACTGAGTATCTGCAGTACTGTCAGCATCATCTTCCATCAGGGACACGGAAAGAAAGTTGCTGTGAAAATCTTCATTTGTAAAGAAAAATACCATGTATTTGAGGGGCCTACCAAGGACCAGGCACTATTTTTGTTAGGCTCTTTACAGACACCAAGTACATTGTCAGCACTTTCCAAGTGACATTGAACTTTTTTTTAAAAAAAGATTTATTTTTTATTGGAAAGGCAAATTTACAGAGAGAAGGAAGTACAGAGAGAAAGAACTTCCATCTGTTGATTCACTCCTCCAGTAGTTGCAGGGGTCTGTACTGAGCCAGTCTGAAACTAGGAGCCAAGAAGCCAAGAACTTCTTCCGGGTCTCCCACACAGGTGCAGTGTCCCAAGGTTTTGGACCATCCTTGACTGTTTTCCCACGCCACAAGCAGGGAGCTGGGTGGGAGTGGAGCAGCCGGGATTAGAACCAGTAACCATATGGGATCCTGGTACATGCGAGCAGAGGACTTTAGCCTCTAGGTTAGGGTGCTGGGCCCAACGTTTAACTTTTTGTCTTCATTTTCCTACTTGTCCTAATGCCGTTTCTAGTATCTTTCCCTGAGTGGTTTTATCTTCTGTCTACCTATTGAAAACACATATAGCATCCAGAACTAGCTATGAGAGACCAAGGGAGGAGATAGTAATAAAAATGTATTCCATGTGTAAATAAACAAATGGACAAATGGGGAAAAATTCCAAATTATTAACAAACTTAATTTGAAAGTTTAGATTTTTAAATAAATCCATGGCAATTAACTTATAAAGTAGCAGATTGAATGTGTTCATTCATTTAATAAATGATTACTAAGTGCCTGTTATTTACCAGACAGTGCAATAGGTGCTGGGGTTACAGTGGCAATTAAAATAAAGTAGTTCCTGTTCCTGTATAGCTTACAGTTTAGCCAGAGATGTAAGCTATGCAGGAACAATTAAGATGCAGCCATCCATAAAAACAGTGGGAGAGCACGGGTGATGAGGGAGCACGTGCACACAGAGGGACTGTGAGGCGTTCGCGAGCAGACACTGATGGAGGTACACGGGAGCTTAGCTAAATAAAGAGAGCTGTGAGTGGAGGGATAGAAGGAAATGAAGGCCCACTTTGCAGAAGGACAATGAAGGATGAGCCTGGAAAGATATGCAGGACCAAGTCACTGAAAGCAAGTGAAAGCAGGAGCTTGGCTTTGTCTAAAAGCAGTGAGGAGTCATACGAGGATGTTATGCACAGAGGTAACTTGACTCGCATTTTCCATGGATTCTTTGGCTAGAGGTGAAAAATGGGGTAGAAATGAGGGAAAGTGGGAGCCTGGGATGGCAGACTAGGGAGTTTGAGTAATTCAGGTGAGAGATGATGATGTCCCATGCAAGATGGCTGAGGATGAAGGGGGGAATGGATTCAGCATGAAGTGGAGTGAAGGACAGTTGGGAAGGTGCTGCTGGAGATCTGGCTCAAGCAGCTTCCTCTGGGTCTTGGGAACATGTGATCCTTGATGCCCACGCAGCCCCTTCCTCACATTTCCTGTACTCCCTTGTTCCCAGTAAGGAGGGAGAACTGCTTAAATGCTCTCTGACACCAGCTTGGGAAAGCATTATGTCTGTAATGTGGGCACTATAGAGAATGAGTGAGAATTGTGAGGCCCTGTTACCCAGGAGTTCAGGGGTCCCTGTCTGTGTGTAAATCAGACTTAGTATGATCTGTGTGTAGTGGGATTGCTAGGAACTGTCCCTCAGGGACTATTTGCATGTCAGGCTAGGAACCTGCTAGAAAAGGGCTTATCTAATAAATTTTTGAATACTACAGGCAAAAGACAAACTCAAGTGTCATAAAATATTTGTGGTGAAGAGGTTAAAAGTGTGGGCCCTGGGGTTACAGTGTGAGTGTGAATAGCAAGAGTTCAAACTCCAATTTCATCAATTACAGGCTGGTCCTTAACTGCTAGGCAGTCTAGTTTCTTCACTATAGTAAGAAAAAAAAAGATAGTATTCCTCTTTCTCTGATAGGGTTATTGTAAGGATTAAGTGGATTAACATATATAAAAGGAACTACCTCTGACACATGATGACTCAATAGAAGTTAGCTCTTTCTACTACTTTAGTTCAACTGTTTATGAACTTGTGTGATCTGATCTGGAGGGAGGGGATGGAAGACAGTAAGGTGAGATTATGGTAATGTAATATGGTCTTGGCCAAAATGTGGCTAATGCATGATGGCACACGAACTGTTGAAAGAGTGTGTGGGTGTCAAGATTGGCACCGCATCCCAGACTGGCATACACAGAGCCTGCAGGGAGGTGGCTCTCCCAGGGCACCAGAAGCAGGCTGCACCCAGATTCCATTCAGTGGGCCTTCCCGAAGGAGGCCAGGACAAGGAAAGATCAAAGACACCCCTGTTAGCGTCGCCCTGGGGCTTGAAAGGAGCTTTCAGTATTTATTCTCAGGTATATTCTGGGTAAAAGGAGCACGTGTTGTGGAGTAAGCAGTTGGGGGTTGTCTGAGTGAAGCTCCCAGCTGTGCTCCTGCTGAAGTACGTGGAGCACATGCCACTTGTTCAGGGAAGGCCCGCTGGCATGCTGACCGGAGGAGTCACTGCAGAGGTACAGTCAGGCTGGATCACAGGGCAGGACGCGGGAAGCAAGTGGAAGCTCTCAGCTAGAACCTTCAAGTGTCTCTGTTGGAATTTAGGCTTATTTGAGTAATACGAAGCTGTACGTCATTGAGCAAGGGAAAAGCTATTCTGTAATGTACAGGAAACCTTCACCACTCAGGCTTATTGTCTGCTTTTTCACTTTCATGGGACTTTTTCCTCTCTGTGTTGCAACAGTTTATGTAAATGTGTTTTCAAAATCTGACTTTTTTATCTGTAGGAAAAGTTAAGAGTTGTGATGTCCTTAAACGCTTTTAAAAGTAATAATCACATATGTTTAAGGGATACAATGATATTTCAATGCATATACAGTAAAAGGGATAATTAGTATATTCATCAACTCAGTTAGCTACATTCCATTGTATTGGGGATTTTCAAAATTGTGTTAGCCATTTTGAAATGTGTCATCGTTTGTTGTCAGTTGTGCTGGTTGTCTGTTGTGCTGTAGAACACTTGAAGTTCCTCCCCTCCCCAGCTGCACTCAGTACCTGTGAGTCGTCCTGTCCCTGTTCCTCTGTTGCACACTCTGCCCAGCCTGGAATAGCTGGGCTCTCCTAGCTCTTCTCCTAGGAGTGATGGCACGTGGCATGTGCTTTCTGTGCCTCCAAAGCTCATCCACATTGCTGCTCAGGACAGGATTTCATGCTTTTAATGGTTGAATAATACTCCACCCTGTCCATACATCATTTTTTTCTCTTTTTTTAAATTTTATATATATTTTATTTTTGAGTATGTTTATTTAGTTGGTTAGAATGGGAAGGGTCAAGGATTAGGGGAAAGTGGGTGAGACCCATTGTTTCTAAATTTTGTTTTTCATTTTTCTGTGTCTGGGAGAAGGGAGGTTTTGAGGGGAGAAGCTGTACCGAGCCTCCCAAGCACCTCAGTACCTGGGGGTAAGGAACAGCCACCTGCTGGCATCCCAGTCATCCCAGGGTCCCCAATGTGGAGCATGCTTTGAAGGTTCTGTGCGAGTGGTTTTGATGATTCTGAAATGTCAATCTCACCGCTCCAAGGATGAGGAAATACTTCCAAGGTCCATTGTTGACATAGTCTACCTTAGAGTCTCCATTCACCCAGATATTTTCTGTCAACGCTTGGCTGGTATAGTTGAACAACTTGTTCTGCCTCCCTTCCTTTAATGTGATACCAGATGTCCTCTGCAGGTCTTAATGGACTGCCATATCCTCCATGTGTATCTGGGCATGCTGTCCACTCTCTGTCTAAGCCACTGAGGAGGCCCAGCTCTGACACATGTGCTCCATGGTCAGACCACGGATCCAACGATGTTCCACATGGTTGGAGTTCTGAGCCCAGCAGTTCAGTTGCGTGGGATCCCCAAAGAAACCTTGTCTGATGTGATCCTAGACCTGATTCATGTGTGTTTACCAGTATGGGGTCTGGCTCAGTCTGTCACCCAAATCAGCCTACATACACACTAGTAGTTGCAGTTGCTGGGTCAGTTCTGTCTCCAGCCCCGTCACTTATGTAAATCAATGGATGCCACAGCAAAGCCCACCCCTGCCCACAACACGCTTGGCCCTCATGTATGCCAGTGGGAACTGAGGCTTAGTTGGAGCAAGTCCCAATAACCTCCACCAGGCCCACCCCAGCCTCAGTTCCTGTGCTTGCCAGACTGGTCCAGTGTGTCCCACATTCCATTCAGCTTCAAACACATCAATGGGCATTGAATCCTAGCTCAACCCAATCAACCCCACCATCCATCCCACACTCATGCCGGTGATGCCACAACCTGTCTAGTCAGTCCTGCCCTCAGCCCTGGTTCTCATGCTCATTGCAGCCCATCAGAGAGGTGCCCACTGTTTCCCTACTGGACCCACTCCAAGTCCTGGATCTTACACTCTCCAGGTGGTTCTGCAGTCTAGCTTGACAGATTTTGCCCCCAGTCCTAGCACTTGCCAGGTGATGCTGTGGCAGAGCCCAACCAACCTGCAGTTATGTTGGCTTATGCATGTACCAATGGGTACAGTCGCTTAGCCCAGTCTGGCTCTCCTCCTACCCTGTTCACATGCAGATCAACAGGTATTGTGGTCCTAATTAGCCTGGTCTGTCCCTATTCCCAGCTCTCACACTCACCAATGGAAGCAGTGACCCATCGGAGAGCTACCACTACCCCTCCTACCAGGCTTGCACCTCCCCACGCCCCTGGGCCTCTTGTGTGCTGGTGGGTGCTGTGACCCCAGGCTAGCATGACCTACCTCACATTGGCATTTGCTGGTGGGTGCTTTAGCCTGGCCAGGTTTGCCCCTGGTTCTAGGTTATGTCAGTGGGTGCTGCAGCACAGGCTAGCCCAGCCAGCTCCTAGTCCCAGCACTAGTGTGAACTGGTTGGTGCTGTGGTCCTATCAGACCCATCCTGCACCCCATACTGTTTCTCAGATCTGCCAGTGGGTGTTATGAACTGGTCCAGCTGGCGGGTGCCATAACTTGGCCTGGTCTGGGTTGCTCCCAGCCTTGGTTCTTGAGCTCATCTGCAGGGACTGTGTCCTGATATAGGAGTTCCCCAAGCCCCTCTATCTGGTCCCTTTCTCATGGCAGATCTTTTGCACACTGATGGACTGGCCTAGACAGACTTAGTTCATCTCCTGTCCTTGCAGAAGCAGTGGCCATGCCCAAACAGCCCATGCTGATTTCGGTTCTTGTCGTTGGGTGTCACAGCCCAGCCACACCTAGTCCATTTCCCAATGTAACTCTCAAGTGGTTCAGCGAGACCCAACACCTAGCTCAGCCTGTCCTGCACCCATACTGGCTCTCACAAGCACCACTGGGTTCTGGAGTCAAGCCCAGTCTGGCGCACCCCAGATCCTGTCCACATCCATGCTGAGGGGCACTGCAGTTATGTCCAACCCAGACCGCCACCCCCATTCTGGCTCTCATGCTCACCAATGGGAACCACCACCTAGCCAGAGCATCCTCTTAACTCCTCAACCAGGCCTTTTCCCAGCTACAGCTCTTGCATATGCCAGTGGTTGTTGTGACCCAGCTTGGCATAGTCCATTCCCCATCTTGGCCTTTGCCATTGGATGTTACAGCCTGACCTGACCCAGCCTGTCCCCAGTCCCAATTCTTGCTGATGGGTGCTGCAGCCCAACTCTGCCCAGTCTGCTCCCTTTCCTGGCTCATGCAGACCAGTAGGTGTAATAGCCTAGCCTGGCATGACCTGCACTCTGCTGTGGCTTCTGCACATGCTAGTGGGTAAGGTTAGCCCAATCCTACCCGGTCAACTCCCCTCCACAACCAACCCACACACTTGCTGATGGGTGTAGCTACCTTGCCCAGCCTGATCAACACCCTGGCATGAATCACATGTTCACCAGCAGGTGTAATAGCTCATTGGGAGAGTTTCTCAAGTTTCCCCACTAGGCTCACCACTGGACCCAGATTTCATATGTTCTGGTGGGTGCTAGGTGCCCCCTGGTGTAGTCTACCCCCTCTGTTCCAGCCTTTGTATGAGCTGGTGGATGTTGTGGCCCAACCTTTCCCACACCTCATTCTTAGGTATATCTGTAGGTACTGCAGCCTAGACCAGCTTGGCCTACTCCCAGCTGCAGTACCCATGAATGTCAGAGGGGTTCCATGGTCATGCCTAGCTTAGCCGTCACTACTCCCAGCTGTTAAGCAAACCAGTGGAAATTGTAGCTCCACAGGGGTGAACCCACATATCCTCCACAGAATCTGCTCCCAGGCCTGGTTCTCTCATGTGCTGGTTACTGTCATGGTCCAGCCTAACATTACCCATCCCTTGTTCTGACTCTTACTGATGGGTACTATGATATAGTCCTGCCAGGTATGCCCCCAGCTCTAACTTAAGTGTGGGCTGGAGAGTGGTGGTCGGTGGTGATCTATGCTAACAAGTCCAGCTCAGGTCTCCCACATGATGACCCTTAAAAGTCTTCCAGTCCCCCCGTCCCAAACTGTTCAGTCTCAGCACCCTTGCTTACCTGCAAGTACAATGGCTTGTCAGCGGAAGTCAGAAATCATTCCTCACCTATGACATACTCCCTCAGCAGTCCTCCTTCCCACCATCCCCTTGCCCTCTTCCTAATCAATGCACAGTCTCTGCAAGCAGGAGCGCTTGGGTTTCCCAGCCAAGCCTTCCTAATCCCAGCCCTCTGATGGGGTGGTGTGCTGACCTGGAGCTCTGCCCTGCCACCCAGGCCACAAGCTTCTGGCACGTGTACCAACCAGGACCCTATTCCTCCACACACCCCAAACCAAGTCCCGATCGGAGTTCCCCAAGCCTGGTCCACAAGCCCTCCAGGCCAGTGTGCTATCCTAGGTCTCTCCCCTGCTGTTCTCTCTCCCCACCCAGGACCAAGGACGGGAGGAAATCCCTAGGTTTGCTCTGCCCACCTAGGGGCAAGCCCTCAGGTCCTTGTATGCCCCTGCTGGCTCCATTCCCCCTGGTGATCCACAAGCCTGCATGCCCAGGCCTCCACAGGACACTGCCCTCCCGTGCAGCCTCAGGATGGTGGCACATCACCCTCCTGCACAGGTGCAAAATGACAGCATGCTACCCTCTGTCCTGAAATTTAAAGAAGAAATATGTTGAATGACTCAAACTGAGAAGATCAATGGAACAGAATAGAAACCCCAAAAGGGAGCCCACACACGTATAGCCAAGTAATCTTCAACAAGAAAAGTGAAAATAGTCAATGGAAAAAGTCTGGTCTCTTTAACAAATGCTGTTGGGACAACCGGATGGCAGATGTAGAAGAAAGAAGCAAGACCCACCCCCAGCATTCACTGTATACACACATCTGCTTTAAATGGGTCAAAGACCTAAATCTGCAACTGGAAATCATCAGACTGTTAGAGAAAGCAATTTGAGCACTCTGAGATATTGGTATTGGTACAGACTTCTTAGATAAGTCGCCCAAAGCACAGGTAGTCAAAACTGAAACAAATGGGAATACATCAAACTAAGAAGCAAATAATCAAAAGAAGTAGCCAACAGAATGGGAGAAAATCTCTGCACACTACACAGCCGACAGGAGACCAATGTCCAGAATGTACAGTGCGTTGTGATGTCCTGCCTAGTAACTGGGTAAATGTAAGTAAAATGTTTCACTGCTGATACGGAGATGCTCCAGCATATTAGAGAATGCCGAAGCAGTGGTTGTGCGGACCTGATGGCTGAGGGGTGTTTCTTTCTCTCCATCATCCAGCTCCCTCTTGGGAGGGGCTTTCCCCCTCATCTACTCACATTCGCTTCACTTCACAAATTAAACTTCTCTGTCTGCAAAAACAAACAGGCAAACAAACAAAACCATGTACAACCGATCTGTCAGAAGCAAAGGTCACAGTGGCTTGTGACTGGCATTTGCATTGGGATTGGAGGCGAGTCCTGTGAGAGTCCAGGAAGATATGTGTGAATTGAAGTGGATTATGGAATACCCAACTGGTCTACCACAGAATTGATTGCTTGATGTGTGAGGAGAACTACTTCCTCTGGTTGCTGAAGTGATCTGTGGTATATGATGTGTGCAACTTGTAAGGACACTTTGTTTCTTGTTTCATCTCTGTTACTTAGCACTCCAGCTGATAGTTTTCCTTGCAAAAAAATTTTGAAACCTGTGCACAGGAGTCTTTAAAAATTTCATAAAAATGTGTAAAGAAAGAGCTACATGCAGAAATAAACTTATTTTTCTTTCAGCGTTACACAGACTTTTTGAAGTACCCTCCTGTAAGCAGCTCTGAAAGATTCTTTCGTGGCATATCCATGGACGTGGAGACGCACCTGTGGTGGCTGGATGCTTTGCACTTTCTGGGCGTGGGAACAAGTGGAACAGGCATCACAGTGCGCTCCTTTTGGACAAATAAAATAAGGACATGTACGAGTTGATACTCTTCTGCATCTGTAGCTATTGTATAGATAAGCACAGTTAATGTTGCTTCAGGTGCTTAAAAGTAGTAAACTGAGAAATTCAGTTTCTCATTCATCTGGTTGATAAGCTCAGTTTAAACTGTAAGAGTAGTTTCCTGAGAACATGTTATTTATGTGATAGCTCTTAAAAATACTTACTCATTTGAGAGGCAAAGAGAGAGTTTCCATCCTTTGGCTCATTCCCCAAATTTCTTCAGTCGCCTGGGCATATCCTGGCAAACTGCAGGAACTAGGAACTTCGTCCAAGCACCTGGGCCGTCACCTGCTGACTTCCAGGTGTGTTAGCAGGAAGCAGATTGGAAGAGGTATATTCTGGACTCCAACAGGAGCTCTGATCTGCGATTTGGACATCCCAAATGACAGTGTCATTACTTCTACCTTTCAGATAGTATTTTAAATCATAAGTTTAAAAATAATGAAGCAGCCTCACAGTTTTGAAAGTGGAGAAAAATCATCTCCCCCAATCCATAACTTGAATGCCACTCTCCCTGACATTTTGGGATCTCTTCCTTAAGATTCTTAACCACCATCTCTACATAGTCTTTGCACATTTGTGACTTAGAATTTATGTTATGCTTTCAATAAATGTCATGAACAGGGCATTTTGTACCTTGGCAAAGTCTTTTAAACACTGTGATGTTACACCCAGTCTAGTATTTATGATACTTTACTTCTAGAAATGAAATTGTTTCACATAGCACTGTGGTAAATGGTTTAATAATATGGAATTGTTTCCTTAGGAGATATGAAGATAATTCAAAGTAAAAATCATTCTAATTAGAAACTGGGAACAAAAGTGAAAAACCCCAAACCCTGTTAAGTTTTAAAGATTTTAGCTGATTTCTAAAAGCATTAAAGTATGTTAACTTTAGATAAAGTTGATTAGAACAGTGGACTTGGCCAGGTTTTCCTTTGTTATAAAAACATCAAGCATTTGTTTGTATAAAGAGAAGCAGACACCAAGTACTGCTCTATTTTATTTATATTGTCAAAACTGACACAAATAATTACCAATTGATGCAAACATAAAAACTCTAAGTAGGGTAAGGCTTATTGACTTCTTTTTTCTATATTACCATATACCTAATGATATCCCTAAGAATTGGGTTTCTCCTGTAACTTGGAACCAGGGCTCTTTGAATTTGTGTCAGCTCTGGAATCCTCACATACTCACCGTCTTTGTGGGAGAAATACCTAGAATTATTATTAGCATACTCAAAGTACATTCCAAGTAGATTGTATAATGACTACCCAATAGATTACAAAAAGTTTGGTTTTTCTATGAAGAACTGATTAAAATTCAATTCAATTCAGGAATGCTTTTTTATTCTTATTTTTTATTTATATAAAATGAGTGTTTTCACATTTTTCATGATCCAGATTTAGCAGCATAGTCTCCCTTCACCCTCCCCCACCGTAGAATATGTTTTGAGGTAATGGTAATTTATTGAGTTTAAGATTATCCTTTAATTCAAATATTCTGAGTGCCTCACCTCTGTGAATTTAGTCTTCCTAAGGGGCAGTGTGGGCTTGAACACATAAGCAACTGAAAAAAAAATAGAAATATATGAAATGTAATACTTCAGCACTGGCAAATGTTAAGTTAAAATTTTAAGATCATTTACCAAATAAATGTATATCAAACATCCTCTACGTACCAGCAAATGACTAATGCATAGAGCCAGGCTGGTGTGTTCTGTGAACTCTGACATTTTCCCTTTCTCCTCTCCATTTCGCGTGGTTTACCTGTCACTATTTTAGTCTTTTCTCACTGCATTGAAAGTTTCAATTGTTAATGTTATATGCACACTATGAATAGAGTGCCAAACATTGGCCAGACACAAGAGTGCAGATGGCTAAGAGCAGGGGACTAGCCAAAGGCTCTTCCTATCACAGAGAATACCTCCAAAATAAAAACATCTACATCTTCTTCCTTCTTCCTTGCTGGCAGAAAGACAGCAGGGAGAACCGAAACAATTTAGAGTCTGTCATTAAGAGTTGTGCAGGGTAACAGCTGAAAATATGAGCTGTGGCTTTGGAAGCGAACACTCGTCTAATTGAGAATGAATACATTAGAAAAAGAAGAGATATCATTGAAATTTTCCAAATACTGTTTTGAAATTCTAGAATTTATTAAACATGGCATTTTTAGATGACAAATTATTCTGGAAAGTTCATGTGCCGCATATTGACCATTAAAACTGACATTGCCTCTAAAACAGATTGATCTTATGGCAAACATGGAAAGCTGTTCCTTACATGCTTATAGTGCCTAATCCTGTTTTCTTTCTCAATGACTTACTTAACACTTCTGTTAACACCAGCTTTTCTTGGTTTCTTGGCTTCATGCCTGGTTTAGGAATAAAAACCTGTTTTGAATGAGGTGAACCTTTTTTAGTTTTTCGTTTGAATGTGATATTAACATAAAGACAAGAGACTCATACATACAGATCTTTTCTTGAAAGATTGATTCCATTTGTTTGAAAGGCAGAGATAGAGACGGAGAATGAATCTTCCCCCCGTGCAGCCCCCAGATGATTGTAGTGGCCTCGTGGGACTGGGCCAGGCTGAAGCCAGCAGGCAGGAGCGTCCTCAGGCTGTCCTGTTTGGGTGTAGGACACAAGCACTCAGGCTGTGCTCTGTGGCTTTCCCAGGCCTGTTAGAAGGGAGCTGGGTGGGAACTGGAACAGCCAGGACTCAGACTGGTGCCCATACTGGATGCTGACATCAAGGCAGTGTGCTAACCCATTAAGTCACAATGCCGACATACGGTTACAGGAATATAATGATATTCCCTTCCTTTGTCTCTTTTCTTCCTTCTTTCTCCCTTTCTCCCTTCCTCTCTCTCTGCCTCCCTCCATCTCTCCCCCTCTCTCTCCTTTCCTTCTGTTCTTCCTTTCTCTCTCCATCTCTTCAGTTCCTTTCCCTTCCCTTGCTGTGTCTCCTTCTGTCTCTCACTTCCTTTCTTTTCTAATTCCTGAGATAACATATTTTAAATTTACATTACAAACACTTCATGCTCCGCTAAATGAAGAGTGTGGGTGAAAAGTAGAAATGCCATAGTTGAGCAGGAATATAGGCAAGGACTGTAACAGTAATCAGATGAAAAATGAGCATTTTGCTCTTATGTAGTAAATTTTAAAACAATTAATAATCAAATTTGTAGTGGTATGTCATTCTTAACTACTAGTTTGATGAAGGTAAACTAAGTTTGGCAAAACTGTATTTGCAATAATACAGATACACAAAGGCATTCTAAGTGTTATTTTTTTTTCTTTTTAAAATTTTACTCTCCCAGGGAAGGAATAATGTATGGTAGTCCAGCTTATTTCAGTAAGTGTGATGTCCTTCAGTCAAATCCATTTTGGTACAACGGTATAATTTAATATTTTTATAGCAAAATAATATTCCATTGTGTATGAGTATATATAAAAACTATACACATGGTGGTGCCAGGCATCTCTTTGATACAAAATATTCATCTACTTCCAATGTATAACCAGTAGTAGGTTTGCTGGATAATGTAGAAAATCTACTTCCTCCCCACCTTTTCCCTTCCTGGATCACTACCCCCTGAACATGGCCCACACTTGTCTACATTCTTCACCCTCTGAATAAACCTTACCATTTTCTTAAATCGTGTTAGTGTCTGATCTTAAAATATTTTTAGAGTAAGAGGCAAGAACCTAGGAAATAAGTATTAGTCTCAAAGCTAGCCCAGAACCCATTGGTCTGTGTGTCAGTGTTTTGGTCATCACTAGCTCTGGACTTCACCTTGCTCGTGGTGTAGACTCAGAGAGGCATTGGTGAGTTCTTGATTTTCACATAGAATAACTGGATTGTGTTTTTGGCTGTTAGGTTTTGATTTCCGGTGTTAGTTCTAGCCCAGCTCCAGCTGTTATGGGCAGTTGAGGAATGATCAGTGGGTAAGAGCTCTCTATCAAGTATCTTTCTCTGTTTCACTGCCTCCCTCCGAATAAAAAGTAATAATAATATGAGCTGATCTCAGTTAAAAAATGAATATTTATAATTTGTATTTTCCCACTCAGTAGTCTTTCATATTTATTATATTCTAGTAATGATATGAATGCAAATGTGCTTTGGACATAAAGGTAAGGGCAGTATTATCCCAAGTCATGATGAAATACATCCATTTGGAACTATTTCTCTTAATTCTTTGTCTATTATGGACAGCTTATCACCCACACAAGGTTTTGGCTTGGTTCACTCAGTCCCATGACTTCCGTTTTCATCATCCTACCTGTGAGAGAAGGTATTTCAGGCAGAAGTTCTTGCCTGAGGCCAAGGAGGTTGTGTGGCTCAAGTATCTGCATGTTCTGCATGGAAACACCTCACCTCTGCAGGAGCTTATAATTAGTAACAGCTTGAAATCGTTCACGTTAAGTGGGAAGAAATCATTTGGAGATTAGATTGGGTGTGTGTAAGAAATGAGGAGGTGATAAAAAGCTTAGTGCCAAGTTGTCCTGTTGCAGACGCCCAGTGTAATTCCCCTGCTATGTAAGCCATTCCCCCTTTCCGTGGTTGTTTCTGTACCAGTGGTGAAAGTGAGGCATCGCTTTGGGATGGGAGGGAACTGGAGAGGCACAGGTTTGGTGTGTGAGATCACATCCTGCACCAGGGAGGGTGGCGCCTGCCGCAGCACTGCCTTAGGACATACCAAACCCATAGCTTCACATGACACTGATACCCATTGCCCTTTTTGGGATTCTGGGCCTTTCCTGTATATTCAGGGTTGGGTGTAATGGGATCCTGTAAGAATTAATCTCAGCAACTTAACCACTGGCTGAAAAGCCCATGATGTTTGTAATAAAAGCTAAACTCTTTTCCATTATGTTAGGCCAGCAGTTTCCGACTGGTGATAGTTTTACCCACTAGTGGGTGTCTGTCAGTTCCTGGACACGGTTTAGTGGTCATGATGTAGGGAAGCCAATGTCACTGGTCTTTTATTTTTAATCTATTTTATTTTGAATTTTGAATTATGTGGTACAATTTTGTATAGGCTGTGATTCCCCCTCCAAACTCCCATCCCCCGTCAGATTTTCCCGTTTTGTTACAATAGTGTAGTCCTTCATAAGGAATCATAATTCCATTAGTCTCGTATTTAAGTGTACCCAGACATTGTTGGTACAGACAATGTCAGACAGTCCAGTATCCCATTGTCTACACATGTCCAACAGTTTCATTGGGAATCCATCTTTCGTCTGGAAGCAGGTATGCGTGTTCCATTATTCCCCCACATCTGTATATGATAGACCCCAGTCCTCCATCACTATACATTTCCATAAGTGGGAAGTCATGAAGCAAAGTCAACAACTGGTATGAGTTAGAACATCCACAACAACATCCACAACCAATTACAGCACCATGAAAAAGTGTGCCACTGAGTAACCAACACATGGGTGACAAAAAGAAACACAAAAGTCTCTTGGGAAAAATGATGCCATCGTCTAATCCATAAGCGAGCAATGAATTCGACAAGAAAAAAGAAATTGTTTGGAATAAACCAAACTGAAATTAAAAAACCTCAAAACACACATGGGATACAGCCAAAAAAAAAAAAGCAAACAAACAAACAAAAACCAGTATGGATTGGATTATTGAAGTTACACTTTCCATGTTGGTTTCCTTATATAAGAGAGAATATATGGTATTTGTTCTTTTGTGATTGGTGATGTCACTGGTCTTAATGGGTAGAAGCTGCGGACACAGTGCAGGGGATACTGCCACAACACAGAATTATCTGGTCCTAAATGTTAATGTAGAGCTTGAGAAAACCTGCAATCAGTACAAGTCTCTTTGCTTTTTGAGAGAGGTGGGCTGATTGGGCTACATTAGTCTTATAACAGTCTTGGAGCAGCAGAGAACATGTTAAGTCTCCTTAATGTGTAAAGTCTCTTGGGCAAGCAGACCAAGCATTGGGAGCTGTGCAGCCTGGGCTTTGAGGCACATTCCCCAGGGTTTTCAGGATCCTAGAGGAGCGACCTTCCACGTTGCCTGAGGGAGTGAGGAAGGTTTGTCACCAGCAGGAAGTTACTCAGATGACAAAGGTGCTATGACACTCAGCTGCTTTCATTGGCCACTGGGTAGCAGAAAAGTCTATGAGCAGAAGGAAACAAAGTTTTGCATGTAAGCCTCATCTGTTCCCACTGTCTCTGACTGGGTAATAAAAATTGTATGCGGGATGCAAAATCAGGCTGGTTAGCTACAGCTGAGCCAAACTCAAAGGGTCTCACCAACAAAAACAGCAGTAGGTATTGGAATCAATAACAACAGATGTTATCATGGCAACCACAGCCACTATACCGAAGAAGAATGTCCCAGGCAGAAGCAACAGCCAGGAAAAAGCCAGAAAGGGGAACTTGGCTCTACTGGGGCCAGTGAGCCTTCAGTCCAGGAGGTGTGGGACGAGGCAGGAGCCAATGATGGAGAGGGCAGGGACCAAGTCGTTCAGCAACTCGGTGCCGTGACAGAACTTTATCCTGTGATTGCTACACTATTAAAGGACTTGAGGTGGCATGGTAAGCACTGTTTTTATAATGAATGTCTGTGGTGACATCAAGGATAGAGAAGCAGCAGCTAAGCCCTGCCATTTCAGGAACCCCGAGCTTTGAATTGTAGTTAATGATTAACTAGGTTCAGTTCGATAAAATATAAAAATTGCCTCACACTTTAGTTGCCTCAGGCAATTAAAATATTAGTTTTCATTTCCCCACATATCTGAGAGCACACTTGTTTTTTTTAAAATTGTATTTTTGACAATCTTTACATAGTTAATTAGGGTAAAAAGGTTCAAGGGCTACAGGAAAGTGGGTAAGACTATTATTTCCACATTGTTTCCTTCATGTATCTGAGGTAAAGGGGGATATTAAGCGAGAAGCCCCACCCTGTCTCCCACCCACCCCGGATCCCTGATGTAGGGCATGCTCCAAGGGTCTTTCTCAAGTGGTTTTGAGAGTTCAACGGTTATGAATTGCTGCCAGTCTTGCCATTCTAAGCACGATGAGGTTGTTGAAGAATCCACTGATTGACATAGTCCATCTTAGAGTCTCCATTTGCCCAGTTTTTTATTGCCAACATATGGCTGAGGTGGTTGATTCACTTGTTCTGTCCTCTGTCTTTTCATGGTTGGGGTTCTGAGTCCAGCAGTTCCACTGGGAAGATCCCCAAAGAAACTTTGAGGTGAACCCAGACTAGATTCTTGCGTGTACTTGCCAGTACAGGGCCTGGCACAGTCCATCTCCCTGATCAGCTGGTGGTTGTAATTGATGGGTTGGTTGTTTTCAGCCCTGTCTTCCACTGGAACCAACGGGGGTTGCAGTTCAGCCTGATTCTGCTCAGCACACACTCGGCCCTCACATAAACCAGTGAGAGCTGTAGCCTAGTCCGAGCGACCCAGAATTACTCCCACCAGGCCCGCCCCCTATCCTGGTTTGCCAGTATGTGCAGCAGACTAGTCCAATCTGTCCCACATCCCATTCGGCTCTCATACATGTCAATGGGTATTAAAGCCTAGTTCCATCTAACCAGCTCAACTATCCAGTCCTCACGGATGTTGCTGGGTGCTTTTCTGTCTAGCCACCCCTGCCCCTGGCCTGGTTTTCGTGCCCTCCAGTGGGAGTGGTAACCCAAGAGGGAGGAGCCCACTGTTTCTCTTCTAGGCCACTCCCACTCCCGGATTATGCACTCCCCAGGTGGTTCTGTGGTTTAACTTGACAGATTAGGCCCCAGTGCCAGCTTCTACCAGCTAATGCTGCAGCTAAGCCCAACCAACCCTCACACTGGTTTTGCATTTCATCTACCATGTTTGTCGTGTGAACCTGGTCAGGTCATTTTCCATGAATAAAGTTATCTATCTTCTCTTGTCGTTATCACTGATTAGCATGAAGATTCAATGAGGTGGAGTTTCCAAAACTAACAGTGTGACTGGAGACTATAATACAAGTGTGTTTTTTTTTTAAATAGTTGGTTACTTGTCATAAAGCAAATGGAGAGAGGAAGGCATGATTTGGAGAAAAAAGAAAAGCCAGGCGGACTTGCTGTAGACACATTTTAAACGGAGAGTATGTTACAGGGAGCAATTAGTGATGACACCTGCAGTTTTTAGTGTGAACAACTGTGTGAATTGTAGTTTTGTCTCCTGAGCTTTGGGGTACAGGTGAAGACATTTATTTGACATTTGAAGCATTTGAAATGCTGATAAAGTATGTAATTTGTGGTGTCAGAGAAGAAACTGCACGTGCACTCTGCACATAGAGTATTCTGCAGCAGGAATCCAGATATGGGGCTGACAACGCAGGAGCGTGGTCCCCCAGGGAGCAGGGAGATCAGAGAGACGAGGAAGTCGTCAGAGTGTGAGGTCCACAGAAGCCCACCAGCTTCGGGGGCCACCAACAGAGGAGCCTGAGAAAGGGAAGAAATGTAAGAGCAGGTTTTAGCTTAGCACTTGGGAAGAAATTTTACAAGATGTCAAAGCAAGTTTTCTGCCTCTACATCGGGTATCAAAGGGACATGGCCATTTTCCTGCTGTGAAAGTAGAGAATTATTCTAATAGAAACTGATACTGTCAGCACCAGAGTCAGGTACGGTCCTGGGGCACAAGATTGCTGTGAGACAGAGTCAGGGAGACCCAGGCTGACTCCTGACCCCATGGCTCCTTGGTCTGTCAAGTGGCACAGTAAGTGTTACAGATAAAGCAGTAGCCTGTGATAGGTCTGTGGTAAACTCAGAATGAAGAGTCGCCGTGATCAGGATGGCCACTAGTGTTGCTCTGACCATTCCTATTACTTCTTAGAGGTCATGGGCATGTTGATTAAACTGTGAAGCACAGGGCGGTTGGGACAGGAGTGTGGTTCTGGGCACCACTTCTCTGGGATGAAGCCTCGGTATGGTGGCTCTTCCCAACTCAAGTGATGAATTTGTGTGGGCACAAAAGTACAATAATGTGTTTTTACAATTCAGATCTTTCTTAAAAGAAGACAGTAATTTTGTGTTTGAAATCCACCACTCCCCAGGATCTGACAAATGCAATACTGCACAAAAAACCCTGAGTCTTTATTCCTTCAAATGAGGCTTTGGTTCAAAAGCTCTAAATAAGAAAACACTGAAGATCAGGGCTGTTTCTTGTTCTAGTTTAATGTTTATATATCTGTTTGGAGTTTGTGATGGTTGCCTAGTAAGCTGCATCACTATTTAATGTACATTGCATGCATGTGACTAATAAACTGACTAGACTGTGAAAGCTTAAGGAGCTCATTGAACCAAAAGAATTTTCCTTCCCAGTATTCATAACAGGCATTGTTGAAGCATTGTTCAAGCAATGCCTTGATCTCTTCAGTTTCCTTGTGAGGAAGTTTTCTCCTGCACCCAGCCAAGCCCTCACTCAGCTCTCGCCTCCTTGGGGAAGATGTTCCTGACTTCCCACACAGCTCCCTATTGGACTTGCCCATGCTGTTTTGTGTCTCTTCTGAGATACTTCTAGATGCTTCTTTGTGTGAGTGCACACCTGATTGACATATATCTCACCCTGACAACAAAGACCCCATGAGAACGAGACATGTTTCTTTGAAAATAGCTGTTGACAATCTCTTGAGTAGCCAAATAACACGTACCTTTAGACTAAAGGCAGGTGTGTAGTAAAAACTTCAGCATTGTTTTTGCTCCACAAAGATCTTCTTACTTATGGCAGACTTTTGTTTTAAAATGTGTTCCAATTATGCTAGTACAAGTAGAAATATAGGGAGCAGTTGATCATTGAGGATTACCCCTTAAATTTAGACTCAACAAATGTGCAATCCCCACTTCATTCCACACTAGCCATTATCCATAAAGGTCACAAGAAGATGGGTCGGACAAGTAGGGCACGGCTTATTTAACATACACCTATAAAATATACACTACTACCTGGGCTGCTTTTTTGTAAAACTGTCAGTGTTGAGCTTGGGCTATGAGTCATTGTGATGCTTAATAACATAAGAAAGAAGTCTGCTCCGCCACGAGGAATTTCTTCTTGCCAAAGAGTGGTTCCTTGACTTCTTATGGAGTAGCATAAATCTGAAAATACAAATGCTGTGAGTAACAACTGCTCTTAGTGAACTGGGTTAAGGAGGGCTCCCTTTGAACCACACCCTTGGCAGCATTTGTTACTATCTCTTTTAGCCAGCTTGATGGCGTGTGGCAGCATTTCTTTTTGGTTTTTATTTGCATTTTTTTTCTGATGGCTAGTGATGTTGAGCATTTTTTAAAATAATTGTTGGTCATTTTATTTCTTCTCAGGAGGACTGTCTATTGTTCTCCCATTTCTTAACCTCATGATTGCTTTTGCTGTTGAGTTTTTCAGTTGATAACATATTCAGCATATTGATCCTTTATCAGACGGGTGGCTTCCAAATATTTTCCCTAGTCTGTTGTATGTCTCTCTGTTTATTATTGATCATTTCCTTCACTATGCAAAGCTTCTGAGTTTGATATAATTCTATTTGTCTATTTTTGCTTTTGTTACCTGTGCATGGGGCCTGTCCAACAAATAATTCTCTGCACCAATATCTTAGAGTTTTTGCTTTATATTTTGTTCTAGCAGTTGTATAGTGTGAGGTCTTAATTTTAAATCTTTGATGGTCCATCTTCAGTTGATTTTTGTACATGGTGAGAGATATGGATCTAATTTCATTCTTGTACATTTTTACATCCAATTTTGCCAGCACCACTTGTTGAAGATATTGTCTTTACTCCACTGTATCTTCTGAGCACTTCTGGCCAAAATCAGTCTGTTGTGTGTGTGAAGATTAGTTTACGGGCTCTCGCAAAAACCTGGAGGACACCAACATAGAAAAACCAGAATTATTGCGTAAGGATAGAACTCTCCAGGTTATGATGTTCAATCATCTAGTAAAAAAAAAAAAAAAACAAAAAAAACAAGAGCTAACAATGACAGGAAATTGTCCATCTCAAAATTACTGAAAGTTAAATGTTACAACAGATAATTTTCCCTAAAATTCTGAACTTTGTATATGAAACAGTATAAAGGGATCATTGGACAAAAAGATGTTAGAACAGCTGTACAACAAAGATCCACAACGTAAAAATAAAACTGGAATCAATGGTATACAGCAGTTCTTGGATGACCTGGCACTTGATCAGCCAGCATTAGTGTATTGCATGGATGTTGACAGCAGCGATTCCACATGCGTTTTCCCAAGAGGAGTTCATGGACAGCATGACAGCTGGGCTGTAGCCACGCAGAACAACTGAAGGCCAGGATGTGAAAGAATGGAAAGAACCAAACTAATTTAGCAACTTTTAGGAGCTTGCTTTTAGCTTTGCAAAGACTCCAAAAGGATGATATCTGGAAAGAGCTGTTGCCTACTGGAAATTAGTGCCTAATGGAAGATTCAAATTCTTAACCTTGTGGAGCAAATTTTTGTTATATCATCATAAACAATATCTAAAGATACTTGAACTATTTCAGACTTCAGTATGATGATTACAGATGACATGTTTGATTATGATGGAGGAAAAACAGGGGCCATTCTTGATGAATTTGTGGTATCACATATTCTCAAATTGTTGGGACAAGAAGTACAACAGTGCAGCATTAAAGCAGCACGTTAGAATGTACCTAGTCTGTGCAACAAATACGATGGAGAATTACATGATTGCTTCTGGCTGGACTGAACAGGGCAGGCCTCCCCAGGTCAACTGAGTGTTGAGACCAGCTGCAAAGATCTGTCTTGAGCCATGTTATATTGAAGTCTTGTAACGGTGGTGCTTCTTGGCTTCTAAATGTTTATAATTTCAACATTGTGAATTTTATCTGATGTCTGTGGGCCATACTAATTTGTTTTCTCATAAGTCTTAGGAGCTTTATGGTATTTATTTTAAAGTTTTCATTCTTGCATAAAACTCAATGCTGCCTTCATCAGAAAACAGTTTGGCATAAGAATTCAACATGTGAACATCAGGAACAGTTAATAAAAATTTCCTAAATATATGCCTTGGAGCTAGTTGCAAAGACTATGCTGATAGCGCTTGGAGGGAGAGTAATATATTTAACTGTACTGGATCTGGAATGGGATTTTGGTTGGTGGAATTTTTTCCCACAGGGAAAATGTATATATTGTTGATGTGAATCGAGTATATGGTGGAAAATATCAAAATACTAAATCTAAAAATATTTCAGGATCACTTGCCACCCACCTGAAAAATATTGTGCTTCGGATTTGATTTCAGAAAGGCTCCATAGAACTAGTCTGCACTTATTCAACAAATGTTTATGTGTAGTTTTCCGATAGGAAGCTTTTACTTATAAAATCCTTACATTATGCATTACATAGTCAGATTTCATTATGCTTTTGAAATGGTTATACGTCGGTTGAATAAATTGAGCTATTTAATTGTTTTGATTATTTGGGCTTTTTTTTTTTTTTACCATATTGTTCTAACTTTCAGCACAAGGAGTTTATTTTGTATTTTGGCTCTTGTGGATCATCTTGCTATGGAACACAGTGAAATTACCTGAGTTTGTAGGAAGTTACCTGGAATCACACTCTGAGCATGGTTGTGACGGGCCATGAGGTTCAGTCTACATGTGCTGTGCTTACTGCTCTTTCAGACACAGTCCACTGTTGGGGACTTCTGATTTTGTCAAGTTACTAATCACTGTGGTTGCTAAATATATATTTTTTAGAACCAATTTTTACCAAGCACATATTTATTGCAAATACCAATCTGGTTTTTATTTTCCTATATTATGTACTTTCACTGTTTGTGTTTTACTAGTTAGCTGCTTTTCACATCAACGCATAATGCTGTCCTGTATGTTTTTTTCATTACAAGACCTATGAGCTTTCCTGCTGAAAATGCTCACTCACTGACTGACATGTGAAGGAGAGCTTGCTGCTTTCTTAAACATTTTCACAAAACAGGTTAACAACGTAAAACTTCAAATGTAGTTTGACTAGGCTTTTGAAATATTAATAAGCTGGTTTCTGCATGATTACTCAATTAGCTAGTCCTTCCCTTGCAAGCTCCAGCATCCCGTATGGGCACCTATTCAATCCAGCTGTGTCCAGTCCAGCTCCTGCTGGTGACCTTGGGAAAGCAGTGGGCCATGGCCCAAAGACTTGGGACCCTGCATCTGCATCTGTGTGGGAGACTGGAGGAAGCTTTGGGCTTCCAATCCGCTCAGCTCCAGCCATTGCGGTCCTTTTGGTAGTGAATCAGCAGATAGAAGATCTTTGTCTATCCTTCTTTCAGCAAATCTGCCTTTCCAGTAAAAATTAATGCATCTTTGCAAAAAAGAAATAGTAGTAAGTTTTGCTTGGTCTCTTTGGGTGTTCTCCAGGGTCTAGTGTTGGTACTGATGAAGGAGTATATGTCGCAATAGCAGTGTATTGTATGCAGAGGTGGAAATGACTTTTTAGAAAACAGGGATAATAAAACCACTTTATTTACACAATTTTGAAATCAATTAGAAAGCTGTTCCACAGTTAGTTATGTTAATATTCCAGTCAGAACTTTACTTTTTAAATAATTTTTTAAAAAATACATTTTCTGTTGTTATTTTCTGTGATACAATATGATACAGTAAATGACTTTCATAATACAATTCTACCAGAAGGAAAAAAAACTTTATCAGGTACTTGGAATTGGATATTAAAAGAAAAGAAAAAGAAAGAGTCCTTCTGCTTTTAGTATTTCCTGGTTTCATTTCTATAAATACAAAGAGGAACTTCAATTATGAAAACTGTTTAAAAAGGATGTAGATGTGTGTGTGTGTGTGTGTGTGTGTGTGTGCATGCTATTTTGTGTCCTGTCCTGAAGACTTGAGTTATGGAATTACTTTCAGATGAATTCAAGTATGCTATATTTTGAAATGAGATTCCATTAACTTTTTTCCCAGTATAAATCATTTTTCACAGAAGTCTTTATTGGTATCATAGCCCAGTGTCTTCAGTTTTACAGATTTTTCACTTGAGATGCAAGACTTTTTCAACCAAATAGTGTTTGTCATAAGTTTATATTAAGCATTTGTAAGTATTGTGTAATGATAAGCAAAATACATAAAGCTTTAGATATAAATATGTAGCATTAAAGATAAGGTTGTCCACTATGATGGCATCTGAGAATTCAATAAAGCTATTAGTAGGGCTGGAAAGAGAAGACTGATTTGATGTATTGTGATTATTACGAGGATGAATGTGTGGAATATCATGTCAGAGTGTGAGAGCCAGAACACACACACACATTTTGAATTGCTTTAATGTAGGAGTGTCTTCCTCTTCATTCTGCTCAACTCCTCATGCTGTTTTAAACGGAATCGCAAGTACCATTTCTTTGTTGCCAAATGCCAGAACAGGTACACAGTTAAAATGTAATGCTATAGGGCCCGGAGGCGTGGCCTGGCAGCTAAAGTCCTCGCCTTGAAGGCCCCGGGATCCCATGTGGGCGCCGGTTCTGGTCCTGGCGGCTCCACTTCCCATCCAGCTCCCTGCTTGTGGCCTGGGAAAGCAGTCGAGGACGCCCCAAGGCTTTGGGACCCTGCACCCGCATGGGAGACCCAGAAGAGGTTCCAGGTCCCGGCATCGGATTGGCGCAGCACCGGCCCGTTGCGGCTCACTTGGGGAGTGAAACATCGGATGGAAGATCTTCCTCTCTGTCTCTCCTCCTCTCTGTATATCCGGCTTTCCAATAATAATAATAAAATCTTAAAAAAAAATGTAATGCTATAGAGACTGTCTCTGCTCTCTGGCACTAATATAGTGTGACAACAGAGTGACATACCCCCCACTCCCACCTCCTGCAGACACATCTCTCCCACCCCTCCTTCTCCCCCAACCTACTCCATCCCTACCTGTGGCCCACATAGGTCCCCATCCCCTCACCTTCTGTAATGAACATTAAAATTAAATTTAAAAATAGTGAAAAGGTAATGTTTTAAAAGTGGAAATGTGTTTAAAATAAAAAGTGTCTACACATTAAAAATATTTGTGATCAGCATTATCTGTATTGACTGTTATCTGAAAATCTTAGTAAATTCTATTGTTTTTTGCAATATTTATCTTGTTTATCTCTAAAAAACCAGCTTTTTGTTTTATTGACTTTCGCATTTTTCTGTTTTGATTTCATCTGTGTCTGCATCTTCCCTCCACTTGTTCTGTTCTCCTGTTAAAACTTTCAATCATACTTTTTAGTTCAGTGATAAGATTCATTTTGAAAGTCTCTATTTGACTCTTTTAATGAGTTCTATCTCACTAGTAATATTATCATTCATGTCACTTACTGATTTCCTCATTTACTTAATCTGGCTTTGTTCTCTTGCATTTTGTTGAGTTTCCTTACAATCATTATTTGAATTTGATATTTTTCATTTCATGGATTTCCTGCAGTTCAGAATCTAATTTTTGGAGGGCTATTGTGTTGTTTTGGAGACCTCATGCTCTCTGGCTTCTTCACGTCTCTGATTCCCTCCATGTGCCTGCCCATCTTGTGCACTCACCCTTCTTATTTTGTGGAATGGGTTTTATTGTAGGAGATTTATGGTTTCGCTGAAATGCAGAGTATCACTTGGCTTATTGCTTTGGCTTTGGCTTAGGTGAGCGCAGGACTGTAGTCTCTGAGTTATTTCTTTTGTCTTAACAACAACAGCTGTGGCTTAGTATCACAGTGGATCTGCATTTTGGAGTTGTAGGGATAGAACTGTGGCTTCGAGATGAAAAAGGACTCCCTTGGGCGTGTATGTTTGGCTCACAGAATATCTAATGTCCGTCTTTCTGATAAATGTGACAGCGGGGGCTTTGTTCTTGGTGCTGAAGCAGGGTGGCTGCCTCCCTTGTCCTCATGGCATGGCTTACATTTCTTCTGCATTTATTTACTTAGCTGCTCTTTCTTCCCAGTAAAAAGTGAGTACTGGGGGAAGGGCCACAGCCCTCTCCCTCATCTGCCTTTGCATACTGCTGACATTAGTGACTAGTGGAAAAGGAGGAGAGATGTCACCATGTTTATTGAATATGTAATGACAAGTTGCTTTCCCATCCACCTTTCTCCCCCACACCCTTAACACACAGAATATAAATGACTTGAGTTTAGCAATTTGCTAGGTTCTGATGCCAACGAATTTTAAGTTACTTCTGTAGCTTAGCCAAGGTAGTTTCAGTTTCAAAAAGAATACAATTTCATTTAGAGTTCCCATAAAATAAACACAGGAGACAGATTAAATCTAAACACTGAAATGCATCTCCAAGTACTCTACTTAGAAGGAAGGAAATTACATGACTCCATAGGAGTCTGAATATTGATTCTACAACTTGGTTTTGCAATTTATTTTGTAGGTTTCTGTTTTAGAGCTACATGTGCATATTTTTAGATAAAAATCTTCCTTTTATCTTTATCTACTCAAAATATATCCATATTTAGAAAAATATACCCATAGATTTCTCAGTTCCTACATGGCATGATTTGTGCCTGTGCTGACTTTTTGTAAGCTCTGTTGGAAATAGTCTTTATTTATGTGCTCAGCTACATGGGATTTTTCCATCATAAAGGGATTTTCCAAGCTCTAATCTTCACACATTTCCCTGTAAATTTCTCATAATTACATCATTTCACCATTGAACAGCCCCAGGATCCCTTTTTAGAAATGACGTGTTAGAAAACACCTGGCAAGACATGTCCTTGGGGCCACCAAGGGCCTTCTCCATACGTGGTGACTCAAACGCCCATAAAGGAGAAACTACATAATCTAGCATTACTTTAAAACTAATTATAAAATTATCTTACAGCTGGGCCCGGCAGTGTGGCCTAGTGGCTAAAGTCCTCGCCTTTAACACGCCCCGGGATCCCATATGGGCGCCGGTTCTAATCCCGGCAGCTCCACTTCCCATCCAGCTCCCTGCTTGTGGCCTGGGAAAGCAGTCGAGGACGGCCCAAAGCTTTGGGACCCTGCACCCGCATGGGAGACCAGGAAGAGGTTCCTGGTTCCCGGCATCAGATCGGCGCAGCACCGGCCCGTTGTGGCTCACTTGGGGAGTGAATCATGGGATGGAAGATCTTCCTCTCTGTCTCTCCTCCTCTCTGTATATCCAGCTTTCCAATAATAATAAAATCTTTAAAAAAAAAATTATCTTACAGCTATAGCCATCCTGGCAGAATTCCTTTTTCATCCATGTGCAGAATGCAGTGCAGTGTATTTTTGTTCCTTGAGCACCACAGGCTGTATGTTGACATGCTTTGCAATAGGATGACTTACTACATGTGGAAATACAACATGTGCCTGCCTCATTAGCAGATGTCACCTTCCATGTTCATTATTTTAAAAGTTGTAAAAGAATCAAATTTACAAGGAAGATGTGTTGGAAATTCCCATCAGAATTAGTCTGAAAGTAGTAGCAGAGTCTATTGTCTCTGTCTCATCCTATAGAAACAGTTTATACCACACATTTCTTTGTATTTCTTAGATCAAAACAGCATCACAAAAGCTAAATATGATTCTAAAACTTGAACAATAAAATCTTTATGGACTAACGAAAACAAATTTGGCCTTCTTACAAACTAATTCACCTAGGGTGCAAATTTGGTCCTTAACTAGCTTAACCTTCATTTCATAAATTACAACAAACTTATCCCAAGTAAAAGGAGGATAAGGAAGTCTTCAGAACTTAATATAAAGTTTGTTAATGTGCCTAGCATCAGGTTAATAAGAGGCAAAGTCGCTAGTCCCAATGAATACACTGAGCTTCTCATAGCCTCCAGGTTTGCTCTAGAGTCCTTGAGAGCTAAGATCCAATGGCCATTCACCACAATGAGCTAAGGCAACATTCAGCAACTTCACAACCCAAAAGGACATGGGGAGCAATGACGACATGTAATGCTAGCTAGCAAAACCAGAGGTTCAAACGTCATTGGAGAAGGCTAGGTGTAAAATGTGAGCAATCTCCTGGTGTTTATGAAGAATCACTTCTTCGGTCCTTAGAACATGATTGTACAGCACGCCTCTCCAGAAGAGGGCTGCAGGATGCGGATCTGCCTTCAGTTTTGTCCTGGGACATTAGATTGTTCCAGGGCTTCAAAAACAGCCTGTTGGTAAATTTTGCATATGGTTACTTTTTGCTAATTTAGCTACTGCTCAATGTCTAAACATCTTTTCTCTTTGATTATCATCTATTCTATTTTGTTGAACCTGCCAACAAGTCATTTCAACTAAAGGAAATGCGAAACATAAACCAGAAGCCTTTCTTTTGCTGAGTATTTGTAGCTATGGCTTTTCACCTGGTGAGTCAGTCACCCATCTGATTGGCTGAGCAGTAATTACGCTCTTCTCTACAGCCTCTTGGGACTTCCCACTCTGCTTTTCCAGATATTGCCCCTCCCTTCTCTACTGCAGCCTCAAAACTGTATTCTTCCTGTAGTGAGATCCTCCCTTCTGGCCATAGCTGTTAGATAGCAGGTGGCCCCTTGAATGAAAATGGCTCAAAAGAAATATGATATTAAGCTGTAAAAGGAGATAACAGTAACCTGCTGCACACCTCGCCCCCAAGCCTGTGCTCTAGTGGCAGGGGTTGAACATGGACCTAGAATGAAAAAGTAGAAGTAGCAGATCAGAGGGAAGGAGGGAGAGAAAGAGGTGGGAGGGGAGAGGCAGAGGGAGAGGAACAGAGAGAGGAACAGGAAGAGGAGAGTAGAGGAGAGGGAGAGGAACAGAGAGGAGAGGAGAGGAGAGGACGGGAGAGGAGAAGAGGGGAGGGGAGAGGAGAGGAGGGGAGGGGAGAGGAGAGGAGAGGAGGGAGAGGAGAGGAGAGGAGGGAGAGGAGAGGAGAGGAGGGGGAGAGGAAAGGAGGGGAGGGGAGAGGAGGGGAGGGGAGGGGAGAGGAAAGGAGGGAGAGGAGGGGAGGGGAAGGGAGAGGAGAGGAGGGGAGAGGAGAGGAGGGAGAGGAGGGGAGGGGAGGGGAGAGGAGAGGAGGGGAGAGGAGAGGAGGGAGAGGAGGGGAGGGGAGGGGAGAGGAGAGGAGAGGAGAGGAGGGAGAGGAGGGGAGGGGATGGGAGAGGAGAGGAGGGGAGAGGAGGGGAGAGGAGAGGAGGGGAGAGGAGGGGAGGGGAGAGAGGAGAGGAGGGGAGAGAGTAGAGGAGGGGAGGGGAGGGGAGGGGCGGGGAGAGGAGAGGAGGGGAGGGGCGGGGAGAGGAGAGGAGGGGAGGGGAGGGGAGGGGAGGGGAGGAGAGAGGAACAGGAGATCGAAGCACCTCTCTGCATTAATCATTTATAAAAAATTTATGTAAAAACAACAATCACTACAATGAATCAGTCATAATGGAAGAGTGATTCTGGTTAAAGCTGTGGATGTGTTCCTCAGCTTGTCCTTTTATTTTCTACTTACCCCAGAGACTTAGGACAGACCCTATCTCCCCTCACCAAAGAGGATATAAAAACAAGAGATTCATGAACTTGAGAAGACAAGGCAACACTTGTACATGTCCTGTACAACAGCAAAGCAGTGAGTTCACGGAGATTTCTTTCCTCATGGTTGCTTTTTGGAGCAGTTGAATTATGGACCAGTAACACCACACGGAAAGGGGAGAAGGAAGAAAGTATGCCACACTCAGAGTCAAGCATAGTGCCCACAGAGGGGACCTGGAGCCCAGTGGTCCTGGGAACTGTGGGAAACCCTAATGCCCTTAGGCACACTTTGGAAGACTCTGGAGTTCCCACCTCTGTGACTCAGGAATAGACTTAGAGAAGTGCTATTTGTTGAGTTGAAAAAATTAAAGTTGTAGAGTTACCCTCCTAGGCTCAATTTAAATAAAAAAATGATAATAGAACTGCTACCTAATGCAGGGGAGATTTGTAGTAAGCAGTTGATGTATTCCCAAGAAATTCTGCTCTGGATGCAAGAACACAGGGGACTTTGTTACTCATAGCCTTTGATTTGGGTTGCATCGCTAGAAATGAGTCTTGTCATTCAGCGAGCCCTTTAGAGTTGTTGGTGGTAGTCCAATTGTCTGCAACACGTCTCCAGGGACACAGTTCGTGGGTCAGCCACCTCTTACATGCCAGGTGACCATTTAGTGAGTTTTACATATATGTCTAAGTAACTCCTGCAGCAAATCTGTAAATAAAGTATTTTTGCCTCCATGTTAAAAGAGGAGAGATCTGCAGGTAAGACATTAAGAGTATCTCAAAGACGCAGTCGTTTCCTTCTGCCACATTTTAGGCTCTTACCCTCTTCTGATGTGAAGTTTTCCATCTTTCGGATTTCCTGGAAGCATTCAATTCTGCGCATCACTCAAGGGTACCACTTGGGAGACACTTCTGCCTTTGAACTATTATCGTCTTTCTTTCATTCTACCTTGTTTTATATGGCCTGAAATTCATCCTATTGTACTGTTCCAAAGAATTTGTTTGAGACTTTTTCTGGAAAAACCCTGAAACATGAAACTCATTGTGAAGTTTTTTTTAAACTAAAAATAATGTTTTTTTTTTTTAATTTCATGATTCTCTTCCATAGACTCTGAGATTTTCCCTTTCCCCCTCCCGAAGTCCTCTCTTCTACTGGTCTCCCCTATATTATTACAATAGTATGGTCCTTCAAAAACAGTCATTAAGGCCATCATTCTGCTACTTAAGTCTGTCCTGACATTGTAGCTATGGACAATGGCAGAGTTCAGCATCCTATTGTCAAGATATATTTAACAGTTTCATTGGGAGTCCATACTTGATTTGGAAGTAGAGATACACACTGCGTGTATCTTTACATCTCGATGTGATAGTCTGTACTAGTCAGTTACTCTAGATGACTATAGGTACATGCATGTTTATGTGTTTTACATGGAGGTTGTCTTATATCAGAGAGAACATGTGACATTTGTGCTTTTGGGATTGGATTATATCACTGAGCAGAATGGGCTCTAGTTGGGATCATTTTGTTGCAAATAATAGAATTTCATTTTTTTAATGGCTGAGTAATGAATTTTTTGTCACTTTTCTCTCATATTGCTTTAAACATCTTAGAGATAGCATTATAATAATCAGTAATTGCAAAGCTTTAGATACAACTTATGGCTATCATTGTAATACCATGTGATACATTAAAATAATATAATACACTTTTATTTTTAAAATAAAGAATTTTGTTCTTCACATTGTTTTTTTTTTTTACATCCATTTGATGCAGGCTTAGCAAAAGGCAAAGCTTTCGAGTGACAGTTTGTTAAAATTTAATGTAGGATTGTTCCTCTGACAGGACACTGACCCTACAAATAAACGCAGGCAGTATGGAGGTAAACAACCCAGAAGAGGCTTTGGAAAGTGACCCACTGGCATACATTTGGCTCGGGTTGGGGCAGACCAGGCTGAGTCAGTTCACGTCATCCACTGGCAAATCCGAGCGCTGGAACTGTGTGGGGCCTGGCCAGGTTTGGTTGCGATAACAACAGTATAAAACACCAAATGCCAAGGTGAAATGGCCTGTGCCAGTAGGGAATGCAGCACCCAACCAGCACACCTGCCACTGGTTTAGGTGAGGGACAAGTGTGTGATGGGCAGAGCCGGGAAGAGCTGCAATACTCATTGGCTCCAATGGAGGTCGGGGCTCAGAATAGAACCAACCCAGGGGTTACAACCACCAGCTGATCAGAGTGATGGACTGTGACGGGCACTGTGCTTACTAGTAGTGCATGTAGGAGCCTGGACTGGGAACACCTCAAAGTTTCTTTGGGGATTCCCCTGAACAAAATGGAGGAATCAAAACATTAACTAAGAAAAGATAGAAGATGGAGTAGATCAATCAACCACCTCAGCTATATGTTTGCAGCGAAAAAACTGGACAAGGGGAAACTCTAAGATGGACTATGTCAATCAGTGGACTCTGCACCAGTCTCATCGTACCTGGATTGTTGCTGATGATATGTTGGAGCTTCTAATTGATCGAGGTGACGCTCTGCTGGCTCTGCCTTCAAACCTGAAAGGGCCTCCCTAAGAGGCCGTTGAACTTGACTGGATAGTGGGATGCTGGACTCTGTATGGTGTGAGCTTCTAATTAGGGACCCTGACTAGTTAGCCTTATGACTTTTACCCTGAGTATTATAAACCCTGAGTCTTGGTTTCTCACTGTATTTTCAGAGATGGTTTCTATACTTAGCAACGAGAACCCTGGCAGACACATCAGACTTTACAAATGCAATAATGAAGCCAAGCATGCATTCAGTCAGTGAGAATATACTGAGTGCTTATTGTACATGTACAGTATTCCCAGTCACTTGGGTGGTGAACAAGTAAACTTTGGGCTCTCTTTTAGCACTCCTCAAATGGCCACAGTGACCAGAGCTGAGCCAGTCCAAAGCCAGGAGCTGGGAGCTCTGACGTGGGTGCAGGGGCCAAGGCTTTGAGGGTCTACTGCCACAAGCAAGGAGCTGGATGGGAAGCGGAGCAGCTGGGACACAAGTTAGTGCCCATATGGGATCCCAGTGCTTGCAAGATGAGGATTTAACTGCTGAGCCACTACGCCAGGCCCCCTCTTAATCTTGATGTAAAGCTCTCCTCAGAGGTTCACATAGTAATTTTAGTTTTTTCAACATGCTTATTAGAATTATAATTCATTCATTTTAAAGGCAGACATTGATTGAGTGGCTGTTATTTGCCAGTGTCTATTATCTGATTATTCTGATGGATGTGTCAGAGAATGAAAAGGGCATTCTGACAGGGGAGACCAACCACAGACTCGGTAAATGGGGCAGATGTATTGCATGCTGTTCAATGAGAAGAGTCAGAACAGCCAGGAGCTTATTGACTTGTTGATGTATGCATGTCTTTCCTGTTACACTCAGCGATGACACGTGACACATTCAGTCGTATCTCCAGGATCTGGTGGGAACTGGCATAACAGATCATCAGTAAATATTCATGGTATATATTCATGCCTTTAAAAACATTTTGTAGGGGTTGGCTGTGGCACAGTAAGTTAATCCGCTGATTCAGAGACCACCGCTTCCCATGTGGCTCCCTGTTAATTTGCCTGGGAAGCAGCAGATGACGTGTCAAGCCCTCACATTCCTGCTGCTGATGTGGAAGGCCTGGATGGAGCTTGTTGGCTACAGCTTCGGTGTGGCCTTTCCCTGGCTGTTGTGAGTATTTGGGGAGTGTGCTAATGGATGGGAGATCTTGCTATCTACCCCTGCCCCTGTCACTCTGACTTTTAAATAAATAAATAGTAAGCATGAGTATTTGATAAAATAGTTAAGTTGCCACTTGGGCTGTTCATATGTCCCATCAGGGTGCCTGGTTCAAGTCCTGGTTCCTGCCTTTCAATCCAGCTTCCTGTTAATGTGCTCCCAGGAGGCCATGTGTCTTGGCTCAGATACCTGTGTCGCTGCCCTTGCATGAGAGGCGTGGATTGGGTTCCTGGCTCCTGGCTTCCATGTAGCCCCGCCTCAGCCATTGCAGGTGCTGGGGAGTAATCTAGAGGATAGAAAATTTTTGTCTTTGCTCTATCTCCATATCTCTGCCTTTCAAATAAAATGAACATAAATACATTTTAAAAAATACTTTGTAAGTCTTCAACAGTGTGACTAGTGATCAAGAAGAGCCTTCTCCAAGGACGGGCCTGATGGAGGAGGTCAGAGAGGAGGGAAGCAAGGACTCCAGTGTCAATGGTGTTCTCTATAGTCACATTCAATCTATACTTTGATGACTAAAAATCCTGCACTTTTCCATCTTCTGATCAAGCTGTGTGTCTTTATGTTCAGATCAGGAAGCTATGCTGTATCACCTAATGTTGTAACATAGTGTAAATATGGTTAAAAAAAAAGGTAGGATTAAGAAATCATCAGCCACAGAAAGAATATGGGGTTTTCCCCACTCTTAAATCATTTTGACTTAATTAGTATACACAGAGTTCAAGGAGTTGATTGTGAGGTCACTCTATGAAGTAATGGTTTATACAAATTTGTGCTTGAAGAATGAAAGGAAGGAAACACAGGGAATTGTGGGATTTTTTTGAAAGAAGACTGGTGCACCTGGCATTCACATGTGAAGACATTAGGGTGAGGACTCTCTGGGTGGTTTACCAAGATGGTAAAAGTGGAAAGCATTGCGGGATGTATGTGTACAAACAGGTTTTATTGCCCTAAGTTTCCTTACACACCCAGGAAATCACATTCCCTTTGTATGCTTCAGACTGAGACTTCCTAAGAATGATGGAGATTGAAACATTTTGGATTCCAAAATATTTTTATTTGAGAGAGGAATTGTCTCCAAGTTGGTATCCTCATTAAAACAAGAATCCTTAGAGGTAATATGTCAAAGACAAATAGTCAAAGAAGGAAAAGGCCATGTTGAAGATTTCTTTGTGTCTCTGGTTGTATAAAAGTGGCTGGCATATGGTAACAACTCAACGAGTATCTGTGAAATGATGACGGATCTGGAGATTCCAGGGAATGGACATGAGATCAGTGGTAAGATGCATATTAGTAAAGCTCCTGGACTTCCAACATAGAAATTCCCCAGGACTTTAGTCAGGAATGATGAAAAATATGGAGTATAGAGTATAGACAGTGGTGGTGATTATACAATATTGTGAATATTTTTTTTAGAAATTCATCAATCTGAACTATCAGGACTGTTTGGGCAGGACCCTCGGAGCGTGCCTCCCGTTGCGGAACTGGGATGGGTGGGAGGCTGGGTGGGACTTTTCCCTTTGTTTCTCCCCTGACCCCAGATACAGGGAAAAATGGTAATATTAGTGTGGAAACAATGGTATTACCCACTTTCACCCTGTAGCCCTTGACCCTTTTTACCCTAATAAACTAAGTAAGATTAAAAAAAAAAAAAAAAGAAAGAAATCCATCAATCGTAACTGCAAGACCTCTCAGGCAACTGCCTGCTAGATAGTAGATGTATGCTGAACAGTCCTGACTCTGGATTCCAGTGTGCAAGCTTCCTGCCTTTCCAGCAGTTCAGCTCACATGGTTGTGTAGTCCTCTCTTATATAACTACAGAGATCAGGGCCTGAGCCATTTTACCTGCAGACCAAGAAGGGCCAGAAATGCCAGGGCCTTCAGAGGGTGTAGAATATCAGGTCTCTTTACGCTTCTGGTGTTCAGTAATCTGCTAAGCTGGGCCACCTGGACATGTTTTACTGCAGCCCAGTTAGACTTGCGTGTCGGTCTCCTGTCTAGCAGTCAGGTGATTTGCTGCTTCTAGAATCTTGCTGAGTCTCATACCTCAGTTAACCCTCTGCAAAGGCTTTCGTCAGGGTTTTTTTTTTTAAATAAGTAATCTGATAAAGCTTATTAAATTTTAAAATCATTTAATCCTGTGAACCAAATCCTCTGAAAGTAGAATAGCATAAATGGAAGAACTCTACTCGTTTTCTCATTGTCTGAATTGCTGGCGTCATCTGGCTTCCAAGCAGGCGTGTTCTCTTGGTCTTCCTCCTACCTCTCCTTTTTGGCCTCCTTTGCTGCACCCTCTCTGCCTGTTCCAGTTCTTGGCACTGTTGATCTGTATCATCTTGTGGAACTCTCCAAAGCCATTGCCTTTTTCCAACTCCAGCCTCACTCCCTTTAGGGCCAGAGTAAGAACTGGATTGCTTTCTTATGTTCACTGGAGCAGTTAACTGCCAAACCAAATTGCTGATAACCTAAGCGATTTTCTGGACTGTCCTCCCTTCTAATCTGTTTTTCCTCAGCTGCCACACTGCCCGAGCCGGTGGGGAGTGGTTATATTTGGTCCTTCACTTGTCACACTCCATGGACACTCTGTCCACAGCATCTTCAAGCTCTGTCATACATTTGTTCTCTTTATTACTCGTAGCATCCACTGCTGACACTTTATGTGAATGAACAATATCTATTCTGTAGAAGACTACAAGAGCCTCCTAACTGTATCCCTAGCTCCATTCTTCATACAGCAAAGTGACCTCTTAAAAAATAGTGATATTCACAATTGAATATGTTCCCATATCTTCCCATAACCGTTAGAATAACAGACTCTTCCATGACCCACTAGGCTCTGTGATCTGCCGGCCCCTGACCCTCTGTCCTGCTGTTTCGCTCTTTTGACATTGTGTGACGGTCACAGGAGACTTCTGTTCCTTGTGCTGTCCATTCTTGCTCTGTGTCTCTTCCACAGAGAAAGTCTCTTGACCTTGTTTACTCCATGACTGATTTGTATCTCTAGCCTCCCAAGTATTCACATTTATTCATACTGCCTTTACAGCATATGCCAACATGTTGAATTTATTTAGTATTATCATCTGAATCTTTGTTCTGGGCTCTAAACTCCGTGAAGTAAGATCCCAATTTGTCTTTTGCACCACAGTATTCCTAGTATTTAAGATAACATGTCACACATGGTAGGTCCTCAATAAATGTTTATAAAATAATAGAAGGGCAGGTGCTTAGTGAGCAGGTAATACTGCTACTTGGAAACCCTCATCCAGTAGTGGAGTACCTAGATTCAAGCAGTGGCTGTTTCCAACTCCAGCTACCCGCTCATGTGTATCCTGGTTGTTAGCAGGTGATGGCACTGGTAGGGCCCTTCCACCCACCCGGAAAATCAAGGTTGGGTTCTAGGCTCCTTCCTTCATCCTGACCAAATATCTGCTATTGTGGCCACTGGGGAATGAGCCAGCAGAGGAGAATTTCATATTAATCAAATTGAAGAGCAAAAAAATATACAAGCAAAAACAGAAATATTGAATGAATTGGGACATAGCAAATGTATAGAGTATCCATCTGTGTCAGAGTTCGGTTGGAAGAGACTACAAAAATAATTTGAGCAAAGACAATGTGACATGATGAACAGTCAGACAGGTAATTGCTAAATGGATGAGAGGGGATTCTAAGAAATGCATAAGTAGCAAGTGTAGACAGCATCTGCTGGTCTGTGGGGAAAGGAGAGCGCGTAGCGAGGCTCTAACCTTTTGGGAAAGACCTCTGCCCTCGCCCAGGACAGAGGTTCAGACCTCTGGTGAGGGTGTGGCTACCTGGGAACAGGCCAGCTGCTTGTTGGCGGGTATCTGCAGAGTGCACAGATGAGAAGACCAGCAAAGAGAAAACAGAAGAAAAGATGGGGAGAAATGCACAGTTTCCTGAAGACAGGGTTTAAACAATTAAATCTAGTCTGCCTTAAAACTCACTTCTTCAACTTTCTGCTAGGTTTCCATTAATTTTAAAATTAGTTTAGGTTTAATTTCAGAATTCACACACACATATTCTACTATAATAATCTAATAAGGGAGACAGAAATCTATGTCATCCCAGAGAAAATTCACTAATTTTATTTCTGGATGGTGGAAAAAGGAGGGTTCTGATAAGATGAATCTTATAGAAATGAAAAAATGCAATATTCTTTTTTTTTTTTTTTTAAAATGCAATATTCTTAAAGCAACATAGTAATTATGTTGCAAAGGGAGTGGAGAGGTGGCAAGCAATAGGAAAGTGGTGGCAATAGAGTGTGACTAGACCTTGGGATGCCTGTGCAGGCAGGCAGAAGCCTCATGCAGATGCATCCTGAGGCCTGAACTTTACCTACAAGTCAACAGAGTGATATGCCTCATCTAGGAAGCTCCTAGAGTGCCGCTGGTAAGAGCCGAGTAGTCCAGGGAGGCAGTGACATCCATCTAGATTGGAAATTAAAGTCCCAAATAATTACTCAAAGATTAAACAGACTTATAGGCCTTGACGATCAATGGATATGGAAGGTGAGAAAGAGAGAAAAAGTCTAGGAGAACTACATATTTCTGATTTGAACAATTAGATGATGCCATTTACCAAAAATAGAGTAAAGAGAGTAAGATTTGCTTAATCATGTGATGAGTTCAGACTGGGCTCATAGCCTAGTGAGGTCACAAAGCAGTAGGGCCGCGGCTGCAGCCATGGCATACAACCAGATCCGGGTCAGTGTAAAGACTGAGAAGGGATAAGGGGCTGTGGTGGAACATCGGGTCACAGATGGTCAGGGCTGGAGCAGGAAGTGGAAGGAGAAGCAAACAGGGTAGGGGCCTTGACCGAGACCATGGCAAGGAGTGGAGAGTGGGAAGGTGCGCTGCCAGGGATACCAAGCACGATGTCGAAAAACGTCCCACTGCTTTCAGAAAGCAGGCAGTCATTCATGACCATAATGAAAAGCATTTCATTAGCATAGTTGCAGCGAAAGCCCAACTGCTATGACTTGAGATGGACACGGAAATAAGAGAACAAGTAAAGACCACTAGCTGAAGACTGTTGTAAAGAAAAAGGCACATGATTAGTCCGAATTAGTGAGTTCTAAGAAAACAGGATGCCGGATTTTTCACCATTGTCTGTACCTACAATGTCATGATAGGCTTCAATAGCAGAATGGTGGACTTGCGACTGCTGTGGAAGGACTGTATTGTTGTAACAATACGGGGGATGGGCCGTGCAGGAGAGATGGAATGGGGACGGTGGAAGGGGAAATCCCTGAACCTATGGAACTATGTCGTGAAAAATAAAAAATTAAAAAAATAATACAAAGGAATCACAGTTCTCGTTCGACGTTCAACAGAAGAGACTCAGGCTCATTAAATGCTGAGGGGCAAAAACCAGTGAGAAAAGGAGCTGGAGACAGAAGCAGGTGCACCCAAGTGGAGGAGGCCCCTGAGAGCTGAGAGCTCTGCCGGGAAGGCAGCTGCTTCCGGCACTGAACGGACGAGGGAGCCGGCCATGTGGTGGAAGAGAGGCAGCAATCTGAGAAATTCCTGCATCAGACTTCAAAGTGAAGCAACAGCATTTGAAGATCTGCATCTCATTAGTGAACTGGGTCATTACAGCAAATTAGAAGGTTTCCCCTGCCCCCCATTTCAAAGAAAAAATGAGTTATAAGGCATGTACGTGAAATACTAGACATTTGAAAGTTACTTTTCCGAAGGAAATGGAATCAGCAAATCAAGGAGTTAGTTGTCGACTCCTCCCTCTGTGTCTAGCGTGCGATTCATAAGATGTAAAATATGAATCAACCCAGACACCCTTCAGCTGATAACTGGGTAGAAAAATATGGTACATGGTCATGATGGAATACTGCAAATCATAAAGCATAGTGAAATCCCATGTTTTACAATAGCTGGAAATCATATACTGAGTGAAGTAAGTAAGACCCCAAAAGAAAAATATCTGTGTGTTTTCTCTGACTTGTATTAGCTGGTACAGACAGTATCCTTTTAAAAATATATATATTAGTGAAAGTAATAAAAGTACTTTATAGATGAAGTAATGTCAGGAGTAGTATTAAAAGGTACCAAGAAATTCCAGAGTTGTGAGTAATGAATTTATCTAGTAGCTCCTAGGATTGATTAAATTGTTGAAAAGCTTACGAGTTCTTCCAATTGGCCACTGACTAGAAGGCTGGAGTCAGAATAGCAAAAATAAGATAAGTAAATGGGCTTTTGTCATAACATAGCAAGTCCACAGAAATCAATAACAACAAATGTTTGAACCTCAATGAATACTTCTGAGATATTTGTGACGAATTTGTGAAACAAATGCAAGCATATAAATATTCAGTAGGGCCTGGAGAGGCAACCTAGTGGCTAAAGTTCTTGCCTTGTACATACTGGGATCCCATATGGGCGCAGGTTCTAATCCCAGCGGCTCTGCTTCCCATCCAGCTCCCTGGGAAAGCAGTCAAGGGCGTCCCAAAGTCTTGGGATACTGCACTGGCACGGAAGACCCTAAAGAGGCTCCTTGCTTTGAGTCAGCTCAGCTCTGGCCATTGTGGCTACTTGGGGAGTGAATCATCGAATGGAGGATCTTCCTCTGTCTCTCCTCCTCTCTGTACATATGACTTTGCAGTAAAAATAAAAATCTTTAAAACAGTATTCAATAACTGTGGAAACACTTTGAAGCTGTATGTCTGATAAAAGGAATGAGCTATTTTCCATGGAATTTTTTTTTAAATGGACTGAAATCAACATAACTCAGCCTGATCAGCAATTTTGTTCATTAGCTGTTACAACAAATGCCCATTATTTAATTTAAAAAATCAAACCACCAAATTAGAGATCTGTGCTTTCTTTAGGGTTTGAGGAATTGCAGAGAAAAGCAATGCTGACTTGGTCAGCAATTCAGGGTTATGGTAGGAGTAGGGGCTGGCATCAAAATTATCCTTTTATTAGGATTAGGATAAAAATAACTTCTAAATAAGTTTCTATTTTCTTTTTTCCCCTTTCTTGTAAAGATTTTTTAAATTTCTACTTGGAAGGCAGAGTTGCAGAGAGAGAAGGAGAGACAGATTTTCCATTTGCTGGCTTATTCCCCAGATGGCTGCAAAGGCTAGAGCTGGGTTGGTCCAAAGCTAGGAGCCTGGAGCTTCTTCTAGGTCTCCCATGTAGGTACAGAGGCTCAAGGTCATGGGGCCTCCTCTGCTTCCTCCTCTCCTTCCAAGACCATTATCAGGGAGCAGGGCTGGACATAGAGCTGCAAAGACTTGAACTAGTACCCATATGGGATGGTGGCAGGCTATGTCAAGGCACCAGCTACAAGTTTGTATTTTCATAGCTTCAATAACAATGTAAGTAGGTAGTTCTGGTACATTTATTACACTCAGATGTTCTTTTTATGACATTTTTTTTCTTTTTATTTTTAAAGTATCCTCACTGAATAAACTATACAGACTCACAGAGTCATCGTCAGTGAACAATTGCACCTAACCTGTGTATGTTTATGTAGACAGATCTATAGACAAAGAGAACTAGGACTGTCTTGCAAATAGTTTATGGAAAATAGGACTAAATGATTTGGATTTAAATTGTAGAAATGTCTGCACCCAAGAGGTGTTTAAACAGTTTATAAAAACACTTATGAAGCTAATGCATAGTGTTAATGTCAGTGGCCATGGTATGCGTCATGTTCTAGACCTTGTTTTCCATTTCCTGTGTCATGGGTGCAGTTCTGCGTAACTATGTATCACTGTTTTCATTTTCACACGCTCGATTTATGCTCCTGTGGCATAGATATGCTAAAAATTAATCACTCTTTTGTATTACTGAAAAATGAATGTGTATACGTTTTAAAATGCTTGACCTACTAAACACTGCGGACTAGATCTCATTATATTGTTACATTTTACTGTCAGCGACACACAGCAAACGAGAAAACCAAATGTTAGATTGAGTGACTGAAATATCCCAAGATGAGTGAAGAATTGAAATCCAAGACACAACTTTTATAAAGGGCGATGCACTGATGGCAGAACCTGTGGCAAGTCAGAACAACAAGGATGGAAGAACCAAAAAGAGAAAAGGGGTCTGGGCGCACCGAGGTAGCAGAGCCGCGCGGCCCTGCCCGGGAAGAGCTTCCTCCGAACGGCGCATCCTTCGCCGGAGGCCAGCAGGGAGGACGTGGAGAGGCGACGTGTTGGCAGACAGGGCGGCAGGCGGGGAGTGGGTTTGGCAAGGATGAGAGCGAGCTCATTTGGTTTGGGGGAAGTGAAAGGTTCGGGAAAGTTTCCGCGGGGACTTATCCGGGACTCGGTAAGGGACCTGGATTCCCAGCAGCCTGCGGGGCGGAGCTGTGCTGTGCTGGGCAGGGCCCGGGTTGATGCGGCTGGCACCGCCCAACACGGAGCTCCGGGTCGGGGACAGGCGAAGGACCTGGAGTCGCGGCTCGTGGGAAAATACACTGCCCACGAAAGTAAAATATTTTTAGAGTGCTGTGGTTTCAGGATTGCTCACGAGGGAGCTTTTTCAGGACCAGCAGTTGGTGTAGGACTTGAGAGATGGAGGGAATGCTCACTCGCAGGGAGGGAAAGGCAGACGCCCCGCCAAAGGAAGCGCGAGTGGAGGCCACCCAGCTTGGGCAATAGGGACACGGTCACTGGCAGAAACTCCCAGTGTGTTCGTCGCCCGACACTGACTTCCAGGATTGTGCAAGAGCAGTCTCGGACTTGGGCCAGACAGCCGTGGTTCCCACTGCCTCAACCTCTGAGGGAGCATTTGGGGGCATTTTGAAAACTTATCCGCAGAGACAAAGAGGAAGCACTTTGTGGTGAAATATGACCTTTGATGTGTGCGTGAGAAGGACTGCACGTTTCAGAGGATGGCTGGTACTATGTGATAATCACATTGGGAGGGTTTTTGAAAAGCATTAGCCTATGGAAAACGATTATTCATTTGTTACTAGGAACTTGCTCACCCTTAGCTTACTGGGGACAGATGGAGAGTTGTTGGGGCTTTGTGCCAGTGTGAGTACAGCTGCTCAGTATTTCAGAGCTATATTGACTTTAACTTTTAATTTAATTCTGGTACAAATGGTGAATAAATTCCTTGCATTTATATTTCAACTTCTTATAAAACAAAAATAAGAATGAGCCTGTGTAAAATAATATCCAAAACAGTTGTGACACTCGGGACATGCCATGTCTGAGTGCAAGATGGGGTCCCTGCAGCTTTGGCGGGATCCAGCATCCTGCTAATGCGCCTGCTGGGAGGAAGAGGTGGCGACTAAGACCCCAGGGAGCGTCAGGCTCATGACTTGGCCTGATGCAGACCTGGTCTGGCCGCTGTGAGCACTTGGGGAATGAATCCCGTAGATGGAGACTTTCTCTCGGCTCTTGTGTTTGTTACTCTGCCTTTCAAATGAATTTAAAAAATGTAAAAAGTCAAACAAGATTTGCTTTAAAAAATATTTGTTTATTATGGCCTGGGAAAGCAATCGGAGATGGCCCAAAACCTTGGGATCCTGGACCCATGTGGGAGACCTGGAAGACCTGGTAGAGGCTCCTGTCTTCAGATTGGCTCAGCTCCAGCCATTGCAGCCATTTGTGGAGTGAACCATCTGATGGAAGATCTTCCTCTCTGTCTCTCCTCTCTGTATATCTGACTTTCCAATAAAAATAATAAATAAATCCTTAAAAGTATATATTTATTTATTTTTATTGGAAAGGTAGGTTTTACAGAGAGAAGAGAGACAGAGAAAGATCTTCTATGCACTGGTTCACTCCTCCAAATGTCCACAAGGCCAGAGCTGAGTCAACCCAAAGCTAGGAGCCAGGGGCTTCCTCTAGGTCTCCCGTGTGGGTGCAGGATCCCAAGGATTTAGGCCATCCTCTGCTTCTTTTCCAGGTCACAGTCAGGGAATTGGATATAGAGAGGATCAGTTGGGACTTGAGCTGGCATTGCAGGGCAGAGGATTAGTTTGCTGTGCCACCAGACCCCAAACAAGATTTGCACCATGTTGCCCTGCTCACCGTTAGGACATGCGACGGTCTAGGCCCTGAGTGAGCTGGCCCAGCTCTGTTGCAGCTTCTGTGTCCTGATGTAATGTCCTTTGCCACACAATGATCATCACAGAGTCGGCTCTCCACAATTGCAGTTCTGCACCCTTGGATTCAACCCAGTGCGGATGAAAACTAAGAAGGACAGACGTGGGTCTGTGCTGAGCATGAACACATATTGTCTGGCCATTATCCCATAGTCGTTGTAGCTTAGCAACTCTTTGACATAGTATTTGCAGAGCATCATTGTAAGTAATCTATAGCTGTTTTAAGGTTTATAGGAGGATGGCTTATTGTTTTTGAGTACTGTTCTATTCTATGGAAAGCATCCTTGCGTGTTGGTATCCCAGGAGGTTTCTGGAACTAGTACCTCTGTGGATAAATGAAAGATGACTCTACATTTCATAAGGCTGAATCATGACGTGGCGTTGTGTGGACTCACCTGGTTTGGACTTTTTCTGTGTTCCTGGTCAGGGTGAGCCTCTGCAGCCACTCCCCCACAGTGAAGCAGCAGCTGTTTTGTGCTGACTCCCAGCTTGTGTAAGGTGGGGCTGCTGTTCAGCTCCTCCCCTCACTGGCACCCTCCCAGAGTTCCTGCGACTCCCAGGATGTGTGTGCCTGGTGAGGAAACTTGGCTTCAGCAGGCTGTGCCTACCACAAAGAGCAGAGGGAGTAGGAACTGACGCTCCTTCCAGGTCCCCACCTGTCCTGTGGGTTCCTGGTGGTTCTCTGGCTCCCTGACTTAATGTCCAACTTCCCATCCTAGCATCAGATGCCACAATACCAGCCTAATGTGGCCTGATTCTTATTCTCAGCTCAGTCTTTGAGGTAGACAATTAATAACCCTGATTCTCTGATTGAGCTGTCTGTCTGACACCATCAAGTTCATTACATTGCCATAAAACAAATGAAAATACTAACAGAATTATATGAGACATTTGATTGTAATGAGATCACCCATATAATTCAGAATAAACATTTGTTAATGATACTGAAAATGAAATTTGTGGTTCAGCTTTGTGGCACCATGGATTAAGCCACTGCCTGCAATGTTGGTATCTCACACGAGTGTGAGTTTGAGTCCCAGCTGGCCCACTTCCAATCCAGCTGTCTGCAGATGTGCCTGGGAAAGCAACAGACAGCCCAAGTACTTGGCTTCCTGCCACCATGTGGAAGACCCAGAGAGAGACTGAGCTCTTGCCTTTGGCCTGGCGAGGCGCCTCTACCGTTGTGGCCATTTGGGGAGTGAACCGGTGGCTGTAAGATCTTTCTCCAGGTGTCTGTCCCTCTCTTTCAGTAACTGTGCCTTTCAAATAAAGTAAACCTTTGAGAGATGAAATTTAACTATTTAAAGTTTTCATCTGGTTTCTTAGATTCTGTTGAAAAGTAATCCCATCTTTCATGCTTGTTGGGCTGTATCCTCAGCAAGCTTGAACAATTAGTATTTTCATATTTACCACAATATTCTTATTTATTTCTCTTTTAAAAATTTATTTTACTTATTTGAAAGATAGAAACAGAGAGTAGCAATGAGAGCAAGAGGCCTTCCATCCACTGATTCACCCCCTAAGTGGCCGCAAGGGCCAGGGCGAAGCCAGGAGCCAGGCGCTTCTTCCAGGTCCCCCAAAGGTGCAGAGATCCAAGGGCTTGGCTTATCCCCCACTGTTTCCCACACTGTTAGGAGCTGTAATGGAAGTGGGGCAGCCAGGACTTGAACTGGCGCCCATAAGGCAGTGGCTTTGCCCTCTACGCATAGCCCTGGCCCTACTGCTATTCTGTGTAGGAAACACTACAGCCTTTAACTTTACTGAAAAGTAGTAAAATGGTCTTATTCTTCAACCTACCTCCTCACTCAAAGGAATCCTACCTACCTCTAATTCAACCAATTCCTAGACATCTAATCATCTTAAGATATTGCTGATTACCTGCTATGTACTAGACATGGGGGTGTTGCCGAGTATGCAAATCGCCCTCTCTTCCATAAAGGAACTGCATTTCTCATAAGGAAGAAAAAGAAACGAGTCCGTATTCTGATACTGCAATGAAACACCAGAGGCAGGTAACTTACAGGCTCACAGTTTTGCATGTTCAAAAATTGTGTGATCCCATTTAATTGGTGAGAATGTGAGATGACAATGATGAACTGCTGGCAGAGGAAGTATTACATGGCAAGCCAAGAAGAGAGAAAGAAGGAAGGAAGGAAGGGAGGAAGGAAAGAAGGAAGGAGAGAGAGAGACCCAAACTCAGACTCTCATAACAAACCTCTCTCTCATGAGTCCTACTTTTGAAGGACAGCACCCACAATGATGTAAGGGCCTCCCACTAGGCCCCACTTCCTAAGCTGTTCACTGTCTCCCAGCAGCATGACACTGGAGACCAGCCTTTTAAACATGTGGCGCTTCTAGGGGACACACAAACTAGCGAATCACTAAGAAACGTGTTTGCACAATGTGAATGAGTTCCATGATAGAGTCTTGCCCAAGATTCACATGAAGAAGTGGAGTGCTGGAGAGCTTCTGTAGAGGATACACACGGCCTTAACATCCAAATCCAAAGATGGAATTGGCTGTGATGGGGGAAGGATCTTTGGGCAGAAAGAACAGGATTACGAAGCTTTTAGGGACAAGGAAACACGAAGCATGGGAAGAAATGCCCAGTAGAGACTCATGAGTCTGAAGAGCAGGAACAATGTCTGCCTTGGTCACCACTGTGGAGTTCTCTTCACTCTGGAGGTAGTTCACAGGCTGAGTGCTAGCACAAAGAAGACAGCAGGAGGCCCAGGAGAACCACAGCCGTTTGCAAGGGGGCAGGAGGAGAAGGTGCGAGCAAACAGAAGAAGGTGACAGGGAACATCCAGCAGGGAGTTTTTTCCTGGAATCTGAGGGACGACGAAGATATAAAGAACATGTGATCAAAGACATCACATGTTACTGGGTGTGCAAGTAAAACAAGAATTGTAAAGGGAATTCAGTGATGACTGATGTCAGTGACCTTCCTATGTGTACTGTGGGTAGATTAGAATGGTGTGAAGAAATGGGTCCACAGGCTCACTAGGAAGTAGATCTGGCAGTCTAACACAGCTCTTCCGCTGAACTTGACTGTGAGGACAAGGAGAAGAGCATGGGGTGCACCTTGCGGGTATTATTTGCTGAGTATAAAAGAGTCAAGAGCAGGGAAAGCTGAAGATGAAGAGCCAAGGCAGACGAATGACAGATACTGATACGTAGTAAAAGGGTAGTTCAGTATTTTGGTTGGAAGCCTCTAGTCTTTTGAGTTGCTGTTAATTCAAAATTTGGCAACAGCTTTGGAGTGGACAATGACTAAAGGAGATCAGTGCATTCCAAATTGATGAAAGATTTTTGTTTTTCACATTAGCAAATCCTGGATAGAAAATAAGACTGCTATCAGGTTACAAGATTGAGCACACATGTCTCTCTCTGTCCGAAGGTTTGGGTCTTCTCCATGGCTCTGTTATCATACCAGAGGAGAGGGCTCATTCACTCCTAATGGATGTTTACCTCTGCCCTCTTCTCTTGAGTAGTGACCTTTCAACATGACCATTATCTAGGTTACTATGGGTGTGTTGATTTTCACACTTCTTTTTCAACTAAAAATTTAAATATTTACCTTTTGAAATTAATTTATGCAGCAGGCAGCGGGTGGCTAAGACACTGGTAATGATGCCTGCGTTCCACATCGGAATGCTGGAGTTTGACTTCCAGCTCTGCTTAGCTGAGCTTCCCACGGCTGCACACCTTGGGAACAGTGGCAATGGCTTAGGTCCTCAGGTCTCTGCCACCCTTGTTGGAGGTCTGGGTTGGCTTGAGCCTGGCCTGGTCTTAGCTACTGTGGGCACTTCATGAGTAAACCATGAATGGGAGTGCTCTTGCTAATGAGTAAATACATTTAAAAAATGTATTTAAAATACCAGTTAAGGTTTGAGTGAGTAGATATAAACTATTAACATATACTATCCTTAGGCTTTCCTCTCTTTGTGTTTCCTGAAGAAGTTTCTGTCTTATTTTGCATCATGCAGAATGTGGAGTGTGGGCAGAAATAAAGGACACAGACTAGTTAAGGAAATCACTGTGCACGCTGACCCTTGCAGACGCTTGGTGGTGTCAGAGCATGTGACCTGTTACTGACAAACCCTGAGGAAACTGTCAGTTCAGAGAGATGTATCAGGGAGATTACAGAAACAGATGGACAGTTCTGGGAGAGTCATTCTGAGTAGGAAAGTGGCAAGCATTTTGAATGATCTACATGTTAAGGAGTTGCAAAGGACATAAACAGAAACATGGACTGCTGCAGTCTCCATGGTTGGGTTCCTGTTAAGATGAATGCAAGTCAATGTCAGATTTCATTTTTAACAAATGAAGTTTATATAAAGAGAACACATTCATGTATTTTGTGTATAAACCTTTAGGAGTATAATGATACTTTCCACCCCCAACACTGCCTTGTTCACTTCATCCTTCCTCCTTTCTTCCTTTCTCTTTCAACTTTTACAGTGACATACCTTCAATTTATTTTATATTCACAAGCTTAATCCTCCACTAAATACACAATTCAGCAAGTAGTATGTACAAAAAGCCCAGGCCAGCTCCAACCGAGTTCAGAGCTCAAGAAGGGTGTGTGGGGTCGGCAAAAAGAAAAGACACGGACACTGTCACTTGGTGCCCTCATGTAACAGCTCAGGAAGCTGTCCGTTCTATTTACTCAGACACATCGCAAGCCTCTGCACAAACATTTGATTGTTCTGTTTTACTTCATTACTAAGTGGGTATGCACAGATGTTTAATTGTTTAATTTTTTACTTCATGGTCAACCAGGTGCTCTTAAAGATAATTCTGTAAGCTACCATAATCATTTTCTTCAAAGCAAGCCATTATTAATTCTTCAGTAGTAGCCACTGGGCAACAGCCAGGACTCTAAGGCCAGGGCACAGGTTTTTACCTACTAATCAGTAATGCATTCCTACCACGTTTCTATTTCCACAACTTGCCCATCATTTAATGGGAGAAATATGTCACAAGGGAAAAAAACATAAAAATCCAAGACAAAAGTTTCAAACATTAAATCCCCCTACAACTGCAGGCTCTATAACCCCATAAACAGTCAAACAATAATCAAAAGCATATCTCTATGATATTAATAAATTCACCCTATAATTCTTCTAGTAAAAAAATTATAAAATCAGCTAAAAGAGCTACATTTCCTAAGCTCCAAAAAATTGCAAGGACAGACTATACTTTATGGTCATGGTAACTATATTTTTTGCCATAGCACTTTCAGTTCACATGCCCATCACTTCCATTAGTTTGTAGAATTCTTATCAAGCCATTTCCCAGAAGGCATGCTACATGTCTGGGCCAGACATCAGGGCAGTGGGTAGGCACACAATAAGGTGTCCAGAAACAACATGGGCTTAATTGCACTCCTGTGTGCAGCTAAAGGCCCACTCACCAAGACATTATCAATAACATTAACTCCCAAGCTCATATTGGTTGCAAAAGCCATCTCACGGGGCAAACAATTCCTCAGTAGGTTACAGAATTCTTAATGGGGTAGTTGATTGCCCATGCAAAAGGGGGTGAATCTGTGTCAAGGTGGTCGGAGAGACATCCGCTGTATCTTGCCAAACAGCTGGAAGCTCCTCTGGGCCCTGCCAAACAGGGGAGCTGTTCTCTTCACACCTTCATGGTCTATGGATGCCAGCACCCACCGTTACTAAAACATATAGCAGGGGCAATACAATATCAAATCTCAAAATGTTCGTTTCATCCGTATTATGTTTTCTTATAATCCATGTATTAGTTATCACAAATCATGGAAACATGATAGTTGTGGCTTGGGGACTGGCTTGTTTCACTCAGCATAATGGTCTTCAGTTGTGTCCATTTGGTCCCTGTTTTTATGGCTTAATGCTACTCTACCATGTACACACACCACGGTTTCCTAGCCAGTCATTGGTTGATGGACATCTGGATTGATTCCATATCTTAGCTATTGTGAATAGACTTGCTATAAACATGGGGTCCAGATGACTCTTTCATATGCTAATTTCATTTCCTCTGGGTAAACTCCCAGGAGTGAAATGGCTGGGTGATAGAGCAGGTGTATTTTCATACTTCTAAGGAATATCCATGCTGCTTTCTATACTGGTTTTACTAGTTCGCATTCCTAGAAACAATGTATGTCCCCACATCCTGACCAATATATATTTTTTTGAGGATAGCCATCTAAATGCGGTGAGTTGAAGCCTTTCTGTGGTTTTGTTTTGCATGTCCCTGATGGCTAATGATTCTGAATGTCTTCATGTGTCTGTTTGCCATTTGGATTTCATCCTTTGAAAAATGCCTGCTTATGTTCTTTGCTTATTTTTTAACTTGGCTTCATTGTTGTTGAGTTTTTTCAGCTTTTTTAAAATTTTTTTTAAAATTTTTTAATCTTACTTAGTTGATTAGGGAACAAAGTGTCAAGGGCTACAGGGTGAAAGTGGGTAAATACCATTGTTTCCACATCAATATCATTTTACCCTGTATCTGGGGTCAGGGAAAAAAACAAAGGGAAAAGCCCCACCCAACCTCCCACCCATCCCTGATCCCCAACGGATGGCACGCTCTGAGGGTCCTCCTCATACAGTTTTGATTGTTCATCAATTCTGGATTGCTGCCAATCTCTCAGTTCCAATCGCAATGAACCCTATTCAGAATCCACTGGCTGACAGTCTCCTCATGGTTGGGGTTCTAAGATCAGCAGTTCAGTTGGAGGGATCTCCAAAGAAACTTCATCTGAGATGATCCCAGGCCTGATTCTTGCGCGAGTTTGCTAGTACAGAGTCCGACACCAGCTTATGCTCATGCTGGTCGTTGGGATTGCTGGGTTCGTTCTGTTTCCAGCCCTGTCTTCCTCATGAACCAATGGGTGTTGTAGTCCAGTTCGATTCTGCCCACTTCATACTCGGTCCTCACGCAACCCAGTTGGAGCCGCAGCCTGGTTGGGGCGACTCCCCATAAACCCTACCAGTTCTGCCCCCTACCCTGGTTCCCATGGTTGCCAGTACGCACTGTAGGCTTGTTCAGTCTGTCCCACATCCTGTTTAGCTCCCGCACATGTCAATGGGCATTGAAGCCCAGCTCAACCCAACCAACCTACTATCCAGCCCACACAGCTACTGGCAGGTGGCCTTCTGTCCAGCCACCCCTGCCCCTGTCCTGGCATTCGTGCTGTCCAATGAGTGGTAGCCTCAAAGGAGGTGCCCACTATTTCCCTTCTAGGCCACACTCACTCCCAGATCATGCACTCTCCAGGTAGTTCTGGCATTTGACTTGACAGAATTAGCTCCAAGTGCCAGCCTCTGCCAGCTAGTACTGCGGCTAGACCAACCAACCCTCACCCACTCTAGTTTTTGCTTGCACCAGTCGGAACAGTCAGCCCACCGTGGCCTTTCCCTTATCTAGCCCACATGAGGCCCACAGGTGTAACAGCCCTGCCTATTCTGATCTGCCCCCATCCCGACCCACGCTTTCCAATGGAAGTAGTTGTCCAGCAGGGGAGCCCACATTCCCTTGTCAGCTTTGCCTCCTCCCCCTGATTATCACATGTGGTGTTTGGGCGCTGCAACCACATCTGGTACGGCTCATCTCACCTTGGCATTCCTTATTGTGTACTAGTATGTGTCGCAACCGAACCTGGCTCGACCCACACTCTGTTCTGGCGCTCGAACTCACCAGCGGGTGATGTGAACAGGTTCAGCCTGATCTGCCCGCAATCCATGCCATGTATATACCAGTTGGATAATTTCTGTAGCCTGTTCTGGGCTGTTTCCTATTGTGCTTCTTGTGCTTACCTGCAGGGACTGTGTCCTGCCAGAGGAGTTGCCCAGGCTCCTCCATCAGAAACTCTCCCAGTGCCAGGTTTCCCACATGCCAGTGGGTCCATGAGCCAGCCCTCTTCAGTTCACCTCCTGTCCTAGCAGGAACAGTGGTGTTTCCTGACTGTTCTTCAACCCAATCTGGTTCTTATTGTTGGATGTTTCAACCCAGCCATGGCTCTTCCATACCCCCATACAGCTTACACATGGTTCAGTAAGGGCTGAGACCTGTGTCTGTCACACATTTCCCCTGGTCCTGCAGAGCACCAGATGGTGTTGGAGTCTGGCCTGGCTTGGTGCTTCCATTCCCAGTCCACACTTGTGCACTCATACCCTGATCGGAACGCAGCCCCATTTATAGCCCATGTGCTCATTGGTGGGAAACTCAACCCAGCTAGAGTATCCCCTTAGCTGCCCAGCCGGGCCTATTCCCAGCCTTAGATCTTGTGAAGGCCAGTGGTTGCTCTGATTCTACTTGGTAGAGCCCCTCTCTTCTCTTGTCCCCTTAGATGCTGTGGCTTAGCATCCCTGTCTTACGCAGATCAGTAGGTGCAAGGACCTACTTGGCATGACCTGTGCTCCAACCTGATTTCTGTTGTTTCTTGTGAGTTAAGGTTTGTTCAGCCATGCCCATTTTGTCCCCTTCCAGTGGCAGTACGGCTCACCCCACATCCTGTTAAAGGATGTGCTTTCAGGTACTGCTACCTTGACCTGCACTGACTGTTGTGGGTTCCTGCACCCGTGTGTGATGGCAGGTGGCATGGTCACATCTAGCTTAGTCCATCCCAACCCCAGCTTGCAAGCTAACCAGGGGAATTTGTATGTCCACAGGGTTGGGCCCACACAAACCCATAGAGTCTACCCCCAGACCAAGTTCTCTCGCGTGCTGGATAGAGTCTTGACCCTGCCAAATGTGACCACTCCACCACTCCACCAAACAGTTGGGTAATGGTACCCATTACTGCCAAAGAGGCCCCCATCCATAGCATTGGTGTGGGCTGGTGTGTGACGATCAGTGATGTTCTAGGCAAACCGGCCATTTCTGTATTCCGAATTGGGTTGGTGTATCTAACTAACCGTAATTGTCTCCTGGGTACTTCTCTCCAAGCCACCAGGTCTCAGTCCCCACGCATGCCTAAAACTTCCATGACCCTGTCACTGGGAATCACCCAAGATTCACTACTCACCTACACTAAAATTGGACTTAGTCATGGGTGTCCCCAGGCATCAAACATATCTTAAAAAACCCCAGAGTTTGCCGCCAGGCGGCCAGCAGGCAGAGCCTGGCACTACATGGTGCACTGGCCACCCTGGGGGAGGCCGAGGACTCGTTCACTGCCTTGCGGCAGTGTCTTTGGCGTGAGTCCCCAGCATTGGGTCCGACCCGGCAGGGGCACCCCCTATAGCTACCACACTGTGAGGAGCGGCACTTGCTCCCAAACCCAAGGCCCGAACCCCTCCCAAACTAACCCAGCTGCAAGATATTAGTAGCTGGGCAGAGCTAGGAATTGTAACCCAGTTCCCAAGTTCCCTCATGGTGGACTTACCCTGAGGAAAGAGCTCTCTTGGGTCCTGGGGGAGGCTGAGAACTCGTTCACTGCCTTGCGGCAGTGTCTTTGTCATGAGCCCCCAGCATTTGGTCCGATCTGGCAGGGGCACCCCCCACAGCTGCCACACTGTGAGGAGCAGCACTTGCCCCCAAACCCAAGGCCCGAACCTTTCTTGAGCTTTTTATGGATCCTATATAGTAATCCCTTATCAGAGATGTAATCTACAAATATTTCCTCCCATTCCATCAGTTGACTCCTTATCAACTATTTCCTTGGCAGTTTAGAAGTTTCTTAAGTTGATAGAATCTCATTGTCTAGTGTTGCCTTTATTGCCTGTGTTTTTGGAATCTTATCCAAGAAGCCTAGCCTGTGTCAGTGTGTTTCAATGTTTATCCAATATTTTCCTTTAGTAATCTGATGGTTTCAGGTCTTCAATTTAGATCCCTGATCCACTGTGAAGTGATTTTTGTATTAGGTGCAAGGTAGCGATATTGTTTCATTCTTCTGCTTGCAGATACACAATTTTTCCAACACCATTTGTTGAAGAAACTGTCCTTCATCCAGAAAGTAATTTTAGCTCATTTGTCATAGATTGGTTGGTTTTGAATGTATGGATTACTTTCGGGTGGTCTCTGTTTTCTTCCATTGATTCACAGGTCTATTCTTATGCCTACAGTGCCAAACTGTTGTCTGCTTTGAGTGAAGGAATGCTCTGCCTGAACCCTCTGGGGGTCGGTCACCGTGGTGTGACTTGCATGTTCACCTACTCACAGCACATCCCCAACCATTCCCATCAGTGTGCTTTATCCAGTCTCCCTGAGCTACATTTAGTCACTTTCTCATGCCTATCCTGGGTCCACTTGACCTTTCCCATGCTTTCCACCCCGCCCCATTCTTGATTTTGCAGATAGAACCTGTGTCTTAAAGATGACATTTAAAAATGGAGTTTAGATGTGGATGAGTCTAAAGATAAGATATTTGTGGCATATATAAGTTTTTTTCCTTATGTTTTAGAAACATACAGTCTAAAATTCTTGTGCCAAAACTTACTGAGATTTATGGTTTCAGCAGAGGGCAGAGCTGTGAGGGCTGGTAAATCCCAGCTAACAGTAGGTTGGTTAAAATAAAGCCACTAGTTGATTCACTTTAATCCTACACAGATCATGCGAATGGCTGCTAACTTATGTGGATTTTACATTTCAAGGTTCCAGCATCACAGTTCTAGCAGCAGTCTAAGAAAATGACCTTAGATATTCTCCACCAGTTGGAATACTATGAGCTCTCGTTCTGGGAAGAACCTGAAATATTGGCCTTTCAGAGGTGTCTCCTTTACAACTCCCCTCCCTTTTCTTTCTTTCCTTGCAGACAGATCAAGATTAAATTCTAAGCAAGTTTTTATTAATTCTGTTTTATCTTTTTCTTCAGTTGAGTTTCCCCAGTTCTCTTATCTGCTTCCCCAGCTTGGCTTAGTGGTTCAACAAAGTTTGCTTTCTTAATTTATCCATTTCCTAGGATTGTGAAGATTCTAAAATATAAACATGAGCTATGACCAGTCTAGGAGAACAGAAACAGTACTGCCTGCTTCAATGGCTGAAGTCTCTAAGCTCAGACGTTTCTTCAGTGGTCTCATTTTCCCAGTCTTCAGCAACTGCCCGTAAAATCAGCTTGGAATTGCTTTCTGAATGCCTTGCTTGAGTGTTACAGATATGATTAAAATTGCTTCCTTTTCTAATTATGTGATTCGTAAGTGCTGCCTAATTAGGGACCTTTAATGTGGTGTGTCCTTCTTGGGGTGGTTGGTGAAACTGCTATGCCATTGCTATTTTAGGGCAAGCCCACTCTCAGCTCAGCTCAGTGGTGTGTTTACACATCCCACCTTTTTGCTGCTCTTACTGATGGAAGCCAGAACCTCTCATGTGCTCTCTTGGCCGATGCCAAGGTCCTGTCAGCTCTGCTCTTAGCTTAACAGTTGAACAAACCTGGACTTTTTCAGGGTGCACATTACTATTTCGTTTTCTAAATATTTTTCGGAAATTCCTTATCTACATGATACCACAACAAGCACTGATAGAGAATTAGGTAAGTGGTGTCAACTGGAAAGTTAACATGTGCAGTTTTCACTTTATAAAGACATTTTGCTTTATAAGTGAATGGAATTTTTTCCAAAAATTAATGGACTCATCTGATTTTGTATTTCAGAAAGCTCTGGATCAAAATTATTGAAACTTACTATCCTAATTTTAAATTTGTGAGCTCACCAGAGTTGTTCGTAAAAATAGTATCTTTTTACTTCAAGGCAATTTTGCGTTTTAATGAACAGAATAGCTTTGCTTTGAAGCAAGCTATGTAGTTTTTTTTTTTTCGTCCTGAGAAAATGTAACTTTTTTCAATGATGATTTGTTTTAAAAAGATTTATCTTATGTATTTGAAGCAGTTGTAGAGAGAAGGTAAGAGAGATCATCCATTTAATGGCTTGCCTCCAAATGGCTGCAACAGCCAGGAGGGAGCAGGTTGACTCCTGGAGCTGAAACACTAAACTCTAGTGACTTCCAAGGCACAGTACCAGGGAGGTGGATCAGAAGTGGAACAGCCAGGCCACAAACTGGTGCACATATACTATGTAAGGGTTGCAGGTAGTGGCTTAACATGCAGCACTGCAACACCAACCATCCTCAATGATTTTACCAAAAAGTCACCATTTTTAAAGTTAGCAAATAGGCTTCATGTATATGTATATGTGTGTGTATATATATATACACACACACACATATAATACATACATTTTAAATCAGTGGCACAATATGTAAATGTTGAACAAATTTCTGCTACTTCATAACATTGTGTTAGAATATTATAATCTCAAAACTGACAAAGGAGGAACCCAGGGTAAAGCAGAAGACAGATTTCAGGAAAAGGAGAGCATAGGCCAACAGCAAAGGGGGAACTAGAGACACATCACACGTCACAGGGAAGCAATAGAGACAAGGAGTGGTGTTGCAGTGAAGAGATACCACAGTGGCCATCAGCTGCTGCTCAAAGGGGAGTTTAGCTGGACATCAGGAGGTGAACCAAGGCAAAGAACTGCCTGCCATGCTGGTTTGTTTGATGTGAAAAGAGGCAGAGACAGAACAGCAAACTGCAAGCAGCAATACACAAACAGGGTGGATTTCATGACCAAAACCAAACAAATGACACATTGGGTGGCATTTTGTGTACTGTGGCAGTGGCACCAGTGAGCTGCACATGTGCTAAGCCAGGAGTGATCAGGCACCATTTTCCCACTGTGGCAAAGGCTTCAGGCCTGGAAGGACAACAGTGAGCTGAACATGCACTAAGCCAGGACAGAAACCAATTCTAGCTCAGTATATTGCATCGATCCCACAGGGAAATCAGTACCAATGTGGCATCCTACAAGTTCTAATCAAAATAGGCCTGGGTGGACATAAGACATGAAGGCCCAGAGGTTCTGGATAGACCAGCACCCAGTGATTTAGGAGAGTTGACGTCTCCCTAATCCCAGCACTGCTCAAGCCGGGAGTGGGAAAAGAGCTGTGCAGAGAGGATGAGGCCACACACGCCGTGGAACCACAGGGGCAGGGGAGTGGTGAGCCAGCAGCTGCGGCTATGGAGAACCTGGCAGCGATCTAGCACAAGAGCCTGGGACTGAGACTCACTGTAGGCAGTGACACAAGTGACTGCAAAGAACCAGGAAACAATCAATGAAACTGACCTGTAGACCAGTGGGCAACACAACTTAGACAGCAGCCCTAAGGAGAGGAATCTGCTAACCAGAAGTGCAATGACCAAGAGCAAAGGAAGAGACAGAGGACAAGCGTATTACTACTGCCCCTCCTACAAAGGAGCAAACTTCAGAGTTCACTGAGGAAGACACTGAGAAAATGCGGCAGAAAGAATTTTAAAACTTGTTATAAAGATTCTGATCAGAGGAGAGCATAGAGGAGATCAAGGAATTTTAGAAATACATTATACAGGAAATAGCAGCAATGTATCAACTCAAAATCAATTCAAAGCTGAACACAATGGAAAAAAATTAAAAATTCAGTGGAAAGCCTCAATAATAAAGTGAAGGAAGCAGAAAGCATCTCAGAATTGGAAAATATTTGTTTCCATAATGGCAAAACAATTAAAACGCTGGCAATGAATTTCACTCAAACGAACAAACAAAAATGTTCAAGAATTAGGAGACACTATTAAAAGGCCAAATATAAGAGTCATGGAAGTTCCAGTAGGCACAGAAAGAAAAGTTGGGATTAAAGATGTAATCAATGAAATAGTAAATGAAAACTTCCCTAAAATGAAGACGGAATTGGGAAACAACATCCAGGAAGGGCACAAAGCTCCCAACAGAGTTGACAAAAAAGCAAACTGCAGAACATCCCAGTAAAATGACAATAGAAGAATAAATCAAACAATGAAGAGCCTGTTGCTAAAATGACAGATTCAAATGACTAGCTGTCCTTATTAAGCCTAAATGTAAATGGATTAAACTCATCAATGAAGGGTCAGAGTTTAGCAGACTGGATCCAAAACCAAAATCCATCCATCTGTTGACTACAGGGGACACATTTCACCAACAAAGATAGGTGGAAACTGAAAGTGAAAGAATGGAAAAAGATATTCCAAGCTAATGAAAAGGAAAAATAAGGTGACAGAGCCATTTTTATATCAGATAATATAGACTTTGACGTGAAAGACAGTAAAAGAGATGAAGGACATCACATAATGATGAAAGGACCTATTCAGCAGGAAGAGATCACCATAACAAATGCATAACATCAAATGCCAGGGCACCTAGCTCTGTGAGGCAAATATTCATGGACCTAAGGGGAGAAATACACTCTAATACAATAACAGTAAGAATCTGAATAGCCGATTAACATCAGTGGATAGATCGATGGGACAGAAACTCGGCAAAGATACAACAGAACTCACTCAGACACTAGAGCAAATGGACTTACATGATCTCTACAGAAAATTTCATCCTACAGACCAAGAATACACTTTTTAAAATCACTACATCGAACTTTTTCCAGGTTTGACCATGTTATAGGCCACAAAAATGGCCTCAGTGTATTTAAAAATTCAAAATCACACCAGGCATGCATTCATCATCTTGGAATGAAACTGGAGACCAATATATGAAATAGTCCAAAAGACATGTGAATACTTGAAGACTGAATAATATGCTGTACATGAACAGTGGATACCAAAAGATGACAAAGGAGAAACAGAAAACTGCTAGAAACAAATGAAGGCATCAACACAACACATCAAAACTTATCTGACATGATCAAGGCAGTGTTAAGAGGAAAGTTCATCTGAATCAATGCTTCTTAAGAAATCAGGAAAGCACCAAGAAAAAGAGCTATTCTTTCATTTCTAGGTGCTAGAAAAACAACAGCAAAGCAACCCCAACATGAGCAGGAAAAAAGAAATAACCAAAACAAGGGAAGAAATAAACCAAATAGAGAACAAAAGAACAACGTGTAGGATCAATGAATCAAAGAGCTGGTTCTTTGAGAAAATCAACAAAATAGACACTATACTAACCCAACTAATCAAAAAAGGAGGGAAAAGATATGAGACAATGGGATCAGAGACAAAAAAGGAATGTGACAACAGATACCTAGGACATACAGAGAATTATTAGGAACTATTACAAGCAGCTCTATGCCAATAAATCAGACCTAGAAGTAATGGACAGATTTGTGAACACATACCATCTAGCAAAACTGAGTCACGAGGCAATTAAAAATCTAAATAGAGCTCAAACAAGGACTGAGATTGAATCAGTAATCATATCCCTCCTAACCAAGAAAAGCCCTGGAGCACATGGCTTCACTGTGGAATTCTACCAAATGTGTCAAGAAGAATTTACTCCAACCCCCCACAAGTTATTCCAAGCAACAGAAAGGGAGGCAGTCCTTTCAGACTCTTTCAGTGAAGTCAATATTACATAATGCCAACGACAAATGGAGAAAAGAGAACTACAGACCGATATCCCTGATGAACACAGACACAAAGATCCTCCACAAAATACTAGCCAGCATGATCAAGGGCACATCAGTCAGATTATTCATCCAGATCAGGTGGGATTCATCCCTGGCATGCAGGGATGGTTTAACATTCCTAACTCAGTAAATGTGATACACCACATCAACAAATGGAACGAGAAAAACCATATGAGAATCTCAAAAGATGCAGAGGTGGCATTTAACAAGATCCAACACCACTTCATGCTAAAAGCCTTAAACAGGATAGGTATTGAAGGAACATTCTAGAACACAGTCAAAGCAATACACAAAAACCCCAATGCCAGCATCACACGAAAGGGGAGTGATTGGAAGCCTCTTCCCTAAGATCTGGAACTAGACAAGGATGTCCACTTTCACCACTGCTATTCCAAATAGAAGTCCTTGTCAGAGCTATTAGGCAAGAAAAACAAATTAAAGGAATTCAAGTTGGATATGAAGAATTAAAATGATCCCTGTTTGCAGATGACACGATTCTCTACACAGAAACAGAAGATTCCATCAAGAGACTGGGAACCCAGAAGAGAATCTGGGAAGGTAGCAGGATATCAAATTAATGAACATAAAACAATGGCATGAGTATACATAAATAACTCAATAAATAGGAAAAAAATATAAAATAGCAGAGATGAACCTCAAATACCTTGGACTTAACCTAACCACAGATGTGGAAGAACTCTTTAATAAAAATGACAAAGCAAACAAACAAGAGAAATGGAAGGAGACATTAAAAGATGGACGAAACTATCATGTTCCTGGATTGGCAGGATCTACATCATCAGATATCCATATTACCACAGTCGTAAACAGATTCAACATGTTCCTCATCAAAATCCCAACGTGCTTCTCAGAACTACAAAAGGAGATACAAAAGTTCATCTGGAAACACAGGAGCCCACAAATAGCCAATGCTAACCTGAAGCATAAAAATCAAGCCGGAGGAATCACAATTCCAGACCTCGAGACTTAGTACAGGGCTGTGGTCATTGAAACAGAGGAGCAGATCAACGGAGCAGAACTGAAAACGCAGAACACACACGTACAGCCAGTCAGTCTTCAAGAACAGGACTGAAAATAATCCAAGGGTAAGTCTGGTCTCTTCAACAACTGCTGTCGGGAGAACTCAGCAGCAGCCTGAAAAAGTGAAAAGCAAGACACCCACTGGTCACCTTATGCAAAAATCAGCTCTTAATGGATCAAGGACCTAAGTCTGCACCCAGAAACCATCAAACTACTGGAGGAAAACATAGGAAGCACTCTCCAACATCTAGGAATTGGGAAGGACTTCTTAGAAAGTCACCATCCAAAGCCAAAATAAGCAAATGGACTAAATCAAACTAAAATGCTTCTGAACAGCCAGGGAGATAAACAACAAAATGAAGAAGAAACAAACAGAATAGGAGAAAATCTTTGCCACTACACAACCAAGAGGAAACTAATATCCCGGATTTACAAAGAGCTTCAGAAGCTCAATGAGAGCAAAACAAACAAACCTGTGAAGAAATGGGCAAAGGAAATGAACAGATATTTTTCAAAAGAACAAACTGAGACAACGAACAGACATATAGAAAGATGCTCAGGTTCCCCACCTGTCAGGGGAAAACCACACTGAGGTTCTGCCTAACTCCAGTGAGATTGGCCTGCAATCAGAACTGCATTAACAACACCTGCTGGCATGGATGTAGAGAGAAAGGTCCCCTCCTTCACTGTTGATGGGAGTGTGGGCTAGTACAACCACTTTGGAAGTCAGTATGGAGAGTGCTAAGAGAACTGAAAGTTGACCTGCCAAACGACCCAGCTATTCCACTTCTGCGAATATATCCAAAGGACATGAACTCTGCATATGAGAAAGAGATGTGTAATCCTATAGTCACAGCAGCACAATTGAAAATAGCAAAGGTGTGGAAACAACCCAGATGCTCATCGAAAGGGGAGTTGATAAAAGAAACCGTGGTTTATCTATTCCATGGACTATTACTCAGCCAATAAAAAGAATGAAATTCTACCATTTGCAACCAAATGGTTCCCAGCACAGACCATTATGCTCAGTGAAACAATTCATTTCTCAAAGGAAAAATATCCTATGTTTTCTGATATATAAGAGAATTGTCATGCAAATTTGAGAATAGCCCTTTCAATGTCTCAGGTGGGCTTACACTTTTTAAAAATTTTCATTCATTCCAAAATTTTTCATGTTTCTTTTTAAATTTTTTTCCTGACTCATACAGTGGTCACACAATGATGTTTTTTGTTTCAGGAAGGTTTTTTAATTGTTTCAGCAACACATTGGTCATTCAGTAGCATGTTATTTAACTTCATGCTATTGTTAATTATTAATTTTTTCTATTGTTTATTTGATATTTTTTGATCACCGTAATAGAATTTTATGATTCAGTTTCATAGGCCATGGGATTACCCTTACCCACTCCCCAAGTCCCTCCTCCCAAACACTGATTTCCCCTATATCATTGCAATAGTATAGTTCTTCATATCCAGTCATAGTCCATCATTGTGAGCATGAGCAACGGCAGAGTGTCCATCATCCAATTACCATGATACATTGAACACTTTTGTTTGGAATCCATCTTTAATCTGTAAGTACTGATGCATACTGCATTGTATCCTCACATCTGGATGTGACAATCTCCATTACACAATTCCTATACATCCCCTTAAATGAAAAGCCACAATACAAACTCAGAAGAAAAACAGAAATTAACAGCACCATGATGTTAAATAACATAGTACTGAATGACTAATGTGTTGCTAAAGATAAGAAAAAGAATATCAAGAACACTCTTTAAGAAAATGATGCTACTATATGATCAACGAGTCAGTGAAGAATTGAATGAGAAAAAAACTGTTTTGAAAAATGAAACTAAAACCAAAAGATTAAAAACCATGAGATACATTTTCTGTTGATCAGTGAGATATGTCTGTTGCAGTCAACAAATTAGATGGGTTTTCGTTTTTTAATCCAATCCATTTATCTATGATGTTCGATTTATAGGTTTAAGCCGTTTACAATCAGGGCTAACATGAATAGGTGATAGTTTGATCCTGTCATTTTTCTTTGATTTAGTCTTCTGTTGTTATTTTACTGGGATATTTTTCACATTTACCTTTGGTTTTGGTAGGTGTTATTCCTCTTCTCTGTCAAGGCAACATCTTTAAGTATAATTTGTAGGGTAGGTTTGGAAGAGGTGTATTCTTTGTGCTTTTCTGTACTGTGCAAGGATTTTATTTCATTTTCTATGACAAATGATTTGCTGGGTACGTTATTCTGGGCTGATGATTTTTTTTGCTTTTAGAATCTGGATTATGTCACTGCATTCTCTTCTTGCCTGTAGAGTTTCCTGTGAAAGGTCTCCTGTGAGTCTGATTGGAGTTCCTCTATAGGTCAATTTAGATTTTTTCATGTGCACATTTAAAGATCTTTTCCTATGTTCGATTGAAGGTGGCTTGATTATCATGAGTTGTGGCAATAATCGCTTTTATTCAACCCTGTTGAGAGATCTGTGCCCCTGTATCGATGTCTCCCGTCCCACGGAAGAAATCACCCGACACTGGAGGACGTTTCAGAGGCACTTTTATTCCAACCTTCAGTTCCTTCTTTGGGGCAGAAGCCCCTGGCTTATATATCCCTCCTATCCATTAAATCCGTTACCCAGAAGCCTTCAGTTAAGTCAGTTAATTCCGTTATTTCTGTTACACAGAGAACCTCCTCACCCCTCCCCCAAGGCCCCTGGCTATCTCTCAATCCTCCAATCAGCTTACATGCCTGAGGCAAGCAGTAAAGGGCCAATCACAGGGCACTTCCTGAAACCTGTCTCCAAGAGGAAGTAGGGTCCAGGCGCCATCTTAGGGCAGGGCATTGTCAGTGCTCCCAACAACTCCCCCTTCTTGTTTTATTAAGTAAGGGACTGTGCCTGTCTTAGGTGTTCCGAGATCGGGTTCCCCTTACCCGTCATGTGCTAACCACGTGGCTAGGAACATGGCGCCTGTCTTAGGTTGGTGAAGCTGTATCGGATATTTACCCGTCTCTGGCTACCGGTCCAGCATGCCTAGCCAGACTTCTGGGGATTCTCTGTTGTGAAGGGCAAGCACAGCTTGCACTAGCAGCCGCTGTATGAAGCATCCACTGACCCCAAAGAAATAATTAATAAGATAAGGCCCAGGCCTACTATACCGGCCCATTGGCGTGCAAAGGAAAGACCCTTTAGTATCCAATTTGTCCATTGCTCTACCGTGGCAATCTCTACTTTGGTGCTATTTATAGCGGATAACTCTCTGGGCAAATTCAATGCTCGGGACCCATTGGTGACAATAGAAGGAGTAACACACAATCCAGGTAAATGGAGCTTGTATACATACATAAATAGCATTATAAATAATATCATGACTGCACTTAACTTTAACATCTTCCCATATTCTAGAACTATTACTACTATAATTACAATTTTTTATCACTACCTTATCAATAAATGCAAAAGCTGATATATCTGAACATCTACCCCTACTGGTGCACAATACCCAAGCATTCCAGGGCAGGGCAGATACAGATTGAACAGGATTACCATATGTATAATTATTATCAAACTGAACATCCCAAGTCCCATACAAATAAACCGTGTAAATTATCAAACTAAACATCTCGAATCCCATTCAAATAAACTGAAAGGCTTCTAAATAGATTAGCTGCAAGTTGGAAACTGAGAGGACCTCAGATAACATGTCCACCTGTTCTTAAGTCAAGTCCACTCATCAGCTTATGATTAGCAAGCCAGTCCAAACATGTTGGTTAAACTGCTCCTGTGTCTGAAGAACCACAGAGATCTGCCGCACCAGGGCGTTCACAGTCATAACTGCCTGTAGCTATTGCTATTACAGTGGCAGCGGTAACCCCGAAGTCATACTCTGGCCGCAGGTGGACTGACAGGTCTTTTTCTTTAACTGTCATCGTTCTGGGAAAATAGGTGGGCACGCACATCACCACAGCCAGTGGGTACTCAGTTGTATTCCAACATTCTGAAAGAAAACAATCTATTCCACAAGTTAAGTGAATCTCTGCCTAACTAGCATTGCTAACAAGAAACACAAACAGATAAAAGCAATTCTGCAACTGGCCTCCAAAAATCATGGACATTGCTGCTTCCACAGCAGAAACAGAGGCTTCACCTCAAAAGAATTCGTGGTTATACTCTGCATAGGATTTTAGTAGGAATACTTATGTCCTCTAAATGTACTGTTTTTATCTGTGAGAAAATTTTTGGAAAAGGTAAAAGAATGGCCACTATTCCTAAGGTTTAATTAGTCAATACAGTGCAGGGTGATGGTACAGTAGAATTACTAATATTAACACTCACCTGAAAAAATAATAACTAGCTTGTCCTTTGGGGATCTATATTGATCCCTATTCCCCCTTTCTGTTTATATAGCATAGTTTTAATCTTTTTTTTTTTCTACGCTTCCATAGCTTTATTGCCTCATGGCACCATGTTTTAGCCTGTTCATACGCTAACTGCTTTACCAAAGGCATTGCTGACTCCACCTCCCCAAAATTTCTAGAGGCAGTTTGAATAAGTCTAGCTACAAAATCAACATAAGGCTCATTGGCTCCTTGAATAACTTTGGAGAGACATCCCTATAGATCCCCACTGCCTGTTCTAAATTCCACTGGGGGTTTCCTGCAGCAGCATTATGCTGCGCAGTGTCTGAACAAAACTCTTGGTATGCCACCTTCCAAGAAAAAGCATGGGCAGAAATTGAGCTATTTATAAAAAGAGCTCCAGACCCCCAACAGCTGGGGTCACACACCAGACAATCTGATAGTCTGGTTTAAGGGGAAACTGGCAGGAAATATCAGGACCTAAGTGCTTAACAGATACTAATATATAATATATAAAAGCCTAATATACTTGCTTGTCCCATCGATCTTCCGATTCAAATGCCATCATCTTGGCCAGTACCTGAGCTTTCACAAGACTCAGCAGCAGGAGCTTGCCGCACAAGCCTCTCAGGAATCCATCTCGAACCATTTTCGTTTTTTGGGAAAATATAGACTGATCCTCACCCCCAAATGAGGACGGGATCTGGGCCTTGGGTCTGAGGTACCAGGTTGCTTACTCTTATAGGGTTAGTAGAAAGTGAAAACTATCAAATAATAGCTTTACTAAACATTTATCCCAAAGGCCTACTTCCTGTTATAAATGAGACAGGAATACAGGTTAAGAATAAATGTATCAATGATATAATACATTTTAAAAACAACTATTAGTAATTTAAATTACATAAATTTAAGAAATCCATGTTAACTAGTAATCTAATTCAAAGTAAATTAATTTGTAGCAAAGGTTTAAAATCACTTAGATATTTTTACAATCCTATCAGAAAGCTCTGGGATTGTCTGCAGAATTCAGAGCTCAAGGCAACCTGCTTTTGCTGTTGATATGCAAATTATATGTATGCATTAATTTACCTGCTTTTTAAAATGTTTCCTACAGGAAGTTTAATCTTAATTCACAAAAGCTAGAATATTTTCTGACCAACAAACAGACAGTAACACATTATAACAATTTTAAACAATTTATACAGATGACAAACATTAAGACACACGTGCGCACACACATATACACAAACACATGCTTTTGGAGACTTAAGACCTTGAGAAAGAAAAGTCACCGCTATGAAATCTTTTCATCATTGCAAGAATGCGAATTTTAGTCTTCCCAGTAATATAGCTATCCTAAGAATATGTAGTGAACAACCAGATACAACTGTAGAGCTAAATCATTAAAAGTGCAAACTAAAATTTAAACCTTCACAACTCCATGGATGTATACAACAGTTTGACACGACAAAATTTTACTACATTTGGCAATAATCTTAATCCAATCAACCTGATTAACTGTCTCCACAAAACAGGAGATAAATCCATTGGCATTCTTGAAGCCTCATAAGAATACCAAGGGAAACCCTAGAATTGGAAACTTTTGAATTTTTGGATGCCCCTTTAAGGATGGCTAAAAATATCTGGAAGAAGGTTTTTGTTGTTAAGTATAACACATTATAGGTTAGATTTCGTTGTTGACATGAAATCATCACTCAAATACCTTTAAAACAAATACACAATCTTTACCAATTTAAAGCAGTGAGAAGTTTGATAACCAGCCGAAAACACAAGAATTATTTTAAACTATAAAAATGCTTTATATACAATAAATACCACATTAATTTAACTTATACCTTGAAATAATTTAATAGTGAATTACAGTTAACTTCTATAACAAATTATTTGCAATAAAATTTTACATTTTTGAAAACATCACAAATGAAACCTTAAGAATTACAAGAGATAAAATCGTTTTTTTTTTCTTGACCTTTTCTTTCTGATCATACTAAAAAGATATTTAAAAGGTAGAAAACCAGGCAACAGAAAACTTAGGGTCAGGTAATGGAGGTCTGAATGAATCCAAAAGCGGCCACCTGTAGCAATATAAGGCCTGACTAACAAAATCAGCATCCCAAGAACTACTATCAGAGCAAAGCATTTAGCCAAGCTTTTAATGGGCGGAGGATCCTCAGAAGACTCACTTCCAGAGGCCTCTTCCTTATCCTCCTAGTCTGACTCTCCTGACTCACTTAACAATCTCTGCAGCAGGTGCTGCATGCGCACTGTGGAGGACAAATTCCCCATTGCTCTAACCTTTCTCTAGTCACTCAACCGTGAACCTTCTTGTCGCCAACCGCGAACCTTTTTGTTTTTTCTTGTCACTAACCTGCGAACCTGACATGCACGTCCCCCCCTAGTGCGGCTTCCTGAGCAAAAGGCTCAGTTGTAAACTAATTCCCGCTGTAAGCGGCTCCCTGAGCTATCTGTTCAGCTACTTACCTTCCTGGTATTCACCAGCTAACTTCTGTCCGAGTCACGGTACCAGATATTGGTGTCTCCCGTCCCACGGAAGAAATCACCTGACACTGGAGGACGTTTCAGAGGCACTTTTATTCCAATCTTCAGTTCCTTCTTTGGGGCAGAAGCCCCTGGCTTATATATCCCTCCTATCCATTAAATCCGTTACCCAGAAGCCTTCAGTTAAGTCAGTTAATTCCGTTATTTCTGTTACACAGAGAACCTCCTCACCCCTCCCCCAAGGCCCCTGGCTATCTCTCAATCCTCCAATCAGCTTACATGCCTGAGGCAAGCAGTAAAGGGCCAATCACAGGGCACTTCCTGAAACCTGTCTCCAAGAGGAAGTAGGGTCCAGGCGCCATCTTAGGGCAGGGCATTGTCAGTGCTCCCAACACCCCTGCTCTATTCTGTTTCTTAATTCTTTTTCCAGGTTAGGGACATTTTCTCTTATTATTTGATTAAATACATCCTTAATGTTTAATCCCAGCTGCTCTTTCTGTGCCTTCTGGAACTCCAATGACTCTTCTACTTGATCTTTTAATTGTGTCTCTTAATCTTGAATCCTTTTTGTAGGCTGAACTAGCTCTGCTTCCAGTTTTTTGATTGTTTTATCATTGTGACAAGAAATATCTTTTGATTCTGGGGTTCTTTCTTCTGCTTCATTCATTCTAGTATTGAGTCTTTCCACTGGATTTTTGACTTGCTCAATTGCATCCTTCACTTCCAGTAATTCAGTTTGATTTTGTTTCAGTGTTGCTGTTTCCTGTGTGACATACTCCTTATGTTCCTTGAACTCCTGTATGTGCTTCTCATTGTTGATAAGAAGCTTTATAATGAGTTTTCTGAATTCTGTATGCCCCTTTTTCTTGGTGTGTTCATCAGTTAATTCTGAGTTTGGCAAAGGCTTTTGCTCCTTTGCAAGGGAGTCTTCAGTAAAATTCATCGTGCCTCTGTCTCTTCTTTTGCTCTTGGTCATTATACTTCTGGTTAGCAAATTCTTCTCCTTGGGGCAGGTTTCTAAGCTGTGTCACCCACACAGCTACAGTTCAATTTTCCTTAGTGTGGTTGGTACATGTATCTTTGTTTGCAGTCACATATGCTACTCCTTCTAGCAAATTTCAGGTCTGGTCTCTTATGTTAGACTTTCACTACAGTCTGTAGCCCCAGCTCTTGGCTCACCACTCTCCACCTCCTGTTCCAAGGCTGCAGCTTTGTCTGCACAACCTTTCTACACTTTGGTTTGTGTAGTTCCCAGTATTAGAGAGACACCAGGTGTCCTAAGCACTTAGATTGTTTGCAATGCTGATCTTATGGAACCTGCTTCCTGTTAGGTCTGAGGGCAACATGGACCTATTTTGAGTCATAACATGCGAAGGTTTATATTAGTTTCGATGTGATACCAGTACAATGCATTGAGCTTATCAAGTTTGCTCCCAGCTCAATATATGTGCAGCTCACTGTTGTTCCTACATTCTTAAAGCCTTTTCCACATTGTAGAAAACAGCATCTGATGTGCCACTGGTGGAGTTCTGGACCTTCTGATCATTAGGTCTGGCTGCTATCTGGACCTACCTTTGATGAAACCTCTAGGATGCCACATCATTGCAATTCACTGAGCCAGAAATCAGTTCTCTCCCAGCTAAGTGCATGCACAGTCCTGTCCTATAACCTTTGCCTCCCTGAACAGAATGGTACCTGACTCGGCTCTAGTGGGGGTTTGGGCTGTGAAATCCACCCTGTTTCCACAGAGCCTGTTTGGAATCTGTTGCACTGTCTCTGCTCCTGGTCAAATCAAACAAACCAGTAGGGTGGGCAGTCCTTTGTCTGGATTCACCTCCTGAGCTCCTACGGAGTGTCCCTCCCATCCAGTTGCTGGTGGACTTCTGGCCACTGGTAGAGTTCAGATTGCCACTCACTGAATGCCACTGTAGTATATGCACACTGCAACATCACATAGATGTTTCCACTGCTCTCCTGTGTCTATCCTGGTGCCCTTCTGCCATCGGTCTGTCCTCTCCTGTTTTTTGGAATGTTCCCTCTCTGTTTCACCCTGGCTAATGTCTCTTCATCTATTTAAAAATGTCCTTACTGTCTCTACTTCCAAATCAAAGATGGACTCCCAATGAAACTGCTGAATGTATCTTTTTTTTAAATATTTTTATTGCATTTTTTGAATTAATTTATACATTAATTACATTGTATTACGTGACAGTTTCATAGGTACTGGGATTTCCCCCACCCCTCCCCAAACCCTCCACCCATGGTGGATTCCTCCACCCCGTTGCATAACCACAGCTCAAGTTCATTTGGGATTCCCTCATTGCCAGCATATAACAAACATATAGTCCAGCGTCCCATTGTCCAGTCAAGTTCAACACCTTCTCAGGGAGACCCCCTCTGGTCTGAAGCAGAGCCAGCAGAGTATCATTGTACCTGGATTGCTGCTGATGGTATGTTGGAGCTTTTGACGGAGCGGGATGATACTCTGAATGTATCTTGACAACAGGATGCTAGATTCTCTGCCATTTGCCATGCCTACGATGTTAAGGACTATACTATTGTAATGACATGGGAGTAATTGGTGGGATTGGGAGTGGTATTTTGTGGTTTAGGGAAGGGAAACCCCAGAGGCTATAGATCTCTATCATGGACCAATGAAAGAAATATTTTTTTAAAGAAAGAATCATATAATCTCAAGGACAGTATTGTGGTGTTGTGTAAGTTGTGGATTGGGATGCCTGTATCCCATATCAGTATGATTGTTGAGTCCTGTCTACCCTGTTCTTCTGACCCTTCATACTGCTTTTAAGGATTTATTTGTTTTTATTGGAAAGGCAGATATACATAAAGAAGGCTAGATAAAGATCCTCCATCTGCTGGTTCACTCTCCAAATGGCCTCAATGGCTCGAGCTGAGCTGATCTAAAGCCAGGAACCAGGAGCTCCCTCTTCATCTCCCATGTGGGTGCAGGATCCCAAGGACTTGGGACATCCTCTGCTGTTTTCCCAGACAACAAGCAGGGACACGAACTGGTGCCCATATGGGGTGCTGGTGCTTACAGGAGAGGATTAGCCAGTTGAGTCATCATGCAGGTTTCTGATCTGCCTCAGTGCTAATGAGACAGCACTGCTGTGGGTGATGACCCAGTATTTTGGGTTCCTGTCACCTTTGTGGGGAACCCAGCTGACTCCTGGCTTCAGCCTGTCCACCCTGGTTGTTGTAAGCATTTGGTGAGTAAACCAGTGAATGGAAGTTTCTTTGTCTTTCCTTCTTTCTTGGTTATACTGCCTTTCAAATAGATGAGTGAATGAATGAATGAATAAATAAGTATTATAAAAGAAAGGTAGTAGTGATTACACAAATGGATGGGAATGAAATATCAAGTAGTGGTTACATATAATAAAAATAACTCAAAAGTTAACTACTAAATTATTTTTTCGTTATTGATTTTTGAGTGTTACGTTCTTTGTCTTATTTTCTATGATCGAATGTAGTAGGTGCAGGGGTGCACCCCTCCCTCTCCCATCCTCCCTCTGCTTTCCCGAGGCAGCACATTCTGTTCATGGTGTCACGGCACTGGAGTCCCACGCTAATAGTTATAAGTTTAACATTGTACATTTCACTGATAAGAATGTATGTGCATATTTATTTATTTATTTATATTTTGTACTTTGCATAAAGGCTGCCCTGTATCAGAGGGAGCATGTGATGTTTGTGTTATTTTTTCCCCACTTTTTGAAAACATTGAAAAAAACTTTTAAAAAGTGTGACATTTCTGAGATCTACTCTCATCCCACTGGCTTCAGGGAAATTCATGTTTTTTAAAGGTTATTTATTTTTACTGGAAAGGCATATTTACAGGGAGAAGGAGAGGCAGAGAAAAAGATTGTTCATGCACTGGTTCACTCATCAAAAGACTGCAATGGCTGGAGCTAGGCTGATCCAAAGCCAGGAGCCAGGAACTTCTTCCAGGTCTCCCCCATGGGCCCAGGGTCTTGAGATTTTGGGCCATCCTTCACTGTTTTTCCAGGTCATAAGCAGGGAGCTAAACTGGAAGTGGAGCAGCCAAGACATGAACCGATGCCCAAATGGGTTCTTGGCACTTGCAAGGGGCAAGGTTTAGCCAATTACGTGATTCTTCATCTGGCTCCCTGGAGTTGGCAGGCTAAACTTCCTAACTTGGGAGGCCTGGGGACTGACCTCCTGTGCATGGAGGGGACACGGGCAGCAACATCACCCTAGGCCCTGGGGGAACACACTTAGCAGTTATATTTCATTATCATTTTATCCAATGTTTATTGTGTCCGGGCTGTGAAGTATAGGGAGTTGGAGAAGAAAGCAAGACCTTTTTTATGTAGCAAATTAATGAAACTGCACAGGGAGCATCCTACTCGGATTCCTCCAGCGAAGCAGCGGCATCAAGATGGCACTTCTGTTGTTTAATCCAGTCACCATTTCAATTATTATCAGCATTCCTTGGGCCTATTATTACCCTTCTCTATTAATGCTCCCTTCTTTGGAATCCCAAGCAGTCCACTGTCCTCATTTTGTTTCTATCACTATGACATTTCAACTCCTTTCACTGACTGAGAACTAAATATATGCCAGACCCTGTGATCATTGCTTATGTAGGGGCTTTTAGTGACTTTTAAAATATTCAGTATGATATTTAATTATATAATATTTATAAAATAATACTTCCAATAATGCATATGCAGTGGTACAATTGTCATTTTCATTTCACAGACTAGGGAGCTAAGTGATAAAAAAAAAAAAAAACTTACACAATTTTTTGAGATCCAAAGTAATGACAGGTTTTGGTATTAAGTAATTTGGGCATTCAGAAAGAAATTGATGACTAGATAAAAATAAAAATCTTGTTTCTTGATTTTTGTTTTTGGTAATAAAACAAGTAAAATTTGAAAACTGTCCAAATATAAGTAAAATCTTGTAGAATTTTTGCAGTGAGATAAATTCATTAAGAGACACATCTGTTGGGCCTGGCATGATGGTTCAGTGGCTAAATCCTCACTTTGCAAGTGTGGAATACCATATGCGCGCTGGTTTGTGTCCTGGGTGCTCCACTTCCCATCCATCTTCCTTCCTGGAAAAACAGTAGAGGACAGCCCAAAGCCTTGACCCTGCACCAATGTGGGAGACCCAGAAGAGACTCCTGGCTCCTGGCTTCAGATTGGTTCAGCTCTGGCCACTGCTGTTACTTGGAGAGTGAACCAGCAGATGGAAGATTTTTCTCTCTGTATCTTCTCTCCATCAACATGATCTGTTTTTTCTAATAAAGAAATCTTAAAATATAAAAGAGACACATCTATTAATACAAACACTGATATATCCTTTTACTTCAATGTATATCCTAATTGAAGTCATTATAGGTTATTGAATTTCAATTCTACCTCTAATTCTATTTTCTATTACATTTAATTGGTCTTCTTTTAATGCACAGCACTGGACATCTTAACTGCAAGAATTTATTAGTGAGTAGAATTTTCATTACCATTTCCACTCTATACTTGGAAAAAAGCTTGGTAGAAAAAATATATTTCTGAATCATTTTATTACAGAAATTTCTCACCTTGTAGACATCACATCTTGTTAACACATTTAGGAAGTACGCATCAGCTAATATTGAAAAATAACCAGCTACTATTTTTTTATTGTATTATGATGAGTATAGGATATGGTACATTTATGAATTGTAAACCAGGAATAGTTGGTGTTCTCTTGAGTGGAAGTTTGTCATATTTTTTTCTCTTCACTCTGATATATTTTATGCCAGTTATGCAATTATAATAGTGTCTCAGTATTACTGTGTGGCAGTAATGGGAAAAGTGGATTTATGGAATATTTCTGTACTCTGGACAAAGGTGAAACTGGCTCTGTGATTACCGCACCACCAAGACTTCGTTCAGTATCATGTAGCAAAGTGGAATATGATAGAACTGAATTGAAGTGAAAATGGGTTCTTGGAAGATGCTCCCCTTCCTAGCCCCTCGTGTGTGTGTGTGTGTGTGTGTGTGTGTGTGTGTGTGTGTGTGACCATTGTGCATTAGCTATGTTCTTGTTCATTAATGTACTCAATCAACTCAATGGTATTGACTGAATGAAGATTCATTCAACATACACCTTTGAACAATATGGTGATTCACCATGTAGAAGCAACATCTACGAATTAATATAAAAACATGTGCTTGAATCTAATGTAGGATTTCCATAAAGGTTCTAATTGTCTTGTTAGAATGATCATGGCTTTTATTTGTTAAGCATCCAGGGAAATGTTTGTGTGAGTACATTTCATATTTCAACTTATCTTATATCACCAAAAGTGTTTGTCTTTTTTTCTTTAAAGTGATTTGATTTATCAGCACAAAGACGTGCAAGATAAGGACAATAGAGTAGAAAATCAGAGTAAAGAGAGAAAAGAAGATGAGAACAGCTAGCTCTGTGGTAGTTTATGAAGTTGAACTTGGCTTTGTCTCAGAGCTTCCCAGCATTCAAGGGGAAAAAAATAGTGAAATGGGATTACATAATATCAAAGCTTTTCGCCCCTGATTATGTCATAGCAAAAAAGAAATGATGTAACTATGTTAAGGACCCGGGGAAAGCAGGGGAGCCTGCTTTGTGAAGACTGTGCGACAGCCAACCTGCTGGCTGAAACTATTCACGTTGGCCGTCCCTGCAACATACTGGGGCACATGCCTAGGCTACACTGTCATGTAGAAATCTTACTTCCGTCACAGCATCAGAGTGGGGAAAGTGTCTCCTTCCCTGGGGGGGAGGGGGATGCCCTTCTTAGGTCTTAAGTCTAAAAGATGGAGCTAACATCAGCACACTCATTCACTCTGGATGTGAATTAATGTCATGATTTGGCGTTAGTAAGGATGATCTTTGTTTATACGTTTGTTTGGCGTTAGCTGTTTCTAGGCTGGGTCTCATCTCCACTTCCAGCGTCATGGCTTCTGCAAAGGAATTTCTTAGAACAGGAGCTGTAGAGTTCCCTCCCTGTCTCCTTAGAAGACACATCCTTTTCCCAAGGAGAGCCTGAAGGCTAGCCAGTTCTGCCCTGCTGGCAGGATGTGGATTTGCTGTGCTGTTGCCCTTCTAAGCCCTGTGAATGCTTCTGAAGGGCAGGGCACTTCAACTTGATGCCTGCAGGAAAAAGAGGCAAATTTTCATATAAATGTAGAGTTTAGCATAGGGAACAGATATGCCTGCTTCCAAGGTGTGCAAGTTGGAACGGGCAGTATTTTGGAAACAAACATAGGCATAGTCAGCTACTAAGAGACCAGCAGCATCGTGGAGCACGCCTCCCTCCCGGAGGATCTTGCCGCAGACATGGAAAGGAGCTGCTAAAAGCAAGGGAAACTCAAAATGAGGCTGATAGCCCATGATGGCCGGCAAACTATAAACACCAAATGAGGCTGGTAGCCCATGATGGCCGGCAAACTATAAACACCAAATGAGGCTGGTAGCCCATGATGGCCGGCAAACTATAAACACCAAATGAGGCTGGTAGCCCATGATGGCCGGCAAACTATAAACACCAAATGAGGCTGGTAGCCCATGATGGCCGGCAGACTATAAACACCACACCTTCCCAGAAACTGGAAGAGCAGTGACCACCTTCAGCTATGGCCATGAAAAGCAGACACAGGCCGAAGATGTGTCCTCAGGCAACTGGGCTGAGAGTTGAGGGAGCCCCATTGTAAGTGCTAGTATTTACTGCAGAGATGCTAATGTTTCCTGGTAGAGAAGTGTTTAAAACATTCAGCTTAAAGCAGTGTGGTTTTTTCCTACTTTTTTTTTTTAAGTAGTTTCATGAATTAGGAAAAGTATCTTCACTGATGTGAGCTGTTGGCTGCTCTTAAGGATCATCTCATTGTGACTGCAGAAACCACCGCAGGAAACGAAGACATTTCCAAGGTGTGATGCACTGAATTCTGTCTCTCCATCTCCAAATAAAAATTGTGCAGTGTACCTTCTGGAACTTTCCTGTTTTGTGAAATGGAACCTTCCAAGAGGTGATTAAGATGAAGTGAGGTCATTAGAGTAGCTCCTAATCCAGTAAAACCGATAATCTTGTAAGAAGAGGAGATTAACAGAAAGACATGTGAGAAGGCAGCCCTCTGTATCCAAGGAGAGAGGCCCCACCAGAGGCGAAGCCTGTGGACACTTCAGTCTTAGACTTCCACCTTCCAAAAGTGTTAAAAAGATAGCTTGCTGAAGCCACCCAGTTTGTGGTATTTTGGTACAGTTGTACTAGCAAATTAGCACACAGGACAGGAGATGGAAAAGCAACCCAGGAGCTGTTTTCTCATTGTTAAAAGACGGATTGCTAATACATTGGTTGCAGAGAATAAGGGCCAGGACTCTCTCCTGAAGGTGGCTGAAGATGCAGTGCTCCTTGGTTTGAACCAGAGGGCCTTGCTGGCTGGCCTGTGGCTCCTTGGCAACAGGGGGGCGCCGTGGTGGCGTTTTCTGTGTGCCCCGTGGGCGGCAGCAAGGAGCTGCTGCCGGATAGCTGCCTGGCTTTAGCCTGTCCTCATTTTTCACAATGAAGAAGAAAGTAGATTCAGCAAACAGTAAGCTAGAAATCTTGCCTTCCATCAGGAGTCTAGGAAGAATTTACTGAAGGGGTTTTTTAAAGGATGTGGGATTCTTTATAAAATGAATCATTGGTTAGCAACAAGTCCTTGTTGCACTCAGCCTCTCAGCGTAACCAGTTCTTCTGATGGCACTAAGCACACTGCCCGGGACTGCAAGTCCTCTGTGTCTGCCTCCCCCTTCCCTCTCTGCGAAGAGCTCTTCCACCTGTCTCTCTGGCCTTTTCTGTCCCAGGCCCTTCAGAGGGATCGGAGTAATTGTCACACTGGACAAGCGTGTTTACTGTTAGTATTAGGAGTCCTTAATATTTGTTTACAGGGCTATCTCCCCTACCCTGGCTGATGTTGGAAGTCCCATTCCCTGTTTCCCAGAAATTACAGGAAATTAAAAACTGTGTGAGACAGTGTGAGATTTCTCCTGTTCAGTCTGACTCCTGTTCAGTCTGCTCAGGCTTCTTCACATGTCTAGGAGCTGACTTCCGGCTGGCCGAGAGTGGTCCCCAGGGCGCGGAGGAGAGACGAACAGATTCCTAGGCCTCCGAATGGCTTGGGTCTGCTGAAAGCTCACATCATCCATGGAAAATGAGTTTGTGAAAAAAGCTGTGTATACATCCCAGGCTCTTTTGCACCAAGAGTTAAAGGGAGAGGAGAGACAGGGAGATCTTCCATCTGCCAGTTCACTCCCGAAATGGCCACAAGGCCCAGGGCTGGGCCAGGCCAGGAGCCATGAACTCCTCCATGAACCTCGTGGAGTCCTGCCGTATATGGTATTTTCACTTGCTGATGCAATTGTGTCCCAGCTTTCATAATGTGCTTGGGGAGGCTGGGGTTCAGCTAACTATATTCCTCAGACTCCTTTGTCATTGGTCTCCTGTTGGAGTCTGCCGTTGGAGGGCCCTGCAAGAGAAACACAAGGGAGCGGGAGTTGTTCCTTTCCGCTCCTTCCTACTTCATTACTCCTTCAGCAAGAAAGTGTGACTCCAGCTTCCAGCTCCCTTCTGAACTTACCTGTCATACTCCTTGGAGGAGCCAGCACACTTCTGGCATTATTCCTCGTGTAACTCATGACCCAAACACCTTCAGCCTGGTCACTCGTGCCAGCGCTGTGTCACTGGAGATGAAGTTTCTGATGCACGCCTTCAGGAGCCACATTCAAGCTGGGAGATGAGGCAGTAGCTGAAGAGAAGGGCATGAGATGAAGGGAGGAGCTTTGTTCTGAGATGGCCAGACATTTTTCATTAATTGCTGATGGCAAGAAGAAATGATAAAGAAGCCACGGTTCAGAAGGCACCCTGAGTGACGTTGTGTTGAAAAGGGCAAGGCACATTTGCTGAAGCAGAGGCACAAGAGGTTGTGCAACCAGGAGCAGGAAACTTTTATGCGTATGATGCGAGGAATCTCCTGGCCTTTGTTAGGTTGGAATAGGTCATTGTCATGGGGTGAGGGAGGCGTGGGACCGTGTGCAAGTTTGCAGGGAGAGCAGGTGAGAAAAGGCTCTTTGGGAAAAGCAAAGGCTGACGGGGTTATTAGGAGCCTGGAAGGTCCCTCTGAAGTTGGATCTGCAAGGGTAACAGTTTCCCCTCCTGTGTAGCTATTTCGTTTAGATTCTGTTTCATTGTATGGAGCGAGTGTAGAGGAAACAGGAGCAGGGTGCGGAGTAAACGTGGAGGAATGTGAAGAGTGAGAAAGATTTGAGTAAGTAGATTGTTTTCTTCTAGCAATCTTACAATGCAAAAGAGAGGAAAGGGAGATATTGGAGTGTAAGGCAATGGACTATTTTATCTCTCCTGAAAAGGGAGAGAGAGTGAAGAGGGCTACAGAGAACTAAAGGGAACTAAACGGAAGTGCGGAAGGACCCGAGGCCCTGAGGAGACCCAAGGGTGATCTCTCCGGGGACTCTTGTACAGCGACGGGAAGCCTGGGAGGGTGGCCCCAGAGGACCTGAGGTTTGCTGTACCACTTTGCTGATTCTGTCCAGGTGACAAGCATGCAGCTGAGCAGCTAAGGCAGGGTAGGTGCTAGGGCTCACATGTGCTTTTGCTCTGTCAAAACTTGCAGCCAGTAAGCTCACAGTGTGGGCAGGTGGAGCCTTCTAAGCAGGTCCTGGAGGCTCCACCTACATAGGCTGACGTCTTGTGACGTCTTTCTCATGAGACTGGGTTCAGGATGCTGGGTCCTTAGCAGGTGAGCTGGCCTCTCCCGTCACCGCCTCACACACGTGTTCTGTTCACACTGCTTTCCCTTTCCTTTCCCCACCAAGTGCTGCTCAACAGCCACCAAGTCTTGGGCTTTCTAGTCTCTAAAACCTTGAGCCAAAGTAAAGCTCTTTCCTTGATCAGTCGCCCAGACTCAAGTATTCCGTAATAGCAATAAAAAGTAGGCTACAGTAAATGAGAAAAAACTTATCAAGTAATAGAATGTCAGTGAAGCAAGAGATACTCAATTTTAGTTGCTGTAATAATGGGGTCTGTGTGTACTTTATATTGTACACATTCAACAGGTTTTCTCAGGCATTGTGTATTTGTGTTCATATAATGTATATTTGTGTCACTAGAAACTCAACAAAATCTCATTCCCATCTGAATACTATTTTTAATGAAATAAGGAGATGGAACTTTTTCTTTCTCTCTTTCCTTCCTTCCTTTCTTTCTTTCTTTCCTTCTTTCTTTTTTCTTTTCTTTCTTTGCTCAGGAAGATAAGATCAGTGTTTTTGGTAGGTGCCACCACTGTGGTTTGGATGGTTTAAGACATTCTGCCAAAGTGGGCTAATGCTAACCTCAAATCGTAGCATCCTAGCTATTATAAGACAGTCTTCTCTGAATTTCTTCTTCCACAGAACAATGCCATTTCTTTATTTTCATTTATCCCTTTGAGTCATGAATCGGTCATTTCTGAGATACGGCACAGGCTGCGGGGTGTGGGATTGGGACAGCAGTGGTGAGAGAGAAGGGAAGTGCCTGCCGCCTGAGTGCGCATCCTTCCTGTTCCACAGCCACAGGAAAGTGATGCCTCTTCGCTCCCCACTTCCCCCACCACGCCTCTTCTCCCTTACGTAAAGTAAAGTAACATTGCGGTTAGACCAGCACCTCTTGCCTCAGGCCCACTCCCTCAAGTTTCTTGTTCCTACAATCTCCTGACTGACAAAGTTAGTCATTTTCATGTTGATTAGTGCCTAGGGAATTTGGAAGCTTTGCTGTAGAAGTCATATTTGTTCAGAGTTGTGTCCTGTGCAATGTTCACTGCAAACTGCGGTAGATGCCTTTAGCCATCTACTCTGTATTCATTGACACCCGTACGCGATGTCTGCCCCTCGCGCGGAGGCTTTATTCACTATGCCACAATTTCAGCCCCTGAAAGTTATTTATAAAAGACCTAGGTCTAAAATTTTAACAATAAATTTGAGAGGAAACAACTGAATTAACTTTCACTGGATGAATGGCTAGACAAATACTAGTGTATCTGTATGATGACTTACTGTTTAGCAATAAGAAACTAATTAACCATTGATTTATGCATCAGCTTGAGGGATCCCAGAGTTATCAAGTTTAATGAAAAGAGCTAATCTCAAAAGGTAATGTACTGATTCCATTTACATAACACTCTTAAAATGCCCCAAGTACACAAGTGGGCCAGGGTAGGGAGGTGTGATTACAGAAGAGGAGAGTGGGGAGTCCTTTTACACTTACAGAAGTTTGTGCTCCTATTGCGAAGGTGCTTGTGAATGTGGTGTCAGAGTTTATGGAAGTACACAAAGGCGCACCACAGAGGGTTGTGTGTAAGACTGTGCAACACAGTCCTGCCCATGGTGTCATTTAGCAGCGTCAGTTTCCTGCTCTGGGCAATGCATTACGTTTCCATTGGTGGTCACCACCCTCAGGAAGTAAACACAGCCTACGCAAGACTCTGTACTTCTCAACCATCTATGACTATGGTTGTTCAAAAGAAAGCATTTGGTTTTTCCTATTTTTTAAAGATTTATTTATCTTTGTTGGAAAGGCAGATATGAAAGAGAAGGAGAGACAGAGACAAAGATCTTTCATAACCTGGATTGCTCCCCAAGTTGCCACAATGGCTGGATCTGCGTGGATGTGAAGCCAGGAGCCTCCTCCAGGTCTCCCACGTGGGTGCAGGGTCAAGGCTTTGGGCCATCCTCTACTACTTTCCCAGGCCACAAGCAGGGAGCTGGATGGGAAGTGGAGCAGCCAGGATACAAACTGACTCCCATGTGGGATCCTGGCACTTGGAGATGGAAGATTAACCAGTTGAGCCATAGCACTGGACCCTGAAAGAATAAGTTTTAAAAGTAAATTTGAGAATAACAAAAGTTATTCCTAAAATAATGGCATCCTCATTCATTTGCCTTCTTATGGAGAGGTTAAAAAAAGAGCCACTTGATTCCAAAAACAGTGTTCCCTAAGGAGAAGTGAGAAAAAGGCTCGGTGACTAGTTGGCTGGTATCAGCCTTGCTCTTGTTACACACATTCTATGATTGTCATTCTCTTTAGATTCTGCTCTCTCTTTGTACTGAACTTCCTGCATCTGAGCTCTCACCTGGTCAGGTGGTGACTGGGCGTGACTGGCAGCCCAGACCCCGACCACGTACCCAGTCCCTCCCAGACTGCACCATGGGTCTGGGGCCTGGTCTGTATTTTCATTATCTGATGTGCCTCTCATCCCTCACACTTCAGCACTGCTTTCTTGTCCACCGTTCTGAATCCAGCGCTTCTGTCCCTGCGGAGTGCAGACATTTTCTGTCCAACCACTCATCACACTTGGTAGTCAAATCATTTCCTACCCACTCCCTGCTAGACAATCAGCTCAGCAAAGGTCTAGTTATTTTCTTCCTAAGGGGCATGAACCATGTGCTCCTGTGAGCTTGGTATGATCTGACGTTGGAACAGGCAAGGGCAAAGGAACCCAAGTGAGGCCGGCGTGATGGAAAATGAGCAAAGGGAAACACCATGGGTGAGTGGAAGAGGGCAAAGAAAAACCATGGGTGATGAGGAAAAGGGTGAAAGAGGCTTGGGACTTGCAAAATGATACCAAGGCCTACAGTCTTTTAACGGGTTCGCCTTTTATTCTGAGGGATGGGAAACCTCTGCAGGGTTTTGAACAAAAAGACATGATCTGACAAATTTCGAAAGTATATGCCTGGATCCTGAACATCTTTCTAAATTAAACCTGAATGAGGGAACGGGGGTGTTAGTTACCAAAAACCTAAATTCTCACACCTGCTACATTTCTCTGGTGTTTCACTTGGGTCACATCCTCTGGTTCCAGCATTTACTGCACTTCAGAAATTAAGAAACCAAGGCTGTGTGAGATTTTAAGGAGTTACCCAAGATTGTATAATTAGCAACCTGTAAATGTTGGACGCAAACCTATGTCATTCTCTAACCATTCTGTCCTACTTTTGCAGCATGAAATCTGAATTAAAGAGTGGCACTAGTGCAGGCTGGAGATGGTAGCCTTCATATTGTCAGAGACTGTGAGAGGACATGATTATGGGTTTGTCTGTCTAGTCCTCTTTCCCTTCCCGCCAGTCGGTCCAACAGGACGTCCCCAGGGTACAGGTAGGCACCCACTGTGGGGACATGGTCTTCCAGTGGTCGGACTATGGACAAACTGGATCCCATCAGGTCAATGAGACGTTTTTCTTTTGGAGTTTTGACTGAAACTCCAGAAGAGTAATTATTTTTGGGTGTTTTAGCGATGGCCAATATGGTCAGGGGAAGCCAGTTCACAAGGGGCAGAAAAATACTCACATGCACCTGGTGTGCTTCATTACTCATCCGGAAGTGCTTGCAACAACACAGCCCAGAGCAGTGACGGAAGGCAGAAATGAATGCTCCTCTGCATAAATACACCGGGTATGTCAATATTAACTGTCTCAAAAGAGGCTCGAGGATACATAAGAGTAGAATCCCCACCAAGAAGTACACTGTATTAAATAGAAATTATCCTGTGCTAGGCATGTTTCTGAATCAAGGAAAACGACCTCTACTGTTCTTCATTTTCTCCCAAGTCACTCTTTAAAAATCAGCCAAAAAAAAAAAAAGCCTTTGAAGTCCATGTGTAGCTTTATTTCATAATACATGTTTTCTGCAAATATTTGAAGATCCCGTCGTATGTTTGGATGTGAAAGATTTTGCGCCAAAATAAGCTTTTTTAAATGATATTTTCCACCAACTTTATGAAGTACTATCATATGTAAGACTCTGCTCCCCCATGAAAGGAGATTAGAGTCAGAGGAAGAACTGTTCTTTTAATTTGAAGATATTAGAAGGTGTAAACAAAATAATTTTGTTTCTAAAATCCCCTTAGCAACACATAAAAGACTTTATGAATCTACATCTTATTCAATATTTGTTATTATTAGCCTTTTTACTATATTTTTAAATATCTTGAAATTATTTATTTACTTATTTATTTATTATATTATTCCATGATACAGTTCTATAGACTCTGGGATTTCCAGTCCCTTTCTAAACCCATTTCCCCATTGATTTCCCTCATATGACAATAGCATAGTCCCTCATAAAAAGTCGTAAGTCTATCATTCTACTATTGAAGTGTATACTAGCAAAGTAGGCATGGGCAATGGCACAGAATCCAGCATCCTGATGTCAAGATACATTTGACAGTTACATTGGGACTCCATTTTGACTTGGAAGTAGACATGCATACTTCATTGTATCTTCACATCTGTATGTCACAGTTTCTATTATACAATTACTATACATCCCTGTAATTAAAAAGCCATAAAACTAAATCAACAAGAGAGAAAACCAAAAAAAAAAATATATATAACAACATGAAGTTCAATAACATGCTAATGAATGACCAATGTGTCTCTGAAGAAATAAAAAGCAAAAGCAAAGAGGCAAATAATGCTATTGCATGACCTATAACTCAGGGTGGAAATTATAAGAAAAATGAAAAATTTTAATGAATAAAAATAAAAACAAAAATGTCAAAGAGACAGTATTGAAAGAGCTATTTATATCATATTTGAATGACAGTTCTCTTATATCAGAGAGAAGATATGATATTTGTTTTTCGGTGGTTCTGTAGTTGGGCCCATTTGGTTGCAAATGGTAGAATTTCATTCTTTTTATTGGCTGAGTAATAGTCCATGGAATAGATAAACCACGGTTTCTTTTATCAACTCCCCTTTCGATGAGCATCTGGGTTGTTTCCACACCTTTGCTATTTTCAATTGTGCTGCTGTGACTATAGGATTACACATCTCTTTCTCATATGCAGAGTTCATGTCCTTTGTATATATTCGCAGAAGTGGAATAGCTGGGTCGTTTGGCAGGTCAACTTTCAGTTCTCTTAGCACTCTCCATACTGACTTCCAAAGTGGTTGTACTAGCCCACACTCCCATCAACAGTGAAGGAGGGGACCTTTCTCTCTACATCCATGCCAGCAGGTGTTGTTAATGCAGTTCTGATTGCAGGCCAATCTCACTGGAGTTAGGCAGAACCTCAGTGTGGTTTTCCCCTGACAGGTGGGGAACCTGAGCATCTTTCTATATGTCTGTTCGTTGTCTCAGTTTGTTCTTTTGAAAAATATCTGTTCATTTCCTTTGTCCATTTCTTCACAGGTTTGTTTGTTTTGCTCTCATTGAGCTTCTGAAACTCTTTGTAAATCCGGGATATTAGTTTCCTCTTGGTTGTGTAGTGGCAAAGATTTTCTCCTATTCTGTTTGTTTCTTCTTCATTTTGTTGTTTATCTCCCTGGCTGTTCAGAAGCATTTTAGTTTGATTTAGTCCATTTGCTTATTTTGGCTTTGGATGGTGACTTTCTAAGAAGTCCTTCCCAATTCCTAGATGTTGGAGAGTGCTTCCTATGTTTTCCTCCAGTAGTTTGATGGTTTCTGGGTGCAGACTTAGGTCCTTGATCCATTAAGAGCTGATTTTTGCATAAGGTGACCAGTGGGTGTCTTGCTTTTCACTTTTTCAGGCTGCTGCTGAGTTCTCCCGACAGCAGTTGTTGAAGAGACCAGATTTACCCCTGGATTATTTTCAGTCCTGTTCTTGAAGACTGACTGGCTGTACGTGTGTGTTCTGCGTTTTCAGTTCTGCTCCGTTGATCTGCTCCTCTGTTTCAATGACCGCAGCCCTGTACTAAGTCTCGAGGTCTGGAATTGTGATTCCTCCGGCTTGATTTTTATGCTTCAGGTTAGCATTGGCTATTTGTGGGCTCCTGTGTTTCCAGATGAACTTTTGTATCTCCTTTTGTAGTTCTGAGAAGCACGTTGGGATTTTGATGAGGAACATGTTGAATCTGTTTACGACTGTGGTAATATGGATATCTGATGATGTAGATCCTGCCAATCCAGGAACATGATAGTTTCGTCCATCTTTTAATGTCTCCTTCCATTTCTCTTGTTTGTTTGCTTTGTCATTTTTATTAAAGAGTTCTTCCACATCTGTGGTTAGGTTAAGTCCAAGGTATTTGAGGTTCATCTCTGCTATTTTATATTTTTTTCCTATTTATTGAGTTATTTATGTATACTCATGCCATTGTTTTATGTTCATTAATTTGATATCCTGCTACCTTCCCAGATTCTCTTCTGGGTTCCCATAGTCTCTTGATGGAATCTTCTGTTTCTGTGTAGAGAATCGTGTCATCTGCAAACAGGGATCATTTTAATTCTTCATATCCAACTTGAATTCCTTTAATTTGTTTTTCTTGCCTAATAGCTCTGACAAGGACTTCTATTTGGAATAGCAGTGGTGAAAGTGGACATCCTTGTCTAGTTCCAGATCTTAGGGAAGAGGCTTCCAATCACTCCCCTTTCGTGTGATGCTGGCATTGGGGTTTTTTGTGTATTGCTTTGACTGTGTTCTAGAATGTTCCTTCAATACCTACCCTGTTTAAGGCTTTTAGCATGAAGTGGTGTTGGATCTTGTTAAATGCCACCTCTGCATCTTTTGAGATTCTCATATGGTTTTTCTCGTTCCATTTGTTGATGTGGTGTATCACATTTACTGAGTTAGGAATGTTAAACCATCCCTGCATGCCAGGGATGAATCCCACCTGATCTGGATGAATAATCTGACTGATGTGCCCTTGATCATGCTGGCTAGTATTTTGTGGAGGATCTTTGTGTCTGTGTTCATCAGGGATATCGGTCTGTAGTTCTCTTTTCTCCATTTGTCGTTGGCATTATGTAATATTGACTTCACTGAAAGAGTCTGAAAGGACTGCCTCCCTTTCTGTTGCTTGGAATAACTTGTGGGGGGTTGGAGTAAATTCTTCTTGACACATTTGGTAGAATTCCACAGTGAAGCCATGTGCTCCAGGGCTTTTCTTGGTTAGGAGGGATATGATTACTGATTCAATCTCAGTCCTTGTTTGAGCTCTATTTAGATTTTTTAATTGCCTCATGACTCAGTTTTGCTAGATGGTATGTGTTCACAAATCTGTCCATTACTTCTAGGTCTGATTTATTGGCATAGAGCTGCTTGTAATAGTTCCTAATAATTCTCTGTATGTCCTAGGTATCTGTTGTCACATTCCTTTTTTGTCTCTGATCCCATTGTCTCATATCTTTTCCCTCCTTTTTTGATTAGTTGGGTTAGTATAGTGTCTATTTTGTTGATTTTCTCAAAGAACCAGCTCTTTGATTCATTGATCCTACACGTTGTTCTTTTGTTCTCTATTTGGTTTATTTCTTCCCTTGTTTTGGTTATTTCTTTTTTCCTGCTCATGTTGGGGTTGCTTTGCTGTTGTTTTTCTAGCACCTAGAAATGAAAGAATAGCTCTTTTTCTTGGTGCTTTCCTGATTTCTTAAGAAGCATTGATTCAGATGAACTTTCCTCTTAACACTGCCTTGATCATGTCAGATAAGTTTTGATGTGTTGTGTTGATGCCTTCATTTGTTTCTAGCAGTTTTCTGTTTCTCCTTTGTCATCTTTTGGTATCCACTGTTCATGTACAGCATATTATTCAGTCTTCAAGTATTCACATGTCTTTTGGACTATTTCATATATTGGTCTCCAGTTTCATTCCAAGATGATGAATGCATGCCTGGTGTGATTTTGAATTTTTAAATACACTGAGGCCATTTTTGTGGCCTATAACATGGTCAAACCTGGAAAAAGTTCGATGTAGTGATTTTAAAAAGTGTATTCTTGGTCTGTAGGATGAAATTTTCTGTAGAGATCATGTAAGTCCATTTGCTCTAGTGTCTGAGTGAGTTCTGTTGTATCTTTGCCGAGTTTCTGTCCCATCGATCTATCCACTGATGTTAATCGGCTATTCAGATTCTTACTGTTCTTGTATTAGAGTGTATTTCTCCCCTTAGGTCCATGAATATTTGCCTCACAGAGCTAGGTGCCCTGGCATTTGATGTTATGCATTTGTTATGGTGATCTCTTCCTGCTGAATAGGTCCTTTCATCATTATGTGATGTCCTTCATCTCTTTTACTGTCTTTCACGTCAAAGTCTATATTATCTGATATAAAAATGGCTCTGTCACCTTATTTTTCCTTTTCATTAGCTTGGAATATCTTTTTCCATTCTTTCACTTTCAGTTTCCACCTATCTTTGTTGGTGAAATGTGTCCCCTGTAGTCAACAGATGGATGGATTTTGGTTTTGGATCCAGTCTGCTAAACTCTGACCCTTCATTGATGAGTTTAATCCATTTACATTTAGGCTTAATAAGGACAGCTAGTCATTTGAATCTGTCATTTTAGCAACAGGCTCTTCATTGTTTGATTTATTCTTCTATTGTCATTTTACTGGGATGTTCTGCAGTTTGCTTTTTTGTCAACTCTGTTGGGAGCTTTGTGCCCTTCCTGGATGTTGTTTCCCAATTCCGTCTTCATTTTAGGGAAGTTTTCATTTACTATTTCATTGATTACATCTTTAATCCCAACTTTTCTTTCTGTGCCTACTGGAACTTCCATGACTCTTATATTTGGCCTTTTAATAGTGTCTCCTAATTCTTGAACATTTTTGTTTGTTCGTTTGAGTGAAATTCATTGCCAGCGTTTTAATTGTTTTGCCATTATGGAAACAAATATTTTCCAATTCTGAGATGCTTTCTGCTTCCTTCACTTTATTATTGAGGCTTTCCACTGAATTTTTAATTTTTTTCCATTGTGTTCAGCTTTGAATTGATTTTGAGTTGATACATTGCTGCTATTTCCTGTATAATGTATTTCTAAAATTCCTTGATCTCCTCTATGCTCTCCTCTGATCAGAATCTTTATAACAAGTTTTAAAATTCTTTCTGCCGCATTTTCTCAGTGTCTTCCTCAGTGAACTCTGAAGTTTGCTCCTTTGTAGGAGGGGCAGTAGTAATACGCTTGTCCTCTGTCTCTTCCTTTGCTCTTGGTCATTGTACTTCTGGTTAGCAGATTCCTCTCCTTAGGGCTGCTGTCTAAGTTGTGTTGCCCACTGGTCTACAGGTCAGTTTCATTGATTGTTTCCTGGTTCTTTGCAGTCACTTGTGTCACTGCCTACAGTGAGTCTCAGTCCCAGGCTCTTGTGCTAGATCGCTGCCAGGTTCTCCATAGCCGCAGCTGCTGGCTCACCACTCCCCTGCCCCTGTGGTTCCACGGCGTGTGTGGCCTCATCCTCTCTGCACAGCTCTTTTCCCACTCCCGGCTTGAGCAGTGCTGGGATTAGGGAGACGTCAACTCTCCTAAATCACTGGGTGCTGGTCTATCCAGAACCTCTGGGCCTTCATGTCTTATGTCCACCCAGGCCTATTTTGATTAGAACTTGTAGGATGCCACATTGGTACTGATTTCCCTGTGGGATCGATGCAATATACTGAGCTAGAATTGGTTTCTGTCCTGGCTTAGTGCATGTTCAGCTCACTGTTGTCCTTCCAGGCCTGAAGCCTTTGCCACAGTGGGAAAATGGTGCCTGATCACTCCTGGCTTAGCACATGTGCAGCTCACTGGTACCATTGCCACAGTACACAAAATGCCACCCAATGTGTCATTTGTTTGGTTTTGGTCATGAAATCCACCCTGTTTGTGTATTGCTGCTTGCAGTTTGCTGTTCTGTCTCTGCCTCTTTTCACATCAAACAAACCAGCATGGCAGGCAGTTCTTTGCCTTGGTTCACCTCCTGATGTCCGGCTGAATTCCCTTCCCACCTGGTCAATGGTAGAGCTCTGATCAGCCATCATGAATTGCTGACGGCCACTGTGGTATCTCTTCACTGCAGCACCACTCCAGTGTCTGCTGCTTCCCTTGACTCTGGGTCTCCATCTCTCCGTCTGTCATCACACTCTCCTCCCATTTTTCCTGAAATCTGTCCACTTTGCTTCATCTTGGCTAATGATTCATCATGAATTTAAACCTTTCGTCATCCTATATATATATATATATATATATATATATATATATATATATATATATATTTTAATTAGCAAGCAAGATTTTTCTTCAAGTACAGCACATATAGTATATAAGAGATTGCAAAAACTATTTCATAAGAGTCAAAAGTTCAGATAGAATGGGCTGCTATTTAGGGGCAGTATGTTAGACCACCAACTGTCATGACAGCATCCTATCATCCCGAAAGCTGCTTCAAGTCCCTGGTTCTGCACATCTGATCCTGCTTCCTGCTACTGTTCTTGGGAAAGCAGCAGAGTGTGGGTCAAGTGCTCAGGCTCTGGAATCCATATGGGAGCCAAGATGGACTTCCTGGATCCTGTAGAGCCTGGGAATGAGGGGCTATGTCTAGCTTAGATTGCAGTAGAGGTCTCAATGAAAGTGGGAAAAAAATGTTGGTACAAAAGTCTTTAGAGAAAATAAGGGCTTCCCTCTTCAATGTGAATAATGACTGAGTGAATAGAATTGACAATCGCTTAGTTGTCTCCATAGACCCTGAAATCCTCTGGAAGGCAATGAAAGTTGTGGGGAAGTGCAAGGCTCTGGGCTGTGAAGCCATATCCTCAGTACCGCATACAGAATTGTTCAAATGTGACGCGGATTAATGAGTCATGTCTATGACTTAGCACCTTATCAAAGAAATGCATCATCATATCAACCTATAACCAAAACTTTCTGGTCATAGATGCTTGCTTTTTGGATTAATGTAGGAGGAATCACATTTCTAACAAAACATTATCTTTTTCTTCCTATTTTTAAAAATCACACTTGTAGCAGAAATTTACATATTTAATCTAATGTTTTAACTTTATCTGGCAAATATTTCATGTAGTGTTGAACATCTCCACCCTCTCATTAAACTATTCCTTAATATATCCACCTCTTAATGTTGGTGCTTATCTGGTTGGGTCAGTTAATTCAAGGTAAGGAAGTTGAGAAGGCGGGTGGGGAATGCCCTTGAGATATGACAAACAGCTTTTCAAGTCTAGAAAATGTTACAGATCTCCCACTGAGTTACAAGAGAACCCCCTCCATTGTTCACATGGCCCAGTCTGGCCTTTAGCTACTTCCTGGTTTGTTGGAGATTGCTTAGAAGCCAAGAAAACACAAGTAAGATTAGTCAGATTTATTCAGAGGAAGTTACTTAATAACTCAGCTTATTTATATTCTTTTATAAACATTTCCACTCCCACCCTTTACCTAAACCATTACCCATTGCTTCCCCCCCCCAAAAAAAAACCCAGCTATAATAACAAGCTATGTTCTGCTTTCTGTGGGTGGTCCTGTGTATGTGATCAGTGCCAACCATTACTGAAGGTTCTAGAACTGCTACTTTCTCTCCCAGCAGGCAGGGGGAGTGGTGAATATGACCCTCTTGCATGCAGCTCCCTCCAGTTGGGAAATTCATTTCTTCTTTGTCTTTCTTCAAAGTCCTTTAACAGATCCGGTGTTTTATAGAGACTAGATTCTCCCTAGTGGGCTCCATAAGGCTTGAGCAAGTTGATTAGCTGCTTAAAGCTAAGGAAGCATGTAGGAAAGACCATCTACTACCAGGACTGTTTCAATTCTGCACAGACCAGTATTCATCTTTCCTCTCTCCCCCCAAACTCTGTCTCTTGCCCCAAATGGACGCATGCACACACACACACACATCTGTTATTGTTTCAGTACGATTTGTCTCCTCAAACTCAGACAGGAGTTTGATCCCCTAATTTTAAGGTCAATTGTATAAAAGAAAGTGGAAACTTAATCCCAATGTGAAGTTCAGAGGCGAGGCATCGGGGAAGTGATTGCATTAGACCAGCTCCTCAGGGTGGGACCCTGTGGCTGAATCCTGCTGGGCTTGTAAGGAGGAGAAACCACACAGATGTAGGCAGAGGGAGAACCCTGCAACCAACAGGAGTCTTCACAAAAGCCTCTGACCACCATGACCCAAAATAAATCTCTTTTTTCTTTCTAAAGTAGCCTATCTCAAGTATGTCACTGCAGTAATGAATTGATTAATATTGTACCTCATGTTAAAGAGCAACTTTTGGCCACTACAAAGTAAGTTGAATAGCTTACTTTTATTTCCCTAATACTATATTTTCCTTCTTGGAAGCATGGAAGCTGGAGTTCTTTCAGGGAGTTATATACCTGTAGGAATCTACTCGTGTTAACCTAGTGCTATGAGATTTTATTCTCCCAGTGAATAAATGTTCTGTTTTATCCTGAAATGTGTCATCAATATTACAGAGTATGGTCACAGCTTTCTTCTTCAGGTCACCTCTTTTTTATTTTATTTCTTTTTATTATTATCATTTTATGATACAGTTCCATAGATCATGGGATTTCCCATATCTCCTCCCCAACTGCCCCCACCTAGTTTCTCTGTATCATTACTGAAGTATAGATATTCATACACAGTCATATGTCCATGATTGTGGGCACAGACAATGGCAGAAAGTCCAGCATCCTACAGTAAATCGTTTCATTGGGAGTCCATCTTGGTCTGGAAGTAGAGATGCATACTGCATTGTATCCTCACATCTGGATATGACAGTCTCCATTATGCAGTTACTATACATCCCCTTAAATGAAAAGCCACAATACAAAATCAACAACAGGACGAAAAACAAAAATTTACAATGACATGAAGTTAAATAACATGCTGCTAGATATGATAGTCTCCATTACACCGTTACTACACATCTCCTTAAATGAAAAGCCACAAAACAAAATCAACAACAGGAAGAAAAAATAAATAAATTAACAACACCATGAAGTTAAATAACATGTTACCGAATGACTGATGTGTTGCTGAAGCAATGAAAAAGAAAATCAAGAACCTTCTTGAAGAAAATGATGCTTCCGTATGATCTATGAGTCACTGAAGGATTCAATAAGAAGACAGTGTTTTTGAAGAGATGAAACTAACAAAAAAAATCAAAATCCATGAGGTCTAGTTTCCACTGATCTTTGTGAGATATGACTCCTGTAGGCAACAAATAGTTGGGTTTTGTTTTTTAATCCAGTCTACTAACTATATTTCATGGATTTTGATTTTTTTTTGTTAGTTTCATCTCTTCAGGTCACCTTTTTTTAGAGGATTAAACAGGGCACTTGCTTTCAATTAACCTACACTTCTCAAACTTGAGACATCAGGCACCACAGATTTCTTGTATATTTAGTCATATATCATGATACTTATAGCCCTTGATTTCTTGCCCATTAAGTGATTTTTATAGTAAATTTAAAATAGTAATATGGGAGAATCAAGATGTCAGAATAGGGTATGGACACATTTAAATAGAGAAACATTAGCCAGGGTGAAGCAGAGAGGGCACATTCCAGGAACTAGGAGAGGACAGACCGATGGCAGAGGGGCACCTGGAGATCGACAGACACAAGAAATCAGTGGAGACACCTGTGCAGTGTTGCAGTGACCAGATGCTCCAGTGCAGTCAACATTGCAGTGAACCGAGTTCCACTGGTGGCTGGAGCTCCTCCAGCAACTGGGTGGGAAGGGGCATTCACTGGAGCCCAGGAGGTAAACCCAGAGAGCTACCTTTCCTGCTGATTTTTATAGTTGACCAGGAGCACAGACAGAGCAGCATATCCAAAACAGGCAGTGTGGAAACAGGGTGGATTTCATAGCCCAAACCCCCAATATAGCCAAGTCAGTTAGCATTTTGTGCAGGGAGGCAAAGGCTATGGGACAGGACTGTGTTCTGGGACAGGAAATGATGAATTCGTTTCCGGCTTAGTGCATTGTCTGAGTGCCATCCTAGAGGTTTCACCAAAGATAGGTCCAGGTAACCCCCAGACCTAATGGCCAGAAGATTCAGAACTCCACCGGTGGCACATCAGGTGCCATTTCTATAGTGTGGAAGAGGCTTTGAGGTTTTTAGGGACAACAGTGAGCTGCGCATGTGCTGAGCTGGGAGCAAACTCATTTGAGCTCAGAGCATTGCACATGTCGAAAATAATACCAACTTTGGCATCTTATGACTCAAGACAGGTTTGTGTGGCCCTCAGACCTAATAGCCAGCAGGTTCCATAAAATCAACACCACCAACAACCTCATTATTTAGGACATCTGGTGTCTCCCTAATCCTGGGAACTGCTTGAACCAGAAGTGGGAGAAATATTGTACAATCAAAAGCTGGAAGCAGAGCTGGGTCAAGCTAAAAAAAAAAAAAAAGGATTCAAGAATTAAGAGACACAATTAAAAGGTGAAATATAAGTGTCTTGGGAGTTCCAGAAGGCACAGAAAGAACAGCTGGGATTAAAGATGTAGTTAATGAATTAATGAAGGAAAATTCTCCTAATCTGGAGAAAGAATTGGGGAGCAACACCCGGGAGGGACACAAAGCTCTCAACAGGGCTGACCAAAAGAGATTATCACCACACCCACGATAAGCAAGCTCTCTTCAGCTGAACATAAGGAAAAGATCTTTAAGTGTGCATGCAAAATAAATAAATTGACCTATAGAAGAACTCCAATCAGACTCACAGGAGACTTCTCACAGGAAACTCTTCAGGCCAGAAGAGAATGGAATGACATATTTGATTCTAAAAGCAAAAACTTGTCAGCCCAGAATAACGTACCCAGCAAAGCTTTCGTTTATCTTTGAAAATGAAACAAAATTTTTGCTCAGTAATGATAAGCTCATCTAATATGCCTCTTCCAAACCTGCCCTACGAATCATACTTAAAGATGTTCTCTTGATAGAGAAAATAAATACCACCTACCAAACCAAAAGCAAATGTGAACAACATCCCAGTAAAATAACAGAAGACTAAATCAATGAACAACCCATTGCTGAATGACAGGACCAACGTACCACCTGTTCGTATTAACCCTGAATGTCAATGGCTTAAACTCCTCAAACGACATAGGTAAGTAGATGGGACTGAAAAAGAAAACCCATCTATCTCTTGCCTATAGGAGACATATCTCAACTACAAAGATAATGGAAACTGTATCTCATGGATTTGATGTTTTTGTTTTTAGTTTCATTTGTTGAAAACAGTGTTTTTCTCAAATTCTTCACTGTATACAGTAGCATCATTTTCTTCAAAAAGGTTATTAATTTTCATTCTTTAGCGACACATTAGTCATTCAGTAGCATGACTAATTTAACTTCATGCCATTGTAAATTTCTATTTTTCTTCCTGTTGTTGATTTTGTTTTGTGGCTTTTCATTTAAGGAAAGGTATTGTAATTGTGTAATGGAGACTATCATATCCAGATGGGAGGATATAATGTAGTATGCATCATTACTTACAGATCAAAGATGGACTCCTAATGACACCATTAAATATATCTTGACAATAGGATGTTGGACTCTCTGTCATTGTCCGTGCCTGCAATGATGGACTTGTGACTGTTTCTGAAGAATTATATTATTGTAATTACATAGGAGAAATCAGTGTTCGGGGAGGGGTTTCAGGAGGGGGTAAGGGAAATCCATGTTTAAATTATTATTATTACCATTTTATGATATAGATAAAATGGTAATAATAATTAAAAATGGAAATAGTTTGATTTCATCTACTTATTTTGATGAATTGCTTTTTTTGTTAAAATGCTTGTTTCTCAGGCTATCTTACTTGTATCTGTCTTATTCAGGATGTTGAATGGCCTAACCCAACTCCAAGTGCCCACACCGTGACAAGTCTGTGCTTCAGTGTTTAGGTCACGGATGCCAAGAAGCTGCCATGATTCATGTTGCTATACTTAGAACAATGTGCTATGGTTTTGTGTTGAAAGGTATTTTAAACCATGCCAGCTTTTCCCTTAAATGATCATCTTTAATCAAACAAGGAGCACTTTTTCCTGCTTGACATATAAAAAGATAATGAAGTCTACCAAAGAAAACCTCATGTGCAACTCAGGAGGGGTCAGTCACAAAGGACACGGAAGATGCCCATCTGTAGCTGTTCTCATAAAGGATCCCCCAGACTGGACTAAATATAGATCCATGTGCAAACAGAAGTTCTACTACAGCTCCAGGATTGTCCAGTCCAACTGCATTAGTCAGCCAGAGATGCCATAACAGCATGTCACACACAATAATAAGCAACAGAAGTTCATTTCTTTCAGTTCTGGAATTGAAACCCAGGTGCTAGCCCGTATGACCGCTGGCGTTGTTGAGGGTTTCGAGGGTTACCTTCTCATCATGTACTCACATGTACATGTGCAAGGGTAGGGAAGCAAAGAGGTAAAAACAGAGAGAGGTAGAGACCGAGAGAGACAGAAAGAGGTAGAGACACAGAGAGAGATAGAGACAGAGAGAGGTAGAGACAGAGAGAGGTAGAGACAGAGAGAGAGACAGAGAGAGGTAGAGACAGAGACAGAGAGAGAGACAGAGAGAGGTAGAGACACAGAGAGAGAGACAGAGAGAGGTAGAGACAGAGAGAGATAGAGACAGAGAGAGGTAGAGACAGAGAGAGAGACAGAGCGAGGTAGAGACAGAGAGGTAGAGACAGAGAGAGGTAGAGACAGAGAGGTAGAGACAGAGAGAGAGAGACAGAGAGAGGTAGAGACAGAGAGAGGTAGAGACAGAGAGAGGTAGAGACAGAGAGAGGTAGACACAGAGAGAGAGAGACAGAGAGAGGTAGAGACAGAGAGAGAGACAGAGAGAGAGAGACAGAGAGAGGTAGAGACAGAGAGAGGTAGAGACAGAGAGAGAGAGACAGAGGTAGAGACAGAGAGAGGTAGAGACAGAGAGAGGTAGAGACAGAGATAGAGACAGAGAGAGGTAGAGACAGAGATAGAGACAGAGAGAGGTAGAGACAGAGAGAGAGAGAGACAGAGAGAGGTAGAGACAGAGAGAGGTAGAGACAGAGAGGTAGAGACAGAGAGAGAGAGACAGAGAGAGGTAGAGACAGAGAGAGGTAGAGACAGAGGTAGAGACAGAGAGAGAGAGACAGAGAGAGGTAGAGACAGAGAGAGAGAGACAGAGAGAGAGAGCAGGAGCAGGGTGAGCTCTCATTCTTTAGCGCCCCATCACCAGCACAGTCCTTGTCAGAGCTTGATGTATGGAGGTTCTGGAAGACACAAGGCAGTCCAAAACACCAACACACTTCGTAAAGCAGAAACAGATTCAGACGGACTGCGAGAAACCTAGGATTAAAAGGAACCTAAAGAGAATGTAGAATAAATATTGTTCCAGTGTTTCTACCAAAACTTTAAACATAGCCTACTGATGTAAATTTATGGCCAAATCTCACCTCTTTGGAGTCATCAGTGGGGGCTGCTGCCAGGCCCTTCCTATCCTCTTGCCCTGTGTACTGGTCTAGCTGTTTCTCAAGTTGCTGCTGATTTCCTGTCATTGCCTGAGGGTCTTAACTTCAGTCACATTTATGGTTTAAAGAAACATCTGGAAGTTTATGAATTTTTGTGGTATTATTTCGCTTATTAGGTGTATAACTTTTTTTTATCAATTGCAAAGTAGTTGATGATGGCAAAAGGGAACATACACGAAGAAATCCGAGCCTGCACCTGAGTGACACCATCTTTAACCAACGAGTTCTTTGATGCGCTGATGGAGCAAAACCACTAAAAAGCATGCTATGCTTCATGGTAATCACAGGAAAAAGGATATCAGAGTTCTGTTTTAAGGACCTAATGAAAGAAAAAATGTTGAGGAGCTAGAGAGAAGTATGTTTACTAAACATGTAATTTCTCGGACTCTATAAAAACTATCATCTTTGCGTCTCACTCTGCTGTGGTCATCTTCATGTGGATCTGCTCTGTGCTTCTGCCTCTTACTCAAGCTGTAGGATGTTGGACGTGAAGCAGCTAAAGCTAGTTCCTTATTTGGGGCTGTTTTGGGGAGAATAGGAAGTTTGGTCTTGCATTTACTTTACAAGTAGACAAATGCAGGCATTCATTTTCAATTTAATTCTCACAGAACAATCCACCTCCTTCTTTAAAATATCCCTTGTATCTAAACAAAATATAGGTTAGAGTTTAAATATGAAGAACAGTCATACATTTAAGAAAGACAAAATCAACTGCACAGTGTGAATTTTGAGAGAAAAACATTGAAAGAGGAAAAACATCTATATATGTCCCAGTGATAGATTATAGGTCTCAAGTCTGTACTTAAAGTGAGTGCTTAAAACAAGACCTAAGAAAACTAAGTGATCATACAAATAATTTTAGATAGTAAGGACCTTGGGACAAGAAGGTCACACTCAGGCAGTTCTCCTGGGATGGCCACAGTTGGTCCGACAGTCAGCATAACCCTAGGAAGGCGTGGGAGGATGCTAAAGGCACTGAAGGATTTATGACCTAGGGACCTATGCGGAGGAGCGGCTGCGTGCTCCTCCCTGGAGGAGGGCGTTCCATCACCCTCAGCCCAAGTCCTTCCTTGTCCGGATGGCTTGCGAAGTTCGTTTCCTACTGCTGATGGTCTCAAATGTAGTTATTTAAAATAATTCAAATTTCCTGGCTTCTTGTTCTGCACTTCAGAATGGATCCCACTTGATGAAAATCTAGGCGTTGTTAGGTAAGGCACAGCTGCCTGGAATCTCTGGTATTCTTCCTGTTTCTGTTTGCGAAGTTGCTGGAGACTTCCTGCAGGCCTGGGTCTCTGAGTCGCGCCCCTTGTCGAAGCCAGGCACGACTTGTCAGGACTTTCCCATGCTGCATTTGCCTCCATCTCCAACATGGAAGGACTGTAATGATTACATTGGGCCCACCCAGATAATCCCACGTGATCTATTTTTTAAGGCCAGATGAATAGCAACATTAATTCCATCTGCAGCCTTTATCCCATAACATTATGTAACATTTGATAGCTTCCGGGGATTTGGGCAGCTTACATAGGGAGGGAAAGGCGTTAATTTTTCTGTCAGAACTACAGTTAAAAAGCAAAACCAAGAGCACCATAGGTAATGATGTCAGTAGCAGACCTTCCCAGGTTTGTCAGGCAATTGCCCTTTTTTGCACCCAAATGATGGAGGTACAAAGCTGGTGCCCGTGGGGTCAAGTGAGACAAGGAGCAGGCAGCCCGCTCTACACAGCCCCAGGAGCAGCTGGAGGACCCAAAGGCTCAGTCAGGGCTGGTTCTCGCCTCTGCAGGTGGTGCTGGAGCCTCCCAGAGCTGCTCTCGCCTAGGGACTGTTTTCCTCAGTGGTAGTATCATCAGTATTGTGCCTGGAGAAGCGAAGAAATATGGAAAACACTGGCCTCAAATTGTATTTTGAAATTTTAAAAAAATGTAAAGGATTCAGTAGGCATGTGTTCACGTTGTAACAGGTGAGGGGTGGAGGGGGCCTCCGGTTACCAGGCTGCTTCAAGGAGAGCAAGAGTCAGGAACTGTGAATGACAGTGTTTTAGACTTGGAAGATCTGAGTTAACCTAGAAATCCACAGATGTCTTATAATTATTAAAAGTATCTCTATGACAACAAATACCTTGCATTTCAAAACGAAGTAGACATTCTGATCTAAATTAACCTTTTGATATAAATTTGCTTCATTGAGAACATTTGTGTTGTATACCACCCTTTAAATGAATAAAGGGAATTAACATGAGAAAAGATCCGAATCAACCATTTGGAGTGGAACTCCTCCAAACTGGCAATTTAATGCAATTGCACTGTTTCTCATCCTCAAAGGCTCTCTGTTTGAAGAGACTTCTTTAAGCCTAAAGAGTGTTGCAGATAACCCAGTATTTAGAATATTACCTAATCGGGATAAGTCAAGTCTCATTAAAATATATGATGTTTCGGAAAATCTACATTTCTTCATTGCTTCTTTCAGAGTACTTTGTAAATGGAAGACACTCCTTCAAAGGCATGCGAACTATACCCCACCCTATGTTTTGTGAATAATGTCTTAAACTGAGCTGGGCATTAGCCAGGGAGAAGTCACGCAATATGGCAACCACATCACCTGCTAGGAACAATAAGGAACATGAAAGGGCAAGTGGATGGCTCCTGGGCAGGGTCCACACGCACGAAGCCCAGAGGCTAGGGCAACTGAAACAGCAGCAGGAGCGCCGTGGGTGCCGTGGGTGCCGTGGGTGCCGGAGCAGCCCAGACCCCAGTCCTGCTGCCGCCTTCCCGTGCTGAGAAACCCGATTGCTCCGTGTCCATATTTACATCAGGTAACAATCTGTTCCACAGTGTCCTTCCCCCAGGGGAAACTATGTGGCCGTTTATTTTTCTGAGAACATTTACAGATAATGTTAAAATCAATTATACTTTAGGCACTAACATGAATGTTATAATGAGACCACCTTTGACTGTCTATTGTAGTTAACAAGGGCCCTTTGGTATATTCGTTTGTCAGATTAAAGGCCACAGTGATTCACCCAACTGGATATTCCTCATCTGAAACTACGCCCTGTCCTCTATAGTTAGAACATGGCTTAGATTTGCAAAAGCACAAATCCTAGAGCATTCAAATGCAGGATGGTACTGGGGGAACATTGGGTTAAAATACTTTATTCTAAACTTCAGCTTTGTTGAAAGCAACAGGGGGACAAACAGTTTTGAATATGTGAAGTCTGCAATATAAATCTGTAAAGATGTAATTGTTTAACTAGCAGATTCTGTTTCCACATGGGTGGAGCTGGAGAGTGACCCTCTGTCCTAGAGTGTGAGGCTGACCCCGGCTGCACGTGCTGCAGTGCCAAGGCTTTCCTCAGGGAGCCTTACTCCCCACGCCGAGGCCTTCATCTGCTTGGGTGAGGCCCACCACACGATGGAGAATCTCTTCTTCCAAGCGTTATTCACAGCTGAGACTTAGACCAGAAGGCGCCATAAATGCAGTCGAGCTAATACTGTAACACTAACAGTTGGTCTTTTAAATTTTAGTGATAGTGATTTTCACTTTCTTCATAACTAATTATAGTGAACACACTTTTTATGTACTTGTAGGAACTTCATGTGCTTTCCTTTGTAAATTCCCTGCATAAGTATTTGTTTTATTGTTTTGTATTTTACTATTTAATTGGGGTTATTGGTGTATTCTGTATTTAAGTCCTTTGTCAGATGTGTGATTGTGACTATTCTCTGTGACTCCGTAGTATGTCAACTAGTTTTCCTAATCAAAAGCATAGACTATTTTGATGAAGCATGTTATTTTATGAAGTCCACTTAATTTTCTTTTTTATTATTATTTCCTGAATATTCTCAAAAATATTTGCTGATCCCAAATTCATAAAAATCTTATATTTTTCTTCAACGGACTTACAGTTTTAACTTTATTGTATTAAGCTATGCGCATCTTGAATTAGTTTGTAAAGCATAGTTGATGTTCTTCTGTTCCATGTGGGTATTAATTGCTCCAATAACAGCTAAAAGATTTTCTGTTTTATCAGTTACATTACATCGGCATCCTTGTCAATTATAAAATTGTGGGACAAACTAGGATCTCTATCCTAATCCCAAATTTCTAGGAGATGTATTTTGTCGTCCCAACTTGGGTGGGAGTCCACTCAAGGACGATCTATTGTGGCCATATGGGAGTGTGCAGTTGGTACAGTGGTTGAGGTTACTTGGGATGTGCACTTCAAACAGTGAAGGGCCTGGCTGCTGGTCCTGGCTCTGCTGCTGCTGCAGCTTCCTGTGAGTGTGTACCCTGGAAGGTCGCAGAGTCCCTGGAGGTGTTGAGCACCTGCCACCATTCAGCTGAAAATGTTATTGGTACTTGAGAGGAGTTGACTTGAATTTTTTTTTTTAGTTGACTTGAATTTGTTACTAATTTTTAAAAATAGTTTTCCATGATACAGTTTTGTAGGTATAGAGACTCAGCTGGCCCCGTTCCCTTCTCCCCATTATCCCCTCCTGCCATTTCTCCTCACCTGTAATACCACAGTACTATAGTCCCTTAGTACAAATTACAAGTTTAACTTTCTGATATTTAAATGTATCATGACACGATAAGTATAGGCAAAGGCAGAAAAACCCATTATTGTAATAGAGGTGGATTTGTAAGTCCTTGGGGAGTCCTGCTTTGATTTGGAAGCAGAGACACATTCTGCGCTGTACCTTTATTTCCCGCTGTGCCAGTTCGTGTGCGTGGGTAGGGATGTGTGTGTGTAACTAGCCCTTGATGGCAGGGACGCGTCACTGCCGCCGACTCCTCCAATCTCCACCGATGTCTTTCCACTCCTTTGTGTACTCTTCAATTTCTTTCATCAATGATTTGTAGTTTCCATTGTAGAGATTTTTCACCTTTTTGGTTAGATTTATTCCTAAATATTTGTTTAAGGTTTTTTGTTTGGTTGTTTGTAACTATTGGAAGTAGAGTGAGGAGCTTTCTTGATTTCTTTTTCAGTTATTCTACCATGAATAAAAAGTTATTAATTTTTTTATATTGCATTTGTATCCTTATAACTTTGATGAGTTAATTGGTTAAGTTTGTGGTGATATCTTTAAAGTTTTCTACATATAAGATGGCTTCAACTGAAAACAGTGATAACTTTACTTCCTTTGAATGCTATTTGCCTAATTAATCTGGTTAGCACTTCCGGTATATGTTGACTAGAAGGGGAATTCTTGTCTGGTTCCAGATCTGCAAGGTAAACCTGCTTTCCCTCATTCAGTATGACGGTAGCTGGTGACTTGTTATGATAAAGTCCTTATTACCTCATTTGTTCCAAGTTTTTATGGTGAAAGAATTTTTTTTAATCAAATGCCTTTTTGCATCATTTGATATATAACATGTGTCCCTCATTCTGTTGATATGGGCTGTTATGTGTATAAATTTGTATATATTGATGAGTCTGACTTGATCATGGTGAGCGTATTTTTAAAGTGCTGTGCAATTCAATCAGTAATTTGTTGAGGATTTTTTGCGTCTATTTTGTATAGGCCTTTAGCTTTCCTTTTGTGATACACTCGTATATGGACTTTGATATTGAGGTAATGTTAGCTTTGTAAAATGATCTTGGAAGAATTCCTGCTTCTTCTAATTTTTGAAATAATTGAAGAAGACATGGTGTTAATCCTTCTTAAACAGTAGAACTATCTGGTCCTGATCTCTCATTTGATGAGATCTTTAATTACCAATTTAGCATCACTGCCTGTTACTAATCTATTAAGGTTTTCTGTTTCTTCATTATTCAATCTTGGCAAGTATATGTGTCCAGGACTTTGTTTACTGCTTCCAAGTTATTAAATGTATTTATTAATTTGTTCCCAGTCATCTCTAGTAAGTTTTTGAATTTCTGTGGTGTCAAGAATGCTTACTTTTCCATTTCTGATTTTCAATATTTGAACTTTTTTTAAAATGAGTTAATCTAGCGAAGTGTTTGTCAATTTTATTTTTACAAAGAACCAGATCTTTGTTTCATTAGCTGTTTATATTTTTTGGTCTCAGATTCATTTGTGTGTGCTCCACATTTCATGATTTCTTTCCTTCCACTAATTGCGGCTTGAGGAGTTTTATTGTCCTAGTTCTGGAGGGATGAAGGGAGGGTTCTGACATGTTCTTTTTTGATGTTCATACTGATTGCTCCACACGTCCCTCTTAGGGCTGCTTTTGCTGAATTTCATAGATTTTGATATGTTGCTTTTCCATTTTATACATTTCAAGATGTCTTAAAATTTTCTTATTAAGTTTTTCCTTTGACCATTAGTTGTTCAGGAGTAAGTTGGTTGTTTAATTTTCATGTCCTTATGTGGTTTCCAAAGTTTTTCTTGTTGCTGACTTCTAGTTTTATAGCACTGTGGTTAGAAAAAAAACATTTGATATAGTTTGTGATTTTAAAATTGTATTGGAACTTGTTGACTTGCCATTTTGATGCATCCTGGAAAATGTGTGTTCTGCCCCTGTGGATGGGCAGGGCCTGTCGGCTTCGATCCAGGAGCAATTTAAGCCAGATGTTACTTTGTCTTTCCTCTAGTGTGGAGAGTTTTAATAGAATATATCTTGTATAGATGTCATTGGGATGAATCAGGTGACCTCTGACCTTCCTATACCTATATACTTGTATCTGTCTTGAGGTTTGGGAAATTTTCTGTTATTATGTTTTAAAATATGCTTTCTTTCCCTTGGCATTCTCAAATCCTTGAAATTCAGTAAGTCAGATTTTTGGTTTTTCAATGCGACTGCAGAGTTCCTGTTAGATTTCATCAGTTTTGATTAGTTTTCCCTCTCACTGTACGTTTGAAATAGTCCTCATGATCAGTGATTCTTTTGCTCCGTGTGTTGGATTGTCCATGCCTTCTACTGCATTTTTAGATTTGCTTAATGCAATTTTTGACTAAAATATTTCTATCTGATTTTTAAAAATTGCTTTTGTCCCTTGTCACTGCTGTCAGAGAATCAAATCATTCTTGTATGTTCTCTTCAAGTTAAATTTCCTAAAAATAGCTGTTTTGTAATCTTCATGACAGCACGTTAACACCTCCATTGCTGGTTGGTTGGTTTTGGCTGCCTGGTTTGGCGGATTAGATGCGGCCCTGACTCCCCGAAGTTTCTGGTACTTTAGGTGTGTGACATCACAAATACACGGCCAGCAGTAGAACTTTGCTCGGGAACCTCCTTTTCAAGCAGACAATTCGTTATCTCTGAGCATGTGGACGCCTCTGCCACTTGAGTACCAGCTGGGGCCCTTAACTGAGGTTGACACAGATCTTTTTTTTTTTTTTTTTTTTAAGATTTATTTATTTTATTACAAAGTCAGATATACAGAGAGGAGGAGAGACAGAGAGGAAGATCTTCCGTCTGATGATTCACTCCCCAAGTGAGCCACAACGGCCGGTGCTGCGCCGATCTGAAGCCGGGAACCTGGCACCTCTTCCGGGTCTCCCACACGGGTGCAGTGTCCCAATGCATTGGGCCGTCCTCAACTGCTTTCCCAGGCCACAGGCAGGGAGCTGGATGGGAAGTAGAGCTGCCGGGATTAGAACCAGCGCCCATATGGGATCCCAGGGCTTTCAAGGCGAGGACTTTAGCCGCTAGGCCATGCCGCTGGGCCCGGTTGCCACAGATCTGTTCTTTGTGTGAGTTCATTGTTTCAGCCCTAAAATGCTCCTCAGTTTCAGCTTTGTCTTCAAGCTTCAGTTGCTTTGTTGTTCAGGGAGAATGAGCTGGGTGGGAATCTAAGAACAGCTACTTCGCCCTAGCAATTGTTGCCTGACTGGAGTCGGCCTGGAAGTCTTGTTGTGTGGCCTTCAGTGATACAACGCTCTGTCACACTCAGACCCCACAACCCACTGAGACCAGCATGGCCTGAGGTGGGACTGCGCTCACACCCCGGACCCCACAACCACTGAGACCAGCACGGAGCTTACACCCCGGACCCCACAACCCACTAAGATCAGCACCGAGCTTACACCCCGGACCCCACAACTCACTGAGACCAGCATGGCCTGAGGTGGGACTGAGCTCACACCCCGGACCCCACAACCCACTGAGACCAGCACGGAGCTAACACCCCAGACCCCACATCCCACTGAGACCAGCACGGTCTGAGGTGGGACTGAGCCTACCTGGGCCTGGTCGTGTTGCTGCTGAGGTGAAACCACAGCCTGAGAGCACTCCTGCCTACCACGGACGTGTTTGCTGGGGTACAGGACTGATCGCTGGGGCCGGAGAACACTGCTCGCCCTGGATCCAGGTTTGAAGGCTGCATAAGCGGGCAGTCTTGGGGACAGCCACCCTAAGACCAATGCTGGGTTCTGTTAGCCTGAGATTGGAAGAGGGGTGATAGAGGCAGCCCCTCATCTGTCCAGGGATCTGTCCAGGCAGCGGTCAGCCAGCCTGTCCCTGGCTCTCAGTTTGCAGGTCTTGAGAGGTCTCCAAGTTATACACCAGGCCGCCCGAGGCTCGCAGTGATGCATGTGAAAACAAGCTCCTGGACAGTGAGAAGCCAGGGAGACTCCTGCTGTCCCCTGTGTGAGAGCTGACCTGTGGGCTCTATCAGGTGCTGCTTCTGAAGGCTCTGGGCTTGGTCTGAACTCCAGGGCAAGGTGCTAAGCGCCTTCTCCTGTCCTGTTCTGGAGTGGCTGCTGTCTTGCTCTGCTTCCTTCTGGAGGTGTGAGGGAGTGTGGCAGAGGTGGACCCCTGGCCACTAGTCTGTAGCTGTAGATCTGGCGACTGGCCTGAGCGCCTGTGTGGCTCAGTTTAGTTGCGGTGATCCTGGTGCTGAGTTTCTTCAGTGTGATGTTTCTTCATAGGCACCTCCTGTGGTCTTCTTATCTGAGTCCCAGAGCTCTGGGGAAGCGGAATTGGTGCCTGAACAGTTGTTCAAAGTGGCGTCCCTGGGGGAGGAAGGTCATTTCCATCCGACTCTTGCTTCCTTGGATGTAGCACTTCAAGGCTGCCTTTCTCAGTCGACAGGATTCGGGTAATTCCTTGAGTACTGTTCAGGGGTGAGCTAGTGTTTTTTTTACTATTCACCTATTGAAGGACATTTTTCTCTAGTTTTTTCTTTTAGTTTTAGCTAAAGAAAGTTGCTGTGAACATTCATTTAGACATTTTGCATTAATATGTGTTTTTAATTTGCTGGGATAAATGCCCTCAGTGCAATTCTGGGATAATTGACCAAGTGTGCTGTGACAAACAAAATATTGCTCCTGTTGAAAATGTGCATGCCAAAAAAAATTAAAAACATCAAAAACATGTTGACCAATGATTAATGATTAATGCACACTGAAAATATCTTTCTAAAATGATGAGTGAAATATAAGTATTTTCAGATAAATAAAAGTCGGGATAATTCACCACCAAAACAAAATGTACATGCCTTGGTATGTAGTCCCTACTTCACTCTGCACGGTGAGGGGGTCCTTGTAAGTCTGAAGACATTAAGGGATGATTCTGCATTACTATGTGGGCTCAAGTTGATCAAGATGGTCCTTTTGAACATGAGGCAAGAGGCTCAGTGGCTGAGACCAAGAGGAGATGGAGGGAGTTGTGAGCCAAGACATGAACGAAGACTCCAGAAGATGGAGAGAGCCAAGAGCTCATTCTCCAGGAGCTTTTCTAGGAACATAAGCGTGCTCGCCCCGTGATGGGAGCTCCGAAGCCATGGGTCTTACCTCCAGAATTTCAGATAATCGAAGTGTGTCACTTTAGTTGGTAAATCCAAAGCCGCTTGTCATTAGGACGAAATACATAGCATTCCATGTGGTGAGTGATTTTCCAACTGCGGGAGAACCCGCCAGACTTTCCAAAAGTGAATATTTCTGTTTTCAAAAATCTTTATCTTCTTTCTAGAGTCACCACAGAGTCTAGTTTTGTAGTTTATTGTTACTACTTAATTATACATTTTTGAATGTCTTTTGGATGTCAGGCTGGAGGAACAGTGAACAGTGCGGCAAGACCATTGCTTTCACAGACATGACTTCTTAAGAGAGGAAAGATAGTAAACCAATAATCACACAAAACAGGAGATCACATTGGCAGATCTAAATGATATCAAAACACAGCGGCAGCCTGAGGACTCACTTCAGTTTGGGTGGCAGAAAAGGCTGTTTCAAAGACAGCAAATTTGAGTTGGGGTTTGAATGACAAGAATGATCCAACAGTGTGAAAATCTGAGAAGACACCATCTATCTACATAGGGACAACCAGCAAGCAAATTACAGGCAGGTCAGTGGGCGGAGCAGAACGCATGTGAGCAGTGCTGTGCTTAGTCCTCGGAAGTCATGTTGATAGCTAGCTGCCAGTGTGATGGTACTGGGAGCCAGTAGGTGCTTTCCTAGGCATTTGGGTCACAAAGTTTCACTGTCATGAAGGGACTGCTGTAATGTCCCTTCTCTCTTTACATGAGTCAATCTCCCATCAGTCTTTCCTCCACGTGCTGATTAGATGGTAGTGCTATGGCTTGAACTTCCCAGCATCTGGAGCCATGAGCTGGGTAAACCTCTTCTCTTTATAAAAAATGTCCAGTCTCAGGTAGCAGCCGGAAGTGGACTAGGTACGAATTTTTTAGTAGATGAAATCAGTTATCTAGGCAAAGTGCAGATTGCTGAGCTTTTCATTATATAGAAGGAAGAGTGTATTTCTCCATCATGTAATAGAAACCACAGGAGAATGCCAACCAGGAAGAGGCAGCATGTGATTGAAGTTAAGAAATGGTTACTCTCACTGCCAAAGTGGGAATGGTTGCATTGAGTGGAGACACTAAAGGGACTGCTTCGTTGACTGTGTACTGGAATGCAGACAGGTGCAGATCTGTTAGATCTGTTTGCAGCAAAAAGTCAACAATATTGCTGCTGATTTGGCTATGAGAGGGGAAGAAAGATTTTTTGCTTACAAGCCAGTGGTGGTGGTGTCTTCAACTTTGGATAAGTATCATTGGAGGCGCATGGTGCTAAGAAGTTAGAGACATAAAATAGACAAGTAAAAGCATAGAAATCTGGATGGAGCAGTTGTCGAGTGAAAATTAGTGGTTGGTTCTGGAGAGAGAAATTTGGGGGTGATTAGTGTTTCAAATTCTCAGCTTAGATGTGATTAACGTGGAGGGCAGAGAGAAGAAAGAGACGAAGATAGTTTAACTTACAGATCCAGGAGGAAGAGCTTAAAAGAATAAGAAATACCTACACTCTGTGAGGGTGGAGGAAAGCTAGGAGAGACCAAGGGGGAGAAGTCATGCAAGAAGCTGTTGACATTGGATTTGGGTGTTTCTTAGATGTCAAATAAGAACCGGGTTAGAGGAATGGCTGAGGTTAAATTGCGCCAGTTAACTACAACGGGGGAGAGGAAACAGGATCAAGACAGTGATTCAAATGATGGGCAATGGAAAGGAGGAAATCACACGGGAGACAAACGGCGGCAGAATGAGGCAGATGACCAGCAGTGTCGCAGTAGGCCCCGAGCAGGACCGCTTCCCCTCCAAACTTTGTTTTGTACCCCTATAACGGTCTGTCTTGTGTGTGTGCTTCCACACTAAGGAACAAAACAAGTTTCCTGCTGTCTTCTATAGCCCCAAGCACACATGTTCCAATACAGTGTCAGAGATTATAAATCGTAACTCCAGGGAGCCCCGTGTGAGCAGTGTAAATCGGTGTCACCCAAGCCAGGGAGGCCAGCCTCGCCCGAACAGACAGGAGGCCCCAAGACGATGATTTATTGTAGAGCTCTTGCTTCAGGGAAATCACAATGATACGACACAGGGCTACAGAAAGAGTCAAAATTTATTTTCAGAAAAGATTGTTTGATTTTAAATAGTATAAAAAATAAACAGACATTTGTTTCAATGCATAATTTACATAAGTTAATTTAAATACACATGCATCTAAGCACTGAGCGTTCGCACATACCACCTGAATTCCGAGGTTCAGTCAGCATCCCATCCCTCCCAATCAGAGAAGTTGGCCATTTTTATACATGTCTTTCTAATATTGACTATTTCTTTCTTAGGCACAAAACTTTGTAAAAATAAAATCTTAATGAAGGATTTCCCGAGTTGCTTCTTTAATGAAATTAATTTGATTTCTTCCCTTTTCCTAAAAGATCTATTTTTCAGTTAACTTACATAGATACTCTGTTATCTGTAATCACTGGTTGATTTAAAAACATCAAAACCCACCACACTTCGTATAGAACATTTGATCAGTAAATGATGTTTGAAAAATTAATGAAGCGCCAACCCACAGGTCCTTTGACAATGGATACATGCTCAATGTTTTGTCATGTCTGGACTAATATGACAGAGTCCCTGTAGGCTGGGGAATGGGGAACTCAAAAAGACATAATTCACTCCAATCTGAAATATCTCAATATTCCCTCCAGTCGATCCACATTCTTAATCTAATCATCCTATTTTATTGCTTACCCAACAATTGAGAGGTAATCACAAAAAAGATACTGATTCTGACTTAATGAAAAAATAAATGATTGTAAGCTTAAACACAGTTTATAACAATTATGTCTCAATAAAACATAGTTATCCTTAATAAGTTCAGTAATATACAGTACCATTAATTGTCAGCTGACAGCGAGATGTGAAGTACCGCTCTCATTGTCTCTGAGAGCGACAAAGAACTGTTTGGCTCTGTTTCCGGACAGGAAGCAGCCCTGGTTGAATAGTAATGTAATTTCCTCCTGTCAGAACCCTTCAGTTCTTTGTACCAGCCTCTTTATAGGCTCCTTGGTTTCGGATAGTTTAAGTTCTTTATTAATAAAATCCTCTGCCTGCACTTAAGATAAGTGCATAGTTTTTATTTATATTTTAAGAGTGTATATACTCCCTTTAATTCCTCTTGAGAGGAACTAAACAGTAGTCCTGAGCTTAAGTTTTCCTGAAAACATACAAATTCCAAGTGAGAAAACACTGGCTAAATTTGTAGAAAGAATTGTCATCTTAAAACCAGGACAATAAAACATAAGAAATATGCCAATTAGAGGGGAGTTTCTCTTGCCAAAAATGGCTGTAAGAAAAGCAGTAGGAGGAGCAGTGTGCAGGTGGCCAGGATTGGTTCAAATACACAACTAATCAAGATTTAGTTGAAAATAAATTCAGAACTAGGTGTAAGTGATTTTGAGGAAGCAGTTCTCCAGGCCACTGCTAAATCACACTGCGCAACAGAAAATGTGAGAAACTGATCATCCCCAAAGCTAGCTCAGAAATCCTGAGCCTCACAGGGAAGCCTGTGGGTGCCCGGCCTGGGCGACACAGGGCTAGCACAAAGTCTCTTTTACAAGTTCAAACCTAAATTTACAGCATTTTGCTTTTCTTCCTTTTGTATTGCTGATTGTTAATGTAGAATCTCTTGCTACTGTAGAGTCTGTTTGTTACTAGGCACAAAAACAAACTCTGGAATCTATGTAAAATATTCTTATTTTAAGACAGATCCTCAATGGTTCCACACCCTGAATACCTTTGGCCTTTTTGAGAGGAAGTTGTAACAGCCACATTAGAATTTTTACTCTTAGTGTAAAAAGCAGAATCTCTTGAGCAACATTTTAACCAGCAGGTTGTAACAGAACTTTCACTGGTTTTACATATTTCAATCTATGAAAGCTTCTTGATGTGGGTAGCAGTTTAATAACTTTAGTGTACAAAAGAAAATAAGTTTTTAAAAATGATTCTACTCTGTGATCTTAGAAATTTCAAATTATTGCTTCAAGGCAGACATGAAATTATTGTTAAGTCTGATTTAGAAATTCCCAAAAAAAGAGACCTGTATCTCTTTTCATTTATTTGATGAAAGAGAAGATTTTCTAAAATTCTTTTAAATCTAAGGATGTTCTTTTCTTCTAATGCATGAAAGACACACTGAGATCTTACAGACACTCCCACAGTAACATTAGTGTTCAAACATCTTTGCTTTTGTCCCTACTCTAGCATAATAGAGATTTAAATTCAAGTAAAAAGGTGTCAAAAATTCATTTACCACTGGTTTACAAAAAGAATGAAAACTTGCAGAAAATGTGTCTTTAAGGTAGTGAGACAAATGTTTTCACAAGTATGAACTCTCTCTCTGCAGTAAGAGTACTGCCTTCTGTTACAGAAGATGTTAGGTAACATGAGGGTTGACTATAAATATTATTAAATAATTAAGTTAAGAGAACTGGTTCATAAATAAATAAATACGCTCAGTAGACTTTACAGTTCGGTGGATCGTTCCTTCAGCAGGACTGTGGGGTTGATGTCTTCGAGCCTGGAGTGGGAGGAGCTCGCGTTGATGGTGACCGCCTTGGTGAGCTGGGGGTCTGGAACATTGAATGAAGTAAAGGGACAGCCCTTCACATTGTTGCAGATGAGGCTCTGAATGGAGGCAGTGTTGACAATTTTGAAGCCCACTTCTCCACCAAACGTGCTTGGCTTCCAGTAGTTAGGGGAACAGATAGGATTACCCATGAGGCCTTTCAGGGAGAATGGAGCCCCCATTTCTACCATGGTCTCCCCAAAGATGGCGTCTGGACGAGGTCTTTCCACCAGAAGGGCAGGGTACAGCTCCACTGCATCAATGTCGCCATAAAGCGCCTCCAACTCCGCAGCCATCTCCTTCTCTCCTGGGAAGGGGAGGGGACGGAGGGCACAACAGTGTGAAATGGGGTGCAAACACAGGAGTGTGACCCCTCCACTCCGTGTGCTTCCAAGGCTCCAGGATTTCCACTGGTCCTGGACTCTGTTTCTCACCTGTGAGTTCCTCGAAGGACTCATAGGGCTTCAGATAGAAGCGCTTGCGGTACTCGTTGAAAGACTGGTATTTCATCTGTCTGCTTTGATCAATGGAGGCCTTTGCTACTTTCTGTACTGCAGGTGGAATGTTCCTCCCACCAGCAACCTGTGCAAAACGCATTGAAGAACAAAATAAGACTTTTATGCATATTTGCTATTCCTGTTTTCAACGTGTTCTCTAGGTATACGTATAAAGTAGGTAAAACTCAACGTGCGCCCAGCTGGGATCTACATTAGCTTTATAAACTGGGAAGAAGCTTTCCCGTATTTCAACAGAGGCTTAGCTTAAAATTCAACAAGACATTAGTCTAGAGTTGACTGGCCTTTTAAGATAAATAATTAAGCTTAAATTCATGTCTGAAATATCCATTTCTACAATCCATAAGAGCATATCATGTTTTTGAAAATATCTTTTAAGGCATGGACACATGTTATGTGTGGACAAGCATACAATGAAATACTGAAATTTTACTTTTTTTAAGTAGCCCTCGTGTTTCATGAAAATGATTTTACCAGCAAAGTAGCTATAAACAGAGTTCTAGTTACCAACCAGTCCCATTGCTGTGTTTTTCAGAAACAACACTCACCCTGCCAGCTATCTGCTTGGTGAATGACTGGACAAACTGCGTAAGTCCGTGCTCCAGCAGGATGGAGTTGTTGTAGAGAAACTGTTGATAGTTGTACTTCTGGTCATCAATGTGAAAGGCATCGGGCAGGAGTGGATGCCAGTGATAGAGTGTGTTGAACTCAGAGGCAATCCGGTTCTGGTACTGGAACTGCTGGCTGAAAAGCAGCTCTGGGTCAAACTTGAGTTTGAAGTGATAGCCGCTCAAGTGCTGCACGTAGTCTTCAATCACAATCTTGATGGTCTCTCCTGTTTGCACAAAATCACGAATCAAAAAATACGAACTTCTGGTGACACCAATTTTTAAGCAACTGCAGGGAAATCTTGCTAATTATTCCTTACTTCTATGTAATATTTTTCCTTATTGCTATCAAATTGTCATTATATTAGCAGACAAGCTCACAGCTCTAGTTTATTACAGACAATGATTTTCTTACTCAGTATACCTTTTCTTGCCATGCTTCAAAAGATGGCGAAGGTAACCATCTGGCTTTCTCTGAGTCAGAGCTTTATTTTAAGTGTTTGTCTTTTCCTGCTCACCTATCAGTATCAGCCTGCTTGTCTGGAATAACTGCTCGTCGTCCCATTCGGGATGCTCCTGCTTGAGCACGTCGCACACTCGGTTATGCTCCCGTAACCAGATTGTGGCGTACATCATCAGGCCAGGCACCAGACCAAACACTTCCTGGCCCACAGCGAAGCGCAGCTGCTCAGGGACGTGGGGCGGGTAGAACATCTCCGCCTGCGTGTCTCTGACTGTGGGAGGGTACACTTCTCCATCGATGACCTGGAAGGAAACATTAGGGGCAGAGTTAGGAAACAACAGCACGATAGGATGGAAGCGGGCATTCCTAAGCCATTCTTAACAGCCACAGGGAGTGTACCTGGTATTTCATCTTTCCGTCCTTGAAGAGGCGTAGCTTGTGCTGTCTGTCAAGGGTTTCACCATAAATATGGCTTAAGTCCACCTAGAAAATGGCGGAAAGTTTTAATTTGTTACTGTTGAGGCTGATATTGTATAAACTATCTATCATAAAAAACCGATTTTTTAAAGCATTTTACGGCCACAAAATACTACTTTGATTTATGCAAGGTATGTCTCTTGTGCTTCAAGAAATTAGTATCCAATATGGAGCCTGTAAGCACACCATATGTTTTGGTCTGATCACATAGCATTTCTAAAAAAAAGAAAACTATCAGAAAATGTATTAATTGACACAAAATAGCTCAAGTTATGCTGAGACGTCTGAGCGACAATGCTGCCACAGTCTCACCTTTTGATAATACTCAAAAGAGCATCATCATGGCACAACCATGTTTCTGTAACATGGCATTTTACAGTTCTAAACTTTTAACCTAAAAACATGAGACCAATCGCAAAGAACAGAAATACGTGCAGCTAGGTGCTCATGTGGGCATTTACCTACAGGCATCCACACACATCTGTCCGTGTGTGTGCACTTTCTCTAAACCAGTGAACTGCACGCACACGTTGTTAAAAAGAGGAGAGTTGAATGTGACAGTGCTTGGTTAAGATCTGGGGTTCTAGCGCAACTCTGCCTCACCCCGTGCCCCAGTCCTCTGGTGAAAGCTGGTCCCCGCTTCTGATCCGTCTTGAAAAACTGGTGGGTGAAGTGCTGAGCAAAGAAGGCGAACATCATGTTTGTGCCCTGCGGGTCAGGGATGAACTTTCTTCTCAGGAGAACTTTCTCCACAAGCTCCTTAGAGTCAGGAAGTTCCTTCTTCCCTGAAGAATGAGAAGGCAGTGTTAGAAACCCAGCCCTGGGCTCCGGGAAGCAGCCGCCCTGCCTGCTGTGAGCAGGACCAGAACGGGCCACATCAGGGCACCACTGCACTTGAAGGCGCATTCATGCCGGCTTAATGAACACATTACAAACTGCAGAGAGATCACACGAAGAAGCTCCTTTGCACACACCCACGCTTGAAGCTAACCTCGACAGTAACGAAGAAAGGGAGGAACACTACTGTTGCGAACAGATGGCTGTTGAGGGTGGGTTTCCCCAGTACAATGTGTAACTTGTTCCCCACCTTTCACTCCCACGGGGGTTGGGCAGTCGTCAGCCACGGGAGGCAAGGCTCTTGTGTAGTAGGACAGATTGGAGAAGGCTTCCCAGTTCTTGTAGCCGTAGTGCACATTGTATGTTGGTGGACTGTCGATCAGATGTGATCTGGCTGAAATTTTCAAGGAGAAAATAATTGCACTATTTGTTCCCATGTGCAAAACCAATCATTGCTCACTACCACTACAAAATACTCACAGCCTGACTAGAAGCCACCCAACTCCAACAGCACCTTGGTCGTCTACCTTGCCTCAGAGTACATCTTTCTGAAGCGGCCGTGCACCGGGCATGCCTTGCTAGGCAGCACGGTATTTTGGTCACTGCCTCCTCACTCCTGGAGAGGCCCCAGGCAGGAATGGCTGACCCCGGCACTCACTTTGGCAGTAGAGAACGTTATTTTCTGGAGGACTCAAATCCAACTAATCACTTCTTGGAGTGAGTGGGTGGGTGCTACATGTTCAGAACAGCTCAAAGATTGATGGGCCCTCAATAAACGTCTGGACCCTCCTCCCTTGTAAACCGGCCAGCGCAGTTAAGGTTAGGGGATGTGTTCAGCTGGGCAGGCAGAATTCCGACTGGGAGATGGACCTGCACTCACTACGTGGGACTAGACCCCTGTGTTTGGGGCCACGGAGATAGAAGGAAAACTAGCAATCTATCTTTCAAGTCCTTCGATCAGGCTGGGTCAGGCTTGTCTACAGTAAGGCACATTTGTTTTTCCTCTGCTAAAACCCGTGGCAGGAGCCTGGCACTTACACGTCAGCACATATCTCATGATGGAATTCCGCAGGAAGGGGATGTTGTTGACGATGTTCCAGACAGCCTTGAAGTGGGTGAGGATGTAGTGCACCGTGTTGGGAGTGGGCTTCAGGAGCAGCTTGATTCTGGTCAGAAACTCAGCTGCAAGAAGAGGGCCAGAAAGGAGTGTGAGGTTGAGGGATCCCTTCTGGCACACACACAGTGCCATGCGGATGGGTGCAGGCGGCTGACTTACGCGTCGAGCAGTTTTCTCCGTAGAATCCCGTCCTAGTGCAGTCGCACTTATACTGGTCAAACCCCATGGTCATACACACGCCTTGGTTTTGACATGGGTTGGAACAGCAAGGGTTGGCTGCAAGGAAGCCAGGACAGAGACAAGTCATTTGCCAGCGTCTCAGACTTGGTGGAAACGCTGATGGCTCTAATTGTTGGTCAACTTTACAATTTACTCAGGAAATGTAAACGCGAAGAAAAACACGGCTGTAACCCTAAAAGAGCAATTTTCACTGTAAATTAAGGTCACAGAATATTCAGATCTGAATATAAAATTTGTTGAGCTTTTTCTTGGTAGATTTTTAGATGTTAAAATCAGCGTTAAGACAAAGCAGCACTTGAAAACAATTTTTAAAAGCATCTAATACATCAAAATGTAGGAAACATTTTCAGAAAGTACTTTAGAAGTCTATGTTTAGTAACCCGGGCTTTCCTGAGGGCAGAAAGGCACGGAACAAGGCCCGTGCCAGCCAGCAGCGGGGGGCAGCACCCGAGACCAGCGCTGTGCCGAGGAGGAGTCCGCAGCCTCCGGGGACACCTGCGCCTCCGCAGCCGCAGGGCCTGGACCGGCTAAGGACCCGGCCCGAGAGCTGCGCGCTCCGCGGGCTGTCCGGGCTCCCCGCTGGGCGCGCTGGTCTCCCGAGGGACGCGCTCCCGGGGTGCGGACGGTGCGCGGCGCGGGACTCACCTGCGTGGCTGAGCGCCACGGCGGCGAAGAGCAGCAGGATGCGGGTGAGCATGCTGGCGGGCTTGGGCATCCGCGAGGCAGGAGGTCCTGAGCGCGCAGCAGACTCTGGACCAAGCCAGTCGTTTGACAACTGCACGCTAACGGAGAAGCCGCCTTTTATGCCAAACCCTCAGCCCACGTGACCAGTGACGACTCCTTTGCACCGCCCCAATCACGCAACTTTTTTTCCTCTTCTCCACTTAGTTGCGTAAGCGCTATCCGGGGCAGGTTTTTTTTTAAGTTATTTATTTATTTATTTATTTTTTACCCACGCAATGAGAAAATCGGAACCCCGGCGAGCGGTCCCCGGCAACCCCAGGTGGGTGCGAGGGGGTGATTCCCGCCACCCCCGGCTTCCTGGCTCGGCTGGAGGCTGGGGGGCGGCGCGGTTCCGGGGGCCGGTCCCCGCCGCACCTGAACCCGCGGTTGGACTCTGGCACGCGCCCGCGGCTACCGCGCTCCGGGCGCAGGCCGCGGCCCTGGGTGTGACCCCCGCCCTGCCCGGGCTTGGGGGCTTCGTGCCCCGCTCGGCGGACCCCCGGCTCGCGCGGCCACGGCGGGACGGGTCTCCCACACCAGGGAGCGCGGCCCGCTGCGCAGTGAATGGGCCCAGGGCGAGATCCGGGAGCTTGCGCTTTCCTCGTCCTTTTGTTTTAAATATTTGTCTTTCACAGTGGTCAGAAAAGGGAAGGCGAGGGTGAAAATCATTGATTACAAAGCGGTAAGCGCTGAGTGGAGCACAGCAGCAGCCACGCAGCCAGGCCGACCCTCGGGGGTCCCGGAGCGCCGCCGGGGGCTGTGCGCCCCGCTGGCCCCTGCGGCGCGTGCTGTTCCCGCCCCGGTGGCCGAGGTGTGCGTGCTGGACCTCGCGCTCACGGTGACCGCCTCTGCATCGGGTCATCTCTGTTCACCTACTGGTGTGCCCTGGGGCGGGGGGGCGTGTGTGTGTGTGTGTGTGTGTGGCCCGCCGTCGGCGGTGAGGAGAAAACCAAACCAAGCATGGAAAAATTCAGCTCCCATCTCCTAAGGGAAACCCGACTTGCCCACGTGGCCCTGCAAGAGTGACTTGGGTTGTGTCTGGAACTTGTGCACCAGGAGAGAGGAGTTCCAGATCCCATCAAGTCAGAAGAGAGGCGCCCTGCCCCGGAGACCCACTCCAGGGATGCGGGCCGCTTGGAAAGAGGTCCGGGGATGGACTTTGTGGGGCATTATCATACAGTTTATTAAGTAACTGACAACTCAGATAAAATAGATGTATTGTGAGACGCTGGTTCCAAACCTAATCAGAATGACCAAAACCTGTTTTATATAGAAAAGAATTATAAACATTGTGCACCGTAGAAACACAAGGTTTTGATGCGGAAAGGATTATAGCTCTCCGTTTCGCGTGCGTTTCGGTGTTTGTGCGTATTTCAGGCCGATGCTTCTGTTGGCGGCTGTGAAGTGTGTGGGGAGAGCCTGGCTGAAGGAAGAGGGGAGGAATGGAGAAAAGTTCCCAGAGCATTTGGCTGAGCTTTACTGCCCCCTTCTGCTGCAAGAGTTTTTAATCAACTTTTTCCCGGTAGAATTCTGGCAAGATTGCTAGTCTAATATCACAGTGTTCCTGATTAGTTCCACATGCAGTCTTTGTCTAGTATTTTTATGAATATATTGAAAAGGAATGAACTGTTTATTAACTGGAAATGCTATGTCGTTCATGTGGATTAAAGGAAATCAAGTGCTGAAGACTTGCCTTCCCAGTCGCGAAGGAGCTGGCGCTGCGAAGGAGCTGGCGCTGCGAAGGAGCTGGTGCTGTGAAGGGCGCGCTGCGGCGGAGCGCGGGCCACCTGCTCGGCGCCGGCTCACCTAGGGGAGACTGCGCACTGTGGCTCAGGGCGGCGGGCTGCCCAGGAACAGAGGCACCACCGATCTGTGGTCCTGGACAGACGACCTTCTAGCTGTCCCTGGAGTGGCAGCGTGGCTTTGAAAGGATCCCTGCGTCTGCCCTTTAGGAAACTCTCCTTACTTCTGGCTACTCAAAATAGACATTTTGAGGCTGTAATAACATTTTAAAATTTAGAAATAGACAAACAGAAAGAATGAATGTGTCGGTCATTCCGCTCAGTTCACTCCTGGATGGCTCTTGCTCGCTTGGCTGCTCTCCCTCCGCCCCCTCACACGCTCCAGGGTTTGGTTAAGATACTAAGTTGGACCCAAGTAGATTCAGAACAGTCCTTGAGTCAGACCCCAGCATTTCCCAGGGTGTCAGGGAGTGTGGGAGGGTGGGGAGCACGCAGCCTCGCCTGGCAGAGTGGCTGGGGTTTGCCTGTCTGATTCCACAGGGAAGGAGCCACCCAGACAATACATCAAAACCAGCACTCTTACTCCCTTCAGACAGGTGAGGGAACAAGGCAGACCACTTCCCAAATACTGGGAAGACAAGTCCTGCTGGTTGCTCCCTGCAGCAGCAGCCCACTGCACAAGCCCCCACGGGCCAGTGCATGAGCAGGAAAAACTGGGTTGGAATGAATGAGTTCCAGGAAGGTCAGGGAGGACACAGCTGGGAGTCAGAAACGCACTGGGCGCCCACACTTTCATGACCAGATTGCCTGAAGCTCCCTCGGATTCTCCCAAGGAGAACCAGAAGAACCCCTGGGCATTCCAGCAGGGATGGAGGAAGGAGTTAACTGCGCTGGAGTGGTCAGTTCTCAGCAAGACGGGTTCCCAGGAGGAGAAACTGTTGTTTCACCAGAACCTGGCTGCTTGGGCCTTGTCACAGCCTGGCTGGACTGGAGGAACGGAAATACCTGCCTGCAGCTGCCTGTCCGAAGCGCAGCCCCTCCTGCCAGGCAGTCCCAGCTCTGTGGAGGCAAGGGGGGGGCCCAGAGGCTCTTAGGAGGCTCGCAGAGATGAGACCAAGCCAGGAACTCCAAGTCCACCTCCTTCCCCCTCCCTCACCATCACACCACGGAAAAGCCCTTCACTGGAATTCCTTTCACCCTGCCCGTTATGTCCAGACTGCAACAATAAAATAGAAGGCATACTAAAAAGCAAAGGAAAAAAAAATCCAAAACATGATTTGAAGAGCGAGCGAGCGAGCGAGAGAGTGAGCATGCAAACTTCAGAATCAGACTCAAATGTGGTTGAGGTTTTGAACCTAAAGATGATGAATCTGAAAGCGCTGTGGGACGCTGATGGGAAAGGCCCTGGGCCACGGGCAGCAGGTAGGGGCGGTCGGGTCAGTTAAGCAGAGAGAGAGAAACTGCAGTTCTAGGAACAAAACCAGAAGCCTGCAGAGCAAAGGACCGTAACGGAAAAGATTCCATGGGATCATAGGCAGATTGAAATCTCTGAGATTGCAAAAAGCTTAAAAAAAAAAAAGGTTCAAACTTGAGACAACATGAGAAAAATCACTGGAGAAGAACAGAATGAACATCCTGGAGTGTGAAATGCCAGCAGGAAGGGCAATGAACGTGAGGACAGGAAGATTGGCAGGGGGAGGGGGGGAAGGGGTAGATGTGAATTTGAAATAACATTGACTGGAAATCCCCCCAAATTAATCAAACTGCTATCAGACATCAAGTCACAGAGACGGGAAGCTTCGAGAACACCACAGGAGTGAACGCTGAGAGAATCTAGGCCTGGGCATGGCACATCCCAACTGCAGAAGGTCTAAGAAAAAAGTACTGAAATAGACCACCTTTGCTCCTGAAGACGTGGATAAGAATTAGGGGGCTAGTGTTGTGCACAGCGTTCCTGCTCTCTCTCTCTCTCTCTCTCTCTCTCTCTCTCTCTCTCTTTCACACACACACACACACACACACACACACACACACACACACACTGGCATCCCACATCAAGATGCTAGACTGAGTCCTGGCTTCCACATATTCCGGAAGAGCAGATGACGTCCTGGGGCCCCGCTGTGCCCCCTCCCAACTGCTGTGGCCATTTGAAGTAGCAGATGCAAGATTTTTCTTTTTCACTCTCTGCCTTTCTCTGTCACTTCTTGTCACTTTGCATTTTAAATACATAAATCTTAAAAAAAACAAGTAGCTGTGTCTCAGAAATTGTGGAAACCAGAGAATGTCCACGAAATACTGAGTGTTGAGAGCTCATCAGGGTAGACTTCTGTACCTGGAGAAATTATCCTTCCAACATGAAAGAAAAATAAAACCTCCCCAAACATGGAGGAAATCTGTGGCCAATAAAATGTGCCTTGCTAGAAATGTTAAAAGAAGTTGTCCAGAGAGAGACACTCAAGAAGTCAGAAGTCTGAGCTTTGTAAAGAAAGAGTATGAGATTAAATAATTTCAGAAAACTTTTTCTTATTAGTACATAGCAAGTTCTTAAGATAATAGCAGTAATGTGTTGAAAGGTTGTGATTTGTCTGCTGGTGAGATGTAGAACAGCAGTGAGACAAAGCAGGAGGGATGCTCTGTTGGCCTTGTGTTGTCTGAAACCCAATCACATGTGTAATATATGTGTAATATATATTAAGTCTGCATTTAGGATTAGGGTTATCATATATGTGCATTTAATGTGTATTCCAACCTTTGGGGAAGCCACTAAAAACAGGCCAAAATGTAGTCTAATCACTGTGCTAGCAACTCTATCTCTTTTTCTCTCATCTCAGTCTGTCCTTCAAATAAAGTGGAAAAAAATACCTACTTTATACCTTTCATAAAAATTAACTGAAAATAGTTCATTTGGAGTGAATGTGGAATGTAAAACTGTGAGGATCCTGTGTGATGACAAAGGAGAAAATCTAGCTGACTTTGGGCATAGGGATGGAGTTTCAGCTGCATTACCAAGGGCGTGACCCATGAAGGAAATAACTGATAATCTTATCTGCAATAAAGTGAAAATCTTCCACTCTGCAAAAGATAGTATCGAGAGAGTGAGAAGGTAAATCCTGAATTGGGAAAAAATATTTGCAAAATTAGAAAAAATCAGATAATGAGCTGTTACTCAAAATGTACAAAATACATTTAGAATTCAATAATAAACAACCAAGTTACAATAAGGATCAAAAGCTTGAACACACGAAGACCTAAAGATGCCAAGTGTCTACTGAAGTCCTTCACAACACACACCATCAGGGATATTCAAGTTAAAAACGAAATACTACTCCGTCAGAGTGCTGGGAATGCGTACTGAGAATGTGGGCCAGCAGAAGCTCTGCTTTGCTGCTGATGGAAATGCAGAAGGTTACATAGTGTGGGAGTCCAACAGTATGATACCCATGAAAAGACAAGAGTAACCAAACTAAGGTGGCCATAAAAGGAGTCCTGGTTGTCAGGGCTAGAGCAGTGGGAATGACAGAACTGGGCACATGGATGCCTGGCATTGTATTGTGGTCAAAACCCGTGGACTGCCCACCAAGAGTGAACCTTAGTCACTGTGGCCCTGGGTGATAACGAAGTGTCAGCATCGACGCCGTCAGTGTTAGAAACGTGCCAGTCCCCTGAAAGATGTTGGCCCTGCAGCACTGGGCACCTAGTGGAGCTCTTGGCACCCTATGCTGAGTTTTGCTGTGTTTCTCTGAGAAACAATCAACAAATGAACTTTGCTATACTAGGGCTTTTGAGTTTTACTGGTGTGTGGTATTCCCCTGGTCCAGTGGTTACGCCTTGATTCTTAGAGGTGCAGCAAACCCACCGCCGGGTGAGCCGCGGCACTGCTGTGCTGGAGCCCTGCATGGTGGCCGGCTGCTGGCCGCCCTTGGGAAGGATATGCACTCTTGAGTCTCGGCAGATGCTGCTGTGGGGTAGCTGTGGGAAGTCTGCATCTGGAGAGCGGTACTTCCCTTTCAAGCACCTGAGAAGTGTGCCCCTCTCCTTCCCTGCTGTTGCCTTTGAGAGCTCATCTTTTCCAGACACTGCCCCCAGCACATCAGGAGTTCCTGCTCCCACATCTCATCTGTCCTGTGCTCTGACATGAAGCTGTGCTGTCCAGTTGTCCCCTGAGCCCTTGTATTTGACGAAACTAAAACACCAATGTAACCATCTTTTATTTAAAAATTATCTTAAGCAACTGTCGTAAGGAGTGAATAGGCTCATAATCCACCCAGATTTGTCATTTACTAGGATTGATCAGACTCTAATGTGCTGTATGTTTTCTTGCATGTCTTGTGACTGTCTTCCGAGCACTCAGTATGTGGGTTGCATGAGGACAGAATTTTGTCTGCCGTGGTCACTGATATGTTCCGAAAAACAGCACCTGGCACATACTAATATTCAATGCATGTTTATGGACTATCTTCTGTAAAATCAGCTTTAAAAAACAGATGACCTTTATTTCATCATATAACCATTCGCAAATTCAAGGCATCAGTATTTTTAAAAGCTATTTTTAAAATGCCGCGGTGAGTGCAGACACTGTTGAAGTCATTGTCATGTGATGCCCGAGGCTCCTGTGTCCACCTTGTAGCTGAGGAGCAGGTCAGCGTACCAGAGACAGGAAGGAGTGTTTAGCCGGGGTCCTCGAGGGCACGTAGAGCCACAGAGCTGGTGGAGGGCCACGAGAGCTTGCTCTCCCTGAACATCTGTTGTGTGATGAGCCCCAGCAGCTACACAGGCAGTTGGACAGAACAGATGCCATCTTTAAGGTTCCTTATTTACATACATACTGTCAAACCTTGCTATCAGCTGCACCTTCCACTGTACCTAACAACCACCCAAAACTCTTGAAATCAATCCAAACTTGATGGTCTCTTCTACTGTGATTCCTCTTAGGCCTCTGTCTTACAACCCTCCCTGCCTGTCGCCCCTCACCGGTTTAATCGCATTGATCTCTAGCCCCCCAGGGCCTTCACAGTTGCTGGTATCGCTAATATCTGGTTTTCCAGTGTGTGGCTGGAGTCTTCGTATTTTTGTTTCAAATGTCGTCATACCCTTCTGGTGATCGTGTGCATTGCTTCCGCCTATTTTGATCACTGCTGTCTTTACGATCTAGAAAAAATACCCATTTTCTCATTGTTTCTACGCCTCTCTCAAATATTTTCTTGGTCAATGCATCATCCTGTCTGCAGCTCACCTCTGTTCTCTAACACCTGCCAGAGTGCCTGGTACATTTACATAACTCGTGATCTTTGCTCAGAAACATTTCTGAATCTGTGATGATCATGATAAAGGTTATATGAAAAAGGTGAATAGAAAAAGTAGCCTGAAATAGTAACGTGTTTTTGAAATTATGCATAATAAAGAAAATTATGATGATTTATGTTAAAGGAATACATTTGGCACGTATTTCAGAATACTTAAAAATTTATAAAAAGACATACAGATAGACAAATAAGCAAAACTTGGATCAACTAACTCAAGACAGATTTACTCATACAAAAATAAATTGCACTAACTAAGAAAAACAAAAAAAATCAAATGATCATTCTTCCATCCAAATTGGTAAGTTGATAAAAAATAAAGCACTACTAGTTAGTATCCATGGATTGTATACCACTGTGTGCTGAGAAATGTCAGCCATTTTACACAGTTACACACGTAACTGGAATGCAGTCAAAATGGTCACAGACATTTCCAAGAAATAAGGTCACTTTTTAAAAATAGGAATGCTATCTCTTAGTGGTAGGACTGAAGAGCATTTTAATTTTCATCTTCCACAGTTGTGTTTCCTTATTTTGTAGATGAGTGTTTATTGTCTCTATACTATGAAAAACATTTAAAAGTTTGTCTGCAAATGAAATGCCATCAGAAGAATGTCATAGATTTTTACTAGACACACAGAACGCCTAACTTTCTTCATAGATACAGTGTAGTTCTTTTCCTCAGTCTTTCTTCTTATCACTTACATTTTTACATAGTCTAATTTTATTTTTAAAAAAGTATTTAAAACCTCTTTGCATCATTCTTGATGATGATTAAGTCTGCATTATTGTCAAAGCAGTTACTGAAGGGAACGCCTAAGTCGAGGCATGGGCCATGTAACCTTGCACCTGTCCTTCCATTGGGTGTGTGCTTGCGTTCATCCTAGAGACAGACGAGAGGAAGCGGAAGCCTGCAGCGTCCTTGCTTCCTGGATCCCTTGCTCCAGCGCAGCCGTGGGCCTGTTCTGTGCTTTCCGCTCTCCCGGTGTATCAGCTGAACTGTTCTGAGAACAGTCCCGGGGCTGCTGCTTATTAAACATCTGATCTTCCGCAGAGATGATCACTGAGCTGATAAAATGACACTCAGAGAAGCAGGTCTCCTTTCTGTGGTTCAGCTTGATTCCAGTTTGGTAATGTCTGAACACCTGACAACGTGGTTTGAAACTTAGAGTCTTCATTTGACATTGAAGTAAAACATTACACTGGAAGCCAGCTGCTTCCACATGTAAGTGCTGCCTGTCATTTATTTTAGACTCAAAATGGGAAAGCAGCCCTGAAGAATATGCCTGTCCTAGCTTTCAATCCCGCCTTTTTCATATACGGGTAATTTGGAAAAACAAAACCAAAAATGGTAAGATTATCTGATGAGTGAATTTAGATTTCCTAGGCCCTTGTTTCCAAACTTTGTGCTGAAGTAATCCTCATTGACTAAACTAACATTTTTCAAAAAAAAAAAAAAGATAGACCCACTTTTGTTTGAAAGGCAAGTTTGCAAAGAAAAGTAGAGACAGAGACACAAATCTTCCATTTGCTGGTTTATTCCTCACATGGCAACAATGGCCAGAACCGAGTTGATCTGAAACCAGGAGCCAGGAGCTTCTGGGTTGCTAACAGAAGCTAGGCCCCAAGGATTTGGGCCATCCTCCACTGCTTTTACAGTTTATAGGCAAGAGACTGGCTGAAAGTGGAGCAGACAGGACCAGAGCTGGTGCCGCAAGCAGAGGATTAGCGTGCAAAGCCATTGCACCAGCCACATATTAAGCTAACTTTTATATTGGCTTCATATTTCTTTACTGCATGCATTACCCATTCATTGTGATCACAACTTCTCCCTTCTTTTCTTGAAATATTTACTTATTTAATGTCTTTCATGAATAGGAAACAACATTATGTGTGAGTCAAAATACGGAGTCTAATTTCAAACCAAACAAATCATCCAGAAAATGAAGGCATGGGTTGACAAGTGAATATGCCGTTACGGGAGATTGTAAGTTCCCGTCTTAGGGTGACCACTCACTAGATGTTTGGAAAGTGACAGTGGATGTGGCTTAGCTTCTTCTGTCTTCTTGGAGCCACATTCACGCTGTCCTCTGTTCTCGTGGGAGCCAGGTGGCCTTATCCCTGACGACCACACGGAGGTTCCTGCTGTACCGTAGAGGTGAAGGCGGGAGATGAATGAGGGAGAAAAGCACGTATCTACAAGTTGAGGTGAGCTTCCAGGAAGGCATCAGACGAGGGCCAGTGACTTAGAGGGTCAGCCGGGCAGAGCCCTGTTGTGCGGGTGATAACACACCTTTGTTCCCTGGTGAACTGTTTGGTGGCTGAAGGAACCAGTGAAATACTCTAGGGGAGCAATTTTGATCGAAAGAGTTTGAGTTTTGTAGTAAAATCTATGGTAAGAGAACAAAGAAACTGAGATAGCAACCTATACCATAGTATTATTTGTTTTGTATTTTTTAAGGAAAAAAATGAGGGACCACTTTGATCATTACCCCATGAAGCTGTCATTGTCCCCTGGGCAGCAATAGCTGCTCAAGCAGACACTCCAGGATCAAATATTTGTTGCATTTCAGCAATTTGAAATAATTTTGAGAACTAAGAATTCCTGTGTCTTCCTGAGCGCTTGTGTGGCTCTCTGCTCTCCTGCAGTGTTTGTTAAGTTTCTGTTGTAGGTGAGGCATTGCCGGGGGTACAGCTTCACCTGTGCCCCCCACCCCATGCTGGCCCAGAGATCCTGCTAGTAGGTGGGTTGAAACATGACAAATATCTTTGAAAAAGCAAAAGAAATTTAGCAGGGGATCGTCACTGCTGAGTCATATTCTCACGCGATTTTCTATTTTTATCTGTACATACTTTTATTAAATCTGAGCGCACTGTGTCCACTGTTTTCCACCATGTTTTCATCACAACAAAAGACAGCTGTTTGTCAGCACACCCCATGTTCTCGGCCCTTGGCTAAGACCGCGTGAACATCACATCGGTGTTGGAGCCGCTTCCCACCAGCTTCAGGTTTACAGCACTTAGACAGCGTCTGGTCTGAAGTGTAACGAGTAGAATTGCAAGCAAGGGTGTTAACTTTTGGATTTATATTTGTGGATAGAAATGTAAGACAATTCCTAGATGTGTAATTAGAAAGTCAAATGATGTGCACGTTAAAAATGGTGAATAGTTACTGATAGGTATTGGCCAGTTGAAAATTATTTATATTTTAAGAAAGTTAAGGTTTAATTTTGTCACATTCAACATGTGTTCTATGTAGCTACGTATTTATCTATTGAGATACAGCAGTAAACAATACACAAGCCTGAGATCCAAGATGAAAGAAGCATTAATAATGACAAAAGGTAAAATGACGAAAGCTCACACAATGTCTTGCAGGAGGGCTGGCTGACATGGCTCCTTTTCACCCGACACAGCTTCCTTTTTCACGCATGTTGTTCCCCAGGCAGTTCTTTCTTGGATTCCCATCTGCTGTCAGTTATATCCTGGAGATGGTGTCCCGAGGAGCCAGGCTAAAACATCTGCACAGCCCTTGGCAGTGTGTCCTTTTCTTTTCTGCTCTTATTAGTGCATGTGTGTGTTAACGCGTGCGCACACACACACACACACACATCTGTTGTGGCAGTTACTGACAGTTACATACCTGTGTATCTGTGTGCATTACTCTTATCTGAATGCGTTCATATTGGCTGCTGTGTCATGAAGGTGCCGGAAGACCTGACTACCATCCTCCCAGGTTCTCACCTGTAGCGTGATTTCTTTGTATTTGCATTACATGTGACACATTGGGAATTTCCCTTGGTCTGAGGGACTGGGGATGGACAGAGCCTGGTTTCCTTCCCACAGCAGCAGGGCCAATGCCTGGTGGCACTGATCAGGCAGCTTCCCACTTTTCACTGCCTCGTTGTGTCTCTTGGGCCCCTCGCCAACCCCCCATGCTGACATCCTTGCTTCAAGACCAAACTTTTATGGCACTTAAATGTCTGATAGGCCAAATCCTTCTTAACTTTGGCCTACTTGATATTCTTTATTTTCTTGCATGAGTTTTGTTGTTTCTTGTTCTAAGATATAACTGGAGGCCATTACTGTGGTACAGTGTATTAACCTACGTCTCATAAGAGTGTGTCCATTTGACTCTGCTGGCTCTGTCTTCAGACCAGAAAGGGTATACCTAAGAAGCCGTTTCACTTGACTGGACAATAAGATGCTGGACTCTATGTTTGGTATACGCTTGCAATGGGGGAATCTCAACTGAACTTGAGCTGTGGTTATGCAACAAGGTGGAGGAATCCACCATGGGGGGAGGGTTTGGGGAGGGGTGGGGAGAACCCAAGTACCTATGAAACTGTGTCACATAATACAATGTAATTAATTAATTAAAAATAATAAATAATTAAAAAAAAAAAGAGTGTGTCCGTTTGAAGCCTGGTGGCTCTGCTTCCGAGCCAGTTTCCTGCTAAATGTTCTGGGAAGGCTTCTGGCCCAAGTGCTGGGGCACCTGCCTCCCAAGTGGGGGATCTGGGTGGGGTTCCTGGCTACTAGTTTCTGCCTGGTTCAGCATTTTCTATTGAGGAATTCTGGGGAAAAATGAACAGATGGAAGATTGTGTCTGTCTCTCCCTTTCTCCCTGTCACTATACCTTTCAAATAAGAAACAGATAAATGTTTAACATTTCATATTTGCTTTGGACTTTTGTTGCATTTATAGAACAATTTAAGGAAAATAACTGTAACACTGAACCTTTTTTTAAAAAGTACACTGCTCCTTGTTTAATATTTTAAATGTAGCTCTACGGGCATATGTTTCATCACACAGTTCTCATATACTTATGCTTATTCCTATACATCCTTCTTACTGCTTTTGTTGTTATTGTAAGTGAATAGTTTTTTATTACATTTTCTGAATGATCATCCAGCAAGGCACAATAGGAAAGCCAGCGATGCTTGCATTCTGATTTGTATCTAGCTGGCTTAGTTGTTTTTTAAATTTACAATTGGATACAAGTTGATGATTTGGACTTATAGGTATACATTCATATGTCTGAAATAGTGAAATATCAAACTTTTTCTTTGTTTTCAGATTTGTGGATCTCTTTCCTTTTTTTCTAATCATGTTGTCCACTGCTTTCAAAAATTATGGTACTTAATGGAGTGGGCACGCATGGTTATTGCGTTCCTGATGCAAGAGTGTGAAGGTAGCTGCCCCATTAGGAGTGACACAATTTGAGTTTGCAGAAAAAAAAAGTCATAAAAAATCTATCCTTCCATTTTTGTGAAAGCTTTATTTTGAATCACTAATGGATGTTTAATTTTATCATGTCATTTTGGCATCTCTACTGATGATTAAATGGCCTGTTTTCTTTGACCTTTTAATTATACTAATTATTGCAGTGGATTTCCAAACACTGAAAACTTTTGGGAAAACCCCTCTGAGTCATGATAAATTATTTTTAATAAGTTACTGTATTATATGTAAGCCAGTTCTATACTTTCAAAGGATGTCTTGGGGAAAGTGTCTAGTTTGGAGGTCGTGATGGCTTGGGACGCTTATAATCCCATTAGAGAGCTCTTGGGTTTTAACTGGACTCTGGAAAGCTCTGGTAAGGTACGTCCTGGGAGAAGGTGGCCGCGGGAGCACTTCCTTGAGTCTCTCACACTCGCGTGGAAGACAAATTGCAGACTCCTGGCACTGTGCTGCCCCAGCCCGTGCTCTGTTGGGGACGTTTGGGGAATGAACCAGCAGATGGAAAATTTCTTGTTCTCTCTTCACCTTTCAAACAAATTTGAAAAAATGTGAAAGACATTTGTCAGCTTTTGCTTTATTGTGTGTCCATCTGAATTCTTAGTGGAAAGAAGCAGAGGCATATTGTAAGTCACATGTGTAGAAACTGGATCTGAGAAAGCATTTGGTAGTTCACAGCATCTCCAGGAGGCTGTTCTTCCAAGATCTGTTCCACAGGGCCTGTCCAGCATGGAGAAGGCGACAGCGCCTCTGGATGGCTGAGCTCCCTGGATGGCAGCTGGCACTGCCGCTGCCACCCACAGGGACGGACCCCTGTGGCTCCAGCAGGCCAGCTGGCACTGCCGCCTCTGGGCACTGCGGCTGAAGGCAAGCAGTACTGTCTGCTCTCTGATTATGCCTGACACCAGCTCTGAATCTGGTGTCGCTGACTGCTCAGTCGTCAGGAGTGTGTTTGTCTGTTCAGTCCAGCTTGGTGTTGTGCCCGGCTTTGGCTGCAAAGAGGCGTGGAGAGTGGCCATTGTTTCCTCCTCTGTTGAGCAGAGATGAGCACCCTGATGAGTGTAAAACTCCTTATTCAGTAGGTGGTGTTGCCTGACCAAACCAGAGCCCTGGACACTGTTGAGAAAAGAAGAGTTTTGTTTGTTTGTTTCTTTGTTGTTTGTTTGGTTGGTTTTTTTGGTAGGATCAAGGATACATTAAGTATTATTGAGATTATTTGAATCAAATAAATTTATATGTAAAATTGTATCAATCTATATCATTTTAGGAAGTAGATCTTTGACTATTCCCTCAGTTTTTTCTAGTAGCACTGACTTGCTTAACTCTTTTTGTTTCAACTGGGTGTTTGCATTTTTCAAAAATACTTTTTATTTAGATAATGAGGTGATTTTACTCATATGAAACAAACTAACCTATAATTAATTTCTAGTATATGAGGGATCTTCAAGCTCACAGGAAAATATATATTATTATTTTTCAAAGACTTATTTATTTTATTGGAAAGGCAGAGTCACAGAGAGAAGGAGGGATGGAGAGAAAGACCTTCTGTCCACTGGTTCACTCCCCAAGGCCACTTGACTGCAGCTGGGCCAAAATGAAACCAGGAAGCAGGAGCTTCTTCCAGGTCTCCCAGGTGAGTGCCAGTGCCCAAGGACTTGAGTCACCCTCTGCTGTTTCCCAGGCCTTACGCACAGAACTGGATCAAAGGTGGGGCAGCTGCGACAAGAACCAGTACCCATGTGGGGTTCAGACACCAAAGTTGAGGATTGGTGGCTATGTCACTGTACCAGCCAGAAATTAAAAACCAAAAACCTTCCTAGATTTGCCTAGCGGTTCTGGCTAAGCATTCAGGGCTCTGTTGAATAGCAGGGTGGGAACGCGCATCCTTGTGTGGCTCCAGATCGTAGTGGAAACGCCCCAGCTCTTCCCTGGGCAATGTGAGGCTGGCTATGGGTTTTTCATGTATTGACTGATTGTGTTAGGAGTTTTCCATCTATAGTGATTTTGATGTTGTGTTTTAGCAAGTGCTTCCTGTATTTCTATTGAGGTAATTGTATGGTTCTTATTCTTCCTCTTGTTAATGTGATGTATCATGCTTACTGAACCATCCCTGCATACCAGGAATAAATTAAAAATCATAAAAATCACTTGGTGTGATGAATGCTCCTTCTGATATGTTGCTGGATTCAATTAGCCAGTGTCTGAGGATAATTTTCATCTATTCGCATCAAGGATTTTGGTCTATATTTTTCTTTGTTGTGCTTTTCTGGTTTGGGGGATTAAGTTTATTCTGGCCTTATAGGAGGAGTTTGGGATGATTCGCTCCCTTTCAATTATTTTGAATAGTTTGAGAAGAATGAGGATTAGTTCCTTGTTAGAATGTTGTCAGGATTTACAAGTGAGGCCATCGGTCTTCAGCTTTCCTCTGGAGAATCGTGACCACTAACTCAGTCTCCATCTTGGTCATTCATCTGTTAGGTTTTCTATGTCACCCTGACTCAATTTTGGCGGATGTAAATATCCAGAAATCTGTCCTTTTTCCCCTAGATTTTCCAATTTCCTGAATGTAGCTGTTTGTAGTGATTCCTGATGATTCCTTGTGTCTCTGTGGTGTCCCCCAAGGGAGAGCAGAGGCGGTCCCGGGGCCAGCTCCTCATGCGTGCTCTGCGCTGGCATCTTGCGTTCAGGAGCCTGTGGTCGGGTGGGGTGAGCACCTTGCAGTCCGGGATTGGTGCTCAGCCTGCTGCTGGGCAGTGTTTATCTCTTCGATGCACTCAGCTCCTGCTGGTCTCAGGAGAGCGCTCTGTCCCAGCTGGTCTGGGAATGACGCTCTCCCCTCACTGATCTGGGCATTTCGCTGCAGGTTTGAGGAAAGAAGTGTGCTGTTTCTCAAGATTATTACAGATGCTTTTGTTGTATTTGTGTTTTACATATTGCCAACATAGTTTTTATTTTTATGATTTAACCATGACTATATTGGCTTCACTTTTCAACAACATACATACTTTCTGCTGAGACATGTTGAAATCTGTTTCCATGATTTCCAAAACCCCTTTGATCTCAAACAGTATTGTATCGTGTGAGGTGGCTTGGAGATTGTGTGGATGCGTTATTAGTACCCGGTAAGAGCAACTTGTCTAACTTGAGGACAGGGAGGAACCATAACTTTCCTATTAGTTGGTACCTCCCAAGATCCAAAAATTCCCTTGTTTGCGAAGGTTTTCTATGCTTGGTGGGCCATGGAACGTTTTGGCAATAGCATATATGTGTATGTCTATTTTAAGTACTAAATCAGAAGAGGTGAGAAAATTGGCAGTTTCTCAAACCTCACAATACTTCATCTCTGAGAAGGACAGTAGCTGTTGATCTGTCTTTGAAATGCTCTGGAGTGAGTGTTGGTCCACTGATTAGGGTCTGGTTCCGACCTAGCTGAAGATGCGTTCCTCCCACATCAGAGTGCCTGGCTTCCGTTCCTGGCTCTGGCTTGGGCCCCAGCATGCTGCCGCAGAGCAGGAGGCGGTGCCCACAGCTCCAGCATTTGTGTTCCTGCCGCCCACGGGGCAGATTTTTGGCCAGCACCTCGTTAGGGGACCAAGAAGGAGAGTTGTCAGTCTGTCCCTCTCCACATGCCTCTCAAAAAGGTAAAGAAAAATTGAAGGTGCTCTTCCGGTAACTTTTTTCCAAGCCCCCTGTCTCTTCTCCGCCTCCCATCTCTCCTCATCACTCCGCCCAGATCGTCACTCCTGTCCTGCTTTGTACTTCTCCCAAAGCCCCATCTTCGCCTCTCCCGGTCACTCCCTTTCTCTCTCCTCAGGGTGGGCTGTATGCAGGCGCTTCAGACAGTCCTGTCTCCGACTCGGAAGGTCTCCTTGCTTCGCTGAAGTTGCTTCAAGCTGGCCATCCCAGTGGAACCCATGAGCTCAGCCTTCTCTGCTCATTGCAGCTCGTCTGTCTGCCTGTCTTCCCTCCTTTCAGTGAATAAAAGCACAATCCTTTATTTGTGATTTTGCTTCCTAAATATCTTCTGTGTTTGTGTAATTTTTTTTTCCATCTCAACCACCCACCATCACCACTACCATTCTGGCTCAAGCCCTAATCTCTTTTCACACCTTTTCTCTGTCTCCTTCCTGTCTGCTCCCCATGGCAGCCAAAATAAGCTTTCTCCAGTAAAACTTTAATGAGTCAGCCCTGACTGAAACCCCTCCAGTGTTTTCAGATGCTCCTATAGTAAAGAAAATCCTCCCTGGAGTCTGGGAAGCTTTGCCCAGCTGCTGGCCTGTGCCCTTGGCTGCTCACACCTCAGTTCTCGGGGTTGGTATTTAAACAGCTGCTCCTCCTCCTGCACACCTTCCCACCTTCCTTACCTAAAGGCGCTTCTCTGCAGCTCAGACCCCACGAGTGTCACTTCATCAGAAGAGTCTTGCAATGACAACTCCCTAGGGCCATGCATACTTTTCTTGACGATTATTAAGACAGTCGCGTTTCACGCTGTTTAGGCAGTTGCTTGAGTGAGATCCATCTCTCCTGTTTGACTCTAAGCCTTATAAGGAGGACTCTGATGGGTCGGCTCATCTTTGTGCTGATTTTAGGTATATACCCCCTTTAACAATTAAAGGAATGATTGAACTGAGTGGTAAGTGACTGGGAGTATTCGAGTGGGCTTAAGCCATTGTCTGGAAGCTTATGCCACCCACGCCTCATCACAACGGCTGAGGACGCCACAAAATAACAGATATTCCACAACAAGAATTACAGGCTCATTTCAACTACACGTTTCTGCGATTGAATGAACTTTCTCACTCTATAAATATGATTTTGTTGGAAGGGGTTAAATTGAAGCATCTTCTGTGTGAAAATATCAGCTTTACTAAATATCTCTAGAAGAGATGACTCACTGCAGCCAAATGATCTATATTCAGAAGTCCAGGCTTGAGAAATAAGTAAACAACGGCCGCCTTTAAAAAGTCCAGTGATTTACACAATGCTGTGTATTTCCACTGCATTTGCCTCATGTGGCATTAATCAGAATCAACAAGTTTATGGTTCATAAGTACGTCATTGCCATAATCACGTTAACTTTAAGGCCGCTTCGGTGACAGCGTATGTCATAGTGTAGAAACTTGCTGTGTGGAGTGCAAGGGTCCGAGTCCTCCTTCTGCCTCTGCCATTCCTCGGTTCTTCAAGTGTCCGTCTTCTGCAGCGTGGGGAAGCAACTCTTCCCCCCGGTGATGCTATGATGAAGTGTTACCAGCGAGTGACCTGGCTTCCAAGCGGCCAGCCTCTTGGCACAACCTCCACAGGTGACTCTAGCGAGGAGCCAGCCTTTTCTGCCCCTGCTTGGACGTTTGATTTGTTTGTAATTGCCGCTTGGTGTGATGAGCCACATGCTTTTGTTACAATGATTCTATAAAAGTTCTGTGCTATGGAAAATTTAAATAATTTGTCTAAGTGCTCACTTCGGCAGTACATATACTAAATAATTTGCCTGAGCTCCTATGGTTTATGGGTAGGCATTGAGTCAATGTTAATTAAGTCCAAAGTTTATTTCCATGTACTTTTTATTTTGACAGGCAGCCACGCACGGAGAGCATCCATTCACTGTTTCACCCCATGAACGCCCACAAGTCAGTGTCGGACCAAAATGAACACAGAAGCCACAAACTCAATGTGGCTGTCTCACGTGGGTGGCACAGATCCAAGCACTTGGGCCATTACCTGCTCTGTCCCCCAGCCCCAGGCACACCTTAACGGCAAGCTGGAATCAGAATGGAGCCAAGACTCCAGTTTGAATTGTGGACAACCAAGGGATAGTTTAACCACTGTGCCAAACACCTGCCCCAAAGCTTATTTTCTATATAGCTAGTTCCATATAGCATCTCCTGTTCAAGTTCTGTATCCTGTCATTTCTAGGGTGGTCTCTGACAGGAACGTTGAGGCTGGAAGAGCAGGAAAGAGTGTCACTCCTGCTGCTGTGGGCACAGCTAACGATCTGTCTGAGCCTTCGCTTCCGCTTTATAAACCAGAGACAATACACCAGGTTGCAAGAATTCTATCATGAAAGCTATAATAAGAGAATATGGCATCAAATTCCACAGCATTATGATATGGGGATTGTCAATGTTGGAATTCTCTGTGTGACCACTCATAACCAGGCATTATTCTAGCACAGTAAGAGAAATAGGTATCTATGAGTTTTAATTAATAGTTAGTTCTGTGTTCTCTCAAAAGTTAACTACTGTTTCTTAGCCCTTAAAGAACAGACTGATTAAATGAGAATTTTCAATTACACTGTTACCAACCATCATCACTCACTTGCACAGTGCTGAGTACTCTGGAGGGATCCCCACGGGGCATTCTCACATTGCTGAGCTGGCTTGGAATCTTTGTTGTGTGCTGAAGTGAGGCAGGATCTGATGCTCCTGTCTGAGAACGCTAGTTGCCCCTAGTTACACAGAGACTGTCACATCTGACCGAGATCCATAGTGAAAAGGGCAGTGAGCCGAGGAGGTGGGGCATTCTTCGTTCTGCATGAGCTGGTGACACTGTCTATAGGGAATATGAGGGAGGGAGTCCTTGGTCAAGGTTGTCTTGCCATCTCCTGTACCCCGAGAGGCTGAAGGCCAGGATTTTGCAGTCATGGTTGGTTTGAGCCCTCTTCTACAGCTGGCTCTTCTTCAGCCCAGGTAGCGCCAAGAATCACAGGCTCTGTGATCTCAGGCTGCTGAGCGTCGTCGGAGAGGCTTCCTGTGTGCTCCAAACCTCCTGTCGAAGCTGCGAGGACTCACTCGAACAGGTCACAGTCAGGGAGCCAGTTGCAATAGGATCTTGAGGGTTTCTCTGACTCAACCCGTAGGCACCCCGTAGCCTGGAGTCTGCTTTGTCCTCTGTGGAGCACACAGTGCGGTCTATCAGAGGGAACGGACCTCCTCCCCAAGGCAGATTGCCTTCAGAGAGCTTATAGACTCAAGACAAAATACTGATTTTGTATCTAAAATATAACTTAAGATAAAATTATATGTAAAAATATGATTTTATGCCTGAAACGTTGAAACAGAGAGGAAGAGAGACTGGTAATAAGAAAGCTCTGTCTATACTGCAGTGTTGAAGGATGTAGGGTCACACGGAGCGGCAAAGCTGCGCATGGACGTTTCTCACACTGAGAGTTAACCTGAAGACACTCTGAGTGACAGTGGAACATGCGGTCTCATGCCAGCGTCGCTGCCTGACGTCCGTCCATCAGGGGCCTGCTAACCAGGGTTATAACATTCGGGAGTGTTCAGTGTCCAAGAAGGCGTGGATTTTCTGAATTCCTTTCACTTCCCTGTCACACGGATGGGAATTGGCAGGGCAGGCAACTGTCTCCTAAGTCCAGGCCCTTTTCAGTACAGGGGAGCACTGCTTACAGCTGAACAGCTCTGCAGACCATTCTTTTAGGATGGCTCTCACTGTTTCCAACACCATGTCCCACTGGAGACACAACAGTACTAAATTCTGCTACTACCTCTAAACCACTCCTACATTTTCTCCGTTTTGACAATGAAGATTTACAATTTATTCTGTCTCTCTGCTTTACTTGTCAGGAACAGTCAATCAAATGTGAAACTGTTCCATGGCATTCTTTTTCATTGTCCATGGTCTTGCAGTTTTCTGTTTTGTTTGATTGTGTTTGCTACGAGGTCTCAGATCCATGGCAGATGGGATCCAGCAGCTCAGGCTGCCTTCTCTCCTCTCTGAAAACTCAGGCGGCTGCTGGGGGAGCAGCAGGGCTGGCTGGGGGTTCAGCGGAAGCCCCTCATTTTCCGCTTGAGTTCCTTCTTTTCATGATGGTTTTCAAGAAGCTACCTCATCTCTCAGAGTTGCTAATACGCTCAATGTTCATGTTAATTCCTTGGCAAGGGTCCTTCCCTGGTGTGTTTACAACAACGCCAACAGAATGCTGGGCCACCTTGTAGACTCCTCCAGTTCTGTCATGATAACCTTGATGGCATATTCTTTTTAAGCAGTGCCCATTTCCCTGGCATCTGCCATATCACCTTTCCTGTAGATTCTGGAGGTTGCAACCCAAGGAACAGCTACATGTTTTCTAAAAGGCCAGGAGCACATGTTTCTGAGCTTTTCCTCATGTCCTGTGTGTTCACCATATTGGCGAAGTACTAGAAAACAATGGCTCCAGCCACAATCTCTGTGATCATATAGTTTACTTAGTCCGGTCCTGTGTTTCACGTGTTGCTTTAATTCCCATTTTTATATTCATTTCATACCTACCTGTAGTCTAGGCTTTTGTACTGACAACTTTGGATCCTTTGCAGGAACAAGTTTAAGATAAGCAAACCTCTGATTCTGTCCTACTGTGGTTCTTATGTGTTATGTCCTTCATAAGGCTCTAAATCCATTTACAGTTTATATTTACAGTCTGAATTACTTATTACAAGCATGTGCTTGTTGTATAATGAATGCTAAAGTTCGGGGAAGATGTGCATTCTGGACAGTGACATTCACTCATTTCTCTGAACTGTTAACTAACTGCATTGTGTCAGGCACTCCTGGAGGTGCTGGGGATGTCTACACGGCAGCATAGAATCAAAATGTTCCAAGTCTTCTAGAATAGGGTGAATGTTCCTTAGTGGAAAGCTACAAATTTGGGACAGGATTTTAGGGGGAGTACCTAATTTGAGCATACAAAATAGAAATCAGCGTTGGCTAAGTAAATGTGAGTGAATTCACTCAAAACACATGCAAAATGTCATGCAAGAATGTAAATCATAAGGATTAAGACTCATACTGTACGAAGAATTCCCAAATGTCAATCAGAGAAAAATCAACAACTCAATAAACATACGAACAAATAGATATTTCACAGGAGAAATACAAGTGTTTCATAAATTTATGAAACACTTTAATTATTATTTAGTGTATGCAAACTAATTATTAAGTGTATGCAAACTACAAATTCAATGATATACCATTTTACATCCATCAGAATGTTAAAATTAAAAAGCCAATTTTGAGAGAAAGAATGCAGAATGAATTTGCTTGAGGCTGGAGGCACTCCTTAGCTTTCAACTAAAGCTACTGAAAGTCAAAATAGGTTTGTGCTTGAAATGAGTAATTTAGAAAAAATATTATTTGTAAGACACTGTATTCACTAGGTTAGTTTTGTCACTAGAGCAAGATGTGTTTCTGTTGTGTTTGATTTTAGCTTCTTCATTAGCACTTGGTGCAGTATTGAATGCTCAATTAATCTTTGTCTCATGTGTAATTCACAAAAATTAGCTTGAAGTTAATTTGAAACAAGTCCAACTTTATATATTTTAAATGAAAAGGGTTTTTTTTAGCTAATATGTATTTTTCCACTCTTATTAGAACATAGTGAGAATTTGGAAAATGGAAAATTCCGAATCTTAGAAAAGGAAATTTAAAAATCATTTGGTTAAGAAAGTTGTGTACTTTTGATAAAATCAGTCAAAATTTATCACTGCTTTTGTGCTCGGCCAGCTCTTGGGTTATTAAGAAGGGAGGGGATGATTAAAGGTTCCTTGTGCTTACGGACACAGCACGTATTTGTGAGTGCTGCACAGCCGTTCTTTTTTTTTTTTTTTTAAAGATTTATTCATTTTATTACAGTCAGATATACAGAGAGGAGGAGAGACAGAGAGGAAGATCTTCTGTCCGATGATTCACTCCCCAAGTGAGCCACAACGGGCCGATGTGCGCCAATCCAATGCCGGGAACCTGGAACCTCTTCCGGGTCTCCCACGCGGGTGCAGTGTCCCAGTGCATTGGGCCGTCCTCGACTGCTTTCCCAGGCCACAAGCAGGGAGTTGGATGGGAAGTAGAGCTGCCCTGATTAGAACCGGCGCCCATATGGGGTCCCGGGGCTTTCAAGGCGAGGACTTTAGCTGCTAGGCCACGCTGCCGGGCCCTGCACAGCCGTTCTTACACAGACTGTTTTGGCTTACTCCTTCTGGTACAGTGGGTGCAGCTCTGAATTATAGCTCACTATCTTCCTTTGCCACCAGTTCCTACAACTTTGTTCATTTAACTTGTCTGGGTCTTTTTCTGCCCTCTTATATTCAAAGTGAGACTCTTGGGGCCTTTCCAGTCTGTACAAATGCAAAGAACTAACAAGTTGGCTGGTGCAAGAAATCTTTTTGTTGTTTGTTTGATGTATAGACTGAAGTTACTTGGGATTTTTTTTTAGGTCCTTAGATACCACTGTAATAATCAAAAGTACCCCTAATTATGATTTGCATAATTTTGTAGTGCGTCCTTCCGTCCCCATCCTCCTTCCTTGGAGGTTTTCTTCTCTCTCAACTCATTTTTGGGGGTCCTGGGCCAGCTTGAAGGACTCATCTCTCCCAACCATGTCCCTGGTAATAACAATGTAAATTTCCAGTCTATTTTGGTCTCTGATGCATCCGTGACACATTGACTTGACATTCTCCAGGAGAACCTTTCCTTTCTCCCCACGACTAACCTCAATCTATTCATTCTTTGAAGATCTGACTCAAATGTCAAATTCTCCTGGAGTGCCTGTGTCCTTTTGCTTTCTACTCCCGTTTCTCCTCTGACATCTGTTCCTGTGACTCCCTGATTGTCCTCTCCAAGGTCACTGGATTTTACATTTCCTATTTAATTCTTATGCCAAATGCAACCTGATACACAATGGATTAATGAATGAAACAGGTGCACTGAGTCTTTGTTGCCCGAAGAGAACTTTGCTTGGTACTCCCTCCTTCCCAGGGATCTTCCAAGTGAGTTCTCTCTTTCTACCAGACCCTGCAGTGAGCCTGTTGGAAAGGCAGGGGAAGTATTCATGGAATGAATACGACCAATCAGACAATTCCCTGAGTATGGGCTGAAGCTCTGTAATTTCTTCTGCACTTTGCTGATATTTCAGTTAGTGAATTACAGGCTGAGATGAACCTGTCCAGCTCTAAGAACAATTGGGTCGCGATTTGCTCTGGGAGTTAGCAAATGTTAGTGACTGCTCCAGCCTCATGTCCAGGGAGCCCTCAGCCCCTGCTGGGGTGGCGGGGGTGGGACAAAGTACAGGGAACTGAGCTGGGACCTCTTCCAAACATCTTTCTTTTGCCCTTCTGCCTCTTGAAATTTTCATCTTTGTAGGAACTTACCCACACATTCCTGTCCTAACTGTGGAGGAATTGGAGTGCAGCCCAAGAGAGAGTGCACACAGCTGAAGGAGGCTGGACCACACCATGTGATTCAGGGTGGAATTAGTCTGGGGTTGGAGGCAAGAATAGAAAGGCTTTTGTTGAGGTCCATAATGTGTTCTGGAGAGCCAGTTGTGATAGCTTTCAATTTTTTTGTTCAAGAGTTAGTGAATTTGGACTTCATTAACACAGAAAATGTACCCAGCAGTAGAATGTCTTGGTAAGTTCTGGGATTAAAGAGTGACATGATGGGAACGGCGTGTCGCGCAGCTTGCTCGTGCGGCAGTAGCCAGGGACGATGAAGAGGGTTACATTTCTGTGCTGACCACGAGTTTGTCTTGTTAATGCCAGATGTGGCAAAGAGAAGTAAACTAGTGAGTCCATGGAAGTGGAGAAGAGAAGTTAAAAGGAATATTGTCATTGCATGAAGCGTGGAATACAGACCAAGACAAACATTATCTGATGTAGTTTACCCGTTACGCAACAGGAAAATTGCAGTATATGGAAAATTGGAAGGACTTTCGAAATATGTTCACTTTCAAGTCACTTTCAAGTTTTTCTAAATTTATCATGTTTCTTAATTTCAGTATTTGGTTGATAGAAATTTTAGCATTTTCTTGACTACCATTTTAGCATTTTATTGATTACCAACTTTAAGGTAAAAATGCATGCTAACCTAGTGATATTTTTCAATTAACATTAGTGTAGCTTCACAAAGATGTTGTGAGTAGAGGAAAAAATATACATGAACTATCTAGACTAGGCGCTGTTGAAGAGTAAGTAATTTAAGAGTGTTGTTTTGGGAGGCTGACATTGTGACATAGTGGATTAAACCATAGCTTGAAACCATATGGGCCTGGCCATTTTCTGTATGTCCCCTCTCTTATCCAGGTCCTTGCTAATGTGCCCAGAAACAAGTGGAAGATGGCTCAAGTGCTTGGGCCCTGGCATCCGTGTGGGAGCCCTGGAAGATGCCCTGGCTTCAGCCTGACCCACGTTAGTAATATAGTGTTAAATTAAGTGAACTTTAAGGCAAGTTGACAATGAAGTAAAATTCAGTTTGTTAGTAAGAGAGAGCAACTCTAAATTTGAATGTACCTATAGCAAAACTTCAAAATATGTAAGACGAAAATTTGCAGAAGTATGAGGAGAACCAGGAAGAGGAGTAGAGCTGTGCTACCCTTCCCCAGGCCACCTTAATCAGCACCTCCAGAGGTTAGGAACACTGATTTTACCTACTGCCCATTCTGAACATGTCAACTACTAAAATAAAACTATTTTGGGCAGAGAAATGAGTTCTGTAATAAGAGTAGAAAAACAGATTGTTGTATCTGCCAGAAAAGAAGAAAAAATGAAATATGAAGCAAAAATGGATCAAGTATGGAAAACAAAATGCGATTTCCTTAATACTGCACCTTTTGATACTGAAAGCTGCGCTGTGGCTCTCTACAGCTTCTCCCTAAAGCATTCTACATGAAGGTAGGGGCGGCAAAGTGTACCAGCTGTCTCATACCTGCCGTTAACAATTCACAGCCTTTGGTTTTAATGCTATCATAATGACATTTGGCACTGAAGAAACACAGTGTGATGGCCGGCCGCATTCTCCCATTGGATTGGGCGGGGTGGAATCCAGAGCGGCCGCCTGAGCTCAGACTCCGGCTCTGCCACTCGCTGGCTGCGTGCGCCTCGGCGAACCTCTGCGTCTTTCCGTGCTCCAACTTCTACATTCAAAATGAGATTGGAAAAGTACTTGGTGGAGAATTAACCAACATAATATGTGGAAGACACTGGCATGTGGTAGATACTCAATAGTTGCTTATTGAATATTTATCACCTACTTTACCTTAAAGAAGTCACTCCAAGTCAACCAGTACAGCCTGAGTTCATTTTCCATGGGTGACTGATGGGCCACTGTGTGCATGGGCCACTGTGTGAAGTAGCTTCTACTGATGGAAATATTAATTTGTAACAAAAACCACACTGATCATGACATGATTTGCCGTGACTCATGCACTGAATCATGGAGACGAGTCCTATCTTGCAACCGTTACAATGATTTGGAATAATTTTAGCATGAATGTGTTTCTGTCAAGAACAAGAATAGACTTCTGATAGCCCCTCCCAACCACACCTTGCAGCAGCATCTTTTGAGTGGTTAGCAGTCACCAAATGGTTTTCTATTGTTTTGTAGGAAAAAAAAAATAGGGGGCAAGTGACTTGTAATTGATCTTGTAAAGATTGTATTTCTTTAATCCCCATGTACTGTTTTCCATGATGCAGTGGGGAGAGGGGCATTTTCTTTTTTGGGGGGGAAGGGTTTCTTTTTTTTTTATTGATTACATTGCATTATGTGACACAGTTTTATAGGCACTGGGATTCCCCACCCCCCACGGTGGATTCCTCCACCTTGTTGCATTATCGCAGTTCAAATTCAGATGAGATTCTTTCATTGCAAGCATCTACCAAGCATAAAGTCCAGCATCTTATTGTCCAGATAAGTTCAACGGTTTCTTGGGGAGACCATCTCTGGTCTGAAGGTAGAGCCAGCAGAGTATCATCCCGATCAATCAAAAGCCCCATTACATCAGTAACAATTCATAATGTTATGGAATTAGTTGACATGGTATTGAGTAACCAGTAAGCTAAAAGAGAAAAACAAGATGCAAGTTCTGAACCACATCCTGTGACTTCTACATTGACATTTCAATTATTAGTTTATATACAACTGGGTTCTATACACCTTAAAATGGCTATAGATTACTATTCAGCTGTCTCATGTCTATTGTAATTTTAGTATTTAGCAGTTTATAGTGTTGAAGCATGATTTTGCTGAACCTGGCTGTTTTTTGGGTGGTCTAACTCTATAACTCTAACCAGACATATGTCAACAGTTTAGGTGAACAGTTTTATGAGGGGTGTGCAGAGAAATCTTCAATACCCCAGTGAGGAGTAACTAATCTTTGTGTCCCACCCAGTGAGTTATAAGTGCATGAGAGGGGTGTTTTCTGAAACTTCTTGTTATTCATTTTCTATTGCTTAGATTCATTTCTGTGACTTGGGATTGGATAACCAATCCTTAGGCTCACACCTTCCTTCTAAATCCTCCGTCCCATAGGGCACTGGCGCACACCACCTTTTCCCGGTGTGGTGCGTGGCCCTGAGCCTGCGCTGTCATTCCATCCACTCTTGCCACTCCCAATCCAAGACCAGTGCGGCGCTGCCCTTCCAAGCCTTCCCTGTCCCCCCTTCGCCCCAGCAGGGACTATCTTTCCACTGACCCGTGCCGTTGGGTCCTGTACTCTGTTGGCATTTTGTGGCAGGGTGGTTGTATGCCCATTCATCTCCATCCACTTAGAAGCTCTTTAAACACAATTCACCTTACTGTTCTTTCAACTGAACTCATGTATCTGTAGTGACCAGTAACTACAGAAAATACGAATGGGGTTATTTGAATTTCAGATATATAAAAATGCTAAAATTAGTAAATTTTCTTAGAACAAGACATCAAGTGAGTGCATTGTTTTAGAGAAATTAGCTCATGGAAATACCCTTCCCTAAGAGATCTTAGAAAAAATTTCCAGGAGTTCACCAGAGATCAGACACAACTGCTTATTTTCTTTGGGTCTGCTAAAATAATTCATTTAATGCTTTACTTTTCTGTCTGTGTTTACTGTTTGTTTTTTTAAAGACATGTACATTTAAAAAAATAAATGCCATAGTTATTGAAAGAAGCTGAGCTCTTTTGAGAGCTAGTACCATACATTTACTTTGTCTAGGTACCTTTTATATAAAGTTGGAAAAGTACAAAATTTGGAGAATTTTATTAATTATAGAAACCTAGTGCAATGAATATGTCAAGTAGGAATTATTAATTAGTTGGCCAGTGTCCACTTGACTATAAGTTGCTAGAACAAATTGTGAAGTACTGAAACACCAAGTCCATGCCCATATTTGACCGACTTCCTGTTCCCCGGTGCAAGAATGGCATTCAATAAATGTCTGCTGAATAAAAAACATGTGAGAGTGAATGAGTAAGAGAATGAATGAATGAATGAATGTTATGCTCCCTGACTACTATTACAAGGGGCGTATCTGCCGTTAAACTAAACAATTCAACTGTTAGAAGAAAATTCAATTCAACACATGATAGGACCTGCTTCCATTAATTGCCTAGTGACTCTGTGCAAGCCCACTACTTTTAATTAGTTTTAAATCTAAATGTAAATGTGTTTTAAATTAGTTTAAATTGATGCTTTGCTCATCATCCACTGCCATCTATTCTGGTTGCTTGGAGACTGTTGTATCTACCTGGCCATAACTTGACTTTGGTCAGTGATGACTCAGATGGGCACCTTGAGGTGACTCAGAAGTCTGTGCTGCACCCAGTTGATCTATCATTTCAGAACAACTTCTCTAATTATGACTGATGGGTTTTGTAGAGAGTGTACATCTCATCAAATCACAGATCATGCTTACAGACCGGCAGGGATTTGTTTTACATGAGAAATTAATTTATAAAATTCTTATCTTTGTAGAAAAGCCAGAATTGTTTTAAAAATATGAAAGTCATTAATAGCCAATGTTTGTCATTGTGTCATATTCCTTGGTGCTATTGGCCATCACTGTTACCATAAATCTTGTATTAGGAGATAGAATAAGTTCTGAATGTGTTTTCTTTTGAGAGGCTTAGTATCAGACAGTGACAAAGACAGACCTAGTTCTTATCTTCTGGCCTCTCCGTCCTCAGCTGCTCCAGCAACTGGAACAGAGCAGGTGGGAGCCAGGCTCCAGATCTCCTTGTGGGTGGCAGGAATACAATCGCTTGACCCATCAGTGCCACTTCCCATATCCGCGTCAGCAGGAGGCCGGAGCCAGAGGCCGGTGCCAGGGACTGAGCCCAGATACTCCAGAATCCGGCAAGATATCTCAGCCACTGTGTCGATGTCACGCCGAACACTTGCTACAGACTGTGTTCTCAAGAGAATTAAAATTCATTCAGAAACAAGTGACACACAGTAGCGAACATGACAATACCAGTATGCTTGCCTTTAGATTAAGTTTTAAATGAATGGATATGTTCATAGAATTATGTGTGATGAGGCAGCCACTGGTATTTCAGGTGTTGCAGTGGGCTGGAGTCAGTCTTAGAAACACTGTGCACATTTCTGTCCAGGGAGTAGTCATAATGGACGATCACAGTGCAGACATGATGGGCAAATGCAGGAAAAGTTCTGCCACCTGGACTACTTCCTGCTGGACACAATGCAGACATCAGATGGGAGCCACTTCAATTCCAAGTTGTGTATTCACGAACTTGCTCAACACAGGAAGTTTCCCATTGTGTCAATAGAAGAGGCAACATCTGACGATTAGTCCCAGCTCTTGTACTCCAGCCTCTCTTCCTTTGCTGGAAATTGCTCCAGCCTTCTTCTGCAGTCTCCTCCCATCAACATTTAGATATACCCAAGTTGATTTCTCTGTTAAAATAGGAAGATTCCCCTCCCCTCAACTTCATAGCCCTGTGTATACTCTGTGTTCTTAGACTTTCTACTCCATTTCAAGGAGTGATTTCTTTCTCCTTCTGATCGTTCTTGTAAGTCTGAACTCATTAGGAGCTGTTATTAAAACTCTGGGTAGCACTCTTTGTATTGAGCTAAGGAAGTTAACCTGGTGCCTTTTCAGCCTTATCCTATCTAATCTCATCACAATATTAAAAATTTTGTGTTAGTCCCTTCTTTTGAAGCACACAATTCACTCAATTTCTGTAATGTCACATGGTCACCCACAACCACCTCTCTTTCTCTTTTTAAACCAAACCCAGATCATTTTTTCAAGTATCAGAAGACACTGTATTCAACAAACATCCTCTCTTTCCCTCTGTTAATGATTAGTTTAGGAGGCCACGTCTGGTCTAGTTCAGGCTGATCAGGCAGAAGGAGAGTCCTCTTAGAGGGGTACTGGTAACTCTCAGCCTTTGGATTAGTTGAGTAAGGAAGTGATGTCTACAATTCTGGAAGCCACATCATTAGGTGAAATGAAAAGTAGTGAAGCTTAGCAGTCAAGAGGCGGGACGCTGGAGTGCTCAAGTCCCTGTTCCCAAATACCCACCTGTGATTGGCTGAATCCCAGAGAAGGAACTCATGGAGACTGAAAGCTGAATGTATTGTGTTTTCCTTGGCATGTTAGGGATACACATCCGTGCTGTTTTCTAAGTCTACTCCCCACTTATCTCAAGTGGTTTGGCTCCAGTTGCTCTATAACCATGACTCCCAAGTATCATGCACAGCACAGAGCTCCCTTCTGAGCTCTAAGCCTGAATATCAAATGGTTATTATGTCCTTGCAGGTGTCTCAGAGAACATTCAAATGGATTTTTAAAGTATGTTCATTATTTCCTCGTCAGCTGCATCTCTCATCATTCTCTATTTTGCACAGTAAAATCGTCGTCATATAGCTAGGGGACCAAGTCACAAATCTAGGTTTTAGTCCAAATTCCTTCGCTTCTCCACCAAATAATGTTTAAATCAATCATTCAATCTTGTAAAAAAATAAATTCCAGGAATCGCACTGGTTCTAGCAGGGTGAGTACCAGGGAGAGGCTAGCATGGGAGTAGGTATGAGAAGGAAGGCAGGCCCACATCACAGAGAATGTAGGAGCCTTTGGCTTCGCCCCTTGGCGAAATCGGAAGCCATAAGAATTGGGGTTTTGTTACTGAAAGAAAAGTAAGACAGGATCTGTCTCTGTTGAGGATAAAGACTACAGTGGGGGACAATGGACACAGACAAGAATTTATTAAACTTGTGCAAATGACCCATGAAGGTGTCTGGGACCAAGAGTCCTGTCAGTGCCATTGGTAGAGGGTGATTCCAGCTTGAATATATTTTTAAGGAAGAGTCCATGTAATTTATTATTAATGGATTTGTATGAAATGAAAGATGAAGAGAAAAATCAAAGACTACCACAATGGCATTATTGTTGATTGAGATTGGGAAAGACTACATAAAGAGCAAATTTTAGAAACGACCATCCAAAATTTATTTTTAAGTATGTGAAGCTCATGTTGTTAATAATCCAAGTGAAGAGTTTGATTAGGTTGTTTAGAAGATAATCTTAGATTCAGAGAAGATTGGCCAATATAAATATGGAAGTTGTCAGTATATAAACAGTCAAACCATGTCACTGGATGTACAATCAAGGATTGAGTATAGAAAGGAAAAAGAAATAGTACAAGAGTTGAACCCAGAGGAACTGTGGCATTCCCCAGAGCATCCAAGGAAGAAGAGAGATTGAGCAACACACATTGGGTGAGATCTATGGTAAGAATGCCAAAATAGCATGAAGCCCAGGAAGGAAGCTTTACAAGTAAGTGGAAACACGCCCCTCTGTCACAGCTTTGGGCACTGTGTTCAATTGAATGAAAACTGATGATTGGTCGTTAGATTTAGTACCATGGAGGACACTTGTTACCTAGGCTAATCAGGTTCTATTTACTTTAAAGCCTCAGCATAGATTCCATTGTGAAGTTTTCTGTGATTGCACACAGTTGGGTTGAGGGCCTCTGAGTGCAGGGGCAGGCATTTGGCCTGGCAGTTGGGACACTGGCTGAGATAACTACATCTCATGGCACTGTGCCTGGTTGGAGTCATGTCTCCATGACAACTCAGGGGGGTTGAGTGCTTCATTCATGTGGGAGATCTGGACTGAGTTTCCAGTTCGTGGTTTTGACCTGGCCCAGTACTACTCATTGTGATCGTTTGTGGGGCAAGCAAGAAGATTGGACCTCTGTATCTTTGTCTCTCAAGTAAATAAAATTAATACAAATAAAAAGAGAACCTCTTGTTGTATCTCTCCTGTCATTTTATAGCCTAATGATTTGAAGCTGCCATATTTGTCTCCTCTAAGCTATACATGCTCAAGCCCTAAGACTTGAGTTTCATTACTGTTGTGCTTACACAGTGTATGACAAAGAATAAAAGTATAGGAACAATTTTATCAAGTGAAGTGGAATTGCGTGTGATTTGTATCAGATGTTAACCCTTGCCATTAAAAAAGAAAAAACAAGTGGCTGGCAGGGAGTAGCCAGGTCCAGCAAGCATCAGTGACACATCCTGTGATGACAGGCGGAGAGGGTTAGACCTCTTTCCTTTCCTCCCGATGCCGAGTGGCCTGTTAGAACAGCCCAAAATGAGCTCCTAATGGAATATGTAGGTGTGCCTGTCACCTGAGGGCAGAGCAACCGGAAGCCTGCTACACAAATTAGTGAGCCATTGTCATCAGTCAGCTATGCCCACCTCAACAAGACCTTATCAATGGAAATCTTGTAATTTTCCTACAGCTTTCATGGAGGAGCTGGTAACAGAGGGGAGTTTGCTTTGAATATCCGTAAAAGTAAGCTGTAATACTAAGTATACTATTAATTATTCAATAATTATATCACAAAGGTATTGCTTTCATGATTAGATAACCATCAGAGGAATTCATTTGCTCTGAAAGAGGGTAAGTTGTTTACCTCAACGTTAAAACATAAGTTGGTAGGCTTCTTTAAGGGACTTACTATGTAAGTGAGAGCAGACCTCTAATTGTGAACTTTCATAGAGTAGTTCATTTCATATTTGTACTTGCCTCCACCATGCTAATTACTGATTACTCTCTTGTAAAAGATCTTCAGCGTACTGAGATTTATATTTCAGCAGAATCACACCAAAATCTCTCCTTTGTCTTATAGTTTCAGTGGCTTGCTTCCAATGAACAGATTATTTGAGGGAGAAGTAAATTCATAGTGGATAAAACTGTAACTTTTATGTAAAGGTAAAACTCTTCTAAAATACAAAGATTTTGTTAGGAAAAAAATTTTTTTAAAAAAGGCCACTAGATTCATGTTCATGTCTTCTGTGGCTTTGTGAAGACGCTTGTCAGAATGTTATACTCTAGTACAATCTGTCTCGATGGTAATAATAATTTAAAGTCTGGCTTCTTGGCAGCATAATAATTAATGTAAAAATATGCTCCACATGTTTCAGTAAGATAACTTCCTTAATCAGCAAGTGTGAAGATTTTTACAAGGCTTTTGTTGTGTTCACCATCCCAGTTTTTAAAAAATTGTTGTTATTAACATAAAGAAAAGAAATTTAATGTAGTTCAAAGACACACAAAAAAGAATGATACTTCCCTTCTGCCTCCATTTTTCTTTCTTTCATTTTGATTTTTAAAAAATATTCAGTTAGTTGCTGCCATTTCTAGGGCCCTTTAAGGCACCCACAAAAACCAGAGTTAACATAGTATTCACACAAAGTTCATGGCAAGGTAGAATTCCAAGGTAAGTTTACCTTGGTCCCAAAACATCATGGAATCCGCACATTTTTTTCCATATCCATTTTCTGAGAGTTTCTGATGATCCCTTCACATGCACAGAATCCAAAAAATTTGGCACCACATCAGACGTTGTGAGTCTGTCCTCCATGACCTTGGGAAGTGTGCTGACGTTGTGAGTCTGTCCTCCACGACCTTGGGAAGTGTGCTGACGTTGTGAGTCTGTCCTCCATGACCTTGGGAAGTGTGCTGACGTTGTGAGTCTGTCCTCCACGACCTTGGGAAGTGTGCTGACGGTGTGAGTCTGTCCTCCACGACCTTGGGAAAAAGTGTGCTGACGTTGTGAGTCTGTCCTCCACGACCTTGGGAAGTGTGCTGACGGTGTGAGTCTGTCCTCCACGACCTTGGGAAATGCGCTGACGTTGTGAGTCTGTCCTCCACGACCTTGGGAAGTGCGCTGACGGTGTGAGTCTGTCCTCCACGACCTTGGGAAGTGCGCTGACGGTGTGAGTCTGTCCTCCACGACCTTGGGAAGTGCGCTGACGGTGTGAGTCTGTCCTCCACGACCTTGGGAAGTGCGCTGACGGTGTGAGTCTGTCCTCCACGACCTTGGGAAGTGCGCTGACGTTGTGAGTCTGTCCTCCATGACTTCGGGAAGTGTGCTGACAGTGTGAAGCTACCATTACTGGGGGAGAAGGAGGAAATGCTGATCTTTTCTTTATTCACTTTGCTGTTTTTCTCTTTGCTGCATGAATTCGTAATTTTTCAGTGGCATATCAATTCAGAAAAACTTATTAATCATCAGTGGACATGCACCTGTCATTAAAGCATTAACTATAGTCTATTTAGAGTGAATAATAGATTAATATTATAGCCATAAGAGAGGAAAATGCTTAATACTGATATTGGATAAATCTCCATCTCTAAATGGGTCGAGAAGATTTACAGTGTCCTAGGGTGGTACGAAGTAGTAAGGTTTTAACCCTCAGTTTTGGTCTTAGTTAAGAAGTTTTATTTGTTTGTGTTTCATTTATTTATTTATTTTTGTCTACGTCAGTTCTTTTTATTTTTTTTCCATTTGCCTGCACTTTCAAAGGAACAATCTCTTATGGTTTTGAAAATTGCCGGCTTACTATGATTTATATTCATTAACTGCTAAGCACTCAAGGAATACGTGCCTCAGGGAACTGGGGTAATTGTGCATGCTAACCAAGCAGAGTGATAAAATGTTTGACAAATGAAATTTTCCACTCCTACTTCCCTTGTAGGAAGCTTATTAACATACACAACACCCATGATGTTAGGCACCAACACATATTAATAAGCCCCTTTGTGAAGAGACACTGGCGGCTGGGAGATGGAAGGGGCAGTAAGCCTGTGGCTCAGCTCCTACTTACCGCATGCGAGGGCCAGCGGAGCCACCCCAGCACAGGGCCCAGCGGCCAGCATTTCCCAGGACAGCTTGGGAAGCTTTGCAAAGACCTGGCTCGTCCCTGAGTACTTCACACACTGCAATGAAGTGTCTGAACTCTGGTCTGAAAGTCAGCAGGACTGTTCCTCACGTTAGGGGAGCTGACTGCTGAGCTGTATCCGTGGTAGAAACAGCCCTGTGTACAACAGACAAAGCATTGATTGCTACCGAGTTTAGAGGAAAATCCCTCCAGAGCCGCGCGAGCTGCTGGCTGTTGCTGACTTCTTGGCTGTTCATGTCTGGTGGATGGCAGGAACTGGCCTCTGAAGGGAGAATGCAGACCTGGCATGTTAAGGTGCTTCTAGAAATAGACAGCGCACGTGGGGTCTTTGATCTGATCAGGGGAGGCAGGCGGTTCTTCTGGACTGCTCTGTCACCTACCCTATGATACCAACAAAGAAGGAAGCTAAATTGTTTCAATCACAAACCAAACCATCCATTATTAGTCTCTTTGAAGAAAATTGAAACAAATGACTCAGTACAAAACTCTGTTTTCATTATCTGTTTTGCTGTATAAAAACTGTGGGTTTGCAAACACTCTGAATATTTAACTTAATTGAGGCACTTGAATTAGTATTTCCATTCAATCATTTCTGCACACTAAGTGCCAAGGTAGGCTTTTTATTACATAATCATTTTTCCATTTGGATCTCAGAATATAAACCAGAACCCCTCCTTCCAGCGTGTGTGTTCATGTCTGGGTATGTCCATGTGGGCCTGAGCAATTTACAAACATTCGTTGCGTAACAGATTTTTCCCCAAGCAGATGTTCATCAGCTACTTCCACAAATTCATACATATCAAGATTAAGCTAACTGTAAGAACAAGATTTATAAATAAGATACAGGTCTCTTTACTATAAAAAGAAATGGTGAAATTCTTCTTGAACAATGGTGATTCTTTTAGTTCTGAACTCAATGGTGGTTTATGAAAGTCATCATTTTACTTACTGTATTTACCAAGAGTTTCAGGAGGGTTAAGTTTTCTGATGCTAATTAACTTAGGTTTTATACTTCCATGATGCAATTACAGATGTGTGAATTCTCTTCCCTCAAGTGCTGAACACTGTGCACCGCTTGCCGTCCGTCAGATCTCCATACGAATTTTCTCTACATTTTGCCTGTCTGATACAGATGAGGCCCACGTGTCTTTTCTGGCTGGAGAACCATCTACCCTACTTGTTAGATGTTTATTTCAACATGAAAACATAGAAAGGGGAGAACTTCAGGTGAGGATTGCTCACTCACAGTGTACTTGTGACTGGAAGGGACAGCCTCGATCGTGTGCTGGTGGTCGTTAGCAACATGCAGGGCAATGTGCTGAGGAGAGCACAAATCCATACTTCAAGCTGGTGTTAATTGGGAAAGAGAATGCTTCAAAGCAATGCTGAGGGCCAAGTTAACTGTGTGCGTCTGGAGGGATCCACTGGAAGCGCACTGCAAAAACATAACATAACTAAACATGTCACTGTAGCTCATGCCGTGATGGCTCAGCTCACTGCAGAAGGCAGAGCCCTGGCCCTGGTCACAGGCGGGAGGGAGCTGCTACAGTGGACAGCAGCACATCGCTAGCAGGCCAGCCTCACTCAGGTGGTGCTGCTCCATGGTTTTGTTGCTGCAAGTAAAACCAGACGCAAACTAGGTGTCAGTTACCCAGAATGAAACCCAGTGTGCTAGGAGGGTGTACAGTTTTCAGCGATGATGCACACATTGTATTGATTTCCTCCCTAAACTTGTTATTGTCAATTATCTCATAGACTAATTTGGAAACAAAAAATTTCCAAAAGCCGGAGTGCCCCCAAAGTATGTAGCTGAAACACATGTGTAAAATCCTGCACTAAGGTAGCTCGTGGTCCACACACAGCACAGACCACTCATTGACTGCTGACTCCCACAATTCCTGCCAGTCAGCAGCAGCACAGTAATGCTGACTAATGAAACGTCAGCATTTTTAATAAGCATGATGGTATTCTCTGATCTGGCCTTGGAAACCGTCAGGCGTCCACATGCCCAGGGTGAGTGCCAACAGGAGCCTCCCAAGCCCTTGCACCACGTTGACTTCCCTTGGCAACATGCCAGCTCTGAGCTAGACAACAATGTATGACAATGGATGACAACAATGTAACTTGACTTTTGTATCTGCTTGTCTTAGTCCTTCATGAACTGAACTTGAGCTGTTGATTTCTTTTGATAAGGATGTTGCATTATGCCTTGATAGAGGGCTGGTTATCATTTGTGGGATCGAAGTCAAGTTCTGGTCTAAATCCAACTTGTAAAACTCAGGATTAGTTGGAAAAAAAACAATGAACACATTGAATGTTTCAAGCAAAGAGCTTGTGAATAGCAAGTGTCAACCCCGTTCTTCTAATATAAAATCCCAAGTAAGTCACTATAAATATAAGAGTAGAAATAGAAAGCCCTGCCTAACATAATCACCCGGGATTGGCTTGGCAGCTCAGTCTTGTTCTCTGAGAGCAAAGTCCTCAAAGACAGCTTCTTGCCCAGGGATGCAGCAACAGATCTGAGACTAAAATTACATAATTCCCTCTGAAGAGTAACCAGAATTTAAGAAATTTAAAAGTGTATGTGGGAAAGTGTCAGAAAAAACTTCCTGAGAAAAGAAATGGGATGTTACAGTGGGTCTTAAAGAACAATGCAAGTTGGTCAATGACTCCAAGCCCGGGCTGGGCATTAGAATCACCCAAGGATCTTTTACAGACTCCTTGGGCCCCACCCTCAGAAATTCTGATTTAATTGTCCTGGGGTGGGGCCCAGGCTATTTTTTACAAAGCTCCTCAGGTGATGTTAGTGTACAGGCAGGGGTGAGAACCTTAAAGTCAGACAATGAAGAAGAAAAAGGAAGCGGGAAAGTAAAAGTTTCAGACCATGTAGCAATCCATTGACTCACGCAATAAAAACACTTATTCAGGGTCGCCTAGATGCTAGTCATTGAACTAGGTGGGGGGTCAGACCAAATATGACTGAGACATGATGCCTGGATTTTTCCATGTGGTTAAGAGATTCATACATAAGCAAGTTTTTATGAGGCAATATGATGCTCATCAGCATGTACACACACACACACACACACACACACACACACACACACACACCATGTACTTAGGAAACCAGGGAAGCTGCCTGTTTCCTAAATCTTAGGGTGTGTGTTTGACACCCAGCTCCAGCTCCTGATTGCAGCTGCCTGCTAATGCAAACCCTGGGAGGTGTTAGATGATGGCTCAAGGGGTTGGGTTTCTGTCCTTCCTGTGTGAGACGCGGATAACTTTCCGATTCCCAACTTTGACCCGGCCCAGGCACTGCTGTTATGACCATTGTCTCTCTCTGTCTTGCTGCCACTCAACAAATGTGTGTGTGTGTGTGTGTGTGTGTGTGTCCATGCTCCGTAGCACATTACAGGAGAAGGATTATTTGTGTTGGTTAGAGCACTGGTTCTCCCTCGAGGACCATTGGCTGCAAACTGGAAAAGCCCTGACGAGCTTTAACAAGTACTGATGTTTGTTTCTTACACCCTACTGGTAGTTTTAGAATCAAAATTCAAAAAGAAACCTTTCCCAAGTTGTCCCAGTGCATACTGGAGGGCAGGGCCTGACCCAGGTGAACAGTGCCCTTTGGAGTCAGGTCATGAGGCAAAAGGGAAGTCAGTGACGCCTTCAATTCCAAGTCAGGACTCTGCGAGTCACTGTACTGAGGACCCCCGGCTGCAAGTGTAGCAGGGTTCTCCAGCAGCTGAGGGAAGACTGGGACGGGGAGGATTCCGAAGGGTCATTTATCCAGTAGCCTCAGTGTTCAGAGACACATAAAATGTCTTCAGAGCCTTCAAAATCAGAAAAAAACCAACCAACCAAATGATAACAAATGCATTGATGCATTGGGCTTTACAATACAGTATTAAAGTACAATGTTCATTGTGTTTCTGTGGAGGAAAGGACCTACAGAAGCTAAAGTCAAACTAAGGTTTGACAAAAGTTGGAAGTTGCAGCTCTGGGTTAAAAGCAAACCCATTTGTACCTGATGAGTTACACAAACAAACGAGCATTTGTCATCCCATTTCCTTGAATCTTTCCATTTTGATCTGGCAGAGCCAGACTACAAGGACATCCCTTCAGAAGCAGGACCCCCAGGGCTTGTAAAGGAAGGGTGGGGGGTGCCTTGCATGGCAGAGGGAAGACAGAAAGGGCCTTTCCTGCTGAGGCAGCACATATGTTCATGCATGTATGTGCAGACATCCGACTCAGGGTTGCCATTGTGCTCAAGAGTAAGTTAGCACTCGGGGTGTTTTTGTGTCCTTGTTGGAGTACCTGGGATCCCAGCTCCTACATCTCTGAGCCAGCATTCTGCTCATGCGCAGCCTAGGAGCTGGAAGGGGATGGCTCAGGCCCTTGAGCCCCTTGCCACTCGGAGCCCCTTGCCACTCGGAGCCACTTGTCACTCAAGGGCAGATGTGGGGATGGCTCAGGCCCTTGAGCCCCTTGCTACTTGGGGGCAGACATGGGAATGGCTCAGGCCCTTGAGCCCCTTGCCACTCGGGGGCAGACGTGGAGTTCTGGACTCCCGGCTTCAGCCTGGACCAACTTTAACAAGCATTTTGTTAGCAAGTATTTTGGGAGTGAACCAGTAAATGAAAATATCTCTCTATGTCTTTTTCTCTCTGTCTCTCACATAAAATGAAAATCAATCAATCAAATAAAGAATCTGCCTCTGATTGGTCTCTTACAGCGTTCCTTGTGAGTGAAGCTGCAGCTCCTCGGAGTCGAGTGGCGCGAGTCTTTGAGGCCTTAGAACATTCTCTGCAAAACAAGCTCTGATGGGAAACTTCCAAATTCTCTCTTCCTGTTCCTCTTGTCTGAATCCTGTACTCTTGATCACGCTTTCTGCACCAACTGATTGAATAAATCAAGACATCTTATCCGAAGGACTACTGGCTTTCACAAAGCACTGTGCTCCATCTTCGTGCTCTTCCCTGCTTTGTCCAACCGGAGAACAGCCTATTCTTCAGAACTGGCTCCAAACGGCTTAGCACTGAGTGCGGTTGTCTGTACCCTCTCCTGTCATCTACCTGAGATAGTTACGGTGACCTAGGTCTGCATCATCCAGTTACTGCACACTCAGTGAGTGCACCGTGGCTCATTAACCATGGCTCAGTCTCTCCCAACATGACCCCAGCATCTTGACTTATTCACTATTGCATTCCTAAATTCTATTATAATTCCTGATTTTATTTGCTCATTAGCATGGTAGGTCAATGCGTTATTAAATATAGTAACCTGTAAGTGGGATTATTCTTTGGAGAATAATCCAATAAGTGAAGTAAAGTTCTTGATATCAGGATTGCCTTGGGGGGATTGTTAGATTGCTTCTCAAAAAATTCACATTCTGAATTAGCTCAGATATAAATAGATGAAGAACCTTACGTTTCCTGATTGCCCTCAAGGAACATGTTTCTTGGACATTTTCAGTGGAGGGGGCCCAAGCAGAAAGGGCTCAGCAAGAAACTGTGTGCATTTTATCTTACCTGCAGCCTGTACTGCACCGCTTCACCTGCCGGGGCTGGAGGATGTGTGCAAGAAACACTGCTGGCCACACATCTAAAGAAACTGAGCAATGTAAACCAGTCACTGTGGCATTCATCATGAGCGTTGCTCATAACCCTTCTAAAAAGTGGATCCATCTGTTCACATGTAAGACATACTTTCTTTATCTCAACCATGATCAGATTAAAGATCTGGCTGCGTTTAATATTTTCCAGGAAGCACCGAGGTCTGGAGTGCTATTTTAGCCAGGGCAGTCGCGTAAATGTCCGTTCACTTAAAGGGCGAGGAGCATCTGAGTTCTCTTTACTCTGTGGCTCTTTACTCTTTTCACCTAGTCTCTAAAGAGCACTTGCATTAGTTGTAAAATAGTACGACACAATTGAATCTCAGTGTCAATTACATTGGTTTCCCATCTCAGGAAATCATACAACTCCTGTTCATATGTGTATAAGTGTGGATCCAAGCCCATTGCTCAAAAATGTAGTCATTGAGCAGAGTCTGAGACGGTGGCAGAATTGAGAGTTCTACGGCTTGCTCTGGAAAGGTGGAAATACTGGGAGAATGGATTCAATAAAAAGGAAGAAAGATGTTGTAAAAGGAAGAGATGGGGAACATAGGAAAGATTTGGGAGATCCAAAGGAAACACACTAGCTCTGACTAAGTGTGTCTGGCATCTGTGTCGTCACGGGATGAGTGGACCTTCGAGCTCCAGTGGAAATTTGCTAATCACCACAGATCTGACTCTGAACAGCAAATGTTTAGGGCAGAGTTGCAAGTGAGTGAATGTTCAAGGGTGTTTTCCAAAGTGAGCTCCAGAGATGATAAAGAGTCCATGACTAGAGGCCCACAGCCCAGCAGAGTGATTACAGGTTAAAGTGACTGCAGCATGATGAATGGGCCATGGAGAAACCGGGGAAGAGGCAGCCCATGCACTCATTGACACCGTATTGCGCAGCAGTTATGAGGAACTATGGCAATCTTGGTGCCTGGAATTTTCTACACCCTCAGGTAGGCAGGCCAGGAGACGAAGACGAGCATCGCGACCTGGAGCTGAAGGAACGCATGGAGACCATGACCGAGTGGTCTCAGTGCTCAGGCTACACAGGCAGTTGGCCATGGGGGTGCAGAGCACAAGCTTTGAGTTTAGGCCAGCCGCCCGCAGCAGGATTCTCCCACATCAGTGGAGCAAGCCTGCTGGATCACGCACAACCTCTTGTTCTGAGACCCAGGGAGCCGTCACATTGAAATGCTTTGTGGCTGACATGCAGTCCCTGCTCAGTCACAGAGAACTTTCCTGATTTCCAGATGCAGAGTCTGGGATGGCATCAGCACTGCAGACATCCAGTGCTTTGCTGCCATGGCCTTGTTGGTGCTTGCACATCTGGAAGTGGCAGCACTTCGAGTCCTGCCCCATTTTCATTTATTTATTTATTTGGTTGTTTTCTGCTTAATTATGTGATTTCTCTAACTCACTTATCTGAAAAATAATTACATTTCTACTAAGTAATCTGTTAACAAGATGATAGGCACTGTTTGTTAACATGACAAAACCAACCAAAATACAATGTGCTGAGATCTGTGTGTGCTAGAAGGCTGAAATGCCAGGCTTCCTTCCTCTGGCACCAAGTGCGCCCTGCAGGTGCAGCCCGTGCTCAGAGTCTGAAGAGGATGAGTTCAGCTGGAGGCACTGACTGCCCAGCTCCTCTCCCTCGGTTTGCAATTCCTAGTCAATTTAAAGAAAACGCAGCTCCAGAGCCAGCAAGTGGGGAGATGAGGGGCCCTGCCTCAAGCATCCATAGCACACGCTTCCCAAAGACATCCACGTGCCCTGACACCTGTGAGCTCAGCTGTGCGGGGACTCGCCAGGGCTGAGGCACCGCAAGCTGTGTTATCAGTCAGTTCCCAGGAGAATGAAGTCACATGGTGAGTAATTCAAGGAGACTTAATAAAGGAACAATTTACAAACACATGGGCCATGATTCAGAAAAGCAAAAGATAAAATTAAGTTGAACATAAATGAGGGCACTATTCTTGGAAGACTGCCGTCCTCAGGCCTGGAAGCAGTGCCGGAGTTGTGGGCTTGTCTCAGACCCCGAGGGAGCGCTGTGCACAAGGGTGGTGAGAGGACTGTGGCCTTGGCCGGACGAGTGCAGTCACCCTGGGCAAACGCCTGCTTGCTTTTCTCATGCCCCTTATATCCCTGGCAGTGTGTTCTGGGTTGAATGTAATCAGTCCTTCGGGATGGAGTCCTTGGGGATGTCCTGTCGGAGGTGGATTGCTACCTGCAGGAGTACATTCCAGCCCTCTCATTCCTTTGTTTATATATTCACCTTTGTATACAGATGATCATGTACGTAGAGCATCCTAAGAAATAACGAGAAGCTCTAAGACACATGACTCAATATGGTGTAATGTAAAAAAAAAAACTAATATTTTTAGCTATTTAATTAATTTACTTTCCTTTATAATTTTTTTTTAAAGATTTTTATTATTATTGGAAAGCTGGATATACAGAGAGGAGGAGAGACAGAGAGGAAAATCTTCCATCCGATGTTTCACTCCCCAAGTGAGCCGCAACGGCCGGTGCGTGCCGATCCGAAGCTGGGAACCTGGAACCTCTTCCTGGTCTCCCACGCGGGTGCAGGGTCCCAAAGCATTGGGCCGTCCTCTCCTGCTTTCCCAGGCCACAAGCAGGGAGCTGGATGGGAAGTGGAGCTGCCAGGATTAGAACCGGCGCCCATATGGGATCCCGGGGCTTTCAAGGCAAGGACTTTAGCCTCTAGGCCATGCCACCGGGCCCATCCTTTATAATTTTTTAAAGATTTATTTATTTTTATTGCTTAGTCAGGTATACATAGAGGAGGAAAGACAGAGAGAAAGATCTTCCGTCCGATGATTCACTCCCCAAGTGGCCACAATGGCCGGAGCTGAGCCAATCAGAAGTCAGGAGCCTCTTCTGGGTCTCTCACATGGGTGCAGGGTCCCAAGGCTTTGGGCCATCCCTGACTGCTTTCCCAGGCTGCAAGCAGGGAGCTGGATGGGAAGTGGGGCCGCCAGGATTAGAACTGGCACTCATATAGGATGCCAGAATGTTCAAGGCAAGGATTTTAGCTGCTAGGTTACTGCACCTGGCTCTTTCCTTTGTATTTGAAAGTCAGAGAGAGAAAAGAAAAGAGAGAGAGACCCTCCATTCATTGGTTCATAACTGGGAGAGACCAAAGATAGATCTCCCAGGGGTGATAGAGATTCAAGCACTTAAGTCACCATTGCTTCCAGGGCAAGTATTATCAGGGAGGTGAAGCAGTACAGACGCAAACCAGGCACTCCAATGGGGATGTGAGCATCCTAGGAAGCAACTTAAACTCTAAAATGCTTGTCCCCCACAACAGTATTTTATAGTAGCAATAATTATAGCAATCACTTTTATAATAGTACAAAGAAATATGAACCACAAAGGAAAAATTTTTTTAAAATATATTTAAAACCTATCAAAAAACTTGATGAATCGGGGTCTGGGCCTTGGGGTTGGGGGCGGCTTGCAGCTCCCTGCAGTGTGGCAGCTGTGGGGAATGGCTCTGCTGGGCCGGATCCAATGCTGGGGATTCAGGCCAAAGACACTGCCACAAGGCAGTGACTGAGTCCTTGGCTTTCTCCAGGCCATTGCACCAAATGGTGCCAGGCTCTGCCTGCTGGCTGCCCAGCGGTGAGCTCTGGGGTTTTTAGGATATGAAATTGCTGCTTAGGGACACCCATGAATAAGGCCAGTTGTAGTGTAGGTGAGAGATGAATGCTGGGTGATTCCCAGTAACAGGGTCATGAAACTTTTGGGCAAGCATGGGGACTGAGACCTGGTGGTTTGGAGGGGAGTGTCCATAAGATCTATTTGGGCCAGACTGATTCACTAGCCAAATTAGGAATCCTGAGATGGGCTGTTAGCATAGAGCATCACTGACTGCCACACACCAGTCCACACCAAAGCTATGGATGGGGGTCTGTCTGGCAGGGCTAGGTACCATTACTTGACTGGGTGGTGGAATAGTGGACTGGTCACATTTGGCAGGTTAAGACACTAAACCAGCATGCGAGAGCACTTGGTCCGAGGGTAAACTCTGTGGGGGAAGTGTGGGCCCAACCCTGTGGAGATACAAGTCCCACAAGTTAGCTCGCAAGCTGGGGTGGTGATGTGCTAAGCTAGGAATGACCATGGCACCTGCCATCACTTATGGGTAAAGGAACCGATGGCAATCTGGGCAGGTCAAGGCAGCACCGCCCGAAGGTGCATCCTAAAATAGGATGTGGGGTGGGCCGAGCTGCAACAAAAAAAGAAAAGAAAAGAAATCAGGATGGAACACATGTCATTCTGACCTAGGCTCTTACCCCAACTGGTCTTCATGAGGGATACTACAGCAAAGCATCGAAGGCAAAGGTTGAGACAGGTGAGGAGCTAAGCCAACTGGGTCAGAGCACCCACTGGCATGTATGCAATCTAGGATTGGGAATAGACTCGGTTGGGGAGCTGTGAGAGTACACCCTTGCTGGGTTGGGATTCCCACGGGAGGGCGCAGGGGCTGGAGTGGGGGCTGCATTCTGGTCTGGATATGGCTGCAACCTCCCAAGGCACAAATGTGGACTGGGACTGGGCGCATCAAGCTGGGTTAGACGCCTTCACCATCTGGCATTCTGGAGAACCTGGGTAGATGTAGGACGTACTAGGCTGGGTCTCTGTCCCTACTGAGCCCTGTGTGAGCAGTGTCTGGGTATGGACAAGGCTTGGCTGGGGTGAAACAGCCAACACCAAGAACTGGAATGGATTGAAGGCCAGCAATGAGGGCTGGCCCATGGAACCACCAGCACGCGCAAGACCTGGCATAGGGAGAGGTTCTGAAGGAGGAGGTTGGGAAACTCCTCTGTTGGAACACAGCCCCTACAGGTGAGCACAAGAACCACGATATGGAGCAACCCAGACCAGGCCAGAGGAAGATACCCACCATCATACATAATGGCATAGGTGGGGAGCAGACCAGGCTGGACCAGTTCACATCAACCGCTGGTGAATCTGAGCACCAGCATAGAGTGTGGGTCAGGCCAGTTTCAGTCACAACACATACCAGTGCACATTAAAGAATGCCAAGGTGAGGTGAGCCATACCAGATGTGGTTGCAGCGCCCAAACAGCACACGTGAGAACCAGGAGGAGGGTGGGAAGGAAGGGCAGAGCCAGCAGGGGGAAAGTGGTCTCCCCTGCTAGACAACCACTCCCATTGGAGAGCATGAGTTGGGATGGGGGCAGACCAGACCAGGCAGGGCTATAACACCTGTGGGCCTCATGTGAGCTAGATTGAGGAAGGGCCACATTGGGCTGACTGTTCCGACTGGTGCAAGCAAAATTACAGTGGGTAAGGGTTGGTTGGTCTTTGCCACATCATCATATGGCAGAGGCTGGCACTGGGGGCTAATTCTCTAAAGTTAAATGCCAGAACTACCTGGAGACCGCATAATCTGAAAGTTGGAGTGGCCTAGTAGGGAGATAGTGGGCACCTCCCTCGTGGGTAACCACTCCTACCGGAGAGCACGAAACCCAGGATGGGGCAGGGGTGGCTAGACAGAAAGGCACCTGCCAGTATGTGTGTGGGCTGGATAGTAGTTTGGTTGGGTTGAACTAGGCTTCAATGTCCATGGACAAGTACGAGAGCTTAATGGGATGTGGGACAGACTGAACAAGCCTGCGGTACATACTGGCATGCATGGGAACCAGGGTAGGGAGCAGGCCTGGTGAGGGTTATGGGTAGTTGCCCCAACTAGACAGCAGCTCCCACTGGTTTACGTGAGGACCGAGTATGAAGTGGGTAGGATCAAGCTTGACTACAACACCCATTGGTTCAAGTGGAAGACAGGGCTGGAAACAGAACTGACCCAGCAGTTACAATGACCAGCATGTGCATAAGCTGACTGGGGTGACAGACTGTGCCAGACCCTGTACTGGCAAACTCACACAAAAATCAGGTTTGGGATCATCTCAGACGAAGTTTCTTTGGAGATCCGTCCAACTGAACTGCTGATCTCAGAACCCCAACCATGAAGAAGACTATGTCAGCCAGTGGATTCTGAATAGGTTTCATCACAATTGGAACGGTGGGACTGGCAGCAATTCAGACCTGTTGAACTATCAAAACTGCTTGAGCAGGACCCTCGGAGTGGGCCTCACATCGGGGACCTGGGATGGGTGGTAGGCTGGGTGGGGCTTTTCCCTTTGTTTCTCCCTGACCCCTGATACAGGAAAAAAAAATGATATTAGTGTGGAAACAATGGTATTGCCCACTTTCCTGTAGTCCTTGACCCTTTGTTCCCTAATCAACTTAGTAAGATTATTTAAATAAATAAATAAACTTTGATGAATCCAAATAAATGGAGAATTCCACCATTTATGAAATAGAAGATTTGACATTCTTTTCAAAATATTTATTTATTTGGAAAGAAAAGAGAGAGAGATTGAGATCTTCCATCGACTGTTTCACTCCTCTAACGGCCGTAAATCCAGGACTGGTCCAATATTATGGCAGCAGCCTGGAACTCCGTAGGCCTCTCCACATGGGTAGCAGAGAACTAAATACTGGGGTTATCGGCTGTGGCCGTCTGCGTGCACCTGCAGAGAGCTGGGTCAGAAGGGCAGCCAGGGCTGTACTGATACTGCGGTGTGGGACGCCGGTGCTGGGCCTGCCAACCCACTGTTTCACCACACGTGACGTTCCTAAGATGTCCCTTCTATCTGAAGAGACCTAGATATTTAATGCAATTCTGCTCTGTTTCCTCCTCCTGCCATGATGGCAGGAGGTGGGGACCTTTCTCTGCCATTAGGACAGGAGCGCCTTTCCTCAACTCTTCTAATCTTGCTTTAAAACTAAAAAAAAAAAAAAGCAATTCCAATGAATTGATAAATCTAGCCTAAAATGTAACATGGCAATAAAAATAACCTAGTAAAGCCAAAGTGCTTTTTAAAAGGAAACATGGGGAGCCGATGTGATGGTGCGAGGCTGCGGTCCTGTGAGGAGGGCTGTGACGCCTGGCTGCTTCAGGTACATCTCCGCTCCTTTCTGCTGCGCCAGGGAACACAGGGCAGGCCGGTCCAGCTTCTCTGGCTCGTACCACACACGGGAGACCCGGATGGAGTTCCAGGCTCCTGATGACTGCCTGACCCCACCCTGCCAGAATGACCCGGTGGATAGAACATCTCTCTCTGTCTGTATTTCTTTATTTCTCCCTGTTTTTCAAATAAACAGAATGAATATTTTTGTTTCAGAAAAGGCAAAATGAAGTGGGAGGGGTTATTCTACTTGATTTCAAAGTTTAGAGTGAAGTTAGTCATCAAAACGATATGGTGTAAACAAAAGGTAGGCATCTTCGGCAGCAGAGCAAACAGCGGCCAGAAGGCACTCGGAGGGAGCAACACCCACGCATGTGTCAGCGCTTCGAACTCAACAGAAACCTAGCAAGACCTCCTAGGAAAAGGAAATCCTTCTTAACAAATGGTACGAGTCATTGATCTTGACCTAAACACTGACTTAAAATAGATTATGGGCCTAACAGTGAATGCTTGAATTATGAAACTTTAGAAAACCCAACCAGGGGTGTAAGTCCAAGATTTTTTAGATAGGACAGAAACAACAGTACGTAAAAGAAAGAAAAACAAAGATAAATTGGAATTGTTTCAACGCTAAAGCCACTTGCAGACACTACTAAAAAAGTCATAATGTAAGAGGGGAAAATGCATACTTGACAAAGAACATAAATACCTAATATGCAAGAACATTTGCAACTGAAAACAAAACCAATACTTTAAATATCAAAGACATCTCCTGAGCATACAAACAGTTCTGAGCCACATGAAAAGATGTTCAGTGTCTTCAGTCATAAGAGAATTTCAAATTAAAATCATAATGAAGTCCCACCACACTTACATGATATTAAAGTTATTTCAAGTTAAGACAGTCAAGGCACCTGACTGGATGATTCTTAGAAGATGACAGCCGGGACTGAATGGTACCTGTGTAAGTGTTCTGCATTGCCCATCGTTAGGGAAATGCAAACTGCATCTCCGTAGACAGCACCTCACACCAAGGGACTCCTGCACGCTGTTAGTGTGTTACTGGTAATGGAAATGGCACAGCCAGTGTGGAAAGCAGTGTGGGATTCCTCAAAAAAAATTAAAATATAGCTACCATATGACCCAGCAATTCCACCTCTGGGTACTTACCCAAAGGAAATGAGATCTGTTTATAGAAGAGAAATTTGTACTCCCAGTCCATTGTGACCTGAATCCCGGTAGGTAGACCAGCAATCTACGTGTCTATCAACAGGCAAATGGAAACAGAAAAGGTGATACCCACACAGTGAGGCACTATTCAGCCATACAATGGAAGAAAATCCTGTCGTTTGACCACGCATGGGAGCCTAGAAAAAATTGTACTAAGTGAAATAAGCCACATACAGAAAGACACGTGCTGGGTCATTTTCTGTGAGATGACAAGAGTGACCAATCCCTAGAAGCTGAGAGCACAGTGGTTATTTCATGGAGGAGCTCGATAAATGCTGTGAAGTGGGCTATGTTTGTTCATTGGAACAAAACTTCAGGCGGACACAAAGATACTTTACTGGGGACGTATTATACAACATGGTGGCTATAGTTAGTAATGACGTCTAATTCAAAATGGCTCCAACAAGTTCATGAAGAAATTAAATCAACAGGTGTTTATTTTGATGCAAAAAAGATTTTTGAATCCATGCAGTTTTTCTTTTTTTTTTTTCTTTTTAGTTTTGTTTTTAATGCTGTTGACATAGTTGGGAGGGATGCAGGCCTGGGTGGGGAGGATCAAGGTGGATGGGACAGATATCTCTGTTTTGGTTTTATTTCTCCTGTGTTTATAATGGAGGGAAGAAAGGGGGGCAGCTCCTTGCTGTAAAACTGCACTGGCACTGGCGGCTGGGGAATAATCATTTGATGACACCTTAGAGACCTTGAGGTGGAAAAGGGTGCTCTGAGGGTGTTACTGGAGTGGCTTTTATACTCTTGAGGTGTCATCAATTTCATTGCATTGTGGTTGAGAAAAAATATTTCCAAGGTTTGCTGGCTGACCAAGTCCTCCTTAATGCATCCACAGACCCAGGGACACACTACAAAACTTGGCCAGGAGAGTTGTCCAACCTGCTCTGCTTTCCATCCTCTAACGAGGCACTGGACACCCTTTGCTGGCCTAGACGTCCCCTGTGTATCTGGGCATGCTGGCTGCTGCACAGGCATGAGCACCTGAGGAGGCCCAGTCCCCACACACGCACTTCAAGGTCAGACCGCATATATTGTGATGTTCCTTGTGGCCAATGTTTAAGTCCAATGATCCAGTCGGGAACCAAGAAACATCACTCGGGGTGACTTCAGACTCAATTCATGTGTGCACCAGCCAGTTCAGGGTCAGGTTCTGCCTGTCATCTACAACCAGCCAGAGCACATACCAGTGCATGCAGCTGCCTGATCAGTTTTGCCTCCAGCCCCATCTCTTACACAAGTCAACAGCTGCTGTGGCCTAGCCCAGCACAGCCTGCCACAGGCCTGGTCTTCACACACATCAGCTGGTGCCAAGGCCTAAACAGGGTGAACCTCAATAATCCCTGCCAGGCCTACCCCTATCCCCGATTTTTGTATATGTTGGCATATGCTGCAGCCTAGCCTGGTCTGTCCTGTGCTCTTATGCACACCCATGGGTGCTTCAGATTAGCTCAGCCCGACCCACCCCCAGACCTGGCCCATACGTACAGTGTCCACAGTTAGTTACCCTACCAGGCCCACTCCCAGTCCTGATCGTACGCCTGCCAGGGACTATTGCCCAACATGACTTGCACCCAGTCTTGGCACTTGCCAGCTGGTGCTGTGGGCTATCCTAGCTGGCCCACACTTATTCTGGCTCTCTCCTGTGCCAGTGACTATGGCAGCCTAGCCCAGCCTGGCTTGTCCCCAGCCCCGGTCCAAATGCTGGCTGATGGGTGGGTGCTATGTCCCTATCTGGACCAGCACACCCCCTCCTCAGTACCAGGTCTGATGCTCATTAGTGGAAACAGCAGCCCATCAGGAGAGTCTCCCAAGTTCTTTCACCTGGCCCACTCCCAGCCCTGGGTCTTGCACATGCCAATGGGTGCCCTGGCCCTGTCTGAGATGGCCTGCACCCGTCTCAGCATTCGCCAGCAGGTGCTATGGCATAGCCCAGTAGCTTCTCTGTAGTATGTATTTGCCATGAAATTTTTGAAGACCCCCCCATGTACTTAAAAGTTACATAAAGCATAGCTTCTAAGTCTTCTCATCACAAAAATGAGAGATAATGATATATAATGACCTTGGTTTAGTCATGCTACATGTATATATCATATATCATAGCTAAATACAACTTGTCAAATGTCACTTTAAGAAAGCTATTTAAGTACCTAAAAACTTTAAGAAAAACCCTGAGACTACCAATGTTTGCAGGAACATGGATTGGCTGGAAGCCGTATATGCTACTGATAGGGTTAAAAATAGCACAGTTTGGAAAGCTATCTTGCAGCTTCTTGCAGAATTTTGCTTCTCACTAGCCATTCTGTTCGTAGGTATTTACTTAATAACAAGGAAAAATGTGTGTCCACACAGTGACTAGTCCATGGATGTTCACAGTAATGTGTTGAGATGACCTTGCCACCAACTGTGGGGAAGATCAATAAGATATGAGATGCTCACACGAGGTTGTGTTGCTCAAAAGGCAATGAACTGCTGATGCAAGCATTCAGCCGCGCGACTGAATCTCAATGTAACTGTACTCAAAAAAAGAATGCAGACACAAATGAGTGAATACTGTGCATTTCAATTCATGTTAAATTCTAACAAATGAAACTTATTTCAAGAGAAATAAGTAGATCAGCATTTGTCTGGAGCTGTGGGAGAGTTTTTTCCTGGTGGGAACATTCCCTGTCTCCATGATGGCTGTGGCGTTCAGGCTCTACTCAACTTTATAAGCAGGTACATGTCCCTGAACACAGCCTGCAGTTTGCGGGGGTCATTAGAGTCTTCTAAGATGGCCATCAGGCCGGCTTGAAGCCCCTACACCTCGGTCAGACTTATTCCTTCCCGTGTGCCCTAGAGGCAGAGCCCCATGTCCTGGTGAGCTCTCAGCTGGAGAGAGCAAGTTCTCTGTATCCAGCATGCAGTGGAGGATCATGGGAAGTGCAAGCAGAAGTGAACATTTTCACTCAACAAAGGAGGAGAAGAAATGTCCATGGAAATTGTGAAACCCCGCTGGGTCAGCACTGTGAAGTTCCCTACGGTGCGCGCCGGGGATTTGCTTGGGTAGAAGCTCGTTTACTCTGCTGGGGTCCCTGTCCATTCTTTCCCTCTTTGCCCCTTCCCTCGGCCCAGCTCGGAGAGGGGGCTGAGGGCCAGGGCCCATGCTCGGGGCCGTGGAGGCAGCCTTGGAGGCAGGTCCCTCACCCGCAAGTGCAGGGCCTGGTGTTCTCCGCAGCAAAGGGAGCATACTAGCCCTTCTCCCATGAAAAGCAGATTGAGGAAGGCAGCCACACCTGGATGGATGTGGAAGACAGGGTCTGCCTCGGGGTCTGTCCACGTTCCCCCAAAATATCTATGACCAGTGACACCAATGCACTCTTTTCTCGTCCGGCTCACTGTGGGCACAGAAGCACATTCGTGTGTTTCACCTCTGTTTCATCTGCTACTGTCAGCTCATCCCAGCTCTCCTTTTGCCCGGAAGATGAGGTCTTTCACGCATTGCTGGTTCACCTCCTGTGATGCAGCTGTAAATACCTGGCGATTGCCTCAGGTGTGACAAGGACAAGTGCTTTTATGGTAGGCACCAGGTGCTTGCTGCGGGTGTCTCTGGCAAGGTAATTTTCCACACCGGCTGCTTCCCATCAAACCTACAAGCCAGGAGCGATCCTCATCAGAACTGTTGAGCTTATCTCTTAGCTTCCAGCTCCAGCTGAAGAGCAGCAATCAAGACACCAGGACTTTTTGGTTTGGTTTTGCCTGTTTTAAAATAAGGGCTGAATCTGACTTTACTTCTGTAATACAGAAACCATCCAAAACTGCTTTGACAGTGTTGGGGTTCTGGAAACACCCGATCCTCCAACACTTGGAGCTCCTGTGACCACCGCTGGCCACACGGCACTGCTGGCCCGTTCTCCTTCTCACAATCAGCTGCACATGGCCACCAGTGGCCAACGTACTTCTAGTATCCTTTGATCCAAACTGCGCCGCAGATCCAAGGCTAGTGCAAACCTTCCATCACAGACAAAGTCTTGATGAAAGGCTTAGACGCCCAACCTCTAACTCACTCCTAGCTGGGGGCTTAATGACAACACCTTATGTGTAATACCAACCTCTGTATTGGAGAAGGATGCCGGAAGCTGCGAAAGATGAACGCCAGAGTCTCACAGACATGACAGGAGTGTGTTGCCTGTGTAGACCTCCACCTGTGGCAGGGCTGGGATTCTGCCGTGGTCACTGCACTCTCAGGCCTGTTTTTCCTCGATGTGTGGCCCTCAAAGGGCTTCCAGGCAAGAGTGTCCTCCTGGATACTGACAGAGGACAATGGCATATGGAATTTCTGCTCCCATTCCGCAGCCAGACACTGTCATGCAGACACATTTAGCTGGAAAGCTGGCGAAGCTGTGTTTTGTTATGGATTGCAAGCACCACCAAGGCGACCCCACAAGATGTGGCCTTACCGGAATCACCGTGATTCTGTGCATCTTGTCATTGGAAAACTGCTTGCAAAAGGACATGAAAGTGTAAGATTGTGTCAATGATGCTACTCTGAAAAGCACTGAAAAAAGGCAGTGAGAGACCAACCCCCTGGTGGATACAAATGTTCTAACCACACAGAAGCACAATTTTTTACAGCTAAAAAGGAAGACCTGGGGAAATTCTTCAGTTTGTTTTGCTTTATCTTTATTCTCAGAATTTTGATGATTAATTTTAGCAGATACTTGAATCGTGACTTTGGAAACTTCCCTAAAGCCAATCACTACCTTTGCTTGTGGAGAAGTTCACGTTTCCTAAGGACTCGGTGTTCCATCTCAGCAGTGAAGAAGCCAAGCCCCACCCTGATCAAATGAGGTGTGCTTTGGGACCGCAGGGGCAGGCTGCGGAGCTGGAGTTCAGGGAGGCCTCTCGGTGGTATCTCTTTGTCTTAGCGGATACACTCACCTGCCCCGCCACTGCTTGGGCTCTGGTAACACACATGTTCTCCGACACTCAGAAGTCCTGTGTAATGGTGCACTTGTCCTGCTAGATAGTGCCATCAGAAACAGGAGTGCCAGATAGAGAAAGGTGCCTCTTCATTGTAAACAAATGGCTTTATCGCTTGTTGTAAGCATTTTGCGTAGACATCAATGGTTTGGGCAGTCTCTCAGGAAACAAAGAAGAAAATTAGGAACCCTATATTATGCAACCATTGTTGGTGTGATTTACATTTTTTTTTGACTTTTTTTATTAATTATTATGCATTATGTGACAGTTTCATAGGCTCTGGGAATCCCCCCACCCCTCCCCACGCCCCTCCCCCCTGGTGGATTCCTCCACCTTGGTGCTGTATTACAGTTCAAATTCAATCAAGATTCTTTCCTTGCAAATGTATACCAAGCATAGAGTCCAGCTACTTATTGTCCAGATGGGTTGAACAGTTTCTTGGGGAGACCATTTCTGGTCCAAAGTTAGAGCTGGTAGAATATAATCCCAGTCAATTAAGAGTCCCAATATAACATTAACAGCAATTTGTAACATTATGGAATTGACATGGTTTTGAGTAACCAGTATGTTAAAAAAAACAAAAAATAAGTTCTTAACCACAACCTATGATTAGCTCATTGACATTTCAATTTTAGTTTGTACACAGGGCCGGCTGCTATATACCTTAAAATGGCTATCAGGTACCGTTCCACATGTTTGCCTTAATCTGAGATGAAAAGATGACAACCTGAAAGACAGTACCTGTATATTGTAATATTAGTGCAATCTCTAACAACCTGTATCCAATACAATAAGATAATGCGATATAATCTATAAACCAACAATTAATGTCAGAATACTTAAGATCTACATCGAAAAACTGTAAAACCTACTATACCCTCAATACGCTATGTTAATCCGTAATGGGGGGGGGAGTGCAGGGAAGCCTTTCAGGACCATAAAAAGAGTGAGGAAAAAGTACAATATAGCCTATCAAGATCAAATCTGGTAATTCATAGACAACAGATTCAAAGCGGCACTAAACAATAGTAAAACTACTATACCAATGCATGAGGGAGGAATCGGGTGTGATCCTGACAACCTCTTAACAGGAGGTCATTTGCGTGGAGCAGGGGGGCACTCCAGGGTGGAGCAGGGGGCAAGGAGAAAGCCTGGATCCCAACCATGAAGACTCCCAGACCTTCACCACAAACTATTAATACGAGCAACAAGGACTATATCCCAACTGCCAAGGAGGCCACAGGGAATTGGATGCCCTCGGAGGCCAAGTACTCTGAGATCACCCACCCCCAACCGGAGCTTCTACAGGGGATGGAAGAAGTCCAAACACTACCGTGCAGAAACCAACGTCATCGGAAAGACAACCAGAAGCCCTGAGCGGTCCGCAGAAACAGAAGAACAATAAACGTCTTTCGGGACCAGGGAGGAGAGCTTTCTCTGGTCCGAGCCTGGCTCCACCTCTGGACCCCCACCCTCCCTTGCAATGACCATCGGGATCGCTCCGAAAACCCCTCACAGCAAACAAACAATCATACAAACTAAAAAAATCTAAAATAAATAGACAAACAACAAAAAGTAGAGCTTGGAATCTGACAGGAAAGAGCTGGCATGGATTTGCTCATGCCTCGCTGGGTGGGACACGAAGATTAGTCACTCTTCACCGTGGTGTTGGGGACTTTCCTGCACACCACCCCCCCCCCCAAAAAAAAATGTTCTGCACCTTAATTGTTGACAAATGTGATTTACATTTGTTATGGGTAAGACAGCTGGGAGCCAGCATGGTGGTGCATTGATGTCCTGTAACTGATGCTGCCACCTCCCACATGGGTCCCAGTTGGCTGCTCTACTTGCAGTTCAGCTCCCTGCTAATGGCCTGGGAAGGCAGCAGAAGATGGCCAAGTAGGAGAGCCAGATGAAGTCTCAGGCTCACGGCTTTGGCTTGGTCCAGCCCTGGTTGCTGCTTCCATTTGGGGAGTGAACCAGTGGATGGAAGAGCTGGTTATAACTTTGCTTTTGACTATACACATCAATTTTTTAAAAGATACTTAAACTTCCACCAATTAAATACTAGGCATTATTCATTATTTTTGCTTAGCAAACACCCCATGGCTGATCCTAGTTTTATTTTGCGTGCTTCCTAGACCTGAAACCACTGTCAGAACCACCTGCCTCAAGAGCACTGCATGCACCTTGCTCCCCTGGGGGTAAACCGCTGCTCTGGTGATCAGTATCTTCAGATAAAATGAGTGATTTACTCAGGACCACACAATGCCAGGGGACAATTTAATGGAATATGCAAATCACAACCATACCCTGGTCTTGATCTCATTTTACTCAAATGTGAAGACTTGTATAACCCTGAGAACAAACTGTCCTCCATTCTGGCCTCAGGGCTGGCAGCAAATTCTTCTGTGTAAACACATTTTATTTCTCCAACATTCTGAAAAGCGATGAGTGGTGCAGTCCATTAGTATTTGACCACAGGCCATCAGCTCATCTTCCTCTCCTGTTTTTGCAGGTCCCTTGCAGGACCTGACAGCACATGTGTTGTCCCCTCTGGCTATGAGTTGACTACGTCTGGACCCTTGGAGTAGTTGCCTGCAAATAGACATTATTGACCAGGATGTGACATTTGCCTTGGATTATCTTGGGAGCCTGTGCATCAATCAGGAAGTATAAATGGAGGAATGAAGATGGAGAAATCAATCAGCTAATAAGGAACTGAAATTTCTGCTTTAGTTTTCCTTGCCATCGATGCAAGTACAGAATTATTATTGTTATATCTGGAAACAAGGGCTAACCATTCTGTTGGTCATTTACAGCCATCCCTGAGTTTCTTGCTGCTATGAGAACCATGTATAGAAGACAAGCAGAGACGTGGACAAAGGAAACGAGGGGAGAGTAAACACGCAGAGTGGCCCACAGACAAGAGACAGTGGAAGACCTTCGTCTGCTGCTTCACTGCCCAGATGGCCACAGCAGCCACGTCCGGGCCAGGCCAAAGCCAGGGTCAGCAGCTCCATCCAGGTCTCCCATGTGGGTGGCAAGGGCCTACGCTCTTGGTTCTTCTTGCGCTTCCTCCCAGACACATTAGCAGGAATCCAAATCACAAGCAGAGCAGTCAGAGCTGGAACCGGCACCCTGGTAAGGGCTCTTGCTGCTGCTGTTTAACCAGCATTCCACAAACCAAACTCATTCCTTCCCTTTTCTGTGTAATGGCTTACACATAGGAAAATGACTGCCCAATGTTTTTCACCCACATTTAATCATATTTCAAATCCATTAAGACTAGCAAACTGACCTGGAGGAAAACAGCAGGCCTGTGGGACGCATGCGCACACGAACAGCCTTCCTTCCACACGGGGAACCCTGCGCAATTCCAGAAACATGAGGCAAGCCTTTAGTAACCATGACAATGTTATCAAACACAAACACACAAGGCGTTCTTTTCCAAAGGGAGTCTACAAACACTGGGATTTCCTACCTAAGCTTGTTTTCACTGGTGGGAGCTTTAATAGGGTGAAAAGTTTCAACAATCAGAGGCAACTTGAAGTCTCGATGCCACGTCGTCTGTTGTTTCTTCCTTACTGTGACTGACTCATTCAATGGCGGAAATGACTTACTGGCCTCTTCGTGCCTCAGTTTACCCATGAAACTTGTAAGACCCTGTGCTGCCATTGAGAACTCCATCTCTGTTTTTAAGAGTCACCACTGGAGGGTAGATACCAAAACACCCTATTAACCTTGATGTAGTCTTTTTATTTGGAGGGCCTGGGAGGCAGGGTAAAGTTCTGTTTGTAAGTGTTGAGAAAAGGCAAAATTGCAGAGACAGAAAAGTGCCCCAGTGGTGGTTTGGGGCTGGAGATGGGGTGGAGGGGACCAGGCTTGCGGGAGGATGTGAGAAGGCCGTCCGCACCATGGGCGTGTTTCCAGAGGTCACCACCCTGCACCTCACAGAGCTGAAAGCCACTGAACTCTGTTCCAACTTCAGGGCCACCCGAGCGTATCTACACTAACCCACTGTGCAGGCCGCCCCTCCATGCCCCCCTTCACATGGAGTCAGGTAAAATCCTAACCCCCTCAGGACGTGCCGAGGGCCTCTCCATCTCTTCCTCTCTCTTCTAACCGCCCCCCCCTCTCCTGCTCCAGACACCTCCTGCCTCAGGGCCTCATGCTGACTGCTCCCTTCAGCTCCTGCTGTGGGCAGGGCTGGCGCCTGTGGACACAGCCCTCAGCTGTTGTTCCTGCCTTGGGGGCCACACGTCCAACCTCTCATGCAAGTTTCAGGAACACACCCAACCGGGCTAGGAGGCAGCTGGGCCAGGAGGGCTGTGCGGGCACCACAGGAGAGTGGCCTTCCATGGCACTCTGTGTGCCCACAGCCAGCGCTGGCTAAGGGAACTCCTGCTCAACCCTGCCTGTTCAAGGTCTGCGTACCGGCTCTGTGCTTGCTGAGAGATGGGGTGCTGGTGACATGGTGGTGACCAGGGAAGTCCTGGCCAGGCCTCTGGGGACACAGAGAGGGGTCCTGGGTCAAGGAAATGCTTGGGACATCAGGAGCCTAGAAGTGGCACGCGACCAGCCTGAGAGGAGCAGAAAGGACATGGGATGGGTGTCTAAGATCTTCAAGACTAATAGTACTGATAAGGGGCAAATAGACACACGTGAGGTAGGCAGGCCTCTGACTGAGGTACAGAGATCTCCTGTAGTTCGGCCGCACTTAGGCAGGGGATAGCAGGAAGGATCTGGAGACATTTCGGGTTCTCACCGGGAGGCTGTGTGCTGGGACAGCATCAAGGAGAACACTGTCCCTTCCAGAAGCCATTAGCGCTAAGGTTGAGAAACCCTGGCCTTGCCTGCAGGAACAACCAGACCGTAAAGGTGTGTGACCTGCGGCAGAATCTGTGCTCTGTGCAGAGGTGGGGCAAGGGCCCTGGGCTCAGCTGCAAGTCCTGGCCGCCAGCAGCAAGTCAGGGGGCAGGCATTCCCTTGGGCAAGGTGCGGTCGCTCTGCAGACAGCAGGAGCAAGGATGCCACACGGTTCACATGCCAGTCTCCGCCCTTGTCCTCCACCATTGGTAGGACTGGCCGGACTCTGGACCCCCTGGGAAAGTCGACACAGATCTTACTCCTGCTCAAGTCACTGTGAGATCAGCCATCCTTGGGGCCCACATAGGGGCCAGACACTCAAGGTCCCTCTAGAAATGTCCCCAAGCCTCTGGATTGTATATCAAGGGCAGGACGCTCCCCAGTGGGAGCAGCCCCCTGCTCTCACGTGGCCTGGGTGTCCGAGCAGAACTCATGTTGCTCTGCCTTCATCCTCTGGCCCTCCATGTCTGTGGATTCCACTGCCCTGATTCTCCAACACAGAGAGAAGATAATCAGAAAAAACAGTCTCTGCCGTAGACTGTTGTTTCTTGGGAATCCTTAATGCAGTATGAAAACCGCTCATGTACCATTTATATGGCATTAGGCGGCTTAAGTCACCCAGAGTTCTTTTGAAGTGTGTTGGAAGATAAAGTGTGCAGGCTACATTTTTAAAAAATGTACCATTTTACAATAGGGACTGGGGCATCTATGGGTTTGTGTATCTGCAGGGTTCCTACAACCAATCACTTACACCAAGGCACGAGTGCCTATTATTTTAATCACTGGAGAACTTCTGTGACATTGAATCATCACAGCATAGCTGATTCTTCTTAACTTCCCACACAGTCCCTGGTAACAAGTGAGCAGCCACATCTGAGGGTAAGTCTCAGGGTAAGGAGCTTGCCTCGCGGTGAAGAAGGCTGCTTGCGATGCCCACACCCCGTGGAAGAATGCCTGGGTTCGAGTCCCGACTCCCCACTTGCTGTGAGTGTGTTCCCCCAGGAAGGCAGTGGGTCCCTGCCGTCCCGGGGGAGACCCAGGCTGACTGGCTGGCTCCAGCTGTCACAGCCAACTGCAGAGTGAGCCACCGGATAGGAACTCTCCAGCTCTGCTTCGAAAATAAAATGTAAAAATACATATAACTTTGCTGGGTAAACAAATTTCAATACTGCCTTTCATTGGGTTTTTAAGAATAGTCTGCATTAAGAATGAAGGTACTTATACTGATTATTAAATTTGGAAATTTCATTTGTTAAAAATAAGTCATTCCAGCAATAGCACTCCTAGGAATATATCCAGAACACTTGTTTTATGAGAAACCAACATGCACTCCTATGTTCATAGCAGCACAATCAGTAATTGCAAAAACATGGAAGCAGCCAAAATGCCCATCAGCAGAGGATTGGATAAGAAAGCTATGGTTCATCTACTCCATGGAATACTACTCAGCTATTAAACAAAACAAAATGCAGTTCTTTGTGGCCAAATGGGCCAAACTGGAAACCATAATGCTAAGGGAAATGAGCCAATCCCAAAAGGTTAAATACCACATTTTTGCCTTAATTTAAGATGATATGATGTTATGTAAAACATGTTATGTTATGAATGTTATATGTTGTGTATAAACTAAAATTGAAATGTAAGTGAGGTGGTCACAGAAGGTGGCTAGGAACTCGCATTTACTTTTACCATATTGGTTACTCATTACTATGTCAATTAATTCCATAATGATGTAAATTTTTGCTGATGGTATGTTGGAGCTTTCAATTGACTGGGATGATACTCTGCTGGCTCTGTCTTCAGACCAGAGAGGGTATACCTAAGAAGCCGTTGAACTTGACTGGACAATAAGATGCTGGACTCTATGTTTGGTGTATGCTTGCAATGGGGGAATCTCAACTGAACTTGAGCTGTGGTTATGCAACAAGGTGGAGGAATCCACCATGGTGGGAGGGTTTGGGGAGGGGTGGGGAGAACCCAAGTACCTATGAAACTGTGTCACATAATGCAATGTAATTAATTAATTAAAAATAATAAATAATTAAAAAAAATAAGTCATTCCCTCTAAACTTACAAATGAAGTCACTTGTTGGGTGTTCGATTTGATAGGAACCCCTTTTCAGAAGGACTGCATTATGTCCTGCCCTGAGAGCTACCTGTCAACCAGGAAGCTTGCAAGTGCTTCTCACCTGGACCCCGAGGTCCCATGGAAAGGCGCAGGCTGACTTTTCCAATGGAAGCTCGGGATGTTTTGCTTATTCTGACACTTCCTGATGAAGGGAACACAGGCCTCTGGGGAGACAGGCTGGTCAGGCCTGAGCTCTGAAGGAAGACGAGCGTGAGCTGCCGGGCTCGGCGGGCAAGTTGTTCAATGTCCCTTCGCTCAGTGTTTGCTTAAGCCAGGCTGTCTCGCGGGCTGATTATAAAGCACCGAGGCACAATATGTAGTGCGATGCCCGGCTTGTATCCAGCTCTCCGTAAATATTTGCCCTTGGGGTTGCTCTCTGCTCTTCAGAGGCCGCGTTCAGCCTTCGCGAGGCTGAGCGTTGGCAGCAGCCAGATGTTTCTGATTTCTGCTTTCTCTATGATGGTTCTTTCTTAACTATAACCTCTTCTGGCTACAGCTGTCTTCTACAAAACCTGAAAGAACATTCTACAGGTTAAAGTCCTGAACTGTGAATCTTCTACAAAAAAAAAAAAAAAAATTACCTGCAAAATACTGTTTTTGTGTTATGTACTTTGGCGCTTGCTCATTTCAGCCGTACGTTATCCGCACCGGGTGATGCTGCATGGAACACGTGCCTCAGGCAAGTGGGGCTGGAGCCTCTGGGGTGAAGGATGGCCACCCAAGACTTGAGGAAGAAGATGGGACTTGAGTGGACCAGGAAAAAACACGCAGAGAAACAGCTGTCCTAGAGAACAAGCAGCCCCTAAAGCCCAAGGAGGGTTGAACCTCACAGAAACTTCCGCGCGGAGGGCCCACATATCCGCCACAGGGTCCCGGAGCCTCCTGCAGGAATGGTGCGTTCCCAAGGAAGCAAGGGGAACAGGGGCTCCCCCACAGGAAACGGCGGTGAGCTTGCCTTTCCCCTCGAAAGCAGCGGCAGAAGGGCTCAGGAGGACACACAGCTGAAATGTAACAAAGCAAATTTGCCTGCCACTTATTTTCCAAAGACTGGTTCTAGCTTTTTTATTTTGATTTACATTAAAATGATTAAATTGTCACTTTTGATGAAATGCCACACACATGAAAGGAAGCTTTGGAACTGCAGCTGCCTGGTTACGATAGGTCACAACACTGATGGGGTGCCCCTTTTGTAAGAACGGGGAGGACTGCCCTGGATGGGTGTCCCCTTGTCCGCGGTCAGCAGCTTCGGCTCTCTGCGGAGGCACAAAGAGCCACATGGGTCAGTGCTCAGCTGCGAGTGAAAAGTCGTCCCCACTGCCGAGGCGAGGCTGTGTTTGGCAGGAGTTGAAAGTGCTAAGGGGGTGGAAATGATAGATACATCACCAGGGATTTTCAAGGGCTTGGGTCCAGGTGTCTCGGTTTTGACATTTCCCTTTGAGGCCACCTCCTACTGCTAGAGTACAATGATTTATTTCTGTCTGAATTGCCCATGCTTGAAGTCCAGCAGGCCTGGGTTGACCTGAGACCTTCAGGTTCATCCTTGTTGCTTCATTAAAGACTTCACCCATTTGTAAGCTTTGTCATGTTCTTATTTCTTTTGTGAAAATTTCTCATCTCCATTCCCAGTGACCACCCTCTGGAGTTGTCATCTGCCAACAGGGCTGCACTTGAAAGCTAACCTCAGTCATTCCCCTCTCTGGCCACGATCTCCTGGTTACACCCTCAGCACCTGCCCTGTGACCTCATGAGGACTTGGAGTTCCAGAACCCTTTCTCTTTATCTGTACCTATCTGGTTATCCTATCACGCACAGCCTTGCCCTCGGGCTGCAGCTCATCACTCTTGTCACTGCTCACCAATCATCCAGTCTGTTGTCACAAGTGCCTTGTAAAAACCCCTGGCGTGAGCAAGCCGGCATTTCCAGCTCCCCTCATGTGCAAATGTGTCATTAGAGACGAAGCTAGGATTTTTCATGCGTTGGTTGAGTTGATCTGTTTTCTTAACTATCAACCACAACAGAAGGCCAGATTCCTAGCCAGCATTCCTTCACGTTTCCTCCTTAGCACACACTTTTTCTCCAAAGTTTCTCCCTTAAACTGTTTGCAAACAAGGTAACTTCTGCTCAGCCTGCCCCTAGCTTCCTTCCCCTTTATGTTCAGAACACCATGCTAATTAAGGAAATGTAAGCCATCCGAGAGCCCTCTCAACACTTGTCTCTGTCTTTCTGCTCCTGAAGCCATGCGCTCCAACACCTCTACCTGAGCCCTCCTCTCCATCCCTGCTGTCCCCGAGACCCATGAGCTCTCCTCTCTGTCCCTGCTGTCCCCGAGACCCATGAGCTCTCCTCTCTGTCCCTGCTGTCCCCGAGACCCATGAGCTCTCCTCTCCATCCCTGCTGTCCCCGAGACCCATGAGCTCTCCTCTCTGTCCCTGCTGTCCCCGAGACCCATGAGCTCTCCTCTCCATCCCTGCTGTCCCCGAGACCCATGAGCTTTCCTCTCTGTCCCTGCTGTCCCCGAGACCCATGAGCTCTCCTCTCTGTCCCTGCTGTCCGCCCGAGACCCATGAGCTCTCCGTCTCTGTCCCTGCTGTCCGCCTGAGACCCATGCCTGCTAACGGTCCCTTATTGCTGCGAAGTCCTCAAATCCACAGCCTCTATTGCTCCATCCCATCTGCACTGAGCCAGCTTAAACCTTAAGAACAGCAAGCACTTCTGTTGACCCCATATTCCCTGTGTTAACCCTCATGTGCCTTCCCTGATGGGGGCAACGCTCTGAATGAGTTGTCGACCCCCACATTGTTGCCACTGCCCACAATCCCCTTGCTTCTCTACAGAATGTCTGCTTTGTAAGTTCACCCATCTCACTAAGGGTACAAGGAAGACTTATAGTTAGACCTAGTGGATGGCTTTTCTCTATCACTCTCTGTAGAATTTAACCCTTTTCCTTGAATCTTTCCTCTGGAAACATTCTTCCCTTGCCATCTGGGACAGCACACTTGGCTGTTTTGTCCTCTGCTTATCCTTGAGTCTCCTGTTTATGATGGGCTGGCTTGTCTTACTTGGTCGGACTGTGAGGTTCAGACATCTCCGTGAGCTTCCTTGGCAGCTAGCTTCTTTTTATTATGTGCACTCTCCCCGACTCCAGCTCAGCTCCCTGGCTCAAGGCTGATGGCTCCCAGATCTGCGCCCCTTCCCAGTGGCTCCTTAGAAGGACAGATCCGCATGAATATCTCCAACTAATTTTTCACAGCTGTCTATCTTTGCCTGTTGTGTTCCTAACAAAATACCATAAACTAGATGGCTTGAATAATAAAAACTTATTGTTCTGGAACTTGGGAGCCGGACATGTGGACGGTCCAGTTCTGGCGAGGGCCTTCCTGGGTTGCGTCCTCTTGTGACCTCCTGTGCAGAGGTAGGGGAAAGAAAAGAGATCTCTTTCTCTGCTTTTCAGGTTATAGTCCTGCCGGGTTGGGGTCCCACCCTTATGCTTTCACAGAACTGAAGCTCCTCATAGACCACATTGGGGTTTAGGACTTGTACAACTTCAGGGTAGGGGGAAAATTCAGTCCATAGAAATGTCCAAGCTTAAATTCATCAGCTCTATATTGAACCGGTACTCCATTGTCTGTGTCCTGAGTTTTACTGAATGGCGTCTATGAGGCACTCAGATGTTCAAGTCCCTTCTAGAAAATGAAGTAGTATTTGCTTATCGCTCACACCCATGCTCCTAAGTGCTTTAAAACAACAGCAAATCACATATATTAATACAAGGCAAGCACCATGTGAAGAGCTGGTAAGTTGGGTTGCTTAGGGAACAATCACCAACAAGAAAACAAACAGGCACTTGCGCAGTTCAGACACGTTTTCCAATCCTTGGCTGAATCTGAGGCTAGCGAGGCTGCGGGTGCTGAGGCCGGACAGTGCAGTACAGCAGCAAGAGACCGAGCGCTCTTGGACTCAGAGCCAGGCTTGCTGTTTTTTTGAGTTTGCTGTTGGAGCTGTTTTTTCCATCTGAATGTGGGTTTAGTACACTAGTTATCTCAGGAATGGTGTCAGGATAAAGCAAATTGAGATAATCCTTAAAGTGTCAGGTGCATAGATAGAATGCAAAACAGGAAAGATAAATTATTACTGTTGGCTGGAATCAAATGCCCCCAGGTCTCCCTCCCTCCGGGTTTTAGTTCCCAGATTCTGTAGCTTTCTGGTCTTGTGACATTCAGGAGCTGTCTCCCAAGTCCCACTGCCCTGGGTACCCGACCCTGGAATGATCCTAGCTGCACAGAACGGTGCTCAGCAGGTGCATTTCTGGGTGGGCAGAACGGTCCTCTCGCTGCAGCCTCCCTTAGACGAAGGTCGCTGTGTCGTGCCTTTCCAGAAACAAATGTGACTTACATACAGGATGGCTTTACCCTTTCAAATTCTTGGTCTACAAGGTTATTTAAAACTGTGTGAATAATTGAGAATTCTCTGACATTTAAAGATCTTAGCTCTTGGAAATACAATGGTTCAATGAACTCCAAAGTGATTTTAAAAGTTTTTTTTTTAAAAGATTTTAAAATGTTGTTTAACATTGAGCATTCTGCTTCGTCTTCGAGACTGAATATACAAAAACTTACCTTATTTTGAATTATGACCTATTTCTAAACAAGACTTTCACATGAGAAAAACATATCCGATATCAGAAAAGTAATTATAAGAATTTAGGATCCTAAAGTAAATTCTTCAAAACAGGAAATGTGTGGGTTTTCTGCTTATAAAAATAAAAACATTGTTAATTGACTGATTTATTACAAAAATGGTTACCAAAGGGACACGTAGAAAGGCCTGCGACAGCACCAGAGCCGGCCGTCTGCAGCAAAATGGATCTGAAGCTTGCTTCGCTGAAACCGTGGTTTCTTCTCCTTGGAGAAGGAGCAGATTGATGACGTCCCGAGGTCCCCAGGCTGTCTTCATGTCGTCACCTCCCTGACTTTGCCCTGCTTTCCAATCTACGGCTCTCTCTTTGATTCTTTTCCATGGTTGCTAAGGTATTAAGAGTTCCCACTTATCAAGTAAGAAAACATTTCTTTAACCATATTAACATCTTCTTCCGCCAGCCTATTTCCTCATGCCTGCTTCTCAAACTAATGAACACAAAAATATCTCCCTGCCTCTCACATGTCCTCGTCTTTATTCCCCCACGCGTCACACATTGTCTTCCCCTTTTCCTTGGGTTAGAACTGTGTTCAGCCCCATGGCAGTAATCTTCCATTAATGCATCTGGACAATTGAGCTCGGTCTACCCTGCTCTGTTAGCCGCGTCTGCTACTGCTGATAACTTTGCTGCTTCTTGATCCTCTCAGTCCTGAAGGTGAAAAACTGCTAGACAGTCTCTCCACGGCCGTCAGTCGCAGCTGAGTCTCTGCTCAGCCAGGTGACTCTCAAGTGCCTAAACCAGGGGTACGGACGGCTGGGTTGTTCCTTGCTAGGCTGAGGGTGAAGAGCACCGTCCGCCCCAACAGAAGGCCCCGGGGAACCACTGAGTTCACCATTGACAGCCAGCACTCTTCGCAGAAATCACCTGAGCAAGGATGCCGCCCCAGGCGTGTGGCATTTCAGTTATCTCCTTGGATGTTAGTCTCACGGCCAAGGACCTTTCTGTTCAAGTCCTTCAGGCAAACATTGCCCGAGAGCCTTGCTGAACTGCTATTTCTGATGATGCAGCTGACTGAGCTCATGCGGAAACAAGCAAAAGCCATGACACAGAATGTAAAAATATTATTTTAGACACCCCATGTGCGTACGCGTGTTTAACAAACGCTGTGCCTGGAGCAACTGCAAAGCAAAGTGGGTGGCTTCTGCACCGTGGCCTCTGAGGAGCTTGGACCTCAATGTCTGCGTGAGTGTCTCATCGCTTGCTGTGTTCACGTGTAGCTGAGAAGAGCAGCTCCGACGTGGGCTGTGGGAAGCAAGTCCTCACAGCGGAGCACCAGCGCACCAGGCTGCCTCCTCCACGAGAAAGGGGCAGAGTGGCGAGCGGGAAGCAGAGACATGCAGAAACAGCCCTTGAAGATGGAGCCTTCATGATTCAGGGAGCTCAAATGGACAGTCATTGGAGTCCAGAGAAACAAGTGAGAACAAGTTTTAGCACAATAAAATCAAAGATAAGAACACAAAATTCGGGGCACCTTGGGCTCCTTAGAAAATAGTCTGGGGCCATTCATATGGAAGACCTACATGAAGCTCCTGGCTCATCGCTCTGGTCTGGCCCAGCCCTGGCTGTTGCGGCCATTTGGGGAGTGAACCCGTGGAGGGACAAGCTCTCGCTCTAACTCTGCCCTTCAAGAAAATAAAATCTTTTTTTTTTTTTTTAAGAAATGGGCAAAGGACTTATAGAGACATACAAAACAGGACAAACAAATGGTCAATCGATGTAGGAAAGAATGCTCCTTTAAAGAAAATGAAAAACAAAAGCAAATATCACCTCACACCCATTAAATAGCTTTTGCCAAAAATGCCACCGCACATTTTGGTTAGGATGTGGAGAAAAGAGAATCTTTGTGTACAACAAAGAAAATTAATATAGTTAAAATTTAAAACAGTATTAAAAAGTGTTTAGTGAGTTTGACATTGGGGCTTGAGTGTGTCCCTTCACAGTAAAATTAGTATGATGGGAACTCAGCAGCTCCGGTCCCTGACTCTGCCCAGCACCGCCATCTTGATGGCCTGCTCCCCACCCAGTGGTGAGCTCTGGGGCTTTCGGGGTGAGAAATTACTGCCTAGGGACATCCATGGATAAGGCCATTGTACCTGGAGGTGAGGAATAATCCTGAGGAACTCCCAACTACAGGGCCACTATAATAGCATGTAAATGAGGAGACTAAGACCTGGTGGTTTGGAGGGGAGAGACTGGAAGATAACTGTATGGGGCAGACTGATACACCAGCCCACATGGGAGTCCTGAATAGGGCTTGTTAGCATGGAACATTACTGACCACCACACGTCAGTCCACATGAAAGCTAGGGCTGGGGCCTGTCCTGCAGTGCTAGATCCCAATACCTGAATAAATGTTGGAATAGGGAACAGGTCACATTAGGCAGGGCCATGACATTAACCAGCACATGAGAGAACCAGGCCTGAGGGTAGATTCTATGAGGGTTATGTGGGCCAAACAAGTCCTACCCTCAAGAGTTGGGGTAGTGATGGGCTGAGATGGGTGAGACCATGGAAGCTGCTACACTCATGGGTACAGGGACTGTGGATAGTCTGGGCAGGTCCACGCTGCAGCACCCACATACATCCTAAAACAGGGTGTGGGGTAGGCCAGGCAGCAACATTCAAGAACTTTCATACTAGGCCAAGATGGAGGGTAGGCTATGCTGGGCAAGGGCCTGGCACCCACTGGTATGCATGAGATCTGGGTCTGGGAGTGGGCCAAGGGGGGTGTGGGAAACTCCCCTAATGGGTCAGAGCTCCTGCTAGTGAGCACGTAGTCGAAGCCTAGGGGTTGGATAGGCTGGGCAAAGTAGCTCCAACAGTTGGCAAATGTGTGGGTTGGTTCTGGAAGGGTCAGAGCTGAGCAAACCCTAGCTCACCAGCAAATACAGAAACCAGGCTGGAGCTCAGGTCATTTCGGGCTAGGCTGTCACACCTGCCAGTTTGCATGAGCCAGGGATGGGAGCAGACTGAGCAGGGCCACATGCCAGCAAGAGTTGGGACTGGAGGCAGGCTGGATCAGGCCAGGCCACAGCATCCAAAGGCTAGGGCCAAGACAGGTGAGGGACTATGCCAAGCTGGGTCAGTGCAACCACTGGTGTTATGCCCCGATCCCCATCCACCAGCAATGAAGTCAGGACACTCGGAGTCTTCTGCGGTAATCTTTATTGCGTGCTCATCAGGTTGAAGGAGGAAGGCCCCGATCCCGGGAAATGAGCTACTCTTATGCCGGAAGATTACGCCCATCATTGGCTATACAGTTGTCATGCTTAGGTTTTGCATCCTGATTGGGATGATAGTGTGAGCACGCCTTGATCATGCATCACCCTCCCTTAGGGATTGGTGGAGTGAGGTGATCACGCGCCGGTCACACACAGGCTCTCCGCGCATGCGCCACTTGGCGCACGCGCAGTGCTCAGCAAGCTACGTGACTCTCTGCCCGTCTCGGCTCTCCGCGCATGCGCTACTTGGCGCACGCGCAGTGCTCAGCGCCATCTTAACAGAACGCGGCGGCGGTGGGCAACACACTGGCACGCACAAGATTTATGACTGGGGAGCAAAGGGGACACTCTGGCTGGGTTGTAGTTCCCACAGGTGTGTGTGAAGGCCAGAGTGAGGGCTGCTACTTGGTCTGGGCATGATTGCAGTGTCCCTCAGCACAAGTGTGGGCTGGGTCTGGGGTATGCCAGACTAGGCTAAACTCCAGCACCATCTGGTGTTCATGGGAACTAGTGTTAAGTGCAGGATGGGCTGGACTAGGTCTACTGCCTCTGCTGAGCCATGTGTGAGCTGTGTCTGGGTGTGGACCAGGCTTGGCTGGGCTGTCACACCCAACAGTAAAAACCAGAATGGGTGAAGACCAGAGACAAAAGGCCACTGTTCCTGCTAGGACAGGAGGTGGATTAAGTGGGGCTGGCCCATGGACCTACCAGTGTGCACAAGATCTAGCACTGGGAGAGGTTCTGATGGAGGAACTTGGGGAACTCCTCTTTCAGAACACAGTCCCTGTAGGTGAACACAAGAACCACCATAGCGAGCAGCCTGGACCAGGCCAGGGAATGGCACCCACCAGCATACATTTGGCACTGGTCAGGGGCCAACCAGGCTGGGCCAGTTCATATAACCTACTGCCAAATCTGAGCACCAGAATGGAGTGTGGGTTGGGCCAGGTTGGGTCACAACACATGAGTCACATGAGGGCCAGGACTGGGGGCCGGCTGGGCTGGGCTAGGCTATAACCCTCACGACCGTGAGCTGGAATTGGGGGTGGGCTAGGCCCAGCCAGGCTACAGCACCCACTGGCAAATGTCATGCCAGACTGGGCTGCAGCACCTAACCAGCACACACGAGATCCGAGGGGAAGGGGCCAAGCCAATAGCAGGCTGCAGTGGACTCCCCTGCTGGACCACCATTCCCACTGGAGAGTGTCAGTTGGAAAGGGGGCAAACCAGGCCGGGCAGGGCTACAATATCTATTGACCTTATGTGAGCTGGATCTGAGAAAAGCCAGGCTGGGTTGACTGTTCCTACTGTTGTATGCATAAGTCAGAGTGAATGTGGGTTGATTGGGCTTTGCCACAGCCAGCATCAGCTGGCAGATGCTGGCACGAGGACAAATTCTGTCACATTAAACTGCAGAACCACCTGGAGAGTGCAAGATCTAGGAGTGGGAGTGGACTCAGTAGGGAAACAGTGGGAACATCTCTCTTGCTTTGGCACTCCCACTGGTGAGCATGAGAATCAGGACTGGGGCAGGAATGGCTAGACACAGAGTGGCATCCATTGGCATGTTTGTGGACTAGATGGTGGGGCTGGTTGGGTTGAACTAGGCTTCACTGCCCATTGATATGTATGAGAGCTGAATGGGATGTGGGATAGACTAGACCAATCAGCTGTACATGCTGGCAAGCACAGGAACCAGGGCAAGGGGTGGGCTTGGTGGGGGTTATTGTGGTTCATTCTGGCTAGGGTATGGCTCCCACTGGTTTGTGTGAAGGCCCAGTGTGTGGTGGGCAGGACTGGGCTGGGCTGCAATACCCATTGGTTTGTGTAGAAGACAAGGTTGGAGGCAGAACTGACCCAGCAGTTGTAACAACCAGCATGTGAATAAGCTGATTTGGGGAACAGACTGTGCCAGACCCTTTGTTGGCAAGCACATACAAGAATCAGGTCTGGGATCGTCTCAGACAAAGTTTTTTAGGGGATTCTCCTCAACTGAATTGCAGGACTCAGATTCCCAACCATGAAGAGAATTGCAGATCCCATGGTCTGACCGTGGAGTACACATGTTAGAGCTGGGCCTCCTCAGTGGCTTAGTTGGAGCAGTGGACAGCATATCCAGGTACACATGGAGGACATGGCAGTACAGTGGAGTCTGCAGAGGACACCTGGTACCACAACAGAAGATGGAGAACAGAGCAAATTGATCAACTACCCCAGCCAAGTGTTGGCTATGAGTATCTGGGCAAACCGAGACTGAGTTGGACTGTCAGTCAGTGGATTCTGGAGAGATTTCATCGTGCTTGGAGTGGCAAGATTGGCAGCAATTCAGAACTGTTGAACTATCAAAACCTAATGAGCAGGACTTCCAAGTATGCCCCACATCAGGGACCCTGGGGTGGTGTTGAGTGGCTGTCCTCCATCCTAGGGTGCTGAGGAGTTGGGAGGCTGGGTGTGGCTTCTCTCCTTGTCTCCCTCACCCCCCAGATACAGGAAGGAAAACAAGAGAATGTGGAAATGGCGATCTCACCCACCTTCCTGTAGCCTTTGACCCTAATCACCCTAATCAACTGTAAAAATGATCAAAAATAAAAATAATTAATAGAAAGTGTTAAAAATAGACCAGTTGTATAATCAAGCAATTTAACTCCTGAATATGTGTATCTAAAAGACATCAAGTCAATAAATAGAAGAGATTTCTGTATTGCAATGCTCATTGCATCATTATTCAAACAAACCAAGCTATGAAAACAACAAAGTGTTGGTTTATAAACTGCTAAGTTTAAAAGAAAAAAAAATATTCCATTTCTCAGATGCTTCTTAAATATTTTTAATGAAGTGCTACCTATGTATGTACGTTTACTTTTATTTGGTTTACATCATTGTATTGAATCAAAGCACAATTATAATTTCAAGGCACAATTATAATGTTCAAAATTAATTATTGTATCTCATATTCAAGAATGATAATTCATTTTGATTTAACATAATAGGCAAGATAAAATGGAGATACGCTGCAATGATAGTTAATTCAATGCATTAAAGAGTTGTCTCACCAAAACAAAACAAAACAAAACAAGTGTTGGTGTTATTGAACGGCTGCAAAGATGTGCTCTGGTGCCCTGAACTTTGGCTTTATGTTTTGCCAAAAAAAGTTGAATTTTGTTTTTTTAGCTGTGCTTTTAGAATAAATGCAGTTATTCTCAACCATAGTTAACATACATCACAATAAAACTCACTAAAGCAGCATATACACTGAAAAGCATTAGTTTTTAAATTAATCTGATGCAATTCATAGAGACTCTTGAGGAAAGTACCGCCCGGGTGAGTGAGCGTTTGGTTGAACGTGGTCGTGTGGTGAAGCTGATGAGTGGCGGAATGTTCCCGAGTCACTCATCGTCATCTTAAATTAAGCTGCTCATCTTAAATTTGCTGCTCAGTGTGACAAGGTCGCATCCTCAGGAATCGCCTGTCAACAGGCTAGTGCCCAAAACCGCTTCCTTTCCTGCTTGACCGGTCTCTTCCTCTCGCATCGTTCCTGCTATGAGATTGCGCTCTCACATGTAATTTTTGTTATGTTTATGTGTGGAGTCGACATTTTATTAGTATTTGGCATCCACTGAGAAGCATCTGTAAGCAAATGGCTAGGCTTGGTCTGGTTTAACAGGCATTGTCTCAATGGGGCTGAAATAGTACAGGTTGATTTCCTACGGTTCTGGATGCTTGGCGTCCAACCTCAGGGTCCTGGCAGGTTTGGCCTGTGTCCTGGCTCCTGGGGCCACTGTCCCCCCTCTCCGTGAGCTCACATGACCTCTGCCTGTGCTCACTGGATGTCCTTGGGTGACGCTCTCTCAAAGTTCCATCTTCTAACATCGTCCCCTGCGCCTGAGGATCTGGTCATGAAACCCTGGCTCTCAGAGCCTGCTCTCACCCTCATTGCCTCCCGTGATGCCCCAGGTGTTCACACTGGAAAGGCAGACTGCATCCTCTAACATTCGGGGGTCATCAACAGTCGGCTCGTAGACAAATGATAGACGCGTCAAGTGACACACGGATTTCCTGCTGGGGAGTGGAACTCAGCTACCTACAAAAGCTAAATATACTCTCCAGACTCCCTTTCCCCACATAACTTCCATCCAAGGCTTGCTCTCTGACTCCAGTGGACTTGATCTCTGCTTCACTCAAGGATGTGGCGAGGCTGGCAGTTCCCGCACATACAAAGGATGCCAAATCTTGCTGCAGTTAATGCCCAAATGTGTCCGGTCACATTTCAAGATAGGAATTCTAGTGAGCTAGCTAGCTGTCAGAATTGGAACAAATACATGAAGTGATTTACAGTCTTGTCCTGTCCTGCAAGTGTTTATTAGATGAAAATTTTAAAGCCACCAAGCATGTCACAAACTTTTCTTCTATAACACATGTGGTTACCGTGCAGCTTTCACGCCACACTTGTGAATGAGCAGAGGCTGCTGTGTGGGAGGGAGGCCACGACATGCACAGGGTTGGATGCACACACAGGCTGTGAGCACTGCAGCTCATGGTGGTGGCATCTGGGCTTGAGGTGAGCGTGCTGGGAGTGGCGTTTCCTGTCCCCTCTCCTACATGGCTGCAGCTCTGGCTTTGAGCCAACCCTGCCATGTTTCAGGTTTGGAAGGGCTATAGAAAGATCCAGAAGAAGTAGAAGTAACGCTAGAAAAACCTACTATGAAAAGAGTATGTGAGGTCCTAACAGCAGGAATACCTGTGACCGAGACGGAAACAACAGGAGAGCAGAACTGCTCGCCACCGAGAAGCCGGCTGCCAGGTTGCTCCCCTTGCGACGGACCATCCCCTAAGAATCAGTGCTTATCACTGGGGCCAGGGAGCTACGTTTGTGCAAATCTACATTGCTCTAACTGGAGTTCCGTTCATCAGGTTCCCACGGAGAAGGCGTTGGGGTGTTTCCCTGACAGGTCCTTTGATCATTTGGGAAAGAATCTAAAAGGCGAGGAGGTACTCCAAAGTTGTGAAGAGTCTGCTGAAACCCACCTCTGACAGTTCAAAAAAAGTCAAGACTGATACGGTTTTTACTTACATAGCAAAAGAGTGGGAAATGCACAGTGGGGCCGTCTAACTTAGGTTGAAATAGAATGTAGCGAAGAAAAGCTGCCCTGTGACAGGGAAGCCGAGCCTAGCGAAGGGCTAACGAATGTTCTCAATAAATTGTGTGAAGATGGAGACGAAGGCATGAAGTAAATGATTACTAAGGCCTGGGTGGGATCAAGAGAAGCCAGCCAAGCAGACACGCGGCCCTGAGATGTATTAGCAGGAAATGGCCAGCACAGCGCCATGGCAGGCTAAGCCCCCTCACGTGGCACTAGACTCCTATGTGGGAACCAATTCTAGTCCAGAACACTCCACTTCTGATCCAGCTCCCTGCTTATGGCCTGGGAAAGCCATGGGGATGGCCCAAGACCATGGGGCTCTGCACCCGTGTGGAAGACCCAGAATAAGTTCCTGGCTCCTGGCTTTGGACTCCAGCCATTGCAGCCATCTGTCTGGGGAGTGAGCCAGCAGATGGAAAATCCGCCTGTTCTCCTCTCTCTGTAGCTCTGTCTTTCCAGTAGAAAAGAAAATCTTAAAAAAATGCAGAGGTCGAAAATCATTGTTAGCATGCAAGTAACTGACAAATTATTTGGGGAGGGGAGGACATATTTGGGGTGCACGTTTGGAAAAGAAGGAAAAACTTCCTATTTTGGAGAACAGAGAAAAGGCAATGGTCTCTGCATTGGGAGCTGATTGTACTGTCCCAATTTCCGGAGAGCTCTCTAAGCCCTCAGTGAGCACAGGGCTGCTGCTGCGTGGGCAGGAAGCAGCTCCCCACACGTGACCTGCTCCCCTGAGCTGGCTAGTCCTGCTGCCTCTCTTCTATGGCAAGTGCCAGGCTCTGCCTCCGGTCCCAGGTGGCATCTGTGGGACAAGCCTTCCTGAGCTGCAGGTCACCTGGAAGTGCCTGGAGAGCCACTTGAGGGGTGAGGGCAAGCTGGGCGTCCCTCGCCGCCAGGAGCACGGGGAACACCACAGCCTTCTTCAGACACAAGGATCTCGGGCTCGGCGTTGTGCCTCTGCTGGTCTGCAGTCCATCACATACTCTTTCTTTAAATCTTCTCACCATGTTTCCAAACACAGGACCGACTATAGTGTATAAAGTTAGGGTGTATGCATTAGAACTTTAAGATGTGAAATAGTTATTTACCTTACAGTTCCCTCAGAGAGCTGCCACAGCAGGAGACAGCCATGCAATGGAAATTCCTGCATGTGAGAGGAGAGCGGGCAGAGTGGTTGCTAGCTTCGTCTGCTGTTTACCCACGGCTGGTAGCAGCCAGAACCCCGATCTGACACATTGTCTCCTGCCCTGTCTTGTTTTCTGGGCATGATGGTTAAGCCCTCTATCCCGAAGAATCTTAGAAACTACACAACATGCCAACAAACAGGCTGAAGCCTTGAGAGCAGACAGCAAGTGCACTTGGGAGCTGGAAAGGAAACTTTCCCTCATTCTTTAGATGAGGGAATTGAGGTCCAGGGAGGTTAATGAGTCACCTAGGGTCATGAAGACAGCATGTGGGCAAGCCTGAAGATACGGGTGGGCCTTCTGCCACCTGGACACTGCCCCCCATGCCCCTCCTGTAAGGATTCTCTGTCTGGCTCCCAAGTCCAGGGAGTGAGCTCTGTATTGACAACCCAAGCACACCCTGCAAGGCCAGGTCTATGGCTAGAACCGCAGATTGCAGACTGCTTGGGGCCTGGAGCGGTGTCCCAGAGCTTACACACACTGGTCACGGGAGCTTTAGTTAATGGCCTTCTCTCTGCACTGCATCCAAAAGGCAGTGTCTCTGAGGTGAGCACTGTGGCTCAGCCGCTGAAGCTGTGCCTGCAACGCCAGCATCTTGTTGGAGCACCGGTCAGCATCCCACTGCTCCGCTTCCGATCCAGCTTCCAGCTGACAGCCTAGAAGAAGCAGTGGAAGACGGCTCAAGCGTTTGGTCCCCTGCGACCCACATAAGAGACCTGGATGAAAGCCCTGGCCCAGTTCTGTTGCAGCCATCTGTGGAGTGAACCCAGTGGGTGCAGCATTCCTCTCTGCCTCTCTTTCTGTAACTCTTTCAAATGAATAAATAAAGCTTCCTCCAAACCCCATAATTCTCCATTTTAAAAAAATATATATATACACATATATCCTAGGTCTCTTGATTCCTTGTCTCTCTCCACAGGATTCCTTGTCTCCAGTCACTGCTTCCCGAGCATAATGATCCAAAAGCAACGACAAGTGACCGTGAGGACTTCCTCAATGGCTGCCCTTAGAGAGTAGCTCTAACGGGAATTAGACATTATGATCACCTGACAAGGAGTGGCTGTTTCTGTTTTAGGAAAGGACGCATCCCCACTTTGTCTTTCAACATATGGTTTGAAAAGATAGTCCCTGAAGATTTGTCTTTTAAAGCCTTCCGTTTTAGTGTTAGAGACCCCCCAGGGTAGTTACAGCAGACATCTGGAGTGCAGCAAGCTCTCAGACAAGGGCACAAGTGCTGCTCTCCGTCATTCCCGCTCTCAGGGGACAGCGACTGTAAGCACGCTGAAACTGTTCCTGTCCCTCCCCCGCGACATGGGGCACTGGCTGTGGCGCACGCTGGTTTGAAAGGCCCTTGTAAAATGCCACTCTTATCTTCATGCCACCCTTGGCCTCTGTTTTCAAACGTGCCCTTCCGCTGCAGCTGTGAACCACGGACAGCTGTCAGTCCACACATAAAGAAGGCTCCGTCCTGCCTTTGCATCGACACGTTATGCATACAACACCCTTCCCATTCCTTAAAGGCCAATGAAGTTTGCCTGACGATGCACCCATGATAAGCCCAGAGCTGCCAACCCACCTCCCACACACTGTTCTTGCTAAATGAGTTTCAACGGAGCTTGGCACCTGACTATCCCTGAAACCGATGGGTCTCTTCAGATCCGAGAAAGTGGATGAGTTTTGTGAATTGGACATCGGTCCATTTTCCTTAATTAAAAAAAAAAAGTTTTATTTATTGTTATTGGAAAATCAGATTTTTTTTTAAAGATTTTATTATTATTATTGGAAAGCCGGATATACAGAGAGGAGGAGAGACAGAGAGGAAGATCTTCCATCCGATGTTTCACTCCCCAAGTGAGCCGCAATGGGCCAATGTGCGCCAATCTGATGCTGGGAACCAGGAACCTCTTCCGGGTCTCCCACGCGGGTGCAGGGTCCCAAAGCTTTGGGCCGTCCTCGACAGCTTTCCCAGGCCACAAGCAGGGAGCTGGATGGGAAGTGGAGCTGCCGGGATTAGAACCGGCGCCCATATGGGATCCCGGGGCTTTCAAGGCGAGGACTTTAGCCGCTAGGCCACGCCGCCGGGCCCTGGAAAATCAGATTTACAGAGAGAAGGAGAGACAGAAAGTTCTTCATCTGCTGGTTCACTCCTCAAGGGCCGCAACAGCCTGAGCTGAGCTGATCTGAAACCAGGAGCCAGGAGCCTCTCTCAGGTCTCCCATGCGGGCACAGGGTCCCAAAGCGTTGGGGCATCTTGCACTGCTTTCCAAAGCCACAGGTAGGAGCTCAAAAGGAAGTGGAACAGCCAGGATAAGAACCGTCGCCCAAATGGGATCCCGGGGCATGCGAAGCAAGAACTTAAGCCACTCGACAACTGCGCCAGGCCCATTCTCCTTAACTTTTATAAGGCTTTTATTCAAATAAAAACTAGAATTTCATGACGGAGTGTTAGCACAGGGTAGCAATAAGAATCAAGTAAAAATGACCAGTCCACCAGTTACCGGGACACCCGCTGCAGCAAGCTGGCCGCGTCGTCGTCGACACGTGCGCTCACCGCGGGCGCACGCGGCCCCTCCCACCCTGTGGCTGATTGCAGCTGGGATCTGTTTCCTCATTCCGGTGAGCAACAGCATCAGTGACATAACTTGATTCACAGCTGTGGGATTTTCTTGAAAGGTATCATAAATTTTCATCAACAATCAATATTGGCAATACAAGAGATTTGCTTTTCATTCTGCTGATCTCACCAGACAGGCAGGCTGTCCAAAAGGTCTTTTCTTGTTCCCAGTACCCAAAGCCTTTCAGGATCTTAGTTTCTGCTTGGCAGAGCAGGTGGAGGGGTCTTGTTTGCATGAGCTATCTTCGCAAGTCCTTGGTGCACGCTGTAACTCCCTGCGCTGCGGGTACAGTGACTCAGCACCCTCTGAGGACCTCCCAAGGGACCGCAGCTGCACTGGTAAGATACATTTGTTCCTGGTCTATAGATTACTGTTCTTTTGTGGTCAAACTGGTCTTCGTCATGATAGCTCTTGCCAGGAGGCTTAAGGTCATGGGTGTAAATATACTTGATGGTATAAAACAAAAATTAAAATAAAATTTGTTCTTTTCCATTTTTTTTAAATTTGGTGGCACACAAGGAGAAATGATTGGCAAGCTTTAATTTTTCTAGGCTATAACAAACATTCCACGTCAAGCATTCTATTATACTTCGCATGTTTTCCATGTCATTGTTTAACCAGAAGTACCATAGAAGCCTCATGTTGGGCTACCAGTGTGCGCGAGCTCTGAGATTTATAATATAAATGTTGGTTTTCATTTTACACAAATGGATTTTATGGAGGCAAAGAGAGGGGGTTTTCCAGGTTGGGTCCATACCCCCACAGAAGTGTTACCCTGGCTTTTCCTGCTGGGGAAGCTTGGATGTGAAGCACTGACAATTTCATCAGGTTCAGGAGGCCCTTCAGTCTCACAAAGTTGGGTTTTGAATGTGTTAGCAAATATTTTCAGAGCTGGAACATGTTGGTTACGCACTCAACGACCTGGTAATTGAAGTGAATTCTAACATCTGCTCAATATGCCGTGAGAATAAAACGCGGTTTGAGGAGTTCTTCTTGTCTCATACTGAGTCACTGAAGAGGGAAGAAAATGCCCCCTTGAACCAACCCAGCTGCAACTGAACTGTACTGCTGACCTTTGTCAGAGATCTGCGTGTCCCTGCAGCATAATCTCCTGGGATTTGTATGTTCTGGAGTGCGTTTTCCGTTCAATATCTTCATGCAATGATTGTTTTCAAATGTTATCCAGCAGCTGAGGCATGGTGGGCCTCAGGGCACTGTGGGTAAGGTCGGCGGGGAGGGCATTCTGGGAGCTCTCCCGACCTCCACTCCCTTTCCCGGTCCGTAATCACTCCTGCGTTGAGTTAATAGTTTAACTTTGCACTTATAAATTCTACTTATTTTATAACAGCTTTTAATTGAGATGTAATGCGTAGCCAATGAAATTGCCTTTTAAGAAGTGTGTGCTGCTGGTTCTGAGTGGAACATTAGAATGCTGCACCTGTAACCGCAGTCCAGCCGGGCAGCTGTGGTCACGACCAGCCGCTTTCCATTGTCTTCTGTCCATAGTGTCTGGCAATCACTACTCTAATTTGAGTCTCTGTGGATTTGCCTATTCTCTGTTTCCTATCCATGGAGTTCTACAATACATGGTCTCTTGTGGCTGACTTTTGCAACTTAACAAGTGTCTTCAGGATTTGTCTGTTAGAGCAGCCACCTCTCGCCGGGGAGTTCTCCGTCGTCCTGACCCAGGCCGTGTTTTCTGTGTCTGGTGTCGGCCGGTGGGCGCTGGATTTGTCCGTCTTTGGATGTTGCCAGGCACACTTGTGTGCAAGTCTCCCTGTGAATGCATGCGGATGCACAGCAGTAAAATCGTACGGCCATGCAGTAACTTCAGGATTTTAAGAATTTAAGTATTTAAGAAGTAGAAGAGTGGACTGATGGCTTCACTTTTTTGCCAATGTTTGATACCACTTATCATTTTGCATGAAGTCATCCTGCTGTTTGTGAACTGATATCTCATTGTCATTTTATTTACATTGCCCTAGTGACTAATCATTTTGAGCGTTCTTTTCTATGAGCGTATTGGCACTTTGTATATTTTTTAAAGGAAAAGTCTATTCATTTCCTTTGTTCATCTTTAATCTTGGTGTTTGACTCTTTACTCTTGAGTTATGGGAGTTCTTCACATATGAAGTTTACATCAAAAGAGGTTGTAAAGATAAAAAGTTTATTTGGGGGGCCCGATGCAATAGCCTAGCAGCTAAAGTTCTCAACTTGTACGCCCCAGGATCCCATATGGGTGCCAGTTCTAATCCCGGCAGCCCTGCTTCCCATGCAGCTCCCTGCTTGTGGCCTGGGAAAGCAGTCGGGAACGGCCCAAAGCTTTGGGACCCTGCACCCGCGTGGGAGACCTGGAAGAAGCTCCTGACTCCTGGCTTCGGATTGGCACAGCTCTGTCTGTTGTGGTCACTTGGGGAATAAATCATTGGATGGAAGATCTTTCTCTCTGTAGTTCCTCCTCTCTGTATATCTGACTTTGCAATAAAAAAAAAAACAAATCTTATTCTAAAAGTTTATTTTGGAAATGCAAGCTTAGCTTTCGCATAGCAAGTGTTGTCTGTGAGATTTCTGGAGGCTCCTTGAATTCTGGGTGCAGGTTCCTAAGCCACAGGACTTACACATAAGCACACTATGTTTGCTTCCTGGCTCACAGCAATGGCTTCTTCCTTGCCCACGGTCTCCAAATGTGTGCAGTGTCATGAAATGTGTGCAGCTCCTACAGGACAGCTGCCAGAGTCACAGCTGAGAAGTCAGGGGGACCGTGTGTTCTGCTACCCGGTCTCGCACTGGGCGCGCAGATGTCTGCTTTCCAACACGGCGCTGCTGCTGCTGCAAAGGCCTCTGCAGAATCCCCTGGCAGTGGCGACAGCTGCTTCCTGTTGCCACTCTACCCAGTGAACGGAAAGTACTCCTTTCCTGTTGTAGGTGGCTCAGTCTCTTCAAAGGCTGGCTCCATGACCTGTGGAGTGACAGCTGATCCACTGACACCTGGACACGGTGTGCTTTCCTGGAATCACCGTCCATCACTCAAGCATCCTCTCCTTCCTCAGGAGCTCGGAGGAAGTTCTTGCACGGACTAGTACCAAAGTGCACAGAAGGAAATCGCACAAGTGCCGTTGAGGACCTAGGGCTCTGACCCAAACCATCAGGCCAGAGTAGGATTTCCCAAGGAAGAGATACACAATTTGAAGAGAAAAACAGAAGGTATTAGGTGGAAAGCATGTGAGACGTGTCCTAGGCTGAGAAAGAAGTGCGCGAATGGCCTTCGGCGTAAGGACCGACTGTGGTGTGTTCAAAACCCAAAGAAACCAGTGAACTTGAGCAGACAGGGGAGCCAGAGCTGCTGGGATCGGGACCACCGTCCCCAGCACTGGCCGGGACATCTCATGGGGTCTCTTCCTTGTCTGTGGCTGTATGCTCCCTCTGAAGGGCTTGCGGGAGGGAGGCCACAGAGCGCCGTGCCTTGGGCAGCTCACAGAGTGCTGTGCGCCAGAAGGGTGCAGTGAGCAAACCGGAAGCGGCGATCAGGTGAGGAGGCTCTGCAGAGACCACCTTAGCTGGGTTAGCGTGGACACCAGGCAGGAAGAACGAGGCTGGGCACACGTCGAAAGGGGCTTTGGCGGTGGTGGCAAGTGCCTCTGTCGGAGGGGTTCGGGGTAAGACCCCAAGGACAGCAGTCACACACAGGAGCACTTGGGAAGCCAGTCTGTGGAGAAGTAGGATTGCAAACTAAACATTTTTGTGGCACAAAAATGTTAGAAACACTTACATAGGAGGAGCCTTTGAAGAGTTGGTAGAAAATAAAAATTATGAAAACAGTACGCATGGATTTCAAAACATTTTTGTTTCAAAACTTATCTTTTAATTCCATTTTCTGTGAGCGGAGAAGACTTTTAGCATACTCATTTTCATATATATTAAAAGAAAAAGCCTCCCGCTTATTACAAATGATGTCATCAAAGCTAAGCACGAGACCACCTATAATCGTTTACAAAGTGACTGTGTGGCTCCTGGATCTTTCACTGGGGGTGGGAGAAGGAACAGGGCAAGTGACACAGCTCAGCTCGTGTGTCTGCCGTCTGCTTCCAGGCCCCACTCGCCAAGGCCTTCCACTTCCGCTCATCCGCATCCGGACGCGGCGCAGCAGAGCTGAAGTTATGTAAGAGCCCTTGCTGGGGAGACTCGCATTGCTGTGGATTTCGGATGCCTTTTTCATTATTTGGTAAACCTCACAGAGTAGCAAAGGTTGTGATTTGTTATGGAAACTATATAATCCTTGATGGAATACATTCTTGAGCAAAAACTAAGCAAATGCAGTAGCTGGTGGAAATCCGACCTGCAAGAGTCCTACTGGAGGCACGGGGAGCCTGGCGTCTCTGTAGGTGCGACCGGCTTTCTGGTTTCCAAAACACTGGTAAATATTGACTCAGCTCGCTCATCTTTGTAAGCTTATGGGTCTCTTGTAATGAGAAATAGTGCCTTTCTAATGAGTCTTTATCAGCCACACAGCTCTGGGGAGCTTGAGTAGGAAATTATAACTCACTTGAAATGAAAACTTGGATTCACACATGGAACTCCTGACAGTGTGTGCCGATTGGACACTGTCCAGAGCCGTGCTCTGCAGCCAAAGCTTTGATTCCGGGCTCTGTCGCACCTCGGCGTTCGCTGGTTGGCAGAGGTTCTGCTTAGCAGCTGAGAAAGTGCTGGAAGCTGTTTCTGTGCCGTGGACCACGAGCTATCACCTACTCATTCTTCCACTCTACCCACGGCTCTTCCAGTCCTCAAACACTTAACCTAAGCGTCACCAAAATGTTAATCACTATTATTTAATTTCTTTATAGCAGCATTTACATTTCTTGTTGCAAATACTTCTATGCGCGTTCAATCATAGAAGATCAACCCCACAGAGTGACTTGTAGGGGTTAGAAAATTGCCCAGCAGGGGAGTTGGAAAAGTGGGTTCGGAATAGGGGTGAGAGGCTCAGGACCCTGAGACCAGCTTGACTGGCCCTTGGGCCCTGACCAGGGTAGACCTCTCCGCAAACCTGGCTGATGAAACAGACTTCGTGCACTCTGTACGAACACCTCTCAAACATGACCTACAGACAGGTGTGGGACAACGTTCATCTTCCACCTAACACCTGCAGTGTGGTTTTGCATGCATTGTTTATTATGAAGGAAAGTCACAGCAGAGCCTTGGGACCCAGCACTCATGTGGGAGACCGGGAAGAGGCTCCTGGTTCCTGGCTTCAGATCAGTTCAGCTCTGGCTATTGTGGTCACTTGGAGATTGAATCAGTGGACAGAAGATCTGTCTCTCCTCTCCCATATATCTGATTTTCCAATAAAAAAATAAGTTAAAATAAATCTAAAAATGATGCTAAGCTAAAGTTGTTGGTTAGAAAACTGTTAAACAATAAAATGAATGGTAAATGGTGTGAGTAGTTACTGAGCTGGGTGGTTCAGGGCCACCTCGTCCCTTTCAACTTTCAAAGTTCACCCTGAATTACCATGGAAATAATACGTAGTATTATTCATAATATTATACACTGAATAAAGTGCTGGCCCTGGGTGGATTTTTTTTTTTGGATAGTTTACTTATCCTTTTAACTTTTTCTTTCCTTTTCTTTTTTATTTCCGATCCAATTCTACTTTTACAATCACAATGTATACCAAATTATTTGTCCATTCAGAAACTTGTGAATTTTTCTGCCCATATTTCTTCCTCTACTTAGAAAAAAAGTCCTATATAAACTACAGTAGAAAACATTCCTTTCCCTGCATTCTTGCTTTCCCTTTGAAAAGCATAATGAATTTACGTTCTCGACATATCTTCCTGTTACAACGTAAGCAAGGGTGTTACCAGACGAACAGCTAGCACCCGAGGACAGTCCGCATGTATATTTTATAAAATGGGATTGATGAAGAGTGTCTTTAATGGCAGGACATTTGTCGTTATAAGTCTCATGAGCTAATAGTATTCTGAACAATACAGCCACGTGTATTGCTGTATCAGGTCCATTTGCAGATCTGCCACCTGTCAAGGCCTGACAGGCAGGGGCTCTCAGGTGCAGTCCCGCCACCAAGGCAGGACAGTTAGGCTGGAGGGCCCGTGCAGATAAGATGCCGTTGTGGAGTTCCGAGAGCCTGATTGGGGTCACCTGATTCTGCTCGGCAGCTGTCTTGGGGCTGATGAGGCCCACATTCCCGGATCTGTGTCGGTCACTCTGACCTGACCCGGCATGACATTGTTATATCACTCAGGGAATTCTGGTTGAACAGTTTTCTCTCCTATTTTTCTTGTTGCTTCCAGACAAGATTTTTATCCACCTGATAACTTATAACCGACACTAGTCTTTTGTCTAATGTTCCTTGATGGGAGCTAGATTTACTGGACAGATTTAGTGAAGTGTAATTTTGACAAGACGCTGCACCTTCTTTCCGCATCAGGCTCTGCTGTCCTGGCTAGCTGAGTTTAAAGCAACGATGACCTGTGTCCAGGCCAAGTTAGAAACAGCCAAGAATGGACTTTACTAACTCCAACAGGACTTGGAAAATTCATGGAAAATGGAATTAGGACATAATACACATTTTCATGAGCTTTTTGAAAATCTTGCATATATAGTTACATGTTTCAAGTGAGATAATCAAAACAATTTTTCTGAGTAGAAACTGCCGAATGTTGCACTCTAGTAGAAAAGTTAATATGGCATAAAACATCAACAGTGATTACTGCAGCCTAGTTCTTGGATGTCCTTCCGCAGTGTGAATCAGCTCCATGTCCAACAGGGAATAAAATAAGGATTATAAATAAATGAGTTATAAAACATGGCTTATGCAACAGAAGAAAAACTTTTTTGATGTCCAAGTTTAAAATTAAATACAAACATATCAGGGATCAGTGAGCAAAGACTTGGATCTGCACGGTTTATCCTTATTCTTGATTTTACTGCTGTGATATGAAGACACCCTGGACAGAGAAGTCATTGCAGTCAAAGCAGAGGCAAGACATGCATTAAGTAAAACACACACATGGGTTTAGGTTGCAGAATGCCAGTCACATTGATGGCCTGTCTTTTCCAATTCTCTGCCTGGGCCAGGAGAGCCACAGGACGCTGAGGCTTGTGAGAAAGCCCACATCTGTTCTTCAGCCTCCCTCCTAACTGGACCCCGAGCGAATGATTTTTTGCATAGCACAATATGAAGTACTTCAGGAAAAGATCAAACAGAAACGTTTTTCACCTTTGTCTCTTTTATGTTCTGCTCAAGACAAACTTCAGTAACTGTCCGCGTCACTCACGCCAGGCCCGGGGCCTTCCCTGTCTCATCCGGGTTCTTGTCCTCACAGGCAGTGGAGATTTTTCTGTCTGCCTCTGCATCCTGAGAGGCAGGCCTCTCTTTTCTCTGATAAAGATGCCACAGACAGGCAACCAGTGGTGGCTTATAATGCTCCTCTTCTTCCTGCAGAAGAAAGAATTGCCACAGAGCAAATAACCAAAGAGACGTGACCTGGGGGTAGGATTTCCTAAGGGCCCTCAGGGGTCTCTCCAAGCCCAGAAATGTGGGAACCAGCACCCCTCATCTGTAAAGCTGGGCGTGGTGGAGGACTAAGCTTGCCTGTATCCATCTCTGGCCGCGTTAGATGGAGCTGCCCTCACGGGGAAGCTCTGAGGGCATGCCGCAGGAAGATGTGGTTGTTTTGAGGGTCCTGTTCAAGCAGCTGGGGAGGAACCACTTTCCGGCAGTGGAGCCTGGATGTCAGAGGTCATGGCTGCAGGTTGGCTGCTTCCTTCTTCTGCTGCTTGTGATCCCCACGAGGGAGAGGTGCTGGGGCGGTTCCTATGCCCGCACCCCTTGGCCCCATCACACAAACAGGCAGCCGTGCCCACCCCTCCAGTAATCCACCACCCAGTGCTGATGTTCGTAGCTCAGCAGGGAGAGTGAGGGCTCTGGCCTCATGGATCATGCAAAATGAGCTGCCATGGCACTGGGTAGTAATGTGAATGTGTATCATGTCTTAGGGGGCGTCCCCAGAGGAGGCAGAACAAATGGCGTTCCCCATTCCCAACAGATGACAAGTTCCAAGTTCCATGGCGTTTTCCAAGTGATAAGAATGCTGACCGAACATCGTGCTTTTATTTTTTTTAGTACTGAGCTCAAGTATTTCAACATGCAACAAGTTTGAGGGGATAAATCTAGAGTTGGTTTTATGTGTTGTCGCTGTTTTAAATGGGCCAATATAATTTTACAAGGCAAGGGAGGCTTTTGTGCAAACTGGAAATTTCCGCTGCTAGTCTCACCTGAATTGGTGTGGTTTTCTTTTCTCATTGTGTCTGGGAAGGCGCCACACCTGCGTCTTACCCGCTCCTCTGTCCATGTAATCCACGTACGTGTTCAACACTCCCTGTAACTCAGGTGCTTCAATATGTAGAAACTGTTTAGAAACCAAATCCACCCTGAACATGAGGCACTGCTCCTGGCTCCTCTCTGCTGCCCCTCACTCATCCTCGGTGGCCAAGCCCTACAGGTTCTACTGCTTTGATTTCATCAGGTCAGACTCATTTGTTTTATGCCTCTCCGCATCCCCTTCGCCATACTCGGCTGGAAAGCAGCCAGTGCGTGGGGCCAGGAGGCACAGGGAGTGAGGCCCTGGCTGTCACCAGGAGCTGGTCTGCATCGCCGTTGTCTGCAGTCCTTGTGGTGATTTGGGGGAAGGCATTGTCCCACCTGCCCTGCCAGGCTGACTTCCTCATCCTACCTTGGTTCCTTGGCATTTGCATGACCCACCCTCACTCTCAGAGAAGGAGCCATCTGTTTCCAACCGCTTGCTTGTGGGCTCTTAAGAGCCGGCTGTGGTGTGCCCACCCATGCCTGCTTATTGGCAGGCCAAATCTTTCTTCATGATGGCATTGGACAGTGTGGTCCAGTGGACACCAGGAGAGGAGCGGCAGGCAGTGAAGAAGAGGAAATCTTTGGTCAGCCTAGGCTGCGGGTGCAGCAAAAAGAGACCTGCATTCCTAGAGCAAACCCAGTCTGGCCTAGTTCTCCTGAGACAACATTGAATGAGAAGTACCAGAACTCACTGGTGCGGTCGTAGAGATTCTGAGAGCCAATAAGGCAAGTTCAAGCATATTAAAAGCATGTTGGAGACCCCATTTAGACCCGCGGAGCATCGGCAGTGCAGGGCCCTCCAGTGAGTGTGTCAGCTTCCACCCCCTAACAGGATATTGCCATTTAAACGGCTCCCTTGGGGGAAAGGAAATGGTCAAGTTGTTACTCTTCAACCACGGACAAGCTCTGAAACGACTGAGAGGGTATTCAGAAACCTAATGAGCTATGCCTTAAATCCGACTGAAATGGCAGTTTAAGACAGGACACAGCTGCTGGAGTTGTTTTCTCAAGGACATCCAAGGTTGCGCACAACACTGTGTGCTGAACACGCACTTCCCCCAACCCCTTGTGGTTTTGAAGGAGCCCCTATGGATGCTGAGCACACTGAGCAGCGGAGACTTTGAGCGCGTTGTAACTGCCCTGACACTCCTCTGTGTCTGGAAGGACATCGGTCCTTCCGGCGAAGCGGTTTTTAGTGCGTTTCCTTAGTTCCTTTGTCCTCAGAAACGCCACTCTGTGGTCTTCCAGATCTTGTCTTTGTTGACTAGGTCAAAGGCGTCCATTTTGGCAGCGTTGTGTCCAGGTGAATTACTGGCTACAACTTCAGCTTAGAAAAAACAAAAACCACAACGTTCAATAGCGATGGTTTCCTTTCTGTGGAAATGGTAACGTTTCCTCAAAAATTGATGAATTGCCCTACTCTGTGCCCTAAATCCAGATTGTCTCGGCCACTTGAGCAATACCCAGGCTGGTGGGAACTGGTGTGGGCTGCCCAGGGGCCGCGCCAGCTCGACCTGTTTATGCGGATGGTGTTCGGTCACTTCGCGGACACCAAGTCCCTCACTCGCGGTGGACAGTCGGCGTAGGTAGAGCAGCTCCCGCTGCCAGGCACCACGGCACTCGCTGTGCAAGCCCGTTCTCAGTTCTCATGACACACCGGGTGCTTCTTTCTGGTTTTGCTCTCAGCTCCTCAGCCAATCAAAGTTCTTTCATCCTCTCTTTCTCCTTCCCTTTCCTCTTCATTCCTCCCCTCCCTCCTCGCTTCCTTTGTTTCCTAGCTAAAAGGGGAAATGTTTCCATGACCCACCATGCTGAGCTCCCTGCCTCAGCACCCCGCCGCTGCCCGTGATCATGTGTGCATGGAACAGCTCTCATCATGTCCTGCTGGTGTGCGACTGTGTGAAGGGTGGGAACCGTTTTCTGGCATGATTTGAGCTTCAGAGAGAGGACTCTTGCCTGTTTGTTGTGTGTAACAGCCATTTGTTCTTAAGGCTCCTTTGCAAACTACACTCTGTAATTCTCCCTGTTGCATAAGAAATGTCGTATACTTTCCTGAGCTGATGTCTTTTTCTTAGAAGCCTGATTCACTCATACATAAAAAGTTTTTTTTTTTTACAAAATAATAGGTTTTTTTTTTAACAGTGACAGCTGATTGCCTGTTTGTAAAATATAAGCTATGAATTTTAAATCTGTCTATATACACTTTTTTCTTTAAAAAAATTTTTTTTCATTGATTTTTAAAAACTGTTATTATTTTCCAGGACACAGCTTTGGTTTTGCAGACTTCCTGGAAGATAGTCCTCCTGAAAATCGAAACAAAATCTTAAATGAAATTGCAGCAGAAAGTCACTGGCTGAGTTTTCTGTGAATGCTTGGTTCATTTGAAGCTCTCTCAGGCAACTGCGGGAGCCTGTTGGGTGATGGGACCAAGGCTGGTGGTGTGACACCCCCTGCTGACCTGCCGGAGAATGCCAGGTGCCTCTGCTTCAACCTTGGCCAGCAGAGGGGGGTCTCAGGCCCCCTGAGATCTGTCACCTGCACTTGCCCTGGTCTATAGTGACACTCGGTGTCTGCAGGGGGGCTTGGGCTCCAGAACCTGCCCTGAGAGACCTTTACTCTCAGTTCCTGTAGTACCCAAGCTCTCTGGTAGTCTTACCACTTCCAGCCAGGAATGTGTTGTCATGGGGTGATGGTATGTTGTCACTCCCAACGGACCCTGAATTATTTGGGTCCATCATGTTAGACTGACTTTACACTAGAGAAACAAACTGTGGTGCACAGGGTGCTGCCTGCTGAATTTATAGATGGTGTTTTTTGTCTGCTGGCTGGCTGCCTGCTCTTGGTCCAGCTCTGTGATGGCTGGTACCCACTGACATCTGTAGCAGATACAAGAGACTTTCCCTTTGTCCAGTGCCTTCCGCTTCCTGGCCATTTCCACAGGGCTACCTAACTACTTCTGAATGACTCTTGGTTTAGAATATGAACCAACTCTGGGTTTTTCTAAAGGACACAGGCACGAGATCACTTTATATCCTTTTATCCCTTTAAATTCTTCCATTAGTTGTTCTTTTTTTATTCACTGTTTCCTTTATTTAAAAATATTTATCAAATGTCCACTCTGTGTTAAGAATTCTCCTAGAACCACAAGGCGATGATAGATAAAAAGATGAATCACAGAAGCTTTGGAAAAGATTCCAATACTGACTGCCCAGTGATTGACTGGTGGGGTCACAGGAAGGTGGGGGCCCCCTCTGACAGCCCAGTGATTGACTGGTGGGGTCACAGGAAGGTGGGGGTCCCCTCTGACTGCCCAGTGATTGACTGGTGGGGTCACAGGAAGGTGGGGGCCCCCTCTGACTGCCCAGTGATTGACTGGTGGGGTCACAGGAAGGTGGGGGCCCCCTCTGACTGCCCAGTGATTGACTGGTGGGGTCACAGGAAGGTGGGGGCCCCCTCTGACTGCCCAGTGATTGACTGGTGGGGTCACAGGAAGGTGGGGGCCCCCTCTGACTGTCCAGTGATTGACTGGTGGGGTCACAGGAAGGTGGGGGCCCCCTCTGACTGTCCAGTGATTGTCAGGTGGGGTCACAGGAAGGTGGGGGCCCCCTCTGACTGTCCAGTGATTGTCAGGTGGGGTCACAGGAAGGTGGGGGCCCCCTCTGACAGCCCAGTGATTGTCAGGTGGGGTCACAGGAAGGTGGGGGCCCCCTCTGACAGCCCAGTGATTGACTGGTGGGGTCACAGGAAGGTGGGGGCCCCCTCTGACTGCCCAGTGATTGTCAGGTGGGGTCACAGGAAGGTGGGGGCCCCCTCTGACTGCCCAGTGATTGACTGGTGGGGTCACAGGAAGGTGGGGGCCCCCTCTGACTGTCCAGTGATTGGTGGGGTCACAGGAAGGTGGGGGCCCCCTCTGACTGCCCAGTGATTGACTGGTGGGGTCACAGGAAGGTGGGGGCCCCCTCTGACTGTCCAGTGATTGTCAGGTGGGGTCACAGGAAGGTGGGGGCCCCCTCTGACTGCCCAGTGATTGACTGGTGGGGTCACAGGAAGGTGGGGGTCCCCTCTGACTGCCCAGTGATTGTCAGGTGGAGTCACAGGAAGGTGGGGGCCCCCTCTGACTGCCCAGTGATTGACTGGTGGGGTCACAGGAAGGTGGGGGCCCCCTCTGACTGCCCAGTGATTGACTGGTGGGGTCATAGGAAGGTGCGGGCCCCCTCTGACTGTCCAGTGATTGACTGGTGGGGTCACAGGGAGGTGGGGGCCCCCTCTGACTGCCCAGTGATTGACTGGTGGGGTCATAGGAAGGTGGGGGCCCCCTCTGACTGTCCAGTGATTGTCAGGTGGGGTCACAGGAAGGTGGGGGCCCCCTCTGACTGTCCAGTGATTGTCAGGTGGGGTCACAGGAAGGTGGGGGCCCACTCCTCCCCCTGCCCCATTGAGGAATTTAATAGCACACAGACACACATTCCAGGTTCAGGCAGGAAATGAGCTGGCCCTGTGTGGGTAAGGATGACAAGACTTCCTCTCTGAGCCCAGCCAGAGATGGTCCAGATTTCAAGTCACAGATGATTCTGTTTGTGTGAGCTGTTAACTCTTTAAAGCCCCTAAAAGTGAATGATTTTCATTACTCAATGAAGAAAATGAAAAACCTGGATATGAGCTAGCTTCTTAGCATACACAGCCTTCCAGACACAGGAACATAATTTTTAAAATTCTGTAATATCAAGTAAGTGTGATTTTTACTAAGAATGTTCACCAGTTTTTTGACCAATGAAAGAAATGTGTGTTAGAGGCTGGTGTGGCATTGCAGCTCAAGACACCTTATGAAATGCTGGCATCCTATTTGGTTGCTGTTTGAGTTCCAACCATTCCACTTCTGATCCTGGGAAAGCAGCAGAAAATGGCCCAGGTATTTGGACCCCTGCACCCATGCGGGAGACCTAACAGAAGCTTCCGACTGGGGTCTGTTGTGGGCCATTTGGGGAGTGAACTAGCAGGTGGATGGAAGACCTCTCTCCTCTCCACGCCTTTGCTTTCTTCCTCCCTCCTTCCCTCTGCTCGTCAAGTAAGTAAACTGTGTGTTCAGAATTGAGGAGATTCCATTCTGTTCACAGCATCACCTCAGTATTGACTTCATCCGAAGTAACAAGTGTATTTTACTGAGGAGCACCTGTTCCAGACCTCAGGTGACTGAGAGGGTTGAGGCCGCGTGGTTGCTGACGAATCTTTGCAGGTTGGACACGATTCTCTCGTGTTCTTTCTCCACTCAGCTCATCCACGTTTCTCTGATGTAAAGCACCTCAGTGCTCAGCATGGGAGCAGGTGTGTGGGGCAACCCTTGGACGGTCAGCATTACTGGAAAGTCCCAGAGCAGCAGTGCTAGAAGGTGACACCCCCAGGGTGCTTGTAGGAGGCAAGTCTGCAAGTCTGCTTGCTTCCTGCACACTGGAGCGCTGTTGGCCTAGTGCTGGTTATTCCACCATTACTAGCAGGCAAGGACCTGATCACCATAAGGGCACTTCTAAAACTGCATAGGAAATGCGTGTGTGAAAAGATGTGTGTGGATTTTAATGTTTTTGCGTAAAAATAAACTTAGCTTTAACCTTTCGTTTCTCACCACTATTGGAAGCATCCTTGTGAGCCCTGACACTCAGAGGAACAGCGTTTGCATTCTTTGCCATCGTACCATTTTCATTTTTCAAAGAAGCAAGTTTCACTTTAGATTTCAATGGAAAAGTGGTTTTAAAAAAGTAATTCCGTGAGGTCTCAGCTCCTTTGTAGATGTCACTTTTCTATTCTGTGTAAAATACTAAAGATAAATAAATAAAAACTAAAACGAGAAGACATGTAAAAAACAAAAACAAAAAAACAAAAAAACCAAACCAGATGGCCCAAGTGCTTGGGCACCTGCTAACCATGTGAGTGAGCCAGATGCAATTCCTGCCTGCTGGCTTCGGTGTGGCCCAGCCCTGGCCGCTGTGGCCATTTAGGGAAAGAACTGGTGGGTGGAAGACTGCACGCCCTTTAACTCTGCCTTTCAGATGAAAGAAATATAAAAAAATTCCCCAAATGGTCAACTTGTATGCTACAAAATTGTGTATGGATAAAAGACTTTTTCACCAGACGGGCCAATGGCTCCTAAAATAAAATAGTACTAAAATGCTGGTATTTGAAATTAGATTGCACATTTCAAATAACCACTGGGTAATCACACTTATTAAGCTTTGGTGTATTATGAAAGAATTCTAGTACTTTTGTAAGAAGAGCACTAAAATATTCTCTTTCCAATGGGCTATCTGTGTGAGGCTGGATCTGTGAATCACATATAAAAACATACTTGAACCAAAACAATATATTGCAGTTGGCAGGACACAGAAGCAATCTAAAAATCCAGTCATCTTCTGTTCAGCCAGACATGAAAGGAGTTTGCAAAACCATGCCATAAGGCCACTTGACTCAACCTTAAAATGCATACTTGAGTCAAGTTTGAAAAATCAAAATGAACTGTGCCTGTGACCATGTCCACTTTCGAATCCACAGCAGTAGCTTCTCAGATTTCCTTCTCCAGTCTCAAATGCAGAGCATGCGTACTGCAGTCCCTCTTGGTTCTCCTAAGTGCCTGTACCAGGGCTAGCTGTCTCCATTTTGGGGTCAGTTGTCAAATTGTGCTACTTGCCATTTGAAAAGTTCTTTTTCCTGTGTCCCCCCAGATAGGGTCTCCCAGCGACTCCTGTGTTGTCTGTCTCTTGTAGAGACCAAGGCCTTCCACAGCGGTGGTTTGCTGTAGCCACCTGCACGGGCCGCCTTCCCTTTAAGGCCCTCAGCCCAGCAGTCTGCGATGCTCTGCACCACGTGACCCGTCCCCATGGCTCCTCAGGAACCCTGGACCCAGTTCTGCCTGGGGGTTGACTCCTACACTGTAGAATGGCTCCTCTCTTCCAATCACAGCGGCCCTTTCTCATCCCTGCTTCATGTCTCAACTTTAGTTTGAAATGTCTTTCCCTCTTTTTTATAGAAATAAAAAAAAATAATGTGAGATAAGTAAGGAAATTATGTGTATTTTGCAGCTGAGTAAACTGAGGCTCAGAAGAGTTGAATGATGCATCTCAGATCACTCCTAATTGCAAAGGTAGTGAACTTCGACCTGAGCCCTTGCCAGCTGCTCCTGCTATTTCCCTAGGAAATCTCAGAGCAGCTGCCTCCCAGAGAAGGCAAGCAATGCGTGTTTAAATGCGGCAGATGTGCAGTACCAAGGTGTTTACTGATTCCCTTAGTTGCCCCAGACAACTTCTGAGTATAGAGTTTAGACATGCTCTGTAGAAAAGATGTTTCAATGTGTTGCTAGCTCCAGAGTTAAATCATGCTTTTCAGGATGCGGGGAAAGCATTGCTGAATTGTCACATAGGATGCTGCTGCTGCACATTGCGGAAGGGTGCTGACTGGACTGTTTGTAATGAATTGAGAATTTTTCCATCCTTCCAGTCTGATGCATAGTGCTACAGCAGAACCTCTACTAAAGAAAGCAGATTGTTTACTTGGAGGCCCTACAGACGTGTTATGAGCTTATCTTCCAGTAGTTCTAATTATGATTTTATAAAACACTAAAAGGCAGAAGGATGGGGCTTCTTAATCCTTTCAATGAAAATTAGTTATTCATGTTTATTAAATCTTAACCAACCAATTCAGATACTGCTTTTCTCATTTATTATGTAATTTTAAAATTCAAAGACAGCTGCTATGCCTCCTCTCCATTCTTTTCATCTTTAAGCCTGCTGCCGCTCTCTTCTCTAGAGTGGCCATGTGGCATATATGCTGATGGCATTGTGCTCACTCGCCCTGCGTTCCCTCGGTCTCAGAGGCCTTGTCTGTTTTGTGACACACACTCAGTATTCTACAACCTGACATTTCCAAGGTTTGTATTTCTGTTTCTAAATCAAACAAAATAAAGAAAAACTAAACAACAGGTAAAAAAAATGTCAATCAACATGATTGCAATGCTTTCTGTTTCACACCATTCTAACACCATGCATGCATCCAATCTCAAGCTCTAATGCTAGGGGACTTTGATGCATGCATTGTGTGCTATTGGGGGACAGTCAGAGACGCTAGGCTTCTCGTGGCTGTGGACTGATAGAGAGGACTGGCTTTAAACCTTGTTTGTGGTGAAAGCAATTTGGACAACTCATGCTACCTTTTTGGTACATGGTCTTCCCATCTGCTAATAACATGCATCTCACAGTATCATTGCAAGGTAAAATACTCCTAAGAGAACGTCTTTTACAAATGGTGAGATTTTGTGTATTGCCCAGAGAAGCAAGACCTGTAAGATGCACAGGTCTAGACAGAGGGTCTTTAAGAGGAGATGGTTTGACGCACTTGATTTTAGTGGGAATTGCTTATACAATCCTGGATTGCCGCCTGTCAGCTGTGGAAGCAGGGGAGCCCAGGGACCGTGCATACCCAGAACCAGACCGTGAGAGGCAGGGGAGCTGCCATGTCTGCATCCCAGTCAAGGTCAAAGGCTCCAGGAGAGCGCGGGTTCACTGTTCTCTCTGTTGCACCCAGGCCCTAGGTGGACTGGCTGGCCGCTGTGCTGTCACAGCACATCCTCTGTTCCGTCTGCTGGTTCCAGACACTGCACCACAGACACACCCAGAAGTTATTTTTCCAGCTATCTGGATATTCCTCAGGCTGGTTGAGGTGGCATATTAAAATTTAACATCAAGTTTCACGGAAATGTTCACTGTTATTGTTTCATCATTTCGCATGTGCACGTATTTTTACATCTCCAGTTGGTTTTTGAGCAATTGAATGGGAAGTATTGAGTAACTCCTTACTTTTGAGTATCCTTGGCTCACTAGTGTGCAATAATGATTTGAGTAAAGCTTATTGGATGTAGAAATACATTTTTACAAAAGACAAGCTGGTAGGCCTGTGGTATCCCGCAGCAATTTTGACTTGTTTTGTTAAGGAAAAGTAATGCAGAATGGTGAGGTTAGCAATGAAACTAATGCTACTTTCATTGAGGGATTGTCTCATAGTTAGGAAAATAGTCTTACTACTGAAATGTCTTAAACCACAGGAATTTTTTTTTAAATTCCATGCTAAATAGTTCATAGCTTTTCAGTTGAGAATGAGGCCAAATTCTGTAAGGAAGGCGTAAACCCAAAAAGAGATTTATGTGTGAATTAGCATGAAAAATACAACTATAATATAAAAGTAGTTTAGCTAACATCCGGAAAGATAGCCTGCCTCTTACACAAAATACTTTCTTGAACAGATTAAAGCTGAAATCAGCCTCTATCTGTGCCTGACAGTCAGCTGAGGGAATGGTGGCTTAGGTGAAACATTGTGCTATGACCAAGAAGCAAGCGTGAGCCGAGCAACACACTGCTGCCAGTTACAAGGAATGTGATTGCGTCTCAAAGAACAAAAGGCTCACCTGAGTTACCACATACAGAGATGATGAATTCTAAGTCAGTGAAAACATGCACACCTACTCTTCAATAGGCTGAGCTGGGCTGGCAAGAAGACCACGAGGACTATGGCGCCATGCTGTAAGCAAGCAAGCCACCAGTCCTCAAAGACGGCATCAGAGGTGGTGAGGAAACCACGGTGTCTGCACCCACCAGGGGGTGTCTGCCTGCTTCCTCCCAGCTGCCCCTGCCCGACCCATGTGTCCTGTGGGGCTGCGCGTCGGCTTCAAACAGAAGGCACAGAGGCGTCAGAGGCCTTGGGCAGCCCGTTAGTTGTTCCTCTGCCCAGAGGATGGGGGTGGGGCTTTCCCTGGACACCTGCTGGCGAAGAAGTTGCTAACCCTTCTCTGACTCGGAGCCCCCTGACCCTGGTCCTCTGCCCCAGCATGGGCGTGGGGCTTTCCCTGGATGATGGAGGCCATGCAGTAGGTGTGTATAACACGAAGGTGTGAAGAGAACAGCTCCCTGACTGGCAGGGCCCGGGGAGCTACCAGCTGCTTAGCAGGGCTAAGTGGATTCATCTCTGACCACCTTGACGCAGTTTTCACTCCCCCTCGCATGGGCACTCAACCACCCGACTATGTAATCTATTGAGGCATTGTCTGCCCCTGTGAGATGGCTTTTACAACCAACGTGAGCTTAAGAGTTAATGTTACTGAGGATGTCCTGGTGAGTGGGCCTTTAACTACACAAAGGAGTATAATTAAGTCTGTGCTGTTTACCCATTGCCAGAAAATCTGGCCCAGATATTTATCATGCTTTCTGGGGAATGGCTTGATAAGAGGAACTCTAAAAGTTATCCTGTTACTGTGACCCTAAAGGTCATTCTGCTATGACAAAGAATATAGTTACTATGACCCTAAAGGCCATACTGCTATGACGAAGAATATAGCTACTGTAACCCTGAAGCCTATCCTGCTAAGGCAAAAAATATAGTTACTGTGGTCTTAAAGGTTAGCCTGTCCTTGCAATTCTTTAGAATATAGAAAATGTAGCTGTTTTAGTTGTTTTCATAAATTTTTAGCTAAAGGAAATATAGGGTGCTTTCACTAACATCATAAAGAGATATTTTTGATTATTGTTTGATCACTTATGAAGTTGTAGAGCCTGCAGTTGTAGAGGAATGTAATGTTTATAACTTTTTGTTTTAGATCTTCATGTTTTTTCTCTTTTGATGTATTTCTCCCATTTAGTGATAGATAAGTTGTAAAACAAGAATTGTATTAGGAGTGTATTACTGCATAAGATGTGTTGTCTACTGAGAAACTCTTGGTTGCAACGTTGGAATGGATAATGCCTTGTCTAATACTGAAACAATTTGTAGAATTGTCTTTGGAAACACTCGCTCATCCATTGTAGAGTTGAAACTTAAATAGAGTAACTTAGCTCATTGCTAACTGCAATTCTTTCCGCCGTTTTTACCCTTGCTTTACTTGTTTGGTTAACAAACTGTGAGCTTACAGACCTATGGCCAACTAATGTCAATAATCCTGATCCCCGTAGAACAAGGCCCCAGTCCTTTTAACTCATACAAGATAGGGGTCTGGTTAATACAGATGGCGCCTAGGTTATAGCCCAGACCTGAGGAGAGCAGATGAAGACTGGCAAGCCAAGATAAGCAAGGAATGTGGAATCCTTCCTCAATCATTTCTCAGGAAGTTGTAAATTGTGTCCCCCTGAAGCTGTGTCAATATGCCCCTAAGAAAAAACTTTGTACTGCTTCTGTATAAATAAAGTGGACAGCTTTCTTGTTTTGTCCACTACGATCAAGGAATCTGGTGGTCCGTCTCCTTTCTTTCTCTCTTCACGCCTCATCCACGCACCCTTCCCGAGCTCCGAACCTCGGCTGGAGCTGGACTCCGGCACCTGGACACCTGGCTCTGCCCCCACGCCAAAGCTGGCTTGAGGTCCCACTCAGTAACAAGTCACTTCTCATCTTGTTTTCTCTCCCTTCCCTTTCTTTCCTTTTTTCCACTTTCCCTCTCAAACTTATGTATTTGAAAGACACAGTTTGGGGAAGGGGCGAGGGAGAGCTAGAGAGAGAGATCTTCCATTGCCTAGTTCACTCCCTACATGGCTGCAGTGGTCAGGGCCGGGCCAGATCAAAGTCAGGAGGCAGGAGCTTCTTGCAGGCCTCCCACCTGGACTTCGCGCAGTTGAGCTGGCTCCCTGGTGCCACATGCCAGGTTGTGGATGGAATGAAAGAGCTGAGCTGTGCCCCTCAGGCACCACTGAGGACATGGCCCATTTATGCAGTCCTTCAGACAATTGCTTAAAGGCATGAATTGTATCAGGCAGCTAGCTAGCTATCAGGGATTCGAAATCGGAGCGAGAAGGTGGCTTCTCTCCCTACGGAGGCCTTGGTCTTGGCCGGTGAGATGGAAGGATGGAGGTCAGTGACCGGTAAGCACACCCCTGAGAAGAAGAGAGAATGGGAGATGGGGTGTGGTGAAGCCCATCCGGGCAGTAGGTCAATGGCAGGAACAACTGAGACAACTTTACTGGAAAGCTTTTACTTCTGTCCCCTGTGGAAAACCAGGAAGCAGTGGGGACCAGTAACAACAGGCTAAGAAACAAAATAACAGTGATCATAAAAATATTTCCAGAGGGAATATAATAAATACATATGTTCATTATCATAAAAACTTAATCAACATGTTAAAATTGCAATTCTTGTATACCTTGAGTTAATTTAAAAGGATACGGTTAGAGGAGGCTTTTGGTTGAAGGTAGAGATTACCTTCAATCCAAAGATAGTGATGGAAACAGACTCTGATCCTGTAGGCTAGGAAGTGTCCTGTGTTAGGTCAGTATGGTTGAACCATGGTGATTAGATGTTTTGTTATAACAGGGGAGTCAAGTTGCTGACTAGGCAGTGAGAGAATGTTTGCTGTGAATCCAGGCTGGAGTGCTTCAGGACTTGGGGCATCCAGTGGCAGCTGTCACGTCCCCCACTGCAGCCATGTAATGAAGGCAGGAACCTCACAGCTCGGTATTCAGAAGGCAGAGATGGCCTCTAATGTTACTGATCGTTCCCATGTTCCAAGAATCTGCCAGGCACCATGGATGCCAACTAGCATCCAACACAAAGTCCCAAACTGTAGGGAACTTAAATTCTGCTGGGAGGAGTCAGAAGGAAACGGGGAATAAGGAACTGAGAAAGTTACCAGGTAATCATTGCAGCGGAGGAAAGACGAGTGAAAGGCAGAGAAGAAAAGGGCATTGCGTCACGGCGCACACTGGAGCTTAGGGAACCAAGCTTGGAGGGAAGGACTCTACGAACAGGTGGCTTTGAGAGCTTGAGCTCATTCATAGCAGTGTGTGGCACAATCATTCCCAGGAGACCAGATGCCAAATCCTGGGAGGCCAGAGTGGTCTGGAAGGAATGGACAAGACACAGGTTTTCTGGTCTAGACATAGTAATAATAGTAACAACAACAGCATCAATAAAAACAGTTGTTACAGAAATCTGTTGCTTTGCCTGTGAAGGCCTGATTCCCTCCCTTGCCTTCAGACCTTTCTCCTGTTTGCCTGGAGGTTGAAGTCAAGCATCCCTTTTGAAGATTAGGAGTCCCGGGGCCAGCATTGTGGCATAGCGGGCAAAGCTCCAGCCTATAATGTTGGCATCCCATATGGGTGCTGGTTCATGTCCCATCCTGCTCTCTGCTAATGGTCTGGGAGAAGCAGGCCTGTCACCTGGTTGGGGAACCCAGATGCAGCTTCTGCTTTCTGGCTTCAGCCTGGCCCAGCCCTAACTGTTGCAGCCACTTTTGGAGTTCTCTCTCTCTGATTTCCCCCCCACCCCCTTTGTAACTTTCAGATGGATAAATCTCTGAAAAGAGAGATCAAGAGAGAGAGCTCAGAAGTTCTTTCTCACCTTTCCCTGATCCACAGCACGTGACGAGGTTCCCTTAGTCACGGTACTTTGTGTTTTCGTATGGGGCTGCTGAGAGGGAGTTTCAGGATGGGCAACTACCTCTTAGTCTTTAGGTTTCAAGTGTCTTAACATGGTGTCTGTACAAGGAAGTGCTCAGCTTGCTTACTGAATGAATGATGTTAGCTTAGTCAGATTCTTTGAGAAATCAGGCAAGGCCAATATGTAAAATAAGGAGAGTTAAGATGTAGGCGTGTGTGTCCAGTACTTGCCTGGCACTTGACTTGCAGCAAATGAGCTAAATGGGCTGCAGCTCGGAGTACATGGAGAGGGCAGATCACGCACTTGGTGATGGGAAGGGGTGAAGCATTGTTGGGTCCTTCCTGCACCTTCCGTGTCCTCTCTGCTGTGGCCTAACGGGGTGGGCAGTGCCGAGTCCACCGGTGTGTGTGCAGGAAGGACCGCTTCCTGCCAGGAGCATGCTGGTCCTGATGGCGGAGTGTTGATGGGTTACCCAGTGGAGGCAGAGGACAAAGGCTCTCTGTTAGAATGCCCCTCATCTCTTACATGGTGACTCTCACTATCTGGTTCTTCTGCCCAGGAGGGATTAGAGTCAGAAGCTTAGCTGGGGTCTCTAGTTGTAGGATGGTGAAGAAGCAGATGAGGAAGAAACAGTAGTTTAGCAGATTCTGAGTAGGGAAAAGGACAGCGTGTCAGTGTCATTAAATGGGAGACAGCAAGAAGCCTGTTCATTCAGAAACGCGTTCTGCCTTTGGTCCTGCGGACCTTCAAAGCACTAGTGACCTGAGCTGAGAGCTCACTGGAGGACGCTCTGCTTTGGGGGGCTAGTGACCTGAGCCGAGAGCTCACTGGAGGACGCTCTGCTTTGGGGGGCTAGTGACCTGAGCCGAGAGCTCACTGGAGGACGCTCTGCTTTGGGGGGCTAGTGACCTGAGCCGAGAGCTCACTGGAGGACGCTCTGCTTTGGGGGGCTTGTGACCTGGGGCCGAGAGCTCACTGGAGGACGCTCTGCTTTTGGGGGCTAGTGACCTGAGCTGAGAGCTCACTGGAGGACGCTCTGCTTTTGGGGGCTTGTGACCTGAGCCAAGAGCTCACTGGAGGACGCTCTGCTTTGGGGGGCTTGTGACCTGGGCCGAGAGCTCACTGGGGGAAAGTGCTTACTACTGCTTCACTCTCCTGGTGCCACTTGAATCTAAGGTCAAACGGGGCAAGCAGGTCAGGGCAGCAGCCATCCTGGCCCTCACTTCCAGGACTTCGGGGATCACTGTCCTCTCTAATTTGGCTAGATTCTTGGGACCTGAGTAATTTCCTTCTCTGACTAGCCCTCCATTTCCTTCCCTCTTTTTTATTTCAAATTATTGTTGTCTGGAGGTACAGAGCTGTTTGAAAGTAAGTCTATATTTAGAAGTCATAAAAAGTTAACCTGTAAATAGAGAGTGGATTAAAATCATGCCTTAGCAAAAACTGGTGAAGAGAGAGGAAAGCAGGGGAAGAAGGGACGTGGGCTCCTCTTGGAGCTGCACCTGTTGGATGCATAAAATCAGTCCTCTTTATATTACCAACAAAAATAACAAGAAGTATTTTCCAGATTTTGCAAATACAAAGTGTACTTTTAACTTGCAAGACCTGGAAGTATTTGTGACTGCTTCTTGGCTCCAGCAAATATTGTTTAATTGTTATTATTATTAACATTGCTTGAGATTGTGAACACTGGCTTTCTGTTGTAATTCCCTCTACAAGAATAATTTGCTAAGATAATTCTTATTCTTTTTTCAAGATTTTAAAATTTTTATTGGGTAGGAGAATCAAGATGGCAGAATAGGGTAAGGACACGTTTAAAAGGACGGAAAAACATTTAATCAGGATAAAGCAGAGAGGACACATTCCAGGAAAAAGGAAAGGACAGAACAACAGCAGAGGGGTACCTGGAGACTGACAGACACAGGAAAGCAGCGGACACAACGGTGTGGTGTTGTGGTGAGATACTCCAGTGGCATTCAGCTAATGGCAATCTAAACTCACCAGCAACCAGATGGGAAGGGACTTTCACTGGAAGCTTGGGAGGTGAGCCCAAAGAGTTGTCCGTCCTGCTGGTCTGTTTGATTTGACCAGGAACAGAGACAGAGCAGCAGATCCCAGACAGACAGTGCAAGCAAAGGGTGGATTTCACAGCCCAGTCAGCCCACTAGAGCTGAATTGGGTGCCATTTTGCATAAGGAGGCAAAGGCAAGGGAAAGGACTGAGCATATGCTGAGCTGGGAGTGAATTCATTTCTGACTCAGTGAATTGCAGCAACGTGACATTCTACAGGTTCCACCAAAGATGGGTCTGGGTAGCCCTCAGATCTGATGGCCAGCAGATCAAGAACTCTAGTAGTGGTACGCCAGGCGCCATTTTGTACACGGCAGTAGCTTTAGGACTGCAGGGGACAACAGTGAACTGCACATGTGCTGAGCTCGCGAGAACTCACTGAGTTCAGTGGATTGCACTGGTCCCGCAGGAAAATAATACCGACTGTGGCATCGTACAGGTCGAAATAGGTCCACGTGGTACCCAGACCTAAAGAGCTTCCAACAAGATCAGCACCACCAACAACCTAAGTATATAGACACCTGGTGTCTCTCTAATCCTGGGACCTGCTCCAACTGAAAAGTGGGAAAAAGATTGAGGAGACAACGGTGCAGCTTCAGCATGGCATCACGGGAGGTAGAGAGGTGTGAGCCAGGAGCTGGGGCTGTGGAGACCACAGTGGAAATCTAACATAAGAACCCAGACCTGGAACTCGCTGGAGGTTGTGGCACAAGTGGCTGCAAGCAGAGTTGTGTACCAACTGCAATACATAAAATCGCATTGTAGACCTGTGGGTGACACAGCTTAGAAACCTATCCCAAGGAGAAGACTCTGCTAACCAGAAGTACAATGATCAAGAGCAAAAGAAGAGACAAAGGCACAATGAATATTACTGGAAACTTCCCTGCAAAGGAGCAAAACCCTATGCCAACCTCAGAGTTCACTGAGCAAGACATCAAGAAAATGGGGCACACAGAATTCATAAAACTTATTTTAAAGCTTCTGATCAACAATGAGAAGCACATACAAGAGTTCAAAGAATTTAAGGAAGCAATAAAGCAAATCAAGGCTGATATATCAGAAATTAAGAACACAGTAGAACAAATTAAAAGTACAGTGGAGAGTCTCCAAAATAGAATGAAGCAAGCAGAAGAAAGAATCTCAGAATTGGAAGATATTTCCTATCACCAGGGGGAAGCAAACAAAAAGCTGGAAGCAGAGCTGGATCAGGCCAAAAAAAGTATTCAAGAATTGAAAGACACTATTAAGAGGCCAAATCTAAGAGTTATGGGAGTCCCAGAAGGTGCAGAAAGAGAAACTGGTTATACAAATATATTTAATGAAATAATAAAGGAAAATTTCCCTAATTAGAGAAAGAATTGGGAAACAAGATCCAGGAGGGGCACAGAACTCCCAACAGGCTTGATCAGAAGCGGTCTTCACCAAGACACATGATCATCAAGCTCTCTTCAATTGAACATAAGGAAAAGATCCTTAAATGTGCACGTGAAAAAAATCAGTTGGCATAAAGGAATGCCAATTAAACTCACAGGAGACCTCTCACAGGAAACTCTACAGGCAAGAAGAAAATGGAGTGACATATTCCAGATTCTAAATGAAAAAAATTGTCGGCCTAGGATAACATATCCAGCAAAGCTTTCTTTTGTCTTTGAAAATGACATTAAAAATGAAAATAAAATTCTTCCATAGTAAAGAAAAGCTAAAAGAATTTGTCTCTTCCAAACCTGTCCTATAACTGATACTTCAAGATGTTCTCTTGACAGAGTAGAGGAATAGCACCAAACAAAACCAAAGGCAAATGGGAAAAACATCCCAGTAAAATGACAGTAGAAGACTAAACCAATGAACAACCTATTCCTAAAATGACAGGACCAAAGTACCATCCATACATATTAACTCTGAATGTAAATGGCTTAAGCTAATCAAACGTCATAGATTAGTAGACTGGATTAAAAACAAAACCCATCTATTTATTATCTAGAAGAGACACATTTCGCCAGCAAAAATCAGCGGAAACTATATCGCATGGGTTTTGTGTTTTCTATTAGTTTCATCTCTTCAAAACACTTTCTTCTGATTAAATCATTCACTGACTCGTAGATCATACAGAAGCATCATTTTCTTCAAGAAGGCTCTTGATTTTCATTTCTTCAGCTACACATTAGTCATTTAATAGCATGTTATTTAACTTCTTGGTGTTGTTAATTTCTTTTTTCTCCCTGATGTTGATTTTGTATTGTGGCTTTTCATTTAAGGGGATGTATAGTAGCTGTGTAATGGAGACTGTCATATCTAGTAACATGTCATTTAACTTCATGGCATTGTAAATTTCTATTTTTCTTTCTATTGTTTATTTTGTACTATGACTTTTCATTTGAGGGGGATGTACAGTAGCTGTGAAGTGGAGATTAACATCCAGATGTGAGGATACAATGTAGTATGCATTTCTACTTCCAGACAAAGATGGACTTACAATGAAACTGTTCACTATATATTGACAATAGGATGCTGGACTCTCTGCCATTGTCCATGCCCGCAATGATGGACATATGACTGTGTATGAAGAACTATATTTTAGTAATGATCTAGAGAAACTAGGTGGGAGGGAGGGAATTGGGGAGGGGATAAGGGAAATGCCAGGAGCCTGTGGAATTGTGTCATAAAACAATAATAATAATAATAAAATGTAAAAAAAATTTTTTATTGGAAAGGAAGATTTGCAAAGAAGCAGACATGAAGAGGATGGCTTTGGGCCGTCCTCTGAGCTTTCCCCAGCCACAGACAGGAAACTGGATGAGAAGTGGAGCAGCCAGAACACAAACTGGTGCCAACATGAGATTCTGGTGCTGGAAGGGAGAGGATGAGCCAATTGAGCCATTGTGCCAGGCCCTAAATGGATTCTCATTCTAATTTAATGATTTCAGTGTGGGACATTCTTCAGAAATAACCTAGAAACCCACTGCCTTCTGGTTCCCAATGTAGGTATGTCACAGGGTCTTCAGGCTTCACTCCAGAACCTCCGTGTGAGAAGTGGAAACATCTCAGGTCACATTCATCAAGAGCAGGCTTCAGGCATCACGTTCATATTTAAAAGGAAAAAGCTTCCCCGGAACTCGGGAGTGCTGTTTGCTCGCGTGTCTGAGGACTGGATGGGATGCACTGTTATCACTGCCAGTGCAGAGCTGCAGAGCCTTGCAAAGTGGAAGTGGATTCATCATTCTGTGATTTGAATTAATTCAGATTACTTGTTGAGCGTAACAGCCAGAATTGAAAAAAAAAAAAAAAACAAGATAAAAAGCTTTTTTAAAGAGGCTTAGTAGAGGCAATTCATTTGTCTGAAAATATTTTTGAACACTAATTATTAACCTTTGCTGGCATCATCATAAAAATTGACAATGCAACAAATACAAAGTAGTCGGTCCCTGATCACCCAGAGCTGACAGCCTGGATCCTGACGGTGGTGGGGAATGTGGCAATGCATGAGCCAATCAGCTTTCAGCGAAGAATCGCAGGTGCAATGAAAGGAAAAGGAGATGAGCAGAATTTGGGTGGGCAAGGGAGGTGTGGGCCTGGCTAGGTCTTTAAGAGGAAACTGAAAGTGATGGCCACCACTGTCCTCCCTGCTGGAGCCCAGAGGTCTGAGCTGAGGGTGCCGGCATGGTTGGGTTCTTGGGAGAAGGCAGAACCAGGCTGCGGATTGCTGACTTCTTGAGCTATCCTCACGTGGCAGAATGTTTACTTCGGAAAGTTCTTCCAGTTACCAACAACCAATCCTGCAGTGCCTCTCTGTGAGAGAACAGCACTAGTGTGATTGTTGAAAAACAGTGGAATGAAGCTATTGGGTTGAATTCGATGAGTAAGCAAACTGCAGAAACTCTACATATGGAAACACTTCATTGTGGAGTGCTTGAGCAATGCAATTTTACATTAACTCCAGGAAAATTCAGGTGGAACACAGACACCTGACCTCCAGATCAATTACACACTAGAGTTGTCAAAGGCTGGTGTGAGAGTGGCTGCTGAAGAGCCTTTCAAATCCACGGTGTTGCAGCACCCCCTCCCTTCACCACAATCATGTAGGGAAGAACATACATCAACACTACTTTCATCCTTCGAAAGCCCGTTGGTAATTTTCCTTTTGATGGACCAATGAAGTCCTTCCTCACTTCTTCGTGCCAGAGCAAGGTAGGAGGACCGGCTCATTTTGATGAGCTATGAAGATCTGAATTCATTTTCCCCCCACATTCTGATCATGGCTGCCAAATGAGGATTTTGATAGGATCCATGACTTCCTTAAAGACAATCAACACTGGGCTCTTAGTGACCATGGCATTCAGAGACAAATCCAACTGTGGCTTCCCTAATGCTGCTCATGCCACAGAGGCAATTGTTTTGTACCAACGAAAGAGGCACTTTGCCACGAACAGCCAATTGTGGAGACAGGACAATTAAAGACAATCCATGGAGCTAGGCTACCACAAAGTATACCAAGGACCTTGCTAGGAATAGAAAGTAGAGTTGATAGTTTTCCACCCAGATGACTTCTTGCTTTTTTCTGTGGGCCAACATTTACGCCTTTGACCTTAATGTTCATAGAATTACTACAGTCTGAAGAAGCAATAGCTGACTGACCTGTTGGTACATCCAAGAGAAATTAAGTGTGGCTGGATGCATTTTCTGGGTATGGAACGGATATTTTACTTACAAAAACAACACACTCATTACTGCTTTTGTTTTTCTCAGTATTAAGTAATGTCATTTCCCATTCCCATATTCATTAGACCTTTCCTTGTAGAAAGGATGTTTGGAATATTGCACTGTTGGCAGAGGCTGGTCGAGTTCTTACATATTTCATGCCAGGCTTGTGAATCCAGCAAAGGACCCAGAAAGTTGGTATTTTTGTCACCCCAACACTCACTGGTTCATTATCTGTCTCTCAGACTTCCTGTATTCCTAAGTTTTTATAAACATGTCTTATGTGTTTCCACTACATACAATTTCCACTAGATTCTGGTGAGAAAGGTTAAACAATTTATTTCCCTTGGCCTTTATAAAAAACATAGTGGTGATTCCTACTCTTGGAAGGAAAACGTGTGTGATTTTGAGAATTGAATTGTGTCTCCTAGAAAGCTTTGCTAATGCCCTATCCCCAGGTAACTATGAGACTGAATGGAGTTGGAGTTAGAGTCTCTGCAGGTGCAGTGAGAGGGGTCACCCTGGATTACTGGCCTGTTAATAAGGAGAGATGGAGCATGGCACCAAGAGGAGCAGCTCATGTGAGGCAGGAGCAGAGACTGGACTCTGCAAATCACGCCTCGTCAAGGCTGGCTAGAAGGCTCTGGAGAACGCTCTGCCCGTGGAGCAGAGACCTCCGGCCTACAGACTGTGTCAGAATCCATTTCTGCTGTGTTAAGCCGCAGAGATGTGGTGCAGTTTTACAGCGGCTCCACAGTTCTTTTCAAAATTGTAATAGTAAGTATATTAATATATCATAATAATTATTATTATCTTACAACGTGGTTCCATAGGCTCTGGAAGTCCTCCCCTCACTGATTTCCCCCATGTCATCACAGTAGCATGGTCCTTCATAAGTAGTCACATGTCCATCATTCGGCTGTTTAAGTGTAACCCTACACTGTAGGTATGGAACATGGCACTGTCCCACTGTCAAGTCCCACTGTCAAGACTTATTTCACAGTTTCTTTGGGAGCTCACCTTTGGTTTGAAGTAGAGATACATACTGCATTGCATCTTCACAACTGGTTATTACACGGTTACTTCATTTCCCACGAAGTGAAAAGCCGTAGACCAAAATCAACAACAGGAACAGGAAAAAAAAATCACAACATGAAGTTAAACCAACATGCCACCAAACAAACAACGTGTCACTGAAGAAATGAAAAAGAAAATCATAAACCTTCCTGAGGAAAGCAATGCTACTGTGTAACTTATGTGTCACTGAAGAAGTTAGTAGGAAAGAGAAAAAACTTTCTGAAGAAACAAAATTATCAGATCCCTTGAGATGTAGCAAAAAACAGTATTGCAAAGGACTTTCGTGCTGGCCCCTCCCCCCGGGTGTTTCTATGGAGTGGAGTCTTGACTGCAGCTTTCTTTTGTTTATATGGATCATGACACTGTTGGGATAGGCGAGGGTAGACACTTCACTGTTCTGTTCTGTAGGTATATTTGTTTATATGGATCATGACACTGTTGGGATAGGCGAGGGTAGACACTTCACTGTTCTGTTCTGTAGGTATATTTGTTTATATGGATCATGACACTGTTGGGATAGGCGAGGGCAGACACTTTACTGTTCTGTTCTGTAGGTATATTTAGAAGTTTCATTGTGGGTCTACTTGTTTTCATTAGTAGAGATGCTTTCTGTGGATTTTCTTTGGTTCCTACTATTCTGGGGGCTCCATTACATCCTTCATTTGTGAGATTACAAGTGTATGTTTGCTTAGCTTACTTATGGTTTTGCATTCTCAATGGAGGTTGTCTTATATTAGAACAAAAATGATATTTGTCCTTTTGGAATTGGCTCATTTCACTGAGCATAATGGTCTCCAATTGGCACTATATAGTTACAAAGGGTAATATTTCATATCATTGTTAATAGCTAAGTAGTATTCCATAGGGTAGATGTACCACAGTCTGCTTATCCAGTCCTGCTTCAGTGGGTATCTAGGATTCCATACATAGGAGAACCAAAAGACTCAGTAAAGAGACTGCTAAAACTTAAAGGAGAGTTTGGTAAGGTGGCAGAATACAAGGTAAATGAACACAAATCAGCAACCTTAGTGTACACAAACAACTCCAGAGCTGAAAAAGAACTAATCAGTGTGGTTCCTTTCAAAGTAATATGCAGATTCAATGTAATTTCAATAAAAAATCCCAAGAACATTCTTTTTTTTTTTTTTTTAATGGTCTTACTTAGTTGATTAGGGAACAGAGTGTCAAGGGCTACAGGGTGAAAGTGGGTAATACCATTGTTTCCACATCAATATCATTTTACCCTGTATCTGGGGTCAGGGAAAAAAACAAAGGGAAAAGCCCCACCCAACCTCCCACCCATCCCTGATCTCCAATGGGAGGCGCGCTCTGAGGGTCCTGCTCATACAGTTCTGATAGTTCATCAGTTCTGGACTGCTGCCAATGTCTCAGTTCCAATCGCAATGAACCCTATTCAGAATCCACTGGCTGACAGTCTCCTCATGGTTGGGGTTCTAAGATCAGCAGTTCAGTTGGAGGGATCTCCAAAGAAACTTCATCTGAGATGATCCCAGGCCTGATTCTTGTGCGAGTTTGCTAGTACAGAGTCCGACACCATCTGTCACACCAATCAGCTTATGCTCATGCTGGTCGTTGGGATTGCTGGGTTCGTTCTGTTTCCAGCCCTGTCTTCCTCATGAACCAATGGGTGTTGTAGTCCAGTTCGATTCTGCCCACTTCATACTCGGTCATCATGCAACCCGGTTGGAGCCGCAGCCTGGTTGGGGTGACTCCCCATAAACCCTACCAGTTTTGCCCCCTACCCTGGTTCCCATGGTTGCCAGTACGCACTGTAGGCTTGTTCAGTCTGTCCCACATCCTGTTTAGCTCCCGCACATGTCAATGGGCATTGAAGCCCAGCTCAACCCAACCAACCTACTATCCAGCCCACACAGCTACTGGCAGGTGGCCTTCTGTCCAGCCACCCCTGCCCCTGTCCTGGTGTTCATGCTGTCCAATGAGTGGTAGCCTCAAAGGAGGTGCCCACTATTTCCCTTCTAGGCCACACTCACTCCCAGATTATGCACTCTCCAGGTAGTTCTGGCATTTGACTTGACAGAATTAGCTCCAAGTGCCAGCCTCTGCCAGCTAGTACTGCGGCTAGACCAACCAACCCTCACCCACTCTAGTTTTTGCTTGCACCAGTCGGAACAGTCAGCCCACCGTGGCCCTTCCCTTATCTAGCCCACATGAGGCCCACAGGTGTAACAGCCCTGCCTATTCTGATCTGCCCCATCCCGACCCACGCTTTCCAATGGAAGTAGTTGTCCAGCAGGGGAGCCCACATTCCCCTGTCAGCTTTGCCTCCTCCCCCTGATTATCACATGTGCTGTTTGGGCGCTGCAACCACATCTGGTACGGCTCATCTCACCTTGGCATTCCTTATTGTGTACTAGTATGTGTCACAACCGAACCTGGCTCGACCCACACTCTGTTCTGGCGCTCTGACTCACCCGCGGGTGATGTGAACAGGTTCAGCCTGGTCTGCCCCCAACCCATGCCATGTGTATACCAGTGGGATAATTTCCATAGCCTGTTCTGGGCTGTTTCCTATTGTGCTTCTTGCGCTTACCTGCAGGGACTGTGTCCTGCCAGAGGAGTTGCCCAGGCTCCTCAATCAGAAACTCTCCCAGTGCCAGGTTTCGCACATACCAGTGGGTCCATGAGCCAGCCCTCTTCAGTTCACCTCCTGTCCTAGCAGGAACAGTGGTGTTTCCTGACTGTTCTTCAACCCAATCTGGTTCTTATTGTTGGATGTTTCAACCCAGCCATGGCTCTTCCATACCCCCATACAGCTCACACATGGTTCAGTAAGGGCTGAGACCTGTGTCTGTCACACATTTCCCCTGGTCCTGCAGAGCACCAGATGGTGTTGGAGTCTGGCCTGGCTTGGTGCTTCCATTCCCAGTCCACACTTGTGCCAAGTGGGATTACACTCGTACCCTGATTGGAACGCAGCCCCATTTATAGCCCATGCGCTCATTGGTGGGAAACTCAACCCAGCTAGAGTATCCCCTTAGCTGCCCAACTGGGCCTATTCCCAGCCTTAGATCTTGTGAAGGCCAGTGGTTGCTCTGATTCTATTGGTAGAGCCCCTCTCTTCTCCTGTCCCCTTAGATGCTGTGGCTTAGCATCCCTGTCTTACGCAGATCAGTAGGTGCAAGGACCTACTTGGCATGACCTGTGCTCCAACCTGATTTCTGTTGTTTCTTGTGAGTTAAGGTTTGTTCAGCCATGCCCATTTTGTCCCCTTCCAGTGGCAGCACGGCTCACCCCACATCCTGTTAAAGGATGTGCTTTCAGGTACTGCTGCCTTGACCTGCGCTGACTGTTGTGGGTTCCTGCACCCGTGTGTGATGGCAGGTGGCATGGTCACATCTAGCTTAGTCCATCCCAACCCCAGCTTGCGAGCTATCCAGGGGAATTTGTATGTCCACAGGGTTGGGCCCACACAACCCCATAGAGTCTACCCCCAGACCAAGTTCTCTCGCGTGCTGGATAGAGTCTTGACCCTGCCAAATGTGACCACTCCACCACTCCACCAAACAGTTGGGTAATGGTACCCATCACTGCCAAAGAGGCCCCCATCCATAGCATTGGTGTGGGCTGGTGTGTCATGATCAGTGATGTTCTAGGCAAACAGGCCATTTCTGTATTCCGAATTGGGTTGGTATATCTAACTAACCGTAATTGTCTCCTGGGTACTTCCCTCCAAGCCACCAGGTCTCAGTCCCCATGCATGCCTAAAACTTCCATGACCCTGTCACTGGGAATCACCCAAGATTCACTACTCACCTACACTAAAATTGGACTTAGTCATGGGTGTCTCCAGGCAGCAAACATATCTTAAAAAACCCCAGAGTTTGCCGCCAGGCGGCCAGCAGGCAGAGCCTGGCACCACATGGTGCACTGGCCACCCTGGGGGAGGCCGAGGACTCGTTCACTGCCTTGCGGCAGTGTCTTTGGCGTGAGCCCCCAGCATTGGGTCCGACTTGGCAGGGGCACCCCCCACAGCCGCCACACTGTGAGGAGGGGCACTTGCCCCCAAACCCAAGGCCCAAATTCCAAGAACATTCTTTACAGAGCTGGAAAAAATGATACAAAATTTCATCTGGAAATGCAGGAGACTGTCAATAGCCAAAACTAGATTGAAGAAATAGAACCCAGCTGGAGGGATAACAATTCCAGACCGTAGGACATATTATAGGACAGTAGTAATCAAAACCGCCTCGTGCAGGCACAGAAACAGAAAGATCAATGGAGCAGAACAGAAATACCAGAGGAGAGCCCACACATGTACAGCTAGCTAATCTTTGACAAAAGAACAGAAAACAACTCAGGGAAAAAGATGGTCTCTTCAACAAATACTGTTGGGACAACTAGATAGCAGCCTGCAGAACTAAGAAACAAGGCCCTCACCTTTCACCATATACAAAGATCAAATCTGATTGGATAAAGGAGCTAAACCTACACCCAGAAACCATCAAGCTGAAGAAGAAAGTGTAGGAAATATTCTATAAGATACAGGCATAGGCAAAGACTTTCTAGAAAAAAAATCGCCAAAAGCACAGGCAGTTAAGACCAAAATAAACAAGTAGGAATACATCAAAGTAAGAAGCTTCTGCACAGCAAAGGAAACAACCAACAAAGCAAAGAGGCAACCCACAGAATGGGAGAAAATCTGCACACTGCATAGCGGATAGGTGGCTAATATGCAGGATTTACAAAGATTCCAGAAACACAATAACACCAAAACAAACAAACCAGTTAAGAAATGAGTGAAGGAAATGAGTAGATATTTTCTGATTCTCCCACGCAGGTGCAGGGTCCCAAGGCTCTTGGCTGTCCTTTACTGCTTTGCCAGACCACAAGCAGGGAGCTGGATGGGAAGTGGAACAGCCAGGATACAAAACAGCACCCATATGAGATCCCAGCACTTGCATGGTGAGAATTTAGGCACTGAACCATCGCACCAGGCTGTAGAACTTCCAGAGTTACTTCCCTGGAACTCTTAGACTTGCCCTTGCCCGTCCCTGACTCCAGTGTGGCATCACATTCCCGTCTGCTTAGCCTTCACTCAGGGCAACTTATGCTGGCACTCACTCATGTGAGATACAGGTGTCCATTTGGGTTCCTGGGCTCATACTTGCTGGTCTGCCTGGAACATCCCTTCACACTCAGGGTCAGGGTGGTTGACTCATTCATCTCTCAAGTCTCAGACGAAGCATCGTATCTTCAGCAGGGCGGTATAAACCAAGTCATCACCTCCTTTTGTTGCGTGCATGCCCTGTCCCTTAGGATGTGAGTTCTGTGGACACACGGACCTTATCTGGCCTGCATGCTCTGTCTCCAGTCCTGAGGCCCTCATGGGACTGGGGGTTGGTGATGGGTCATCTCCATAGGCCAGGTGGGTCTTATCTACTTGCTCTGTTGATTGCTATGTTCATCTCTTCAGAGAAACTCTGTGACATCATGTGTAACCAGCTGTCAGCACATCACTCAGCCCGCTGGAGTGGACAGATGTCATTCAACCACTATCATAAGAAATAGTTACATTTGTTGTGCCATCCATGTTTTCCTTAATGATTCAATCCGTATGAATGAAAGATCTGCATCATTTTGCTAATTTGGAGTGATTTGGTTTGAGTTAAGGGAGCTTGCTTATTTCTATAGCATCTTTGGGAATCGATTGTTGTGAATTATCTTATGCTTTTACCTGATTCTGGAAAGTAAATTGTGATAAACTATGAGATTTGAAACCAGATCGCAAGTTTAATTAAGTTCTGGTAGGTGACTATCATTGCCCTTGTTGTAGTTAATGAGAGAAACATGACAGATATGTAGAGAATGAAGGCAGACAGGTTTTTTTTTCAGACAGTTCCAAAAGTTCCAAATAGAAAGTATCTGAAACATCAAGTAGTAAAAATGTTTTGAAGTTTCTTAGTCATTGGTTTCAGAATCATAGGAGTGTTGCTAGCAGCTAGCTTCTGGACTATCAACATGTTCTGGGCAGTCCCTGCACTGACACCTGTTAGGGGCTGGCCTCTCCAGAGAAGCAGTAGATTCCTGGAACAGGTTCTCCCCCTGCCCAGGGCTGCCTTCAAGTGGAGGGCGGGAACTCAGCCTTTCACTCTCACCATCAGACTTGACTTTCCAGAGCTCAGCTACGCCTAAGCTCCTATAGGATGCCTGCAAGTTACTCTCTGAGCTGAGGAACAGGGCCCTGGCCCATTCTTACAGAATTACCAAACCAGACACAGCATTTGCTTTACCAAAATTGTTACCACCATAGGTTAAAATCAGGTACAATGAATTAACTTAGCCAAAACTTTCACTATGCATGGGGTTTTGTTCACTCTTGCCAGTTTGAATGTTTCAATCTGTGCATCGTAAGTTTGTGCAGGGGGTGATATGAGTTAGAGCGGTCTAGGCTCGCCTGGAGAGGCAAGTCCAGAGACGGGTGGCTGCACCTGAAAGGGAGGGGCAGGAGTCCAAATGGGACAGTAAAATGAAAACACAAAAATCTGAAGACAAGAAGCAGAGGATGGATGAAGGAGCTGGGTGGGGGCGGGAGTAAGGGATGAAGGGACAAGACAGTGATTTTTGATGATTTAACTGAGCACAAAGGTCCCACTTTCTATGAGTAGCTTCTCCATGGCTGATGTTAGATAGCCAAGGACTTTGTTGACTTGGGGAGAAACTGAAGACACGGTCAAACAAAAGTGACTGTGGCAAATAGAACGTGCTGGGAAAAGTGTGGGCTTTGGGGTTGGCATAGTGCTTCAGCACTAACTCGTGTGCTTACGGAAACCAGGGCTTCAGACAAAGATGAGGTCTGATTTCCTAGAAGCAGGTGCCGGTGACTCAGCACAGGTACCGATGATACAGGGAATCCCTGCTTCCGCATCCTCAGGGGGACGGGGAACAGTTATTATCGCCAGAGCTCTGCTTGCTCTTCTTTTTTCAAAAATGTATTTATTTGATAGAGTTGCAGAGAGAGAGAGGGAGGAAGAAATAGAGGGCATCATTTCTTCCAACTACTGGTTCAGTTCTCAAATGGCCACCACAGCCAGGGCTGGGCCAGGCTGAAGCCAGGTGCTTCTTTCGGGACCCCATGTGGGTGCAGGCCCCAGGCATTTGCTTTATCTTCCACTGCTTTCCCGGGTGCATGAGCAAGGAGCTGGCTCGGAGGTGGACCAGCCAAGATTCAGACAAGCACCTGTTTGACAAGTCACAACCTAACCCACTATGGCTCAGTGCTAGCCTTATAATCGTCTTCTTAATAAACTTGTAACAGTTGAAGAAAGAAAGTTCAATAAAAAATAATGTAAGATAGAAATAATATGTCTACTATTTTAAGAAAATTATTGTTTTTGCTTTTCAAAGATTGATGCAGTGTTTGGGAAACTGCTGGTGTCTATTTGGCCATTAAAACATAACCTATCTTGGTAACAAATACTCTGTCTTAAGAGCCATTCTTTCATCATTGCATGCAATTCTTTTTTCTTTTTTTTAAAGATTTTATTGTTATTGGAAAGCCGGATATACAGAGAGGAGGAGAGACAGAGAAGAAGATCTTCCATCCGATGATTCACTCCCCAACTGAGCCGCAACGGGCCGGTACGTGCCAATCCGATGCTGGGACCAGGAACCTCTTCCGGGTCTCCCACGCGGGTGCAGGGTCCCAAAGCTTTGGGCCGTCTTCGACTGCTTTCCCAGGCCACAAGCAGGGAGCTGGATGGGAAGTGGAGCTGCCGGGATTAGAACCGGCGCCCGTATGGGATCCCGGGGCGTTCAAGGCGAGGACTTTAGCCGCTAGGCCACGCTGCCGGGCCCCCATTGCATGCAATTCTTAAACTCAGGGCAAATACAGCCTTTTTAGGGTCCATTTCCCCTTCCCTCTGGTTAGTTTCATAGTTCCAGGTGGCTATTAGTGTGTAGGGAAGCATAAACTAATGAATGAGCAGGCAGTGGCCTGCAGGTTTGGGATGTCCTCGCCCTCACCACCCTGCCACATGCCCACTGACCGCGCAGTGCGCTAGGGCCCGAGGTGTGGAGAGGGCCTTGTTCCCTCCCGCTGTTTTCTCCTGTGTAGCTGGGAAGGATGCACTGGAAAGCACAGGAGCAGAAGTCATGACGTCATCAGGTGTTTCTTCTCCTTCCTGAATCATGGGTTTTGACAAGTCAGCACTCTCTTGCTAGTTCCTCTGGCTGGTTTGCTTACTCACCCAGTAGTGATGTTACCCTGGCATTCTCAGCCTCCATTTTTAATAGCACTCTATCCTGGCACTCAGTGGCTGGTAATTATGGAAAAGGAGGAACTGGATCTGAAGGAGCTTCCGCAGCTTCAGATGGTCCCAGTGACCAGCTGGCAAGGGTGGGCAAGCCCAGTGGAAAGGGCGATGCCTCTGATTGCAGCTGCCCCAAAGTAGCAGCTCTTGAAGCTGAACAGGGCAAAATGAAGACATCTGAACTTGTTCCAGGTGCCTGTCTAGTCTGGAATGAAGAGGAGACCTCAAGCAGGGAGCTACAGAGCCACGAGTAGGACCACAGGGTGCGGTTTCTGGATTCCAGTGGGAAACTGTTCTATGAGCAGCCCCTCTTAGTGAGGTTGGGAGGAGGCAAGTGTCCTCCCACATTCTAACCCTGGCTTACCATTTCCTCAAAAGCATGGCCCGCCCCCCCCCCCCCCCAGCCTTAATGCCTGGTCCCCCACTGGACGAAGATCATCTCCAAGTACTGCAAGCTCTGACGGACCTCAGCCCGCAGGCTGCTCTTCAAGGCCAATTTGCCTCGGAGTCTCTGGAGGAGCACACCCCGCAGGACAAGTTCTGCCTTCAGAGTGCCTGCGGGAAAGATACAATCACCCCAACAGGTTCTCTGCTTCTCGACTGAGCTCTCATCTGGCGGGCGAATTCAAGGGTCTTCATCAGATGCTACTGGTAGCTAGGTTTATAATGTGCAGAATTGGATTTAAAGAAGAAAACAGCACCTGCAAGGAGTTGAATCTTGGGCTACTGGAAGCAAAGAATGTAGGAAACATAGCGACAGGATGGGGGAAGGGGGTTGGGAGGCTGCAGAAACTGTGTCCTTTGAAAGTGTTCTAAAACAGGAGAATGTGTTCATAGCTGATACAAGACAGAAATGGAATTCGCCATGTTTGAAAAGGTAGATCACACATGCAGGTCAATATTTAAAGGCATGAGCCTGTGCTGATGGAATTTGCATACGCTTGAATTTATGTTGCAAGTCTGGAACTCACCTGTATTTAGACTCCTCTTCCAAACCCAAATCTCAACATATATTCTGTGATACAGTTTTTTTGGTTAAATTTTTGTTTTGAATTTTTGAATTTTATGATACAATTTTGTAGACTGGAATTTCCCCCGCCCCCAATCCTACCCCCTGACAGATTTTCTCCACGTTACTACAATAGTATAGTCCTTCATAAAGAGTCTTGATTCCGTCAGTCTGTTATTTAAGTGCGCCCCGACATTGCCGGTACAGACAAGGTCAGACAGTCCAGCGTCCCATGGTCTACACATGTCCAACAGTTTCATCAGCAGTCCATCTTTTCTGTGATATACTTTAAATTAAACCATTTTTGCACACACACACGGATACATATAACATACACAGACAGTGATTCCACCCCACTACTCACTCACTAACTCAACAGGCAAGACGAGGCCAGGATCAGCCAGGAGCAGGGACCTCCCAGGTGATGACAGGGACACCTGCAAAACCTTTACTGCCGTGTCCAGGGCCCCGGAATCACCAGCAAACCCAGGCCTTGGGGTGTTGGGGTCCCAGACAGTATCTGTTAGCCCCAAGGTCAAACACCTGCCCGTGTGTATTTTAATTACAAGTATAAGAACAGGTGTCACCCGTTGAGTAGATTCGAACAAACAGGTTATTATTATTTTTTAAAGTTGTCTTAACAGCATTCATCTTAGACATATGTGTCTTATACTTTGGGTTTGTTATAAACTAGACCGTCATGGGTGATGAACTATCTGTTGGGTTATGTTCTAACTTGTTTGGAAGAAAGAGAAGAAAAAAAATAGTGACTGTTTAAGGTCAAGAAGTGGTTGCAGACACATCCTCAGGGGGAAAACGCACGAGGCACGGGTGTAACTTTGGAGCAGTCATTCACGTGACACTGCAGCAGGTTCTCCGGCTCCCGACACTGAAGGCTCCATTGCAGGAGGTGCTCCCCTCGCGGCCCCTCGGACGCCACCTTAAGGCCTCGGCGGACTCGGGGAGCCCGGCCCACACCCGGCCCCTCCCACGGCGGGGCGAGTCCGCCTTAAAGTCCGCGCCGCGCGCGCCGGGTGTCCGGCCCTAGGCGCAGCGGAGCTCCAGGATCCCGGCCGCTCTGGAACTGTAAGCGACCCCCGGCTCTGACCCGCGCGCTGGGGCTCCCCTCTGCGGGCAGGTGGGTGGCTCCCTGCGGGAGGAGGCGCGCCAGACGGGCAGCTTCCCCAGCTGGCCGCGGGTCCCCCAGCCCTGCCCGGCCGCGCAGCGGGGCTGGGAGGCGTCTCCGGCGAGGCGGAGCCAGGTCCCTGCTTCTTGGGATGCCCGCAGCCCCGACCCCGGGCTGCCCCCGACTGTGGCACAGCCCACCCCGCGGCTGAGCCTTGATAGGCAGAGAACTCCATGGAACCTGGCGCGGGGCAGTGTTTGATGAAAGCTCTGGTTAGTACACCCGCTGTGCGTTCCCGCCGGGGCCCCTCTCCCTCCAAGTAGCTTGGCTTGGCAAGCCAGGAGAGCAGCCCTCAAAGTTAGGATCTGGGAAAGCAGAGTTGATCAAGAAGCGATGCTCCGCTTTTGAGTGTTGAAAAAAATCACTAGCGATTTTGTTGCAGAAGCAGAAAACAAAACAACATCAAAACAAGGCGTTTGGCTTGGAACTGCTTGCTCCTCATATATGATGCTCCTGCCTCGTAGGTCACCTTAGCCTAAATACGTTTTTCTATTGCCTCAAACCCTCAAAGGAGACTCACTGCTCACGTTGGTTGGTCGCCTGAGCCATCACTCAGCTGAGCTGAGCGGGCGGTAGAGAGCCAGCGTGAGGGGCGGGCCACGGGTGGGCGTGTATTCTGAAGTTGTGTTGCAAAGGGCATCTGGGTTGCAGGAGGGTTTGCAGTGTTTTGTTTCTGTTTGTCGCATGAGTCAGGGGAATTGTAGCCCCCAGAAAAACTGTGTTGAAAGACAACCTGGTTCGGTGATTAAGTTACACCCTGGAAGTTTCTAGAACCTGCCCATCCATTTTGATGGGCTACGAAGCAGGTTCTGTGCATTCTCTGAGCTCAGCAAGAGTTCCGTGTTGACTTAAGCAGTGGTTGTGAAATGTGTGAAGTGTTGAAGCTGCCTGCATTCTATGGGACAAGAGGCTGTTTCTTTTGGACTTCCTAAGTTGATTTTGAAGTATAGTTAGGAAAAAGCAGAAATATTGGTTAGGTTTGTTAGGACCTGATACAGTTCATTCTGCAAGGATGGCTTGCACCTGTTGCTAACCCATTGGTGTCCTTCCAGGGCTGTGACTTAGAAAGCAAAGTCCTCAAACTAGATCATTTGAATATTTAAAATGTTGAAGGAATAAAAGAAGAAGAAGGTAGAGTTAGAACTGTTTCTTTAGTCCTCTGTGCCTTTTCCTCTCCCTGTTTGGACGAGGGCTGCTGTCACAAACCCTGTCCCATTCTGGGAGCCATCCTCACAGGCTGCACCTGTCGCACAGAGCTGACAAGGAGATGCTCCATTCAGTGTGTTTAAACTGATTAAGGAATTGGTTTATATTCAGTTTTGGTGTGCGTTGTTTGAAGTTGTCAACCATTTCCTAGTGGGATTAACATCAGAAAAGCTATAAGCACCAGAAAGTGCATGGCTCCAGTGCGCATTTCCATAATAACTCAACCGTCTGGGCCTTGTAACGTGGTTACTGATTAACATAGAGAAGGAAGTTGTACAACCCCTCAGGAATGATGTATAATTTATGGTTTTGCTTTTGGGAGCTATATTTTTTTACATTAGCTATGTAAGGAGAATCTGTGACATTTTATTAAAAAATAAAATAGACACATGAACCAGTGATTGAGTTCTGTAAAGAGTGAACATCTCACCACATGTTTTACTTGGAATATAGATAAAGTTCTAAGAGCATTCTAAATGTGACCAATGGAGCCTGAGTTGCTGTCTGGCTCAGATTAGCGTGGTCATTGCTAGAAAGCGTGTGAATTGAAGTGGCTGCTTTGACCATGGATTCATTACTTATAGAAAAAAAGTCATTATTATTTTACTTTTCCAAACGATCCAGTAGCTTAAGCTGATGCTCCTATGAAGGTAAAAAAGCAATGCAGAGAGCGGGCTCGGTATCCTGCGCATGCCTGACACAGGGAACTTGGCTGCTGGGGTCGGCTGTGACTTCTCACCTTCAGGTGCTTAATTGACACATTTCCTATTTGCCCTGTGGCTTTATGCCCACAACTTTGACAAGATCAGTGTGCTTACAGCAGCCTGTGGTCAGTACGCAGGGTGATGGCCCCTAGTGGAGGACAGACCTCACCGAGTGTGGGAGTCTGTAGTTGGAGAAGACCCTCCTGGCTTGGGAGAGACCAGGCCGATATCTGGCTTATGAGGAAAAAGGCACTGGTTTTTGAAACACGTGAGTGTTACAACCTTACCAAAGTGTGCAGTAAAGTAAGCTGGAACGTGAGAATCCATAGAGAAGCTGTGTGCGGAGGGGTGCCTGCAGCTGCCTGTCCTTGCGGGCTCATCCTGCCGGGGATCCTGCGTCTGTCACTGTGGTCCCGCTCTCCATCAGTCCCTTCTGGTTTCTGTGGCAAGCCTCACACGGCTATCACCTGCCTTTCCACTTAACTGTCATGAAGAGGAGACAGATGGCTTAGGAAGTTGGGTCTGACAGGTCCCTGGGGTCTCTGCAGTGTGAGGCCCAGGCCTGCCAATCACTCCTGCAGAGCACTGCACTAAGAGTGTTCTCCAAGCGCCTGTGTCCCTGACTCCAGGACGACTGCCACTCACACACTTTAGCAGATATGGCTGCTTTAATGCTAAATGGAGAGCTGTCAGCCACTTGTTATTGCCTGTCACTTGGTTGTTGTCCCTGGTGACGACTAGAGGTCGGGTGGGCAGACATCAGAAAGAAGAGGAGCCGGTATGGAGTGAGGGTGAGCCTGGCAAAGAATGGAGGTGAGGTGACGGGTTTGGTATGGGGATGGCCAGCACATGCATTCAGGTGGCTGAGCAAATGACCCTTAGAGAAACACTGGATGGAGTCCTGGCAGGAGAAGGGGGTACGCTCCCAGGTCTGGGTGGGGGAGTCTCTATGGAACCCCCAGCTTGGAGCTGCTCACTTGCTGCAGAGCTTGCCAGTCGCTGGGTCCGTGGTGGTGGGAGACCATAAGAGTGTATTGTAAATCACAGAGTGAGGAGCTGGGCAGCCGCTGCTGAATTCCTGGGCTCCTCAGGGCCAGAGACCATGCACACTGCACTGGAGAGCTGGGGTTTGAAGGCACGTGTTCAGCCGTGTCTGTGTCCTTAGCTGACTGTAGGTCTGCCGGCCCTCCTGTGGTTGGGCGGGCTGGCATGTGCTTGTGGGATTGTTAGTGATGGAACACTGACGGCAGTCACTCAGGTGGTGGGGACTTGTTGCTTGGGGCCTGGGGGTCCTGGAAAAGCCACCGCTCAAGATGTTGTCTATGAAGAGGCTACCTGACCTCAGGAGTCTCGTGCTCACGCACCCTGAAGGTCAGCTGCGCCTCTCCCTACATTCAGTACATTGGTTCAGCACAAACAGGGCCAGGAGACTTGGGCTGAAGGAAGAAGAGGACACCAAGGCAGGCCAGGACCTGATGGTTTCTAGTGTCTGCAGCAAAGATGCTGTACGGGTGCTGGGTTTCCAGTTTGGAGAGATAAGTTGGATGATACAGGAAGGACTGGGCGGTCAGAGTGAAGTCCTTGAAAAGCAGAGAGGGACTGTGCGAGAGGGGCCAGCTCCGCAACAAGGAGGACGCCTGCAGCTGGGATGTGGAGGAGAACTTCCCTAGGCTGTTTTCTGCCTTCTCAGCAGGGGAGGAAGAGATCATGCTAAGTGTGGGTTGGGTGGGGTGGAGGGAGCCTGGAGACCTAAGGGAGCACAGTCCTGCTGTGGGAATGCAAGCGCCGGGGGGACTCCGGGAAGAAGGCCTGCCTGCCGTGGGCAGGGGAGCATCTTGGAGTTGGAGCATGTGGAGCCAAAATGGAGCCAGCAAGCCAGGTGATGCAGCTCTGCCACAGCCGGGAGTGGCGAGGCCACAGGAGTGGGTCTTCCAGAGAGAACAGAGGCTGGGAATCCTTGCCAGTGAACCAAACATCAAACAGAACAAAACAAGGCACAGTGGGGAGCAGAGGCCTCCCTGCCATGCTGGAGCACAGGTCCTTTCAGCTAGCTAGTTGGCGACTGCTCGGCAGTGGTCAGGCCGCGTGGCCCGACTGCCAGGCTTGCTGGGCAGGAGTGGGGCCGTTGTTCCGTCTGAGCTCTTTCGGAGTGCGTTGCCCGGCCTGTAGCTGGGCTGGCTTTTGCAGCTCTGTGCTTCTCGGGGCCTTTCCCTGGTGCTGCAGCCACCCCTCTGGAGTCTGTCCTTGCTGTGCCAAGTGGAGGAGACAGTGGCTGTTGCCTCCCCGGCCTTCACTGGATCCCGTCTATCCTGGAGCCCCGTGGTACCCGTCCTGCTTTGCCAACTTGCTCAGGTTTCTGAGTGCTCCCTGGCACTTCCTCCAGAGACTCTCCAAGTAACACACGTGAAACACTGGCAAGGAGGGCTGTCAGCTCCGAGGGCCGCAGCGGCGCCTTGCTTCACCATGCCGCTTGGCCAGCCTAAAACACACTGCCTTTGATTTTTCCATTTTCAGACTTTTGGGCGACATCTGGCTACTGGGTTTTTTTTTTAAAGGACTAAATATATAGAAATATTGCCCCTCACATTTCCTCTTTCCCAGGACTCCTGCAGCCATTTCTCAGAAATCCTCAGAAGCAGGCATGTTGGTTTCGTCTTAGTGAGAGCCGGGCTGCCGGTGGAGGAAGGGGGTGGTGCCTCCTGCTGGGGCGCACCCATGCCAGCCTGTGGCCCTGCCCCTCACCAGCTCTGCCACCTGCTGCCTCACAGCGCTGCCTTCTCTCTGCTCCCTGACTCCATGAGCCACATCGTGACTTGGAAATGGTACTTGAGGTTCATGGTATGCTGTACGTGTTTGGCTCTGGTTTAGCTGCCGTGGTCTCACTTCCCCTGTCCAGTTCCTCATTTGCAAAATGAAGGGAAGACTACAGTTGTTGTTAATTGCATATGTAAGGAAAAAACCCTGAGTCACTCTATCTCGTCAGCATCCGCTCAGTGGAAAGTGCCACAAGTTTTTTTTTAAGATTTATTATTTATTTTTTATTGGAAAGTCATATACAGAGAGGAGGGGAGACAGAGAGGAAGATCTGTCCACTCCCCAAGTGGCCACAACAGCCAGAACTGAGCCAAACCGAACCCAGGAGCCAGATCTTCTTCTGGGTTTCCCACACGGGTTCAGGGTCCCAAGGCATTGGGCCATCCTTGACTGCTTTCCCAGGCCACAAGCAGGGAGCTGGATGGGAGGCAGGGCTGCCGGGATTAGAACCAGTGCCCATATGGGATCCTGGTGTGTACAGGCAAAGGCTTTAGCCACTAGGCTACCATGCTGGGCCCACCACAGGTTTTTCATAATGCCCTTGGAACAGCTCTGTACCTTGCTGGTCAGAGGTGGAGGAGGTATGTGAGTGAGTATGCGTAGGACTTCATCTTTTACCGCAATCCGTGTTTCTGATACGGAGCCCATGTGCCTGTTGTTGCTCACCGTGCTAGCAGAGGGAGGTTATGCTCTGATGAGGCATCATATACTAGTGTACCTGGTGTCGCAAGTTCTCTCTGGGGAAGCTTTATGTCAAACCTGGAAAGTGTGCTGTGCACTGCACAGAGGTAGAAAGGGAAGGCCCACAGCCAGCGTCCCAAGCAGGTGCAGCTGCGACTTCGTCTCTGCCGCTGCGTGTGAACCAGGGGCGCCTCTGGGCTTGTGATCCTTAATGATCTGCTGTTTTAGCTTGTGAACGGTGTCAAGGGCTGCCCAGATCCCACAGCATGAAGCCCAAGAGGCCTGAAGGCACGTGTTGCTACTGGTGGAGCTCTTCAACCGCTGCACAACAGTCTTTCTTCTCCCCTGCGAAGGCGACTCTCCACTGGTGGCATCCAGAAGCACATTTCTGAAGCCTCTGCCAACCTCAGCAGAGAGGCTGCAGCCCCCACCACAGTTTATGAGCCTGGACCTTGCCCAGGGCTGGCTGGTGTTTAGTGGCATGACTTTGCAGCAATGCCTGGCACTGGCTGGGGAGCACAGCTCCTCTGAGCTTCCCCAACACCCACTGTAGTTTGGTCGATTCATTCCTTTGAAGTGGTCATAATTGGTGTCCGTACTTTTTGTACTTTATTATTTACTTTTATTTGAAAGGCAGAGTAACAGAGAGAGAAGGAGAGACAGAGATTTTCTGATTCACTCCCCAAGTGGCCACAGTGGCCAGAGCTGAGCTGATCTGAAGCCAGGAGCCAGGAGTTTCGTCCAGGTCTCCTACATGAGTGTGTTGTGCCGGATTTTGAGATCCCCAGAAAATCATTGAGTCTGAAGTCGGTGCTAAGGCATAAAGGTGGGTTATTCAGGTTAGCCTAGGTCTTCCAGCCATCCCCATGCCCCCAGCCCAGCAGGGCTGGGAGGGGAGGAGAAGCAGCAGCTGAGGCTGCAGCAGGAACAGCAGGGCAGAAAAGGGGTGAAGTTGAACAGCATAGGGTTCTTACGCATTTCAGGACAATTCCATATAATCATAGCCATGATTGGTCAGTTTAACTGTTAACTTTCAAAAAGAGCAAGTTGGCAGGCTTCTATTGGTGGGTCTGAAGCAAGCAACTTTCAGAAGGTACCAACTGATGGGCTATAGGGCGGGGAATCTTATCAAACACCAGGGACCTCCTTCCTGCGGAGTGTCCTGCCGGGTGTCCTGCTGGGTGTAACGTAGTCAGGCCTGAAGTTCACACAGCCCCCAGCCAAGCAAGTAAGGCAGAAATGACAAAAGCAGGAAACATCTAGGTTCTTGTGCTGCTTTCCCAGGCACAGTACCAGGGAGCTGGTTGGGAAGTGGAGCAGCTGGGACTAGAACCAGCGCTTGTGTAGGGTGATCGCACTGCAGGTGGAGGGTTAGTTTATTATACCATTGTGCTGGCCTCAATGTTCATATTTTTAAATACAAGGTGGACCTCACCAGGTGCCTGCAGCAGTTCCTATGCAAGTTGAAAAGCAAGGCCAGGTAAGCGCAAGAAGCATGATAGGAAACAGCCCAGAATAGGCCATGGAAAGTTTCCCACTGGCACACATTTGGCATGGGTCAGGGTCAGACCAGGCTGAATCAGTTCATGTCATCCACTGGCAAATCCGAACACCAGAATAGAGTGGGTTGAGCCGGGTTTGGTTGCGACAAAACCAGTACACATTATAGAATGCCAGGGTGAGGTTGCCTGTACTGGATATGAGTGCAGCACCCAACCAGCACACGTGAGATCCAGGAAGGGAGGGACAGAGCTGGCAGGGGGATTAAGGGGCTGGTCCCCTCTCCGGACAGCTACTCCCACTGGAGAGTGTGGGCTGGGATGTGGACAGACCAGACTAAGCAAGGCTGCAACACCTGTGCACTGCATGTGGACTAGATCAGGGAAAAGCCAGGCTGGGCTGATTATTCCTGTGGGTGCAAGCATAAATTAGAGCGGGTGAGGGATGTTTGGGCTTGGCCGCAGCATCAGCTGGCAGAAGCTGGCACTGGGGACTAATTCTGTCAAGTCAAACCACAGAACCACCTAAAGAGTGCATAAACCGGGACTGAGAGAGACCTGGGAGGGAAAAAGTGGGTTCCCCCTTCTTGGGTCACTAGTCCCGTGGGAGGGCATGAAAACTAGGACGGGGGCTGGGATGGCTAGATAGAGAGGCACTCAACAACATCCGTGAGGGCTGGATGGTTGAGTTGGTTAGATAACTAAGCCTTAATACCCATTGACAAGTACAAGAGCCCAATGGGATGGGGGACAGACTGGTCTACTGCTACACATACTGGCAAACCAGGGTAGGGGGTGGGCCTGATGGGGGTTATTGTGGGTCGCCCCGACTAGGCTGCAGCTCCCACTGGTTGATGTAAGGGCCGAGTATGTGCTGGGCAGAACCAGACTGGACTGCAACACCCATTGGTTCCAGTGCAACTCGGGACTGAAAACAGAACCAACCCAGCAATTGCAACCACCAGCTGATCGGCGTGATGGACTGTGCCGGGCCCTGTGCTTGCTAGAACATACAAGAATCTGGTCTGGGAATACCTCAAGGTTTCTTTGGAGATCTCCCCAATCGAACTGCTGGACTCAGAACTCTAACCAAGAAAAGACAGAAGACAGAACAGGTCAATCATTCATCTCAGCTATATGTTGGCAGCGAAATATGGGGCAAACGGAGACTTTATGATGGACCATATCAATCAGTGGACGACCTCATCAAGCGAAACTGGCAGCGATTCATAACTGGAGAACTATTAAAACCACTTGAGCAAATATCTCAGAGCATGCCCCACATCCGGGACTTGGGGTGGGCGGGAAACCGGGTGGGGCTTCTCCCTCAATATCCTCCTTTACCTCAGATACATGATGGAAAACTATGTAAAGATTGTCAACAATGCAATAAAATAAAAAAGAAAAGAAAATATATAGAAAAAAAAAAGAAAAAAGAAAAGCAAGGCTAGGCCGGTGACAGAGCCTGGTGCAGAAGGGTCAGGCGAGCCTGGTGGCTTGCTGGAGCTGTTCCACCACTGTCTATCTTAGAAGCTAGGACGTCGCCTGCACTGGTTCCTTGAGTCTCAAAGAAAAGGCAGCAATTAGAGCGGGGGTGGGGCTCTTAGCAAAATACTCCCAGGGCAGCATGATTATAAAACTTCCGGTCCAGGGCGAGATAGCTGCAGAAATAAGGTGCCTGTCCAAAATGCACGTTGTGACATGTGGCCAGCCCTGGGGAAGGAGCTAAACCTCGGCGTGTCACCTCGGCCCAGCTTCTTTGAGGAGCAGAATGGTGTCCTGCGTCCACACCTGTCAGTCCTAGGATTCCACAACAGTCTGTGTGGGAAGAGGGCACTTGCTATTTTTAATTCTTACATTCTAAGGTGTGTAGGCAAGCACCTCACACCCAGCACTCAAGCCTCGATAAGTGTAAAGGATGAGCGTGGACCAGTCCCGTAGAGACGTTTCATCAGTGACTCCCCTCAAACTCACTTTCGAGGCTCCTCCACGTCACCAAGCAATAACTCAGTAGCATGATTCTTGCTCAAACTACAGGTCATGCAGGTTCTGTGTTGCACCCACTCTGTTTCCCCTCCACCTGCCTTGGGTGGTGAGGGAGAGGCGGCAGCAGGGTGCAGAGAGACGGGAGGGCAGCTGAGTCTCCGAGCAAGCCTCGCTAGGGTGATTGAAGTCTGCACGCCTCAGCTTACAGGTTCACCCAGCAAAGTACTTTCTAGATGATGATTATGAAAATGAGAATCCTTCAAAAAGTTTTTGGAAGGATGAGATTGAAAGATAAGTTTATGTTGGTGCAAACCTATTTTTTAAATGCAAATGCAGGTTTTTCTTTCCCTAGAGACACATGTGAAGGCCTCCTACCTTGCAATACAGCCAGAATGGCCCCTTGTCTTTCCCAATGGAGGAGTGAAACAATGGAAAATACCAGCAAAGCGGGATTGGTCTAAGATAGAACAGCAGACAGCCGGCCCCAGGAGTGGGCAGACATTCCTGCTGCCTTGGTAATGCAGCACGTGGAACTGGACTGGTCAGTTTCCCTGAGGGGTTGACGAGCTCACCTGGACTTGGACTTCCTAGAGGAGACATAGGGAAAGACGCTGCGTCACATACTGGGTTTTCTTCATATAGAAAGTGTGTGTGTGTGTGTGTGTGTGTGTGCGCTCTGTAACTAATCAGCTGCCCTCCACGTCACTGCACAGCTGGGCATCACATCCTGCCCAGCTTCTCCAGTGCGCTGTTCCCCCTGCTCTCCGAGCTGCCACGTACTGCTCTAATTGTAGTAGGTTTCTGGGTTTGTGTTGAATTGTGTCCCTGACACGGTGGCGTCCCAGCCCCCTCACACTCACATGGCAGCTCACTTTGGAGGGAGGGCCTTTTCAGAACTGATGGCCTTCCAGCAAGCCCAGCTGGATGGGCTCCCGTCCAGTGGGATGGGCATCCTGGGGAGGGGAGAGATGCCAGCTTGCCACCTGCAGTGGGAAGCACCTGTGGATAGGAAGGAGTCTGTGGCCCTCTGGACGCCAAGAAGAGATGCCCCAGATGACCCAGAACCTGGGCTCGGGCTTCCACTCACAGACCTGGGAGAAAACACATTTCTGTCTTTGAGCTGTGCAGTCTGTGGCGTCTTGTTAGGGACCAAAGTGACACATCTGCCACACTTCCTCCCTGTGAAGGCTCTGTCGTCATTCTGTGGCTGCCTGGGGAACGGCCTCTCCATGCAGAGGGCCTGGGGAGTGTTCCGGCTCCTTCTGACACACCGCTCTCCTGCAGGGCACTGTGCAGAGCTGCGTAAGTGCTTAGCTAAAATCACCTTTGAAAACAACTCGAGACTGGTGATCTTAATCACCATGTTTTTACAGAAGTGTGCACACACAGATGATGTGTACACACACATGCATGAGTGTGTGTGTGTGTGTGTGAACATAGATAAAGTCACTTAGCAAAATGCCTGTTACCTGGGACATCATGACAGTGTGTAGCTATACGATCCCATCTTGCTCTGAGCCGTTGCTGACACAACGTTGGCTCTCTCTGGGTTCAGCGAGCAGGCTCTGCTTCCCTATATCCTCAACCTAAAGCCTTGTTGATGCTCTTTGGGAAGCCATGGCTGCTTTCACCTGTCTCTGTTCGTGCCCTCATCACTGGGAATGGCATGGTTGCTGTGAGTCCGGAAGCCGGGCAGGGGGAGGGAGGCTGGGCTTCGGGAGGCACGGGCAGCAAGCAGGAGTGTTCCACGTGTGAGCTTGTGGTGGGAGGTCTGAAGGCGGAGTGGGAGGGTCTCAGCTCGGAGGCCAGGCGGTGTACTGTACACCCTAGCAATGGACCGACCGGACGCCGTCCTGTGGAGGAGGCGCGAGGAAGGTCCAGCGTCTGAGAGGCTGAGCTGGGAGAGAGCAACTCCCAGGCTCATGGGATAAGGTTTCTGTTTTCGCTCTACTACATCAAAAAGGCCCGAAAATGAAATTGGAAGATAAGCTTGTTTGGCACAAAACCTGTTTGAAATCCACTCACGGTTTCTAGAGATGACGCATGTTTTCTGGCACGTCTACATCCGAGTCCCACCCAGTTGTCCAGCACCAGCTCTCTGCAAAGCCTTTCCTGTCGAAGCCACTGACAACCCTCGCTTCTCTCAGCCTCGGGTGGTGTCCTGTGCATACTCGTGTGTGCAGGTCATGAGGTTTCAGAAACATGAACTTGACAGAGTAAGAAGCTGTTTCAGAAACTGAAGCATAGTGTTGAGAAGAAAAACCATCAGTGAGCCCGAGCAGTAGGGACGCGAGCGCAGGGCAGCAGGTGGCTGGCGCCGGAAGGCCGCAGCCAGTCTGTCCTGGCGGGTTCTGCCTTAGGGGACTGACCCAGTGCCTGGCTCTCCTTGTAAGCAGAGCAGCTCTCACGATGGAGGATCTGTGCTAAGCTAAGAGTGTGGCCATGGGACATTTCATATCTACGGCAGCAGCGGCAGCAGCTTGCTTGCCCTCTTATCTGCCATTGTCCTTGTGTTCCCCAGCGCCTGTGGTTAGGGTAAACTCTTAGTCTAGGATTGGAAAAAAAGAACAGCACAGGCAGACAGTTAAGAAATTAAAGCTTCAGCAATAGTAGCTACTAATCTAACAGGAGCCACGATGCTGGATGGACAGTGATGCTCCCTCCGTGTAGCTTTTAAGACATCTTTTAGAGCTTGAGCATGCAGGGGGCTTTAGCACAGACAGGGGCCGTGTGACTTATAGTTACAAACAGTAATGGGTTAGACACACAACAGTGTTTCTTAATTTTACTAAAAGCTCACACTGGGGTAGGCAGAGTCACACATTCTGCATGCAAAGCTCAAGTGGCCGCTTTACTTGGAGAGCTCCCTGGAGGCCGACGAGGCTCTTGCAGCAGGTGCATAGACCGCACCGATGAGGCATGGCCTGCCCGAGCTGTGCTGGGTGACCAACAGACCCTTTCTCCTGTCCTCCTGACATTTCTGTGCACCACAGGAAGATGGGACAACCGAGCAGGAGGATCCCACGGATGTGCAGGGAGGAGCCAGGCTCGCCCTGGGCCTGACTACCATGCTCATGCTGTAGGACTGTCCCACTGGGCCTCCTGCCACCTCCTCTGGCAGCACAGAAGGTGCACAGAGTAACAGGGAGACAGGCACCCTCTGCACTCCCAGCCCCCTCTTCCTCCAGGCACCAGGGACCTAATGAGACTTCTTTTCCTTTCCACAAACGCCACTGGGCAGAGGGAAGTGGCTGGAGCCAACCTCCCACTTCCTGGGGGAGTGCTCACGGCCTGTGTGTGGCCGAGTTTGAGAGGGCAAGCACGGGCTGGGAAATGTGGCTGGATTCCCCTCGCATCCCTTCCCAGGAAGACTTCTTTACAGCAGGAGGGTTGGAGGGGAGGGCGAGGGAAACACAGAGAGAAAGAAGATGGTGCAGACTTCCTGTCTCTCACTCTCTTACTTTCCACAGCACTCTGCACACTCACCAACACTGAATGTGTAACTTAGAAGAAACACTGCCCCTCCCCCAGCCTTGCGATGTGTTGAGCATCTTGATAGTGGTTGTGCAACCTGGTTTGAGTAAGGTTTCCAGAACTGAGCTCAGCATGGGTGCTGGGGTGTTGCCCTGGAACTGATGAGCGTGGACAGCTTGACAGAGAAGTTCAATTCCGTGGAAGCCTGGGAACGCTGCTGCTGGCCTCATGGAGGGTGGGAAGATGAATGGATGCACCTGCCAACTTCAGTGGCAAGTGACCTTCCTGGGGGACCCAGTGACTGGTGATGCTGTCCCCAAGGAGGTGACCCAGGGCTGACCTTTTACCCATAAAACTGGAGTAAAACCCATGCAGATAAATGACACCTATCCACATGGATTGGGTTTGATTCTTTTTAAATAACTTAAAAATAAGATTTATTTATTTATTTTTTGGAAGTCAGCTTCACAGGGAGACGATGAGAAAGAGAGAGAAAGAGTGACCGAGACAGAGAGCTGCCTTCTGTCCGCTGATTTATTTCCCAAATGGCCAGCATGGCCAGTGCTGGGCCAGGTCAAAGCCAGGGACTTCTTCCTGGTCTCCCACATGTCCGGGGGCCTGAGCACTTGGGCGACCATTGCTTTTCCCGGACATTAGAAGGAAGCTGGATCGGAAGCGGAGCAGCCATCTGGGATGCCAGTCCTGTCTTTTTCTGTCAGAACGCACTGCTTATAATGTGTCCATGTGCAAAATGTTGTGTATTTGTCCCTCTGGAATGCTTGAGTTTCTTGTTTTGCTTTCAATAAAATGGGATAAAGCTTTAGCCGTTATTTTTACCATATAGAGTTTTTCTTTTCATTTAAACCTTACCATGTATATGTTGGTGTACTTTGTGTCATCAGGTCTCTACGACTCAGCTCATTCTGCTTTCTTTGTTTTGTTTTGTTTTCCATATTGGGCTGTTGTCTTCATTCTTGTATATTTAAATTCCTCGCCGCTGCCAGCTCGATGCAGACTCCCCTTACACAGGTTCAGATTTTAGAGACGCCTTTGTCACTGCAGAGTTTCCACCTGCTTTTTTCTTTCCTGATGTCTGTGTTCTTTTATTGACAGTCTTTTTTTTTATTGTTATTAAATAAAGCAAACATTTATTAAGTTGTGATAAAAACATTCCATCAAATTACAAAACCTGAGTAAGAAAAACAAACGGCACATGCTTAACTGTAGTTGATGTTCAAATGAAATTTGCATTCCCAAAATATTATACAGTAATGAGAAAATACCAGCCAAGGTAATATTAGGATACTTTTACGTGCGATCTCAACAAATTTGAACAGAAGCAAATTTTAACAAAGGTAAATTTTACAGTGAAACATAGCAGTAGATTAAGGATCTTAACATGTTTGTTTTACTGCTATTTGACACTATGATACAAAAATGAGAGGATTTACTTGACATTTTTAATAAATATCTCATGGGCTGTTGAGTGCCTTACTGGTGAAAAGATTTAACTGGCTAATCTTTATCTTTCTTTTTTTTAAAAAAAGATTTATTTAGTTTTTACTGGAAAGGCAGATATACAGAGAAGAGGAGAGACAGAGAGGAAGATCTTCTGTCCGATGGTTTACTTCCCAAGTGAGTGCAACGGCTGGAGCTGAGCCAATCTGAAGCCAGGAGCCAGGAGCTCTTCCAGGTCTCCCAGGCGGGTGCAGGGTCCCAGAGCTTTGGGCCGTCCTCGACTGCTTTCCCAGACCACAAGCAGGGAGCTGGATGGGAAGCAGGGCCGCCGGGATTAGAACCGGCGCCCCTATGGGATCCCAGCACGTGCAAGGTGAGGACTTTAACCACTACGCTATCGTGCCGGGCCCTCTTTATCTTTCTTATAGCTTTCTAAGCATGTTTTGCTTCAGGTTTCAGACACACAGACATACGTGTGACAGACACATTGACAAGTTTGTTATCTAAGCTCACACTGTGGAGTCTTGCAGAGACACTGGGTCGTGACTGTTTCTCCTGTGTATGGCTCATCTCTCCTGGCATCGTGTGGATTTTAAATTACAGCTCAGCTTGCAGCCTACGTGGTGGTGCCTTGGCCTTCTGACCCTTTTCTTGGAAAGCTAGTGTGCCTTAGTGACTTGCCTACTCAGCTTCTCATGGATCTTCTGAGTTTCCCTTTTTTAATGTTAATATTTTATCTAAAAACTGAGTTTACTATTTTTATTTATTTGAAAAATGTAGGGACAGAAACGGTCAGGAAGAGGGCCATGTTCCGTTTGTTGGTTTGCTTCTCAGATGTCGACGAGACAGAGGCTAGCTGAGGTCACGCCGAGTGCCGGGAAGCCCAAGCAGGTCTCGCCGGTCCCCGAGCCGGTCCCGAGCCGTCCTGGGCTGGCTCCCTGGGTGTGCACAGGCAGAAAGCTGGGGTCGGAGTGGGATCTGGTCTGGAACCCAGGCGATCAGTAAGCCTGCAGGTGTCCTGAGCAGGGTGTGACACGTGTGCCCTGATTCTTCTGTCTGCTTGCTTGTTTCTTTAGGTCGGCTTCCTTACGACTGCCCCTGAAGCAGTACAGCTTAGCTGCCGGTCAGTGAGTGGCCAAAGACTGGCATAAACACTTTAAGTGAGTATTTCTTTGATTTTTTTTACTAGGCATTTATTTATATAATTATTTTAAATACAGAGTTCAACAAGGAGTAGGTAGACAAACTTTTCCCCAAGAGTGTAGACAAGGACTATAAACAAACCAAATCTCCAGATGGCAGTTTTGGTCATTTATATTACATGTTTCTGAAGCTGTCTGCCTGTGGGATTGGCTCTTTTGCTGCCTGCTGGTCTCCAGTTGCACCCATTTTGCTGGGAAAGTGTCTTTGACTCTACCATTCTGTGTGTATGGCTTAGGGAAGGTTTGCAGAGCCTGGGGAGTGTAAACAGGGAGTGTAACAGGGAGTGTAACGGCCCTCTGTGGCTTTCACATTCTGCACTCACAAGTGTTGCATCTGGTTGGCTTGCATACACACGGTTTTCCAGCTCACCAGGAACAAGCGAGGCCTTAGCTAGGTTCTCTGGTTCTGCTTTCCTGTTGCTTGCTGCAACCAGGAAAGACCCCAGACAGCACTGAGGTCCCTGGTTATCTAGTACTGGGATCTCTGTGGTCTTTTTTGCATGTTTGTGAAAGATGTCAATTCACTTGATTTTCAATTCTGCAATGAGACTACACTTTATTCCATAGAAGAAATGCTCTCTGCTGTCTTGCACAAACTCTGCGTGTGGAATTCGCTCTGCCTGCTCTGGATGCAGAATCCTGCCTCCCCGTGCAGCCAACCAAGGGCCGAGCTGTGAACCTTCAGGCTGCCCTGTGTTCCAGGGCATGTGAGCTGCAAAGCAGGGGTCGAGTGGGAGCAACCCACACGCCAACTGTTCTTCCGAACAAACATTCTTTTCCTTTGCTCTATGTCTCTTGGTCAGTCTCCAGGGCTGTTAGGTTGTTGTGATAACTCTGCCTAGCTTGGTTGGAGAGAGGATTTCCCTGGTTCCCTGCTTCTTTGTTTCTACAAATGGCCCATCTAGGTATTTAACCTTAACATGGAAGTTATTACCAAGACCTGAAGATGTAAAATCCTAAAACACACTGCAAAGCATCTACCTTTTCTGTTTTGTGGAAAGCAGACAAGCAGCATTGTATCAATCTAAACCTTACCAACTTCACAGGTGTTGAAGGATTGAATTAGTGGCCAGCTGGGGGAACCTCGGTAGGGTTTGTTGGTGTTCCTTTATTTTGGAAACTTGTGCTGAGTATGAGCCCTCTGCCCCTGGAGGGAAACGTGGGGAGGAATACACCTCCTGAATCCCAGCTGAGTGAGGGCCTGTGGAAGACAACACGGCCAGCTCACCGGAGGGTTCAATATGTGTCTTCTGGAGTTGGCCGATGTCTGGTTTTGCAGAATTGGAAAGGGACACATGCAGCAGAATAGAGAGTTTCATTTCAGAAATAATTACATCCTCAGAGTCTGTTGGAAGAAAGAACACGTGTGTTCTTCACAGAGTGAGGAGAAGGCTGGGAAGGGGCTCTGGGTCCTGCACGCGCTGTACAAGTGGTTTGCCTGGTGGAATGAAAGGACCTCATAAGCATAGACCCGGAAGTAGATCATGAGAGGTATTGGGATGTCAGAGGAAGTACGGACTCCTAACTCCAGCAGAGATGAGCTTGGGTAAGTTCAGCATCAGGGAACAAAGCAAAGAGATCCCAAGCAGAGCCTCCATGCAAACCATCCGGGAAAGAAGGATGCATTCAGTTTAATGGCATGCATTGAACTCCAGAGAGCACAAAGCCAACTCACAGCAAGGCCAGGAAGTTATCACTTTCACTTAAGCCCAGTATCCCTTTCTCATCGCCATGACACAACCGTAAGTGGCCAGAAATGAAATTGATCAGGCTTGGAACGCGTAGACTCTGGGCAGAGCAGAGGGAGGGAGTCAGGACCTGTCCTTCGCTGCGGCCACAGCCCTCGCCTGGGGAGAGGAAGGTCAACACTGAGCGCGTCTGGTGTTTCAACTGCTGTTGTTGTTTCCTCTGAAATGGGATGCAAGAGTGAACAGGGAAGTTCTGAGGCCAGCTGAAGCTTCATCAAGGCAAGAGAAGAGCTGAATTAAAGAACAGAAGGACTCAAGGAGTAAGTGCCATGAGTCATGTTTGATTTGTATTTAGTTATCTTGAACCTCTTAACCCTGTGTGTGCATATGCACACACACACACACACACACGGAGAAGGAGAGGAAGGGAGGCAGGGAGGGAGGGAAGGAGAGAGAGAGAGAGAGAGAGAATCAGCCTGGAAACTTACATCAGAAATATTTCAACACTTTTCTCTCTCTCTTTGGACTCCAGTAGTCTTCCTCCAAGTCTGGCTTCAAGTTGAAGTGATATCCACTTACTTAGGTGGTGAACCAGTGGTTATGAATGAACTTACCAGAAATGAGAACAGGAACTAAAGTAGCTGACAACAAACTTTGGGCCCTAGCAACCCCTTTCCTTGAAGTGTTTCCAGTGTTCACCCTACCCCCACTGAGATTTCACTTCTTCTGTTTCTTTGCTGAATTGTAGAGGCTGATATTTAACATCCTTTGAAGAAGGGGTTGGTTCACGGAGGTGAAGAGCAGTTGCCTTTGCGGCCCCACAGAACTCTGCTTCCAGCCTCACCATGAGCTTTTGCTTTTGGTCACCATTCAGCAGTCACATGTCTTCCTTTACTTCCTCAGACTTCCTGCCTGGGACGTTGGACTCCAGTGCCACCAACGCTGTGTCTCAGCTGCCCCTGCTGCCCTCTGACTTTCTCCAGCGCTGCTTAGGTTGTCTTGTTTCTGCCTTTGCTGTTCCCAGCATTTGTGACCCTCAGCTCTCCTCATGGAAGGCGTCACTTTCACCTCTCCAGTTCCTGAGACAATGAGTGCTGTACAAGTAGGGCTCAGATGTTTGCTAAACAGACGGATGGATGGATGTTAAGCTACAGCCCTGCATTGGGTACACACTGGTAAACTTGAGGAAAGGAGAGAAAAGGCACTATGGGATATAGCATGGGAGAATGGAGAGGGAAACCATGGTGCTGGAGAAGGAGATGGGCTCCCATCTTGAAGTCTTTCCGAGTTTTAAAGAATGTTAGTGAATGGTTACATAGCTCCAGGGGGCTGCTTGCTGCTGTTTAAGCGACAGAAGACAAGTCAGATGCATCGTTCTTAGGAGTTTTACATCAGATGCTCTTTCGTAGTTTATTTCTGTACGTGTATGTATGTATGTGTTTTTACGTTGTGTTGTGAAATATAAGGGCCTTCTTGTTTTAGCTTATATCAACTAGGTGTGAAAGCCACAGCTGGGCCATGCTGAGGATTTCAGCTTTTCCCCTAAAGGAATAGAAAGTCATTGAAGACATTTTCACGGGGAGTGAGTTCCAAGGTCCTTTCCCTGCTGGAGGTGCTTAGCTCCTCGGCTGGGGGTCCGAGGGCCAAGGCACCAGCAGGTCTGGGCTCTCAAGATGGCATCCTCCTGACTAATCCTCCTCTTATAAGCACTGGCAGTACATATAGGTGGCAGTTTGTGTCAGGTCTGCTCCACTTCCCATCCAGCTCCCTGCTTGTGGCCTGGGAAAGCAGTGGAGGACGGCCCAGAGCCTTGGGACCCTGCACCCAAGTGAGAGACCTGGAGGAAGCTCCTGGCTCCTGGCTTTGAATTAGCTCATCTCTGGCAATTGCAGCCACTTGAGGGTGAACAAGCAGATGGGAGATCTGTGTCTCCTCTCTGTAAATCAGCCTTTCCAATAAAAATAAATCTACTAAAAAATACATTCATGTTAAATTTGGACTTTAATAATGACTTTCTTTTTTTTGTTATAATCTGATAATTAGTATTTTATCATTTTAATTATTAATTGCTTTTAGTATTTTTATTAATTCATTAATTACATTGTATTATGTGACACAGTTTTATAGGTACTTGGATTCTCCCCACCCCTCCCCAAACCTTCCCACCATGGTGGATTCCTCCACCTTGTTGCATAACCATAGTTCAAGTTCAGTTGAGAATCCCCCATTGCAAGCATATACCAAACATAGAGTCCAGCATCTTATTGTCCAGTCAAGTTCATCAGTTTCTTAGGTATACCCTCTCTGGTCTGAAAACAGAGCCAGCAGAGTATCATCCCGATCAATCAAAAGCTCGAACATACCATCAGCGAAAATTTCCATCACCATGGAATTAATTGACATAGTAATGAGTAACCAATATGTTAAAAGTAAATGCGAGTTCTTAACCACTTTCTGTGACCACCTCATTAACATTTCAATTTTAGTTTATACACAACATATAACATATATAACATAACATGTTATACATAACATCATATCATCTTAAATTAAGGCAAACGTGGTATTTAACCTTTTGGGATTGGCTCATTTCCCTTAGCATTATGGTTTCCAGTTTGGCCCATTTGGCCACAAAGAACTGCATTTTGTTTTGTTTAATAGCTGAGTAGTATTCCATGGAGTAGATGAACCCATAACTTTCTTATCCAATCCTCTGTTGATGGGCATTTTGGCTGCTTCCATGTTTTTGCAATTACTGATTGTGCTGCTATGAACATAGGAGTGCATGTTGGTTTCTCATAAAACAAGTGTTCTGGATATATTCCTAGGAGTGCTATTGCTGGATCATACAGTATGTTGATTTTGAGTTGTTTGAATGTTCTCCATACTAATAATGACTTTCAAAAAAGATTTATTTATTTTTACTGGAAAGGCAGATTTGTGGAGAGAAAGAGATACAGAGATAATATTTTCTATCCACGGGTTCACTCCCCGTGTAGCTACAATGGCAGGAGCTGAGCCTAATTGATGCCAAGAGCCTGGAGCTTCTTCTTGGTCTTCCACTCAGGTGGAGGGTCCCAAGGCTTTGGGCTGTCCTCAGCTGCTTTCCCAGACCAGAAGCAGGGAGCTGGATGGGAAGTGGAGCTGCCAAGACAGAAACCTATGCCTATATTGGATTGCAGTGTGTGTAAGGTCCTCACCTTTAGCCGCTAAACCATTACGCCAGGACCCATTTTTAAAAATTCCTAGCAAATAGCCCAGGTGAGAAACTTTTCCTTTTTCATTGTGAATTTGTGTAAAGCAAACAGAAAACAAAGACATGTGGCCTTTAGATTACAATCAGTTAAAAAAAATTTTTTTCCGTAACTTCAGTGACTTTTTCATAAAATTCTTGGCAAATGAAAAAATAAACCCTAATTGTCTAATAATTCCTCACGGAATTAACTTGGACAAATAAATATAGAAATTAAACGGTGTGGTCAGAACCAGTTTCTCTTTCCCGGTTTGCGCGTGCCCAGGGCTCGGGAACAGCCCCTCCGCTCCCTGGGGGGCCTTCGGCTTTCCGAGATCCCTTCTGTCCCACCAAGGCCTGGCCCCTCGTCCAACGGGAAACTTAACAATAGTGACTGTTTATTTTGTAGGTTTTGGAGACGCTCAAGTGCCAGAGAAGAACTTTGAAGTGTGAAAAGATTTCCTGTAACTGAAAGCAAAATGTCGTTTATAGATCCGTATCAGCACATTATAGTAAGTCGTTCCCTGTTTGCCTTCTGCCTGGAGGGGCAGACACATTTCTGTGTGTCAGTGTGGTGGCGCTGGCAGCTGCTGGGTTTGTTACCAAACTCCTCTTGACCTTAGTGTGATCCACGTGGGCGACAGTAGCACAAACTCATCTCTTTTTATCACTGTAAGTTTCTGCAAAAGAGTGGTTGGGAGGGGAATAAACAGCAAGCAACTGCAGCAATACTGAACTTCTATGAGACAACGAAATATATAGTTATTGCACAGCAATTCTGAGCCTGTGTAATTGTTTTCAGTAAAGAGATGAGTAATTTTAAATTGGTATGCAATTTTCCAAACTTCACTAAAAGGGCGCATTTTCTTTTCTGATTAAACAACCACCAGCAAAGCAGAGGAAGGATATAGCCTAGTGGCTAAGATGCTGGTGAAGGTGCTGCCCTGGAGCATCCTGAACCCAGCTTCCTGCTAAAGCAGATGTGGGGAGGCAGGGGTGGTGGTCCCTGGAGTAGGCTCCTGCCACCTGCTCGGGAGTCATGGACTGAGCTCTCCAGTCGCTGTGGGCGTTTGCGGGAGGAGGGAGGAGATGACCCAGGAGGCCAGGGCTCTCTCTAGGTGTCCTGGCCCCCTGCCTCTTCAAATAAGTAACAGCAGAGATCTCCTTGAGACTCACTTAGGCTTATATGGATTAAAAGTTCATTATATAGATATTGAGAAATAACCCACAATACCATTTTTACATATAAAGTATAGATGTCTGTTGAACTGATAGTTTATCATTGTGATAAGTCCTTTGTTATCTATAATGATGCATTTGTTTTAAATTTTGCTTCATCTTTTATTAATATACCCCCTCTTGTTTCTATAGTGTATGCATCCTTTTACTTTCAGTCAGTATTTTCTTCATGTAAAAGAGTGAGTTTTATTAAACTCATAGAATCAAGCTTTCCTTTTTATTTACTTGTTAATTTGAAATTCAGAGAGAGACAGAGAGAGAGATGGATAGAGATCTGCCACTTACTGGTTTACTCCACAGATGCCAGTAAAGCTGGTGTGGACTAGCACAGAGCCAGGAGTTAGGGACTCAAGATCTGTCCTGAGGTGGCAGGGACCCCATCCCGGAGCCATCATTTGCCCTCTCTGAATGTACATTAGCAAGAGCGGAGCCGGGCCTCAAACCTCGGCTCCTGTAAGTCACGTGCACTTCCCAAGAGTGGCCTTAACCACTGTACCCAACACCCGTTCCATGCTTTCCTTATACAAACACTGTGAGAACATTTTTTTTAAGTAACATACTACACTCCTTTCATAACCGTAATTTCTGTGGATTAATTAAATGAAATTGGCTTCCCTTGAATTGGTTTCATAGTAGTGAAGTGTGTCTGTGTCTCCGACATGGATGCTTCTTTAATCCCTTGCTCGATCACCATGTCAGAGGTGAGCAGCTGTTCTAACTCTCAGAGTTGCCAGTTGTTGGGTAGCCCGACATCTTTCAGGCTGGCTGACTTGGCATGGGCCACTCAGTTTTCTGCTTTAGTAGGACTTTTATATTGAAAATCATATATAAGATCAGAATGTGCGTGAGAATCCAACTACATGCACTGCTTCAAAGCTCTGCTCTGACGCCTCTGCTTACCGATTTTGTTAACTACAATTAAACAGCTGGGCTATAGTAACTACCCGTGTGACATCATAAGATGGCGACACACGCAGACCAGCCCTCCACATATCCATTATCACTTTAGGTTTCCCGCCTCAGAAGCACACACAGTTAGTGTTTGAGTTCAGAGCCCTTTAAAATGACAAGGATCACTTTTGTTCCTTCTTCCTGCTGTGAATATGGAACAAGCATTGTGCTCATGGTTAAGAGTCCGTTGTTTTATGACACGACTCCTGCTCTGGCTTCATAGAAATACGGCTTTCACAGTAATGGGGGTGAGCGCAGTCCATCCAGGGTGTTGGTACGAAAGCAAGACGAAGGGAGTGGAGCCCGCTAGCCAGTTCTGAGCAGTTTGGACCAGCTGGGCCAGCTGATGGGACCCGCCTCCAGCAGAGAAAACTCCACTGCTATTCCCCACAGCTGGGACGGAGTGCTGAGTGGCAAAGGTTTGCAGCCCGCCTCCTGTGCCGGCTCCTACGAGGGGGCAGAGTGTGCAGGACCTCGTGCGTAATGGGCTTCGCTGTTCTGTGCCTGGAGTTGGACTTTCCAGCCTGAAGATATCTGCACCTTTAGAATTGGGTTATTTTTTAAGACTAGAGACATCTGCTTTAAAAGACACGGTCAATATGAAATGTTGATAGAAATTTCCCCTTTTTTCCCCTAGAGCAAGAAAACTCGGTCTGTTTTTAGCACCTGTGAGCCATGGCAGGTCTCCCTGCCACACACACACACACACATACACACACACACACACACACACACACACACACACACACCCACCCCAGAGGCTGTCAGTCACAGGGGTGTGCTAGTGTGACTACCTGCCAAATAAAGTAGAAGCGTCTTTAGGAAACACCATAGAACAGCTGATAATTTTTTCCAAAAAATGTGGAAAGGCTGCATTCCAGATGATCATGGTAACACAAACAAAGAGACAAAAGTCAAGGAGCCAGTATTGAGTGACAGTCTCATCTTACTTGCTACGTGCTCAGGAGCACTCGGCCCTTCTGGCGAGCGGTGTGAGTAGTTCCTGGTGTGTCTGCTTCACCGGGCTCCCATAAATAGGAAATTATTGTTTGCACAGAAGTTTCTTTCGAAACCTGGCCATGTAAGATATTTCCAGGGAACTCACAAGGTGAGATCTGGAAATATGAAACACGACGTTGGCCAAGCGGCAGCGCTGTGCACAGCCAGCAGGTGTGGAGGCACTGGGCCCTGGCTTTGCCGTCCACTGATGTAAGTAGGCAAGAGGAAGGCTCGTGCCTCAGTTAGGTTTCTCCAGTGGAAGAGAACTGGAAGGAGGTATTAATTCATTAATTATGCGGGATTAGCTCCCTTGATGATGGAGACTGAGAAGTCCCAGGAAGTGGCTTCTCAAGCCAGCACCCTGGGAGAGAAGGCACATGGGTAACACACTCAGAAGAGCCCGGGCTGCCCATGAGAGGGGTAGGCTTTGGGAGGCGGAGGGGTACCCTGCTTCCTCCTCCACCTGCTCTGCTCTGCTCAGATCATTCCCAGGGACCCCAGGCAGTCCCCTCGGTGAGGTCTCTGGTCCCAGTGCTAGTCCACCCCACAGGCACACCTGGGCACCATGTGGCATGTCAGAGTAACTCACACGTCCCTAGAAGATCATTACATTTTTATCTTTCTGTTTAACAAAGAAAACCTTCTTAGCCATTTTGTGTGGTTTCCAGTTCCACGCACTCCTGTTTCAGTTTGACGTTCAAATCCTTGCCCTCCATACATAGTCTCCAGCTGCTGTTGGACCGCTCTGTTTTGTGCCTGCCAGTGGATCAGGCGGGCTTGTAGCCTTGGCCTTTCGTCACCTCACTTCCTGACCGTGTTTGATCATACACTGAACGTTAAAATGGACAATTCTTCGACACTGTTCTTTCAGAGAGCTTCAGGTCTTCTTCAGGGAGCCGGCAGCCTGGGACAGCCCTCACCCCAGCTTCAGGCCCGCTGTTTTCTCTGCAGCCTCCACGGGAGACAGCAGTGTGGCCCACTGGGATCTTTACCCTGAAACTCCCAGCCTTCCCACTTCCGGGTCAGCAGGTACCCCAGGACAAAACCAAGCCCACGGCCCTTGGTTGCTATATTTTTGAACTTTGTCCTGGTGGGTCACATCTTTAACCTTGTTATGTCTTTGCTACCTTGAGGCATGCATTCCTTTGTTGTTGTTGTTGTTTTAATACCATTATCAAGCTTTTTATCTTCAGTGGGAGGTAGTCATTCAGATTTTTTTCCTGCTATTTTCAGCCTGTGGAATATCTGTCTACTGCATTTAGTCAGGTGTGCCTCCAGATAAGCCCAACAATATTGGCAATTGTCCCATTTTATAGGATTTCCGTTTAGTGTGATCAGCTTGGATTTACACTGAGGAGTGTGTTAGTCCTCTATTCGTGGCCAGAACGCTGGGTTTCCGGCCAAGTTCATGCAGGTTCTCCTGGCTTGTGGATTCCACCGCTCACTGAATGAGACAATCAAATGCTGAGGATGGGCGTGGGAACATCTCATTTCACTTCATATCATCGTCATAGGAGTAACAGTCCTGACTGTGTGAAATACTGAGGTCTTTTTTCAGCTCCCTACAAATAATCAATTCACTGTTAGAAAGATACTGGCGGTTGGTTACATGAATACTATCTGACAGATGGGAAAACCAAGTCAGAAAATCTGGAAATCGGGGATTAAAAAAAAATGGATACGTTGTTGAAATGTTCATCTTACATGTGTATGTAGCTGTGTGCCTTTTCCTGATTGCTTTAGAAAAAGAACATGTAAGGCAACAAAAAGTTTTTAAAACAGGAGTAGTTTGGGATTTGCTGGCCGTGAGCGCTTAGTGTCCCCCACCCACAGCCTCTTCCATGTCTGTAGGGATTGGTGGGGAAGCTCCCCGATGCACTTGGCTGTTCATGTGTCTAACAAGCTACTCCAGACGAGAGCGGGCCTTGCTTCCGGCCCTTGCTGCCTTGGCCAGGTGCCGCCTTGGCTCGAGGAGAGAGTAGGATCTTCAGGAGTACGGAGGTTGCAAAGGCTCAGGTTCCAATGTCTTTTTATGCTGTTGCAACTGTTTCATTACCAACCGATTAGAATCTCTCTCTTTGTAACTTGGAGGTGCAGCAGTCACGGTAGACTTAAGCAAGTAATAAGCATTTTAGAGTTAAGCTGTCCACATCAAATATTTTCTTGTATTAATTTTCCCACAAAAGAGCATTATCTGCGATCTTCATTAAAGGAGGACTTAAAATCTTACTGCAGGGCATAGCCTAGTAGCCTAGTGCCTGAAGTCCTAGCTTTGCCTGTGCAGGATCCCATATGGGCACCAGTTCTAATCCCGGTGGCCCTGTTTGCCATCCTGCTCTCTGCTTGTGGTTTGAGAAAGTGGACATGGATGGCCCAAAGCCTTGGGACCCTGCACCCACGTGGGGGACCCGGAAGAAACTCCTGGCTCCTGGCTTCAGATTGGCTGAGCTCTGGCCATTGCAGCCACTTGGGGAATGAATCCTTGGACGGGACTTCCTCTCTGTCTCCCCTCCTCTCTATATATCTGCCTTTCCAATAAAAATAAATAAATCTGTAAAAAATCCTACTGTAATGCTTGCAAGTGACAGCTTTGTTGTATGTGGAAGAGAATGTCAAAGTGAAGTTCTATTTTTCCTATAATGATGTCTGCTAGAGCCAACCAACCCTGTGGCCAAATTAGGTGTTTGGAGCATTCATTTGTGTACATAGCCAACCCATGACTGAGAAGTCTTAAAGCAAGTGAGATAACATCGCAAACTATAAATCCTGTTGATGATCCTTTGAAAAATGTTGGGGACTGTTAGCACAGCGTCTGTGCTGTTAATTGTGTTAGAATGGAATTCTACACTAGGAAATGAAACTGAAAATAAGATTCTAATCACAAAAAGCATCATTATTGATGTTTGACTTCAATGGAACTGTAGCTTTGAAACATCCCTGAGCTGCGTTTGAAGTTGCGTGTGGTTGATTTGGGGGATCATGATCTCTGGGTTCAGTACTAAGGCTCTGAACTCTCTGTTTTGCTCACAGTCTTTAGTTTTAGTTTGAGGTAAAATTAGACATTGATAATTGAGCAGAGGAAACCACCCCCCAGCATTTTCGTGTAGACTCCACCTTGTCTTCCATTGGATTTGACTTATAATTGTTTCATTAATTCTGCAAGTGTCAGTAGACCTTCATGCAAGTTAGTAAAATCATCAAATTGACTAGGTGCAGACGGACTGGCAGTTTTTCACAGTTGCCAATCATCTTAGCTACAGGCATAAATATAACTGTACAGGATGAATTTTGTACAGTAGTAATTGCCTAATGACTTGGAACTTGTAAATGTGGCAAGACAGAGGGTCTTGGGTTCCATTATGGAAAAGATTATGGACGAAGCGAGACAAAGTAAGATAATCCAAGACCTGAAGGAAAAACTGACTCTTGGTGACTAAGTCAGTGGATTGGGCTTTGATTTGACATCTCAATTGAAATATGGCATCTCTCTGTGCCAGCTGCTGACTGTCATGGCCCTGAGTCAGTGGTTTTCCCTGGGGAGCACGGGCTGTGGATTCAGTCATACTATTTCCTCTGGCACAAGTCCCGAGCTGTAACAAAAATCTCACTGTGCAAGTCAGAACCGAGCGCTGTCTGCACAGGCTGGAAGTTCCGTGTAGCATGAACATAGTGGCCACTTGGTCATTTACTGTGAACAGCACGAGGGCTCCGTCAGTTCCAATCAGAAGAGTAGAATCGAGGCTGATGCAAATGAAAACAAGTCAAGAAAAGGACAGCTAAGTGGATTTATAGGAAATAACTCAGTAGGTCTTTAGATCAATCATGCAGGTTACAAACTATATTATAACCATAAGTATACTGTTTTAATAAGTGGTGACATTTTATTATTATGAAAGTTACAAGTTTTGGCATTATTATTATCTAAGTAACAAAAAATGTAGGAAGAATAAAGGCACTAGATTATAATAAAGTTTACCAATTTAAAATCTGAGTTATTAGGAAATTAATTTTTCAAATTTTAATCACCTATAAATATAAATAATGACATGAATATAATAGCATTGTTTAAAAGATGAAATGAGCCTTGGAATCTAATAGCATATGTAGTATAGGGTTCATAATCAATGAGTCTTGCTGTAACAGTTAATAAACACATAACATATGAATATATTTATAATGATTTTAAAAATTTAACATTAAATAATAAAGCCTGTCTCATAATTTTATGTTACAACAGACTGTTGAGGCACTTGTAAATCCATGTAGTTTGAGACATTCTCTGATATTTGAAAATTCATGTGTTCATCTAAACCTAGTTTTAGGACATGGTATAGACACGTGGGAAGGGAAGCAGTGTTATATACAATTATCAGTTCTTAGAAGGTCTCTTCAGTGGCAGACACTAAATCTCCACTGGAGCGTTCAAGGAATTTTTTCATTGTGTTTCAGGTCTCATTGTTTCTCTGGATTCTTTTGTTCTTGCATGTGACTGTCCATCTGAAGTAGCACCACTTTAAAGAAAAGGATACCTGTCCCCTCATAAAGTTGTTCCTTGGCAACCAGCCGACTCGGAGTGTCTGTTTTTGGATTCTCTTCCTTCCGTTCATCTACTTGTCTTTTTTTCCTCCTGCCAACACTTCTTGGTTACTACAGCTTTAGATTGTTTCTAAATCAGGTAATGTCAGTTCTACAACTTTGTTACTCTCCCTCAGTTTTGCACTCATTATTGTTGACCTCTGTAAATTGTCAAGTCAGCTTATCATCCTTACCAACTAGGTTACTGTGATTCTGGTTGGTGCAGTTTTGAATCCATAGATCAAATCAAGAACAACTGATGGGCCCAGCACGGTAGTCTAGCAGCTAAAGTCCTCACCTTGAACGCACCGGGATCCCATATGGACGCCGGTTCTAATCCCGGCAGCTCCACTTCCCATCCAGCTCCCTGCTTGTGACCTGGGAAAGAAGTCAAGGTGGCCCAAGGCCTTGGGACCCTGCACCGGTGTGGGAGACCTGGAGGAAGTTCCTGGCTCCTGGCTTTGGATTGGTGCAGCACCGGCCATTGTGGTCACTTGGGGAGTGAATCATTGGACGAAGATCTTCCTCTCTGTCTCTCCTCCTCTCTGTATATCTGACTTTGCAATAAAAATAAATAAAATCTTTAAAAAAAAAAAAGAAGAGCTGACATTCTTGATTGTGTTGCAACTTCCTGTGCGGCAGCGTGGCTTGTCATTCCGCTTACTCTGATTGAGTTCTTCGATTTCTCCCCATCTCTCATGGAGTTTTGCTAATGTAGCTCTTGTATATATTTTACTGAATCTATTACTGCTAAGTGTTTCATTTCTGGGGATGCTAACAGAAACTATATTGCCTTTAGAATTTTAGCTCCCACTTGTTTATTACAAGTATGTGGGAAAACAATTGGATTTTATACTAATTTTATAGTATAAAATTCTTAGTTCCAATTTTTTAAAAAATTGCATTGGTCTGTATACGTGGATAATTTCATCTGCAGATAAAGCTAGTTTTATTTCTTCCTGTTCCTCCTGACTCAGTTCTGGGAAGGAATGATGGAGTGACAATCCTACCTCACTGGACTTTTGCATCCATCTAATGTCTCCTCGTTAGGTGGCGTGTTGACTTATACGTGTTTTGAATATGTTCTTCAACTTGAACACATTCCTTTATGGTCGTAGTTTGCTGGAGGTTCACATTAAACAGATGTTTAATTTTGTCAAATTCTTTTAATATAGCTATTGACATTATTATGTGTTTTTTCTTTAATCTGTTGACATGATGCTCTAAAACTCAAGTCTTTTTCTTAGTTAGCCTGGGTTACCTTATCAATTTTGTTGGTCTTCCCAAAGAACTGACTTTGATTCTATTAATTTTCTCTTTTTTCCTGGTTTTAATTTTTATTTCTTCTCTAATTTTTACTACTTTTCTTCTGCTTACTTTGAATTTCACTTGCTTTTCTTTTTCTAATCTACTAGCATGGAAGCTTAGCTTACTGACTTTAGAGTTTTCTTCTTTTAAATTATGTGTGTTCAATGTTACATATTTCCTGTAAGTGCCACTTTCACTACTTCAGATGCTCATCAATCGGTGTGTCCTTTTTACACTTCTTAAAGTACTCACTTCTCAGGCCTGCTGTGGTAGCCTACTGGCTAAAGTCCTCACCTTGCATGTGCAGGATCCCATATGGGCACCGGTTCCAAACCTGGCGGCCCCTCTTCCCATCCAGCTCCCTGCTTGTGGCCTGGGAAAGCAGCTGAGGACGGCCCAAAGCCTTCGGACCCTGCATCCACGTGGGGGACCTGGAAGAAACTCCTGGCTCTTGGTTTCAGATCGGCTGAGCTCTGGCCGTTGTGGTCACTTGGGGGGTGAATCAAGGGACAGAAGATCTTCCTCTCTGTCTCTCCTCCTCTCTATATATCTGACTTTCCAGTAAAGATAAATAAGTAAAAAAAAAAATGCTCACATCTCAGTGTTGAAAGAATGTTAGTCACTTTCTCAGACAGTGGTGGGTTTAGGCCGGTGGAGAAGCCTCCTGGGTTCAGTGAGGCCTGCCTCACTGCGATTGAGACAGAAAACACCTGAGCTTTGTGGACCTAGTAGGCTCTCCCGTTGCTCTGAGAACTTGGGGTGCCTACTTCCGTTTTCTGTTTTAGTGAGATAGATTGTCTGATAACTCATTTCCATTCAGGTGAGGTGTTGACAAAAGCCCACTATCTGCTAATAGTTATTATGACCTGCAATCTATTAGGCCAATAGAGATGTCTAATGCTACACTCACGGTATATAATGGATTCATTCACCAGCAACAGCGAAAACAAACAAACTCAATGAGGCAAATGTCTTCCTCTGAGTTGGCCTTCCCAAGCCAGGGTGCCTGAGTATAAAGCCCGATTGTGTTCCCAGGATGCCTGATTTACATTTTTTTCCTAAGCACTGGGCAAACCTGACAGCGAAGTAGGGCCAGCAGTTGAGCTAATAATTGAACCTGTGCGACATTTTAAAGACGGATTCAAGCTCTCAATAATTCCGCGGTGGGAGAGGCATCGGGTCAGCATGTTCCTGGTATGTGTGTTGCCGGTTGTCTGTGTGTGTATGTGTGTGTGTGTGTCTGTTTTCAACGACAGCCATGTCCATGAGTCTCCAGGGCCAAAGCTCATCTTAAACCGCCTGTTGTTTGTTTGCAGGTGGAGCACCAGTACTCCCACAAGTTCACGGTCGTGGTGTTACGTGCCACCAGAGTGACAAAGGGTGCCTTCGGGGATATGCGTAAGTGCGTTCTTGCTTTACTGTCAAAATGGCTCTGCGGTTTGCTTGGCTTGCTCTGGTTCCTTGAGAGCAAGGGGCTGTCCCTTCCTCAAATGTGGTTTTCTCTGTGTAGCTCTTGGAGTGACAGAATTCCGACCAGCGTTCTGACGCAGCGTGCTGTCAGAACCACACTTCCCCAAGGCTGTCCATGAGCTGTGAACACTTGCAGTCACACAAAAGGACTGTCACGTGACATATAGATTTCTGGAATTCGGAGAGTTTCTGTGTGATTCTATTTTGAGAAGAGTGCTGAGTCAAGGCCTCGACAGGCCGGAAGTGATTATGTATAGGGTTAGAACAGGCGGCCGCCCTTCTCGCGCCTTCGCATGCGCAGTGTGTGAGGAGTGGCTGGAGAAGCTAGTCCATGCCCGAGACTCAGAGCTACAGCCTGAGGTCAGAGGTCACTGTTGCATTAACTGCTTGGCAGACTTTGTCATGCTTTAAGAAAGTTTCCTTTGTTAATCTTACAGTTCAGATGACTAGGTTCATGGAGGTGGAATTGCAAAGAAAATGGGTGAATATCATGATGATAAATTTGGTGAACCTTTAGAGTATTGCCAAAGTACAGAAATGGGGGTTTTAACTCCCCAAATGTGTCTCACAGAAAGAAAGGGATTGTGATTTCTCAGTAGGGGAAATGAGGAAGGAGTTGAAAGTAGCCAAAGGGGCGTATCCCAAGCAGGGAGGAGAGCAGGTGCGCCTGGGGGCTGGAGCCACCCGTGCTGCCCAGGTGCAGCGCCAGGATGTGACAGGAGGACAAAGACCCGCGAGGACCGGGGCTAGCCCTGAGACTAAGAGCAAGTGGGGTGACTGGATCTTCATATCAGGAAGGCTTTGGCTGTTCTGTGCTTGTCAGACTGGTGGGGTGTGAAATGTGACAAATAGCTTGAGTTTGTTTCCAAGGAGCAAGAGGGACTGGAGCTTGTAATGGCTGGGGAAGGCCCCTGCGCAGGGAGGAGGTGCGCTCTGCTCCAGCCTTCCGGGACTACAGGGTATGCAGCAGGGGGGAAGCCGGGAAGTGAGGGCAAAAGGAGAGGTGAGTTCGCAGAGCCGGGGCCTCCATGGGAGCAAGGGTAGCGCTCAGAGCTCTGTGTCCTGAGCTCCAGCTCAGACATGACCCCTCCTTGGCGGAGGCTTCCTCGGGCTATTCCTACTTCGGTTTCATGATACCTTGAGTTTTCTTCATTGAAAGAAGTCATTTCCCCTTGAACTTGAGCAAAGCCACAGACAGGTCTTACAGCCAGAAAGGCCACACTGTTAGAAAAGCCACACACTAGGTCACCAACTGCCCAGGCTTGCAAAAGAGAGGCCTAATTTGCCTTTATCAACAAAGCACTAGTTAGCAGCAGCTCTGGTTCCTGCGCCTTCCTTGTTGAGTTCTGTCCAAGTTCAGGGCTTGGCTGCTCAGGAGGAACCTCAGGCCGAGCGCTGTGGCGCTCCGAGGCTCAGGTGCGTCGTGGGGTTACCTTCCTCCCAGGTAGTACAGTGCAGTAGGACTGTCTCAGGTGGGAGTCAGTTGGCAGGGTGAAAGGGAGCCATGCTGTGCGTGTGGCACACTGCTTGAGAAATGAGGAGCGACCTTGAGCTGTCCGCATTCTGAGGCACTTGGTGCTGTCGGTGGGGAATTTGAGCTGTGTAGGTCAGTGTTAGTAACAGAGGTTATGCAGTAAGCCCAGGCAGGGGCATTTGCAGCCCTTCTTCAAAGATATAGAACAGGCCTGTGAATCCAAGAGAGGCTGGAGCAGGGTGTGTGACGTGCAGGCCACTCGGCCCAGGCAGCCTCCGCTGCAGCCCCTGTGCGTGGGCACTTGCCTGTACTCCCAGCTCGCTGCTTCGTCTTGGTGACGTGAGGATTCGGACCTACATGAGGTGGCTTCCAGTGGTTGGTACTTAACTAGATGTAAAAGATAATGTAAATGGTGAAGTCCCTTCACGTGCCTGGAAGATAGTAAGTGCCCAGGCAACGTGACTGGTTCTTATTAACGTGACTTCACCCGTCAACATAAAAAGATATTTATTTCTTGAACAGTATCTTTACTTGACCCAAAGACTCCTTTTTTTTTTTTTTTCCAGCAATCTGTGCCCTGGCATAACTCTGTTTTTTTTTTTTTTTTAAAGATTTTATTATTATTGGAAAGCCGGATATACAGAGAGGAGGAGAGACAGAGAGGAAGATCTTCCATCCGATGTTTCACTCCCCAAGTGAGCCGCAACGGGCCGGTACGCGCCAATCCGATGCCGGGAACCAGGAACTGCCTCCAGGTCTCCCACACCAATGCAGGGTCCCAATGCATTGGGCCGTCCTCGACAGCTTTCCCAGGCCACAAGCAGGGAGCTGGATGGGAAGTGGAGCTGCCGGGATTAGAACCGGTGCCCATATGGGATCCCGGGGCTTTCAAGGCGAGGACTTTAGCCACTAGGCCATGCTGCCGGGTCCATAACTCTGTTTCTTAACTTGGAGACAAGAGATTGTCATTCCGAATTTCTGTGTTGAGCAAGTTGTTGCACCCTTCCCTGTCAGCTTGAGATAACCAGGAGGTAGAATGGTGCCCCGCTGGTAAGCTTGCTGAGAGGCCTGGGCGCAGTTCCCTCCGGCAGGTGTCCCAGTTGCCTTTAGCACTTGCTGTGTCGCAGGGCTATCATGTGCTTGTGACACAGGGCCGTGGCTTGCCCGTTTCCTGAAGAGTTAGTGTTGAGCCCCAAGTCTGCCACGGTAGCAAGAACTCAGGGAATATTGAATTGATTAGTGGAATACAGGAATGTATAGCTATTACTTTGTTTTTAAAGATTTCTTCATTTATTGCCTTACTACAAAAAAATTAAAAAATAAATTTATAATCTATGTTTTGGTATATTACAAATGGCTCTGGTATTTCTGTCCACTATTAACTAGATTTTTTCCCAAGGTTCAACGTACGTAAAATTATAATACTCTTGGATTGATTTAGCAAATATTTCCTTAGATGAATTATGCTGTCAAATTCTTACTTTTATTAATGATAAAAGTATAGGCTACTGGCTTATAGCTACTTTCTTCCTTATAGTATTTTTTTCTGCTTTAAATTAGTCTTTAGGTTTTGATTGTGCATGAGCTTTAGTTTACTGTCAGTTTTGGAATTTTTTTCAGTATATGCCTAAATTTTTAAAAATTCTGAGTAAAATTAAATTATTTCTCAATGGAGTCTTCATGGGAGATAATTTCAGAATGAGTCAAGTGTATCACATGTTTACTCTGTATCTCATATTTTGTGTTTTCTGTGTAATATAGAAGTGTGATGTGTTGGGAGCACTTCAGTTCCTCATTCACTTTGAACATGGTGCAGTTTATAAAATCAACAAATAATCCTTTCCCTATTTCAGTTACACTAGAAGCTCAAATTTGTGTACTAGTGTTTTAGGTCTGATGACTGTGGTAAATAGTATTATTCTGTGATGTGCCCGTTGTTTTGGAGCCACTGAAATACGCACAACTGCGTTCCAATAGCGTGTTCAGCAGTAATGCCTTAAAGGGAGTGATTAAAGTTTGTATTTAAAAGTTAGAAAGAGCTGTTAGGGAAAAGTCAGTATTTCCAGATTAAATTTGGAACTGAGGTTAATAAATGAGAAATATATGCATACAATGACATAAGACTTAGTGAGGGTAATATGGATTTTTTTCTCTAAAACCTTTTTAATACAAAGGGAGAAAATTGGTATGAATAGGTGCATTATGAATGATAAATGCAATTTTTTTGGAGTTGTGGGGAAAGGAAACTGAAAGACTCCAACTGATTGTCCCCTTTGTTTTCCAAGGGAAGTGTGAGTCCTACTTAATTCCTCAACTGAGGAGTAGTGATTATAGCAGGTGACCTGGAAAATGGCAAAAGTTTGGGCAGCCATCTGAAGAATTAAAAAATAATAATAATAATAGAGAAGAATTACTATGCTTTAGACAAAGTTAAGAACTAAAAGGTTATTGAACTAAGCTAAAGTAGCCAATAGCAAATATTCGTTTCTTCTCAGAATTACTTAAATATACATACTTACTTTTAAAATCTAAAGACATGAAAAGCTATTGGACAAACTGATACTTGAGGGGTCCAAGGTCTCTTGGAGATCGGAAGGCATTGCAGTGGTCCGAGTGGGCCACAAGCCACATTGCCTTCCCTTCATCGCCGCCATCCGGGTAAGTCTGCGTGCTCATCAGGCACTGGGAAATGGTCAAGCAGTGGGCAGGCAGGAATACGGCAGAGTTTGGGCTATCTCAGAGGACTCGGTAAAAACTGTATTTCAACGTCAACCGTCAACCGAGTTGAATTTGATAGACTCAGAAAACAATACCAGAGCTCCATTGTGAGGGGGCAGCTGTATTTGCAGGGCAACTGGCTCAGATGCAAACATGGAGTGCCTGAAAGACAGCAAAGCAAAAGGAGACTAGAATTGCCCAAGGAAAATGGGCCAGACAAAAACTCTAGCTTCAGTTGGGGTCCTAAGTACAGGAGTAGACAAGAAACGGACTAAACCACACAATGATTTCGATAAATTATGAGTAAATGTATTCTGTAGAAGGAGCCTCTGTACTCTCTACCTGCCAGGACAGATCTAACTCATCCAGAATTCTTTACAAAAAGTTAAAACACACCAAAGATAAAATCCGGAAGTAAGAAATACCTCTGCAACTTTAGATATGATCTTTAATATAACCAAGAACAATATGTTCCAGAAAGTAGATGACAAACCTTGAGTACTTTTCCAAGGAGCAAGATGTTTATAAAAGATTCGAGTGTAAAATTTAGAAATAAAACATATAATAACTGAAGTTTAAAACTGCGTCTAGGGCCCGGCAGTGTGGCCTAGCAGCTAAAGTCCTCGCCTTGAACGCACCGGGATCCCATATGGACGCCGGTTCTAATCCCGGCAGCTCCACTTCCCATCCAGCTCCCTGCTTGTGGCCTGGGAAAGCAGTTGAAGATGGCCCAAAGCCTTGGGACCCTGCATTGGTGTGGGAGACCTGGAGGAAGTTCCTGGCTCCTGGCTTCAGATTGGCGCAGCACCAGCTGTTGCACTCACTTGGGGAGTGAATCATTGGACGGAAGATCTTCCTCTCTGTCTCTCCTCCTCTCTGTATATCTGACTTTGTAATAAAATAAATAAATCTTTTAAAAAAAAAACTGCATCTAGAGGGATCTACTATAGCTAGGAGTTGGAGAGATCATCGGTGACCCTAAAAACAAAGCCAGAGAAAATATCCATGCTGAAACGGAGAGGACAAAAAGACACACAAAGAAAGAGAGAGAGACTCACTCCCCATGCCTGTGAGACCTGGTGCTAGGCTGGGGCGAGTTGGAAGCCAGGAGGACCACCCCGGTGTGCCATGTGGGAAGCAGGAGCCCATCTGGCTCGGTCGTCCTTGCTGTCTCCCAGCATCTGGATTTGTAGACATCTGGAGTCAAAAACTAGATCCGGGACCTGAGCTCAGGACGCTAGTGTGAGCTGTGGGCATTTTAACCTGCAGGGTGAATGCCTGATTTAAGCTTGTGTTTTTAAATTGTATGTACAAGTTCACTGTGCCCAAGTTTTTAAAAGCGCAGGTTTCCAAGCCCAGGCTGCAGGACGTGATGACACAAGGGTCTTGTATTCTGAATGCACACTTAGATTAGTGAAAGTGGTTAAGGGAATTACATTTGGAGAAACAGTGTTTCAAGTTCCCCTTCATGGGGGCATAGCTATTTAGATTGATGCTTGGAGGGGAAATCATTTTGCTGTTTGTCGTAAAAATCATATTGGAGTACTGATCATCTTTACTTTAAGCAAAGAGTTTAAATCTCTACTGAATGAAATGGGACTGAGGAAGCAGATAAGAAATATTTAAGATAGAATTTGAGGTACGGAGAGGGATGTTTTAGCCCAGAGGGTTAAGCTATCTCGTGCAACAACAGCATGCCATATGAGTGCTCGTCTGAGTCCTGCCCGTTCCACTGCTGGTCCAGCTCCCTACTTAATAATATGCCTGGAGAGCAGCAAGTCCATAGGCCTCTGCCACTCACTTGGGAAACCCAGATGGAGGTCCAGGCTCCTTCAGCCACTTGGGCAGTGAACCAATGGATGAAAGATCCTCTCTCTCTCTCCCTCCCTCCCTCTCTCTCTTTTCTGTCACTCTGCCTTTCAAATCTACCTATCTGTGTATCTGTATGCACAAATGTATACACACACGCACATTCATATATACAAATATGTATGTGTGTGTGTCTAAAGAAATTGGGGTACCGAAGCTGCCATCATTTCCCATCCCAGATCGTGTAGCAGTACTCGGACAGAGCTGGGAGTGAGATCTCTTGTTACTTCAGGAAAGTCACTCCTTAAATCATTGACGTTTATGAGCGAATTTCCAACCACAGAATCGTGAATCTATTTCTGGCGCATGTAGCTTCATGTCCTCTTTATGGGAATATAAAAGACATGTGTGCCACACCCTCAAGCATTTTTGTTTGTCAAGATTTAGATAAAAGAATGGGATGTAAGAGGGTTTCTGCCCACTCACTACAATTCTGCTTCCCCGCCTGTTGGCTGGGGCTGAGCCTGTGACTCAGCCTCTGATTGTCCTGTAGGTGTTACTCACGATGCCATGGAGCAGATATACGGGAGGGAAACAAATTCTTACTTTTGACTCTTTTTTCCCCCTAATGCATTTCTAGGAATTTACCTAAAGGCAGCACTAGACCATGCTGGCAAAATGGGCCCTTCGTGCTCTGTGCAGCTGCCTGTTTTAGCTTTGCTCCCATGCCAACGAGAATGCAGCCCGGAGGTAGAAGGGGACCTGGGTACTGCTTGCATTCCTCTTGCTTTAAAATGCCTTGAAGCTGTTCTTCATCCTGCAGCGTCTGTTACTGCCTCTCTTGTTGCTTAGTTCATCCAGATTAGCACGATGCAGATTGCTGTAGCAAAGTTTCCCACTGACCGGCATCCTTCCGCACCCTAGCTTTGCAGTTCCTGGCTAATGAAAGCAAGAAGAGTAACTAGAGCAATAGTCACTCCAGACCAGCTGCGTAGAATATTGACATTATTTTAAAGTAAAAATAGATGCAAAGGGGCTTGGCGTGGTAGCCCAGTGGCTCAAGTCCTCGCCGTGCATGTGCTGGGATCCCAAGTGAGCGCCAGTTAGTGTCCCGACTGCCTCGCTTCCCCTCTAGCTCCCTGCTTGTGGCCTGGGAAAGCAGTAGAGGGCGGCCCAAAGTCTTGGGACCCTGCACCCACCCAGTCTAGTGGGAGGCCCAGAAGAAGCACCCTGGTTCCTGGCTTCATTATCAACTCAGCTCTGGCTGTTGCAGCCACTTGGGGAGTGAGCCAGTGGATGGAAGATCTTTCAGTCTCTCTTCTCTGTAAATCTGGCTTTCCAACAAAAGTCAATAAATCTTTTAAAATAAATAGATAAACGCTAAGAAATGAAAGTGACTGGCTTCTTCTGCTGTTTTGACACAGAAAGCCGTTGCGCAGCCTTGTTTCCATGATGCGTTCCTTATCTCGTCTGAGTTCTAGTATGCTGGAACGCATGACTTGTTGAGGATCTGAGCAGGCTGGGCAGCCCCCCGTCTCCCTGCTGGGCTCACGCGGCTCCAGCCTGCTCAGCTCTTCCTTATCTGGTTCTTCCCAACGAACCATGCCTTTCTGCTTTCTCTTCCTTGTTTGGGCCAAAAAAGACCTCTCCCTCCTCTTACTCCAACATTCAAACGGAGATCTAGTTTCAAAAGACAGTTCCTCCCCCCACCCCCCGGAGGCCTGACCTCATTTTTGTGCAATCATCCGAGTGACTGAGTGACTAGTCAGCGGCATAGTGTACCTGCTTGTCTCCAGGTTACCTGGCCTCTAAAATTAGATATTAGCATTTGACTCACTTCCATAATTTGGATCTGCTGTTTGGGGCTTGGCCTGCTATCAAAGCCGCATTGCCCTTTGACGGGCAGTTCCTGGCATGTGGTGGGCACTCACATATTTGGTGAGTGAGTGAACGGTGTTTACCATCTGCGTGCCTCCCCTTCCCACGCACTTCATGTGTTTCAGATTGACTTTCACTTGGCTTGGCTTTCTCTGGCATTTCTGGGAAACAGATAAACAAGAGCCTTGGCCCCATGAGAGTGAACTGGTCTTATAGGCGAGGCAGGCTATGCATTTTTCACTTAATCTGAAGAGTCCATTGAACAATGCCCTTGAAGTCACGTATTTCCCCACTTGCTCTGCCCAACCTGTCCCTTTGTTGCCTGCTGCAATCCTGAGGGCTGCAGAGTTGAGGGACTCTCAGGGCAGAGCCACAGCCTCTGGTTGCCGTGTGGCTGTTACCTCGCAGCCTGTCCTTTGCTCCTTGGGCCCTGCTCCCCTTGCCATGCTTCCTACTCAGACTTCCTATTTGCAGTTGGTCTTCTGTGGGTCGGCTGAGAGATGCCGTGCTGGCATCAGTAAGAGCTGCAGTTGTCCCTTCTGCGTGTCTAAAACAGGACACCAAAAGTGCCTCCAGAAGATGGCCCACTCGACTGGCTACCAGCATGGGTTCCTGGTTCCACTGCAGCTCTGCAGGTGGTGCTCGGGGCCGTGAGGACCAGAGGTCTGCATGCTCACCAGAGGTCCCCACATCTGAACTCTCTTTTGAGAGCTACTGCCCAGGCTCAATGATGCATGAGCTCTTGGCTGGGAAATCTAAGAAAAGATGATCCCAACTGCTGGTGCCTCTCTAGCAGAGCTTCCCACTTTTAAGAAAAAAAAAAAATAAAAACAGTTAAAAAGATAAATCTGATGACTGTGTAGCAGGATCTAGAAATATTCTATGAGGGCTGGTGATTACCCTGACGGACCAGTACACAGGTGTCCAAGAGCAGGGTTTGCATTTTCTCCGAAGATTAATGAATACGGACACAGTTACCTTTGTGTTGCACTGATGCCTGCGTCCCTCCCTCTCCCTCTTCGCCTCTTCTTTGCCCACCACTTGCTTTGCTCTTACACTGCATTTGCCTCCCTTCCTCCTAACGTCTGTCTCCTTCCACAGCAACCCACTCCTCATGACCTCATTGTAAGGATAGGATGGTGAGGCCATGGGGAGGATGCTCCAGGTTCAGGATCTTGCTCTCTTTACATACTGGCTGTGTGATTTCAGACAGGTGTCTGACGTGTCTAAGAACCTGTGACCGGTGGGAGTCCCAGCACCACTTCCAATTCCGGCTTCCTGCTGACACACATCCTGCAGGAGGAGGTGAAGGCTCCTGTGTTCGGGTCCAGGCCGCCCGTGTGGCGGATGCAGACAGCTCCATGCTCCTGACTTTGCCCTGCCCAGCCTTGGGTGTTGCAGGCATCTAGGGAGTGATTTATGGATGGAAGCTTGCACGCTCTGTCTCTGCACCTCTCCGCCCACCCCCGCCTGTCTTTTATTCTCTCTACCTGTATGGTTCTGCCTTTCAAATAATAAATAAACAGATATTTGAAGGATGGCAATAGCCACAGGGAAAGACATGTTAGAGCATAGTTGTTTTATGTTCAGAAGAATTAGAGACGAGTAGGATGAGATCCTTGCCCTCAATTTATTTATAGTATTGTATGAAAAGAAGGATGTGGAATTTCATTCAGAAATGCAACCTTTGTAGTTGTGAGTTGGTATAAGATTTAGTGGATTCACTGAAGAGAGGTGATCAGTATCTACACTGCATTGATCACCCACTGTGAGTGTATATACATATAGTGAGAAGAAATTTAAATATTTCTTTTATTTGCAGTTTCTTTTTAGGAAAAAAATGTATTTATCTCAAAGTCAGAACAACCAAGAGAAAATCTTTTGTCTGCTACTTCATTCCTCAAATGATCACAATACCTGGGTCTGGGACAGGCCAAAACCTGGAGCCAGGACTCCATCCTGGTCTCCCACAAGGCTGGAAGGGTCCCAAGCACGTAGGCCGTCTTCCATTGCCTTCCCAGCAACATTGGCAGGAAGCCGGATGAGAAATGGAGCAGCTGGGACTCTCACCGGTGTTCCAGTGTGGGAGGCTTCACTTGCTTTGTCACAATGTTGTACCTTGCAGTTGTCCCTATTTCGGTAGACACACATCATCCCCTGACTTGAGGCGACCCTTACATGGGAGAGAAACCACCTGCTGACTGAATACTGCTGCCATCCATCCCTACTGGCTACAGTATGGACGCTGCCCTTCAGGCTTGCTCAGCGTGCAAGCAGTAGAATCGTACAGATCATCCTTACAACTATTCTTTTTGTAATGACTTTCATTATTGTACTTGGTAAACGGAGTAACTGGAATGAGATTTGTAATGCAGAGGGACATCCTGGCCCTGGCATTAGCTCGGTGCGTCACGCTCCACCTGTAGGAGCTGGGCTGGGGTGCTGACTGCTGTGAGGAAAGACGCTCAGGAAGGGTGGGCAGCTTTGGACAAAATCACCCAATCCATGATTTGCCGTGAGGGGGCTTTCTCAATGGGGGGAGCACGCTGTGTATAGCCTGTGGTGTTCCCTCACCGCTGTCCTGTCTCAGTTGTTCCAATTCCCTGGCTGTGGACTCACTGAAACGCATCGCATCCTTGCTCTCTGCAGTTGACACCCCGGATCCCTACGTGGAGCTGTTCATCTCTACAACCCCCGACAGCAGGAAGAGAACAAGACACTTCAACAATGACATCAACCCTGTGTGGAACGAGACCTTTGAGTTCATCTTGGATCCTAACCAGGAAAACGTTCTAGAGGTGAGCAAATTGCGTGGGGGCTGCTGCACTGGTCAGAACTCAAGATGAGAGAGATGCTTGGCATTGTTCCCACGGTGCCTTCCTTCCCCTTGGGCAGGTGCAGCCGGAGGGCTGCTGGGCCACCTGGTAGAGCAGCTCCCACACGGTGCCGCTCAAGCAATGTGCGCCTCAGGGCAATGCTGGAGTGAAGGGGCCTGGGGACACTGGCTTCCTTCCATCGTGCTCTCAAGAGAACAGAGCTTCTGCTGAGCAGAGAAGACACCTCTGAGGGGAGAACAGAGTCACTGTTAATTGCCCTAAAAATAGATTTTTCAAAAAAAAATAGCTGTACCACTTTTCTGCATTTATTGCTTTTTCCTAATCCAAAATAGTGAAGAGATAAAGTCCATTTCTGAAAACAGAGCAATCAAGAAAATAAAACAATAATGATTACTTTCAGAGCAAATGTAGTATTCAGTAGGAAAAGATAAAAATGTTGTTAAACGTTTAATATTGGGAACTCAAACGAGCGCTAATATCATTTGAGAATTTTCATTTTGTAAATGTGATATCTTTAGGCATATTTTCCAGAGATCCTTGGGAATTCTCACCCTTGGGTCTGTGTTTGACCCCATAGATCACACTGATGGATGCCAATTATGTCATGGATGAAACTCTGGGGACGGCGAAGTTCCCTGTGTCCTCTATGAAAGTGGGAGAGGAGAAGGAGGTGCCTTTTATTTTCAATCAGGTAAGTGACAGCTTCCTCAGAGAAACTAATGCTCTCAGACAGTTTGATTTAAAATTTGAAAACTTGTCTTTATAGAATGTTTTGCTTTTTTAAAAAAAATATCGTTCTCTAATTCACTTGCTATTTTAGTCATCGGAATATATTATTCTGCTTCTGCTATCTGTACATTTGACAGAAGTGTTCCACTAAATGCTAACAAGGCACCCGTCTGTTTGCTCCAGATGCTGACAGTGAGGCTGGGCTCTGGCTTTGGGCTGCATTGGCAGGTCTGGTAGAAACGTTTGGGGAGCTAAGGGGGGCAGGAGCTGAGGGGAATGACAGAGGCAGAAGACACTTCAGGAAAAATGTTATTATAAACCTGCCTGCTCTTCTGTTGTAACCAATCTTAACTACTATTTTGATGAACACACGTTGCTACTGTATGTAGTATGATAAATTGGGTCTCACTGGGGGAGTGTGTCTTGCTTGGGTCAAGGCAGTGGAGACCATAGGACACTGTCTTGAGGTCTTTGCTATCTTTCTCTTTCTAGGCACACTGTATTAGGAAAATTGTGATTGATAAGGATTAGTGAAACCTCAGGAAAATTGTTTACTTGGAGAGAACCCATCGATTAATGAATTCTCTGAGAAACTAATTTAGTAGATTAGAGTAAGAAACGTATGAACTTGGTGGGCTATGTTTATGCCCTACACATTAATTTGTCCTTACATTGACTCTTCAGATCCCTCGTCCCACTAACCCACCCACTCCTCACTCTCCCCGCACTCTCTCGGGGTGCTTGGGGACACCCTGAGTGCCTGCTCCCCTGCTTCAGTCTCCCTGGAAATCCTTTGTGGTATCCACTGGGACTGAACTATTCTCACTGTCCCATCTTCCATCTTTCCCCTGTAAACCGGAGTGAACACTGCTTATTCCTGACTACTGGAGTCCTAGATAGCTTATTTCTACTAAGTGAATATACACCTTCTTCAGATAGCAAATGAGACCCAAAGGGCCTCTTCTCAAAGACAGACAGACAGACAGATAGACAGAGATATGTATATGTCTGTACAATGCCCGGAAGAACAATGAACAGAAAGGTTGCTAAGTTCTTCCTCACTTCTTGTCATGTAGGGTGGAGGTGAGGTAGTAGGTGGAAAGGGAGGTGGTGAAAAGAAGCCACACAGGGTGAGACAGGTGTCGGGGATGGATGAAGGGTGCAGTGGACGTCGGAGTGGCTGCGAGGGCTCAGTGTGGCTGTGTGGCAGTGGGTGGTTGTGGATGGTGGTTCACACCCTGCTGTTTAAAGGCAGACTACTTAGCATTTCAGCTTGAGCTCTGCCCCTTGCCCTGTGTCATCCAGGGAAATCACTTAGCTCATGCCACAGTTTGCTCGTTTCTAATAATGGAGCTGATAGCCTATACAGGAGTTGTTGTGGTTAAACAAATTTATCTTGGATTTGAGGAGTTTTGAAAACAGTTCATGGGAAATATTTGAAATTTTTGCATGAATTCTCACATTTTTCACCAAAATGAATTGATTTTTAGTACCATTTACCGTTTTTTGACACACCTTTGTATAACATTTACATAAAATGTATATTGCAGATAACATATTTATGGTTTACTATTAAAATATAAACAGCATATTATTAAAATGTATGTGATCAATGTAACATGGTACATGAAGTTAAGAATGGTAATTTATTAAAAGCAGATGAATGCGATACCCATTTGGATGGACACACTACACACTTTTTCATATTGTTGCCGTGACTGCATGTTCAGAGAAGAGTGGAATTTCAATAGGTAGAACTGTAGATAGGGACACCCAAGGCAGAAGAGCTGGCAAAAGCCTAGAGTCCGGAAAGAGAGCGTGGTGGGGCATGGCGAGTTAACGGGCCGACAGCTGCGTGCTGGTGAGCGCTCTGCAACAGTGTGAAGGTGGGTGAAGGCCTGATCCGCACGCTTTGCCTGTGACGTGTCACTCAGGTGGCCTCGCAGAGAGGAGGTAGGTGAGCACTGGCTGACCTCCCCAGAGTAAAATATTTACCTTCTGCACTCCAGTCCATGACACAAATGCTGATGCTCAGAGCAGATATGGTGAGAAGAAATGCATTTCCTCTTGTGTCATTTCTATGGTTAGGTGTGTGGCTCCTGGGCTCTGAAGGCTTCCACATTGCTGCATTTCTAGTAGCTTACATAATTATGTTCCTTAGTGTGCTTGAGAAAACAGCTGGCCCAACAACCTGTCTTCATTCCCCCAATGTCAACAGCCCTTTGTGGGTTTGTATCTAAAGGATTCATGTGTGAGGTGATAGGGGCAGCTGGAGAACAAGCAGGTGCATGCTGGCTGAGTGGACAGTCCTTGGCCGTCCCGTGGATCAGGTAAGAGGGCCCTGTGTCAGCCCTGCAGCCTCCTGCCCTCATCCCCACCTTCCTGAAGGCACAGTCTTTATTATAAAACATTCATAGGAATTGTGAAAGACGGCATTTTGACAGAGCAGAGACTTGAACAAGCCATGACCCTGTTTGGGGAGATGGAAGCCGCCAGATACGTTAATCAGTGGTACCATGGCTAAACACAAGCAGTGGCAAGTGCCGAGTGCAGCAGAGCAAGACAAGAGGCACGCACAAGCGGGCTTTGGAACACTTATGGAAAACAGAATTAAGAGACAAAATATTTGGTCCAGAAAGTTTGAAATCCACACACAGGTAGGGCCTAAAAATGCTTATGGAAAGTACGTATTATAAAATTAAGAAAAATTATGCATGGGCAGGCATTTAAACAATTGTTCCTTTTCATTTATTAAAAAGAAAATAGAAAAAGTCAGACAGACAACCAGACAGGAAGATACCTTCCGTCATTTGATTGACTCCTGAAATGCTGGTGACAGCTGGGCCCAAGGCTAGCATGGGTGGCAGGGCCCCCACCACTTGAGCCATTAACTTTTGCCTCCCAGGGTACATGTCAGAGGAATGGGGAATTAGAAACAGTGCTGAGGTGTAAGCCTAGTACACCTGTCATGCTGAGCAGCGGCAGGAGGACGGTATGACTGGAGCCAAACCACGAGCAGTAGGGAGAGTGGTGGGACATGAGGCCGAAGAGCCGGTGGTCTCTGTGGGGTGTGGGTCATTGTGGGTTACAGTGGACATCAGCGGCTGGCTATTCTAGAGGAAAGAGTGTGGCTTGTTGGGTTATGATAGGGGTGGAGACAGCGCTGCTGGAAGGCACGGGCCTGGAAGGGACAGCTAGTTGATGGACGCAGATTGTTGGTGCATTGTTGGGACGGTGGGGTCTGCCTGTGCTACAGCCGAGCTGTGTGAGGTGGGAATCTGGGTGGTGTTCTTCCTGTGAGTCACCCCAAAGGTTGCTACCTACTCAGGGGAAACTGGTAGCAGATAGGGTTTAACTTTCTCCTTGGAACTCTTAGCAAGTGAATTGAGCAAGGGAAGGTAGGGAATGTTGATAGAGAAAACCACAGGGCTGGTACAGCTGGCAGCAGGGTGCCTCTGTGGAAGGGACTTGGGGGGAGTGCAGGATGACTTGTGGACATGATGGACCGTGGGTTTCACATGCCCCGAGGAGAGTGGCAGCGAAGATTGGCTGAAGCTGGGGAGCTGAAAAGTTGGCTGAAGTTGTGGGTTCAGCCCTTCATTACACAATAACTTTAAAACTTGAATTATTTAGAGCCCGACAGTGGCCTGGGTGCAGAGTTCTCATTGTAGCAGGACTCAATGTCATCTGGGCTCGGCTGCATTTGTTGGATGCAGAAGCCTGGAGAACCTCTAGTTGTGCTGTGAGAGTAGCTGGCTTTCCCTGTTGCTTCTGGTGCAGGTGTGGTCACAGGGACCCGGCCTGCATGGCACTGCGTTCTGCTGCCCACGACCTGGGTGGTGCTGAATGTGGTTTTTCTTCCTCCTCATCGTCATCTGTGCAGTATGGTTCCATGCATACGTGCCTCTTGGGGTTGAAGTTACGGGTAAAGGAAAGTGTAAAACAGCCCCTGGCTTCGTAAGCACCAACTTTTTGCCCTTGTTGCATGGTGCTGGTGTCACAGGACAGCAAGGCTTTGTTTGATATACCAAACAAAATGAAGCTGCTGTTTGGACAGTTAGAGCTTGTACACCTCTGGTCAACCCATTTTCAAGTGGAAAGAGTGGCGTATTTCAACCTCAGTGTGTTTTGTGTAAACAGGATTGCCACTTGTAATGAATGATGAAAATGCTAAGACTTCGAAGTAAGACAGAGAAAGATCACACTTCTTTGTTTCTCTGAATAAGCTAAGTTTGTCTTGGCCAATCTTTTGAGTCCCCTGGCCCAGGTGGCATTTGTCTTATTTTGGATGATTTATTCCTTTGGTTGTTGGTTACTTTTGATTGTTCCTTGACAATAACTTAGGCAGGAAGACACACTGGCAAACTTAGCTTAAAAAGATCAGTGAGAGTTTTGATGATGAGGTTAGAATGTTAATTTCTATCAGGATGATTTCATTGGAAAACTGTACTATGTGTGAAGACAGTGGCGATGGTTTTTGGGTAAATTAAAGAGACAAAGGAGTTTGGAGGCAAAAAAGAAGACTACATGTGGTCCTTGAGTTTTGATGTTTCGACTTAAGATTTCTGACATCACGATGGTGTTGAAAGAGTTTGCTTTCTGTAGAAACCATGCTCTCTAGCTGCGGAGTGTTGGCCTTTCCCTGGAGAGCCCTGTGTGGTCTGAGCTTATGGCAGCAGTGAGCCCAGCTCCCCGGCCACCCTGTTGTTGGGGTAGAACCCACCCGCATTCTGCAGAGAGCCCTGTTACTAAGCTGGGAAGCCCGGAGGCTTTGTGTGATAGATGCACGTCCAACTTGCAATATTTTCAATGTATGATGAGTTTATTGAACCATAACCCACTGTGCATCAAGGACATAATTTTATGAGAAATTTAAGAGCTCTTTAGCTGAGATGTGAAGGCCAGCAGATATTCAGGCAAAGCAGAATGCCGGGGTGGGCCAAGGATTTCTGACTTCAAGGCCTTTTGGCATTTACGTTATTAATAATGAAAACTCAAGTTTCTCTCTCTCTCTCTCTCTCTCTCTCTCTCTCTCTCTCTCTCTCTCTTTTTCTACTTCTACAATGTGTAATTTGCAGACTCTAGGTCATGTGAAATCTCTTGGATGGCGAGTTTGGTCAGGGAATAAAACATCTGTTTACCATTGCATTCTAGATCCTGAGAGCATGGGTCATCTTTTTGAGCAGTAGATAAATGAATGCACACACATGGTGCTGAAAAGCTGGGCAGTGCCTGTGACGGTTCAGATCAGGACAGAGGATGCTCAGAGGAGAGCAGTTGGACCACACGCAGGAGGGCTTTGGTGGTTGTGCTCCAGGAAACCTGGTTCACTAGGCGACAATGAGTGATTTCCCAGCTCTGCAAAATCGTCCCTGAAGTCCCCAGAAGGAAAAGGGCCAGCCAGTGTCAGAGGACCCTCAGAGTGCTAGAGTGAAATAAGGTTATAGGGGAAGCAGTGTACTTTAAAAGTCTTTTTAAAAATTTCTAGTTTATGGTGTTAGGATAATTGCCCTAATTTTTTGAGTGAAGAATTAAATGATTCCTAGAATGAGATACTAAGTTTATTTTACAGAAAAACTTGTAAATTAAAATAATTTTATTAGCATGTCCCGTTCAGTTTTAAGCATGTAAAATGCATGTAGATTGGACTAGTTTGAGTCGGCAGGGTTGTAATTCTACTCTGCTCCTCCTTCTGGTGAGATTTGCCTCTATGTCTATTTTAAAAATGTTATTACCTTGTGCAGGTCAGGTAAATACAGGCAAAGCAGATAATATCATGTCATTTTGGCAAAGATATAAAGAATTAAAACATTGAATGATACCTGGTTACTGTTTATTTCTACTTGCAAAACAAGCTAAATGATTTCACTTGAAGGATCAGATTTCAAAATAATTCTTATTGAGAGAAAATATCTTAAATACTGGAATTTATAAGAGAAGGAATGGCGTATTTAAGGATCTCTGAAGGGTAGATGATCAAATTAGAAATTGGCCTACTATGTATCTTTTTGGTAATAATTTTATTAGAAGCGCTATGCTTGCTGCTCTGGCTTCATTATTTCAGGGTTCCTGGAAAATTGCAAGAGCATTAATCATTGGCGGCTTTAAAAGTTAAAGTTTGAAATGCCCATTCTTTTCATAGTTTCTCTTCTCCGCTCCTCTCTCCCAAACGACCATCCCCCATTGTACGTTTCTAAAATTGCTTTCCACTGTAGAAATTGAAGAAGAGATTGTTGGTTCCTATGTTCATGTTTGGTGGGTATAGCCTCCTTCTTGTGTTGGTAATTCCTGGAAGAGGTGGAGTTCTGATTTATTCATGTTCCTGGCTGGGATGACGTAGTTGAGGAGGGTCTGGTAGATTCAGTTGCTTTGTTTTCTAATGTTCCTGATACAACATGCAACGTGCAATCTGCAATGCACTGTGTGGGAGAAGTTTATGATAATCGTGACTGTCTCACAGGAAGCACATACTTTCGTGACTATTGTATTTGAATGACATGTTCCAGGTAAAAGGTGTGAATGTAAGATACACAAAGGAGAGGTTAACACCTCCTCTGCGTCATGGGCAACCTGCTGGAGCCACACGTGGAAGCCAAGTGACGGAGCTCTTGGTCACACATCCTGTGGCATCAGAATGTCTTCCCTTCTCCCACCATGACTTGACGTTGAGGACCTTGTCCCTCTATCTGGAATGTTCGATGTCTTAGTGAAGAAATTTTACAGGAGGGATATATTAGGAAAAGACAGATACACATTATAAACAGCACACGGTTGATCTTCCTTTTGATTTACATTGTTGTCAGAACAAGTAGGCTTTGGGATATATTCAAACACTGAACATTTTAAGAGAAGTGGGTTTCCTCCCAAACATGTTCTGTTAGGAGATGGCGCATTGAACATGAGGCCTCTTCTGCTTGCAAGTCTTTCCATGAGGCCTCTTCCATTAGAACAGAAAATTCTGTATTGAGCTGTTGCATTATTCACTTCATTTCCATTCTCCCATGGTGGTTTTACCTTCTGCAGAAAGAACATTACGCCTCATGTCCTCTTCATGTTAGTGCTCTTGTGTTCCTTATTGAAGCAAACCATTTTCTTCCCTTGTCTTGGTTTTTACAATGCTTATCATTAGTACTCATTAAATCTGCAGTGTTTCCTAAGCCTGCTTTAGGAAGGGCTGCAATTGAAACTTTAGAATACCAGAAGGTGTAATGTGCTGGTTTGTGTTTGGAAAAGTCTTTGCATTGGAAAATGGATGGCACTTGCATTAATTGTTTTGTACACAACCCCCCCCAACTGATTTCCCCTTTATTATTGCAGTAGTATAGTCCTTCATAAGCAGGGATAAGCCCATTCTGCTATTTAAGTGTATCCTGACATTGTAGGCAGGGACAGTGACAGAGTCCAGCATCCTATTGTGAAGATGCATTGAACAGTTTCACTGGGAGTCCGTCCTTCGTTTGGAAGTAGAGACGCACACTGCATTGCATCCTCACGTCTGGATGTGACAGTCTCTATTACACAGCTACTGTACATCCCCTTAAGCGAAAAGCCATAAAACAAAATCAGCAACAAAAAGAAAAATAGAAAACGTACAACACCATGAAGTCCAATACCAAGCTACTGAAGGACCAATGTGTCTCTAAAGAAATGAAAAAGGAAATCAGGGACTTTGAGGAAAACGATGCTACGGTATAACCTATGTGTCATGGAAATTACTAGGAAAAAAAAACTTTTTCAAAGAAATGAAAATAAAAACAAAAAGAGCAAAATCACGAGAGTACCAAAAATAGTATTTAAATTGACATTTATAATATTAGGTGCTTAGAAAAAGTTGAAATATCTCAAACAAATGATCTAATAATGCAATTTAAGGGCTTATTAAAAAATGAACAGGAAGCAAGAAATCATAAAAAATACAGCAAAAATGAATGGAATTAAAACTAAAAAACTACGAATTGCAACAAGGAAGAGCCATGTTGTTAAGAAGATGAGCAAAACAAACTTAGCCAGACTAGCAAGGGAAAACAAGAGAGAAAAAACCAAGTAAAATTAGAGATGAAAAAGAAAACATCCTGAGAAACTAGTAAGGCGTTCTCTTCTTGCTGAGTGGATCCTTTGATCATTATGTGACGTCCCTCTTCATCACTTTAGATTTTTCGTGTCAAAGTCTGTACGATCTAAGATCATATAGATCATATATGATCGTAAGTCCATATGATATAACACAAGCTTGTTTTTCTTTTCCATTAACCTGGAATGTTTTCCGTCTTTCCACTTTCGATTTCTGCATGTCGTTGATGAGATGTGTCTCCTGTAGGCATTAGACAGATGGACTTTGCTTTTTGACCCAGTCTGCTAATCTGTGCTGCTGGATGAGTGTAAGCCATTTACATTCAGGGTTAATATCGATGGTTGGTGATTTGGTCCTGTCGTTTTAGCGATGGATTGCTCATTTTTGGATTCAGTCTTCTTTTGTTGTTTTATTGGGACGTTTTCCGTGTCTGCGTGAGTTTCATGTTTAGTTTTTCCTGGGTTAAAAATGATCTAGCACCTAAAGTTTATTTTGCCTTTGTTTGTATTATTTGCTACAGCTGTTTTAAAACCTAATTTGATTAACTATCTTTTTATAGGTCACTGAAATGATTCTGCAAATGTCTCTTGAAGTTTGGTAAGTAGATGAAAATACTGTGAGCGATTAGTTGGAAAGTTGTGAGTGAGCCACCGATTTATTTTTCTAACCAGCATATTTTATATATAGGAAACAATTTTGACAGCTCTGATTGTATGCAAGTGCAATAATTGCTTTTCTTTACTTTTTCTTAATAGCTCCATTTTTTTTTTAATCTGCTGTTCTTTGCTTCATTTCCCAGTAGTCTGGTGATTAAATAATGCCAGACCAAGTGCTTTTTGATAAAAAAAAAAAAGTGAAAATTGGGATTTATTGTAAGTGAACTCAGCAAGGCAGCAGGTGGTGAAGTCCTATGGGACGCTGTCACTGGTTCACAGGGGCCTCCACTATGGGCCTGGAAAGCCATGTGTCTGTTCCACCGGGTCATATCCAAGGGCATCTCCAGCTGCCTTGATCTGGCTGAGCTCCAGCTGAGGGCGAGCTCAGTGAATCTCCCTTCTACAGTCTGTCTCGATCTTTTGAACTTCGCTCTTGAAGTTGATTTCAACAAAGTTGCTGTTACATGTTTTATGCAAACTCCATACAAATTGACTTAGCAGTCATATGTGTTGTGATTTGCCAAGTGTATGGTGGTTCAGAAATCTCTTTCTCTTGATCACTGCAGCATGTAGATTTCAGTTTAGTAAATGGTTAGCATGAATGTCCACCACCTCTCAGCATACTTCAACAAATAGCAATAGATTTGCTGACATATTATTTGTCATTAAATGGTGTTTTTTTTAGCATGAACTTGAAATGTTTTTGTTATTTGACTGACTAGTATTCTCAATACCAGTTAAAATACCAGTTGAAAATGGTATCATTTTCAATGGAAAATGATCATCACTGACAAAATTCATACAATGATACAGAAGAAATGGGCTTTCGCAATAATGGTAATTTTAAATGCAGGGAGAGTTCAGTAAATGGCTTATCTGGAAGTGATACTACGTGAGCATTACAATGAACATTACTCAAGCCCATGTTTCATGTGTTAATTTATCTCCTGATTAGGATTCATTTAAATAAAACTTTTTCTTTTTAACTCTTTCCATGAACTATAACATAAAATCAATAAAGAGCATTAATTAGAAAGTTAATACATTAAAGAAGAAATAAATGAACTATAATGCTAACATTATATTTATAAAATTGCTGAGTGCTGTTTGAATTTTCTGTTGGATTTTTTTAGTGATATCTTCCAAAGGCTTCATGTTTGTGACACTGTATATGTTTTTTAAAGAAATCACAATTCCTTAAAAAACAGTATATTTTTAACATCGAGGGTTCCAGAATGAGAAATCCTGGATTTAAATCTACCACTTGTTAATGATGCTGATGCTGAAAGATTTCTAATCGCTTTTTACTCAATGATAAAATCAAAAGAGAGCTTGATCAGCAAATCTACTGTGATTATTGAGAATTTCTTTTAAAAGTATATACTTCTGGAAACATCAGTGGATATACAGCATATTCAAACAGTGAAATTCCTTGACAAGAATATAAATATTTGAGATACTTTGTTTATGTAAAAACATATGATTCTTATAAACCAAATGTACAGTGGAAAAATAATTTTTATTAGTTGCATTTTTAGCAAAAGTATAACCCTGTAAGATGATCCTCTATAGTATTTAGACATTAACAGTGGAAGAAAGCATAGCTCAAGACTAGAGTAGAAAATAAATTTATTAGCTTATTCTTTTTTTGGTGTTATTTTTGAAAATTTTAATTTCTTTTTATTGTTTATTCTAATAAAATAGTTTGTTATAAATAATAATAATACACTATTAATAATATCATATAATTATTATATTATTGTTAATATTATTATAAATAATAATAAAATATTTATTATTGTTGTTATTTTATTTTAATTTTATTTTTTCATTTTATGATATAGTTCCATAAATCATGGGATTCTCCATATCCCCTCTCCAATTCCCTCCCCACTCACCGAGTTCCCCTATATCATTACTGTAGGTCTTCATACATAGTCATATGTCCATCATTGTGGGCATGGACAATGGCAGAGAGTTCACTATCCTATTGTCAAAATACAGTAAAAAGTTACATTGGGAGTCTGTCTTTGATCTGGAAGTAGAGATGCATACTGCATTGTATCCTCACATTTGGATATGATAGTCTCCGTTACACAGTTACTGTACATCCCCTTCAATGAAAAGCCACAATACAAAATCAACAGCAGGAAGAATAAAAAAGAAATGAACAACACCATGAAGTTCAATAACATGCTACTGAATGGCTAATGTGTAACTGAAGCAATGAAAAAGAAAATCAAGAACCTTCTTGAAGAAAATGATGCTACTCTATGATCTATGAGTCATTGAAGAATTTAATCAGAAGAAAGTGTTTTAAAGAGGTGAAACTAACAAAAAAAATCAAAACCCATGAGATACAAAGTTTTTGCTGATCTTTATTGGTGAAATGTGTCTCCTGTAGGCAACAAATAGATGGGTTTTGTTTTTTAATCCAGTCTACTAATTCATGACATTTGATTGATGAGTTTAAGCCATTTATTTTCAAGATTTATATGGATGGGTGGAAATTTGGTCCTGTCATTTTAACATAGGTTGTTCATTCATTTGGTCTTCTGTTGTCATTTGACTGGGATGTTCTTCCCATTTGCCTTTGGTTCTAATGGGTGTTATTCCTCTTCTGTCAAGAGAACATCTTTAAGTTTCATTTGTAGGGCAGGTTTGGAAGAGGCATATTCTTTTAAATTTTCTTTACTGTGGAAGAATTTTATTTCATTTTCAAAGACAAAGGAAGGTTTTGTGGAGTATATTATCCTGGGCTGACAATTTTTTGCTTTTAGGATATGGAATATGTCGCTCTATTCTTTTCTTGCCTATAGAGTTTCTTGTGAGAGGTCTCCTGTGAGTTTAATTGGCATTCCTTTATGCCAACTGATTTTTTTCACGTGCACATTTAAGAATCTTTTCCTTACGTTCGATTGAAGAGAGCTTGATGATCATGTGTTGAGGTGAAGATCACTTTTGGTCAACCCTGTTGGGTGTTCTATGACCCTCCTGGATATTGTTTCCCAATTTTTTCTCTAGATTAGGGAAAATTTCCCTTATTATTTCATTGAATACACCTGTAATCCCAGTTTCTCTTTCTGCACCTTCTGGGACTCCCATAACTCTTATATTTGTCCTTTTAATAGTGTCTTGCAGTTCATGAATACTTTTTTTGGCCTGACCCAGCTCTGCTTCTAGCTTTTTGTTTGTTTCCCCCTGGTGACAGGAAATATTTTCCAATTCTGAGATTCTTTCTTCTGCCTCCTTCATTCTATTTTGGAGACTCTCCACTGTACTTTTAGTTTGCTCCACTGTCTTCTTCATTTCTGATATATCAGCTTTCATTTGATTTACTTCCTGTGTGACATGTTCCTTAAATTTTCTTGAACTCCTGTATTATGTGCTTCTCATTGTTAAGAAGTTTTATAACAAGTGTTTTGAATTCTGTATCCCCCATTTTCTTGATGTCTTCCTCAGTGAAATCTGAGGTTGGCAAAGGGCTTTGCTCCTTCAGTAATATTCATTGTGCCTTTGTTTCTTCTTTTGTTCCTGGTCACTGAACCTCTGGTTAGCAGATTCTTCTCCTTGGGGCAGGTTTCTAAGCTCTGTCACCCACAGGTCTACAGTTTGATTTTACTTATTGTAGTTGGTACATGGCTTTTTGTTGGTACATGGCTCCCTCCAGCGAGTTCCAGGTCTGGGTTCTTATGTTGGATTTCCACCATGGTCTCCAAAACCCCAGCTCCTGGCTCCACCTCCTGTGATACTGTGCTGAGGCTACACCGTTGTCTGTACAAGCTTTCTTACACTTGCAGTTGGAGCAGGTCCCAGGATTAGGGAGACACCAGGTATCCTATATATATCTAGGTTACTGGTGGTGCTGATCTTGCCAGAACCTCTTGGTTGTTAGGTCTGAGGGCCACACAGACCTATTTTGACCCATACAATGCCATGGTCAGTATTATTTTCCTGTGGGACCAGTGCACTACACTGAGCTCAGTGAGAACTCAGCACATGCACAGCTCACTGTTGTCCCTGCAGTCTTAAATTCTTTGCTACACTCTAAGAAATGGCATCTGATGTGCCACTACTAGAGTTCCTGATCTGCTGGCCATCAGGTTTGAGGGCTAGCTGTATCTATCTTGGGTGGACCCTGTAGGTTGCCACATTGTTGCAGTTTACTGAGCCAGAAATGAGTTCACTCCCAGCTCAGTCCATAGCCCTTGCTTCCTTAAACAAAATGGTGCCTGATAGGGCTCTAGGGGGAAGACTGGGTTGTGAAATCCACCCTGTTCCTGCACTACTGGGATCTGCTGCTTTGTCTCTGCTTCTGGTCAAATCAAACAGATCAGCAGGACAGGCAGTTCTTCGTCTGGGTTCACTGCCTGAGCTCCCAGTAGACGTCTCTTCCCACTTGGTTGCTGATGGATTTCTGGCTGCTGGTGCAATTCGGAATGGCACTCCTGAATGCTGCTGGGGTATCAGTCACTGCAATACCATATCTTTGTCTCTACTGTTTTCCTGTGTCTGTCAGTCTCCAGGTACCCCTCTGCTGTTGTTCTGTCCTCTCCTATTTCCTGGAATGTGCCCTCTCTGGTTCACACTGGCTAATATTTCTCTGTATGTTTAAATGTGTCCTTACCCTGTTCTGCCGTGTTTGTTCAGTTTTCTTATTCTTTTGCACCTTTGAGATAGTGGCCTTCATAGCAGTTGGATTGACTGTGTGACTCGGTGCTTTGTTTACCATGACTTAGTGATCCTTTGCTACTTGTTGGGTAACTGATCATTTCAAGTTCACAGCTACTTCCCTTAGATAGAAAGAAGTAGAATTTCTGAATCAAGGAGGTTATATCTTAATTAATTTTGATGCTTGTTATTGAATGGTTGTTCAAAACTGATTTGCAAATCCACCTAAAATTATGAAAATAATAGTATTGCTTTACCTTTTCCAACACTGGAAAATAAATATTAGAAAAATTTAAAATCAATAGTATGCTGATACTAGTATTTTGCTAAACTAACCAAAATGAGACTTTATAGTTAAGATGTTACATTTATGCATAACACAGAAACAATATTTTACTGGTGGTATTCTTGGCTTCTCCATTTGGGATTTGCTTACATCCCAACATAAATGACTAGGTTTTTCTTTTTTTTGCTAATTTTTTGGTTCAGTAGCTGGTGCATGGGGTTCAGTATTGGAACCCCTATTCATGTGGACTTGGGGCACGTTGAAGATAAGTGATGTACTGCTTGGGATCCTAGCCTGCACAACTTCAGTTGTCTTATTGAAGAGCAGTGCCGTGTAACAGTGAACTCTATAACAAAGGTTGATGTTTGCCCCATGTCTTTGCATTGTTACATGAACAGAAAGTGCTTTGTGAGGAATCACTGCCGTTGCTGGAAGGGAAGAGGTTCTCCAGCTATGTGAACCTGCTGGCATTACCTGAAGTTTAAGAGGGATGACTTAGTCTCATATCTGTTGCTACCACAAAGTACCTGAGGTTGGAGTGTAGACACAGAAAAGAGCTTCTATTGGCCCACGGTTTTGGAGGCTGAAACTCCAAGGCTGTACAATTCTATCCCTTCTCGCATGGCAAGGCGTAGAGATGGGAGCAGGTGGAAGGTCACCTGAGAAGCCAGAGCTGGTGTGCAGGAGAGTGCAGTGGAGCAAGGGGGAATGCTGGGGAGTGCTGGGGGGCACAGGGCCTCTCCTGCTTTTTTCATAGTAATTCACACTTCTAGAAAACAGCTCCTGCCCTGAGATCAGATTGAATCCCCCCTGAACTAACTGAGCTCCCACAGGGCCCTGATTCTAAGTGTTCCCAACCCCTCTGAGCATTGCCACTCTGGGGACCAAGCCCTATCCAAACCCAAGCAGGTGTATCCATTAGCACGGGCCACTGAAGACAGGGTTTCTGCCAGTGTCTTCCTTAGAACACAGCCTTGGTGTGCCACTGAGTGCTATGGCGGTGGACTGGTGGAGGTGGAGGGACGGGTGAGGACCCTTGCAGCCAGCAGGTGTCAACCTGAGGCTTTCCTGAACAACTCCCTATGCTCTCAGACCGCAATAAACAACTCACCAGGGGCATCTCATATTCCTTTTTTGTTTTGTCTTCTGAAAACATGCCTTGGGAAACACTGCTCAGCCAGCGTTTTGCACTCTTTTTTAGGTCCATGGTGGGAAAGGGATTAAAGGGGCAGGGTGGAAGTGAGGCAAGGCTGCAGACATCCCTGGCTCACGTCTGTCTGTCTGTCGTTTGTTGCAGCTCAAGCCCAGACCTGCGGTTCAGCATGGCTCTGTGTGATCAGGAGAAAGCTTTCAGACAGCTGAGAAAGGGGCACGTTAAGGAGAACATGAAGAAACTCCTGGGTCCCAAGAAGAGTGAAGGATTGTGTTCCACACGGGATGTGAGTTGGACATTGTTCAGAAGTGGTTACCGTGCGGTGGGATAGCTGACTGAATGTTGCCTTCAGACTTTCATGCCTGTGTGCCAGTTCCGGGTTAAGCATTATTATTCCTTCAGCTTCTAGATTAGGAAAGTGATTCTAGGTAAGAAACTATTTGAGGAAGTCCATTTGAATGCTGCCCATGATTGCAGATGTTTATCTGATACCATGCTTATTTTTATTTCTACTTATTTTTTAGAGCAGCATTAGGTTTAGAGCAAAACTGAGCAGGAAGGATAGGGTGACCTCGTGTGAGTCCCTGTCCCCACTCTCGCACTGGTACCACACCTGCATGCTAGGGTTCTCCAGAGAAAGCAGATAAAGAAAGGAAGGAACCTCAAAAGAGTGTGTGGGAAGTGGGAGCTGAGAGCCAGTCCCCAGTCCAGGCCTCTCCTGTGGTACAGGAACTCAGCTGCTTGAATCAGGCCATGATGCCTCCCGGGAAGCTGGGCTCAGAGGCAGAGCGGAGACTCAGGCCAGGCACTGTGACACTGGATGTGGCTGCAGGCACCCTGAGGCCTCTGTTCATAGGTTCCCCAAAAGGAGCGTGTGAGCCCAAGAGCCTAAGCATGCATCTGTTCTGGAAAGGGGAAGGAGTCTTCCTGGGACAGCAAAGCTTTTCCTCCTGCCCGTACAAGTGAGAATGTCATTTTGCTTTGGGAGAAGCGATCAGCTTTGACAAAGTTAGCATCACCAAGTCCCCAAAGAAAAGGACCTTTTTTGTTCTGTTTTTCTGCTAACCTTGGGTCTCTCAGGCTCCCACGTCACCTGCTGCCTGAACACATCTTGCCTTGGCCCAGTCCACTGGCTTCTGAGGGTGCAGGAGGAGATGAGGCCTTTACAAAGATGAGAGGATGAACACCAGTGCTATAGCACATTCAACAAAATGTTGACACCGGAGTTCCTCACTAGAACAGCAGTTATTCATGGAGACCGTAGTCCTTACGCACCCCCGGGGTCCCGTTGACCTAGTCTAGCACCCCCTGAATAGGCCGTGACTCACTCACTTAAGAACATTCTCTTCCTGCCTGGACAGTGAGCTCGTCAGGTAATTAAGGTTTCTGAAAACTCAGGAGTTTAAGATGGAAATAGTAATAAGATTTCAAAAAATATCTATTATTTATTTTGATCATTTGGGTGGGGGTCTTCTGTAATGTGTAATTCCTTGCTGAAATCAAAATGATTGAAGTTTTCTCAAGCTCTGGACCCTTGACAATCCGCCGCCTCTTCCCGCATTCTCTGTGCCTGATTTCCTTTCAGCTCCATGGCTGTGGACTCCCAGCCTGGTAGACGAGTTTGTCGCTGGGATAGTGTATGGACCGAGGGTGACTCCTGCCGGGAGGCTCGTGGCCTGAGCGCCTCCCTTGGAAGACCCTGTGCTCAGGAGTTGTTCGTGTTTTTCTTTTAATTTTTAGATTTATTTATTTATTTTTTGGAAAGGCAGTTTTACACAGAGGATAGACAGATCTTCTGTCTGCTGATTCACTCTCCAAGTGGCCACAACTGCCAGAGCTGAGCTGACCTAAAGCCAGGAGCCAGGATCTTCTGCCAGGTCTTCCACATGGGTGCAGAGTTCCAAGGACTTGGTTCGTCCTCCTCTGCTTTCCCTGTCCATGAGCAAGGAGCTGGATGGGAAGTGGAGCAGCCAGGATGAGAACTGGTGCCCATATGGGATCCTGGCACCATAGGTGGAGGATTAGCTTATTATACCATTGTGTTGGCCAGCACTTGCAGGTGGAGGATTAGCCAGTTGAGCCATTGTGTCAACCCTACTGTTAATTCTTTTCACTGTAAGGTATCTTTTGGTCCATGATCCTCAAAATGGAGCAGAGAGCAAGGTTGGTTTGGGAGTCAAAATTGGAGATTAGAATAATGTGGAAAGGACAGAAGGAACTACCAAGGCCTCCTCAGAACCTAAGGAGAAAACATTTTTGAAGAAGACTGGGAAGAATGTAATTCATTTTAAAGAAATGCGACCAGATAGCTTTAGATGGAAGCAGAGGAATAAAGTGGAAGTTCCCTAGTGCTGCGCTCAGTTCACCGAGTAAGTTAGCCATACCAGAGGAGAGTGGACCAGAGTGTGTGGCAACGAAGCAGAACCACACACCTGCCGAAGGGGGAAACCAGATTTAGTTGGGAAGAATGATTGTTCCTTTGTTTCTGCAGTTTCCTTCTTCCAGAATCTTCTTCCTCCATTTCTGCCTTCACCACGTAACAGTGTAGGCTGTTAGTTCTTTTTCCCATGTTGGCTGTAGACACAGAAGCGCACATAGTGCAGGGCTCCTGTTAGTGGAGTGCACGCTGATGAGCTGAGCAGGTGTGGACCTCCAAGGGTGGTGCTTCGGACTAGGCAGATGGAGCTTAACTTTTTGTGTTTGGGGAAGTGCTAGCATTTCAGCAGCCTGGAGAGCAGTGGCCCGAGAGGCCCAGACTGTAGTCAGCAGTGGGGTGCCAAGGGCCCTGGCCCTGAGGAGCACAGAGCTGCTGGGGAAACAGGAGCGAGAAAGAGCCAGCAGACCCATGCTTGTCCTGGCCATGAAGGAAGGGGTTTGTGTGAACAGGTGTTCCAGCTTGCTTTGAGCTGCTGGTTACGTCTGCAGCACAGGTGGGTCCTGTCTGCTCGGTGAAGGCCAGCATGAGACAGCAAGGCCGGCCTCCTGGGCCACCAGGGCCCCTCCAGGGCCGGGCGTGTGCTGAAGGCTTGGCCTTCCCAGTCTGCTCAGCTGTGTAGGCCGATTCCTGTTGATGCATCTCTTGCTGTGTGTGTCCTCATCCTGTTGGCTCTGTTGTCGTCTTTGAGACCCTGAGTAGACAAATGTCTTCATGGAATGGTCAGATTTTGAAATTTATGGAAATCTGTAAAAGCCTTGAGCACTTTGGAATTTCCTTTGTGTAAGGGAGGAATTTGTTAAGATCCCAAAGCCCCTGTATCCAGACGACAGTACTCTGTAAAACCACGTGTCAAGACAACTGTAGTCAAATGATGGGGGATTTTAGCAAGTGAAAATTCATTTCCTGTATTCATATGAGAGAAGTATGAGAAATATTTGCTGACTTCATTCACACAAATCCTCGTAATAGTAGGTCTAAATATAAACCAAAACCTCCTCAACGCGTCTTTATTTGGTTCTATTGGAATTAGAGCCAGGACTCACAGCTGCACCTTACAAACCTCTGGTTGTTTTGCTGTGTTAGAATGACTTAGACTGTACTCACACCTGTTGCATAACATTGGACCAATACTGTTGAAGTCACACATGAATCTGAAATACGGATCGGTAGAATTGATTCCCCCTTTTCCCTGTGCAATGATACAGCAAAAAGAACATGAATATGCACATAGTCATAGCCAATCCTGGTTGTACCAGGTAGTCACTTGCTATGTGTAGACAAGGTATGCATGTGCTCAACTCCTTTGGAAATGGAAAATCACAATGACGTCCTTGCAAGATTTTGGAAAATCAAGTAAACTGAGTCAAGTTGTCTGTGAGGATACCCAGTACACAGTACATTTGCAACATCTTATTTTCCATTATTTTATTGTTTATAAGAGCTTATAATTTTATATTACCTATAATTATTTATAAAAAAATATGTATACTCTACTAATTTCTGCTAGTAGCCAAAAGAATATATCCAGACAACATCTTACTTTGCAACATTGGAAAAATGTTTTCTTGGAGTCTTGGTGTCTTACCCCAAATCCTCCCTTAAAGCACATAATCCATTTCTTAAAATGAGCCATAACATCTGCTTTGATACAAATCTAGAAACCTGGTCAGTCTGGCCCACCTTCCTCTCTGCTATTCCCGGCACATGATCGCTCGACTCCCCCTGTCACTGAGACCTGAAGACAGCTGTCAGGCCTCACAGTTAGTCCTAGGAGTTTCAGGAATGGACACATACTCACCCTAAAGGACCTCTCAGAGAATCAGATGAAACAATGTAGCTGAAAGGAAAGGAAAAGCTGCAAAAGGTTCAACATAGCTGCTGTTGTCATTATTCAAATAAGTTGGCGATAATTGCAACATGTGCTTCCCAAGAGACTTGGCTATCTACTTAAAAACACAGACATTATTGGGGTGGTGAAGTGGCATAGGAGGCTAATCCACCACTTTCACACAAGCATCCCACATGGGTGCCAATTCTACTCCTAGCTGCTGTAGTTCCAGCCAGCCTCCCTGCTTTTTCCTGGGAAAGCACTGAAGGATGGCTCAGGTCCTTGGGCCCCTGTAGCCACTGGGAGACCTGATAAAATCTCCTGGCTCCTAGATTTGGATGGACTCAGACTGGGCCAATGTAGCCATTTGGGGGAGTGAATCAGTGGATGGAAGATCTCTCTCTGTCTCTCCTATCGGTAAATCTGCCCTTCAAATGAAAATAAATACATTCTCTCTATATATTATAAATATAATAAAATCCGACTTTATCAAGGCATGAGTGCATTTATACCTGTGTATGACAATGTGGGATGCTACCACAGAGGCAGAGCAGACGGTAGCATGCTGTTGTGTCTCACTGCGCCCACAGTGCCTGTGTTGAATCACTGCAGGTGCCGGTGGTGGCCATCCTGGGTTCTGGCGGCGGATTCCGAGCCATGGTGGGATTCTCCGGTGTGATGAAGGCGCTCTATGAATCAGGAATCTTGGATTGTGCAACCTACATTGCTGGGCTTTCTGGCTCCACATGGTCAGTGTGCATTTTCTAACTGTCCTTCCTGTCATGCTAGATGCTTAGGATTTAGCTAACTCAAACATTAGAAGGGAAAAAGAATGTAGAAAATTTGCTTAACCTCAAATTCCTGAAATGTTCTAGTTTAATGCCAAATGTGCTTGAAAATGTTTTAAAATTGTATACAATAATAATGACTTTTGCCATTTGTTTACTCCTTTCTAAGCTTGTTTGCAACTTAAAATGTCATTAAAATGTAACGTTTTTAAAAATTGAAGATAATTCTTGATACATATCACAGAAGTGGAATAACACACTCCACCCATAATTAATTTAAGCTCCATATAATTTGCTGATGTGCAGTCCTTCAGCGAACATGTCTGCATCTGTGTGATTCACTGGCTATTCATTTTATTCTTTAGGGCAAATAGAATGAAATGCAAGAGGATGATAAACGACTTTGAGTTCAAAAATGCAATAAATTTTACTGATTGGTATCTAATTAGCTAAACATGAAAGCAGTCATTTAGATGCATGTCCTTTCTACAAATAGGACATAGTTTCAAAGAAGAGAGTGTAGACCCTTTGTTTGCTTGTTGCACGTAAGCATTCCGGAAAGCAAGTGAAAGTTCTTGCTCAAGTGTCTCAAATATAAACACTGCCTTATTACCACACACCATCCAAGTGCTTTCTGGGCCCTCACTCATGCAGAGCTCATTTGTCATCCGTAGGAGCATACAGGCTTAGCAACTTAAAGTTGTGCCATTCTCTTCCATGACAAGGATATGGGTGGCTTCATTTCTTGGATAAAGGAAATTAGGCTTAGAAGCCAAGCGATCCATTCTAGTTGCTAGCTTAGTTGGTACATGAACGCGGTCATTTACATCCCCGTTCCATGACTCCTACAAAAACACAATCTCCTGGAGAACTCCGCATTCTGTGTGGAGCTCCACATGCAGATACGATGCAGATGGTTGACTGTTTTGAGTCAGAATCTAGGGTTGAGAAGCCACGCCCCAGAGCCGTTGTTGGCTTCTTCTAGTCAGTGCCCTCTGTGTGGTTGAACTCCTCGGAAAGCAGGGTGTTGCAAGTTTCTCCCTTGCAGAGCAGGCATCTGCCTGTTTAGTGAGTAATGTGATGGAAAAACTTGCATCTTTGCATGAATTCGCCCACTTGATCATTTCTTTCATCATTTTGTTTTCATCTTTTGGGTGGTTCTCACTCACTGTACCCCATCCTGGGTGCCCGCTGTCCAGCAGTGACTAACACAGCGCAAGAAGCTCACAGGCTGGAACTCATCCCCCAGGAAAGCCAAGCCTGGCTGCAGCTGTGGGCTTCTGATCATGCCGCTGTGGGCCCGGGGAAGCTGCAGGAGTGCCTTTGTTATAAAGCTGAGGTGGCAACTTCCTGACCTCTCCTTTCAGGGTTTTGGAAGGAGATCCTAGGAAATGGAACTATGTCCTGTGACATGGAATTACGATGATATAAATGTGCATCCACACTGGTGTGTCTGTAACCGGTATCTTCCAGTTTTATTTTTCTGAAAGATGAACATCACTTTGTTGTTGTTCTGCTGCCTTAAAGGCAATGTGACAGGTTTGATCCTCAATAGAATGTTCTCTCACAAATCAGTTACCTTCCAACTGCGGTGATGCCTTTTGAAGTCCTCATGCCCCTTGGCTTCCTTGGAGGAAGGAGAGAGAGGGCTTCCAGACGTAGTGATCACTTTAATGGAGTTGAAAATCCCCACGAGGCTTAGCTTGGGGCTAGGATTGCAGACCATTGACAATTTAAATAAGAGCAAAAAGTAAATAAAGAGTAGTTTGGATGGTGCATTTGCAAAGGGCAAAAAGGGAGAAGAAAGTTCAAGAGCAAACTGTGGGAATGGGCTGTGCATGATTTTAGGTGCTGTGCTTGGAAAGGAGTGGAACGAGCCTGGCTTGTTAGAATGAACAGAAAGTGTTTCAGTTTGGTTTGTAGAATTTAAGAGCCTTGGGACCGTTTGTGGATGCGGGAGGGAAGGGAGATGGGGAGAGGCAGAGATGGAAGGCAGATGTGCAGGAGGATCCCAGGGAGAGGAAGGTTCAGGCGGAGACGCCCGAGTGGAGCCCTGGGAAGCACAGGTGGGGGCGACGACCGCGGAAGGAAGAGACGTTTCCTGAGACGGAGTGTGCGCAGGGTGAGTCATGTTAACAACCACCTGTCGGCGAGCATAGGTGAGAAAGTAAAAACTTCAAAGGAAGGAATTTGGAAAGACTTGGAAAAATAAATTACACTGTGTTGTGTAACTTGTTATATTCTGATGATCCGTGACCATGCTTCTGCATAAATGAGGTAATGCGGAACTACCTGGAGCAGCCCTGGACCTCCCAGAAAGTTTTCTCTGATCACAAAATAGGATTTTAGCACAAAGTTTCCATGTCCCTCGTGCTACCTCAATGGCAGCTGTTTCTGTAATAATTATGGGATGATACATGTGATTCATTCGGTGTAAGTGTTCACTGAGCTGGGGAGCTGGTTGTGAGGAAACTGACAGTCGCACCGTCCGCCCGTCCCGCTCAGGCCTCCTGCCAGGCTCGCCCACAGTGAAGCTGTACCCCTACCGCACCGTCAAGGGCTGTGGGGACTGGCCGCCCTGCTTGGCTGATGAGAGTTCAGGGGGTCCACTGTGTGATTTTGGTGTTAAGGATTAAAATGAAAATCTTTTTTTTCATGGTTTAGCTTTGAAAATTTCACTTAACCGAAAGTTCTTTTAGATGGAGAAAATGAAGTATCCCATCATATAAATATGTCGCAATGTTACAGGTAATTGTTCCCAGATTTACAGGGAAATAAGACATCCATCTCTTAAAATGTATTTTTATTTTATGTGAATGTTAGAGAGAGAAAAAAACCGCAAACATCTGCCATCTCTCCAAATACCTACAATGGCTAGGATAGGGCCACATCGGACCTGAAACCTGCAGCTCCTTCCACGTGTCTGGCGTGATGGGCCACTCCCCGGAGCTGTCTGTCCATCCCCTCTGGCTTCTCACCCACAGCAGGCGAGTAGCCAGAACCCAAAGCAGGCATTCAGGTATGGGATGGACGGATCCCAAGCATCTGTGGACCCATCATGTCCAACAACCAGCCCAAGAACCAACTTTTCCCACCTTGAATGGTATACTTGAAAGTAATTATTGGTAAAGAGGTACATGTCAAAGTTTAACCGTGAAACTGGGCGAAATTTATGTGTTACAGACAATTTTATACTCACAGAAGCTAATCATGTCTGAATCTGCCTTGGTGCAATCCAAGAAACAGCGAACAATGCTATTTAAGCTTAAAGAGCTCCAAGTAAAGATAAATATTGCCTACTAACCCATTTTTGGCTGTCAACAAATCCCCGACCAGAGTTTCGGGTGTACTGCAATGACATCATTGGAAAGCTGTCCTCTATCCAACCCACAATAGCGAATTCTAAGAATATGTATTCCTAAGTACTGAACAAGCAAAGCCGTGAACACAATGCCTGTGATTAAAATATTCTAGATCTTTTGTTTCCCATGATGGCCTGTATTCCCAAGTGAACTGATGTTTGAGAGAAGAAAGATAGAACATGAATGAAGGAGTTTGCTTAGAGAACAGAAATGAAACAAACAAGAAAACAGGGAGGGCGGCTTGGATTGTGAGCCACATACATTTTTGCCTCTTGGAAAGAAGATCTCTGAAATTGTGGCACATAGTTCTAGATTTTCTTAAATTATAAGGAGAGAAAGAACAAGAGCCCTCAGATCTTGCTAGAGATGATCTATTGGGCAGAGCTATCATTGGAATCTTGGTCAGTGCATTTCAAGTTGAGCTGAATGTATATGGAGGCTGAATTCATGTAACATAGATCAGATTGCCACAGTGGCACATCTGTGAGCAGTTAGGGATGCCAGTTCCCACAGGAATAATCATATCATTTACTTTTCATGTGACTTTCAAACATCATTCAGTGACTGAGGTGATGCCTGTTAGTATGGTATTAATTAATTCTTTCATTCTTTTCCTTATGTTGATCCTGTCTCATTATGGAAAGTAGTTATCATATCTTAGAACAAAACTGTATTGCATGCATTAAAGACAAAGGAAAGGCCAAAAGTAGACAGATGTCAGATTAAAAATTTCATTTTAAACTTTAGATTTGAGAGATTTGCAGCACAGTTTTAGACTCCAGTTTTCTAGAACTCAAGACAAATGCAAACAGGATAGGTATTTTTAAGAAGGCCAAGCCAATGACCCGTGAGTAGGGATTTCTTACTAAAAAGACAGCCAAAAGTTTCTTAGTGTTGTCATGAAGAATGAGGCATACCCTGGCTGCCTTCAGAATTGACTTTCATTCAAAGGCTACTTTATATTCCTGGTTTTATGATTCGTTAAATGTGAACAAGAGCCATACCAACAATGTGTGTGTGTGTTTAAAAAGCATGGCAAAGTCTAGAAAATCAGGTCTGGGTGAATCATGTCGTGTACTTTAGAATAACTGTAGGAATGAGTTACTATGGCTTTCATGTCTTCTAAGCTCTATTTTTTAATTAGATATTTGGTGATTAAATTAGGCTTGAGTTCAAAGTAAGCCAATTTGGTTTATCTTTACCACACGTGTTGGAGCAGTTATGAATTCAGTACAAGATTTTAAAAATCCTTAAGGATTTAAAAAAAATTTGCTGATTTTGTGTTTCATTGTACCTTCATTGTTATTCATTTATTAACTTACTGATTTTCCCAGTTCATCTCCTAAAAAAGCACTCTGACTCCAAGAAGAAATTCTAAGTTGTTGTGAAGTGGAAATAGTTTGTTCTCTAAGAACTGAAATTTTTAAAAGTAGATTTGAGAAGCAGAGCTTTTCAGAGAGAGCTGGCAAGTCTCGCATGCTAGTGGCTGTCTTTGGTTGGGGCTGTAGGCCTATGTTGCACTCACCCACCCTTCCCTTTCTCATCTGTGAGGTCGGAGACCCGGGAGCCCCTGGGGTCACCAGGCAACACTCTGCACACTTGACCAGCACAGTGCCAGAGCCAGACAGCAGCTCCATGGTCCCTGAAGGGAAGAGAAGTCATTATGACTGACATTTTTATCTGAATCCCAAGGAAAGCATGGGCTATTTTCTCTCTGCTTGGATGATGTGGCAGAGTGGTTATATCTTTGGTTTAGTTTGTTCTGTCATCAACAAGCTATGCTTACTATGCACCCGTAAGGACCACCTTATTTCAGGACCTGAAGGAGGTCACGATTCAATCTGAGACATATACTGGCAGACAGCTACATGATTACAGGCTAGATCAAGTGCCAAAACCCAAGGTGACTTTCAATGTACCCCAAGTTGCCAGGTGGCTGGTGGTTAACAGCACCCACAAGATAGCATGAGCCTTAAAGATGCCATTTCTCTGCAGAACTTTCCTTCAGCTACGCGTGCTGAGAAATTCAGAGATCTGCACATCTGCAGGTCTGTTTTGTTTTCCTAGTTTGCCAATGATGATCATAAACAATCACATGTGTCAGGACAAGTAGTCATTCACAGTAGTTGAAACAATGCGTTTTCTGCATGAAGATAATCATGATGGAAAGTCGAATTGCCAAACTGCTTGACTGGTAATGCATCCAGCCAAGTGTGTGGATCCGTGTGCCCGGCTGTGGTGTCAGTCTCGCAGTCTGAGAGGTGCCCGTTCCTGGCAGACCACACAGAGCGCAGTAGGCCCGGGAGGGTGTGGCCTCCCCTGCGTGGGCTAGGAACCAAGCTTCCTTCCAAACCTGGCTTTGTCTTACAGCTCTGGGCCAGCTCCTCTCTGACGGTGCATTCTTCCTTCAGATAGGTTAATATCTTTAGTCAGATGCTGAAGCTAATCAAACAGCCAGCATTCTCTTTACGCCTTCTGACACTGCTGCCTGTCTGAGAGCTGCTGTGCCAGGCCCTTCCTCCTTACCAGTGCCGTTCTGCTTTCTCTGCAGGTACATGTCCACCTTGTATTCCCACCCTGATTTTCCAGAGAAAGGGCCAGAGGAGATTAACGAAGAGCTAATGCAAAATGTTAGCCACAACCCCCTCTTGCTCCTCACACCGCAGAAGGTTAAGAGATATGTCGAGTCTTTATGGAAGAAGAAAAGCTCTGGCCAACCTGTCACCTTCACCGACATCTTTGGGATGTTGATAGGAGAGACGCTGATTCACAATGTAAGTCCTGGCTCAATCGCCATCCTCGCGCCACAAGGACACGGCAAGAGCCATGATGTTACAGGGAAAGCCAGGGCGGCCGACTGGCTCAGCATCAATTCGCTTGACTTGTTCTTTCATCAGGGTGTTAGCAGACGTCATAGCTTCCGGTGTACCTGCCGCATGTTGTAAACGCTTCAGCACTTCCCACTGACTGCGTATCTGTTGTGAAGGGTGGGGAAGCGCTTTGTATTCCTTTTCTTTGGAAAAAGTCACATTTTTAACCTTTAGCTGCACATTCGGTAGTCTTTGTTTACATGAGGAGTTAAATACAATGATAATTTTGCAGAAGATTAGAAGTGGGTGTTACACTGAACGTGTCTGAAAAGCAAGTGGATGGCATGGGGCGAAAACACTTGGTGCCTGAGCATGGCATGACCTCTCAGCTGAGGGCCCAGAGGAGGGTGGGAGGAGCCTGTGCCAGGGCGTTCAGGGGCTGAGTTCTTTCCAGGCCCCATGGCTGCCAACTCATTCCCCAGTCCAAACGTGACGTAAGGCTAGTTTTGGAATGCAGATAATTCCTCGCATAGAGCTTAAATTTGTCTTTTTGTTTTGGCCCTGGAGATTTCTAGAAGGGACGGCTTACTGTCATTATAAAATAGGAAGTGTTTTCCCGGGAAGTACTACTTTAGGCAGTCTGTGTCTGCGTCTTAAAGCCACCTGTTTCTGTGCTGTCGACAGAGGATGAACACTACCCTGAGCAGCCTGAAGGAAAAAGTCAGCGCTGCGCAGTGCCCACTGCCGCTCTTCACCTGCCTGCACGTCAAGCCCGATGTCTCCGAGCTCATGTTCGCAGGTGCGTCCTTCCTCCCTCCCTCCACACAGTTCCCGCAGCCTGCAGCTTCCCCTGATCTCACAGAGGGAGAGCGGGAGTGAATGCGGATGCTTGCTTGGCCATTTTTTTTCCTGCAACATAACAATGCTTGAAAATAAAATGATAAGCTCGATGATACTCTGGTCATCACGAATATCCCAGGGAGCCAGTACCTGGTCTTCTCTTAGGCTGGTGAGACGCAAACCACACCCACACCGTAGCCGCCGACTCAGTTTTACCTGTTTCTCAGTCACTTCCAGCAACACAGTGTTTTAGCCGGTGCATCGTCTTCTGCTTACTGAGTATGTTTTCATTGGTTGTCTATGTTTGTCATTTAGAGTTCTCTTCTGATTTTTAAACCTCCCGGTGTCTACTCTTGGTAGTGCATGGAGGGAACTCCTCTGTGGGGGAGGGCTAGGGGTTTCTCTTTTCTGCTGGCCTCCTTGCTCAGGTGTGTGGGAGGGGCACGTCGTGTGGCTCCTGGGGGTCTGCTGGTGCCCAACCCAGCACAATGGCGCTGCTCGCTGTGGACACTGGATTTGTGTTATTTTCAGAAAAAGTATCATTGACTTCAGTGGTGCCAAAAGCTTGCATGGCTTATCACAAATGGCATGTAATGAACAGATTTGCATCCTAAATCCTTTCGTAATTTTGCTGTCACTTTTTCCCCTGACTGATTTTTCTCAGGGAGGAATCTTAGGTGGTTTACAGAAAGTGATACGCCTGGAATTCACCCTTTTAACAACTGTTCACTAATAACATTGACAAAAGTGTTTTTTGTCCCTGTGGTTTATAAAGCAAATATCACAATTGTTATTGATTTTGTTTGCAGTACAGCCCAAGAATGGTTGTGTACATTCAGTGATGTGAATGTTGCCACATGCAAGGAAAGTAGCAGAGCCGAGAGGGGGCCTTGGTTTTCATGGTATCCTATTGTCTTCTCTGATGGCTGACCAGGGACAGTGCAGGAGGATGGTGAGGACACTCCTTCCTCTGTGACTTGTTGTCCCATTCTGTAGACTACATAGGAAAAAGCCCCATCATTAGGGCTGGGGAGAGATCAGGAATGTATAGATATCCTGTTGCCTTGACCAATTTGCATAATCCCTTTAGCCTCTGGTTTCTCTTCAGCTAGCCAAATGATGAGATCCTCCTGCAGGAGTTTGTAAGAGGTGACACATGAGGTAACGTCTATAGACTCCCTAAAGCACGGGCAGGCCCAAGAGTTTTGAGTCAGTCAAAGCAATTTAGTGTTTGTTCTAGGCGTGTTAAGAAAAGCCAGTGATCCGGATCCCCAAGATGAGCAGCGCTTGGGAGGCCAGCTCACACTGTGAGGGAGCCCGCAGTGAGGAGGTTCGTCTTCATTGTGAGAGCAGGCAGCCCTGTGGCAGGTTGTTTATCCCCCGTGTGTTCTCTTGTGAGCTCTTGGGATTTTTGGAACTGGTTGAAAACCAGCACTGTCCTGCCTGTTTGATGGCTATATGACCAAGTAAGTAAGTTACTCCTTACCCCTACACACACACACACACACACACACACACACCCCGTGAAGTTTGATGCCATGGCGTGAAGACCACTGGGCTCGGCGGGAGAGTTCTGTCATAATTCTAAACTGAAGTTCCTTAGTAGGTCTTTTAACCTCTGGTTCTTGTTTTCTTCATTGTAAAAGTAAAGCAGATACTATTAGCTGTCAGCCTTATCGCATGGGATCACTTAGTCACAGGAGATAGCTGTCAGTCGGATACCCGGATGAGACGGAAGGTTGCAACAGCTCTCCTCCCTTTGTTAGCATTCTTAGGACATCTTCAGAGTGGCCGCTTTTCGTGTTGAATTTCTGCTTAACAGTTATTCTCAGGAGAAAACCTGACTCAGAGAAACTAACTACACTGATTCGATCTTCACACCGCCTTCACAAATCTGTAAGAGTAAATGCTGTTGGAGTGAGTGCGTGCGGAGATGCTTCCTCTAAAGCTGGAGTGAGTCTTGGGGTTGGATAGGGCCCACTGTGGTCCCAGCACACTGCAGTCTACACCAAGGACAGCCTGCCACTGGTCTTCGCCGGCAGCCTTCCCTGCCACGCCGGCTGTGCCTTTCCATCATTGCCTGAGTCCTGTGTCCAAGTGAATGTTAAAGTAGCTTTACCTGAGTTACGGGGTGAGGCTGGGGTGGGGAGGGGGCAAGAGTGGAGACACGTCTGTTATTGATTTTCAAGATTCTTATTTTGAGGATGATTATTTAAAAAAAACCATTGAAATTATCCCTGTATTATACTTAAAATACTCAAGAACCAAATCAGATCATGGTTTTATTAACAACTTTGCTTGATTACCAAAAATGCTTCTGTTCTTTGAAATAGTCTTAAACACCCTTTTCCTTTTAACATTTTTCAACAAATAAGCATCACTGTTTCAACTGCTAAGTATTGCTGTCTCTTCCGCTCTACTAAATTGTAGGGAAGATTTAAGACTTCAATTTAAACATTTCAGTTGCTGAGTAAATTGCACATACTGAATATGACTTACAGTTGTGGCTTCAGCATCCTGCTAAATCTTTGACAAAAATTATAGGAGTAAAAAATAAATAAATAAATAACAAACAGGGGTAAAACATAGTAGAGTTCTTCAAAAAAATTACTATCTCGCCTGAAGAGGGAAAAATTAAACGTGGAAAGTCACTGTCTACTCTTAGAATAGTATTGTTTTCTAAGGCACTTAGACTTGATGTCAGTGTAACAGATCATTGAAGTTTAGCACAGTTATAAGACAGACTTTGTGGATCTGATGGAATTTGAATCCAAGTGCAGGTGAAAATGCATCTTTGTGTGCAAGCAGTACGAAAACACGCTCAGAGGGAAATCAAAGGTTTGGAAATTGATGGCTACCATGGTAACCCGAGAAGGGCGGAGTTTGCCTCCAACCAAACCCAGACCAGATGGCAGAATTCTGGCAGGGGGGACCCCCCCAGACTGTGAAACCACCATTGCGCCAATGAGGGGCACTGACCCATATCCCCCCACCAAATAAGGGCCTGTTCCAGCTTCCGAGTCAAGGAGAGTTTAAAAAGCCCCTTCCCGCCTCTTCCGCGCCCTTCCCCCGCAGCCCATTCCTTCATGTCTGACTTTCTGCTGCATGGGGAAGGGAAGCCCGTGATCGTGGATCCTGATATAAAGGCCATCTAAATTCTTTTTATATATTTGGCCGAGTTATTCTTTCCCTGTTGAGCGGCGAATCTAACATTTTGGCAAGCGGCAAATCTAACAGAAATCATGTTTTGGAAATCATAAAAAAAGCAACTAGCCTGGGAATTATGCACACACTAGCAAAATGTAAGTGGTATATTTGAATAAAACTTTGGTGCCAAGCTATGGAAAAATTGGAATTCCAGGCAGAAGCTTTTAACTTAATAATAATGGAAAATATTTAATGTTTGGGTAGAGCAATACAATGATTGGAGTAGTATCTTTGAAAAAAAAACTTTGATGATTCATATAGTATGTGGCCAGGAAAAAAAGTAAAAGTGGAAGCAAGGTGATAGCTATCTTTCTGTAAGGTCTGGGAGTAGGGACACACTGATGAGGAATTCAAAGAGTGGATGGATGAGAAAGACTCAGGTCATCCATGAGGGTGAGGATGGTCGGGTGGAGTGAAGCAGTGGTTGGGAGGGTGGCAGGGAGCAGAACGGAACCCTTGCTTGGGTTGTGATGGTATGTTTTGCTGAAGTGAGTGATCTGCCTGGAAGGAGCAAGGCAGCAGGGTGTGCTTCCTTGCAGGCGCAGAAGGACGGTCTCAGCTGGCCAGTGCGCGGCAGCCGCAGGACGGCAGCAGCTGAGTCCTCTTGCTCTTCTGTATAGCTTAGCTCTTGGGAATGTCCCCGGTGGGTTGGGGGGCAGTCTCATCAGTGACGAAGAGGTGCTCACTCTAAGAGTGAGCCGCAGGAGGCGTTCTGCTCCAGGTCCCAGAACAGGGGAGCAGAATTCCGAGATAAGATCTACGTGCCCTGACACAGGAATTTTCCTAACAACCACTAACTCATCGTTAGTCATGCCTCACTTACTGCATGTAGATCGTCACAATAAAACATATTACTTTTTGAGCAAGGCCATGTGTGCCATTTGGCTTTCATTGGAAATGAGCTGCACTATTACCTGCCACTAGTGTAATTTTTTATTTTCCTTCACCTTAGTAGGATGTTCGGCTTTCCAAGTGAGCCAACAGAACCACTTATCCATGAGCCTTTTTCCACAATGTTTTTAAAAGTCGGGAAGGTACTTGTTCTGTATATTATATAGTACCCAGTGGGAGTGTCTTAGAGTGAGGTTTCTCCAATAGAATGTATCCATAGTGACGTTGAGTGCCATACACTGTGGAAGAGTGCTACCTCACTCTAAAATGATGTCCAATCAGATTTTGCCAGCCAATAAATAACAACAATAAAAAGCCTGTGAATTTTAGAATTGGATTTTGGATTGTTGGATAAGAGGTCATGGCTCTACTATAATTTCACCAAGAAAGTGAATCCAAGCGAGGACAGGGCTGAGGGGTGAGTTTTCAGAGGATCCTGCAGAGATGTTACAGGAAAGTCGTGTGAGGCTGAGGCGCAGAGGTGGGACTGGGCTCAACCCCCAGGAGGAGCCCCAAGAAGGCCTATGTTCCCAGCTGGAGTAAGCCAGGCAATAATGATGGGAGACAGCTGCACGGATGTGAGCACATGGCGCTGGGGCCGTGCCATCCTGGAGCCAGCAGACTGCGTCTTCACTTCTGTTTCATCTGGAAGTCATTGCAAAGGTGTTGGTTTGGGGGTGTAAGCTAGAAGGAAAGAGGGGAAGAGAGCCTTAAGGATAACCCCACAGTGTTAAAAGTGGTATGGACAGTAATATTATTTTCCAGAAAGTAAAGACTGGGTGGCAGGGTGAAGTGTGGGGTGCGGATAGGTAGGTCAGTGTGTGGGTTCAACTGGCTAATCCTCCACCATCCCAGTTCATATCCTGGCTGCTCCACTTCCCATCCAGCTCTCTGCTTGTGGTCTGGGAAAGCAGTAGAGAATGGCCCAAAGCCTTGGGACCCTGTACCCAAGTGGGAGACCTGGAAGAAGCTTTGGGTCAGCTCAGGTCTGGCTGTTGCAGCCATTTGGGGGAGTGGACCAGCAAAAGGAAAATCTCTCTGTCTATCCCTTTCTCCGTAAATCTGCCTTTCTTATAAAAATAGGTAAATCTTTAAAAAAAGGGGGGGGGGCGGGGGAAGATGAAGGTGTTTAGGTGTTGAAATGGACACCAAAAATGAGGAATATTCTTTGGAGCCACTTGGAATTAGCTGATTTAGATTCAGAAGATTTAGACAGATACATAGATATGGTATTTAGATTATATAGGGATATAGATTTAGATTATATATAGAGTGTTTAGCTATAGCCAGGGATGTATGACATATAATAGCAGCCACTGTTTACTGAATGATTGCAGTGTGCTGTGCCCTCCTCCAAGTCCCCTACGCTCCTCGCTGGATGGGATTCTCACACCATGGCTCCTCTAACACTCTAGATAACAGCATGGAGACATCAAATGCGTGCTGTATTAAGTTTGGAAGTGTGCTTTGTAAGCAGCGGAGCAAGTTTGAACCCAGACCCTCTGCCTCATAGACTGACTGCTTTAACCATGTATTTTTAAGACTTCGAGCATAGGAACTTCTCGTTGTGAACTTGTGAGCTAGGAAAGATGGTGAATGGACAGAATTCAGTGAAAAGAAAAAATTTGGAAGATTTTTTTTTCCATTCTAACAGTCTTATATTCAGAGAGTGCTTAGTTTTCTAGCTTCCTTCAGTTTTCTGTTCTTTGGAATTACAAATGGACTTGGTAAAAGATGTCTGAGTCTTTTAATGGAAAAGGCTACTCAACTTACGCAAATTAGAAAACATCATTTTGTGTCTCCTCATCTTCGCCATTAGATTTTCTCCCAGTTTCTACACAAGGCCAAAAACGCTATGGGCATTTGGTTATGTTTTCGTTTGATTGAATTATTTTTTAAAACGCTTGTTGTTCTGTTTGAAAAACAGAGACAGAAAATGAGTGATGGGTAGAGCTATAACGTATCCACTAATCCTTTGCCCTAATGCTCACAAGAGGATTGGGCAAGGTCCAAGGCAAGAGCCCAGGAAGTAGTGTGGGCATTTTGTGTGGGCAGGACAGGGATCTGCACCCTTAGCTATGCCTCCTGGCGGGCGAGTCAGTGCGGATCTGGAGTGGAGGTCCAAGAACCCAAACCAGGCACAAGGATTTGGTGTGTGGGACAGTGATTCACCCATGGTGCCAAATGTCCACTCCTTGTTTGAATATTTTAAATAAGAATAATCAGGGTTGTTCATTATCTTTGTACATCTGTGGCATTTGTCTGTGAATGAAATGCTTGCTTTCTCACATGCTTTCAGATTGGGTTGAATTCAGTCCATATGAGATTGGCATGGCTAAATACGGCACATTTATGGCTCCTGACTTATTTGGAAGTAAATTTTTTATGGGGAAAGTTGTGAAGAAGTATGACGAAAACCCCTTGCATTTCTTAATGGGTAAGTCATCAAAATCTTTTGTTAATTTATCTGATTGTCTTGAACCAGTGTATTTTAAGTTATTCTTCCACTTTATTTTAGGCGTCTGGGGAAGTGCCTTTTCTATATTGTTCAACAGAGTCTTAGGAGTGTCCGGCTCACAAAGCAGAGGTGCCACGATGGAGGAAGAACTAGGTATGGTGAGAGTGTGCTGTGCGGATGAGAACCATGCTGTGTTGGTATATCTTGTGAAGAATATTCAGTCTTCACAAAGATTGTAACTATCTAAAATCCATCAGTAATTTCGTTGAGTCAACTCAGTCAACTTGAATATCTCCTCAAAGTCATAGTGTAAGTTACTTCTAAGTGGTAGATTATGGAATTCCTAAAGACCACTCATTCCTGAAAATAATTTGTTCTGGGACATCTCCATTCCTTCGCCTTGCTCTATCTCTGAGCATGCTATTTTTGCTAGACAATATTTCTTCTATTAGAAAAGGGTAATTTCTTAAAGATCAGCTTTATCAACAGTTGAGGAAAGTCTGACATTTAAAGATAAATCCATGCTTGCCACTATTGGTTTGCCCCCCGAATACTTGCTCAATAGAATTCTGTCAGCACTGCATATTTAATTCAAAGTACAAACAAAATAATTCAGTCACCTCTAATAATCACTTACTTTGAATATTACTCATTAGCTCACAATAAAATAAAATGCTATTTATATAAAACTTGAACAAAATATGCACACACAGCTGAACACTGGTGATTTTATTCCTCAGTAAACCATAGCAGCACTGATGTTCTTAAGTAAATAAATGTGATTGGCAGCTCCTCAGCATCTCCCAAACCCTTGTTATCGTTTGAATCGGTGGTGGGAGCAGTGGTAGAGTGCTCAGACTGATGAGCTCGCAGGGACCCGGGAAAGGCAGTAACTAAGATGGAGTGTCAAAATTCTACTTGAGAACAAAGAGACTCATGGAAAAGCAGTGATGACATTTCCAAACTTAACTCAGGTGAAGAAAGCATGTCTACACAAAACTTGCTGCAAGATTTTAACAGTCTGCCTCTGGGAATCATGGGCGGTGGTCATTTCTGTGCAAAAGAGAATGCCTCAATGAGAACACTAGAAGAAGGCCCACAAACAACACTCTACTGCTGTACCTCACAGCATGCTTTTTGTTGCTGTTTGATATTTTATTTGGTATTTGCATTTAGTATAGTGAACTGCTACAGTCCTTGACTTTTTTTTTCAAGACTGTTTTTGTATTTTTGGACAGTTTTTGGCAAGTAAAAGAAAAATGACCATATAATTTCATTTGATCCAAGGGTTCAAAAATAATTATATATATATAATGTTTTATATATATATATATACATAAAAGGCACTTGGAAGTCTTGCTTTCTCTCCTGTGTCCCACGTGTAATTCCCCAGGCAGGTGACCTGTGGCAGGCAGACCTGTTCTCCTATCTGGGACTGTGATGGTGAGACAATACTGCTGATTTATTTTTAATGAACACTCTAGACAGGGCAGATGAACGCCCCATTCTCAAGTGCAGTATTTTTGGAATTACTTAACTCTTCTTTCCATTAATCTGGAGATCTTGGAGGAAATACAAGAGTGAGCCTAAAAGGAAAGAAGAGCTCCTGGTTAGTTAGGAGGCCGTCTTCCGGTGCTGCTTCCGGGGGAGTCATGCGGCTGACTCGGGCTTGGTTCAGTTTTTCTCCTGAGGCAGGAAGAGACCGGGACTGAAATCCCACGTCTGAAGGTGGGTGGGTGAGACGTGGCTGAAGGCCAGCCTGAAGGAGCAGGGTTTTGAGAAGCCTCTTTGTGGAGAGCTCCCCTGGGGGCTCAGTGGTCTGGCAGTGCCTTCCAGTACTCTGGGATGAGATGCACTCCAGATGCCTGAATAAGCAGGATGCGTGTCCCTTGCAGAAAGGCCGGTGAGGACAGGGGGGGCCTGTGCCTCTGGCTGACTGCTGCCTGCAGGGCTCCTTGGCGGAGCTTATCTTCCTGTGTGTGTTAGGCCCAATGAGGCGAATCTAAGTCAGACTATTTACTTCAAGCAGCTCAAGAGGTGAATGAGCTGTACTCTTAGCTCTGTGTTGTGAAGAATAGAGATGCCACGCTTAAAATTTCAGAATATGAAGCCAGCCATATCATGACAACTTCCCAGTAGAGAAGACACTATTATGTTGATTCATCTCTCAAATCAGAGTGGCCAATAAGACCAGATCAGAAAAAGGAAATATTTAAGCAAAGACAAGATGCATGTATAAGCAGAAACTGCTCCGGAATAGAACATTTGTTGTGGATCATCTCCCAGTATTTACACGAATTTAATTTTCATGCCCTGAGAAACTTGCCTTGCAGTGAGAAATGTGAAAGCACTAATAAATCTAGATGTATCTTATGGCTCTAAATTCACAGCAGTAGGTCATCCTGTCTCAGTCCGTGGCTGCGTGAGCATGCCGAGTTCTTCACAGTAAATTTAGTTATGAATTGGCACATCTGTGATGCTTCAACTGTTGTGTTTGATTTTCACAGAAAATATTACAGCAAAACATATAGTGAGTAATGACAGCTCGGATAGCGACGATGAATCACAAGAGCCCAAAGGTAAGAGCCAGAAGCTCTGCTGGCCTGGCTGAAGGGGAGATGACCTGGGACTGGAGGGGAGATGGCCTGGGGCCGGAGGGGTGATGGCCCATCCTGGAGGGGAGATGGCCCATCCCAGAGGGGAGATGCCCGGGGCCTGGAGGGGAGATGACTTGGGGCTGGAGGGGAGATGACTTGGGGCCCGGAGGGGAGATGACTTGGGGCCCGGAGGGGAGATGGCCCCGGGGCTGGAGGGGTGATGGCCCAGGGCTGGAGGGGAGATGACTTGGGGCCAGAGGGGAGATGGCCCATCCGGAGGGGAGATGGCCCCGGGGGCTGGAGGGGAGATGGCCCGGGGCCTGGAGGGGAGATGGCCTGGGGCTGGAGGGGAGATGGCCCGGGGCTGGAGGGGAGATGACTTGGGGCGGTAGGGGAGATGGCCCATCCGGAGGGGAGATGGCCCGGGGCTGGAGGGGTGATGGCCCAGGGCTGGAGGGGAGATGACTTGGGGCCAGAGGGGAGATGGCCCATCCGGAGGGGAGATGGCTCAGGGCCTGGAGGGGAGATGGCCTGGGGCTGGAGGGGAGATGGCCCGGGGCTGGAGGGGAGATGACTTGGGGCGGTAGGGGAGATGGCCCATCCCAGAGGGGAGATGGCGGTGCTCAGCCGAGTGTCTGGAGTTGGGGCACGCTGCAGCTTTCTACGTGGAGATGGTTAGCATGGCTTGAGCAGCAAGATGGACAGTAGATTTAGCTTTCCCTTTTTTTTTTTTAACCTGGCTTTTTAGTCCCTCACAACCATCTCAGTGGAACAGAACCGAAATGGTGGATGTGCTAAGTGTGTCACTGAGGGGATTGGACGTCCCTGCAGGGACACTGTGACTTGCGGGACATTTTTAGATGGCTTTAAGGATTAAATGTTCCCCCTTAGATCCTTGCTGTTAAGAAACGTGTGAATAAATATATTCTTAACCCATCCTTGAGCCTTATGTTCTGACCTTATGGCCGCCTCCTTGGGAGGAATCAGAGATGAAGGGGAACACTGACCAAAAATGGATGCTGCATTTTATTTGATAGGGTATGTGAACCATGCTTCTCCTAACAAGGCAGCTCTCAGAGTGACGTGTGTCATCACAGTCAGCCATGGATTATCTGGCCTTGCCTGAAACAGAATAGAGAGTTTTGTAGTTGGCACGATGTTGTAACATGACCATTTATCAAAATGTTTCCGGCAGTTAAATAAAGCAAGACATAACTAAGCAAACAAAAAAAGAGAAGAGCATGCAAACTGAATTTTTTTTCTTCATGTTTTATCTAATCAACAGCGACACAGTTTATCTGTTGGCTGCTACTGTTCAGCCTTGCCATTTTCAAGTGTATCATCAGGAATCAAATGCTGTGTTGGTGCAGTGGGGGCTTGTTGCATAACTGTCAAAACAAGAAATCCCAACTCTGGAAACAGCTCAGTGCCTTATTCATATCCTGTATAAACAGGGAAAAAAGCATTCATTTTATGCCTAATCTGTTGTAGTGAAAGCTTTGTCACGTTTGGCATTAGAAAAGCGTGGGAGAAAGAAATAAGAATCGTTTCAGTGAATACGTAACCATCTGGATTGAGAGCCCTTCCCGAGCTCAGCAGAGAGCGGCTATGCTTGTCAAGATGGAAGTCGGCATTTACTATGGCTTTATGCATGTTCAATTTAGATGTGTTGGAAATGATGAAGTTCAAATGTCGTTTCTCTTTTCTCACTTTCACACACACACACACACGTATGCACAGTTCTTTTGTAAGGATACATGTGCATATACAAGTCAGGACAGGCGAGGTGTAGACAGAGGGCGGAAGATGCCAGCTCGGTGTTCTCTGGCTGAGATTGTGATGCAGACTGAAGGTGATGGCTACTGCTGCCACCACTGCACTTGCTTCTACTCTTAGGACAATCAGGAGAGAAGTGAATGCAGGAAGTGAATGCAGGTCAGCCACGTTCTGAGAACTTGCCTTACATGTGTGGGTCCCCAGACATGGGTCACGCTCCGTGGCGACCCCGCGGCATGTGCGGAGCAGTGAAGGGAGAGGCGGGAAGGACTGCTCAGCGTGCTGAGGGGTCCCGGGACCTGTGCCCCGATACAGCCCTGCACCGCCTCCCCGCAGCACCTTTGGTGGGTGATTGCCGAGTTCACGTTGCGTGGCCGTTGTGAAGTGCAGGTTTTAAAGCCACGTACTTTGTAAGTTAGGGTGAAATGCCAGGGCAGACACTTACTGAGCAGCGGATACGGGCTGAATCCTTTAGCCGTCTCTCCATTATTATGTGGTTATGGGATGAATATATAGAGGATAAAATTGACTACTGGAAATTTTTTCATTTGTGTGTGCTTGCCTGAAGTTGGGGAAAGGGGGGAAAATGTCTGGGGAAGGGAAAACGGGGGACGTTTACTTGGAAATCTAAGAACAGACCAGATAGCAGTATGAAGAACATGATCTCCACAATGTCCTTAGACAACAAGTGAACCAAGAACACTACAAAGAAAAACAACTGGGGCTAGTGTGGTGGTGCAGTGAGTTAATCTGCTACCTGCAATTCATATAGGCACAGGTTTGAGTCTTGGCTGCTCTACCTTCATCCAGCTTCCTGCTGACGTGCCTGGGAAGCCACAGACGATGGCCCAAGTGCTTGGGACCCTGCCCCTCATGTGGGAGTTGTGGAAGAAAGCCCGTGGCTTCCATCTGGTCCAGCTCCAGCTCCTACAGTCATTCTGGAGAGTGAATCAGGAAGATTTTCTCTCTCTCTCTCTTTCTCTCTCTCTCTGTTTCTCTCTGCCTCCCTGTCTCTGTACTTCTCTGTATTTTGTGCTCTTTTAAGAGAGCACAAAAGCTTAATGCAGATACCAACTATGTTAACTTATTTAGGTAAACATACCTCCAATCAAAAGTCCTGGAGATTCATGGTTCCTTTTAAAATTCGGTGACCCAGGGCTGGTGTGTGGTGGAGAATCAGACTAAACCTGACATCCCATATGGGCACCAGTTTAAGTTCTAGCTGCTCCATTTCTGATCCAGCTCCCTGCGAGCATGCCTGGGAAAGGAGCAGAGGATGACCCAATGCACCTGTACCTATGTGGGAGACCCGGAGAAAGCTCCTGGCTCCTGGCTCCTGGCTCCTGGCTTTGGATTGGTTCAGCTCTGGTCATTGCTGCTATCTGGGGAGTGAACCAGTAGATGGAAAAAAAATCTCTCTCCTCTATGTGTAATTTGGCTTTTCCAATAAAAAGAAATCTTAAAATAAAATTCAAAGATTCAAAAGAAGATATTTTTAAAATGTGTTATGGAGCCTGTCCAATGATCTTTTCTTTCTGCTTAGGCACTGAAAGTGAAGAGGCAGAGAGAGAATACCAAGATGACCATCAGGCCAGTTGGGTGCACCGCATGCTCATGGCCTTGGTCAGTGACTCCACTTTATTCAACACCAGAGAAGGCCGCGCAGGGAAGGTGCACAACTTCATGCTGGGCTTGAATCTCAACAGCTCGTATCCACTGTCTCCTCTGCGGGACTTCAGACAGGAGTCCTTTGACGAAGACGAACTGGACACGGCTGTCGCAGGCAAGTGCACCGCCTGGACTCCATCAGGCCGATTCTAGAGTGTTACCTCTTCCCTGGGGAGAAACATTTTCATTATCATTACCACTTTTTTTGATCCTAAATTACAGCAGCAAGCACTGAATGTAAGAAGGGATACAAGTAACTCATCTGGAGGAGGGATTGTTTTGAAAAGTTATCCTGAACAGGGACTAGCTTAGTCATGCCAGGATAGAAGGGACTTGCACCAAAGTACTAGGAGCGTTCTTAGATTCTGTCTGTGTTGATCAGGGTTTGCTTGCACAAGAGAGTAAGCTGCACCACTTAGCTGCAGAGGGTTTCCAGAGGGAATTGGATGTTTACAAAACTGTTCCAAGGCCTAGAGGAGAGCGCCATGGGCTGGGCTTCCAGGAATGCCTCAGGAGCACTGGAGAGCTTGCCACGCCAAGGTCTGCATCACTGAGCCTGGCGGCAGCAGCTGCACCGCCTAGCTTGCTTCCTCCTTGGGTCTCCTGCCAGGGTGTTTGCTCTTGGCAGAGCCAGGCATTGGCAGAGCTGGAGCTCAGGGCGGCTGGTCTGTGTGTTCCAGCCACAGTGTGGGGTAGTCGGGCGGGCAGCAGAGGGGCAGCCCTGGAGCCTGGGCGGCCAGCCCACACGGTCCCTCAGGTGGTAGGCTCTGCACTCAGCCTCTCGGGTCCTCAGCGAGGTGAGGCAGCTTTCTTAAAGCCACGCTTTATGATCCTCACCATGCTAGCCTTGTCACTTAGACACCTTCCCAAGGACATTTCCCTTAATGCTTCAGCTCCACCTGTGCCTAGGACAACACCGCCGCTTGGTGGCTAACCTGACATTCCCCTCCTTCAGCAGCCCATCATCTTTGCTCTGCTGTCCATCATTTCTGGCCAAGGACCCTGGGAGGGCAGACACGTCCAGCATGAAAGCTTTGCACTGACTTGCACACAGTACCTGTAAGCTGTTTGTGAAAGTTAGGTCATGGCTTTCAACTTCATGACACCTTTGGTGGCATTGTTTCTGTGTTGCTTGGCCTGAGAGGGAATTGCAGGAGTGGAAGTGACTCGTACTGCTTGCCCAAGGTGAGCACAAGTGCAGTCTACCTGGCGTGACAACAGTGACCTCAAACTGCAGGACACGAGGCGCGTCTTGCTGTGTGCGCCCACTCCTGGCTCACTGACAAGCACTGTGGCAGAGGTCTGCTGGAGATAAAATCCATCCAGAACAGCTACGCTCTGCCAGACAGTCAGGGCCTCACTGTGGCTGACACTGCGCCAGCGGCCGACTGGGCCTCCGCGGCCCTGAGCCTCTCAGATGGCGGATGTGGGGGTTAGAGAAACAGAGCCACAGAAAGAACCTCCTGTTGTTTCACTGCACGGAAAAGAGAGCTTAACAAGATGGTCCTATCTTCTTCGCCCAGAATCACTCCGTGGGATTGGGGTTGGGACATACCCTCCTGTTGCTTTCCCTTCACCCTGGGTTTTCTTAGTCATTGTCACGATGATGTAAAAGTGGAAGTTTTCTTTGTGTACGCTTTATTATATCTGTTTCATGCGATTATTTTGATTGCCTCATCCAGCACTGCTCCTCTGTGGTTTACACAGCACGCGTTCTACTTTCCACATTTTAACAACTTCCCGGCAGTTTTGCAATATTTTATGTTGATTTGTTGCTATTTGGATTGCCACGTGAAATGCAGAATGCCCAGTGAAATTTGAATTTCAACCAACGTCTGTATCCTACCCCGTATTTGTGTACAGTATAGATACATGTATTCCTTGTAACATTTGTGATGCACCTACACTGAACAACTGTTTGTTGATTGGAAAGTCGAATTAAACTAGGAATTCTCTGGTTTTATTAGTAACATTTGGCAGCCCTGGGGAATTTTCAGCTCTGTTCGTTGCTTTCGGATTGTTGTATGTTTTCATCTCCTCTCTTTTCCTTGTGTGCTTGAGCTCTCAGAGTATGTGCAGTGCATTTACAATGTGCTTGGTCCTTGGGTTCCAAAGACGGAATCTGTACCTGCATGAGGGTTAAAACAATCTCATGAGTCTTGCTATGAGCTTTTATTCATGTGCTTTAGTGAATCAGGACAGAAAGGTAGGGAGAGCAGAAGCCAGCAGGCTGGCGCCCATGGGGCTGTGGCTCAGTGGACGGAGCTTCAGCCAGAGATCTCACTCACTGTGGACGGGCTGGGTGACTGTCAAGGTGCTGCCCTCTTTATAGGGCGTGTGGAGCACGGGGTTGCATGTTACCTGGATAGATTCCTCCAGCAAGAAGAGTTATGGATGGAGTTTTAAAAATAACATGAAGAAATAGAAAATATTAATTGTCCTAAAGCGTCGTGTTAAGCAGACTATCTCTTTTGTTAAGATACTTTAAACTAATCTTTATAAACAAATTTAACTTTTATTTATAAGTGTATATTTCACTAAAAGTTGCACTTTACACATTTTATATCTATCCAATTAAAAATGTTTATGGAGTATTGATTTCACTGACTGCGCGCATCAATTTTGTTGTTTACACAGCAGCTTTGCAGTAAGTCGCTTTCAGGCTGAGCTTCCGGAATCAGGCGGTGCTTCCTCGGACGGGACCCCACTGGGCTAAGTCCTGTTCACCCTGCCCTGCTTGCTTCCTGGTTTTAGGGCATCCATGTGTTTGTAATGGGACTTGCAAGGTGTGTCACAAGCTGAGATCATTTTAGTTCATAAAGCCTTTATAAGAATTCCCATTTCTTATGCAGATAAAATGCCCCAGTTTATTAAATCATTAAACCAGTCTCTCTTTTGATTTTGGACACCCTCTCATGTAAACACAGAGGTAGAAACTTTAGATATTATGTTTTTAAAAGTAATATTTTAGTTTGTGGCAATCTTGTTTATAACAAATTAAAATCTGAGTGTCAGCATCAGAACAATCTGAAATGAGAGAAAATTGCACTATCTTTGTGCTTATTGCTTCATCTTACAGACTATATTTTGTAAACAAGAGAAAAGAGATAAAATCCCCCTCATTAGTTTGTGGCCGAATCATTTTATACCTGTAGAAACTAATCTTGGAAAAGCTCTCCGTTAGTTGCAGGACCTCTTTCCTGTTTACTTCTGTGTTTGTGTTATTTGCTGTGACACACCCCAGCTGGACTCAGAAAGCAAGGCATGAACTCCCTTTGGCCAGAGTTCCGAACACAGACATCCAGATGTTTGTCTGTTATAGACTGGATTTGTGTGATGTGCTTATGAAATGACATCACACAATCTACAGCTAGCGGCCCCAAGGAAATGCTACATAATTTTAAGACAGTTGGGTTTTCAGGCCTCTCCGTGAACCCCATGGGTTTGTTTACAAGTTTGGAGACTTTGCATGCTTTAAACTACTTCTACCCTGGCACTTACCCAGTTTCCTGGACATTTCAGCACTCATTGATACACAGTGAACTGGTTCAAAGTCGAGTGAATTTGGAAAAGCAGAACTCTGCTCCGCTCTTCACAAGGCGCTGGCCTGCACCTGGAGCTGAGTGCCACTTGAAGGTGCCTTGGGTGTGGCACTCTGCAAGCTGGTTGGCTTCGGTTTGACTCTCAGCCATGCTATTGATGAGCTGACAAATCCTAAGGATTTCCTGGCAGTTTACTCATGGCGTGATGGTGGCTGACCCTCGCCTTCAGTTGCTGTGAGGACCAAGCAGTGTTCTCAGACCCTCGCTGGCTGGTGCTTTGAGCTCATAAGTCTTGGCTTTTCCGCATTTGTTTGATTATGGCACTCTTACTTTGCATATTGAATATGCTTTTACAACTTGGCAAACTATGCTTCTGTCACAGATCTGACAGACACCGTTTATTGTCAACTTGTCCTGAAGTTTAGAACAATTGTGTGGGGCCACTGTACTGAAGTGGGAGTTGGTCCACATGATAAAAACAGATTGGAGAGCTTGCTTGGAAGTGCTGGTGTTGTGGCATAGCATTTCCCCACAGCTGCTCCACTTCTGATGCAGCTTCCTACTGATGTGCCTGGGAGAACAGCAAAGATGGCCCGAGGCCTTGGACCCCTGCACCCATGTGGGAAACCTAGGTCCTAGCTGTGGCTCAGCCCGGCCATTATGAGAAAACCAGTGGGTGGAATCTCTCTTTCTTTCTCCCTGTTTCTCTGTAAATTTGCTTTTCACAAATAATAACTATTCACTGAGAGGTCACATCCCAGTCACCAGCTACTCCAGGACCACAGTAGGCATAGCCTTGGGCTCTGTCAGCATTCTTACCCCAGATGGAGAATGAAGAACGAGTTCGTGGAGCAGCAGATAGAGCAAGGCAGGTGCATGGCACTTCAGTGGCTTTCATTCTGGTCACACTTCTTCCCCTGCGAAGTGAGTTAGGAGCAGTGGACACAGGTGTGTTACGTGGTACATTATTGGTGTCAGTTTTTCACCATGTACTGTAGGAGCAGCACATCCTGTTTTAGTTTGCTCTCCGCTCATCTCAGTGCCCTCCCCCCTCTGTGTTGCCACCTGGGCTTTATTAAACTTAGAATGTTATTCCTCCCATCAGCCCTTGTGCTATCTCTTCCTCTCTCTGCAAGCCTCTCCAGCACCCCCAAATCCTAGACAGCTGTTCTGTGTCAGGAAGATTCTTGTGTCAGCACATTATAAAAACTCAAGGACTCCTCCTCGGAGGAGATGTGCCCGCTGTGTAGCTCAAGTTCTTCCTTCCCGTGCTTGCTTTTGTCGCTGTGTTGTGACTGCCTTCATTCGTTGGCTTATTGGTGGTGGAGCTAGAATGCAAGCTCTTCCGGAGGCCTGTCCCTCTCCGGCTGGCTCAGCGCCCCAGCTGTTGCACCTGCAGAGAGTCTCTGAGTGTTGTCTTGGTTATGTTACTTCACTCCCTCCCCATCAGGAGTGGAAGGCAGCCTCCGGCCAGAAAGAGGTTGCATGGCTTGGTTCACCCTCTGCCACCCCCTGTTATGCCACCTCAGGGGTGACTTCTGACTCCTTTCCTGAGCCACCTGTAGCTCTCCTCTGCCTCACCCAAGTTCTGCAAGAACCAAGCAAGGAGGTGTGTTTGATGTAAGTGAGAAGTACTCTGAAAGGGATCCTACGTAAGACTTAATACCAAGACCAGGTCTAAGCATTCATTGCATTTTCTCTAACACTCACTTGAGGACTTCTATCCTGACCGTGCAGATGAACAAACTAAGGCTGGGGAACAAGGCTCCACTGACGTCTGCTGGACTCGGGCCCAACTTGCCTTGTCTCTGCAGCCTGAGGATTCTGACTCTCCAATTATAGCCAGCATTTTTTTTCGTTAATCCTGAGTAAGGTCGCACAATCATCTCATTCATTCTCATGTTCCTTCCTGTTTAGATCCTGATGAATTTGAACGAATATACGAACCCTTGGATGTGAAGAGTAAAAAGATCCATGTGGTGGACAGTGGGCTGACATTTAACCTGCCGTACCCCTTGATTCTGAGGCCCCAGAGAGGGGTTGATCTCATCATTTCCTTTGACTTTTCTGCAAGGCCAAGTGACACGAGTCCGCCGTTTAAGGTAGGAGGCTTGCGCCCTGTTCCTCTCCGCCTCCTCCTCGCGTTTCCTTGCAACACTCTTGGTTCCTTTTGACCCCAGTGCCTTATCTGGTCTCTTCAACACTTCTTTCAGGACTAGTGTGATTGAGTCATGCTTCTAAATAAAGCTGTGCTTGTGTGAGTCTAGGGAGCGCAATGAAGTTTGGAACCAGAACAAGTCAATGGATCTGAGATTTAGAAAGGAGGCAGGTAGGCTAAAATTTGAAAGTTAGTGGAGACATCAAAGCTGCCCAAGGAGAGAGTGTGCTCTGAGAAGTCGGTGGAGACATCAAAGCTGCCCAAGGAGAGAGTGTGCTCTGAGAAGTCGGAAGGACAACACGGGGAAGGACAGGCAGGTCCAAGGGAAAGGAGAGCTTGAAGCCAGCGTGTGGCCTTGGGATTCACAAGGAAGATGTTGGAATCTGAAGTCAGGAGGGTGGGAATCACACTGGAGGCGCTGCAGGGATGTGAGAGCTAAAGCGAAGGGAGGCACATTTATGGATTGCTCATGGGAAAAGCCATGCCCCCATCTGTGAGCGGAGATGGGGAAGCAGAGCGCGGCGTGTGTGGTGGGGGTGGGCTGCCGCTCTGGAGCCTGGCGGGGCTTCAGTCCAGGGGTCTGGGAGGCAGGGGTGAGGAGACTGTTCCTGGGAAGTAGAGACAATGCCACGGGAGGTTGTTGCGCCTCTGGGAAGGCTCCAGGGGAGGCAGGCCACAAAGATGCAGGTTGGAAGTGGTCTGAAAGCATGGGGTCTAACGTGGGCGGAATAGCTGGGCGTGGACATTCGCTAGAGAGGCACTGGTTTCATGTCACAGTGATCTCTCTGGATGAGGATATGAGGCAGAGTTCTAGAAGGGCCGTGCAGGCAGACTGAGGGCGTCCAGAGGCCTCAGGTGGTCAGTGCCCCCTCAGCCTGGGATGTCACAGACCTACCTCCTGGCTTCCACATGTGCAGACACAGTGCGTAGGCCTGAGTCCATCTGTTGGGTGAGATTTTATGTTTTCTAAGACATCTTTTGTTTGTACTATCTGTAAACTCAAGAATCAGAATGTGTATGTGTGCAAGGTGTAAGTGTTGGCTGAAATCTGAGCACAAAGCACATTTCTGGCAGGTGAGTGGATGATGTGCTGAGAGAAAATAGTGTAATTACACATGACAGAGACAGAAACACACGGGCAGGGAGAGTCGAGCTTCTGCCACCCAGGATCCTGAGTTCTCGGGCAGCACTGCTCTCGACGCTAATCATGGTGATTAACTCTTACGTACATGAAATTCTCGGGATGTGTTCGTATTTGATGGGTTTGAGGTCGGTTGTGATTTTCAGATCAGTTTTGGTGAGATCAGGTTTCATGAACAACTGAGGGAAGATTTTTCTGGTGCCGTGGTGTGGTGGGTCAAGCCTCCGCCTGCGGCACCAACACCCCCAATGAACTCTTATCCAGCTCCCTGCTGATGGCCTGGGAAAGCAGTGGAGAACGCATGGTTGTGTCCATCTGGGGTGTGAACAAACAGATGCAAGATCTCTCTTTCCTTCTCTCTGTAACTCTCCCTTTCAAATAAAATAAGTCTTTTTTGAAAGTCTCATAACATTAAAAAAACAAAAAAAAAAAAAAAGAAAGAAAAGATTGTGAAATGAGCCGAGTCATGTCTGGCTGGAGGTGGGGAGGGCAGAGCGGCTGGGACCAACTCCAAGGCTGCAGCACCTGCTGCCCTCCTCCAGCTGCCCACTGGCTGCCCCTTTAGGCCGTGCCTTCTCCTGTGCTGGCTGCAGGGGCAGCTGTGCTTGGGAAGCTGCTTCCTAGTCTGTAGGTTTTGCCCATTTTCAGGGGAAAATATTTTTATCTGCAAGAATCAGTTGAAAGAGAACCGAGACACTGTTAAGTAGCTATTGAGGGTTCTATTAAATATGTGCCTTATAGGCGATTACCTGAGAATTCACTGATGCCTCCTGGGGTCCATGAACTTGGATAGTCGGTGATCTAGGCAGTGAGCAGAGGCACAGACCTAGGGTGATCTGATTAGAGGTGACAGATGGTCACTCCCACTTGGACAGCTCCAAGGGAGCCTCTGAGGCCGTGTAGGCACAGGGAGTCAAGAGGAAATGGATGGTTGCCAGCAGACAAATGACTTTAGGAATTTGGAATTTTTGGATGATTAATCTGACCGTGGACTGTAGGGTGAGTTGGACAGTGGAAGGCACAGGGTCATGATGTCCTGGTCCCGGTGGGTGGCTGTGAGTGCCAGGCAGAGCTGATGGCCCATGAGGAGCAGTGGGAGGACGGCTTGCCCGGGCACTGTGAGATGCCAGTGTAGGAGCTGGCTTGAGCTGGAGGGCGTGCAGAGGCCCCGGCCGTCCTGTGCGTGCCAGGAGAAGCATGCTCCCTCGGTGAGCTCACCCAGAGGAGGGCGGGGCCTCTCCCTTGACACCTCTCAGAGAGGCATCAGCTTACTGCTGTCCTGTTGCTTTTTTAATATAATCATCCACATGGCTTTTTTTAAAGGATATATTTTATGGAAAGGCAGAGTGATACGGACAGGAGGAAACAGAGAGAAAGAGATCCATCCCAGATGGCCACAGTAGCCGGGGCTGGGCAGGGCTGGAGGCGAAAGCCTTGAGCTGGGTCTGGGTCTGGCCCAGGAGTGGTGTGGACCCAGGCATGGAGACCACGCTCAGCTGCTCTCACTGTGTGCGCATGGAGCTGGGTGGAAACGGAGCAGCCGGGACTCCAGCCAGTGCCGCAGTGTGGAAGGCTGGCCCCACAGGCAGCAGCTTAGCCCACTGCACTGCAGCCCTGGCCCTGAACACGTATCCCAGATCACATGTTATGATGTTCTCTGGTTGGCTGGTAGTTACGGGGCATTGTGTGACTTTCAGTTTAAAAAAGTTCCAGTAAATTAGATGTTTATTTTGTGCATTTGGACTACCGTTTTGTGGGATTTGCCTTTATGATTTAAGTAAATGAAATGGCACGGAACATTGTTTCTGCCTGTGCTCCATAAATGTGGCCTCAACGAGTGTGGAAACATGAAGTTGCGCGGGTGTCGGAGAATAGCCCAGGTGGGCGTTCAGGATAGAACACCATTTGTGGCATGCCGGTGTGGTTTTTTTTTTGTTGGTCACTGCATTTTAAAAAATACTTTTTTTTTTTTTTTTTTTTTAGACTCGGGGCTTTAGTCACAGAGAAAAACAAGCCATGAGAAGGGAGGCAGGTTTTCCACTGTGCAGCCACTGTGTCGTCAGCGGTTGCTAATCTTTTCCACCTGGGATCTCAGCGGGAAAGGGAGAGTCCCCAGCCTCCCTCAGCCCCGTCTCCCAGCAGCCCGGCCTTCACTTCCTGTCTGCTTTCCCTCTTGCTTCACAGCCACGCACGTCACAGGCCGCCCCCTGAGTCATGTTTGCAAACACTGGCAGGCTCACTCAGGCAGCACTCCACTCTGTGAACTTTTGTTTTTATTCTGGTGCTGAATAATCATGAATGAATAACCCTGCACAGTACTAGACACAAAATGACCAGCTGATTAACTCAGCCAGATAGATGGGGGAAACGTTAGGGAGGACTTAAGGACCAAAGTGTTTCAAGTTTCAAATAAGAGATTATTCACATGTATGTGGGATTTTTCACTTACCTTTTGGCCTCAGGTTGTTTATTTCTTGGTAAGTGATACTGGGCAGGACAGATACTCAAGTTAAAATTCCTCATGACAGAAGTGTCAGGAGCGGTGCAGCATGACTGAAAACTTTTTCTTCTGAGTCTGAGACACCATGGTAAAATCTGCCTTTTTTTTTTCACCTGGACCTAAATTATTGAGAGGTTTCCTTCAGTCCTCAAAGCAGTCCCAGGGAGAAGGCAGGGGTATGAGCTTGACTCTGCAGAGGCAGGGGTTCGGGGGCTGACACACAGGGGACAGTGGCGGTCCGCGATGGGGAGCCGGGAGCCGCTGTCTGGCAGTGGGGGACAGCTAGTCCCTGTGTGTTATGTCGTGTGGCCCCCGCGTTGCTGAAGGGGCAGGACCATTGGGCTCACAGCCTTCCACACACAGTGTGGCCACTGCTCGTGCGATGACCCAGGAGCTGGCCCTTGAAGGCATCCGTGTTCTAGCTGGCCTCTGTCACCCTCAGTCCCTTGCCTGACTCCAGCCACGGCCTCCTTCTCACGCCTAGAACACAGAGTGAAAAAGTTCAGCAGAAGGCATGCAGGAGGCTGCACAGCCCCATGACCACCTGCAGTGTGCCCATGGCATTTATCACAGCCTCAGACATGCAGCCAGTTGGCCTGCGTACTCTCAAGTGTCACTGTGTGAGCCTGCTTCAGTCCCTGGTGTGCGGGTCCATGGGAGGCCCAAAGCCACGGGGAGGCCTGAGGTTCTAGCCATGCTCGCTCCGATGTCCTCTCTCCAGGATTTTCCCATGTCTCTTCCTTTTCCCTTCACATTCTCCCTCCTTTACTGCTATACATTTATCCAAAGTTGTGTGGTTCTTGATAAGCCCCATTGTAAATACCGTCCAATGTTCATCTCTTTGCAGTTCTGTGATGCACGTATCGTTCCCATCATCCGTGCTTGAGGGTGTGGGATGTGGAGCATTGAGTTAGGAATGTGCCCAAGGCACCAGGGCCCTCCTCGCCATGCCTCTCCACTTTGCTTTATGTCCTCCAGCACTGATCTGTGTGTGTGTCTGCATTGAGTTGGTCAGCTTTAATACAGTGGCAAACCTCATGATGGTCGATGACAACACATATTTCTTGGCCGTGCTACGTGTCAGTCCACTGCAAATCAGCTACAGTGGCCCCTCTCCTACGTCTCTATTTCGGGAGGGATGCACAGTCCTCTTACCAGGAAGGGAGCAAGAGTAAAGGGGTTAGACCACCTGCTCCCATCCTTCTGCCCAGCCCTTGCTCTGACCATCTGGTCCACGTTGGGCTGCTGCACAGGCATTAGAAGCATGCCGGGGTAGGTGTTCAGGGCAGAGTTTTGGTCCCAGGTTGGAATGCTTGGATTCAGCACCCAGCTCCTGATCCCAGCTTCCTACTGCTACATACTGTGGGAGGCAGTCGGCAATGTTAAGGTTACGGTCCTTGCCACGTCTGTGGGAGTTGTAGGCCCAGCCTCAGCTACTGTGAGCTTGTGGAGGAACCAGCGGGTGAAAAATGTTGCTGTTTCTCTCCACTCCCCTTCTTCTCCAGCTCTACCCCTTTATAGCAACACACTTAAACATGCCAAAGCCAGGATCTTGACTTCAGTTCATGAACAGAGTCACAAAAGCTGATTCAGTGTCACTGAATATATACATACAAACAGTGAGTTTTAAACTAATGCATTTTAACTTTCTAAAGCCACTGTGGTGAAATTGCAGTGCCAGAGGCTTCTTCACCCTGCGTCGTCAGAGTTTTTATATTACTAAGGGTTAAAAAGCACTCATTCAGTTACAAATCCTCTGATCCCGTCATGTTTTCTCAAGCAATGCCTTCAGCTGAATCTCATCAATTTGAATTCATCAGTGATTTCTCAAAGGCTTCTTCGGATCTCACTTTGTACTAATTGACATAATGATAGTGAACTTGTTTATAAGAGTACTTAGATAAGTTTTGAGGCTGATTAAAAACATTTTAAAGATTTATTTATTATTCCAAAGGCAGAGTTACAGAGAGGTAAAGATACAGGATGAGGAAAAAATGTCCATCTGTTAGTTCACTTCCCACATGGTCACGATGGCTGGGGCTGGGGCAGCCTGAAGCCAGGAGCCTGAAGTCCATCTGGGTCTCTTGTGTGGGTGTAGGTGTGCAAATACTTGAGGTGACTTCCACTGTTTTCCCAAGTGCATTAACAGGAAGCTGGACTGGAAGTGGAGCAACCAGGACTTGAACCGGCACTTTTGTAGGGTACTTGTGTTGTAAGCAGGACTGTGTGCACCCTAGCAAGCAGCCCGCTACCTCCACGTAGTGCCAGCAGGCACTGGATGGTGGTTTGGACAACTGAACAACTGAAGACTGAAATTCATGAATGCGAGCTTCTTCTTCTCCCACAGGAGCTTCTGCTGGCGGAGAAGTGGGCTAAGATGAACAAGCTGCCCTTCCCAAAGATAGATCCCTACGTGTTTGATCGTGAGGGACTGAAGGAGTGCTACGTCTTTAAACCCAAGAATACGGACGTGGAGAACGACTGTCCAATCATCGTCCACTTCGTTTTGGCCAACATTAACTTCAGAAAGTACAAGTCCCCAGGTATGCTGAGAATCTGTTCCATTCCATAGAACAGAAATCCGGGAAGGAAGGGCGACTCTTATTAAGCTCTCTTGCATTGGTGATGCAAAAGCCCTAACCCTGATAAACTGCTGCTTAAGACCCCCCACAACACAAAAACTGAAGCTAACAGCTGGCGAGCAAAGATCTTTAGGGCTTTATGACAAGACTTTGGGTTATGGTTTTTTTTTGAATGGTTGTGATCTTTGTCAAAGTTAGATTAAATATTTTAAATATCACCCTTGTAGGAGACATTTTGTTGTAGAAAAAACTATGCTGAGATACTCTGGAAATTTTAACTGCAGGATGTATGTGATCTAGCTCTACAACATGGCTAGCCGTTACAAGTCGCCATGTCGTGTTTCAAAGGAAATGAGAATCAAGTTCAAGGAGGAGTCATTCTGTTTTACCTGGTCCTGCGGAGTCTGGTGACTCTTTCTTATCCTGGAGAACGGCGGTGAAAAGGAAAGCTGTTGGCTGCTAGGGAGGATGTTCAAGACTATAAAACCTAACGCTGTAGTGCTGGAAGTGCAGATTGCCATTTGGTGAATGGAAAGACACACGCGTGTGCATGCACGCACACATTCATGCAATATTCAGTGAAGGTGCTGTGGGGCAGACACAGAGAACAGAATGGTCTTTTTGTCTGAAGACACAGAGTGGCATGTCTCAAGAGGAGGCTCCTTGGGCAGTTGCCCTGTACAGGGGATTTCTGGGGCATTAGATAATTAGATAAAACACTAGATAATGTTTTGGTTGGTGTTCTTCCAGGAGAAGCGTCTTAGAAAAGGGTTTAAGTGTAAATAGCTTATTTGGGTGAACCAGAGAGCTGTCTGGCTTATGAGTCAGGAAGAAAGGGGGACAGCACTGGCTCCCCTGGTGGAGCCTGCCCCTGCTGGGAAGGTCCAGGAAATGGAGCAGAATCGGTGTCCCTCCTCCAGCACACCCTGCAGGCGCCCAGGCTGGGACTAGGGACAAGCTCCCTACAATTTGATCATCTGCTGCTTGGGGCCACAGTTTTATTTAGAGGATTTTACAAGCAGCCTCTACACCTGTGGGGAGCCTCCCAGGCCTTCAGGCCCAGAGACACAGACCCGCCAGTCCCCCATGTTCCTGGAAGAGCCTTCTGGGCAGCAGGCCTGGGGCTTGCTGGCCAATTAGATGTTTCACCCCAAGGATTTTAGAGGTATGTTCTAGTTACCAAAGTCATACTATCTGACTCTTCTGGTCCCTTAGGTGTTCCAAGAGAAACTAAAGAAGAAAAAGAAATAGCAGACTTTGACATTTTTGATGACCCTGAGTCACCATTTTCAACCTTCAACTTCCAATATCCGAATCAAGCATTCAAAAGGCTGCATGACCTGATGTACTTCAACACCCTGAACAACATCGACGTGAGTTTCTCCTGCCCCACCTGTGTCAGACAGCTCCACAGCATGCAAATCAAAACAAGACTAATGCGTGGCCACACCCCAAACATTTCACTTCCTTCTTGGAAATTTTTCTGCTAATATCCAGACGATCCTTCTGTAATTACGGACAGTGAAGGCCCCCATGGCTTTAGTGAGCAGGGCCCACATTTTCTAGTCTTGTTGTTTGATCATTTAGTAGTTCCCTGTCCCAAGTATCTAATGTATTCATCCTGTGTTAGCACAGATTACAAGGAAAGAGCAATCAAGAAAAGCATATATTTATGTAAGGAGGAAAGTGAGTAGAACCAGAAACATAACCGATCTGCAAAAATGTCATAACTTGAATCTTAACAAATACCGTCATGCTTTTCCATTTTTATTTTCGTGGCTTTTGGGCATGTTGCCAAGAACAGTGCCTTGTCCTTCTAGCTTGTCCTTGAGAGATCAGGTGCTTGCTTTAGACGCTTCGACATCAGCTGCTGAAGTTCCGTGCCTGGAATTCCTCAGTTTCTAACTCGCCATTTAGGAGCACTGTTCTGTGAGTGGAGTCATTGACTTGTGGTTGACACATTATTATTAGCTGTGAGAAGACAAGTTCATTGACCTACTTGGGTTTTGGACATCAGGAAAAAATAACAAAAGAAAAAGCCAGTGGAGAGGCAAAGGCTCCGGGTCTGATTTGCCAGTCTTCTCGGAGACTGTGAGGCTCGGAGGAACTCCCAGAGGGTTCGGTTTCAGTGGGATGTGACTGGATTCGGTGAGCCAAGAACGCTCTGGCACAGAGAGCGGGTGCTGGCGACTACTCAGGGTCGCTCATGTGCAGTCATGGCACTGTGTTTATTAATCAGAAGTTTTAATTTTTATAAACATGGAATTTATTTTCAAAATTAAAAAATTTTATTTAAATTTTTTGATGATGTTTGCCTAGTTAACCAGGGTGTGAAGAGCCGAGGACTAGGGTAGTGTGGGTGGGATCACTGTTTACAGATCTTCCTCCTCTTCCTCCTGTATCTGGCAGAAGGGGAGAAGCCACAGCCATTCTCGCAGCCCCAGTAGCTGGGGATGGGGACAGGCCACCCAGTGCCATCCCAGGTCCCCGATGTGGAGCCTGCTCTGAGGGTTCCACTCGAGTGGTTTCAATAGTTCTGAAATGCTGTCGATCTCACCAATCCAAGGATGCGGAAATCCTCCCAGGGTCCATCTTCTGACACACCAGTGTGTGTGTGGACTGACATGGGTGACAGACAGAGCCGGACCCCGTACTGGCAAACACACAGGAGTCAGGTCTGGGATCGCCTCAGGGGAGGTTTCTGTGGGGATCCCCCCACAACCTGAACTGCTGGGCTCAGAGCACCAGCCACAGGGAGAATTGTGGGATCTCTGGTTTGGCTGTAGAGTGTGTGTGTCAGAGCTGGGCCTTCCTAGTGGCTCAGATGCTGCAGTGGACGGCATGCTCAGACGCACATGAGGATATGGCAGTCCACTGTGGCCTGCAGAGGACACCTGGTACCACAGCAGAGGGCAGAACAGGGCTGCTCAACTGCCCCAGCCAAGTGCTGACAGTGAACATTTGGGTGAATGGACTTTTTCCTTATGCTTTGATTCCTACAGCTTTAATTATCCTTCATTTTCACCTGAACTTGCACGTTTGTGATAATCCATGTTAAACAAACTGAGCAAATTTACAGCCTATATGATTTTCTCAACATGTTTATATTGTCTTTTTAAAAAATCTTCAAACAATAGACATTTGAAATCCAGGCTGCATTATTTCTGTATTGATGGTGGAAATTGAGAAGAATCTGAAGATATGATATTTTTAGTTTGTGATGTATAGGCAGCAAACAGAAATTCTTAAAACAGAACTGTCTGTCATAACACTCCATCGTAGTGAGGAAAGCTAAGGTGTACTATCACAGCAATCCTGTTTTTCCCATTTGAAGCCAGTAATATCAAAGCTACTTATACTTTGAAAAAGATTTTAAAATTTTTATTGGAAAGGCAAATGCACAGAGAAAAGGAGAGACAGAGAGAAAGATCTTCCATCTGCTGGTTCACTCCCCAGATGGCCACAACAGCCCAAGCTGAGCTGATCCAACTCGAATGCTGGAGCTAGGAGCCTCTTCAGGGTCTGTTTCGCAGATGCAAGGTTCCAAAGACTTGGGCCGTCTGCGACTGCTTTCCCAGACCATAAGCAGGGAGTTGGATGGGAAGTGGAGCTGCCGAGATTAGAACCGGCGCCCATACGGGAACTTAGTGCTTGCAAGGGGAGGAATAGGCAATTGAGCAATCATGCCAAGACCTCCAAATTACATATTCTTTGGAATGAAGTATATTCAGTTTGATAGGTCACCTTCAAATGAAAACAAAAACAGATTGTAGGAATATATACTCTGTTGGGTTTATGAATGTGTGTGTATAAGTTATATATACATACACATTACATTATATGATATATATACATATACACTACATAAGTGGTTCACTGCTAATAAGTATATATATGTATATTCACACACATATCATGTAATATATATGTACACACACTACATTTCTCTTGCTATTTTTCTGTTCTGTTTTATTTAAATCTGCCAAATTGCTTGCTATAAGGAATGATAGTTCTGTTTATCTATTCTGTAAACATCCCTCAAAGTTTGTTTGACACACAGATGAAGCAGGTAGTCTAAGCAAAAACAGACTAAGTTTGAAAATCGCTGGCCTGACTTACAGCTCACCAAATACGGACTTTTCCCATGGCATTCATTATGGAGCTGTTGATTGCTTGTACCAAAGTGTGTGCCACAGCAGGTCGCCATAAGACCTTCTTGGAGTTCACAGCACCCTCAGGTCCTGGAAAGGTCACTCCTGTGACTCTGAGTCTGCCGCTCAGGCCTCCGGAGCCTCAGGGTGCTCACCTGTGGAGCAGGTGTGATTGGCAGCTGTGTACAGTGCCCTGCAGAGGGAACCTGCCTGTTCAAGCAGGCACACATCCTGAGTTCCAAACGTCTGTGGTGAACGCATCCCAAGACCCTGGCCCATGTCTGCCTGACACGGTGTGTGGTGCCACTGTGGCCTACTGGAGTTGTTGAAATCAGAGGGCACAATGAATATGAGCCTTAGACTCCAGTCTGTCATCTGCCCGCCCCACGTGAGACAGTCCCCGGCTTGGCGCCCACCCTCACTGTGGCTTACCGAGCCTCTTCCAGTTGGATCCACACCCAGTGTGATTTTGCATGGACCAGGCCCCGTCTGTAGTGCACACGGGCCCTGCTGCCTCATTTCCCCTGGAGATCCTCCCTGGCTTGCGTGCTGGGGCTGAAGTCCAGTTGATCTCTGGAATACGTAAGCTCTGTGTGCTCATTCAGTGACAAGAGCCCGGGTTGCTCATCAGCCTCCTCCTCCACTTCTCCATCCTCCCAAATTCCTTTTCACTGAACATTGTCTGGATGCCTTTATCATTACAGAGTTTCAAGGGTCCCCCCGCCCCTTTTTTTCTTAAGATATGTAAAATATAGTGACTTATGTTGGCAAATGGTTGGTGAACAGGAGAGGCAGAGTTTGGAATCAGACCAAACTGGAGGTTCAGGGCTTTGTGCTACTGCTTCTCGGCTGGGTGCCTGCCATGTTGGTTCATCTTTCCAGCTCTTACTTTCCTCATTTGTCAGAAGGAATAAGGATAGATATCTTGTAGGATCAGATGCGGATTAAGCAAACTAACATGACTTGAGGGCTTGGCACGTAGTGGCCGCCAGTGAGTTGGAGCAGCTAAAGCAATGGCAGCAACTCAAAGCGTTGTCTCTTCTGCTCTTAGTGATAACCTACTTAAAAATGCAGCCTTGCCTTGTTCATCTTGGAGCCCGATCATAGTGCCTGACACCTGAAGTAAACAGGCATGCATTTTTTATGCTTGATTTTCAAATAGTCACTGTTCCACTGGAGACGGTGAGCGTCAGGAGACCAAGGGCTTGGCTCTGGGCATGTCTCCTTGGTGTTCACCTGGCCAGGGGGCATTGCAACACACGGTGCTCACGGATGGCCACTTGGGTCTGGAGGGCAGCGGCTTTCCGAGGTCTGCCTGGTAGAGCCCGTGGATTCTCCCGGCATGGCAGGCAATGTTGTCCGCCCCAGTCACTAACTCGGGAGGCAGAGTCTAAGAATCTGTCAACTGTCCGCAGATGACAACGATGCATGACAGAGTTTGGAAGATCTTTTCTCAAATCATGCACCACGTGTTCGATGTCATGTACAAATTCGAGTGGAGAAAAGCGCTTCTCCAGCAGGAGTGGTGCCTAATGCGGAACTTAGTCACGTTGATCCTCTTGGCAAACGTTCCCAGGCAAGGGCAAGGTTCGGATTGGAAGCTGACTGTTGTGTCTCGTGCCTGTGGAGGAAGGAAGGATGCAGTACCTCTCCTGCCCATCTTAAAAGGGGCACTGCAGCATTCTGGGTTTTTGTTTTTAAATTATTATTCATTTAAATAACAAAGTTAAAGACAAGCAGAGAGAGAGAGATCGCCCATCCATTGTTTCACTCCCCAGATGTCTGCAACAGCTGGATCTGGGCTAGGATGAAGTTAGGGGCCTGGAACTCTAACCTATACTCCCATATGGAGTTAAGGGAACAAAATACTTGGGCCGTTGTCTGCTGCTTTCCCAGCACATCAGCAGGGAGCTGAATTGCAAACAGAGCATCCGGGACTCAAGCCAGTGCTCATATGGGATGCCAGCAGTACAGATAGTGACTTAATACACTATGCCACAGTGTCAGCCCGACTACCAATATGTCTGTGACAAAAGACAGGTGTACAAGGGAAAGCATAACAAATGTACGGGCTTGTGGTTTTACCTGACAAGCAGCCTTCAAGGGGAACCCCAAAGAGCCAGGAGGGGGAGGGGAGTGAAACTGCTCCCAATGGAACTGATATCTATATACCTTGGCTGTAGGATGCTGGACACCCTGCCATTGTCACTGCCCACAATGTCAGGAAACACTTTAATAGTAAAGTGACAGACTTCAAACTGTGTATGAAGAACGATGCTATTGTAATAATACAGGGGAGATCGGTGGGGGTGGGATGGGGAGGGGATAGGGAGATCCCAGAGCCTATGGAACTGTACCATTAAAAAACAAACAAACAAAACAACAAAGTGTGGGCTTGTGGTTTTACCTGGCAGGGAGCCTGCTAAGGGAAGACCCAGAGAGCCAGGGAGGGGAGAGGGTAGCATTAGTCTCTACATTGGATGGAAAGGAACTTTAATGGGCATATGGGAGAGGGAAGAGCCCCGGGTCCCAGCGAGGCTGTCTGCTCAGATGCCTCCTGGCCTCTGGGTGGCGCTGCCTCCTGCAGCCGTGGGGCAGGACTGCTGCTGAAGTGAGGGTCCAGTGTGCCCAGCACCGGGCCAGAAAGCTAGGGACGTGCACAGGACTGTTCCTGGCTTTATGACTTGCTTGGGGAAAGGGATTCCAGTTGCTGGCATTCCATTTGGGAAGGGAATTCTGGTCTCCGAGGCTTGCCTTGGGGTGGGGGAGAAAGGGAACAGGGGACAGTCAGAGAGGAACTCTGTTTCAGAGGCCTTCATTGTGAGGTTTCATTTCCTGAGCCCAACAGGCCCCAAACTGTCCCATTTTTCATGCTGCGTGTCATTGCTTCCCGGCTGTTACGCAACGTCTCAGCCGTATTTATCACATGTCTACCATACAAAGTTCTGTGTTAGCAATTAGGCATTTAGCAGTAGGGGACACAGAGAGAACGAGTCAGATATCTTCCCCCAGATATTTAACACTCAAGATCAGTCGGACAGCCTCCCGGAACACAACCCTATCTCTGCCAACTGTGCCCTGAGCTGCCGACTGCCCCCTGCCCTAACACCCAGCCATCCCCCCAGGTGCCTGGTTTCTCTCTGCTTACTGAACACTGTCCATTCTTTGTTTCAACTAATCTCCTTTCCTCATGAAGTCTGAGTTTCAGGCACTACCCTCTGTGCCTTTACGATTTTGCAAGTATGTATTATATGTCTGCGCTGTAAGTGCTGGGACCAAAAACGACAAGACTAATAGGGCTGTTACTTTCATGACAAGTCAATCCTTCCTGAGCGGCAGGCTAACATCAGCCACTCAGACAAAAATACCTCCGTGTAGTCGCCTCCATTTGTCAATTTTTTTTCTTAACTTCTCTCCTCAAATACACTGTAATTTCCTCCTTGGGCTCATGTTTTACCTCCTATTATAGAAACTCACTTTGGATTGTGAATTGCTTGCCAGACTTTCTCCTTTTTTGGGAGTAGAGAAGCATCTCATATTGTGTGTTTTCACTTAAATTTTGCAAGTGTTTTTGTGTTCTGCTGTTATTGCTTCAGAGTCATCTGTTTTGGTAATTAGGAGGCTCCGGACAGCCCCAGTGAATGCAGCATGGGCAGACCTCACAGCCAAGGGCAGCAGACAAGTTTGAGATTTGAAATGTGGGATCTCCATGAATCCTGAGGAGAATGCAAGGGAAATCAGAGCTAGGCACGTCAAGATGCAGTAACTGACACACCACCTTTTGGGGCTACAAGCAGTCGCGTTGTATAGTGGTGTGTCAGGGTTTGCCTTTAGCAACCGATGAGTGGTGGCTTTAGGCGCTACCCTGTCTTCAGGGAGCCCCGTGCTCTGTTCTTCCATTTCAAGCTGGGGGCTCACCATGAATTGTTTCACCTCCCAGGAGTGTCAGTGTCTGCAGCAGCCTGGAAAAGCTGGTTAACGGTTTCATGGTGTTAATCTGCCACCTAGTGGCTCACTGTAGGTATTCCAGCAGCACAGGAAGGGCTTTTCAAAGCCTAAAAAGACATTGTTTCCTATATAAAAATAGCCTGTCTTCTAGAAACAACAGCTGAGTTCAATTATGCTGAATACAATAGTTGCCACTCTTAATAGATGGATTTGTTATAAAGGAATGACACAACCATCAGTCCAAGTTCCTGCTGGCCTTTCATATTTTAAAGTTTTGGGTGTATTTGGAAAGTTAGTAGTTACTTTTGCGTATACTTGGTGGTTTTCTGCAATGAGGGTTATTTTTTTGAGTTTCTGGGAAAGGAGGGGTGAATGGCACAGCTTGTCCATGTGGTTCTCCAGCTGGGCTGGGAGACAGGCAAGTGTGGAGGGGACTTTGAATAGCAGAATTTTCTCTTTTAAAGATTTATTTCATTGATTTGAAAGGCAGAGAGTGACAGAAAAGTCTTCCATCTGCTATCTTATGTCTGAAATGGCTGCAATCGCTGGGGCCAGGCCATGATGAAACTGGGAGCCAGGATCCCCATCTGGGTCTCCCAGATGGGTGGCTGCAGCCCAACAATTGGAGTTACCAGTCACTGCTTTCCCAGATGTGTAGTTGGGGCGCTGGATCAGCAGTGGCGTAGGTAGCACTGGAACCAGGGCTCCAAGTACAGGCTGCCGCTGCTGCAGGCGGTAACTTGGTATACTGTGCTACAATGCTGGCCCCATCAAAACTAGTTTGTTGAGTTATGCCACCTAATAAGCTGACTTATGGCTCTTCATGCTATTGTCATTTCCTGCAAACTTCCAAGCCTCACCTCTGGTCTTTACCACATAGTAACAACAGAGGGAATTGGGCTGCCCCACGTTAAGCTTCCACTTGCGAATCCCAGCTCCTCGTCCAGTGCCTTGCTCCTGTGCCTGGGAAGGCAGCAGCAGATGCCCCTCCCAGATGCAAGTGCGTGTCCCTCCCAGCCCCTTCCCCCCTGGAGGGACAAGGATGGACTCTGGCCTGGCCTGGCCCTGGCTGCTGTGTGGCCATTGGTGAGCGAGCCAGTGATGGAAAATCTGTCCTTCTGCCTTTAGACACATAAACCTTCTGAAAGGAGTAAGAGTAGTCATCACTGCTCGCTTTGGGATGTCTGCCAAGTATCAGGCATCGTGTAAAGCACTTGGTAGGACTGAGCTCCGGTTTCTACAGATGCCCAAATTGGTAATGTCATTAACAATGGGACAGCTGGATGGCGTGGCTGTGCCTGCGGCCTCCCTCAGCAGCAATTCACAGAAGCCTGTCCTGCTGCCACAGGATCCCTGATATTTCTGCCACTTAGGAAGTCTCTGCCTTTCTCAAGTGACTGGGTCACATCTGAGCCCGTTTCCCTCGGAGCGTATCAAAGAGTTACACCCTGTGGCCAGCCCCTACTTACGGAATATGACTTCTTGTGGCTTATGAGGTCACAGGTCACGTCTCACCTCTGTCCCCAGGCACAGCTGGTGAGGAAGGGGAGTGCCCCACTTCCGAGGGCCTCGCAGGTTAGAGTGCGAGGAGCCCCTGGCCCGAGCCGCGGGGTGCCTCTGCCTTGCAGGTGCTCAGCAAGCCCTGGGCAAGAACTCACCTCCAAATGACCCGGTTCCCGTGGTCCATTCTCTAGTCCCGGGCCAGGGCGTGCCGGCCTCCCGGTGTGGACAAGGCCCTCAGCGGCCCTGCCTCCCAGTCCCAGGCTCTGCTACCAAGCTCTGAATTTCCCTCTTCTCTCAGGCTAGCTTCTTCCGCAACAGTGGCTGAAACCGGCAGGGTTCTGAGAGGTTATCGTTAGTGTTTGCACCTGGTCGCGACTGCCTGTCAAGCACTCCATCGGCATCAGTGATGTCAGATGGTTTGCTGTGGGCGCACAGGTGCTGCCCCCCTGACCCGCCCCTTCCGCTCCCTCCGCAGGTGATAAAGGACGCCCTGGTGGAAAGCATCGCCTACCGACGGCAGAACCCGTCTCGCTGCTCCGTCTCCCTCAGTGACGTCGAGGCCAGAAAATTTTTCAACAAGGAGTTTCTGGGTAAACCCGCGCCCTAGGGCCTGCCTCGGACTGGGGGAAGGCGCGGCCGTGGCGGGCGCCCCAGGGCCCAGCAAGCAGCCGACCGTGACCGTGGCCTTCGCTGCTTCCGCGTCAGGCGCCTCAGCTGAGGGAGACGCTCCGGCGGCCGAACATTCCCCTCCGCCCTGCCAGGTGTGCCCTTCTCGAAAAACGAGGTTTTCTCTTTAAACTGTAACAGCTGAGTCTCAGGCCTCCCCTCGTGTGTGACTGTGCCTTCACTGACCAGACTTGTCCGCGCGGTGAGATAACACTATTTTTTTTTAATTTATATGTGCCAATGTGACATATATGAGGTCAATACAGTCATATACAAACTCGCGTGGCGTGACGAGTGTTTGTTCACCCTGTTGAGGCGAAACATTCGCACATTCGCTCTTCTCAGAGACAGAAGCTGTTAAACCTGAACTTAAGCATGAAGCTTTTTAGTTAAAAAAAAAAAAAGAAAAGAAAAAAAATCCCTGACAGGCCTGGGCGCCGAGCTGCAGGTGCCAGCTGGCTGCCCACAGGCTGGTGGCCCCCGGGAGCGTGGGGAGACAGCTGCTGGGCCTGCCTGTTGTCCCCTCTGTCCTCCTGGGCCTGCCTGTTGTCCCCTCCGTCCTCCTGGGCCTGCCCCTGGTCCTCTCCGTGCTCCGAGGTCTGCCTGCTCGCCGGAGTCGCCTCAAGGTAAGGTCGCAGCTGAGCCTGCTCTGCGTCTCCCCTCGCCGAGTCTCCCCTGGCCTCGTCTCCCCTCGCCGAGTCTCCCCTGGCCGAGTCTCCCCTGGCCGAGTCTCCCCTCGCCGAGTCTCCCCTGGCCGAGTCTCCCCTGGCCGAGTCTCCCCTGGCCGAGTCTCCCCTCGCCGAGTCTCCCCTGGCCGAGTCTCCCCTGGCCGAGTCTCCCCTGGCCGAGTCTCCCCTGGCCGAGTCTCCCCTCGCCGAGTCTCCCCTGGCCGAGTCTCCCCTGGCCGAGTCTCCCCTCGCCGAGTCTCCCCTGGCCGAGTCTCCCCTGGCCGAGTCTCCCCTGGCCGAGTCTCCCCTGGCCGAGTCTCCCCTCGCCGAGTCTCCCCTGGCCGAGTCTCCCCTGGCCGAGTCTCCCCTCGCCGAGTCTCCCCTGGCCGAGTCTCCCCTGGCCGAGTCTCCCCTCGCCGAGTCTCCCCTGGCTGAGTCTCCCCTGGCTGAGTCTCCCCTGGCTGAGTCTCCCCTCGCTGAGTCTCCCCTGGCTGAGTCTCCCCTCGCTGAGTCTCCCCTCGCTGAGTCTCCCCTCGCTGAGTCTGCCCTCCTGTGTTGCAGCACAGCCTTTGTCTCCTTCCCGTTTCCTAGACAACCTAAGAAATGCCATCGCCCTGAGTGTGGCTTCAGAGTGTCCAAACCAGGGAAGGCAATGAAGGAGTTGTACCTGTGACGTGGCAGACCTGTAGTGTGTACGATGGCTGTGGATTCCTGAACACCAGTGCAATGGGGGCGTTTTGGTGTAGAACGGGCCTTGAGGTTGATCTCGGAGGAGGATGAGGATGGAGAGCCGGGCGAGGTGGTCGGAGCTGCCAGTCACTCACTGCGGCGGGTTCCGCTTCTGTGTCCTGAGGAGGGTTTAGGATCTGTTTGGTCATTGAAGCACTGGCTTCTAAGTGTAAGAATCTCTGGGAACTCGGCCTTTTCAAGCATAAATCTGCCGTATTCGGATGGTTCCTAACAGGAACAGTGAACGCTGCTCTGAGATCCAGTGAGCTGAGAGTCAGGTGGGGAAGGAGGCGCACGTTCCGATGGCTTCCGGGTGATGTTTTCTGGAATGTCCTGGCCAAGTCCACCCGTGCACCCCCTCAGGAGGCTCTCTCTGCTATGGCCCACTTGCTTACAAAGGCGCCACAGCTACCAGAGCTACCTCTAGTCAGTTTGGGAGGAAGAACATACCGTGCGTGCTGGGGCTTTCCCTCTGGGACTCCTGGTGGCCACAGCCACTGACCATGTTCTGTAACAGCTCGGAGCCTGGTTCAGATTCCTGCGTGGGCCAGGGTCCTGGGCCCAGCAAGTCAGCAACCTGGGATTGAAAACCGCCACTATGTTTCTTGGGAAAGAGTTAGACACCATGTGACTCCAAATCAAATAACAAGGAAATTTCTTGAGATTATATTGGTTGAAAAGTGGGGTAGAATTCACCTTGAATTCCTCATCAATGTGGTTCTTTATGTATTCATGTTGCATGCATGTAGTACATTCATCTACTAGGTCAGCAGGGCCACTAGATACAATTTTATGTGCTTTCCGACTCACAGTGTGTGACTGTGTAGTTGTGCTTGTGTTTGGAGGGAGCCTGCTTGTCTCTATGAAAACGAACCCGCGATGATGATGTGCTACTGGGAGAGCATCGGGAGCCGTTGTTACCTTGTCCTGAACGCCTGCACGCGAGGCCTTCTCCGATGCTGCTTCCTGATTGTCAGTTTGAGCCAGCTTCCTTTCGCTCTGTGCTGAGTGAAGATTTATTCGGTGTTGCCAACAGGCTAAGCATGTGAGGCCATGGGGCCGCACAGCCCTGGAGGACGTGTGTACGTGCGGGGCCATGGGGCCGCACAGCCCTGGAGGACGTGTGTACGTGCGGGGCCATGGGGCCGCACAGCCCTGGAGGACGTGTGTACATGCGAGGCCATGGGGCCGCACAGCCCTGGAGGACGTCTGTAGCCCTGTGCCCTTCCCTGCTCTCTCTTCCACCCTGGACTTCCAGGGGGCTTACCAGGCCATGGGTACTGATTGCCTGGTGCCAGGCACCGTCCCTTTGTGAGATCTCTCTCTGCTCTGCTTCTGAAGCTCTGGCTGGGCTGTGACTTGCCCAGGGTAGCCTCAGGCCCTGCATGCGAGACTGACTAGGCCCTCAGCGCTCGGCACAGAGCTGCTGGAACAGCAATGGGTCATATCCCCCAAATGAACTAGCAGACCTGTCCTACACCTGATCCTGAGGTTCATCAGCAAACTCTGAGCTAATTCTTGATTAAGGTGTTGGCTTCTCTGTTACATTTGCTGGAGGCAAAGCGGTATGTGACACATTGCCAAGTTTCAGAGGAAGCAACAGTGAAATCGGGTCCGTGGACTAATTCCGATGACAGCAGCGTAGCCTTAGCTGAGGTTCACGGTCAGTGGGGTCAGTTGCTCGGAATGAACTATGATCTGGAAACACAAAATGGAAAATTAAAGAACAAATGGTTCCTGTGTTTTAAATTGTGAATCATTCGGATTAGCATGATGCAGTCCCACAGGACTGTGTCCATCCCGGATTCGAATCATCCTAGTGTCCAGAGTACTCACACTGCACCGCCTGCCCGTTCCCTGCCTGGTTGTCACTTGTATCCGTTTCCGTTACTGGATGGCCACAGTGTCATGGTACCGAGTAGCCCTGATTACTTAGGCAGAGCGTGAGAGTACAGGCGTGGCTGTGCAGCCACATGAGGGGAGCCTGTGTGCACATAGTATTTGCAGCACCAAATAAACGTGTTATCCTCTGAGCATCTTCACTCAGCACAGAGCGAAAGGAAGCTGGCTCGAACTAACAATCAGGAAGCAGCATCGGAGAAGGCCTCCTGTGCAGGGGTTGAGCACGAGGTAACAATGGGAACCCTGGCTCAGACACTTGCCTCTCCCAGTAGCACATCGTCATCTTGGGTTCGTTTTCATAGAAAGACAAGCAGCCTCTCTTAGAATACAAAGCATGCGAGTATTGATGCTGGCCATTCAGACGTGTTAGAAACTAGAAAGTGCTTCCTTCCAGTGAGAAGGTGAAAGTTACGATTTAATCAGCAAAGAGAAAGACTCATTGGAGGGGGCAAAAAATTTACATTAAGAACAAATTTTTTGAGTCATAAAATGGTGAGGAAGGAAGAAACAGATCTACATTGGTTTTGCTGTCCTCAAACTGCAAGAGTTCCAGTCACGGTGTGCCATGAGCATCGGCTAAGACGGAAAAAGCCTTGCATTTACGTAGGTGTGTATTTGTAGGGAGGGAAAAATACAGTAAAATGTGACGTTCAAAACTCCCCTGAGGATCTTGGAATGGACCCTCCATGAATAAGGAGAGAACATTTAGAGATATCACAGAAGAAACATCCTGTAATGGAAGCCTCATTAGGACAAACTCCAGGAGGCTGGCAAGCTCCTTCCAGGGGAGACAGTGTCACCAGCTCCCCGTCCCGCCCTTCGCAGCGTCTGAGCTGCTGGGAGAGTCTCCTTCCAGACACGCAGACCCTGCCGCCCTCCGTTCCCTTGTTCCAAGCTGTTGCCAGGAAACCTGAATTCTACAGAATTAAGCACAGGCCCCATGTGTCTGGTGTCCAGTCATTTATGACTCTCCTGGCATTTGCCTTCCACCCCTCCTCGGGTAGACCCCTAGCGTTGCCCTTTGCCATTCCTTCAGCCACTGACCCGCCATACAAGTGTAGAATGTACCCTGCTTGGGGTTGCAACACCTCACTTCTTGAGTGGCACAGGGGACAAGTCATGGCACAAAATTAGTGGCAAATATTTGGAGCCAATTAGGAGAGTTTGGAAATAATGTGTTCAGTGAGGTGAGTGGAATGAGGTGATTCTGGGCTCGTTTGTTGCCTTGACAACATCTTAGCTTGTGAAAAGACCCAAGGATGGAGTCCAATACCTTGTCTTGAATTTTAACTTTTCTGTATCTGGCAAGATTTGCTGTTTGTTTTCTGATAAAATACATTATTTCCTTTAAGTTGCAGGAGTCCTATATGCATATGACCAACAGCTGTCTGCGCGTAGTGGCCAGCGTGTGCTCAGTTGCCAAGCCCTCTGGGTCGCATTCACAAATAGTGTACTTCCCTGAACCTAAGCCAGGCTTCTTACAACGCTCAACGCAACCAGGATCTAAGTGATCAAAGTGAGCCATTGGCACCACAGTGGGCATTCTCCTTGTGTGAATTACAGCAGCTTTCAATAATTTCCTCAGTCTGCAAATGTGCAGGGAAGCGTTTGCCATAAATTGATTTCTTTTCCGACATTGCCTCAGTACTAAGTACGTCCTCCTTGTGATGAATAAATATTCCTTTTGGTTTTGATTTTTTTTTAATTACAGAAACTGAAGGCAATCATGCGAATCCTAGAACTGCATTTGTTGAGCTGTCACAGTGAGGGCACAAACGAGAACCCCAGGCCCCAGAAATGTCCTTCTCCCAGTATCCTTGGAGAAGACCCTTGCAGTTGCAAATGGTAGGAACATAATTTCAGATAAAGACGACATGACTTTGTAGAGCTTGTACTACTGGGAGGCAGCCTTTTCTCAGAGTTAGTTGGCTCATTGCTACCTTTTTCTGCCTTCCTCCTCTGCTGGGGCTTGTCTTTCCTCGTAATCTTTCATATGCATGCTATGTAGTTAGCCAAGAGTTGGCCACATCCTTCCTACTGCTGCAGACCTCAGGAGGCGTCTTCTCCTACAACACTGCAGTGTGAATTGGATAAGCCCACGTAGGATGTGGGCCAGGGTGGTGTTGGTATTCATGAGCCCATTCTTTGTGCCAGGTACCCAGGTATGTCTGAATGCGGGGATGAAGCTTCCCACTGAGAGATTTGCATTCTTTTGGGGAAGATGGGAAGTAAACTAACCCAACTGATCTCCAGTGGTAACACTAATTTCACGTCACGTTGCAAGTACTGAGAGTGGGTGATCATGTGACTTTGCAGTGTGAGAGGACCTTCTCAGAGAGATGTCCCCTATGGCAGAAGAGTGCTGTGTTCTGCAGATTGGGTTGTGACTTCTGTTTACAGGAAGAAAACCCAGAGGGGGCCTTCTGGCTTGTGAGGAATACTGTGCTAAAATTTTCTCTCCCAGACAACAGGTTGGATGGGCAGGAAGACAGCGTCTTTGAAGACAAACAGCTCCTTGCTCAAGACGGTGCTACTTCTCCAGCTTGAGTGGCGTGTGATTGCCAAGGTCCCTTTCAGCTCTACAATTCAATGATTCTGAAGTCATTCTCTAAGTAATTAATTTTCATATTTTCTCAACATTCAATAATGTCAGAATGAATGATGCAAGGAGTAGAAAATTGAATTGCAGAATTATAATTTACATTAGCCAAATTATAGAAGGACATTATAAATAACCTTATCTAAAAGAAGACAAAACTTTTACTTTTTAATGGCTCATGTGTCAATATTTGTAAATCCTATTAAGTAACTTTAAAAAGTCCAGTGACAAAGTAATTATTTATATTCCAGCTCCAGGGCAATTGGTGATTAAATTAGCATCTTTTTGGTCAATCACAGATTCTAAGTGTAGTTGACATAACCCTTGGCAGTCAGGAAACAAATATTTACAGAAAAAAAATTGTAGTTTTCTCTTGTACCTGTTAGTATGCTATTTAATTTGACGAAATACCTACAGAAATGTTACCTTGAGGAGCCCTTGCATTTATCAATCATGCATAAGTAATAAAAATGCTAACAGTGCTAAAGCACTGTTACGCTTTGGGTTTCATAGGCACTTTCCTGTGTGTTCTGTGTTCTCTTCTCAGAAGTTCTGTGGGATGCTACCCATGTAGTCATGTCTCACAGAAGCAGCGAGGGACTCACACGGGGTGGGAAGCTGCCCCAGCTCGCGGCCTGGGTTTAGGTTGCCGTGTTCGGAGTCTTAGGGTCCTAGCCACCTGTGAGGCCTGTGATTTGGTACACCTTGAGTATCCACCATCGTGAGGTGTGAGGCATGAGGCGTTGACCTGAGCGATGTTTGAGGGTGGGGAGCGCTTTGGGAGGCAGCCGGGTTGGGGGAGCTCCTACGAGAGGAGCCGCTAGGACCGAGCCTGGTGGCCTAAGGAGAGCGGGAGGTTGGCCTGATACCTGCACAGCGGCCTTCTGCCAGGCACCCTAGCCCTCTCTCAGAGACAAGCCACCAGCAAATGAGACCCCTCCAACTTGGACCTCTAACGTGAGTCAAAACAACCCCTTTTCTTTACAAAGGGGCCTGTTTAGGGGGTCTTGCTGTGGTTGTGAATGCTGGCTGAGTCAGGGACAGACCCCTAGTATGGGTCTTGGTGCAAAGCCACTCAGAGAAAATGGGGAGCTGTGTCACCTTGCTCAGGGCTCTGGGCCCCCCTCCCCTCTTCCTCTCGGGTGCCCCTCCCCACGCTCCCCTACAGCCCCCTCCCCGGGCTGCCTTACTCCATAGTTCCACCTACGAAGTGTGTGATGCTCCTAGGCGCTGGTCGTGCCTGTCATCTTAAGTCTTCCCTTTGTCTCTTTGAAGAGGGTTCATAATTAGGCCATGCCTCGCAGAAGCAGAAGCGGATGGGGGCGAGCCGGAGGGTCAGCCGGAAACCACTTTGAAGGGCCGTTTCTCCCTGCTCAAGTGCTCAGGGTGTCTGCCCTTGCAGGAAGGGGTGTTTAAGCAGATCGTGTTAATAGGAACATGACGAATGGGCAAGCAGGGCACAATTAATTTAAAATTGTTCCCCGTGGTGACCACAGGCTGCTGAAGACAGAAGGGGGAAGTGGAGCTGTCTTTGGCAGTGGCCTGAGACATCACAGCGTTACTCACAGCAGATGGGGCCTTCCTGTGCCCAGATGAGGCTGTTTGGGATGCGAGGGTGGGAGCGGCTGTGGAGGACCCCGGCTCCAGGCCTCTGCCCCCCGCCGGCCAGGGCAGGGGGTGGTGAGCCGGACCAGGCCTGAGCTAGCTGCGTGTTTGGTGAAGTAGCTGCCGGGGTCTTTTCTGTTTCTTTGCTTCTTTTACCTTTCGGGCCCCTTGGCTACCTGGCTTGGGAAGAACCATCCCAGCCTCCTCTCTGGCTTTCCCTGCCTTTGTCTCCTTACGGTTCTTTCTCCATCTTTCACCTCATTCTTCCCCGAGGATTCTGAATCTTTGAACTTTGGTTCTCATACCGGCTTGCTGTATCACCTTGGGCAAATTCTCTATAGCTCAGTACTTACTCATAGATTTGCCTGCAATATTGACTCCACAAAGATTGGGAGTGCTTCAGGTAATGTCTGGCACAAGATAGGTATTCAGATACTCCTCTTTGTTTCTGCACATTCACTGAGTTCTTAGGTATGTTGTAAGCGCTGCCTGTGTTAGGTGAGTACATGAAGCAGATATTTCAGCAAACTCTTTCGCCCTGGGGACCGGTGGTCGGAGCGGCCTGAGCTGCGGGAAGCCTCCACACCGGCCTTTCCCTGGAGCAGCGTGGCCGTCCTCGGGACACTCTGCTACGGGACAGCCGGGCTCAAAGCGCATTCCCTTGCACGGGAATGGAGCAGTTCAGCTCCATGGACATGTACGTGTCCAGGAGCTTTGGTGTTTGTCCAGTGCTGTCTCCGGTTGCTTCCTGGTCTGTTAATGGTTTCACTTGCACCTGTGGACCGCGCCCCAACTCCCGCCTGATGAAGGGAGGTGTTTCTGCCTTGCCCTTGTGGTGAAGTCTGATTGTTCTTTCCGGAAGTACTGTGGGCTCGTTTTACTTCCTCCTAAGCAATAGTTTTGAAAACATCATCATGTTTCAGGTACTTTTTATGAGATCACTGGAAAAGAAAGTTTACAATCCTGATGCCATTTTCTGTGTCTATTGCTAGGTTATTTTTAGCTACTGTTTATTTTAGAGAGTCAAGCATGATGATGAGCTTGTAATTGACTTTGCTTTTAAACATACATCTGTGAGAAAGTTTTCTTTGGTCTTCAGTCTTTGGTCGTTGGCACGCAAGGCAGGCCTGATTCATGGTCAGTGTCGCAAGACTCCTGGCCACTTTATTAGGTTCACATTGAAAAGCTGGCTTTTTTTTAAGATTTATTTTATTTTTGTTGCAAAGTCAGATATACCGAGAGGAGGAGAAACAGAGAGGAAGATCTTCCATTCTATGGTTCACTCCCCAAGTGACCCCAATGGCCGGAGCTGCGCCAATCCGAAGCTAGGAGCCAGGAACTTCCTCCATGTCTCTCATGCGGGTGCAGGGTCCCAAGGCTTTGGGCTGTCCTTGACTGCTTTCCCAGGCCACAAGCAGGGAGCTGGATGGGAAGGACCTCTGCCGGGATTAGAGCTAACGCTCATATGGGATCAGGGTGCTTTCAAGGAGAGGACTTTAGCCACTAGGCCACATGCCAGGCCCTCTGGCAAACATTTTAAACACGTTTATCACAGTAAATTCCACTGAAAAGTGGATTGCGCAGGCCACTGGGTTTGCATATCTCATGATCTCTCAGCACCACGTTTTAGACCATCATCTCAGATGCTTCCTAGGGCTGTCCTACATTCCATCCACCGTTGATTCTTTTCCTAGCATTAGCAGATGTGTTTTTGTGTACCAGGCCAATGAGTGAGTCGTCTCAGCATGAGGAGGGCCCTGTTGAGAGGATGGCAGATGAGTCCTCATGCGCTGATGGGGTCACTGTCAGGAGTAAAAGGTCTGAAGCCCGTAAAACAGGAGAACGCTGTCTGGCATAATGTTGGGTACTCTTGCTTTTTGGCTGTTACTGCTGGCACTGTTGGGAGTTAGTCCGGTTCACTCTGCCCCATGTTACCACCCTGCTGTTACAGGAGCAAGACCCCCAAAGCCCTGCAGCATGTGAGGGATGCAGGAAGAATGGAGAGTTGACCCTTACTTAGGACAGTGTCAGTGGCGCCGAGAAGTCTATTTAAGATCATTTCGAGTTCAATCATTTCCAGACAGTTGCTGCTTTGTGCTAGCAATAAGGCAGATAAATTCCATTTGCTGTTTCTACAGGTGTTTTCATTTGCTCCCTCTCCTTTCCGATGAGGAAGCCACAGCTCAGAGGCTTAGTTGATTACTCGAGTCCATCGAGCTAGAAAATGCTACCCTCATTCTAATGTGCGAGCTGCTGGTGAAGTTCTGAAATGAGATGTTTATGGTGTTTGAGCTGTAGACTCTCTATTAACTTCTCAACTCTCCTTGTATGAGGTTTGACTTTCAGACTACTAAGGATTTTCTACTACGTGCTTCAGGAAGGTCAGTTATCCTGACCACGTGTGTCCCTGTGTCTCACCCTGTTGCCTGTTTAACTTGTTTGTCCTCAGGATAATAGGCCTACAAGCATGCCCATGATGTGCCAGCTTATGTGGGGAGGGCACCTTGTAGATGGGGTTAAGTGAAGGCTGCCAGAAGAGAGAGGTGGTTGTGGGCTGTTTGGGTGTGCCCAGTGGAGCTGCAAGGTCTGTGGAATTGGAAGAGGAAGCAGAGAGTGGAGTGGTATGAGGCAAGGATGCAGGAGCAGCTGGAAGAGGCCAGGAGAAGCATCCCACCCTTGAGCGTTGGGGGCGTCCGGGAGGCACGCAGACCAACACGGACACCGACCGTCACGGCCCCAAGAGGCACTGACACTGTCTGGAGCCCTGCCGTTGGCAGTGATCTGTCAGGGAAGCACAGCACACCTGCTTGTCGCAGTGTTTACCAAGTGTCCATCGCACTGCTTCTGCCAGTTGCAACTGACCCGCTAGCATCTACTGCAGGGTTCTTAACAACGTACTGGCAACCCCCCGTGAGGGACCGGTCCACTCTTGTGGGAAAGGAGTTTTGGGGGAATTGGTGCAGTGTTGGAGTGCTAGGAAGTGTGGGAGCTGGAAATCTGGGAGGATCTGAGCTGTGGCAGCTAGCTCCAGTTTAAGTCGACCAGGTAGTTCTGAGGAGGCCGCAGGAGGAATTGTCACGACCCACTAACGCTCATGGACCGGCTAGGATTAGCAGTGGCTGAGTAACTCTGGGCTAACAGTGACTCCACAAACTGCACGGCGCCAACTCAGTGGTTCTTTGGAACAGCCCCCTGTGAGGTAGACACCACGACTAACTACTGCATGACTAAGCACACTGACGTGTAACAACACAGCTTACTTGGTTAGGCAGCTTGTTTATAGTAGAATTCTGAATCCCAAACTGTTAGTGGAATTATGTGTAAGCAATTCTGATATGTTCAGATTTTAACTTTGGAAGCTGTTGGCTATGTTTCTGTCTTGATGTTGCCCATCAGTCTCTGGGCTAAGGTAGGTTAGATACAACTAACTAGACAGTGTCTTGGCTGTCAAGAATTAAGCAGGAAGTGGCTTATGCAGAAAATGTCCACTGGGTGGCAGTAATTTACAAAGGCGAAAAGGAATCCTTTGCTTTGGGTGTTTAATAGTTAATCTTTGGGTTTCTTTTTTAGAAAGAGACTTTGAACTGTGCTTAACATTCTTTCAACACAGAAAGGATCCCAGTAGCTTAACACATTCGAGTCAAAAATCTTTGAAAAGAGAACTTAGTTTGAAATGCATTTCACATAAACTAATCAGAACATATGCATATGACACTTGAGGACAGGAGCATGCCAGTAGAACTTTCTGAATGTTCAGAATGAAGCAATAAGAATGATGTAGCAGTCAATGGTCGTGCCTCTTGTGACTTTTTACTAAAAATACTATTTTGGGAAAAAAAAGACTGACAAGATATTAAACATGCACGTAATAGACATGAGTCTATTACCCTTAATTGCATGACTCCATTCTCTGCCTAAAACTTTCATGTTAATAACAGCCCCGTTTATAATATCCAGGGCTACAATGTTAGGCCAGAGTCACTGACTGGCTAAGTGCTGTAATTTCAGGAGACTAGCGTAGGTATTTTGCATACCGTCAGTGAATACTTAAATAGTGTTTGTATTTTCTCAGAATTTATTTCTTACTTGAAAGGCAGAGTTAGAGTGAGAAGGCTTCCTCCTCTGGCTCACTCCCCCAGATGGCCCCGACAGTCAGTACTAGGCCAAGTAGAAGCCAGAGGCTTCTCCTGGTCTCCAAGGTGGATGCAGAGGCCCAAACCCTTGGGCCATCTGCAGCTTTCCCAGGCACATTGGCAAGGAACTGGATCAGAACTGGAGAATCCAGGACCTGAACTCGTGCCCATACAGGGTGCTGGCAGAGCAAATGGTGGCTTTTCCCACTGTTCTGTATCATCAGCCTGTTAAATAGTATTCCTATAAAAATGTGGCTGGTTTGTTTGAGCACCTGCAGTCTCCTGTGCTTGCTCCATGCTGCAGGTAAGAACGCAACCACCAGGAGAGCTGTACTACAATCCAGGTTCCCTCCACCTGTTCACAGGCTTCTCAGTGTGGCTGCTTAACACACGCCCGCCTCCTCCCTGTCTCTCTCACTTTTTCTTCAGGCTGCTGGTATCTTGGGCTATGTGTTTCTATGACACCAGAGAATCTAACAGCCCACCGCCTGTCAGGATGGATGTTCTGAGTGCTGTCTGGTTCACTAGCTTTTAATATGTAAATAGCTGATTTGGGAATGTTCAAATGAACTTTACAGTGATCAGCGTGGTCTTTGCCCTAATCATGAGAAAGAGCCTGCTTCCAGTCTCTAAACGAAAATGTCAGTGACTTCACATTTAATAGCTCTTATTTTAGCTATTGTGCTGAATTTTGTGAACTGGGTTGTTGAAGTATAAATATTCAAACGTAGTTAAACTTTGACCCCCCCCAATAGCTCACCTAAAAGACACATAAGAGAAACCCATCAGGCTGTTTCTCTGTGCTGTTTAGCTGTTCCAAAAGACAAAGGCTTTGGAGGGAGCTTATTTGTGACCATCTGCAAATAAGCAAAAAAATTTTTAACCCTTTCTTAACCCCATAATAAATTTCAGGAAAAGATTTATGTTGAAAGATATTCATTTCCAGGCGTGGCCGGTCAGTCAACAGGGACACGTTGATTATCCACTCAGTGAAGAAAGGGGAGAGATACGTATTTCCCTGAGTATTGATCGTGCTGGTTTCTACCAGAGTAGTACATTTCTTGTGCCTGCTTTTAGTTTTCAGAAGTTATTTATTTGCAGAGAGGAGTTAGAGGGGTAGTGAGGCCAAGGGAGGGAGTTCTTATCCACAAGTTCATTCTCCAAATGGCCACAAGAGGCAGGTCTTGTTCAGTCAACAGCCAGAAGCCGTGAATTCTGGTCTCCCACGTGGGTGGCCAGGCCATGTCCTTGGAATACCTTCCGCTGTTTCCTCAGGTCTGCTAGCAGGAAGCTGGACCAGGGGCAGAGTAGGCAGACGTTGAACTGGTTCTCTAATATGAGATACTGACACTGCAGACAGAAGCTCAGCCCTCATTGCCACCGCGCTGGCCCTAACATGGAGCACGGTGCAGAAATGGCTCTAAGGCACTTGTGTTTCCTTCCTCAGGACTGAATGGAGAAAGAGCAGTCCACATTTTCTATTTCCACTCTCCGGATGCATTGATTGTGGGCTGATTCTGGCAACCTAGCACGGAGCCAAATGCGTGAAATTAGCCCCTTAAACTATGAGACTTGGTGTAGTTCTGAAAGTCTGAGTTACTGTAGCATCTACCTCAGATGACCGTACACCGTCACTTTGCTGCAAGTCCGCATCTTATTTTGAAATGTGTGCCAAGCCACTGCAGATTGAAAACAAGTGTTCCGTTTTCATGAGGAGTCCTATTGAGAGCAGGCCTCAGTGCAAGGCACAGACACCTAGTCCTCTCACTTCATCTGCGTGTTCTATCCATCTATACATAGACAAAGGTGTAGCATCTTTGGATATTACAAGCAAAAATGTTGGAGAAATGTGCTCCGTAATTACAGTCAGCCTCTGTCACATGCCTAGCTATCTGTGTGATCTTGGGCCACTTGGTTGAATTTTGTTAATCTCTGTCTGGGCTGATGAAATGGAGGTTGATGAAATCTACCTTATCAGAAGGTGGAGATTAGAGAGACTTAGTGTGTCTGTTATTGCTATCGCAGGGCACTGCAGACGGGGTTGCTGATAAGTGATACAAGTTTGTGTGGCTCATGGAACGCCTGAGATCCTGGTACTGGCACCTGCCAGCAAAACACAGGGAAGGGAAAGCAGGTGCACACAAGACAGGATGGCAGGGTTGCATGGACCAGAAAACCATCACATGATCGGGACCTTGATCCATTCATGACAGTGGTGCTCCCAGGAGCCAATCACCTCTCAAAATGTTCTTGGCAGTTGGGTTTCTTTTTCTTTTCTTCTTCTTCTTCTCTTTTTTTTTTTTTTTAAAGAAACAGTGCATATTTGTTTGAAAGGAAGAATGACAGAAATGTCTTCGTCCTGGCAAGGCCAATCCAAGAGATAAGAACTCTACCCTGGTGTCCCACGAGGGTGGCAGAGGGCACACACTTGGCTTGCCTTCCTCTGCTTTCCATGTGCAAGAGGTGGCCACTGGATCTGAAACCACGCATCCAGGACTTGACCCAGACTCATGTGGTCAGCGTCACAGACTGTGGCTTAATCCTCTCTCTTACAGTAATGGCCCCAGCAACTGGATTTTCATATGAATTTCAGAAGGGACGTGGAAACCCTTGCAGAAAGTAAATACTAAAGGCCTACCAAGTCTCTATTATGTAAATAATTCCACTCATTAAATATTAAAAACTATGGGATTTAGCCCAAGCAGAGGACCTTAGAATTGAGGTAACCTTGAACATCATGCTCATCAACTGCCATCTGTTTGATCACACTAATACAAGGTCCTGCGGGACTGTCAGTCTGCCCAGCTGGATGACATCACCATGTTCTCAGCTGGAAGACTCCCAGTAGAGAAAACAAAAAGAAACACTACATAATGAGAAGGTCCTTGGTCAGCCAGCTTGGTTGACTCCATGGCTGGCATTACTGGGTCTTTGCATCTGCCTGCTTTGGGGCTCCTGGGAGCTCTCTCACCAGCTGGGTCTCTGACCTCCAGGTGTCTCAGCAGGGCCTAGGTGTCTCCCAACACACGGACATGTACACAAACATGTATGGCAAAATATACGGTATGACTATTCATGACATATATTTATATGGGTATATAGGTAACATAGACATGTCTAGTGCATATAAATGTATAAAACTCAGTTCTCCCCAGGTTTGGTAAAGCAAGCTCATATGTCATGTTTTAGTGTAAGGATCAGAACAGCTCACACCTGGCCTGGTTTCACAGATTCTGAAGCTGAAATCCTCGATCATCAGTTCATTTCTGCTAGTCAACCAATGCTGTAATTGCTCTGATCAATAGGCACAAAGTTTTAAGACATAGACCCTTGCTTTATGTCACCTACAGCAGAATCCAGGGGATTTGGTCTCGCTGCGGTCACATCATGTGCCCTGCTAGTCTAACAAGCACATCAAATGGTGGCCATTGAAGCAGTGTGGTTTTTTCCTTCCTTCAATCAAAGCGATTGCTAAATGTAATTATAATCTCGGGAGATGCAGTTTAGAAGATGTTGAATTAAATTGAGCTCTGAGAATTGCTCACCTCACGATTCCTTCTGATTACGTCTTGGCATGAATCCGCCAAGTTCCAGCACGTAATTCAGGGATAATGTGTAATTGGTGTTGGGGCCATTGCAGCTTCTCCACATTTAAATGGGAGACCGATTTTACTGGTAATAACTGTATTAACTCTGCGAAATAGGCTGCATGACTTACTGCTCATTAGGAAATTATTTTTCCGCAGGAACATCTTACCTTTATATATTTAATTCAGATTTAATGTAGGAAATTTATTAAGCCAAGTGTTTACAAGGAGATACTTTTTATGAATATGTAGTCAGGCCCTAATCAGACAATTATTTCCCATGGTGTTAAATTCAAGAGCTTATTTTTCATTAAGTCTCATTTTCAGAAAACCCATATCTGTAAGAGGCATTATACAGCTGTGCAATGATACCTGGACTTATGAAGTCGACTTCTGGGGAAGTTATAGAACTCCTTCCAGTACCCTTTGGAACCACACAGAATTTTGCTGACACGTTAATGGGGAACATTTTTTGTGTGTGTTAAATGATTACAACATTGCATGCTGGATCCTGGTACCTGCCAGTAGTGGGTCTCCTATCGCCAGTGGATTGAAGTCAGCATAATTCACCTAAATAGTAAGTGCTCTGAAAGGAGACTTGGTGAAATCAGCTTGAAGAACAAGCTGCTCTGAGTCTTACCATAGGAATCAGTCTGCATATTAAATAAAGCCTCTCAGAGGCTCTACAGTCACCTGTTGCCCCCTCTCTTCCACGTTGGTTAGACTACAGATCTGCTTGTTGGGCAGCCCTCCTGGTATTTGGGAAAATGCTGGATGTTCCTAATGACTGTTTGGCTCCATTAGAATGTCAGGAATAAGAATCAAAGTTGTCTTTGTGTTCTGACAGTGGTTAAAGCCATGGCTTCACTTGAATGTTCACTGTTCAATCTTCCTTTTGGCTCCTGGAGCACAGTTAGAAGAAGCATCCCAAGGAACCAAAGACTCAGAAGAATGTGAGAGCGATTCAGGGAGGACTGGCAGGAATTTAGTGATCATTGGGTTCTTCTTCGTAAAGTATGAATGACACATGCATTTGGTCCAGTGAACAAGGAACGGGTGAGGACAGCTGCAGTCTGGAACGGAGAGCTTGGGTTTGAATTCTGGCTCTAACCCCCGCTTCCTCATTTGGTGACTCTCAAGTACTTGGGTTCTTGCCCTCCATGTCGGGGAGACCCAGATCGAGTTCTTGGCTTTGGCCAGCGTTGGCCTTGCTTCTGTGGCGTTTGAGGAGTGGACCAGTGGGTCAAAGATCTCTGTCTCTCTGTCTCTCCCCCTTTCAGATTAATTATATCAAGCAAAAATATGGTGTATTCATATTTTGAAATATAATTTGTTATGAAAAGCAATGAAATTCTGAATCAAGCATAATGCCTTTTTTCTGAGCTTATTATAAAGATTAGCAAAAATGTCTAGTTTAGAATTCTCCAAATAGCAATTGCTGTGATTATGAGTTCAGCTGTCAGAAACCTCCTCTGGAAATTTTATGATGTGAATAATGTATAATTATTTTTATCTAAGACACTTCCTTTCGAATTTCTCTGGTACTTAGGTGAAGTCATGTACATAAACCAGCTTTGAAGTTAATGCATAGCACAACATGTACATGTGCTTTAATTCCTCTGGAAATTAGCACTGAAGGGCTTTGCATTTTTTCTGTGTAGTGGTATTTTGGGGCTGCCATGTGGAAGGTATTTCTCTAAGTGCCAAAAACTCAGGAGCAGAACAGAGCAAAAAAAAAAATTCTGCATTTGCATAGCTTATATTTCAAGTTATAATTAAGTTGTAATACTTTAAAAGCTAAGAGAAAATTGGGAAGGCAGACAATAGCATGCAAAAACAATTGAAATACCATCACATTAGAACTAAAGGCTTAATAAAAGGAACTTCATTTCTTGGCAGGGAGTGAGAGATGACAGTTTACCTATGTGAATGATGTTTTAGCTTGGGAGCTTCTAATTTTAAGATACAACTTTCCTGCGTCTTTAGATTGCTCCTGTCTGTTTTTCTATGCGGATTTGCAGATACGTATTTATTTGATCTGAGCATGTGTTTGTGGAAGGTGATACATAGTTCATTCCATTTTCCAGATCTGATATCCAGGCTTGGAGAGGAGCTGCCGATGTCAGCAGGAGGAGGGCTTAGATGTGACCTGGTCTTGGGGTGCACTCCTGGATGTGATGGGGGTGAGTGCAGCGCTCTGCCACAGAGCATCACTGAGGCTGCTTTAGGTGTTCCCCACATCCAGACATTCTTCACAGAGACGGTTAACTGTGCTTCAAGAGAGGTCTTGGGAGGAAAACACAGATTAAGGTTGCAGAACCTGAGTCCTGTGCTGTGAGTTGCCCTAGATATAATTTGCAGTTTTACACAGTTTGAATGAGCTCTAACAACTTTCTTTCCCTTGTGCTGTGAAGGTTGCTACAAGATGAGGATAAATCACCCACAGATACGGTCTGCTGCTGGTGGCCAGTGGCACTCACACGGGGAGGAACTGTGGAGTGCTGCGACAGGAACCTGGCTGGGGAGCCAATCTAGGAAGGGGGTGTCACTCCACGGGAAGCCTCAAGACTGGAGTTCCGTCGATGGGCTCAAGCCCAGACTCACATCTCAGCTCTCTAATGGACTTTGACTTTTCCAGGTCTTTTTCCTCTCAGCAATAATGCTGACAATTAGAACTACTTCAGCACATAGATTTGAAGTTTCATTGAGGTGCTCAGATGTTTCTGTTTTTCCCCTTTGTACTGAATCAGGCAATTAAAATTTTATTCAAAGGAATCCTCAATATATTAAACACTGTATCACATATTACTTTGATCAGAAGCTTGCCTGGAAGGTGTTTAGTATTTATGGAACTGTCAATAGTAGATACTAATGAGAGCTCTAAAATGTGCACAGCAGAGCTATAGAGGCGACACAACACACTTTAAGAAAGGCATTGTGAACTTGACTTCTTACTTCTGTCTCGTAAATTCAGTATTTGTATATGCATATGGAATGCTTGAAGTGAATATTTTTCAGAGCTCCTCCTCAGAATTCCTTCCATTGGAATGACAATTAAACAGATTGTCTTTTTGCTGACTTACGGTAACATGCCAGCCCTAATCTAATCAAATCATAGGGAGATGGGAGTGGGGAGAAAGCAGAAAGAATCTGTAGCCCATAGCATGATTGATTTAAGGCTTGAGCATGCAGGCAAGTAATCCATTACGCAGAGTGCCTTGGTGGCATAATACTTGATCTTGGTTTGCAAGGTTCGTGCAGAAGTTGCCTGGATAGCTTCTTGTCAAATGGTAATGATGAGGCACTTGTGTTCTGGGAGTGATTTTCAATTATTGTAATTATTAGGGAGGAGTGGTTAGAGAGGGTAAGAATTACATGGAGTGTTTATCCCCGGGGAAACAATTTGTGATTCCTGTCTGGGTTTTTATCAGACCATTCTAGAATGTGTGATCTTTAGGATGAGTAGGGAGGGGATGAGATAGGGGACAGCACAGTGAATGACTCATCTAAAGCAATGCTTGCTCAGAGGACTTTTTTTCCACACTTATATGTCTAGAATTCATGCGACAGAGTTCATTCAAGCTCCGTGGCTTCAGGGACCCAGATAGGCTGGGTTCAGAGCTTGCTTCTCTTGCTTCCTAAAGGTGTATTATGGCTTTTAGGTAATGCAGACCCTTCACCTAAAATAGAGATGACAGTACCTACTCCGTAGGGCTTTTATTTTATTTATTTGAAAGGCAGACTGATGGGGGAGAGAGAGAGATTTTCTATTCTTTTCTCTCCTCTACAGAAGCCTGAAACAGTCAAGACTAGACCAAAGCCAAAGCAGAAGTCTGAAATTCCATTTAGTCTCCAATGTGAGAGTTGGGGCCCAAACACTTGAGCCATCGTCTGCCTCCCAGCATGCATATCAGCAGGAAGCTGGATTGGAATTGGAGCAAGGACTTGAGGCAAGATCCTCCCAAGCATGAGGAAGACCACATACAGTGATATCTGCCCCATACATGATGGCCAGGATTATAGAAGACGATGAATATGAAGAATTTAATGTGTAATAAGATAGATGTTTAGTTTAATGCATGCTAGCTATTATGGAGATTACATCAGACATGAATACCTCAAATGAGGCAGTTTCTAAAAACATGTAAGCAAATGGAATTAAAAGACCCTGCAAATTTTCCAGGGTGATGTTCTTCCATGACATGTTATCAACTGAGGGTCAAGGAATCCAGCAACTCTGAGTGCATTTGTGCTGCTGAAACAACCTACCTTAGTCTGGGAGTTGTATCGGGGAGCCATGAAGTCCAAGACTGGTTTAGTGCCTAGGTCAGAACCTCAAGAACTTGCCCCTCACAGATGGCACCATATACATGTCAGTGTGACACCACACAATGCAAGGAGATACCATCTTCAGTCCATTTTATAAGGGGACACAAATACCACACGTTAGGGTGGAGTCCTCATGACTTAATGTTCCCCAAAGTTCCCACTGTTCTCATTAACACTTTATTTGTAACCAGTTTTCAGCTGAAGAATGTTGGGGCAAGGGAACCAACTTTCAAACCACAACACTTGCCCAAGACAGAAGGTGGTAAATGCAAGGGCTGGTTCTGTATTGAAATCTCCAGCCTTTCTGCTTTTGCCTTCCTCTTTGCACAGTTGTGTATTCACAGCATGGTGAGCTGCTCCATAGCTGCCATGGACTCAGCCGAAGCAGGCTGGTGTAACTGCACAGCCGCCGTGGACTCAGCCGAAGCAGGCTGGTGTAACTGCACAGCCGCCGTGGACTCAGCCGAAGCAGGCTGGTGTAGCTGCACAGCCGCCGTGGACTCAGCCGAAGCAGGCTGGTGTAGCTGCACAGCCGCCGTGGACTCAGCCGAAGCAGGCTGGTGTAACTGCACAGCCGCCGTGGACTCAGCCGAAGCAGGCTGGTGTAACTGCACAGCCGCCGTGGACTCAGTTGAAGCAGGCTGGTGTAACTGCACAGCCGCCGTGGACTCAGCCGAAGCAGGCTGGTGTAGCTGGACTGGAGACTTGTGGGTAGAGTCCAGGGAGTGACACTGCTTGGATTGGTGTCGACGCATAGTAAAGGCCTTTTGGCAGTGTAGACTGAAAGCAGATTATGGACCCTAAAATTGCAAAATACTTTAATAGATGATGAGAATCAGACAACATGGGAATAGGCATTGATCTGGTGATAGAGATGTCCAGTCCCATGTGAAAGATGCTGTCTGAGCCTCAACTGCATCCCAATTCCAGCTTCCTGCCAGTGTGCACTGTGGGAACAAATGGTGGCTCAAGTGGTGGAGTGATTGCCACCCACTTGGGAGGAGAGGAATTCCTGGCTTCTGATTCCTGTCTTGGTTTGCCCTGTGAACCAGACAATGGACGTGTGTTGTGTATGTCCGTCTCTCTGCCTTGCAAATACATAAAATAAATAAACAAAACCCTCTAATAAGGTCCTGAGTTGATGGCCTAGGAGCTGGGTGGGTCCTTGCCTTGCTTGGGCTGGGATCCCATGTAGGTGCCCATTCATGTCCTAGCTGTTCCTCTTTCTGTCCGACTCTGTGGCCTGGGAAAGCAGCAGAAGATGGCCCAGAGCTTTGGGACCCTGCACCTGTGTTTGAGACCTGGAGGAGGCTCCTGGCTCTTGGCTTCAGATTGGCTCAGCTCTGGCTGTTGTGGCCACTTGGGGAGTGAACCAGTAGATGAAGGATCTTTGTCTCTCCTTCTCTCTGTAAATCTGACTTTCTAATAGAGATAAATCAATCTTCAAAAACAAACAAAAGAAAAGAAAGAAAGCCTATAATAAAAGATGCTGTTTATTACTTAATGGTAAATTTCTACATATCTAGAAACATTCCATTCTGTGTTTTTCCCTTAGATTTGTAAATTTTGGTAAAAAGAAACATAGATTCTGCGATGAAACTTGCCTCCTCGCTCGTATTATTGCCTGTTTCAGCGCCATGGTAGTTAATAGGCACAGTGAGGCAGGAAAAATCGAGACAGTGCTGCAAAAAGAAATTGCTGCCTTTATAGAAGGGCTTTTGCTAATGCCACTTGGAAACATGCTTTAGAATCTGTTTTCTTATTCAATTATTAAAACAATATGCTCGTGAGACTTGGTCTGTTTCAGGTTTTGCCTCACAGTGTTTGCTTCAATAAGATGTTGTTCCAGCTGTCCTGGATAGTAACTTAACCCTTTGCTGTTTTCCTTCTGACTCGGTACATTCTGACAGTGAATTAGAAATACTCAAATGTAATTATATTTGCATATTAAAATAATGAAGTGATATCTATAAACTTGTAATTTAAACAACATTTTTGTGTTCCAATTAAGATTATGCATAACCTTAAAGCCATAGACATCAACACCTTTGGGAAAGCAGCTACAGTTTATTAATGATAAATTAGATATTTGGCAACATGTATCATGCCATTTTGGAATTAAATGAGAAAATGCATGCAATAAAATTTATTTAAGTTTATGGTATTATGAAAGAAATATTGCCATTAATTTGTTCTTAAAACTCCTATGCTGAAAAAAAATAGGTTGAAGGCACATTTTTATTTCTAAAATGGCAGCACTCGAAGAAGAGAAGGTCTTCATGACTTTGACCATCGCAGTCTGCTGCCAGAGTGTGAGGTGCGACACCCCAGGAAGATAAATGAGATGTTTAAGAAAATCATTGCAAGCTCTGTCGAGATAGTGAGTTCTCTCAGCCCAGGTGGAAGCTATTGCTGCTTTAGAAATGTGCACATAGGCTCTATGGGTTCTGTGTTGTAAGAGCAGTTGCTTGCACCACAGGAACTTGGCCTTGGAGTGAACTGACTGAAGCAATCTATTTTTAAGAGTACCCTGTGGAAATCAAGTGAGAGACAAGGTTTTCATCTTACATTGTCCAGTACGGCATGTCAGTCAGCCATCAAGTTAGCTGAACGATTTGGATAATTATTTGCACAGACACAAGGAGAGTTAAAGAGACTGAGAAACGATGGAGCCCTAGTGACTGGGTGTGGCTGCATTCGCCCCCAGGCTGGAGGAGAGCAGGTGAGTGAGGATGTCAGAGCCAGGCAGCAGCTCTTGGTTTTCCAGTGAATTCCCGCTCACCTTGGGCATTAGGACCAGAATTCACAGGTGTTCAAGAAAAATTTTCACCTTGGAAAATAGAGAATAGAAAGAATAGAAATAGGTTAGCATAGACAAAATAGAAATAAGATAGGAAAAACACATGTGAACATTTCCCAACTTAGACTGACAGTCCCATAACTGGACGTATCGTCCAAGTTGTAAGAGAAGATGTTGAATCTCTTAAATAAGAGCTTGCTGTCCAAGTGAATGGGAATTAGAAAGCACTCTTGCAAATCCAAACTGCTGCTTTAGAAAAGCACGGAGAAAAAGTGCAGAAAAGATAGCATGGAGGAAAAATGGAAGGTGGGAGGCCGGGGTGCTGTGCAGGGGAGGGGTCTGCAAGCCGAGGAATGCCGGAAGTCCCCCACGAGCGTCAGACACTGAGAGGTGCAGTGTGTTCTTTCTGACGAAGAAAGGAACCACGCTGCAGGCACTTGGACCTCCGGCTTCAGGCTCCAGGACTGGGGCCGTAAATTGCAGCAAAGCCACTGAGTTTGTGTTATGTTGTTATGGCAACCCTATTCAACAAGTACATTGTTTTTTTTTTTTTCTATGCAACACAGACAAAGCATTTTCAATTTTTATGTTGTTCATTTTGCTGAAATTTGACTTTACTTTGTTATTTACATTTTATATTGATGCATTATGTTTTGTTAACTAATTAAATATATTCATTTCAAATTTTGAGTATGCTTAAAGTATTTTTCTAGTCATTATTTTTTCCAAGCCTAGTTCCCCTATAGACTAAATATAATCTTACCGTGGGGGTTTTGTCCAAAAAATTCAGCAAGTGCAGGTTTGGCCGTGTTGGTTATAGTTCATTGTGCTACAATGATGTTTGCTGTGGTCTTTCAAGCGTAAGTGTGGTCAGCTCTCTCAGGAAAGCAATGTAGACAACATCATGAACTAGAGGTAAGCAAAAATCCAAAAAGGAAGGGGAGCAGGGGCTGAGTGTAGAAATATAGACCGAATGTTGGGAAGCCGGGTCCCAAACACCTCCTTGAGTCCGTGTAGCTTCAGGATGAAAATGTCTTCAGGATCAAAGCAGGGGTCAGTGTGTTATACAAAATTACACGCATAAGACAAAGCTAGGGCGTACAATAGGTTGCACATGTACAGTAAGTTTGTATTGCATGATTGATCAGTTCTGAAGTCTTAGAATGAAAGGAACAGTTTGTGCCCAGAAATCACAAGGTAGTGTTCCTGAATACATGCTTCACTAAGGGGAGCCAAATTCGAATTTTTCTCTCTCTACCCTCTGCAAAAGTCCCACGGAGGATACAGAAGGTGCCGAGGCTTGGAAAATTTGGCCTCTGACAGTAGATCTTGGGATTTGTACTGATTGGTTCCAAGTGAGAAGCCCATGCGTGTCATGGCATCTTGAGGGGACATGGGGTTAAAACGAGCCATTGGGGAGTGACGCACAAGAACGGGCATCTGCTGCTTGGTGCTCTTGGGAAGGCCCAGTCCCCTCGGCTCTGCAACACCTGCGGGAGAAGCAACTTGGTTAGCCACTTACCACACCTTGGGTAATTCTAGTTTTACTGGAAGATCTTCTTTCAAAACAGTTAAAGATAAAATGATTGGATGTTAGTAGACCGCCTCGTACAGTTTCTCTTTGGCTTCAAAATGTCGTTTATGTGGGTGTGAATCATTAAAGAAAAGCATATTGGTTTTCACTGTTGGTTTGTGCACACTCTGAGAGGGAAATTGTAACAATCTCTAAGGTTGGGGATTGATTACAGAAGGAATAGAACATTGGGAGAGCGACATGTTTGGTCACCGAGTGCTTCACGGAGTCTGAAGGTGCTTACAATGAAACAGTACTGACATGCGCAAAGCCACCATGAATTACATGACTCCTTTCCTGCCAGGTTCTGGACTGAGATAAGTTTGCCACTTGAATCTTCAAGAGTCAATTTCACGCACAATTCATTTGAACCTAAGTCCCTTAGTAGAAACTTTAATTACGAATTCTCATGTGTATGTCAGGAGAAGCAAACACAGTTAATTATAAAAGGTCCTCCACCTGCTTTGCAGGTTACTACGAGCCTATTTTCCAGATAGGATTTTTGTAGTTTTCCTTCTCTGTCTTCCGCAGGTTAGAGCTATCAGATTTCTGCAAGTGAAAGTGGCCAAAGTGCTACCTGCCTGATCTCTCCACCCATACCTGCCAAACCTAGGAAACCTTGAAACCTCAGTCATTGCTCTGGGAGACAAGGCTATTCTTTAGTTATCTCTGCCTTCTTTTTCATGAGCCTAAAGAGGCATTTTGAAACTCTGCTTTAAAACAAACTCAGGGTTGCAGAAGCTGGGGAGTTCAACGGAGGTGCACCAGACAGTTACACATTTGAAGGCAAGTGTGGCTTGGTTCAGAGGCACAATCAAGCAGGTACCGTGTGGGGAGAAACGGAGGGATGGTCAGGAGTCCTTCGTTCCTGGCTCTGGCATCAATTCAGAGGCAGCCTCAGGAAATCCTTTCTTAGTTTTGGCTGCCTAATTTCATAAGGCCAAAGGATTGGATACATTAATTTCTTTTTGTAGAAGTTTAATATTGTCCACATGGTTGAGAGGGATGCATGCCCATGTGGACCTCTGACTAGGGTGGGGAAGATGAGGTCTGGAGGAAAGTAGATGGGACATTTGTTTTAGTCCTTTGTGTTTTCTTCTCCTGTGTCTGCAGGAGCAGAAGGGGAGAGGGCTGCTCCTCACTGTCAAACTGCATCAGCCCCCAGGCATCAGAGTGGCCTCTGATGACGGCCAGAGGACTCAGTGTGGGGTAGAGTGTTCCAAGGGTGCTACTTGAGTGGTCTCGATAGCCCGGAGACGTTGTCGGTTTTGTCACTCTAGGATTGAGAAAATCTTTCCAAGGTCTACTGGTTCACAGTGTGGATGCACTAATTTCTAAAGTCCATTTTATTCAACTTGATTAAATGGCACTGGCTCTGCCGCTCTTCCCAGAGAACACTGTCCTCAGCAGGACAGGTGTTACTGCAGTTGGTGTGTAATTACTGCCTCCTCTGAGAAAGCAGGGGATGGGAGCTAAAACGAACATTAGAGTGGTGCCACTCTCCCCACAACCAGCGGGTAGCCTCAATGTGTGTTTTGTCCTCCAGTCTGTGAGGTGCAGGGCTGTGTCTCAATTCCCACTTTGCAAGTCTTCATCCCATGTGATTGTATCTGACAGCAGATTATAAATTGTAGCCATTTTTATCTTTCCAATAAAATAAGAAAGCAGGACAGTTAAACCTCATCACGCTGGGGTGCTGCCAGTTGCGCACACTCCCCTCCTGTGCAGAGCCGGAAGCAGAGGGCAAAGGGCACCTGCTGCAGCCACCTTGACGACTTGTGGCTTGGCAGGTGCTGAGAGAGCCCTGCTGGAACTGTGGCGGGTGGGACACTGCAGCCACCCTGTTGGCACAGGCAGTTCTGTGCGATTCTCGGCAAGAGAAGGCGTGAAGCCGTTGTGCGAGGGATCACTTCTACCGGTGCATGGTTTGCTAGCTGTCCCCGCCGTCTGAGGGTCCCATCCCTGGGCGGCGGGGGGGAAATCGCCGGCTGGTCCTGAGCAGCTCTTAGGCCTTGCCAGCAAGTGAGGCGCTTAGGTTGAGGGACAGCTTGGCCCATTTAGGTGCTCCGATTATTTTCTTCATTTTCATGTCCTAGGCAAGTTTGTTGGTTTTTGTTATTGTTTGTTTAGAAATGTCAACATGTTAGAGGGAGAAAGCTTTCATTCACTGATTCACTGGATTTTGGCCAGGCTGAAGTCAGGAGCCAAAACTCCGTTCTGGTCTGCTGTATGGGTGGCACTGGGTGCATTAGTGGGAAACCGGGTCAGAAACAGCAACTCAGATGGCAGCCAGCACTTCCCTGTGGGTCACCTCCGAGCAAATGACAGCTTCACCAGCACATCACTGCTGCTGAGTTCATGGTTTTGCAAGGCCACTCCCGATCAATGGTCAGGGGGTATTGCTGTGACTAAGCTTCTGCCTACAGTACTGGATCCAGTATGAGTGCTGTTCCAGTCCTGACTGCTCCACTTCTGATCTATCTCCTTGCTTAGATGCCTGGGAAAGCACGGAAATGTACCGAGCGCTTGCATTCCTGTAGATCTAGATGGAGTCCCAGGCCAGCAGGTAGCCCCGGGTGGACCTAGCGGTTGGTTTCATTTGGGGAGTGAATCGGTTCATGGAATTTGTTTCTCTCGTTCTCTTCCCTCTTTCTCTCTGTAATTCTGCCCTTTAATAAATAAATAAATTTAACAAATTAATGAGTGAAGGATTTACTCTCTACTTGTGAGAAATATTAGATCAAGGCTGAGTGGTTCCTTCAGGTTTGTAGGGAGGAATGGCAATTTGCAGTCATTTGAAGTTCTAAGTCTTGAGGCAGCCCTGACAGAACAGAGTGCAGCAACAGCAAGTAGACAGCCGCTGAAGGCCTGGCTGTCCGGAGTAAGTGTATGACATTAAAAATCCCTGCAAAAGGACTTATCACTCTTACCAAACATGCCATTCGATTCAGGAAAGGAACAGTGAAGTGTTACGTAACGCAAGGAATGCAGATGAATCTTTTCCCTGAGTGTTTTTTCTGCCCCACCCCCCCAGCATTCCCCAAGGAGCTGCCAGATGCTGCGACCCTCCCTGCCCCCGGGTTTGTGTAACTTTGGCTTTGCTTATCCTTCTGTTTCCACCTAAAAACCCTCATGATGAAGCAATAGTTCCTGATAGTGCTTAGTAGCTGATTCCAGTGTGGGCACCCTGCAGATCAGGCTGTTCCGAGAGAATCTCTTGAAGAGGAAGTGAGACGCTGCTAGGCCAGTAGTAACTAAAGCCATGCTGGCGCCAGCAAGTTGAAAGAAACTCCTTGATGCCTGATATCACATTTCATTCTCCTACAAGGGCCTGGATGGCTAGTCAGACTTTTCAACTCCAACTTTGTCCTAGTGGATATGTTGCTAAGCATAACCCCAGAGGTAGGGATGGGATTTCCTGTTACTTTGGAAAAATTGGAGCAGCGGTGCCAGTTGCAAGCAGGCCATGCTGAGTTCCCACTGTTTGCGAGTGTCTTACCTTACCTACTCTTTGGTCATCGTGGCTGAGGCACCAGATTCTCCCTGGTCCCTCTTACTCCTCTTCCCCCGGAATCTGGTATGTGGAGATGTAGTGAGACGACAAGGTAGACACTTGTAAGTCCGAAATTCACGAGGGATATGGAGAAAATTTCAGCTCAAGCTACTGCTTTTGCTTTGCTTTTTTTTTTTTAAGGAAGCAACCACATTAACTTTTTTTTTTTTTTACAGATTTATTCATTTCCACTACAAAGTTAGATATACAGAGAGGAGAGACAGGAAGATCTTCTGTCCAATGATTCACTCCCCAAGTGAGCGCAACGGCTGATGCTACGCCGACCCAAAGCCAGGAACCTAGAACCTCTTCCAGGTCTCTTTGGGCCATCCTCTACTGCTTTCCCAGGCCCCAAGCAGGGAGCTGGACGGGAAGTAGAGCTGCCGGGATTAGAACCGGCAGCCCATATGGGATCCCAGGGCGTTCAAAGTGAGGACCTTAGCCGCCAGGCCCAACCACATTAACTTTGTATTGAGGTTTACAGCAAAGCTTCTACAAACTGAACTTCATCACACCTGATAGTAACATATGGATAAATTAATGATGACCCAATTTTAAGCCTAGCTCTGAAGGGAAGATACGGATGCTTCACTTTCACTATTTATTATACTAAAAAAGGCAAGTTAAAAACAGTTTATAATTGCAAGGACAGGTGTTTCAAAGTCCCTGTCCCCTCGCAGGCGAGGCTCGACACAGCTCCCTGTTCATTCTCAGTAGATTTTGGGATGGAGCTGCGGGATGTTAGCTGAGACCGTGGATTTGAGGTTTTCTGGCTGTAGCTGATGAGTTCCAGCCACGGCTAAGGGAGTCTTGCTTTTCGGATTTAAGGATTCATCACAGAAAACTATGTACAAGAAAAACAAACCACAATAGAAAAGTTAACATTAAGAAAACTAAAGGGAACTGAGAGCTGTGGAGACAAACGGGAGTTTTAGGGTTCAAGTGAGCCTCGTGGAATGTTTCAGATGTGCTTCGGGTGGACAAACCCCTTGTGAAGTCAGGCCTCAGTCGCTCCCAGGGAAATCACCTATAAATGCTCCTTTCGTACATGTGTCAGAGCATCCGACCGTGTTCCCTCTCAACCTCCCATTTGGAGTTATCCTGAGAGTTCATTAGGAAACCAGGAAAGGAAATTGAATAGAAATTTCTTAAAAATGTGTGCCCCCAAGGAAGCATATGCCAAGATTTGGCTCGGGGTACAAAACATTTATTAAAGTTGGGTCCCAGGATGAGCTTGTGCTTGACTGGTCTCTAAGGGACGGGGATAGTTTAACCTGGGGGAGGGGGAACAGGAAACTTCCAAGACAAAGCTACGACCTCACTGTTGTTTCTTGAGGAAGCATAAGACCTCTTTGGGTTGTGCTAAAATATGGTTTACTAGGTGTATATTTTATTATGTACCAGGTTGACCAGGACCCAAACACAAAGCATACAACCCCCATGAGTTCTCTTTTGCTCTGAGAAGTCTTGTCTACTACAAGGAAATGTAAGAAGCCTCAACATGGTAGCCTAGTGGTTTAAGTCCTCGCCTTGCGTGCACCGGGGTCCCGTATAAGTGCTGGTTTGTGTCCTGGCTGCTTCACTACCCTTCCAGCTCCCTTCTTATGGCCTGGGAAAGCAGTTGAGGACAGCCCAAAGCCTTGGGACCCTGCACCACATGAGACCTGGAGGAAGCTTCTGGCTCCTGGCTTTGGATTGGCTCAGCTCCAGACATTGCGGCCACTTGGGGAGTGAACCTGCAGATGGAAAATCTCTGCCTCTCCTGTCTGTAAATCTGACTTTGCAATAGAAACAAATCTTAAAACAAAACAACAAACAAACAAACAAAAAACTGTAAGAGATAGGAGCCTTAGAGCATATCTACTTTTTTTTCTGATTTTGTGATTACAATTTTAATACCTTTATCAGATATGATGAACTAACATCAACTCATGCCTGTTTTGGGTGCAGATCCTGTTTTCCACACTCACTTCACATGTAGATATCCTGGAAGGGCACATGCGTACTCTTCTCCTTGAGAACAGTGACATTGCTTGCTTAATGTGCATGTAAGATGAGAATCACAAAAAACAAGGGTTTATCAACATGTGATGGGTGTAACTGGGGGAGGGTGACATTTGCAGACACCCAGTGTCACTAAGGAGCACTCCTCGGAGTCAGCATGCAGGGCGGCCATGTCTGTCAGAGGAGGCTGATGGTGGTGACAGCAGGCCCTGGCCTCCTTGTAGCTGGAGGTCGGGAGTGCGGGCCTCAGGGTGGGCTCCCCCACCCTCATCCCTGAACCCCGATTCTTCTCCTGATGTGCAACCTCCCCGTGTCTTATGGACTTGCCGGTGTGCACAGGTGTGCCCTTTGGGTGGCTCTTGCATTCCGTCTCTTTGTGGGAGGACACAGGTCAGATTGGTTGGGGCCCACCCGCCAGCCTCTGTAAAGGCCCCGGACCCCACACAGGCCCAGGTTGCGGAACCAGGGTTACTGCCTCATGCTGTGAGTGTGGTGAGGGCTGTAGTTCAGTCCATCGCAGGCCCTTTGGGTCCTAACAGAAGGAGCTATTGAGTTGAGTGGTTTTCTGTTACTTCTCCAGCATAGTTGTGACATTAACCATGCAGGAGGAACAATTAGCCATTTTTATTTTGTTTCTTTCCCAGATTAGGCTAATTCTACCTTTCCTGAATTCCCTGGAAAGATTTCAAGAATTTCTCCTCTGAGGATGTTTGACTAGGAGCCCTGCTGGACTTAGAGAAACTGTAGTTAAAGTAGCTTTGTCATCAGTTTGAAAACGAAGAGTAGATAAGGGTTGTGATTTGTGTCGGTGCTCAGCACTGCAGTTAAAATGCTGCTTGGGATTGTTGGGCTCCCCGTCAGAGTACCTGGATTCAAGTCCTGCTCCAGTTCCAGGCCCATCTCCCTGCTAATGTGCACCCCGGGGACAGCAAGGGATGGCTCAGGCGAGCCTCTGCCACCCACGTGGAGACCTGGCTGGACTTCCTGGGTCCTGGTGTCTTCTTTGTCCCTTCCTGGCTGTGCTAGATGCTGGGAGAGTGAAACAGTGGGTAAAAGACATGTCTTCACATTTCAAAGAAATAAAAATAAAATTAGCAAAGAAAATAGTCCTTATTTGAGAAACACAGATTGATGCTACACACTAGATGAAGTGCAGGAAGAAGTCATTTAGAAACACAGGGGTTCGGCCAGGGAGCTTGGGTGGTGGTTCTGTGTGCACAGGGCTGGGGTAGTGTGCACAGGGCTGGGGTAGTGTGCACAGGGCTGGGTAGTGTGTGCACAGGGCTGGGTAGTGTGTGCACAGGGCTGGGGTAGTGTGCACAGGGCTGGGTAGTGTGCAAAGGGCTGGGTAGTGTGTGCACAGAGCTGCGGTAGTGTGCACAGGGCTGGGTAGTGTGTGCACAAGGCTGGGGTAGTGTGCACAGGGCTGGGGTAGTGTGCTCAGGGCTGGGGTAGTGTGCACAGGGCTGGGGTAGTGTGCACAGGGCTGGGGTAGTGTGCACAGGGCTGGGTAGTGTGCACAGGGCTGGGGTAGTGTGCACAGGGCTGGGGTAGTGTGCATAGGGCTGGGTAGTGTGCACAGGGCTGGGTAGTGTGCTCAGGGCTGGGTAGTGTGCTCAGGGCTGGGTAGTGTGCACAGGGCTGGGTAGTGTGCACAGGGCTGGGGTAGTGTGCACAGGGCTGGGTAGTGTGCACAGGGCTGGGTAGTGTGCTCAGGGCTGGGTAGTGTGCACAGGGCTGGGGTAGTGTGCACAGGGCTGGGTAGTGTGCACAGGGCTGGGTAGTGTGCACAGGGCTGGGGTAGTGTGCACAGGGCTGGGTAGTTTGCACAGGGCTGGGTAGTGTGCACAGGGCTGGGTAGTTTGCACAGGGCTGGGGTAGTGTGCTCAGGGCTATGGTAGTGTGCACAGGGCTATGGTAGTGTGCACAGGGCTGGGGTCGTGTGCACAGGGCTGGGTAGTGTGCACAGGGCTGGGTAGTGTGTGCACAGGGCTGGGGTAGTGTGCACAGGGCTGGGGTAGTGTGCACAGGGCTGGGTAGTGTGTGCACAGGGCTGGGGTAGTGCACCCAGCAGACCATCCTGAGGTAAGCTTTCCCTGGCACAGCTGCAAAGGCAGGCTGACAGTGACGTCAGTGAACATAGGTGTGAGCCTCTCGTGTTTGTCCTATTCCCGTTGATGAAGCGATTCCCCAGTGGGCTTATTTGGCACTGTGATTGTGTAGACCCATGCACCCTGGAGCTCAGATGAGCATCACGAGCTGCTTCCAAACCCCTGTGTGTCTGAGAGGGAGGCAGACTGGTGGAGTAAGGGAAACCCACCTCTTGGCTGCCATATGGGGTTGAGGGAAGAGGACCAGCTCTTCAATGATGTGAACCTCTATAAGCAACTTCAGAAATTTAACTCCTGTCAGATGTTGCTCCGCTAGGTAAAGTAAGTAAAAGTCCATGCAGTCAGTAAATGTTGCTCTCATGGTTGAAAACAGCCCATGTTGGTCTTAGTTACGTGAGGAGGGCAGGACAGGGTGAGTACATCTCTGCGCTCATTCACTGCCTTCACGTTCCAGGTAGTTCAGAGACCTGGGACTTGGAGACCCAAGTCTCCAGGCCTGTGAGCTCCTGCTGGCCAGAGCTGTCCTGGCTCCTGACATTGCATGCTGGCGTCCTGTACATGGGATTAAGGGTCCTTTGTGCCAAGATGCAGCAGTGGTATATGGGATCTGAACAGAGCTGATGCCTCATCTGGGAACACCTGGATGGAAAGGAACACCACAGCTGTAGGCAAGTTCAGTCAGCTGAGTTACAGTGACATCGGAGCGATGCTAACAAAACGAAATTCTTGTGCTATTCCTTTTACCTTGGCCGAGTGTCTTCACATGTTCACCCTTCTGAATAAACATTCCTAGCTGCAAGGAAGCTTCAGAGAGGATAAAAGGAATTCATGATTTCTCAGCTCTAATCTGTAGAAGTGCTTCTCAGAGCGGGAGGCTCCAGAATGTGCCGCTTTCTGGCACGTGGGTACGGTCTGGCTGGTGTGTTTTACTCTGAGAACTGCAATTCCTGAAGTATTTACTCAGTTGTCACTGGTAAGAAAAACCATCCCAGTCTACTCAGAATCAGTCAGGAGCCGTGAAAGTCAAGAGGGAAAACGACTTGAGCTCAAGTTGAGAGCTATGAGCTTATCTGGAGAAGTTGTGAGCAGCAGCTGACGGCAGACCTGCGCTGGCAGGGCAGTCAGAGGCGGAGCATGCACTTCTAGTTTGGGAGGATACTGCGAAGCATCCGAAGCATCCGTGTGGCTGTCATTCCCTGAAGCACAGCTCCTGATGAAGGACAGGTGAGCAGTGCCCCGGCTGTGTCTTAGAATGTGGCCTGGGGACCCCGAGGCCCTGTGAGAGAGAGGGGTTCCGTAACGAGTCACACGCATTCCTGGAAAGATGTGTTTGGTGTTTCTTAGTGTGTATCATGCCCAGAGCTTCTACACACTCTGTGTGCTTGGCCGCGGCTCTAGAATCTCATGACTTATCTTTTCCTGTTACGGTGCAGAAAATCACTGTGTTTGGGAAAATAACCTCTAGGGAATTCCTTCCTTGAGCTTCTCTAATCTTTTGCTAACAGCTCTGAAGCAGACCTCCTGTGCGCTTAACTGTCCTGTGCCCTGTGTCCTTAGAGTCTGCTGCTGGTCTCCTCAAACACTCACATAGGGAAAGAAGAATTTGCTGAAAGGGATCTTGGTGTTAAAAGTTCACTTTGATATACAAATCTTTATTTTCTGTGCTCTGTGAAATCTAGCCAATATGGTAATTTTTTTCGGAAACTGCATCTGAAATACAGGTTTTTGATTTGAGGAATTGAAGGTACTCAGTTGATATATAGGGTTGAGGCACATGGACTGATCACACAGACACAGTGAGGCACAGAGATTAATCGCAGAGGGTACAGTGATATCCTGGGAGGCTAATGTAGTCCCTGTGTATCATAGTATAAAGGAAGATCTTTTCCAGAATTTGCTTTTAAAAATCCTAAGCATAAATTGGGTGTGTGTAATAGGGTTAATAGCTCTGTGTCTCCAGTATGCATCAGTTTCTGGAGACAAAACATTTGTATTCAGCTACGAGGTGGACCGGCAGGCCCAGTGCGGCTTGGTTTGCATGTCTTGCACCTTTGTGGGGCGGTTGAGGACTGGCTCAGCTGGAGTGGCTTCCAGGCGCTTGCACGTGGCCGCTTCACTTCAGTCATCTTGTTGAGGAGTTTCCTCACATCCCAGTCAGTGACTCAGGGAATTTTTGGGAACTATATTCCAAACGCAGCCAAGAGAAAACCGAAAGGCCGTATCCTTTAGCTTCTCCTGAGTCCGTCTAGCTATGCTCGTCACCAAGGCCACGGTAGACTAAGAGAGGAGAATGAGAACCTTCTTCATGGAAAAAATTACTAGAATATTTGCCGCCATCTTTAATCTTGTAAGGCTATGCATAAAACAGTCAGTAGGAACACGAGACAGCATCTCATGAGGTGTCTGGAAAATATCAGCCACCTTCTTCCCACCTCCTGTTGTCAGGCATCTCACTTCCATAACACAGAGCCTCAAACAGTCTGACCATCTTGTCCCAATCGTGTTTCCTAAAATGTACCTTCAGAAAATTTGTCTCATAATCCAATATTTATAGGTTCTTGAACCTCAGGGTTGAGCAAGACCTTAAAGATAATTTTCAATTCCTAGGTCCAGTGACTACCTCACTTAGCAGTAACTGCAGGTGTTGCTTTTAAGGAAGGCAACAGAAAACCAGGCAGCGCTGTGATGACTGCCCGTGTTTTTCTGCTCTCATTAGATTGTGATATGTAAGGTCCTGACTCATCAGCCGCCGCTGCCTGTAGCAGATTTGCTTTGGGAACAAACATAGTTTGTCTCTTTAGCAATCGATCTTCACATGGCTTGGGGACAGAGGCTGTGATCTGAAGTTTAGGAAGCATACTTCTGTGAAGTTTAGTTATAATATATTTGAGACTCCGTGGGAGTGCTGAAACAACCCTGCAGGCATGGAGAGGGTAGTCCCATTTCTGCTAATAAGACCGTATGGAGGCTCATCTAATGTGACAACGTTTTTAGTGTGAGGAACAGAGAAGAGGTGATAGTTTAAAACGGGGGGTTGTTGGCAGCCTGGAAGCAAGCAGGCGAAGGAGAGGGCAAGGCAGAGGTGCAGGGGAAGGCCCAGAGGACATACAGAAGCTTGTACTTACAGGCCCGTGCAGCTGCCTCAAGTCCTGGTGTAACGAAAACGGTGTATGGCTCATTGGTGACTTAAAAACCAGTTGTTCAACCCAAAAAGACACATAAAAATGTACACAGAAAATAAAGGAACATCCAACAAGCATGCAGGTATACAGGTGCTGTCAGATGAACTCGTTTGTTCAAGCAGTGGGCATCGAGATGTGGGCTGGGAGCGTCAGACTCAAATACAGCAGAACATCGGTACGGAAAGTGTCCGTTAGGCCTGGCGTGCGAAGGTCCACGAGACTTAGACACCGGGCTGCAAATGCATTGAGACCTAGCTCACACCTGTTCCACTCTCTCAAAATGATGCGTGTACCCTGCAGTCTCAGGATCTTGCTGTTAAAACCATTAAGATGTATTTCTTGTCAGCATCGTGTGAAGCTATCACTCAGGTGTTTGTTTCTAAACTATGTAAAATTCACCACAGGATAGATTTGGGCTCAAGACATAGAGATTAGTTATTGCTGGCTTAGCATTAGTACTAGTGTAACTGCTGATTGAATTTACCCACAATTATTTAGACAGCTCAGTATGTCCTGAAATGCAAAATCTTTGCTGATGTTCTAGACGAATAGGGGATTAATAATTATATTGAAACGAGGGGTTCACATGGTATAATTCTTTACCCTTGGTTTCTAGGCCAAAAAAAATGTTTTTAAGTGGTACTGAATATGAGAAATGAAACATTCTATTGCTAATTATTACAAATTTCTGAAGTTATGTAGGAAAGATGAACCTAAAATGCTTTTTCAAATAAAACTTTGGAAGCCCCTACTTAGAATTTTTAAACTGAAAAAAAAGTGCATGCTTTTTCAAGATGATGCCAGAAATGTTAAAATGAGATCAAAATAGATTTTGCTAAAACATCACAGAATAATGATACATTCTCTTTTCAAGTTCTTGTTTCTTCATTTTGTTACCACGTGACATTGTCAAATCATAATGTGATATGCCGGTGATAACGAAGCATGAACTGTCATGTTAGTGGGTGGAATCAAAGGGGCTGGCAGATTCCTAGACCGAGTACTTGCTGGTGAGCTGAGACTGAGGGTGGCAGTGCGAAGACACCATGGTTGGCAACCCTTCCAGTGGCCCCCGTAGGATTCTTGGTACTCGTGTACTTGGGGACTCCTCAATCCCAAACCCCCAAGGCAAGAGGTGTCTCGTATAGCTAAAAGAACATTGTAACATGGAACGTGTTTTCCCAAGTCTCTTGCATAAAGCAAATGGAGGCTGTTAAGCCCTGAGTTCTTGGGATGAGCCGGTTGGCAGGTCGGGAAGGTGTTTGGCCCTGTGAAAGGTCCTTGCGTTGAGGCATTAGGCCTGACGTAGCTGCCGTGTGAGAAATGGAGCCTCTTGGAAGCAGACTCTCCCAGCCGAGGCAGGCATCTGAGTCCGCAGCATTGTAATACAATCTCATGACATGCTGTGAGCAGAAGTGACAGCTGTGAGCTGTGCCACTCTGAACATGGGCTGAAGAGTGTGAGGCCACACATTCGTGTGCATGTTTCACTTGACGAGTGTTGGAGTAATTTCTTACAACATACTTGCTGAGTAACGTGAGGTGTATGTCAGTCATATGGGAAGAAATCTGTCAAGACTGGATGGCGCTGTGATCAGTGGCTGAATTATTCTGGGTCTCAATTTCCTTAAAGATGTATGCATACACACATACACACACCGTATATAAACACACATATACTTCAAGAAATTTATGGAAAATCAAATTAGAGGTGTATTTTAGTCTAAAACTTGTAGAGTTCAATCACATGAAGAAACCATCTAAAAAACTAAAAAAAAAATACACATTATGGAATAACTGTGGGCTCCTTTTTGCTGCAAAATAAAGTTTTTTCATTTCACTTGAACTTTTCGCAGTAGCCGTGTAATATGTATTCCTTTCAGGTAAATGAAAGTCATGCATGTGCTATGTGATGGTTAGACATTAGGTGATTGTCCAGGTCCCCTCTAGATAAGTGCTGCGGATCTTTCCAGATCTATGAGTCTGTGGGTGGTCAGTGAACCCGGTTCGTTATCTGATTTGAATATTGAAGAAAGGCTGCTTATTTATAACAGGTTGCTTTCATTTTATATTTGAAACTATGCACAGGGTAACATACTATATTTAAGGCTTAACAAGCTAGTGTAAATGAAAATAACTTTATATTTGACATATTATGGAAGGTAAGTTTTATATAAATGGCGTGAATTAACATGATTAGTAACTCAAGGTGCCTTGGATTACCTGGAAAGTTTTTTTCTTTTCTTTTCTTTTTTTTTTTTAAATTTTTAAGTTTGTTGAGGTTCCACCTCAGAGCAGTAAATCAAATGTTCTAGTAAGGAGATGAGATCAAGAGGATTTCAATGCATTTTATATAGATATATGGCCAATTTATGGCCAATGTTGAGACTCCCTGAAGATGCTGTGAGAACCTTCTGGGTGGAAAACCATGGGTCTGGGAGGCTCGACCTTGCCATGTGGGGATTTCTGGGTTCCACGCAGTCCCAGCATTCAGAGGAAGGCTGCATCCCACCCAGGGCAACAGCAGGAAGGGAAGCCCAGGGTTGTGCCCACTGGCCGCAGTGAGCTGGGCAAAGGCAGGCCCTGAGTAGCCTGATGCATTGAAATACCTTCCTGCAGAAGAACAGAAAGACATCTAATTGGTCCTTACAGAATTATTTGGGAGATACACGTTTTTTTCAAGTCTTTTTTCTAATCACAACTGAAGTAGTACCATGGGCTTTTCAGAGCCGGTCGCTCTCTTTATTTGTAAAGACAATGGTGCCCTCTGGCCATAACTCCTCATATGTAGGCATCAAATCTTGGTCGTTCGTAGTTAAGTGCTTCATCCAGCAAACCTAAAACACAACACCATTTTGAAATACGTTGTAAAACATTTTCAACATAAAAAGAGCTCATGAATAAAAATATATTCTACCAACAAAAATGTGGGCCAAAGACATGACCTGGTGAGACGGGGAAGGAAAGAAACACAAATACTTGAAGATGATCTCTCTCCTCAGTGAATAATTTTATCCTGCTTGGACATAGTAATATTTTAAAACAACTGGATTAGTAAAACTTCTGTTCACTAATGGAGTTTAGTGTTCAGGTGAAGAATTCAGCACATTGTAGTCACACTTCAATGTGTGTGAATATACTTGACTCTGAAATTAATTTTCAAAATATTAAGTGGATAAGCGTAGAGATGCTGATCTCCAAGCATGTGTTATCACTGTAAAATTTCAGATAATTTGCAATACTCTGAATGACATTAAAATGAAGTTAGTATTATATTATGGTTCATCTAGCCTTTAAACATGTCATAGTGAACACTGGACCTGTTTGTTAAAAGGGAAATCCAAGCTGTAGCCACAGAGGTCAGCAAGCCCCTGCAGAGGCAGGTCAGGGGCCAGAGTGTGGTTGAGGCTGCTCCGGATCCTGCCAGTGGACAGACTGAAGAGCCAGGGGCTCTGCAACGTGGCCTCGCAAGGACCAGCTCCACCACTGCCAGGCTCCCTCCTGGGTTTGTTTTTTCACCCCTATCTTCAGCTCCAAATCACTCCGAGAAGGATGTGAAGGAAGTCACTCCGAGAAGGAGTGACATGATGTGCCCCACTTCCTGTTGGCTCGGTCCAACTTTCTAACACCAGCAGCCTGCAATCAGCATTGTAATCCATGTCCTGTCTCTTCCTGCCTCGCGTCTCTGATGGGTACACCTGAAGGTGATGAGTCCCTTGCTATACCAGCTCTAAATCGGTAGCCTCAACTTGCCCTGACAGTATGAAAACTTCATGTGCTTGTGCACACAGGCCTGGGCATTGGCTCAAGGCAGTCACCAAGCCCTGATGTGTGGCTTCCTTTGGAAAGTGGGAGCCGTTTTTGTTTTACAGTACTTTGTGTCAAATTTTTCAGTGAGCACATATAATTAACTTATGTAAATAGAATTGAAGCTACTTTACATTTACAAATCAGGTTGTCATTATGTTTAATTAAAAATGGAAACCCCATATCTGTAAGTATAAATATTTCTATCCATGCATGATGTGAATAATGATGTTGTGTTGGTTAGACTTCCTTTTCTGTTCTTTAAAAACATGTCATATTGAGAGTCCGGAAAGTTCTATTCAGATAGCTATTCTTTAAATATGAAAAATAGACTGGGTTGAGAAAAGTATTTTTAATTACAAAAATGATTAATGGGTGTTAACCGTAAGGGGACTCACTGATTCAATAGTCTCCATTATTTAGCTATAACTCAAATAACTATTATCATTCCAGAGCTAGAAAAAAAATCCCCCTAGATTAATAAATATAAATCTTTATGGTCATCAATTTCCTCTGATGTTTCTCTAACAAAGGCCAGAGAGATTAGGTGTTTGAAGGGAGCATTGCTCATTTCTGGCAACTTCTGATTATTTATCCTCCTCAGTTAAACAAAACCCTGCCTGTGACAAGGTCTAAACTTTGTATAAATGAGCAGGCTTAAATCCTGCAGCACAGGGAGGTAGGGAAGTGTGAGCACAGGGCAGTAAAGCTCTGAAAACTGCCTCTGTAGGCCAGAGGCTCTTGCTCACAGCCCTGCCCATCTTGCTTTCTGACCTTGGGCCTGTGCAAGTGAGGTGGCTGGCGGGATGGGGAAGGACGAGAGGTCGTCAGACCCAGGTCTCGCCTTCCCTCTGATTGCTTTTATAGTCAGCGCCGTGTGCACATGCCCCTGCCAGGTAGTGATGGGAAGGCATTGCCCTTGAGCCGTGTGCTGCACACATGCAAGTTACTGTCTTTGTTTCTGTCCCAGTTTTTGCAATGAACTTGGGCCCTTGCTAATTATCATCAATGTTGCCTTTAGCCCAGGTTTCTTTTACGAAATTATTAGTGAATTTTAAATTGTAATGATTATTAAAATACTGTCAAGTTTCCTCCAAGTTTATAAAATTCCACAAAATTGCTTTCTCTGGCCCAGGAATCAGCATTCCTCCTGGCAGGCAGAACCCACCAGTGAAAGTATTGCCTAAAAATGCAGCCCCCCAGCCCTGCAGGCTGGCTCTGGCCCCTCGGTGCCAGTCTCCCAGGTGGGCCTCGCACCGGGTTATGGGGCTAGTCAGGTGAGGCTCTGAGGCAGTTTTCTACCCCAGGCTGTCACCACAAGAGGTAAGGTCTTGCTTTTCATGGTCATAATTACGAAGGGACATTTGGGGACCTCTCCACAACAAAGGAATGCTACCCCCAAAATAGAATGAAAAATCCAGTTTTGAGAGACAAGAGCAGAGAGTAAATTTTAAGTAATAACATTGCAACTTAAAATAATGAATGAAATGGTAAGGAAAACAAATAATCAATAATTCCCCAAATTCACACTGCATAACATGTTTCATTTGTAACTCAGTTTACAAAGAATCAAGTTAGGCTCATTCTTTTCCAGTGCTCCCCTCGTGGGCTGTCGTTAGATGATTTGATTTGGTAGGGTGGGTTCATTTCAAGAAGTGACACTAGCACCCCCTTTTGAAACTCTGCTTCAAGTCTTGCTTTTTCCCTCCTAGCTGCTGCTGCCATTTTTAAAAATTTATTTATTTGTAAGGGAGAGTTACAGAGAACATGGTTCCATTCATCGGTTCACTCCCCAGTTGGCTAGAGCTGAGCCAGTGTGGAGCCAGGAGCTGCCTCTGGGTTTCTCATTTGGGTACAGGGGCCCAATACATACGGCCACTCTCCTCTGCCTTCCCAGGCCATCAGCAGGGAGCTGTCAGAAGTGCAGCAACTTGTATTCGAACCAGTGCCCGTACAAGATGCTAGCACTATCCGCAGCCGCAGCCACGCAAGCCAATGGTCCACGAGCTCCTGCACTGTGGGAACCGATGACTCTCCTAAGGTCATGGATGATGCGGCCGATGAGATCATGGACCGTATCGTCAAGTCAGCCACGCAGGTGCTCAGTCAGCGAGTGGTACCTCGGGAGAGAAAATGGTCCCGGGCCAACAGGAAGTGTCTGCGAAGGACTTCAAGAGTGGCCTGACTCCGTAAGAGGCCAGAGCCCTGGGTCTGGTTGGCACCTCCGAGTTGTAGCTGTGACACTCACAGGAGACCCTGAGAAGTGTATGGAGCAGAGAGCAAGCCATTGCTGGCTGCAGCCCCTTCTGCCCAGAAAAGGGGGAGACTGGGCACTAACAGCCAAGCGTGCTGGAAGGGAGCACTCCTCCGGGTGTCCCCACATGGCTCAGGCTGCCTGCTTCATGAGCCGTGGACCTCCAGCGGTCTCCCACATACACTTCCTTTATTGTGTTGGCTGTGCCTCTCTTGTGTTCCCGTCACTTGGTTTGTTAGTCCTAATGTGTGACACCTTTTCCGGGTCAGGTGTCACCGGTCCCAGGTGTTCTGAAGCAATTTGGCTAGATCCACAGGCTGGATTTCCATCACAGCAGCGTCTTCAGATGTAAACTCCAAACTCGTATACAAAAACAAGCCCAGATTGTTTTCCGGTTGTGGATTTCAGATGTACTAAATGTTTGTACAAATTCATAAATGTATGCCATGTTTCAAATATTAATAAATAGAGTTTAATCCAACTCTCTGCTAGCATGCCTGGAAAAGCAGTGGAAGATGGCTCAAGTGCGTGGGAGACCAGGAAGGAAGTCCTGGCTCCTGGCTTCAGCCTGGCCCTGCATAGCCTTGGTGGCTATTTGGAGAAGGAACGAGCAGATGAAAGATCTGCCTCTCGCTGTGTGTCACTCTGCCTTTCAAATAAACAAGGTGACAGTGAAATGTCATCATGAGGGCTGAATGCTGCTTGGTTTGGAAGATGCTCTGCTCCGTGTTTCCTCCAGCTGTCATGAGTCCGACTCTGTACTACCTTCTTAACATGGAGTCGATGTTGAGGACCGGCTGGTGGGCAGCAACAGGGCAGTGTCCTTTCTGTGTCGCCTTCTGCTCCGAGTCCTCCTGAGTATGGCCTCAGGTGCAGGACAGCGCTGACGCTTCTTGAGCCTTGTGTTGTAATGGAAGTCCAGGAGTGCAGACCGTGCCGCGACCAGGCCCGGGGCAACGGGGGGACTGACACAGTCCCCAGACTTTCTAAGTATGTTTCAGATGGTTTCTACTTTTCCCTTTGTCAGTGGCTCTTCTGTGTTGCTAGATGAATAACCCGGGAAGGTTGTGGCTTCCCAGTGTCCTGGGGAGAAAACGGAAACCACTTTGTATGGGCTTGAAATGACCGTGATACCTAATGAGTTAGTTCACAATGAAAGCCTTTCTTTTGTTCTCCGTACCTGGTCTGCAAAGGTTACCCTTGGCTAATGGTTTTGAGTGAGCCTTTGATAACTGTGGTTTCCAACAGCTTTTGATGAATACCTGCATCGCAGGAATAGTTATCAGCAAAGGCCCAGGGAGACCTTTTCTCTGGCGAGTTCATCTATGGCCTCATTCAAAGATGGCGAAGGACCTGGCATATTAGTACAACTGGCTAATCCTCCACCTCTAAGCCTTGACATCCCATATAGGTTCCAGTTCCCTACTTGTGGCCTGGGAAACCAGCAGAGGATGGCTTAAAGCCTGGGGATCCTGCACCCAAGTGGGAGACCTGGCTCCTGATTTTCAATCAGCTCAGCTCTGGCCATTGCAACCAGTTGGGGAGTAAACCAGTGGATTGAAGATCTTACCCTCTGTCTTTCCAATAAAACTAAAATCTTAGAAGAAAAACAAAAAGGATAGGGGAAAAGTACTCATATGACAACCTTACCAAAAGCAGAATGTCCCAGTCGTGGCTGGGGTACAGATACTCCTGTGCAGATCACCACCATAGCTGTGATGCCTCGGGTGGCATTTAAGGCTGGGTGACATGGTCAGTGCATCTGAGGCTGGGTGACATGGTCAGCGTATCTGAGGCTGGTGACATGGTCAGCTCATTCTCTCTGAGCGTCAGGAGAGGATGGTGAGCTGTGGAAGGATGCATGCACACCTCAGGTTCTGCCACCAGTACTTCACTTCCAAGCCGTGTAGAACTGGGGAGCTTCTGGGAACTTTTACCATCAACTGGGGAAGGGAAACATGGGGTAGGGATTTTCTGGTCTGTGGGATCCATTTAGTCTGCTTAGACTGTAAGGAAATTAAACACAGAAGCAACTAAAAATAAGGCTACGTTGACCTTCCAAAAATCCCAAACAGTATGATCATCCAGGCATTCAAGAAATCCACCATCTTCTTCATGGTATGTTTGGGTATCAGACACTTGGTACCAATGGCTGTCAGAACTAAATATGTTTATAGATGTAGCGGTCAACACTGTGTGTGTGTGTGTGTGTGTGTGAACACTGTGTTTGAGGTGAGCATGGAGTGACGCAGAGTTTGAAGGGGAGCAGTACCCATATAGACCAGGCGGGCATCTTGGAAGACAGCTGAGAGCAATCAGATTAGATCCTTTAGGAATAAGGGTGTGGGGACCTCTGTCTCTCCTCTCTCCTCCCTGTCTGGGATGTCCTTCTGGGCCAAGAGTTTCCAGGATACGAACTTCCTCCCAGAACTTCACTGTGGACCTAATCGTCCCCTTGGCATAGGGTGGGGAAAGTTTTCCTTAGCCACCCCTGAGAGAGAGGGAATGGAGAACGGACTGGATCCACCCAACCAGCTTGTTAAACAAGAGTTTTTGATGTGTAAATGCTAATTTGCTTCTCCACTTCCTCCAACAGTCAACAAGGCTGTTGAATAAGGGTGAGGGTTTTGAAGTGTAAATGTTTGTCTGCTGTAAGGCTAGTCTGTCTTTGTAGCTTTTCTTCCCTCATTTCAGCCCCGTAGAATTTCTATACAAATTTCCATTTTCTTTTATCTTTTGTGCATAGAATAGTCTTAAATCTACCAAGCTACCCTAACCTCCCCCCTTCAAATGAAGTAACTCAGACTTTTTGGGGCTGGCATGGATGATGTATTTTCGAAGCCAGTAGGTGAGTGCAGAGCTGGCGATGGCATTCTGTTCTGGCTGCATGTCCTGTGGCATCTGAGAGTAGCCTGGGAATAGATTGCCTTGCTCTGAGTGGAGGGCTGGGCGCAGGTTCTCACAGCCTGCTTCGTACTCATCTGGAGTTGTATGACAAGAGCGTGTCAGGCTCACATGATGTAAATTGAAGCAATAGGACAGGGGGATGAGGAGCAACACCCAGGATTGCCATGACTTGGGGCTGGACTCCTGTTGAGCCTGGTCCCAGGACTGTCTGGTCCCAGCCAAGCAGTGAGCAGGGTTTCTTCCTGATTCTGTCCAGGAGTCCTCCAGCCCTCAGGGAAGTTCTGTTTTTTGGCAGAGTGGGCAGGACTTGTTCAGAAGCCAGTTCTGTCTTGACAGCTGTTTGCTCAATGTTCTGGCTTGGTGAGTGTGATGTTGCATAGGTGGACTCTGACTGCTGGGTCTCCTTGACAGGAGAGCACCAAGTATAACAGCTATCCTTCCACCGCTCCTTCGGTTTAACTCACAAGGAACGTTCTGTAAGAATTTCTGCACATCAGAACGGATGGGATAAGCTATAAAGGATGCACAAACTGCTTAAACATCATACCGCTGGTGTTTAAGACTCCTGCGCAATATTGCTGTGGTATTAGGATGTGTTACGGTTCCAGCTGGTGGAGAGGGCCTTTTGCCAACAACAGGTGAATATTTTGTTCTTGGCCTTTGTTTAGGTGACTCCGCAGGACAGACCTGTTCATTTGGTTTATTCCCAGGTAGATGCAGTAAACAGGTACACTTTATCAAAGTGACAGTAGCTCTCTCGTGAGCTATACTTGCTGATACAGATATTCTTTGTTTTCGAAGCTAACCTAATTTCTGACACATATAAAACCCATATACAAAGTAGACCTTCATTTTGGATGAGTGTCTGAACTATCAGTGAAAGGATGGTTTTAAATAAATCAGAAATGTCTTGGAAAAAAAATACTGATTTGTGTCAAAAATTAGGAAATACCTAGCAGCAAATTTTTTAAATGGTAAGATTGACTATATAATATCTAAAAACAAAACAGGAGAAATTGTAAAATGTTGTCTAGGTATTATTTGCCCATGTATGAGTCAGTAGCCATTTGGGAAAAATAAGGCAACTTCCTAAATGAGAATTTTAACAACAGTATAATGACCTCATTATCACTTTATCCTTCTTAATAACAAGATAAGTCTTTATTGGGTAACAATACACTCATTTGGGATAAAGAACTCAAAGTTTTTTTTAAAAAACATTTTTTGGAAATATAATAGAGCTTTCCTGTAGATCTTCCAAGGTAAAATATAAATTTCAGCTAATAATTATTTTTAACATTTAAATAAATGAAACTCTAGGAAACCCAAAAGCTTTTTGCCTAGAAAACAGTAGTGAAAAATCAGCCTATAGATTGGAAGAAAATACCTCAAACCATGTATCTGATAAGGGATTTATTTTCAAGATCCGTAACAAGCTCCTGCTGCAACTCAACAGTTTAAACTCTTAATACCCAAACTGAAAAATGGACAGGAAACTTGGACAGACAGTTCTCCAATGAAAGCTACAAAGAGCCCTGGGTGTGTGAAAGGAGGGAGCTGCGGCTCAGCACGAGACGCCTCCTCATGTGAGTCAGGGTGCTGACTTGGACTGTATAAAAAATACCTTCCTGGAAGCATCTAGAACACTGTCTGGCCCGGCATGTGGGTAGAATGGCTTAGTCACGTTGATACCTGGGACCATCCTGGTCCCCTCACGCCCTGGTGTGTGGAGGAGGGGTGGGGGAGGCAGGAAGGGGCCATCAGTCCCTGTGGAGATCCCTGGAGATGCGCACGGTCTCCCTGGCCTTCCTGCCCTGGTCCTTGGGGTGTGCTCGCTCCTAGTCCTGCGAGTAGGAAACTGCTGCTCCTTTAACTGCTGTACCCAACAATCTGGGAAATTCTGAGGTCTCCTCCAGGTCACCCCGACTTCGGACTTCCGTTGAGGCCTCCAAGGTTCCCAGAAACCCTGTGGGGCCAGTGGCTCCCCTGCCTCCCCGAGGCTTACTCCTCCTAGGCCATCCTTTTCCTGCTGCCAGTGTGTGGGTAGTTTGAACCTAAGACCGAATGTGATCCCCCGTCTCCCTTTGCTTCTGTTTAAGTCCGGTTCTGTTTCTCCAAACTGTCCCTTCTCTGGCCATCTGTTCTCTAGAGGCAAGAGGAATAGGACAGAAGAAGAACAAATACACATTTATTCCCACACTGTCTTAGGCAGTCGGCTGCCGAGAGGGTGGCTCCCTGTCCATGAAGGAGTTGCTTTTTGAGGTGGATTCTGGCCATTTTCCTGGTAGGGGCCAGGTGGAACTCGCCTGCTCTGACCTCCAAGCTCTCCCATTTGGGCCTTTCCTGACTGCGGAAGCAAGTGCAGAGACTTCAGACGGACAGCAGGCGTCACTGCTGAACCAAGAAATGCAACTTCTCTTGGTTTAGCTCTGAAGCAAGCCAGTGTTCGCAGTGACTTCACTGGATCCCTAAAACATTAAAAAGCCAGCAGGTGTGAGGCAAGGCCTGCGACAGCAGGAGGCAGGGTGCCCATTCCCGTGCTCCCCACAGTACCAGAAGCTGTTCCGGGCAGGGATCTGTGTGTCTGTGGCTGGGGCACTTGGGAGCTGGCCCGTGGGCGGTCAGGACATTAGCGGATGTCACTGGCCCCGTTCCTTCCCGATTCAGTCTTCAGCTCCCTGGGACTGTAAACCCCCGATCTGAATGTGGTAATCCCTCCCGACTTGGAAATACTGTAGTCTGCTACATAACTTGCAGAGAAATAAATGCCTCTTGCAGCCACTGTTCCTTGGTTGTCTCCCTGTCAAGGAGGGCCCGAGACCCTCACGCTGGAGGTCCCAGGAGCTTCTGCTTTACATACGACCCTCAGGAGACCCCCAGGCCAGGGGCAGGCTTCATCTGCAGTCATTCTTCTTCCTATGCACCCGACAGTGTTTCCAATCGCACAAGTCGGGTCAGGTGGGATTCACTAAAATACCTTTGCTTTTCACTTTTAGGATTCTTCATGGCTTGGTTTATTTCAACTTTGTTATGATCTCAAACATGTAAATACACACATGTTTACATATATGAAGAAAAAAATGAACACATGTATCCTTTCTCAGCTTTGGAAAATAGAGCATCATTTCTATATTATTGAAAAGAAACCCAGTTGTCCAGTCCACCCATATCCTGTGAAGACCCACATCCTCACCCAAAGGACTGGTCCCACGTGTCAGTACTTAATGGCGTCACACTGGAATTATCACTCTCTTCTTGGGAGAAAAATCATGTTAGTGTATATGATGCATTTTTACTGCCTATCACATGCACTTTTAACATTGCGGTAGATGATCATTTTAGTTAATATCTTTATTTTAAATTAAAAGTATAATGGATTATGGTTGTCATTATGTTACATTAAAATCGTTTTATTTCTGAGGGGCTTTTGAAGAGAGCAGAACAAGAGAGGAGTGGGAGTTCAGCGTCTCCGGGGCGGGGAGCGGGGTATTTTCTGGGAGCGTGCTGGTGGCAATTTCCGAACCAAGGATGTCTACAGATCACGTTTGAACCTCTGTGCTGTGGAGTAGGTTCATTGTGTTCTTCCGTTGCACAGGGACCTTCCAAGGAGGCCCAGTGGTGTGAAGGTCACTGGGGACAGGAGGTGAGGGCGGTTTTGGGGCAAGGTGCAGCAGAGACAGAATCCAGACAGGAGTGAGAGGAAGGCGCAAGGAAGACTGGACGCTCTGCACCGCGCAGTGTATTCCAGAGGGTCTAGGAATCCTCGGAGTCAGGTGTTTCCCCAAAGCCTGATGCCCTGATCCTGACAGATGTGCTGTGCCACACAGCTGGTTACCGAGTTACACGTGCACAGACATACAGTGTGCACTCGCTGGGAATATCAGTGTTGTCGGGGTTGTACACACGAGTGGCTAATGTGCACCTAGAACAACCTCTCGTTCTCTTGGACATGTTCTCTGCGCGGTGGAGAGCTTCCAGTCACATTTCTGTCAGATTTCCTGGCAGTCCCAGAAGGTGACTTCCTTCAGCCCTACGTGAGAAGACTGGCTGTGGGTTACTGGCCATGCCCGACACCCTCCCACGGCTTCAGAGAAAGCCCTGGAAACTGAGCAGTGACTGACTGCTCGCAGACCCACTCTGCCTGTGGAATCGATGCCCCAGCTGTATTTCACATCTGACTGCATTTTGCATTTTTCAGAGCAATCCTTGGACACGATCCCTACTGCAGCCCTGGAGTTCTAGGGCAGATGTTAGCAGCTGGGCTTTGCTAAGTATGGGAATCTGGGACAAAGAAACAGTAAGACCTTTCTTAGGAAGGTCACACAAAGGTGAGAGGAACCCCTAATTCCTGCAGCCAACACTGTTCTGATGTAGGATGCTCTTCTTAACACAACTTCACTTCATTGTTGGCGACAGAGCCCTCAGAGGTCGACATGGCCCTTGGTGCCACGCCACGGCTATTACTGTTTTTCTTTTTGTACCCATGCTTTTTATTTTCTTCTGGCCGTGGGACATGAACTCTAGGGAAGTTAGAATAGAATGATGAATTAGTTATCTCTGAAAAATGAAGAGTGAAATTTGTGGTGGGACTTTGTGCCCAACTTCCTTCTTTAAATAGAAGCTCCGGGATCATTATTCACGGAGTCGCAGGAAACATCACGGATCCAGACTCTGGTGGAAGGCCACTTCAGTGTTCCCCAAGTGTGCTATTCCATGAATGTTTTATGAAAAACGTGACTCTGTGTTCAAATTAGCCCAAGTCCTTTGTCAGAGGCCCTGCCTCTGAGCCTCATGTGTGTGTACCTCCTGCTGGGTAACAGAACTAAAGAAGAATGTATTTCCCTGACTTATTTTCCCACAAAATTATTAAGTGTTTTTTTATCGTTAGAATATTCCATGTGGGAATGATGTTATAATGTGTCCAACACTTATGTTTCAGAGTAACATTAAATGGTAGTTGTATAAAGTCTTCAGATAAACTTTAATAAATTGTTTTATGATTTTAAATGTATGAAGTTTCTATTTGCATATTTTCTTTGCTTGTTAAAGAAGCCAAAGAGAGGCATTTTATTTGGACTCTGTGTGTGTGCAGGGCACACACAGTCCGCCCTGTGCAGGCTGGACCTCACAGGGACCCAGCGTTTGCTGAGGAACGTGAGAGGAAGGGGACGAAGGGGCCAGTGTGCAGGCGTGTGGGACTTCCTCCACTGTGCGGTGTGGGGATGCTGCTTCCTGACCATCGCAAGTCCCGATGGGATGGCCGCCTCCACCCTCTCTCTGGCAGAGTGCGTTTCCTCATGAGCTTCTGCGGCCTGCTGAGGGCACGCCCATTCCTCTTGATGTGAGTAGAGTGTGTTCAAGAGTGCAACCTGAGAAGCACATCAGATTGGTTGGATGCCAAGCCCAGTTGTCTTGAAAGGTTTCTCCTTCTTCTGGACTCTGCACACTTGGCGCGGCAGGGGAAGGCACAGTCACAGGCTTTTCCCAGCTCTGGAGGTCACAGTCTTCACCACCTCTTTCCAGAACTCCAGGGTCATCATAGTGCTTCCCGGCTCTGCACTGGCCCTTCCACTGTGCAGGTGACTGTGCTCACGTACAGGAGTGATGCTCCCTGGATGATGACCCAATGACTTGCACAGGAGAAGGAGAGTGGTCACCGTCCAGAGGGGCTGCATGGCGTGACCAGGTCACACTGAGTGTGTGACACACTGCCCTGTGCCCCTTGAAGGTGTGTGACCCCAGGGGTTGATCAGAACTTGCCCCATGAATGTCTGTACCATTTTTAAATAGTATCAAAATCGTTTGGTTATGAGTTTTGCCACTAAAGAAAGCCCTGACTTAATTTAATGGCAAAATAAATGTAATTACATGTCTCTACATGGAGTCAAGAATATTATATAAGAACTAAATGTTTTGTTTTTCTTACTATTATACATTTCTTTTTATTTTATATTTGTTTATTTGAAGGTCAGAGTGGCAGAACTGGAAATGCATCTGCATGGTGGCATGGTCCCCAGCTCTTGGGCTTTCTTCATCTGTTTCCCTCGGGACATTTGCAGGGGGCTGGGTGAGACGTGCAGCAACTTGGACTCAACTTTGCACGTTGGTGTGGGATATTAGCATTGCATCTGCTGCTTAACACGCTGCTCCACGGCGCCAGCCCCATGCATTGCTTTCCAGGTTCAGGCATTGCCTTGTGCAGTCAGCTGGAGTGTTTGGTTCTGCATGTTCTAGCCATTGCTTTTATGCTCGTACCAGTCATCCACCCAAGAAAGAGACACTGCCTGGTCTCTCCCCACCCCGAGGAACCACCTGCAATTCCAGAAACTTTGAGAGTTTGGACTTTACATAATTGCAGCTGTGCCTGATTGACTCGTGGGTGTCAAGCGCTTCACCCAGAGCTCTCCTTTCTGTGTCAGGGGCTGTCCCCTCCTAGTTCATGAGGGTATTGCATTGGATTAGACCTGGGTATTTTCAGCTTTTAGAATCCACTGCTCTTTTGCCCAAAGTGCAAGATGGACCCTTGAACTGTTAGTTTTAATTTTAAAGTTTTCCCTTAAGTTCATTGCTATACACTGAAATTCATGGAAATCAAATACACTGGGACATTTTCATCTAAAAGTGATCAGAGTCAGATGACATATTTTTAATAGAAAAAAATAATTGACGTTACAAGACAGCAAGCTGTGAGCGGAGGGCATACTGTCCTCCTGCTTTGTCCGGGGCCTCCGGGACGGGGTGGGCAGGGGAGCAGTGTTTCCTGCTCATTACCAGGAATCCCCAGGGACTTCTGGCCTGAGACACTGTGCCCTTTTCTCCCTTCTGGCTCATTAAATCACCGATTTCTCTCCTTAGTTCCAGGAAACAGGCTTCCTGACACCAATTTCCTAAGTGTGAATTCTAAGGTAATTGTTTTGCTTTTCTGTTTCATGGAAGCTGGAAAGTGGGACATTTGGGGGAAGGTCAGATTGAAACCTGGATGAATTTAGAAAATCTTGATAGCTGCAGGGATGTAAAATATATCTCCACAAGAAAGGACTGAAAGATTGCGATTTAAAAGGAATAAGCCCCAGAAATCTCACCTCACTTACACATCGCCATATGGCCATTCATGCAGTAGAACTGTGAATACAACAAAGAACCTGTGTATTTTTGTTAGCTTTTGAAATAAGATTCTCTAAAAATAAGTCCTCTGTTTATTCATGTACCAAACACTCATTACATGCTATAGGCGTCATCTTTTCCTTAGGGAAATTCATGGTTTCTAATGAGTGAAAAACACACCGGAATGTTACTAAAAACACAGATTCACAAGCTACGTGCTACGCTGGCCAGTGTGACACACAAGGGGACAGTAGGGAGCTGTCTCCTCCTAGGACAAGGACATGGAAGTGGGTGGTGACGTGAAGTGGTGAATGATTCCCGGGGATGTGGTGCTGGAGGCTGTGTCGGAGCGAAGGCTCGGGAGGAATAGGTGGGCTGAGGGAGGGCCTTGGGGTGCACGGAGACTGGCGGGCACAGGCTCAGGCAGCTACGCCCACGGGCTGAGTCTGCGTGGGACTCAGGGGTCAGTAGTGAAGGGAATGCTTAGGTTTGAACTTGACACTGTAGGAGAAAGTGCTAGCTAGAGGAGCATCATCTCCCAGCAGGCAGTCTGAGATTATTCAGTGAAGAGGACAAGAATACCTCTGCGCTCATGGGATTTTAGCCAGAGAGACGGAGACGGCCTGTGTCCTGCCCTGCTCTCTACCTCCTCTCCATCTCTGTTTCTGTTTACAAAGAGCTGGCCAGTTGGTGGCTGTGGCCTCAGTTCAATCCTACATGGCAAAATTGTGGCAATTATGATCAGTCAAACTTCAGTTTGTTCTTCAGCATGACTCACCTGGAAAGCAAAAGCTGCAGGTGTTGGGGGAGCAGGGAATTTGAGGCCAACTGCTGGTCACTGAGGGCCCCACTGAGGGCCCCCCAGGGGCCCGAGGACTTAGACCATCTTTTGCTGCTTTCCTAGGTACATTACCAGAGAGCTGGATGGGAAATGGAGCAGCCAGAACATGAATTGTTGTCTTCATGGGATACCAGTGCCTCAGGCAGAGGTTTAAGCTATTATGCCACTGTGCTGGCTCCATGGTCTTCATTCTTGGACATTGAGAACTAAAGGGAAGGAGCAGCTGCCACGGGTTCCGTGTCCTGGTGGGCCCCCTCCCTCTACGCTCTTTAAGGAAAGAGGGAGCTGCTATACCTGCCTCCTCCACTCCCTCCATCTGTCTTCTCTCTCTCTCTCATGGTCTAAGATCTGCTTCATGGAGACTTGTTCTGAGAGGCGAATGATCGACTGCTCTCTCAGTTTGAAAACATTAAAGTATTTTAAATGTGAAAATCAAATGCTTTTAAGAACATGAAACACCAGCAAGGCTCTGAACACTTGAGTCCACCGGCTGCAAATGCAGCGTGGACTGGACAGGACTGTCCAGGAGGCCTCTTCCTCTGGAATCTCATTTCTCCTTGGATCATTGCCCTGCTATTTTTTTGTTTTATGTTTTGATAACTGACCTTGGTAAGTTAATCATCCCAGCCTCAGTCCCCTCAGGCCAGGGAAAATGGGACTACTGAGCTAAGCGTGGTAGGATGGGCGTTCAGAGTTTGGAGGGCACCTCCAGTGCCAGGAACCCAGGACTGCTGGGCTAAGCGTGGTAGGACCAGCGTTCAGAGATTGGAGGGCACCTCCAGTGCCAGGAACCCAGGACTGCTGGGCTAAGCGTGGTAGGGTGGGCGTTCAGAGATTGGAGGGCACCTCCAGTGCCAGGAACCCAGGACTGCTGGGCTAAGCGTGGTGGGACTGGCGTTCAGAGATTGGAGGGCACCTCCAGTGCCAGGAACCCAGGACTGCTGGGCTAAGCGTGGTAGGATGGGCGTTCAGAGATTGGAGGGCACCTCCAGTGCCAGGAACCCAGGACTGCTGGGCTAAGCGTGGTGGGACCGGCGTTCAGAGATTGGAGGGCACCTCCAGTGCCAGGAACCCAGGACTGCTGGGCTAAGCGTGGTGGGATGGGCGTTCAGAGTTTGGAGGGCACCTCCAGTGCCAGGAACCCAGGACTGCTGGGCTAAGCGTGGTAGGATGGGCGTTCAGAGATTGGAGGGCACCTCCAGTGCCAGGAACCCAGGACTGCTGGGCTAAGCGTGGTGGGACCGGCGTTCAGAGATTGGAGGGCACCTCCAGTGCCAGGAACCCAGGACTGCTGGGCTAAGCGTGGTGGGACCGGCGTTCAGAGATTGGAGGGCACCTCCAGTGCCAGGAACCCAGGACTGCTGGTAGCACACATGAAACGCTGCGGTGAAGCATGACTGCTGAGACAGACATGCCTGGAAAGGAAGTCCAGGGAATTGCACAGACTGTAGCAGCCTGTTCTGTCTTAATGTCACATTTCCATTTCCTCTTTCTTCTGTCCATGCTCAAAGACCCTCACAGTATCTGTCTGAAATATGCCAATTAGTCTGAGCACTGTCTTGCTTGGTTGGCAGAGTATTTGGCAAGATATCATGGCATGTGAATTCCTTTTTTTGTGTGTCAGTTCGGTGTGTAAACTAAGAATAATAGTGTAATACAACAATGTCAGCAGTTCATACAAGGTAATTAGTGTAATATAATTTAAAGTGGGTCATTACCTAATTGACCTATTCTACTTTGTTGTTGATAACATTTTCTATTTTAATGGTTTTTCATGTTTAATGAGATTGGAAAGGAGCAGAATTACCAGTAAAGGCAGACAATAACATCACTAAATTTAAAAGGGTACAAAAGAACCATTTGAAATCAAGTGCAAAATAAAATTCTGTATTTGGGTGGCGTGTGGGTGAGTGGGTGGGTGGGAGGGGAGGGCTTAGAATCTGAGGCAGAAAACACTGAAGAGTATGGACCGTGAAGAATGCGTTTTCAGAAAAATAGACAAAGGCCAACAAAGGCTTGGTAGTAACACTGCTGGCACCCAGTAGATCTATCAGGTATTGTATGTGGCCACTGAACTTAGAGCAAGGATTTCAGTGTCAGCAAGTTGGAGAGGCATCAGAGTAGGCACAGGAACAGCAACACAGATGAGGGCCTGAGGAGTTGAGTTTACCCAGTAGGAAGCATAATTGCATGAGAATGATGGTTTGACCGGCTGCAGCGTAAGATGTGTGTGAAGGTCAGTGATCAGACCCCTGGACTTCAGTGGGTAACTGTTGGTAGGGACACATGGTGCCTGGGCAGCACAGGAGCCCTACAGCTCCAGAGCCAGAGGGAATTGGGGAGCAACCTGCAACATTCAAGGTACCACTCTTCCTTGCAGAGCATGCAGGGGACCTGCAGTGGTGAGCAGTGACATGGTCTCAGAAACCCAGAAATCATTGTGAGCTTTAGCTTAGTCATGCAAGGAGAGGTCCACTGTCTACCCTCCACCAGAGCCATGAGCAAAATTTAAAAACATGCTTGACTTCAAGGAGTAAATGTCTTCTGAGCTGGGGGTTATAAACAACAAAAGGATCCGATGTAGTTTTTTTTTATTTATTGATTGATTGATTGGAAAGGCTAATCTACAGAGAGAAGGAGACATAGAAAGTTCTTCCATCCGCTGTTCACTGCCCAGGTGGCCACAACAGCCAGAGCTGAGCTTTTCTGAAGTCAGAAGCAGGGAGTTTCTTCCAGGTCTTCCACATGGGTGCAGGATCCCAAGGCTTTGGGTTGTCCACTACTGCTTTCCCAGGCCACAAGCAGGGGGCTGGGAATTAGAGCATCCAGGATATGAACCGGTGCCCATATGGGATCCCAGGTGTGCAAGGCGAGGCTGTAGCCACTAGGCTATTATGCCATGTCCTGCAGTGTAGTTTTATGGTGTGGGAAGCTGTGGTCATGACAAAATGCATAGTTTGTTCGTCAGCATGTTCATTCAGGTGCCTTAGGGATGCCCGTGTTTAGTATACATAGATGTATTTTCAGTATTTTAGCTCTCCTTGCATTTTCTTGAACTCAGTAGTCATTTTCTTTTGTAAGGAACAAAATAATAATATGGATTGCTTTTATATGTAATTCCCTATAATCCAAGCTCTTCGTTTGCATATGTGATACAGTCGTGTGTGACAACACCACAATGGAGGTTACCACAGCCTTTGTTTCCCCTTTATTGCTCCACATCATTATGTGTTTATTTACACATATTTATATTGTGATATAACAGGGGTGTTTTATGCAAGGTTAAAATGGTGCATCTACTTAAAATATCAAAGGTAATATTTATGCAGTGTTGTATAATTTTACTTGGTTTGGTGATTGCCTATGTCTAACCAGGAAGCCCAATAATATGTTTGTCAGTCCAGGTCTTGTAAGCTGTTCTCTGCTCCCTGGCGCAGCACCACAATATCCCCATGCAGGAACACAGATAAAATGCAATATTCTTGCACACGAAGAGGCCAATGCGTGCTGAGAATGAGGAGGAAGAATCTGCAAAGGTGATTGCAGGGGAACAAGGTGGAAATGCAATATTTGAGTTGAGGATGGATGTATGAAGCTTGCACACCGTGGACGCTTCTCACGGAGTGGGAGACAGGAAAGGACGTGGAACTCGAGGCTCAGCTCCTCACCGCAGTGCTGTCCAGTTCGTAGGGCTGAGGGTGTTGGAAACTGACCTGACGCACACTGCTGACCGGTGACATCTAAGGATGCTGTGTGGGGAGAACCGGGCACCATGTCAAGGTCATCCACCCTGTGGACGTGGCAGTACTGCCGTGTAAGTAACGCTGCAGATGGAGTGCCATGTTGCTCACCACACTGGGCATGATCACATTACCCTGATGGTTAATGGGAGCTGGCCCGTTTGTTTAAAGCTTTTCAGGCTGACCTGAGTGAGAGAGCTGCAGAAGCACCCTGTCTTGACATGTGTATGGGGAGAGGCGTGAACGTGGAGCAAAGATTCATCTTGGTTGCAGAGGGAGTTGCTCTTGGCAGAGAACCAGCAGCTTAGACAAAAGAAAAGGCGATCACGCTAAGGAAAAAGGAGTGTACTCCCTCAAGGGTGCTGCAAACTTGGCATTGTTGTCTAGTTTAATTTACCAAGAAAGACAAAGGAAACATGGGCCATGATTTTTACAAAGAGATTTTCTATTTTTTTAGTTTTTAAATATTAAAAAGTATCATGCCATGACCTTTTATGCCTCACCTCTGAACTTTTAAGGTATATGTGCTAGTGTGGGAAATGACCTAATGAGAAAACGTCACAAAGACAGTGACAGATAAGGACTCGGTTGTCATGGTTTTGATCATGCTTTCTGTCATTTTAAATGATGGCTGAACATCTACCATTTTTGTTTTTGCTATTTGTACTTCTCTAAGAACTTTATAACGAGGTTGGATGAAATGAAGGCAGGGCGTGCTCGTGTCTTGTGTCCTGGGTGTGTGACAGTTGGGGGACAGGATGGCCTGGGGGTCAGTGGCAAGGGTTGGATCTGTCTGGCTCTGCAGACTGGCATGGCTGTGCTGTTCTGGGGGAGTCTCTCATCTAGGCAGGGCCTCGGTAAGCAGAGGGCCCGCCTTCCCCACTGTGGGCTCCCAAGGAGTGAGGCGTCAACGTGTCAGTGCGCGCTTATTCAGAGCAGCGGGACGTGCCCCTGAGATGCCTTCAGGAAAGCCTGATTATCACAGAGCAGAGAGTCTCACTCCCAAGGAGATGCACCTAACATTTCTTGTGGTTCAGTACTTTTTATGTAGAGATTCTCTCACAGACGGAAACATTGCATTCTTTTTCAATAAACTAGAAAAATCTTAGGGGAGTTTTCCCTGATGAGCTTGCAGTGACTCCAGCAGCTCGGTGCTTGAAAATGGGGCAGCTGGGGCCCTTTAGAGAAAGAGCTTGAGATCATAAAGGAATTAAAGGCACTAAAAGACGTGAGGAAATGTACTAATCTGATCCCTGTCAGGAGGCATTAGCGTCATGTGCTGAGACCACGTCCAGGTGATGAATGCTAATGGGAGTAGCGGGAGGGACTCCTGCCTGGAAGGAGAGATGCCCATGGAGAGGGAGTGGGTGCTGCTCTCCAGAATTGGCAGGAAGCAGGGGATGGCAGGCTGGGCTTCAAACAGGAAGACAGAGAAATAAAGTATTTAAGGGGGCCACACAAACTAGCTGGACCCCCTCCCCCAAGCATGCATGCAGGCCATATGATAGTCACACAGTGGCAAAGGTGACATTGTTTTTCAATGCAGTCTCCCCTGTGACAAATTACCCAAGGGACATATCACATCTTTCTTTATGTAACTTATGGAGACAATCTACTGTTGACACATGTTCAGTCACTCCGTTCCTCAGGCGGCTCATGTCTCCTGTGCACTGCAAGTCCGGATCTGTGAGAAGCGTAAATGATGGAGCAGGTGGCAGAGGCGGGAGCGCCTGGGGATGTTCTGGGTGTGGAGAGGACCCTGGGGAAGCACATCCACTCTGAAACGAAGCAGCTTTTTCGGACAGTGTTCAGGCTTGGAGTTTCAGAAATTTTCATTTTATTTGAAATCTCTGTGATTTATAAAGTCTTACACAAAAATCAGTTAAATCGTTTTGCCTGGTGGCTTTTTTTCTTTTTGTCTAAAGAATGTGACTTTCCCGCTATGACTCAGTACCACACAGGACATCTGTGATATTCTGTGGATACACTGAACACTTGTTTCCTTCTAGGGCCAGGCTTGTCCTATAACTGGTTATTCACATCATAAAATCTCTTTCTTTGTTCCTGCTCTGACAGCCTAAACTTTTCTTGAGCCAGCTGCAGGTTCACTTGGAACTGGATGCAGTTGCTGTCAATGGAAAGCTGTTTCCAAAACATGAATCCTTGTAGCCTGGTATGTCCTCTCTTGTGATAGCTCAGTGACAGCTCAATGTTAGCTCATGGTAGCTCTTGGTAGCTCATGACAGCTTATGGTAGCTCATGACAGCTTTTGGCAGCTCAATGATAGCTCAATGATAGCTCCCGGTAACTTGTGACAGCTCATGGTAGCTATGATAGCTCTTGGTAGCTCATGGTAGCTTATGACAGCTCATGACAGCTCAATGATGATAGCTCAATGATAACTCATGATAGCTCAAGGTTTCTACTTCGTGACATGAGTGTTTGTATTTCACATGTGCACACAAGAATGCTTACCTGGTTGTACGTACTGTGTAACCATAACCACCATTCGCATTTTGATATATTTTCTTCTCTAGGTTGGCTGGGTCTAATAGGAACAGGAGCAGCCACCTGTTCACCCATTGCTCTGCTATCATGGAGAATTGTCCTTTCATTCAGGCTTGTGCTACACCCAGTGATAGTGAAGGACACTTTCATCACAGGATGTGTTGTGACGGTGATGCCAGATATGCTGCACGTGCGTCATCCTAAACATTTCATGCATGCTAATACACGCAACCCTTGGGAAAACTGGTGGGGTTTGTGCTACTCCCATCCTGCTGTTACAGAACACGAAACTGGAATGACAGACACTGCATGACTCACCCACATTGGCCCAGTGGCCAAGAGCCAGGCAGCAGCCCAGCGCCTTCTCAGCTTGTTGCTGGACCCTCTAATGGCTCTCACGGTACCTAGTGTCTAGGGGGTCAGGAACCCCGAGGTTGTGTTCATTTGCTGTCCATGATAACAGAGAAGTCAGACTTTCTAGTAACATTTATGGAAGTTTTTTACTTGTTTTTTTCAGACTGGCAAATTCATTTCTTACAACAAGTTCAGCTTGGGTTTTTGTTGGCTTAAAGTTCCATGGAACCTTAGATGGAGTGGATTCTCACTTTTCCCTTCCTTTGTGGTAAATCTTAACCCAGACATATGTCGAGCGTAGAGCCATGAAGATGGATTTTGCTTGGAGTGAGCCTTGCATATATGCATAATATGTCTGAAGAAGTGGCAGCCCAGGAGGGCAAGAAATTCATGTTCCCACTTTGTGGAAACTTTCTTTGTATCTTCGTGAACTTGCTTGGAATCTTTTTTTGTGTTCTTCTTCTTAGAACAACAAAAAAAGTTACACTGCAATTCTGAACAGATTTGGAAAACACATTTTGATGAATTATTAAGTGCATTCGTAGGAACAAGGGGAGTGCAGTAAGATTGTGTGATCTCAGGGGTGGGAGGACGGCTTCCCTGTAATTCCTTTGGTCCACCTGCCAACATGAAAGGAATAAAAAAAGTCAGGTAAACTGACTCAGAAGAGCTATTTGCCAGGCAACAGCTGTCTCTGTAATAGGAAAGCACGCCATATTTTACTTCCTAACTTCTGGGATAAGTCATCTCTGCCCTCACAGCCTCTCAAGTGTGTCATCTTTCCTGACACCTGGGTCAGCCACTCCCGCATCTGCGCTCCAGCAGCTCGTCTTTCCCAGCACGCACTCCCAGCGCACGCTCCTCTCTTCCCACCGGGGCATCCTCTGCTGTCTCAGAGTCGGATGCCTGACAGTCTCTCCCTTTAATGTGTTTAAGGAGGGCCATCCCTCCTCCACATGTGTTCCGTTGTGACATTTTTACATCCTCAGGGCACCCCCATTTCGGCTTCATTTTCAAGACGGAGTGCTTTCATTGTGAATGTTCTCTTTCATTTTGGCTTGTCAGTTGCACATGATTTTACTGTGAGAAGTGTTAGCAGCAAGCTTTTGATTTTACGTGCTGGGTTTTGAGTTAGGACCATGCCGGCATCTCCCTTTGTATCACTGAGTGAGGGTTGGAAGATGCCGGCGTAGGAAGTGGGTGTCTCTTTTCACATGAGGTGGACACTCTGTTCCCCAGTGTACCAAAGGAATTTGCTCTCCTTGGCTTCTGACCCTTAGTCATCAGGTTGCCTTCAGGAAAACCACTGCACACTCTAAGTAATCTCATGCTCCAGAACCAAAAACACTGTGTGTGCGTAGAAGATTGTTCAAATTAGAACAAGAAAGACAGTTTTGTGTGTTGCCTACAAAGTGATCAGGGCACTACAGTGTATTGTCATATTCCCATTACATTGATATGTGGTATCATGTACCTTTGGTCTTTGCTGCCGGCATCATCACTTAGCGTTTCTTTGTCTATGCACTGTGAACATTTGTAAGGGTTGTTTGGCAGTGTAGGAGTTAAGACATTGCTTTGTCTCACCCTGAACTGTCTGCACGCACATCGGAACTCCACTTCTGGCTTCCTTCTTGAGTGTAGTCTAGGAGGCAGCTGATCATGATGGCTTAAGAAATTGGGTCTTGGGCCCGGCTAAAGTCCTCACCTTGAACCTGCCGGGATCCCACACGGGCACCAGTTCTAATCCTGGTAGCCCCACTTCCCATTCAGCTCCCTGCTCGTGGCCTGGCAAAGCAGTCGAGGATGGCCCCAAAGCCTTGGGACCCTGCACCCGCATGGGAAACCTGGAGGAGGTTCCTGGCTTCTTGCTTCAGATTGGCTCAGCACCGGCCGTTGTGGTCACTTGTGGTGTGAATCATCGGACAGAAGATCTTCTCTGACCCTGGGCAGATGAGAAGGAGGACATGCAGGTCTTGTGAGCTGTCACAGAGTGAACACTCTGAGACTGCCAGCAGGTAGAGGGTGGGGAGTTCTGAGTCTGGGGGGACCATGTGGTTGGGATTTGAGTGGGAGACTGAGCGCAGCACTCAGGGATGAGCAGGAACCGCTCATATATATTGATGTCTCCAAAAATGTATCGTATGATGAAAGAAGTCAAATTTCTTTTTTATGGATTTCCCTTTTTGTTTTGTTTTGTTTAGATAATTATACCACATATCAGCATCATCTGTAATCACCATACTTTACCATAGAATATTAGAACTCCTTTCTCCTACCTAAGTATAACTTAGTGCTCATTAATGAACCTCCCAACCTCTGGTCTGTGAGATCAAGCTTTAGAAATTCCGCGTGAGAGTAAAATGATGTACTTGTCATTTCATCCCCGGCTTACATCACTTAACCTGATGACCTGCAGTTCCACCAGTGTTGTCAAACAACAGAGCTGCACCTTTGCACGGCTCAGTAGTAGTCCCCTGTATTTGTACCACATTTGCTTGACCCATTCACAAGCTGATGGTCACCTCTTTCCATCTCTCAGCCATCATGAACAGAGCTGCAGCAAGCCTGGGAGTTCAGACATGCCTTCGGTTCATACTGGCTGATATGTACCCGGTGGTAGGATGACCACATCATATGCTAGCCTGTTTTTAAATTTTAGGAAGAAACTTTATACTCTTTTTAAAAGGATTTATTTAAAGAGTTTCACAGAGAGTGAGGGAGATAGACACAAGCAGAGAAAGAGAGAGAAAGAGAAAAAAAGAGAGAGAGAGAATGAATCATCCATTTGCTGACTCAGTCCTCAGGTCACTGTAACAGCCAGGGCTGGGTCAGGCTGAGACCAGAAGCTTCCTTCAAGTCTCCCATGTGGGTGGCAGGGGCACAAACATTTGGGACATGTTCTGTTGCTTTCCCAGGCCATCAGGAGGGAGCTGAATCAGAAGTGGAGTAGTCAGGACAGGAACTGGTACTTGATGCTGGTGTTACATGTGGTGGCTTAACCCAGTGCACCACAGTGTCAACCCCCCAATCTTCATACTTCTTCACAAAGATTGAACTGAATTTTATTCTCACCAATAGTGTGCAAGGGTTTCCATTTCCCCACAATTGCACTAGCACCTGTTACATTTTAAAATAGATCTTGAATTTTAATATCAAACTTTTCTTCCTACTCTGTGGCCACAAAAAGAGACCCAAGATACAGTGGCACAGTGTTTCCATTTGCTTTGGCTACTCAGTTGTACCTTAAGAAGGCTGCATATTGAGCCCAGAATCTGAGGCTAAGTTTAATCTGTAGACTTTTACGTGAGTAGGTGATATATATATATACACATACACACATCTGTATGAACACACACACACATATATATACACATTGAGAAAAAATACATTTGACTGGCATGTCTAATGTACTCAAATTTAGGGATAGATTTAAAATTTGAGTTTATTTTGATCACACTCCATCTAAAGTTTATTCCGCAAGGATTTTTAACATAGCTACTAAATAAAAAACAGTTGTAGATCACATGGATTTTACGGTTTGAATGAAAGTAATTGAACATTTTTATTCACAGGCACTGTTAAATTTAAAAATAAACGGTTTTGAAGCCAATAAATGAATCTTTTCTAAACCCTATTCAAATACTACCATGTGTTTGTTCTTAAGCACTTGTGGGCATCTGCTGGGGCAAGGTGTGGCACCATGGCTCCCTGTGTCCAGCACTCAGGCTGCCATGGCTTTTTCTGTGCTGGCTTGCATGTCCCAGCTCTGCTGAGAAAAATTGATTGGGAGAATCCCTGCACTTAGGTAAGACCCTGTAGCTCTCTTTCTATATACATTAGAGTGTCCATGTTTTTCATTTTGTTTACTTTTAAAAATGGCTTGTTAATTTTTATCAGAGAGGCTGATATACAGAGAGGAGACACAGAAATAAAGATCTCCCAACTGCTGGTTTACTCCCCACGTGGCTGCAATAGCCGAAGCCGAGCTGAACCAAAACCAGGAGCCTCTTCTGGGTCTCCCATGTAGGTGCAAGGTCTCAGGAAGTCGAGACATCCTCTACTGCTTTCCCAGGCCACAAGCAGGAGCTGGATGGGAAGTGGAGCTGCCGGGTACGAACCGGCGCCCATATGGGATCCTGGAGGACGCAAGGCGAGGATTTAGCCACTAGGTTACTGCCTGGGCCCAGCAGCCCGTGTTCTTGTTTTATGAACGAGTCACAACTTCGCCCTGACTCTGTGGCTGCTGTGCTTCCTCCCTTTATTGCGGGCTGCCCAGGCTGTTGCTCTGGGCCCTCGGGGCGATGGTTCTTCCAGGCCACTCTGCGGTATCACCGCACCAGCGTTTGGGCCCACTGACTGATTCCTCTGTCAGTAGAATGATCTTTCAACCGATGATGCTCTGTTAAGTATATTAAAGTTCAGCAACTCATTTTCTTACTCTTACCATGTGTATTTGCAGGGTCTCGCCCCTTGCCCGTAGGAGAGGGTTACAGTCACTCCTGTTACCCGCCAGTCCCGTACTTCACATGCCCATGGCTCGGCCACGTCTCACACGTGCAGCTATTTCACCTGCCAGTGAAGAACTTCTCAGAATTTTGCCTCTTCTGCCTCACAGATCTTGTTTTCCGGCACACCAAGCAGAAGGCTTTATATTCTCCCATTCGAACAGTTTCCCGTGGCTGTTCCTTGTTACCTTGGCAGTTTATCACTGTTACCTTTCCTGTAACACAGAGATGATATTTATTGAAGGAAATTCTGTGTAGGTATATCTTGTACACACAGTCTTCATGAATTTTATGCATAATTTGCAGATTTTTGCTTGCTTGCAGTGGCTGCAGCTCACACAGATGGTCGGAAGCTTGTGATCTACCTTGAATAATCTGACTACTGAGCTTTAGTGGCTAATCATATAGTTTCTGTTGTTATTTTGGGACACACTAACTTCTACAGTTTCATCTTGTTATCAATAACTGTTTATTTTCTATCTAATTTTTTCTTCCTTGTATCTTTAGTGCATTGCCATTTCTCCCAAATTGTTGATATTCAAATAATCTGTGCCGTGGTTGTCCAGTGGCAAATAATGTACGCTCGAAACACGCAGCATTTCACTGGATTTTGAGATAACAGAGAGACATAATGAATGTCTTGGCTCCTGCAGAAAGTCGTAATCTAGAGGGGAGGAGTAAACTTAGACCTGCAAAGAAGCTGTAGTCTGATATATTGAGCAGTGAAAGTGCTGAACAGGTGTAAACAAGGAGAATTATTAGCTCTAGGGTAGAAGAGGCAGCAGCCCTGAGCCATCCTGGGGCAAATGGCGGGAGCTGGGCTTTGAGCATCATTAATCCCCCAAAGGCTCGAGAAGTGGAGCTGTGGTCTTCTAGGTGGTGGTGGGGCCCTTGGGAAGCTCCCAGTCACCTGGGGGCCTCCCCTGAGGTGGGACTGAGGAGGTAGTAGTGCCCTGTGGGAGGTACACAGGTTGGAGCTGTGGTCCTTTGGGTGGTGATGAGGCCCTGTGGGAGGTACACAGATTGGAGCTGTGGTCCTTTGGGTGGTGATGAGGCCCTGTGGGAGGTACACAGATTGGAGCTGTGGTCCTTTGGATGGTGGTGGGGCCCTGTGGGAGGTACACAGATTGGAGCTGTGGTCCTTTGGGTGGTGATGAGGCCCTGTGGGAGGTACACAGATTGGAGCTGTGGTCCTTTGGATGGTGGTGGGGCCCTGTGGGAGGTACACAGAATTGGAACTGTGGTCCTTTGGGTGGTGATGAGGCCCTGTGGGAGATACACAGATTGGAGCTGTGGTCCTTTGGATGGTGATGAGGCCCTGTGGAAGGTACACAGAATTGGAGCTGTGTTCCTTTGGGAGGTGGGTGGGGGGCCCTGCGGGAGGTACACAGATTGGAGCTGTGGTCCTTTGGATGGTGATGAGGCCCTGCGGGAGGTACACAGAATTGGAGCTGTGTTCCTTTGGGTGTTGGTGGGGCCCTGTGGGAGGTCACAGATTGGAGCTGTGGTCCTTTGGGTGGTGATGAGGCCTTGCAGGAGGTTTACCTGGAGCCCTCGGGTGGGACTGAGAAGCTGCCCCCTGGCTTCCTCACTCCCGCATGGATTCCAGCCACAATGCTGTCTACTCCACACTCTCCCTGGAGGCTACAATAAAGGATGTGGTTGGGGGCTGGGCACTGCCTGATGTGGGGCTTTCAGTCCTCCAAGACCGGAAGCCACGCCAGGCTGTTTTCTTCATAGAGTAGCCTGCTTCAAACATTTCATCCACAGAGATGAGACTAACAGGAAGGAAAGCGTTCCTGAGTCTTGGAGCAGCCAGGGTTTGGGACGGAGGGGTGGGGTGACCAGATGTCTTGGGGACCTCAGAGCAACCCAGTGTCTTCCAAACATCAGGTGGATCTGCAGATGGCAGTGAGCTGCAGGGGAGGAGGAGGGAGAAGCAGATGGGCAGAGGCCAGGCGGGTAGGAGTGCAGACTTTACAAGTGAGATGACACCACAAATGGCAAATAACCAGGTGGGAATAATGGGGTCAGACAGGGCAGGAGTTGGTCACTGTGAAAGATTGCTTTCGAGGATAGCAAGTTGGAAGTTAACAAGGTCAGGTATGAGGCACCTGCTTGGGAGAGAAATGAAGGGCTGAGCGGTGCTCTGGCAGTGCTGATGGAGGAGGAAAGGCAGGACACAGGCTGAGCAGGAGCAGAGGGCTGAGGGTGGGGGCAGCTGGCGGGCTCTGGGGCTAGCTCCGTACCCAAGGCAGTGACCTTGCAGAATGAGCAGAGCCTCCTGGTAGCAGACAGCCTTGTTCGCTGTCTGGCTGGTAAATGCAGGCTTCTGTGCATCCCAAAGCCTGGCTTCCTGGAAGTCCTGCCCGGGCTGGCCACTTTCAGGGATGTTGTTCAGCATGGCGTTGCTGGTTTCTGCAAGTCGTGGGTCCTGGCATCCCACAAACCACGGCTCACGCTGCAGGCTCCCGAGCCACAGTCAGCACTGCCATAGTGTGAGGGAAGCATGCTTCGTTCTGCTCTCTCCCCTAAGTGGAGTCAATGTTTTAGGGTTAACGGTTATTTTAACATCCGAGACAAGTGATTGGTTCTATTTGAGGCACGTTAGTGTTCTGTAGGGTACTGGGAGTGTCCTTGCAGAAACACTCAATAAAACTAGTTTCCTGATCAAATTCGAGTATGAAGTGTTTTTGTTTTTTTTTCAATTTTAGAATTCTTAAAACTGTACCTTTAAAAATGCTCATTTTGAGTTATTGTGCTCTAGTGGGCCAGGTGTTGTTCATGTTTAGTGTGGATGATGTCCCCTCTGGCTACTCTCAGAGCCCTGCGATCCTGTGGGTGTGATCTTTCCTGACCGGATCCCAGGCGTCCTCCCAGTGTCTGCCGTGGGGAGCTGCCCAGGGCTTTGTCTCTGAGGATTCCGCCCCTCCTCTGTATGCGGTTTTGTTCTTTCTCCTCCCTCCTCCCTTTTCATTTTATCTTACAGTCCGCAGGGCTATCATTCCCATCTTTCTATGTGTTGAAAATATTCAGCTGTAAATGAGTGATGGGGTGCAGTGCAGTAAACTTCAGTCGGTGAGCTTGCATCCCATTTGGGCAGCCAGTTTGAGTCCCACTGTGCCACTTCTGATCCAGCATTTGGGAGGCAGTGGATGTGAGAGACCCAGATGGAGTTAATGGCTCCAGGCTTCAGTCTGGTCCAGTCTTGGCCTTTGTGGGCATTTAGAGATTGAACCAGTTTATAGAAGCTCTCTCTCCCTCCCTCTCCCTGCCCTCTGTCTTGCTCTCCCTCTCTCCATCACTGTGCCTTTCAGATCTTTTAAAAATTAGCTGGGAAAGCTTCGTGTTACACATGCATGTGTCACCAGCGCACAGGGTATGTCAGTTTCCCCTCTCTTTGTAATTATACTTTCCACTTCTGACGAATTCTTTGGGCTTATTTGAACCCTTGCATTCTGATAGTGTTGACATGCCTGCCAGTGCCGGGAACTCAATGCCCTTGCTTATGCTCCAGACCCTGCGCTCCCCGCCAGCTCATGGTGTGCTGTGCGGGGCAGCCTTGCCTCTCCGTCGCCTCCTGCCACCCCCGGCCCCACACCTCTGTGGATTCCAGATTCTCCTTCCCCCATGTGCCTGTCTGTTCCTGTCTGTGATCCAGATGCCTGCATTTCCTGCCGGGGAGATGCGGGGTCTTTACGAGCATCCGCTGTGAGCCATCTTTCTGCGTCTCAGCCCAATTCTCTGGTATTTCTCCCCAAAGAGCCACAGGTGCATATGGTTTCCTGCTTCCTGGCGCAGACATGTGCCGCCCTCACCTTCTGTCTGCCCTCACTGCTGTGCCGCGTGCCTCCGTCGGGCTGCTTACCCCCCCCCCCCGTGCTGCCCAGCTGTGTTGGCTTTCCTTGCAAGCATCTATCAGCCATGCTGGCTTTGGAGAGCACATTTCAGCTTCCCCATGGTCCAGGTGACTGTCTCCTGCCCACTGCGTGCGATGTGCGCTTTGATGTTGACGCTGCACCATTGCAGGAGAACATGCAGTGTGGCTGTGCGGGTCTGTCTTGCGGGGCAGGATCTGGGGTCATGACTTGCCTTTTCATTTATGCTCATTGTGGCAAGAGGAGAACACTTGTTCTCAGTCTGCTGTGGGCGAGGCCTGGAGCTAAACCACACGCTTCTCACACTGCAGGCGTTGGGATGTGCTGAGTGTTGGGCACAGCATATCCCCAAGCTTTGGGAGATAGTGGTGAATTTCTCATACATATGTTTGCATCTATTGGGACATGCAAATGAAATTGGTCTATAATTTCATAACTTCTGTAGCTATTGTCTTTACCACAAGCTGGCCGTTGGGGCTTCTTCAAGTGCCGCAAGTGGCAGCTTGTTTTTCTGGGCTCCTGTGATCTGCAGGGACCTGTTGCTCTGCAGGCCCAGACCTGGCTTGCTCATCATCTGCAGGCGAAAAGCTGCAGCGTGATGACCGTAGAGTCTGGCCAGCGTGGAGAGTGTGTGTGTGCTCTGCTCAGAGTCTTGCCGATGGCTTTCCCTTAACTAACCACATGTTTGTCACCTTGTCTGTAGTGCCTATTTGAGCAGATACCTGTGCAACATTATAAAGAGTAAGTTATATTCATTTTTTCCTAGTAAGGGCTTTTGCCAATAAACTGTGGCTAACAGTTACACTGTAAGCATTGCAGCTTTTCTGATGTAGAACATGTCTCTGACTAGTTGCCATGTATTCTGCACTGTTGTAAGAGGAACTGTTTTGCTTTTTTTCTTAACGGTGAATGTATACCTACTCTCACTTCTATTTATTTACTTTGAAGTGTTTATTTTCGTATACTTGAAAGGCAGAGTGGCACAGAAAGAGACAGAGATATAAGTCTTTCACCAGCTGGCTCATGACAGGCTGACTCCATCTGGGTCCCTTACGTGGACGCTAGAGGCCCAAGCACTCAACCTGCCGTCTCCCGTGTATGAAAGCTGGAAGCTGGATTGCACGCAGAGGAGGGAAGTCAGCCTGAGCACTGTGATATTAGATGCAGTATCCTAAGTAGCAGCTTAGTCAGAAGTACACGAAAATTTGTTTTTCTTAAATGTGAAGATGTTCTGGGCATGGGTTTTTGGAACAATGGTTAGGATGCCATTTGTAGTGCCCTCCTTCGTCCCGCTTTGGCATGCCTGGGTGTGTCTCCTGGTCTGCCCCAGATTCCAGCCTCTGGCTGAGGCACACTCCAGGAGGCAGGGTGATGGCTGAGATAATCGGATCCCTGCCCCCATGCGGGAGACTCTCATGGAATTCCAGACAACTGGCATTGGCCTTGACCGGCCTAGACTGTTGTAGGCGTTTAGGGGAGTGAATTTTCTGATGGAAAGTTTGTACCTCTTTGTCTTTCAAAATAAAATCAATTAAAAATAAATGCACTAATAACATAAAAGCTGTTGAAAAAAGATTATGGGATACAGTTGCCACATTGCTTTTATTCATTTATTTGATTTAGAACTAACAAAACAACTTTAAGAATCAGCTAAGTTATCTTTATTCTGTCTGCTGCTTCACCAGTTACTGTTCTCCTAGACATGGAATCTTCAGTTTTTCCTCTCTCTGAATATTGAAATACTTTATTCTTATTTTTAATATTCATTCTCCAGGTACTTAATGGGTAGGTGCTGTGTGCCTGCCAGCCAGTATTCTGGGTGTGGTAACCACCCCTGAGGTGGATGCCCAGGAAAGCCCTCTGCGACGGGGAAGGGGTTAGCACGTTGGTGTCAGGAAGCAGATTTCAATGAAAGAACAGAATGCCAGTGCCTTCAGCTGGAGCAGGACGTGTGGGCTTGTGATTGCCTTGGCAAGGACAGGGGTGGGTTCAGATGAGGAGACCGTGAACATAGTTTAAGATTCTCAGAATCTCTAGGGGAACATTTCCCAAATGTAGTGTTCTTTTCCTGTGAATTCCAGACTATCACTGTTTATTCCTTTGTTTAAGGGTCACTAACTTTTCCCCAGCGCTGCACCTGCTGCTTATGTTATGTTGCACTCTGAAATACATGCCATCCTCCTCCGTGAATATGTTCTCCATCAGCAAGATGGGTGCCCCCGTGAGGTCAACATCAGCGCATCAGCAAGATGGGTGCCCCCGTGAGGTCAACATCAGCGCATCAGCAAGATGGGTGCCCCCGTGAGGTCAACATCAGCGCATCAGCAAGATGGGTGCCCCCGTGAGGTCAACATCAGCGCATCAGCAAGATGGGTGCCCCCGTGAGGTCAACATCAGCGCATCAGCAAGATGGGTGCCCCCGTGAGGTCAACATCAGCGCATCAGCAAGATGGGTGCCCCCGTGAGGTCAACATCAGCGCATCAGCAAGATGGGTGCCCCCGTGAGGTCAACATCAGCGCATCAGCAAGATGGGTGCCCCCGTGAGGTCAACATCAGCGCATCAGCAAGATGGGTGCCCCCGTGAGGTCAACATCAGCGCATCAGCAAGATGGGTGCCCCCGTGAGGTCAACATCAGCGCATCAGCAAGATGGGTGCCCCCGTGAGGTCAACATCAGCGCATCAGCAAGATGGGTGCCCCCGTGAGGTCAACATCAGCGCATCAGCAAGATGGGTGCCCCCGTGAGGTCAACATCAGCGCATCAGCAAGATGGGTGCCCCCGTGAGGTCAACATCAGCGCATCAGCAAGATGGGTGCCCCCGTGAGGTCAACATCAGCGCATCAGCAAGATGGGCGCCCTCGTGAGGTCAACATCAGCCATTCCCAGGATGCTGCAGTTCTCATCCCTTCCCGAATCCTGGGAGAACCCTTGTGCTCCAGTGCCTGCTGCAGGGGCGACAGGTGCAGGCCTCTTCCCAGGGGTGTAGGGCTGTTCTGTGGTTCCCTCCCTTCACTCCACTGCCACAACAGGAGCACAGCAGAGACTCCCTCCGGTCTGGATGCCCAGCAGCTGCTGCTTCTGTTGATGCTTTGCAGAGAGGCTGCTTGGCTGGCGTGGTCACGACCCCCTCCTCACTGATGCCCTGCGGCATTCCTTTAGCCCAAGGGCTGCTGTGTTCCTGTTAGACTCCAGCAGGGCCCAGGGGACCACAGAGTCCTGGCCTTCAGACTGGAGAACGTTGTCTGTGATCCAGCCCTGTTCCATGCAGGAGTCAGTACTGCTTCTCTCCATGCTCCATTGCGCTGTCATGTCTTCCATGTGGTGGTTTCTCCTTTCTGGAAATGGAGTAGTGAAATCTTGGGAGTTTCTGACTAGCAGGCCGCGTGACCACGGAGGGGTGAGGTGATGGTGTTCCTCAGCAAGAACCACTGGAGACAGTCTGGTCAAACATGGGAGTTTATTGCAATACAAGCACAAATCTATATAGACTAAGAAAAGGGGAAGGCAGAAGGGTGTCTCCTGACAAGCCTCGCACTCACCAATGGCGCTGTAATTGCCTAGAAGGCATGTCTGTCTCTCTGGACCCTCCAGTCATGCTGTAGGTCACGTACATCATGTCTGGCTGACAGGTATGCTATAGGTCGTGTGCACTGTATGCAGCTGGCAGGTAACGTGGGGCCACACAGACTTCTCAGAGTTGCTTATCAAGGAAGTTGCTCATCTAAGGAACGAGAAGATGAAAGCGCAGTGCACTGCCCGCACCCTTACGGCCACTGATTAGGTCAGGTCTCAGACTCAGTGAGCCAAGGCCATTGGCAGGGGCTGCCCAGGGGACATGGTGTGCCGTGTGCATATGGCCTCCCACATGGGCCAAGCAGGCAGAGATCTGGGGCAATCTCCCACAGTGAAACAATGGTCAGCTCACTCCAGGCGTGTTGCTGGTTTGCCTCTTCCATCTCCTACTCTCCCAGAAGGCACAACCCCACTTTGTAAAAGCTTTCTATGTAGCCCACAGCTTCACTCTGCCCTGCACTGCTTTGGTCCTTGTTGATGGAACACAGCTGTCTAATATGTACATCCACATTTATGTCTAATTTCTTCTTTTAGGGTGATAGCTACTAGGGATAGAACTTCTCTCTCTCTCTTTCTTTCTCATATCTACCATGACACTAAAAGCAATGCTTAAAAGTGTTCAACGGCATATTTTAAACAATGTTCACAGACTGCTTGTCTTCCCAGAGTTTCAGGTTCTTCTTTCTGGGGCTGGCATCGTGGTGCGGCGAAGTAAGCTCTGCTTGTCATCCTGGCCTCCCACAGCAGAGTGCCTGTTTGGTTCCTGGCTGCTCTGCTTCTGCGTCAGCTCCCTGCTGGTGTGCCGGGGAAGGCAGCCGAGGTGGCCCTATGGTCGGGGGCCCTGCGCCCATATAGAGACCAGGATGGAGTTCCTGGCGTCTGGCTTCAGCCTGGCCTGGCTTTGGCTGTTGCAACCATTTGGAAATGGAATCAGTAGATGGAAGATCTTCCCCTGTCACTTTGTCTTTCAAGTAAATAAATACATCTTTTAAAGGAGGTTGTTCCACTTGATGTCCTCGCTGGAGCATGTGATGTGTTATCTTTGCCCAGTCATGGGGGTTTCTCCTCTTGAGAACAAAATTCATCCTTGTTGAACCCAGAGAATCAGCTTTGATTTCTTGTTTCAATCTCTCTCTCTCAGATTGTTCCCCAAGCCCTTGTTTGTTTTCATAACCACATTTAACGAGCTGTTTATTCTCTCTTTTCTGAGTTCCATCTCCTCTTCTGCATAATTCCACACATGCAAGAAGCCTTCATGGCTTGTGCGCTTGATTTTCTGTGAGTATCAATTTAATAATCACCTTAACTACAAAATTGGATGTTTTCCAATAAGATTGTTCATAATCTGATAATACAAAAGGATAGATATTTCTTGTGAGCAATTTGGAAGCATTTATTTCCCACTACAGCATTTTTTAATATTTGTACAATAGTTTACCTTGTGAATATTGAGTGACTTGCTTGCTCAAATTCAATTATGAAATATGAGCTCCTAATGTTTTCTTCCTTAGAATTCTGAAATTAATCTTGGTTTGTTGAAACTGTTTGTTCCCCAGTCCTTATTTTTAGTTAAGATAATCTCTACCCTGTGTGAATGGTTGGACTATAAATATGTTCCAGGCTTTCCTTCAGGTCTGTGGGCATCCATCTAGGGGTCTCACAGGATATGGGAGCCTCAGACAGGGCCCTGGGGCTGGCAGTGCCAAGGACAGGGTCACCCAGGACGTGAGATGTGGACAGGCTCCTGGGATGCCCGTCGTGTGGACGGAGTTACTCGAGGCCAAGAGCTCTCTGGAGAGGGTCATGCGGGCCATTCACTACTCTCTTTGCCTTGATCAACACTTGGCACTTTTCCCCTCACTTGGGAAAGATGCCTTGCTATTGCAGCTGGGAAATCTTGCCATCCAGGTTGTCACAGGTCTCTGAGTTCGTTACAGATTTGCTTTCTGTACGTCTCGTTGGTGACATCTCTTACGGGGTTGGGGTGGCTGTTCTTTACCTGAGATCAGATATCCTTTAGCTGATTTTCTTGTGATTATATTTTATTTTTTATATTTAAATATTTGTTGCACTTAATGGTGAGATTGGTGCAAAACATGAGGAAAGGAGAGATTTGTTTTTTCTTTTTCCTGAAATGCTCCAAACTGCATTTTTTGCCCTGTGATTGTCTAATCACAGATTTTAGATTAGTTCGGTAGAATTCTTACATGTGTAAAATACTTGCAAGTTTGTGTGGCTTCACCGTTTTTGTCTCTTGGTTTGTTCATGGCTTTGCTTATGTGATTCAGCTTTGTTTTTCTGTGGGCCCATTTTCCCTTCCCTGGCTTGAGAGGCGTGCTCTTTGTGGTGTTTCTGCGGGGGTGTCTCTGTTCCGTCCTCTGGCCCATGTCACCATCCTGTGCCGAGGGGGCTCGTTCTATGTGGAGGTGATGGCATCTTGATGTTCTCCAGGAGGTTGCTGAGCGGCTCGTGGCGCTGTGGAAGCCTTTGCTCTCCCAGCTTCTCTTTAAGCTATTTCCCTGCCCAAATGACGAACAGTAACTTTTCTGAAGTTCGTTTTGTCCTACTTGTGTCAATTTCCTAATCTTCTTGTAACCCCAAAATGTTATTTGGGTTACTGTAAGTATCAGACCTTTGCTTTATGTTGGTCTGTACCCTGGCCGTCTTCTGTCTGCCCGTGCCGGCTGTCCCGCTTGCTGTCTTTAGGTCAGGCTTACTGTGTGTCTTCTTTGGGATGCTCCTGCAGGTTCAAGTCCCCACTCTGTCCGTGCTCTGTGTTTGACGACCTTTCTCCTGACTTGATGTGTGTTAGCGTTCTATTGGGCTCTCAGACTCAGTGCTACAGGACTGTATCATCCCCCTTTTAAACAATTTGTTTATTTTTACAGAGAGGCAGATGTACAGAGAGAAATGGAGATAGAACAGTCTTTCATCTTCTGGTTCACTCCTCAAGTGGCTGCAACAGCTGGAGCTGAGCCAATTCGTAGCCAGGGGATAGGAGCGTTTTCTGAGTCTCCCATGTGGGTGCAGGTTCCCAAGCACTTGGGCCAGCCTTCGCTGCTTTCCCAGGCTACAGGCAGGGAGCTGGATGGGAAGTAGTGCAGCTAGGACACAAACCAGCACCCATATGAGCTCCTGGTCCTTGCAAGGGGAGGATTTAGCAATTGGGCTATTGCACTGCCACCCCCCAACATTATCTTGAATCCGCTTTATGTGTCTCTGGTGCCTCTCGATGCGTTGATTTCTATACCCTGTGTATGTCTTACAACATCCGTGCTCATTTGTTCTGGGTGGCTGTTCAGCCTTAAAACAGTTACCTTTCCTTTAGGCAAGTTTACGTTTTTCTCCACACTCTTCAGATGTATGCATTTGTCATGATTCCCTCTCCGTCTTCAATAAATGATCTGATGTTGACTTAACTTTGATTTGTTTCCTTCTGTACTTCACTTTGCTGTGCTGTGAGCTCTGACACGCCACTTGTCAACTTTCTTTTCATTTGTTCTCTTTCCACCGTGTCCCTGAGATGCGTGGTGCGGCCCTCGCTGCTGCATGAAAGGTACCTTATCCTTGCCTTTGGTCTGTTGTACATAGGCTTTGTCATCTTACGTTTTTAAAAGATGTACTAAGTTTATCTTTGAAAGGCAGGTATACAGAGATGAGAGAGAGAAAGAGAGAGAGAGAGAGAGAGAGGAGAGAGAGAGAGAGAGAGAGAGAGAGAGAGAGAGAGAACGTTTTGCATCTGCTGGTTCATTGCCACAAGGCAGCAATGGCTAGAGCTAGGCTGATCCAGGGCCAGGAGCTTCTTCCATGTCTCCCTTGTGGGTGCAGGGACCCAAGGCCTGGAGCCGTTTGATGCTGCTTTCTCAATCCATAGGCAGGGATCTGGATGGAAAGTGGAACAGCTGGGATTAGAACGGGTGACCGTATGGGGTGGCAGTGCTGCAGGTGGAGGACTAGCCTAGTGAGCCACTGAGCTGACACCCTCATCTTCTGTTTTACCGGGATGACCTGATGTTCATTTTGTGTCCCATAACCTTTTCTTTTGCTTCAATTTCATGTTCATGGATATTCTATCCTCTATTATGGATTGATTCTGTGTTTTTCTTTTTTGATTGAAACATTTGCCTTCTAATATATTTTGGGTGTGTCATGTTCCTACTCCCTAAGTTTAAAATGTGGTGATTTTTCAAAAATAATTTATTCAATGAGTATTTATTTATTAAAATGGAATATACTAAAGGAGACAGTTTTTTAATAATATTACTTAGTTGATTAGGGTACAAAGGGTCAAGGGCTACAGGAAAGTGGGTAATACCATTGTTTCCACACTAATATCATAATTTTTCCCCTATATCTGGGGTCAGGGGAGAAGCAAAGGGAAAAGTCCCACCCAGCCTCCCACCCATCCCAGGTCCCCGATGTGAGGCGCGCTCTGAGGGTCCTGCTCAAGCAGTTTTAATAGTTCATCAGTTCTGAATTGCTGCCAGTCTCGCGGTACCAATCGCGAAGAAGCCTATTCAGAATCCACTGGCTGACATAGTCTCTTCATGGTTGGGCTTCTGAGGTCAGATGTTTTTAAAGATAGTAATAGAATCAGTTTTTTAGTGTGCTGAGTTCCAGACACCCCTTAATTAGGCCCGTGGGCCTTAAGGGGTTGAGATCTGGGAGGTTTATGGTAGTGCTGGGTAACCAAGTATTGGGGGGGTGGACTGAGACCTTGGGGTTTTAAGACAGTCCTGGGTCAGCAGGCATTTAAGGCGACACTGCGTCCAGGATGGTGGGGGTCAGTCTTGAGGTCACTGAGTCTCTCCTTACAGGAAACTTCCTCTTCTTCCTGCTGGAGGGTTGTGTGTTTCAAGAAGGTTCCATGCCTAGGATTTCTTGGCTGGTGTTTCCTCTACAGAAGCCAGCAAGCCCCTGCCCTCACGATGTGGACATGGGCAGGGTCCCCTGGAGAGCCGTGGTCCTTGCAGAGGAAGGTATGGCACGGTTGCATCCCCAATTGACTCTGTTTAACATTAACTGATGCTGCACATCCCACCACAATTCCTCTAATTGACTTGTTAAAGTAGTTTTATTAGACATGCTCCTTTACTATTTCCACCTTATAAATAAGATTGGCTACCAAAGGATTGATGAACTAGTTCAGGGCTACGTCGCTAATCAGTGCTTGATAGTGTGATTCGAACCCAGGCGTCGCTTTCCAAGCTCTGCCCTTACGCATCCTTGGAGCAGAAGGAAGATACAGTGTGTTCCTGGCTCCAGCAGTACGATGACCACTCTGGTGTCTCTGAAAGTTGCTTCAGCACAGTGGGGAGGGGAGCTGCCTGCTGCAGGAGGGAGGGAAGGAGCCCCCTGCTGCAGGTGGGAGGGGAGCTGCCTGCTGCAGGAGGGAGGGGAGCCCCCTGCTACAGGAGGGAGGGGAGCTGCCTGCTGCAGGAGGGAGGGGAGCTGCCTGCTGCAGGAGGGAGGGAAGGGAGCCCCCTGCTGCAGGAGGGAGGGAAGGGAGCCCCCTGCTGCAGGAGGGAGGGAGGGGAGCTGCCTGCTAGCCTGCTACAGGAGGGAGGGGAGCTGCCTGCTGCAGGAGGGAGGGGTGCTGCCTGCTGCAGGAGGGAGGGGAGCTGCCTGCTGCAGGAGGGAGGGAAGGCAGCCCCCTGCTGCAGGAGGGAGGGAGGGGAGCTGCCTGCTGCAGGAGGGAGGGGAGCCGCCTGCTGCAGGAGGGAGGGAGGGGAGCCCCCTGCTGCAGGAGGGAGGGAGGGGAGCCCCCTGCTGCAGGAGGGAGGGAGGGGAGCTGCCTGCTGCAGGAGGGAGGGGAGCCGCCTGCTGCAGGAGGGAGGGAAGGGAGCCCCCTGCTGCAGGAGGGAGGGAGGGGAGCTGCCTGCTGCAGGAGGGAGGGAGGGGTGCTGCCTGCTGCAGGAGGGAGGGGTGCTGCCTGCTCCAGTCTTGCAGAAGGTTTGAGGCTGTTCCCTGTCTGCTGGTTTCTCTTTGATCAAAGGTGTGAGAAGAGGTCCCTGGAGGAAAGTGAGAGAACAGTAGCTTTTTGGGCAGCACTGACTGGAGGGGCAGGGGTTCCTCAGCAAGCCTTCTCAGCAAGGCTCAGCCACTGCTCCCCTGCTTTACGGAGAACAAGGGAGCAAGGACACCAAAAGAAATGCATTGATGTGACAAGGGTCAAGAAGGAGGTGGACGTAACAGCTTGATGACATAAAGGCTTTGGTGTACTGAAGTGTGGGGAGCCAGCCTGCTGGAAAACATGGGAGCTACAGCCATGAGTCATGCATAATTTATAATTTTGTTTTTAACATTTAATTATTTGAGAGAGAGAGAGAGAGAGAGAGAGAGAGAGAGAGAGAGAGAAGTGGGAGATCTGTTATCTGTTGCAATAGCTGGGGCTGAGCCAAGCTGAAACCAGCAACCTGGAGCTCAACCCCAACTCTCCCACAGCATGCCACTGCTTGGCCCATCTATGTGCTGACTTCCAAGATGTGGATTAGCATGAAGGGGGAATCAGGAAAAGAACCAGGACTCAGACCTAGGCACGCTGGGATGGGAGAGTCCTGATTTGGGTTTTTAAATGTGCTTATGTTTCATTTGCCAACAAACCCACAGTTGCTATGTTTTTTATGTCAGGAAGAATCTTATGGTAGTTAAGGTGATGAATTAAACCATTGCAATGCTGGCAGTGTGTGTTGGAGCCCTAGTTTGAGTCCTGGCTGCACTGGGTCTGACCCAGCCTCCTGATGAGCTTAGGCAGGGCCCCTGCCACCCATGTGGGAGACCCAGTTGGAGTTCTTGACAACCTGGCCCAGCCCTCGCTGCTGAAGACACTGAGGAGAGAACGAATCAGTGGATATAATCAACCCCTCTGTCCTTCTCTTTCTCTCCCTCTCTTTCAAGTAAATAAATCTTTTTCAAAAGTAAAAAGAATCATGATTACAGAGAGTTAATCATGAGAGTTAAACTCTGAACCTTTCTTTACCACTGAACAGATGTTGACAATGGGCAGAGCCCACTACAGGCAAGGATAAAGCACTTTGTGAGGCTGCCAGGCAATGAAGCACAGCCAAGAGACAGCATATCAATTGTAGGCAGCTCTTTGTTCAAGGAAAGTAGGTTTCCAAGGCAGGGAAATGTGTATTCTCAGTGAACTGAAGCACCAGGGTTGGCACACCTCTGAGCTCACCTGTGCTCTGGCTTGGCATGGGTTCCAGTGCTGATGCTGGCAAAGTGTCACACCAGGGAGGTTTTTTCTGCATGCCCAGAACCTCCCCTTCTGTGCGTCCCTCCAGTGTTTGGTGCCAGCTTAGCAGGGGGTGCTTGCCAAGCTGGCCCAGAGCCCTGGAAGGTAGGGTGAGGATCTGCACTTCAGTTGGCATTTGTGATCTTTTCATCGCTGCTGCTGCCCTCCATTTGGTGTGGCTTTTGTACAATCCCCTTGTGGAGCCTGAGTCTGAATCCCTGACCACTGCGGAGGATGTTGCTGGCCGCCTCTCATAACCAAAGCAGCCCTGTGCGTTCTTTCCGCATCTACTTTCCCTTCCTCCTCAGTGGGAGCACCTGTTTTCTCTGAGTTCATTGTCACAACCTGTCCCCTGTTCTAGCTGCCTTGAAGCTGATGTTGCAAGAGTGACCAGCCATGCTGACTTCCGTAAGATGGAGAGATTTTCTAGGATGTGAGGTTTTTATTAATAAAGCTGAAGGCAAGCCTGGGTGATTGGGTCATACAATATATCTGCCTCATTTCTAGCCTGGGTAGGTGGAGAAAATGCATATGCATCAGTCTGCTTTAAGATTTTTACATTGACATGATGCTTGTGCATATTTTGGGGGTGGAGTGTACTCATTCAATGCTTGTTTACCTTGTATAATGATCAAATCAGGGAAATGAGCATTTCTCTCTAATTAGCATCCCCCTGAATTTCCCAAGATCCAGTGACTGCTGCTAGCTCTACTTTTACGGCTCAACCTTTTTTTATCTTCCACATATGAGGGGTAGCAGGCAGAATTTATCTTTTTGTATGGTGCTTATTTCGCGTAACATAATGTCTTCAAGTTCCACCCATGTTACTGTAAATGACAGGCTTTTGTCTGTTGTTATGATTACATTATGCTCTCTGTGTGTGTGCATGCTCTCTCTCTCTCTCAATCTTTGGGCAGTGACATCTCTCTCTCTTTCTCTCTCTGGGCTGTCACATCTTCACTCTCTCTCTCTCTCTGGCCTGTTACACCTTCACAGCCCACCCATAGCCCTGTGGGCTGATTTCATGTTTTCATTACAGTGAATCATGCTGCTATGAAGTGCAGGTATCTTTTTCTTTAATTTCCTTTGGTTATATACCCAGTTATCAGATAGCTGGAACCCCTCGAATGAGTACATAGTTGTTCCATTTACTTTCCCCCAGCAGCAGTGCATATGAGGTCTCCTTTCTCTGCACCCTTCCCAGCATTGATTAATTCTGTCTTTTCGATTATAGCCTTTGGGTATAAATATCTCTGTCAAGAGAGAGAGCACACCCAACCCTTCTACCTGAAGGGAGTGCTGGGGCTCCAATAGCCACGGTGAAACTCAAGCTGCCTTTGACAAAGTGTGGCAGGAAACTGGGCACCAAGACCCTGATGATCCTGTGCCACTAGTCTGTTCTCTCACATTGTTTTCATTGTTTTATATTTATTTCTTGCAGGTGACCTGAGTCCTAGTTGTCATGACCATCTTCCCTTCTTTTTTCTCGCTCTAAGTATTTCTGAAAAATAAAGGTAATCTCTTGCACTCTAAGGCATTAAGCAATACTTCCATGTTGGTTTTATGTGGAGTTTTAGATCCATGGATTGGAACTCCCTGAGACAGCTCCATTTAAGTACTCCATGTGCCGAAATGAAGCTGAACATTTTAAAATTAAGGAATTTGCCTCTGTCTTGGCGCCTTATCTTGGTGCATAGATGAGAGTGTTAAATTGCACGGGACTAAGTTAATAGTTGTCCTTAAACCACTAGTTTTTACATTTCACATCCAACTAACAGGGGCTCGCATACACATGCAAGTATGGTAGATAGTAATTTATATATTGTATACGTGCATTTTTTACACTATTATCAGTTTTGATCTTCATGCTTTCTTAATTTTTCAGTTATCTCAAGTATTTGTGAAGTACTATGCCATGGTTAAAAATGACTTCTAGAATTTTGCTTCTCTTGGTTTTTATTTGAAAGGTAGAGTGCTACCATCTACAGTTCCCAAATGTCTACAACAGCTGGGGTGGGCCATGTCAAAGCCAGGAGCCAGAAACTCAGTCCTGTCTCCAGATGGTGGGCATGGACTTGACTGCGTAAGCCATTGTCTGCTACCGGAAACTGGAACTGGTAATAGAACTGTGACTTGAACCCAACCACTCCAAATGTGGTCATTTGTCAAACCTATGTAGGCTTAACCCCTGGACCAAACACCTGTTTGGGGTGATCTTTCTAGAATGGAGCTTGAATCATGTTTTCCTGTCTGCATTGAAGTCCTTGTTATTGCCCTCAGTGTATCAGATAAGATCGGTTAGTGATGCCTGTGCTGTGTGTCAGGGTTGGTTTACTCTGCCATCCATGTCAGTCCATTACTCAGACACTAGTGCTGGAATGGCCTGTACCAATTCAATGCACTGGTCCTACTGGCATAGTTCTCAGGTACTGGGCAGTTACTTTCTGATCAGGCTGGGTATTGCTTCATGGTAGGGTCACCGCATGTGTGGTTTCTCCAGCTTGGAGCTCTGACCTCTTCAAGGCATTGGATTGCTAGAACAGAAATTTGCAAACTTTCTTGGTTTATATCTTAAGTGTCCCAGTAATTTCTCACAAAATTGTGGGTATTAACATACATTTAATAACTCAATCACCATTTGTAATTGCAGCATACCTACATCAAAAGAAAGTGGCAAGTGTGTGCACTCATGGGATCGTATACAACTCCTCAAGCTTTAATATCAGAGTAAACTTTGTTGTCCTATTTCCCATTGCACATTGGTTTCCCCATAGCAATAGCTATTCTACTCAGAAACCACAGAAAATCCAGTGCTAAAAAAGATACCATGGAGTTGCAAGGATAGACTACAGTTTAATGTTAAAACTGTGAACTGCACTGCTGTGTGTTCCTAGAAATTTAATGATGCCCCATGATTCTCTTGTGAGTTTGTCATGATTCCCTGGAGTGCCTTGGGATGTAGTTGGGAACCATGATGATAAAAGGAGAGCATTGAAAATAGTACCATAAGAATTTATTCTTTTGTTAAAAAGGTACTGATTGTTATGCCCAAGGCATAATAATTGGCATGTCACTCTGCACTGAGGGTATACACTAAAACTCTTAGACTTCTCTGAATTAAAGAATTGAAAGTAGGGTGTCAAATTAGCTTGCAAGGCCAAATTTAAGACGGAAAACGCAAAAGGAGATCCTACCTCACCTAGTCGCAGGAAGTGTTGAAGCACAGCGTCTGGAGCACCTGGACTAAGACAGGTTCTTAGGATGATCATGGCACGTTGCGCACGTGCCTGCCGCGCGGTTACAAGTTGGAATCGATGATATTCTGCTGAGCAGTCATGCTATTCAGTACAAACTCACAGAGCAGCTACTTGACCCTTTTGATTTGCCTAATACATTCTCAAAAATTTCCTCCGTATTATAAAACAGAGGAAAAGTGAAAACATCTGACTCAACTCCCTTTCACAACAACATTTCATGTGTAAATTGCAAGGTATGGGGGAATTTTGTAGCACTCAAATTTATCCCCACATTTGTCATTTAAAAGGAATCGGGAAGGCTTTTGGCATAGTGGTCAAGTTCCCCACAGGGACACATGCATGTCTCATTGAAGTACCACAATAGCACATGGAAATCCTAGCTCAGCTCGGATTCCATCTTCCCCTCAGTGAGCATACCAGGAGGCAGCTGGTGGCAGCTCCCAGAGCCTTGCCCCTGCCTCCCACCTGTGAAAATGGGATTGAATTTCTGGCTCCTGTCGGCAGCCTGGCCCAGCTTAAACTGCTGTGGTTATTTTGGGAGTGAACCAGTGGAAGTGAGCGCTCTGTCTCTTTCTGTCTGCCTCTCAAATAAAAACGCAAAAAAAAAAAAAAAATCATGTGACTGGAGTGTCTTCAGCATATTTCATTAGCTGCAGATACATGCGTGAGAGTATTCAGAATCCATTACCTCAGCTTACTGTCTCCATAGAGATGTGAATAAGTGATCTTCATTTGGGCAATTCAGTCCTAGAGGTTGAAAAATTTAAAGCCAAAATTTCTTTGGTATGTTGTCATTGAAAATATTACATATTTAGAGTGGTAGTAACAGCAGAAACCTCCAGGTGGCACTGTGGAAAAGGGCAGACAGATTGTTGTGGCAGGGAAAGGAGTGGCTGGGTCTGGCCCCAGCTGAGTGATTCTGGGCTGCGAGGCAGCAGCTGGAGAGATCTGGAGGAAGCTGGGTGGTTTTGTAATGAGGTTGGAGCATGTGACGTGTGGGGCATCAGCACTCCTATGTGAGGCTGTTTTTTGGATGTGTGCATGGAATGACCTTACAGTAACAGACATGGATCCACAAGACGTCTAAATAAATTGCATCTTGGCTGTCTATACTTAAAGCTATTGTGAAAACTTTTAGTTATTCCATTCATCCCTTTCCAAGGTTGAAGGGGGTGTTGGGCAGCTTGGGCAGGGTAACTCCAACTGTTGGCTAATGTGTGGGTTGGTTTTGGAGGGGGGCAGACCGGGCAGGGCCGAGCAAACCTTAGCTCACTGGTAAGAGCAGAAACCAGGCTGGAGCATAGGTCAAGTTGGGCTAGGCTGTCACACCTACCAGTTTACATGAGCCAGGGATGGGAGCAGATCGAGCAGGGCCAGGTTCCGGCACCTGCCAAGGATTGGTGGGACTCAGGGGAGGCCAGGTCAGGCCAGGCCACAGCATCCAAAGGCAAAGGTCAAGACAAGTGAGGAACTATACTAAGCTGGGTCAGAGCAATCACTGGCACGTGCAAGATCTTTGTATGGGAACACACCTGGTTTGGGAGCTAAGAGGATGCCCTGGTTGGCTTGTGGTTCCCAATGGTAAATGTGGAGGCTGGAATGGGAGCCACATTCCGGTGTGGACATGGCAGCAGTGTTCCTTGGCACTTGTGTGGACTGGGGCTGATTGTGCTAGACTGGGGTAGACCCCAGCACCCACTGGTGCTCATGAGAACCAGGGTAGGTGTAGGATGGGCTGGGCTAGGTTTTTGCCCCTGCTGAGAGATGTGTGAAATGTGTCTGCATGCAGTCAGGGCTAGGCTGGGCTGTAGCGCCCAACAGTAATAACTGGAGTGGGTTGAAGGCTGGTCAGGAAAGGCCATTGTTCCTGCTAGGACAGGAGGTGGACTGAGTAGGGCTGGCTCATGGACCCACCAATGGGTGCGAGATCTGGCATTGGGAGAGGTTCTGATGGAGGTGGTTGGGGAACTCCTCTGTCAGCACACAGTCCCTGCAGGTAAGTGCAAGAGCCACAATAGGGAGCAGCCCAGACCAGGCCAGGGAACAGATACATTTGGCGCAGGTTGAAGGTGAACCAGGTAGGGCCAGTTCACATCACCTGCTGGCGAATCTGAGCATCAGAATGGAGTGTGGGTCGGGCCAGGTTCGGTCACAACACATGCCAGTACACATGACGGCTGGGACTGGGGGCTGGTTGGGCTGGGCTAGGCTATAGTTCCCACTTAGCATGAGCTGGAATTGGGGGTGGGTCAGGCTAAGCAAGGCTATAGTACCCATTTGGCAAACATCGAGGTGAGACAGGCCATGCCAGACTAGGTTGCAGCACTCAACCAACACATACGAGAACCAGGGGGGAATGGGCAAAGCATACTGTGAGGTTGCATGGGGCTCCCCTGCTGGATCACCATTCCCACTGGAGAGCATACATTGGGAGGGGAGCAGACCAGACCAGGCAGAGCTACAACACCTATTGACCTCATGTGAGCTGGACTAGGAAAAGCCAGGTTGGATTGACTGTTCCTACTGGTGCAAGTGTAAGTTAGAGTGAGTATGGGTTGGTTGGGCTCTGCTGCAGCATCAGCTGGCAGATGCTGGCACAGGGCTAATTCTGTCAAGCCAAACTGCAGAACCACCTGGAGAGTGCATGATCTGGGAGTGGGAGTGGGCCCAGTAGAGAAACAGTGGGCACCTCTCTCTTGGCTTGCCACTCTTTCTGGTGAGCATGAGAACCAGGACGGGGGCAGGCATGGCTAGACAGAGTGGCACCTGCTGGCATGTATGTGGGCTCTGGACAGTGGGGCTGATTACGACGAACTAGGCTTCAATGCCCAATGACATGTACGAGAGCTGAATGGTATATGGGACAGACTGGATAAGTCTGCTGTATATACTGGCAAGCACGGGAACCAGGGCAAGGGGTGGGCTTGGCGGGGGTTATTGTGGGTTGCTCCGACTAGGCTGCAGCTCCCACTGGTTTGTGTGAGGGCTGAGTGTGTGGTGGGCAGGGTCGGGTTGGGCTCCAACACCCATTGGTTTGTGTAGGGCTAGGGACGGAACTGACCCAGCAATTGCTACCACCAGCATATGCATAGACTGATTAGGATGACGGTCTGTGCCAGACCCTGTACTGGCAAGCACACACAAGAATCTCTTCTGGGATCACCTCAGACAAAGTTTCTTTGGGGATCCCTCCGATCAAACTACTGATCTCAGAACCCTAACCATGAAGAGAATTGAAAGTTCCATGGGTTGACCATGGAATGCATGTGTCAAAGCTGGGCCTCCTCAATGGCTCAGACAGTGGACAAAATATCCAGGTGTACATGGAGGATCTGGCAATCCATCGAAGCCTGCAGAGGACGCCTGGTACCACAGAGCACGGAGAAGAAATTGATCAATTACCCCATCCAAGTTTTGGCAGTGAAAATCTGGGCAAGTAGAGATGCTAAGGTGGACTATGTCAGCAAGTAGATTCTGAAGAGATTTCGTCTTACTTGGAATGGCGAAATTGGCAGCAATTCAGAACAGTTGAACTATTGAAACCACTTGACCAGTGCCCTCAGAGTATGCCCCACATAGGGGGCCTGGGATGGGTGGGAGGGTGGGTGTGGCTTCTCCCTTTCTCTCTCCTCTTCCCCCAGATACTGGAAGGAAAAAAGAGTATGTGGAAACAATGATCTTACCCGCTTTCCTGTAGCCTTTGACCCTTTGACCCCTAATCAACTATGTAAAGATCATCAAAATAAAAAAAATTGACAATGCAATTGCTTCCATTTTCCCAGCCTTGGGTCAATTTTAGAATGTCCACCTAAGATGATGGTTGAGATTATGAAAAAGACTCGATTCATTTTAGCCAACAGGTGGTGCTCATGCATCTGTTAAAAGGGTTAGGCAGCTGTGAAGCGAGCTAGGCAAACAAATTCAGTGAATCAGAAGATATGAGACCCAAGGCTGTGGGGTAGTGACAGTACACACTTGGATTCTACCATGTTGCATTTGAAATGTAAACAACTCATTTAGAATAAGCATTTTCCTTGAAATATATTATTATTAGCCGCAGCCTCTCACAGGAGAGTTAATATCCTTAAGTGGAACTTCTCTGGGATGAATTCAGGTTTCTGCAAGTACTCTGCATGTCGGTTTGGAACCTGGAACCTCATTGTGTGTTCGTCTGTATATGAGGTGTATTACAGCATTTCTACTGTCAGGTACTGAGTCGACTGTGTCAGGAGACTTCAGAAATTCACGGAAAATGGAAGATGGTAATCTTGGTGCAAAAACTTTGGAAATGCAAGTATAGGTTTTTTAATGAACTTTATGGCAGCCTGAGTCATCAAAGTCACAATCTTAGCCACGGAGCTAGGCTGGCTCTGTAAGCCATTACTTCAGGGTTTGAGTGCCCGGTTTATTGCGTGTCGCTTAAGCTTTGCCATGTTACTTTTGCCCCTGGGCACAGTTGCTTGTCACCTGTGCCCTTGTGAAGGGCAGGTATGTGTGTGTGTGGCCCTTGTCACCCACAACACTGCCCTGGGATTATCTGGAGAGTCCCCCATTGTCAGGCAGGGCCAAAGCCTCTGCAACGAGTGGCACTGGGTTTAGGGATGTGCCCCGGATCAGACAGGGTGCTTCGGGAACATTTGTGGACAGGGAGGGGGCAGAGCTGCTTTCAGGAGGGATCAAATAAAACTTAACTCCATTCTGCAGGCAAATTCTCAGAAATCCTCAGAGTTATCCATAAAGATGGTTTTTAAGTTGCAAAGCAATAAAACTATAAAATGATACATTTGTTTTAGTGTCCTAATGTGATGCACTGGCATGGTATGATGTAAATTAAAGCAAAATGAAAGTAAAAATGATTATTCAAAAGCATCAAATCTTAAATCTGAATATTTCATTACCAAATCAATATTATGTTAAATTGTGCTATAAATTATTTTGTGTATTACTTTTACCATTAAAGTTCTAGAATCATTTATTGTCATGGAGGGAAAAAAACCTGTAATGAATTCTATCTGAAAAATCTGAATTGAAATAATTATTCTGAAAATAGGAAGTGCACCATGAACTTGCGAAGGGCTCTTGGTACAAAGGTTTCCTTGTATATTATGTGTTTTGTTTATTCTTAGATTTAATTTAAACTCACATATGTGTTTTCAAATACTTAATTATAGCTATTTCCACTGTGGTTTCCTCTGCCCCCCAACTGTAATCCTCTAGTGTAGTTTAAATCTGAAAGTTCCCCCAAAGTCATAATACAAATGTATGTTTAAAAAACACAAAGTTCCTTGGTGAATTTATGGGAGCGCGTCCCCTCCTGCATTTTGCTCTGTGGAGCAGTCTTTACAGAGGAAGAACAGCTGGCCTTCCCTGCTGTGCCGCTGTCTCTGGTGTACTCCAGGCTAAGTAACCCCAGTCCCGGAGCTTCTTATCCTAAATCCCATTTTTATACGTATAAATCACTCTGCTGATCAACCTGGCCCTCTTCAAATGTAGTCACCTCTCTCTTATGCTAAGCAGGCGTAATTCATCAAGCAGTTTCCAATCAGCAATACAGCAGCTGCCACCCACGGTATTCCCCGTCACACAGGAAATGGTCCTCATACAAGGACCACCATGGAACTAGCAGATTGCGTTCCTTCCCATGACCTTGTGGACCACACATTTGTTTATGCATCAACTTAAAGATGTGCGTAGCATGCACTAGGGACCAAATCTACACCCCTGCTTCTCAGACCATTTTATTGGCGTCTACCTTGTTCCCGGCAGGAGCTGATGACCAGTGCAGCCTAATTTGGGGCTGATAGAATGAGTGACTCTCAGTCAAGTCTGCTGACGCTGAGAAGAAAACTACAACACTTACAACAGAAGGAAGTTGAGGCACATATTTGGCTAGATTGTCAGTGTTGGGTGGGAGAAAAGTCTGAATCTACAATGATAGTAATACTGATAAGAGCTAATGTCCGTTCAGGATGATTAGCCAATCATTCTACCAATTGTATGTGCATTATCTTGCTGCAAACTCACCAGACACTCTTTCATTTATTTTTATATTATGTATTTACTATTTTCCATGACAGTTTTATGGGCGTAGGGATTCTCTTACTCTCTTGTTTCCCTGATACTGAAACTGAGGCATGAAGAAATTGGGGAAGTTTCTAAACTTGCAAGTTGTTTTCCAAAGCTAGGGTCTAGAGCTTAATTTCTTAGTCTCTCTATGGTCAGTTATAAGTGTGAATCAGCAGTTATCTACTACATGTCCATTCAGGGCACAAGGTCAATTTGATGACCCGGTCATGCAAATAATGTGTTCTTAGAAAGGTTAAAAAGTTGATATGCTGTCAAATTGATATTCTAAAAATATGAGTTCAAATTTTATTTCAGGGGTCAGGTTAAACGTTGTTAGGATAGCAATTGGAAAGGAAATTACTTTTTCTGAATTCTGAGAAACAGATTAGAAGAGCCCACATCCCAGAAGGCTGTGGTGACTCTTTTGTTTCCAAGTGTTTCCTTGAGGGTCTCGCCCCATAATTCCCCTTATGTATCTTGGCATCATATGCTTTCCAACTCCGAGTTTGCTTCCTGAGATAATTCAAAAAGACTTTCACGTGCAATTGTATCTACAGTTATGTACTAGTTTTGTTTTAAATGTTTTTGCATTGATTAATAAGGGTTCTTTTTTGTTTGTTTGTTTATGGGCCTGGTGCCGTGCGCAGTGGGCCTCCACCTGTGGCACTGATATCTCTTGTGTGCACTGCCTTCAGTCCTGGCTGCTTCACTTCTAATCCATCTCCCCACTAATGTGCCACTGAAAGCAGGAGGGGATGGCCCACTTCCTTGGGCCTCTGCCCTCATGTGGGAGACCCAGAAGTTCCTGTTTCTGTCTCTTCTCTCTCTCTATTTAAAAGGCAGAGTTTAAGAGGGAAAGACAGAGTGAGATTTCCATCCACTGGTTCACTGCCAAAATAGCCACATTGGGCAGGCTAGTGCTCGGGGTTGGCCAGCCAGGAACTTTTTCCAGGTCTCCCACGTGGTAGCAGGGGCCCAAGAATGCAAGCCATCTTCCACTGCTTTTCCAGGTGTATTGGCAGGAGACTGGATCAGAGGTGGAGCAGCATGGCTTAACTTTTATGTCTCAGTTCTAGCCTCTGTGTTGTTCTTCTGAATCTAGCTTCCCAGTGCTCTGTGGAAAAGTATGGGGAAAATCCAGGCCTATGTACCTGTGTTGCCCAACCTCTTACTTAGTCACATAAACTAGTAACATTCTTCTTTTGAAATCAGGGAACCATGGTAACCACTTGACTATGGTCTAATTCATTTCTGTGCAACCACAGTGTGTTTGACATAGCTTGTGTGAAAAAATACATGTGGAGAGCCAGTGTGCCATAGCTTGTCCGGTTGGCCCTGGGTGGCTGTGTTTAAACATGGAAAACTGGAAGGTTGATGTCAAGACCAGAAGTTTCCATAGCTCATCCTTCTTGATTACACCTTCACAGGCCAGACTTGACTTGCCTCATTTCTCTTGTCTGTGGATGGTCTTTACAAAGGAACTGCCCTTTCCCTCGGTGCCTCTGCAGCCCCTGCTCTAATCTCCCTTCCTTTTTAAAAAATATTTATTTTATTTTTTAAATTGGAAAGTCAGATATACAGAGATACAAAGAGGAGGAGAGACAGAGAGGAGGATCTTTTATCCACTAATTCACTTCCCAAGTGGCTGCAAAGACTGGAGCTTCGCTGATCCAGAGCTAGGAGCCAGGAGCCCGGAGCTTTTTCTGCGTCTCCTGTGTGGGTGCAGGGTTCCAAGGCCTTGGGCCATCCTCAGCTGCTTTCCCAGGCCACAAGAATGGAGCTGGAAGGGAAGTGGAGCTGTCAGGACATGAACTGGCACCCATATGGGATCCCGGCGCGTGCAAGGTGAGGGCTTTGGCCACTAGGCTACTGTGCCAGGCCCCCTGTTCTCCCTTCCACTCACATCTCTCCACCATGTCCCATCCTGTGCACACACAGTCTATCAATCACTGCCCAGGAAAGAAGTGTTGATGCTTCTCTTTGACGTGGTGTCTTCCAGGGAGAGCCCACCACACCACTGCCCCTCCTCATCCTGCCCTTCGCCTGCCTCTTGTCCCAGGTGGTGAAGGTCATCTTTGTGTGCTTAGCATTCACATGTTGGACTCGACTTGCTTAAGAAAAGTGATCTTCTTCCACCTAAGTGTGTGGTATCTTGCCTTCTTTGTGTGGGAGACAGAGGCAGGCTCATTATGTTGAAAGAATGTTGGCTGCTTAAAAGTTCTTTTGTAGAACCTTGAGCTCTTCAGGGAAGAGACACTGTGTAAATCCAACAAAGAATGAATGCATAAATAATAAGAGGTTGGTAAGTGCTGGAGTGTAGTAAGAGAAAATTTGTTTTTTTGCTACTGTGTAAGAGTATAAATTACAATTTTTGTTTAAGTGTGGTGGTTTATTAAAATGAATTTATCAGATATTCCCCTGTCTCCACACGATCAAGCAAGAAGACATGGGTGTAGATTGTATAGAAGACAGTTGGGTGGATAGAGCTTGTTTCTACAAGGTTACTGTATTTAAGCAGGAACGGTCAGTATTACAAGATCATTCAGTGGGAGCAGTGATTGAACTTACCAATAATGCTAATCCTAGCTTCCACCAATGGACCGTCAGCCTACAGAAGGTTCTGCAGGTGATGCGGGGTGTAAATGGGAGAAAACGGCCACTCTGACCTGAGTTCCCCCATGATTCTGGAGATGAGATTCGGTTCCTCCAACGCATGGTCTTGGGGATCAGAAAGATCGATGTTTGTGTGCTTGGAAAAGTGTCCCCACAGAATCTGTTTTCACAACCAGAAGTTTGGATGACTTCTCCCACTTGTGAGTATCATTAGACAATTTGAGATCAGGTGCTTGTAAGGTGCATGGTGTGGCCATTAGCCCACACCAAACCCCAGTAACTTAGGGATGAGTCACATATTCGTCTCGATCACCTTTCCTTTCTCACTCTATTCTTTCCTCCTTCTCCTCCTTTAAAAACCAACTGACCATCCAGGCAATCTATTCTGCCCCAGGCCTCCCAGATGGAGGGCCAGATAGTTTAGTGAGAGGTTTGGAGGAGGAATAACACTTCATATGGTCACTTGCTCTTTGTACAACATGAAGAATGAGTAGTGAAGGATGTGGTAGAGTGAGCACTTGTACAGAGTGTTGAATTGTGGCTCCTGAATATCTTCTTCCGTGCTTGTCCACTTTGATTGGCTTCTAGCTTCTCCTTCTTTATCAGACATCACTGGTTGACATTAGAGCCAATCAGAGTGAAACTTAGGATAAATCACTTATCAAAATTGTATCCTATAGACAATTAAAGAAACAATAAGCAAGAAATGGCATGCAACAAAAAGGAATGCGAGTGAAATTAGCCTGTAAGAGAAGTCAACCTGGAAACTGGCAACAGGTGTAAGGGGTCTAGCTTTGTGGTCTAAGAGGAAGGGTGACTAGAAACAAGCTGGTTTCCTCTGACATTTGGGGGACCTGAATAAGCAAGGGTTCAGTTTGGGTTGAAATTGGGACTCATGGTTTTTAAACTAACTTCCCAGGTTCTTTCCCCAGCTCCTCACAGTCAAGTGCCTGTGTGTCTTCCCTTACAACAGGAAAGTGGTGTTTTACTTAAAGGGTAGGGCAGGGTCCCACAGGAAGGGGTTTCCTGTTTTACTCTGCCCTAGTCCTCTCCTTCCTTGGAGATGGGTTATTTATTTCCATGATCCCTTTTTTCTCGCCTCTTCAATCACCGCCTTAACCAGATTTTAAAGTTTTTTTGTCATATGATAGAATAAACAAAGATAACACCAAGAGTCCTTCCCTATAGACAACCTTAGAGCATTGCTTTATTTTATTTTATTTTTATTTGAGAGGCAGATTTTTATAGAAAGAAAGACAGGGAGAAGGGTCTTCCATCACTCCCAAAATGGCCACATTACCAAAGTTGGGCTGCTCTGAAGCTGGGAGTCAGGAGCTTCCTCCAGGGCCCAAGGATTTGGGTCATCCTGTGCTGCTTCCCCATGCTATAAGCATAGAGCTGTATCAGAAATGAACTAGTGCCCACGTGGGATGCCAGCACTTGAAGGTGCAGGATTTGCTTGTATGCCACTATGCCAGTTGTTAGAATAGTTACTTTCACCTTTGCTTGCATGATAGACTCTCCTGAGGGAGGTTTCATGCCTTTCTCAGTGCTGGTGTCTCAATTGCAGTCAGTTGAGTTAGATATTTGGGGGTGGTGCCGGGTGTTGGTAATTATCAGAGTACCCAGAAGTCCTAGTGCAGGATCCTTCTGTCCATTCTGTCCTTCCTTATTCATGGAGCAGTCACCATTCTAGCACGTTTTCACTGTCACTCAGCATTGGAAGAAACCCTGAGTGTGAAGAAGATGAAATAGAGTGAGAACCTGAGATTCACAGACACGGGGGAATGGAGGCGGGACCTCTGAGGTCTGCGGTGAACTGAGCAAAGAGACTGCGCGTGGGGGAAAGGAGCAGATCACAACACAGAAAATGGCAGCACAGACTGCCAGGTCTCATTCTGAACGCGGGTGGTGGTCACCTTGGTTAGTGTGCTATGGGTCCTATCCCTCCTCTCTCTGCTTGTAGCGCTTAGCTGAAGTCACCATCAGCACTCAGTAGCTTTTGTCCCTGGCCCCAGGTGCCGGAACGTCACCCTGAAGCTTGCCTAGATGTTGTTTGAATGCTCTGCCTTTGTCTTGGCAACACCCGTCCTCACCTGAGGATGTCTCACTGACTTCACCTCTTCTTCCACATTCTTCCTGTCTTCATACATCAAAATCAGGTGAGCCCTCTGCATGACAGTGTTGGAATAATAACACATGTCTCTGTTATGACTTCTATATCACAGAGGTTTAAAGCATGGTTGAAGAATCAGACCCAAGACCTGGCACTTACTGTATTTCTGTGCATTACTGAGCAAGTAGCTTTGTTTTCTTGAGCCCGTTTGCTGGATCTGAGATTCATCAAGGCAGTGTCCACGTAACTGGGTTGTTCTATGTCCAGCTCACAGGATAACTTGCAGGTTGCTCAATTCCATCTGGTTTTGGGCTCTTTGAATGCAACTGGCATGGTCCACCACTCTGGGAGAGTGATCTAGCCTCTTGTTTCGGTGGTGGGTGTTTCTACTGGACCACTGAAAAGCAGACTATCAACCCAGCAGCAACAGGACCTCAGTGCCTCTGCTGTTCTGCAGGCCGTGACCAGGCTCTGCGTCACCTGCCAGGTGTGCCATGGAAGTGGCACCCTGCACTTCTTAGGCCCACTGCCTCCTTTCTTTGTTGTTCCCCCTCTGGAAGGCGCTTCTTGTCTTCCTGAGATGACACATCGTCCCACCCCCATTCTGTCCCAGCTGGAGGCTGAGACCTTTGGGTGCACAGTTGACCTCTTCTTGCATGCTGATCTCCATGTGCTAGTCTGATAACAACTTTTTAATTATTATTTCTTTCTCTTTGTGATCTTTCCATAATAATCTTTGTCTGCCAGGAGGTGTGGAGGGAAATGCTGAAATGACGGCTACTTCAGACTAACTTTGTAGCCTCTCATTGGTTGTGATTCTACATTTCTTTTATTGCAAACACCAGCTATGGAGCTCTGTCTCCTCACCGCAGCATAATCTGTCTAGGGGCTGTGAGCGCAGTCTGGGTTTTTTGCTTCCCTGTGTCTCTCATGGCAATCCGAGTGTTTGATAATGTTGACTGAAGGAAAATGTCCAATGCTGTTGATGACAGGTGGGATGAGAAGATGCCTCATTCTCTGTAAAATTGCTTGACTTTGTTTTACAGTTTAGTGGTTCATTTGCACAAGTGTGCAGACTCTGTACTGAACTTTCACATGGCCTGAGCTGGTCACACGGGGTGGCCTTGGGTGCCAGAGCTGGGGCGCTGAGTGTGCATGGTGCTGCTCTGCCTCTGGTGGGAATCGCACAGGGTTTGCCAGTGGGCAGCTCTGATCCAACACCCTACCTCCTGAGACACATCTGAATTATGCTGGTCCTTCGGTTTATGGACTCTACTTTGAAGAGCAAAGCTCTGAGATTATAAAGATACACAGTCTGGAAGCAAAGCAGATGGACTACAAGTACTGTAATACGTTGTCAGCATACAGAAACAGGTGATAAAATGCAAAGAGTGTGTATCGTAATGGAAAGTGAATGACATTACCAGGTTCTCCTCCGTGTTGGCTCGTATTCTCTGTGCATGATTGAAGAGAACTCCTCTCCTGAGCAGTGGTTGCAGGGCAGTTTTACTGATTAACAATTTATTTTATTTTATTTTTTTAAAATTAATTGATTATATTATTCCTTGATACAGTTCCATAGGCTCTGGGATTTCCCTTCCCCTCTCCCTAATTCCTCCCCTCCTACTAACTTCCCCTACGTCATTACAGCAGTAGAGTCCTTCACAATGAGTCTTAAGTCCATCATTCTGCTATGTAAGTATATCCTGATGTTATAGACATGGACGAATGCAATGAGTCCAGCATCCGATTGTCAAGATACATTCAACGTTTTCATTGGGAGTCCATCTTTGATCTGGAAGTAGAGATACATACTGCATTGTCTCTTCACATCTGGATATGACAGTCTCTACTACACAGTTACTATACTTATACCCTTAAATGCAACTCACTAAGACAAGTGCGAAATTTGACTGAATCATTTTTAAGAATATTTTAAAATATTTTTTCTTAATTTTTTTTATTGGAAAGTTAGACATACAGAGAGGAGGAGAGATAGAGAGGAAGATCTGTCTGCTGATTCACTCTCCAAGTCAGAGCTGAGCCAATCCGAAGCCAGGAGCCCAGAGCCTCTTCAGGGTCTCCCACATGGGTGCAGGTTCACAAAGCTTTGGGCCATCCTTGACTCTTTTTCCAAGCCACAAGCAGGGAGCTGGATGGGAAGCAGGGCTGCCAGGATTACAGCTGGTGCCCATATGCGATCCAGGCACATGCAAGGTGAGGACTTTAGCCATTAGGCTACCATGCTGGGTCCACTACCAGTGGTTTTTTTTTTTTTAAGATTTATTCATTTTTATTGGAAAGGCGGATATACAGAGAGGAGGAGAGGCAGAGAGGAAGATCTTCCATCCGATGATTCACTCCCCAAGTGAGCCGCAACGGCCGGTACTGCGCCGATCTGAAGCTGGGAACCTGGAACCTCCTCCAGGTCTCCCACATGGGTGCAGGGTCCCAAAGCTTTGGGCGGTCCTAGACTGCCTTCCCAGGCCACAAGCAGGGAGCTGGATGGGAAGTGGAGCTGCTGGAATTAGAACCGGCGCCCATATGGGATCCCGGCACGTTCAAGGTGAGGACTTTAGCTGCTAGGCCACGCTGCCGGGCCCTACCAGTGTTCTTAAATGTGGTAATAAGAAATGGTAGCATTTGTCATTTACAAGATGGCTTAATTTTTATTTCAAGATAAAAATATCTCATAGATTAATTCCTGTTAGGGAACTTCAATCTAACCAAAATCATGCACAAAATTATTAGTGAATGTTTTTATTTTACAAAGAGCAAATTATTTCTAGCATGCTGTGTCATGATGTTTATTTGTAATATGCTGGGGTGAGGATTAGAATATGTTTGCTAGGCAATAAAGTGGCCTTTTGTTTCGTATTGGAAAAGATCTACAGAGAAACATTTGAGTATTTGGCTGCTTAAAATGTGAGTCAATTTCACAGGAATTAAGAAAACGTAATAAGCCTAAATGTCTCATAGAAACTGTGCAACAGATCATGAAGCAAATGTCTCTTCTGATGTTAAAACGCTAATTTCCAGTAATGTTTAATGAATTGAAGGAATATTTTGCTGTTTGCTCTGGCAAGGGAGCTGCGGACTGGGCTGACTGCTGGCCACTGGCCTTGAGCCCTGCCCACACCTGCTGCCTCTCGCTAACACGTGGCTCCTCAAACAGGAGCAAGTGATGTGGTGATGGTGCCGATGGACTTACTGCGAGACAGCTGGAACGCACACAAACTTAACTCAGAAAAGGCAGGACTTTGCAAAGCTTGTAGGACTTGTAGGACTTTGGAAAACATTTTGTCAGGTGGTTTTAACTATGTATGGAAAATTTTGAATCTGGCCTTATTTACCTTTCAGGATTTATTTGTTTGAAAAGCAGAAGAGACAGAGAAGGAGGGAGAGATGTCTCCATGATTCACTCCTTAATTTGTTGCAGAAGCCGTGGTTGGGCCAGACTGAAGCTGTGAACCAGGAGCTGGTCAGGGTCTTCCATCCATGTGTCAAGAGCAAGAGTGCCTGGGGATCAGGCATTACTGCACTCCCTTCCCCCAGCACATCAGCAGGACGCTGGATTGCAAGTGGAGCCGCTGGGACCAGTGCTTAATGCTGGCTAATTTCTCCTTTTTCCATACACACCCACCCAGAGGTGCGTGTGTGTGTGTTTGTGTGTGTGTGTGTGTGTGTATAGGCGAATGTGAGTCTCTCCATTGACCTATCACAGCATCCAGGATCATCACGTTTACTTCCAGGCTTTGTTCCTCTGAAGGACTTTTCACTTTCAGGATAGACTGGGACATTTGAGGCTGAAGAGTAGCTTTATTTTCCCTTGTTAAATCCTTGAACAAAAAAGATGTGCATCACATGGCTGTGTAGTTTGTCAGTGGGGCGGTCCCCTCACCTTTCTACAGTCTGTGCTTCATAGGAGATGTTAGTGTTCATCAGAACCCTAGATTCTGCAGTAGAACACGGCGACATATTGCAGACTGCAGGTGGGGTCTCCCTGGGTCAGGTTCACTGACAAAAGAGAACTGTGCGTTGTGGCAAAGACAGCAAGAACGATTCCGGGAGATGTCAAGGAAGATGACACCATGCTTCAACAGACCTCTGACCTCTCTCTGAGTCAAAAAGGAAGGTAAAAGCAGGTTCAGGGAATACTAATTAAGAAGGCAGGGTTGTAATAATGTGGAAATAGAAGCATGCTTCTCATTATTTAGGTTCAGTGATAGTGTCTTATCTGGAATAAAGTGAGTCCTAGCAAAGCCAAACTTACAACGTCCTGTGTGGTCATGGCTAAAGCATGAAGTGTGTTGGACTCATGACATAGCTGACGCATGGTGCTATGTTGCCCTAACAACAACCCCATCTGGTGTTATTGTAGCTAGAGTGTCTTACTGTGATTTCTGCATGGTTTTTCTCCAAGGGGCTCTTGTCCTGGGAGCTTAGTTTCCAACGTGGAAATGTTGAAAGGTGCTAGGACTTACAGATGTGATGCCCAGTGAAAACTGGCCAGAGTCCTGGAGGTGCCGGCAAGGAAGTCAGGCATTTCTTGTGGCAGCTGAGTGTTCTAGGGGGTTATCATCAGCTGGCCCTTGGTCTTCTGCCTTCCTTTCTCCTGATGTTATTTCTCTCTCTGACGCTGACTTCTGCGGTGATGGTATTACCATGAGATGACCCAGTCAGTGGCTCCTTGCCAGATCCAACTTTGTATTTTAGCACATTTTAGTCTCCACAACTGTAAGAGAGATGAACCTCTTTATTTCCCCATGAACTATTTAAGTTGAGCTGTTTTCTGACAGTAGCAGAAACCATTGCATGTAGGAAAAACTGTACTTGTGTGACTTGTAGACAAGTGGTTGGGACATGGCACGGATAATTGTGTGATAACTAAGTGTTTACAAGTGTGATTTTAATGCAGAGGAGAGAGTCATCAAGTCACTAGGGAGTGGGAGGACTTTATGCAGGAGAGAGTATCGAACTAAGTTTTAAAGGCGTAATACATAATGGCAAGAAAGGGATATGAAGCATGGATATTTTAATTAAGGTTTGATCTGGATTTCTCTCATTGGTTTCCTTTTTGCATTGACCCACTTGTTCCTACCTGAGGGGAAGTTTAGGGTCATTACAGCAGATGGAGGTAGATGAGAGAGGGTTCCATCGCTATCATTTGTGCATGCATGCTGCCCTCTGCCTGATTCTGTCGGTCCATCACCTACTCTCACCATCCTGATCATATTTAAGTACATTAGGTTCATGTTGCTGGCGTATTGCTGGAAAATGCTGGAACTTGCCCAAGAAGTTGGGTGAGTATTTGGAGGTTATTTATGAAGAGATGTGCACTCAGTGCAGACTGCTAGTTTCCATCCCAAGCACATCCTTCTCTACACAGTGGGCAGGTCAGTGCCTGTAGCTCATCAGTCCCAAGGACTGAGACACTTGTGTGGCTTTGCATCAGCATTTTGGGAGGATGCTGGAGAGCATCCTGAATGATGCGTTTCAGGGCACTGAGGCCGAAGACAAGAGTTGAGAGGTTGTAGGAGAGCAGTGGCTATGCCAGGGGTAGGAATGATAACGCCAGAGTTCTTAATCCAGAATTGATGGCACTGGTACTGTGTGTGTCATGTACTTCTCTGTGGAAGCGAACCTTAGTACATCTGATGCTGCAGTGGGAAAACGTGACTGAAGCGTGTGTTTGGGAATCAGCACACACGTTGTAACGTGGTAAGCACTGAATTGCTATCTTGGGCTCTCCACTAGTCAAATACTATGGATGGAAGAACATCCCGAAATCTGGGATCATTGTTTTTACTCTGTGTGGCCTGCCTTGATGCTCACTCCTTGGCACAAACCTGGAGGGAATTAAGGACACCATGAGGCAGATGAACCTGCTTTAGCTCTTACATTCCATATGCAGCATTTGATAGGTGTATTGCTTGGCTCATCGACAAGCCCATGTGGATATCTCCCTAGTCACTGGAGACTGACTGGCCAGGCTTACTGATAAGTAATTACAAGGAGATGATGAAGCAGATATAGGAATAGGAAAGGATCCCAGGTTCCTGGGAAAAAGTGAATTGCAGCTCCCTTAATAAGAATTACGTGGAGATGTAGAAAAGGCAGGCTGTTGCAGGCCTTTGAGTTGTTGATATGTTGGTGTGTTCAGCCTGCAGAACCCTGGAGTTTACAGGAGACCTTGGCTTAAACGGATCAATGGAGTGTTGAAGAAAACATTGCTTGTCTCAATCAGCGGTTTGTCTTAGCATGAAAGTTACTTAAACTCTGCTTAATCCTTCTTGAAATGCTTCCCTTTTTGCAATCTCTGCCCCCATTTCCGACTGGCAATTGGCATTAAGCCTAAAGGACAGAATCATTCCCTTTGTGACTGACACCTCCTCCGAGGAAGCTTGGGGACAATGATGATTGCAATTGAAGCACAGCATTCCAGAGCCCGCTGAAGGCAACTCGAGGTCATCGCGGTGTCAGAGTGACAGGTGTGTTGGCTTGGAAGGTTCTTTCACCAGGTTGCCTTTCCTAATGATGGGTGAGGTGAATTTTCAACAGAAGTCTGTGTAAGCGCTGCTCTCTCAAGATCTAAAGCTGCAATTGCTACCTGCAGCCTGCTGTTACAGCTTTGTGGTCGAGGAAGATGGTTCCAAGTCTTTAAATGCTGAGATAAATGAAGATGTGTGCAGACCTGGGTTCTCATATCTTAGCCAAAGATCATGGGAAGCTAATGCAGCTAGACAAAGATACTCATCACAGGCCACTCTGAGCCGCGGGCTAGGAGCAGAGCTGTGGACTCACCAGCAGTCGGGATAGAGCAGCCTAGCGTCTCATCTTGGGTGGGCCTGCCATGAGCAGTTTGGTTTCCAGAGTGCTGCATTCTCTGTGCACATGATTATAACAGAAGTGGCTGTATTAGACAATTGAATGCAATCTGTCACAAGTCTGTTCTTGTATCAAAAATTGGGGAAATTAGCCCTTTTTCTGAGTCATAAGCGGGAAAAAAAAACCACCAAAGGCCACTTTTATCTGGCTTCCAAAGAGACTTGGTGTGTAAGAGTTACATGTTCAGAGGGAAGAGCATGTTGTTTTCATTTTTTCATCTTTTGCTCCCAACTGGCAGATGGCCTAGAAAATATTCCACACACAATTTACATTGGTGCTATTGGTGCTGAGAAGTTTCTAGATAAATAAACTTTTCTGTAATTTTAAAATATACATGTGTTCCAGCACCCAAAATCATGTTTGACAATACCTGCTCAATAAATTCATCACCAAATTAAGCTTAGCATGTTGTTAAAGTGTATCTTCAGGTAGTCCCTAGTTTTTTTATAATTTGCAACTAAATTACTGACTCTAAAATGCTTACTCAGAGTAGATAATTTAAATAAACACTTGTTGAACATCACTTATGCAGGAGACAAGTTAAAAAACATTTCCTACTGATAAATACAAGAGATGAAGAGATTTCTTAGATATCCAAAGAAGGAATTTTTTCATAAATACTTTTGGTAAGAGAAAAAAAAAAACTGGCACCTAGGCAGGTGTCTGCCATGTTGAAGCTGGGGTGAGCAATTCATCCTGGTTATCTAGGTTTTCATACAGAAGAGCCCACATCTGGAGCCATGTTCAGTCCTGGGAGACTGGAGTGGTTGGCTACCCTTTACCAGAATGTTCGTGGGATGAAGCCATAAACACAAGAGGTGTGTATGTATTTCAGAAATCCATTTCTAGGTACTTTGAGGAGAGGGTGTGTTACACAAAGACTCCCCTTCTGTACCGTGAACAGCTGATAATGTGGGGAGGTCGGCGATCTGTTGATCAAAGTGAGGGGGCATGATGTTCACCCCAAGAACTGAGTGTAAGTGACATAAAGCTTAGTCAGCACCTCCAGTCGAGCTCAGCACCCGCCCACTGGGCTGCACATCTCTGAGCAGTTTGCGTAGGAAGGCATTGGCACATTGCATGTGGAATTTCTCCTGGGTGTGCCTTGTTCTCTCTGTCTGTCCCCACCATCATGAAGGTTTATTGAATTGGGCATGTCTAGGTCTGGAAGCCATGCTGTATCTTTATGGGATTAGCAGATCTTTATTGGATTCTCCCCATCCCCAGTGATTCACTCATTTTTAATTATTCATTCATCAAATAGCTATGTAGCCCCTGTTTTATGCAGACCACTGTCCAGGTGTTGGCATATCACGGTAAACAATATAATCAAGTATTCCCTTTGCAGCGGAGCTTTGTGACAGAGAGAAATGGAAAATAATGTGGTGGAGACACTAGAGAGAAAAGAGAGTGACTAGTGTTGGGGTGAGGGAGCCCAGGGGGATTGGCAGTACCAGTTTATGGATGAAGGTGTTTGGATCAGGAGTAGAGGAAGTAAGGGGATGGGAAATGCACCTTTTACTGACCAACTCTCCCTCGGGCCCGGCGGCGTGGCCTAGCGGCTAAAGTCCTCGCCTTGAACGCACCGGGATCCCATATGGGCGCCGGTTCTAATCCTGGCAGCTCCACTTTCCATGCAGCTTCCTGCTTGTGGCCTGGGAAAGCAGTTGAGGACGGCCCAAGGCTTTGGGACCCTGTACCTGTGTGGAAGACCCAGAAGAGGTTTCTGGTTCCCAGGTTTGGATCAGCGCAGTACCAGCCATTGCGGCTCACTTGGGGAGTGAATCATTGGATGGAAGATCTTCCTCTCTGTCTCTCCTCCTCTCTGTACATCTGACTTTGTGATAAAAATAAATAAAGCTTTAAAAAAAAACTCGCCCTGATGCATAGACATGGTTCTGAAGGGACAGTAGATAGAGACCGGAGGACCAGTCAGGAGGCAATTGCAATAATCTTGGCAAGAAAAAATCCATTCCTTTGGAGAAGGATGGAGGTAGTGGAGATGGTGATGGATTTTGATGATAGTAGCTGTACAACTAAGGGACTGGTAATAAAATATGTGGAGAATAAAAGAAGTGACGAGTGTAATGCCGTTGACCAAGGAGACTGGTCGTTTATGTAATCCCTTCCTGCAGCTGTGTGTTACAGTGATAATTTCTTATGATCTGACGCAGGATCTTCTGTCGGGTCCTGCAGGTTCAGTGGGCACTGGTTTTCTTTATTACAGTCTTGGGTAGGATGGCATCATATCAGTCTTGACTCCAAGAAATGACAAAAGTAGTTATACCTTTAGAGGTTAGTTTCTGGAAGAAGATAAATATTTGGTTTCAGACTTCACATAATAGTTTTCTGACTACTGGCTTGAGTTGCACATTGTGCCATGAAATATTGGACTTGTATTTCCTATAAGCCTGACAGAATATTTTATCCTACCCAACTCAGCAGTCAGTCATTTTACATTGGCTTGCTAATATTTCAAAATACATCCTCAGAATTATCTTGGTGAATTGTTGTTTGTTTGAAACTCGCTTCTAAAAATGTTTGTTGAGGTTAGTCAGAAAGATACAAAAGCCAACATAACCTGTTTCTCCACAATCCGTGTTAGAATGTACTAAAAGCTTGGAAGATGTTTTCATTACCTATCAATTTGACAGTGTAATTACCTTCAAGGAGAGTTTATATGTGTAGCTTTATTTCTCCCTGATTAGTATCCATAAAGAACCATAGTGGATAAATGCCATGACAAATGGCATACTGAAAAGGCACTAACAGTCAGAAAGGTAACTGACTGATGTGCCGTTGAGCACACCTGATGATGATAGTGGGCTTATGTAGGTTTCCTTTAACTCTTGAAGCACTTTTTATCTGAGACTGTTGACCTTAGTGAAGCCTACTAGAGATTAAACACTATGCAATAAAGCTGAATCATTTTGTTCTTAAAAAAAGGGAAACAGAATGCAATTAGGCTTTGTGTAAATCAAAGACATTGCCTCTAATGGGAGATAAGCATAAACTCCGACCCTTCACAATGTGAAGAAGCATGGTGCATTGTTGGAGGAGTGGTTGTGCCTTGCCGTTTGAGAAGAGCCACCCGGCAGACAGACTGCGTGCTTCTGAAACTAACGGTGTAATATTTCTTAGGATGGAATTCTAAGTAGCAATAAAATGAAAGATGATACATCCATAAACTATTGAGTACGAGGCACAGAATTCTGGGCCTTGCTCATGTAGCCCATGCAGGGAAACTTAGCCTCTAACTCTGCAACAGGGATTTGTTGATTTTTCCAAGTGACCTGTTTGGCTACTGCAAATATTGGAAGCTTGTCAATTAATTTGTTTTAGGCTCTCTTCAAACTAAAGATCAAATTTTGAGATTATTTGTGGTGTGCTTGTGATGCTGGGAATTAGATGACACTGTGTTTGCTTTGGTTATGAGCATTGAAAATGGCATTCCAGTTGTAGGTCCTAAATTCCACAAGGAAGCACAAATTCTAGGTTAGTCATTAATTATGTGTTGTTCCTGGTGAAGCCAGCCAAATACAACATGCTAAAAATATAGTAGGTGCACCCTCACTTAGTTTTAATTGATGTCTCAAGTTTCTGCTTCAAGTAGATGCCTTCGATGCCAATCTTTTTGGCATTCACCAATTGAGTCTGCCGTTTTTACCAGCTTTCAGAACATGTCTTATATTTTTGCAGGTCGTAGATGCCTTTGGGAGTCTCCTAAATGCGATGAACTGCCCAAATCATCTAGAGGCACATACTGAAAGTGGCTCTGAGTTACACTTAAAATTATATGGCATGAAATACGACTAAAGAGGAAACTAGGTGCAATGATACTTCTGTTTTCAGAGTCTTGGGGTTTCTACACAGAAATAATCTGCTTTAAAAACGTTTTTAATTGTATCAAGGGAACAAATTTTATATGTATCCTATATTCTTACTCTATCATCCTTCCTCTCTCTTCCTTTACTTTCTTTTTTCTTTTGCGTAGAATTCATCATTGCATCTAAAGGAAAGAGGCCAACAGGGAAAATTCCTTCCTTTCTATTTTCCAAGTGTAGAATAACCAATCCTGATCATCCATGTGTGATCAAGGGGAAACTATAGTGATTCCGTGTACCTTGGCGGATGGGAAATGATGGGAAATTGAGATACAGGCTTACTTTATGGACTGATCATCTTAATTCTTCAAGCCAAGAACTGCTGGTTTTATGAATCCTGATATTCAACTCCTTTGGAAAGATGGCTTGCCATCAAATGCCACTTGGATTGGCCTACGTGTGCTAGTGCTGGCAAGAAGCAGAGGATGTTTTGTGTCTCCTTTCTTCCTAACTCTGTCTCTTGTCTAGACTGGGTGAGTCAGGAAAAGGAAGATGGTCTTCCTTTAGCCTTCAGTCAGCTTCCTCATCGGGGCCTGAAGCAGCAAGCTTCCTGGTATTATAATGTTTGATTTAATTCAGCTGAGGAGCACTTATCCTGATGGAGTGCTATGTTCTCAAACATTGCAAATTCAAGGCACCAGAAGAAAATGCCTTTCTATAAAAACTCATCTCGGTTTATTGAGGTTGTCATTTCATTACTTAAGAAGGGAACCCATGTTTACCCTTGGGGCCCAGTTTGGCTCACCACCCACTCCCTCTGGTGAGCAGTTCGTATGAACTCCTAGGGCTAAGAGTTCCTTACGACTGCACTCATCCTCACGACCCGGCTTCTCACCTAAGTTGTCTCTGGTCACAGCTTCTAATGATAACTGTACAGAAAGTTCTTGTACCTTGCAATCTAGAGTTTGGGAATGCAGGGACTAACCTGATGACTTGGTATGAACCTCACCAAAGGAACACTCACAGCAACATTGTATTATTCACATTTTATTCCTTTCTGAAAACAGCTATTTGGAAGACCCTTAAAAAGTGAGCTGAGAGTTTTTAGGGATGTGTTCTCTGTACAAGTTTCTCTATAGGGCAGCAGCATGTGTGGCTGCATGCCTGGGAAGCCTGGGAAGCCTGGGAGGCTGGGCCTCTCAGGCCTGTGTTGGTTCCTGCTTCTGCTCTACCATGGCCCGTCACAAGGCGAACGGGCACGAGAACCAAGGTTCCAGCCTGAACGTTCCATTGGAGTATCAATAAAAGCCTTTTTTGTCAAAAATATCTGTGTGACAATGTTGGAAAATATTGTGTAGATTTCAGTTGATCAGCCCAGTGGAATGAAATATATATAAAATTAAAATCTGCAATACATATGTGATAAATAACTTTATCAGACAAACAATAGCTTCAAGATCATCTTACATAGTTAAAGAAGAGGCATTAAATGATATTATGAATGCATACATTTGTTAACTTTTTATCTTTTAAGAAAATATTTGTTGGAGAGTGGCATAGTGGAAGGGGAATGCTGGGAGGGAGAGAGATTTTTACCATCTGCTGGTTGACTTTCCAAATTCCCTCAACAAGCCAGGTTTAGGCTGGGAGCCAGGGACTCCCTCTAGGTGTCCCACAAAGGGTGCAGGGGCCATAGTGCTTGGCTGACCTGTTGCCTTCCCAGGTATACAACCAGAAACCTGATGAAAAGCAGCACAGTCAGGGCTCAAGCCCTTGCTCAGGTGGGCGATGCTAAAGTTGCATGCAGCTGAAGTCACTGCACCGTGGTGCTTGCTCATGTTGGCCTCTGCTTAGTGGAGATGCTCATTGTGTGCCTAAATGCTTCTAGCGTCTGGATCATGTCTTGTCAAGCAGTTCAAACAGAAGCAGATCCAAGTTTGAATGCCAGTGAGGAACGATGGAAAAAGACCCAGTTTTATTATTTTTTTCCCTTTGGGTTATCTTTCAGAAGTCAAAAATAGATTTACATAAAACACATCTCTTTGGATCATGGATGGTGATTTACATATTATAATGCATGCAATTAAAGAAGTTATATTTCTCATTTTGTAAGTGAACTTCTTCCAGCCAGTGGCATCAGTTTAAAAGCATGGTATCTGTCACCTGAATACACAACATAAATGAAGATGGCTGACAAAACATTGCTGTGGTTAAAAAAAATCAATCAAAAGAATCATAAAAATTAAGACAATGGATGACTTAGCTGTAGGTGAAATGATTATTGTTTTGCTGAAGTTCGAGAAATGTACCATTTGCTCTTCTTCTTGTAACTATAAATGAATTTTTTCTGCCTGCCTGGTTTTGTAATCAGAATCTGCCAGAGTGCTGTGTACATGTTCCGTCATTTGCAAAAGCAGAACCACGTTCTGGGCATCAAAGTTGATATCACGCGAAGGCGCTGGCTGAAACTTTGTTACTTAAATGAAATACTAAGATGAGTTGTGCTTCTCAGAAGTTAGGCTATTCCTCACGCAACTGGGAGACTTTCAATTATAGAATTCTCCAAGTTTCCCTTGAAGAGGACTAGTTATTGTCATTGGCCTCATACTGAGATCAAACTATATTTTTAATATTAAAGTATTTCCAGTGTATAAAGTAACACCACTCGCTTTCTTCTGCACCAGCTCGCCTTGTCAGTACCATGAGAAATCTAGTCTTTGGGGCTGCTCAATTGGTGGAATTAGGGAAAGAAAGCAGAAATGTTGGCTGTTTACGAGGGTGGCACATATTTAACTTAGCTCCCGTCATTATTGTGGGACTTTAAGATGCCAGTGTCTTTTATTAGGATAAAGCATGCTATTTTGGTGCATGTTTGTAGAAAGACTCATTTCTTCCAAGGAGAAGCGGGGAGAAAAGAGCCCAAATGATTATAATGGAGATTTAGGAATGCAACTGCATGTAGAAGAACTATGTTTGAACTGCTTCTCTGACTCAAAAAATTGATCATCGATCAATTCCCTAACAAGAATTCATTAGAGCGACTGTGAGTTAAAATGTGTTGTGAAATTACTATTCTTCAAATGGGTAATCTCTAGTCTTTGTTTTCATTTGGTAAAACTAAAGGGAAGCAGCTAATTTAGCCTGTCAAGTAGAATAAAGCTCTACAAAAATTAAACAAGATAAAAGTGCTGTTAGGTTTTGCTGCTTTTTAGTTCTACCACAAGAAAATGTTCTCTTAAAGCTGTAGAAATAGAAGTATTTTTATTTCTGTAGGATATGAGGAAGAGCCACGATAAGCCTGGGTCTCTAAGGTGAACATCAGGTTGAAGATTAGAAGGTAGCAGGATCCTTTATTATTATAAAGTTAGCCGGAGAAAAAGTGAAATAGGAACAGTCCCCGGATGGAAACACTCTTCCACACTACAAGGGCTACATGGCCACAAAGTCAACGTAGGCCTTTGATGTTCAACAAAGATTGAAATGAAAACTTTTTACACATCAGATTTGGTTTTGAAATCAGATGTCCCTGGCCATTGTTGAGTAGAGATACAGGGAATTGGAAGAACAGGAATTTACCTGCTGGGCCCGCCATGCTCTGTGGATAAGCCAGGTGGATTCTAAAGTGTTGATGCTCATTCTTTTGTATTCAACTTACTGCTGGTTTTCAAATTGAGAGTAGAGAAAGATGGAGTTAGATCATTAGTCCAGGTAAATAGTAAATGATTGTTAAATACATGGATTATCAATAAATATTAAAACAGATTATCATGCTAAAAAGCAACAGTCTTATCTCAAAAATACTTTCTTTAAACAGAGAAACATTATTGCTTGTGGTTGCTTCAGGAAAATCTCACCAAAGCTACATGTTCATCCTGATTCAAGAACTCATCAATTCATCATCTCTCCAGGATGGTTCCTGCTCCGAGGCAAAGGGCCCAGGCGTAACTGCCCTGCTGCTTCAGCCCTACAAGCTCTCCTGAAGGAGCTGGCTGAGAAACCCAGACTGGGAGTCACCCGTGCTTCAAGGGTCGTGGAAACACAGGGACCTTGATCACCAAACCACTGAAACAGCATTTAAAATCTATATCTACTGATTTGGAACCAAAGATGCATTTTGGAATAAATGTGATGGATGTTAAAGTTATCAAAATGCCAGCATGTGGCATGAAACAGATTCCCCACAGAATAGAAGATGAAGAAATTTGCTGCTTTACGAGGTTTATTCCATTTTTTTCTACCTTAACACTGGAGCCAGTACTGTAGGACATAAAGAACACCTTATTCTCTCTTGTTCAGAAAGCATTGAAGGCTAATGAATATTGACCAAAATTGTTTTTCTTGACTTAATTTTTTTTGAACATTTGTTTGTTCATTTGAAAGAGAGAGTCAGAGAAAAACATCTTCTGTTTGGTGGTTCACTGCCCAAATGGTCACAAGGGCCAAGACAGGCCAAGTACAGCGAGGGGTCAGGAGCTTCACCCAGGTCTGCCACAGGGGCGACTGGGGCCCAAGCACTTGTTCTATTTTCTTACTTCCCTCACAGCTGCATGGGCAGGGAGCTGAACTGGAAATGGAGCACCCGGGACATGAACCAGTACAGGCGCAGCCTGAGTCCCTACACCACAATGCTGGCACCAACGGCATCTTTTTTTTAGAGCACACCTCTTGATCTGTTTTGGGATGCGTTGACCCCTCTCTTTCATCCCCTCTCTGAACTTTTCATTTAGGAGACTGCAATTTTCAGTTATAGTGAAGGTACTTAAAAAAAATTTTTTTTAAAGATTTATCTATTTTATTACAAAGCCAGATATACAGAGAGGAGGAGAGACAGAGAGGAAGATCTTCCATCCAATGATTCACTCCCCAAGTGAGCTGCAACGGCCGGTACTGTGCCAATCCGAAGCCGGGAACCAGGAACCTCTTCCGGGTCTCCCACGCAGGTGCAGTGTCCCAATGCATTGGGCCGTCCTCAACTGCTTTCCCAGGCCACAAGCAGGGAGCTGGATGGGAGGTGGAGCTGCCAGGATTAGAACCGGCGCCCATATGGGATCCCGGGGTGTTCAAGGCGAGGACTCTAGCCGCTAGGCCACGCTTCCGGGCCCTACTTAAAAATTTTTGTAGAAAAAAAATAGAATTAAAATATTTATTTGGATGCCAAAGTTTGCGGAAATTTACGCGTAATTATTCATAAGGTACCTCCTCCCTGTACTTTAAGTCCCTTCATGTTTGCATTTACTTTCTCTTTGTGTTTTCATATGTTCAGAGTTTTCATCCTGTTATTCATTACAGCCATATTTTATTTCATATCATTGATTTTAATTTTTAAAGCAATTTTAGTTTCTTGTTGTTAACTACAGCATCTCTTCATCTAGGGGGTATATCTTTGTTTATTATGTTTTCTCGTGAAATTAGCTTCCTTAGTTACATCCCAACTATATTTTCTATGAGAAATTCTAGGCCCAGAATTCTCTTGGATTCCTCTGAAAAGTCTTGGTATTTGTATTTTTTTCAAAGATTCATTTATTTTTATTGGAAAGGCAGATTTATAGAGAGGAGGGACAGAAAGATCTTTGATCCATTGTTTCACTCCCCTGTGGCTGCAATGGCCAGAGCTGAGCCCATACAAAGCCAGGAGATAGGAGCTTTCTCCAGGTCTCCCACACGGGTGCAGGGTCCCAAGGCTTTGGGCCGTCCTCGACTTCTTTCCCAGGCCACAAGCAGGGAGCTGGATGGGAAGTGGAATAGCCAGCGCTTGCAGAGTGAAGATTTAATCACTGAGCCATTGCAACAGGCCCATGTTTTCATTTTCATGAGTAGTTACCATGGGGGAATATATGCTAAAATCAAAGTTCAGCTCTTTAATCCTCAACTGAGCTTCTGTGATTTTTAGCAAATTTATGCATAGCGTTCCATGCTCAGCCAAAGATTTGGGCAATCTTTGTAAACAGAATTTGAAGCTTCCTCATCTTGCTTTTACTTGAATTTCCCGGAACTTTCCGGGCCAGAGGATACCCTCGGGTTCTTTAAAGCCAGAAAGACAAGCAGCTAAGTTCAGAGTGCTGCAGTTTGAGTGCTTGTACCACCCCACCCCCCCCACCACCAGCTTAGGTTTACATCCCAGTGAAGGGCCTGGGAGGGGAGACCTTAGAGAGTGGATCATCTGCCCTCCTGAAGGGGAATGATGCCGTTGCCATGGGCGTGGCTTTCCAAGTTCCCTCCCGTGAGCCCTGGGATGACCGGAACCCATGCCAGATGTTAGCTCTTTGTGGTTAGACTAGCCAGCACAAACATCAACTAAGACGGAATTCTAGGGCTCTGGACAGAGGCAGCTGCAACCATGTGTCAGATTGTAATTCTTTCATAAATGAAAATCTGTATGGAGAAATCTACAGAAAACCTGTAGCTTTAACTTATGAGCTTGTTGTAAGCATTTAGTTTGTAGAAAATATGGCATTTTTAAACTGACAGCAGTTAGATAAAAACACAATAATTTTTAGAGCTTGTTCTCCACACCTGGAAGAATTCTAAAATAGCCTGGCTTAATATGTGTGGTTAACTGTTTTCAAGTGATCTATGAAATTAATGGCTAAGAGGTCAGTCTTGGCCAGTGGTGTATCCCGGTTCCTGTCTCTCAATTCTTCAAACAGGTTTATTAAATCGAATCTAGGTGAGATATTTTCTCTTGAATTACAGCCTAAACAGTACTTGAACGGACTTAGCAATAGCACTGACCTTGTGTGAAGCACGGCTCTGATCAAGTTGGGGAGCCCCTCTGACTCTCAGCGCTGTCTCAGCAACGTGGAGCCAGTACCTTTGCCTGGCAGTGCTGTTAAACGACTGGCCATCAAAGAGGCTATTACAAGGCTTGGCACACTCTGCAGTTCTCTGTCATCAGCCTCCGCAAGGGACTCATTATGATGAATAATTTGTAACTCAATAATCATTTACTGAATAAGTGAATGGGAGTGATTCAGATTTTATGTTGTGCTCAATATCCCACATCTTAGGAAACAGTGAAAAAAAAATCTGCCAAAAGCAGTATTTCATGGTCATGTATCATAACTTCATACCTGTGTTAAAGAATGTTAGTATTTTTCTCAGTATCATGTTGTAGCTGTATTTTTCTCCTTCCTCTTTTAAATTTTATAATCAATACACTGTATAAATCATCACCTTGGATGAACATAAATGGGCAATAAGTTTAACTGTGATCATTCATTCATTCAAAGGGCCTATATGCATTATTTAAAAGATATTGTGGCAGATGACCTCAGCTTGGGTAGGTTTCATCAAGTAGATATTATTTCTCAATGGAATATATTTTCTATTTTCTGTATTACATTTTTTAAGTGCATATTAGAGAGGCAAAGCGGAAGAGCAGAAGAGAAAGACCTTACGGTTGAATCCTAGGTGCCAGGGCCTTGCTAGGGCCTGGTGGATGGCAGGGACCCAGAGAAGTGCATTGTCATCTGCTGTGGCCCAGATTTGGGAAAGTGGAATTGGGAATGTGACTGAGACCCAGACATGGGAGCTGGGCATCCCAAGCAGCCTCTTACCTGGTGCACCCAATGCCTGCTTGCGTTTCCTTGTTGGAAACAGCTTTACTAAAACAGTGGACAAGCTAGAAACCTGCACGTATGTAACATATGCAGGAGGAAGAGTTTGAGCACCTGCCTCCGTCTGTGCATCCATCACCATACTCAACGTGATAGACATTCTATCACTTATAAAAACTTTCTTCGTTTCCCTTTGGTTTCAGGCTTTTCCTAACAATATGCGAGGTGAGATTTGGTTTCCGCCCTCACTGTGGAGTGTGGGCTGCAGAGCTGCCTGCGGTAGGCGCAGTGTTGTGCACTTGGGCTTCAGAGTTAATTCATCCTGATGATGAAGAAACAGCTCCCCACTGATTTACAGTGCAGAGTTGTCCAGTTGGTATAGCCAAAACATTGCCCTTATTCTACAGTTCCCCTTCTGGAAATTGAAAAACTTCTCAAAATTAATCTTGATTGTTTTTTTCTTGAATGTGATATTAAAAGCACAAGTAATACAAGCAACAATGGAGAATAGACTACAGAAAACTAAAATCTTTGCAGAAATTACCAAAGTCATCCATAAAATGAAATGTCAACCTATGGAAAAGAAGAAAATATTTGTAAATTGAATGTAAGAAGAAGGGGATAGTATCCAAAATGTATAAGAAAATTCTCTAACTCAACAGAAAGAGTTAAACAACCTATTAAACATGTTATTGATAGATTTGATTGGCACCTCTCCAAACGAGACATACCCGTGACCAACCAACACATGGAAAAATGGCCAACTTCTAATGATCAATAAATATAAATAAAAAATAGACAATGATATTGTCTCACTATGATTAGCATAATATAGTCAACGAAGTAGCATATAATAACTGTGGGTGAGGATGTGGAAAATTTGGAATCTTTGTACACTATTGATCGCGGTGTAAAATGGTGTGAGATATGTCGAAAGGAGTACAGCAATTCTTCCAAAGAAAACATAGAAATAAAACTACCACATGACCCAGTGATCTGAAATCAGAATGTTATAGATGATTGCACTCACATGGTCATTATTATTTACAATGAGATGTGGAAAGAAATCCAGTTGTTCATCAATAGATGCAAAGACAAAGAAAACATGATACATTCATGTGATGCAAACTTCATTCAGTCTTAAATAAGAGAATGCTGCCATATGCAATGATGTTATTAAGCCTACAGGTCGTTATGCTAACTTGAGTGAGCCCAGCCAATGAAGAGCAAATACTGCTAGATTTCAGTGTTGAGAGGTATCTAAAATGTACTACTTTAAGAAAGATTTATTTATTTGAAAGAGTCACAGAGAGAAGAGTAGGGAAACAGACAGTGAGCTCACATGCATGATCAATCTTTCATTTGCTGGTTTATTTCCCAGCTGGAAGTGGATTAAGCTAAAGCTAGGGACCTGGAGGAAGTTACAAGGGACCAAGAACTTGGGTCATCTTCAGCTGCTTTCCCAGGTGCTTTAGCAGGGAGCTGATGGGAAATGGAGCAGCTGGATCTTAAACTGGCATCCATATGGGATAGTTGCTTCACTGGTGGAGGCTTAAAATGTTAGGCCACAGTGCTGGTCCCTGCATTACGTTTCTTAACGTCTGTAAGTATAGAGATTGAATGCGTCTTTTCATCATCATGCCAGTACCAAAGATTAATTTCTTGATCACACTTAACTCTGTGACCGATTCTATAAAGTTGAATATCAAAGAAGCCACTTTATGAGTGGTTGTGATTAGCTGACATATTCTTTGCTATTTCCCAAAACACTTGGTTAATCCATTATTTCTCTTTATGGGAAGAGATGTTCTACAGAAAGCCAGATGTTTCCTACTGCTGAACCTATGCTGTTAGCTCAAAGGGGACAATTTACAAATATGCAAGGTTGGATCATTTAATGTATATTCTGTTTTAATAATTGAAACATGCGGTTTCTAAATCATTATGAAAATTTAAATGTCTTTGGACATTCTTGATTTATTTGTGATTTTGTTGTTTTGTTGCTGCTGCCATGAAAATGAGTGATACACGTGGGAAAGCCTTAGTTTAGCGGAGTGCTTGCTTCCCCCTATAACACCTGTGCCAATTATCCATGTGAATTCAATTCTGTCCCAACTGCTTCCAGTCCTTATTTGTGGGTTTGCCTGCCTGTCAGACCATTCCTAAATCTCTATCTGCTAGTCTAGAAATGTCAGCCTCTTCTATGAGAAAAACAATTTTGGTAAGTGCTGCAACTCAAGCTTCAGAATTACTCCAGACACAGGGACACAAGTGGCCTTGATCTGTATTTTTGAAATTATTTTTGTGGTTGAGATACCATTGGAACATAAACAGTTGTATGAGGATGGGAGTGACTGGAACTAGTTTATGGCCCCAAAATTATACGTTATTTTCTTGTCTGAAAATACATCCTCTGGTAACAGCTACTTGGAATAGATGTTTCACCTTAGATTGTGAGGCCACAGTCAGCAATGTGGATGGTGAGGTGGCAAAGTGTTGCGCTAGCTTCTTCAGCATTTAAACTGGAGCCACTACAAAAGGCCAAGACAAGCGAGATGAGGATTCAAAGCTGGTGTCCGTTGGCTGCACAACAAGTGCAGACTCTTCATGTTCTGACTGCACTGACTTCGGATGCAAGGTCCAGCTTCTCATCTGTGACCATGTGCACATAGCAGTGCTCTGCCAAGCCCACTGAATCCAGCAGGCAGAGCCCTAGGCAGAGACGGGGCCGGCTCTGCAGCCCGGCCGGACTAGTGACTTAGTGCATGCTAGGGTCAGGGCATCATCCATAGACCGTCCCTGCCATTGTTAGTGTGGATTCAGTTCTGAAAGTCCAGTGGCCGTCGAATATTCTAGAATATTATTTCAATATGCCAATAATGAGTTTGTAGTTTGAAAAGACATTTTGCTTGAACTAATAGTGTTCCTGTAAGTCTGTGTCATGCACCATTTGAAACACTTTACAAAAATCAACTTTGTTGTAAACACAAAGTAGATATTACTTGTTTCCTTTGAATTTTCTCAGTTTCACGTCTATTAACTGTTAGAATCATTTTCCTAACCTAGGAAATTTGATTATAATGAAAGCATTGATACATCAAATGTTGAAAAAATTCGTAAAGGTACTGGGTGTACGCTGAAATTCTTTTACATGATTAGATACATCATTTGTCCGTTACTTTTCAAAAAAAAATGAAAGTAAGCTATCCTTATAAATGGGAATGTTTTTGCATATGTAGAAGTGATTACACTTCTACTTCTAAAAATTAGATGTCAAAATGTCCTTTTAGATAAAAATATGGGTAAGATCATGCATATTAGATGCAGTAAATTACCTCAAAAGAGACATCTAAGTTTAGTTGTAAGTATTGAAACAGTTCGAGAGAAAAATAGAAGTTAATGAGGGTCAAAGAGGGGAAGATGTTTTGGAGCCTGCATATCTTATCAGGTATTTGTTAAGCTCTTTACATATGCTGATTTCATCTTCCACAAACCCCTTGAATCCCCAAAGTAGTGCCATAAACCTCACAGTTCTAAGTGTATCAACCAGCTTCTGTGGGCTAGAGAGCTGCAAAGCTCAGGCTGAAATCTGGTTGAAAAGGGCACAGTGGTTCTGTCCCATTTACCTCCAGTGACACCAAACATTCACATCCCTCCATTAGCAGAGGCAACTCTAGATGTTGATCTGCACAGAGACAAGGTCAGGATGACTGGGCATTCCAAACATTGCTGAAAGGGTGTGTCTGCCACTGTTGCTCAGCCCAATACTTGGTCCTGGATTTACCTCGTGAATCTCTCTGTCAGCTGTGATGGCTGCAAGGGTGGAAAATGCCTTTGGCTAACCTATGAAGATTACTGTACAGCGGATGCTTCTGATAGCCAACCTATGCTCAGACAGTTACATTTCATAATTAAGGCAACACACAGATGCCAGAGCAGGAGCATGAGAGAAAAGAAAACGAAAAACAATTCATATGGAATGAAAAGACACACTAGAGATAAGGTAGAATTGATTGGGTTGCTGAAAAATGTGGGTGGATTTTAGTTATCGTGTAATAGAGAATTCCAAAGGAATAAGCAAATATGAAGAATTAAGAAAATGATAGTTTGATATAAAATGGCAATGATTGCTTTCACTTCTGAGTACATTTTATATGTCATTATGTAATAGGCACAGCCACCTTTTTTAAAGAAGAAACTTACTGTGCTCATATGAAGTGAGCAAATCTCCCACATTCCACAATGCAATCTTGCCAGCACAGTGATTCCTCTCCCTACCCTTCCTCTTGCACAAGTGTTCCCCACCTCCCCACCTTCTTCCTTCCTTCCCTTCAACTTTCTTCCCTTCCTTTTTTCCCCCCAACTTTTTTTATTGGAAAGGCAGATATACAGAGAGAAACATCTTCCATCCGCTGATTCACTCTCCAAGTGGCCGCAATAGCCAGAGCTGAGCCGATCTGAAGCCAGGGGCCTCTTCTGGATCTCCCTCATGGGTGCAGAGTTCCAAGACCTTGGGCTGTACCCTGCTGCTCTCCCAGGCCACAAGCAGGGAGCTGGAAGGGAAGTGGGGCTGCTGGGATTAGAACTGGTGCCCATATGGGATCTTGGCACTTGCAAGGTGAGGACTTTAGCCACTAGGCCACCACACCAGGCCCATTCCCCCTATGTTTTGCAATAACATACTTTTAGCACAAACATGGCCTGGTAGTGCTGGGATGGAATTGGCAATAGTAGTAAAACATATGATATTACATATGTGGAGATGAATAGAGAAATAAATACAGAAATGTATGGGCCCAGAGAAAAGGTTTACTGGCTAAATCCTTACCTTGCATCGGGATTGTGTCCTGAGCACCAGCTTGTGTCCCGGCTGCTCTGTTTCCCATCTGGATTCCTACTTGTGGCCTGGGAAGGCAGTAGAGAACGGCCAAAAGTGTTGGGAGCCTGCACCTGTGTGAGAGACCTGGAAGACTCTCTTGTCTCTTAGCTTTGTATCTGCTCAGCTCTGGCCTTTGTGGCCATTTGGGGAGTGAACCAGCAGATGAAAGTTCTTTCTCTGTCTCTTTTCTGTAAATCTGATCTGCCTTTCCATTAAAAATAAATCTTAAGAAAAGAAATATATGTAGATGTGTGCTCTGGCAGTAAGGTGCAGGATGAACACATTTGTCTGTAGTCCCGTGGCTACTGTTGGAAGAAAAGCGGCTTTGACTACAGACTCCTTACCTACAGTGGCAAAGAAGTTAGGAAGATGGAGTCAGAATTTTACTTAAAAAATGAATGCACCATTTTTTTTCCCTGAACCTTCCAATAGAGCTGTTTTACTTCAGTGTTAAATCTTTTGAATGTTGGTAATATTGCCCCAAATCCCTCATTACACATATTTTCATAGATTAGTCCCTATTGCTATTATTCTGGGAATATAAAAATGTGCAGTTTTTCTAGCTTAAATGCTTTTAGGTAAGTATTTGCATAAGTGAATGTAATGCTGAAATTAATTGCTAACTTTACAATGACCTCGGGTACATGTTAATGAATTATCTCCATCAATGCACAATCATACTGCTCCAATTTTACTGGTGATGAATCTCAGAAGTTGTTTAATGTATGTTGTTCTAATTGCTTGTGTCCGAGGTTCTATGTCCTGCTGCTGGTTGCTGTGGAACCGTTTGTATTCATAACAGAATCTCAGATGTGTGGTGTTATGAGTCAGGTTTCCTGGGTGCCCAAGACAAAGAGATTAAGCTGGAGTACCTGTCTTTTTCAGAAACAAAGCCTTTTGTGGCAAGTGACTGCCTGACCCCTCTTTGAAGTCTGTTTCACCCTGGCTGGGGGGGAATTCTGTGATATCAGAGCTCTGTTTTAAGGAACTTAAGACTAGTTTGACATGAAAGCATATATCAACTTTTGCCATCAGACTTATTTTTTTCTTCCTAGACATTGTATTACACTGTCCAAAAAAGAGACATTTTATCATACAGAGATGGGCTTCAGCCCGTGTGCTCTACACATCTGTCACTGACAAACCGATGAGTCAATTGGCAGAAATGCGAGTGAACTAAAGACGTGGCTGAGAAAGGCTTTCAAGAGATCTAGCAGCGCTGGGCTTGCTGGTAAAGGGGTGGAAGTGTAAGCCCCGGATGACTCGCTGGGAATCCCTGCAGAGATGTGGACCATCTGCAGTTGGAAATACAGAGTGGAAGCAAAAGATGAGAAGCAAATGGTAGCTGGAAGCAGAGAGGCAAATTGGTCATCAAAAGTCTAACGTTCAGTTGCCAGTGAATGGAGGGGATAAAGTTTCATTAAAATACAGCATTTAACACAATACAGCAAAGGCCAGTCAATTGTCATGTTTTCATAACACTTTTAATTTGAATAAATAAATGATTAATTATTTACATTAGCTTATGACTTTGGGGAGCAATTGCCCACATGAGGTTGAAAACCAGAACTTGCTCAACTCATAGCAACATCTGTATATTGATTTTGATGTGGACTTGTTTTCAACTTCTTTGGGTAAATACGAAGAGAGCAGTTTGGAGGGGCTATGGTAAGAATACAGGAGCTTCATGAGTCGCTGCCTAACTGTCCCCCAAGGTGTTAGAGTGGTTTTCATTCTCACCAGCACTGAGTTAGCTTTTTTTTCCTCTTTTTATTATTATTATTAATTATTTTGCATTATGTGACAGTTTCATAGGCTCTGGGAATCCCCCCCACGCCCCTCCCCCCTAGTGGATTCCTCCACGTTGATGCAGTATTACAGTTCAAATTCAATCAAGATTCTTTTCTTGCAAACGTATACCAAGCATAGAGTCCAGCTACTTATTGTCCAGATGGGTTGAACAGTTTCTTGGGGAGACCATTTCTGGTCCAAAGTTAGAGCTGGTAGAATATCATCCCATTCGATTAAGAGTCCCAATATAACATCAACAGCAGTTTGCAACATTATGGAATTGACATGGTTGTGAGTAACCAGTATGTTACAAAAAAAAAAAAAAAAAAAAAAAGCAAGTTCTTAACCACAACCTATGATTAGCTCATTGACATTTCAATTTTAGTTTATATACAGGACCGGCTGCTATATACCTTAAAATGGCTATAAGGTACCATTCAGCTGTCTCATATCTATTTCATTTTAGTATTTAGCCATTTGTTGTGTTGAAGTATAATTTTGCTGATCTTGGCAGATTTTAGGGTAATCTAGACTGGCTTGTAACTCTAACAAGACATTTGTCGACAATTAAGGTGCAGAACATTTTTTTTTTGGGGGGGGGGGGGTGTGCAGGGAAATCCCCAACACCATGGTGAGGAGTGACTAATCTTTGTGTCCCACCCAGCGAGGCATGAGCCAATCCACGCCAGCTCTTTCCTGTCAGATTCCAAGCTCTACTTTTTGTTGTTTGTCTATTTATTTTAGATTTTTTTAGTTTGTATGGTTGGTTGTTTGCTATGAGGGGTTTTCGGAGCAATCCCGATGGTCATCGCGAGGGAGGGCGGGGGTCCAGAGGTGGAGCCAGGCTCGGTCCAGAGAAAGCTCTCCTCCCTGGTCCCGAAGGACGTTTATCGTTCTTCTGTTTCTGCGGACCGCTCAGGGCTTCTGGTTGTCTTTCCGATAACGTTGGTTTCTGCACGGTAGTGTTTGGACTTCTTCCATCCCCTGGGGAAGCTCCGGTTGGGGGTGGGTGACCTCAGAGTACTCGGCCTCCAAGGGCATCCAATTCCCTGTGGCCTCCTAGGCAGTTGGGATGTAGTCCTTGTTGCTCGTATTAATAGTTTGTGGTGAAGATCTGGGAGTCTTCATGGTTGGGATCCAAGCTTCCTCCTTACCACCTGCTCCACTCTGGAGTGCCCCCCTGCTCCACGCACATGACCTCCTGTTAAGAGGTTGTCAGGATCGCACCCGGTTCCCCCCTCATGCATTGCTCAAGATCAAATCTGGTAATTCATAGACAACAGTCTCAAAGCGGCACTAAACAATAGCAAAACTACTATACCAATGCCTGAGTTAGCTCTTTTTTTTTTTTTTTTTAAATTTTATTTATTTTTGAAAGACTGTTACAAAGAGTAGGGGCAGGAGAAAGAGAGAGGGAGAGGGGGAGAGAGAGAGAGAGAGAGCGAACGAGCTTACATTCTTACTCCCCCTAAATGGTTGCAATGGCAGGAGCTAGGCAGTCCAAAAGCCAGGAGCCAGGAGCTTCTTCCCAGTCTCCTACATGGGCGTAAAGGTCCAAATACGTGGGTCATCCAACAGGCACTTACTAGGATGCCAGTGGTTGACAATGTCAGTCACCACAGGTTAGCTATTCTAAGTGTAGTAATACCTTTTTATAGGACTATTTGCTGATTTTTAAATTGTATTATGAGCTGATTTCTGTTTTTAATTTATTTCTTTTTTTCCAAGCTTAAAATATTTCTTCGTATTATTGTCAATTTCCATGAGGGAGACTCCCAATGAAACAGTTAAGTATATCCTGACTGAGGCTGTTTCTTAATTAGATTGGTCATTTTGTTGTTAAGTTAAAAAACTCTTTGTCAGATGTGCTTTTTGGCAAGTGCTTCTCCTGGTCTTTGTCTTCTCTTGAATTCTGTCCCTGATCCTTCTCAGAGGAGCAGATGTTTAACCTATATGAAGTCCTACCTGTCATCAATCATTCTTTCTGAGTCTGATTTCCAATGATGATACTCATCCGCGTACACTGGCATGTGGATTTTCTCTTAATATTCTATGTGTCTTGGAGTTGTTCCCCTGGCATTTTGGTGTGTGATGAATTTGGAGTTAATGTGTTCTGTGTGTGAACTGTGCTTGATTCCTTTCTATGTTTAAATGGATATCCGGTTTGCACCATTGGTTTAAATGGTTCTTTACCCCTTTCTGTTGCCTTGGTTCCTTTATCAAAGCCTAATTGCCTGCCCCTCCGCAGGCTGCCTTCTGAGTGCTCCAATCTTTGTTCAGTTGCGCTAATCTCTAGTTTCTTGGTTTCTAGAGCTTTGTAGGAAGTCTTGTTTTGGGGTGGTGTCGGTCTTCCAACTGCTCCTCTTCCAGCACTGTTCCAGCTGTTTTTGATCTTTTCACTCTGTCCATGAACCTCAATATTGGTGTGTCAATATCCAAAAAATAACTTGCTGAGATTTTCACTGGGGCTTCCACTGATTCAATTAATTGAGATTTCAGATGATCTATTTCTATTTCGTCTTGTGTGAGCTTTAGAAAGTTATGTATTTCAATAACTGTATTTCAACTGGATTTTCAAATTTGTGGAGTCTATAGTGATGTTGACACTTGAATATCTAACATGCTCTTTTATCCCTAGCGTCACTAGTGATTTGTCGAATGTATTGAACATTGTAAAGAATCAGCTTTTGTTTTTATTGACATTCCCCATTCACTTCCAGCTTTCAGTTTTATTTATTTATTTAAACTTTAGGCTTAGTTTATTTTTCTTGTTCTAGTCTCACTGTTTGGAAGCATAATTTGCTAATTTCAGATATTTCTTCTGGAAATGTGTGCATTCAGCATTATGCATTTTTCTCAGTCTTCAGCTTTCACTGCGTTCTATAGGTTTTGATATATTATATGTCCATTTACATGATTTTTTTTGCAATAGTATGAGATATTTAGAAGTGTGCTGTTTTGCCTCTGCATAATTTGAGATTTTCTTTGTGATCTGAGAGCATGCACTGTCTGATCCGTGTGAAGTGTCATGTGTTTCACGGTTCAGGATGCTGGTGTTTCACGGTTCAGGATGCTGGTGTTTCACGGTTCAGGATGCTGGTGTTTCACGGTTCAGGATGCTGGTGTTTCACGGTTCAGGATGCTGGTGTTTCACGGTTCAGGATGCTGGTGTTTCACGGTTCAGGATGCTGGTGACTACTTTAGGTGAGACACAGACCAGCACCTATTCCACCGTGGAGGAAGCCATTCTGTCTTACGCAGCGGGTTGAGGATGTTCTTATGTTCAGCTGTGTTCTTACTAGCCTTCTGCCTGCTCGGTCCTTCCATTTCTGATGGAATAGGACTGAAGTCTAACCAGATCCCTCTCCTTCTCCCTGGTGTTCTCTCAGGTTTTGGATGCTGTATTGTTAGGTATACACATGTTAAGCATTCGTAGGTCTTTTAGGGGATTGAATCCACTGGCAGTATGTAATATGCTCATTTATATCTGATAGCTTTTCTTTAATTGTGTTTGAAGTTAACATAGCTTCTTTTACTTTCTTATTGTTAGTGTTAACATGGTTTATTTTTTCCTTTCATTCACTTTTTTTAAAAGATTTATTTATTTTTATTGGGAAGGCAGATATACAGAGAGCAGGAGAGACAGAGAGGAAGATCTTCTGTCCCGTGGTTCACTCCCAAAGCTGCTGCAACAGCTGGAGCTGAGCCAATCCAAAGCCAGGAGCCTCTTCCAGGTCTCCCATGAGGGTGCAGGGTCACAACACTCTGGGCCGTCCTTGACTGCTTTCCCAAGCCACAAGTGGGGAGCTGGATGGGAAATGGAGCTGCCAGGATTAGAACCAGCGCCCATATGGGATCCCGAAGCCATGAAGGCGAGGACTTTAGCCGCTAGACTATCACGCTGGGCCCTTCATTCATTTTTAAAGTGGGTTTATTGTAAACATCACATGCTTTAATCTTGATTTTGGTCTAATCAGTATTCATTTACAGTTAACGCAAGTCCCACTGTATTACTTCCCAGGATGTATGTGTGCTATATGATAAGCATATGTCCTTCTGTTCTCTCCTGCTGTGGTATCATTTTTGAGGGTGTCACTCAATGCACAGTCAAATGAATTCAAGCATTTTTCCTTTGGTCAAATTGTTCTCTTTTAGATTGATGAAGGAAATCAGACATGAAGGCTTTTCTTTCACCTTTGGTTATTGCTTCTTTGAAGCTTTTTAAAGAAGGTGCAAATTTCTAACCTGTGTTTCTTTCTTATCCTTCACTTGTTTTAATATTTCTTGCAAGGCAAATTTGGTGGTCCAAATTCCTTCAACTTTTTTTTTTCCTACCTGATAAATTCTCCATTTCTTCTTCAGTTTTGGAGAATTGTTTCACACAGTGTAGACTTGAAGGTAAGTAGCTTGTTTATTTTTCTCCTGTACCAATGCTTTAAATATTTTAGACTTCTTTTGTAATGTCTTGCCTGGTTGTTGACCAGTCAGATGGAATTTGTTGTCTGTAGATAAGATGTGCTTTTCCTGTTACCCTGCTTTGAATTTTTTTTCTGTATCTTTGACTTCCTATAGTTTGAAAATGAAATCGTGATGTGGGTTGGATTGGTCCTGCTTGGGAGCCTCTGGCATTCAGGCACCTGTGGGGTTTTTCCGACGTTAATTAGGAACGATTTCCAGTCATTTTTGTGTTTCATGTTTTTCTGTCCCTTTTCCTTTTCATACTCTTTCATGTTCATAATTTTGTCAGAGTCCTTGCTTAGTCACTTTGTTTTTTATAGTAACTGTTTTGCTTTTTTTCTTTTCAGTTTTGTTTTTCTGCGCCAATACTTGTCACAGCTTTCTAATTCTGAACCCAGCTCCTTAATTCTTCCCTTAGTAGCTCCCAGCTTGCTAATATGCCTACCAAAGGCGTTCTTTGTTTTGGTCACAGTGCTCTTGATCTCCTGTCCTTGACTTTGGCTCTTTGTTTGTCTCCCTGCTTACAGCTGCCGTCTAGGCTGCTTCATCCGTGGGCTCCCTTGACGTTTCAGAGTTGTTTCAAAATCCTGTCTGAGAATTCCAACATCCCACCATGACAGGAGCTTCAAACTTTTTAAAAAAATTATTATTATTTTTAACTTTAAATGATGTTTACATAGTTGATCAGGGTGGTGGGGATCAAAGGATAGGGAAAAGTGGATGTGATCATTGTTTCCAAATTTTCTAATTCTTCTTCCTGTTTCTGGGGGTGGGGAGATAAAGGGAGAAGCCATACCCAGGCTCCCAACCGGCCCAATATCGGGTGATGGGCAGTGGCCACCTGGTATCAACCCAAGGTCCTGATGTGGTGCGCGTTCTGAGGGTTCTGCCCGGGTGGGTTTGATAGTTCTGAAACATTGCCGATCTCATCAATCCAAGGATGAGGGAATCCTTCCAGTGTCTCCATTTGCCCAGATATTTGCTGTCATCGTTTAGCCGGGGTTGTTGTGCAATTGGTTTTGCTCTCCTTCCTCTGATGTGGTGCCAGATGCCCTCTGCAGGCCTCAGTGCACTGTCATCAAGCTTTGTTTTTCTTTTGATATGCTGGTAATTTTCTTGCTAACAGGGAATGACCGAGTAGGTAAGAGAATCTTGTGTACAGTAGATGCTAGTGATGGGGTAAGTTGTGAAAGGAATGAGAAGCATCCTGGACTCCCTCTGGCTGGGTCTCTCAGGAGTGTGAACCTCACAAGGTCTCATGCCCCTGGCACCTGCAGTGACACAGACTGGCGAGAGCAGCTGGGGCCCTGGATTCCCCCTTCCCTTGGGGAGGCCGGGCTGTCAGGCAGGGGATTTCTCTACCCCAGTGTCAGACTGGCTGTGTAAGACCCCAACAGGTTAGATTCTGGTGAAATAGCTCCTCCTGAGCTCAACATTGTAAGAAGAGACAGCTGTTGTGTGTGTTGTGTGTGTGTTGTGTCGGGCCCCTCCCATAGCTGTGAGCATGTGGGGATTTTTTTCTCCGTCATCTGCTGAGAGTACCTGTTCTAGCCCCTGGAGGGAGCAGAACCAAGCGTTGCCCTCCGGATCGCTGCCCCTCGTGGGTTTCAGTCTCAGACTTTTCTGCAGTGAGCCTCTTGAGTTTCGCCCCTGTGAGAGGACAGTCACTTCCCCCAGTGCTGGTCGCCGCGTGGTCTCTGTGTGCGTGCGCCATTCCCTAGGCCATGGCTGCCTCTATGCCCCCCCGGCAGCACCCAGAGTCCTTGCATGGCTGGATCAGGAGCCCGGCATCTAGTTGTGTCATGGTTTACAACTGCTTTCCTGCGTTTCTGCTTCTTGCGTGGCACACTTGGTGCTCTGAGCTTCCTGACTGTGGCTCCTCACCTGGTCACTTTGGTTCCCAAATCGCTTTTCCCTGTTCCTGCCTCTGTTTACCCTGGAAAGAACATAGGTTGTACAGTCACCCAGGTTTCTCTGGGCCTTTTTTTTTATATGATGATTTGAATAAGTAATTTGGTATCCTTGAGTTTCTTTGAGAGAGAAAATGTTCTATCTTTTGGATTAATCAGAATCTGGCCTATACTGTACATCAGCTAATATTAGATAATAATGATGATGATAGTAATATTAACCAATAAGTTTGCTGATCTTATGTTAGACAAAAGATAAACTGTAGAACTTTATATGGAACCCCTAAGGATTGTTTTCAGTGTGTATAAATGATAATCCATTTAAGTCATTGAACTTTTTAAGATGAATAAAATAATTTCTTGGAGGATGATCAAAATATAAGAAATCAAAGTTATATTTAATTAGGAGAAAATTACACTTAATTTAAGAAATTGTAACAAGAATCTTTGTCAGCACATTTTCATCTTGATAGAATTACTTCCTATTATAATGAACTTTCTAAAACTGACTTAATGAAGGAAAACACACATAAATCATTTATCTTAAAAACTGGAAATATGGTTACAATACAAGAAGAAAATAGGGCTTCAGAAGTGAATTTTTATGTTTTATGCATAATATATAAAAGCTATTACATGACTTAGCATTTTTAAAAAAATTTTTTACAAAACACCTAGAAAGAATGTTTGAGTTTTTTTGGACAAAATTTATGTTTCACTATACAGTTTTCAAGTCTTTTGAGACAGAGAAATTATAAAATAGACAAACAGTGGGCCTCCAGACATGCAGTGGCAAACCTGGCTCTTCCTGTTTTAGAAAAATGCATGAAAAATTCCAGTAAACATATTTTAAAAATAAGCATGTGCAGATATTTTAAATTCATGTATATAGAAACTCAAGTAAATTCTTTCAATATATTCACATCTTTGATAGCATAAAACTGTAAGGCAAAATTATGTAGTACTCTCTCCTCCCAAATGTTAAAGAATGGCTTTACTCTGTATTCAGTCAGGTTGGTATAAATTTCAGTCATAGAACTGAAAATATAGCAGGGCAAAATTTCCAACAGGCTGAAAACTGCTAAGTCAATGGGATGTTAGGATTTGCAGAGAAAAGAAATACTACAGAGTTGTACAGAGTGTGCTTGTCAATACTGGAACAGGCATGGGTGGATATTAACTGAACAGAGAGGGTGGCAATGTCATGCTGTCCTCAGTTCCTGCTTCCCTGCCGCCTTGTTCCTCTCACTGCTGTTTACTGTTGAAGTGCCTCACACTGCATGCAGCGCCCAAGGAATGCCAGCAGGGCAGACAGTAAGACTTCACCTCCTACCAGCCCAGGCAAGGCCTGGCTCGCTGCCCATGGCTGAGAAAGCCAGGCTCTCACTCTTGTCTTGCTGAAGAGATCTGTGAAGACTGCTGTGATACTCACGGATGACCAAAGTTCTGGTTTTGAAATAAGGTTGACTCTTCTCTTCTCTCCAAGGTTTAGGGGAAAAAAAGAACTTTAAGAAAATACAGTATAATAAGCGTGTATCTGCCAATTAGTTTTGATTATTTCAATAAAGACGTAAAAAATGCCCGAGAATGGTGTAGTATCATCAGCACCCTTAGGTGACTGGTGTTTTAAAAATAGGTGAGGGGTGAGTGGATTGATGCAATCCTCTTACAGAAGGAACCCGGGGCCTCTGTGGAAGGTCCCTCCTTCCTCCCTGGGGAATGGGGAGGAGGTGTCTGGAGGCTGAGACAGCCAGGGAAGGAGACAGCAGGAACACCCGGCACATCAAGATACTTCACAGTGACATGACTTCACACTGAACAAGAGGCAGGTGACAAACATGGGCTGTACAGACTGAAGTGTGTTCTGAAGAGGACATTTAAAATTCTGAGACATACAATTATTATGACCCAGTCTGGTGGTAAATACTTGGCTGCCGCCAGCCTCTCCTGCTGGAGTAGCCCCTAAAATGCCCCGCACATTCCCCTCACACTACTTTGCCTTTAGAGCCCTCTGCCTTTTCAAGGGGGCCTGTTGATAGAACTCACCACCTTGAACTATAAGGTGGGAAGCCTAAGAACCTCCTGTTGGCTTCACCTTGCAGTGTCAGTTTAACTAGGTTTTCCTTTCTGTTTAACCAAGTAGCAATTTAGAAGTCTAATGAGGACATTTTAAATTTGTACTTCTCATTACCGTGCTAAAGTTATTTACTTATCTAATTAATTTTACAGCTATAACCATAGTATTGCATGATGGATGTGATGTAAACATTTGGGGACTTTCAAATGTAAAAAAAAAAAATGCTCAGTATCGCTAAACTGTTCCGGTGTTTCAGTACCTACCAAATTGCGAAGGTCTAAGTCACACGCCATTGGCTAGACAATCAATATATCTCTGATAGCAGTGGGACAACCTGCACGGCACGGTTGCCTTTCTCACGTCATTTCCCCTGGGATCTCATTTGTGCTTTACATATTTGATGTTCCTGTAGGCTGTTTCTGGCCTCTCAACAACAACTGGCATGGACATGTGGCGATAACTGTAGTGTTTCACAGCAATTAATGTGAGGACAGCTTTCTTTAAAAAATCGTTGTTTGCAGTTAGCAAACCTTCCCAAACCATCAATAGTCAGAATTCATAATCCTATTTTTAAAGAATAAAAATACATGTCCAAGAAGCCCAGCTCTACAGCAAAGCCCTACTGTGCTGAACATTCAGTAGAGAAGTCTGAGTAATTATGACAGTAATGGAAACTGAGAAGGCTTTTCTCATCTTTTAAAATATGTATGATGATGATGATGATGATGATGATGTTACTTGAAACAGTTACAGAGCGAGAGAGAGGAAAACCAAGAGAGTGCACTTCTAGCCGCTGGTTTACTGCCCAAGTGGCTGCCTGTGACAAGAGCTGAGCATGTCTGACCTTCTGGGCTGTCGTGTGGATGCAGGGCCTAAACCACCGCTGCTTGCCCAGGTTGTTAGCAGGCAGCTGGATAAGACGTGGAGCAGCCAGGACTAGAACTGGTGTTCATACGGGAGCTGATATCGCAGACTGAGGATTAACAGGCCACTCCCCTGTGCCGGCCCTTCTCTTCTTGATAAAATAGCAGAAGTAACATTGTTTTCAAGGTGTTAATTTCATTAATCAATTTTCCATTTCTTGTTTATAAGGCAGGACCAAATATTGCTTCATTGTCTGATGCAGAGGAAAATAAAAACAAGGGAACTTTAAAAAGTCTGTAGAAAGATCAATTTGAAGCCTCATATAGTTTTTTTTCATAATAGGCAAATTAATTATACCAATAAATTCATTGATAAACTAACTCCAAAAATCCAAGTACTCTCAAGTTTGGATCTTTTTATTTGAGATAATGGTGAAGAATCAAAATTCAAGTAATTTCTCATAGGTGAGCAGAAAAATGTCTTTGTTGATGTTTTATTATCTGCTCAGCTGTAGGGAATAATAAAATCAGTGAATAACACTGGTGGGCTGAATAAGTTAGTGATCTTCTGGAAGGTACAAACCATCAGAATGATCGGCTTAAGCCTAGCAAAAGCCTAGCTCACACGGTCTAATTTATAGTAATTAGCTTGGCCCTTCCCCGTGGACTTCTCCAAATGATTGCAGTAAAGTCCAGCTAAAAACTGTGCAAACATATAGTCCTAGAATAATGGTCTTTCACATTATGAACTCTGCAAACAAAAGCATCCTACTCTCCAGGGGATATTATATAATAGAGTTTTTAAATAACATATATAGTGTCTGGGGGAGCAATAGGTGTAATTTTCAGTCAATGAGCAAACAAAAGTGAGAAGAGATGTGTTTTCCAATAATAGGATTGACTTGCTCAGCCAAACCCAGGCAAGGGGAAGCGCAAGGGTAGTTTAAGGGAAAGAGGTCAGCCTCAGGGGAAGACAGCATTCTGTTTCTGCGAACCTTTCCTCAGATGGCCCCATCAATCAGTCACATCATTACACGTACACAACCAAAACTCAAGGGAAAGTTGTCACACCAAATATCAGGCTTTGGTTTGTGACACTTGGAATTAATCGCGAGAACCAAGGACTTAAAGAGCAGGAGGCTGGGATGGGTCCTCACTCTGGTCTTGTGCCAGACCTGAAGCACCATAACCACCCACGCGCATGTGCAGGAGTTGGTGACATCTGCACTGTGGAGACACGCTTAGAGCTGAACTGAAACTGGAGGTGACGCGACCCACCAGCAAATCCTTTCTGTTGCATTACAGAGCAGGCTTGGCAACTACCCGGGGCTGAGCAGTGCATCGGGGAGAGTTTCAACCAAAGTGGGTATTTATCCTCAGTGGACTGAGACATGTGCATCCCTCCAGAGTCCTCTGCTGAAATCCTCCTTCTCAGTGTCGGGGCATTCAGAGTGGAACCTCTTGAGGGGGATTTGGGCTTGACTATTGGTGAGATGAAAGAGCTGGGAGATTTGTGTCCTGGTAAGGAGATGAAGGGACCAGAGATGATATGAAACCCGGAGCAGGCTCTCACCAGACACTAGATCTGACATCCTTTAAAAATGTTTATTTATGGACCCAGCACAGTGGCTAAAGTCCTGGCCTTGCATGCACCTGGATCCCAGATGGACACTGGTTCTAATCCCAGTGGCCTTGCTTCCCATCCACCTCCCTGCTTGTGGCCTGGGAAATTAGTTGAGGACAGCCCAAAGCCTTGGGACCCTGCACCCGCATGGGAGACCTGGAGGAAGCTCCTGACTCCTGGCTTCTGGCTTTTGATTGGCTCAGCTGTGGCTGTTGCAGCCACTTGGGGAGTGAATCATTGGATGGAAGATCTTCCGCTCTGTCTCTCTTCCTCCCTCTATATCTGACTTTTCAATAAAAATAAAGACATCTTTATTTGTTTTTATATGAAAGAGAGTGGGAAGTTGTGAGTGTGAGAGAGAGAGATATCTTCCATCCACTGATTCATTTCTCAGATGTTTGCAATTGCTGGGGCTGGGCTAGGGCAAAGCTGGGAGATCTGGGCTTCCCATGTGGCAGCCTGGGACCAAACATTTGCGTCATCCTGCATTCTTCTGCTGGTTACATAAAGCAGGAAATTGCTACAGAAACAGAGCAGCTGGGTCTGGACTGGTCATGGTAGTTAGATCAGGGTCAGGGAAGTCTAGAAGCAGGGACTCAGTTCAGTTTCACCTGAGTGGCCGGCAGGGACCCATTCACTCCTGCTTCCTGGAGGGCTCAGTAACAAGAAGCTGGATTGAAGCTGCTGGTAGGACTTGACCCTAGGTGCTCTCTATGGATGCAGATGTGTCCTAACTGCTGTGCCCAAGCCCACTCCTAGAAAAATACTTCAAAACAATCCCTGGCATATGTCAACAGTTAAGGCACAGAACAGTTTTAGGAGGAGTGTGCAGAGAAATCTTCAGTACCCTAGTGAGGAGTAATTTATGGTCGTGTCCTAGGAGAAATCCACCATGGGGGGGCACAGGGAGGGGTTGGGGGAATCCCAGAGCCTATGAAACTGTATTATACAATCAAATGTAATTAAAAAACAGCAATCCCTGGCTGTGGAGACAAGATGGAGGCATAAGGGGCCTACAGGTTTGGAATGATGGAGAATCATTAGCCAGGATGAAGCACCAGGGGCAGATTTCAGCAAAAGATAGAGGTCAGGCTGATGGCAGAGGGGTACCTGGAGACCCCTGGACACAGGGAAGCCATGGCAATGGTAGAGTGGTGTTGCAGTGAACAGATAACCCAGCAGCAGCAGCCGGCAAGCAGAGATTCAAACTCCAGCAGCAGGCAGAGCTCCAGTGGCTACCAGCAGCAGCCATGCTGCAAAGGGAGTTCTCCAGGAGCTTGGGAGGGAAATGCAGGCAAAGAACTGCCCATCTTGCTGATTTGACTAAACCATGAGCACAGAAGGGGCAGCGCAGGAACAGGGTGGATCTCTCAGCCCAGCCCAGCCCAGCCCAGCCCAGCCCCAAACAGCACCAGTGCCTCATTGGATGCCAGTCGTGTAGTGAGGCAGAGAGTGTGTATCTGGAGAGATGGCCAGGAGCAGGCTCATTTCTGGCTCAGTGCACAACGCTGGTTCCACAGGGAAAGCAATGCCAACTTTGCATCCTGCAGGTTCCACACATAGTGGGTCTATGTGGTGCCCTGGTCTGACAGCCAGCTGCCCCAGAACTTCACCAGCATCATGTCAGGGTAGCAAGGGATGAGGGGACGGGAGGAGCAATGGCAAGCTACACATGTGCTAAAACAGGAACGATCAGGTGCCATTTTCACAGGACAAGAAGCTGTGGACTGGAGAGACAACAGCGAGCTGTGCAAGCGCAAAACTAGGAGCAAAATTACTTCCAAATCTGCATTGCAGTGATCCTGTAGAGAAAACGGTTCCAATGTGGCATTCTGCAGATTCCACCCAAAATAGGTTTGAGTGGCATCAGAACTAATGGCCAGCAGGTGTCGGCAAGATCAGCACCCAGAACTGACATCCCAGTTATTTAGGACAGCTGGTGTTCCCATAATCTGGGGCACTGCTTGAACTGGAAGTGAGAGAAAGACTATATAGACAATGGTGTGGCCACAGCATTGGATCACAGGAGGTGGAGAATGGTGAGCCAGTAGCTGGGGCTACTTGGGAGCCTGTAGTGGAAGTCTAGCACAAGAATCCAGGTCTGAAACCCAATAGCGGGAGAAAAAGCTTTTGACAAAATCCAACACCACTTCATGCTAAAAGTCCTAATCAAGGTAGGTATAGAAGGAACAATCCACAACATAATCAAAACAATATATTAAAAACCCAACACCAGCATCATACTGAATGAAGAAAAACTGGAACCCTTCCCACTGAGATCTGGAACAAGACAAGGATGTTTGCTATCACCACTGCTATTCAACATGGTTCTAGAGGTACTTGCAGAGGCCATAAGACAAGAAAAATAAATCAAAGGAAATCAAATGGGAAATGAAGAAGTCAAGCTTTCACTATTTGCAGATGACACGATCCTTTACGTAGAAAAACAAAGAGACTCAATACAGAGACTGCTAGAACTTATACAAGAGTTTGGTAGAGTGGCAGGGTACAAAATAAATGAACAAAAATCAACAGCCATAGTGTATGCAAACAGCCCCAAGATGGAAAAAGATTTAACCAGCAAGATACCATTGAAAATAACAGAGAAGAAAATGAACTACCTAGGAATAAACCTAACCAAATATGTAGGAGACCTTTTTGAAGAAAACTACAAAAAACTTAAAAAAGAAATTGAGGAAGACCTCAAAAGATGGAGAAACATACCACGCTCCTGGATAGGCAAAATCAGTATCATTAAAATGTCCATACTACCAAAAACAATATATACATTCAAGGCAATCCCAATCAAATTACCCAAAACGTTCTTCATTGAACTGGAAAAAATGATACAAAGGTTCATTTGGAAACAGAAGAAACCACGAATAGCTAGAGCCATTCTGAAGAATAGGAAGTTAACAGGGAGAATCGCAATGCCGGACATCTGGACATACTATAGGGCAGTGGTTATCAAAACAGCCTGGTACTGGCACAAAGATAGAGAGGAAGATCAATGGAGCCAACTAGAAGCAATAGAAGGGAACCCACACAGATACAGCCAAATAATCTTTGACAAAACAAAACAAAACAAAACAAAAAAACAGATGACAATCCAGGTAAATGGGAAGGTCTCTTCTATAAATGCTGCTGGGACAACTGGTTGATAGCCTGCAGAAACAAGAAGATAGACCCACACCTTTCACCATACACTAAGATCAAATCTAAATGGATAACAGACCTAAACCTACAACCAGAAACCTTCAAACTTTTGGAAGAAAATGTTGGAAACTCCTGCAAGATTTAGGTGTAGGCCCTGACTTCCTAAAAAAAACCACCGAAAGCAATAGCAATCAAGACCAAAATAAACAAATGGGATTACATCAAATTAAGAAGCTTCTGTACAGCAAAGGAAACAATCACCAAAGTAGAAAAGCAACCCACAGAATGGGAGAAGATCTTTGCACACTACATAGGTGATAGCGGGCTAATCTCCAGAATATACCAAGATCTCCAGAACAACCAAAATGTATCTAGTAATGGTGAATTTTTGGAGGAATATGAAATTTTATACAAATTATAAAACTTTAGAGAAACATAAGACACTTCAAAACTAAAATGAAGGGGGGAATGGGAGGAGGGAAGAGGGGAGAAAGTTGGTGAGGGAGGATAAGGAAGTGAAGGAGACGCGGTAGGAAAATACTCCGCCTGACTTGCAGACACATCCTCCTGACACACACACTGGTGGGAGGTGGAGTCTGTGATAGCTCCGCCCAGGAGAGCGGCAGGGGCGCTCTCAGCCGGCGCAGCCTTCTGTGGTCTAGTCAACGTCATAAAACAATTTTACTATCCTGAAGTATCTTCTGCACTTCACTTGTTTTATCGTCCTACATCTGTTTTCTGGAAATCACGGCAAGTCAAAGCAATCTTTTTACAGTCTTAATACTTTTAAAAATATTTTCCAGTGTCATATAATTAGGATCAGAGCATAAGTGGTTGGCTGTTTTGGCTTAACATTGTGCATTTAAAATTCATTCATGCTTTTCCATTATTTTATGGCTCACAATTTTGTTTTTTAATTGTGATAAGTTACACATGACTTAAAACTTACGATTTTGAACATAATTAAGTGTACAGTTTAGGGGTATTTTGTATATTCACAGTTCAGTGCAAGCTTCAGTCCTGCCAGTTTCTGTAACTGCATCTTACGCAGCATAAAGTCTTTAGCAGTTAAACACTCGCAAACCATTTTCTCCCCAGTCCCAGTTGCTGGAGAGCACCATTTGTCCTTCTGTTCTTGTGCTTGTTTTCTATGGTTTACACAATTTTTTGGTTCGTATCTTAATGAAAATTCTTGGTATATAGAGTGGAAATGATAAAAGCTCAGAATTATTTGAAGTATTGTTGTTGCACTGGTATCTTTTTTCGCTCGTGAGGTGTACTTACGCATCCAGGGCCTCTGCTGTGAAGGTTCCCCTCCGTCCCTACTCTGAAGTTCAAGGTCTCTTACTTCCTGGGGCCCTAAGAGCAGAGGAATGGCGGAGTTCCTGAGAGCCCCGAGCTTCTGTTTCTATAGACTTGACAGAGCAGTCCTGATGGAGTGAAAAGCATTCTAAGTCAAATCTCTGTCTCCTAGATTCAGAAATGACAAGGTGTCTTCATTCAGGAAGGGCAAGTACGTCAGGCTTAGCTTGTTTAAAAAAATTTTTTATTTAATTGGTTGTTGTTATTATTTTCCATGATACAGCTTTATAAGTGTACAGATTCCCCTTCCCCCTCGTCTCTCTTGTCCGCTATTCTCACCCTCCATTGTGTTTCCCCATCTTATTACAATAGTATGGTTCTTTGGCAATAATCACAGCCCACCATTTTGCTATTTCCGTGTATCATGGCATTGTAGGCACTGGCAGTGGTGCAAAAACTAGTATCATACTGTCAAGGTATATTTGCGTTTCATTGGGATTCCTCCTTTTATTCATGTGTAGAGATGCTTGCTGCAACACATCCTCATTTCCCGATACACTAGTCTCCATTACACAGTTCCTTTATGAGAGTAATTGTATATACATGTTTACCTATCTATTCGTTTTGTGTCATGCATAAAGATTGCCTGATTTCTGAGAAAACATTTTTGTCCTCTAGAAACTGGCCTATTTCACGGAGTGTAATGGTCTCCAGTTGGAACTGTTTTATTATAAATGGTAGAATTTCCCGTGTTTACTGGTTGAGTAGCATTCCACGGAGCAGATATACGATGGTTTCCTTATCTATTCCTCTTTCAGTGGGCATCTGCATTGCTTCCATACTTTTGCTCTTGTGGATTTTGCTGCTGTGAATACTGTGTTGGATGTCGCATTCTTATATGCCAATTTCACTTGCTTTGAATGTATTCCTAGGAGTGGGATAGCTGGTTCATATGGCAGATCAATTCTCAGTTGCCTTAGCACTCTTGGCACTGACTTCCATAGTGACTGCATCAGTCTGCACTCCCTGCAGTGGTGAGGTAAGGTACCTTTTCACCACATCCACATCAGCAGGTGTTGTTAGTGGAGTTCCGTATATACACCAATCTCAATTTGGTTTTTATTGCATTTCCCTAATAGCTAGGGAGCCTGCGCATTTTTCATATGCCTTATTAGCCATTTGAATTTGTTCTTTTTGAAAAATGCCTGCTCATTTCTTTTGCCTATTTCTTCATAGGGTGTTTTGTTTTGCTGTCATTGAGTTTCTAAAACTCTTTGTGAATCTTACGTTAGTCCTCTATCTTGCACATAGTGTGCAAGTATTTTGTCCCATTGTGATGGTTGCTTCTTCATTTTGTTGATAATTTCCTTGGCTCTACAGAAGCTTCCCATTTGGATGTAGCCCCCTTTGTTTATTCTGGTTGCCTGTGCTTTGGGTGATTTTCTAAGAAGTCTTTACCAATGCCTATATCTTGGAGAGTACTTCCTGTGTTTTACTCCAACTAGTTTGATGGTTTCGGGGTGCAGATTCAGGTTCTTGATCCATTTAGAACTGAGTTTTGTATAAGGAGACAGGTGGAGATTTTGCTTCTTAACCTCTGCAGGCTGCTATCCAGTTGTCCCAGCAGCATTTGTTGAAGAGGTCAGGCTTTTCCCCTGGATTATTTTCAGTTGGCTGTGCACATGTGGGCTTACTTATGGGGTTTCTGCTTTATCTCATTGATTTTCTCTGTTTCTGTACCAGCATCAGACTGTTCTGATTATAATTGTAGTATTTAGTATCTCTTGAGGTCTGGAATTGTGATCCCTCCAGCTTTGGGGTAGTTTTGGCTTTTCATGGTCTCTTGTGTCTCCAGATGAATCTGTGTATCTTTTCTATTTATAAGAATGTTGTTGATATTTGGATTAGAATTACATTGAATCTGTATGTTACTTTAAGTTATATACATATATATTTTGATGATGATTCTGCTGCTCCAAGAACATGATAAATTTCTCCATCTTTTTTTTTTAAAGATTTATTCATTTTATTACAGCCAGATATACACAGAGGAGGAGAGACAGAGAGGAAGATCTTCCATCCGATGATTCACACCCCAAGTCAGCCGCAACGGGCTGGTGCGCGCCGATCCGAAGCCGGGAACCTGGAACCTCTTCCGGGTCTCCCACGCGGGTGCAGGGTCCCAATGCATTGGGCCGTCCTCTCCTGCTTTCCCAGGCCACAAGCAGGGAGCTGGATGGGAAGTGGAGCTGCCGGGATTAGAACCGGTGCCCATATGGGATCCCGGGGCTTTCAAGGCGAGGACTCTAGCCGCTAGGCCATGCTGCCGGGCCCAAATTTCTCCATCTTTTAATGTCTTCTGTTTCATTTTAAAATGTTATGTAATTTTTATCATAGAGGTCTTCCACATCTTTACTTAGGTTTGTCCATTTGAGATTCTTATCCAGTATTTTAAAGGGAACTGTTTTTATAAGTTCTTAACCAGCCATGGAGTTACTTGTGTATGAGGGCCATTGATTTATGTTCATTTATTTTGTACCCTGCTATGCATCAAACTCTATTTGCGAGTTCCAGTGGTCTCTTTATTGAGTCTTTTGGTTCTTCTATGTATAAATAATGTCATCTGTGATCAAGGATAATTTTAATTCCTCTTTTACAGTTTGAATTCCTTTCATTATTTTTTACTTAGTAGCTCTAGTGAGGACTTCCAACACTATGTTGAATAGTATTGGTGAAAGTGACATCCTTGCCTTGTTCCAGATTTTAGTGTTAAGTTTCCAGTCTTTTCCTGCTCAGTACAATGTTGGCATTGAGGTTTTCATAAATTGCTTTGATTATGTTCTGGAATATCCCTTCTATTCCTACCTTGCTTAAGGTTTTTAGCATGAAGTGATGTTGAGTTGATCAACTTTCTTCTCTGCATCTATTGAGATGATTGCAAGATTTTTATTCTTCAATTTGTTGAGGTGGTGTAGCACATTATTGGTTTGCATATGTTTAACCATCCTTGCATGCCTGGGATGAATTCACCTGTTTCTGGAGAATGATCTGTCTGATGTGTTATTGAATTCTGTCGGCTTGTTTTTGAGGATCTTTGCATCTGTGTTCATCAGAGATATCTGTCTGTGGGTTTCTTTCTCTATTGTATCTGTCTGGCTTTGGTGTTAAGGTGAGATTGGCTTCGTAGAAAGAGTTTGTAAGGACTACATCCATTTGTGTTGTTTTGATTAGCTTGTGGAGGGTTGGGGGTAAGTTCTTGCATGTTTGGAAGAATTCAGCAGTGAAGCCATTCAGTCCTAGGTTTTTCTTTGTGGGGAGAGTTTAACTACTCATTCAGTTTCTGACCTGGTGATAGGTCTATTTAAATTTTTAATTACTTCATGATCCAATTTTGGTAAGTTGTATGTATTCAGAAATCTATTCTCCCTTATTTTTGGACTCTAGCTTTTCCTGGCCTGGTTTAGAATTGTTCAAGAAATACGTACATATTATTTCATTAAAGTTAGGCTGTGTTAAAAATAAAAATTAGTAACCAGGTAGGTAGATAATCTGATTGAGTTTGTGTTTTTTTGGTAAGATTTATTTATTTTTATTTGAAAGGTCAGTTTACAGAGAGAAGAAAACAGAAAGAAAGAAACATTTTCCATCCAATGGTTCACTTCACAAATGACCACAACTTGCAGAGCTAATCCACATCAGAACTGGTGCCCACATGGGGTGTGGTGCTTGGAGGTGGACTGCCAGCCAAGGATTTCTGTTCTGTTTTCAGTTTCCCCCAGTTCTGTAAATTCCACTTGTGTGGTCGAGGCTGTGATTTTCTATTGTCTGTCATGCATGTCAGTTTAACACAAATATAGCAAATTTTAAAATAATCACAGATCATTGATCTACAGTAGTTTATCATCTATTTCAATTTGGAAAAGATATAAAGCAACATTTGATAAACCCATACTCACAGCATTATGAATACACATAGGCATGTCTTTCATTTTGTTTTTATTATGATTTAAAAAATATTAAGAGTGGCCAGCATTGTGCTATAGCAACTAAATCTGTTGCCTAAAACTGCACATTCCATATGGTCACAAGTTGATGTACCAGCTGCTGCACTTCTGATCCAGCTGCTTGCTAATGGCCTGGGAAAAGCAGTGCAAGAGAATCCAAGTGTTTGAGCCCCTGCTACCCATCTGGGAGATTCAGATAGAGCTCCTGGGTTAGTGCTGGCCATTGTGGCCAGATGGGAAGTGACCAGCTTGTGAAAAGTCTCTCTCTCTCTCTCCCTCCTGTCTACCTCCCGCTCTCTCTGCAACCCATTGAAATAAACAAATACATAAATCTTAAATAAAGATTTTAATGCCTCACTTCCAATTGCCAGATTTTCTAGGTTCTTAGTAGCATACTATGTAGCTTTCAGAATACATTTTTGTTGAATGAAATAATTGCAATCAGATCGCAAACTTTGCATATTCTAAAACAAAAATTCTTGTTACAATGGGAATTTACCCTGAGCTTTAACATGCATAGGTGAAATCTGCTTTTCATTTTACTAATATGCATTGAAACAGCGTTCAATTTCCTCTTTTGATGTCGTAACAATGTACTTCAAGATTGAAGATCTTGGCTACATTTATCAGATGAGAAAATTAGGATGCTTACCAATAAAGGGAAATATTTAGGTTGTATCTATAAATACAATTTACATTTATCACTGTTACATTATTAACCCAGGAAGTACCTAAATTGTTCTTGTAGTACTATTATTTCAATTACTACAAAAGTTGAGGTGTTCTAAAGAGGACATGCCGGTTTTCAACAAAGCTTTCCTTAAGGATGTGTCCGGAACCATCAGTCACCAGTTCTTGCTGGTTTGGGTTCAGATGATGTTGTCTGTGAAGACAATAAATTGTTAACACTGTAGAGAAGACTAACAGAATAATTTACAGAATAATTCAGCAGAAACTCAAATCCTAAGTTCACAGAGATTTCAAGATGAAATGTATCCTATAGTAAAAGAAAAAAAATCTAATTAACCTGCCTGTTGCATTTCATAGCAAACTGAGCTTTGCTTTGGTATCTCGGCTTTGAAAGCAAAACCCTGGTAAACTCAATATCTAGATTCTGCATGACTTTTCATTAAACAAGCAGATCTCTAATTCTAGCTTCTTTTATTCAGTGACTACATTTATTTCAAATCTTCTTAGAAATATTTTGAAATGATGCAATCACATCAAGAAATAAAAATGTTTTCATTATACTCATTTCCCCTTGGATACTAGTGGCATGCATTCTTAGTTCTTCTTGCCGTATAGTTTCACAGTCCCACTGTTTGCAAATCTTGTTGATCTTTCAATTTGCAGTGTATTTTAGATGCGCTTGCCTGAATCACCTGAGCAAATTACAGCCAAAAGAAAAATAGCACCCGTCACTGTGTCTGGTCTTAACTGCCGTAATCTTTAACTTTCTTGTCAATGGAATTCTTGTTCTCCTTTAGTTCCGATAGTTATTTGTTCAGGATAATCCACTTTATATTGTTAATATAAAGCAAAATGAATATGACCTTTTTATTACATATTCCACCAGTATAAACCATGGTGACTACATTGTTTACATTCTTGGAAACAGACCTGAAAGCCAACAAGGACCCTGATTGCAAATAAAAATCACACTCTATTAATCACTCAAAGTGTTACACAAATGTTTTTCTGCTGATTTCCTTGAAGAAAAGCAGTATGATCAGTAGATCAATAGAGGTAAACAAAGCCCATCATTTAACCTTTTTAAAGTACTAGTCTGTTCTTGTTACTTCAGTCTCATATTCAACCTTATTTGTTAACCAGTGCTATTTCTGATTCCTTATAGCAGTGCATTCCTTGAGGTTAAGGTAGAAACTCAGATTCATACTTGTGGGGTGAATGATATGTTTTCATTAATCTGTATCTCAAGCATATCTTCCAAACCTAACAAATGATTTGGAGTTGTGTGCCAAATGATACCATTGTTTTATTGTTGGGAGGAGGGACTGTAGTTAATCATATTGTGTTGAAAATTTCCAGGAGAGTTGCCCTGATGGTGCTCAACTCTTTCTCTCTCTCACACACATACACAGAGAGGGAGAGATAGAGAAGAAATGTTTGTGAGGTAAAGAATATGCTAGTTAGCTTGATTGTGGTACTCATTCCACAGTGCCAACACATATAAAAATATTAAGGATGTTTCAAAAATTTGTGGAAGAATGGAATCAAAAAATTAGTCTGCTACAAAAAATTTCAAGTCCATGTACAGTTTTCCTATGGTATGATTTTTTAGGAACTTTTGACACCTTGTTATATAAATGAATTTCTATATATGTATATTTAAGCATTTATTTTATTTTATTTTTATCTGAAAGGCAGTGCTACAGAGAGGAGAAATCATGAGAGAAGACTTCCATCATCTGGTTTACTCACCAGATGGTTGCACAGCCAAAAATGGGCTAATGAGAGGTCAGGAGCCAGGAAATGACTCTGCTCTCCCACACAGGTGCAGGGGCCCCTCCTCCACTGCTTTCCCAGGCAATAAGCAGGGAGCTGGATCAAAACTGGAACAGGTGGAACATGAACCAGCTGCCATATGGATGCCAGCATGGCAGGTAGAAGCTTAGCCTGCTAATCATGGTGCTGGCCCCAGATTTCAAATTATTTTCACACCAAAATTAATTTGTCTTTCAATTCAAATACCCATGAAACTTCGGAAATATCTTGATGTAGTATATATGCACAGTGTTTCATTGTTAAATATATATCAGTATAGCTGGACAAAAGAATACTCAAAATGAGTGACAAAAAAGTGATCATTTAGGTAGAGACAAAAGCTTGCTTTGTTAAAATCCAAATTCAGCAGGTCCGGCCTGATGGCTTAGTGGCTAAATCTTAGTCTTGCATACCCCAGGATCTGAAGCGGGTGCTGATTCGTGTCCTGGTTGCTCCACTTCCCATTCAGCTTCCTGCTTGTGACCTAGGAAGGCAGTAGAGGAAGGCCTAAGGCTTTGGGTTCTGCATGGCAGACCCAGAGGAAGTTCCTGGCTTCAGTTCAGCTCAGCTTCAGCTGTTGTGGCAACTAGGGAACCAGCAACGGCTGGTGCTGTGCCGATCCGAAGCCAGGAACCTGGAACCTGTTCCGGGTCTCCCATGCGGGTGCAGGGTCCCAAGGCTTTGGGCCATTCTTGACTGCTTTCCCAGGCCACAGGCAGGGAGCTGGATTGGGAAGTGGAGCTGCCGGGATTAGAACCAGTACCCATATGGGATCCCGGGGCATGTTGAAGACGAGGACTTTAGCCACTACGCCATTGCACTGGGCCCTACATGTACTTATTCTTAAAATTTCTTTTCTTCCTTGGTCTCAGTGACATTGAACTTTGTGATTATAATTGCCCTTACAATAGTAACTTTCAGTTCATTGTGTTCTACTCTGTGCAGCTGACATGGTGTTGCTCTCCCAAGATGCTCCATCAACCTAAACTTAGTCCTTGTATCAGTGCTTGAATTGGTACTTCTGGCACTTTATTCTTTTACACATTACAGCATTCATTGAGTAATCAAGTATGCCAAAATTCTCAGCTTCCACAAAAGGCGTGGTCTGGAAACTCCATTCATAAGCTTTGAAGTGCTTACTGAATATTTCCTGGTAAAATGTGCATTTTCAAGTTCAGCATGTCTCAAACCAAACCCTTCATTTCCTCCTCCTCCATGTTACATCTTGATCATCCTTATGTTTTCCTGGAATCCTGGGGATGTTGTACTGTTTGTTTAGAAGGAACTGTCGCTTGTAGGCTGATTCTGTTCTTAGTGCTTTCTGATCCCTAGGCTGTGGCAGTGGGACCGATTAAATACCACTGCTTTGTAAGTGTGTTGCTATCTATTCAGCTTCCTAAATCAGAAACTCTCTCTGCTCAATAATCAGTGAATCATCAGGCTCCTTTATTTCCTGTATTTAACTGTTTCCAGTTTTCAGAATCGTTCACTTAAAAATACTGCGGTATTGTATGGTTTCCTTCCAAATCATCCTCAACAGCATTAGTAAAATTTCCTTCTTGAGTGAAAAGCTGATCATATCTCCTAGTCACCAGCAGATCCTGTCAAATTCCTTAACTTGGTTCCAGGGACTTTTTGGGTCCTGATTTCAGCCAATATCTCCCGCCTTGGGTCTTCCAAATTCTATCTGCATTTACAATAAATGGCCAAATATCAACTTATCTCTGATACATCTTCAGTGTTCCCTGTTGTTCATATTTTGTTCGACATTGTCAGGAACACTTATTTTTTGTCTTCCTATTTGATTTCATTAAAATTCCACCTAAACATTTCTTCTCAGAAAGGTAAGGCAAGCCTTCTCTCTTTGTCTTCAGTTATATATTCCGCCTACATTCTTTTTATAGCATCCATATGCATGATGACTGTTCAATTGTATTAGCCATGCAACCTCTTAAAAACACTGTAGAAATGAATAAGCCATTCCTATTGCATGACCCTGTAAAATAACACATTCTATTATGATTACCATTTGTGGTTCCTAGAGGAAATTCTGTTCAGGCCTGTTCACCACCATTTACGACAATGTAAGGACTTTGGGGCTGATGATGGTCAGGGAACCTGCATGTCTTGATGGTTTATAATCTCCATGGGGATGTTGAAAATGAAATGACAGTCCCAAACACCTGCTGCTTCAATGTGAGAAGTTGTGCCTTTTAAGAAACAAAGATATATCTATATAAAATCCTTCAATTGGTGTGGAGAGGTTTTTAGCTTGTATACACCGGAAAAAGCTACACTGTACAAGTTTGGAGCAAAAATCATCATCCGGTTTATGGCAGTTTTATAGGAAATAATGCATTTAAAATATTTAATTAATTTTCTTTTAATTATTACAGGGTGGAGGTGTTGCTTCTAATGGTGCTTCATTCCCAGATAGCCACAATGGGCAGAACTTGGCTTGTTCAAATATGGGAGCCAGAGGCTTCTTCCAGGTCTCTCATGGGTGCAGCTGCCCAAGGCCTTGTTCCACCCTCCACTGCTTTCCCACTTGCAGGGAGCTGGCTAGGAAGTAGAGCAGCCAGAATTAGAACTGGCACCTATATGGGATGTCAGTATCTGCAGGTAAGGGATTAAGTCCAAGTAGTACCTTTTGTTGCATTATTCTGTATTTCTGTGGGCCAAGAACCAGAGCCAGGATTAATGCGATTTCCTTTGTTTAGGTAAGAGACGCTTAGTAGGCTGACAACAAAGCAAGTGATGTTGAGATAATTTCACACCCGGGATCTGAGCCTCTGGTTTTTAGCGTATACCTCTGTAGCTGCTTTCTGTCATCCGTAGTGGTGAGACATGAACTGTACTGACTTTGCTCATCGCTGTTCATGAAGCCAACAGTTGGACCTTCTGGATTTCAAGTACCGAGTCCTTTTCCTTGTGAGCAGCATGCAGGGTGGGAGGACAGTATTTGCAGTCAGATAGTCTGGTGTTGTTGGAAACACTCATTTCAGAAGTTATGAAATTGAGCTTTTTCTGCAATATAATATTGATTTATTTTTATTTGAAAGTGAGACTTGCACTGTGCCCTTCTGCTCCTATGCCCTGTCCAGCACCTTCTCCCCTCCTCCACAGACACAGTTGGTGGGGAGAGAGGATTCATATCTTATTTGAGGTCTTGCTGACTCTGCCGCCATGGGTTGGAGGGAAAGTTGTGAGTAGAACAAACGTTAGGAATGGAGGATGTGTCCACAGATCATAAGTCATTTTGTGTTTTCACAAATTTTAGTAAAGATTCTCAAAAACTTGGGCCCGGAAGCGTGGCCTAGCGGCTAAAGTCCTCGCCTTGAACGCCCCGGGATCCCATATGGGCACTGGTTCTAATCCCGGCAGCTCCACTTCCCGTCCAGCTCCCTGCTTGTGACCTGGGAAAGCAGTTGAGGACGGCCCAATGCTTTGGGACCCTGCACCCGCGTGGGAGACCCGGAAGAGGTTCCTGGTTCCCGGCTTTGGATTGGCACAGCACCGGCCCGTTGCAGCTCACTTGGGGAGTGAAGCATCGGATGGAAGATCTTCCTCTCTGTCTTTCCTCCTCTCTGTATATCCGGCTTTCCAATAATAATAAAAAAAATCTTAAAAAAAAAGATTCTCAAAAACTTGCAAGAATGAATTTTTTATTATTCAGTCATCAAATTGTATGTATTTTGTAGTGTGTGTGGTGGGTATGTAAATAATACACACGTACATATTTCTCACTGGACACATTCATCTTCAGTGTATTGTTTTCAGAGTTTTTCACATTGACAAATGGTGGTTAAAACTGGACATTTTGGCTCTCTTGAAATCCTTGGACAGCCCTGGTATATCCAGCTTGTCCTGTTATGTTTGAGTCCTCACATTCTGCTTGTTGTCTCACTCTTTGTCTTCAAAGGAGCTCCCATATGGAGTTAAAAGGAATGAGGAGAGAGGGGGAAATAAAGGGAGAATGGAGGGAGAAGCACAAGAGAGGGAGGCGGAAAGGGGAGGAGGGATCGATTATCCTTGGGAAACTGTAAGCAGTGTGCTTTGGGAAGCAAACCTGAGCCTGGAAGAAGTTGTGACTTTGGGATTCCTATGTTGAGATTTCCTGATTCTGAAACAGAGCCTTGGATCAGCAAGGGAGTTTGTTAGGACCGCCGGGACCAGGCTTCAGCAGCAAGAAGCAGTAGAAATAGAGGATGAATTAGGTTAAATTTCATAACTATTGGACATTTAGAAAGTTAGAAAATATACCTCTTTTGTATCTGGTAAAAACTAGGGGAATTATATAAGGTATCCTTAAATCTTTTTATTAGGACTGTATGGCAACCTGGGTAATTACATCAGAAGCTAAATAAAACAGACTACGTCATGACCCAATGCACTGAAAACAAATAGACAGAGCAACATCCATATCACCTCTGCTTATCAGAGCAAATCCATTTTCCTGTGCAAACAAATAAGAAAGCAATTTCAATAAGCTCTATAGCCAATGAAACAAGTTGCCTTTCAAGTAAGAGATACAACTTTCATACATATGATAAGGTGGGAAATATAGCATGACGACATGATACACATCACACTGCTAGATAATGTAATAGAGAGGCTGATGGAAATAACTGTGCTAAGTAGGAGGTGGTAGAAATTGCAGGAAGGATCCACTTCCACCCCAGGACACGAGGATGTTTACATATGGTAAGAAACACGTTGTTGTGCAGGCTTCTTGTTCATTGGAGAGCGAGCCTGCCTCTGAAAAGACAGTTCATTTTGCGATTGTTAAAGATTAGAGCAGTAAAGTCTTACAGTAGAGGCCAGGCGTGCTAGCAGGCCTACACTAGGAAAACAAATGACTGCTAATATGTGTGTTCAAACAGATTCCGTCAGCAGACTCAGAAACAGCCAAAAGTTGTCTCTGGGGGAAATGTAGCAAGAATTTGAACACTTTTGGCTTTTCTAATCTCATTGCATTAAAAATTAAGAATAAAAGCCTCTTTCAAATGTATTTAAAGTCTAATGAGAATGACTTTTAAACTACTTTTATCATAGCCTAACTTTTTTCCTCTAATTTTATAGCCTTATTTTGTGTGTGTGCTGGAATAGTACAAAGTGTCATGTAGGACTAAATCTTCCGGATTGGATTACTCTCAGAAAGATATTTTTACATTGGTATGAAAAACCGTGTGTTAGAGCAAGTCCCATGAATTCTGAGGTTAGCCACATCCCAAAGACCTGTGTTTTCTGTCAGTTTTTCTGGATAAAGGAGAAGCTAATGAGTGAACAGTTGAATTTGCACAAAGTAAAAACATAAAAAGGTTGTGTCCAGGATGCCCCTTTGTTTATGATGGTGAGTGGACAGAAAGTCACGCGAGTGTGGTTGTACGTGCACCGTGGTCATTTTCTGAGCAAACCAACACCATCAGGGCCGCCTCTGCTGGGGTAGGGTTAGAGACACAGCTCTCTCCATGGAACATTCCCCCTGAGCTAAGCGTTGACAAATTTGGTTGAAGTACCAGTTAAAGAATTTTATTGAAGCAATTCCAAGGACTGCCAGCTGTTTGGAAAGAGTGCCCTAGGACAATGCAAACATTCCAGGCAGTGTAGAAGCTCAGCTGAGGAATTGGGATTTTTATTATACTTGTTTTATGAAAAGTATCTATTTAAAAATTAAATGGAAGTTTTAATAAATAGGAGCTATGGATAGTCATGGGGAGACAATGGTAACTTTTAGAATATTAAGAGAGGGAGAGAGAAGTAAAAGAAGCTGCTTCCAGTAACTTAGAGTTTAATTTGTGAATTATGAAGGTTTATATAGTCATGTAAAAATAATGTGACACGACCTACACTTTTCTATTGCTAAATTATTTATTATTCATTACCACTTGATACCCTGTATGACTTAATTGCATTCTTTTTCGCCTTTAAGCAACTTGCCTGGTGTTTACATAAATGTGGAGGGTATACAGCAGTGTGTGTGCATCTCAATTTAGCTGTATGATCCCCTTCAAATCACTGAAAGACCAAGGCTTTAAAGAGAGAAAAAATAATTAATGGTTAACAAAATATAGTAGTTAGGTGGCTCAGCGATGCCATGTTGAAATAAAGGCCTCTCTCAAATGATGTCATGATATTATCCTGGACTGTGCCAATCTGCTGTCCTTCACTGGTTCACAGATGGCATTTTAAGTAGTTATTATAGAGTTTTCTGTTTGTTTTTGTTTCTCATTTTTCTGTGTTGAAGTTTTACTTGTGGAGCTGTGAAGTTACTGCTGGATAAGACCCTCTAACACCTTATAGCACCTGATTATTTAGATCTCATATAAAGGTTTACATATTTTCTCACTTAGTTGGAGTTTCCAAAAAGAATGAATTTCACGTGTTAGGCCTGGAAGGGTGTTTAGGCAACTTAAAAAGAGACAAAAACAATTAAATGCCTTCTTTTAGAGCTTAAATTTATGAACTTCTAATTTGTAGGATAGCCCATTGAAGTTTATAGTTTGCAAAGACTGAATTTTGCTTATAAGTAGAAAGAAATTTTTAAGTAAGGATAAAGCATGGTTTGATTAGTGAAGATAATGATTTCTCATCCCATCAGCAATAACAGTGACCATAATAACACACACTTCATCCAGCCTCTTATAATGAGTCTGTAAGGTTCTCATCCCGTCTAAAATCTTGTAGCTCTTTCTGTTATCTCAAATTTGCTGCATTTCTATAGAAATGATTCTCTAATTGCTGCATAAATGTACATTTTAAGCTTAACATCAACTCAAACAGCTCCTAAACGCTATTGATATTCAGGCTGGTATCTAATGCACGGCAAGACGGCAAAAATATATCTTGAGACTTAGAACATTCCCCGCGTACTTACTTCTATAAATTTATAATCTCAAGCAATTATTGAGTCAGAGCTATTTAATTCTTGCTTCTCTTCTTGGATGTGTTCCTTCTACAGGAGTCTGAACTCCTAAAAATATTCTACTCAGGGCAATTAGTGCAACAGATACATACCTTCAAATACTTACCATTAAAAATGCCTTTAGCTGACTTAAATGAGGCTCCATTGCATTTATTTAGCTAAATAATTACCAGGACTTTTCTAAAGATAAACTCAAGTTGTATAACAAGACAACTCTAAAAGGTCCCAAGTAACTCTGAGAGCTCACATTTTCTTCTTGCTAGATTAATGGGCTAGTGCATTCTGAAAATATATAAAACTGTAATTCACTACTGCATTTCACCAAGTTGTCCTCATTATCAATGGTTACACAATTATAAATACAGTTAGAATATACATTGGAATGCAGACTTGTGTGTATGTGTAAAATGTATGTACCTAACATAATTGATGTGCAGGTTAGTCACACTAATAATCATGCTATTTGTCCCCATAGGTTTCCTGTATTTCTGGTGGGTGATATATAAAGTCATGATGGGATCGTGTATGTGAAAATTCCAGTTTATTCTACACCAGTGTTCATTTTACTGTTTGAACAGTATACATTTCAAGTACTTGATGCATTGAAGATATGATATCATTAAACAATGTTTATGTCTCTATGTTTATATATATAAAATCAGGCATTTACATATGAACATATATTTTTAAATTTGAAAACCAGAGTCACGGAGAGGAAGGGTGAGAGAGGAGTGAAGGAAGAAGGGGGAAGAAGGAGGGGAAAGAGAGGAACAAAGGGCAGGATCCATATCTGGCAGTTCGCTCCCCAAACGGCTGGGTCGCACCACGTCAAAGCCGAGAACTGGGAGCTTCTTCTGGGTCTTCTATGCGAGTGACAGGGGCCTGAGCACCTGGGCTTTCCTCTGTGGCCCTCCTAGGTCCCCAGCAGGGAGCTGGATTGGAAGCAGAGCAGTCAGGGCACAAAGTGGTGCCCGTATAGGATGCTGATTTAGGAAGTGTTTGCTTAACTTGCTGTATCATCATGGCAGCCCTAATATACTAAAGATGAAATAAATTCTGATCAGATCAAATCATTTTAGTATTTTTATTATTCCTCCTTTATGAAAAATATTTTAAATTTTCCTTGACAGTCAGCCTTCCAAGCAACAATCTATGGCTGCTAGCCAATGCTCAACTGACCGCACTGAGTCTCAGACAATCCCAATGCACGCTTTGTCATCAAGACCACCATTCATTCTCATTCGCATTTTTTTAACTTAAGTTCCACTTGTAAGTTCTTAATTTATGTAACTGTGTTTAATTTTCTACTTAAATAGTAGAAAAGTGATTTTTTTCCATTTATTTCCAGAACATGGCTCCCTGTTTCCTGTGCCTACCTGCTCTTTATATGAGAGTGCTGCAGGAAGCTTGGCACTTTTCTTACATGCCACCCAGAAATTCACCTGCATTTATGGTTTTGATTAGCATGCATGAGTGGGTAGCTGACAATTTCTTTATTAGCAAGTAGAATCTTGCCTTTTCTTTAGTGTTAAGCAAACCCCATTATCTCAGAGTTTCACCCAGTGAAGGTTTATTCTGCACAGATTAGCCAGGGAGTCAGCTTTCTTTGTGGTCACTAAAGGAACTGATGAATTACACACGGTCTCTTAAAGCGCCTTTGCAGAAGTGGCATGCATTGCTGTTTCTGACATTTTATGGCCATGACCTTACCTTTCAACAAGGGAACTCAGGAATACAACCCCACATGAGAAAAGGTGGAGTATCTGTAAATAGATTGAACCTCTTACTATCCCTCAACCTCTCTCTCCAGCTTAGAATTTAAGACTTTTATGTTCCTGTGTCTATTGGAACTGTTGGAAACCAACAGTCATACTCTTAGATGAATTTGAGACATATGCCTGAAAATGAGGCTCTTATCTTTTCACTCACAATTGAACAGCCCCTTTTTATTTCCCATCTCAGTGAATGGCATTGATTGCCTCCCTAGTTGCTCAAGTTGAAAGCTAAGAATTCAACCTTGACATTGCTATCAGAATGATCTGTCTAAAATTAACTGTCTTGTGTAAAGTCCTGTACCAGACACATCCTGTAAATGAAAAAAAGAAAAAGCAGAACCCAAAAATGTGTTAGTGATGCCAAGGGCTTTTTGTGATCTTGTTTTAGTTATCATAGAAGAGATTAGACTCACAAGCACGCAATTTTGAAATGTATATTGTTGGCAAATTTAGCTCTGAATTTTAAATCTCAAAAATCTCTCACATTAAATGTTGTCCTGGATTGGAAGGCTTGAAAACCCTCTCTGAGGCAGTCTCGACCTGCTGGACTTCACAGACTCCGTGTGTGCCACTTTCTCTGACTCCAAACCCACACATCTATTCTAAGGGCCCACTACACACTTCATTTCCTCTCTCATACTTGTTCAATTATGTATCCGTTTGTTCAGTGTAGGAATTTACTGGATGCCTATTATAAAAATGATTTTTATGTTCATAGAAAAACAGGCAAAAGCACTCTGGGCTTGGAGTGAAAACACTCAGCAAGCAGAACAACAGCAGGGTTACATGCTGTGGTACCTAAGGAAATGAAGGAGACAAGTGATGGGGAGTGTGGTTACGTGCTGTGGTACCTAAGGAAATGAAGGAGACAAGTGATGGGGAGTGCCTGGTGGTGGTCGGCTGTACTCTGTGAGGAGGACTAGTGCTAAGCCGCCTTGAGAAGGCTTTTGTTCAACTAACGATGGCATGAAGATCCAACTTGGTATTAAAGAACGGTTATGAGCAGGAAAGGATTTGGTATGATGAAGGAACAAAATGGAGGGCTTGGAGAAGCTGCTGTAGTGAGCAGGAGGTCTTCAGGATGCCTCTTGGGTGATCAGCAAAGAGAGATTAGCAAAATCTTGTAAGTCAGAGTGAGCTTCATCTTAAGAACAGTGGGAAGGCATTTGAAAGGACGGAGCTAGAAGAGGGGTTTTGGGAAGGTAGGAATGATCTGATCTGAGATTTCTTTGCAAAGCTTAAACTGTATGTTTTGTGGTGACCTGGTAGCAGAAGGTAAATGGAGAGTGGAGACTGTCTGGGAATTGATTGTGGTGTTTCTGGGACCATAACAATGTGTGTAACATAATTCTCACATATGAACATCCCACCTAGTGACAGGGCATGGGGTTCCTGTGTCTTCCTCTTGTAAAGAGAACCTTATGGAGCGGGATGTGAACAACCCTAAGGTTTAACTAATTTTGTCTTGGGTGAAAGTCCCTAGATATTTGTAAAGTGTTGCATACTAAAGAGAAAGAAAGGACTGGAAAGGAGTGAACAGTATTGACACGGGACGCATATGATAATGATATGACTGTTTTCATATAGCTACTCATTAATTGTAAGTTACAGACAATTTGGAAGAACTGCTTGTTCAGTTTTGAGGGAGAGGATTTCAAGACGCTATGAATTTACTTATGACATGGTTATTGGATAACTTTACAAGGCTTACAGTTTTCTTCTGAGAGACAGAGCAAATGAGAAAGAACAGAGGGGCATGTAGGAGGGTTGAATATATGAAAAACTTTTGGAATAGAGTCACATGCCCCACTAATTTCTTAGTAGTGCATTTAGCAATTCATGAATTTGAAACCTGATCTCTCCCACTTTTCCTTTTCTCTTTCTTGTTATCTCCCTCTCCTTGCCTGTCTTACCTTTTCCTGTTTATCCTCTCCCTGCTTCCTTCCCTCGTATGTTCTTCACATATAGTAATGTCAAATTGTTTTGATTAATTTTTATATATGATCTTATTGAGATGCTCACTAGATTGATGTAAAAAGATCAGAATTGAGGAGAAATGACTTTTTTTTTTAAATTTTTTTTATTAATTATTATGCATTATGTGACAGTTTCATATGCTCTGGGAATCCCCCCACCCCTCCCCACACCCCTCCCCCCTGGTGGATTCCTCCACCTTGATGCAGTATTACAGTTCAAATTCCATCAAGATTCTTTCCTTGCAAACATATACCCAGCATAGAGTCCAGCTACTCATTGTCCAGATGGGTTGAACAGTTTGTTGGGGAGACCATTTCTGGTCCAAAGTCAGAGCTGGTAGCATATCATCCCAGTCAATTAAGACTCTCAATATAACATTAACAGCAATTTGTAACATTATGGAATTGACAAGGTTTTGCGTAACCAGTATGTTAAAAAAAACAAAATAAAACAACAACAACAAAAAAAAGAAGCAAGTTCTTAACCACAACCTATGATTATCTCATTGACATTTCAATTTTAGTTCATACACAGGACCAGCTGCTATATACCTTAAAATGGCTATAAGGTACCATTCAGCTGTCTCGTGTCTATTTCATTTTAGTATTTAGCCATTTGTTGTGTTGAAGTATAATTTTGCTGATCTTGGCAGATTTTAGGATAATCTAGACTGGCTTGTAACTCTAACAAGACATTTGTCAGCAGTTAAGGTGCAGAACATTTTTTTGGGGGGGGGTGTGCAGGAAGGTCCCCAACACCATGGTAAGGAGTGACTAATCTTTGTGTCCTACCCAGCGAGGCATTAGCCAATCCATGCCAGCTCTTTCCTGTCAGATTTCAAGCTCTACTTTTTGTTGTTTGTCTATTTATTTTAGGTTTTTTTAGTTTGTATGATTGTTTGCTATGAGGGGTTTTCGGAGCAATCCCAATGGTCATTGCGAGGGAGGGTGGGGGTCCAGAGGTGGAGCCAGGCTCGAACCAGAGAAAGCTCTCCTCCCTGGTCCAGAAGGACGTTTATTGTTCTTCTGTTTCTGCGGACCGCTCAGGGCTTCTGGTTGTCTTTCCGATGACGTTGGTTTCTGCGCGGTAGTGTTTGGACTTCTTCCATCCCCTGCGGGAGCTCCGGTTAAGGGTGGGTGACCTCAGAGTACTCGGCCTCCGAGGGCATCCAATTCCCTGTGGCCTCCTTGGCAGTTGGGATATAGTCCTTGTTGCTCGTATTAACAGTTTGTGGTGAAGGTCTGGGAGTCTTCATGGTTGGGATCCAGGCTTTCTCCTTGCCATCTGCTCTACCCTGGAGTGCCCCCCTGCTCCACGCACATGACCTCCTGTTAAGAGGTTGTCAGGATCGCACCCGATTCCCCCCTCATGCATTGGTATAGTAGTTTTACTATTGTTTAGTGCTGCTTTGAGTCTGTTGTCTATGAATTACCAGATTTGATCATGATAGGCTATATTATACTTTTTCCTCACTCTTTTTATGGTCCTGAAAGATTTCCCTGCACTCCCCCCATTACGGATTAACATAACGTATTGAGGGTATAGTAGGTTTTACAGTTTTTCGATGTATATCTTAAGTATTCTGACATTAATTGTTGGTTTATAGATTATATCGCATTATCTTATTGTATTGGATACAGGTTGTTAGAGATTGCAATAATATTACAATATACAGGTACTATCAGGTTGTCATCTTTTCATCTCAGATTAAGGCAAACATGTGATATTTAACCTTTTGGGATTGGTTCATTTCTCTTAGCATGATGGATTCCAGTCGGGCCCATTTGTCCACAAAGAACTGCATTTCGTTTTTTTTAATAGCTGAGTAGTATTCCATAGAGTAGATGAACCATAGCTTCCTTATCCAGTCCTCTATTGATGGGCATTTTGGCTGCTTCCAGGTTTTTGCGATTGTAGATTGTGCTGCTATGAACATTGACGTGCATGTTGGTTTCTTGAGTAGGAGATGTTTTGGATATATCCCTAGGAGTGCTATTGCTGGATCATATGGCATGTTGATTTTCAGTTGTTTGAGTATTCGCCAAACTGATTCCCATAGAGGCTGTACCAATCTGCAGTCCCACCAGCAGTGGAGAAGGGTTCCCTTTTCCCCACATCCTCGCCAACAAGTGTTGGTGGTATTACGTATGTGTGCCATCCTTACTGGAGTTAGGTGGTACCTCAAGGTTGTCTTCATTTGGATTTCCCTTATTGCCAGGGAGCTTGAGCATTTTTTCATATGCTTGTTTGCCATTTGGGTTTGTTCCTTTGTGAAATGTCTGCCCATTTCCTGTGCCCATTTCTTGAGTGGCTTGTTTGTTTTGACATTTTGGTTGTTTTGTAGTTCTTTGTATATTCTGGAAATTAGCCCTCTGTCACCTATGTCGTGCGCAAAGATCTTCTCCCATTCTGTGGGTTGCTTTTTTACTTTGTTGATTGTTTCTCTAGCTGTACAGAAGCTTCTTAGTTTGATGAGGTCCCATTTGTTTATTTTGGTCTCGATTTCTACTGCATTTGGAGTCTTTTTTAGGAAGTGAGGGCCTACTCCTAAGTGTTGCAGTGTGTTTCCAACATTTTCTTCCAACAGTTTCAAGGTTTCTGGATGTAGGTTTAGGTCTTTTATCCATTTAGATTTGATCTTAGTGTATGGTGAGAGATGTGGGTCTATCTTTTTGTTTCTGCAGGCTATCAACCAGTTGTCCCAACAGCATTTATTGAACAGACCTTCCCATTTGCTTGGATTGTTGTCTGTCTTTTTGTCAAAGATTAATTGACTGTATCTATGTGGATTACTGTCTGGTGATTCTATTCTGCTCCATTGATCTTCCTCTCTATCTTTGTGCCAGTACCACGCTGTTTTGATAACCACTGCCCTATAGTATGTCCAGAGGTCTGGAACTGTGATTCCCCCTGCTAACTTCCTGTTCTTCAGGATGGTTCTGGCTATTCGTGGTTTTTTGTGCTTCCAGATGAACTTTTGGATCATTGTTTCCAGTTCCATGAAGAATGTTTTGGGCAGTTTGATTGGAATTGTGTTGAATGTATATATCGCCTTTGGCAATATAGACATTTTAATGATATTGATTTTACCTATCCAGGAGCATGGGATGTTACTCCATCTTTTGAGGTCTTCTTCAATTTCTTTTTTAAGTGGTTTGTAGTTTTCCTCAAATAGGTCTCCTACATTTTTGGTTAGGTTAATTCCCAGATACTTCATACTTTTCTCTGTTATTTTGAATGGTATTTTGCTGCTTAGATCTTTTTCCAACTTGGGGTTGTTTGCATACACTATGGCTGTTGATTTCTGTTCATTAATTTTGTACCCTGCCACACTACCAAACTCTCGTATAAGTTCTAGGAGTCTCTGTGTTGAGCCTCTTGGCTCTTCTATGTAAAGAATCATGTCATCTGCGTATAGTGAAAGCTTGACTTCTTCATTTCCAATTTGGATTCCTTTGATTTCTTTTTCTTGTCTTATGGCCTCAGCAAGTACCTCTAGGACTATGTTGAATAGCAGTGGAGAAAGTGGACATCCCTGTCTTGTTCTAGTTCTTAGTGGGAAGGGTTCCAGTTTTTCTCCATTCAGTATGATGCTGGCGTTGGGTTTTTCATATATTGCTTTGATTATGTTGTGGATTTTTCCATCTATGCCTACTTTGGTTAGGGTTTTTAGCAGGAAGTGGTGTTGGATTTTGTCAAAAGCTTTTTCAGCGTCTATTGATACTATCATGTGATTCTTGTTTTTCAGTTTTTGGATGTGGTGTATCACATTTATGGATTTCCTTATGTTGAACCATCCCTGCATTCCAGGGATGAATCCTACTTGATCCGGATGAATGATCTGTCGGATGATTTTTTGAATTCTATTGGCTAGGATTTTGTTGAGTATCTTAGCATCAATGTTCATCAGAGAGATAGGTCTGTAGTTTTCTTTCTCTGTAGGATCTCTGTCTGGTTTTGGGATTAAGGTAATGTTGGCTTCATAGAATGAGTTTGGAAGGGTCGCTTCCTTTTCTATTATATTGAAGAGTTTGTAGAGGATTGGGGTTAGTTCTGTTCGGAATGTTTTGTAGAATTCTGTAGTGAAGCCGTCTGGACCTGGGCTTTTCTTTGTTGGGAGTTCTTTAATCACTGATTCAATCTCTGCTTCAGTTATGGGCTTGTTCAGGTCATTTGTTGCCTCTGGGCTAAGTTTTGGCAGGTTGTATAAATCTAAGAACTTTTCCATTTCTTGATGGTCATCTGATTTGTTGGAGTACAGTGCTTTGTAGTAATTTCTAATTATGTTCTTAATGGTTGCAATGTCTGTTGTTATGTTGCCTTTGTCATCTTTGATGCTGTTAATTCTTGCTTTCTCTTGTTTTTTCTTTGTCAGTCGGGCCAACGGGGTGTCTATTTTGTTTATCTTTTCAAAAAACCAGCTTTTTGATTCATTGATTTTGTGTATGGTTTTTTTTATTTCTATATGGTTGATTTCCTCCCTTGTTTTGATGATTTCTTGTTTCTTGTTGTGTGTGGGGCTCATCTGCTGTTGCTTCTCCAATTCCTGGAGGTGTGTGTTTAGTTCCTGTATTTGGCGTCTCTCTTGGGCCTTGACATGAGCTCCAATTGCGATGAATTTACCCCGTAGCACTGCTTTGGCTGTGTCCCACAAGTTTTGGAATGTTGTGTCAGAGTTTTCATTGGTTTCCATAAATTTTTTGATCTCATCTTTAATTTCTTCTCTGACCCATTGTTCGTTCAATAGCATATTGTTCAACCTCCAAGAATTTCTGTATTTCCTTGGGCATTTTGAATTGCTGATTTCCAGTTTCATTCCGTGGTGGTCTGAGAGGGTACATTGTATGATTCCTATCTTTTTGAAGTTACTTAGATTTGCTTTGTGTCCTATCATGTGGTCGATCCTGGAGAAGGTGCCATGTACTGCTGAAAAAAATGTATAATCTGTGGCCTTAGGATAAAAAGTTCTATAAATGTCAACCAAGTCCAGTTGTTCTATTGTTTGTATTAGCTCTGTTGTTTCTTTGTTGAGTTTTTGTTTTGTTGATCTGTCTATTGTTGTTAGTGGGGTGTTAAGGTCACCCACTACTATTGTGTGCATATCTATGTCTCCCCTTAAGTCTGTAAGTAATTGCTTCACGTAGCTAGGCGCATTGGGATTTGGTGCATATATGTTCACGATGGTAATTGCTTCCTGATGGATCAATCCTTTCACCAATATATAATGTCCTTCTCTGTCCTTTTTGATGTGTGTAAGCTTGAAGTCTATATCATCTGAAATTAGGACAGCTACCCCAGCCCTTTTTTCTCGTCCATTGGCGTGAAATATCTGTTTCCATCCCTTCACTTTAAATTTCTTAGAGGCTTTTCTGGTTAGATGTGTCTCTTGTAGGCAACAGAAAGTTGGATCTTGTTTGATGATCCATTCCGTTAATCTGTGCCTTTTGATTGGTGAGTTCAGGCCATTTGTGTTAAGAGTCAATATTGAGATGCTGCGATTTTGCCCTGCCATACATATGTGTCTTTGTGGGTGTTGGTAACTGTGTAATTACCCCTCCTTGTGTGGGCTTTAGTGGGGAGATCTTCCTGTTTGCCATCTTTGCTTGTGGTTTGCCCCTGTTTTTTCTGTGTTTAGCACATTTCTAAGGAGATTTTGAAGAGTTGGTTTTGTGCTGGCATATTCTTCAAGTTTCTCTTTGCTATGGAAGTATCTGATTTCGTTCTCGAATATAAATGAGATCTTTGCTGGGTACATTAATCTTGGTTGACAGTTGTTCTGTTTCAGGATTTGGAAGATCTTTGTCCATTCTCTCCTTGCTTGTAGGGTCTCTTCAGAGAAGTCAGCAGTGATCCTGATTGGTTTTCCCCGGAATGTGATCTTTTCTCTGCTTCGTACTTGTCTTAGGATTCTTTCTTTGTCTTCGTTGGAGTGGAACTTGAGCACCATATGTCTGGGTGAAGATCGCTTTGGGTCATATCTGCTGGGAGTCCTCTGACCATCCTGGATTTGGGCTGGGTTCATGTTCCAAGTGTTTTGGAAGTTTTCCTGTATAATTTCGTTGAGCACCGTTTGCATTCCTGATTCTCTTTCTGCTCCTTCGGGCAGTCCCATAATTCTGATATTAGATTTTCTTAGGTTGTCTTTCATCTCCTGAATGGTCTTATTGGCTTTGTTCAGGCTTGTTTCTAGCTGTTTAATGAGCTGGGTGTGTTCATTTTGTGTGTCTTCGGTTTCAGAGATCCTCTCTTCTGCTGTATTTATTCTGTTGCTTAGGCTCTCAAGTTTGTGCTCTAAGTCAAGGATTTTGTTTTTGACTTGCTGAATTTCTGTGACTATGTGGTTCTTGAATTCCTTGAAGTCTTCCCAGTTTTTCTCATTGTCTCTGACAGCTTTTAACATTATTTTTTTAAATTCCTTGTCTGGTAGAGCTTCCATGTCTTCTTCTCGTGTCTCCGAAATAGATATTGGCTTTTGGTCTTTTTTTGGTGAGGTACTGGCTCTCTCGTCTGGATCATTGCCTTTTCTGAAGTTTCTTCTCATTGCGTTATTGTTTCTTGTTGATTTCAGGGATGTATTCTCTGATTTGTTTATCTACAGTTTCTGGTCTTTGTGCAGTAGTTTGGAGTAGGTGTGAGTTTGCTGCTTCCTTTAGGTTTACTTTTGAAGGAGAATTTCTTTGAGTTCTATTGGAGATGTTTGGTGCAGGGGGGATAGCTATATCAACCCCTGAATGTCTATAACCCTCTGCAGCTTGGTTTCTGTAAGGTCTGTTGGTTAGACCTTTCGTCCTGTGTGCGTTTTCAGGGGTAGGGCTTAGTAGCAGTATTTTGTAGCTTCAGGGCTCCTTGTCTGTAGTTTTGGGGTGGATTTGGAAGACCCCTAGCGCCCCTCAGGCCTGTGGGGGAGTATGTGTCAGGCCGTCGGTAGCTCTAGCTATGTGTATCTGGGCCACTGTTTCAGGGCCTGCAGTTGTGGAGCTGCCCAACCCTGGCCTGATGTGAAACTCAGATGCTGGTGTGCTGAGGGGTTTGCCCAGAGGGATTCCTCAGAGGACTGCTGTTGTTGTGCTGGGGCAGTTTTCCTAGGGGGATCCCTCAGAGGAACCGAAGCAGCACTCCCGCCGCAGGCGCGCACACACCTCCTCTGTGGGACCTCAGGCATTCAGCAGTGAGAAGCTGCAGGCGCGCACACCGGAAGTTGCTGTTGCACCGAGTGGTTTTACTGAGGCAGCTCCCTCAGAGGAACTGAAGCAGCACTCCCCGTTGCAGGCGCTCGCTGCTGGCGCCCGCCGCTGGTGCCCGCCTTTGTGAGGCCACAGGCATTCAGCAGTGAGAAGCTGTGCTGGCGCACCCCAGAAGTTGTTGCTGCACCGAGGGGTTTTACCGAGGCAGATCCCTCAGAGGAACTGAAGCAGCACTCCCTGCCGCAAGTGCTCGCTGCTGGCGCCCGCCGCCGGTGTCAGCCTCTGTGGGGCCACAGGCATTCAGCAGTGAGAAGCTGTGCTGGCTTGCACCCCAGTTGCTGTTGTTGTGCTGGGGTAGTTTTCCTAGGGGGATCCCTCAGAGGAACCGAAGCAGCACTCCCGCCGCAGGCGCACACTGCTGGCGGCCTCCTCTGTGGGGCCTCAGGCATTCAGCAGTAAGAAGCTGCAGGCGTGCACACCAGAAGTTGCTGCTGCCCTGAGGGGTTTTACCGAGGCAGATCCCTCAGAGGAACTGAAGCAGCACTCCCCGTTGCAGGCACTCGCTGCTGGCGCCCGCCGCTGGTACCCGCCTTTGTGAGGCCACGGGCTTTCAGCAGTGAGAGGCTGTGCTGGCGCACCCCAGAAGTTGTTGTACTATGTGGTCTGCCCAACTATGTCCAGTAGAGAGAGTTAAGCTGCGCAAGTCTCCTGCACCTTACCACTGGGGAACCTGTAGGAGCTCTCCGCCCTGGCTCCCACACAAGTTGGAACGTTCAATTCTCGCACAGCCTCAGACTGGGAGAATTCTGGGGGGCAGGGGGCACTGAGCAGGGACAGTCTCAGTATAGTTCTCTCAGGGAGCGAAAAGCCCGAAAATCTTTTTTTTTTTTTTTCACCTCTGGCGCACTCCACCTCTCTGGGTTCCTGTGCGTCCCAGCGCCACAAAGTCGCCAAGCTAGGTGCCTCCAGGAGCCCGTGTTGCTGTCTCCAGCTGCCCTGGGTCCTCTGGGCTTCCCGCTGTTGCGCCCCCTTCCCGGGATGACTCACCACGTTTTAACCGGGTCTTTGTGTTTCCTGCGTTCCTTCTCTGGATTTCTTCCGAACCATGTGTTTCTTCTTGGATGCTCGATGTCCAGGGAGCTTCTGGCACTCCTTCCTGTGGTTCCTCAGTCCGCAGATCTCTCTCCAGCCGCGCCCTGTCTCTCCTTCAGCGCCTCCCTTTCTATGCCCGTCCTCCCAGGTCGGCCATCTTCTCTCCCTCCGAGAAATGACTTTTCAAGCATTAGTGTAAATATGAAATAAAACTGAGAGATGTGGCAAAATAGGTCAGAAGGGAAGACTATCAGGGTGTTTAGTGAAGCGGATTCATTGGATTGACAAGAAGTCCTGCTGTGTGACAGCCATGCCCTGTAAGTCTTCAATGGAGTAGATTGTGTCATGATTATCACATCTTTGACATACCAGCACTAAAATATTTGTTGAATTAAATGTGGAGATAAGGGGGTAGATAAGCCTGCCTCTTCTGATTTGAATTTTAAAGAAAGTTAAAATAATTTGAAAAATAAAGTTCCAGGTAATAGCCTGGTGTTTGAGAGAAAAAGCAAAATAGAAATTCAGTCACAGGCACAAAATAAGATAATATTCGTGTTGAAGTTTAAAGTTAGAATCACAAATTAGGGAATAATTCATTGAGGTAAAAATCAAATTTTAATGAAACAGAGTCAAACTGACAGTAAAGGAAATAAATAAAAGACAATGAAACCTTCAATTGGTAAACAACAAATGTGGGCTGTATCACTCCATTTTGTCTTGCTAGTAACATGACCACGTGAGTTTTAAGGATAAGAAATGTGTTTTGGTTCACATTTCTGGAGGGCGAAGGTCAAAATGCCGTGTCTGTGGGTGGCTCCGTGCTGGCAGAAGTGGGCGTCCCTTGGGATGAGCCTGCTTGTATCTTCTGGTTTGTTTTGCTCCTTATAAAGCCAGCAGGACTCAATCAGGGGCTCTGTCCTAAAGACTTATTCTGTAGCTAATCACCGCCTACTTCTCAACAACACAGATATGTTGCAATATCGCTCTCACCCACTTGGTACCTCACAGTGAGGATGGCATTTTTGAAAGATTTATTTGTTTTTGTTTGAAAGGCAGAGAGAAGGGAGAGATACTCCCTGTGTTGGTTCACTCCCCAAATGGCTGCAGTAGCTGGAGATGGGCCTCTCCGAAATTGAAAGCGAGGAGTTTCTTCTGTGTCTCTCACGTGAATCTAGGGTCCCGAGGCCTTAAGGCATCCTTCCCTGCTTTCTCACTCAGTAGGGAGCTGGATTGGAAGTGGAGCAGCCAGGACATGAAATAGTGCTCATACAGAACGCTAGCCTGCAAGTGGAGGATCAGCTTGCCATGCCAATATACTGGTTCTTTTCTTTTCTTTTCTTTTCTTTTCTTTTCTTTTCTTTTCTTTTCTTTTCTTTTCTTTTCTTTTCTTTTCTTTTCTTTTTTCTTTTCTTTCTTTCCTTCCTTCCTTCTTTATTTCTTTTCTTTTCTTTCTTTCTTTCTTTCTTTCTTTCTTTCTTTCTTTCTTTCTTTCTTTCTTTCTTTCTTTCTTTCTTTCTTCTTTCAGATTTATTTTTATTAGAAAGGCAAATTCACAGACTGAAGGAGAGACAGAAGAATCTTCCATTTGCTGGTTCACTCCCCAAGTGATGGCAATGGCTAGAGCTGAGCTGATCCAAAGCCAGTAGCCAGGAGCTTCCCGTGTGGCTCCCATGTGTGTGCAAAGTCCAAAGGCTTCGGGCCATGCTCTGTGCTTTTCTAGGCCACCAGCAGAGAGCCTGATGGGAAGTGAAGCAGTTGGAAAATGAACTGCTGCCCACATGGGTAAGGATTTAGCCACTGAGCCCTGAGGTTAAAATTTGAATACTTGATGCCTTGCAAGGACTCTCACACCATAACAAAATGTCTCAGGACAAGGAAAATGAGTGAAAAGTTAATTGCTGAAAAGCTCAGAGCATTGTAAAAGAAAAATCCTCTAAATCTGATGAACGGTATTACCTAGACACCCCAAACTTCCAGGAAAAATGAAGATAAGTGAGTTTTGACACGTGAAATGGTATGACTTCACTGAGGAGGTGTCCAAAGGTCTCCTGAGCCAAATGATACCACTTCTCATTCATGTGTGAGCTAATAAAGGAGCTAGCATCATGAATTTGAGTTTTTGAGGTTGAAAGACACATTTAAAGTTTTTTTTATGTTTATGTTTTAAAAATTTCTAGGTGTTGTAGCATTAGTAGCCTTTATCAAAGTGTTGCGAAAGGATTCCTTGTTTTAGTGAGCCTGATCCTTATGCCTTTCTGCTGGTTCAATTTGTTTTTTATTTTCTCTACTCTCAGAAGTTGTTAGCCTTTGTGTTAGTTTTCCAGGGAGCAGGCTTCTGTGACAGAAAAAGGGCAAAAGCATTTGAACTAAGCATTTAGTAAGCTGGATGATGTATTTTTTTCAGGAGGCAATTGCAAGAGATAAAGGGTCCAATTCATTACACAGTGCTTGCACATGTGATTGGAATTATATACCTTTTCAGCATTAAGAATTATCGTATCCATTGTGGGTTTTATGTCTTAATTAAAGGAAGAACGTAATACAATTCAGGTAATTATCATATTTTCTTAGTATGTGTTTAAAGAACAAGTCACTTAAGAATCTTACTCACTGGCAGAGACACTTGCAGTCTGTGTACATAAGCACAGAGACAGAGTTTACTTAGAATAACTTGGTCACTCTGGCTTTCTGTCCTGTGAGCGATGTATGTCGGTCATTTAAACTTATTGATTTGAAATTTCTTCTAATTTGCTTAGTGAATGAATGCAGGACTCTTTGATGAGTGAATAAATGCAATTTGGTAATAACACACTATAATTTCTCTAATTATGAGCATATTTACTTCAAAAACTTAGGAGGGTATGGATCCTGTATCACTTCAGTCCTACCACTCACCCACAGATAATGCCTTTTGATCACATATTTTTCCTTCTAAAGATTATTTCTTAATTTCCATATAGGTCCCATTAATCTTAAAATGCTTGAAAGGCAGATTTAGAGACAGAGGGAGAGAGAGAAATGCACCATTTGCTGAGCCACCCTCCAGATGGCTGGAACACCAGGCCAGCTGAAGCCAGGATCTTGGAACCGGAAAGGTGACGCCAATAGCCATGGTTCTTCCAGATGCTTTAGTAAGGACCTGTGTGGGATCTCGAGTGGCCAGGGCCCAAACCTGCACTTAACTGGGATGCTGGCATTGCAGATAGCAGCATTAATCTGCTGTGCCCAGGTTCGGGCCCCAGTGCAATTAACCTTGATTAAACAGCCTTTTACTTTCCGACTTTCTGGTTTCTCTGTAACAATTGGTTATTTAACGATATTTGAAAAAAATAATTTTGGTTTGATGATTGCATTGTTATTGCTTTGCATGGCTTCGGTGTTCTATTGTTGAGCTTTTCATTTCTGTTCTGTTCCATAAATCCTGCTAACACAATAGCTTCATATACAAAGCTCCTGACCTTGTATAATGGAACTCACTTTTCTGTTTCCAGGGCCAGAAACAGACTGAGGTCAGTTTCAATGAAAACCAACAGAAGGGAATTGTAAGCAGGATAGTTTGGTGAGTCACCAAATGCAACACCGATCTAGCCTGGCAGGGTTGGCACCCTGGCAGCTCCTGTCATCTTCCTCTGTGTCTCACTCTTTACATGTTTGCATTTTAGCTTGCTTCTCTCTTCCCTCTGCTTCCCTTTAGAGTGTGGAATGCAGCGGCCACAGCTGCTGTTGTCTTCATGTGTTTAATCATCAGTGAGACGTTCACACCACTCAAAAATCCAGTGAGGGTGCCCTGGGTTCTGCTTGAGTTGACTCACCTTTTCTGATGTGTTAATTGTAGGTTCATCTCTGCTTCTCTATCGTGCACACACTGAGTATACACACACACACACACACACACACACACACAGAGTAGTTCAAAACAGTTCAGAAATATACTGTTTTTGGTCATTCTGAAATTCATCGTGTAGAAATGTTGGATGAGTACATTTTTAAAATGAATGTAATTGTGAGTAGAGTCATGTTACTTAGCAATCATGATAAGGATATCAGTAGCCTACTGTGTCTGTGTGTGTACTGTGTGTGAAGCACTGTTTTGTGTGGTCTAGCAAACAAACAAACCTCTGAATTGGAAGTCACATCTCTTTTCATGATCCTGGCAGCCTAGAAATGGATGAAAACAGAAAGGCGTTTTCATTCCTTTCACGCATTAGCGGAAATCTGAGCAGGATTTACTTGAAGTTAATGTTAGTCTTTATCCAACTCCACCCAGTGTGTTCTTTTACGTGTTCGGCAGTGCCTTCTCCCCTTGTTGCTGCTGTGACTCTGGTGTCCTTCACTGTGGGGGAAGATGGGATGTTCTCATTGGACTAGTACTTGAGCCCCCAGGGATCAGGAAAGGGGTTTGTGAAACTAGTGTCAAGCCTCAGGAAGGAAACCTGACCAGGTTCGTGGGGCTAGTGCTAGAAGAGCTGGATTAAGTATCAAAACCCAGCCTTGGAAACCTCAACCTCATATTCAAGTCACATGTGCATGGACATTGATGAATCAATGCTGTGGACACAGAATATTATGGGGAAAGAGGTTTCAACTGAGCATCTTTAAAAGATAATTCATTTCAGATTCTACCAACCAGTTATATGACCTTAAGCGAGTGTCTTAAATTATCTCCATGCTAAATTCTTGATCATATGATAAGGATCATTGTATCTACCTTAAAAATCTTGTAAGGCTGAAGTGCAGTAATAGTGGTTGAAAGTACTTTGAAACTACTTAATTCTGCACTTATGTGAGATGTTACTATAATGGTTTTATAATATAGAGATTTTTACACCCTTGAAATGAAGAATGTTGAGACCATGAAACTTAAAATACTCTAGAGAGACATTTCACAAGTCTGTTCCATGGAACATGACATCACAGTGTTTCACAGACCACGACTCCACAGTGTCCCACTAAACAATACTGGATTGTGTTTCACAGAACAGTTTGCATTGTATTCCACAAAATAGTCTTCTTTGGTGTTCCACAGGACAGTATTCCATGGTGTTTCCCACAGGACACTATTCCATGGTGTTTCTCACAGGACACTATTCCATGGTGTTCCACAGGACACTATTCCATGGTGTTCTCCACAGGACACTATTCCACGGTGTTCTCCACAGGACACTATTCCATGGTGTTCCACAGGACACTATTCCATGGTGTTCCACAGGACACTATTCCATGGTGTTCCACAGGACACTATTCCATGGTGTTTCCCACAGGACACTATTCCATGGTGTTCCACAGGACACTATTCCATGGTGTTCTCCACAGGACACTATTCCACGGTGTTCCACAGGACACTATTCCATGGTGTTCCACAGGACACTATTCCATGGTGTTCTCCACAGGACACTATTCCATGGTGTTCCACAGGACACTATTCCATGGTGTTCCACAGGACACTATTCCATGGTGTTCCACAGGACACTATTCCATGGTGTTCTCCACAGGACACTATTCCATGGTGTTCTCCACAGGACACTATTCCATGGTGTTTCCCACAGGACACTATTCCATGGTGTTTCCCACAGGACACTATTCCATGGTGTTTCCCACAGGACACTATTCCACGGTGTTCCACAGGACACTATTCCATGGTGTTCCACAGGACACTATTCCATGGTGTTCTCCACAGGACACTATTCCATGGTGTTCCACAGGACACTATTCCATGGTGTTCCACAGGACACTATTCCATGGTGTTCTCCACAGGACACTATTCCACGGTGTTCCACAGGACACTATTCCATGGTGTTCCACAGGACACTATTCCATGGTGTTTCCCACAGGACACTATTCCATGGTGTTCTCCACAGGACAGTATTCCATGGTGTTTCCCACAGGACACTATTCCATGGTGTTCTCCACAGGACAGTATTCCATGGTGTTCCACAGGACACTATTCCATGGTGTTCTCCACAGGACACTATTCCATGGTGTTCTCCACAGGACACTATTCCATGGTGTACTCCACAGGACACTATTCCATGGTGTTTCCCACAGGACACTATTCCATGGTGTTCTCCACAGGACACTATTCCATGGTGTTCCACAGGACACTATTCCATGGTGTTCCACAGGACACTATTCCATGGTGTTCCACAGGACACTATTCCACGGTGTTCTCCACAGGACACTATTCCATGGTGTTTCCCACAGGACACTATTCCATGGTGTTCCACAGGACACTATTCCATGGTGTTTCCCACAGGACACTATTCCATGGTGTTCCACAGGACACTATTCCATGGTGTTCCACAGGACACTATTCCACGGTGTTCTCCACAGGACACTATTCCATGGTGTTTCCCACAGGACACTATTCCATGGTGTTCCACAGGACACTATTCCACGGTGTTTCCCACAGGACACTATTCCATGGTGTTTCCCACAGGACACTATTCCATGGTGTTCTCCACAGGACACTATTCCATGGTGTTCTCCACAGGACACTATTCCATGGTGTTCTCCACAGGACACTATTCCATGGTGTTCCACAGGACACTATTCCATGGTGTTCTCCACAGGACACTATTCCATGGTGTTCTCCACAGGACACTATTCCATGGTGTTCTCCACAGGACACTATTCCACGGTGTTCTCCACAGGACACTATTCCATGGTGTTTCCCACAGGACACTATTCCATGGTGTTCTCCACAGGACACTATTCCATGGTGTTCTCCACAGGACACTATTCCATGGTGTTTCCCACAGGACACTATTCCATGGTGTTCCACAGGACACTATTCCATGGTGTTCCACAGGACACTATTCCATGGTGTTCCACAGGACACTATTCGATGGTGTTCCACAGGACACTATTCCATGGTGTTCCACAGGACACTATTCCATGGTGTTCCACAGGACACTATTCCACGGTGTTCTCCACAGGACACTATTCCACGGTGTTCCACAGGACACTATTCCATGGTGTTCCACAGGACACTATTCCATGGTGTTTCCCACAGGACACTATTCCATGGTGTTCCACAGGACACTATTCCATGGTGTTCCACAGGACACTATTCCATGGTGTTTCCCACAGGACACTATTCCATGGTGTTTCCCACAGGACACTATTCCATGGTGTTCCACAGGACACTATTCCATGGTGTTTCCCACAGGACACTATTCCATGGTGTTTCCCACAGGACACTATTCCATGGTGTTCTCCACAGGACACTATTCCATGGTGTTCCACAGGACACTATTCCATGGTATTCCACAGGACACTATTCCATGGTGTTCTCCACAGGACACTATTCCATGGTGTTCCACAGGACACTATTCCATGGTGTTTCCCACAGGACACTATTCCATGGTATTCCACAGGACACTATTCCATGGTGTTCTCTACAGGACACTATTCCATGGTGTTCTCCACAGGACACTATTCCATGGTGTTCCACAGGACACTATTCCATGGTGTTTCCCACAGGACACTATTCCACGGTGTTCCACAGGACACTATTCCACGGTGTTCCACAGGACAGTATTCCATGGTGTTCCACAGGACACTATTCCATGGTGTTCTCCACAGGACACTATTCCATGGTGTTCCACAGGACACTATTCCATGGTGTTCCACAGGACACTATTCCATGGTGTTCTCCACAGGACACTATTCCACGGTGTTCCACAGGACACTATTCCACGGTGTTCCACAGGACACTATTCCATGGTGTTCCACAGGACACTATTCCATGGTGTTCTCCACAGGACACTATTCCATGGTGTTCTCCACAGGACACTATTCCACGGTGTTCCACAGGACACTATTCCACGGTGTTCCACAGGACACTATTCCATGGTGTTCTCCACAGGACACTATTCCATGGTGTTCCACAGGACACTATTCCACGGTTTCCTTAGGACACTATTCCATGGTGTTCTCCACAGGACACTATTCCACGGTGTTCCACAGGACACTATTCCACGGTGTTCCACAGGACACTATTCCATGGTGTTCCACAGGACACTATTCCATGGTGTTCCACAGGACACTATTCCACGGTTTCCTTAGGACACTATTCCATGGTGTTCTCCACAGGACACTATTCCATGGTGTTCCACAGGACACTATTCCATGGTGTTCCACAGGACACTATTCCACGGTGTTCCACAGGACACTATTCGATGGTGTTCCACAGGACACTATTCCATGGTGTTCTCCACAGGACACTATTCCACGGTGTTCTCCACAGGACACTATTCCATGGTGTTTCCCACAGGACACTATTCCATGGTGTTCCACAGGACACTATTCCATGGTGTTCCACAGGACACTATTCCATGGTGTTTCCCACAGGACACTATTCCATGGTGTTCCACAGGACACTATTCCATGGTGTTCCACAGGACACTATTCCACGGTGTTCCACAGGACACTATTCCATGGTGTTCCACAGGACACTATTCCATGGTGTTCCACAGGACACTATTCCATGGTGTTCCACAGGACACTATTCCACGGTGTTCCACAGGACACTATTCCATGGTGTTCCACAGGACACTATTCCATGGTGTTCCACAGGACACTATTCCATGGTGTTTCCCACAGGACACTATTCCATGGTGTTCTCCACAGGACACTATTCCATGGTGTTCCACAGGACACTATTCCATGGTGTTCCACAGGACACTATTCCATGGTGTTCTCCACAGGACACTATTCCATGGTGTTCCACAGGACACTATTCCATGGTGTTCCACAGGACACTATTCCATGGTGTTCCACAGGACACTATTCCATGGTGTTTCCCACAGGACACTATTCCATGGTGTTCTCCACAGGACACTATTCCATGGTGTTCCACAGGACACTATTCCATGGTGTTCCACAGGACACTATTCCATGGTGTTCTCCACAGGACACTATTCCATGGTGTTCCACAGGACACTATTCCATGGTGTTCCACAGGACACTATTCCATGGTGTTCTCCACAGGACACTATTCCATGGTGTTCTCCACAGGACACTATTCCATGGTGTTCTCCACAGGACACTATTCCATGGTGTTCCACAGGACACTATTCCATGGTGTTCTCCACAGGACACTATTCCATGGTGTTCTCCACAGGACACTATTCCATGGTGTTCCACAGGACACTATTCCATGGTGTTCCACAGGACACTATTCCATGGTGTTTAACACAGGACACTATTCCATGGTGTTCTCCACAGGACACTATTCCATGGTGTTCCACAGGACACTATTCCATGGTGTTCTCCACAGGACACTATTCCATGGTGTTCCACAGGACACTATTCCATGGTGTTCCACAGGACAGTATTCCATGGTGTTTCCCACAGGACACTATTCCATGGTGTTCTCCACAGGACACTATTCCATGGTGTTCCACAGGACACTATTCCATGGTGTTCCACAGGACACTATTCCATGGTGTTCTCCACAGGACACTATTCCATGGTGTTCCACAGGACACTATTCCATGGTGTTCCACAGGACACTATTCCATGGTGTTCCACAGGACACTATTCCATGGTGTTCTCCACAGGACACTATTCCATGGTGTTTCCCACAGGACACTATTCCATGGTGTTCTCCACAGGACACTATTCCATGGTGTTCCACAGGACACTATTCCATGGTGTTCCACAGGACACTATTCCATGTTGTTCTCCACAGGACACTATTCCATGGTGTTCTCCACAGGACACTATTCCATGGTGTTCCACAGGACACTATTCCATGGTGTTCTCCACAGGACACTATTCCATGGTGTTCTCCACAGGACACTATTCCACGGTGTTCTCCACAGGACACTATTCCATGGTGTTTCCCACAGGACACTATTCCATGGTGTTCTCCACAGGACACTATTCCATGGTGTTCTCCACAGGACACTATTCCATGGTGTTTCCCACAGGACACTATTCCATGGTGTTCCACAGGACACTATTCCATGGTGTTTCCCACAGGACACTATTCCATGGTGTTTCCCACAGGACACTATTCCATGGTGTTCCACAGGACACTATTCCATGGTGTTCCACAGGACACTATTCCATGGTGTTCCACAGGACACTATTCCATGGTGTTCCACAGGACACTATTCCACGGTGTCCTCCACAGGACACTATTCCACGGTGTTCCACAGGACACTATTCCATGGTGTTCCACAGGACACTATTCCATGGTGTTTCCCACAGGACACTATTCCATGGTGTTCCACAGGACACTATTCCATGGTGTTCCACAGGACACTATTCCATGGTGTTTCCCACAGGACACTATTCCATGGTGTTTCCCACAGGACACTATTCCATGGTGTTCCACAGGACACTATTCCATGGTGTTTCCCACAGGACACTATTCCATGGTGTTTCCCACAGGACACTATTCCATGGTGTTCTCCACAGGACACTATTCCATGGTGTTCCACAGGACACTATTCCATGGTATTCCACAGGACACTATTCCATGGTGTTCTCCACAGGACACTATTCCATGGTGTTCCACAGGACACTATTCCATGGTGTTTCCCACAGGACACTATTCCATGGTGTTCTCCACAGGACACTATTCCATGGTGTTCCACAGGACACTATTCCATGGTGTTTCCCACAGGACACTATTCCATGGTGTTTCCCACAGGACACTATTCCATGGTGTTCTCCACAGGACACTATTCCATGGTGTTCCACAGGACACTATTCCATGGTATTCCACAGGACACTATTCCATGGTGTTCTCCACAGGACACTATTCCATGGTATTCCACAGGACACTATTCCATGGTATTCCACAGGACACTATTCCATGGTGTTCTCCACAGGACACTATTCCATGGTGTTCCACAGGACACTATTCCATGGTATTCCACAGGACACTATTCCATGGTGTTCTCCACAGGACACTATTCCATGGTGTTCCACAGGACACTATTCCATGGTGTTTCCCACAGGACACTATTCCATGGTGTTTCCCACAGGACACTATTGCATGGTGTTCTCCACAGGACACTATTCCATGGTGTTCCACAGGACACTATTCCATGGTGTTCCACAGGACACTATTCCATGGTGTTTCCCACAGGACACTATTCCATGGTGTTTCCCACAGGACACTATTCCATGGTGTTCCACAGGACACTATTCCATGGTGTTTCCCACAGGACACTATTCCATGGTGTTTCCCACAGGACACTATTCCATGGTGTTCCACAGGACACTATTCCATGGTGTTTCCCACAGGACACTATTCCATGGTGTTTCCCACAGGACACTATTCCATGGTGTTCTCCACAGGACACTATTCCATGGTGTTCCACAGGACACTATTCCATGGTGTTTCCCACAGGACACTATTCCATGGTGTTTCCCACAGGACACTATTCCATGGTGTTCTCCACAGGACACTATTCCATGGTGTTCCACAGGACACTATTCCATGGTGTTTCCCACAGGACACTATTCCATGGTATTCCACAGGACACTATTCCATGGTGTTCTCTACAGGACACTATTCCATGGTGTTCTCCACAGGACACTATTCCATGGTGTTCCACAGGACACTATTCCATGGTGTTTCCCACAGGACACTATTCCACGGTGTTCCACAGGACACTATTCCACGGTGTTCCACAGGACAGTATTCCATGGTGTTCCACAGGACACTATTCCATGGTGTTCTCCACAGGACACTATTCCATGGTGTTCCACAGGACACTATTCCATGGTGTTCTCCACAGGACACTATTCCACGGTGTTCCACGGGACACTATTCCACGGTGTTCCACAGGACACTATTCCATGGTGTTCCACAGGACACTATTCCACGGTGTTCTCCACAGGACACTATTCCACGGTGTTCTCCACAGGACACTATTCCACGGTGTTCCACAGGACACTATTCCACGGTGTTCCACAGGACACTATTCCATGGTGTTCTCCACAGGACACTATTCCATGGTGTTCTCCACAGGACACTATTCCACGGTGTTCCACAGGACACTATTCCACGGTGTTCCACAGGACACTATTCCATGGTGTTCCACAGGACACTATTCCATGGTGTTCCACAGGACACTATTCCACGGTTTCCTTAGGACACTATTCCATGGTGTTCTCCACAGGACACTATTCCATGGTGTTCTCCACAGGACACTATTCCACGGTGTTCCACAGGACACTATTCCATGGTGTTCCACAGGACACTATTCCATGGTGTTCCACAGGACACTATTCCACGGTGTTCCACAGGACACTATTCCATGGTGTTCCACAGGACACTATTCCATGGTGTTCCACAGGACACTATTCCATGGTGTTGCACAGGACAGTATTCCATGGTGTTCCACAGGACACTATTCCATGGTGTTTCCCACAGGACACTATTCCATGCTGTTCCACAGGACACTATTCCATGGTGTTCTCCACAGGACACTATTCCATGGTGTTCTCCACAGGACACTATTCCATGGTGTTCCACAGGACACTATTCCATGGTGTTCCACAGGACACTATTTCATGGTGTTCCACAGGACACTATTCCATGGTGTTTCCCACAGGACACTATTCCCTGGTGTTCCACAGGACACTATTCCATGGTGTTCTCCACAGGACACTATTCCACGGTTTCCTTAGGACACTATTCCATGGTGTTCTCCACAGGACACTATTCCATGGTGTTCTCCACAGGACACTATTCCACGGTGTTCCACAGGACACTATTCCATGGTGTTCCACAGGACACTATTCCACGGTGTTCCACAGGACACTATTCCATGGTGTTCCACAGGACACTATTCCATGGTGTTCCACAGGACACTATTCCATGGTGTTCCACAGGACAGTATTCCATGGTGTTCCACAGGACACTATTCCATGGTGTTTCCCACAGGACACTATTCCATGCTGTTCCACAGGACACTATTCCATGGTGTTCTCCACAGGACACTATTCCATGGTGTTCTCCACAGGACACTATTCCATGGTGTTCCACAGGACACTATTCCATGGTGTTCCACAGGACACTATTTCATGGTGTTCCACAGGACACTATTCCATGGTGTTTCCCACAGGACACTATTCCATGGTGTTCCACAGGACACTATTCCATGGTGTTCTCCACAGGACACTATTCCATGGTGTTTCCCACAGGACACTATTCCATGGTGTTCCACAGGACACTATTCCATGGTGTTCTCCACAGGACACTATTCCATGGTGTTCCACAGGAAACTATTCCATGGTGTTCCACAGGACACTATTCCATGGTGTTCCACAGGACACTATTTCATGGTGTTCCACAGGACACTATTCCACGGTGTTCTCCACAGGACACTATTCCACGGTGTTCCACAGGACACTATTCCATGGTGTTCCACAGGACACTATTCCATGGTGTTTCCCACAGGACACTATTCCATGGTGTTCCACAGGACACTATTCCATGGTGTTCTCCACAGGACACTATTCAATGGTGTTCCACAGGACACTATTCCATGGTGTTCCACAGGACACTATTCCATGGTGTTCCACAGGACACTATTCCATGGTGTTCTCCACAGGACACTATTCCATGGTGTTCCACAGGACACTATTCCATGGTGTTCCACAGGACACTATTCCATGGTGTTCCACAGGACAGTATTCCATGGTGTTCTCCACAGGACACTATTCCATGGTGTTTCCCACTGGACACTATTCCATGGTGTTACACAGGACAGTATTCCATGGTGTTCTCCACAGGACACTATTCCATGGTGTTTCCCACAGGACACTATTCCACGGTGTTCTCCACAGGACAGTATTCCATGGTGTTCCACAGGACAGTATTCCATGGTGTTTCCCACTGGACACTATTCCATGGTGTTCTCCACAGGACACTATTCCACGGTGTTCTCCACAGGACACTATTCCATGGTGTTCCACAGGACAGTATTCCATGGTGTTCCACAGGACACTATTCCATGGTGTTCCACAGGACACTATTCCATGGTGTTCCACAGGACACTATTCCATGGTGTTCCACAGGACACTATTCCATGGTGTTCCACAGGACACTATTCCATGGTGTTCTCCACAGGACACTATTCCATGGTGTTCCACAGGACACTATTCCATGGTGTTCCACAGGACAGTATTCCATGGTGTTTCCCACTGGACACTATTCCATGGTGTTCTCCACAGGACACTATTCCATGGTGTTCCACAGGACACTATTCCATGGTGTTCCACAGGACAGTATTCCATGGTGTTTCCCACAGGACACTATTCCATGGTGTTCTCCACAGGACACTATTCCATGGTGTTTCCCACAGGACACTATTCCATGGTGTTCTCCACAGGACACTATTCCATGGTGTTCCCCACAGGACACTATTCCATGGTGTTCTCCACAGGACACTATTCCATGGTGTTCCACAGGACACTATTCCATGGTGTTCCACAGGACACTATTCCAGGTGTTCTCCACAACACTATTCCATGGTGTTCCACAGGACACTATTCCATGGTGTTCCACAGGACACTATTCCATGGTGTTCCACAGGACACTATTCCATGGTGTTCTCCACAGGACACTATTCCATGGTGTTCTCCACAGGACACTATTCCATGGTGTTCTCCACAGGACACTATTCCATGGTGTTCCACAGGACACTATTCCATGGTGTTCTCCACAGGACACTATTCCATGGTGTTCCACAGGACACTATTCCATGGTGTTCTCCACAGGACACTATTCCATGGTGTTCCACAGGACACTATTCCATGGTGTTCCACAGGACACTATTCCATGGTGTTCCCCACAGGACACTATTCCATGGTGTTCCACAGGACACTATTCCATGGTGTTCTCCACAGGACACTATTCCATGGTGTTCCACAGGACACTATTCCATGGTGTTCCACAGGACACTATTCCATGGTGTTTCCCACAGGACACTATTCCATGGTGTTTCCCACAGGACACTATTCCATGGTGTTCCACAGGACACTATTCCATGGTGTTCCACAGGACAGTATTCCATGGTGTTTCCCACAGGACACTATTCCATGGTGTTCCACAGGACACTATTCCATGGTGTTCTCCACAGGACACTATTCCATGGTGTTCTCCACAGGACACTATTCCATGGTGTTCTCCACAGGACACTATTCCATGGTGTTCCACAGGACACTATTCCATGGTGTTCCACAGGACACTATTCCATGGTGTTCTCCACAGGACACTATTCCATGGTGTTCCAGAGGACACTATTCCATGGTGTTCCACAGGACACTATTCCATGGTGTTCCACAGGACAGTATTCCATGGTGTTCTCCACAGGACAGTATTCCATGGTGTTTCCCACTGGACACTATTCCATGGTGTTACACAGGACAGTATTCCATGGTGTTCTCCACAGGACACTATTCCATGGTGTTTCCCACAGGACACTATTCCACGGTGTTCTCCACAGGACAGTATTCCATGGTGTTTCCCACAGGACAGTATTCCATGGTGTTTCCCACTGGACACTATTCCATGGTGTTCTCCACAGGACACTATTCCACGGTGTTCTCCACAGGACACTATTCCATGGTGTTCCACAGGACAGTATTCCATGGTGTTCCACAGGACAATATTCCATGGTGTTCCACAGGACACTATTCCATGGTGTTCCACAGGACACTATTCCATGGTGTTCCACAGGACACTATTCCATGGTGTTCCACAGGACACTATTCCATGGTGTTCCACAGGACAGTATTCCATGGTGTTTCCCACTGGACACTATTCCATGGTGTTCTCCACAGGACACTATTCCATGGTGTTCCACAGGACACTATTCCATGGTGTTCCACAGGACAGTATTCCATGGTGTTTCCCACAGGACACTATTCCATGGTGTTCTCCACAGGACACTATTCCATGGTGTTTCCCACAGGACACTATTCCATGGTGTTCTCCACAGGACACTATTCCATGGTGTTCCCCACAGGACACTATTCCATGGTGTTCTCCACAGGACACTATTCCATGGTGTTCCACAGGACACTATTCCATGGTGTTCCACAGGACACTATTCCAGGTGTTCTCCACAACACTATTCCATGGTGTTCCACAGGACACTATTCCATGGTGTTCCACAGGACACTATTCCATGGTGTTCCACAGGACACTATTCCATGGTGTTCTCCACAGGACACTATTCCATGGTGTTCTCCACAGGACACTATTCCATGGTGTTCTCCACAGGACACTATTCCATGGTGTTCCACAGGACACTATTCCATGGTGTTCTCCACAGGACACTATTCCATGGTGTTCCACAGGACACTATTCCATGGTGTTCTCCACAGGACACTATTCCATGGTGTTCCACAGGACACTATTCCATGGTGTTCCACAGGACACTATTCCATGGTGTTCCCCACAGGACACTATTCCATGGTGTTCCACAGGACACTATTCCATGGTGTTCTCCACAGGACACTATTCCATGGTGTTCCACAGGACACTATTCCATGGTGTTCCACAGGACACTATTCCATGGTGTTTCCCACAGGACACTATTCCATGGTGTTTCCCACAGGACACTATTCCATGGTGTTCCACAGGACACTATTCCATGGTGTTCCACAGGACAGTATTCCATGGTGTTTCCCACAGGACACTATTCCATGGTGTTCCACAGGACACTATTCCATGGTGTTCTCCACAGGACACTATTCCATGGTGTTCTCCACAGGACACTATTCCATGGTGTTCTCCACAGGACACTATTCCATGGTGTTCCACAGGACACTATTCCATGGTGTTCCACAGGACACTATTCCATGGTGTTCTCCACAGGACACTATTCCATGGTGTTCCAGAGGACACTATTCCATGGTGTTCCACAGGACACTATTCCATGGTGTTCCACAGGACAGTATTCCATGGTGTTCTCCACAGGACAGTATTCCATGGTGTTTCCCACTGGACACTATTCCATGGTGTTACACAGGACAGTATTCCATGGTGTTCTCCACAGGACACTATTCCATGGTGTTTCCCACAGGACACTATTCCACGGTGTTCTCCACAGGACAGTATTCCATGGTGTTTCCCACAGGACAGTATTCCATGGTGTTTCCCACTGGACACTATTCCATGGTGTTCTCCACAGGACACTATTCCACGGTGTTCTCCACAGGACACTATTCCATGGTGTTCCACAGGACAGTATTCCATGGTGTTCCACAGGACAATATTCCATGGTGTTCCACAGGACACTATTCCATGGTGTTCCACAGGACACTATTCCATGGTGTTCCACAGGACACTATTCCATGGTGTTCCACAGGACACTATTCCATGGTGTTCCACAGGACACTATTCCATGGTGTTCCACAGGACAGTATTCCATGGTGTTTCCCACTGGACACTATTCCATGGTGTTCTCCACAGGACACTATTCCATGGTGTTCCACAGGACACTATTCCATGGTGTTCCACAGGACAGTATTCCATGGTGTTTCCCACAGGACACTATTCCATGGTGTTCTCCACAGGACACTATTCCATGGTGTTTCCCACAGGACACTATTCCATGGTGTTCTCCACAGGACACTATTCCATGGTGTTCCCCACAGGACACTATTCCATGGTGTTCTCCACAGGACACTATTCCATGGTGTTCCACAGGACACTATTCCATGGTGTTCCACAGGACACTATTCCAGGTGTTCTCCACAACACTATTCCATGGTGTTCCACAGGACACTATTCCATGGTGTTCCACAGGACACTATTCCATGGTGTTCCACAGGACACTATTCCATGGTGTTCTCCACAGGACACTATTCCATGGTGTTCTCCACAGGACACTATTCCATGGTGTTCTCCACAGGACACTATTCCATGGTGTTCCACAGGACACTATTCCATGGTGTTCTCCACAGGACACTATTCCATGGTGTTCCACAGGACACTATTCCATGGTGTTCTCCACAGGACACTATTCCATGGTGTTCCACAGGACACTATTCCATGGTGTTCCACAGGACACTATTCCATGGTGTTCCCCACAGGACACTATTCCATGGTGTTCCACAGGACACTATTCCATGGTGTTCTCCACAGGACACTATTCCATGGTGTTCCACAGGACACTATTCCATGGTGTTCCACAGGACACTATTCCATGGTGTTTCCCACAGGACACTATTCCATGGTGTTTCCCACAGGACACTATTCCATGGTGTTCCACAGGACACTATTCCATGGTGTTCCACAGGACAGTATTCCATGGTGTTTCCCACAGGACACTATTCCATGGTGTTCCACAGGACACTATTCCATGGTGTTCTCCACAGGACACTATTCCATGGTGTTCTCCACAGGACACTATTCCATGGTGTTCTCCACAGGACACTATTCCATGGTGTTCCACAGGACACTATTCCATGGTGTTCCACAGGACACTATTCCATGGTGTTCTCCACAGGACACTATTCCATGGTGTTCCAGAGGACACTATTCCATGGTGTTCCACAGGACACTATTCCATGGTGTTCCACAGGACAGTATTCCATGGTGTTCTCCACAGGACAGTATTCCATGGTGTTTCCCACTGGACACTATTCCATGGTGTTACACAGGACAGTATTCCATGGTGTTCTCCACAGGACACTATTCCATGGTGTTTCCCACAGGACACTATTCCACGGTGTTCTCCACAGGACAGTATTCCATGGTGTTTCCCACAGGACAGTATTCCATGGTGTTTCCCACTGGACACTATTCCATGGTGTTCTCCACAGGACACTATTCCACGGTGTTCTCCACAGGACACTATTCCATGGTGTTCCACAGGACAGTATTCCATGGTGTTCCACAGGACAATATTCCATGGTGTTCCACAGGACACTATTCCATGGTGTTCCACAGGACACTATTCCATGGTGTTCCACAGGACACTATTCCATGGTGTTCCACAGGACACTATTCCATGGTGTTCCACAGGACACTATTCCATGGTGTTCTCCACAGGACACTATTCCATGGTGTTCCACAGGACACTATTCCATGGTGTTCCACAGGACAGTATTCCATGGTGTTTCCCACTGGACACTATTCCATGGTGTTCTCCACAGGACACTATTCCATGGTATTCCACAGGACAGTATTCCATGGTGTTCTCCACAGGACACTATTCCATGGTGTTCTCCACAGGACACTATTCCATGGTGTTTCCCACAGGACACTATTCCATGGTGTTCTCCACAGGACACTATTCCATGGTGTTCCCCACAGGACACTATTCCATGGTGTTCTCCACAGGACACTATTCCATGGTGTTCCACAGGACAGTATTCCTTGGTGTTCCACAGGACACTATTCCAGGTGTTCTCCACAGGACACTATTCCATGGTGTTCCACAGGACACTATTCCATGGTGTTCCACAGGACACTATTCCATGGTGTTCTCCACAGGACACTATTCCATGGTGTTCCACAGGACACTATTCCATGGTGTTCTCCACAGGACACTATTCCATGGTGTTCCACAGGACACTATTCCATGGTGTTCCACAGGACACTATTTCATGGTGTTCCACAGGACACTATTTCATGGTGTTCCACAGGACACTATTCCATGGTGTTTCCCACAGGACACTATTCCATGGTGTTTCCCACAGGACACTATTCCATGGTGTTCCACAGGACACTATTCCATGGTGTTCCACAGGACAGTATTCCATGGTGTTCTCCACAGGACACTATTCCATGGTGTTTCCCACTGGACACTATTCCATGGTGTTCCACAGGACAGTATTCCATGGTGTTCTCCACAGGACACTATTCCATGGTGTTTCCCACAGGACACTATTCCACGGTGTTCTCCACAGGACAGTATTCCATGGTGTTCCACAGGACACTATTCCATGGTGTTTCCCACTGGACACTATTCCATGGTGTTCTCCACAGGACACTATTCCATGGTGTTCCACAGGACACTATTCCATGGTGTTCCACAGGACAGTATTCCATGGTGTTTCCCACAGGACACTATTCCATGGTGTTCTCCACAGGACACTATTCCATGGTGTTCCACAGGACACTATTCCATGGTGTTCTCCACAGGACACTATTCCATGGTGTTTCCCACAGGACACTATTCCATGGTGCTCCACAGGACACTATTCCATGGTGTTCCACAGGACACTATTCCATGGTGTTCTCCACAGGACACTATTCCATGGTGTTCTCCACAGGACACTATTCCATGGTGTTCCACAGGACACTATTCCATGGTGTTCCACAGGACACTATTCCATGGTGTTCTCCACAGGACACTATTCCATGGTGTTTCCCACAGGACACTATTCCATGGTGTTCCACAGGACAGTATTCCATGGTGTTCTCCACAGGACACTATTCCATGGTGTTCTCCACAGGACACTATTCCATGGTGTTCCACAGGACACTATTCCATGGTGTTTCCCACAGGACACTATTCCATGGTGTTCCACAGGACACTATTCCATGGTGTTCCACAGGACACTATTTCATGGTGTTCCACAGGACACTATTCCATGGTGTTTCCCACAGGACACTATTCCATGGTGTTCCACAGGACACTATTCCATGGTGTTCTCCACAGGACACTATTCCATGGTGTTCCACAGGACACTATTCCATGGTGTTCTCCACAGGACACTATTCCATGGTGTTTCCCACAGGACACTATTCCACGGTGTTCTCCACAGGACAGTATTCCATGGTGTTCCACAGGACAGTATTCCATGGTGTTTCCCACTGGACACTATTCCATGGTGTTCTCCACAGGACACTATTCCACGGTGTTCTCCACAGGACACTATTCCATGGTGTTCCACAGGACAGTATTCCATGGTGTTCCACAGGACACTATTCCATGGTGTTCCACAGGACACTATTCCATGGTGTTCCACAGGACACTATTCCATGGTGTTCCACAGGACAGTATTCCATGGTGTTTCCCACAGGACACTATTCCATGGTGTTCTCCACAGGACACTATTCCATGGTGTTTCCCACAGGACACTATTCCATGGTGTTCTCCACAGGACACTATTCCATGGTGTTCCCCACAGGACACTATTCCATGGTGTTCTCCACAGGACACTATTCCATGGTGTTCCACAGGACACTATTCCATGGTGTTCCACAGGACACTATTCCAGGTGTTCTCCACAACACTATTCCATGGTGTTCCACAGGACACTATTCCATGGTGTTCCACAGGACACTATTCCATGGTGTTCCACAGGACACTATTCCATGGTGTTCTCCACAGGACACTATTCCATGGTGTTCTCCACAGGACACTATTCCATGGTGTTCTCCACAGGACACTATTCCATGGTGTTCCACAGGACACTATTCCATGGTGTTCTCCACAGGACACTATTCCATGGTGTTCCACAGGACACTATTCCATGGTGTTCTCCACAGGACACTATTCCATGGTGTTCCACAGGACACTATTCCATGGTGTTCCACAGGACACTATTCCATGGTGTTCCCCACAGGACACTATTCCATGGTGTTCCACAGGACACTATTCCATGGTGTTCTCCACAGGACACTATTCCATGGTGTTCCACAGGACACTATTCCATGGTGTTCCACAGGACACTATTCCATGGTGTTTCCCACAGGACACTATTCCATGGTGTTTCCCACAGGACACTATTCCATGGTGTTCCACAGGACACTATTCCATGGTGTTCCACAGGACAGTATTCCATGGTGTTTCCCACAGGACACTATTCCATGGTGTTCCACAGGACACTATTCCATGGTGTTCTCCACAGGACACTATTCCATGGTGTTCTCCACAGGACACTATTCCATGGTGTTCTCCACAGGACACTATTCCATGGTGTTCCACAGGACACTATTCCATGGTGTTCCACAGGACACTATTCCATGGTGTTCTCCACAGGACACTATTCCATGGTGTTCCAGAGGACACTATTCCATGGTGTTCCACAGGACACTATTCCATGGTGTTCCACAGGACAGTATTCCATGGTGTTCTCCACAGGACAGTATTCCATGGTGTTTCCCACTGGACACTATTCCATGGTGTTACACAGGACAGTATTCCATGGTGTTCTCCACAGGACACTATTCCATGGTGTTTCCCACAGGACACTATTCCACGGTGTTCTCCACAGGACAGTATTCCATGGTGTTTCCCACAGGACAGTATTCCATGGTGTTTCCCACTGGACACTATTCCATGGTGTTCTCCACAGGACACTATTCCACGGTGTTCTCCACAGGACACTATTCCATGGTGTTCCACAGGACAGTATTCCATGGTGTTCCACAGGACAATATTCCATGGTGTTCCACAGGACACTATTCCATGGTGTTCCACAGGACACTATTCCATGGTGTTCCACAGGACACTATTCCATGGTGTTCCACAGGACACTATTCCATGGTGTTCCACAGGACACTATTCCATGGTGTTCTCCACAGGACACTATTCCATGGTGTTCCACAGGACACTATTCCATGGTGTTCCACAGGACAGTATTCCATGGTGTTTCCCACTGGACACTATTCCATGGTGTTCTCCACAGGACACTATTCCATGGTGTTCCACAGGACAGTATTCCATGGTGTTCTCCACAGGACACTATTCCATGGTGTTCTCCACAGGACACTATTCCATGGTGTTTCCCACAGGACACTATTCCATGGTGTTCTCCACAGGACACTATTCCATGGTGTTCCCCACAGGACACTATTCCATGGTGTTCTCCACAGGACACTATTCCATGGTGTTCCACAGGACAGTATTCCTTGGTGTTCCACAGGACACTATTCCAGGTGTTCTCCACAGGACACTATTCCATGGTGTTCCCCACAGGACACTATTCCATGGTGTTCCACAGGACACTATTCCATGGTGTTCTCCACAGGACACTATTCCATGGTGTTCCACAGGACACTATTCCATGGTGTTCTCCACAGGACACTATTCCATGGTGTTCCACAGGACACTATTCCATGGTGTTCCACAGGACACTATTTCATGGTGTTCCACAGGACACTATTTCATGGTGTTCCACAGGACACTATTCCATGGTGTTTCCCACAGGACACTATTCAATGGTGTTTCCCACAGGACACTATTCCATGGTGTTCCACAGGACACTATTCCATGGTGTTCCACAGGACAGTATTCCATGGTGTTCTCCACAGGACACTATTCCATGGTGTTCTCCACAGGACACTATTCCATGGTGTTTCCCACAGGACACTATTCCATGGTGTTCCACAGGACAGTATTCCATGGTGTTCTCCACAGGACACTATTCCATGGTGTTCTCCACAGGACACTATTCCATGGTGTTCCACAGGACACTATTCCATGGTGTTTCCCACAGGACACTATTCCATGGTGTTCCACAGGACACTATTCCATGGTGTTCCACAGGACACTATTTCATGGTGTTCCACAGGACACTATTCCATGGTGTTTCCCACAGGACACTATTCCATGGTGTTCCACAGGACACTATTCCATGGTGTTCTCCACAGGACACTATTCCATGGTGTTCCACAGGACACTATTCCATGGTGTTCTCCACAGGACACTATTCCATGGTGTTTCCCACAGGACACTATTCCACGGTGTTCTCCACAGGACAGTATTCCATGGTGTTCCACAGGACAGTATTCCATGGTGTTTCCCACTGGACACTATTCCATGGTGTTCTCCACAGGACACTATTCCACGGTGTTCTCCACAGGACACTATTCCATGGTGTTCCACAGGACAGTATTCCATGGTGTTCCACAGGACACTATTCCATGGTGTTCCACAGGACACTATTCCATGGTGTTCCACAGGACACTATTCCATGGTGTTCCACAGGACAGTATTCCATGGTGTTTCCCACAGGACACTATTCCATGGTGTTCTCCACAGGACACTATTCCATGGTGTTTCCCACAGGACACTATTCCATGGTGTTCTCCACAGGACACTATTCCATGGTGTTCCCCACAGGACACTATTCCATGGTGTTCTCCACAGGACACTATTCCATGGTGTTCCACAGGACACTATTCCATGGTGTTCCACAGGACACTATTCCAGGTGTTCTCCACAACACTATTCCATGGTGTTCCACAGGACACTATTCCATGGTGTTCCACAGGACACTATTCCATGGTGTTCTCCACAGGACACTATTCCATGGTGTTCTCCACAGGACACTATTCCATGGTGTTCTCCACAGGACACTATTCCATGGTGTTCCACAGGACACTATTCCATGGTGTTCTCCACAGGACACTATTCCATGGTGTTCCACAGGACACTATTCCATGGTGTTCTCCACAGGACACTATTCCATGGTGTTCCACAGGACACTATTCCATGGTGTTCCACAGGACACTATTCCATGGTGTTCCCCACAGGACACTATTCCATGGTGTTCCACAGGACACTATTCCATGGTGTTCTCCACAGGACACTATTCCATGGTGTTCCACAGGACACTATTCCATGGTGTTCCACAGGACACTATTCCATGGTGTTTCCCACAGGACACTATTCCATGGTGTTTCCCACAGGACACTATTCCATGGTGTTCCACAGGACACTATTCCATGGTGTTCCACAGGACAGTATTCCATGGTGTTTCCCACAGGACACTATTCCATGGTGTTCCACAGGACACTATTCCATGGTGTTCTCCACAGGACACTATTCCATGGTGTTCTCCACAGGACACTATTCCATGGTGTTCTCCACAGGACACTATTCCATGGTGTTCCACAGGACACTATTCCATGGTGTTCCACAGGACACTATTCCATGGTGTTCTCCACAGGACACTATTCCATGGTGTTCCAGAGGACACTATTCCATGGTGTTCCACAGGACACTATTCCATGGTGTTCCACAGGACAGTATTCCATGGTGTTCTCCACAGGACAGTATTCCATGGTGTTTCCCACTGGACACTATTCCATGGTGTTACACAGGACAGTATTCCATGGTGTTCTCCACAGGACACTATTCCATGGTGTTTCCCACAGGACACTATTCCACGGTGTTCTCCACAGGACAGTATTCCATGGTGTTTCCCACAGGACAGTATTCCATGGTGTTTCCCACTGGACACTATTCCATGGTGTTCTCCACAGGACACTATTCCACGGTGTTCTCCACAGGACACTATTCCATGGTGTTCCACAGGACAGTATTCCATGGTGTTCCACAGGACAATATTCCATGGTGTTCCACAGGACACTATTCCATGGTGTTCCACAGGACACTATTCCATGGTGTTCCACAGGACACTATTCCATGGTGTTCCACAGGACACTATTCCATGGTGTTCCACAGGACACTATTCCATGGTGTTCCACAGGACACTATTCCATGGTGTTCTCCACAGGACACTATTCCATGGTGTTCCACAGGACACTATTCCATGGTGTTCCACAGGACAGTATTCCATGGTGTTTCCCACTGGACACTATTCCATGGTGTTCTCGACAGGACACTATTCCATGGTGTTCCACAGGACAGTATTCCATGGTGTTCTCCACAGGACACTATTCCATGGTGTTCTCCACAGGACACTATTCCAGGGTGTTTCCCACAGGACACTATTCCATGGTGTTCTCCACAGGACACTATTCCATGGTGTTCCCCACAGGACACTATTCCATGGTGTTCTCCACAGGACACTATTCCATGGTGTTCCACAGGACAGTATTCCTTGGTGTTCCACAGGACACTATTCCAGGTGTTCTCCACAGGACACTATTCCATGGTGTTCCACAGGACACTATTCCATGGTGTTCCACAGGACACTATTCCATGGTGTTCTCCACAGGACACTATTCCATGGTGTTCCACAGGACACTATTCCATGGTGTTCTCCACAGGACACTATTCCATGGTGTTCCACAGGACACTATTCCATGGTGTTCCACAGGACACTATTTCATGGTGTTCCACAGGACACTATTTCATGGTGTTCCACAGGACACTATTCCATGGTGTTTCCCACAGGACACTATTCAATGGTGTTTCCCACAGGACACTATTCCATGGTGTTCCACAGGACACTATTCCATGGTGTTCCACAGGACAGTATTCCATGGTGTTCTCCACAGGACACTATTCCATGGTGTTTCCCACTGGACAGTATTCCATGGTGTTCCACAGGACAGTATTCCATGGTGTTCTCCACAGGACACTATTCCATGGTGTTTCCCACAGGACACTATTCCACGGTGTTCTCCACAGGACAGTATTCCATGGTGTTCCACAGGACACTATTCCATGGTGTTTCCCACTGGACACTATTCCATGGTGTTCTCCACAGGACACTATTCCATGGTGTTCCACAGGACACTATTCCATGGTGTTCCACAGGACAGTATTCCATGGTGTTTCCCACAGGACACTATTCCATGGTGTTCTCCACAGGACACTATTCCATGGTGTTCCACAGGACACTATTCCATGGTGTTCTCCACAGGACACTATTCCATGGTGTTTCCCACAGGACACTATTCCATGGTGCTCCACAGGACACTATTCCATGGTGTTCCACAGGACACTATTCCATGGTGTTCTCCACAGGACACTATTCCATGGTGTTCTCCACAGGACACTATTCCATGGTGTTCCACAGGACACTATTCCATGGTGTTCCACAGGACACTATTCCATGGTGTTCTCCACAGGACACTATTCCATGGTGTTTCCCACAGGACACTATTCCATGGTGTTCCACAGGACAGTATTCCATGGTGTTCTCCACAGGACACTATTCCATGGTGTTCTCCACAGAACACTATTCCATGGTGTTCCACAGGACACTATTCCATGGTGTTTCCCACAGGACACTATTCCATGGTGTTCCACAGGACACTATTCCATGGTGTTCCACAGGACACTATTTCATGGTGTTCCACAGGACACTATTCCATGGTGTTTCCCACAGGACACTATTCCATGGTGTTCCACAGGACACTATTCCATGGTGTTCTCCACAGGACACTATTCCATGGTGTTCCACAGGACACTATTCCATGGTGTTCTCCACAGGACACTATTCCATGGTGTTTCCCACAGGACACTATTCCACGGTGTTCTCCACAGGACAGTATTCCATGGTGTTCCACAGGACAGTATTCCATGGTGTTTCCCACTGGACACTATTCCATGGTGTTCTCCACAGGACACTATTCCACGGTGTTCTCCACAGGACACTATTCCATGGTGTTCCACAGGACAGTATTCCATGGTGTTCCACAGGACACTATTCCATGGTGTTCCACAGGACACTATTCCATGGTGTTCCACAGGACACTATTCCATGGTGTTCCACAGGACACTATTCCATGGTGTTCCACAGGACACTATTCCATGGTGTTCTCCACAGGACACTATTCCATGGTGTTCCACAGGACACTATTCCATGGTGTTCCACAGGACAGTATTCCATGGTGTTTCCCACTGGACACTATTCCATGGTGTTCTCCACAGGACACTATTCCATGGTGTTCCACAGGACACTATTCCATGGTGTTCCACAGGACAGTATTCCATGGTGTTTCCCACAGGACACTATTCCATGGTGTTCTCCACAGGACACTATTCCATGGTGTTTCCCACAGGACACTATTCCATGGTGTTCCCCACAGGACACTATTTCATGGTGTTCTCCACAGGACACTATTCCATGGTGTTCCACAGGACACTATTCCATGGTGTTCCACAGGACACTATTCCAGGTGTTCTCTACAGGACACTATTCCATGGTGTTCCACAGGACACTATTCCATGGTGTTCCACAGGACACTATTCCATGGTGTTCTCCACAGGACACTATTCCATGGTGTTCTCCACAGGACACTATTCCATGGTGTTCTCCACAGGACACTATTCCATGGTGTTCCACAGGACACTATTCCATGGTGTTCTCCACAGGACACTATTCCATGGTGTTCCACAGGACACTATTCCATGGTGTTCTCCACAGGACACTATTCCATGGTGTTCCACAGGACACTATTCCATGGTGTTCCACAGGACACTATTCCATGGTGTTCCACAGGACACTATTCCATGGTGTTTCCCACAGGACACTATTCCATGGTGTTTCCCACAGGACACTATTCCATGGTGTTCCACAGGACAGTATTCCATGGTGTTTCCCACAGGACACTATTCCATGGTGTTCTCCACAGGACACTATTCCATGGTGTTCCACAGGACACTATTCCATGGTGTTCCACAGGACACTATTCCATGGTGTTCCACAGGACACTATTCCATGGTGTTTCCCACAGGACACTATTCCATGGTGTTTCCCACAGGACACTATTCCATGGTGTTCCACAGGACAGTATTCCATGGTGTTTCCCACAGGACACTATTCCATGGTGTTCTCCACAGGACACTATTCCATGGTGTTCCACAGGACACTATTCCATGGTGTTCCACAGGACACTATTCCATGGTGTTCCACAGGACACTATTCCATGGTGTTTCCCACAGGACACTATTCCATGGTGTTTCCCACAGGACACTATTCCATGGTGTTTCCCACAGGACACTATTCCATGGTGTTTCCCACAGGACACTATTCCATGGTGTTCCACAGGACACTATTCCATGGTGTTCCACAGGACAGTATTCCATGGTGTTCTCCACAGGACACTATTCCATGGTGTTTCCCATTGGACACTATTCCATGGTGTTCCACAGGACAGTATTCCATGGTGTTCTCCACAGGACACTATTCCATGGTGTTTCCCACAGGACACTATTCCACGGTGTTCTCCACAGGACAGTATTCCATGGTGTTCCACAGGACACTATTCCATGGTGTTCCCCACTGGACACTATTCCATGGTGTTCTCCACAGGACACTATTCCATGGTGTTCCACAGGACACTATTCCATGGTGTTCCACAGGACAGTATTCCATGGTGTTTCCCACAGGACACTATTCCATGGTGTTCTCCACAGGACACTATTCCATGGTGTTCCACAGGACACTATTCCATGGTGTTCTCCACAGGACACTATTCCATGGTGTTTCCCACAGGACACTATTCCATGGTGCTCCACAGGACACTATTCCATGGTGTTCCACAGGACACTATTCCATGGTGTTCTCCACAGGACACTATTCCATGGTGTTCTCCACAGGACACTATTCCATGGTGTTCCACAGGACACTATTCCATGGTGTTCTCCACAGGACACTATTCCATGGTGTTTCCCACAGGACACTATTCCATGGTGTTCCACAGGACAGTATTCCATGGTGTTCTCCACAGGACACTATTCCATGGTGTTCTCCACAGGACACTATTCCATGGTGTTCCACAGGACACTATTCCATGGTGTTCTCCACAGGACACTATTCCATGGTGTTTCCCACAGGACACTATTCCATGGTGCTCCACAGGACACTATTCCATGGTGTTCCACAGGACACTATTCCATGGTGTTCTCCACAGGACACTATTCCATGGTGTTCTCCACAGGACACTATTCCATGGTGTTCCACAGGACACTATTCCATGGTGTTCTCCACAGGACACTATTCCATGGTGTTTCCCACAGGACACTATTCCATGGTGTTCCACAGGACACTATTCCATGGTGTTTCCCACAGGACACTATTCCATGGTGTTCCACAGGACACTATTCCATGGTGTTCCACAGGACACTATTCCATGGTGTTCCACAGGACACTATTCCATGGTGTTCTCCACAGGACACTATTCCATGGTGTTCCACTGGACACTATTCCATGGTGTTCCACAGGACACTATTCCATGGTGTTGCACGGGACAATGATCTTCGTGCACTCCAGGACATAAAGGCCTCTGTGGTCTCAATCACTGTGGAAAGATGGACCTTTGTTGTAACCAGCAGATCAGAGACTCATCCAGCTACTAAACACTCTTACAATCATGGCTACAATGTCATTTTTTTGTAGTAATCCTAGAAATTCCATTTTTTAAAAAAGTTAACATCCTGTATTGTCCAGTGAGACATTGAGAAAATCTTGGGGAACATTTTGCTGAATAGGTCTTAGAAAATTCATAGGAAAGAATGTTTTTAAATCACCAAAGTCTTATTGTTATGTCACACTTAGTCATTATGTGAAATTATTTCCTTAATGCTACCAGTTGCTTATAATTTCAAACTTAAACCTTTTATTTCTGACTGCCAAAAACGTGCTCACAAAATCATAGTTGATATTTCATCAGGATTGCTCCACTACAAATATAACTAATGATATAGGAATTCATTAGGTTTCATGTGCCAAACTGAACTTTATTTTTTTAAAAAAGTATTTTTATTGAAAAGTCAGATATACAGAGAGGAGGAGAGACAGAGAGGATGATCTTCTGTCCAACGATTCACTCTCAAGTGGCCCTAATGGCCAGAGCTGAGCCAGTACGAAACCAGGAGCCAGGAGCTTCTTCTGGGTCTTGCTCATGGGTACAGGGTCCCAAGACCTTGGGCTGGACTCTATTGCTTTCCCAGGCCACACCAGGGAGCTGGATGGAAAGCAGGGCTGTCAGGATTAGAACCGGTGCCCATATGGGATCCTGGCATGTACAAGGCGAGCACTTTAGACACCAGGCTATTGAGCCGAGGTCCCAAACTGAGTCTTTTTAACAGTCTTCATTTTTCCATGAAAATATATTTATAGTAAATTGCATCCACAGTCCTTATATTTCTTTTCTAGTAACTTAGCGTCCTCTTGCATGGGTCAGATGATGTGCTTCTGTCAATATTTTGGTTGGTGAAATTAATAGTTGAATCAATAGGCTGAATAAAGCAGGGGGCCCTCCCCAGTGTGGATGGGCCTGAACTGATCAGTTGATGTTTTGGATAAGCAAAGATTTGAGTGAGCAGGATCCTACTTTGTGCTGAAATATTGTTTTTTTCTGCCTTCAGATTCCAGCTTGAGCTGAACTCACACCATCCACCTGTGGATTCTGAGTTCTCTTCCCACAAAGGTGCACACACGTGCGTGCACACACGTGCATGCACACACACATACGCTCACACACACGCGCGCACATGCACGCGCACACACACTGACACCATTGGCTCTGCTTTTCTCGACAGTCCCAAGAGATTGCAGATTTAGCAACAAAAGTTGTTTTTGTTTTCAAAGATTTATTTCATTTATTATTGCAAAGTCAGATATACAGAGAGGAGGAGAAAGAGAGAGGAAGATCTTCCATCTGCTGGTTCAGTTCCCAAGTGCCTGCAACGACCAGAGCTTAGTCGATCTTAAGCCAGGAGCCAGAAGCTTCTTCTTCTGGTCTGCCATGTGGGTACAGGGTCCCAAGGCTTTGGGCCGTCCTCGACTGCTTTCCCAGACCACAAGCAGGGTTCTGGATGGGAAGTGGGGCTCCAGGATTAGGAACAGCACCCATATGGGATCCTGGCATGTGCAGGGCGAGGACTTTAGCTACTAGGCTACAGCGCTGGTCCAGGAACAAAGGATTAAGTGGATTAAGGATTTCTGAATTAGTTCTGTGATTTTGGTGTTTTACTTGAAGGTGCAATTTTAGTTAAAAATGTGAGAGATTCCACATATTCCAGTAGCAAAGGCTGCACTGATGGGGTAGGCTGCGCATTGTGGAATTAAGATCAGCACACTGAAATTGAAAACAGGCCGTGTTTTCAGAGGCAGCGAGCGTTGCTGGCCTTTCCAGTCACTCAGAGTAGGGAGGGGAAGAAGAGAATGTTCAATGAAGACAAGCGGAAGTCTCACATGTCTTCTGGTGAGAGAGTGTTGGCATGGGCACACTGTGGCAGACTAGACAGCTCTAGTTGAAAAGTCTTCCGTGACAGGTTGGGGAGTTGATTTGACTTTCCCTTCTTGGTCTTGAACATGAAGCGAGGGGACAGGGCAAGGAACTGATAGTTACTGGCGTGTCCTGACAGTGTGTGCTGCTTGCCACAGAGGTCAGCCATGGCTTCCCAGACTCCGACCACAGTGTTTTGTGCAGGTCAGTTTATTACAGTGATGTTATGATAGTGATAACAGAGTAAAACTGCACATTGCTTACAGAAGTACGGACGCATTGCTGGTTTTCTCTTGTGCATATGTGGCTGGCGATGGGATCCCCCTAAAAGTATCCTATTGGTCATCAAGCTGGGTAGGAAGGGGAGACTTGATAATAACCCACGCTCCAGATTTAGCTGAGGCATGGAAGTTGGTGCATCCTCCCGGGGAGGAGGACCAGCAGCCCTCTCTCACACACTGTTAGCACACTAACTGTACTTACGACAGCATCAGCACATTCTTCACTGATGCTCCAGTCTATCAGATTCTCCTAGGTGACTTTAGTCAGTTTTTCCCAGCAGGTGGTCTCCTAATTCACATTAGCCTCTGTGGAAGAGAAAACGGCACTTAAGTAGCACAGTGATGTGCGTGAATGATAAATGCTCACGTTCAGAATCCCGCACGTCAGGAATATGAAAATGGAGGAGCAGAAACATGGCTACGTGTTTGTTTAAATCATCAGCTACAACATTCATCTTAAAAATCGAACTGAACTCTTGGTTCTGTCTGACACATCAATGTCTTAGGTTAGAAGGGTGGAGGCGTGCCGTGACTCAAGAAAATAATGTATGCATTGTTGTGAAGTAGATGATTTGTTTTTCAAGTACCATCAAGGAAAATGCTATTTGTTTCTTTAAGAAATAAGGTTCCTCTGCTGGTGTAAGTGCTTGGTTTTTAAGGTCTTTCCCCAACATTTGCCAATGTAATTATAAATAGAATACGCATTTCAGAAATAACTATTGTGTTTGTGTCTTTTATGTACCTGGATTGAGTAAAAGACTGTCGCTGTTGTCTTTCATTACTCTGAGAGGTTTAGCGCTTCAGCTCTTGAGAGCACTATGTTCTAAACAACACAGCCCCTCACTTCACGAACCTCATACTCCCACAGTTCCCTAAGCACCAAGAAGTGCAGGGACACATAGGGACTGTTTTTTTTTAAGAGTTTTTGAGGGTACCAAGTGGGGAGAGTTAGGGGAAAAACATCTCCTTCCTCAGGTCATTCACCAGATGCTTTAGAAAACAACCCAGAAGTCTTGCCAGTGATGACGGAAAATGGATGATGTCATTTATTTCACCACAGGTGCTACGATATGCTTCACCTGCAAAATTAGCTATTAGCTAAATCCCCTCCAAGGTTTTTCTCAAACTTGACTTTTGCTATATCAAGCTCATTTCCTTGTGTAAACTGAGTTTCTGGTCTATCTAGGAAGCCCAATAAAGCAGAAGTAACATAAGGTCACAATACTTAGCTTTTTTGTGTGTCGTTTGAGACTTGCTGCTTTTGTCAGGTGAGCTGAGGTCTGACCCTTTATCACCAAGCTCCTGTGTGACCCTTCATTGCTCTAGTGTACAATTATTTAATTTTCCATATTTCTTTTTGTCTTTTGCCATGTGCTTGTAATTCTCAGTGCGCTAGGGACCCTTGTTCCAAACATGGAGGTAGTGCAGAAACCGGTGCTTTGGCCTGTTGGGTCGAGGTAGTTGAATTTTCTCTCTGAGGAGTGAGGCTGAGATCCTGTAGCATTTGGCACTCAGTACTTAGAGCTGTCCTGAGTGTTAGTTGAGCCTAAAAAGATCTGTACTACTTCATGCACAAGTTGACATTGGTAAAGAAAAGAGTTACTTTTAGTGGGAAAGAAAGTCAATCTAAAGGCAGTTTATTCAGCTACAACAATATTGATTAGTTATTCATTTTTTTCCTGGCAATCATTGTAACTTTATCATTTCATCTGCATTAAAATCCTTCTTTTTAAAAGCTGAATTTTTGCAAATAGTGAGAATATTTGAGAGTGGATTCCTAGGTGAGATTCTCCAATTCCCATTACTTCTGTCCGTGAGTATTTTGGTATATCCTATTTATTTTTTGAATTGTATGGCAGAGAGAATGGAGTAACAGTATGGGAGATTTGATTTTATCCAACGCTGAATATAGTGAAAGATATGGTTTATTTTGTAACAGTGGACATGAATAACCTGTAAGGATAATTTTCAACTTGACTTGAAATTAAGACAAAAGTTAAGAAAATATGCTCTTGTTGCCAGCTTTAGAGGCTCAGCTTCTCACTTATTTGATTTAGTGGTAGACAAGTATCTGTAGACTGCTTTTTCCACAGATCATTAGTAAAGATGATAAATATAGAAGTAACCAGAGAAGTAGATAAACCACATTTACAGTTGTTTGAGTTCTCTTGACTTCCCATTGCACTTGGAATACAATCTCTAGCATCAGTCTTTTCCTTTAAGAAATGACGTCTTTTCTCCTCCGTTGTTGGGTATCTTCAGCCGGTAGAAACAAAGAAGTTTCAGGAAACTTTGGTTGATGAGTTGGGGGAGCCATGTGAGCCTATGAGTCACTGGAGAGTAACGTCAGGCGGCCCTTATGCCTTACTTTGGAATCACCGGTGGTTTGGGGTTCAGCGTGAGGACGACATTAGCTTGGGTAGAAGCGGCAGTCCTTATGGTCCAGTCCAGTAGCTGCTAACTCTAACAAGACATGGCCTGAGGCTGGGCTGTGTGGAGAATAGTGCCATTTGGGGAAATGGAACCTGAAGATGAAGTCTAAAATGACTTTCCTTTCACTCTATGCTTCGTTCTCACTGGACATTTAAAGCCTCACGTTTCAGTCCTCCAGGGTACAGTATCACTTGGTTTTCTTTGTTCTCTGTGGATTGAGGTAGCCGTGTCGGTTTTAAGTGTGCAATGGCATGACCTGGAGAGACTTAACAAAGCAGGCATAGCTACATGATGGGGGTGCTGTGCAGTCAGCTGGCAGGCTGTTCAGTCCATGCCAGGAGGCGTGCACTGGGATGGCAGTGGGGTTTGTCAGTGGCGGCGGCTTGCCAAGGTGAAGGGGAGTCCTGAGAAGAGGGAAGGAAATCAAACCACTGTGCAGTATAGACAGCGCACATCGTATCTACACAGCCACAGCACCCCACACAACATCGTGTCTACACAGCCACAGCACCCCACAAAACATCGTATCTACACAACCACAGCACCCCACACAGCATTGTGTCTACACAGCCACAGCACCCCATATAACATCGTGTCTACACAACCACAAGGACCCCACATAGTGTGTCTACACAGCCACAGCACCCCATATAACATTGTGTCTACACAGCCACAGCACCCCACACAATATTGTATCTACACAGCCACAGCACTCCACACAGCATTGAGTCTATACAGCCACAACACCCCACACAGCATTGTGTCTACACAGCCACAGCACCCCACACAACATCGTATCTACACAGCCACAGCACCCCACGCAGCATTGTGTCTACACAACCACAAGGACCCCACATAGTGTGTCTACACAGCCATAGCACCCCATATAACATTGTGTCTACACAGCCACAGCACCCCACACAACATCGTATCTACACAGCCACAGCACCCCACACAACATCGTGTCTGTACAGCCACAACACCCCACACAGCATTGTGTCTACACAGCCACAGCACCCCACACAGCATTGTGTCTACAGAGCCACAGCACCCCACACAGCATTGTGTCTACACAGCCACAGCACCCCATATAACATTGTGTCTACACAGCCACAGCACCCCATGCAGCATTGTGTCTACACAGCCACAGCATCCCACACAGTGTATCTACAGAGCCACCGGACCCCACACAGTGTCTACACAGTCACTTGTCCTGACCCGTCATGTCTACACAGCCACAGGACCCTGTACAGTGTGTCTACACAGCCGCAGGACCCCACACAGCATAGTGTCTACACAGCCACCGGATCCCATACAGTGTGTTTGCAGAGCCACCGGACCCAACACAGTATGTCTACACAGCCACTGGACCCCACACATTGTGTCTGCACAGCCACAGACCCCACACAGTGTGTCTACACAGCCACAGACCCACACACAGTGTGTTTGCAGAGCCACCGGACCTCACACATCTGTCTACACAGCCACAGGACCCCACACAGTGTGTCTACACAGCCACCGGACCTCACACATCTGTCTACACAGCCACTGGACCCCACACATTGTGTCTGCACAGCCACAGACCCCACACAGTGTGTCTACACAGCCACAGACCCACACACAGTGTGTTTGCAGAGCCACCGGACCTCACACATCTGTCTACACAGCCACAGGACCCCACACAGTGTGTCTACACAGCCACCGGACCTCACACATCTGTCTACACAGCCACAGGACCCCACACATTGTGTCTGCACAGCCACAGACCCCACACAGTGTGTCTACACAGCCACAGACCCACACACAGTGTGTTTGCAGAGCCACCGGACCTCACACATCTGTCTACACAGCCACAGGACCCCACACAGTGTGTCTACACAGGCACCGGACCTCACACATCTGTCTACACAGCCACTGGACCCCACACAGTGTGTCTACACAGCCACAGACCCACACACAGTGTGTTTGCAGAGCCACCGGACCTCACACATCTGTCTACACAGCCACAGGACCCCACACAGTGTGTCTACACAGCCACCGGACCTCACACATCTGTCTACACAGCCACTGGACCCCACACATTGTGTCTGCACAGCCACAGACCCCACACAGTGTGTCTACACAGCCACAGACCCACACACAGTGTGTTTGCAGAGCCACCGGACCTCACACATCTGTCTACACAGCCACAGGACCCCACACAGTGTGTCTACACAGCCACCGGACCTCACACATCTGTCTACACAGCCACTGGACCCCACACATTGTGTCTGCACAGCCACAGACCCCACACAGTGTGTCTACACAGCCACAGACCCACACACAGTGTGTTTGCAGAGCCACCGGACCTCACACATCTGTCTACACAGCCACAGGACCCCACACAGTGTGTCTACACAGGCATAGGACCCCACACAGTGTGTCTACACAGGCATAGGACCCCACACAGTATGGCAGCCAATAAGCAGGGACACATTTCTCATGTGAGACTGACGACCATTTTCTCATCCCGGTCAGGGCATAATGTAGCCAAGTAAGAGTCTGAAACCAAAGCTAATTAAAACAAACCAACAAAACCATGTTTCGTTTCTATGGAGTGAACAGATTTCATGATACTAATGTAGGAGTGTCATGATACTTCCCAGCCTACCCTACCTCCTGTTTTCCTTCCAGACCCACTTTCCTGCTCATTTTTTCTATTTTTCTTCTTTCTTAATTTTCTTGTTTCTTAATTTTTAAAATGTATCATTTTAAACTCATGACTGTAAAGAGGCACTGAGACTCAATACAGTGAATATCATGTAGCATTATGAAAATACAAGTACTGGTATTTGCAGTACAGAAGGGAAGAGTAAGAGGAAACAACCCTGGGCTATGGAGGTTACTGAGGAGTGTGTTAGGAACTCTTGTCACCTGTGCTGCCATTGGCCGTGGCTCACACGGATAGAGCCCCGCTACCTGCCTGCACTTGCTAGTCCTCTCAATCCAAAGATGGGCAGCTTTGTTCAACAGAACCTGTGCTAAACCTTTCAGACAACTTTAGTTTTCCTTGCAGACAGAGAGATTAAGGTGACGGATACAGTGTGCTGTTCTCATTGACAAACTTGTAATTATTATCAAGGGGGATTTTCCAGGTCCAGTCATACCATGTGCACTGACGTTAGACTATCAGCACAGTAAACACATATATTTCATAGGAACAGGACAAAAGGACCTTTAGGCATGTTGCAATCTTTAGACTGCATTCAAGCTCACAGCACCCTCCTTCAACGACCATGCGAATGCTTACATAGTAAACACTAGCTAACAGCTAGATCTGCTCATACTTACATAGCAGTTACCATCTGAGCATTATATGTGCTGGTACTTGCAGAGGTTATCATCTCTGATGCTCACAGATCTTCCTGTAATCACTGCATATGTACTAAAGTGCTCATCAAAGTTATTGCATCACACAATGATAGGTGCTCAAAATGTAACTACATTGCTATTATCCTACATTCTCAGAATAGTGACTAGGTCCGGGGTGGGTGCACATGGCTCGTGGAGGTGGAGGAGGAAAATATTGGAAAGTGCTGTGTTTGTTCCTTTCCAGTTTAAAAAATATTTTAATGAACATGCAACAGTTTACTGTCTGAGATACAGTGCAATATACTAGTACCTAGATACAATGTTTACTGGCCAAAGAGCTCGCCTTTCTCGTCTAGTTACTTCTCCGTGTTTGGAGGCCGTGCACTCCCTGCTAGTTCCTTAGCTAGTGTACCATGTTGTGCTGGGACACAGCCACCATTCGTACCACCAAGCAGCAGCATCTGCCCACCTACTGGGTTTGGTGTAGCTTTTCCAGATCTCCTTCTCCTACCGTTCTGAAATTCTACTGTTAGATTTGCTTATTTAGTGTCCACCTAGGAGAGAGAGCATAACAGTATGTGTGTGTTTGTGTCAGGTTTGTTTCTAGGAACACAGTATCCTCCAACCCTATCCTTGTTGCCACAGGCAGTGGGATTTCTTTCTCTTTTATGACTCAGTATTCCATTGAGTTTATGTTTTGTTTTTCCAATCAACCTGTGCTTGACAACTTGATTCATCCCGCATCTTGCAAATCTTGAATAGTCCTTCAAAATAGCATTTTAAAAAGACAGCTTTTTTAATACCTTTTTTTCTGATAAAACTGGAAGCCATATGCCATATGTGGAATATTGAAACTTAGGTGTGTACAAAAATAAAATAAAAATTGATCAGGGACCTAACTAGAGCATCTGGAACTGTAAGACAAGGAAAACATAGGCTAATACTTTCAGCATATCAATATAGGCAATGAAGTATGGGTACTCAGCAAAATCAAAACAGTACCAACGGGACCATATAATGCTAAGAACAAGGGGCTGGGGTCATGGCCCAGTGGGCTGATGCTCTGCCTGGGGCACTGGCATGCCATATGTGTGATGGTTCACGTCTGCTTCCCCACTTCCCATCCAGCTCCCTGCTCATGGACTGAGAACACAGTGAACGATGGCCCAGCAAATACCCAAATGGTCTGACTTTAAAATTGGAAAATAATTTATATTTCAAAAGAAGCAACGCAAGTTACCAATTAATGTATGAAAAATACTCAGAATAATTAACTGTATGGTTACTGCAAATCAGAATACAAATGAGATAACATCTCACCCAGCCCAAATAGTTACTATCAGAAAAGCAAAAAGTAAATATTGTTGAGATACATATGTGGTTGTTAGGAAGATAAATTAGTATAAGCACTATGGAGAACAGTGGATCTACTGTAGTTACTCCATTTCCATAGGAAATGAAGTTACCATGTTTATGCTTTCAGAGTGTGTATTTTCATAAAATAAAAAGTAAGAAACTCACCTTTCTTAATTTAAGTTGTCAATTATTACCTCATTCCGTTTAATTAGAGAGAAAAAAAAAGCTATACGAAGCCCAATGTGTAGCCTAGTATTAAGACACAAGGTCTGTATGGCTGTTTGGAGTCAATCCACCTCCAGATCCTTTCCCAACTTCTTTCTGGTGCGGCTCCTGGGAAACAGGCAACAGATCAAGTACAGGGAAACCTGCTATCGTGTGGGAGGCCTGGCTGGAGTTCCTGGTTCCAAGCTTCTGCTGCGTGTGCCTGTTCCTGTTTGGGAAGTGAACCAGCTCTAGGTGGTTCTAGCTGAGGGTGGGACGTTGCTCTATCAAACAAGAAATATAGGTAGAGCATGCTCGTCTTTTGTAAACAATATAACCTTTCTGAAAGATATTTGGAGTTGCATGGACATCTAACCATACAGTGACTCGATATTATATATTGTTATAAATCTTACGTTTGAATGTCAGATTTGGATAGCAATGATTTCATGCCAGATGTCTTAATAACTCAGTATTATTTTTAGAGATGTAAAACTTTTATTACTTAATGCTGTCAGGCCAAGAAGATGTTTTCACTGCCTTCATGAAATAATTCAAGCTACCGAAGTAACTCTTACCCAGCTTACACACCACTCTTTCTGTCTGTAACATTTCACAGGTGGATAGGCAGAAACTTGTCTATAGAGGAGGACTCTGAATGGCTTTCAGTTTTCAGAAACATTTCTTTTTTGGCACAAATTTTACTTCTACAAACTACAAAAATGTCTATAAAAATATCCTCTCTAGTTGATCCACCAAGGGAAGTACAGCACTGACTTCTTACGTTGGATGGATGTCTCGTTAGGGCGACAGTTGTGATGATGCCTTAGGGTGCACATTTGAAAGCCCCTGCAGCCAACCTGTTTAGGTGTTAAACGGAAGAACTAAATATACTTGTCTTGTTTTCTCAGGGGAGAATCCCAAGAATCAGAGAATCTGCTTCCAAGTCTCATAGAATTGAGCTGGTTAATCACTAAGAAAATATTAAGCATCATAATAAGGATTTTAATGTACAAGCAGGTATTACCCCTTTATCGTCTCCCTTGAGCATCTTTTGTCTCTCCCTGCCCCTTGACCTTGACTGTGCTTTGGAAGGCATGGTTATCAGGGGTCTTCTTCATGTAGCCCCAGAGAAAGTGGCAGACAGAATTAAATTTTAGTATTTAAAGACTCAAAGGTTTTTAGGTCAGTCCCAGGGAGAGAGGGCATGAAGCTGAGTCACTGGGGGAAGAGGAGACAGCTGGTTGAGCCAGGAGGAGTCAGTTTGGAAATCAGCTGACCTTCTGGATGGCTGCTATTCAGAAAGAAGCCTGGTTTAAACATCAAGGTGAGACATAGCAACAATATCACGCAGAACAGCCCAAGATGCAAAAATACCTAAAAAACTTCCTAATCAAATCACTTTTTTCATTTAAGAGAATGATGATTAAAGCAAAGAGCATGAAAAGTTTCTAAGTATTTTTAAAGAAGTCAGACAGTGAAATTCTAAATATATTTATGAGATACAGTATTATGTGTGCATAGGTAGTGTTGTTCAAAGAATAGTCATTAAGGAATGTATATTCAAAACTTGCATATAGTTTTTAATGCCAGGTAATAAAAGCTAAAAAAAAAATCAGTGAGTAACCAAGACAAGAAAATATAAAGGAATGCAGGAATCCATTATATGAGGATAAGAATGAACAAAATCAAATTTTAGTAGAAAGGACAGTGCAGAAATAAAGTAATTGGAGTTGTGCACAGGAAAGTTACCCAAGAGATATAAGCAGATCTAAATAAGGATAAAAATCAACTATACAGATCTTAATAACTCTTATTGTCAATGAAAGCACGATCCCAGAAGAGACACTGGAAAGTTGAACAATTCATTGGCTGGCAATAGAAGAAAATAAAATGTGAAAACAGCTAGATAGGGACTTAGATGTTATTTTAAAGTTAATGCACTGTGAAAAGGAGCAGAGAAATGAACATACCCAGCATTGCTATAATAACCAAAGTTCAGGAAAGTTGGTAAAAAAATTCAATGCGTCTTGTTCATATTCTATACACAGAGGAAACAATCTGCCAAGAAATTTTCACACTAGGTTCAACAGAACTTTAAAGATCAGATGAACGAGAAAACATCATTAGCAAGAAGCAGAAAAGAAATATAATTATGTTGCAGGCTCATCCTTTTAAGTGGAAGAAATAAAAATGACAGCTCGGAACACCATGGAATCCTTTAGAAATTCTACTGGGGGCATGAGTGATGCCTTCCTTTCAAACACATTGTGTTTCTTTTTCTGAAAATGGTTTTTGTATTTCAAGGGCATATGGTTTGATTAGCTCCCTTTTCCATTTTCCCTTTAAATCTTGCAAATCTTTGCCTCCCTTGGTTCCCACTCATCCCACATCATCCTTCTAGAGGCTCATTTCGTGTGTCTGACCTCCTAGTTTGTTGAGAAAATTGATAGTTCCAGGCTTGAATTCTCTCAACCACCTGCTCTGCTCTTAAGGAGTTGCTTATGCCCACTCCAGTCTTACGTTCGATTTCCAATACTCCAGGTTCAACTACTGGGGTGTACCTTCTGCTTTTAAAGATTCCACTCACTCTAGCTCTGAATCCTTTCCCTCTTCCTTGAGAAATGTGTCCCTGGAAGGACCAAGATGGCCTGGATTTTCTTCTCAGCTCAAGGCTCCCTCTAGGCCAGGCTCTACACTTCCCTTTCCTAGAACATTTGTTTTAGGAAGCTTGTAAATCCTTTTCTATGTCTCTTTGAGGTGTAAATAATAATAATAATAATAATAATAATAATAATAACCTACTAAAAATGCAGGAATGTCTTTCTCTAGGGCCTGGAAGACATTCCTCAGGATTGTAGTTATCAGGGAAGAGAGAACATTTCTATCTCAGAATTTCTCTGCAGCATAGAGGAGCTTTGCTTTGGTGGATGTTTGTTCTGAGTGGTGAAGATCCTTTGCTTGAAAGCAGCCCACGGTCCTCCAGCCAAGAGCTTAGCTCTGCAGCCCCTTGCAGAATTAATGTCAGTCTCCTCTACCTCTGGCCTGTGGGGTGTTGTCCAATGCATATTTTCTTCTGAGAATCTTGTCTCTGTTACCCCAGAATGTAAAGCCCTTGCTGTGTACTGGTCTCTTCATCAGATGTAGAAAGCCTAACTGTCCTGTATTACTTTAAACGCCCTCAGTCCTCTAGTGACCAACACTTTTTTTGTATGTCGATTTCTTGAAGGAAGAGTACCCACTCTTTTGTTTTATTTAACTTTCATTTTTTTAAAATTTTCTTTTGAAAGTATTTATTTATCTTAGATGTAGGGTTACGGAGAGGGAAAGAGAGATGGAGAGCGAGAGGGAGTTTGTGCCATTGATTCTGCAAATGGCCAGACAGAAGCCAGGAATCTCGAGTTCCACTTGGTCTCCAGTCTGGGTGCGGAGGCCGTAGTTTCTGGGCCGAATCCTGCTGCTTCCCAGGCTTATTTGTCAGGAGCTGTGTTGGAAGCGCAGCAGCTGATACTCGCATGGGTACTCATGTGGGATGCTGTCATCACGGGCACTGGCTTCAGCTATGTCACAGTGCCAGCTGCTTTAATGTTCTTTACTCCCATTTATGTCTCAAATTACTATAACATCATTCTCCCGCTATAACTTCTTTAGCTGATAGTACCCATAAAATAAAAACTGTCGAATGCAGTAGCCCACTAGTTAAAATGCTTAAAACCTGTGTTAGTTTAGTTACTTAATCAAACTCTCTGGAGTATTTCTCTGTTGATTCCTCCCCTTTTACACATTTCTTCCATTGTTCCCTGTGATGAGTTGCTTGCTCTGCTTCACTTCCTTGCTGCCTTTTTCTTTTTCTTTTTTAAAATTTCTTTATTTTCATTGGAAAGGCAGATTGGCAGAGGAGAGACAGAGGAAGGATCTTCTCTGCTGGTTCACTCCTCAAGTGGCCACAACTGCTGGTGCTGACCCGATCTGAAGACTAGAAGCAAGAGCTTTCTTCTGGGTTTCCCATGCTGGTGCAGGGTCCCAAGGCTTTGGGCCGTCCTCAACTGCTTTCGCAGGCCACAAGCAGGGAGCTGGATGGGAAGTGGAGCAGTGGGGATATGAGTCAGTATCCATATGGGATCTTGATATTGCTAGGTGAGGATTTAGCCACTGAGCCCTGTGCCAGCCCCTTCCTGTTTCTTAAGCTCCTTTGCTGGGTTCTGCTTTTCTGGCCATCATGTCAATTTTCTTAGTCCTTGTCTTTCCAAATGTTCCACTCATTTCCTGAAAATGAGCTTACGAACATCTTACAGGTGCCTCTGTGGCTTCCAAACTCAAGTTAACAAATTTGAACCATTTGGTGAGCATCCCCACTTGATACTTCAACAGGCTCCTGCAACACATCATGTTGTTTATGTGAATCCACCATCTCTCCATAAGATACTTACCCGCTCTACATTCTTGCTGTGAGCTTATGCAGATCATGTTGTCTGTCTCATGTTGTCTTCTAAGTTCAGCTTCTGGGACCTTCTCCACTCCCTTTTTCATACAGCGCATATTTAATTAAACATCTTCTTGAAAACAGTCTCCACCACCCAGTGATAGTGCCATTGGTTCCATTAAAATGCACATCTTTCCCATCATCTGAGGCTATCACAAGGTAGCTGACTATTGGTACCATTTTGCTTCTGACCTCAATCTTTCCTTCCCTTGGGCATCCTTGATCTCTCCATCACACTTGTTCTGCCTCATTTTAATTGAGTCAGACTGACTGTCTCTTAAACATCAAACATCAAGTTCTTTAGCAGCCCTGGGGAGCACCTATAATTTCATTCTTTCCATCTCTTAAATTATTACAGCCACACTTCTTCTTAAACCTTGGTGATATTGGCTCACTTGCTCTTCAAACTGTTACTAGCAACTTGGATTTTGTCCTTCATATGTTGTCTCAAAATTTATGTTTTTTGTTTGCTAAGACTCACTTCAGATATTGTTCTTCTGGAACTTTATTCTTTTAAGATTATCTTTATTGGAAAGGCAGAATTGCAGAGAGAGAAAGATTCCATTTGCTGGTTCACTCCCAGAATGTTTGCAACGGCCACAACTGAACTGAGCTGAAGCCAGGAGCCAGAAATTTTATACAGGTGTTCCACATGGGTTCAGGGTACCAAAGCTTTGAACCATTCTTTACTGCTTTCCCAGGCCACAAGCAAGGAGATGGATGGAAAGCAGAGCAGCTGGGACATGAACCAGCACTAATATGGGATGCTGACACTTGTAAGTGAAGGAGTAGCCAGTTGGGCCAACACCCTGGTTCCCGGGGTGATTATTCTAAGAGACATCTTGTTCACACAGAAACCATTTGCCCAGTGGTTGAAACAAGTAGAATATCAGTAAGAATGAATTAAAATTAACAGAACTATAGAATGTTATAGTATAGTAAACCTGCACAATTACAGTTCTTTTAATCTATTGCAGTAGAATTGATTAAGAATATGTGAGAATTTATTTTTTTTTTGTAAGTTGGGAAGATGTATCTAGCAAATTTGATAAGGCCCCTTTTGAAACCTTGTGTGTGATACAAATTGTGTAATAAGCACAACATAAACATTTTGTTAGCAGATGGCATTGTGGTACAGGAGTTAAGTTGCCACTTGCAATATCAGATTGCCTACCTGACTCATCCTGTTGCCTGCTAAGGCACCTGAGAAAGCAGTGAAACTTGACCTCAGGATTTGAGCCTCTACAACTTACGGGAGACCTGGATAGAGTTCCTGGATCTTGGCTTCAGCCTGATCCTGAACCAATGGATAGAAGTTCTCTCTCTCCCTCTTTCTTTCTCTGCCTTTCAAAATAAATACATCTAAAAAGAGTCTTTCAGAATATATCCCATCTTATTATTTTCTTAATATTTTAAGTTATCACAGAATCACACAGTTTCTTAAATTTCAACTAGACTTAGGTTGACATGCATTCTTTCTCCCTCTCAATGAAAGATAGATCAAGGTATTTTCAATATCCTCTTAACCAGTGCACATTTTTTTAAACAGTAAAATATTTGCAGATGTCTTCACCTTGTAAATTACAGGTTACGGGTTGGGATCAGTCAGGTTCCTTTGGCAGGAGCGTGGATAATGGTTGCATAGTGAGTTTATGTAATTACATCATGCTATTGGTTGACAGATGCTAATTAATTGAGCTGGAAGCTGTGGTTACAGTGATTTATAGGCAATTATTTAGTGGTACATGAGAGTATAACCTTTGGTAAGATTCCTCTGGTACTTTGCATGAATTAGTGTGCCTAATCCTCACATGTTCCATTGAAATAGATGTTATCATTCTTTCTACCAAGGTAACAGAAAAACACTTGTAGTAACCTGGACAAGGTCACACATGTCTACAAGACTAATGTTAACGTATTTGAATATTCACGTTGAATAGAAGATAACACTTCACTTCAGTATTTTAAGCTGTACAGATGCCTTTGTTTATACTATTTAAATCTTTTTTAAAAAAGATTTATTCATTTTATTACAGCCAGATATACACAGAGGAGGAGAGACAGAGAGGAAGATCTTCCATCCGATGATTCACTCCCCAAGTGAGCCACAACGGGCCAGTGTGCGCCGATCCAAAACCGGGAACCTGGAACCTCTTCCGGGTCTCCCACGCGGGTGCAGGGTCCCAATGCATTGGGCCATCCTCAACTGCTTTCCCAGGCCACAAGCTGGGAGCTGGATGGGAAGTGGAGCTGCCGGGATTAGAACTGGCGCCCATATGGGATCCCGGGGCTTTCAAGGCGAGGACTTTAGCCGCTAGGCCACGCCGCCGGGCCCTATACTATTTAAATCTTAATGGTACACTTGCCATAGATCTTTTAGGTTTTAGTGACTCAAAGGATTAATCTTATTTTCACAGTGTTTCTTTTCTTTTAAATTTGTTCCCTGTTACAGTTATCCTGTCATTATTTCTGTTACATTATTTTTCAAATTTTGACTTACATTAATGTCATAAGTTGTGAACTCTTGTATGACACACATGTACGTGTGGAATATATATATATATATATTCCTTGAAATATCATCACAGAAACTAGAAATCACTACTAGGGAATTCAATTTTTGGTTGTAGGCAAAACAGTAATTTTTTTCGAACTAAGGACTGAGTCCAAGATGGGGGAAAATGAAGGAAAGTAACCCTAGAAAATTAAAGGTTGCAGATATGTCACAGGAAGTGAAGAGCTGGCAGGAAACACACAACCCTGGGCTGTCACTGCCAGGTTTGTCATTGGCTGGGCTGAGAGTGCCATGGGAGAGGGAAGTCTCTTACAGGAATGGGGACAGGACCCTGGGCTGCCACCGCCAGCTTTGTCCATGGCAGGGCTGAGAGTGCCATGGGAGTGGTCTGTCTACTGTAAGAATGGGGACACAGAGTCTCAGTGGCAGTTTCCTGCAGGGGACACCTGGAAAGGTGACAAGAAGGCAGAAGAACCATCAAGAGCATCTTTCAGCATATGGAACGTTAGGACAGTGGTTAGCTTATGTTTCTTTTTTTTAAAGATTTATTTATTTTTTATTACAAAGTCAGATATACACAGAGGAGGAGAGACAGAGAGGAAGATACTCCGTCCAATGATTCACTCCCCAAGTGACTGCAACGGCCGGTGCTGCGCCAATCCGAAGCCAGGAACCAGGAACCTCTTCCGGGTCTCCCATGTGGGTGCAGTGTCCCAATGCATTGGGCCGTCCTCGACTGCTTTCCCAGGCCACAAGCAGGGAGCTGGATGGGAAGTGGAGCTGCCGGGATTAGAACCGGCGCCCATATGGGATCCCGGGCATTCAAGGGCATTCAAGGTGAGGACTTTAGCTGCTAGGCCACGCCGCCGGACCCCTATCTTCTGTTTCTGAAATGAACTTTTTCATGCATCCCCTTGCTCCTCGTCCTCACGTCTGGTTAAGGATTTCAGACTTAATTATTTTCTCTGCAGATGTGGCTGAACACTTTGTTTTGTTGCTTCCCCTGCATGGCTTTTGTATTGAATTTCATTGTGGCGCCTACTACTTTATTATGTTTCCCTAGGCAGTGGCTTATGCATGAGTAAACAATATTATCTAAAGTTTTCCATTTGTTTAAACTCAAGTTTGTTACTTGAGAATGGACATTAATGAGTTGATATATTATGCCTTGTAGCAAACCTGTTTCTCATTTCATTGTTTTTTATTATTACTTTCCATGATATAGCTTTGTAGGTATAGGGAAAGGCCGATCAAAATTGCCTTATTACCTCACACTTGTTAGGATGCTGTGATGGAAAAGGAAAGAGGTAACATATGTTGGCAGGAGTGTGGTCAAAAGGTGCTGTGCTGATGGGAAGGTTAATCAGTGCCGCTGTCACATGGAGCACTATGGAGGAATCCTTAAAAAGTTAAAAACAGAAGCCTGATACGCTCTAGCAATCCCACTGTAATGCACATCCACATTAAATGACATCAGCATCTCAAAGTCGGTGTTTGAACATCTCTGCTCATCACAGCTTTTTCTCAGTAGTCAAGAATGGCAACAGTCTAAGTGACCACTGGCAGATGAATGGATGGAAAAAAATGAATCTTCAAACTATACCTTCAGTGGTCAGTTCTTGGTGTACTCAACCCTGGTGTAATGGCTGGCCTGTGTGAATTACCTTCTTCATACTCTGCTTGAAACTCTCCACCATATGTACCATTCTCCTTTTATTTGCTCTCAAGGAGGACGACTTTTGGGAATTAAATCTTTGAAGTTCAGCAGTGGGACCAGTGCACTGGCCTAGTGGCTAAAGGCCTCACCTTGAATGTGCTAGGATCCCATATGGGTGCTGGTTCTAATCCCAGCAACCCCGCTTCCCATCCAGCTCCCTGCCTGTGGCCTGGGAAAGCAGTCAAGGACGGCCCAATGCCTTGCACACTGCACTCGTATGTGATACCTGAAGGAGGCTCCTGGCTTCGGATCAGCACAGCACCGGCCGTTGCAGATACTTAGGGAGTGAATCATTGAATGGAACATCTTCTTCTCTGCCCCTCCTCCTCTCTATATATGTGACTTTGCAATAAAAATAAATACATGTTTTTAAGGAAGTTCAGCAGTTACGCAGTGTGTTGTGGGTTGTATTTTCTGCTAATTCCTCTCAGTTGAATGGATGCCATGTATATAGATCCTGCTTTGAAAGTAGTATGGATTCATCTATCCCATGTTTGATGAGCATAAAGATATCTTGATATATTTTTCCCCTTTAAAAAGATGCCATGAAACAGGTCACTAGAGATAGAATGCTCACATGGGTTTCTCAGGGTCAGTAGGCTTTTATTGATCTACGTATGGCATTGCATACATAATCTGGCCTCAGGAGTCACAGTTACACACAGTGAAGCTAATGGCAATAGACTTTAAAAAGACAGTCTAGAGAGCTCAAGTTCATTTTCAATAAAATAAAGTATATATGTATAACATATATTGCACATACATATACTAATGCATAAAATAATGTACTAGGTTGTCCTAAAAATCTGGAAATATATTTCAGGCAAATCTGTGATAATTATTTTCTAAAACCTCTTTCAAGAATAAATATTTAAACATTTTTAATTTCATATTTTATTTTGACCTGTGTACATGAACATTATAATTTTAATTAACCAGTGAAACATTAATATATTATTTAAATCATACAACTTGAAAATGAAACATATAGTTAAAGTTTAAGTGGATTCAAAAAAATAAACCTATTTATTTGAAAGGCAGAGAAACAACAGACACTGGTAGACTTTGTATCCACTGGTTCACTCCCCAAATGGCTGTACCAGCCAGGATTAGGCCAGGTCAAGCCAGGATCCAGGAACTCTATCACATGGGTGACAGAGTTCTAAGCACTTGGACCAGCATCTTCTGCCTGTCAGGTGCATTGACGGGAAGCTGAATTGGAAGTGGAGACTGTTCCAGGCATGTGGACATGGCGTGTGGCTATCTTATACCGTGGATTGACGCAAGGAACCAAAGTATTTGCTCTAGTCTGCTTGGATTTCAAATTGGTTAACCTTGACTCTTTAGTCTAAACACAGTTATCTTCCAAGAGTTTCCCAAAGTCACAACATTTTAGAAATTCTAAATTAATGGTAAAGGAAAAAAATATTAAAATCCTTATACAGTTTGACACTAGAAAAGATTTATTTTAGCATCTGTATAGAAAGGCATGCCCTACTTTTTCACACAAAAATTAATCAAGAAAACATTTAAGTATATTTTTTGTATAAACTTTGAAAATATTTGAGAACTGAAATTTTCCTTTGGACCAGAATTTGCTTTGGAAAAAAATACCTTCCTATGGCTTTGTTATCTTTTTGTGTAAAATAATAATTGAAGATATTTTCTTGCACTCTCATTTTGGCAAGGAAAGGCATTTCAGTTCATCCTCATAAATTTCCCCTGGGACTTAACATATAATTTCTGCCAAGATATTTTGATAGATGGCAGCTTAGAAAGACTAAATAATTCATCTGTCTCAACACGATGAAGTCTGTATGCTGAGCTGAGAGAAGAATTCAGATCATTAAGAAATATTCCTTTGTTTTAAAGCAGATTTTAGGCTTTTCCTGCAGAATTAACACACCTGTTATAACTCATTTGTTGAATATACATTGTTCATTTGATTTTTAAGTCTCCCTACTTGATTTTTACAATAGAACCTAATTCTTACTCTATCTTGTGCTTTCTTGTCTTAGAAGCAGTTTATTTTATTTGAAAGGCAGATTTATAGAGAGAGGGGGGTGGAGAGAAGGAGAGGGCGGAAAGAGAAAGAGAGAGGGTAAGAGAGGGAGAGAAGAGGAGAAACAGGAAGAGAGATCTTCCATTCGCTGGTTAATTCCCAGTTGGCCTTAATGGCAAGGGCTGGGTCAGGTTGAAGCCAAGAACCCAGAGCTTCTATCAAGCTTCCTAAATGTCTTCCAGGAGCATTAGTATGGAGCTGGCTTGGAAGTGGAGCAGCTAGGACTTGAACTAGCAGCCTTATGGGATGCTGGTATTGAAGTGCCAGCCCTTCATTCTTCTCATTAGACAATTAAATACACTAACCTGGCAACATAATTTCCTGTGTGTTTATGTGATACACACTCATTACTGACCACCTAAGGTTTTATTAAAACCTTTGTTCTGGGATGGAGCTGGAGTTGGGGAATAAAAATAAAGCAGCCATCTGCAGTGCTAGCATCTGATGTGAGCACCGATGGGCGTCCTAACCTAGCTGTTCCACTTCCAATTTAGCTTCCTGATGATGTGCCTGGGAAGGGCAGCTGCAGATGGCCCAAGTACTTGGACTCACACACTAACGTGGGAGACACTGAAGAACTCCTGACCTCCTGACTTCAGCTCGTTGTGGCCACCTGAGAACTAAACCAATGGGAGGATTCTCTCTCTCTCTCTCTCTCTCTCTCTCTCTCTCTCTCTCTCTCTGTAGCTCTGCCTTTCAAATAACAGATCTTAAAACAAGCTTTGCTCTAAGATGTGATTTTAGGCCCTTCCTTCAAGCATTCTCTCCCTTTGCTCATGTTGCCAAGTTCTACAAAACACTTGGTCTTTCTTTTCTTTCTTTCTTTCTTTCTTTCTTTCTTTCTTTCTTTCTTTCTTCCTTTCTTCCTTTCTTCCTTTCTTCCTTTCTTCCTTTCTTCCTTTCTTCCTTTCTTCCTTTCTTCCTTTCTTCCTTTCTTCCTTTCTTCCTTTCTTCCTTTCTTCCTTTCTTCCTTTCTTCCTTCCTTCCTTCCTTCCTTTCTTTCTTTCTTTCTTTCTTTCTTTCTTTCCTGTTGCATCATTAGTCCCTGCTTTGGTGCTGGACACTTGAAAAAATGAATCATTTTACTAATTGTATTTCTAAGACGATGCAAGTTGAACATTTTGCTTAATTTTAAGCATTTAGGAATTTTTGGCTCCAACCCTTGAATTTATACAGTAAAAAATGCTTCTTTTTTTTTTTTTTTTTTTTTTTTTATGTATAATCCATTTTATTGTATTGTTGTTGACAATCTTTACATAGTTAACTATAGTTGAAGGAAAATCAAGAAAGAGAAGGAAAAAAAAAAAAAAAAAGGTTCAGGGGGATAGGGAGGTGGGCAATGCTATTATGTCCATATTGTTTCCATCATGTATCTGAGGTAAAAGGGGATATTGAGGGAGAAGCCCCACCCGGTTTCCCGCCCACCCCAAGTCCCATATGTGGGGCATGCTCTGAGATATGTGCTCAAGTGGAGTTAATAGTTCTCCAGTTATGAGTCACTGCCAGTTTCGCTCGATGAGGTGGTCCACTGATTGATATGGTCCATCATGAAGTCTCCATTTGTCCCTTATTTCGCTGCCAACATGTAGCTGAGATGAATGATTGTCCTATTCTGTCTTCTGTCTTTTCTTGGTTAGAATTCTGAGTCCAGCAGTTCAAGTGGGGAGATCTCCAAAGATACTTTGAGGTATTCCCAGACCAGATTCTTGTATGTTCTAGCAAGCACAGGGCCCGGCACAGTCCATCACCCTGATCAGCTGGTGGTTGCAATTGCTGTGTTGGTTCTGTTTTCAGTCCCGAGTTGCACTGGAACCAATGGGTGTTGCAGTCCAGTCTGGTTCGGCCCTTACATCAACCAGTGGGAGCTGCAGCCTAGTCGGGGCGACCCACAATAACCCCCACCAAGCCTGCCCCCTACCCTGGTTTGCCAATTTGTGTAGCAGAAGACCAGTCTGTCCCCCATCCCATTTGGCTCTGGTACTTGTCAATGGGTATTAAAGCTTAGTTCTATCTAATCGACTCAACCATCCAGCCCTCACAGATGTTGTTGAGTGCCTCTGTCTAGCCATCCCAGCCCCCGTCCTAGTTTTCATGCCCTCCCACGGGAATAGTGACCCAAGAAGGGGGAACCCACTTTTTCCCTCCCAGGTCTCTCTGTCCCGGTTTATGCACTCTTTAGGTGGTCCTGTGATTTGACTCGACAGAATTAGTCCCCAGTGCCAGCTTCTGCCAGCTGATGCTGTGGCCCTGATCTTGTCCACATGCAGCGCACAGGTGTTGCAGCCTTGCTTAGTCGTGTCTGTCTCTATCCCAGCCAACACTCTCCAGTGGGAGTGGTTGTCCAGCGAGGGGACCAGCCCCTTAACCCCCCCGCCAGCTCTGCCCCTCCCTTCCTGGATCTCACGTGTGCTGGATGGGTGTTGCATTCATATCCAGTACAGGCAGCCACGCCCTGGTGTTCCAGAATGTGTACTGGTTTTGTCGCAACCAAACCCGGCCCATTCCACACTCTGTTCTGGTGATCGGATTTGCCAGAGGATGACATGAACTGATTCAGCCTGGCCTGCTCCTGACCCATGCCGAATGCATGCCAGTGGGAAACTTTCCATGGCCTATTCTGGGCTGTTTCCAATCATGCTTCTCGCGCTTACCTGCAGGGACTGTGTCCTGCCAGAGGAGTTGCCCAGGCTCCTCCATCAGAACCCCTCCCAATGCCAGATTTTGCGCTTGCCAGGGGGTTCTTGAGCCAACCCTACTCAGTTCACCTCCTGTCCTAGCAGGAACAGTGGCTTTTCCTGGCTGGCTTTCACCCCATTCTGACTCTTGTTGTTGGATGTTTCAGCCCAGCCATGGCTCGTCCATACCCACATACAGCTCACACATGGCTCAGAAGGGGATTGAGACCCAGCCTAGTCAGTCCCACATCTACCCTGTTTCTCCATAACACCAGATGGTGCTGGGATCTGAACCGGCCTGGTGCATCCAATCCCAGCCCACACTAGTGCCTCGGGTGACTGCAACTGTTTCCTAGATAGAACGCAGCCCCCATTCCAGCACATACACCCCTTGGTGGGAACCTCATCCCAGCTGTGGCTTCCCAGATTGGGACCGTTCCTAGCTGTAAATCACACACCTGCACGTGGTTGCTCCGAGGACCATTAGGTGCCAGCCTGCTACACAAGCCGGAGCTTATCTTTTACTTGATAGGTGTTCAAAGCTCAGCATTGTTAAGGGATTGGAAGTTCTTCAAAGGAAGAGTTACTGGCATTGGGAATCTTTAGGATTGACTCAGATCCCAGAAACAGTGGGGTCACTCTAGAGCTATCTCAGCAGCGATTCAGATGTCCAATACCCCAGAGCTCCCCGGCCGGGCGGCCAGTAGGCACAGCCTGGCGCCAAATGGCGCACTGGCCGCCCTGGCCGCACCCAGGCATGTCCGGGCCCAGCCCGCCATGAGCCATGGGCACATGGCGGACTGGGTTCGGGATCCGAGCTAGACGTCCTCTCCCGCAGCCCTCGGCTCGCCTCTGGCAGCCGGAAGTTAAATCCTGCAGGCCCGAGGTTGCGCCCCTCCCCAATCCCGTTCACCCACCACCCAATGAGGGTGTTGGGTGGGTCCCGGACATGCCCAGTCACGGAGGCCTCCCCCCTCGGCGTACTCACCCCAGAAGGAAGCAGGCCGCACCCAGGCATGTCCGGGCCCAGCCCGCCATGAGCCATGGGCACATGGCGGACTGGGTTCGGGATCCGAGCTAGACGTCCTCTCCCGCAGCCCTCGGCTCGCCTCTGGCAGCCGGAAGTTAAATCCTGCAGGCCCGAGGTTGCGCCCCTCCCCAATCCCGTTCACCCACCACCCAATGAGGGTGTTGGGTGGGTCCCGGACATGCCCAGTCACGGAGGCCTCCCTCCTCGGCGTACTCACCCCAGAAGGAAGCAGGCCGCACCCAGGCATGTCCGGGCCCAGCCCGCCATGAGCCATGGGCACATGGCGGACTGGGTTCGGGATCCGAGCTAGACGTCCTCTCCCGCAGCCCTCGGCTCGCCTCTGGCAGCCGGAAGTTAAATCCTGCAGGCCCGAGGTTGCGCCCCTCCCCAATCCCGTTCACCCACCACCCAATGAGGGTGTTGGGTGGGTCCCGGACATGCCCAGTCACGGAGGCCTCCCCCCTCGGCGTACTCACCCCAGAAGGAAGCAGGCCGCACCCAGGCATGTCCGGGCCCAGCCCGCCATGAGCCATGGGCACATGGCGGACTGGGTTCGGGATCCGAGCTAGACGTCCTCTCCCGCAGCCCTCGGCTCGCCTCTGGCAGCCGGAAGTTAAATCCTGCAGGCCCGAGGTTGCGCCCCTCCCCAATCCCGTTCACCCACCACCCAATGAGGGTGTTGGGTGGGTCCCGGACATGCCCAGTCACGGAGGCCTCCCTCCTCGGCGTACTCACCCCAGAAGGAAGCAGGCCGCACCCAGGCATGTCCGGGCCCAGCCCGCCATGAGCCATGGGCACATGGCGGACTGGGTTCGGGATCCGAGCTAGACGTCCTCTCCCGCAGCCCTCGGCTCGCCTCTGGCAGCCGGAAGTTAAATCCTGCAGGCCCGAGGTTGCGCCCCTCCCCAATCCCGTTCACCCACCACCCAATGAGGGTGTTGGGTGGGTCCCGGACATGCCCAGTCACGGAGGCCTCCCCCCTCGGCGTACTCACCCCAGAAGGAAGCAGGCCGCACCCAGGCATGTCCGGGCCCAGCCCGCCATGAGCCATGGGCACATGGCGGACTGGGTTCGGGATCCGAGCTAGACGTCCTCTCCCGCAGCCCTCGGCTCGCCTCTGGCAGCCGGAAGTTAAATCCTGCAGGCCCGAGGTTGCGCCCCTCCCCAATCCCGTTCACCCACCACCCAATGAGGGTGTTGGGTGGGTCCCGGACATGCCCAGTCACGGAGGCCTCCCCCCTCGGCGTACTCACCCCAGAAGGAAGCAGGCCGCACCCAGGCATGTCCGGGCCCAGCCCGCCATGAGCCATGGGCACATGGCGGACTGGGTTCGGGATCCGAGCTAGACGTCCTCTCCCGCAGCCCTCGGCTCGCCTCTGGCAGCCGGAAGTTAAATCCTGCAGGCCCGAGGTTGCGCCCCTCCCCAATCCCGTTCACCCACCACCCAATGAGGGTGTTGGGTGGGTCCCGGACATGCCCAGTCACGGAGGCCTCCCTCCTCGGCGTACTCACCCCAGAAGGAAGCAGGCCGCACCCAGGCATGTCCGGGCCCAGCCCGCCATGAGCCATGGGCACATGGCGGACTGGGTTCGGGATCCGAGCTAGACGTCCTCTCCCGCAGCCCTCGGCTCGCCTCTGGCAGCCGGAAGTTAAATCCTGCAGGCCCGAGGTTGCGCCCCTCCCCAATCCCGTTCACCCACCACCCAATGAGGGTGTTGGGTGGGTCCCGGACATGCCCAGTCACGGAGGCCTCCCCCCTCGGCGTACTCACCCCAGAAGGAAGCAGGCCGCACCCAGGCATGTCCGGGCCCAGCCCGCCATGAGCCATGGGCACATGGCGGACTGGGTTCGGGATCCGAGCTAGACGTCCTCTCCCGCAGCCCTCGGCTCGCCTCTGGCAGCCGGAAGTTAAATCCTGCAGGCCCGAGGTTGCGCCCCTCCCCAATCCCGTTCACCCACCACCCAATGAGGGTGTTGGGTGGGTCCCGGACATGCCCAGTCACGGAGGCCTCCCCCCTCGGCGTACTCACCCCAGAAGGAAGCAGGCCGCACCCAGGCATGTCCGGGCCCAGCCCGCCATGAGCCATGGGCACATGGCGGACTGGGTTCGGGATCCGAGCTAGACGTCCTCTCCCGCAGCCCTCGGCTCGCCTCTGGCAGCCGGAAGTTAAATCCTGCAGGCCCGAGGTTGCGCCCCTCCCCAATCCCGTTCACCCACCACCCAATGAGGGTGTTGGGTGGGTCCCGGACATGCCCAGTCACGGAGGCCTCCCCCCTCGGCGTACTCACCCCAGAAGGAAGCAGGCCGCACCCAGGCATGTCCGGGCCCAGCCCGCCATGAGCCATGGGCACATGGCGGACTGGGTTCGGGATCCGAGCTAGACGTCCTCTCCCGCAGCCCTCGGCTCGCCTCTGGCAGCCGGAAGTTAAATCCTGCAGGCCCGAGGTTGCGCCCCTCCCCAATCCCGTTCACCCACCACCCAATGAGGGTGTTGGGTGGGTCCCGGACATGCCCAGTCACGGAGGCCTCCCCCCTCGGCGTACTCACCCCAGAAGGAAGCAGGCCGCACCCAGGCATGTCCGGGCCCAGCCCGCCATGAGCCATGGGCACATGGCGGACTGGGTTCGGGATCCGAGCTAGACGTCCTCTCCCGCAGCCCTCGGCTCGCCTCTGGCAGCCGGAAGTTAAATCCTGCAGGCCCGAGGTTGCGCCCCTCCCCAATCCCGTTCACCCACCACCCAATGAGGGTGTTGGGTGGGTCCCGGACATGCCCAGTCACGGAGGCCTCCCCCCTCGGCGTACTCACCCCAGAAGGAAGCAGGCCGCACCCAGGCATGTCCGGGCCCAGCCCGCCATGAGCCATGGGCACATGGCGGACTGGGTTCGGGATCCGAGCTAGACGTCCTCTCCCGCAGCCCTCGCTTCTTTTTTTTTTTTTAACAGATTTATACAGGATGATTGCAGAAAGAATGTGAATACAATCATTCTCCAAATAATGTGCTTAAATTGTATTTCAATTGTCTTACTTAGTACAGTGATTTATTAACATGAATTTTTTTGTTTGTTTTTCAAAGATTTATTTTATTTTTATTGGAAAGGCAGATGTACAGAGAGGAGGAAAGACAGAGAGAAAGATCTTCCATCCAATGGTTCACTCCCCAAGTGACCACAATGGCCGGTGCTGTGCCGATAAGCCAGGCACCTCTTCCAGGTCTCTCACGTGGGTGCAGAGTCCCAAGGCTTTGGGCCGTCCTCGATTGCTTTTCCAGGCCACAAGCAGGGAGCTGGCTGGGAAATGAGGCTGCTGGTATTAGAACTGGTGCCTATATGGGATCCCGGGGCGTTCAAGGTGAGGACTTTAGCCGCTAGGCCACCGCATCAGGCCCTATTTACATGTATTTTAAATCTACACAGGAGTCAATGGAACTTACACTGAAATAATTTCAAAATAATAATAATAATTTCAAAATAATTTGCAAAATTTTTTCCTCAATTTTATCTTTTTAATTTGAAAGGTATCCAAGAGGGAGAGCTGGAGACAGAGAGAGAGTTAGTTTCATCTGCTGGTTCACTCCTCAAATGGCCACATCAGCCAGGACGGGGCTAGGACAAAGCCAGGAGCCAGCAGGTTTCCCACGTGTGTTCAGGGTCCAAGCAATTGGACGGCTTTTTGTTACTGTCCCAAGGGCATTAGCATGGCGCTGTGTCGGAACTGGAGCAACTGAGACACAAATCGGTGCCCACGCAGGATGCTGGCATTGCAGTCAGCAGCTAGCCTGATACCCCGCGGCACTGGTCCTTCCAAATTACTTTATAAATATCTGATGTTATCAACAAGCTGTAGATGTCTGGAGACAGTATAGAACAACTGCTGTTTTTAGGATGGCTGGAGCCTAGTTTGTACTTGATACATTTGTTGAATGCATTGATAATTGGGCAAAAGTAGAAATTTGTTTCTTCTGTGTTTGGGAAGACTTAATGAAGTAAAATCGTGCTGGAACAGTTTAAAAATAATATCTGAAATGGTATTTGTTATATCCTAAAGGAACAAAGAGAAATTGTAAAGCAGTTATCTGATTATGACCTTCTATTCGTTATATATGTATTTTTCAAAAAGCAAGAAATTGAAGAAACATAATGTTTAAATTTTTTGATATTTTTTCAGAATATGCTTGTAGATATTATTTGTCAGAATGTATTTGTAGATATTATTTTTTAGAAATTATCACTAGGCCAGGGAGAGGTTCAAGTCAGTAGGCCAGGGTGAAGTCAGTGGGCCAGGACGTTCTTTGTGTCTCCCATGTCAGTTCGGATATCTTTTCTATGTGCAGCTGCAAAGATGATTCTTCCCTTCTGCTGAGTCAGTGGCTATGGAAAAGCTTCTCAGCATCACTAATATTGACCTCAAGGTTTTGTAATCAGGCCTCTGTTTCCAACTTAATGTCTTGGATTAGTGTTTGGAGCATGCTTTTACTGTAAATTCATTATGCAATGCTGTATTACTTATGGACTGAGTAGAAGTCGGTAGGTGTGTTGGCCCACAACTGCATCTTTCCTCATGGAAACACTCAGCTCTGCCTTGCTGGTCTCTGCCTTGCGCTAACATCTGGTAAATATGGGTGTGGCTTCATGTTATATTTTAACCTGGGTACAGAACACCTGGGTACAGCATGCTTGATGGCAATTTTATTTCAAATAGATATGAATATCATGATGCATATTAATCTCATCAGGGCCATATTCCCTAAAAGTTTGTCTCTTTTTTTCAAAATATTTTACTTAAATATCAGTAAAGTACTAGCCAAAATTGTTAGCAAACTTACGTAGTGTTGAGTTGCATGAATAAAGGCAGGGATCCTTTAGGGAATAAATGCCTGTATGAGCAAATGGCCTTTTGTTTAGTATGACTTACTCTATACCAACTTCATATTAACTGTGTGCAATGTTAACAAAAACTAAAAGGGAACATGTAGAGGAGATATTTTGGGTCTTTCTGGACATGTCACTGTGTTGGAACAGCTTGTAGAGTGCTAGTCCTTCCAAAGGAGCTTTAAAATAGATTCTTAGTAGTTTTCCAGCAAATGACCCTATTTTAAAAAGGTAGACATTTCAATAGAGCTGCCGATGAAATGGGATTGACCAGTTTCCATTTAATGATGCACAGAAAATTAAAAAAGGAGGGTGCTAGCCTCAGACGACAGAAGCTGCGAGCTGAGGTCATTGAAGTCTGAGCCATGATGAAGAAAGTGTATGCAGTGATTTCCACATCAATGTTTGATCTCTAATGATCATAATCAGGGTTGCCTTTCACACTTGAAAGTGATTATAAACATACTGAAGTCTTTTCCCAGAAAGGTCATGTTGAAAGACGTAGATTCAAGAAGAGATCAGGTAAATGAATTGATGGCAGATGCGTGGCAGCCTGTCAGAGAATGTTAACGGGCTTTGGGGTACCATTTGGAGAGCCACTTACTGAAATGCTTACATGATTGATCCCAGTTTAAATGATTGATTCCATGCTTAAATGAGTCTGCTCTGGCATGACATCGTCCTGATTTTTTTCCCCGCACTTTTACTGATAAACTGGAACTTTTAACGGTAACATTTGTTACCGTTATTGTGTAGCTGCAAGTGATTTGTTGCCTTGCCAGAAAGCAATGTCCCCTGCCTTTCCCTCCTACTCCTGAACATAGCTTTGATTTGGGGTTGAGTGAAATCTCAGAGCTGCAGGCTGTGCAGGTGTGAGACGCTGCCTGCATCTTGCACTTTCCTGAAGCTAGGCTTCTGCTGCAGGCCACAGGTGCCAGGCTGACGCATCCCCACTCAGAGTGCCCTTCTGTCTTTTCTCTTCAACCAACTCCTCTATATTTTAAGATGCTGACTGACACAGGATTTATGCTTTATATCACATCATGTTTGTGTATTATTTCTATTCCTGGTAATGATGTTTTTACTGCTTGTAACTAAGGATAAATGTGTCTACCACCAAGGGAAATCTTGTATCTCCTGATGAAACAGTGTACCTTTTCTTCCATTCCGATCAAAAGTTCGTAATGGGGACACACATCTTCTGGGTCCTGGCCCTTCTTAGGTAAGAAGTTCTTGAAGGGATATTGAATGCATCAGAAATACATTTTGTCCCGCCATGAAATCCTGAGTTTGTTATGAATCCCTCCTCTGGCCTTGACCACACTTAGGATTTCTAGTTCCTACAGCTTTCAAAGGGGAATTATATGATTTCCAAAGCCCCTTTATTCCCCCCAATCTCATAAATTTCTTTTTTATAGATATATTTCTTTATCTGAAAGAGCTATATAGAGAGGAGGACACACACACACACACACCCTCTACCTTCCATCCTCTTGTTCACTCCACAGATGGCTACACATGTCCAGGGCCTGAGCCATGTTGAAGCCAGGAGCTGAAAGCATTTTAGAGGTGACCTTAATGGGTGCAGGAGCTGGATTACATGCACAGCACAGGACAGAACACAGCAGCCAGCACAGAGACCAGTGCGTCAGCTCTGGCCCCAACAACTGTTATTTTAGTGGATCTCATAGCATGACCAGGACGAAGTACTCTGGGCTAAGGGAAATTAATGAGTGAGAGAATGAAAGAAAGCGATTAAGTTAGAAGGAAAATGTGTCATCGTATAAAAGAAAATTAACAAACCTTCAATATATTTTATACTTGTGAGCAACTGATTGAAAACCTTATGGCGCAGAATTCGTAAATTCTAATAAGAAAAATATAAAATTTTTCTTTCTAAAATCAGTAATCACCGCAGAATTGCCTTTGTTTTTTTTATACTAGTTTTTGACCTTATTACCCACTAATTTAATTTAGACATGGATCATCTTCTTATCAATTTATTAAAAATAATTATGAGGTTTTATTTCTTAACTCCAGAATTCAGAGATTTTACCTGAGGTTGAGTGCTAAGATACAAACATTTATCATGTGACAGGTGTGGGTGGCTGCTGCACACAGGCTGTGTTAGTGCAAAGACGGCGGACTTGGTTACAATGTGAGTCATCACCCTGAGCTCAGATATGGTTGCTCCAGCTCGGAGTCTTGACTTCCACCTGCTTGTCCGTTAAGGGATGATAAAACATGTATTTTATAATGTTGTTCTGAGAAGTAAGTACTGGATAAAAAGGGTTTGTAAATGCTATGTTTTGTGTTAAAGACTTTTTTGTTTGTTTTGTGTGTGTTTAGATGGAGTCAAAGAATTGCTTGACATGTTTCTTTGGTGTTGGTTCTAAGTGAGTCCGAAAGTGTGACCTCTGAGCCATTTCTTTCACTTCAATCTGTATGAGCAGTGGCTGAATGTGACACGGATGCCTGGGCTGCAGCAGATTTTGGAGGTAGAAATGCAAATTTGGGTCAAGTGTGACTTCTTAGGGCACGTGCCATTAGTTCCGTGAGAACTTGAGTGTTTGGTAGATGGAGCCTCATTTTGGTGCTTGGGAACACTGAGGGGGCTGCTTCCTTGTCTCACTAGCAAGCTGGAGTGATGGTGGGCTCCGTGGTATCATTAACCATGACTCTAGGACAGTGAGGTGCCGACTCTTCCGGGAAAGTGCAAGGGGTGCCGGGGCTTATAGCACCAGGAATCCTGCTCCCAGACTGTGGAGGACCCTGCTCCAGTCCTACAGGGTAACTACAAGACGCACTGGAGATTTGGCACTGGCTAGTATGGGTCTAAACAGGTGGAATGCAGGCTGGTTCTTTCCTGGATCTCACAGGGAGGACTCCCAGGGTCCGAGAGAATTGCTGTTAATGTTCACTGTCTTGAGGCTGCAGAGGATGCACGGGTCACAACCTCACCTGACAGACTGAGGTCCAGCTGTGCTGGGGATGGTAGCAGTGACCCGCCTGAAGCAAACCGGTGTTGATCAAGCTCTCTGGATTCTGCAGGAACTGTAACAATGACATCAACAATGCCAACTCTGTAAAGAGCTGAGAGAAAAAGTCCTAACAGTGGAGCTTGGATGGTTGGGTTTGCATGCCAACTTGACTGTCTCAAGGGGCACCAATGGTTGACATGCCTCTGGGTGTGTCTTTGCCGCATGTTGGCAGAGGAGGCATGTTTGAATCAATGGATACCTCTCCAGGGTGAGTAACTATCACTTATTAATTGAGGGCCTAAATAGAACAGAAAGGATAAAGTCATCGTTTTTGCTTCCTGTCTACCATCTTGAGCTGAGACATATGACTTTTCCCACATCTGGCCTAGGGTTTCTACCCCTGGTTCTTTGATTTCTCAGCATGGGGACCTGGACTGGAACTATAACACCAGCCTCTCAGGCTCTCCAACTTGCAGGAGTAGATTGTGGACCTTCTCAGCATTTGTAACTGAATGAGTCAGTTCCTCATAACAGTTTTAAATGCATCTGCTCCTGATTGGTTGTGTTTCTCTGAGGAACTTCCTCCAGTGTAATTCTCCAAGCTATCACCGATATATAAACCTTTGTTTTGCCACTTCTGTGTCTATTCTGTGAAAATTTGGACACAGTGAGTAACTGTATACAACCTGAATCTTGCAGTCTGCAAGAATGATTAATCTTACCTATGTTAAAAGGATGGTGTAATACTTTTTGAAAAAGAAAATGAATGTAAAATGCTTAGTCCAGTGTCTTATGTGTTTACTGTGTAATAGTTGATAATATAGATAGCACCACATACCTTTCAAAAGGGGCAGGAATAAGAAACTACAGTTGGAGTGAGAAGACAAAGACAGAGAGGACCAGTATGGGCATTTACCGTAACAATGGATCAAATAGTGACTTTCCAGAGTCTCCAGTCATGTCTCTATTTTGAAAGCTTTGAGAAGTTAATTCAACTCAGGCATTGGGTACTGGTGCAAAGGGATTCCTAAAGTACTAAGGAGCACTTGGAGCATTTTGGGACATAGCTGGGAAATTCATCAAAACTGGGTTGTGGGGATGAGAAATCTTCCATGGGCTGAAAAAGAGATGTCTCCACAGCGTGCATGGCCGAAGATTCTGTCCACACCCGCAATGGTGTCATGTGAGCTCCTCAGCTCATTAACTTCTGTGGCATCTGTAGTTCTGAGTATAATGTGATTTAATGCCCTCTAATTTTTACTGTGTTGTTTCAGAGCCCATTAGGGCATTATGGAAAATGCTGTCATGACTAGAAAAACTCATATCTAGAATGGGAGCGACTTGAGCATGATCTGTTTGAATCAACAAAAATCCTGCCATGTGTGCTGAGAGTTGTGTTAGTACGAAGTTGTTTCAAATAGAAAACTCATTTTGAAATTGGAAGACACATGAGTACGTCAGGGCCGTTCCTGGCAGTGTGCAGACATGATTTACTGTGTGTGTTTTCTCCACTGATTTTCAACTTTCTTTGTAAACACCTCTATATATAATTCATAACAATCAAAGGCCTATACTGTGAAAGAAACATGGGTACAGTGAGATTCCCTTTCTTGAGTCTGATTCAGGCCTTCATAGCTTGCTGAATTTAAACAATTTGGTTGCAACGGAAAAATAAATAAGTTATTTAAAAGACTTGAAACTAAACAACCCTCCTCTGTGTTTTGGCCATGAGAAGCAACGGAATAACACAGTACATCGAGAGTCACTCACTGAACACTAGTGGGATATTCTGCTTGTATAGTGTGGTATAACTCTTCAAAAACATGTGGTTTGGGGCTTTTCAAACATAATATACTGTAGTGGCTCATTTGATGAGTCAACATTCCTGTGCCCCAGAATGCACAGACATGACGAGGCATGGTGAAGATGCTGCATTCACTCGGCCTGGCAGGGCTGGGTGCGATTTACCACACCCTTTTATCTTATCTTATCTTATTTTATTATTGGAAAGTCAAGCATACAGAGAGAAGGAGAGACAGACAAATATCTTCCATCTGCTGATCCATTTCCCCAGTGGCCACAATGGCCAGAGCTGAGCTGATCCCATGCCAGGAGCCAGGAGCCAGGAGATTCTTCTTGGTGTCTCATGTGGGTGTGTGGTCCTAAGGCTTTGGGCTGTCCTCAATTGCTTTCCCAGGCCACAAACAGGGAGCTGGATGGGAAGTTGAACACCAGGAAATGAACAGGCAGGTATATGGGATCCCGGCAGATGCAAGGCGAGGATTTAGCCACAAGGCTACTTGGCTGGGAGCTCCTCTGCCCTTTTTTATTCCTGGTTTTCATTGTTTGGATTTCAACTGAATCTACACATTGCCCTGTTTCTTCTTCTCAGGCCTTTGACTGTCCCACTAGATTTGCTAGGTTTGCAGCTTTCAGAGGACAGATCATGGGGCACCTTGGCCTTCACAACTGCGTGAATCAATACCCTTCCTTAGACTATAAGGGTGTTTACATTTATATGATGTGTGTCTCACTGCAGAAATATTTTCAAATTCATGCATGGTTTTTAAAATATGCATTTCCATAGACTTTTAAGACACTTTATTAATATGGATTTCACAATTTATTTGTACTATAATAAACAACTTTTAATTTTTTTGCATTTTTAAATACTCTTATGTGACACACTGAATGCATACAGACTTAAATGAAAACAAAGTTGCTCATTTTTAAGATTTTTATTAGGAATGAGATCAGAAATGATACTTAAAGCAAAGGGAAAAGCAATTTAGCATTTACCAGATGTTCCCTTCAAGTAAAATGTTGAATATTCAAACACACATCTATCGCAAAAAGCATTTTTCTCTGTTAGCATGTTCCTCATTAATTAGAGAGCTACTAAGTTGAGGATAGAAGTTAATTAACTGTGAGATCAATATCTGATGCTGATTCCAGTCTTACATCCCTCTAGCAGCACTAAACCAATAGAAGCAGTTACGTGTTTCAGTAAAACTTACTGGAGCAGAGCTTCAGAGCGAAGGGGTTCCTGAGGCTGTCACCAAGAAGCAGAAGATGGTTGCACTGGCAAAGCTGGCTGTTTGATCAGTAATTGAGTAAAACTAAGGTGATAAGGCATGCAGGTTATCTGAGATGTCTAAATAATAAAGAATTTTATTAGTGTTAGTTGCGTGTATCTGTAGGCAAGAGTGTGCATACATACAATGTTCATCAATTAAAGCAAAGCATTAACACCCTTTTTAATGTTATTATTGGAGGCTTGAAGATTCTTCTCTTATAAACTAGATTATCTTAAACTATGATCCCTTTACTGTCGTGTGTAACCATAGGAACCTAGTCCTTCAATCTAACTGATTTGCTATCCATTATCCAAACTCCCTCTATGCCACCCTACCCTGCCTGGCATTTCCAAAGTTTGTCTCATTACATTGAATGCATGTCAGCCTGTGCCATCCTAAGAACATATGAGCATACCTAAATGCATTTTTGAAACTATAATTTAACAGATGCCCAAAGCTATGGCTCATTTTAATCAGGCTCAAAGTTGATCCATGACTGTTTTGAACGGATTTAGTTTGTGAGAAATTATAATTTGATTCCTTATGTGCTGCTGAGCCACAGCAGATGATTTCTGTTGTTACGAAGATTCTTAATTGTAACTTCTTAAAAAGTTTGCAATCATGGCATTTTTTTCATACTGTGAAGAAAAGTTGCCACAAGTAAGACTTCATTGTTTCATCAGTGTTTGGACGTAGAAGGCCTTGCGGTCAGAATTCCTTTTCAGGAAAACACAAAGTATTTCCTCCACCTATGAGTGGTGTCCACATTAACAGCCAGAACTTTCAGTTCTTTGGGATTTTCATTTCTGATGGGGAACGAGTTTTGGCTCAACCTTCAGGCCCCATTAGAGGGAATTACGATACAGTTTGTGTGATGCCCTTTAGCCTGTTGGCTATAAGTTGTAGTTAGAGGAGCTTTGTTCTCCATACAGCAGCTGTGAATGAGCATCTGCTGGTTGTCATCACCCAATCCCGATGGCCAGCGTTAGAGGCCACACGTTAACCATCCTGAAAGTGAGCGTGAAATTGAAGTGCAGTGTGCAGCTGACACCCTTCCCTTTTCTCATCCCACTCTGAACCATGGGCATGGCGTTCTTCCCCTAGGTGTAGTATCTGTGTTTTCATAATGAATTTGTTTTGTTCAAGCTAATTGCTTTAGAATGCTCAGTTACGTTTTGCATTTCTTATGGTCCTCTTGATAGAGACCCGAATTAATGCATGAAAAACAGGGAAAACTGTTTCGCCACCTGCTGAGCACCTGATACCACTGTTGCTGTAAGTGTCATTAAACACCATTATTTAAGATTTTCACTGGCTAGTTTCTAATAATCTGTGGAACACAGGATATGCAAGGAAGGAAATATTGGGGTAGGATACTGGTAAACATTAAAAAAATTAAACAAATACAAGGGATTCTGCAAACATGGTGGATACCAGTACTGGATGCTTTTAACTACCCTTATAGAAGTGAAGCAGGAAGTGGTGAAACCAGAGACTCGCAGGCATCACTTAGAACAAAGCCACCTGTGCTGAGCGGGGTCCGCTTGGCTTGGAAGGGTTTCAGGCATGGAGAGTATACTGAAGTGAGGCATGGACAGAATGCCTATCAGTGAGCTTGTTTCTGGTGGGAAAGCTTTTTAAATTAAGAAATCATTTAATTTATTTGAGAGAGAGAGAGAGAGAGAGAGAGAGAGAGAGAGAGAGAGAGAGAGAGAGATATCGTCCATCTGGTTTACTCCTCAAATAGTCACAACGGTTTGGATTGGGGATGCTGAAGGTAACATCCAGGAGCTTCTTCAGGGTCTCCCACGTGGGTGTAAGGGCCCAACGACTTGGGCCATTCTCTTTTCTCCTTTGCTTTCTCAGGCTCAGTAGCAGTGAGCCAGATGAGAAGTCGAGTAACTGAGATGCAAACCGGTGCCCTTGTGGGATGCTGGCATCACGGGAGGCCATTGTTTGTTAGGCTTCTCCTGTCCTGCCCTTCCAGGAATGGGGCCTGGAAGGCTGTGCTGACCTCCATGCTGATGCCCTTTCCGGGACGGAGTCAGGACACGTGGCAGAGGGCTGTGAAGGTGGCTGCGGTGTACTGTCCGTCTTCCTCTCTCTCTCACTCCTCCCCTCCGTGTCTGCCTCACCGCCAGCAGGTGTACATGCAGGCATATGATTGTATCATTCACTTCTGGAGTTAAAATAACTCCAAGTGAAAGTTTATGGGAAATGAAATCAAAAGTTAAGTTTATTTTGACACGGGCACTTTTGAATTATGCATCTTTTCATAATACTCATTTTCCATAAAGTTTTTGAAAAGTACTTGCAAACTCCATGCACACTTCCTCCAGAGAGGTGTTTTGTAAGTAAATTCTGGGTTCTCACTTTCAATGAAATGTGATTTTCTTTGGCTTCATTAGGAAAAGACATTCATTAAAGAAATAAGAGAAAAAAATCAAGAGAAGATTCTCTTTCAAGGGCAAGGAACATAAACTCTGTAAATGCCACATATTGTAACCTCACTAAAATGGAGGGTTGCAGCCTATTTTTTAAAATGTCAAGATTATAAGTTTTCAGATTTCCCAAATAAAAGTATACTGTATATTGTCAAGTTGAAAACCAGATGAATAGTGCTTTTTTGCATGAAGCCTAAATATTTTATGGAATGTACTTCAAAATATGTTGCTAATTCAGAATGCAAATTTAACTGTACATCCCGTATTTTTTCCCAGCGATGTAAATTCTACACATTTTCCTTGCTTCCGTAGTGTAATGTCCTTAGCTAAAAGAAGTAATATTGTACAGGAAAATAGCTTTCTCTGGATGAGTACGTCTTTGAAGTCAGTTCCAGAGGTAAACTTCTTGGGTAAAGTTAAGTATGTGCAATATACAAGTCTATGAAAGAATTCTCTCTGTGTGTTTGCTAGAATGGTACAGTCCTCAGCATCAGTTCCTTTCATTCGTGCTTCCAGCTAAGTGTTTAGGGTTGGATTTGTATTGGCATTGCCTGGCACACACCTGCTTTTTCATTCCATGTAAGGGGATCCGGAGGATCCTGGTGGGAGTGCCATGGTGGGAGTCCCTGCACCTCCCTGGGCTGCTTGCAGATGTCTCCGTGTCTGGGAACATTATGTCCCCGTGTTCTGTAGCTATGCTCAAACCGTTGGCACCCACCCCATGCCATGTCCTCTCAGCCCTGGGTTCATTCTCCACTATCCTTTCTTTGTGTCTGGCGGATGGCTTTACATTCTAGGCTCAGCATTTAAACAGTGACTGTAGGATAAATGCAGCATCTTAGAGATTCTGAAAAGTTGCCTTTGGTCGTTTGCAGTGGGGTGTCCTTAGCCAAGTTTCTTGGCTTCTCTGAGGTTTGGTTCCTTTATGCTAATTCGACAAGAGTATATTAATCATGATAAAATGAGGGTCCCTTGAGAACAGCACTGAGTGTATCGGCTCTTGAGTACAACCCTAACAATGCTGACCTAGATGTAAAGATGAGTGGATGTGGGCGACCCTTGGAGAGAGTGATTGCTCACCTTGGTTGTTATCATCAGCTGGGACGCCTCTACACAGGTTCCAGTTCTTCCTGAGTGTGGGTCTCAGGTCATCAGGAAGAGGAGCTTATGCAGGAGGGCTTACACATTGACGTGGCAATGAGATGCCTGGCTTGGGCACTGTTGTTGCCGTTGAAGGGTGATGACCTGAAGCCTGGTGGGTGACTGGGTGTGGTGGGGGTGCAGAAGGAGACCATATGAGGCAGGGGCTCTTCCCCATTGCATCTTGGGTGCTCTATACCTGATGGATAGGTGAGGCCCCATTCACCAATCACTAATCACCAATCACTAATCACCAATCACCAATCACTAATCACAGATGCATCTTCCCTTCCCAAGAGTACTGCCTATTCTTACATGGCAGACCCTGCCGCTGTGTACTAGGGGCCTGAAGAAAGTTTAAGGAATAGTAACATTGAAGGACAGTGGTGTGTGTCAGTGATAAGCAAAACAAACCAGGACATATATGGGCGATGAAGAGTCTCTTGCCTCTTCTCCACTGCCTGCCTCTGTTGATGCCTTGTCTGAGCACGGCTGCTTTGGTGAGTGGGACTCCAGCAGATCATCGAGCACAGGAGGCCTTTATGAGTCTCTGGGTTTTTAGCTGAAAGAATAATTTCCAGATTGTGCTGAAAGAGGAAAATAACTTGCTTGATGTTGAACAGTCAGATGTATAAAACTATGAAATACTTCCCTGATTGCAGCAATAGCTCAGGATTTTCGTGTTAATCCCCTTGCAGTGCTGTCAGACACACCTCATTCTCATTGATCCAGCCTCACCTCTATCCATTAATGATTATTCAATGTCTATTAAATTCTCCCAGGGTTTAATGCCCAAGAGTGGTAGTGAATCTTCTGATCAGAAAATACGATCTGTTAGTACATTTCCCATGGCTATAAAACACGCGACAAACGCAGCCTTGTTCCGCAGTCAGTCAAGGCAAGGTCCTGGAGTGGCTGTTCATCAGCTTTTCCGAACAGTGTTGTCAGTGTTGAAAGAGTTCAGCATTCTTAGTGCATAGCTTTTAAAAATACTTCCAATCGTTTGCGGTCAGTGCTGTAAATATGAATTCCAAGTGGATGGTTGAAACATATCGAAAATGCCTCACATTTTTGCAGCCTCCTTTGATGGCCGAATCACTCAGTGGCAGTGGGTGAAATTTTGCCTCAGGTGCCCCTGTATCTCTGGACTCTGCCTCTGGATTCTTGCTAGGGTTGTCCGTCTTAGCAATCCTCTGCTTCATTCACTGCTATTCTGCAGCTTTGCCGCTGAGGGGCACCCTGTCACCTTATTTCGGGCTCCTCACCCTTGGGGGTCCAAAGCTGTGGTGGGGACCTGGAGTCCCTGTGGAGAGTCCAGGGTCTTGGACTCAGCAGCTCTCTGGCACCCTACAGCCCTAACTGCATCTCTTCTGCGAGCGACTTACCGGGTTCTCATGAGAACTACAAAAAACCAATCTAAAACAGTTGCAGGAGCTGTAAATAGGAAACACCCCCTAAATTTTGTCTATGATTTTTATATTATCTTCTTTGGGATTTTACAAACGATTCTGAATATGCAGGCAGGCACATCACAGAATCTAAGGAACAGACTAAATCAAACAGAAAAAGGCTAGTGAAGTGTTGCTATGGTAACCATGGCGAATGGCTAAGAACTTTGGCAGTAGATTTCTGGTGGGAGATGCATAATAATTAGCAAAAATATTCTAGTAATTGACTTAATGACATGTATCAAACTCTTTGTGAGGATGACTTTCTGGGCTTATCCTGTACAAATATTGGCTCAATCCTCCTGCCATCAGCTGTATTCAAGTCAATGTTCTATACCCTTTTTTCCAGATAAGGAGCCTCAATTCTCTTGCAAGTGGGAGACCCTAGGTTGGTCTTATTGCAAGGCCTTTTTTACAGCGTGCTTTTCCTCTGCTCTCTGATTGAGTCTTCTACCTCTGCTGTTCCTGGTTCCTTGCAGTGTCAGGTGGCCTGTGACACTTCATCACTAAATCAAACATGTGTCTGTAGATTGAGCCTGATGAAACTTCTTACAATTGCTGTGGCATTTTCTCCCTCTCTGAACCGCCTCAGCATCTCTGCTGACGCTAGTCCTGGGCCAGCCTCTGGAGTTCAGCCTTGACACAGGACGCAGGGCAGGGTGTTCCCCAGGGAACTGCTTCCCAGAGGCGGCTGATGTGGGAAGGAAGATGCTCTTCAGATCACCCAGCAGCGGGATTCAAACGTGGTTTTGGAGGAGGAGCACAAACAAGTGTTTCCAAGAATCTGTGCCGAAAGAAGTGAGTTGTTACAAAAATGTTAGCAAATATTTTTTTCCTTTTAAAACAAGACTTAGACTTAAAGGCATAAAACAAAGAAAGCCAGAAAGAATAAGAAATAGATTTGAATATAACAAACTTCAAAAATTATTGGTACTTATTCATCATCATTCAGTATCTTTCCTAATATTTGTGTTTCAAAATTTCATAAAAAATTTTAAATTAAAAAAGATTTATTTTTTAGCAGAAAGACATTTTGACAGAAAAATCTTCCTTCAGCTGGTTCACTCCCCAGACAGCCACAATAGCAGGAACTGAGGTGATCCCAAGCCAGGAGCCAGCAGCCCCCTTTGAGTCTCCCAATGGGTGCAGGGTCCCAAGGCTTTGGGCCGTCCTATGCTGTTTTCCCAGGTGATAAGCAGGGAGCTGGATCAGACACTGAGCATCCAGGACATAAACTGGTGCCCATATGCAGTGCTGGTGCTTGGAGGTGGAGGATTAGCCAGTTGAGCCCTGAAAAAAAGTGGGATTTAAGTTATGAATTTTATTTAGGGCAAAAACTTGAAATCTATGTGTAGTTTTTTCAAAAATATATTTTTTTCCACATAACTTATAAAAATTGTGTGCCACTGTCAAACTCACAGTTGAGTTGTATTCTTTCCCTTCTTCAAGTATTGCTCAGATCTGCCAGCCACTGTTTTGCAGAGTGTAGACATAAACATAAGTGGCTCTGTATAGAAGGTGACGTCACTCTGTGGTGTAATCCCAAACGTCTCAAAATTCCCTCCTGTGTACTGTCTGTGACATTAAACACGCATGTGCTCAAATGCACGCATGCATACTTCGTATCTGGCAGAAGCAGCAAGACACATAAGTACACACACACCGCCCTCCTGCACCTTAGGTTTCACCATCCAGAACCACCATATACAAAGCGCACCTTCAGACTCTCCGAGCACGCACACGCAGGCTTTCCCCACCCCTGAAGGAAAGCACGGGGCGTAAGGACCTAGCTGTTTAACTGAAGCACTCCTGTAGGGACGTGAGCACAGAGTCGATGCTTGTCATTTTGGTACATCGAAATTCAGGATTCCTTGACAATGTTTGAATCAGCTGTTCGTCAGAAGTTCTTAAATGAGTAGGCTGCTGATTACTTCTCGAGAGCAGGTTTAGATAGGCATTCCATACTAAGTGCCTGAAGACAAGGTGAAAATCACAACAGAGCCAAAAAGAGGGGTTAGGCTGCCTCAGACATGCCCAGTCAACGCATTAGTCTGTCTTCTGGTCATTGCCCAGAGGAAGCCTGCAGAACCACTGAGACCCATGTACAGAAACAAAAGCTTACAGAGAAGCCCGTGGCTAAAAGGTGTGCTTTCCTACTTTTACCAGTGGGATGTTTGTAAGCTCACTGTGGTGTATGCTAAACTGAATGAGATGCTTCGGACCCAGCCTGCGCAATCAGAAATCCCAAACCCTGAATTCTCCAATTCAATACCAGGGTTAATACTTTTTGCTCTTTGATGATAATAAATGTGTGTGTATGTTTTAATATTTGGGTAGAGAGAGTATGTGAGGAAATGCCAGGAGGTTTTGAGAAACTGGAAGCAAAGGATTGTGGTTCACATAGGAGATGGCCATGTTAAAGTTACATGACTCAGCAGGTGCATTGTCACGGCTGCTGGCGAGTTGCTGGCTCAGTCTGGGTGTGTATGGTGAGTTCCAGTAGAGATAACCATGAAGTACTGTCTTAACTTTTTTTCTCTGGTAACAAGTGCTCCCTTCAACCTGAGCTTTGGGCTGCCACCCCCGTAATGTCTTAAATGTTGTTATCTATGGAAGAGCAGAGGAGGAAATATTTCTTTGAAGATCATTAGCTTTAGACTTACTTCCTTTTATCCATCTGACAGCGCCACATCTATTAACCTAGAGAGTATTCCTGGAAGGGCTATTTGTTCACCCATAGTTTCAGCTGTAGAAATGACTTATGGGATGCACGGAGACCAAGTTTTGTTAAAAGTGCTTAATATTGGGTTACCTACCTGCATTCAGTCTGAACTAGTGGAAGGAAGTCTAAAGATAATCAAGAATTTTTACTGTAGATGAGAAAAGGAAACAAGCCAACAACAACAAAAAAGAGCTAATGCACCAGACTCGATATCTTAGGAAATTATATTGTTTTGCAAGAGTGGGAATATTGTTACCTAATATTTTTAAAAACATGTTTAGTGAAGAATCAGCAGAGGAAAATATGCATAAAAAGATTTATTACCTTACATCAATGTACATAGTTCTTTCTGATGAAACTCTACCTTTATTTTTGTGAGGATAAAATAGCCCCCTGAATGTCCCCATTTTCTGAATAATTCATATGAGTCACTCATATCTGTTTACAGTATACCTGGTTACAGTGCAAGAGAAAATGTCTAGAGTTTAAAAATCACTCCTAGCTAATGGTTTCTAAATTATAGGATTGACTGGTTGTCTCAGCCCCTATTTTTATTAGGCATATATTTATCGAGGTCTTGATCTATCTATGCCAGGTTGTGTTCTAGCATTTGGAGACTGCTAAATTCAGACAGAAAATAACTCTCTCCTGTGTGGCTTTTATGTTGTAGCACGGGAGGCAGACAATAAACAAGTAGAACCCCAATTCCCGTTAAAATACATGAAGCAAGAAAAGAAGAAAAACAGACCCACAATATAAAACACCATGATTGCAGGAAAATCAGTATCAGAAGAAATGTTATAAATTTACATTCAATAGAAAAAAAGAGTATTTTTAATTTCTACGTTTCACCTTGAGAATAACAAGATGAACGAGATTTGCAAAGGTGAGAGGGGTCTTATTGCTCCTAAACTCTGTGCATTGGTCGGAAGACTCTGGTCACCAGCCCGTGGACAGCCGGGCCATCATCTCCTAGCCCCCGTGATGCCTCCAGATAAGTGAACACTGGGCATGCAGAATGAATGTGACACATGTATTTCGTTGGTAACTTGTGAATCTGCTATAGAACAAGAAACGGACACAATGAAGTTAATCATATAAGTTCACAGTGTGTATGGCAAGAACAACAAAAATGTGGAAGTGCAGGCACGTGTTGCCTGACGACGGGATATATCCTGAGAAAGGCGTCTGTGCCGTGGTCCTCGAGTGTACTTGTGCCGATGAGGGCAGGTGCCACTTCCCTGGTGCTGCGGCCTCAGGTACTGTGGCTGTGGCTGTGGTCTGTCACTGGCTAAACCATGCATGTTCTGTGCTCCAATAAGGCAAACGTATTAGGTCTCCCTTGTGTGTTGATATGGGAAATTAGTAAATAATAAAAATTAGAAATAGGAATAGGACAGCTTAAATGGTTTAGGGGGAAAGAGGGCATTAGAAACACAAAGCGTTAGTCTTTAGGCAATCTGGGGAAAAGAGTGTTCCTTGTTTATGTACGAATATTTTAAATAAAATTCACAAAAATATATTGAGGCTGCTATCATCTATGTTTTAATTATTTTTAGAAATCACAATAAAAGGTCATTTCAGTTCAGATACACTTTGTGAAAAAATAATAGAGCAGGCTTTTTTATTTAAAATTGCCTAAAAATATATCATTGTATTAGCAAAAAAAGAAAAATGTGTCTTGGATTTTGAAGATCTTAGGCGTGTTATTTATGTTGTCACTACAGAGTATAATTTTTAAAAAAAGCCAACTAACTCTAGCAGCTATCCTCAGATGTTTCTTTCTCTGTAAAAATGTTTTAGCAATGTTCATATTCTGCAGAAAAACACCTAGTAATTTAAAAACACATTTTTATTCTTGGTGGTCAAATGTTGATTAGGTTATTGGTGGCAATAATTTGTTCTTTCTTTGTTAGAGTGAAAGTCAACAGTGGGTGTCACGGATTGGAGACTAGGAAGAACTGATCCATCAGCTGTGTGCGGTGCGGGTGCTGGTGTACCGCATCGATATCAACAGCAGGGTGTGCAGGCAACCTCATCAGGCTGCCTTCAAAGTGTTTGAGATCTGCATCACCCCAGCCTTTCCCTGATGCTTTCAGTGTTCAGATAGCCAAGCAGAACACAGATTCCATCGTGGATCAGGGATCTGCTCTTGGTCAACTCTCAGTGTGAGGGCTCCGAGATTCAAGCATAGAGTGATGTTTAAACTAAAGCAAAAATGTAAGGCAGGCTGATTTTATGAATTTTCTGAGTTAATTTTTCTTTTAGAAATACTTACAAAAATTAGGAATACTTGATAAATAATAGTCTGCCAGAACTTTCTTCTCTTTTTCTTCTTAAGAGTAATCTATTTTTCAAGGACTATATTATTATAATAACATAGGGGAAGTCAGTGAGGGGAGGACAAACAGAGAGGAAGAGGGGAAATCCCTAGGCCGATGAGACTGTATCTTAAAATATAAAGAGTTAAAGAACGATTTATCTACCTACCCACCTGCTTATCATCTAGTTATCTGGAAGAATGATGGGGAGACCTGGAGAGATAGATAGAGAGAGAGAGAGAGACAGAGAGAATGAATTATCCATCATCTGCTGGTTTACTTCCCAAATGCTGGCCACATTTGAAACTGCCAGGAGCTTCATCCCGGTCTTCCGTGTGGACAGAAAGAACCCTAGCATGTGGGCAGCATGAGCTGCCTCTTGAATTGGAAGTGGAGTAGCCAGAACTTACATTAACACTGTAAACTATGTTGCAAATTTTTTTTAAGATTTATTAATTTTTATTGGAAAGGAACATTTACAGGGAGAAGGAGAGACAGGGAAAAATATTCCATCTGCTGTTTCACCCAAAATGGCTGCTATGGTTGGGGCTAAACCGATCCAATGCCAGGTTCCAGGAGCCTCTCCCATGTGGGTACGGAGTCCTAAAGGCTTGGGCCATCCTCTACTACTTTTCCAGGCTGCAAGCCCTAAGCAGAGATCTGGATCAGACATGGAACAACAGGGACACAAATCCTTACTCACGGGCCCAGTGTGATAACCTAGTGGCTAAATCCTTGCCTTGCAGCCACTGGGATCCCAAATGGGCTCTAGTTCGTGTCCAGGCTGCTTCACTTTCCATCAAGATCACTGCTTGTAGCCTGGGAAAGCAGTAGAGGATAGTCCAAGGTCTTGAGACCCTGCACCTGTGTGGGAGACCTGAGGAATGTCCTCAGTTCAGATTGGCTCAGTTCCAGCCATTGTGGACACTTGGGTTGTGAGCCAGCCAACAGGAGATCTTTCTGTTTTTCCTTCTCTCTGTGTATCTGCCTTTTCAAAAAAAATATTAAAAAAAGCAAAAACCAAATACTCTTCTTCATATGGAATGCTGTTGCTTGCATGTGGAATATTAGCCTGGTGTGGCAGTGTGTGTCACACCCTCCCACTCCTGTGGAAATGAAAAGTCCACATCCACGTAATTTAAACTGTTGCATTGTTCTTACATTTCAGAATAAAGTGCAGTGGAGAAAGAAGAGTGCTAGCAAATTCAGGTGCTTTTCTGTTTGAACAATAGAGAATTCCCTTTAATGGATGTTTGAAGCACTAAAATTCTGGGTGGGGAAGTCTGGAAGGAACACACCAGTGTACACTGAGCAGAGGAACTGGCTTGCCTGTATAAATGGTGACTGAATCTTTGAGGAGATGTGTTATCTTTGATAGCTGCTGAGACACACGGTTAGGCATCAGTGGATCACAGGTCCAAGTGGGGTTGGGAAAATTATCTTGGTAGATGTTGGCTGAAAGGTTGGTGTAATTGCATTCCTAGTAAGAAGATTACAAAATAAAATGATGTGATATATCCATGCATCATTTTTATGAACTCTTCCTACTTCTGATATGTGCTTTAGTCACAGAAGAATAGAGTGTTTTAAACATAATAATCTCAAAAAAGCATATGAAAAGGGAATGATAAATGTAAGACAGTTGAAAAGGAACATTGTAGAAGGTTCTACTGTTGGATAATGTGCCATTTGCAGCACAGTGTGGTGCAAAGTTTGATCAGAAACAGGGAGGTCGAAGGAGATGGACAGGTGGGACAGGTAAGGGTAGCTCCTTCTCTGATGGATAAGTGTGGTGTGCAGATGCATTCAGTCTTGCACACTGAAAGTGGAAACTCGTGGAATTGATCTTTGCATCAAGCAGCGGCTAAGTTTCCCTGGTCTGCATTTCTGTCTTGTTGGGAAGAATTATGGTCTGAGTGGCACAGCTCAGCTTCAATGCTGACAAATTTGCCCATACTTCTATTTAATTGGGAAAACTTCCAAATAGGTTGTCACATTGATAAATGAGAAGTGAAAATACTGCATTCATATTTTGAAGTAAATATAGGGATGTTCATATGGCAAGTATTTCTAAGATTGATTTAGAAATAAACTTTTTCATGAAATATTCAAGTAAGTTCCAGCACTATATATTTATTCACTTGTTCACATCTCTTTTAATTTTGGTTGTGAATATTAGTGTGACAGATTTTATTTATATTTTATTTATATTGTGTGATAATGGAGAACTGAATACCCTATTCTGTTCTTTGGATATGAATAATACATGGAAAAATTGTATCTGTTGAAGTACGTTTTGTACTAATTTGTCTAAAAAGAAAAGTAATACGGATTATAAGGTAATAAAATTTCCCCTGAAATCTGAAGGAAATTTTCTTTAGTCTTTAGGAAAAGCAACTGTTGGCGATTAAGTGGCTTCCCACCATTCCAGAAGTTGCAATCCATGGAGGAAGCACTCAGACCCAGCTCCCTCTGGGTCAGAAACTCGTCCCCTGGCTCACAGAGCCAAGAGCAGAGTCTGGCTGTGGCATGGCTAAAATCCTGTCCATTCTACCATTAGCATGGCTGGTCCTCAGGGAGTGCCTGTGAAATTAAAGAATGAACAAGATTGAAAGGTTTGGAAATAACTGTAGTTGATTGGCATAATAGAAAGTGGTGTCAGATAGAAGATACAGGATAGAGGGGAGATCATATCTTTCCTGAAGAGTTTAAACATTGTGATAGCTGGAACACGTTTTGACCTGCTCCTTGTGGGATTCCCTATCTGAAGGGAAACTCCTCTCCAGTGGTTCTGGAGTCAGCACTGACTGGAAGGAGAGGGGATCCAATCAGCCATGTAAATACCAGTGTTAAAGTGTTAAGTTATGCATGTTTCTGTATCAAGTTTAAAGTTTATCAATTTGGTAACTGAGAGTCAGTGAATTCTATAAAGATAAGAAGTGATTGCTTAAAAGAGACATTTATGTAACATTGCATGTGGTGGAAATTAGGAGGCTGGGAAGGAGGAAAGAATTAATCGAAAAGGCATGGGTCGATGTGCTTGTGTGTACGTACACCACTTGGAGACAAGAAGGGACTTCTCTTAAAGTGCACAGTTGCTGTTAGTGGCTACCGGTATAACACTGGAGAATTATGAGGCTGGCACTACAATCAATAAGAAAGAACATGTGATGCATTTGCAATGCCTATCGCATTGAGAATGTAAGGGAAAATGCCATATTGTTCTCCATGCTTGATGGAGATGCTGGTCTCCGTCATGAGATTAAGTGCTGTCGACCACAGAGATGAGAGAGCCACGCCCATATCCTAGTGTCCTACATACTGGTTTCTTCCCCAACTTCTTGACCTGATAACTTTCTCATCCTTGTGTACTTCTGTTTTTCCAAATTGCTGTTCTTGAATTATTCAAACTATGTAGTACTAGAGTCCCTTGCCCACATTAATTTTTTTATATTACTTTCCTGGCAGCTATGTTCTTTAACTTAAAAATTTCAGCGTCATATACTTGGCCACCGGCACGTGTATCTTAAGCACCTACTGGTTTCTTTCCTGTTCTTTTGCACATGTTGCTATTTGACCCAGGAACACCGTATTTTCAACTATTTGAATAAACTTAGAACTTGCTTCTTTTTGTCATGTTGTCATCACTTATAGCTAGGCAATCTTATTCATTCTCTTTCCCAACCATAATAACAGCGCACGAGTCTCTCCATCCATGGTTTTTCTTTTATTAGCATGGCTATCTTCTGTGAAATCTGAAATTCAAGAACACCCTTCTAGGAAAACATAAATATTAGCAGGGACTGAATAATTTCTGCCCTAACGTTTAACTAAGATTTTTTTTAAGATCTATATATTTATAGTTCCTTTTCAACAGCTGTAACAAATTCCTTCAAAGCAATATGCTGCGAGAGATCAGAGAGCCATGTTCAATTAGAGTTGTTCCTTATTAACTGTAGTCAGAAAAAGCAGTAAGGAACAAAACTTATCTGATATATCCTTTGGTGAATGAAGACTTAGTCTGTAGCTTTAAAGCAGATTAAAAGCCTGTAGAGCATCGAAACTCTGTGAATCGTGAGAATGCACCTGCTGTGAGATTTTGTTTCTGATACAGACACCACCTGTGAAAGCTTCTTAAGAATCAAGAAATCAAAAATTTAAAGTAAAACCAGCAAATTCTGAGAACGCAGCCAGTGTACTGGCATCAAAGAGGGGGTACAGCGTTAAGTCCAACGTCTTGATTTTGCTTTGAACAGAATTGCAGCAAGTTTCTAAGTGGCTGTTAAATTAGATGAAGTAAGATCACTAAATGTAATAAGGTGGAAATTGATTTTAAAAAAGCACAGCCTTATATCAAGTGGTGTGACATGAAACCATAACAGCATACAGCGCAAAGCAACACGTGGATAATAATGGGCACGGTTAATCTCTTGAACAGACACATGAAGCCGCCTTAATTGTACCACAGTTCTCTCTTCTCTTAGGTCAAATGTTGGTCCAATTTGGCGTTTTTCAGTCCTGCTTGGCATACATCCTGGCTCAATACTTGTGAATTCTTCCCCACCCCATCCCACACAACTTTTACCACCTATGTATCTACTTACCTTTTGTTTTTCTTTGTTATAATATAACTGTGAATTAGTTAATTTGATCGTGATTTGTGTTGAAGGAATGGTGTTAGATAAATTAATTTCCTTTCTCCAATAAGCAGAGTGGTATGACTTTTTTTCCTATGTGAAGTAGTTCTCAGCTTCTCCATCGCACGGTCTCATATCCAAGGGCAATTACTCCTCGTTTTGAACTACATCCATGACTTCATCTGTTTCTGTTACAACCTCCATTTCTTGTATTCCATAGATATGAACTCCCTAGGCTTTGGGTAGCTTTAACTTGTGGATCCTGGTAACTTTTCCTTTCTGTGAAATGTCAGCTGTTAGTAAGGGAACAGATTGGAAATCCATCAGTCTCCTTTAACCAGGTCAACATTTCCAAATGCTGAGTGCCTTAGGTAATTTTCCCCCATGTAATACTGTTTGTGACTTCCTTTTAATTCAGCCATGTGCTTCCATCATAAGGAAAGGGATTTTTCCTCAAGAAAGACAGAATGGAAAACTTTTGCTCTCTGATTTCCTACTACTGCAGCAATTCTCAGAGCTTTTCTGATTTCATCAGCCACTTGTCTCTACATAAGCTTCCCAGTCTGATCTACATCTCTTGCAATGTGAGCATCAAGGATATCACTTTAACTGTTGCCCAGAATGCATTTAAGTAAATCTCTTGTGATGAATTCAGGCATGATGAGGGGTTCAAATTTTGCTATTTTACATTAATCAAGAGAGGAAGTAAATAAATATTTTAATTGTAAAAGGAAAACAGGATTACTTCCTGTGACCCTTTGTGCAAATACTACCCATGGGATGAGAATTAGCATTTCTCAAATTGAGTTTCATATAAATTAAGGCAATGAGACCAGTAAAGGGGATGGACAGTGTCAAAACTAAATGAATCTAAGTCAGAAAGCAGAGGCAAGAACAACTTACATCAGTGTAGACATACCAGGCAGACAGCTCTTATCCATGAATGCATGAATCTGTTATTGAGAGAGAGCCCACTTGTGACCCACTTAAAGACTCTACCTGGTTTCAGCTCTTATGTGAGGATGAAACATCCACAAAAGTTTGTTGGAGACGTCAGACCGTGGAGCTCTGTTGTAAACATCTAAGGAAGCACACGGAAGAAATGATTTTTTGAAATAGAGAACACAAAATCTTGCACAGGGAAATTTTATGATACCCAAGGAGAAAGCTGAATTATAAACAGTATTAGAAAACCTTCTTGTAAATGTAACCTCACACTACATAGATATTAAGAAACTATAATCTGTCACTGTTAAAGGGAACATGGCCAAGGTTGAGAAGTTAATTGATAGGGAGGTTTGGGTTAATATGAATGTTGTATAATTGAATTATACAAGTTTTCCCGCATAGCTCATTTATACCTAATTTTTTTGAAGCTGAATAAATGACTAAAATATGTTAGAAGAAATATCAAGTGTAATTATTTATTATGATAAAAGTAATGCACACATTCATGAATTTTATTATGATCATTTTTTGTGTTGTTGCTTTGAATGCAGTGTTTAATTTTCAGTCTTATTTGTTTAGAAGTATATGGAAAACTCTGCTGTGCACAGAACTGTTGTTAATTCTTACCTAACTGCATTGTGAAATTTCTTGTGGAAGTTTAACTTTCTTTGTTAACATAAAAAAATCATTTGGATTGTTGGGTTGACTTTCATTGTAATTAAATTTTTTTGATAAGGAGGATTCAATGTCAATATCTGCTTGAAACCATAATCATATTTCTTTTCTTGAAATATTTGAGTAGATCCAATAACTGGGCCATAAACATTTTATTGAACTGAGGCATGACAAGGTCTTTTTTTTATTGGCTGTTAACATTCTTGTCATATTTAATGTTTCACCTGGGAGCTGGCTTTTCGTCAGAGTTCACTGTTATGTATGTCTGCCTTTCAACCTTGATGCAAAAGTAATGACTTATTATCTCAGTCATAAATGAATCTTCAAAAGACGCAGGGGACTTTCTTTAATCCAGTTAAGGATCCCTACTGTGTTGGGTATTAACTGTGCTGTTAGTTCTATTGCATTTAATGACAGCCAATCTTTTCTTTATAACAAGTGACATTTGGCTAAAATGCCTTAGGATCGCATTTTAATATTCCTTGAGTACTATCCCATGTCTGATAATTTGTACAATCTAAGCACATTTATTTGTACTCTGAGCCTACAAACACCTAGGAGAAAGTCCTGCTCAGAAAGGACTTGGTGCATCCCGAGTCCCGACTCCACTACCTCGCACCCAACCTCTTGCTCAACTCCAGCCCACCCTCACTTCCAAATACAGCTCTACATCCACATCCGTTTCCGCATCTTCTGTTGTGTTAAATTGTGAAAGATGTTTTGTCCCACGTTAGCTAAAAGAGATGTTTTTCTGAATATCCCTAATCCTATGTAGTTACGTAGATAAGTATAAAATCTGCCTGGGAATGTTATACACCTCGGCTTTATTTATTTAGGAATAAAAGGTTTTGGAACAAAAATGCCAAAATATAACACCTATTAAATCTAATTACCAATCTATAGTGTTTAATTATGTTCTGCTTTTTGGGCAAATGAGAGATAAAATGAAATCAAATGAAGGTATGGATTTTCAAATTGAGATTCTTCCTAATCAATGTGTCTAGTTCACATTACTTGTGATTTTCTGGTGTTTTTTTTTTTTTTCTTTTTTACTATTTGTTTGAAAGGTAAATTTACAGAGAAGAAAAAGATAGGAAGAGCTTTTCCATATTCTGGCTCACTCCTCAAACAGCGTCCTGGGTGGGGTTTTGAGTCAGAATTCAGAATGAAGCCAGGATTGCAGAAGGCAGCCTCACTTGCTGTGCTGCAATGTAAAACTCTATGCTTTTCTGATACTCAGTGTCTGTACCATACTTTTTATTAGCCTTCCTTAATTATTTCTTGTTAATAATTTCTTTCTGCTTTTTAAGACATACTCTTTATGGTATTCCTGTGTCCATAGTGATTCTAAGTTGTTTTTACTCTATTTTAAAATGTGTAATTTTACTGTAACCCATACAAACGCAAATCACAAACATGTTTGAAAATTTCATTTCATTTCACCACTTCAGCTTTCATATTATACCTCTTCTCATTCTTGGATTGCCTGTCTTCATGTATTGTTTTATCCTTTCCACAGTTGTCATCACCTACAATTTCATTTCTTCATAAATGTGCACAAATTGTGGCCTGACAACTGGCAGAGGATTCATAAATACAGAAGTTAACCCTTATGTCCTTTCCGCACTTTGATAGATTTTCCTCTTAATGATAAGTTCTCAGTGCTCGCACCCTGATCTGTTTTCAACTCGCTAAGGTTTCATAGGAACCTGTGAAATAATTTTCAGCAATACGATTACAATACAATACCTGTGTGTAAGCAGGAGCCTGGAGGTGTTACAGCCTGGAGTTAATAACTGAGGAGGAAGCGCTCTGTGGTCATGAAAGCCTTACATTGGACCCTGTGCAGGTCAGTGCTTTTGAACAGTCAGTCAAAGCTTACAAATCCCTGGGTCAGTGGGGGATGAGGTCTTGTTCTTGGTTCTATTGGTCTTTGCACAAATGTATGATGCTGGTACATCATAGTTGGTGGTTTCACTGGCTGGGAGCCAAGGCTTGAATGAATCAAGCACAGAAAATGATCCCTGAGTACTGAGGCAGCAGTTACCCTGTGGTCCAGGTCCAGGTGTTGGCCATGGGTCTTCAGTCACAGGATTACCTCTCCCAGCACTCTGTTTTCTGCCTCTGATTCAGACACTAGTTGGGCCCCAGAATCTCCCTCAAAGGAGACTGAGGAGTGGCTGTGGTTCCCAGTCTCCATCACAAGAGCCTCTTTTCCTAGTCTCCCTTGCCTGCATAATTTTTTTTTGCTAATTCCAGTTTCTAGAAATGAATTTTGATTGAACATAAGTGTTTTAAAAGGTCTTAATATCAGGTATAAACTTTTATATAGAATCTAAAAAATTACTATGAATATGTTGTGGGTTTATCACCAAATAAATCACGCCAATGGAAATCTTTTTATTCTAGGAGAGAAGCATTGTTTAAAGAAGTTTCCAGTCAGTGGTTACACCTTGTTGATGGTCATCCTATGGAGAGTTTTGTGTGCATAGATGTTTCATTATGCTGTAAGATACACCCAGAAGGCTTTCTGTTTCTGTTAGGTGATGTGTACAATGCCTCTTGGTCTGGAATCGAGCACCTACTATGTGCCAAAGCAGAGACTAGATTCTACTGCTATGCAGCAGTAGAGCGCAGTGGTAGTTTTTGCACTTATTATAGCTTTGTTCAAGTTAACTCGCTATTTACTTCTGGTAAGACCCTGGCAAAATTATTCGCTAGTATCATCTGTTAAGAAGAAAAAAAAAAAAGCAAGAGGGTTCAGCACAGTAGCCTGATGGCTAAAGTCTTCGCCTTGAATGCACACCTGGAGACGGCCCAAGGCCTTGGGACCCTGCACCCACGAGGGAGACCTGGAGGAGGCTCCTGGCTCCTGGCTCAGGATTGGCTCAGCTCCAGCTGTTGTGGCTGCTTTGGGAGTGAATCAATGCATGGAAGATCTTCCTCTCTGTCTCTCCTCTTCTCTGTATATCTGACATTCCAATAAAAATAAGATAAATCTTTTTTAAAAAAAGGAAAAGAAAAATAGAATCCTGATTTGTGCTGTACTACACTGCTAAGTTATTTTATGACTCACGGGCTAATGTATGACAGCACTTTGTAACTGAAGTGCTAAACCATAGGTACTCACATTTTCTTTTAAAATTGATAAGTGTTATCATAGGAAATGTGGGGAAATTCACTAAGGAAGAAAACTTAAAGTTTTATAAAGTTCTAACAGGGCAAGGAAGCCTCCTGCAGCTGCCTACCTATTTATAAGGTGTGGCTTAGATATGACTGTTTTCAAATATTTCCTACCATTATTGTGTACAGGCTATCTGTCTGCCATAGCAAATGAATAATATTCTTTCAAAATGTAGGGGGCTAAACTTCAAGAAAAAATTCACAACTTATAAAGTTAGCAGAGATACTAAAATTATTAGCAAATGCTAGAATTACGATTTTAACTGAAATTTCATAAAATAGGAAGCCAAATAATGTCTGTGTGAGAAGTACTTCAAGATTAATGTAGAATACATGCTCACATGGGTTTCTGTCACAGGGAAGTGTAAGATTTTATCACCCTCTTGTTTCCCAGGGATGGTGATGTTTAGTGCACAGTTGATGATGAATTTTCAGTGACGTAGGAGAATGACCAGAGAATTATCAGAGTTGATGAAGGGAACTAATCTTCTAACTAGGGTTTTGAAATAATTAGTTATGGGACATTTTTTTTCCTAGGTAAATTTTACATAATAAAATGCCTGGTTGATCTCAAAGGGATTTAAAAATAGTTGGAGGCCCCAGCATAGTATCCTATCTCGCCTTACACGTGCCAGAATCCCATATGGGCACTGGTTCGTGTCCTGGTGGCCCTGCTTCCTTTCCAGCTCCCTGCTTGTGGCCTGGGAGAGCCGTGGAGGTTGGCCTGAAGCCTTGGGACCCTGCACCCGCATGGGAGACTGGGAGGAAGCTCCTGGCTCCTGGCTTCAGATGAGCTCAGCACTGGCCATTGTGGTCCCTTGGGGAGTGAATCAGTGGACAGAGGATCTTCCTCTCTGTAGCTCCTCCTCTTTGTATATCTGACTTTCCAATTAAAAAATAGTAATTGGTATGAAAGGCACAACTGTAGCAATTGGGAATGTAAAACAGATTGCAAAAAGAAACAAACAAATGAAATACCAGGCAGATTTTGTAAAATCTGAGAGTATTTTGTGCTCTTTTGTCTTTTGTTGTTATGAGTAACTTGTCATCCGTATCCAAGGGCATTTCTCTTGGCCCTGTGTGGGTGGGATGATTACATGGAAAACTTCAAATAGCATCGTCTTTATGCAACTGCTAGCTTATAATCAACTTTTGATGTCCCCTATAGTCAGAGTGTGATTAATATACCCGAATTAAAGTAAAAAATACGATGTAATATCTCTAAATCAGGATTTAACAAAGTGAAATGATTTAGCATAGATGTATTCACAGTGATAAACTTCATCCTTTGTCTCCGTAGGGTAACTAATTCAGGAAGCACTTCAATGTCTTGAAAAAATGCGGACGGGATCCCTTCCTATTGGGGTCATAGAACACATGGGTGCCATCTTCAAAGACTGTTTACAATGAAATAGTATCTGTTTTCAGCCTCTGGTGATGTCTTTAATATCCATTAGTTTTCACCTGCTCTGTGCTATCTCCACTTCCAGGTTGATGAAAAAACATTCTCCTCTCTGGAGAAATAGTTTATTTTTCATTGCCTGAAACTCCAATCTTAAATTTCCATTTAGTCTCTGATTAAACAAGTCATCTTTATTTACCATACACACATTTCACTGCCTGCACCATTGGTAGGTACCAGGGAAAGACGAAAGTTTTAGGAATATTTTACTTTTCAGAAATTCTTTGAAGAAAGGAATTCATCTTGCACTTGTCTGAACTAGTGTATGGTTAGTATTTATTGATTTGACTTGACATGAAAATGAGCTGTAAGAATGTATTAATGCCAAATCTGATTCTGTGTTTTATAATGAGAACATCTCTTTTAGAAAGTGTGTTGGTGAGACACTTTTCTTTCTCTAATACAGAAGCAGACATTCATTTGACAGCATCTTAAAATTAGTGCAAAAATTAGGAAAAAATTCAAATTTTGTTAATAAATACAGTCATTATTGGTAGCCAAGGTTGACATTTTGGTAGATATATATATATATATATTTCTCTACTTAGGCTAAAACTATTGCTGTAATCACTCTCGTTATAATAGAATAGTTTGCTTTTAACAGTTAGCATGCTATGTAGATATGTTCAAACTATTTCATCTTTTAGACCATTATTTAATAGAGTATTTCTTATTATTTTTGTTTCTTTGAAGAAAGTTTATTTTAGACTCAGTCTGGGCCAAGTGTTTGTGTTTTAAGAGATTATATCTATAATCCTAAAAAGAACATGTATAGAAGTAGTTTTAATACATAAGAGCTGGTTATACAGAGACTAAATATATTTCAATATTTACTTTACAGGTTACGAACTGACTCCTAAATCTTTGTAAAATATCTGATTTGTCTACTATATTAATGCTTTGAAACACTGAGCACTGTTGGCAGTCTATCCGTTACCCTATTATCAATGTCAATGAAAATTTTCTTCCTTTTGGATTATCTTCTCTTACCTTTTTTCAGCTTTGTTTCCTTCTTTGTTTTCTGGTGTATATTGTTCTGGGACTTAACTTTTTGGATAGCTGTTTTCTTAGAAATGTTTTGTATAGGTCAGATCATTCTTGATATTTACCGACTCGTCAGTTGGGACATCTGCTTCCTGAGTATTTTAGTGTACGATCCCGCGGGTCTCCTGTTTTTGCTCTTGTGTTGAAATGTAAACACAGGGCACCTTGGTTCTCTGTATCCTGGCCAGGTGTATGTGGCTCTCCAGCTTAAACCCAAGAGGGGACCTTGAACCTTCCCAGTCACTGGCAAAGTTCAGAGTTTTACTGAAGGCTCTCTGCTGAGCAATCTTCACCCCGAGCCAAAGGCCTAGACCTTTAAATAAACTGTGTGTCTTGACTCCGTCCTCACGGAAATACCATTGCAGAACGTCTGTTTCTCTGTGAGAGTTCTTCTGGTAAGTCTTTGGATTGGCCACTCTCATGTTTACTGATGCTTTCGTTGGAATCACACCGTGCCCCATGTACATATGGTTTTGGAAGTTCTCTGGGGGAACTCCCTTGCCACTGCTTTTGGGGTGACTCCAGCAGAAGGTTGAATGGGATGAGGCCAGCGTCTGCATTGACTGATGGTTCACAGAGATTTCTGTATCACTGGAGTCCCTGTTTCCAGATTTTAGAATTTGATTAATCCTTTCAGTGTAGGATATCAGTGTGCTAGAATACAAAATTGCTCATGATGTCACGATTTTAGCTGTTTACCAACCACTGAAGAAATTGGGGCTTTTGTGTGAATATAAGAGCTAATAATACCTATCCCTTTTCAATTCCTATTACGTAAATGTCATTGTATGTTTTTTAATGTTTTCTCTTTTAAATCTTAGAAGAAGAAACTGATATTCCCAAAGTATAGATAGCTTAGTTTTAACAAAGGCACTATATTTTAAATCATTTTAGTGTAATATATCCCACATGATACAATACTTCCTGGGGTCAGGAATTTTGATACCTCCAGCTAGCCTAAACTGTGTGTGGCTCCACATGAATTCTAGAATTGTCTTTTCTATTTCCAGAGAAAACATCATTGGATTCTTGATGAGGTGAACATTGAATCCATAAATCATTTTGGGTTGTGTGACATTTTTGCAAGATCAAGTCTTATAAGAAATGAATAGCAGATGTATTTCCAATTGTGTCTACCTTTAATTTCTTCCATTAATGTTTATACTTCTTAATGTATGCATCTTTAACTTACTTGGTTATGTATATTCCTAAATATTTTGGTCTTTTTATGTTATTTCATGGAATTGCTTTAATTACCTTGGAATATTTCATTTCAAATCTATGAAAGTGAAATGATTTTTACGTGCATATTATTTTGTGACTTCACGAAAATCATTTAATTGTCTCATAATTTTTGTTGAAAAAAATAGTTATGTGATCATGTATTTATTACACTATGTAAAGATATGATATTTGTAAATGATTTTACTTATTCCTTTTTAGTTCACTTGCTTTTTAACCCTTCTCTGCCAAGTTTCTCTGAATGAAATTTTAGTATTGTGTTGAGTGAAAATGAAGACAGTAGATATTCTTGTCTTATTTCTAACTCTAGAGGAAAAGTTTTCAGCTTTTCATGTCACATGTAGGTGATTATAGTCTCTATAAAGTCAGTATAAGCACGGATCTGGCCTTGTGGCATAGCAAGCTAAGCTGCCTCCTGCAATGCACACCATCCTGTGTGTCTGGCACCATGTGTACCTGTTGTGTTATTCATATCCTGCTCCCCGCTAGCTCACAGTGGAAGGCAGTGCAATGTGGCCTGAAGCCTTGGGCATCCTCCCTCATGGAGAAGACCTGGCTTTTGCAGCCATGAGCGGGATGACTCAACAGTTGCAAGGTTTTCTGTCTCTGTTTCTCTCTTCCTCTGTCTCTTTACTTCTTCCCTTATCTTTCTTTGACTCTGCTTTACAAATAAATAAATAAATCTTAAAAATAACCAACATAGTTTTTTCAAGTATTGAAAATAGAACTTCTGGAGGACACGGTGCTAAGTAAACACTCGGTGGTTTCCCTTGTTAGTGTGTGGGACCCTAAGATCGTGAGGAGCTGAGCAGACGGGGTGTCGGCCAGGCTGAGAGGATGGGTTAGTGAGAGTTGTTGTCCAGTGTGTGTGAAGTTTCAGCTCTGCATGACATCTGCTGCAAGCACAGTGCCTGTCTTCAACAACATGCTAGTGTGTACTTAAGCATTCATCTTCAAGTCAGATTTTGGGTTGTGTTCTTACCAGAGCAATAAAGCATAAACATATAAAAGGGAACTTGTGGAGATGAGTTGACTGTGGTGAGTGCTCTCAGGACAGTACGCAGACATCCAGTTTCAAATTGTTTCCTTCCAGTGTGCACGGTTGTTTTTGTGTGTATTCACAACCGTACGTCAGTGAAGCTGATTTTAAGAATAAGTGACACATGCCAGTGTCGTGGTGTATTAATCTGCCTCGTGCAGTGCTGCCATCCCAGATGGTCGTTGGACTGTATCCTGGCTGCTGTGTGTCTGATCCAACTCTCTACTTGTGGCCTGGGAAAAGGAGTGGAAGATGGCCCAAGCATCTGAGACCCTGCCACCCACATGGGAGTTCAGGATGAAGCTCCTGCCTCCTGGTTTTGTCTGGCTCAGTTTTGGCAATTGTGGGCATGTTGGGGGTGAACCAGCCAGTAGAATCAACCAATCTCTATCTCTCTTTCTCTATATATAATTTTGACTTTCAAACAGAATAATCACACAAGATTGAGCTACTTCTATAGGTTTAAGAAACTGAGTGAATGAGACTGGTCTAACTCATTCTGGGAATCCACTGGATGGTAAATTTTAAAGATTCTGGAATTCTACACATTTCCCACATAATATTGTCCATGATCTACTTTTCCTTCCTGAATAGTGTTTAAATTTGTATCATGACTTCTTACAATAGTCTCCCTATCCCTGACACTGTTTTATAGTTCTCTCTCCCATTTACTGCAATCTATTCTGGTTAATTTATTGTGACTCTAGATTCTAATTCCTGGTTTCTTTATTTTTTCCATTCATTGTCAGCTGTGTCCATTTTTGTAATGTTGGATGTTTTAAATTTTGACTTTTTATGTCTTTTTTGTTTCTTTTTCAGGCTGTCACTTGTCTTAGAGCTTCCTGTAACATGTAACCTATAGACAGTTCCAACCTTACTAATTTTCTTAAAGTGAATTATTTTATAGTATCTGATAATTTCAGTACATGAAGTTGGTGAGTATCTGTTTCTGATGTCCTCCTCCATTTTTTTTCCCTGACGATGTCATGGTGCATGGTTCCGTTTAAGTGTGCTCATCGTCACTGGAGGTGCGTGTGTGTGTGTGTGTGTGTGTGTGTGTGTTGTGGTCGAATTCTTTAAACCACAGATGGCAATATCACCGCAGAGGAAGTTTGTATTTGTCTATAATGTGTGAGCCCTTCAAGTTAGACATCCCTATGGACACACTCTGCTAGCACGATTCATTAGGGAAAGCTTTGATTTCTTTTATTTCCTTTTGTTTGCTGGGCGTGGTTCAGTACATGTCCCTACCTGTACTCATCCAGGTGAGTAGTGGTGGGACACACCAGTTCAGGCTCACTTTTCTCCTGATAGCTTGATTTGAGGGACCTTTTAATGATTTCTGTCCCAAAGTATCCCAATGAGGCTACAGACCAACTCCAAGTTTGCCACATTGGCTGATCAAATCCTCCGGATTACCGCTCTGGCAGTGGGGTGTGCCGCTCGCTGCTCTGGAGTCAGACTTTAACACGTTCTGGCAGCAGTAAAGTCACATGAGCTCTTCTATGCATTGAGGTTCATGGAAAAACATGTAGTTATGTAATAGTTTTGTTGTTTTCACGCAATGTGCTTTTTTTTAACATTTCAAAATATTTTGTTTTATGATATAGTTCCGTAGCTTCTGCGGTTGCCTGTGCCCTCCGCCACGTTGATTTACCCTCTAGTAATGAGCTTTTATGCCAGAAACCTAACTGCAATACTGGGACTCAGATTTTTTTTCTAGATCATGATAAATATTCTGCACTTTTCCCTTTCAGAAATATGTATTTATTTGATTGTTACAGAAGACAAGGACAAGAGTGTGAGATACCAGAGATGTCTTCCATCCAGTGGTTCACTTCCCTCAGCAAGAGTTCAAGTTGGGCCACAGACAGGAAGGAACTCAATGCTGGTCTCCCACATGGATGGCAGGAATTCAGTCACTTGAATTATCTATTTCTCAGGGCTATGCCAGCAGGAAACAGCAATCATAACGAAGACAAGGTGAACCTAGGGCGTCCATATGGAATGTGTGTGTCCCAACAGGGTGCTCAAACACTAAGCTAAACACCTGTCCCACACTTGGCTTCCTGAACGTAATACTTATCACATTTTTCCTTCTTTTTAAATCTACATGTTTGTCTTTCATGAGTCAAGTGAAGACCAAAATCTACAAGCAGTTCGCATGAATAATGCTTTTTCAGGCTAACCTACTTAAAACTTAATGTTCAAACTCTTTACAAGCTGTACAGAAACATGGCTTTACACTTGAAAATTTAGGGCTGCGATGTGTTCTAACCTTTCAGGACTTTGCATTCATTTTAAATCACAAGATGCAGAAATTTATTAGCACTTGATGTGCAAGTGATGGTGTGCTTAATATGTTATATGAGCATGGTGTCCTCTAGTGCTCCCTGGACCAGCATAAAAACAAAAACTTGTATCTCATTGGAGCTGTTGAAACACAAAAATTTTAATAAATAAGAATTACGGTGCAATAAAATTCATCATTATGAGAGGAATTGGGATAGCACTAAATGTCTTTAGAAGCTCATGTTATTCTTGTGCTCTTCTTGTTTCCCTTCCTCTCTATCATTGTAATGGATTCTTGAGGTATTTCTGAGGGATGCTTTAAAGTACGGAGCAGCTTCAGATTCCCTTTTCTTTAGAATTACTCCAGGGTTAAATCTGGGGATGTACACGTGCTACCTGTATTTTTCTTTTTATGGGCATCCAGAGAGCCGTTTTGATTCTGACCTTTCTCCTTCCTCCACATCCTCTGCAAACACTGACGGGTGCTGCCCAGAGCCCTGTGGCACCAGGGCACCAAGGGCATGCTGTCTCCAAGTGCCAGGGTCTGTGATTCCGAGCTTGCTCTCTAGTCCTACAGGCAGGAGCTTTCCTGAGTCAGACTGGATGTGCCGAGGCATTCCTGCCGCTCAGGGACAACATTTAACCACGGGTCCGGAGAGTGACAGAGAAGTCCTGCCACCTCACTTGTTGTTTCTGGCTGATTTCCACAGTGGGATGCTTTTGGGTTTCCATGGTAACCTCTGTCACATGTCTATTCTCTTCCTGAATACTTGCATCAAAATCCTCTGAACAGGATTCCGTGCTGGGGAACCTCTCCAAATGCAGTCCTCCCACTCCTCCAGATCCCAATGGCATGGATAAGGTGCTGATTAACTGCAGGAATGTGTGATTTAGGGCTACTGAGTTTATCTTTAGCCTTACTGAATAATTTTGAGAATTCACAAGTATTCAAATCTGTATATCTCTTATAAGAAAATGTATTGGGAAATAAGCTTGCCAACAGCTTGCTTCACCTATTAAAATGTGTACAGAGTGAGAGGAACAGCTATTGGTTAAAAGATGGCAACAGAGCATATTTACTGTCTTCTTTCAAAATAGTGCTTCCGTGTGCTAATTCTTCACACTTTGTTAGGTTAAAGCTGCTGTTAGCATCAGCACTTTCAAGGAAGAAACAAAGGGAATGAAAGGTTAAGTAACTTGCCTAAGAATCGGGTCTACTATAAGCATCAGAGGTAGACTGGGGTTAGGAACCTTTTTTTTTTCTGACAAGGGTCATTTGGATAATTACAATAATGTTTGCATAGCATACAAAATTAGCAACTTAAAAAGTGAGCCTGCTATAGATTTATTGAATATTGAGTGCCATCAGAGGCTTTTTTTGGAAGGACAAAACCAAACGATTACATGGCTTCTCAGTCGTGCTCAGGCCAGGCCTTGCCTACTCCTAAACCCTACACACCATCCTTAAAGGCTACCTGGAGTTTTATTTCTAGATCTTCTTTAGCTCTGTGGTTGAATAGGACTGTGCCCGGTTCCCCAGGTTGTCTAGGTGAGGAGTTAAGCACATGGTCTGTGGTGCAGAACTTTGCTTTCCTATTTGTAGGAGTCTGAAATCCTGGAAACTAAAGTCAGAGTTATGGTGCTTAAGCTCTGGTCTTTTTGGTGCTCAAGTCTTGTTTTGATTATATTCCTCCAAGCCTTTATTTTGATTTGATTAGATCATTCCGTGCAAACTGCACAAACACAGCTTTTGCTCTCTGGTTCTATCCAAAGTGCAAATGATCTTCAGTAATTTGTGGCCACCTTCTTTTGTAACGTAGGGATGCTATATCACTATTCAATCAGATTTTAGCTATATATGTTATATATTCAAAATGTTTGCTTTCCTCTAAATGTACCTATCTGTGATTATTTTCCCATGTAGAGCAGCGTTAGTCAAAAGAAAATGCTCTTCAAAAATGACTTATTCATGACTATCATCCACCAGCAAGTTGTATAGATAACCCTTGAAGTTAGGATAAACCTTGCCCAAACTAAATTGAGGCTGCTATTTTGTTGTTATTATGATTGATGATTAACATGTAATAGCTGTACACATTTGCGGGTGCAGTGTGGTATTTCAGTGTATGTACAAAACAGTACTGATCAAATGAGATAAATTAGCATTTCCATTTGCATAGAGCCTTTGATGTGTGAATCTCAGATTGAAGGTTTTCAAATGTGCTCACCATACAGAAATGACAAAAGTTAAAGGTAACAGACCTGCTAATTGAAAGAAGTAATACAACAAATGGAAAACAACATTAAATAGAAGTCAGAGGCCTGGCGTGGTAGCCTAGTGGCTAGAATTCTTGCCTTGCATGCACCTGGATCCCATGTGGGCACTGGATCTAACCCCAGCAGCCCTGCTTCTCATCCAGCTCCCTGCTTGTGGCCTGGGAGAGCAGTCAAGGATGGCCCAAAGCCTTGGGACTCTGCATCTCCTTGGGAGATCCGGAAGAGGCTCCTGGCTCCTGGCTTCAGATTGGCTCAGCTCTGGCTGTTGTGGCCACTTGGGGGGGTGAATTAGCAGATGGAAGATCTTCCTCTCTGTCTCTCTTCCTATCTGTATATCTCAATTTCCAATAAAAATAAAATACATCTTAAAAAAAAAGAAGTGAGACCCGGTAAACTATTGCTTGGTCAGGAAAAGTTGCAAAAGAATAGAGGTTATACTTTGGTATGACCTGGCAGTGCAGAGTGAGAACTTGGCATGTTTCTTCAAGCGAAATGGGAAGCCACAGGAGGAACATAAATAAATTCATGGCACAGTTTCACTTGTTTAAGAAAAAAATAAGAAATAAGACTTCGCTTAGCAGTAATGTTTGTATTTGTGGCAACCGTGTGACATTTCATCCCTTGAGTACACATCTGTACTGATCAGATCAAGGAAATCAACATTTTCTCTACTTTGATACCATTCTAAGATTCAAGTTTCAAGGTTTTTTTTTGCTTGTAAAATACGTAGTTGATGAGTGAACAATTGTGATCTCACAGCACTTTGTCAAAGTAAGTGCTTACTTCTCTGATCCAAGGCTGATTTGGTACCTGTTACCCAAACTCCCTGTGTTCATTACCCATTCTTCTTCTCAACAAGACTCTTGGTACTGTTGATCGTGGACCCAAAACGAGAGGGCGTGACACAAGATCATTGGGGAGCTGTGCAACAATTCATGTCAATGATTAGGTACCTCGAGCCAGCACCTGTAGGACAAGAAGTTAGCATCTGGACATAGTTATAATTATATCTGGCAGGAGGAATTATGGTTGACCTTAAATTTGGGGACCCAAGCAAATTGCCAATGTGAAGTTGCATGAATAGGTGGGAAGAATCCAGAACTAGTTGATTTGGGGCCAGATAGGTAATGCTCATTTGTGAACTATGCAAAATTCGTAGTGGTTTTTATTAAAAAAAAACAGAAAACCTGAAAAAATTATTCTCAGAAATAGCCATGAAATGTCCTTTTACAGCTCACATGGGCTTGGTGGACAGTGTTTTCTGAAAATCCAGAATTCATATTCTTCACTTGTGCCAATTTTTGAGTAAGAAGTCAGCTGCCCAGTATGCTTTCTTTTTTCTTTTTTGGGGGTGAAGATGAGTCAATTAAATATGACAGTCCCTGAAGCTCTTTTGTGAGATAGTGCAGCATGTTTTCTCCTAGGAGTCCCTAACACCACTTCCACCGTCAACAAGTCATTCTTCTGTAAATCCCTTTGGCTAGTATTCATTCTACGTCCATTGCTTGATCTAAAATCAATGGTTGTGTCTCTAGTCGCCTGCCCAGAGGTGCTGTTCACTCGTCTTTCACAGGGGAAATCTGATTTGTTCTCATTGCAAATGGATGAAGATAGGCTGCCATTTCTGTTCACCTTCTTTTCCCTTTCTCTTGTAGAGCACCATTCTAGCATGTTGAGACAGAAAACAGCCAAATGAAATGTCAGCGTCTCCTTTCTGGCGTGCCTTGCTGAAACCCAGCGTGCAAATGTGGCCCTTGAGAGAAGCCAAGAGGAGATTCCTCGCAGTTGTTTCCACAGGTAAACCATTGATATTTTACCTTGTGAAGATAATAAAGCAATGTCACTTCTCCTTTATCAGCAAGAGAGGGAAGTCATCTGTCATCCCCAGGGGTTCATGGTACTTAGGAGTGAGTAGTGGTGGCAATGTCAGGGCGGCACGTTTGATATTGTAAGCCCTCAGACGTCTTTGAGCTGGGCTCCTACACTGAGAGCCCTAACTGGGACAGTCTATTTATAGAGCTGTCCTGTGAATGGAAACACTAATAGTTTTTCTACAACATTCACACTGACATCAGCCCGATTCCCTCCTGTACCTCTGAAGTCATTTTGCCCATTGAAAACATCCCCAGAAGCAGTTAACACGGTATAACGTTAACATAGATTACGGTTTTTCTGGAAAAAAATTATTTTAAAAATGATCTAGAAGTCCTAATAAGCAAATAAAAACCATAAAGTGAAGTTAGGTTTAATCTCATGCACAAAGGAAGCGGCCATCCATTTTTCATGCAATATTATTCTTGGCTGATATATTCACATGTGTTTTTATCTTTACAAAATACTTATTTGGCATTCACGCTAAAATTCTTCATTTAAGATTATGTCCCTTGCATATTTTCCTGTAAACGAATATTCTCTCATCAGTTCACTGTTTTATGGTTGCATAGGGTTATATGTGTGGGTAAACTGTAATTTATGTGACTAAATCTGTTGTCAGTTGTATTTATTCTAGTCTTCATCTGCTTCCAATAATGCAGTGTTGTAATCCTTGTTATGCATTAAGGGGATTTATTGAATGTTAATATAATATACACCTAGAGAAGTATATATTATTATTATAAGTATATAGCCCAAGGGATTTCTACCAAGTGAACACATCTGTGTAACGAGCACATGAATCAAAATGAAAACAAAAACAGGAAATGTCAAAGTGACACCCCAGTCCCAGGGGCCTCTTCCACCTTCTCCGAGAGTCTGTTCCCACGTTGAGACAGCCTATTCCTGGGCTGTGACCATGTAGGTCGGTTTCCTTGCTTTATTAACTACCTAAAGCAATCATTTTTCTTCCCCTGCTCCCCCAAAATTTGGAGCTTTAACTCCAACCTTTATTATGTTATTGTTTTCCATGCTACATTTTGTAGACATAGGGATTTCCACCCCCTGCCCTCTGCTTTCTCACTCCTTGTTGCTCCCTCCAACAAATATCTTTCATATTTTCTCTTTGCCTTGTATCATTCCTCCATGTTGTTCTCACTGTGGTGTAACAAGGCCAAGTAAACATTTTTTTTTAAATTAAAGGGATAGATAAAGTGTTAGGCTTTGTGGGACACAAACAAATCTGTAACATGTACTTGTGTAATTGTTTTATCATCCTTCAGAATATAAAATCTGTGGTTACTTCACCAGCAATAGGCAGAATGCTTCACATGAGAACTTACCTAAGGGTGATGGTTTGCTGGTATTTTATATACATGTTGAGTGACATTAAAATACCATGTTTTATCCATTCCACGTGGATGGACTTTGCTTTGAAATTTTGCAATTGGGAATTTTGCCACCGTGAGCATGCTTGGGTATGGCTTTGGTGAGTTTATCTATGCCCATCGCTTGAGGAGGAATACATGAACAGAATTGCTGATCATAAGGTGTGTGCATGCTCTTGTGTAATGGGTATTGCCAAGTGTTTTTCAAAGTAATGATACCACACACACTCTGACATTCTGACGGACGGTCACAGTATTCCGCATCTTTGCTCATGATTTTGTGTGTTTTTAAAATTTTAACTAATAGTGTTCCATATAGTTTTGCTATTCATTTTTATGACTTAATACCTGTTAGTACCTATTAGTACCTGTTAGTACTTAGTACCTGTTAGTACTGTTACTACCTGTTAGTACTTAGTACCTGTTAGTACCTGTTCTTCTATCAGTTGGTCCCTTTAGATTCTTTTGTTATATAGTTCCTTTACAAGATCTTTACCATTTTAATGGTTTCTATGCCTTTTTTTGTATCTTCAAGTATTTAAGTCATGAATATGTGTGTGTGTAGATATGTATATGTATTCTATATTTATTGAATCCATGCTTTACAGTTATTTTCTCCTGGTTGCTTATCATTTATTGAAGATACAGGTAAATATAGTGTCCTAACATTTTATGTACTGTTAGCTCTGTAAGTATTTTGCTAAGATCTACCACAAGGTCATGAGACTATTTGCCTTCCTTCTAATTCAGCACTTTATCGTTTTATCATTCCACATTTATAGAGGATCCATTGGAAATTTTTTTAAATTGATTACATTGCATTATGTGACACAGTTTTATAGGCCCTGGGATTCCCCCCATCCCTCCCTAAACACCCCCCCATGGTGGATTCCTCCACCTTGTTGCATTACCACAGTTCAAGTTCAGTTGAGATTCTTTCATTGCAAGCATTTACCAAGCATAAAGTCCAGCATCTTATTGACCAGAAAAGTTCAACGGTTTCTTGGGGAGACCATCTCTGGTCTGAAGGTAAAGCCGGCAGAGTATCATCCCGATCAATTAAAAGCCCCGACATTACATCAGTAACAATTTGTAACGTTATGGAATTAATTGACATGGCATTGAGTAACCAATATGTTAAAAAAAAAAGAATGCAAGTTCTGAACCACATCCTGTGACTTCTTCATTGACATTTGAATTATTACTTTATATACAACCGGGTTCTATACACCTTAAAATGGCTATAGATTACTATTCAGCTGTCTTGTGTCTATTTTAATTTTAGTATTTAGCAGTTTATAGCATTGAAGCATAATTTTGCTGAACTTGGCTTTTTTTCGGGTAGTCTAGACTGGCTTATAACTCTAACCAGACATATGTCAACAGTTTAGGTGAACAGTTTTAGGAGGGGTGTGCAGAGAAATCTTCAGTACCCCAGTGAGGAGTAACTAATCTTTGTGTCCCACCCAGTGAGTTATAAGTGCATCCCCGCTGACCGTTTCCTGTCTGATTCTAAGCTTTCCTTGTTATTCTTTGTCTATCTAATCTAGATTTTTTGTTTGTTTGTTTGTTTTGAGGGGTTTCTGGAGCGATCCTGATGGTCACTGTAAGAGATGGTGGGGACCCAAAGTCAGAACCAGGCAAGGACCAGAGAAAGCTCCCCTCCCTAGTCCCGAAGGAAGCTTACTGTTCTTTTGTTTCTGTGGACCACTCAGGGCTCCTGGTTGTTGTTCCGATGACCTTGGATCCTGCAAGGCAGGAATTGGACTTCTTCATCCCATGTGGCAGATCCAAATGGGGATGGGTGACCTCAGAGTTCTTGGCCTCTGAAGGCACTCCAATTCCCCATGGTCTCCTTGGCAGTAGGGATGTAGTCCTTTGGAAATTATTTGTCTATGTCTTCATACTTCTTTTCTCTGCATGTGGTTAATCAAGTGAGGCATCACTGTGTAGTGAAAAGGCCATCTCCTTCCTTACCCTCACTTACTGTCACCCTGTTCGTATTGAGGTGACTAACTACGCATATCCAGATCATTGTCGGGTACTCCACTGGCACATTTGTCTGGATTAATTTAGCTGTTTTCTGTTGACAGGCATCATGGCATAGTTGGTTAGGTTGCCACTTGGAACACATGCATTCCAGTTGCAAGTTGATGAAAGTGTTCGTGTGCTAAGAACCACCAAAGAACTGGTGAACTGGTGTGTGTCACCCAGAGGGGCGGCCACAGGCAGTTGACCTTGTGTGGTGTGTCTGGGCAGCCCTGATTTGTACTTACTGACCTGGTGTCATTGCTGATTGGGCCTCTATCCTCCGCTGGGTTCCTGTGTGCCACCTTGCATCTCTCCAGAATCATGGATATGCCCCTCCCAGTGGCAGCACAGGAGAAGATGGTCAGTGGTAGCTGCTGCTCCTCTCTTTCCGTGGCATAAGATCAGCAGCATTTTCTCAAGTGAAAGGCAGAGACTGGCGACTAGGGCAGTCCTCTTATGAGAGTGTACCAGGCCACACAAGACAGCTGTATTTAGGGAAAGAAAGGCCTAGCCTGCTCAGCTCTTGGGGCAGCTTAAATAATACTGCAACGTTGCTTGGGCAGCCGTGCTAGCAGAGCCACTCACAGGCTAAAGCATCTAAAAACTCCAGGCGAAGAAAGAAAAGTCCATTTTCTTCTCTCTACTGCACACCACACTTCTGCATACTTTATTCCATCTGAATTTAAATAGAACTTTCCTCTGCTTCCCAAGAGAGAGAGACAACAATGAAGTGGATATGAATCAGAGACCCTGGAAGAAGACAATGCTCCATATCATTTGGCTAATCTATTCTTGTTTATTAATTTATTACACGGAACAGCAAGCTTAATGGATTTTACTTTGAAGTGGAAAAGAAGCCCTAAAGTACACTTGAGAAAATGCAGTAATGACTTCAGGAAGATCTAGAACAAGGATTGGACTTAGCATTTTAAGTTGTTTTTTAAGGCCCACTTTAACTTTAAGCCTTCAGATGTATCATTTTACGTTAGCCAAAACAAACTAGCACTATAAGAAACCATGTTTTATTAAAATCAGAAGAGTTTCCCATATTTATTAGTTTGGTCATAAACTTGCTATTAGAAGTAGCATACTGATGAGTTTGATATCCATAAAATCATTGAAACATAAAATGACATTTACTACCTGTGGTACATAATTAAACTCACACACTCTTAGATGTATTTATTTCTGTCACAGAATCATTATTTTCAGCCAGTTGTACTGCAGTTTCCGAGGTAGAATTTTAATTTTCTGGTTCCTTTTGGACTTCTAATTTTGAAAAGTTATCATTTTAAGAAAGATTATTCAGGGGGAAATAATCTTAGGATACATTTTTTACTATTTATAATTTTCAATAGTTCCACTTTTTATCTTTGTCTATGCAGTGGAATCTATAAAATTACAAAATAGTTATGTTAGCGAATTGCATCCAGCTTACAGGTCCAGAGAATATTGGAGTAGAGAAGAAATGTAGCTTCCTAACCCTTCTGCTAATGCTTGTGCTTCTAAAATACTGACTCAAATATACTTAAAGGGGAAGAATCTATGGCAAATACTCTGAAAAAAGACACATGAAAGATAAAATCAATGCAAAAATCTTTGTGTTAGGGTTTCTCATGACCTTAGTGTCATGCTGTTTACAGAATTATTTCAGGTTCTCCAATTTCATTTCTACTTATTGGAGTAATGACTGGCTTCTGTTAATTATTATACCCTTAATTATTCACACTTAAGTATTAGTACATAACAGCGGTAGCTGACACCAAGAGCTGGGTGCACAAAAGGAAATGAGGGACTGTGATCCGGAAGCTGTGATTCCTGGTGTTGACTTACACGTGCTGTGTGGACACAGACCTGTCAGCCCCCTGGCCTTTTGTTGGCCATCTGGTAAGACCCAGGCACTTCTTGGGAGGGGCTTTGCTTGGTTTTAGCAGCTCTTCCTCCGTGGTTGCAACAGCCAGAGCTGAGCCCGTCCAAATCCAGGAGCCAGGAGATTCCTCTGGGTGTCCACATGGGTGCAGGGTCCCAAGGCGTTGTGCCATCCTCCACTGCTTTCCTAGGTCACAAGCAGGGAGCTGGATGGGAAGTGGAGTAGCCAGGACAGAAACTGATGACCATATGGGATCCCAGTGTGTGCAAGTTGAGGACTTTAGACACTAGACTACTGTGCCAGGGCCTGTTTTCACTTTTATTTCTTGTGTTGCTAAAACAAGATCCTCCCAAATCCTGTCTCCTAGCTGGAGCATTTCCCCTTGGCTTCCTTCTAGTTGTGTCAAAGTTTCAGGCCTCACATTTAAGTCTTTAATCCACTTTCAGTTGGTGATGATAATGTTAAATATTAAACCTGACTTAAGGGAATGAAGCAATACAAGTGTTTCGGTGAGTGCCTCGTAGGTAATGATTTTCCACATTTGGTTTTATTTTTTAGTATTCTTTTGACTTTGTACTCGAGATGCTGTTTAATTCAATAAGATAGACATGTTTTCTTCCAACAAAAAGGCTAGTTGTTCTTAGGTGAATAAGGAAAGTCCTTTGTAGCATCCAAATATAAAAGCATAAAAATAATAAATTTGTATCAATATTGGGTACTTTAATAATTCATGGAAATTTGAGTTAAAAATTAGTTTACCTTGGTGTCAAACATTTAATAGTCTCTGCATGTGGCTTTCTTTCTTTTAAGATGTGTTTATTTGTTTAAGGGCAGAGCCACAGAGTGAGAGCAGCAAGAGAGATCTTCCATCTGCTGCCTTACTGCCCAGAGAGCTGCAGGGCTGGAGATGAGCTGGTCTGAACCAAAGCCAGCAGCATCTTTCACGTGTCTCACATAGGTCAGAGGTCCAAGTATTTGGGTCATCTATGTTGCTTTCCCTGGCGTCTTACCAGGGATCTTGATCAGAAGTGGAGCAGCCAGGAATGGAATCAGTGTCCAAATGGGCTTTTAGCACTGCAGGTGATATTTTTACCCACTCTGCCACAACACCCTTTCCCATGCATGCAGTTTTCATAAGGCATACATTCATGAACCATTTTTGGGCTACTTATATGATATCAAATCCTATATCTACTGTTTTAAATATTAAAACATACATTTGCGTGTACTATTGCCGAAGTGGAGGATGTGATGTGTTTATGATGATTTCAGAGTGCATGTATATAGTCCACTTTTAGATCTTCACTTTGGGTGCCGAGGCTTCATTTCCTCGCCCTGGCTGCTGCCTCCAACTTCCTGTCATTGCAGACCCTGACAGCAGGGTGAAGGCTTGAAGAACTGAATTCTGTTCACACAGGAGGACTGCATTGTCTTTCCAGATCCAGGTTCTGGCCCTCCCCATCCCAGAGCCTTGCAGGCATTGGGGGAATGAACCAGATGTGAGCTCTGTCTCAGTGTCTCTCTATCTGCCTCTCAAATGAATCAATCGATCGATCATAGTGCATGATAATAAAATGATTTTAATTATTGCCTGGTGTTTATAATCCGTTCTTTTAATATTATAACATTAACTTCCAAGTTTTCTAGAATATAAGGATTGTCTGTCTGTAGAACTTGAATCTCTCTGTCTTTATACTTGTTTTTCTAAAACATATTCAATCCCATACGACAAAAAAAATTGCTATTTAAGGTTTGTAAAGATGAAATCTCAGAAACTTAGTTCAACAATAAAGATGCAGCTTGTGCCATCAAAGTTAGAATGAATTGAAATGTCTGGAAAGTATAAGAATGACATTTGTAGTAGATGCAGATGACAAATGAGGACTTATATGGATGCCTGCTTGGTTCATTCTATTACATCCCCCTGAGTTGGAAAGAAAGTGGCTTTAGAGCAGTTTTTCTTAGGCTGATGGAATAAGGACTTAATAAGTATTCTGCAGAAGGTTCAGTGTGTGGTTTTGATCTTTGCCGACTAATGCATTGTTTTCTCTTAAGAGAATGCTTTTGGTTTAGTGCAGATAAAAATATTTTGACCAATAACTTACAGTGACTTAAAAGACGATGCAGAAGATTGACTTTAGAAAATTCCTGATTGTACTTGAACAGCATCCGGACACATACTGGAATGGGAAGCTGGGTTAGGCTTCTAAAGAGATTGTCAGTGTTGGGAAAGCCACCAGCCATGGGCTCTGATCCATGTGATCTGTGGGTGACCCATCCATCCTTTGCCTCTTGGAGCCTTTGGAGTCTGAACTCCTCTGGGTCACTTGAGCATGGACTCACCTCTGATGACTGGTAAAGGAAAGCACGCAGTTTTACGGGTTCCTAACACAGCTTTGCTTTGCCGGGGAAGCAGGCAGATCCTGTCAGCAGAGATGGCCCTGGTGTAGTGCGTGCTCAGTGCGCCTGGAGAGGGCCGCTTACACAATCAGAATATACATAATGGGGCCTCACTCAATGGGGCATGATGGAGAATTGCCCACTCTGCTGCAGATTAAGTTTCAAAAATTGAAATGCCTTTCTGTTGCATCATCTTCATGACTCATGGCTTTGTTCTGTGTAATATGGTAGGGATGGTGTGGCACAGGCTGGATTTCTTATCTCCTTTAGGGAGTCTTTATCTTTGCCAGATGTTGAAAGTTGTCAATAACTGAGTGTTCATGTGTACAAGTATTTGAAAATTCTTGCTGTCTGTGAGAGTACAGCCAGTGGTGTATGACGTGTGTATGAGGCCTCAGAGAAGGTCCTAGGGTTTCCTCTCTCATGCTCTTAGCACAGAGGTGATGCGAGAGGTGACACCTTAAAGATCATTCCTGAAGACTGTTCCTTACTGTAAAGCACAGAATTTCTTTTTTTAATTTTTCAAACAGTGATAACCTCATGGTGTCCCTGACAAAGACTTATATTTCTAATCAAGCATTTTTATCCCCACTACAATTTGGAGTCAGTCCTGAAAATAATATTTACTATAATGATCTGTTGTTCCATGCCACTTAGAAATATGAGCCAACCATATCCTCTTATTTTTAATCAATTGAGATTTTAACTTTGCGGAAGGGAAGAGATTTTTCAACATATGCAAAGGATGTGAAGCAAAACAAAAATGCTTTTAGACAAGACCCGGGCATCATCGCTCATGCTGTTGGCAGCCCCTCTCCACTGAGGCAAGTCACGAGCCCATCTGCAGTTGTTCGGCTGACAGATCAGCAGTTCTGTGAAGATGAGCACTAACCTTGGGAAGGCTTAGAAGGAAAGGGTGTCCCGTGATTTATTCTGCCATTTTGTGCCTGTGCCAATATTTCCCTGTCAGCTACTCAGACTGTGTTAAGTGGAACATCCAGTATTTTTCATAAAGTGCCTCATTCAAGCCAAATATTAACCAGAAGCAGTTCTGAAGGTGCTTCTGATTAAAGTAAATGAAATAAGGATCATCTAGTTCTGTTTAATAACAGAGAGTACGGTGTAATGAACAAGATATAGAGACATACTTGCAATGACAAACTGTGCTGTCGCTTCTCTTCTGTGTCCATTGAGGCTCAGGTGTCTTCCTGGGAGTGCAGGGACATTTGCTTTTGAGCAGGTGTCACAGCCAGCTAGGGATCTTGAGAGCCTTGGTTAAGTTCCTTAGGGAAATGAACTACTTTTGTGCATATGGGGAAAGTTACTTTGAAAAAAAGTATTGTTTCGCATAAAGTCAGGATTAGTAGCTGTTTTAAATAGTTTAACTTTGTAGTTTAGTAAAAGTTAACTGTTTAGAATTTATTAAATGCCAACAAGTACAACAACTTCTTTATAATGTTTCTTTGAATGTTCATAATCTGTTTTCCAGGTGTGTTTTTCTACAACTACTAAATGACTTCTGAAATACTGAAAAGATATATAAGATTTTGAGGAAACTATTTTTAACACACACAAAAAAATGGAAGTTGACAGGAAAAATCCAGTGATAATAGATCTACTTTGGCCCAAAGCAATCTCAAAATGGCATCACCTCTCCACAAGACTTTAATTATGGTTATATACATATATCCTGAATTGTATTTTTGGTTCAAATATTTATAACAAAATCATATTTTAGAAATATTGCATCTTTAAAATATTTTTATGTTTATTTTTCATGACATAGATCCAATTCCCTGTACCTCTGTTATCCACCATATCATCGCAATAGTATACTCCTTCAGCAACAGCCACAAGTCCAACATTCTGCTTTTTAAATATGTATGTATCTGCTATTAAATGTATCTGCTAGTTAAATGGTATAGGTATAGGTATAGACAATGGTGGAAAGTCTAGGATCCTAGTGTCAAAATAAAATGAATGATTTCATTGGGAGTCCTCGTTTCATTCGGGAGTACAAATATCCTCCGCTCCACATTTCCACTTCTGGTCTCCATTATGCAATTTATCTGTGATTCATCTATGATTATACATAGATTATACATTATACATCTACGATTCATCTAGGATTATACATATATATGTATTCATCTTTGATTATGCATCATAGATAAATTATATTTTGCATGAAGGTTGTCTGCCTTATATTAAAGACAGCATATGATATTTCTTCTTTTCGGATTGGTTATTTCACTGAACATACTGGTCTTAGTTGAGACCATTTTTTTTGCATAGGGTAGAATTTCATTCTTTTTAATAGCTGAGTAGTATTCTGCAGAGTAGATGTGTGATGATTTCTTTATCCATTTCTCTCTAGGTAGGCATCTGGATTCTTTTCCTGCATTTGCTATTGTAGATTATTCTGCTCTAAATATTGGGTTCCAGGTTACTTTCTCTTATGTAGATTTTACTTCCTATAGATTCCCCATAGTGGGACAGCTGGATCATATTATAATTCAATTTTCCACTGTATATGCACTCTCCACACTCACTTTCATGTGGCTGCAGTAGCCAACAGTGGTGTAGGAAAACTTCCTCTTTACATCCATGCCAGCAGGTAATGTTAGTAGATTTCTGAATGCAGGACAAACTCACTGGCGTTAGGTGGAAACTCAATGTGGCTTTTATTTGCATTTCCCTGATGGCTAGGGAGCCTGAGAATTGTTTCATGTCTATCAGCCATTTAACTTTGCTGTTTTGAAAAAGGGCTGCTCAGTTCCTTCAGCCATTTCTTCACAGAGTGGTTTGTTGTGCTGTGCTTGAGTTTCTGAAATTCTGTAAATCCTGTATGTTTGTGCTCTCTTCGCTGTGTAATGTGCAAAAGATATAACTCCCATTCTGTTGGCTGCTTCTTCACTTGGTTCATATTTCCCTTGCTGTAAAGAAGCTTCTTAGTAGGCTGTGGTCCCATTTGTTTATTTTGGCTCTGACTGCCTGTGCTTTGGGTGACTTTTCTGAGAAGTCTTTCCTGATGCCTGTATCTTGGAGAGTGCTTCCTTTGTTTCCTCTAAGTGTTAGATGGTTTCTGGTTGCAGATTTAGGTTTTGATCCGTTTAGAGGTGACAGGTTGGGTCTTGGTTCTTCTTCAAGCTGCAATCCAGTTATCCCAACAACATTTGTTGAAGAGACCCAACTTCCCTGGATTATTTTCTGTTTTGTACATGTGTGGGCTCACTTCTGGGGTTTTGTTCTGTTCCATTGATCCTCTCCTCTGTTTCTCTATCAGTGCCAGACTGTTTTGATTACATTGTAATATGTAGTATGTCTTGAGGTCTGGAATTGTGATTCATCCAGAGCTTTTACTATTCATGGTCTCTTGTTTTTCCTAGGAATTTTTGTATTATCTTTTCTATTGGGATTTTCATGGGGATCTCATTGAAACTGTGTATTACTTTCGGTGATATGAATATTTTGATGATGTTGAATTCCACTGATACAGGAACATGGTAAAATTTCTCCATCTTATAATGTCTTTTATTTCTTTCATCAGTTTTGTAACTTCTATCGTAGAGGTCTTCCACGTCTTTGATTAGGGTCATTTCATGCTTCTCCACTATTTTAAAGGAGACTGTATTTAAAAGTTCCTTCTTTTTTTTTTAAGATTTATTTTTATTACAAAGTCAGATATACAGAGAGGAGGAGAGACAGAGAGGAAGATCTTCCGTGCGATGATTCACTCCCCAACTGAGCCGCAACGGGCCGGTACGCGCCAATCCGATGCCGGGACCAGGAACCTCTTCCGGGTCTCCCACGCGGGTGCAGGGTCCCAAAGCTTTGGGCCGTCCTCGACTGCTTTCCCAGGCCACAAGCAGGGAGCTGGATGGGAAGTGAGCTGCCGGGATTAGAACCGGCGCCCATATGGGATCCTGGGGCGTTCGAGGCGAGGACTTTAGCCGCTAGGCCATGCCGCCGGGCCCTAAAAGTTCCTTCTTGATCATGGAGTTGTTTGTGTATTTTAGAGCCATCAAATTATGATAATTATGGACCTTTGCTCTTCTGCCAACTGTTCTTATGCGTTCCAATAGTCTTTTTGAGTTTTTTTGTTTGTTTTCCTGTGTGTAGAATCATGTAATCTATGAACAAAGATACTTTTAATTTCTTTTTTCCTTCTTGAGTCCCTTACATTTTTCTTTTTTTGTCTAATATCTCCAGCAAAGACTTCTACTGTGTCAGATAGTAGTGGTGACTGTAGCCATCCTTGTCTAGTTTCAGATCTTAGTGGAAAGGAAAGTCCTTCTCTGTTTGGTGTGATGCTTGCATTGTATTTGCCATATATTGCTTTCTTTATGTTGCATATTGTTCCTCCTTTGTCTTGTTTAGGGTTTTGAGCGTGAAATGGTAGTCAATTTTATCAAATTCCTTCTCTGCATCCATTGAGATGATTGTATTTTTTTATTCTTTGATTTGTTGATGTCATGTATCACATGTATTGACTTGTGCATGTTAAAGCCATCTCCACATGCCACGGATAAATCCGACCTGTTTATGGGGAATCGTCTGTCTGAGGCATTGTGCGATTCAGCTGGTTATTATTTCGTTGTGGATTTTATGTATATATTTATCAGGGGTTCTGGTCTGTTTTTCTCTGTTGTGCTTCTATCTGGCTCTGGGATTTAGGTAGTGATGGCTTCATGGACAGGATTTGGAAATATCGCCTCCTTTTCCATTGTTTTGAATAGCTTGTGGATAATTGGGGTAAGTTCATCTTGATGTGTTTGGTAGAATTCAGCAGCGAATCCATCTAGTCCTGGGCTTTTCTTTGTTGGGAGGGATTTAATTGTTGATTCAATCTCTCTGATTGGTGATATGTCTATTAATGTATATTGCCTCATGATTTAATTTTGTTAGATTGTATATGTCAAAAAATCTGTTTTTCTAGGTCATCTGATTTCTTATTGTATAGTTGCTTATAATATAGTTCCTGATTATTCTATGTATGTCCAAGGTATACATTATTATATATTTTTTTTCATCTCTGATTCTATTGAGTCATCTCTGTTCTATCTGTTTTTTGATTCGTTGGTCTAGTGGGGAATCCATTGTGTTGATTTTCTCAAAGGAGCAGCTCTTTGATTTGTTGATCCGATGCATTATTCTTTTGGTCTCTATTTGGTTTATTTACCCCCTTAACTTGATTTCATTTCTTTTTTTTTTTTTCTGTTAGTCTTGGGATATTTTACCATTGTTTTCCTAGCTTCTTTAGACATGGTTAGACCATTTATGTGGTGCCTTTAGTTTAGTTTCTTTACATGGGCATTTATTGGTGTGTTAAGATCCCCCACTTTTATTGTGTTAGAGTCTCTGTCTCTTTTTAAATCCATTAATATTTATTTTAAGCAGGGCAGTGTGCTGGTATTTGGTTTGCATACTTTTATATCTGTGATTTCTTCTTGCTAAATGGATTCCTTGATCATTATATCTTTCCTTCTTCATTTGTTTATGCTTTTCAAATCAAAGTCTATATTGTCTGATATGAGAAGGGGTACACCAGTTTGTTTTTCCTTTCAAATATTCTAGAAGATCCTTTTCTATCCTTTGCTTTCTGTTTTCATGAATGTAAGCAATAGATAGAGGGTCCCTGTTTTTTTATCCAGTCTGCTAATCTATCATTAGATTGAGGAATTTAAGCCACTTATATTCAGGTTTAATTTCCACATAGTGATTCGGTCCTGTGATTTTAGCGATTGGTTTCTCATTGTGTCGTTTCATTTTCTTTGTTGTTTAACTGGGATGTTCTCCACGTTTGTGTTCAGCTTTGTTGGCTTGTGTTCTTTAAGCAGCGTTTCTAGGGCAGGTCTGGTGGAGATCGAATCCTTCACCTTTTGTTTGCTTTGCAAGTGTTTTATATCAGTTCGAAATAGAAAGGAAGGCTTTTGTGCGTATATTATTCTGAGCGGACAGATTTTTTTTCCCTTTTAGGATCTGGAATTTGTCACTCCATTCTCTTTTGGCCTGTAGGGTTTCCTCTGAGAGCTAAGCTATGAATCTGATAGGGATTCCTCTATAAGTCATTGACTTTACCATGTGCATATTTAAATCTTTTCTATGTTCAAGTGAAGAGAGCTTGATTATGATGTGTCATGGTGCAGACCACTTCTGTCAGGGCTAGTCGCAGTTCTGTGCCCCTCCTGTGTTCTGTTTCCCAATTCTTTCTCTGTGTTAGGGAAGCTCTCTGTTATTATGATTGAATGTGTCTTTAAGCCAGCTTCTCCATCTGTGCCTTGTGGAACTAATGCAACTCACATGTTTGGCCTTTTGATGGTGTCTCTTAATCCTTGAATGTTTTTTTCTTAGCTTGATTCAGTTCTTATCCCAGGTTTTGTTGTTTCTTTACTCTTTTAGTATTATTTCAGCAGATGTCCTCCAATTTTGAGAGCCTTTCTTCTGCCTTACTCATGCTATTATTGAGGCTTTCCCCTGAATTTTTACTTTTCTGTGTTGTATTCTTTGCTTTTAATTCAACTTGATTTTTGTTTCGGTATTGCTATTTCCAGTATAGCATATTCCTTCAACTTGTATGTGTTTCTTATTTTTAAGGAGCTTTACAACATTTTTTTAAGCGTTCTTTACCTGGGTGTTCCTCAGTGTCTTCCCCAGGAACTCTAAGTTTTCCCTAGTCTTTTGTTCCTTTGTAGGGGAGGCGTTAATAACCTATCCATTGCTCCTATTTGCTGTTGGCTATTGCAGCTCTGATTGCAGGTTCTTCTTGGGGTCAGTTTTTAAGCTGTGTCACCCACAGGTCTACAGATCATTTTTACTGATTCCCATTCAATGCCTGGTTCTGTTTGCGTCACTAGAGCCACTCCCTCTAGTGATTTTCAGTCCTGAACTCCTGTGTTATGTTCTGTCACAGCCTGTACAGCTCTGGCTCTTTGGTCACCACTCTGCACTTCCGTAATTCCTTCTTGTAGCCATGCTGTTGTCAGCTCAGCCTTTCTGTGCTCCCAGGAATTTCCACATTAAAATTGTAACTGAATTTCTAGTAGTGTATTCCTTACAACTTGCAGATTAAATGTTATTTTTGTAAAAATTTTTGTTTAAAATTAGCCCATTTAAAATTAAAACTTCCTGTTATATTTAGTGATTATTCTTCAAAATATTATGAAAAAATTGAGATAGATGGACATGTAAAGGACAATTACATTGTTCTAAATTTGAATAAGAGACAAGGGAACACAAAAAAGGAAACACATTTATATAGGAATGTAATTTTCCTAAACCGAGTGAAAGAGCTTGAATTCAGAAATAATCACATTGGGAAAATATGAGAAAAATATTTAAAGGTTACATTTTTATCCCTTAAGGTCAATAAGCTAAAAATTAAGCCTGGCTTATTTATTCATCCATTTACCAAAAGTTCATAGATTGCCTGTTGTATTTTTGATATTCTTCTGGTTTTTGAGACAACAAAGTTAGCAAACACAGAGCAAAGTCAGCCCTCGGGTTTCTGGTGTGGTTGGGAATCCTGGAGGGAATAAACCTCAGGATGCACTCATGTGCACCTGCCACAGATCCAGCCAGGTGCCCGCAGCAGCAGCCCCGGCATGCACTCATGTGCACAGCCCACACATCCCAGTCAGGTGCCCACAGCAGCAGCCCCAGAATGCACTCAGATGCACACCCCACAGATCCAGCCAGGTGCCCACAGCAGCAGTAAGCCTTTGAATGGAATATTCTTGCTATTAAACTAATAAAAGAGAAAGGATATTTTTTGCATTCTCAGTTTTAAAGCTAATGCATATAAACATTCAGATTGAATGTATTTCATATACACAGTTTTAAGAGTACAATGTTACCTCTCACCATGTCCTGTCTCCCACATTTACTTAGTCAGATCATCCATCCTTCTTACATTTTTATTTTTCTCTTAATTTTTGCAATGGCAAAATTTTTGTTACTTTTTAATAACAAGTTCAATTCCCTGTCAAAGAACTCAATAAGTAGTAAATAGAAAATCCACTAATCCCCAGGATTATATACAAGCATTATAAACAGTAATCAAATCTCAAAATGTCAACTTCACCAACATTCATTAAATTTTTGATTGTTTATTTTATTTCATTTGTTAATGTGGTTTTCGTATTTTAAGTGGGATGTTATAAAAATATATACAAATATTTTCTTATTCCGAAGATTGGGGCATTTTTGTCCAATAACTTTGCTGAAACTTACAAACCAACAGGGATGTCAATATTAATAAAGCTAAATTCATTCTTTGGCCTGAAATTCATGCATAAAAACAAAATACTAAATGGAAATTAAAATAGTATGTCTGAATGTGCTGTAAGTCTTGAACTTATCGTTAAAGTTTAATTTTAATCAACATCTTGGAAGTCAGAAAAGAAAAAATTTGTTTTCTGCAGCATTGTACCTACCAGGACATGTCACAAAGATTCTTAGGATGCATAAGTCAAGAAAGAGCCTTTGGTGTGACTGAAGGTGACTTAAATAGTGACAGCATCAATGATTGTAAACTGAAATCAGAGCTTCATTTCACTAATAGGTGACAATATTTGTGTGTGTGTGTGTGTGTTGTGGAACATACCTAAATACACATTTGTTGAGTTTTTGGCTGAAGTCACCTTCTGCTGGAATACCACAGGGAAGGCACGGGAGGGACAGACAGACTTCTCCTCAGCGGTGCCTGCACCACGCCTGGCTAGAGGACCCCTTCTCAGTGTCCAGCTAGTAAGACAGTTGGCATCTGTCATCTTCAACAACCATGCCGACTAGTTAAAGAGATGTGTTTTCTTAAGACATTTATTTTGACAGGAAGACAGAGGGAGATGGATCTTCTGTCCAGTTGTTTATTCCCACTCTGACCGTAATGGCCAGTTCCAGCCCAGGCCAATGCCAGGAACCAGAAACTTCATGTGGGTCTCCCCAAGTGACCACAATGGTCGGTGCTGAGCCGATCCAAAGCCACACGGGTCAGGGTCCCAAGGCTTTGGACTGTCCTCGACTGCTTTCCCGGGCCACAGGCAGGTAGCTGGATGGGAAGTGGAGCTGCCGGGACTAGAAACGGTGCCCATATGGGATCCCAGCATGTTCAAGGTGAAGACTTTAGCTGCTAGGCCACCGCGCTGGGCCCTCGTTTTATTTCTTTATACAGGTTTATTGTGGTATTTTTCCTTTGAAAGAAAAACCATTTGATGCAGGCAGGATTGTCAGAGTGTCATATGCTGAGAAAACAGTGACAAATGAGAAAGGGCTAAAGCCCTTGGAAAGTGCCATACAAACTGCCTGGGTAACAGGCAGGGAATTGAGGAGGAGATCAGATGGGAGAAGTAGGTCAGAACTGCCCAACGAAGCATCGTCGCTACATGACCAGGCAGCCAGTTCTGTGTGCATGACTGGCAGGTAGGGTGCTGATTGTCAGAGATATAACTCTGGGAATCAAACTATTTTGTAATTTGATTGTGTCACCTGCCTTGGTTTTGTGATATTTGCTTCTGCTTAATTTCAGCATGATGTTATTTATTTTAAATTTCCAATAGGGCTCAAAATAGCTTTATAAATGTAGTACTAACTCAAAAATATATTACTGCATTTTCATGAAGCATAGGACTAAAATGGAAAACAATTGTTCATGCGTAAAATTTAGCCTTCTGAAAATAGAACTGAAAAATAGACATTTTTCTAAGTCATAGAACTTAAGAATATTGTAGTTAATATGAAATGTACAGGATATTAAAATATATCAATCATAGCACAAGTAAATTGGTAGTTTTCAACAAAAAACAAACATAGGACATTAAATAAGGTTCATATATTGATTTTCTTGTTCTTTGGGCTCTGCCAGATGACATACAGCTTGAGCACACTTTCCTTTTAACAAGTAGGATATCTTGAAATATAACCTGCTTCACATATTTTTACGAATAGCATTTCTTATTGTGATCAAGGCAAAGATAATTGGAAAACGATGCTACATCATATGTTTCTTGAATGTGATCATGTTCTTTTTTTTTAATTTATTTTATTGTATTGTTGTTGACAATCTTTACATAGTTAATTATGGTTAAAAAAAAAGGTTCAGGGGGATAGGGAAGTGGGTAATACTATTATGTCCATATTGTTTTCATTATGTATCTGAGGTAAAGGAGGATATTGAGGGAGAAGCCTCACCCGGTTTCCTGCCCACCCCAAGTCCCGGATGTGGGGCATGCTCTGAGATATTTGCTCAAGTGGTGTTAATAGTTCTCCAGTTATGAATTGCTGCCAGTTTCGCTTGATGAGGTCGTCCACTGATTGATATGGTCCATCATAAAGTCTCCGTTTGCCCCATATTTCGCTGCCAACATATAGCTAAGATGAATGATTGTCCTGTTCTGTCTTCTGTCTTTTCTTGGTTAGAGTTCTGAGTCCAGCAGTTCGATTGGGGAGATCTCCAAAGAAACCTTGAGGTATTCCCAGACCAGATTCTTGTATGTTCTAGCAAGCACAGGGCCCGGCACAGTCCATCACCCCGGTCAGCTGGTGGTTGCAATTGCTGGGTTGGTTCTGTTTTTAGTCCCGAGTTGCACTGGAACCAATGGGTGTTGCAGTCCAGTCTGGTTCTGCCCAACACATATTCGGCCCCCGCATCAACCAGTGAGAGAGCTGCAGCCTAGTCGGGGCGACCCACAATAACCCCCACCAGACCTGTCCCCTACCATGATTTGCCAGTATGTGTAGCAGTAGACCAGTCTGCCCCCCATCCCATTTGGCTCTTGTACTTGTCAATGGCTATTAAAGCTTAGTTCCATCTAACCAACTCAACCATCCAGCCCTCACGGATGTTGTTGAGTGCCTCTCTAGCCACCTCAGCCCCCGTCCTAGTTTTCATGCCCTCCCGCGGGAGTAGTGACCCAGAAAGGGGGAACCCACTTTTTCCCTCCCAGGTCTCTCTCAGTCCCGGTTTATGCACTCTTTAGATGGTTCTGTGATTTGACTTGACAGAATTAGTCCCCAGTGCCAGCTTCTGCCAGCTGATGCTGCGGCTAAGCCCAAACATCCCTCACCCACTCTAATTTATGCTTGCACCTGCAGGAATAGTCAGCCCAGCCTGGCTTTTCCCTGATCTAGTCCACATGCAGTGCACAGGTGTTGCAGCCTTGCTTAGTCTGGTCTGTCCCCAAACCAGCCCACACTCTCCAGTGGGAGTAGCTGTCCGGAGAGGGGACCAGCCCCTTAATCCCCCTGCCAGCTCTGCCCCTCCCTTCCTGGATCTCACGTGTGCTGGTTGGGTGCTGCAGTCAAATCCAGTACAGGCAACCTCACCCTGGCATCCATAATGTGTATTGGTTTTGTCGCAACCAAACCCGGCTCAACCCACACTCTGTTCTGGTGTTCGGATTTGCCAGTGGATGACATGAACTGATTCAGCCTGGTCTGTCCCTGACCCATTCCAAATGTGTGCCAGTGGGAAACTTTCCATGGCCTATTCTGGGCTGTTTCCTATCATGCTTCTTGTGCTTACCTGCAGGGACCGTGTCCTGCCAGAGGAGTTGCCCAGGCTCTTCCATCAGAACCCCTCCCCGGGCCCGGCGGCGTGGCCTAGCGGCTAAAGTCCTCGCCTTGAACGCCCCGGGATCCCATATGGGCGCTGGTTCTGATCCCGGCGGCTCCACTTCCCATCCAGCTCCCTGCTTGTGGCCTGGGAAAGCAGTTGAGGACGGCCCAATGCTTTGGGACCCTGCACCCAGGTGGGAGACCTGGAAGAGGTTCCTGGTTCCTGGTACTGGATCGGCGTGCACCGGCCCGTTGTGGCTCACTTGGGGAGTGAATCGTGGGACGGAGGAGCTTCCTCTGTCTCTCCTCTCTGTATATCTGACTTTGTAATAAAATAAATAAATCTTTAAAAAAAAAAAAAAAAAGAACCCCTCCCAATGCCAGATTTTGCGCATTTCAGGGGGTCCTTGAGCCAACCCTACTCAGTTCACCTCCTGTCCTAGCAGGAACAGTGGCTTTTCCTGGCTGGCTTTCACCCCATTCTGGTTCTTGTTGGATGTTTCAGCCCAGCCATGGCTCGTCCATACCCACATACAGCTCACACATGGCTCAGTAGGGGATTGAGACCCAGCCTAGTCAGTCCCACATCTACCCTAGTTCTCCATGACACCAGATGGTGTTGGGGTCTGAACTGGCCTGGTGCATCCAATCCCAGCCCACACTAGTGCCTCGGGTGACTACAAGTGTTTCCTAGATAGAACGCAGCCCCCATTCCAGCACACGCGCCCCTTGGTGGGAACCTCAACCCAGTTAGGGTGTCCCCTTACCTCCCCAATTGGGCCTGTTCCTAGCCATAAATCACGCACCTGCCCGTGGTTGCTCTGAGGACCAGTGGGTGCAAAAGCCTTGCTCGGTATGACCTGTGTTCCATGCTGGTGTCTAGTTTTGCTTGTAGGCTAAGGTTTGCTCAGTCCTGCGCAGTGCATTCCTTTCCATTACCAATTTGCACATTTTGGAGCTACTATGCCCTGCTTGTTCGACGCCAGATCTGGACGACGTGTTCACCAGCGAGAGCTATGACTGAATGTGATCATGTTCTTAGGAATATGTGCCCCACTAATTCCATCTACATGGGCTGAGACATCCAAAATAATACCTACCCTTAGGTACCTGGAAGCAAGATGCCAAAATAATTATGGCTATTTAAAAAATGTGTCTCTGATAATCTGTTTAGATACATGCTGCAGATAATGTTTGAGTTACTGGTTCCTTTGTAGGCTAACTCACCTCTCTGTCACTGTGTGTCATCGCCCAAGAGACGAATGGGTATTAGGGCCTCTTTACCCAGCACAGAATTAGAAGAATATTTGTAAGGGCCCATTTCATACCTGAAGAAAATTTTAAAGAAATACATTAGCTGGGGAAAATCTATATGCATAAGATGTTTCTTCCTGGAGAAATAACTTCTGAGAGCGTGGGGAATGGTGGACACACCATGAGAGAGGGGTGAGTTAGACCCGAGAGCCTGGGGAACGGTGGACACACAGAGGGTTGAGTTAGACAACCCACAAAGGAACCAGTAACTCAAACATTATCTGGAGCATGGAATTAAACAGAGATTATTAATCAAATTTCTTTACCCTATGTTTGAATTCAAATTCTGTATTTGTTGTTGGGTATGGCTTGGTGGTGGTGGTGGTGGTGGTGGTGGTGGTGGTGGTGTGTGTGTGTGTGTGTGTGTGTGTGTGAGGAGTGTTCCCATTTTGTTTAAATTGCTAAGTTTATGACAGTAGGGTGATTTGTAGTATATTTTCATAGTTTTCAAATGATTCAGTATCTATAATGATGTCTTCCATTCTGGTATTGGCATCTTGAACATTCACTACTTTCACTTTCTCACGGTTGGGTGGTCTGGATAAAAATTCATTTTATTGATTTTTGGCAGAACCAGTTCTAGATTTCATTGATGTTTGCTATTTCATCAATTTCTCCTGCTACTCAGCAGCAAAAATCAAATAAGCCAATTGAGAAACGGGGACAAGAGTGGGTAGATATTTCTCCCAAGCAGGTATGCTAACAGCCAACAGGCAACGGAGGTGTGTGCATCGTGACTCATCGTCATGGAGCTGCACTGTTTCCGGCGAAGGTGGCTGTTATCCAAAAGGGAGGGTACGGACAAGAAGGAAGCCTTGTACACGCATTCAAAATAAGTTATGAATTTGCAGACTGGGGTGTCTCATGGGAATAAGAACAAGACATGAGCGCTCCTTGCAGTTGTTGGGCTTGCGCTCTCCCGCCGTCTTTCTGAATGGCCTACCCACGCTAAGACTTAGCATCCTTCTGCAAGAACCCAGTTCAACAAAAAGTCATTCATGCAACAAATTTTAACGAACGTCTTCAATGTGAGAGATTATATTTTGAAGGTAAAAGCACATGAATCTATCTCCTTAGTGTCTGTAAGCTCATATTCTTAATGGAGAAGACAAAAACATAAGCAATGAAATAATAAACACATTGGTGTGCATGAAGTTTAAAAAGTGATTAACTTCCATAGGAAAAGGCAATAAAATAGATAACCACAAGGGGCTGGGTAGTACCATTATGGACTGAGTTTAATTTTATGTAAACCGTTCAAAGGATGTGTGACTGAGAAACCATGGTCTGAACAGTCTTGGAGAGGGGAGCTTGCCCTGTGGATGCCTAGGGTGGAGAAATACCATGTTGTCAGAGATAGCAGAGTCCGGGATTAGATGGAACAAACCTGGTACTTGAGAAAGGGTGAAGAGAGTAGGGTGGCAAGGGGAAGAGCTTTAGAGTCCATTGGGAGGCGAGTGGTGGCAGAAGAGGCAATTGGAATGCCCTTGGATTTTGCTCAGAGGCTCCATGGGGTCCTGGGCACAGGAGTGACAGCATCTGACTTTGAGTTTCAAAAGCCTCACTTCAGATGGCGTGGGGGGAATTGTCTGAGTGTTGAGCACGAGTGGCATAATCAAATTGTCATGCCACTTAACAAGGGTGACCTTTCACGAAGATTTCTCCTCTGAGTCCAATTCAGAGTTCTTTCTCCTTTCGAGGAAAATTGTACTTAATTGTCAAAAATGAAGCATGACTTTATTCTGCAATTAATGAGACTTAAAATGGTAAGCTGCAAATCATAATGGCTTAAACAATACACAGTAAAATTTGAAATCTATTGTGATGTATCACATATAAGCGACATTTTTGCGATGTCCTTGCTGTGTCATTATTCAGCTATATTTAGAATGTTCTGAAAGCAATATTAACTGAATTTGTAATGCTTTTATCCTTCTAAAAATGTTAACTTCTACTTCCTATATTTTTATCTCAACTAGATGCTTACAGTTAACATTCTATAGTTTCAAGAAAATAGAATAATAGTCATAATTTTTCAGGGTAGCTGTTCTGGCACCTCTTTCTTCACTGTGTGTAAAATTTAACCACTCAATTTTTGTGTCGTCTGTTTACATGGGATGTCACGTGGTGGTTTAATTAGCCAAGAAATGCTGTCACTCCGCTTGCTGCAAAGACAGACCCAAGTGTTTAGCTACTACTATTTTGAAAAGGATATTGACAGCGTTGTTTGCTCTTGTTGGTTGTTTTCATGTTTAAGAAAGTTTGTAAGAAAAAATAATCTCCCCAACTATTTACAAATCAAACACCAAATTAAATCAAGATTGAACTCATAGAATGTATTTATGCTTATGTTTTAGTCTGTTTTTTCAACTTCATGTTGAAGTAAAACCTCCAAATTCAGATGCGTTGGCCATTTTATTCACTTTATTTTTAAAATATTTATTTATTTTTATTGAAAAGTCAGATATTCAGAGAGAAGGAGAGACAGAGAGGAAGATCTTCTGTCCAATGATTCACTCCCCAAGTGAGTGCAACGGCCGTTGCAGCGCCGATCCGAAGCCAGGAACCTCTTCCGGGTCTCCCACCTGGGTGCAGGGTCCCAGGACTTTGGGCCGTCCTCGACTGCTTTCCCAGGCCACAAGCAGGGAGCTGGATGGGAAGTAGAGCTGCTTGGATTAGAACCGGTTCCCATATGGGATCCCGGGGAACATTCAAGGCGTGGAGTTTAGCCGTTAGGCCACCATACTGGGCCCCCATTTTATTCACTTTAAATAGTGCAGGAATGACAGGCTTTTAATTTTCTTATTTGTGGGTGACCAAAGGGATTGTAATAACACGGTATCTGACAGGTTCTTTTCTTTCCAATCAAGCCTTTATGTTTCATTTTGTTTTGTTTCTTTCTGCCTAGATAATTTATAAACAACTCACAAATTGGGGTGTGACAAATTCTACCCCACTTCCAGTTTGTTCTGTCTGGGGGATTTACTGCAACCACAGGTCCATTTGACTCTTCGAAGAAGGAGCTGAGGCTGTCTTCCATGCTGGCTGTCCCTTTTGCCTCTGGCTGCTGCCTTTCACTTCTGCCGCCTCATGGTTTTCCCAACCCCTTAGGCTTATCTGTGTCTCACCCACAGCAGCTCAGCTGAGGCCATCTTTGGCGTTTCAAAATGTTTTCCCAGCCATGCTCTGATTCAGCCCTCATTCTCTGCAGCCTGAGAGATCACTGCTAAATTCGAGTCTGTCCTTTGCTTCCTTTGAATCATCTTCTTGGGTGCCCATTTCTCTTAGGATATGGAAGAAACTCCATGATGGAGTCTCTGAAGTCCTGCCTGATCCAGGCTCACAGTGAAATCATCCTCCCACATCATTACCGCCTGTTCCTGCTGTGCACCCACATGGGTTACCACTTGTACAGGTGGAAGACTAGCTTGCGGTGCCACCATGCCAGCCCCTGTACCAACCGTTAGCACAGTATGTGGGACATGGTATGCAGCAATACATATTTGTTGAGTGAAAAAAATCCATAGATTTCAAAGGTGCTATCAGAATACGGCCACACTTTTGTCAAGCAAACTGTACATCATATAATCCCGCCTTATTTCATGATGATGATGTGTTACAATTTTAAACAACATAATTTTCTGATCATACATTTACATAGTAAAGCTGAGCTATGATTAAGAATTACTTCTATCTGTTATACAAAATAATTAGAACTAATATGATTAAAATCCTATTTAAACAGATTTGCACTAATTTTGAATTATATGGACTTCAACTTTGGGAAACAATATATAATATATCCCTGATAAATATATAATTTGTAGTTAGGCAATGTGACTTTTCTTGGTCAAGAAATCTATGCAGACCTTATTACCGGTCTTTTTATGGATCTTTTTGTTTTTAAATAATGCTTAGAAATATCTTTTCCTCACTTCTAATGTGGTTAAAAGTGTCTTACATTTGAGAATTATTTCAGTTTTGTTTTAGAAAGCTGTGTTGTATGTGCTAAGATTTCAAAACATAACTTAGGGCATTAAATCAAAAATATAAATAGAGGCAAACGAAAATTCACTAGGCCACATGTCATAGAAAAGAAAAACAAGTGATTGTACCTTAGATTATTTTTTTTAAATGAGCATTTTCGAGCCCAGCAGCGTGGCCTAGCGGCTCAAGTCCTCGCCTTGAACGTGCCGGGATCCCATATGAGCACTGGTTCTAATCCCGGCAGCTCCACTTCCCATCCAGCTCCATGCTTGTGGCCTGGGAAAGCAGTCGAGGACGGCCCAATGCATTGGGACCCTGCACCCAGGTGGGAGACCTGAAACGGTCTCCTGGCTTCAGATCAGCGCAGTACTGGCCGTTGCGCTCACTTGGGGAGTGAATCATTAGATGGAAGATCTTCCTCTCTATCTCTTCTCCTCTCTGAATATCTGACTTTGTAATAAAAATAATTAAAATCTTAAAAAAAAAACAAAAAAAAATGAGCATTTTCCCCTGGACAGGCTTCATGTGTCAATGCTTGTGTCAGAAGTGAGATGTGTATTGCATGTACATTGTCTGTGTATGGTGCTGCTGGTCCCCGTCAGGTGGAACACACACCTACTTTGTGTTAGCACTGTTGCATGCAACTGTCACTCTGGCATCTGACAACCGTCACCACATTCTGATCAACTACCACGGAAGAAAACAACTGTTCTTCTTTAGAAGTGGTCCAATACAATGGAAAAGTGGATCATGTTTCAGGAACATTTTGTCTCCCAATGTTAATAACTGAGCGCAATACGTACAGTTAGATCATGTTACATCATTTTCTTTGAGATGCTCCATCTTATGTATGGAAATCTTTCTGCATTTGGAATTTTTTCCTGTTCAAAACCATTTATGGTGTTGTGGTCAGTAGCAAAATGTCATTCACAAGCTATAAAGAGAGCTTTAGTTGAATCGGGATTATGTTGATGAGCAGAATGCAGGCAGACTGAGTGGCTGGTTCAGTATTGCTTGGAGGTCAGTGCTTCCTGGGTGGGTGAAGGGCCTTAAAATGTAGGTGTGTGTGAGTGCCTTTGTTCTGTCTGCCACCACAGAAGAACTGAGCTGGAAGAGCCAGTGTTTGAATCAGGAAAGAAGGTCTCCCCACACCCTGGTTTGCTTTGATGTTACTCTTCCCAACCTTCACAACTGTAAGAAGAGAATAACTGTTGTCATCAGCTACCTAGTCTGTGGTATTTTAAAATCATGGCCAAAATAGATTAAACAAATTGAAAGGGAAAATTTCTTTAGTTTGCATTTAAATATGTTACTCTTTAGATCCATGATCTCTTTGGATCTGTAATAATTGGAATGGCTAGTTGAGAATTTCTGTGTTCTTCTAGTGATACTGTATGCAATCTTAAACCTGAGACATGAAGGCGATTGGCCAGGTCTCAGTAACTGTAACTGTATTCAGTAACTGTATTCTGTTAGAATAGTGCTGCAACTCCCGTAGTTACTGTTGTAGAATTTGCTATTCTTGATGATATTTGCGGCATTTGTGTCAGCATTCATATCCACTTTCATAACTTGAAGCCATTTCCATTATCCAGGTACTCCTGGTTTCTTTTCTTGCACCATCTGCCTACTTTACCACAGAAATCAAAGATACCTCCTCCTTTTTTAATAGATGGAATAATCTTCGTTATCAGTATATCAAAAATCACTGTTGGCATTTTAAATATTCAATCCCAAGGCTATATTGCCAAATAAATTGTCATGTTTTAAAATCCCACTCATTGCAAAGTGTGACCTCAGACTCTCCAAGTCTGCCTTCTTCGGACATTCTCCTCTGCCTTTCGAACTAATATACTAGGAAATAAAATCATTATTCTTCAGATATGGTCTCCTCTTAAATGATCTAATGCATATAAAGGTTGCTTTTCATTTTCTGGAATTGTAATGATCATACATATTGCTAAAAGTATTCATGGAATATTAACAGCTACTATAATCTCAGTGATTTTAATGCTGTGCATTGGTTTATGAAAACAATTTCCTCACATAAAATGCGAAAGTATAGAACATATGTCTTATTAGACATTGGAAAATTAAGTTGTGAAATCACATGCTGACCCCATTATGTGTATCAAAGACAATCTGCTTACCAAAATTCTTCTTGGACAACGGACAAAGTCAGACCAAGCACATCCGTCGGCTTAACAGGGGGATGACTCTTATCCCCAGTTGCTGCCATAGAAACAGGCATATTATGTGTACATATGCATATATATATATATATAAAACCTTGGTTCCTCTGATCACCAGTGCTAACACAGTTGTAAGTGTCTCTGTTGAAACACACTCTGATGAATCAGGAGACCCTGTGAAATCAACCGGGACTGGAGGCTTTCCTAATGCAGACGTTAGACTTGGCAGTGACCAAGCATGAGGGTTACTCCTGCCTCCAAACCCTTGGGACAGGAATAGTGTCATGTAAGAATTATTCTATTTTTGGGTTAAGGTATGATAAAGGAAAAGCTATGTCATTTTGTTTCATTTGTCAATTTATTCCCAAATTCACTGGATTACATTTTAAGAGACAATGTTATAAATGCGTAAATTATGAAAATGATCAATTTTCAAGATGGGAATAAGCTTTCTTTAAAGATTAAAAATAAAGCTGTGCTTGAGACAGATCTAAGAAATCCTGCTGAAAAACACTAGAGAGGTAGCTAAAAGAAACCAAGACTTGGAACTTCTACCAAGAGTAGATGCTGTGTATAAAGTCTTGTTGTATTGCACTGTTGTGTTGCACAGCCTAATGTCGTTTTGAGAGGGTACCTCAAGAACCACAGTTTGATCAGTCACAAAGACGCAATATCAATGAGACCTGTTAGAAGACCGTTGCGAGATGTGTAGCATTCGTGTCAGGAAAGAACCAACATCCAGGAATGTGGCATACTGCTTCGACCTCAACACTTAACATCCTAAAACATTACTCTAAATTTGGTTTACACAGTCAAGATGTGTTAGTCAGAAATGGAATCATTGTGGCAGAGGGCATTGTTTACTTCACTGCAAGTGCTGGGCTTGTCCTCACAACTTCACTTGATTCTTGACCTTTGCCGTTTGCACAGTGATGTGCAGAAAGCAATGTCTGCCAGCTCAGTGCTTAAGCCCGACAAGCTTATGTGCTCTTCTCGTGGCTCCGTACCTTTGAAATTTCTAGGAAAAGCTGCCCCAAGCAAGCCACATATTCTAGGAACTAGGAGGGCCATGGGCTGCACTCAGCCTTGGTGCTCCATAGACCTGCCGTGAGAAGCAGTACAGCCCCAACAGCTACTATTGGACACAGAAGAGCCCAGCCAACATCAGTCAAATCCAAGCACTTCTTAAGATTTGTGAACCCTGATGAATCACTTTATTTGCAACTTAGCAATAGGTCACAGACACATCATCTATAAGAATGCAATGCAGGCAGAGCTTTGTTCATCCCCCAGGCTGCCTCAGACCATCAAGTGATTGACCATTTTGTGTGTCCTCCTTGAAATTCACTGCCTCAGTATGCATCTGCTACAGGTAGCACCGAGAGGAGAACATAGCTCTACGACGTAGAGGCGGGTGTGCTGCAGGCAGCACAGCTACCATGCAGCTTACTTAGGAGACCATAAATCCTAAAAGACACCATGTCGGCAGAGACAGATCTCTCATTAGAACATAAGGCATCATAAAACACGTTTCGTGAACATTTGCTCCGCTCTCTACCATATTTGCATTCGAGTTAATGGATTCTTTCAGTTTTCCTTCTAAATGAGGATGATACACTTGGTTTATACGTGAGTAATTAAAGGACTCGTTAAAAAGTTCTTCAAAGTAGAAGAAAACTTGCACAGAGAATAATTCAGGTTTTCATAACCAAAAAGTTTAAAAAAAAAACCACAGCTTTTGTGTTTTAGCACTTATTTGAGGTTGTGGTTTAGAAGATATTATGCATCAGAAAATTTTAAAAAAATCCATTCCATGTGTGCATGTGTGTATTGCTGTATATAGTTGAATACATTTACAGTGTTTCTAAAGAGTATAGACAAAGGATATAAACAATAATAATTCTCAAAATGTCAATTGTACTAATGTATTCTACATCTTAAAAATAATTTAAGGCTTCCAATTTATTGATTTTTTGTCTTTGATATTTGAAAGGCAGAGTGACAGAAGCAGAGAAACAGAGAGGCTTTCATCTGTTGGTTCAATTCCCAGATAGGCTGCACTACGTCTGGGCCAGGTGGGATCCAGGAGCTCCATCCTGGCCTCAAATGTTGGCTCGTAATAGTGTGAATACCTGGGCCATCCTCCACTGGCATCCCAGGTGTATTATCAGGAAGGTGGATCGGAGGCAATGCATGGGCGCTCAAACCAGCATTCCAACATGGAATGCCAGACTTTGAGCAGTAGCTTAACCGACTGTACCATAAGGCCAGTCCTCTTCGATATGTTTGAAGGAAATTTTAGATTTTAAATAACCTTCTGCAAATATGTTTATAAACCCAAAAGACATAGATAATTTTAAGCAGTTTCTTCCACTAGGTAGTATTTGTAAAAATATATAGCTCTCACCATGTGTATATATACAAAGGCATAAATTTATTAAGTCTGTTAGTTTCGAAATGTCATCTCCAAGAAGTGGGGGATTGTTCACTATTGAATCCCAACATCCAGACCAATACCTGGAAAAATAATGCTGTATACACATTTTGTCAATGAATCAATGATACGAAGTTGTGCTTTCAACAGCCTATGTGAAAAAAGTTTAATTTAGCTTCATTTGTTGCTGATAAACCTTATTTTGAGTACTGCTGATGTGAATTTACTATTCATGACTTTTTACTTCCTTTGAGGGCTATGACTGATTTACAGAATCTATCTGGGGTGTTTCTAGCCAAATTGAAAGATATGCCAAACCCCTTTGGAATTCATCCTGCAGAACACCAGTCTAAAAGAATCCTTCAAAATATAATCTAAAACATTCTAGATACACATTAATCTTAAAATAATAATCTAGATTGTTCTTTAAGGAGTTTGCAAAATATTCCCATTTGTGAGAGTATGTGCAATACTTCCAATGACACTGTCGTGTTTGGGCCCACCACAATAGCCTAGTGGTGAAATCCACACCTTGCAACTACCAGATCCCATATGGGTGCAGGTTCGTATCCTTGATGTTCCACTTCCCATCCAGCTCCCTGCTCATGGCCTGGGAGAGCAGTAGAGGACAGCCCAAGCCTTGGGACCTGCACCCACGTGGGAGACTCTGAGGAAGCTCCTGGCTCCTGGCTTGGGATCAGCCCAGCTCTGGCTGTTAGGGTCACTTGGGGAGTGAACCAAGATGAAAGATCTTTCTTCTCTCTGTCTTTCCTTTTCTCTGTAATCCTGACATTCCAAGAAAAATAAAATAAATCTTTTAAAAAATGAAATGCTTCCATTGATGGTGTTATGTTTGAAAAGGTGTAGTAACTTTTGAATACACTTGTGAGTGTCTCGAAGAGAGCAAGAATGAGATAGAGAAAGGAAATTTCTTCATTTACTGGTTCACTTCCCAAATGCCTACGACAGTCACAACTGGGCCAGCTCAAGTCAACACCAGGGACTCAGTTTGGAATCTTGTGTGAGGGTGGCAGGGACCAAGCTACTCTGGCCATGGCCTGCTGTCTTGCATCTTAGTAGGAACCAGGTCAGAATAAGAGGAGCACTCCAGAATGGTATGCTTGCGTCCCAAACTGCCATTAGCCACTGTGCCGAATGCCGGCCAACTCAACTGCCCTTTGATGTTTGCTTTGGTTACTCCATGACACTGATCCTTTAAAAAACACATTTGTAGTCATGCAGTACATTTTAATACCCATGTATTTTCACTATCTGTCTTTATCCTGTTTCCCTGGGATACTGCCCTGTAATTATAACGCTACATTGTGGGAGATAGGAATGTAGAATGCTACAAATTTGGAACAATCTTGGGACTTTTGAATGCAATTGATTTTTTTGATCAAACATTATGAATGCTCTTTTAAAAAATATGCTCAGTAATATAAATGAAATTCTTAGCATGGAGCCAAAGATTTTGCTTAGAATATTGTAGAACATAGATGCCAGCCTGAGTTCAGACCACTTGCAAAAATTAATAGAATTAGAGATGTTTGGGGAACGTACTTTTTTTTTTTTCAAATAGAACTTTGAAAATGAAGAACCAATACATAGCCTAAACAAATGTCAGCATTCAACATGTGAAGAAAACAGTGAAACCCATGAGATTAGAAAACTTCAGCTGTGAGAGAAATTTGCCATTGGGCATAATGTATTTAAAATATCCTGCAGAGACTGAATGTTCGAAAAACAATTCACAAAGAAGGAAAGCCACAAGCAACCTGAAACCGTCTGCTTTGGTTTAGTACAGGGTTAAACATTTTTAATCTCTCATTCAGTTAACAGGTGAAAAACAAAGCTGTCTCCCTGCAAATACATGAGCATCTAATGTATTATACATAAGTGCCTTCTGAGCAAAGGAAGAGTCACGTGTAACTCTCCCATCACTGCAGTAGTGCCTTTAACCAATTGGAAAATGTGGAAACTCGGCTATCTAGCAAGTGTTGACTAACAAGTTCAGCCGAGTTCTTCAACAGAGGTGGTTGTTCTGTTCCTCAAGCAGGTGCCTAACCAGGGAGGCCTTTCTCATAGTGGTAGCTTTTGAGGAAAAATAAAGAAAGGCAAGGAGGGGCGGAGGAAGGGAGAAACACACACACACACACACACACACACACACACACACACACCCCTTCAAACCTGGCACAGAATGGGCATGCCACACTTCTGCCTCATTCAGTTGACCAGGGCAATTTACATGCTTGTATTCATTCAGGTGGAAAGAATGGGTAGCTCCCTCCTCTTTAATAGATTAACTGCAGAATCCATTGACAAAGGATGTGGATTGCAGAGGGGTGAACAATTGGGGCTATTAGCGCAGTCTTCCACAACCTGTATCTATCTTAAACTCCAGATGGTCAGGCTCACAGTACTGACAGAGTATCAGGCGTCTGATGCAAAGATATATGTGAGAATTAATTATATGATCTTAGAGTAAGTGAGCATAGGATGTGTTTAGAGCTATAATGTGATAATGGACTCTGTTCTCTTTTAGTATTTCTTTAATTCCCTGTGCGATAATGCATGATCCAAGTTAAACTGTTTTGCCTTTCCTTGCTTTACCATTAAGGCTCTCAGTTCTTCCTGGAGCAGGGGAGCCAATGGTTGTCCTTGTCCCTTGCAATATATATTTTTTAACTTTCAAAGTTATTTAGTAAGAATTTTTAAAGGAAGATAACTGTCACCAGAAAAAGAAAGGGAAGGAAAGAGGAATAGATACAAATAAGGAAACGCAGGCATAAAGGATGCACTCGGGTCTGTGGCTGCTGACGGCTCACCTGCTCAGGGAGCAAGCAGCAGGCAGAAGCTCCTTGAGTTTCAGTCTTTTTCTGTGAAGTATGGCAGACTCCCGTTTCTTTGTCCAATGGTGATGGGAATGGTAATCCTCCTTGCCCACCTTTGGCAAACTGTTCTCAGTTGATGAGTGGGGTGTTTACACTCTGTGCTGTAGGTGCTGGTCGTCAGTTACTGTAGGTTATTGTTTTCATTATGATAATACATTGTAACCTCTGCTTCTCATGGAGTCAGATCATCATCCAACACTCCCATTTCAGCTCTATTTCTGTAGTATTCCCAAACTTCATGCAGTTTTGACTTTTTGAAACTGTCAGACGCATCGTAAATGGCTTAAACCATGCTATGCTGTGATACAATGAAGTATATGGCTTGCATTTTTCTCTTCCAATGAGTGACATGATACTAGCATATGTTAATGCTGAATCTTTTAAAATTGATAATTACATTATTTAAAGAAGGTAGCTACATCCTGAACAAATTAGCAATAAGAATTGCAAAACATTGTAGTATGGGGAACAGTGGTGTTTCATGAGGAACAATGTTGTTCTGACCTGTCTGGGTACCCTAATGGCTACTTTTTACTTCCTGGGAATCATGGTTTTCACTTTATTTAAACATTCCTCAGCAGCATATTTTTAAAAACAGTTCAGTGTCTTTCTATTGTGTCTGTGGTTTCCACGACATAGCCATTGCTTCAGTTAAATATGGAGAGACACAGCAAGAACGAATCCTTTAAATAAAGAATGCTGCTCTCATAGAATCTTTGCAAGGAGTTGCTGTTGTGAATGTGGAAATGACACTGTGCTTTCTGAGCTATTTGTACTTTAGAATAATGTGGTTCTGAGATTGAAAAAAATTATTCATGCCTTCTTTTCTGGCCAAATCTGACTTTTAAATTATTTAATGTATTTAACATAATCTTAAGCCTTCTAACGTAGTAAAATAATTTTCTACCGAGCTGGAAGACAATAGCGAATACAAAAATCTGCTGTTTTGGTAACTCCTGTTTTGCCAAATGCTTAAGCTTCCCTACCTGATTTTAGATACTAAATATTTCTGTATTCTCATTTTTTGTTTATATTGCATAATTTCATTGATTGATTCCATGGTTTTTTGAATTTTTCCCTTAGATGTTTATGTCCTTTAACTTTATGGAATTGCATAGCCACATTATTATTGTTATGGCACTGTGGATTATATGAACTCTAAGTTTGTAAGGAAGCCAAAGGCTGAGAATAAGTGTGTATATACATGGCATACTATTTGGCCAGAAAAAAAGAATGAAATCGTCCCTTAAGCAACAAAATGGATGCAAAAAGGAAATCTGTCTGCTTGGCGAAGTAAGCCAGTCCGTGAAGACTAACATCATGCGTTTTCCCTACTTGTAACTAACACAAAGAATCCAACAAATTAATATGAATAAAATCAACATTTTATATGTGATTACTGTTTATAGGCTTTGCTTATATTCTTGTGGAACAATTTTTTTTCTTTCTACGTTTTCAGTTCTTCACTTGGTGGAGGATTTAGCTTGTGATTATAAAATAAAGTGTGCCAAAAGAAAAACTAAAAAAGGAAAGAGAGAGTTAGCAGCATAGATGGGATGCAAACTGGTGTGGAAACTTAATATGATGTTAAATAAGTATGTAATAAATATGAGAATTTTTGACCCCAATTAAAAACAATAAAAGAACAAAATCGGACACATGCTGCCAAATCTCAAGAGTTACTGTGAAGCCACAGTGACCAAAGCAGTGTTGTGTTGGTGAAAGCACAGATGCATAAATGGAATAGAATAGATAAGTTAGAAATACAAGTACACCATCTACCCATCTTTAGCAAAAAATATGATTTGATGACAAGCCTATTCTTTTCAACAGCTGACAGTCTCTTTATATGTTCAAATGTGGAACAGGCCCCGGGTAAGTAATCAATCTAGATGTCCTTGAATAGAGAATGAAAAAAGCAAACTTGGCATTAGTACACAATGCAATGTTGGTCATAAAAATAAAATCCTCACATTTGCAACAAAATGGGTAGATTTGAAGATCAGTATTCTAAGTGAAATTAAAGACAATTTTCTTTCATAGATGAGAATTAAAACATGTACAGTATATGTGTGTATCAGTGGGCTATGAATCTTAAAGCGTGATTACTAACAGCTGAAAAGAACGCATGGCTAGGGGAGATCTGCTAATGGGTGCCCAGCCTCTGTTAGGGCACAGAACATAAGGTAACTGAGAAGCACGCTAGAGGGAATGGAGAGGCTAAGAGCCTGCCATGGTGGATGTGCTCTGTGCACATCAGTTAAGATACTCTACTGCATACCACAAAGAAATAACATCAGGTTTCCTGCAGAGATGGATGATTCTGAGGCTCCAATACAAATTCGGTTGGAAACTCTGAGCATCTTATAGGGCTGTGAAAGAATCTCTCATGCTCGATGAGGAGGGTGTTCATGGTGACACGGGGACCAAGTGAAGCGTCTTCTATGGTCAAAGTGGTAGCAGTTGGAGCAACAAAATGTCATCTCGGATTATAACTTTGTGTAGAAAGTGTCCATGAGTCTACACATATAATGGCAAATCTCTTAAGGAAAAGAGTTCCCTGTGATGTGCATAGATAAACTCTGTTCTCAAGAGGCTGGAGCAGCTGTTGCATGACTGCTGCATATACTGGACAGAGCCTTCCGGCCCCTGAACATGCGAGAGTGCTCTTCCTCATCCAGGTGAGCAAGCTTGCTGCCAACAGCCATCAGTTCCAGTGATAATCTGTGCCCTTGATATGTGCGGTAAGAGGGGTCCTTTACCTAATGAGTCTCCTGCTGAAATAAGACTTATCATGAGAACGACACTAGAAAACTTGGCAATGAGGGTCTTTCTACAAAGCTGGTGCTTCTTGGGACTGTAAGGGTCATCCAGCAGGAGTGGGCTGCAGAGATAGCCAACCAGAGCGAACCTGCCTGCGGAAGCATCCCAGCCGACCTGTGCCAGGGCATCCCGAGTGCAAAAGCTCAGGGCTTGTTAACATGAGAATACAGTGTGACTTCTGGGTCACGATAATGTGTGATGCTGGTTAACTACAGCAGGTGTACAAACCTAATGTAAGATGTTGTGATGGATAACTGGGGAGGGTTGTGTGGAAACTGCGCTTTCTCCTAAATATTTCCCTAATTTAAAATTAAATTTTTAAGAAAATGTCTCATTTCACATTGTAGTCATACAACCATAAAACTGGATTTTTTTAAATAAAGATTTATTCATTTTATTATAGCCAGATATACACAGAGGAGGAGAGACAGAGAGGAAGATCTTCCGTCCGATGATTCACTCCCCAAGTGAGCCGCAACGGGCCGGTGCGCACCGATCCAAAGCCGGGAACCTGGAACCTCTTCCGGGTCTCCCACGCAGGTGCAGTGTCCCAATGCATTGGGCCGTCCTCAACTGCTTTCCCAGGTCACAAGCAGGGAGCTGGATGGGAAGTGGAGCTGCCGGGATTAGAACTGGCGCCCATATGGGATCCCGGGGCTTTCAAGGCGAGGATTTTAGCCGCTAGGCCACGCCGCCAGGCCCAAAACTGGATTTTGTTAGTTCAGAAACAATCCCAAGACCAATACTTAGCAATGTGGGTAGATAATAGGCTAATGTTTCAATACCTTCAACATTTCATTTGTAAGTGTCTTTTCTCTCTTTTTAGGGACTTGTTGGAGACTTAGAAAAATTATTTTTGAAATATCTTATTATTTTTTGGATTTAAATATATCCTGTATTAAATTCTGTCAAAATATTTTAATGTGGGATAATAAAGTTTAATATTGTTTTAAAGACAAATCAAAACCCACTAATTTTCAAGGCTCAATTATGAAATCAGTTTTGACATCATGTTTGTGCAACAAACATTGGGGAAAAATACTTATGACTTTTCTGAATGGTCTCAGCCAAGATGTAATTTAATCCATATGTTTCCACAATTGGTTCATCAATTATTGACTCGGCTTAATGAATATGCCAATAAGCAGAACTCAAGTGGCTCCTTTAGCCCTTCTGTGATTTTCAGGTCTTCATAAATTTTTGCAATGCTGACTGCTGAAAATAGAATATGGACGGGTGCCAAGGAACCGCAATGTGGACACATATGGTGTTGAAGGACTGATGTGTGTCCTTTAGGAAAGTTGAAAATGTACTTGTGTGACATTTGTTCTCAAATGTAAATTGATTTATTGCATTTCCCCTTGCGTTCTTGCTACATGCATAGCTTTGTGTTCACAGGAGATATTATACTAATAGCCTTTGCTCACTTTCAAGATTAAATGGTGAAGGATTAATTTGAGTCATATTGTACTCAGTCATGGTGACCTGGAATTCAAAACAATTCTGTGATTGGTTTCACTGAAAGGAAGCTTACCGTTATCCACATCCTAACAGTTACTTCTAGATACTAACTCATTTACCTCCAGTCTTTTGACTCTATTTAAACATGTTAACACATTCTGGAAAAAAAAAAAGAAGTTTCCTAGCACCTGCCTTCTTGGGCTTGTAAACAGAAACAAAAGACAGTGAGAGCATAATGATTTTCATGTGAAACAATGAGCTAAAAATGGCTCTATTTATATACAATCGATCTTCTTAACATGAATCGAAGACATTGAAATGGCAAATTGAAAACAATTGCTGCTACTTTAAGATATTTATATTAGCATCCTAGTCATCTAAATTCTCTCTGAATGGATATAATCACATTTCATTAAAATAATTGCAAATATATGGAAAAATTCTCATTAAACATCGTGACTCCAGATTTTTTCCCCAAGGATAGTCTTGCTTCAGAGGGTGCAAGGATTGGATGAAGGATGAGATGCGCACACAGTTGTCTGTGAGAGTCTGAGTGCCTGGCTTTCAGAGAAGGCACCATTTCAGAAATACCACTACTGAACACACAGCCTATGTGAAAGAAAAAATATTGCAGTGAGTGTCATGTAACATAGTTGTCTTTTTGTTTCTGCCATTTTTCTGTTTTCTATGCTAATGCTTTTCTATGTCTAATAGTTTTCTATGCTCTTATCAAATTACTAATTTATTTTAAAGTAACTTTAACAGCCTTTCTGCTTCCATTTCGAGTAACCAAAGTCATGAAATGTCAAATTACATAATTTCTTTCAGAAAGTTGAGACTATCATTCTTGCTATAAATATGATACCAAAGATATAATAAAAGAGTAAAACTATAACAAAAATACTGGAGGTACAAATCCCTAAATAGTGAATGTGCAACATCAGTAGTTTAGAAGCTAGGTAAAAATTTGCTTAATTACTCTTTATTAGTAAAAGTATAAATAATAAATTATAGAGGTCATGGAAATAATTTATACAGCTATTTTGACCTTTGTCAATGAAACTTGAAACTGGATAATCTGTATTAATTTTTTAATTGATGGTTGTTACTTATACTACTTTATTTTATTGGATAAACATAATTAATTGTCTCTTGAAAAATCTGCAGTTGCTACAATATCATTTTCCTCAAAACTGTTCATTGGGATCATTTAATATAAACAGGACATCTAAAGAGAGATGCGTTTGTGACGTAGTTGCTTTGTGATTGAGCACTAAGGTGCTCTTTAACTACAGATGCTGCATGGGACCTCATTGCCATTCTTTAAAGTCTGATTTATTTCTGCAACTTGTCAGTTTCAGTTTAGGGATAGTTTAGTTTCAAAAACATTGTTTCACCTTCAGAAAAAAATCAAACTTTACAGAAAACCATAAATAATCATAGAAATAAATAGCGGGATCCTTATTTACATTTAACCTTTGTTTTAAATGATTAATGGATGCTATTTATGTAAACTATTTATACAATGCAGCATGAAATGGAATTTAAATTGCAGATTTTACAGTGGTGTATTTTAACTAGTGACCCTGTCCCCACAAAGAAAAAGAAAACCAATTACATTCGTAATAAGGATGCTAATGCATTCCTTGTCTTAAAGTTATTCAAGTTGAGATTGCATAAGAAACTTTCATTTCTAATGAATTCTAGATGGATGCTGTAATGGAATGTTGAAACAGAAAAAGAACTTGGTTTCTGCTTTAGTCTCAGGAATAGGGCAAGTGCTCCAATGGGCCAGCGACTACTGTGAGCAGCCGCTGGTTTTATGTGAAACAAGCCTGTGTGCATCTAGTTGGTGGACAGTGATGATGGAGAAGCCGGGTCCATGTTTAGGGTGCACTAACTGGCACCTCAGAACCCAGAGGACCAGGGAAAAAGGGTGTTTTCACACAAATTTCTTGAACTTTGGAAAGTTTGCTACCACTCCTCCATGTGCAACCCCATTACCCCCTTCTTCCTCCAGGAATCCAAACAGGAAATGAAGAAGGGGAAGAAAAAGCTAGGCTGTTTCTTTTAAGGCGTAAGGACCGTAAGCAAATGGCATTCTTCCGCAGATGGTATTAGAGAGAACTGAAGGCGGTCTGCAGCCTCAGCCTGGGCACACACAGGGAATTTTTTCCTGAAAGTGACTCACGAATCTAAGCCTCAAAGCTTCGGATCTGGAAGTCACCTCAAACAACACATGGAAAACAACACAGTCGCCAAGGGAGACAGCAAGGGAAGCTGAACAGAAACAGATTCAGTCCAGTAGAATCAACAAAGGAGAACACCTTAAACAAAGATGCCAGAGAAATTTTTTTTAAAATGAGAAAACAAAACAGGATGGTAACTGTATGGTTTGTAGATGAGGAGAATGACAAAATTGTGCAAATCTAGAGTGAAAACACAAAAGCATGGGAGCCTTACAGTAGATACAGGTTACCACAAGGAGGCAGAGAAGGGAGAAAAAGAATATGGCAAAGAAGATCATAAGCAAGCAATAGAATAATGATTACCCAATATGTAAAGCAGTGTCCTCTGTTTTATATTCACCCCAGAGAGCCATGTTGAATACAGATAAGTATATCTGTGAATATGACGATATTTGCATAAATTACTTAACCTATATAAGAAAAATGCTGGAGTGAAGACTTGAAAGAAATAATAAATCAACTAGAAAAATATGATTAAATGATATAAAGTGTGATTAAAGAACACTGATGGGCAGATAACAGCGTGTCTGTGTGTGTCGGAACACCGAGGAATAATAAATAAATAGGACCAGAGAGCATAAGAGTGGGGTCTGCATTACTTAGCTGTTAGTGCTTTAGTCAATCTGCCTGTCTTTACGGTAAATATGTGTACGGATGTTATGCAATGAGTATCAGTGTATTGTGAGACTTCACTAGGTCTACTTAAAATTTGGACAGAATGAAGAAGACAAGCAGAGTAGAATCAGAAACACCCTCCCCCACACATACCTGCAGACACATCCTATGACCATATTCCCAAGCAAGTAGGAGAAATGAAATTAGAAAGCCAAAAATTTTTTAAAAAATTGGAAATGAAGAAGTAGCTTCTGGACAATAGTGCATAAATATCCTAAAGTTGTATAATATTTAAGTACGATATTTCTATGTAACCAGTAAGACACAGGGACATTTTTAACAGAGGATCAGAGAGATGTGAACATTTCCCTCATATCCTGTATCATCTCATTTTTGAAAATAAACAGAGTAGCATAACAAAATAAATTCAACGAACCACCACAGAGATGGAGCAATACCACCCTCTCCTATGCCCAGCTCACCCTTCTCATCTCCTCAAATACGGCCGAGAACACGGACTATGCCAGGGTTTTACAATTGCATACATGAGCGCACAGGATACACCTTTCAGATTGGTTCATTTTGCTTGTTCTGGTGGCCGTTTTACGTATTCACATTTGTGATGGACAGGTGCTCATTTATTTTCACTGTTGCCTGGTCTGTCCCTGCTATGTATTAATTCCATGTTCCATTGATAGACTTTGGGCTGTTTCCAGGTTAGTAATGTTATGTATAATAGTTGTATGTACATTTAAAATGCATATTTCATGTTTTTGTTTTTGGCATCTATTAAGAGTGAATTTACTGGATGGAAGATAGGTATTCCATTTTGTGTGTGTGTGTTTATATAAAAAAAGCATTTTAAAGTAATTGTATGAAATTATCTTCTCACAAGGAATTTCTTTTCTATATCTGACAGTAGGTAGTGTTAGCTGATTTAATACTAGTCACATTCTTTGATCTGCTAGATTAATTGTGTTTCCTGGTGATCTGAGTATTTTTCTTTCCAAGTAGCTGCTCAGGTTTCATCCACTTTCCCCACTGTGCCTCTCATGTGATTTTGTTGTTGTTGTTCTGAAACACTCCTCATAGGCTCTAGTGATGAAGGCTGATTTCAATAATATATGCTGTAGTTCCTTCTGACTCTTCATTTTGTATGTATTTTCATCAACAGAGATTCATAATTTACTGTGGGCCAATTTGTCAATCATTCTTTTTCAGATAAGGGCTGCTTCCCTAACCCTGTTCAATGGGAAAGTGACAAAGCTATGCCCCGGGTGTGGCAGACTCTCTTTGAGCAGCCAGGTGATAGTATTTCTGGCTTTCCAGGTGGTATCGTTTCTGTGGCTACTGTGGCAGCACAGCACCTGCATGGAGAATGCCTAAGCTGTGAGCACATTGGGTTGTTTTCATTTATAGAAATTGGAATTTGAACTTCATAGAATTCTCAAAGACCATGATATGCTGTTATTTTCTTAACATTTTCAAACGTTAGGAAAAGATAACTCCTAGCTTCTCAGCCATAAAAACCATACGGGGAACTGGTTTTTGGTGTATATTCGCTTCGTATGTATATGCATCATCATTCTGTATTGTGCAAAGCTGTTCTTTGTTGTAATTTGTGTGTTCTCTGTTGTCCCCGCCTCCATTTCACTAGTCCCTGTGCTAGGCTACAGCAGGTAATGGGCTGATTCCCTAATGGAAAGAGAATCACTTCTGGGTCCCCTCCCTAATCGATGAATTTTGATCACATATCTGTCAATCAGAATTACGTCAATGCCTCCATAAGAGTTAGGCTTGTATTTACTGTTGTCAAAACTACTAAGCCTAAACTTTTAATTAAAATATATGTTGCAATGCTCAAGTCACATAACTGGTATATGGACATACACAACATTTCATAATGAGTTTATTTTTAGTTAAAAATAAATTGAAAATAAACGCAAGCACAATGTAGTACTTTAGTGCAAACCCAGAATGCTTCTGCAAATTGTTTTTCCATTACTGTTCTGACAGATTCAGTATTGCAGTTACAGATACAATTATGCACACGTTGACTTAACTGATTACCTGGGTTGGTGGGTAAAATACATTTCAAATGCAGGTGCAATTTTATGATTGAAGGAGTTAGAGCTGTGTAAGTATTGTTCACAGAGTGTGACTTGGTGTTACAATCTGGACATATCATGCGTTCAGTACAGTACAGTACAGTCGTGATGGCTCCATGTGTGAACAGAATGCGCGGTGAGGGAAGTGTTCAGAGCTACACAATAACTTGTGGTACACGTCGGTGAACCCATACCAGTCCTGTTACAGAAATATGTAAGATGGGAATCCAGTACAAAAAATCCACTGGGCTCTTCACCATCTGCATTTAGATATTTCAGTTAGACAAAACTTGGCCCATTTAGGGCATTTAGGTAGTATATTTTCAATGTGGAATATCTTTAAATAAACATAAAAAAATTTCTCTTTGAGGAGGCACAAATTTATGCACAGATACTTCACATATATGATACAAAACCAAGGACAATATTTAATCAAGATAGCACACAATCTCTTGATGCTAATAACCTTCTTGATGCGCAAACCAGGTCCATGAAGCAGGTGCGAGGGACCCTGAAGTTGGTCCTGGCACAGCACCACAAGGTCACTGCAGTTTGATTCCAACTTGAATGGTGCCACTCAGCAGGTCCTGAAGCACAGTCTGACGGAGCTGCTGAAGCAAGGACAGTATTCTCCCACGGCCATTGAAGAGCAGATGGCTGGTGTCCATGCCAGTGTCAAGGGGTGTCTCGATAAACTGGAGCCCAGCAAGATCATGGCATTTGAGAATGCTTTCCTGCCACATGTTGTCAGCCTGCACCACACCCTGTTAGGCCACGTCAGAACTGATGGGAAGGTCTCAGAAGACTCAGCTGCCAAGCTGAGAGATTGTAACAAACTTCTTGCCTGGATTTGAAGCTTACACTCCCATGGATTCACGTCAAATACTGGTTTGGTTTATTATTACTTCCTCTAGTAAAATCAATTCCATGAGTAAAAAGATTACTCTCGTACTCATCATGTACAGAAAACACATTAAAAATAAAGATTCCAGGTCCAGTGTGGTGCCCTAATGGCTAAAGTCCTTGCCTTGCAGGAGCCAGAATCCTGCATGGCAGTAGGTTCATGTCCCAGCTGCCCTGTTTCCCACCCAGCTCCTTGCTTGTGGCCTGGGAAAGCAGTTGGGGATGGCCCAAAGTCTTGGGACCCTGCACCTGCGTGGGAGACCCGGAAGAGGTTCCTGGCTCCTGACTTCAGATTGGCTCAGCTGTGGCCCTTGTGGCCACTTGAAGAATGAATCAGTGGACTAAAGATCTTCCTCTGTCTCTCCTCCTCTCTGTATGTCTGACCTGCCAATAAAAATAAATAAATCTTAAAAAAAATAAAGATAAATTTATTGGTGAATAAAAAATTTTTAAAAAACAAAGATAACATATGGTGAAAAAAAATTAACTTATTTGAGATGCAGTATTGCCATAATATTAACCTATCATCTTCAAAATTCACCTGGAGAAAAATAATAGCATGCATTATACAGAATTCTGAATATTATGTCACTATGACTTTTGAATATTGCAATATGTTGTCTCTGCTTTACCTCCAATACAAACCTCTTGTGTTAGCACCTTAGATTCACAGCCTCCTTATGTCCCAAGTGGGTCAAAGAATGAAATCAAGCCCAGATTGGTCAGGAAAAGCAAGGAGGGCATGTTAAAACTAGATCTCTTGATAAAGGAGGGAGTAGATGGACCAAGGCTAGCATGTGAATGGGGAGGACAGAGATGTTCCTAAACAGAGATTCAGGTGTAATGTTCTAGAATAAGCTATGCTCATCATACAGCCGCTGCAATTTGTTCCCTGGGATAATTTATATGAATGGGAGGCTGAGGTAAACTGGCCTTCCCCATCACCCAGGAGACGGGCCCCTTGAGCTTGGTTGGAACACAGGTGTGCTGGGGAGATGGGTTGATCAATAGATCACTTCCTTCTCCGTGTCCTCATTACTTTTGTGACCCTGGATCATCCGGGGGACCGGAATGCCCCCCTGTGGTACGTGGAGCAGAGGGCAGAGTGTCACTGGCTCTCACTGGAGGCCTTGTCTGCCCATGCTTCCACTGTGGCTCATTTGAGGCAGGGAGTTTTAAAAGGAGAGAAATTCAGTGTTTTTCCCATTTGCTTTTCTTTTGCACAACTCAGCTGCTCCTAATTTCACCTCCGCGTGAGATTGGGGGAGCTGGTGGGCAGAGGGGGTGTCTCAGTTGAAGAATCTCTCTTTTATAATATCCATAAACTATCCATTCCCGAACCTTCATAAATCACTTGAATTTTTCATGTGTTTATTCAATTGATTGGTAGACATAGTGGCAGAGAGAGAGAGAGAGAGAGAGAGGGAGGGCTGGGAGAGATCTTCTGTCAGTTTGTTCACCCTCCAGCAGCCAGGTCTGGTCCAAGTGGAAGGCAGAAACTGGGAACTGCACTCAGGAGGCCTCCATGGAAGTAGCCAAAACCTTGAGTCAACATATACCTGCCACGTGCCCCAGGGAAAACTGCATCGCAAGCTGAGGAGGACTCAGTCCCGTACATGTCTGTTAGGGAACAAGCTTACCCTACTAGGACACAACGCTTACCTGTTAGCCATCATTTTATCACTGAAGAGAGGCCCATAGCAGCAAAGCCTATTGCTCTGCTCTTAGAGTAATATTGTTTGTGAAGATCAGAAAAAGGACCAACACCGCAGTAGTAAGCAAACCACAGCCAGGAGCCGTGTGAGTGAGAATCCCTGTGTCTGTGTGAGAAGATGCTGAGCACGGCTGGCCGACTCTGGCTGCAGGTGTAGCCACAACAGCCTTCCTGTAGAAACGCAAGGGAGAAATACTCCACTCACTGTGACTTCTGATTTAAAAAATTAGAACATATGATTCTGATCACAGATGAAATTAAGTTAAAAAGGCTGTGCCTCAGTTTAATTAAGTACATATCATTAAAATACAGTATGTAAATATGAACTAAATTATCTGTGAAAATACAAAAGTAGTAATTCTTATGCGTAACTACATTCTTCTGACCAACAATATTTACCAAAAGAAGAGATCAGAGCAATGTAAAAGGTAGGGAACATGGAAGAGGCAGCAGATTTCAATTTTATTTTTGATTTCATGACTCCAGGAAAGACGAGTTAATGTATTTGAATACATATTTAATCATATATGGAAATAAAATTTGAAGAAGAGTTCCAGTTAAAATGGGCAGTATCCTACACTGTTTTCCCATTTCGAAAATCCTGAGTTTAAATCTACTACGACAGAGCCATTAAAATTGAACATGAAAGGATAATCATTCAATAATGGAAACAAACAAAAACATCAACACTATTTGTTAACCACAAAGCAAGCAGATTAAATGGCAACAGCCTTTGTATCTGGGCAGACTCTGAGTCACACACAATGGTGAAGACCATTGAGCACCCACAGTTGCCTCTGGACATGGAGTGAAAACAACATGCATTAAAGCAAGCAGGGTTGCTTTAAAACTCTGTGAAAACTGGTTAGATTCCTGATCCCCCTACTGGGAAGTAGATTTTGTGTGTGGAGCTCCAGATGAGTTACCCCGCAGTGAATTTAATGACCCAAAACCTGTTCACACTTCTGATCACTTTCGATTATGCATTAGCCACTATTGAGGGCTACCAGACCCCGGAGGAAAAAACACTAACGTGGAAAAAAGAAACCAAAGGAAATGAATACAATGGTTGAGAAAACAGAGGGTCCAAAGAAGAGAAAAAATCAGAAAATATTTGTGTGATGATTGCAGGGATATAAATAAAGGGACGGAATTATTTAAGAAGCCCTAGAAGTAATGGTTGGGATATTTAGAGAACAGAAAAATTCTAGGAATTGCAACATAGCAAACAAATGCAAAGCTCATGATATTTGGAAAGTAAAGCTGAGGAGAACCTTCTAAAAAATACAACAAATCAATGAAAAGATGCAAACAGAAAATAAAAGATAATTAGAGAACTGGTAAAGTGATAAGGAGTCCAAATCAGTGCTATCAGTTCTAAAGTTGAAAGGAAAGGCAGATAGATGCTCACCAATGAGCTATCTTCAGATTACACAGCACTGAACATAGGATTTTCAGGTCTAAGAAGTCACAACAGAAGAAAGTAGATGGTACCCAGCTAGAACCCAGGGGCTTGGAGAAGACCTACAAGGCACTAGACACACAGGAAACCTCCAGTAATACAACGCCCATACAGAAACAGAAGAAGGATCCTTCACAATTCCCACAGCAATCTTCAGTATTACAATTTCCCCCTGTTGGGAAGGCAGGAAAATAACATCTTCAAATGTCTCAAGACTAAGTGACCGTCCCCACGGGCCAGTCCGAGGGGCTTGGGATCTCAGTCCCTCCAGGATGGGGTGCCCCAGGTTGGTGATCAGTACTCAGTCACCTTGGGCAGCCAGAACACTTGGGCAGCTGAGCAGTGTGGCTCAATTGGTGAGCAATACTCTTATAATCATGTGAACATGAATGGCTTCATTAAAGTTACAATTACAGTGGAAAGTTTGGAAAGGAAAGCAGAGAGCAAAGTGGGATGAAAGTGGACATACCCTCACCATTACAGGAACATCACAGAAAACACCCGAAAGAGTAGAAAAATGTAGTAACAAGACTTGCTCCTCCCACTTACGACCAGACCATAAACCTGCTGTGGAAACTCTCCTTGGGTGAAGGGGCATTGAATGTGCCCCACTCCTCAGCATCACACTGAGCCCCAGGCACGCTGCAGAGAGCCAGCCGTGGAGCTGGCCACAGTCCTCGTCTCTGCAGCCAGGTCCTTCCACTGCACAGCCTGGGAAAGTACAAAGTCACAGATAGCAGTTGCCACTGAATCTGCCTCACTTTCACAGCATGGTCAAGTAGAAAAAAACGTAAGTTGAACCATCATAAATTGGGAGCTGTTTAGAAAACGACGTGCAAAATTGCCATAGACACAGTCAAAATAGTTAAAATAATTTGAGGGTAATGGTTGCTGAGGGAGTTGTAAAGGTTTTTTTTGTTGCTTTTCTTATGTGTCACTCTATTCGAATTTAAATTCTATGTACACTTCTAGTAAAGTAAGATTTATCATGGAAAACATTACAATTTCAAAATTTTCAGAATTCAGCACACAATTACTTTTAAGCCAATAATAAAACAAGCAAACAGAAAACATACCACAGACACTGTTTAAAAATAGGAAACAACTTAAAGGTGTTCATAGAGAACAAGCATTCCAATTATAATAGTCACTGTGAATGGGATAAACATAGTCTAAGTCCTCACCTGCCAACTTGAAAGCTTTCTCGGTAAGTTTTTAGCATTTGCTGCTACTTATTTTAAGAGAGAACACACAGGACTTTAGGAATCTGAGAACTGGGTGATGTATTTTTTTTAGAACTTACAGCAATAGTACCAGGATGTCACATCTCCATTTCTCTGTCCTGGGACAACTCCATGGAGGCAGCTGTTACCTGACAGGTGCATGGAGAGGACCTCTCCCTTAAATTAAGTCATGGAGAACTCCACAGGAACTGTGGTACCACTGCCCTGCTTCCCTTTAGACACAGGGAAGGAAATTAAAACTTTCTCTTGTAAGCACATCTTCTCTGTGGAGGGAAGAGGAGGGTCCTTAAGTTGTTCCAACCCTTTGAAATGCCAACGGTGCCTCTGGGTGTTTTTCTTCACCCTTTGAAATGTAAATAAGAAGCAAACAGCTCCCTAGAAGATAAATTTGTAAATCTATCTGTAGTAGTAATTCAGTATCTCTAACTTCCAAAATAGGATTTCTGTTCAATTATCCTCTAGTCCTGGTTGCTCAGTAAACTCTAAACTTTAACATACCAGAAACTTAAAAAGTTGTTCCCCAACATTTCACCCCAAACTTCCAGATTTCAGTCAAGTAGCCATTGTTTCAGCCACATCTGATATCTAATTTACTCTCAAATCTCGCCAATCCTTTCAAATAAACAAACGAAAAACCAGATTCGAGCTTCTTGTCAACATCTTCTATGCTCATGCACAGTTCAATACAACCCTTATCTACACAGTTCAGTATAATCCTCATTTAACCTGGATTGATACAAAGAGTTGAAACAACCTTGTGTTTATGCCTTGCCCTGTTGCCTAGCCCCAATTCAGTAGGAAGATTAAGTAATCTTAATAGATCAATGTGTTTCATTCTTCTACCTTTTATTTCTATGACTGACCCTAAGGATGTTTTGAAGGTCATTTCCCATTCCCTGAACATATTCTATTTGGCCATGGACCCGACCAATGCTGTGCCCTCTCTCATGGCTCTCCCGTTGGCTCCTGTTCTCCGGGCTGTGGCCCTTTGAGGACACACTGGCAAGTGTACTCCGTCTTCCTTCTCTGTGAACTCAGAGAGGAACACCCTGGGCGCCCAACCCACAGAAAGCCCACTTCTGCTCCCCGGAAGGCTGTGCATAAAGGCCAGTCCACCTAAGCTGCCCTCCTCTCTCTACCCTGTGTTGCTGTTCTTTGTGGCACTTACAGATAGCCTAAACACAGCAGTCAGCTCTTTGTGGGTCATCTAGAATGTAAACTTCATGACGGCAGGGACTCAGCAGCTTTAACTCCTACAAGAGTGGCTGGTCAGAGACTGTCTTCTTTGCGAAGTGATTATGAACAGCCAACATTTATAGAAGACACTAACAATGTAGCCCGTTGTCAGCACTGACATTGAAATACAAAGGGAACATGAAAGAAACCATAAAACGAAGCGCATTCTAAATGAACTCAGAGGCCATGATAACAGTAGAATAAAACAATTTCAGAAGAAAAGTATCAATATGCATTGAAAAGTATACTTCTTAATTATGAAGTTCAATGAATATCTATAAAAACTATACAAATTTAATAAAGCCAACATTGCAACAGAAAATTTGGAGAGGGAGCATCATGGCTTTTCTATCATCAGTTTCTTTGTTCGGTTTCTTAGCAACTGGGCTTGTCATAAACACAGACCATTAACTGAGCATTTTCTCAGGCAGAATGGTTTAGAGAAATTTCACTGTACAAATTTGGGGAATTTACAGCTGCTGTGTCGTGCCGTCCGACAGCACCCTTGTTGGCTTTGGTGATGGATGTTGTGTTAGGGGTTAGGTAAAGTTTACTTCCCTGAGAAATACAACTGCTTCTTTGCTCTCTCCCTCTGGCCAACCACATTCTATGTCTTATTCATATATATATATATATATATATATATTTGAGTCTGTGCAGCACAGGTGCAATTTAAATGCAGTAATAAATTCAGTCATTTTTATTCCTCTAAAATGATACAGGGATTCATTTTATTTTGAATTATCCCTCTTGTAGCTTATAATGAGTAAAGCATTGACCCTTTTCACATTTGATTTTTCTGGCTGATTTAAAATATAAATTGCACCTTTTCTCATCAGTGTATTGTTTCATTCTTTACTCTTTGGTTCTCATTTGTAAGTAATTAACTCATTAACCCTCTGGTTGGGATATTATCCTTTCTTTACTCAAGGCTAATTTGTAATCATGTTTTCTTTGAGAAACTATCCCTTTTTTAATCACCTGCAACAACTTCTCATGCTTTTTTGTTATGTAATCTGATAGTGTTTGATTTATTACTGTAATTATCTTAATAATAAAACTATCCAATTGCATAACAGTTGTTTATGAAAAAATGTTTGAGATGAAATTGTACTTATATCTGTGTAATTAAGGACTTGGGGGAAAAAAGCTCAGATACATCGCTAACAGCCTAACTATGTAATAAACCTTAGAAAATTTTCTAGTTTAGAAAGGTTTTGGAAAATTCTGTTTTTTATATTCCTTCTTGTTATAAGTGATCCTGATAGCTACTTTTTTCATAACATTTTGATTTAATAAATATTATGCCTGTGATTTAAACATGTATCAGAAACACAATGTCCTAAAATATAATTTCTAATATATTTTCAGAATAAAAAGCAAACATATATTGAAATAATGATTTAGCTAATGAACTGTGGTGGCCTGCTGTGGAGGAAGTAGACCATTAAGAATACTTGGGCTGGCTTGGTTACACAGGGTTAAGCCGCCACCTGTGACATGGGAGTTCCATACGTGTGTTGGTTGCAGTCCTGGCTGCTGCACCTCTGGGATGCAGCTTCCCTGCCGACGAAGCAGTGGAAGCTGTGCGAGACCTGGATGCTGTCTGCGCTCCTGGCTCCTACCTGTGCTAGCCTCTGCTGCTGTGGGCGTTTGGGCGGCCTCTCCACGTGTACATGTGTATGTCTGTCTCTCTGTAACTTTGCCTTCCAAATAGAGTAAAAAAAAAAAAAAACCCATTCATTTGAAAAATGTGTTTTGTTTTTGAAATGAAACTTTGAAAAACATCGTAGTTCTCAGTTTTCTGAACTAACGTAAATTCAGCACCAATTCTCCCTGAGCCAACGACAGTGATGCTGTGAGAGGACGAGAATGTGTGTGTGCTGCAAATCGTGATATGCCGCTTGCATCCAACCTCTGCTAATATCCCTCTCCACTCTTTCAGCATCTTTACCTCTGTCAACATCGCGTCCATATTAATAATCCGCTAGATATTTTAAAACTGTGCTATCCTGTTTTTCATGCTGTCAAACTCTCAATGGCAAGGATTAAACTTGTATGTGCAGTGGGGCTGCCGTTTGGAATGGGAACTACAGCGTGTGAGAGGAAACCTCAGTTTTCATGATGAACTTTCCTCTTGCCACTGGGAATCTTCAGTTGCTGACAGCAGGAGCAGTGAGACGCTGGTAGAGACAGCCCTGTGACAAGGCTCTCCGCTGGAGCTCTTAAAGCTCAGGTCTGGAGGTGCCTCTCCGACTTCCCTGTGAATTTAGTAACTACGTTTGTGTACTTTACAGCCTGGTACTTATACATACCCAACGTTTTTATTCATCTTCAACATTCCTTTTCCAAACTGCAGTGAACACTTTCGAAGCTTTACTGGATGTATTTCTTTTTCTGTACTGTCTGTGTTATGTTTTACTTCAAACATTCTTCTAACTTGACATCTTTTCTTCCCATTTTTGATTGGTTAATATATCAGATTCAAACCTTATATTATTTATTCTTAAGCTGTTAAGAGAATCCCATTTCCCTAATCAAATGCTTTAATTGCCATTTATTTCAGTGTTTATCCACCTGTGAAATAGCTTACATTGTAAGCATTATACACTTCATTGTTATCTGTGATTTACCTATTATTTCTTAGGCACATTCTCATATTTTCCAGAATTTTCGTAATTATGGGTACAATATAATTTAATTTTCTATTTGCCTGTGAATATACTTCTATTTCAAAATAAATAGAATAACAATTTCGTGTCTTTCTGAGAAAGATATAATAATATAAACAATATAATTGTAAGCAACTTTAATTCCACTTTGTATCAAACAACTTAGTGTGCAACTGAATGAAAATTAAGCCGAACTGTGGGTACCATGTGTGGGTACCATGACTTCTTTATCACTTAAATATTCAGTTAAACTAAGTATGGAAAGTAGAGATTTTAGCTGTTAATTTAAAAATTGATTCCAGAGAAAATTGCTAAGAACTGCATGCTGAATAGAAATATATTTAAGCAAAATGATTAGTAGGTGTTTCAAGTTCTAAAAGTTAGATATGTGAAGAAGTTTATTAGAATGATATGCCTGCGGGGGGACTCGCAAGATGGCCGACATAGGAAGATGGATGTGAGGGAGCTCACAGACAGAGAGGGATAGAACGCGACAAAAGCGTAAGTGGAGCAGCATAGACCTGCAGGGAGAGGAGCGTGAAGTCACCAGGACAGTGTGGAGCCAAAAAAATCCACAAAATTCGGAAGAGCAACCAGGAAAACAAACGAGACAAGGCAGGGAAGACGGTGTTCCGCTCCAGACCTGCTGAGTCACAGCCGCTGGGAGCCGCGCCGGGAGCCGCGCCGGGAGCCGCGCTGGGAGCCGCGCCGGGAGCCGCGCTGGGAGCCACCCCTGCAGCCGCACGAGACACAGCAGCCACAGAAACCTCCGGCAGCCGCCATACCCGCCACAGACCCTGACCCGCCGCAGCCGCCAGGAGCAGCACCCACGGCGAAAGTCCTCACCAGAGGCAGAGGCAGACTGCAAGAACTTGAGGTTTGAGGGAGCTGGGTAGGGGCAGCAGTGGGTCGGAGGCTCCGGGAGTTAACTCTCCAGCGGCAGGCACAGACCCTGAACATCCTTGGTACTCATCTCCCCACCCCTCCACCCGCCCCCCCCCCCCCCGGGCGACTCCAGCCTCCGGGGACACAAGGCAAGTGCCTTAAAACTGCCAAAACTGTCTTGGAGTTGACGCACAGCGGTCTTGTGCGCTGAGGAGAAAGGCAGAAGGCACACTGAATACTCCCCCGTGCCTTGCAGACTGGCACACAGCTAGGCGGTACTGATCCACAGGAACCCACACCTCTGGACTGTGCGGACCCGGGTGTGCCTCTGGGCTGGGCGGTCCTGTGCAAGCGCTGGGGTGGTCCCCTGCACTCGGGTGGGCGGTCCCGTGCTGCTGGGGTGGGCGCTTCTAGAGAGCATCTGGAACAACCCACGCCCTACAGTCCTGTGCTTGGAAAACACACCAGGAGGGCACTGCGGACCCGCGTGCAGGAGGCGTTCCCAAAGAGCGCCTGGAACCTCCACGCCCTGCAGTCCCTGACACTGGGGACACACTGAGAAAGCACCTAGAATCCTCTGTGCCCTGTGTTCCTGCGCAAAGGGGGCGCACACAGAGTGCCTTCATTCCCCCACGTCCTGTGGTCTCATACGTGTAGGGGACAAGCTGAGAGTGCGCTTTGAGTCTGCTGGGCCTTGGAAGTGGCGCCCTGTGGTCCAGTGTACTGGAGACGCACCAAAAGTGCCTTGAAAATTCCCGCACCCTGCTACTCCACGCCTGCACGCTCGGATCTCTACAGGATAGCGCTTGGAGACCCCTCAGCAAGCTGGTGCCTGGGTCTCTCAAAAACAAACACTAGACTAGGGTGAGAATCCAACAACACCTTGGGCCACAAATATGGGAAGAAATAAGAGAGTTAGTGACGTAGACACAGCTTGCTCCGCCCCAAAAAGCCACCATAAAGCTTGGTCAATCGCAGAGATTACAGATGAAGAAATTGAAGACGTCTCTGATAAGGAGTTCAGAAAAATAATTATAAAACTCTTCAGAGACAATGAAAAGCGATGGGACGAGCTCAAAGATTTTAAAAACCACATAGTCACAGAAACAAAATCGCTCAAAAACGAGATCCTAGACTTGAAGAACAAAGTTGAGAGCTTAGGCAACAGAATTACAGCAGCAGAAGACAGGATATCCGACTTGGAAGATTCCCAGAATGAAAACAGGCAGATTATTAACCAACTAGAGTCACAACTACACAAGGCAACCAAGACGATCCAAGAGATGAACGACAACATCAAGAAGTCAAATATCAGAATAATGGGGCTCCCAGAAGGAGTGGAAAGAGAGACAGGCATACAACCAGTACTTGAGGAAATTATGCAGGAGAACTTCCAAAATACCTGGAACATGAACCCAATCCAAATTCAGGAAGGCCAGAGGACTCCCCACAGGGTGGACCCAAAACGATCCTCCCCAAGACACGTGGTAATCAAGCTACCCTCCAATGAATACAAAGAAAGAATCCTAAGGTTAGCACGAACCAAAGAGAAGCTTACATTTAGGGGCAGGACCATCAGAATCACTGCCGACTTCTCAGAACAGACGCTCCAGGCAAGAAGGGAGTGGAACAAAATCTTTCAAGTACTGAAAGAGAACAACTGTCAACCAAGAATACTCTACCCAGCAAAGATTTCATTTGTATACGAGAACGAAACTAGATACTTCCACAGCAAAGAGAAATTAGAAGAATATGCCAACACAAAACCAACTCTACAAAATCTCCTTAGAAATGCGCTACTCCCAGAGAAAAAGGAAGCAAGCCATAAGCAAGGATGGCAATCAGGGAGATCTCAATAAAGTCCATCCACAGAAACGACAATCAATTACCAACAACCTCAAAAACACAGGCATATGTCACGGCAAAATTATAATTTCTCAATATTAACCCTCAATACAAATGGCTTAAATTCATCACTCAAAAGGCACCGATTAGCAGACTGGGTTAAAAATCAGGACCCAACTATATGCTGCTTGCAAGAAACACATCTAACCAGAAGGAACTTCAGGAAACTTAAAGTGAAAGGGTGGAAACAAATATTCCATGCCAATGGACGAGAAAAAAAGGCTGGTGTGGCAGTCCTATTCTCAGATGATACGGACTTCAAAGTAACAAATGTCAAAAAGGATAGGGAAGGGCGCTACATCTTCTTGAAAGGGAGGATCCAACAAGAACCAATCGCCATTCTTAACATTTATGCTCCTAGCCCGGATGCACCCAGCTACGTGAAACAACTACTTTTGGACTTAAAGGGAGACATAGATGAACATACGATAATTCTGGGAGACCTGAACACCCCACTAACACCAATAGATAGATCAACGCAGCAAAAGCTCAACAGAGAAACCACAGATCTCACACACACAATAGAACAACTGGACCTAGTAGACGTCTATAGAATATTTCATCCTAAGGCCACAGACTACACCTTCTTCTCAGCAGTGCATGGCACCTTCTCCAGGATAGACCACATAATAGGACACAAAGCAAGTTTAACTAATTACAAAAATATCAGAATCGTACCATGTACCTTCTCAGACCATCACGGAGTGAAACTGGAAATCAACAACTCAAAATGTCCCAGGAAACATGTAAACTCCTGGAGGCTGAACAATATGCTATTAAACGAACAATGGGTTAGAGAAGAAATTAAAGACGAGATCAAAAAATTTATGGAAATCAACGAAAACCCAGATACAAAAGTCCAAAACTTATGGGACACCGCCAAAGCAGTGTTGCGTGGTAAGTTTATTGCAATAAGCGCGCACGTCAAAGCCCAAGAAAGGCAACAAATGCAAGAATTAAGGACACACCTCCAGGAACTGGAAAAGCAACAGCAGAAAGACCCCACAAACAAGAGGAAACAAGAAATTATCAAAACAAGACAAGAACTAAACCAGAAAGAAATTAAAAAAACCATTCAGAAAATAAATGAATCAAAAAGCTGGTTCTTTGAGAGGATAAACAAAATAGATACCCCATTGGCCCGATTGACAAAGAAAAAACAAGACAAAGCAAGAATTAGCAGTATCAAAGATGAAAAAGGCAACATAACAACAGACGCTACTACCATTAAGGAAATAATTAGAAATTATTACAAAGAACTATATGCCAACAAATTCGATAATCACTTGGAAATGGAAAGATTCCTAGACTCCCACCACTTACCAAAACTCACCCCAGAAGCAACAGAAGACCTGAATAAACCCATTACTGAATCAGAGATAGAATCAGTGATTAAAGAGCTCCCAACAAAGAAAAGCCCAGGCCCAGATGGTTTTACCACAGAATTCTACAAAACATTCCAACCAGAGCTAACCCCAATGCTTTACAAGCTCTTCAAAACAATAGAAAAGGAAGCAACTCTTCCAAACTCATTCTATGAAGCCAATATCACCTTAATCCCCAAACCGAATAGAGAATTAACAGAGAAGGAAAACTACAGACCGATCTCCCTGATGAACGTTGACGCTAAGATTCTCAACAAAATCCTAGCCAATAGAATACAAAAAAACATCAGACAGATCATCCACCCAGACCAAGTAGGTTTCATCCAGGGAATGCAGGGATGGTTCAACATAAGAAAATCCATAAATGTGATACATCACATCCAAAAACTGAAAAACAAAAACCATATAATAGTATCAATAGATGCAGAAAAAGCCTTCGACAAAATTCAACACCCCTTCATGTTAAAAACCCTAACCAGGGTGGGGATAGAAGGAACAATCCACAACATAATCAAAGCAATATATGAAAAACCCAATGCCAGCATCATACTAAATGGAGAAAAACTGGATCCCTTCCCACTGAGATCTGGAACAAGACAAGGCTGCCCACTATCACCACTGCTATTCAATATAGTCCTAGAGGTACTTGCAGAAGCCATAAGACAAGACAAAGAAATCAAAGGAATCCAAATTGGAAATGAAGAAGTCAAGCTTTCACTATTCGCAGACGACATGATTCTCTACATAGAAGAACCAAAAAACTCAATACAAAGACTCCTAGAACTCATACGAGAATTTGGCAGAGTGGCAGGATACAAGATAAATGAACAAAAATCAACAGCCATGGTGTATGCAAATGGCCGCAAGATGGAAGAAGATCTAACCAACAAGCTACCATTCAAAATAACAGAGAAAAGCATGAAATATCTGGGAATAAATTTAACCAAAAGCGTAGATGACCTTTATGAAGAAAATTACAAAACACTCAAAAATCAAATAGAACAAGACCTCGAAAGATGGAACAACATCCCATGCTCCTGGATAGGCAAAATTAATATCATCAAAATGTCTATACTACCAAAAGCAATATATACATTCAATGCAATCCCAATCAAATTACCCACAGCATTCTTCATCGAACTGGAAAAAATGATACACAGATTCATCTGGAAACACAAAAAACCACGAATAGCCAGAACCACTCTGAAGAACAGGCACTTAACAGGGGGAATCACAGTACCGGATCTATGGACATACTATAGGGCAGTGGTCATCAAAACAGCCTGGTACTGGCACAAAGATAGAGAGGAAGATCAGTGGAGCAGAATAGAAACAACAGATGGAAACCCACACAAATACAGTCAATTAATCTTCGACAAAAAGACAGACAACAACCCAAGTAAATGGAAAGGTCTGTTCAATAAATGCTGTTGGGACAACTGGTTAATAGCCTGCAGAAACAAAAAGATAGACCCACATCTCTCACCATACACCAAGATCGAATCTAAATGGATAAAAGACCTAAACCTACATCCAGAAACCTTCAAACTTTTGGAAGAAAATGTTGGAAACACACTGCAACACTTAGGGGTAGGCCCTCACTTCCTAAAAAAGACTCCAAATGCAGTAGAAATCGAGACCAAAATAAACAATTGGGACCTCATCAAACTAAAAAGCTTCTGTACAGCTAGAGAAACAATCAATAAAGTAAAAAGGCAACCCACAGAATGGGAGAAGATCTTCGCACACGACATAGGTGATAGAGGGCTAATCTCCAGAATATACAAAGATCTCCAGAGAAACCAAAACACCAGAACAAACAAACTGCTCAAGAAATGGGCACGGGAAATGGGCAAACACTTCACAAAAGAACAAACCCAAATGGCAAACAAGCATATGAAAAAATGCTCAAGTTCCCTGGCAATAAGGGAAATCCAAATGAAGACAACAATGAGGTACCACCTAACTCCAGTAAGGATGGCACACATACATAATACCACCAACACTTGCTGGCGAGGATGTGGGGAAAAGGGAACCCTTCTCCACTGCTGGTGGGAGTGTAGACTTGTACAGCCTCTATGGGAATCAGTTTGGCGAATACTCAAACAACTGAAAATCAACATACCATATGATCCAGCAATAGCACTCCTTGGGATATATCCAAAACATCTTCTACTCAAGAAACCAACATGCACACCTATGTTCATAGCAGCACAATCTACGATCGCAAAAACCTGGAAGCAGCCAAAATGCCCATCAGTGGAAGACTGGCTAAGAAAGTTATGGTTCATCTACTCCATGGAATACTACTCAGCTATTAAGAAAAACGAAATGCAATTCTTTGTGGACAAATGGGCCCGACTGGAATCCATCATGCTAAGAGAAATGAACCAATCCCAAAAGGTTAAATACCACATGTTTGCCTTAATCTGAGATAAAAAGAGAACAACTTGGAAAATAGTACCTGTATATTGTAATATTAGTGCAATCTCTTATAACCTGTATCCAATGCAATAAGATAAGGCGATATAATCTATAAACCAACAATTAATGTCAGAATACTTAAGATCTACATCGAAAATCTGTAAAACCTACTATACCCTCAATACGCTATGTTAACCTGTAATGGGGGGGAGTGCAGGGAAATCTTTCAGGACCAAAAAAAGAGTGAGAAAAAAGTACAATATAGCCTATCAAGATCAAATCTGGTAATTCATAGATAACAGACTCAAAGTGGCACTAAACAACAATAAAACTACTATACCAATGCATGAGGGGGGAATCGGGTGCGATCCTGACAACCTCTTAACAGGAGGTCATGTGCGTGGAGCAGGGGAGCACTCCAGGGTGGAGCAGGTGGTAAGCAGAAAGCCTGGATCCCAACCATGAAGACTCCCAGACCTTCACCACAAACTATTAATACGAGCAACAAGGACTATATCCCAACTGCCAAGGAGGCCACAGGGAATTGGATGCCCTCGGAGGCCGAGTACTCTGAGGTCACCCACCCCCAACCGGAGCTTCCACAGGGGATGGAAGAAGTCCAAACACTACAGTGCAGAAACCAACGTCATCGGAAAGACAACCAGAAGCCCTGAGTGGTCTGCAGAAACAGAAGAACAATAAACGTCCTTCCGGACCAGGGAGGAGAGCTTTCTCTGGTCCGAGACTGGCTCCACCTCTGGACCCCCCCTCCCTCGCAATGACCATCGGGATCGCTTCGAAAACCCCTCACAGCAAACAAACAATCATACAAACTAAAAAAAAAAAAAAAAAAAAAAAAACCTAAAATAAATAAACAACAGAAAGTAGAACTTGAAATCTGACAGGAAACAGCTGGCATGGATTGGCTCATGCCTCGCTGGGTGGGTCACAAAGATTAGTTTTACTCCTCACCATGGTGCTGAGGATTTTCCTGCACACCCCCCCCAAAAAAAAAAAAAAAAATGTTCTGCACCTAAAATGTTGACATATATCTTGTTAGAGTTACAAGCCAGTCTGGATTATCCTAAAATCTGCCAAGATCAGCAAAATTTTACTTCAACACAACAACTGGCTAAATACTAAGATGAAATGGACACGAAACAGCTGAATGGTGCCTTATGGCCATTTTAAGGTATAGAGCAGCCGGTCCTGTATATGAACTAAATTGAAATGTCAATGAGCTAATCATAGGTTGTGGCTAGGACTTGTTTTCCTTTTTTTTTTTTTTTTTTTTTTTTTTTTTTTTCTTTTTAATACACTGGTTACTCAAAACCATGTCAATTCCATAACATTGCAAATTGCTGTTGATGTTATATTGGGACTCTTAATTGATTGTGATGATATTCTGCCAGCTCAAACTTCAGACCAGAAAAGGTCTCCCCAAGAAACTGTTCAACCAATCTGGACAATAAGTAGCTGGACTCTATGCTTGGTATATGTTTGCAATGAAAGAATCTTGATTGAATTTGAACTGTAATACTGCATCAAGGTGGAGGAATCCACCGGGGGGAGGGGAGGGGGAGGGAGGGGGGGATTCCCAGAGCCTATGAAACTGTCACATAATGCAAAATAATTAACAATAAAAAAAAAAAAATAAAAAAAATAAAGTATTGCACTGAAAAAAAAAAAAAAAAAAAAAGAATGATATGCCTGCATATCTCTAGAGTCTAGACTTATGATTAGGGTAATTGAAGCATGAAGATCATAGGTACTGATGGACTATTGAAGATGCAAGTTTAGAGAATTTTAATTTTCAGAGCCTTTTCACAAATCAGTGTCACAGTTTATGTTATCATCCCTACATAAGCTTTACTTTAGCAAATGTTGCTCATTGTCGAATTCTTGTAACTGGTCAGGTTCACACAAACGTACCCATCAGTGTTGGTAAAGTAACAGGAATAGGTGCACGGCATTGTCCTTTGCATGTAGGCACCAGAAGACCTACAGGTGTGCACGTGCTGCCTTGATGGAAACAGACCGTTCTTGGCGGATCTGTGAGCAGAGCTAGGCTGAGGCGTTCTCAGCTGTTCGCCAGGAAAACTGTGTGCATGCTGCGCTCTCCGGTGCTTCTCTCTGATTAGCTGTTACTCATGGCTATCCTCTTCAAGCTTCATCTTCACAGACATTAGTCCTTTCCCAGTCTTAGCTCTCAAAAAACAGAATGTTCACACAAAAATGTAGTAATTTCTTCCCTAGATAATTGAAAACCTAAATGGTAATACTAAACACCACAAAAAACACTATGAAGCGTAACAACAGGGAGTCGTTGTATAGTTGATGCCTGCTCTCAATAACCTTTTATTTTTAAACACACCACGTCCTTTTCCATCATGACTGATGGACCTCTTGTAATTGTTTACTCTATGTTCTGTTCATTCGTTCAACAATGTCTGCTGCGTGCCTCTCATGGGAAAGCTACTGTTTCGAAAGGTCTCTAAATCATGAATCTTATATTTCCAGGAAAGGTGCATATTTAAACATAGAAGCAAAGATAATAATTTAAAACTGATTTTGATTAGTGAAAAATCGCTCCAAGATTATGAAGTAAGATGGAATCAGGCAAGAATGTGCATGTACTTTGTCACAAATGTTCAGATTTGTTATGTCTGAGTAATATTCCACTATGAATATCAATCACATCTTCATTTTTAAAATATTTTTATTTTTTTTGAAAGGCATAGAGAAAGAAAGGCAAAGAGAAAGAAAGAAAGAAAAAAAAGCCATCTGCTGCTTTACTGCCAAATGGCGTCAATGACCAGAGCTGACCCTGTCCAGAGTCAGGAGCCTGGAGCTTCTTCTAGGTCCCCACATGGGTGTCAAGGCCATGGACTAGGGTCATTTTTGCTGTCTCCCCAGGTACGTTAGCAGGGAGCTAGATTGAAAGTGGTGCAACTAAAAATAAAACGTATGTCCATATGGGATGGCAGCACCATACGAGAGCTCTAAGCAACTGTTGGTTGGTGCCATCCCCACATTGCCTTTTTCAAGTCATGGATGGTGGCCATCTTATCTTCACTATTGTAGATTCTGCTGCCATGAACATGGGTACAGGTATACCTTTCAATATTGATTTCATTTCATTTCAGTTGTTCTCAGATTTGGGATAATTGGGCCTATTAGCTTTCTGAGAAATCTCCATTCTGTTTTCTTTAATAATTGTGCCATTCCCATTCCAAAACTGTTGTATTTTAGGGTTCAGGAGTCAGAATTGAAACCAGAAACTCCAATTTTGAAGATAGGTGGCCCACGCAAAGTCTTTAACCACTATACCAAACACGTGCCCTTCTCTTTATGTTTTGCGTCCAGTTTTCATGAATTTTAGACATAGTCTTATATATCCCCAAATCAGAGAATTCTGAATATGTTCTTTATAAAAAGCAGATACAAGTTTAAGTTGATAGTGAGCTGTTTGTGCTGAGCTGATCATCATTCATGATAAGCATGGATCCAAGTATTACATTGTACTCTGTAAATATGTAGAAATATGTACCAGCCAAAACAAAAAATAACACAAAATCAGGCTAATAAATCAATGTAATATAAAAGTCACATGGAAATAGGGACTAACTATTTAAGTTCAAGTACTTGGATGTGATATTAGTAACTAGCAGGACAGAACAGAGGGGAAGGATTTTCCAGCTCAGGAGTGTTGGAAGGATGTGGCATGTGCTCAATGCTCAAGTGTTCCTACCACAGTCCTCAGGAATCATAGAGTGGACTGGTTCCATTAAAGCAAAGACACTCGCTCAGGCAGGCGGTTGAACAACTCCCTGTGATGCCTGCAACCCTGGTGTGGATTCCTGGTTTCAGCTCCACCTCCTCCACTTCCAGTCCAGCTTCCTAACAATGTGTACTCGTAAGGCTCAGGGGCCTGGGGCTCTGCCACCCCTGTGGGAGCCCAGGACTGAGTTCTGGAGTCCTGACTCTTGTAGGAATATGGGCAGGGAACCAACCAGGGAGTGGGACACCATTCTCTCTGCCTTCCAAATACAAAACAAATACATAATTTTTAAATGATTTTGTTTCTATTGGATTTACAGAGAGAGACAGAGAGAATGATCTTGCAAAAATGCCCACACTGATAGACAAATAGGATTTGGGCACAAAATAGGCATGAGCTGTTGTTAGTTTATTATATTTGATATAGGCATTAGATAATAGTCACAAAGCCAGGAAAAAAAAAAGGTAGAAATGCGAGCTTGGTGTGGTAACCTAGCAGCTAAAGTCCTCTCCTTGAACACACCGGGATCCCATATGGATGCCGGTTATAATCCTGGCAGCCCCACTTCCCATCCAGCTCCCTACCTGTGGCCTGGGAAAGCAGTTGAGGATGGCCCAAAGCCTTGGGACTCTGAACCTGCATGGGAGACCTGGAAGAAGCTCAGGCTCCTGGCTTCAGATCGGCTCAGCTCCAGCCATTGCAGCCACTTGGGGAGTGAATCAGCAGGCGGAAGATCTTCCCTCTGTCCCTCCTCCTCTCTGTATGTTTGCCTTTCCAATAAACATAAATATATTTTAAAAAGATAGAAATGCACTAAGGCTCCTGTTTCTCACAGTTCTTTTTTTTTTTTTAAGATTTATTTGTTTTTATTGGAAAGTCAGATATTCAGAGAGGAAGAGAGAAAGATCTTCCATCCACTGGTTCACTCTCCAAGTATCTGCAACAGCTGGAGCTGAGCCGATCCAAAGCCATGAGCCAGGAGCTTTGGTGCAGGGTCCCAAGGGTTTGAGCTATTCTCTACTGTTTTCCTAGGCCACAAGTGGGCAGCTGGTATATGAACTGGCACCCATATGGCATCCTGGCGAGTGCAAAGAGAGGACTTTAGACACTTGACTACTGTGCTGGACCCACAAATGAAAAAACTTAAACTCATTGATGAGGGAGTGCAAACATCCATTAAAGTCCCCTGCAGGTTGTCTTCAGATTTTTAGTAACAGATATAATGGAGCCCATTGATCCTCTCCAAATCTACATACTGAATCCATAATGCTGGGGCTTACTTTAGAGATGGGGTTTGAAGGCCTAACTGCCTTAGAAGGTGGCTATTGGGGCATGCTCTTGTCTGATTTGACTGGTGTTTTATGAAGGGGGTCTTTGGGGTGGGGGAAAGAGGGATTTAGTCATGACCTCAGAGGACAAGTGCAATCTCAGTGGTCCAGCAAGTGGGGCTACCACCCTGGGCCTGGAGGGCAGGCCTTGAGCTACTCTTCTCTGGCCTTGGCAAATGTTTTTAATGACCAGCAGTGGGCCAATCAGAATTCAGGAGCCAGGAGCTTTTTCTGGGCCTCCTACATGGGTGCAGGAGCCCCAGGACTAGAGCCATCCTCTGCTGCTTTCCAAGGCCATGAGCAGAGTGCTGGATTGGATATAGAGCAGTTGGGACATGAAACAGTGCCCACAATGGGTGCCGGTGCCACAGGCAGATGCTTAACCTACTATGCCACATTGCCATCACTGACAGCAGATACTTGAACAGACATATCAAACCTACATAGCCACAAAGTCATCACTGGGAATTTGCTTCTAAATGCCTGGTATTTTAAACTAATAAAATGAACGTTTTCTCCAGAACAGTTGATCACATTTAGGATTATTTTTTAAGTATGGATTTTTGTAAGAGACATCCCTATAACTACATCTGAATCTTGCAGTTATCTTTTTGTTGCGTATTGTCAAATTGATTTCCAGAAAATAGGAACATGAATTTCTGAGTTACCATCATCATAAACAAACACCCATATTATTCTATACTCCCTAGCATTTGGGGCTATGGCCTAATGTGTAAACATTGAGCCTAGCAATGCTTTGATTCTTTCAACAGCTACTGCAAGCAACTGTTTATACAGCAATGCTGTAAGTGGGTGCCAGTGTGGGGTTTGCCTGTGCCCTCCAGCCCTGTGGAGTTCAGCTTTTGAGTGAGGAAGAGGAAATGAGGATGTAGACAAAGAACAACATGAAGAAGTTCCCAGCAGACTTAGCAAAATCTGCTGGAACAGAAGAGATGAAGTGTGGCCGGGCAAGGCACACAGTGGTCCTTGGCGTTGTTCAGCGGATACTTGTTCTCTTTTAACTCGCATGCATGCGGGAGTTCCTTAGTGGCTGGGGTGGGGTTACCTGCTGGCTGGTGAGTAAAATGGCTTGTGCTGGCTGTTACTGCCCTGTCCAGTCAAGTTACATCGTTTCTGAAACACCTTGGTCTCGTCTGAATGTCCTTCCAGTACCAAGGGGAGTCCTGGCCCAACCCACCAATGAAAACCTAGCAGGAACAGGAAGTAAATCATCATGATTTCAAACTCCTGAAATTTTGGTCTATAAACTAAAAAAAAAAAAGATAGTAGCAGTGTGATATATTTTGTTGCTTTTTGAAAATTGCGTTATTGACTGCTGTTCAGAATGAGGATTAGTGTCTGTCAGCCAACAATTCACCTTCCTCTCCGAGCTAGTCCACTTCCATCTTTTCATTATTTTTATTCTAATGGGAATCGGTATTTTTCTTGTTGGTATAAAAGCTATTTATATTTTTTCAGAGTATGCAGATTAAACATGTCAGATTTTTGTAACATATCTTAAAATATTTTGTGTGCTCATTATTTTTTGTTATGTTTTTCCTAATTGGCACAGTTTTGTATTTTGTAGCTTACATTTCTGTAACTGACTCTTAGCAATAAACGTTTGGCTTCTGAACATGTGTGATGGCATGCACTATAGATACAGGTACATGGAAAGCTTGGATACCCAGAAGGAACTCACGAATCAGGAAGTCTGTGGAAAGCAATACGGCACATGGGGCCTGCTCTCATCTGCGGAAATAGTTAATTCAGAGTCACTCAGCATGGGCTTAGGACCAGGGGACAATCCCTGTCCTGTGCCGGCCACATCCCTGTCTGTTTGCAAGCACACTGCCCCTGGAATGACCCGGCTCACCACCGGCAGCTCGTCAGAGTGCGGCTGTTTGGTGTGGCCGGGCCTTGTCCAACACCAACTGCAGATTCCTAGATTTTGAAACAAGGAAGATAGTAAGGTCAACAATTTTGAGTTTCAGGGTATCAAATGTTGTGTCCAACAGAGGGGAGGGAAATGAAATAAAGCTGTTGAGCTTGTCCTGGATGGAAAATCAATATAAACTTGTGAGTGGAGAAATAGATCAAAAACAATTACCAAACCTTAGATATAAACATACTGTGGCTGCAAGCGAAAGAAGCTGGGGTGGAGTGGGACTGTATGTAGGTGATACTGAGAGCTCAGTAGTATTTCCATCCAGATTTTAACTTTTGGTTCTGTTATTACTGTTTTTCCAAAAACAGAAATTAGCTGTTAGTTTTCTGGTTTTTCGCAACTGCCGAATGTCCCAACACGTGGTCCTACAGTGCTCCATGGCTTTTCTGCTCACCACTGCTTGCTCCATGTCCTCCCCAGGCTGTGTGCTGGAGACCCCAGCTGCACACCCCAGCTGCAGACACAGGCAGTGTCTGGAACACGTGATCGTCTTGTCAAGTGCAGAACATGCTTCATGCATGCTTAGTGAACACAAAAGCATTCAAAGGACAAAATTTAACTTCCATAATTTTTTAATAAGAGTATGTCCTATGTACTTTACTTGATGCTCAATAATATTTATAGCCAATGAACATAAATTGTAAATGAATGAGAAAGCTGACCACTGTTCACTCGCTCGTAGTTAATTCAGAGGCCATGGGTGTAGGAAACTACGCTGCAGAGACAACACCCCCAAGTGCACACACATTGCCTGTGCTTCATCACTCACCGTCACTGCGTCCCTGACTCTGAGCTCGAGCCTAACTAACGCAAGCATATGCCTGAACACAAATCCCTTCTCTTATGTGGGTAATGGTGCCAGGCACACACTCCCCTGGACACAATAAGCCTGCTCTTACAGACTGACATGTTTTTTAGTATACTAGCACCCAGTGCCATTTCCCTAGTTGAGAAGTGCTTCCAATTTTTAAAAAGAGATTTAATTATGTGAAAGGCAGATGATTGAGTGGGAGAGAGAGAGGAGAAGGAGAAAGGGATTAGAACCATGTTCTGATGGTTAATTCCCCCAAAGGCCACACATATAGTTATCCAAAAGAGAACAGCATTGTATACCTTAAGAGACTGTAATTATTTAGTTATATAATATTAGTAAATTCAAAGTACAAAATCCATGTTTTATATTCATGAAACATTCCATTCACATTTAAAACAACACATCACAAAATTTAAAAAGCATGATGTGTGTTCAATTCAACAACAGGACTATAAAGTCATTAAAATAGGACCATGATATTTCATGCTACTTCAAGTACCTTTATTTTAACATTCTTATGTGGCTAATGACACAGCCCAAATTAGTTGGATATTAAATAGCGTAATAGCATAACAGCACCATGCCTGAGATAAAGAAAGGTGTACATCTGTATTAATTTATCCAAATACCCTCCCCTGGCATTGAACCAAGTGGTGAAAAATAATGAAAACCTTTGGACAAAAGATGACTACATGTTACCCCGTGGTTGCCTAATCAGTTTTCATGTCCTTGTTGACTTTATATATGCACTTGACAGAGGGTGGGGAGGGAGGAAGTGATGTAATGGCTGAGTGGAGGTAGTACCCCGTGCTGCACAGTGAGGCAGGCCTTCATCTTGTGTGTCTATTTAAACCTCAGATTTGCTGTCCATTGATGGAATTTTCTTCTTAACTTTGATGTTTTGCAGTTGTGCATTAATCATCATCTTTACTGCTGAAATTTTTGACATGCTCTTACTTTATTCCCAAAGCAAATGCCTCATTCACTTCACCATAATCCCAGCCCCGATCAATGTTCAAGCTCAAACAAAGTCTAAGTTTCTGGAAGAGCCTTTCAGAATGATATTCAGCATGGGAGAGATCAGGCAGCTGGAAAGTGCTTGGAGGCCAAACCTCACATGCCAGTTGTAGGTACACAAGGGCGTTCTTTTGGTAATTGAACCAGGACAGATCCTAAGATCCCTTAAACAAAGGGAGACTGAAGACTTCCACTGATTTGTTAATCACGCCAATAAATCACACACGTCTGAAACCAAAGGAAAGATAGCTAGAAGAAAAACATGCTTCTCTGCATGAAACCCCCTCACTCACATATTTTCAGAAGTTAGCTGACTGATGAGAATTCTTCCTCTCCTCCTCCACGGATCCTCATGATAAAGGATTCAATTTCATCTTGCCTTAAGGATAGAGCCTGTTTGTTTAACTCCCTTTTCTCAAGTGGTAGAAATTAAAGCTTTAGTCTCAAAGCAAAACCAAATTAGCAGAAATACATCCCCAATTCTGTCACTTGTTCACCCTGCTAGCTCCCTGAGCACACAGCTCCTGGTCCTCCACCTCATCCTGCGGCCCCTGCTTGCATTGTGTATTCAAGTAAGCCTGCAAAGGGGCTACAGGGAGACTGGCGTCTCTTCCTCTGATAATGGATAATTGAGCTCAATATTATTTTATCACCAGCTCCTGTGATTTCCAAATAGCCTTAACAGGTTGCACTATATAAAATCGAGCTGGGGAATGATTCTTTTGAAAATTAGCATGTTCAATCAAAACCCAGCCGGCTTTCCCTTTTTAAAGCATCTCTTGTCATTTCAAATTCATGAACCAGTTTAGCACTGTCTCTGACATCAATTGGCTTTTGAGCTATCAGTCCTTAGTATGTAGCAATGTGTTCTGCTGACTGTTACTGAAAGACAATATTGGGCTTTGATGGCTTATCAAAGTGTTTTGATTAAGCTACCTTTCACGATAGTTTTTGTGATGTGCTTTGGAAGTAGAGCCTAGGGAAATCTATGCATTTGAAAGAAACGGATAAATGCAGTTAGGCAGATCCAAGTGTTACAGCTTTTTTGTGTCCCCTAGAGAGTGATTCTTATCCTTAAGTAAAGGGGTAGCTAGTTAATGTTCAATGCCTGCTTCGGTAGTATTGGAATATTCTCCTTGAGAGAGCCTAATGCTGCAGTCTAGCCTCATATGTAAATATTGAGTTAAGAAATTAAGTATTAAGAATTTAGCCCGGGGCCCGGCGGCGTGGCCTAGCGGCTAAAGTCCTCGCCTTGAAAGCCCCGGGATCCCACATGGGCGCCGGTTCTAATCCTGGCAGCTCCACTTCCCATCCAGCTCCCTGCTTGTGGCCTGGGAAAGCAGTTGAGGTTGGCCCAAAGCTTTGGGACCCTGCACCCGCGTGGGAGACCAGGAAGAGGTTCCAGGTTCCCAGCTTCGGATCGGCGCGCATCGGCCCGTTGTGGCTCACTTGGGGAGTGGATCATCGGATGGAAGATCTTCCTCTCTGTCTCTCCTCCTCTGTGTATATCTGGCTATAATAAAATGAATAAATCTTTAAAAGAAAAAGAATTTAGCCTGTGTAAGCAGTTTGTCTTCCAAGATGTTAATTTTTGTGTTCCATTAGTAGTAATTGTGCCTAGCAGGGAGGTGCGTTGAAGTATCTCGGCACATGCGTGCAGCATGTACTGCTGACCATGGGGCAGTCAGGATTGCTCCCTCTCTGACCTCGCTTAAGGATCGGGGCTCAGAAAACACATACTGGGTTTTTGTGGACTACTATCACCCACTATACTGATAACAGGAGAGACTTATTCTCCAGACTTCGACGTGACACTCTAACCCTCCTGCCTCTCACACACAAACCCTACAAGCTTCATTATTTATGATTGTGTTTTTTTAAACTTATTATTATTTCCAACTTTCACATAGGAAGGGAAATAGGGGTGTTTACTTTCTGTGTCTGGTTTATTTTAAATATCAAATGCCCTCTCTTCTTCCCCCCTTTCATTCTCTTTGTGATTAAATAACATACAATGGTATTTATATTTTCTTTATACATGCATCTGTTGCGGGTATCTTGGTTCAATCGTTGGCTTTTGTGTGTCGTCCTGCAAGAACTGCACATGGTGGTGCAGCTAGCTGTTTAATAAACATCCCTCTGATATACACAAGTCGGATTGCTGAGTCATGTGTAAGTTATGTTTCAAGTTTTAAACAGAATATACATTTTGTTCCATTTCCAGTAAAGAATATGCATATTTTTCATTAGCTGATTATACTAATTTGCATTCCAATCACAACGTATATTAGTTTTTTTTTATCCTCTCAACATCCTGACTAACATTGTCTTTTTGGATAATAGCCATTTTTAACTGGAGTAAGTATCTAAGGAGTTTTTAACAACAACAACAAAAAAGCACTAACACAAAAAAATTCAGTTAAGAAATGGGAAAATGACCTGAACACATAGTTCTCAAAAAGAAAAAAACAAATGACCAACAAATATGCCGAAATTAAAAATTCAGTATCAGGCATGTGATAGTGCATTTTGGTCATGCTGTAACAGAGTTGACCTAGAAAGAAGGCCTCATACAACAAAGAGGAGGCATCTTCTCCAACCCCTGCACCCAGAAATTTGTTTTTAAATTCACGTTTATTAGAGAGGGAGAGAGAGAAAGAGAGAAGAGAGAGAGAGAGAGATGTACATTGTACATGTACAGCCAGTCTGGAACCTATATCACAGGTAATTATGGTACAAAGCAATCCCCAAATCTCAAGTGGAGAACCATTTCTGTATGTTTTGATGGAGGGTCTTTATTCCTAAGTAATTGCTTTAGCTAGCACATTAACCATAGTCATGACTTCTTTCCCTTTTCACTCTCTCACCTTACAAGAGTATTGTTTGCTTTCTGCCGAGTTCTACTCTGGTGCTATCACATGCATAATGGAAAACAAGAAAAGCAAAGTTTTAAAGAAAAACCCATGTTTTCATACTGCCACTGAAGGGAATAAACACGTGACCTACACCACAGACATTTTATTCCTTGTTCACTCAACACCTATTAATTTAGCTCCTACGTAGGTAGGGGTAAGCCCCAGCTAGTACATATGTGCACTGCAGTGTGGTCAGAGAGATTACCTACCTTAGAGTGGTAATCTGCATGCAAGATGTCCATGTGACTAGGTGCTTATACAGGCTACTAAACGATGTTATGATCGCTCGGTAATGAAGGATGTACGTGTTTGACTCCTAGCCATTCAGTGAACAAAATTCCATGTGTGTCTACTGGTTTATAATGGTATGGAGTGGAGAGGATCACATTTAAAGCTGTCTTTGACACTAATGCAGTGTCAGGACCACTGATTGTGAAACTAAGTTAAGCGTGATTAGCTTTTCACAGGATAAATATGAGAGAACTTCAAAAGTTTGTCAAAATGGAATTGAAAGATAATGTGAGAGCTTCGTCACCATTCTTTCCAATCATTTGGCCATGGTCTTCTCTACCAGAAGGTATATTGTATTGATTCCATCATACTACCATGGTGATGTCAGTCCTTGCAAATCAGGGGCATAGTTCCATGTATCATGGGCTCCCGATCGCTACCTGATCTGGGTCCAATTCTGTGCTGGAGTTCACTGCTTTACCCACATGTCAGGGGTGTGTGCCTTCTGTTTAAGGAATCAGGTTCTCTATTTTAAGTCACATCTTGGTCATTACTTCCGTATAGGTGGACATTTAAGTTATGTCTAATTTCTAGCTATTAATAGAAAAATTGCTATGGATATTCTTAGAAGGAGAAATATAAGTTTATTTTGACCCAAAAAACCTTTTAAATCATGTGTATTATGTATATATTGATGATTTTTATGGAAATGCATATTAGGAAAAATTGTGCATGGATTTAAATTTTTTGCAGGCAGATAGTCATCTTTTTCTTCTCTTTTCCGTTAGCTTTTGGATTGCCTTTCTGTGTGCATGTTTGGGGGCAGTGTATCTGTCTAAGTCAGCTTCTTTTGAGTTGATCCAGATTTACTTACATTTTCCATCTGATAGAAGGTTAATATCTAATAATGTGCATTTAGTTACATGAATGCTTTACGATCATAAAAAAAGCAACATGACATTTTATACTAAAAATTATTTGGGGGTGCCTTTAATACTGTCAAGTAAATTAATAGTACTTCGGATCATAGCCATTTAATAATAAAATGGTATGTGCCAGCATATATATTGTAGCCTCACTTAGATAATTAAGGAAATAAGTTGCTATCACTTTTTATTTATTGATCTCTATTTTGAAGAATTTATTACTTTTAAATTGTGTTTTTTTCAAAACTTATTTGATTTATCTGATATTTTAAACTGTATTTTATATCTTAGAGATAGGACATGGACGGTGTTGGCCCTGAATTGCAACTTCATTAAATTTGTACCTGAAATGATATTTGGCACACAGAAGGCAGGCACCAGGGTTCATCCACGTCCTGCCTGTCAGCTGTCAGGGCTCTCAGCTCTAAATTCAAGCTTGCTATAATTAAGAACGCCTTACATCCATCTTACATTCACACACTGAAATTACTCTTCTCAGAACAGAAATTGACTTTTTGTTTCCAAAGGCTAAGTTTTAGTTCTCTTTTCTTTCATTTACGTCTTCCCTGCAGTCCTTAGATTTGCATTGAACGTGTGAAGGGAAAATAAAATCCGAGTGTTACAAAAAACCCATTTCTAGCACATTTCTTTCTAGAATGAATCCTGTCCCTGGAGTGAGCAAAACCTTTATTTGGAAATCAATTTCTATTTTTACAAAGATAAATATAAATTGGTAGTTGCACATAAAACCTTGACACAAAATGGATTACACTTTAAAGAAACCAATCTTTTGTCTAATAAGAATTTAGTTTTTTTAAAAAAAAACTTAAAAACGTGTTAAGAATTAGTCTTGGGTTTTCTACCATCATTGTACTCTACTTCATTAATATGGATCCTTTAGTGACATAGTTAAAACTTAAAAATGTTGATCAAAGCTAAGGCAGGATTCAATTTGAAAGTTATTATTTTAATCTAAAATATCAATAAGTATTGATATTTGTAACGTTATTGTCTTTCAGACTTCTATAAGTAAAGGACTGGGTTCTCTGTATTAAGAGATTCTTTAAGCTTAACCCTGCATGGGGATCTCTGCCTGGACTTGACCTTGTCCAGTGGGGGTTCTCTGCCTGGACTTGACCTTGTCCAGTGGGGGTTATCTCTGCCTGGACTTGACCTTGTCCAGTGGGGGTTCTCTGCCTGGACTTGACCTTGTCCAGTGGGGGTTCTCTGCCTGGACTTGACCTTGTCCAGTGGGGGTTCTCTGCCTGGACTTGACCTTGTCCAGTGGGGGTTCTCTGCCTGGACTTGACCTTGTCCAGTGGGGGTTCTCTGCCTGGACTTGACCTTGTCCAGTGGGGGTTCTCTGCCTGGACTTGACCCTGATGGATTCATCACCCACCTTGTGTCTCCTCCGCTTGCTGTCTCAGGTTGCTTTTCTGATCAACTAAGTGTATGGAAAGCCTTAAATAGGTCCGATAGATATGTTGGGTTATTCAGAATCTGCAATCAGCTTGTAACACATGAGCATATATGTGTGTAGCTTGAGTTGGTTTGCCTTAAAAGGAGAACGTTTAATTTCAGAGTCCCAGGAAAATTGGTCTATATAGAGAAAGAGAGATCATATGAAGTGCACTGCTACATTTCTGTTCCTTTGAGACTGCCTTCACTGCATCTTTTTTTGTAGCTGCTAAAACACAAACACCACTGAAAAGAAACCAATCAGCCTATAGTTGTTACAAACCATGTAGACTGAGTCAGATATTTCTGTTTTTCTTTTTTCCTGAGAGCAATTTTTCATGGCTAGACGTTAAAAGGCATTTAAAATTGATCTATCTCTTGAGTAGGTGTGGCAGTTTGTGTGTGTGTGTGTGTGAGAGAGAGGAGAGAGGAAGAGAGAGAGAGAATAGAAAGGACACGTAGGGCATAGGTTTGCGGAAGGAACTCACAAAAGAATGGGTGTCTAAAGAATAGTACCTTCTTGTTCCATTTTATTACTTAATAATTTATTGCAGGGCCTGCACCGGGTATTCTGTGCACTTTTAGATTATTATGCAGCTGTCAATTAAAAGTATACTATCTAAAAAATAATATTTGCCAGCTAACTTGGTTAACACCTGCCACTGACTCATAGCACAGAGAAACGATTTTAATAAACACTTTCGCAGGCAGAGAGGGAGTGTAGCCATTGCTCAGTGAGGGACACTACACTGTAGTTCCCTGGCCCCGGGATGGTGTCTCCGCAGGACATGCGGTGCCCCGAGGTGAGTAACTGAGTGTGCCCACCAGTAGCACGTTGCTTCTGCCATCATGTGAGAACTAGGAAGGGCACAGAGAGACACTGCAAGAGAAGGCGAATGAGGAAAACGAAACCAGTACAAGAGCTATATTCTTTTCCCCCTAAATCTGAGATTTCACCGATACTGCTAACATGTGTCTACTCTACGTTATCCTACACTAATATGCCATGGTATGCTTCTATCATAAAAGGAAGTTCAAGGTGAGGGAAACACTTTTAATTATTTGCAGTAACATTGTGCGAATTATTAAAATTTGCGGGTAGGCAGCAGGGGCTCCAGGAACACCCCCGCCACCAACAACACTTCTTTTAGAGCTGTCATCTCTGGAGGTGAGTGGTGCTGGAGGCTCAGACAGATTGCTCAGTGTGATCCCATAGGCTGAGGCCTTGACATCGTCGGCAGCAGGGCAGACTTTTGCACGTCTCATCTCCTTTCAGAGAAAAGGAAGAGAAGTATGAGCCCCCTGAGCTGCAAGGCTGTTTCAGAAATCAAAGGAAAGTGCTTGTGACGTATTCAGAGGAGTGTCTGCAGTGAGCGGTCACTAAGCTAGCAGCCCAGCCAAGGCAGGTGCATCATCTCAGAGTTCTGTGGTTGACGACTCTGACGTGCCCATCGCATATCTTATCCCAGCGCCAGCAGGGCTGTGCTCCTGGCCAGAGGCTCCTGGAAGAATCTGGTCCTTGGTTCTCTGGCTCCTGGAGGCCTTTGGCGTGTCAGAGCCGCAGCGCTGCCTGCGCTCTCACACCTCAGGTCTTGTCTTATGCATTGTCTTGCTATTATCCTGGGCTCACCACCAACTCGGGGCAACTTCCTGGTTCAAGGGTCAGATGACTGGTTACCATGGCTGCTGTGTAATCTAGTCAGAGCTGAGAGATTTGAACTGGGGTATTTTTTTTTTTTTTTTTGGCAAGGCTGTGATTTTTCTGTATGAAACGTGATATTTGATGAGTTGAAAATTCCAGTCATGTTAAAATGTCTTTGAGAACAAATATATGTAGATTGTTTTTTTTCCTGTGGAGGTTCATAGCTTTAATAAATAATCCAAAAAGGATAAAGGAATAATTGTAAAAATAAACTGTTTGAGTCTGAAATTAGTGTATATATTTGAGTGAATGAAGCTGGCAATGTGGTACAGCAGTTATAGCACCACATGGGATGCCAGCTCCGCATAACCTAGTACCTATTGTGTCCCAGCTGCTTGGGTGCAGCTCCCTCACTAATGGACCTGGAAAAGTTTCTGAAAATGGCCCAAGTGCTTGGGGCCATGTCAGTTACGTGGGGGACAGGTGCAACTCCTGGCTCCTAGCTTTGGTCTGGTCTGGTCTGGCAATTGTAGTCATCTAGGGAGTGAACCACCAGATGGAGAATCTTTCTCTCTCTGTCTCTCTGTCCCTCCCTTACTATCTCTATCTCTGTGTAACTTTGCCTTTCAAATAAGTATATAAGTAAATAGTTTGGAAAAAGCAGTGAATGCACCATCAGTTTGAGCTTTATGTTTTATATATAACTTGACCCTGTCCAAAGAAATCCTTATTTATCTTGAACATGCATAGATTTATTTGTAAATCAGGTTGTGCATTTACTGTGCCCAATTTTAAGCATTCCATTCCTTGAACAATTAACAGGAAGGTGACAGGGATAGTTTGGCTATACAACGGAGTATCTCATACGCACCACATCACTCAATTCCACAGCAATCACGCAAGTAAAGTGAAGATGGGAAGCGCACAGGTGCCAGCCATGGCTGCCCCAGTGTTGGGTGTTTTCTGGGTTACTCGTTTCCACACATAAGATGTCTGAGGTTGGGAAGGACGGGCTCCTCCATGAAGCTGGCATGGCCGGTGAGAGGTAGAGTGAGTGTAAGAGATTTTCCTGACTCAAAGCTCAAAGTGTTTCTTTTCTTGCCACTTTCTCCTGTTTCCTCCCAGTTGCAGCTTTTGTCTTCATCATCTCGTTTCTCATAAGTCATTCTTAGTCTCCACTGAAAGTACAACGCTTACAGAATAAACACACATAATACAACATTCTGGGCAGCTGTGACATCATTTCCCAATGCCCCATTAAGTTAGCAGAAACTACCATTTTCCAGGAAAATAATATTTTCCATTCAGTGGTTGGCGTATTTATAATTTTCAGTCAGTGCATGCTTCCAATTTCACAGCATGTGATTCTGAACTAACAATTTCAGGCCAGCAATATTTGTCTTTGTCTGCCTCTTAATGAACTCAATGTTTCCAAAAACATTTAATAATGTATTTGCGTTGCCTGGAAAAATAAAGTCATTTTCTCTGCAGATCTTACATTCTAGAAAGATAGGAATTAGTTGGGAGTGACCCATCAGCTTAATTAAGTTCGGTTTGGTCAAGCTTGGCAGTGGATTCTCCTCAAACACAAAATCTCTACTTAAGATTGTTTTTATTCCCTCTCCCTTACAAGCACTCAAGCTGTAAAATCATCGTCATGTTGCATAACAAAACCACTTTGTGATACCTCAAAGAAGCTTGAACTAGCTTGTGAGCCTCTTGTAGGCCAAGCTGCTTTTCCGTGTTCCTGCCCATGAGTGGTGCTGCAGTGGCTTGCTCAAGGGCAACACGGAATTGATGCATTTTCAAGGACTCTCATAGAGCTCCCTGCTTCCTTTTTCTCCTAAGGACTTCCTTCTGTCCTCTGGCATGCAGTGACTGCAGCACCCAGTGCCCCCTCTCGTGTGTCTCACGCCTTTTTCAGAAGACTCCAGGGAATCAGCAGCTGGAGGTGTAAATTCCAGCTTTAGGACCTGAAGTGGTAGTAAGAAAAAGTGTGTTGGTGAAAACTATCAAATTACTGTATACACAATTTGTGGGAAAAATCAACAAAAAGTATAAATAGTTCAGTGAGCATAGTCTGCACAAAAATAGACATCAAATATGGGAGTTTCTCCTATTTTTTGTTAGTATTTATATTTTCTAATAGCAAAGTGGCTTTTTTTGATCCACAGAAAAAGAAAGTTATGACTTATTCCAATTTCTAGAGAATATACTTGGAATCAGTATATAAGTTGAGTTGAATTATACAAAGGCACTTTTCTCCCTTCCATTCCTTGGCATGGTGTCTTGTGCATTTCACCACACAGGAACACAAGGGCATCACTGGGAGAGAAGTTTTCACCAATAATGAGATCTACCCTGAAATTCTCCCTACACAAGTGTTCTCGTGGAGGAAAGAGGAAAGTGAGTTAAATGTTAGAGATGTAATTGAGGTCCATGGAGGAAGCACTGGGATTTTGGAAATGAGTCGCCTGTTAACATTTCATCTTTCCTGCCACCCCAGACTCTTGTATCTGCTGCTTATTGATTGGAAAAGGAATTGCACTTATTTGCTCTTTGACCTTTTCATCATTTCTTGGTTGCTCGCTGAACTTCCGTGATTGGGTACTTCCCAGAAAGGTGATGCTGGCCCCAAGTGAAGACAATCTAATGTTGTCTGGCTAACTGGGCGTCAGTATTGGGGGTGAGGGAACAATCGGAGTCAAGGGGAGTGGTCAGCAGAAAGGGGATGGGGATAGGAGGGACTTTTCTCTGATGTCACAAGCGTTGGTCAAGATCTCTGTTTTGGAGTTCAGGGAGAGGTGCCTCCACCGAGTGCTGGGAGAATTCCCAATATGGATTCTGACCTCTTCCTTGGTAGCATCCATAGCAGTCTGAGAAATTTTGTTCACGTCACCACAAAACACTAATACTACCTTTTAAAAACAGTCATCCTATTCTATTTATTTTTCTATGTAACAGCTAACTTTAAAGGAGTGTTGTCACATTTGCACTTTTGAATAAACCTGAACTTATTTTAAGCTTCTTTGTTCTCTTGGCACTGCAGCTCTTGTCTTGGTCTTATGGTCCTCATGCCAACATTTGTATAGATATTAAAATTCTGAGTTCATCATAAATTTCTTTGTCATTTGCATTAATTTTAAGTGCCTTATTTTTTCTTTACTGAAATAATTTCTGATTATATTAGCATAAATTATATAGTGTACAAATCTTCTTAAGTTATCAGTATTCTTAAGACTTCTAGAATGGAGTCATAAAATATTTCCTGGAATGTTTTAATGTTTTGTTAGTATGAAACAAGACGTGCTTATTGCTTGTTATGGCTGAGTCACACATGTTTTGTGTATTTGTGAATGAAAGTCAGCTGGGGATGCAGCTCATGGGCAACTGGCCATTGATAGTAATCATTTCTCTTGGGACAAGAATTGAACATGCATTGTAGTGTCTCCTGAATTCCATGCTGGTTTAGAGGCATCAGCACTGTATCAGTGAGCAGGAAGTGGGAGAGGGCAGTGAGAAGAGTTGGCACTGGGGCACTGGTGAAACATGGTTGGAGTACACCCTGCTGTTATCAGCAGCTGTAGTCCAGCTGAGGATGGGTCTTCTCTCCAGAACTGACAGGAGTGCACTCAGAATACCCCAAAGTGTCTGTCACTGCTCTCATCATGCTTGCCCTCTGTGCTTGCTGGGCATCGTAGCCAAGGTGACAGGTGCCCCGTTACTCACTCATGATTTGAAGAGATGAAATCAAAAGGAAGGCGGAGCTTCTAGTACAAAATACACTTCGCTTTTCCGGGGAAATGTTGGTCGTCCCAAGAGGTACATGAGGAATGGATCCATGCAGGTGCGGCTCATTACAATGCAGCCAGAACTTCCTCAACCTACGGTGGGGCTGTTGGCGTTAGCATGAGCTGGTGCTGACGGGCGATAGGGCTGCTGGCGTTAGCGCTACCAGTTGGTGCTAACCAATGATAAGGCTGCTGGTGTTAGCACAAACTGGTGTTCTCTTTGGGGCTTACTCTCAAGAGGTACGCATCATCCTGGCTTGGTTTGGGTAACACACACTCAAATAAACATAAAGCTGTCTAGGTCTACATGGATCCAAGATATACTTGAAATTGGGGGAAAAAAAATCTACCCTGATTCTGAAAATTTTGAAAATGTGAGGTGGCTGGCTGCCCCCCAGGGCTCGGGGTGGCCCTGGGGGAACGGCCCAGCCAGGCCGGATCTGAGAACGAGGACTCAGCATGCCAAGACCACCGCCGCAAGGCAGTGAGGGGGTCCCTGGCTATTTCCCAGGCCCAAGCGCTACCACCTCCCCCCGGGTAAGCCCACCATGAGGGAACCTCTGAAACGGGGCTAGGAGGGCTAGCTCCACCCCTCGGCCATTAGCTAGAGGTGGGGTGAGTGGGGGAGGGATTGGAACCTTGGCCTAGAGGCAACTGGCTGCCCCCCAGGGCTTGGGGTGGCCCTGGGGGAGCAGCCCAGCCAGGCCGGATCCGAGAACGAGGACTCAGCATGCCAAGACCACCGCCGCAAAGCAGTGAGGGGGTCCCTGGCTTTGGGTGGCCAGTGCACCAAATGGTGCCAGGCTCTGCCTGCTGGCTGCCTGGCAGCAAGCTGCGGAGTTTTTACAATCAGAAAAAGCTGCCCAGGGACACTCTTGAATAAGGCCAGCCTTTGTGTAGGTCAGAGATGAATTTCTGGTGATTCCCAGCAATAGTAAACATAAACACTAGGGCAAGAGTGGGACTGAGACATGAAGGTTTGAATGAGAGTACCCATAAGAACTATTAGAACCAGATTGAGTTACCAACCAAACCAAGACCCAGAAGCTCGAGTGGCCTAGTAGGGAGATAGTGGGCATCTTCCTCTTAGGTAACTACCCCTCTGATGAAGATGAAACCAAGATAGGGGTGGGATAGCTAAACAGAAACGCACATGTCAGTATTTATCTGGGCTGGGTAGAGGGCTGGTCGGGTCAAGTTGGGCTTCAAAATGCATCAATAATTTCTAGAGTTTAATGAGAGGTAGGACAGACTGAACAAGACTGCGGTAACTCACTCACATGCATGGAAAGCAGGGACGGGTGTAGATCGGGCGGAGGTTGTGCGGAGTCATCCCAATCGGGCTACAGCTCACATTGATTTGTGTGGGGACTGAGTGTGAAGTCGGTAGGATCGAGCCGGAACACGATACCCGTTGGTCCAGGTGGATGACAGAGCTGGAAACAGAACTGACCCAGCGGAATCCGGTCACCTTAAGCAGGGCTATGACATTAACAACACGCCAGAGAAACATATCGGGGGAAGACTCAGTTGGGGAGGCGAGGGCCAAACCCTATAGAAATTCTAGCCCCACAGGTCACTTCTAGAGATGGAATGGTGATGGACTAAGCTAGGTATGACTGGGAAGCATGCCTTTGACCACAGATTGGAGAACCGACGGCAATCTGGACTAGTTGGGGCAGCGGCGCTCGAGTGTGCATTTTGAGGGGGTGCGGGGTGGGCCGGACTACAACATTCACCAGCTCAAGCAAGGCAAAGGGGAGGGCCGGACTGCACCGGCACTGGCCCAAAGCGCAGTGGCATGTAGGAGAACGGGATCCGGCAGGGGCTCAAAGGGGAGAAACGTGAAGTTCCCCAGGCGAATTATATCTCCCACTGGTGAACTGGGGGCCGGAAAGGCTGGGCAAAGCTGCATCAACAGCTGGTCATGTATTAAAACGGCAATGGAGTGGGCGCGCCAGGCAATACAGAGCACACCTTAGCCCACAATTAAGGTTGGTAACCAGGATGGAGCACAGGACATGCCCAGCTAAGTTTTTATACCAACTGGTCTGAGTGAGCCACGGACGCTGATCCACAGTGTCTAAGGCTAAGGTTGTGACCGTTGAAGGGCTAGGCCAAGCTGAGTCAGAGCAACCACAGGCAGGCAGATCACTGGCTGGGAACAGGCAGCGGTTGAGGGGCTAAGGGAACACTGTAGCTGGGTGGAGGTTCCCACCAAGGGGCACATGAGCTGGAAAGGGGCTGCGTCTAGTCAGGATACAGTTGTCTCCCTTGGCACAAGTGTGGACTGGGACAAGACGCACAGGGCCAGGCCAGACTGCAACACTTTCTGATATGTTATAATGTTTTTATGTCAGTCTGGTTGCTTCCAAATAATCTCTTTTCACTAGTAGAATTCATCACGTGCTCATGAAGTAGACGATAGCATCGTTTTTCCCAAAAGACTTCTGTGTTTCCTTTTAGTTAAGCATGTGTTGGTTACTCAGAGGCGCATTATTTTATCAGGGTGCTATAATCTGTTGTTGGTGTTGTTGTTGTTGTGATTGATGTGGCTGTTATGAAATGATGTCAATCCAGAAAACAGTAATATTATTTCAACCCCAAACAGCCTGTATCTCATGCAATAAGACATTGTGAAGTAACCAATGAACCAACAATCGATATGAGTCAGATTGCTTATGATCTACATCAAGAACTGTAAAACCTAATAAACTTGTAAGGCCCTATGATACTTGGAAATGGGGAGGGAGAGCAGAGAAATCTTACACCACCCTAGTAGGTGTGAGGAAGACGGGAAGTATAACCTATCAGGATCATAACTGGTAACTCATAGACAGCAGACTTGAGTCAGCATTAGACAAAAGCAAAACTACAAAGGCATATGGGGGCAATCAGGAGCAATCCTAACAACCTCTTAACAGGAGGTCATATGCATAGAGCGGGGGGGGGGACCCCAGAGTGGAGCAGGGGGACAGAAGGAGGCTTGTATCCCAACCCTGAAGACTCCCAGAGTCTCACCAAGGACTATCAGTACGAGCACCGAGGACTACATCCCTACTGCCAAGGAGAACACGGGGGAAATGGAGTGCCTTCAGAGGACAAGAACTCTGAGGTCACCCACCCCCATTTGGATCTACAATGTGGGATGGAAGAAGCCCAATTCCTGCCTTGCAGGATCCAGGGTCATCTGAACGACAACCAGGATCCCTGAGCAGTCCGCAGAAACAGAAGAACAGTAAACTTCCTTCGGGACTAGGAAGGGGAGCTTTCTCTGGTCCTTGCCTGGTTCTGACTTTGGGTCCCCACCATCTCTTGCAGTGACTCCAGAAACCCCTCATAACAAACAAATGAACAAACAAACTAGAATAGATAGACAGAGAACAACTAGGAATGCTTAGAAACAGACAGGAAGCGGCCAGCCGGGATGCACTTATAACTCACTGGGTGGGACACAAAGATCAGTTACTCCTCTCTGGGGTGATAAGGATTTCTCTGCACACCCCTCCCAAAAACGTTCACCTAAACTGTTGGCATATGTCCTGTTAAAGTTTTAGGGTTAGACTATCCGAAAAACAACCAGGTTCAGCAAAATCATGCTTCCATGCTATAAAATGCTAAATATTAACATTAAAATAGACAAGAGACAGCTGAATAGCAATCTATAGCCATTTTAAGGTATATAGAACATGGTTGAATATAAACCAAAATTGAAATGTCTATGAAGAAGTCACAGGTTGTGGTTGAAAACCTGCATTTCCCTAGTAACATATTGGTTAATCAATACCATGTCAAGTAATGCCATAATGTCGTAAATGGTTGTAAATATTATGTTGGGTTTTTTACCTGATTGGGATGATACTCTGGTGGTTCTACCTTCAGACCAGAGATGGTCTCACCAAGAAGCCATTGAACTTACCAGGACAATAAGATGCTGGACTTCATGATTGGTCAAAACCTCCAATGAAAGAATGTCAACTGAATTTGAACTATGGAAATGTAACAAGATGGAGCAATCCACCGTGGCGGGGGAGAGGGTTTGGAGGGGCGGGGGGAATCCCAGTGCATAAAAAAATGTGTCACATAATGCAATGAAATTAATAATAATAAAAAAAGAAAATGTATGGAGTGTTATTTTCTTGTGTCTGAAGGAGAAAGACTCTCTACAAGCACTCAGGGCTGCCTAAACAGTCACCCTGCTGCTAACAGCATCTTTTGGACCACCCCCGTCACTGATGTGCACAGCGCCTGAGCCTGCATCGAAGATGTGACTCCACGGTGTTTGCGTCTCTGACGTAGAAGATGCAAGTGTTTTTACGGCCTAACAGGGAAGCAGTCAGGGTCAAGGATGCAGTGAGACAATACTGACTTTGACCCCAAGGCTGGAACTCTATCTAGAAAAAAAGGATGTCTTGTATATGTTCTTGAACAAGTCACTTTTTGTCTTAAAACTCAATTTCTCAGTCTCTAAAAAGGGTCACTTATTGGTAGAAATAACCATTTTTAGCGATTTTTTTTTGTGATACACAAAGCTCTCCACCTAGCAGACATAGACGGATAACTCATGATAGCTAATGATAACATACTTGTTCCTATTAATTAGAAATAATTCTAATGATGGGTTTTGGAAAGTAAATAGCATCCACATTCCTTAAACAGACTAAGAGATAAAGGGGTATTTTAATTTTGTCTCCACAATTTCAACTGGCTTTTCCATCTCTGTGTGTAGAACTGTTTGGCTCTTGAAATATGCGCTTGGTTTGCAAAGTTACGGGTGCCAGGAAAAAAGTGCATTATCGATAATGAAGTTCAAACTAAGCATCTTTATAATGGTCAAGCTTGAAGCCCTTTCATTACAAGATTTAGTGTCCCATCAACTGTAGAATTAATAGCTGTGCATTGTTTTTGAATACTAATCATGACAAATATCTTAGATAAAAATTTAGACAACCTAACGTGCCCAGTGAGAAAAAGATATTAGCACTTGACTGCAAAGTGACCTTTCATTCCCTCACTTGCAGCTCATCACATTTAAAATTCAATTTTTCTTACTTGGCTGTAGTGAATTGTAACATAAAAATCTGTAAAATTAAGACCGGTGGCAGGAAAGGAGACAGACAAAAAGCCAGTGGTTGATGCCAACGACCGAGAACATCACGCGGAATGTTTTCTTACATGCATGTTTAGCGGTAGTATTTGGGATTGTTGACTAAGTTCAGGAAACAAAACCACTCCTGGTTGCAATCCTTGTTTCAGCTTTACGTAAGGGTATACACCAGAGTACTACTTGTGCCCTGTCCTCAAGATGCTCAACGCAGCACAGCGCTGTGGTTGGTGTAGGATAGGGGCAGTGACTGGCAGGCTGCTGGGTTCCAGGGACCCTGGGAAAGCTGAGGGGAGCAGCCCAGCCAGAGTGCATGCAGGGGCCCAGGCCTGTCCTGAGACAGCATGGCAGTTAAGGAGCCAGGTGAATAAAATGGCCCAGGAGAAGGATGTGTTAGCATTTCTAGGTGTGAGAAGCATGTCTGAGGAACAACCCTACTGAACCACTTTGAAGCTCATCAGAAGAGCACTGGAGGAAAGGACAGAGGTGATGGCGGGAGGCAGGTTTCTGCATGGCTGCTTCTTCTGCAGATGATGTCCCGTGGGCTCACTGCGTTTCACCTGCTGGTCTGGTGCAGCTCTGCAGTGCTGAGGACCCAATGGCTCTGCTTGCAAAAGTGTGGATCCCAAGAGCTTTGCCCTTGAAGTTCTGCATTGCCCCAAATCCACCCCTCCTCTATGTCTCAATCACTTCCTTGTTAACTGCTACCTTTTAAGTCTCTAGCCCTGTTTTCCTCCACCACGCCTCTCTTTCCCACATGTCTAGCTCCTCTGAGCTGCTTCCCACCCTTTTCATTCATCTTTATTTGACATGTTGGCATCCATGCGCTCTGCTTGAGAAAGTCCTGCAAAGGTGTCTACCCTATGTTGGGCAGTGTGCAAGAGGCAAGGCTGTGTTTCTGTGTTACACCCTGCCAGGGTCCCAGCTCTGGTCTGAGTGTCTTCTTGTGTGCATTGAGGGGATTATCAACAAAGCACACAGCCTTTTGAAGGCCCAGGGAAAGGGCAGAGCTTTTACATGTGGGTGGATATGGGGTGGTGCAGTCTCCGTGTGTGTTCAGCTCTCCTGCATGCTGCGTGCTTTCCTCGATCTCCATTCCACAGAACCAACGCACACTCTCAAAGTGATAGCCTCACATTCCTTCTTTTGTAGATCCCTTCACATGAGTTTGAGCAGTTGTATATCTTCTCTTTTTATTCATTCATTTTTAGATTCTGTGTTCCCCCCCCCACAGCTACCAACTACAGCTGCCATTTCAGGGGTGCCAGGCAGCATACAGCTGCCATGACTGGTTTTTCCCTCTTCTGAGAGTTTCTGGTGATCCCATGATGCACCTAGCTGCCTGACATCCTGCTGGCCGGCTGTGTGCTTGAGAGATGGATACGGTGTTTCGGGTCTGTTCTTTTTCTCTCTGTCTTGGTCTCTTAACAATCGGTTCCCTCTCTCCTCCTATCCAACTCATTACCTCTGTTAGCTTTTGTGTCACATGGAAGACAGACTCCTGCAGAGCAGAGGCAAAGCTCTCAAGTACCAAGGCATGCCTTTTACCGAAGGCAGGGGGCGCCATTGGCAAAGGAATCAGATCAGCATGTGGGCTGCTTTTGCATACAGGCACCTGAAGACATTAAGAGCACCGCATCATAGAATGTCTTTAAAATGTATCATTTCTCACAGGTGCTGCCAAATGCACGCTGATGCATGTCCTTACCGAGATACGCAGGCAGCTAATGTCACACACATGTTCTGCTCATCGAAGAAGCAATGTGTTGTAACTAATAATGATTTCTCCAAATCACAGATTAATTGGTGTGCAATTAATCTGGCATATCCCAAACACAGTAGACTGTCCTCCACTCCAATTCATCTGTAGTAATAAAACATTTTAAACAGAACACTATCATAATATTCAGAAATTACCCTTTCCGAGAAAAGCTCCACTCTTCCACAGTCAAATCAATGAGAAGTGCAGGGGAGTGGCAGAGAAGAATGTAGAAGACAAAACACCTCCTTATTCTGCCTTCCAAATACTGACACATTTCAACTTCTTTCTCCATTTGACTAAAATATTGAACTGTCTTACCACTATGTCACTTGGGAATAGATAAAAGGAAAAATAAAGTGCAATGAACATGATTCACATGAATTACAGGCACACAAGGTAAAATGCAGCCCAGAGTGGTACATAGTTTCAGAAGCTTCCTGAAAGAGCTGGAAGTGTAGATGCTGCAAGGTCAGGGTGCCGAGGTGGCTTGACATGCCATCCCGATGAAGAACTTCGGGCACAGGCAATTGCACTCGTTCAGAAGGAAGGTGTTATTTCTCGAAAACATTCCCATTTGAAATCTTTCCATATTATAGTTATCTGCACCCAAAACTGTACATGATAGACAGGTAGGACACCTTGAAAGCAGCTAGCACAGCAGCTAGCAAGGCTCCCACCCCAAGTGGAGAGTCTGAGACCAAGTGTTCCTTTTTCCAGCATTCAGGAGGTACAAAGGTAGATCCGAGTACTCCGAGGGACTCAACACAAGACAGCGGAGGTCCCAAGAGGCGCTTCCCAGGTCCCAGCAGAGATACTCGGAGTTAGTGAAAGTCATGTCATGACTTGTCAAAGTTCTAAATGTCAGCACATGACAGAAAGTTGCCGATTGTTAGTGATGGCCCAGTCAAGGAATTTTGAGTCAGTGGTGAACAGAAAATTGTATTTATGGATGCACGTTGAATTTAAAATTTTCTGTTTGGAGAATCATTACAAATTAGTTGTATTCAAATGAAATGGAGTGTAGTAATTTAGACCCACTAATTACTTATTCAATTACATGTTATCTACATAAGTTATAAAAATAAATTAGCAAATTTGTTTATTTGCAATGGATTATATGAGAAAACATGGTCACCAGCCTACTAATGAAATGTGTCAAGTTAGGTCTGTATGATTATCCATGTCTAGATACTACCGCAAACCAGCTGTTGTGGTAAGACTGACACTAGAAAAAACTGGCCTGTTCATGTGTGCTACAAACGATGAATGCTGTGGTTGGCCCTGATTTGCATTCTTGGGAGCTTTGGGACATAATTATGATCAAGATCGATCAAGAAGTACTATTTGATGCAAAACACATTGACTGCTGGCTACCGAATTTTTGAAATTGTCTATGTCCTTCGACTCCGTGTCCCTCCCTTATGGGCAAAAACAGGAGTGGAATCATGATGAAAACACATCCCATGTCCTTGGTGCTTTGATCTTGATGGAGAAAGCAAATCCTACCAAGAGTCAACCAACAAGCCGACAGCATGTCAGCCGAACAGGAAGGGTGACTGTCAAGTGTGGCCTGGTGAACAGTTATGGCCAGGGACAGACCAGTCACTTCCAGCTTTACATATTGGCTCAGCATCTTACTAGCTCTGTGATATTTGTGTTTGGTTTTAATACTCTGTGGCTATCTCATCAGTAAAAAGTAGAGTGGAAGTTGGTTTTTTCTTTCTCTCTTCCTCTGCTCCTTTCCTCTTAAAAAATAGAAATTAAATAGAAGAACTAGAATGCAAGGCTTAGGACTTCAACCAAAGACAGGGTGCTGTATTTCCTATGGGTAATTTAGAGCTCTTTAGTATTTTCTTCAAACTTTATATGATAAACCAACTTGGGACTGAGTGAGCCCAGGTATAGGATAAGCAGTGAAGTGGTGGCAATTGGGACCAGAGACCCCCGACTCTCTTGGATGCCGTGTTCTGTTTAGAGATGTGTCCATCCATCTAAGCAGTGCTTACTGACCAGCTGCTGCCCACTGTGTTGCGGTTTAATAGGAAGCAAATCAGACCTGCATTCATGTTAGGTCCTCCTGGGGCAGGAGGGAGAGTCCAGCATGAAGACCGTGAGTCTATCAGGTGGAAGGAATGGTGAACATGACAAGCAGGACAAGTGTGTCCCAGCCGGGGCCTCACTCACAGGTAGCTGGAATAAAGCTATGGATTGAGGGAGGAGATCGTGCAGGTAACGGAAGCTGAGAAGTCTAGGCACAGAGAGTAAGAGATGCAGAGCTCCAGGACAGGAGAAGCTGTGTCAAGAGAAGACAAGACATCAGTGTTGACCGAATGAAGCAACAGGGAGAGGAAGAGAAATAGGAGGCCCTGCTAGAGGGACAGTCAGCCCAGACCCCGGGGGACCTTAGAAGCATTGGTCACATCACACTGGTGCTTTGGAGGGCCACAAAAAAACCATCAGTCACTTCAACTAATTGCTTAAGGCAGCTAACATCGGCTCTCCTGCATCTCAGGGTGGCTGGCTGTTGGTGACCTCAACTCTCTGATTAGCTGCTTTTCAAGGTATTGATTCAGTCTCATCTTGAATAATCTTGATAATCTTGAATTTGTAAAACTGTTGAACAATGTGTATATTTCAAAGGCAAGGATAAATAATGTGTTTGCAGGTTTTCTGACATAAGAGCTCTGAAGGAAGGCCAGGAGATCGTGGTCACAACACAACTTCTAACTTCAGCAGGTGTTTGCGGGCTTTCCCTCAGGTTAAGAGATGGACCTTGTCGTGAGACCACTTTTATTGTGTTCTAGATCCTCTGCCTTGCAACTCAGCACTTTGTCATCTGCTTTCTACAGACACTGGTCGAAGTCCATAAAGTGCATACTTTTATTGACAGAATTCAGGACAATTTCTTCCACACCTAGCAAGCATCATCTGTGATAATTTTCCAAGTCAAGTTCAGACATTCTTCTGGTCAGTCAGACGTCAGATAAGAAGGAGAAGGAGCTGAGTGGCTTCAGACTTGTTGATTGGAGGTAATGCAACTGTGGAGGTGGCGTCTGTGGAGGCAGGGGGTGCTGTGGCTCCTGGTGCAGGTGGCGTCTGTGGAGTTAGGGGGTGCTGTGGCTCCGGGTGCAGGTGCTACAGGGAGCAGTGGATCTAATAAAACAAAGTTGATCAGAGTTTCATGCTGACAGGAGTTTTTTCTTTCAGAAAGTGATTCCTGTGTGTGAAATAAAAGGCTTGTGACTATAGACTGTTTTTTGCCATACATCGTATTAGCTTAAAACAGAAAAAATTTATATAACCTTTATCACTGTAGATCTGCCTTAGGAAAAAAGTAGATCTATTTTACCTTTCAAGAAGTCACTTTTTGGAGGAGATGTTTCAGCTCTTAGGAGATTTTAAAAAATCTGCATAATTCAAAATGTGATAAAAACAAAACCTTTAGTAAGCCTCAGTTACACTGTTGGGTGAGGCAAGCTCAAAGTAAAAGACAACACTGGGAATACTTTCGTATCTTGGCTTCTGCACCTTGCTCTTGGTGTGAGTGTTCAGTTGTTCTTGAGGTAGATAGAAGACCCAGGCACATTTAATTCTGAAAGCACTTTGCCTGGCTCACTAGGAATGTCAAAAAACAATTAAAATGAGGAGCAATTAACTACTAATAACCTTGTCATCTTGAGATTTATGAGGGCAGAACCTGGACAGAGGGGATAATCCCAGGATAATGTTCTGTGTTATTCTAGGATGTAAGCTGATTTTACTACCTGTTCAGTGAGACTGAAAACTGCCTGCCCTGGGGGGTGGGTTTGTGGAGACTTTCAGGACCACTTGCAACTAAGGAGCAGTGTCATCTTCATTGGTGTTAGTCCTGGACACACCCAGCAATGGAGTGGGCGCTGCTTGCATCTCGCCACCGACTCCGCTGGGGAATCCGAGGCTTGCAAGGCATCAGATCGTGGGGGTGAACTTGTCTGTAGGTGTGTGACGAATAATACACCCAGTGCTTTACACCTCACTAATAAAATAACACAACACAGTAGATATCATTACTGTCTCAGCTTTACAGGTAAGAAGATTCATCTCAGGATTTAGGGTGATTACAGGAGGAAAATAAGCTCGTTTTGTCTAACCACTGTTGGAGCCCTAATACCTAGTTCCTGTAACCCACAACCTTGCATTTGAGCAGCTCCCCTACTAGAGTTCTATTCATTATTACAAATAATAAAATACAAAAAATGTACATAGTAGCTAGAAACTTATCTGCAAAAATGAAAAATACATTGAAATATTGCAATTATTGCTATGTATTTTATACCACTGATATTGTTTAATAATAATAACAATAATGAGTCAAAACTCTTTCTGCGATTTAACTGAATCTACCATAAGTACAGGACAGAATATAACGAGTTAGGATTCCCTTGTAAGTGTTTAGGCTTTTACTTCCCAGATGACCATATTTTAAAAATATATTGCAAAGACAGATTTTGTTCTTAGTGTGTGAAAATAAAACATATATCCACTTCAGTTTCTCTTTCAGAATTTCATTATTTCTACCTGCCCTGCGCACCCCAAAAGAAAGAAGTGCTTTTGAACTTGAGAGGCAGAGAGAAGGAAGGGGTAAAGAGGCAGAAAAATATGACAAGCTCCTATCCACCGATTAGCAAATAGCCACCATGGCTGGAGCTTGGTCAGGTCAAATCCGGGGCTGGGACCTCAAGGCACATCTCCAGTGTGGGTGGCAGAAACCCAACCCTGGAGCCATCATGCTACCTCCCAAGGTCCTTGTTAGCAGGCAGCTGGAGCCACACACCAGAGTAGGGAATTGAGCCCAAGCATTCAGGAGTGGGATGAGGTTATCTGAGAATACCCCCAGTTCTGAACTTTTAAAATGACCTCTTTTTCAGCCCAGACTCTCCTAATCTGCCGCCTGTCCTCTCCAGTCTGACCCTCCATTCAGCATACCCTCTAGCCTGATGTACTGGGAATCTGTCTGAGGCAGATGTGAACAGGTGAGATTAGCTTGGCATCCTTCAGTGGCCTCCTAAGCCCTGGGTCTCTGCATTGAAGTATGGCCAAGACCTGCTGTGTGCAGCCTTTGCTGGTGCTGTCGCTTCTGCCAGACCTGAGATTTCCCTGCCTTTCAGGGACTAGTGAGTTCTCAACTTAACTGGTGCCTTAGTACCAGTGAGCAAATGAACAAAACCACATTAGGTTGAATATTTCTACTTCCAGTTATTTTAAAACTGTGTATGTGTTTTTGACTGGTAAAAACGGTTACTGTGGGGACTGGCATGCTGGTGTAGCCAGCTAATCCACCACCTGTGGTGCCAACATCAATCTGATTGCTAATTCCAGTCCTGGCTGTTCCACTTCCGTTCCAGCTTCCTGCTAATGGCTCAGGGAGGCAGCCAAGTTGACTCAAGGCCTTGGGCCCCTGGTTCCAGGTGGGAGACTGAGAGGAAGCTCTTGGATTCCAGCTTCATACTGGCCCAGCTCTGGCTGTTTCAGAGATCTATAACTCTGCTTCTCCAATAAAAATAATTTAAAAAACCTTCAAGTAAAAAAATAAGTCTTAGAAAAAGGTTATTATGCTCTTGTCTATCTCAGAATCAAAGCTGATTCTGAAATAAAATGCTTTCTCAATGTTGGAAATGAATGCCTTTTTGAACTTATAAATTGTTGATGAGTTTTTGTTATGATATTTAAATGGACGTTAGGGTTTGGACCATGAAACTCCACCATCAACTTCGTGTTATTTTAATGTTAACTGATGTTTACTTTTTTCTTATGAAGTAAAAAAAAAAATCCTTGCACTCAAAAACAAAGTGTATGGAAATTTAGAAAAAGGATTACCTTTGTGAAAATTCCTTTCTTTCTTTGCAATGAATATTTATATGCTACATGTTAAAATGTTCTAAATATGGCTTTGGATGATTTCATTCGGATTATTATCTCTGCATTCAAAATTAGGCATCAACAGGTAAAGGCAAATGGATTAGACAATAAATAAGCAAAGGGTATTGGTTGTTATAAGCCGTAATTAAAAATTTTTTAAAATGTTATGAGCGACCAGTTAAGATGTTTGATTGTTAACTGAGTATGATTGTTTTCTGTGACCTAAAGGAGTCACCTAAAATTTGTGTTAGCGAATGTCCTGTTTACAAAAGGTGTACCTTGTCTGTCACAGGCTCCCCATCTTAGTTCCTGCCATGCAGGGTGTTTCCTTTAAGTGAATGTGGCATGACTGAAGCCACGGGCTGGCCGTCTGTGGAGGGTATCTCTGTGCAGGGGCAGGCTGCTTGGAGATCCTAGAGGCCTCGTCCGAGTCGTGGCAAGTGCAGTTCTGCTAGCCGGTTACCAGCTGATGGGTCCATAGTGAATTCTCAGCGTGAGGTCTGCTTTAGCATGTTCAGAGACAGAACATGGCCCGGCGGATACATTTCCTCCAAATCCTTGATGGAATTACAACTCATAATTATACTCTTAATTAATGCATTAAAAGCAACTGCAAAATAACAATTGGGATTTTTATTTCATTTATATCAAACTGTTTATACAATGTACTGGCATGGTTGTTATTGGGCTGTGGATTAAATAACATGCTTTTGATATGGCTGTTTTTCCATAGTACCCAAACTGGTCTCTTTTTTATTCTCCTCCCTTCTCTCTCATTCCTTCCCTTCCATGTTCCTGCCACCCCTCCCTTTTTTTTTTTTCAGAAGACAGAGTTCAATCTTTTTCTTTTTAAAGATTTATTTATTTTTATTACAAAGTCAGATATACAGAGAGGAGAGACAGAGAGGAAGATCTTCCATCTGCTGGTTCACTCCCCAAGTGACAGCAATGGGCCAGTGCTGTGCTGATCTGGAGCCGGGAGCCTGGAACCTCTTCCGGGTCTCCCACGCAGGTGCAGGGTCCCAAGACTTTGGGCCATCCTCGACTGCTTTCCCAGGCCACAAGCAGGGAGCTGGATGGGAAGTGGAGCTGGCGGGATTAGAACTGGCGCGATTATGGGATCCCAGCTCATTCAAGACGAGGACTTTAGCCACTGGGCCAGCACACCAGGCCCCCAGATTTCAGTCTTTAAAACGGGAAGCAGAGAAAAAGAACTAGATGTAGAAGTTTGTTTTAAAAGATTTGTCAAGTCATACTTTTGTTGTGAGTAATATGTTTGTTTCTGTGACTACCATTCTGATCTACGAATTCTCGGAATAAATATGGGTATAACATCTCCTTACAGAAGGCCTGAGATATCCAGCTGCAAGTTGCAAATTTGTTATCTGTAAAAAAGTCAAGTATGTCTAGTATGGTGGATCTGTTTGAAACTGTGTTTGGCCAGCAGTGATTTCATATTATAATAAGACAATAAGTTGGAGCAGAGCAAAAGCTCTGCAGATTTGTGCTCTAAATTATATATTTTTTAAAAGATTAACATTGGATTTTTGAGAGAAAAGGAAAGATAGAGGTATCTTCTATTGCTGGTTTGCTCCCCACATGGCTGCACCAGTCGGAACTTACCCAAACCAAACCCAGGGGCCAGAACATTCTTCCACGTCTCCCGCATGGGAGTAAGATCTCCATGACTTGAACTATCCTCCGTTGCTTTCCCAGGCCAGAAGCAGAGACCTGTATTGGAAGTGGAGCAATCGGGACACCTACGGGCATCCATACAGAATTCTGGCTTGTTCCGCCACCATCTTTGCCCCTCTAACTTTATACTAATAACCATGTCATGGCTGTCTGGCATTTGTTTTTGATATTTTATCAATGTTGGTGAATGATTGTCTTACTTACCATCCTTTAACCTTGTTATGTGGTTAATGATTTGTGAATAAGCATTTAGAACTTAATTAAAGGGACCTAAAATTCGATGCAAGTTACTCCCTAGTTGGATCCAGTCTTTGTGAACTGAATCAGAGTAGGCTGCTAGGATGAACATTTTATTCTACAAGTGTTTACATTTTATCTGCCCAGGGCTTGAGATCAACAAAACAGTTTTGAAATATTGTGCTCCCGAGGCACATTGGCAGTGGCATGATAATGTTGAAGACCTTTGTTGTAAACTCTGCAGACATGGGGTAGTAGTTGGAAAGCAGTGGTCAAGAAAACTGTGGGTACTTTATATATATGTGTGTGTGTGTGTGTATTTCAGCTCAAAATTAAAGTAAAATAATAGCATAGAAAGATTGCTCTAAGCATCAGTGGTTAAAAACCAACTGATATTAGGCATCCAATACAAAAATAGTTTTTGACAATAATTTATGGTTTATGTTTTAGTACTCAAAAATATGCTTTCATATTTGATACACACTAGAATAAGTGATTGGCTTCCAACTGGGAGGTGAACCTGTGCGCAGATGCATATGGCATTTTCATAGATGGAATTAGGTCAAGATGTGCTGATTTTATCACAGGCTCTTTTATTATTGGATTACTCCACATAGTTTCATAGGTGTTTCACTTAAAATTATTTGTCTGTTTGAAGTTATTCAAGTTTGCAAAGATATTTTTTGTTAAACTGAGTTCATTTTAAGACATGTAGGGTTTGGATAAAAGCAATTATATATACACACAAATGGAACTATGTCCTTGTATACATACGCACACACACACACACACACACACACACACACACACACACATATTATTCTGGACAGAAGTAGGACAGGACATCATCTGGAAAGCAAAGTGAGAAGAATTACTAGAAGAACGGTCTCTCTTCAGTGAACACTCTCGCAACCCGGATGTGTTTTGGGAAACTTACTCCAAAAATGTCCCAATTCAGTGGTTGTTTCTGTAATGTAGTTGAGTAGGTAAATAGAAATGGCCTTCATAGACACACTTTTGAACTTTAATTTTACTTTTCTATTGATTTTTATGACTTATCCAAGGTGAATTTGACCCCTGAACACAATGTAACATTTATTACCTTTTAAATAAAAGAGCAGCTGCTTAGGGACTTCATTGGAATACGGCGTAGGGACAGCTGTGAAGGGAGTTTTGTAAGATTCTGTGACAAACAAATGAACTGGTATATGGCCAGCAAATCATTCACCGAAATCTTACACCAAATCTCCCTCTACTCTACAGGTTTAGATGCGTTGACTTGCAGTAATAGCATGGACAGAGCTAAGACCCTGGGTACATAACTTAGGAGATACAATGAATTAAGTATTAGCAAGTTTCAACACCTCTCACCATCTGAAAGATGCACTTATGTAAGATGAGCTGACTTTGCAGGAGGCAGCACTGAAGGTTAGGCTCATTCATGTCTGTTTCTCTGGAACTGCCATCTGCTTTGCTTCAGTTGTGTTGCAGCATGAATCTGCGTTTCACTTCACCACGCTGACCACAGGGAAACTGGCGGTGCAGTTCTGTGGACAATGCATTCACCAATTAGATGATTTGGGAGTAATGTGATGTTATTAGACATTTCTGAGTCGCCAAAGTCTAATCTTATTCAACACAGTAACCACTTTGGAGACTACAAAATATTCCTCAGTTTCCAAAACCTAAGCTGTCTTGAGAATCAAATGAGTAGTCACTGTGATTCTCACAACTTGGTGTACTCCACGCTGTTTATTAACTCTTTCACTTGTAAGCTAGGATATCAAATCTGCACATTGTAAGTACTGAATTAACTTGAAATTCAGCAGCAGTTAGGACTAGATCACCTATGTGGTTTTAACCCGGTCATAGCAGGCCCAGCGAACCATCAATAAAATGAGTTAAATCCTTGTGTCATGATGTCTCTGAAATCACAAACTAGAGGAAACCCATCCAGAATTGGCCCTGAGGATATTTCTAAGAACCTGCACTGGCACCACCCCACACCCCTGACTTCTGGGCACTCTGCTGAAAGTGTATTGCTTAGTGAAAATGCTACGGTAGCTGCAACAGGATGCCTTTTTATTTTTTTTCAAATATTAGTTTTATGCTTTTATTTCATATGAGATTTCACACTAAAGCAGACAGAACAAATGAAAATTGTCCTCACATTTTATTCCTTATTTAGTAATTTCCAATTTTTCTTCCCTCTGGAAAATCTGCTTTATTTTTGTTTTGTTTTTATTTATTTACTTGGAGAGAGAATAAATCTCCGGGAGAGAGAGAGAGAGAGAGAGAGAGAGAGAGAGAGAGAGAGAGCGCAACTGCTCTGCTGGCTGAATCCCTTCGTGGCTGCAGTGCTGGAACTGGAGCCAGCCAAAGCCAGGAGACAGAAACTCAGTCCAGGTGGCAGAGACCAAACCTCTGAGGCCGTCACCAGCTCATTCCCCAGATCTCCATTAGAAGTAAACTGGAATTGGAAATACAACCAGCCAGGAGTTGAGCCCATGTACTGTAACATAGAATGTCAATATGCTAATTTGCATCTTAACTGTTAAACCAAACACCCATCCATGGTTTACTACTTTATGGCAAATACATTGATTATCTTCAATATATGTTTATAACATATATATATATATAATTTTATAAATTATTCAAAAGAAGTTCAAAATTTTGATATAATGTAGTTGTTAATAGCTTGCAGACAAAGGAAAAGCATCTGTTTTCTGCTCTTTCCCAGAGCACTCAGAACACCAGTTGGCAGAGGGTTTACCCTCACCAAACAGTTCCTTAGCAACCTGTGCACAGATCGCATGCCCCACGCTGTGATGCTGAAACTGTCTGGAGGGAGGATTGTCGCTACTTCAGATGCCAGTCACCACTTGTTGGCTTCCAGGTCACCACTTCTGTTGGACTTGACTGTAAGAAGAGGTTCCCATCACCCTCCAGTCAGGTCCAATGATTTCTCATGCTCATCCACTGAGTTAACTTGTAATACCCCTTTCTTTTTGATATAGAGTAAATGGATTCAGTTGGGCACTCAGTTAAAAGAATGGCACAGGGCAAGAGGAGAGGGATATGAGCCACAGTTACCTTTGTCCCTGTGGAGGCGGGATGGGATGCTCCCCAGTACATGCTGCTGCTCACGAAGAAAAGCATCTGGCTTGCATCTTTGGAGATTCCATGGAGGCTCCAGTCACAGAGGACTGAGCCCACAAAGTGTCAGGGTGGACTTGGTCATTAAAACTCGCAAGGCATGGTTAGAAGCTTGAAACTTTCAGTCCCACTTGTCATCAAAAGAGAGAAAAAAGCTGGAGGCTGATTTGACAGTTTAATCAGTCCTCTGGGAACCAACCAAGACTCACATCTTTAGGACATTGGATGCTCGTCTGAAAATTCTGTGTGACTCAGGGACTGCAGTTCAGAATATCAAAGTGTGAGACCAGATAGTGGAACAAAATATACTCATCTTGTCACATAGGCCATTCAAGGACTTTGGCTTCATTTAGGGACCAGGCATCAAATCCAAGTATGTGTTTTTTTAAATTATATCAGAATTTCACCACTTGTATTAAGTCACAACAAATATTTTATTGTCATGCTTCATTTTTCATTGGAGCAAAGCTAAGACATACAGATGGATGTTATAGAAAGCAGTTTTTCATACTTATCAAAAGAAAAGAATCTGAATCCACTGAGGAAATGTACTGTGGTTTCTTTGAAACATGAATAGAATATCATGGGCAGAATGGCATTCATATCTGTGAATAGACTGCTCCATGACCGAGGGTTGACGAGGTGGCCCTGGATTCTTGGGTGGTGCAATATAACGGTGAATCTGTAAAAACAGAGAACTTTTCCCAGGATTTACCACAGGATGTGAAAATAGGAAAGCTAATGATGGTTTTGAAAATGAAAGAAGGGGGTGCAGGCTAAGGAGCTCTGAAGGCTCGCAAGGCACCCGAGCAGATGCTTGCTGAGGCTCTTGCTGACACCGGGCGGGAGCTCTGGGACATGTGGATAGGACTGCCAAGGGTCATCACTGCCACATTGTATGTTTATGTTGTTTAGGCAGCCAAGTCTGTGACAACTGTTACAGCAGCAGCAGCATGTTAATGTTAGAGTAAAGTTTGTGCTTCTACTAGGTCAGACTCACTGAAGTGACTGTCACAAAGGCTGCACGCAGCCAGCTGTGCTACCCCTAAGTGCATCCCGGAAAGCTCACAACATTCTCACGGAGAAGGATTTATGTATCTTTCATCAACCTTTCAAAACATCTTCTGCGGCATCCACACATTCTTTAATGATGTGTTTACCCTTTTAAGTGTGTCAAGAATGCCGTGACAGAAGTAACAGTCACTGAAACCTTGGCTCTTCCTGCTAGTTTTAAAATTCTCCTGCTTGGTGAGGCTGGGGCCGGCCTTTGACCCGAGCCTTCCCAGGAGTGTCTGGGGCCATTTCTCCTCACGGTGAGAGGCGCAGACAAATGCTGCCTGGGGAGTGGAGGCAGCTCTCCATTCATCCTTCCCTTTCTCCTTCCCTAATTGCCTCTGCTAAGTATGCTGTGATTGGTGGGAGGAAATCACAACAGTGGAACTGATGGTGCCAGGAGAACGGCAAGGCAGGGAGCACCGCGTTTCTCTCTGTGTGGGATTCTCTTTTATAAAATACATCACAGACTTCAAGATTTTACCTTTACAGGCATTTCAGAAAATACGTCTAAAGAATCACCTCATTCAAAGAGTCACAGTTTATATCTCAATACAATCAAATATTTGTTCTAATAGCACTTACTGAGATAATTAGAATCAATGCATGTCAAAAACTTGTCTGATTTCACAACAGGTAGTTTAGTTGTAAAATCCCATCATCAAAGCTATAAGTTACATTATGGAAACCAACATTTACATGACGATAACATGAGATATTTAACACAGACACACACACACTCACATACATAATGATTGTGGAAAATGATTCGAATAGTTCCACAAGCTGAACATTTGTAGTAACAGGACTGCTCTGTTCAGTGATCACCATCTGTAATCTGTATGTTCTAAGCAATAAGGCTGGCATTCTGTGAGGTGGAGAACTGTGCTGAAGACACGTAACAATGTTTTTTTTTTTTTTATTGTGAGCAAAGTTGTATTCCAAATAGAGACAGCCCATCTTAAATCTTTCACTAATATGTCAGCTAAATTGTGCTTTAGCTTTTCCCAGAAAGTGCATGTTTTATCCAGAGGATGATGCATGCTTTTAATTTTCGCTATGTGCTACGTTGATGCAAAGCCGCACCAGGGAGTGTTTATCACTGTGATCATGTGGCAACATTTAGTTACATGAGAGAAGCCAGCTTACATCTCAAGGCTCCTGTGTGGTTAGTGGTTTCCTGACTCAAGGCTGTGTTGTCAAATGCAAGGCTTGCTGTGCCCTCTTGTGATTTATTTTGTTTGTTACTAAGATCACGAAAATGTGACATTTGAGAATTACAAATTGTTTCTAAGATTTTAACTCCTAGCTAAAGGAAGACAAATCATAAGATTGTGGGTTTTTGTTACTTAAGCCTCTTTCACAATTTTATTATTTTATCATTATTGTTTTTTATCTAACCTGGAAGATTCTCCTGCGTTTTAATTCTTAGCTCTTTTCTTTTGAAGCACTATTATTTTTAAAATAATGATAGCATCACTAGGTCTTTCTAATAAAAGTAATGATCATAGCTCACGTTTATAGGGCAGAAACCATTCTAAACATCTCCTCTATATTAACTCAGCCTTTGTGGCAATCACTTGAGATACTTACTGTCAGTAGTTCCATTCCACAGGTTGAACTGAAATAGAAGAAATCAAAGTAAGAACCGTTACTTTTTGATGGAGCTTACATTTGAAACTCAGAATTCTGGCCCCAGGATTTATACCTTAGCCCTCCAATAGCCCATTAAAACAATTCACATACTTTTTTAATGGAACCAAAGAACGCAGTATCAATAACTTGAAATGTTATCATAGTTATTGCATTTCCTGTGAAATTTTGTGAGTGTTTGGAAATCTCCAACTAGAATGACCCATTCTCCTTTCATTCCATACATATTTTTGTATGTATGACACTACTGCTGTTGATTCTGCAATTGCTATTTCTTGCTACAAACTTTATTTTTCTTAACGAGGAAGGATGTATTTGCTGAGTGATCAAATTATCATAGGCCATGGCTAGTGGCAAGTTAAATTGTGTGTAGTGAATTCTTGGAATGTCTGTACCAATTCTGCTGCTCCCATATTAGCAAAAAGCTGGATAGGAAGTAGCAGAGTGGAACTTGAACCAGGTTTTCTGACGTGAGCATCCCCAGCCTCAGTATAACCATTGTGAGAAACATCTACCCCTGCTGCAAATGTTTGTTGATTCTCACCTAGTTGTAATCAAACCCCCTCTTTGAAACACCTGCCTTAAATAGAATTTCCAATTCTCTTTAATTTCTGGCCATTGTGCCTTACCAATACATTGTTCTCCTTTCTGCTTTGTCTTTTCCGTAGGCCATTGATGGTATTTGGAGAGTGACCTTTTGACAGTTTGCAAGCTTGCACCCTCTTTCTTCCAGGTGCATCTAAGGCTGGCTGAGGAGGGCTCTTCCTCTTCTGGCACTCCAGTACAGCTGTCTTTCTTCAATGAATCTTCAACATTTGGAAGGTACCTGTCAGTTAGCCTCAGCAAGCAGGTACCTGGGCTCCTGTGACAGTCCTCAGAGGAAAGATCTCTAGAGAGAACAATCTAAAAGAACATGCAGGTGCAAGTTAGAAGTTGAGCATGTTGCAGATTGTGAATGAGAAGTCAGAAGTTGATGAAACAGAACAGCTGGGTAATATTGTGAGCAATGCTTAGCTTTTCTAACTACAGCTGTATAAAGTGGAGTATGAAATTCCTTCATGTTGCCTATCACATCAGTTGAAATCTCTGCATTCATAATATAGCATTTAGAATTTCCCTTTTCTTACATAGCCTGACTACATCTCCCAAATCATAGTGCATAAAGTTTTCATATACACCATGCAATGTTCATTGACGTTCAGAATAATAACGCAATTTTGCATGCCTCACTTTGATATTTGCATTGTAAATTACACCATTGAAGAGTTGGAGTCAATGTAGACTACTCAGATTCACAACTCGTGAATGTTGTGGAGCCTGGTGTTTCCTAGTAGAATTCATTTTTAAAATGGGCTGCTTTTCACAGTTCCTGCTTCCTCATTTCTCTTGGGAAGCAGTTTGGAATGCCCTCATCTGCACAGGTAGTGCAAACACCCGTGCACTCTGCTAGACTGAAATATCTTTTCCAACATCCACACTTTCTGGCAAAACCAAACCCAGCATGAAGAAGCAAACCCAAAAATGAATTAAGAGTTCTCTTCTTGCCCTGTCTACCTCATTTTCTCCTTATCATCTTTACATTTCTTTAGCACAGCTTTTATAAATGCTTACTGCTATCTTTAAACCCTCTACCCCAATAGAGACCAACCATTGTTCCTTCCAGGAGTCACCTGCAGTGAATAGTTTATATTTAAACTTCATTCTAAACCTCCTAGTAGGTAAAAATAATTCCACTGAAATAAACTTTGTACCCCAATCCTAAAGTTATTTCCTTTTCTGTTTCTTGTTGTACAAATACATTGCTATAGCAAGCAACCTCGCAACGGCTCTGCAAAGAGACCAGATGACAACATGTCACTGGTGGTAAGGAACCTTCACAGTCATACCCTGAACTTGAATCTAAATCTCTTCCCATCATTAAAGATCCTGGGAAAAATATGTCCCTAAATTATATTTCATAAGAGATTTTGAAACTCAAAGCAATTAAAGTTCAAAATTGTTTTTCCTTTTGTAAGCCTGATAAAATTAAGTATTATCTCAAATGTGTATTATTCCCTTGTATCATAAGGGATTTGGATACCTGTGTGGAGTCACAGCCTTGCTTCAGGATTATCTTCTGTGGAAATGAAGACAGTTCCTTCAGGACATCACAGGCTGTACATCATTGTGAGCTCTCTCATGTGTTTTGTTCCTGAGCGTGCACAAGCAGAAAGATACAAGATTATCCAGCGACTATCATTTCACCTTCCCACTCACTCAAGAAACTGAAGCAACAAACTAATTCTCAGTCTATGGAGAAAATGCCAAACAGAAGTTCGTTTCAAAACCCCTGTTTCAGTTCAGCTTGCTACTGGATCCTCTCTCTGCCACGTCCCCCCTCGCCTTTTTTTAAAGATTTATTTATTTTTATTGGAAAGGCATATATACAGGGAGAAGGAGAGAGAGAGGAAGATCTTCTGTCTGATGGCTCACTCCCCAAGTGACCTCAATGACTGGAGCTGAGCCAATCTGAAGCCAGGAGCCAGGAGCTCTTCCGGGTCTCCCACGCGGGTGCAGGGTCCCAAGGCTTTCGTCTCCGTCCTCGACTGCTTTCTCAGGCCACAAGCAGGGAGTTGGATGGGAAGTGGAGCTGGTGGGATTAGAACTGGCACCCACATGGGATCCCGGCGTGTTCAGGGTGAGGACTTTAGCCACTGGGCTATCAAGCTGGGCCCTGCCACTTTGCCTTTTAAATAGATCTAAAAATTCCCCCAAAGGAAAGCCCTTTCCAAAGAGGTCATGACATTTTTATTTGGAATATGTGGGGTTTTTAATTTCTCCACATCTTTGTCCATGCTGGTGGTGAAAGTTTTCTTTCATAGAATTGTATTAAGTATGGAAATAGTATCATATGAGTTTGGACTATCATTTCCAAATTAAAAATGGTGTTAATGATCTTTCTATATGTATAATTGATGTTTGCATGTCTAATTTTAAATCGTCCTGTTTTATTTGAAAGGGAGAGTTAGAAGAAGAGAGATCTTCCATCTACTGGCGTACTCTCCAAGTTAGCTGCACGTGCTGGGGCTGGGCCAAGGCTGGAATTCAGGGTGGCCCACTAGGGTAGCAGGGACCATGCTTCCTTGCTTTCCCGGCTTCATAGCAGAGTTAGATTGAAAGAGGAACAGCAGAGATTTGAATCGGCACCCATGGGACACTGATGTTTACAGACGTCAGCTTAACCTCCTGTAGCACAATGCTAGCCATGTCATCGGCATGTGCAATTCAGTGACATGGCCATTCAAAATTTTTGACTATCATTTTTTATTTGAATTATTTGTCACTTAATGTTTGAGTTATAGGTGTTTATTATATTCTAGATTTAGATCTTGTATCAGGAATACGTTTTAATTTGCAGTGGCTCATTTCTTTCTTATTAGTATCTTTTTAAAAAGGACCTTGTTTATATTGTTAGCACGGTCTGATTTTCTATTGTCTAATTGAAGTATTATGTATAAACTGTGCTATATCTGAGAAATATTTTCTTGTTCTTAGGTTGCAGGGTTATCTTCCACATTTCTTCTAGAAGTTATATAGTTCTACAGTTTTGCTCTCTGACTTGAGATACATGATTTTTTTGTGTGGTGGGAGCATTCAGGGTGTTAATATCCTTTCTCCAACATGTGGATCTCAAATTGCTCTAGACCCTTCGTTTAAAAATTCAAATTCCATTCCCTGTTGAGTTATCTTGATACTTTTGCTGAGAACCAGTTAGTCTTGTATGTGTGGGTTTATTTCTGGGCTCTGCGCTCTCTACCATTGATGTCTATGTCTACCATTATTGTAAAACTACATCCATCATTAATGTGCCTTTAACTATGTTACAAAATGGGTTGTGTGTCTTCAGCCTGCCTTCTTTTGTCAAAATTGTTTTGCTAATCTAGGTTCTCTGAAACCTAGACTAACCAATTTTTCTTTTTAAAGAATGAAAGTTTGAGGAAAATGATCATCTGAATGCCACATCTTCCCACACGTGAGTGTGTTTCTGTGCCTGCATGTCGTCAATTACATGCCTCAGTGCTTTGTCTTTTTCAATGTGCAGGCTTTTCAACACTTTGCAAAATTGATAACTGGATAGTTTGTTTTGTATGTGATTGTTTAAGGACATCGTCTTTCTTAGCTCTATTTTTGAATGTTTCATTACTGATAGATACATAGAAACATTTATTATTTGGTTGTTGACTTTTCATTTTCTTTTTATTTAATGATCTTGCATGTTGCAGAAGTGCTACACACTTGTTTGTTCTAGCATGTTTTCCTGTTTTCATGGTCTATTCCTTAGACTCTACTGCATGTGGGAACACACTTACTGGGAATAAACACATTATTACTTTCACTTTTCCAAGCTAAATATTTTTAAATTACTCATTATAAAATAAAACTCATAATATTCTGAATTTGCCAATAACATCTGTTTATTTTCATTCCCATTTTCAATGATTGTACAAACAGCACTTTCTTTTGATTTTGAATACATTCTTATATTAAAATAGTTTTATATTTTTCATATTTTAAGAACATAATCAATATTTCCACCTTCCCTCCTTTCTTTGCTTCTTCTTCCTTTGTTATTTTTCTTTTAATTTTTTGAATAACATACCTTTAATTCACATTATAATCATTAGCTTAATTCTCCACTAAAGGAAAGAAAGACCCTTGTTATTCAGGAGAATGGACAAGAGCTATAAACAATAAGCAATGTCAAGATGCCAATTTTGCTTATATCTTTTGTAGTCTATATATAATCATCTTAAACCAGAGAAAACATTATATTTGTGTTTTTGGATTGACTTATTTCACTGAGCTTGACGGTCTCTTACTGAATCCCTTTTCATGCAAAACATAGGGTTTCATTTATTTGATAGCTGGTTGTTATTCCATAGTGTCTATGTATGCGTCATATTTTCTTTGTCCAGTAACCAGTTGATGGCTCTCTGCGTTGACTCTGTGTCTTAACTATTTTGACTCAAGCTGACAGCACTTGTTGAACTGAAACAGCTCTCACAAATATCATTTCTTTCTTCCCCAACCACCTCCCTAAAAAGGAAATCTTGTCTTAGTCTCTTAGCAAGCAGAAACCAGCACTGGCTAACTCCCCTTTGAGAGATCAGCTGGGGTGGGGCAGGGAGAGCCAGCTAAAGGAGCCCCCTCTGCATGAAATTAACTGGGTTATGAGTAGGATAGTGGCTTTCACCCCCTCCCAGCACTCACGGCTGGCTTCAGCTCTTCTTTCCCGATGTCACCAATCTGTGGTTCCTTTCCCGCCTGTCTGGCAGTATCAGTTTGCTATGAGGAGTATTTGAGCCATTTGACACATTCTCCACTTCCCTTAGGTGCCCAGGTAGTGAGGGGCACACCTCAGGTGCTTCCTTTTGTTGCTGACAAGCCGTCCTTTGCTCCCTGGCTCCTCTCCTGAGGAAATGCATTCTTCTCTTCATCATGCCAGCCCTTCCACACCGCGTCCTCTCGCCTCTTCCCTTCTCCCTGTCTTGCAATCCCCTCTATAAAGGCTGGCCTTTCTAATGTCCTGAAGTTTTGCTTTTCCTCACTTGGTTCCTTGGCCCTGCTTGTTGTTGCTGATGTTTCTGCCCAAATATTCTGGAATTGTAGAGAAGAAGGGATGTTCCAATTTTCCCTGGAGACTTTCTCCATTTAAAATGTGTACATACAAAGCTATCGAGAGTAAGTCTTACTACGTTTGAAATTTTGTCACAAAGTAAGGATAACATGAGAATTGCTATCAGCTCCTTATGATGCTCTGAGTGTGAATCATTTAAGACGTGAATGAAGCCTCAGTTATTTTTCTTCTCTTGATCTCTACCTCACTGTGCATCCTTGATTCCAAGTGTGTTGACAAGGTTCATGTGTTTGATAACGAGCATCAGACATCTCTGCCTGCTCCCATGGCTGTTAGAAATGTGCTTCTGGTCATTGCAGGTGCAAATGTGTTGCAGAGCATGCATGATAGGATAGTTGCAAGATGCAGCCAACAAAAATAGGGTGGAATATACAGACAGGGAACAAGAACAATCAAGTGCCTGTGAGCAAGACCGATGTGCCTTGGCCAATGTGATTCATGGGGCATGAAGGCTGGCCCCTTTCATTATATTTCAATTTATATGCATAACCATGTTCACAAAATTTGCTAGAACTAGTTTGATTCAGCTTCCTGATGTTTGTAAACAGTGAGTGCTGACACATTGGGAAAAATGGCAGTGAACTACCACTTCACTGAAGCATAGACGTGGAACATTGAATGGTGATGTCATGGCAGGCTGAATCGTAGGGAGTCTGGCTCTCCCCTAAATGGCAATTTCTGACAGTTGCTTTAATGAGGAGCGAAGCACCTGGTTTCTCTGGAAACAAACACTTGATTGTGTGATCTTGAAAGACTGGGTGTGATTTCTGATATCTGGATTCTTTAATAAAATGCTCAGGAAAGATTAAGCTTATGTCTGAACTGGGCTTTGTGAGAGCAGGGGCAAGAGTGTCACTGCTGTCTTCGACAGTCCACAATGGTTTGGAGTTAGGCAGTGGCTGTGGCTTTCGCCGTCGGCTTGGTAGTGAGTGAGAGTACACACGGGGATGCCATTGGTAGGAAGGGGAACTTGAGCCGGTACTTCTGTATGAGAACTTCCTGTGCCATCGTATCTTCCAATCCATCACTGTTTACTCTACATGCACCCAGTATGACCTGACTTTGGTCAAAGAATGGAAAATGGGTAACTCAGTAACTCAGTCATACTGGTTGGTAGACAGGGCCCTGTAAATATAAGCTGTTAAACTTAAGAAAAGTGAAGTCATTGGTACAATCCTGAAATCTGAAGCTGTAACACAGGAGTGCACAGTCTGACATAATGAGGTCTCTAGCTCTGGGTACTTGACTGGAGCTTAGAGGATAAAATTTTTTCAGCATTCTCGTTTAGTTGTTTTAAGAGATAGTTTATTACCAGGAAGCCCCAAAGCTAGGCCTGAAATAATCATTCATATGACTGTTTATGCCTAAGGTTTGAAACCAACCCTTCAGGAATTACATTGTGAAGACAAACTTCCTGTTTGACATTCCTTAAGTCCATGAACAGAGTTATGGAAGGGTGAATTTTTCAAGGAAGAGGATGGAAGGCATTGAACTTAGTTGACTAAAAATTATTTTCTGTGGCAGGAGCCCTTGCAGTCATGCCTAATGTCAGATATTTTATACTTTGCTGTTTTATTCTCCTCTCTAAACTGGAACTCTTTGAGGTATGTATCCCATTTCATCTTCATCAATGCACAGCCAATGTGTTGGATTAAGTAAATACATCATTTTGTTGTGGACTGTTGCACCTTGAGGCTGTATCTTGATTTGCCCAGAAAGACTGTACACTTCTCAGAAAACCTGGCTGTGGAGAATGATGAACGAATTTAGACTCAGGGGATCTACAGCAGGGGATAATGCAGCATTGTTTATTAGTAGGATGGTTGTTTAGGATCAGGCTGGGAACTTTTAAAGTTTTCTGAGTCCTCATGAGTTCTCCTTATGGTGACTACAAAGTGAAAGTGAGAAATTAGAAGAACACCCACTAATTTATTCTACCTTTCACTGCTTTGTTTCACAAAAGATGTTTAGTTGGTTTCATGTGATTGTTTTATATGATTGCTAATCATGATGGTTTGTTATATCTAAATAGATAAACATGCATGCTGTATTCTCCTTTTGTTAGAACATGACATTTACTATGACACTGAGAGGTGTATGGTATCACTTACTTGAAGTGCTCTTGGGTGATGACATATGACAAGATGGAGCCGCATGGACATCACAATTGAGATATCACCCTTGGCTCAAGCATAGCATCCTAGGCACCCTGAATAGCTTGGCTTTGCAGCAGTAAATTACCTGGAAATGCTTCTACCATTCTGTTTTCCAGGGGTCAAAGACCTTGTGACTCTAATCAGAAGTTGAGACTTCACAGTGTAGATAGTAGTGAGCCATGAGAATTGTAAGGCAGGAATTTGCAGGCGCAGGGCTGTGAGTGATGCTCTGAAGAGTACAGGTGGAATGCAGCAGGAAGCAGAGGAACCAGTGTTGTTAAGGACGTAGGTCCCTGGGGGCAGTGCTGAAACACCTGCCTGGTCTTTCTGGTATTGTGAAAATGATCAGTAGCATGAGCCTAAGCTACTTGTGGTGCAGAGACTTTACTAAAACAGCTGGGTTTCTTTTGGCAGAGAAGCTTTTGAAGAAAAAAAATATGCTAGTTTCAAAATGTCTATCTGAGAGTTTAAAAGTAGACAGAGTGGAAGAAAACATACATGGGAACACTACATGCGTTTCCTTATACAAATGGGTAGCAAACAGCCACTTATATGCACATTTTTGTAATACAGGCTTTTGTAATTGATATTTTGGAGGAAAGAATATAACTAAGCTAGAATTGCTAAGTTGGAGTTCTACAGGCACTGGAAAGATAAGAAAAATTTCCAGCAGAAATATTATTTAACTTGCTTGAAGAAGTTATGTAGAAAAGGAACTTGGCCATGTCGCCTTCTTCTCCCTGTCCAGCCTCGCCCCTGTCTTACTCTGGAGTGCTGTGGAGGGCTGAACCATGGCTTGTCTCCTTTCTCCCAGAAGCATTTTAAAAGCATGTTGAAGCCAGGGGATAAACAGTTCTGTGATCAGCCTTCAGTCGCATTGTGGCAGCCTGGTCCTAGTCCTGCAGGATGTGAGCTAAGGACCAGGCGATCCAGGAATAACAGGACTCTTCTGGGTGAGAGGGAGCTGGGGGGTTCCCCGGTCATGGTGGCATTGATGCAAGGGGAAGTCGGCTCCTCACTTCCTCCTCAGCATTTGACTGAAGGATGATTGCCTGTGCCGTGAGACTTAGGCATTTCTAGAAGCATTATATAAATCACTATGTCTAGAACATGAGCAAACATCATTCTCTTTAAATTGACAAATGCTTATCTTCCTTTTAAAGAAAAAAAATCTGCTTTCTGAACAAAACCATGGCATGCTTTAACACTAATAGCAAATAACCTACATAATTGGACATCCTGTTATCATGATTATATTATTACTTAAAACAGATATAGCATTTTCCTAAACTGGTGTTCACTCAAAGTAACTGACAAGCATTAATTACCTAATGTATTCATGTTCTTTATGGCTAAGTTAAATATATCTATATACATCTCTATCTATCATCTATCTGTCTATCTCCACACATGTATTATTCACATAATTATACAACACACACACATTTCCTGGATTGACAGGGAATCTAAGGAAATATTTACTGTTTGCTGAATTAAAATTAGTTTTGGTTTCATTTTTGTTTTTGTTTGTTTGAGAAGGACAGAGAGAGGCGAGAGGCAGAGATTTTACTTGCTGGTTGATTCTGCAGACACCTGCCACAGTTCACGTCTGGATACAAGACCGAGGAGCTGAGTCACATGGGTGGTAGGCCTGGACAACAACCCAGTTCCCGGAGACAGACACTGATGCATAGAATGCAGACATCTTAATTGATGCCTACATGCTAAGTCTGACTCCAGAGATATATCTCAACTGAAAACATTTCTAATCACTCCTATACACATTTTTGGTATGCTAATGATTTTAGTGAGGATGTGCTTTACAGCTTACCTTTACACTCATTTCTGTCTATTTCTTTGTGTAGAAGATTACACCATATGCTTTATCTTCCATAAGAGTTACCTTAAGATGTCCTATACTGTTACCCTTGGATTGAAAGCAAACACATTGATTGAATATTTGGAATAAATGAATCCCTCATCCCTGTCTAACCAGGCATTCATTACACATGAGCAATTGGAGCCATCAATGAGGTTCCCTTTCCTCCTGTATTCTAGAACATGTTGCTGCATGAAGTTGACTACCTCCTGGGGGGAGGCATGGGTATCAGCTGATTGAAACCCCGAGGTGCATTCCCTCTCAAGGGGGCAGAGGGTCCAAATACGCCTGGGCACCATGCGGAACATGGCACCCATGTTGTGGATGGAGTCTCCAGGATATGAAGTCTGAAAATTGTGACGTTTGGGGGCTACTCATTCTTTGCTTGTTAGAATCTCTGGAGAAAGGTGACACCCAAAGTCCCTCTTCAACTTCAAACCACAGCACAGCCTCATCCATCCTAGCACTTTCTGACCGAATGCACCAGGTAGACCTATTCAGTGCTCATTTGTATTCTTGACAGTTTGAATTGATTTTGTCTTCAACTGATCAACATTGCAGTTTATAAAAGATAGTGGAGAATACAGACTGTTCTGAGTCTCATCTATTACACGAACCAGAGCTGGATAGGCAATAAATATGATAAGCTAACCAGAGCAGAGGGGAGTCAGATTATGAAAGAGCAGTAAATCAGGATGGAATGGCCAGACCCAGGGGAGGGGCTGCCAACATGTGGGGAAGGAAGGGTTATGTAGAAAATAATCTGGACCCTAACCTACTGCAGTGCACTGTTTCCCCTTGGGTATTCTAGGTCACTTAGATTTCATTGTGAATCTTCTAATTTAACTTCTATAACTTGGCAAACAGCCAGGCTTGTCCTTTGTTCTGAATGACTAATGAGGGACACGAAACCCCTACACAGGTCAGACTCGTCGCTTCAGTACAGAATGTGAGCACTCACATGTATTGTTCGTGCAAAGCCCTTGAGGGTGCTTCATGAAATCTGTGCCGAAAATCCCTTAGCCTTTTGCAATGGAAGGGGACCAGTAACTCTTTCAACTAATAATAGCAGCCTAGGAGATCAATTATTAATACCATTTAAAATATATTTTAATTTGAAATACATATTTAAAGAAGGAGAAGGAAAGACAGAGGGAGCTCTCTTCCTTTTGCTTGCCATTCCTCAGATCACACAGCTAGTTCAAAGCCGGGAGCTCCCTCTAGATCTCCTGTGTGGGTGTGGCTCACAGCAACATGAGCCATCTTCCACTACTTTCCAGGCACATTAGCAACATTAACATGCAGATGAATCTTTTTATTTAATATATTATATTTTACACCTAGATTTTGTGGTCTAGCCCTAACTTAAAAAAAAAAAAGATTTATTTTTATTGGAAAGTCAGATACACAGAAGGGGGAGAGACAGAGAGGAAGATCTTCTGTTCGTTGATTTACTCCCCAAGTGACTGCAAAAGCTGGAACTGAGCTGAGCCGAAGTCAGGAGCCTGGAGCCTCTTCCGGGTCTCCCACATGAATGCAGGGTCCCTAAGGCTTTGGGCCGACCTTGACTGCCTTCCCAAACCACAAGCAGAGAGCTGGATGGGAAGCAGGACTGCCAGGATTAGAACCAGTGCCCATAAGGGATCCAGGTGCATGCAAGGTGAGGACTTTAGCCACTACGCTATTATGCTGGGCCGAGGCGCTGAATCTTAAGTGGAGTACCCTGTACTCAAAGCAGTGCCGTATGAGAATTCAGCACAGCAATAAGAGGCTTAACCCACTATGGCATAGCACCCACCCCTAATTATTATGTTCTGTATTATGAAATCAGTTTTCAGTTTCTTCTGTGAAATCCACATATGGATCACATATGATACTTCCCCTTCTTGTAAAGTGTGAACTATCTAAATCTGTAATGCGTAGTATTACATTGTGCTACATGTTTGATGCTGGTATTAACACACCTCCCTTTAAAGAACTATGAGTTAGAAATCCACTTAGTTAATGAAATGCTTGCTAGTAATTTATACCAAGATAACTAACATTCTCAACTTTCATTTTTCTCACATTCTGAAATTATGGATGTCTTTGGTTTTTGGGAATTGACATGATTGTGGGATGTTATAAAACTTGTGTATGTGACTAATTAACAGTTTTCCTTTGCATATCACACATGCCTCTGGGCTTTGTAGCTTTTATTTTATAGTCTCAAATTTCCCTACTTTGCCTCTTATATTTTTGGGTTCTTTGTTATTTGAGTATATCTGAAATGGTTGTTGGTCATTCCCCTGAGCCTCATCATTGTTATATTTTATATATATATATATATATATATATATATATATATATATATATATATATATATATGCAAAAAATGTAAGACTGTTAAAGGACACCAACCGATGTACACTTACATAATAGTGTGGTGATAAGAGAATGGGGTGGGTGGCTGGTCGTTTCACAAACTAAGGGGGAATCTTGAGAAGTCAGTTTATAGTCAGACAACAACCTTTAATTTTAGGATACAGATATTGTTATAACTCTTACAGAAGTTAGATGTTCTGAAACTTCTAAGATATATGTTGTTAGAAAATGGGTTTAGAAAAATGTAATTTAGAAAACTGATGAAAACTAGTGTCTGTATGGATATAATGCTGCCGAGAGGTGCTGACCTGGAGGACTGTGTTATAATCCAACGGAAAGATACACAGAAAAGCAAGGTGTTCTCTACATTGTAGCTTTTCACAAATTTCTTTAATTTTGATCAATTTGATTCCTATTTCCACATTCAAAATTTTAAACAACTTAATTTTGACTCCTGATACTAGCAGTTTGACAAGTAAGTAGGACCAATATACATTCGTCTTATGGACTGTGATTTTCTCGAGGTCTGACATCCTAACAGAAATTTTCAGATGAAGAAAGCTTGCAGATTCGGGGAGCAACTTATTTTCTTGTTATTGAGCACTGTGCACTGGGCTGCTACCTTCAGAAGGCTCATGGACAATGCAGGCATCCTCTGTAATGTCCATAAGTTCTGTGAATAAATATGAATGTGTAAGACAAATGTGTAACATTTTATTTAGGACCAAATGTAATTGCAAATGGTTTGGACGATCGTCAAGGAGAATTTGTATGTGAACGTCGTGCTATTCAGGGTCTTTCCTCATTTAAAGAAAGCGCGTTTCTGTCCAATCTAATTTAGTTCTTCCAATCAGGAAATTGATGAGGCAATTTTCACCACAATTGAATTTCCTACACTGAAAAGAAGGAAATTTATAAATGTAAAAAATGTGGAAAAATTTTGCAGAGCCTTTTGTGTTCTTTTGTAATTTTAATCATTTCTTTCATCACTCAAAAAATAAATATTTTGATGATAAATTTAGGAACTGAATGGTTAAAGGAATATAATCATTATAGAATAAGATTTTGTCTGGGCAAATAATTTCTAAAAGTCAGTCTCATTTGAATAGTTTTAAATAAATGCACATTTAATATTAGACTATTATAATCAGTACCACTGAAATTTTTTATGAGGAGAAACTGTATCAGGACCTAAGATAATTTCCAGTAATTTTGAGTATGTAGGATCTGATTGCAAATACCCTATCAGAAATTCTGATTTGCAGTAGTGTGTGCCTTTGATTAATGAAAGTGATAAAGTCATCATTAGTTAATAAGTGCTGTTTGAATCATAGGAACCATCACTTTGGAACCCAGGGCTCATGGGGAGCAGAGGTCTCTGTATCTTGGCTGGCAAAAATATTGGGGTCCAATGAACTCCGTTTTGTTGTGGAAATCAGTAGTTTTTTGTCACAGAGTGCTCAGAGGTAATTAATTTGCTTTTCCTTTGGGATTTTAATATCTCTAGCTTGATCTTCTGTCCACCCGATTAACAAGTTAATTAAGTTTTTATGTAGGTCTTCTGACCTAGTTAATTTTCCAGGAGCAAACGTTAATGGGAGGCAACAGGTAAGAATCTCCTGCTCTGTTGTACAAATCACTGCACATCATCCTGTATCGAGGAACTCGTGTTCGCCAGCACACTGGCCACGGCAGAAACAAGTAAGCAGAAAATTAACACAGCACTGCGAGAACTGAAGGGAATCTGGGAGGTTCCAAAATAGGAGAATCCCGATAGTCAAGGGAGAAGAAAATTATTGGTAGAATTGAAACACATATTGCCTTTAAGGGGTAAAGCTTTTAAAGATTTATTGAAGTAGAGAAGTGGATAAGGAAAAATATGAAGGCTTACAGGTTGTGCTAACTCATTTTCTGACTTTTTTCTACATCCCAAAACTCAGAATTGCAATCCTTTTTTTTCATTCATTCTTCCATTTATGATACACACACACACACACACCCCTCCCATACATTAGGTCATTCTATCAGATGCCTGCAATGGCTTTGGCTGGACCAGATGTGTGTCCTCCACACAGTGGCACAGACCCAGTAACTAAAGCATCATTTCTGTTCCCAGCATCTGCGTTGCCAGGGAGCTACATCCACAGGTTGGAACAACGGATAGAACCCAGGTACTTCCACACTGGATGGGGGTGTCATGAACAGGATCTTAATTGTTAGGATAAACTTCAATTACCAGTCTTGTTTTAAAGTAATTGATTTAAAGATCTTAATAGGTCTAGTTTTGAAGTTGCAAGAACTATATGGTTCAGGTTTAAAGTGGAGGTGAGTGTTAGTGTTGGGCAGATGAGTTGGAAAGCATGCCAAGAATTGAAATAAAAATATGTAAATGTACATCTTAAGTTTTTGTTCATGTATTCTGTTAAAAGTTTATCTCCCACATAAGAGAGACAAATGGAGTATTTGTCTTTCAGTGTCCAGCTTATTTCCATTATTTCCTTTTTAAAAAATCCTTTAAATATCTTTGCTTATTTGTATTGGAGTGGCAGAATTACTAAGAGCAGGAGAGACAGAAAAATCTTCCATCTGCTGGTTCACTCCCCAAATGTCTGCAATGGCTGGAGCTCAACTAATCCAAAGCCAGAAGCCAGGAGCTTCTCTGTGTCTCCCACGTGAGTGCAGGGACCCAAGGCTTTGAGCCATTCTCTGCTGCTTTTCTATGCCACAAGGAGGAAGCTGGATTGGAAGTGGAGCAGCCAGAAAACGAACCAGCGCACATAAGGGAATGCTGATACTTGTAAGCGGGAGGGTTAGCTGACTGAGCCATTGTACCAGCCCAACTTTGGTTCTTTTCTATTACAAATAATATTCTATTGCATACAAACTGTTTTTTCATTATGCATTCATCTGAAATGCCTGTATGTATCAAATGGCTGTTGCTATAAATATAGTTTTGTAAAACTTTGTTTTATATTTTTGTCATCCATTGGTTAAGAACTATGTACTACTGCAGTTTTAATATTTTGTGATTATTTTAAAACTTACTATATGTGAGTGGAAAGGACATAGGCTCTTGCCTGTATTCCTGCTGAACTGTGGTTCTTTTGCTTTTTACTTGTTGAATTCTTTATTAATAGTGCATTAAAGCCTTGGTTAGTGTGTAAATAAAAATAGGTTATCTAGATAAAATCTAAGGCAGACACTATGGAGTAGTGGGTTAACATCTGATTGTGGTGCTGGTGTTCGAGTGTATGCTAGGTGCACATCTCAGGTGCTCCACTTCTAAGCCAGCTCCCTGGGAAGAAAGCAGAGGATGAAACAAGTGTGTGGGCCTCTGTGTCCACATGAGCAGCCCATTAGAAGGTGCACACTCCTGGCCCTGGACCGGCGCAGCGCCAGTGAGCCAGGACGGGAGATCTCTTTTCCCCCTATCTCCTGCTCTCTCGCCTCTCTCTTCTCCTGTATCTGTAAATCTGCCTTTCAAATAAAAACAAATACATCTTTCAGAAAAAAGTAAAAAGGAAGAAAAGAAAGGAAGAAACCAAATCAGGGAAAGGAGGAAGGAAGAGAAGTATCATAATATTCTTAGGAATGTATCTGAAATACATAGTATTTGTTCTCTTTGTACTAATACAATGTTAACACAAAAATCGGTGAAAATTATTTGGAACAATTTTCATGCACTTGCTGTAGCCCTGAGAATAATGTATTAAAACAGTTCTTTGAAAAATCAGTAAAACAAAGGAAATAAAAGTGTATCTTACGTTTTGGTATAATTTTAGGGACAATCAATTCATTTCCTAGTCCATCCTTCACCTCTTTTCCTCCTTGTTCTCCTCTGTCCTATTGGAAAATGAAGATCTTTGTTTCCTAGGCTACAGATTCAGGATTAAATACTACTTTCCATAGTTCAAACATGTTACATTACACACAGTTAAAATTTTACCCTGATTTTAATAGTTTTTGTAGGAATGCTGCTTAGTTGCAAGCACTGATTTTCCTGTAAGGAAAACAACAGAATTTCTAAGTGGAAGCTACTTGTATATCAGAGGCTTGCTTTAGCTTTTCTCCTCATTAAAACAAAAGTCAAGATATTCTAGCAAATTCCTGTCACTTAGTATCCCATTGATGGCTGTATTCTCCAATACCTGTGAAGAAAATTAGTGAGCTTTTGCAGAGTCCTAAAATAGTGCATATCCTTGGAAACTAACGTATTTAAATTCAGGCATAATGGATTGATCTAGTGCACTGTTATATTTTACAGTTTCAGGGAAAAAAGACTTATAAGAAGAAAAACAGGCATTATTTCTTATGATTTATGGATTTTGATCTTTAAATTTGGTATCATTAGTCCTGAGAAAGGGATTTTATAAGACAGGTACAATGAGTTCTCTCATATTTCCATATGTATACATCAATTTACTATCTCTACTCTAATCAAGTGTCTTGTGACGGAGCAGACTGCTTAACCCTACTACAAGTTCTCAAACACATGAACTCATGACCATATGTGTATGCAGATAGATGTAGCCAGGTATAGATGTATACATGTAGGTGTTCAACTTAAGTGTAAGTAGAGATGGTAACCAAGAAATAGTTTATTCAAATAAATTTCATTACTGAATACCAATAACCCACAGAGAAAATAAATTTCTTTCTCAATGTATGGGTTCCCTTAATGCTTTCTGGAAAAAAAATGCTTTCAATGTTTTATTGAACCTAAGTTGGAACATAGACTTTCTTCTTGCTAAACCCATTTAAATTAATAGATTGTTATTTTATGAATGAGTAGAAGATCAGAACTTTGTGAGAACATCTGTCAGAAAAAAATTCAAAATACTGTCCTGTTTGTCTCTTCTAGGTAACACTGTGAAACCATTATATAGTACCCAGATTGTTTTTTCAACTTCTTCTGGTATTCTTTCTGCTGGACCAGTTGTAAAGTTTCATGCTGTGGCTGTTAAGAAACAGAATGTGGTTTATCTTGCACTGAGGCTACATGATCACTACTTCCTTGAGTTGACTGGCCTTCTTTGATGTTGATGGCTAGATGATGGATAAGGGACAGATTTCAACCAGAGAAGCAGAAACTGTAGGAGCTGTGAATTAAAAATTTACTAAGGGCAGACGTTTATCATAGCCACTGAGATGTCACTTGCGATGCCCACATCCCACCCTGGAATACTTGAGCTGGAGTCCCAGCAGAGCGCCCTGAAAGCAACTTCTTGCCAGTGAGTGCTCTGGAAAACACTGAGTGATGCCTGAAGTAGCTGTTAGGTCCCTGCCTCTCAAGTGGGAGACCTGTGCTGAGTTTCTGATTCCTAGATTGAACTAGGTGAGTTCTGGAGATTGCCAACCTTTAAGGAGTGAACCAACAGATTGGAGATCTCCCTGGCTTCCCCTCTCTCTTTCCCTTTGAGTCCCTCCCTCTCTCTATACTTCCTCTCCATTTCCCTGCCCCTTCTCTCTCTTCCTCATTCTTCCTGTTAAATTGTAAGAGAGAAAGAACTGATTTAAGATATTGGCTTTATTATTCTAATTTCCCAGTATCATTTATTGACTATTATTTTTTTCTAGTACATGTTCTTAGTAACTTTGAGAAAGATTGGTTGACTATCTAAGAGCCCTATTCTGATACAGTGGTCTGGTGGGTCTGTTTTTATATTAGTAGCTTGCTGTTTTAGATTCTGTAGCTTTGTAACATATTTTCATGTCAGTTAATATGGTGTCTTCTGCTTTGTTGTTTTTGCTAAAGATGAAGTTGGATAGTTGCATATTTTGTTCTACACACATTATAATAGTGGGGTTTTTTTTGTACGATGAAAAATGTCATTGGGATTCTGATAGGCATTACATTGAATCATTGAATTTGGAAATAGCTTTGGGCAATATGGTTAGCCTAGCCATACTGATTCTTCCAAGCCACGTTTTCCCATTTTGTTTGTGTCTTTCTCAATATCTTTCTTTAAAAAACAAAGTGTTATTTGAAGGATAGATGGATAGAGAGAGAGGGAGAGAGGAGGAGAATGGGGAGAGATCTGTACCCAGCCGCCCTAGCTGCCCACAAGAGGGATAGGAAGTGGGGTAGCTGAGATCTGAACCGACACTCTGATCGGAGGTGCTGGCACTGAAAGCAAAGGCACTATCGACTGGGTTCACGAGGCCGCTTTCCTCCACAACTTCTTTCATCTGTGATTTATAGTTTCCATTATCCGGATTTCTTTTTACTTGTTTGGTTAAATTCATTCCAAAATATGTTGTGCAGCTATTGGAAGTGGGATTGCTTTCTTGATATTTTTTACATATAATTCACTATTAGTACAAAGCAATACCGTTGGGTTTTGTACGCTGACTTTACATTCTGCTGCTTTGAGGGGTTTTTAAATAAATTCCAACAGCTTTCGGATGGAACCTGAGGTTTTCTATGTATGTAAGATGATGTTACCCAAACAGGGACAGTTTGGCTTTTCATTTTTGGTTTGCAGGTGCTTTACTTCTTTTTCTTGCTGCATGCTCTAGTCACGACTTCCAGTACTATACTGAATAAAAGTGCTGGAAATGAGCACCCTTGTCTTGTTCCAGATCTTAAAGAGAAAGCCTTGCACTTTTTCCTGTTCAGGGTCATCTTACTACTGGTTTGTTACATATGGCCTTCAGTGTCTTTAGGTGTATTCTTTCCACACCTAATTTACTAAGAGATATTATCATGCAGGAATGCCAGCATTCACCAACTTATCTTTTCTAAGCGTACTGAGATGATCATGTGGGTTTTGTCCTTCATCCTTATGATGTGGCATGTCACATTTAATTTATATACATTGAACTAACTTTGCCACTTTGAAATAACCCCACTTTCTCATGATGAAGGGTCATTTTATTTAATTTTTTTAAAGATTTATCTATTTTTATTACAAAGTCAGATATACAGAGAGGAGAGACAGAGAGGAAGATCTTCCATCTGCTGATTCACTCCCCAAGTGAGCGCAGCAGCCGGTGCTGTGCCTATCCAAAGCCAGGAGCCAGGAACCTCCTCCAGGTCTCCCATGCAGGTGCAGGGTCCCAAATCTTTGAGCCATCCTTGACTGCTTTCCCAGGCCACGAGCAGGGAGCTGGATGGGAAGTGGAGCTGCCAGGATTAGAACTGGCGCCCATATGGGATCCCGGCGTGTTCAAGACGAGGACTTTAGCTGCTAAGCCACACCTCAGGGCCGGAAGGGTCATTTTAATGTGATGTTGGATTTAATATGCTAGTATTCTCCTGAGGTTTTTATGCCTAAGTTTCCATCTAACTTCATGAAGGATATTGGACTGTAACTTTCCTTCTCTCATTTTCTTTTCTTTCTTTCTTTCTTTCTTTTTCTTTTCTTTTCTTTCTTTCTCTTTCTTTCTTTCTTTTTCTTTTCTTTTCTTTCTTTCTCTTTCTTTCTTTCTTTCTTTCTTTCTTTCTTTCTTTCTTTCTTTCTTTCTTTCTTTGGTTGTATCTTTGATTGTATCTTTGTTGGACTTTGATATCAAAGCAATGCTGGCCTCTGAAGTTGACATTGTAGTATAGCAGCTCAATTCAGCGCATGTGATGCCAGCATGGCATATGATTACCTGTTCACGACATGCCTGTTCCACTTCTAACCTAGCTTCTTGCTTATGTTCTGGGAAAGAAATTTACTGAATTGGGTCCCTGACATTCTGTGGGGGAGACCTAGATGAAAGTCCTGAGTCCAGGATGGTCCTGCTCCAGCCTTTGCAGCCATCTGGCGGGCGGGAGGGGGAGGGGGAGCCAATAAATGGAAGATTGATTCATTTTCTCTGTTTCTTTCTCTCCATAACTCTGACTTTCAAATATTTATTTGTTATTTGAATGGTAGATTTACAGAAGAGAGAGAAGGTGGCGGGGGGGGGGGTGTGAGGTGAAGTGGAGTGGAGAGGAGAGATTTTTCTAGCTACGGGCTTACTCCCCAAATGGCTTCAAGAGCTGGAGGTGAGCCGATGTGAAGCTAGAAGCCAGAAGCTTCCTCTGACTGTGTCATGTGAGTGCAGGGGCCCAGGGCCATCCTCTGCTTCACCAGGTCTTAAGCAGCAGAGTTGGGTAAGAAGTGGAGCAGCTGGGACACAAACCAGCACACACATAGGTGTTGGCAGCACAGCTGGGGGATTAGTCTGCTAAGTCACTGCACGAGCCCTAAATAAATCTTTTTAAAACAAAGGTAGTAGTCTACATAGAACGAATTTGTAAGAATTTGCATTTGCTATTTTTTTTTTCAATCATTAAAGAAGACCAATATAAGCTCTCCTGTAAATGTTTGTTAGAATCCATCGGTGAGGCATCCAGGTCCTGGGGTTTTCTTTCCTCTTACTTCTCAGTATTGGTCTGTTTAAGCACTCTGTTTTTTCATGATTCAATCCAGGACTTGTGTGTGTGTGTGTAGACAAGAATCTGTCCATTTCTTCGAGGTTGCGAAGTGGGTAGACATGTAGTTGCTATAATCCCAGACTGTGCTAGGAAGGAGCTGTTGATGCTATTGCCGCGCCAAGAGTAATGTCTCCATCTTCATCTCTCTTTCCATGTATCTGAAATCTCTTTTTTTTTCTTGCTTAGTCCAGTAAGGGTTTGTTAGTTTCATTTTATATTCTTTTATTCTCTATGTTACTAATTTATGTACTGGATTCTGTTACTTCACTCTTACCATTTTGGGTTTCATCGGATCTTATTTTTCCAGTTCCTTGTGGTGCACCAACTTGTTTTATGTGAGCTTGCTTTGCTGATCAGGTATTGCTTGCTACAGACGTGGGTGCAGGGTCCCAAGGCTTTGGGCCGTCCTCGACTGCTTTCCCAGGCCACAGGCAGGGAGCTGGATGGGAAATGGGGCTGCTGGAATTAGAACCAGCACACACGTGGGAACCCAGCACATGCAAAACGAGGACTTTAGCCACTAGGCTACTGTGCTGGGCCCCATTTTTACTTATTTTAATGAGTTTTTGACATTTCCTTGATTTATTCCTTAATCCTTCAGATGTTCAGGAATAATTTGTTTTATTCCTGTGTATTTCTGTATATTCTCTGTGCTGTTAGGAGTATGTGAGACAGCATTAGACTCAGCCAGCTCGGCTGTTGCTCACAGCTTCAGGTGCTGTAGCAGTGCACCCGTCTCAGCTGGGCCACAGCTGAGCTGACTTCCTGCTAATGTTCCTGGGATGGTGGCAGAGAACACCCCAAGTATTTGGACTCCTGTCAGTACTGTAGGAGACCTGAGTGAAGTTCCAGGCTCCTAGCTTCAACCTGGCCTAATCTTGGCTTTCGTGGTCATTTGGGAGTGAAATTTTCTGTCTTCTTTTATCATTCTGCTTTTCAAATAAATCAGTCTTCAACAGAGAGTAGAAAGTGTATCCAAAAGCAGTTGGTTGAAAAGTTCTGTGGGCACCTGACAGCGCAAGTTCATCTGGGATAAAATGTAATCCTGTTCACAGGTGAGATTTTGTCTTTCTCATTCAACTATAGTAACACTTTCATTCACTTTTTCCTAAGAGTATCAGGTCATGTTTAGTATGTAGGAAACTTAAAGTTCACTTATTGTGGACTAAAATCACATCTCTAGCAGCACTTGGGTTTGTGTTTGGCTATTGCAGGCGGTAGCTTCGTCCCTATTGCAGAGATCATTACATCACAGATATTTGAACAAATGACATACAACCCCAGTGTTGACCTTTCTCATTCAGGACACTACTGAGGATGACGATAACTCACAATGTCGTGCTGGATCCAGAGGCTGCAGTCTCATGCTACCCTGCTTGTGTGCTTGCCTGAGTCTTGCACAGCATCTGTAACAGAAATTCCATTAGTTCCATTCACTCACAATGGAAGAAGTATTGGCAGGAGTTTCTGGCACTGGTTCGGAAAGGCTCATGTTGGAAATCATGCTTGTTCATTTCATCTGACAATTTAGTCATATTGAATAAAAGATAACAAATGCATAACGTAGCGTACTTTATAATTTAAAGAGAGATTATCAAGAGGATGGGACATTCATTTGCAAAACATCTTTAAAACAGAAGAAATCTTTGCTCATTTGGAGCACATTTGCATTTTTGTAAGATTTATTTGTTTTTATTGAAAAGGCTGATATACAGACAGAAGAAGAGACAGAAAGGAAGATCTTTTGTCCAATGGTTCACTCCCCAAGTGGCCACAATGGCTGGGGCTGAACCGATCTGAAGCCAGGAGCCAGGAGCTTCTTCCGTATATCCCATTGGGACGTCCTTGACTGCTTTCCCAGGTCACAGGCAGGGAGCTGGATGGGAAGCAGGGCTGCTGGGACACAAGCCGGTGCGCATATGGGATCCCATGCATGCAAGCTGAGGATTTTAGCCACTAGGCTACTGCATCAGGCCTGCATATTTGCATTTATTATAAACCTTTTACATGAGTGTGGTAGAGGCTAAAGGGATCTCATTCAGTGTGTTTGGAAAGATTTATTGGTGTTCATTTAGGAAGGAGATGTACAGAGAGGAGGAGAAACAGAGAAAGATCTTTCATCTGCTGGTTTACTCTCCAAGTGGTTTGTAATTGCCAGAGCTGGGCAGATCCCAAGACAGGAACCAGGAGCCAGGAGTTTCTTCCAGGGTTTTCCGTGTGGGTGCAGGGTCCCAGATGCTGAGCCATTGCCTGTACCTTCCCAGGGTGTAAGCAGGGAGCTGGATGGGAAGTGGAGCAGCCAGGTCATGACCCAGCACCCACATGTGATATTGGCGGTTTTATTAGAGTATTTCCAATCCAAGATATTTTGGAATTAATTTTCTGTAAAAAGTAGTTTTATAGAGATATTGATATCACACTCCTGGGTCTCTGTGTCTTCAAATGTGTATCCTCATGCCACTTGAAATAAAAAGCTGTTTGATTAAAGAGTAAAGAACTGAAGTTCGGGGGCCACTGTTGTGGTGCGGTAGGCTAGCCCCCCTTTGAGACACCAGGATCCCGTGTGAAGTGGCCAGGTAAGCTGCGGCTGCTCCGCTTCTCCGGCTTCATTTTAATGCTCCTTCCATGGCAGCAGATAAGGACCCCGATATTTGGGAGCTTTCTCTGTCTCCTTTCTTTTCTCTCTGTCCTCTCTGCCTTTCAAACAAATAAGTAAGTCTTTAAAAACAAGTGCTGAAACCTAAATCATGTAGATAAGTCCCATCACTATAGTCATCGAAATTAGAACAAAGACAGCAGATTTCTGTAGCAAATGCAGTTTTCTTAAGAAACCAAGTGTTTGCTTATCATTACATGCCAAATCCACTTTTTGTCTTCATTTTAAGGCTACTGCATTAACTAGCAAACTTGTAACCTAAAGGAAATTATAAAGCAATTTATAATTAATCTTTTTATTTCGTTTTCCAGGCTCGCAGCATGTTCATACCCAAGCCTAGTAATTCAGAATTTTCCACTGGTTTCCAGCTTAGGATTAATTCAATCCTCATGCTTTCACTTTTCATATTACTTTATTGCAGACTGAGAGCAAGTACACACCTAATAACTAATTAGTAAAGACTTGCTGAGAGATGACAGAGGCTGGATGAAGGGTTTAATGAATTATTAGTACATTGAATTGTTAAATGATGACAACCATATTACTCTTAGTGTAGTTCTTTCTAAACTCTGCTTTTCTATTTACAAGCATTCTGTTGGTGACTTTGAGTGCATTGATTTACAAAGATAATCAGAGATAATAGTCTGAACTATTTACAGACAATAAGATTTCCTAAACAAATATTCCAGCTTTATATACAGTTCTATTCATAAGTTCAACAAAATATTACATTGGTTTGGTAAAGATGTTACCTTAATTCACTTCCTGATAACTCATGCATATTTGAATGTAATTTTTTCTAGTGGTGCTCGCCTTTATAAGCAAGGCAAAAAACTGATCATAACAAAACTCGTTTTCAACCAAAAGTTTTGTTTCTTCAGTGTTTGCCATGCTTAGCTTGGCTTCCTTTACCTGTTTATGATGGATAAAACCAAAATTAGAGGAAATAACAGTCTTATTAGAGACCATCTGATATTTATATTGTTTTCACTTTTAAATTTTGTATATAATTTGTACTGGAGTCACATTTTATTTATTGCCAGTGGTTCAAGCAAAGATCATTCATGGGGTGCTCATTCCTGTGGGTCCTCAAACCACTTCTGTGCATGATTCTGAAGGTGGAATTACAAGGATTTTTGACTGCACTAATTGAGGTGATCTGTGTCATTGGTCTAGAGAAAGGAGAAAAAAACGCATATATGTATATGCTATATATATATCATATATGTGTAAGATATATATACATCTTTCCTATTTCTACCATATTTGCTTCCTGCGAGAACAGAAAAGCCATGGATTTGATCACTGTCAAGAATTCTAATGTTTTGGGTTAAAAAAAATGAATTGATAACACTTGCATTTATTATCTGTTAAGAAAATGTGATTTAAAATTATGTCCTTGTGTGACAGGAAGACATTCAACAGGTACTTAAAATAATAGTCCCAGATCTAGGGAATAACCAAATAACCAAATGTATTATTAGAGATGGGAGGATGGGCCGGAAAGGGTACAAGGTCTAGCTGGGAATCCTTATGTGCCCCAACATTTGCGTTTAGAAGAATCCGGGGCTGAGGTTGCAGCCGAGCGCTACAAAACAAGGAACATTGTGCACCGTGGGGAAAAGAAAGGAAGAGTATGGCCAACTGAGGCAAATACTGAAACACAGGGAAAAATAGTGGGAGCTCCAAAGAGTCATGGGAAATGTGCTATGATGAACACATGCATGAGTTTCAAATACCTTTTGTATCAAAATAAGTGTAACTTCTAGTTTCACTTTTCCATGAAAATAGTTTGAGAAGCTTGGGCCACCTATTGTTCCCCAAGCTATAGTTCCTGCACTCTCAGTGCTGCTGGTGATGGAACATTGAGGCTCAAACAAGGTTGACTATCTCCCGGAGAGTCTGCAGCATGTTGGCAGTAGCCAAGGCTAGGTCACTAGAGTGGTGTAGTTGAGTCCAGACTGAAACGTGTTAGAAGTTCCAACCCCAGGGTCACCTATGAGTCATTCTGTTTGTATCTGAGAACCTGTGTGGCTGCAGGGTAATAAGAAATGACTCAACAGAGCTGATATCTTAGCTCCTTCCAGGAGAATCGTCAGCCTCTGGAATATGGGAGTAAATTTCCCAACCAGACACTTAATCCAATGCACACCTTAGCTTTCAGAAGGTCTGATTGTGGTGACCCCACTACTGAACTGAAGCACCCTGAATTCACCTTTTACATAAAATTTCTGCATTATTTTCAGGCTATTCTTCGAAGGAAACTCAAATTAATGTTGATGGGTAGGTGAAGGATGATTTAGAATTTCATGAGCTTGTCTCATTCATTTGATTGTTTTAAGATGGAGGAGTTATAAAGATGCATACTTTCTAAGCAGAACCATAAAAGGTGAAGAAAAGAATATATTGCAAGTGAGAGAAATACACTCAATCAAGAGAGTTATATCAGAGGTAGACAATGGTGAAATACACTATGCTGTATTCTTGACTTAAATGAGATGAACACAGTCTCTCTCAGACACAGCATATAGAAACACAACACTCTCACAATTACAAACACACACTCACACACTCCTACATAGATTCACACACACATACAGTCACATACACAGTTATATATACTCACACATACAATGTTGTATCCTCATACACACGCACACACAGTTCCATATACAAGCACATACACACACATACTTATTTCTCAGACACATGTACAATCCCTCACACTCCCATAGTTCCATACACACACAAAAAGACATGTAGATAAATGTTTTTGGTATGCTTTGTGGTGGAACTTTTCTGATGGCTGATAAAGTCCATTATTTATTCAGTGTATCTCTATTGAGTACTGACTGTATGAAGGATGCTACCCTGAACACTTGAGCTGAGGAGCAAGGCAGCCAACACTTTCTTTGGAGAACTTGCAGTGTTCAGGCGGAAGCAGTTGGCTGATTATTCAACTTACTGTCTAGAGTGATTTGCTACCAGAACACATGCCCAGGAATGTAGTCTGTTGTGCTAAGCAGAATTACTCCATCAAGAAGAAGCGATGTGAAGGTAGACAACTGTAGACATGGAGGATCTTAAGTGGAAGGTGATATAGAAAACATCTTCCTAGACAGATCAAGGTGAGAATAATGCAGAGTAGAAGGTGGTTACTGTACCTGGGTCATAGAAATGAACACTTACTACTGCAAATGACATGGAGAGCTGACGCATGGTTCGGGATGGGGTGATCAGATGTACAGCTGCAGAGGGTTACCCGTTGGTACTTCAAGGACTGGAATAGTCAATGTCAACTCAAAGCAGACAGAACAGGGCAGAACATTACTCGTAACAAATGTTTGTATCAATCAATTATTTGTATCATACAACACACATGTAGTGAAAGTCAAATTTTAGAAGAAATGCTTGATGACCCAATGTTTCCTTTTCTTTGTTGTTTTGGTCTGTACTTTTCTATTTTCCTGATTCTGAAACTGGTTCATGTGGTGCATAATAGGACACATCATGAAGAGTAAGAAACAGTTTACGTGGTGAAACTACAATAAATCTTTGGATTCAGCTAGTTCCAGGATAATTAAAATTCAGACAAATAAACATATTATTTTTATCTGAGATATACTTGACAGGCCATGGAATGACATTAATTTAGAGAAGAGAAAGGCCACTGGATACTTGCACAAAGGGAAGATGTGTAATTTGGTAAGACAGGATGCATTCATGAATGGACATGTTCCAAACACCAAGGACATGACTTTATTGTGCCCACTGGGCATTGGACATGTTACAAGAGGTCTTAACGACACATACTGGAGAGGCAGCTGAACATGTGAACATGAAACTACAGGACCAGCAGGAGTGTCAACTTGTGAATTTCTAGGCTGCTAGAGTCACTGACGCAATGGAGCTGGTGAAAGAATCCAGACAAATAGTCCAGTGTGAGAGAAGGTCTGTAACTGCTCATTTAGCCTCTTAGCATTGTGGGTTTTGCAGAGACGATTAAGATGACTTTAACAAGGGCAGAACAAGTGAACAGAAGTCAAGTTTTTCTTTTCTTTCAATTTTCACCATTGAAATATGCTTTGACTAAATATTGTATTTGTCCTTTTTATTTATATGTAGGAATCACAGGAGAAATGTAATTTGAGAGGGCTTATAATTTACTTAATATCCTAGAATGCGTGAAGAGGAACAGCAATTAAAATAACACAGTGAACTGAAAGTAACTTTTGTAGACATTTTGAAATCAATTGATTGAAGCAAAATCTTAATAATTTTGATCCTTATTGCATATCACAAATATTCAGAGAGCTGACAGATCTTGATGTCTGTTAGGCTCTTACCTGACTTGGTTTGGACGTTGGCAGACATCTGGTTGAAAGGCAAGAAGGAACTAAATCAGAATTTTCTGAAGTGTCTGGAAAGTGCAACTGGAAACCAAAAATCCGGGCTTTTCTTACACTGCACAAGGAAAGCAAGCACTCTGGAATGTGGATTATTTCACATGGCATTCACCAGCTCTTGGTACCAAACAGTCTACCATCTCTCAATGTTTTAATCAGTCTGTCCATGAACTTCTTAAAAAAAAAAACTCCTGTTACCTGATCCTTTAAAGTGATGGGACCCTGAAAAGATGGCTTGCATTTTATTGCATAGGAAGATTGCTTATCTATCCCAGGAGCCATTGACTGCAGACATGTTGCTGTTCAAGCAGTGGAAGTTAATGATTTAATCTTTATTAATAGGAGAAAAGATTCCATTTGTTTAATATGCAGGTTATTTGTGATGCTAAATGCAATATAATTGATGTAATTTAAAAGTGCCAGGGAAAATGTCATGATTAATTCATCTGTAAACAATCTGACATCTTTCACTTTATCGAAGCAGGCAGTTTTGTTTTTACTTGCTGAGATATGGGTAAGATCATTTATGGCAATGATTATCATTTAAAAATACAATGCAGTATGAAAGATGAGTGTCCTAGAGGGCGTTTTGTATTTGTTGTAAGGTCTTAAGAGCTGTAATTGGGAGTGACTCATTGTCTCTGTGTGAAAGCCGCAGGAGGACATGATAACTAGCTCTGTGTCTTTGGGATGAACAAAGCTTTAGAATTCCAAGAGGTTTCAGGGGTCAATTTCTTGATCTTCACTGCCCAGATGCATCATTTACTCATTGAACCATTTATTTGTCCATTCAATAAATATCATGTACTGCTTTGGAAGAAATTGGGATTTGTGTGTGTGTGTGTGTGTGTGTGTGTGTGTGTGTGTGTGTGTTTTACTCATCAAAGAGTATCTAAAGCACCAAAGGAGGTAGTTTGAGAGGGATGTGTAAAATGCACACTATGGAAGCATTGAAAAGGTACATTTGACCAAGGCTTAGGGGATAAAGTACTCAAAAACAGTTGGGGAACTTACATCTGGAATTTGCATATTATGTAGGAATGAAGCCGGAAGAGATGACGCACAAATCAAGAGATTTAAAAGAAAGCTAAACAGAAAAAACCTGTGATGTATATGTGTTAGTCAGCTTTTCATTACCACAGCGAAGTAAGTTGAGCTGCTGATGAATGAGGGAGGTTTGTTTGGCTCAGAGTTTTAGAGATCCGCCATCCGAGGTCAAACTGGCCCATTGGCCTGGCTGTCTGCGAAGGGAACCACCCCGATAGGTGTGACCTCAAATAATCAACATATTTGTGAAAATTTCAACCGTCCTGAGACCTGATCTGTGACTCTGGGCATCAAACATCCGCAAGAGTTACAGAGGCAAACCTGTGAAAACCACAGCAACTGCACTTGTAGTGTTATTAGAGCACTATACATGGCAAGACTTGAGTAATAGGGCTATCAGGGCCTATCATAAAATCTAGATTATAGTCTGTGTATTGTGAAGAAGCAAGAAAGTAGTTAGATTATCTTGGGGGTTGAGAATACGCTTCTACAGGCATAGAGCTGATTTAGATCCTGTTGATGTAATACAGCAGAAAATATAATAAATGTATGATGACGGTTGGACTATGGATGTGATGTGACAGTGAACAGAAAAACCCAGCCTGAATTTGCAGTTAGAAGGGTAGTGGTCAAAGGAAGGGCAATCATGGGAATTTCAACACACAAAGAAGCAAAGGTCTACCAAAAGGCACAGAACAAAAGAACCAGTAAGGATTCTGAAACATAAATGTTGAGAAAAATGATTGAAAATTTGGAGTGTTACTACAAAACCTAAGAAGTAAGTGATTAACACAATAGCCTAATAATTGAGACAGCTTCGATTTTTCTGCTTTGGAGACCGTGAAAGAACAGTTTCAGAATTCAAAGGTAAACCATGCGTTTCAGCAGGTGTAGTGGTGGGTGAGCAGGAAGCTTGTGAGCTACACGTGGTACCTTGATAATCGTGTCTCTCACTCTTTCATATCTCATTATGAGATAATCTGTTCTTGCTTAATAATAACTGAAGAGGTTCTTTAATTCTGAACTTCAGAAGCTTCAGAACAATGGTTAGTAATGAAAACAATGGAACTCTTGTTGTCATTCAGTGAATTCTGATTTTCATTAATAATAATCAGGTCTTAAAATAATACACAGGTACTTTGATACTAACATGTGTTTACTAGAATATTTGGTCCTGAGTTTTGAAATGAATCACCATCACAAATGAGAAATCTAGGATTAGAGGAGAACACAAACATTTTGGAATAAGTATTTAGAAAAATAAGACTGTGTGACCACAATTCAACTAGAGATTAGTAAAAATGCATGTTAATCAGCCTTAATACCTGAGTCTGAGTAGCATATGCTGGCACTAGACCAACTTGTGTGAGTTTCTGATTTAGCTTTTGCTGGCAACAGTCAGTGGAGCCAAAGGAGGAATATGTGTGTGCAGGTGTGTGTATGTGTCAAGGGTTAGGGGTGCTTAAGGGAAAGATAGTAATACAGATGAGCAAAAGAGCAAGTGGAATTTTAGCACTATATATTTACATAATTTGTACCACTCAGTAATAATCCAGATAAATTGCCTGGACCAGATGGTTGGCTTATCCAGCCATTCTGTGTGCCTTTTTGTATGCAAATGAAATGCCTACATATCAAGAGAGCTTTGGGAAGAATCCAAAATGAAGCAGACAATTTGGCTTAAAAGCTGGTAAATTTAGAGAGGTAGAGAGGAAATATTGGAGGTTGATAATATTGTTGCCTAATGTCGCAGTAATTTAATTTCAATAGATGGACCTGGAATCCCTGCTTTCCTAATTGTTCTCTAATGGTTGTGTTTTGGGATATTCTTTCACATACACAGGATGCAGAATAGTCCAATAAGACTGCAGCTTCCTTCCATTTTTGATTTATTCAAGCCATATAAATTTTTCATTTAATCCAGACTCATCAGTGGGAGGAGATTAAAGAGATCCTCAGCAATTAGAAAGCTAAAAATTCTCACAACAGCCTCAAGGAAATGTCTAGGGATGTGGATACAACTTCCCCGGTAGGACTGAGGCCTGCAGGGCAGGACCAAGGAAGGCCTAGCTGTTAATCTGGAGCTGCTCTTCAATGTTCCTCCTGACCAGTTAGGGATGGGAAAGTATGTGTGAGTCACTTAGGGATTAGGAGCTGCAGCAACACTTGAAAGAGGAGTGCTTTTTAGTTTCACTTAGGGAGCCATCCAGAGGGAAAGGAGATTGGGGGCCAACAAACCCAGGCCGGAGTGTTTCCAGATGATGACGCTTATGCAGAGTGAAGTCTGAGGGTGCAGTTGTTTTTCATATTAGGAGAGAGCAAGACCTACGGAACATATTGGGTATCTGGAGTAGGCAGAACTAAGTTACAGCAATTTTAGGCTCCATGGTTTATGTAGGAAGCTGTATGTTTTGATGTTTTGTGCTTGTTTTGATATCTTGGATGCCGGACAGAGCTTTTATGAAGGTGATCAGGAGACTTCAATGGGAACGGAGTCTGCAGAGGAAATCATATATTCAGAGACTACTCTGCTGAGGAGGATGATGAGCTAGAAAAAGTGTCATCAGGTGATTATCACAGCAACCATCTGGGTATTCCAAGGCCAAAGGCCTGGCTTTGCAGAAATGGCAAAAATACATTCTGCAAACTACTCCCTAGAAACTAGCAGCACATTATGGCTCATATGAATAAATCAGTACTTAAATATATTCGTGATGTACTTAATTCTGCAATATGAAGGTTTGAGACGAAAATCAGTATTTCAACATGTTGGTATTGTCAAGAATCTTTTAATGAAGCTTCCTCCTTTCATAGGTGTTTTGTCTAGGATCACCAGACAGTGGTTTTTGAACCAACCAATGCAGGACTCTGGCTTGGGAGTATCCAGACAAAGCACAGGTTTTCCGGACCGGTCGTTCTAAAGGGAATGCATTGATGTTTGTTGCATGTCATGTGTGGGTGTGTGGTTGAGAAACATGCCCCATTTGTTCGCTTCAGCAGAATTGAAGTGTTAGTGAGCTGCCAGCCTGCTGGCTTCTGCAGGTGTCTCACTAGTGTACCTTTGGCATCAAGTAAACTGGTATTGGACTAATTAATTTCTTTTATGGAAATGGAATGCCACATGTAACCAGAGACCATACGTTCGTTCTGATTTCATGAATCATAGATTAAAATGTGCCTTAGGAATCAGTACATGCTCTCTGAATATTTTTAAGTAGATGAATAGGCCAAGTGATTACATATACTGTTATCAACCATGCAAAGCTACCATGTCCTCCATCCTTACAGAAAATTTTAGTAAATATTTTTCAGGAAGAAGAAATCAGGGAAACATGTAGAGGGTCGTTAAGTGAAAATCCTAGCCAAGACTAGAGTGAGACGGAGGATTGAGGTGGTCAGAGTCTGTGCTATGGTTTCCAAACAGGACAGAGAACCCTGCACTGGAAACAAACTGCGTCTCCAAAGATGGAACAACAATAGCAAACCTCTTGCCTCTGCACTGCGAATTTGCTTTGCCGTCACACTACATTCTCAGGAATACGTTCTGCTGAATTTGTTAGATAAGCCGCATGGGCTCATCTTCAAACCCATAGTAATAAATGTGATTCAGTTCCTCAGTAGATTTACAAAATTCCCTAACTGGACTGCCATTCATTCCTTATAAGAAATGTGTATAGACACTCTGTGAAAAAGAGACTTTCTTAAAACTCAAATTCCTGGGTGGATTGCATTATTACTTCATAAGAGAATAATTTCTATCAGCTTTCTTTTCCCAGGAGTCCTTCTAATTCCTTTCGCTATGTATCCTACAATGACAATTTTTTCCAAGTACCTTAAAAGTCATTCATGTTTTTAAGCTCTTTTTGATTTATTAGTCCTGACCCCATTTTATTCTGGCCTCATATTCTCTTATTCTACTCTTATTCTATCTTGTAAACTCTCAAAATCCCTATAAGAATTGTACTTGCACTAAAGGTTATCATAGCTTTATTTCTTCGTTGTTTTGCACCAAACAGTTTTTCCATGAGTCTTAGTTGGAATAGTATCAAATAGTGGAGGGCATTGTATTTCCTCAAAAGCAAAGTTTCTAACTGATTAATTCTTCTTATCATATGAAATACCAATTCATTATGCTCTTGGGGCATTTTGAATTAAGGCTTGGGATACTTTTCCAGTATCTGAAGTGTAGCACTTCTTGGTCTAATTAATTAACCCTCTCACCTGCTGAGTGTGCCACTGAAGTCTTGCATTCTTTTACTCCAGGCTGGCCCTAATTTCCCTCCTCATAAGCTTGAGGTTTGCATCTTTTTACAAGTGTGGTCAAATTAGGATTGATAAAATAAATGTCAAGAGAATGAGAGACTCTTCTAAGTTGAATGTTATAACAGGTAAGCTGTTAACCTTTTAGGAAGTTGTGGAGACTGGGAGGTTCTGAGAAGTAAAGGAAATGGAAGGAGTAAAACGAACCACATCTGTCACCATCTCTGGTTTATATTTGTTAGGCAGGCTTTCTGGAAACGCCCAGGCTTGTGTATGGGGCCATAGGCTGGCGTTGCCTCGGAAGACGGCACTGCGACCACTTCAGGATGTTCAGATCAGGAGAAGCTCTGGGGTTCAGACTGGCTGCAGAAAGGGCTGATGTGTAGCATCCTGGAGTCTCTCTTCCATTGGTACATTCCTGATTCTAAAGATAAATGTGCAGGAGATGGAGGGAAATGATCACTAGTTGGTCCTGTTTGTCTTCAGCTGGGTGGTCTTGACCTGGGGCACCACGGGAGATGCACCAAGGTCTTCAAGTGAAAGTGTGATTGAGTCCCCTGAGCCACTGGTTCTTGCCAGGTCCCAACCAAGGGAGGGGAGAGCATGCTGTGAATGAGAGCCTTCTCAAGCTAAGTCATTGCTGACATGTTGGCATTCAACAGGAGGACAAGGGAGGTTCAAGTCGTGAGATAATGCTGTGTAGATACCAGAATGACTCCTATACACAACATACAGTCATTCTCACTGCATGGGAGGAGCAGGGAGAACGCAGAAATCTTGAACATATCACCAGTAAGTGCTCGAAATGTTTTAAATCAAGTAAGTCTGCTTAGTTTTGTTTTTAATGCAAATGAAGCAAATCTAACTTCTTAGAAGTGAGCATGTAGAAGTATCTTGAAGAAGATGGATCCATTACACCCTAGGAACAGTCTGATTGATTTCTTTGCACATTTAAGTTTGTGTGTGAGTAAATGCGCTGCTTGGCTGCAAACATCGAGCCAGAGTAGACAAAATATGCAACTACTGTGGGCACTAATTCACATTGTCGTTTGGAAAAACAAAGGAGTCCTTGTATGTGGTTAGATTTATTGCATTCAACCTTAAGAAAGCAGAAAGCACAAATAATTCTTTAGGTCCTTGCAAGCTGTGAGCGCCACAATGTGTGTGTAGTGTGTCCTTTCTCCACGGAGGACACCAACGTGCATTGCTTTAATTTACTTTTATGATAGAATTAAACTGATGTATTGAGCTGCCTTCTTTCAGCCACACTTGTGACCAGAGCCATCAGTTCTGAAGACAGCAACCAAATCAAGGAATGGTGAAATCATAGCTGTGAAATCAGATGTGGAAATCCGGGCTATGGTGCCTGAGCCTGCCATTGCGAGCTACCCAGCAGATGCTCAGCCAGCTACACACACACACATTTCTCAGAGCCAGTTCCCTGCTCCCCATCACTTCTGTCTGCCGTAACCATAGGGCCCTACTGGACCACGAGCTGCAACTAAGGGGATGTGAAATACTATCTGTTTTTTTTTTTTTCTGGACTTATCTTAAAATATTCATGATTTGCAACTGTTCTTGACTCTCCCAACCTGGCTATTCTGCCCTAACTTCTGGGGTCTGTCTTTATGTCAGCCAGCAAATTCTCCGTATGCCTGATAAGTATAATCCCAGGGTTAATGTCTAAAGAAGTCAGGTCCAACTCTTTCCAGTGTACTATGATCAGAGTTAGTTCTGGCCTGACTCTGACTTCAGATGAAGGCACTGCTCCATTTGTTCTTTCAGACCAGAACGGTCCCTCAGCCACGTTTCCACCTGGGGTAGGCTTTGAAGATGCAGCTTGGGTAGTTCACAAAGTAGATGGCTCCCACTCAACATTCAGAGCTCTTATTCCTGTCACTCTTTCCCCTGAATATTTCTCTTTCATGGGCCTTCACAATTTTTTAAAAATTTATTCATATAACTTTCTAGTTATTCCTTTTTTTGTGTCAACTGATTATTTCTGTGGATTATCAGCTTGCTTTTTTAAAAGCTTGTAGGCATCATGAGCATTGTGGGACAACATTTTATAATTGCAAGGTGATACTAGGAAATTAATTTACTTGGTGACACAGCTTTTCTTTATTGTTTTGCTCTGAGAATTATCGAAGATGCATGTTAATTTCTTATTCAAAGGGAATGTGATGACTTCAGCGCTTGGATAGCTGTGAAATGCCGTGGTTTTACATGTCAGATGGGCAGAAACGGAGAGGCACGGATTCTGAATGTTCAGAACTTTCCGTTTCTTAGCTGAACCAGGCAGAGAGCATAAGTCAATTTCATTCCTCGCTTGGGAAAGCTAATATCACTTCCTGGGTATCCACTTTTGTGGTACTCAGTAGAATAAATAATAAGAAAGTGACTCTATTTGTAAAGGAGAATGGTCCAGAAAACCTTGGATAGAAATTTCAAATAACATGGTAGTTACAAGCTGTGTGACTTATTTGTCAAGGAATGAATAAAACTGTGAGAGGTGATAGCAGAAAACTAGACAAAACTGTATAATTCTGCAATAGGAATACACCTGGAGATGCTAAGAAATGAATTTGAAACCTATTTCATTGCTTGAATGGAGTCTGTGTGCTGAATGGTAAGAGGACACATTGTGGATTTTCTATCTGAATGATCTTTTGTAATTTAAACCGCAGGAACATCATGTGAAACTGCCCAGTGCAGATGATGCTGAGCTCCTTGTGCGTCCCGAAGCAGGTCATGCACTTGGAATTAGTGAAGTAATTGATAAATGTAAGAATTCAGCATGACGCCCAGTTTGATTTTCAGATGTTGAATGAAAGCATTGGGATGTGCTACTCGCCTTGGCTGGCCTTCCTTCTTGCACCGCTGTGCAGTTGCAGAGATATAATTATTTTCTATCAAATTAAATAACTTCTTGATGATGTTCTCTGAGCGATTCTCTTTTCTGACAAAGTCACTTTGTGAATGGCCACTTTAGATGTGACCATTTGGTCATGTCCCAAGTGCTGTGGACAGTTGATTTCTTTTCCAATTTATCTGGAGTAACAGTTTTATATTTGATTGCTATTGTAAACATCTGGATTTCTGTATCTGAACAAGATGCAGTAAGTTTGTAATAGGTAAAGGCACCTGAAGATTATAACAACTTGGAAAGGGACAAAGGTCATTTCTTCGCATTATAACTTTCCAAACTATTTCCTTCATTTGACAAATGCAAATAGGAAAACCTGTCTTCTTATTTATGTTACCTCTCTAGTCTATAAGTATATCAGAATGGTAGTATTTGCTCTCTCTTTTACACACACATAGACACACACATACCACTTTTTGAGCACTTGGGAAACCACAGCAGTCATAAAAATTACAGAGGAAGAAGTGTAATATACCATTAAAGGCATTGCTGACGTCAGCATTTCAACTCAGAGTGCTGGTGCAAAGCCCTGGTGCTTGTCTTCTAAACCAGCCTTAGCAAATGCTCCTGAGAAAGCAATGCAAGCTGGCCAAAGCTTTTGGCCCCTGTCCCCCACTCTGGAAGTCCAGATGGAGTTGCAGGATCCTGTGTTTGGCCCAGCTCAGCTCTGGCTATTAGGGTGATTGCCATTGTAACTTAGTAGATAATCTTTCTCTGTTGCTCATTCTTTCTGCTTGGCAGGGTCCAAATAGCTTGGATTGTCTCCCATTGCCTTCCCATGCACACGAGCAGGGAATTGGATTGGAACTGGAACAACAGGAACTTGAGCTAGCACTGTAGTTTGTGACTCCAGCGTGGTGAGGAGTGGCCTAAGCAGCTGGACCACAGAGCCAGCTCCTATTTGTTTCTTCAGCTAACCATGCGGCTTAACCAGAGCAAGACATTTCGTACCATCTTGCAACCTACTCAGCCCTCCAGAGGCCACCTATCCTGCTCTGCTGTGCTGCTTCATGTTGGCTTGCATGTCACTCACATAGATCAGTTGTAATTGCTTCCAGAGTGATTTCTGCCATTTTTTAAATTCTCTTCCACATAACTGCCAGAATAGTCTTTCTAAAATGAAAAAACTATTTTATTTCTTTGTTTAAAAAATCCACACCTTTACAGAGGCTCTAGAAAAAGACTCACTTTAGTCTTGGCACAAAACCTGCCCCTTCCCTCTTCCTTCTGCTGCATGTGCCATTTTTGCTTCATCCATTCTGTGTTCTGAGTGTCAACTCTCTCCTAGCTTATAACACTCTCACGTGTTGTAACTGGCCTGGACCATCTTCCTGCAACATTCATTCTTAGAGAATCAATATTGATTGCAAACATCAGCCCCTTGTAGATTTCCTTCCATATCTGAGAGTTGCATCTTGTCCCTTGATGATTTGGCATCATCCTGTTTTGATTCAAAATATAGACAGTTTGGCCACATGAAATGTGGCGATTTACATCAAGCTGGGTCAAGGATGTATTTCACTCAATTTTTAGTCTCAAGGCTTCAGCAAACCTTCAGCAAGTACATGTGGAAATACTCAACAAGTATTTTTGCTGTGTTGTGTTTTCTACAATCTCTGAAAATAAGAGTATCTTGTAGTAATAAGTACGATCATCACCAGATCTCACAGGGCCTACAATCTATCTAGGATTTAGAATGTATCCCTGAAATCTCCACGGATCCTCTGCATGCACACAAGAGAATTCCACGCTGTTGTTTTGACCATGGGTGCCATTTGCTTAAACTAGACTATGCCTTGAGAATGATCTGCTGCCTCACCCACTCAATAAGTAAATAAATAAACCCAGATAATATCATGTTGGTTTTCTGTTCCATGCTCACCCTACTCAAACTTATACCTTTTTAAACCTTAATATCTTGTCTTGACCTATTGAGGGCCTTTCTCTTAACTTTTGTATCGTAGGAGTCTCTTGGTCTCACTTCAATTTCCCTGCACTTCCCACTTCAGAGGCCCCTCTTTGAATCGATTTTCTATGTGTGCCTCTCTTTAAAAATTGTGTCCTTTATCCACAGTTCTAACCATATCTAATCTCTACTTAATAATGATCTTAGCCATCAGTGTGGACTCACACTTTATTTCCACACTATTTTAAGCAAATACAGATTTCTAGATATCACTTGCCAGCCTTTCTAGAACAGTCTATTTTATTGTCTTTCCTTCTCTTTAAAGAATGTATTCATGTGTTAGAAAGGGAAGGGGGTGGGGAGATGGAGACAGTGTGAGGGGCAGAGATGTAGACGGAAGAGGTAGTGGAAGGTAGTCAGACACTCCTTCACTCCCCAAGGATTCTGTAAGACTGGGAAATGAGGGTCTAAACCAGGAGTTGGCTTCCCATGGGGGTGGCAAGAGTCCAACTGTTTCAGCCGTAACTGTCGTATGCCAGGATATTCATCAACAGGAAACTGTAGGAAGGAAACAGACCTTGGATTTAAACCCAGACATTCCAATGCGAGGGACAGGTGTCTCGGCTGCTTGTCCAAATCACTGCTCCTTGTTCCCATATTTTCAAAACTTTCTTAAATATACTCAAAAATTAACATGTAGAAATTGTTTGTCTTCTTCACAAATAGTTTCCAATTTGTATTTCTTAGCATTTTTGTTGGAAACATCTTCCCCTGCAACCCTAGAATAAAATCTCAGTGCAAATCTTTTTACAGTTTTATTTCATATATTTGAAAGGCAGAGTGACAGGAAAGGAGTGAGAGGGAGAAAAAGAGATCTATCCAGGGGCTTAGTTCCTAAATTGCCACAATGACTAGAGCTGGCCCAGACTTAACCCAGGAGCCTGGACTTCCATCCACATCTCCTTCAAGGAAACCAGGCACATAATTACCTGGGCCATCTTGAACCACTGGCTTAGGTACATTTAGGGAGCCAGTACCTGAGTGAGCAGCCTGACATGGAAGCCTGGCATTGCAAGCAGCATGTTAACTCACTGCACCACTACACTGGACACTCAGCACACGCCTAACCTACCTACTCCCGTCTTAACCATCAATAACTGTGTGAATGGACGTTACCTAACTTATTTGTGCTGTATTTATTCACGTATCAATTGGAATAATAATCTACAACATGGGAATCAGTACGAGGTTTCAATAAATGATTAAATTTGAATTTCTTATAATATAACCTGAAATTTGTACGCATTCTTTAAATTCACTTATTATTATGAAGAAACATAATGGTGATACAGTTATTGCTGTTTTTATTGCTGCCTTTCCATTACTATTGCCTTGGCACTTAGTTCTTCTTTCTGGAACGCCACAGTAAAAGTTTACCATGATCCTGCACCCAGGCTTGTGGTGCCTCCCCTGTGGACCCTCCACAATTTCCAAAGCATAGATCCTCAAATAAGGATCAAAGATGTATGTTCACTCCTTTTGGAATTAAGGTTTTGAAGATCCAAAGCTTCATGTGTAAGAATCTTTTCTTTATTGTCGAATTCAGCATCTCTACCAGTATGATTCTGCGCTAACTTTCTGGATTCTTTTTGTTTAGGCTTCAGTTTTGAAATTTTCTGTTTGAGTAGGTTATGTGCATGGAGACCTCCGTGGCTTGCCTTCTGCTCCTCTCTCAGCAGAAGCCCTTTTACCAGTTATTATCTAGCAAATTCCTTGTCATATTGCTAATATAAATTTATGCTGTTATTTCCTCAGCAGTTTCTTGCAGTTCACCCTCTGCCTGTTCAACTCTCAATGTTCCCTGGTTGTCAGATCATTTCTAGTGAGTGGTGAGGTTTTTTTGAGGAAATGTTTGCTTTATTTGAGAAGCAGAGTTAGACAACTTGCAGTTGCTGTCTGAGTTCCCAGATTTCCTTGATGGCCAGAGCTGGGCAGACTGGAAACCAGCACCCAGAAGCTTCTTCCAGGTCTGCCACTGGAAAACAGGACTCCAAAAACTTGGGGGATCTTCCACTGCCTTCCCAGGCCATCCAGCTTTCCTAGGGAGCTGGATCAGAAGTGGAGCAACTGGAAGAGGAGCCAGTCCTATATCGGATGCCAGCATTGCAGGTGGTTGCTTTATCCACTGACTACAGTGCTAGTACAGAATTACATGTCTTTTATTTTTGTCATCCAGACTCTGCCTTCCTAATCTTTGTAAACACATTAGGATACTCCTAATAGGTCAGCCTATGTTGTTTCTCTATCATATTGCCACATCTTGGTTCTAGAGCTACTGTCCTACAGTATAGAAATAACTTACACATTTCCACAATCTTACATTTCATTGAATGAAAGGCCAGTCAGCCAATTTTTCAGACAAATTATTCAGTATCAAGGTACCACATTTGTCTGAAGTGAATGTATTATGAAGAGAGTTTTATGAGCATAAAGTTTTAAAAAGTACATCACCTTTGTAATTTAGCCCGTGTAAGCTGAGACTGTGTAGGAGGCGATTTATCACAATTAAACAATTTAAAATGTTATGTAAAATGTAGGAAAGATGTAGCAGAATTCAAGAGAGAAACAAAACTAATGGTAAAAAGCTTTCATGATGATACAAATGTATAAAGTAATTTAAACTGTGTCTGTTTACTCTCATTTCAATTGTGTGTCTGTTTGTTGCTTAGATAGAATGTATTTTGACCTCAAAGCATAATATTTCTAGAAAATAATAGAAAGTAAGCTTCTGCTGCTCTGTATTCTTTTATAAAACCAGACTCAAGGAAGGCCATCAAAGAATGAACTCTGCTGCAAGAAAAGGCACATGTTAATTGACTGTACCTAGGCAATGGTGATTAGGATGGTCAAGATGGAAGGTGAAGCATTCTCTGTGCTAAATGAACTCCAAACAAGATTTAATATCAAGCAACAAAATGAAAATTCATAGCAAACAAATTGCTAATATTAAGAGGAAGATTGTGAAAATCAAACTATGGCGCATACAGTCAAATCAAATGCTAGACACAGGAAAAAAAACAGATATGATATAAAGAAATAATATAAGTAGCCAATTAAAATTTAGTATTAGAAGTTGAAAGTCTGTCTTTTAAAAACTTGTTTCAGACATATTTAGTGCAACTAACAACAGACATGCCAAATGCCTTTGTAATATGGGAGATGGGAGACGCCCAGTGCCCTGGCAATTGAATTAGATATTTTTCTACCAATCACAAACTGTAGAATGACAATAGGAGTTATAGCAGAAGATGATTCCAGATGGAACTGCTGATCAGTCACTTGCCAGGGACTGAAAAAAGATATCTCCCAGGTTTGAATGGCCATTACTAGTGTGAATCTTTGCCACCAAGTACTTTATCTCCCAGATTCTATCAACCAGTCTGGGTCTCCACTACAGTTTTCCATAAATTACAAAGCTGGACCATCCAACGGAGCTGTTTGTGATGATAAAGTGAGATGCACTTAGCACGCTGTCAACTCAACACCTGGCCCTGAGTTTGTTTCCTTGGCTAGAATCATTTTAAGGATCAAGGACTAGGTGTAGACGTTATGGCAAAACATGGAAAGCTGCTGCCTGCAATACCAGCTTCCCATATGGGCACCTGTTCTTGTCCCAGCTAATTCGCTCCTAATCTCTCTCCCTGCTCATGGCCTAGAAAAAAACAGCAGAAGATGCCCTGAGTGCTTGGACCACTGCCATCCATGTGGGAGACATGAATGAAGCTCTTGATTCTCTACTTCAGCTAGGCCGTTGTCCCCATTTGCAAGATAACCTGAAAATGGAAGATTCTCATTCATTCTCTCTCTCGCTTGTTCTCTCTCTCCCCCCTTTCTTTCTCTCTCTCTCTCTTTGCCTCTGTCTCTTTCTTCCCCCAACCATTCCTTCTTCCTCCCTCCCTCTGTTTGTGTTGTTCTTTCAAATGAATGAATAAATCCTTAAAAATAAAAGGCATCAATGAGTGCATTCCTCTCCCCGTTTGGGTTGGAATCGTTCCACTCCACAGTTCTTTACATAATAGCACATTTTCCTTAGCTTGAACTGGTGCTGTGTTAGCTTACTTCAGCTTCGCAGGGCTTGGGTTCTCTGAGTCCCATGAGAGAAATCTTATTTTTCTCATACACTTTTATTCATTGGAAGCCTTTATCTGAAACGGGTAGTGGGCGGGTGTTGCTAAACAAGTTAGGCCTCCATTTACAAAGACAGCGTCCCTTACTGGAACACCAGTTCTAGTCCTGGTCTGTGCTTGTAACACAGCTAAACTGGGGAGCTGGGGGTGATAATACCACCAGGATTTTATTTTTGGAGGTTGGTTCTATGATGAGGCTGGTAACCTAGAAAACAGACCAAGAGGTAAGTAACACAGTGGGTTGAGTTTTGGATACAACAAATTTATAATTAGTTTCTTTATTTTTTTTTCTGCCACTAGGCATATAAATTTTCCTGCATTTTTTAAACATATAATTGCAATAAAATAGTACAAATTATCATAAATTAGTTCTTGACAAATATCTGAAGCAGAATGTGTTTCCCTCACCCTTCCCAGTTACCTCTTCCACCTACGGTCAGTCACTGCTGCAGTTCAGGTGATTGCTACCGGAGACTCTGGCACATTTATGTGTCAAACTAATTTTGGCTGCCACTGAGATGCTCTCAGTCCCCTGGGGTCCTGATGGGCTCCCTGAGGGCTTCATGCAGATGGTGACCAGCCACATGCTAGCACAGTGCATGTCGCCCTGGCTCTGGGTTCTGGCCTACTGGATTCCTTTTTAAGGCCTCATGGAAGCCAAACTCCTTAGGAGGCCACATATTAAAGCAGGCACTTAGGAGTGCCCAGGGTGCCTGTGATGCAAGCATCCCCTTGTGGGGGATGGAGATGAGAGGTCACAGATGCAGGCTACTGTCTTCCCAGGATGTGGTGTCCTTTTGCTTCTTTGGGAATTCTTTCCGGATGCAAAGATCATTAGATACTAACAGCAGGTGGCTCTCTGGTCTGAATATTGAACTGCCTTCTTACTTTTTTGCCTGGATCCCTGGACTTCCTTTCTACATTAGAACATAAGCATTGGCTTCAGGATATGCATTTTATTACCTTAGAGAGAAAAATGTCATTAAGTGTAGTGCAGTAATTTTATATTGTTTTGAACACATATGTTACTGATTTAAGAGAGATTATGGAGGCAATCTCAAATAATCCTGGCATTTTATTTTTTTTAAGATTTTATTTATTATCATTGCAAAGTCAGATATACACAGAGGAGGACAGACAGAGAGGAAGATCTTCCATCCAATGATTCACTCCCCAAGTGACAGCAATGGGCTGGTGCTGTGCCGATCTGAAGCCAGGAGCCAGGAACTTCCTCCAGGTCTCCCATGCAGGTGCAGGGTCCCAAGGCTTTGGGACATTCTCGCCTGCTTTCCCAGGGCACAAGCAGGGAGCTGGATGGGAAGTGGAGCTGCCGGGACTAGAACCAGCTTCCATATGGGATCCCGGCACATTCAAGGTGAAGACTTTAGCTGCTAGGCCACGGTGCCAGGCCAGGCATTTTAATTTTTAATAATATAATTGTGTTCATATAAGAATTTGTCTCATATCGCACAGAAAACTGATGCTGGCAATATTGATAAACATTTACTTAGACTAATCAATAGGAGATGAATACCATATAGGTCATGGTGAGTTTTTCCCCAGATTTACCAATGTATATTAGGCCAATGAAAGTTTATGTATTAAAAGCATAAAGCATGGAGCTTAGAAATACATATACTTTGTGAAATGGTTACTATATTTAGCTTTTTAAGACATCCATAATCTTACATCATTATTATTTCTTCAGAGGTGAAAATACACAAGATCAGGTCTCTCAGCAAATTTCAAGTGTACAATAGCCACTATTAGAGCTCCAGAGTTTAAACATCTGGTAAATGAGAGTTCATATCCTGAGAACAAGACCTCCATTTCTTCTAGCCTTAGACACTGGCAACCGGTGTTTGATTCACTGCTCTTGTTAGTATGATGTGGATTCTGTGTGTAAGAAGGATCACGCTGCACTTGTATCAAAGCTTTAAAATATATATATATATATATATATATATATATATATATATATATATATATATGTATGTGTGTGTGAAAGAATATCTTCCAAGTTTATCCTTATTGTCACAAATGACAGGATTTCTTAATTTTCTGTGACTGGGTAATTATAAGTATTGATTTATACATTCATCTGTTGATGATACCATGTTTTTGTTAAATGCTCTTTGGTTGATGGACACTTAGATCGCTTCTGGAGCTTGGCTTGTGAACAATGCTGCCGATATCTTTTCAATATATTCATCTCAATCCCTTTGAATATATAACTGCTAGTGAGATTGCTGGATCATATGGTAGTTCTATTTTTACCTTTCTCAGAGATGTTCATTCTTTTACTTTTCTTGTAATGTAAGAGCTATGGGGTCAGGGGTCAGGGAGGAAAGGAAGACGGCAAGGGGGGGAGGGAGAAAAGGGAGTGTGAGTGAGAGAGAGAGAGAGAGAGAGAGAGAGAGTGTTTCCATCCATTGTTTTAGTTTTCAAATAGCTGAAACCAGGATCAGGTGCTTTCCCTGGGTCTCCCTTTTGCATGACATGGGCCAAAGTACTTTGGCCAAATTCCACTGCCTTCCCCAGGTCAATAGCATGGAACGGGATTGGGAGTGGATCAGCTGGGTCATGTAGAAGGCCAGTGTCACAGGAGCTAACTTACCTTCTTTGCCACAGCACCTGCCTCCACACCACTTTCTCCAAGGCTGTACCAGGTTACATTTCTGCCAGTTGTACTGCCCTTGATTTACTCCCTTGTCAATACTTGTTTCTTTTGGGGTCTCTTTGTTTTTGATAACAGTTGTACTTCCAGGGTGAGGCGACTCTCATCTGCCACAGTCCAGCTACTGTACCCATTACTTCACTAGAATACATTTTAGAAGATGACTGATGTCTCCAACATTTCCCTACAAGAGTCTCTCTGGCTTTTTTTGGCCAGAGTTTTCTTATAGATTCTCAATACCTTTGACTCCTCCTTATTTTTATTCAGGAAAAAAATTATTAAGTGACTATTCTCTCATGTGGTAGACACTAAAAAGAAACAATAAGGGTTATGGTAAGGTGTATGTGCTGAAATAGTTTTATGGTTGTTAAAGTAGTATAATCATAGGCTTGTAGGGTAAGGAGAGTCAGAGTTGGCTTCCCAATGTGAAGTTGTACTTACAATTTCATGTACTTGCATGTATCTTCTAGGCCCACTCATTTCATAAAGCTTGCTAAATACTTTTAGTCAGAGTATTCTTTGAGCTGTATTACTGGCCGATAACACTTTGAAATGTTGTTGTCATCTAACATGATTTTTGGATTTAAAAAGTGGACAATAGTAGTAACTTTAGCAAAGATAAACTTTAGTGAATGGTTAGACACAGGGACTGGAATGTAATGGATAAAAAGATGGAGGAGAAAAGACTAATTGGAGTTACCATAGAACACGATGTTGTTTCAAAATACTTGAGGATAATACCAGAAAGAAACAAGGGATATTTAGCCTGTGGAGAGGCAGGTTTTTTTTTTTGTTTTGTTTAGTTTTTTTTTTTTTTAGATTGAAAAATGAGATACACAGAAAGGAGAAGAGACAGAGAGGAAGATCTTCCTTCTGATGATTCAATCCCCAAGTGACCACAACAGCCAGTGCTGCTCTGAGCTGAAGCCAGGAGCCAGGAACTTCCTCCAGGTTTCCCATGCAGGTGCAGGGTCCCAAGGCTTTGGGCCGTCCTCGCCTGCTTTCCCAGGCCACAAGCAGGGAGCTGGATGAAAAGTGGGGCTGCCAGGATTAGAACTGATGCCCATAAGGGATATTGGCGTGTTCAAGGTGAGAACTTTTAGCCACTAGACCACTGTGCTGGGCCCAAAGAGGTAGTTTTAATGTGACAGATTTCAAGAATTAGACAAAGTGTTCTTTGCGAGTACAGAGAAAAGGCTTTTTGAGTTTAAATATGTTGACTTTGTCCTCTGAAGTTGGGCTAATTAATTTTTACATAATACATAAAATAAAATTTTTAGTTGGATACATTTTGCTTATTTGTATACAAAATATTTTGTTATTTTTAGGGTGGTCAGGGAAATACAGGCAAAGTAGAATCATTGATGAGTGCATTTGAAGACTTGGATTCGTAACAAGCAGATACAAATCCACTTTTCACTTACTGATCATAGCAGATTTTCTGACCGAGTTTTCCAAAGCAATGTGTTATGTCTTGAAGAGAATACTTACTTGTCTCCTTTTGCATAATGTTTACAGGTGGTTTTGTCATCATAAAATGTCAAAATCTACACAAAAGGTTTTACTGTCCAAAGATACCTTCCACGCATACTGCGTCTTCTGGAGGCTTACATAGATTGAAGATTTGTGTTTTATTTGAAAGAACAACTGGGTCAGCAACCTTGTTGCCATAGAACAGAGGAAGAACATTCAAAGTGCTCTTGGCCCCTCCCTGCTGGTATTCCAGTGTTGCAAAGAAGATGGTTTTCACTTAAAAATTGGATACAGCTAACCAGTTTTGAGTTTTCCCACATCAGCAAGTCTTACATTTGAATTACCCAAATTATTGCCAGTACAAATTCTGAGCTAAGAATGAAGAGATTATTGTAGTGGATAAAATATCATTGCTGTTTAATTTTAAGATATCAATACATTTGTTACAACAGCTCCCAGGAAATTATTAACTTGGAACTGTGCCTCGAATAAATAGCTTTAAGGTTACATCAAGATCATCAAATCAGAGAGGTGGAGTCATGATACATTTTTATTTTAACCTTCCTGAACTATTTTAATTTATTGAGTATGTATGTCCATCTCTGCCTCACCAAAGTTTCTGTGTAACAGGTGATTTTAGTTATTGAATTAGGTATTTACAGAAGGAATTTACTCTTTAAGATGAAGTAGTGTAGTTTTGCTACTACGTGTGCAGCTGTGGCCAGCCCTCATCCCTTCGTGGGTCCTGTGGAACATAAGCGAACACTGTGCCAATTGCTTGTCTTATGCCCTTGAAACAACAGCTAACTTTCCAGAGCTTTAATCTCTTTTTGCCATTTCCAGAGCAGTATAGTTCGCTACCTTGTGGCATTGTTGGAGTAAAGGACATTTATCTTAAGTGCAGATGGTGATAATTAGTGCTTCCAGAATTTGAATGCTTACTGTGCTTCTCTGTGCTTCATCTGCACAGTTCATGCTACTCCTCACAGTGAGTGTGGGAGCGTTAACAATTTAGTAAAGAAGTGACATGCTTAACGATCCTGAATTGTCTATTTCTCTCAAAATTACAACGTAGTTCTTCAGGCTTTATTCTTTAAAAATTCTGCTTTTCCTGGTTTTAAATGATGTGTTATATTTTGATAGGAAGCACATCACAATGGAACCAGTCTAGTTGATCATAAGTAAGGACAAAGCATCGCTTGATTTAAAGCTGGAACCCATTGATTCTCACCCTTCTCGGCCTTGTAGTTTGCCTGGTGTGTTGCTATTACTTGGAGGGTATGTGGCTTCTGTGTCTTTTTTCTCATCCAGCTAATGTTCCGGTGGGAAACAGAGGGGGATTACCATAAACAGGTGTGGGCAACTACCGGCCAGAAGGAGTGCTAGGAGGTGAAACAGACAACAAAAGACACACAGAGTTCAAAAGGACTAGACACAGCAAATAGGGTGACAGCTACTTCAAGTGCTCTGTTGATCTCCGTGGGATCTGCTCCTGGAACAACATCCAAGAGCAGACAATTGGATTGATCTACCTCTGTCACTCTCTTTCTCTATAAAGCTTGTGACTTTTTTTAAAAATTATTTTTTAATAATCTTATTTAGTTGATTAGGGAACAAAGTGTCAAGGGCTACAGGGTGAAAGTGGGTAATACCATTGTTTCCACATCAATATCATTTTACCCTGTATCTGGGGTCAGGGAAAAAAACAAAGGGAAAAGCCCCACCCAACCTCCCACCCATCCCTGATCCCCAACGGGAGGCGCGCTCTGAGGGTCCGCTCATACAGTTCTGATAGTTCATCAGTTCTGGACTGCTGCCAATGTCTCAGTTCCAATCGCAATGAACCCTATTCAGAATCCACTGGCTGACAGTCTCCTCATGGTTGGGGTTCTAAGATCAGCAGTTCAGTTGGAGGGATCTCCAAAGAAACTTCATCTGAGATGATCCCAGGCCTGATTCTTGTTCGAGTTTGCTAGTACAGAGTCCGACACCATCCGTCACACCAATCAGCTTATGCTCATGCTGGTCGTTGGGATTGCTGGGTTCGTCCTGTTTCCAGCCCTGTCTTCCTCGTGAACCAACGGGTATTGTAGTCCAGTTTGATCCTGCCCACTTCATACTCGATCCTCACGTAAACCGGTTGGAGCCGCAGCCTGGTTGGGGCGACTCCCCATAACCCCCACCAGTTCTGCCCCCTACCCTGGTTCCCATGGTTGCCAGTACGCACTGCAGGCTTGTCAAGTCTGTCCCACAGAAGAGCTCATCCAGAGTAGCTCATATGTCAAGGCATTGAGGACCAAGTTGTTTAATATAACACTCCCGTTTTGGTGTTCATGTTTCAACTTTGTTTTAACCTTCGGTCAGTGGTTCTGGATCCATTGGCTCATGCCAGTTCTCCTCATGTTTGCAAGGATCCCAGAGCATGTCCATATTAAATGTTCCATTCCCAGAAAGACCCTTCATAGCAACAAAATCAAGACCTTAATTATTAAAGGTAAAAGGTGGATAATAGAAGTGAGTTAAATACTTGTGAAACAGCTTGTTTTTATGTGTGATGATTCTGTCTTATAGCAGAAATTAGCTCAGATTTCTTATTTTGGAAAATCATTTGCGTTATTAGTATGTGATTCTGAATTAGTAAAACATGAAGTTTTCTTATTTATAAGATTAAAATTATAAGCATATATTGCACAACTTTAATTTGTTACACATCCCTACAGATTCATGGATCACTTTTGCAAATGTTACTAACTAGAAAAATGTAGAAGAAAAAAACCTGTTTAGTTTAAGAACAATACAAACACAGAACATGAAAATTAATATGCATTACATAATTGAGAAGAGGATGTTGGCTTTGCCATTTAATATGTTCATTTATATTTTTCTTTTCTAGTTTTCTTTACCATATATCAAAATTAAAATTTAATGTCAACGTGTTTATTTTATATATATATATATACATATATATATATATATTTCAAAATTGCGAAATGTTGAGCAATACGGAAGTGAAAATGTACAGATATAAAAACAAAGCTTTTGAAGTCTGAACGTGTATGAGTGACCTTCCACTGGTTTGGAAGGGGACTGGACTTGACCTTCCCTGGAGCATTACTGGGTTTGGGAGAGGTGGTCATGGGTCCTCAGTCAAGGAGTTTTCTCATGTCGCTGGTAGTGATCTTTCTCCCCTCAGGGCTTCTGGGAAGCTACCCCTTCTTGCTTCCCAGACTGGTTTTCAAACCTGTAAGGTTTTCTTTCCCAGAAGTCTCTGGTGTTGACCATGATATCCGATGCTCTCCTCATTATTGTAGGCCTTAGTTTGACTTGTTTCACTTATGCCATTTTTTGTCATGTATTTATTCCCAATTTCTGTGTCCTTAGTGCACCAAGGAATGATCCTAAAGCTAAGAAATAATCATTATTGGTCCCAATGGGATAGATCAAAGAACGTGTTTCCTAGTTGTATCTTTGCTGTTGTCCTTTGATAGTTATAGAATCTGAAGGAATTAGAGAATGTGAATACTGTTATTCTGTTTAAACGTTTTATTTGTTTGCAAATGTGGAGAGAGAAAGAATGAGAATATGAGTGAGAATTTTCCATCCCTTGGTTCGTGGTTCATTTTCTAAATACCAACAACCAACAACACCCCGTCTGGGCCTGACTGAAGCCAGAAGTATTGGAACTCCATCTTGATCTGCCACTTAGTTGACAGGGACACAAGCACCTGATCAATTTGTTGCCTCCCAGAATGTGCATTGACAAGCAGGAGGATTGGAATGACAGTAGCAGGGGCTTCCCTGAGCACTCTGATACAGGATTCGGTCATCCCGAGCAGTGCCTTAGAGCTATCCTGGAATTAAACCTTGATCACTTTTATTTTTTTTTAAATGTTTCCTTTTATTGATTGATGGGTAACTATCTCCGATAATTATAGCAAATAGTATTTATCCTTTTGTTAACAAATCTTGTCCTCATAATTTTCAGCATCCATCACAGGATTATGGCCTGGCAATTAATTCTACTAGGATGAGAAATTTCATACGCATTAAATGATTTATAATGGAATGCTAAGCAATTAAAGCCGAATTCTCCCTTCTGTTATTGATTTTCTCTGCTCCTTAATCTAACTGTTTTCATTTTAAAGAACTAAAATGGTCTACTTTTTGCTGCCCAGGGTTGTGAGGGAGCATTCACAAAACCAGTTTTAGTGAGTAACACGGTATTGTGTTACAAAGCAGAGCCCATGTACGTTTCTTGAGGATAGGCACAACCAACCACTATGGAAAGAGTGAGAACATTCCTCATACAATTAAAAAACAAAACTGTTCTGTGACCCAGTACATTACCTCTGCATGCATGTCCTGAAGAAATGAAGTTACCATCATAGAGAGATACCTGCGCACTCCGTTGGGCACCGGGGTATGTTCTACAGTAACTAAGACACAGCGGCAATGGAAGTGGTCACTGACAGAAAAAAATATCCATATAGTTTGTTTCGTAATACACATTTTCTGTTATGTTTTGGTAAGCTGTTTATGTGTAAACACACACACACACACACACACACACACACATTCACGCATGCATGCATACAGACCACTAGGGCATTATTCAGCTTTGAAAGAGATGGAAACCCTGTCATGTTTTATAACATGGATGCATCTGGCAAATATTATTCCAAGTGAAATCAGCCAACTAGAGAAAGACAGATACATCAAAATCTCACTTACCTGTGGCATCAAGAACGAGTTGACTTATTAGTGATGGAATGGCAGTTAGCAATGACTGGAGTTAGTGACAAAGGGGATGTTGACCACAGAGTTTTTGTTAGAAAGTCAATGTGGTTTGGAGACCTAATGTGCCTATACTTAATATCTTATACCCTAGACATTTGCTAAGAGAATATTTTGAGTATTTATTATGCCCATACCGATGATAACTAGTTGAAGACAGGAATATGTTAGCTTGAGTTCATTATTTTGTAGTGTACACATATATCAAAATACCATATTATATCTTTAGTATATACAATTTTAATTTGTTCATTGTACTTCGAAGCTGGAAAAAAGGAGTAGTATTGGGTATAAAAGTACTTACAGCAATAACAATTTTGTGATGTATGCTTTCAAACACATTAAATATGCTTCCCAAGAATATGTAAGTAGTGAGTGGTTAGCCCACCAGTCAAGATGCCCACGTCCTGTGTTGGAGTGCCTGAGTTGTAGTCCTGCCTCATACACCTGGTTCCAGGTTCCTGCTAATGCAGATCGGCAGGACCTGGATCCTGCCACACCCCTCAGGGCTCTGAACTGCATTCCTGGATCCTGCTTCTGGCCAGGACCAATCCCTGGCATTGTGTGTATTGTTCATGAATCAGCAGACAAAACTTCTCTCTTAGTCTCCTTTTTTCTTTTTCCCTGCCTCACAAGTGCAATTAGAAAATCACTTTAAAAAGTCACTATTTGGTTGCCCACATTAAAGTGAATACAGAACTATAACAGTGTTCTGTAAAATCCCCCCAATAGAAACATCTCAAGTTTTTATGCACTGGAAAATAGATAGGTGAAATTGATACATTCACCAATAGATAGGTGAAATTGATACATTCACCAATAGAGAGGTGAAATGGATACATTCACCAATAGAGAGGTGAAATGGATACATTCACCAATAGAGAGGTGAAATGGATACATTCACCAATAGAGAGGTGAAATGGATACATTCACCAATAGAGAGGTGAAATGGATACATTCACCAATAGAGAGGTGAAATGGATACATTCACCAATAGAGAGGTGAAATGGATACATTCACCAATAGAGAGGTGAAATGGATACATTCACCAATAGAGAGGTGAAATGGATACATTCACCATTGTCCAACAATGAAAAGGAATGAAATGCTACTCCGGACTGTCTCATAGGTGGACCTTGGACACAGCCCAGGCAGTGAAAGGAGGCAGATATGAAGGACCACACGCTGTATGGCTCCATGTATGTGAAATGTAGAAAGAAGGAAACCCATGGAGACAGAGTTGATGGGTGGTAATCACAGAGTGTTGGGCAGGACTGGAGAAGGACCTGAATGGGATAGGGTTTCTTTGGAGCTGAGAAGAAGTTTATAAATGTGGCTATGGTGATTGTCACACAATTTCATGAGTATCTAAAAGAAGCACTGTATTTAAGTTAATGAACTGTCTAAATAGATTGCTATTTAGAAAAGCAAGCAAACATCAGTCCCTCAAGATGCTGATGGTATTCCAGCCATGCTGCAGGTCCTTGCATTTGCTGCTTTCCCACCTGCGGCAGTGTGCTTGGTTAGTGCAGCTGGCACCTGACTGCTCTACCAGGCACCACTGGGGATCCTTCAGCTGCAACTCCCAGGAGGCAGATTGAATGTCAACACGGAGCTGTTATTTCATTGCCGCTGAAAACAGACAACAAGCAAATACATTCAAACAGGATGAGGTATACAGAGATGATTAAGTCAGGGAATGAGGGATTAACATGTAATTTTCCATTTAATATATTCACATGGTCAATAGAATTGACAATGACAGATATGGGGTGGGGGGAGCTAATGTACTGCTAAAACCATGTCTATGGCCAGTGATTTTATAGGGCTAAATATTCCTTAATTATTCATTCATCTCTTTCTTTCAATTTCCAATACATGACAATGGCAGCAATTAAACTGTTTAAAGCTCATTGCTTTGTAGGAAATTAAACACACAATCAAATGAAGAAATAAATTATAAAAACAGTATTTTGAAAAGTTGAGCAGAAACAATTATCATTTGGATTACTGACTTGATTATATGGCTATTTGATAATAAATCCTATGTTTTTTCTTATGGTATTAGTATTATTTTGTTTCAGCATTTGGATAGTATGTGCAATCTTAGGCAGTTTTTAAAATGAGTTTTGTTAATGGTGACGGTCACTTTGATGCATCAGCCTGGACCGAATGACCCACCAAGAGGTGGCGCAGAATTATTTCTGTGTTTGCCTGCCAAAGTGTCTCCAGAAAGCTTAGAATTTGAAGTCTGACTAGTATTGCCCTCAGCACTGCTGGTGGGCATCATCTGGTCTGTGGAGATCTCAATAAACTAGGTGGGGAAAGGTGGGCTCGCTCCCTCGGACCTGGGACCTCCCTCTTCCCACCCAGGCTACACCATCAGCAGCCCTGGTTCCTTGGCCTTTGGATTCAGAGTAAATAAATTCACTAGTTTTTCTGATTCTCCATTTTGTAGACTGCAGATTGTGGAGCTTTTCATCCACCATAATTGGGAATTCAATTTCTTTAATAATGAGCATTCTCTTGGGCAAACTACAACACTTTTACCAAAAGGTATTTGCATATCAAAGATCTAAAGGTGCCATCAGCAGTAAAAGGTATTTGGGGGTGGAAAAATCCATCCAACTTCTAAGATCATATGGAATATTCTAGTGGTAAGGCAGCTACAGGGGCAGCCTTATGGGTGGGAGAAATTTGAGTCTGTTCTGAAGACTAGAGATCAGTGTGAAAATCTCATTATGGAGTCAAAAGAGACCTTTGAGAAGTTCTCACATTTGGTAAGAAAGAATCTTAGTAGATATTTACCTAGAAGCAACTTTGAAGTAGGCTGGAACAAGCTCTGACTTCATCTTAAGAATTCTCCCTCTTATGTATTTTGACGCATCTGCAAGAGAATAAACAGCATTTCCTACCCTGGGGATCCTGGCAGAAGGGAGATTAGTGTGACAAAGCCTCTTCCTTAAAATGCCATGGTAGTTCCCTGAGACCAACATGGAGTCTGTAAACTAGGCAGATAGGAGGCAGTCAATTGGTTGTGCCGCCTTTGCCTTTACTGGTAAGATTGTATGTCAGCACCCTAATGGCTTTGAAGGATTGGTTTCTTTCCAGAGTTCAAATTACAACTCTAAATAGAGATGAAGCAACTCACTTCCCGATGAGGAAGAGATTTGAATTGGACGATAAAATAACAGATAACGGGGCTGTGTTCTAAATATAAAGTTGTATTTTGCCAGGGTGAATCATTGACAGCGCTCAAAGGGCCGCAGGCAGTGAGACTTAAAGTTGAAAAGTCATATAACTCACAGGAACAATAAATAAAACAGCATGTGTGAAACACAAACCAAAATATTTATAATGGGGAAGAGTGGTCAAGGGTTATTAGGCTAAAATTCATTGTGAGACAAGTTTTCCAGCCAGGATGTGAAAACGGATCTCTTTTCCTTTAATTTGCGGTGATGGCCTTGGTTAATGGATGGTAGCATGCAGCGAGCCCACAGCTGCACCTGCCATCCATGGCACCAACAATGCCCGATCTCTGTCTTACACCGTGTGCTCCCATGTCTTTGACTCTGTTCCCATCATTATATTGCCAAGTTTGTATCGTCAGTTAAATATCTTTTTTAAAAAAAAGTTTTATATGCTTTTATTGGAAAGGCAGTTATACAGAGAGGAGGAGAGACAGAGAGGAAGATCTTCTGTCCGGTGGTTCACTCCCCAAGTGAGCGCAACGGCTGGAGCTGAGCCAATCCAAAGCCAGGAGCCAGGAGCTCATCTGGATCTCCCACTCGGGTGCAGGGTCCCAAGGCTTTGGGCCATCCTGAACTGCTTTCCCAGGCCACAAGCAGGGAGCTGGATGGGAAGCAGAGCCACCAGGATTAGAACTGGCAACCATATGGGATCCCGGTGCGTGCAAGGCGAGGACCTTAAAGCACTACGCTATTGGGCCGGGCCCAAATGTCTTTTTCATAAGTCCGCTTCAATCCCACTTACATCCGTGGGGACCTCCCCTGAGGACTCTGCCTTCCCACACTCTTCCCCACCTCTGGGACAAGAGCCTCGTTCTTCCACTTGCTGAGGCCGAACATTTTGGCCTCATTTTGACTCTTCACTTTCTATGGAATGAAATTTGGCCACTCTTCTACACTTCCACTGCTACTGCTCTGTCCCAACCCCCTGTGATGATCAGTAACATTGCTGTAAGAGCTTCCAAAAGAAATTCTGTTAGTTCTTTCTCATCCTGCCTCTGACTCCACCATAATCTTCTAGACACAAAATCCAGAGTACGTCTTCCGCATGCCCGTCAGGTTGTGCCCCTCGGCCATTTGCCCTAAGCTTTCTGTGTCTGTGACACACAGCCAGTGACACACAGGCCAACCTCCTGTCCATCACCATGCCCCTGCACAGTCCACTCTAACGTGCTTGCTGGCTTCCTTGCCTCACCTAAAGTTTCAGGAAAGATCTTCCTTAAAGACTTTGCAGGAGCTATTTCCGTTTCTTGGAATGCTTTCTCCTGCTAAGGCATGATGTTTGGTTCCCTAAGCTCCCTCCCTGTTTGCTCAGGCATCCCCTACCGATTCCAGGTATCATGACTACCGCTTGTAGAATCCTGGGCTGTGGTTGTAGCACTTTTAATAGATGAGCAAAACAAAGTAACTACGGCACCTAGCTCTTTGGTTTATACAAGAGAGCCAGAGAATATAGAAGTACACTAAAATCAATAAGAAAGAGCCTAGAAAAAATACATGGTATGAGCATACAGAAGAGAACTTTGTGCTTTTCTGGGATGATTTTGTAGAAAGCAAAGTTACAGCTAGTGGAGACAACTCCTGGATGACTTGGAAACTAGGAAACTGATTTTCTACTAAATTAGTATACTTTTTATAACTGTATTTTTAGTTTCAGATATTGTTAGTTCTAGTGATCAGATGTATCGTTTCCTAGGAAATGTATTCCAGGTCCAAAATGATCCATTTACAGATGGCTTTTGGCAAGTAACTTGTTGACAAGTTCAGGGCTATGCGTGATGCATCCCAGGGCTCGATGTCAGTGATTTCTCCTCATCACCTGCCTCCCTGCTTTTCCTCATTAGCACAAATAAGACAGACCTGACCAAGTCATTGCCTCAAGCACACACAGCGTTCCCTTTTTCTAGTCTACAAGTTTGCTTGGGGTCTTAAACAGCATTCCCAGCTCAATAGGTTAGCTCTCTGTTTTTGAATTTAAGAAACTCTAATGTCACTAGTGACCTCCACAGAATGCTCGTGAACAAACAAGTCACACAGATGCTCTGCTCACTTTACTGCACAGACATTTGCTGAGAGCCAGGTCAAGGTGCATAGTGAGGTTTCAGGAACCGATGGGTGCCTAGAAATACAGTGTGAACTCCCTAAATTGATCAAGCAGTCACTATAACCATTTTATATAGGACACTCTCCCACATGATAAGGAGACATCAGTGGGGTTCCCATTCATAGGAGGGAAAATGATCATGAATGCATAATCAAATGATGGTGGGGTCCCACAGTTAGAGTGATCTGCATATGGATGCACACCAGCCATGGGAAACAGCAAAGGTGGCGGCCCTGGGTTAGTTGGCACCTGGGTTGCTATGCTGCGAAAGAGATCTGCCAGGCTCTGACTTATGGAAACTCTCTAAAAAACAAACAAACCAACAAAACCTAAAACTTGTGCCTCTGACATTTGATGAAGACTCTTAGATACTCTAAATAATAAGAAAAGCAAAAGTGAAATGCAAAATGGTGATGTGCCAAGATAGGTATCTAGATAAGAGGGAGGAATAGAAAGTAGAGTTAAGTGAACAGGATGAGTAACCCAAAACTAAAAGATAACCCCGAGAAGTTCCTTTTGTTTTATAGTTACTTGATTTTTCTATGTGCCAAATGCTCTTCAGAAAATAACAAGAAGCAATTCATTTAACGCTTAAAGGATGAGATCCTATTAAAATACATTTTAATATGAGTGTCTTTCCCACACACAGAGGCTTAAGAACTTGTCCACATTCAAACAAAGGGGAGATGAGGGTACTGTGACTGAGATCCATGTGGTCACTGTATTTCATGGTCCTCTGTAGATGGGAGATGATGGTACTGTAACTGAGATCCTTGTGGTCACTGTATTTCATGGTCCTCTGTAGATGGGAGATGATGGTACTGTGACTGAGATCCATGTGGTCACTGTAGTTCATGGTCTTCTGCAGAGTGACTGGGGACTCGTCTTAAAAAGAGGTGGATCCATCCCCAGCCTGAGAGTAAAGGTTAAACCACATGACTTACATTCACCAATAGGATGTCACCAAGCACAGCCCAAGCTGAGGTCCACGCAGTGTTTTCTTCAGTTGTTCTTGACTACAAGGTGACCACAGCCTTCTCACCAAGCCTGGATGAGCCTGCCAGACGATGAGATGTCAAGCCTATGTAATTCCACTTTCTCTCCTGATAGCCATGGACATGTGTACAGTAGAATAGGCTCTGTCGGGCCCAGCATGTTAGCCTAGTGGCTAAAGTCCTCACCCTGAACGCACCGGGATCCTATGTGGGCGCCGATTCCAATCTTGTCAGCTGCACTTCCTATCCTGATCCCTTCTTGTGGCCTGGGAAGGCAGTTGAGGACAGCCCAAAGCTTTGGGACCCTGCACCCATGTGGGAGACTTGGAGGAAGTTCCTGGCTCCTGGCTTCCGATTGGTGCTGCTCCAGCTGTTGCAATCACTTGGGGAGTGAATTATCGGATGTAAGATCTTCCTCTCTGTATATCTGACTTTGCAATAAAAATAAAATAAATCCTTTTTTTAAAGAATAGGCTCTGTTTGTCATTGTTAGTGGTGCATGCCTGTAACAGCCTGGAGCACAGCAGAGGCACTGCAGTTGATCTGGGCCCAGATAGCCATTCCAAAGAACTGCCAGACTTAGAACCCCAACCATGAAGCGAATTGCAGGTTCCATGGTCTGACCATGGCATCTGTGTGTCAGAGCTGGGCGACCTCAGCGGCTCAGACAGAGTAGTGGACAGCATATCCAGGTGCACATGGAGAATATGATAATACATTGGAGCCTGCATAGAACACCTGGTACTACAACAGAGGACAGGACAACAGAGTGCAAAATAAATTGATCTACTCCCCCAGCCATGAGTTGGCAGTGAAAATCTGGGCAAGTAGAGACACAAAGGAGCACTATGCCAGCCAGTGGATTCTGAAGAGGTTTCCTCGTGCTTGGTATGGCGAGATCAGCAGCAATTCAGAACAGTTGAACTATCGAAGCCACTTGAGCAGTGCCCTCGGAGTGTGCCCCGCATCGGGGACCCTGGAGTGGTTGAGAGGGGGTTTGTGGCTTCTTCCTTTGTCTCTCCCTTTCCCCCAGATACAAGAAGGAAAAAAGAGACAGTGGAAAAACTGGTCTTACCCACTTTCCTGTAGCCCTTGACCCTTTGAGCATTAATCAATTATGCAAAGATCATCAAAATTTTAAGAAATTAATTAAAAATAAAAATAAAGATGAGTCTTTTGAAAGAAATCTATATGCAAATCAATTATCCTATCAGATCACTAAGTTTTGAAATAGCTTGTGACACAGCAAAAAGATACTGACATGTGGGCCACAGTCAAATGCCTTCCTTGAAGTGTTTGAAGGCATCGATCAGTCATTCTATCTGCCCTAATGTGTTTGAAGGTACTTTCATTCTAGCATTGTGAAAATGATACAATAAATACAATGTAGTGGGCTCTTGGTTGTTTGTGAGGTCAATAACTTTGTCTTACACAATTTTGTATTCTGAAGATACTGACAATTATTAAAAACACTTAATATTTAATGAGGTTGTTAAGAGGGATATTTAAAGTAAACCTAATATGCTATTTTTTCTTCCATCTAATTTTAGTGTCTATAAATATAGTGAGAATACAGATAATAAATAGCATGTGTGATATCAGCAGTAGGGCTTGTGTGATTTCATTAATGCTATTGTGCAGTATTTTGTTTTTAAAATTCATCATGGGCATTCTTTGGCCAAAGAAAATATAATATTAATAATGTCTGAGAAAAGGTGCTAGCCAGTAAAAATATGTCAGTCACCTCTGACAGAAAAATAAAGATGTATCTAACACATTGTTCATAACATACAGTTAGCAAGTTCTTTCCAACAGGATCAGCAAGATTAGATATTGCATTCCCTAGAAGATTTGCTTATTGTTCAAATCTACCAACACTTGCTTTGTGTCCTAGGAATTTATTTCACATATTGATGGATACATAGTTAAGATTCATGAAACAGGGCGCAGCCAATTAGCCTAGCAGCTAAAGTCCTGGCCTAGCACACGCCATAGTCCCATATGGGCACTGGTTCTAATCCTGGCAGCCCCACTTCCCATCAAGCTCCCTGTTTGTGGCCTGGGAAAACTGTCGAGGATGGCTGAAAGCCTTGGGACCCTGCACCTGCGTGGGAGACCTGGAAGAGGCTCCTGGCTCCTGGCTCCTGGCTTCAGGTCGGTGTATCTCTGGCTGTTACAGTCGCTTGGGGAGTGAATCAGCAGATGGAAGATCTTCCTCTCTGTCTCTCCTCCTCTATGTATATCTGACTTTCCAATGATGATAAATAAATCTTTAAAAAGCTTAGGTTGATGTTCAAATTTATTGCCGTTGCATGGCTCCTGATTTTGCAACACTCCTAATTCTGGGGAATGTTTCTACACTAGATGCTGTGGTCTTGCTACTAAAGCAGGAGTTGTGAGTAACAACAAGGTAGAGATGAAACAAGTGGTCCTCACAACAAACCGGCAGAGCGTACCATTGTGAGATTAAGGAGGAATAGCATTCCAGTATCTCTCCTGGAGAGTACAAGGATCAGAACAGTGAACATTCCTCCACCCAGCTGGTGCGGAAGTGAGGAATAACCATTCCCCAACGATTCGTGGATCATTTGCAAATGAGGTTGGGAAGAGAATCGAAGTGATCTTATCAGTTCTTTGGTTTTCTTGTGGGCAACCTGTGACATCAGCTGTGTTAGCAGCTGCACTGTACATGCTTTGGATGTATGTTCTTAGGATGACATCGAAAGTTGGATGATGTTGAAACAGTTATGTATGCTCTATTTAGTCACATGTGAGAGTGCAGTATTTGCATTTGTTAATACGAATATCTACTTTACATATTCTTACACGTGGCATGAGAAATTAAAAAAAAAAGCCACCTACAAAATAAGTCACCCAGGCCTACAGTAATGAAAATACCTCCTACTTTTGCTTATATTTAATTATCAGAGTGATGTAATTGTATAACATTTTAAGAGTTTCCAATTTTCTTTTTTTTTCCAAAAGAATGATTTCTATTTGAATGAGAGTGATAGAGAAGGAGTTTCAGAAGGAGAGGAAGATCTCTCTGTTGGTACACTCCCCAGATGGTCAAAATGTAGTAATGCGCCAGGCCACAGCCAGGGTACAGAAACCCCATCCAGGTGTCCTATTGGTGTGACAAGGGGCCCAAGATCTAGGGCAATCATACCTGCCTCTCAGGTATACTGGCAGGAATCTAGATCAGAGGTGGAGTAGCTGGATGGATGATTGTTGCTTGAATATAGGATGCGGTCATTGCAGAAAAAGGGGCTAAACCTACTGACCTTTAAGACCTGTCATGTCTCTGGTTTTCTTTGAGGAAAGAATCTATTGAATAGAAACAAAGAAGAAAGGGGGTGGGTGTGAGAGAGGAAGGAAAGAAAGTTGGAAGGAAACAAGGAAACAGGGAAGGAAGGAAAGAAGGAAGGAAGGAAGAAAAGAAGGAAGGAAGGAAGGAAAGAAGGGAGGTTTATTCAGTTTGGTTTTAGTCAGCGTAGTTTTTGCTCCAAAATCGTTCATCCCTGCAGAATTACTTTCCAGCTGATTTAATGACTAGTTCTTGGATAGCTTCGCATATCATGAGTAATCGTGTGACGCTGATAGTCCACTCCTGTGCGGAGAAGCCTGTAAATCCCTTATCGTTAGAGGGAGGAGACTGTCCTGCCTGGCTCACGTCCTCCTGTGCTCCGTAGAAAGGGCTCATTGGGTACCCCGTTCTAAATCCAGTACTAAAGGGACGCAGTTTGGTAATATGCTTTACCAAATTATCTGATGTGCATTTCGCTCTGCCATACCAGGTCAGTGAGCACTGCAGTTTTGTATGTTAGAGAGTGCGTGCAGTACTGTTATTTCAGTCTCTCAGAAATAGCCCTTTTCCAACCTAAAGGTTCATGGGTAAGGGGGGAGATTTAGTGCATGTGCTTTTGGCCTTTCAATACTTTTGTAAAAAAAAGATTTATTTACTTTTATTTGAAAGATAGATTTACAGGGAGAGGAGAGACAGAAGGAGAGATATCTTCCCTTCACTGGTTCACTCCTAGACGGCCACAGCAGCCGTTGTTGGGCTCAGCTGCTCTGAAGCCAGCAACCAGGAACCTCTTCAGATCTCGTACCTGGGTGACCTAAAACGTCTTCCACTGCTTCCCAGGCCACAGGCAGGGAGCTGGGGCTGGGACTTGGAAGTGGAACAGCTGGGACGTGGACTGACACTCATGTGGGTATCTGCACTGCAGGCAGAAGATTAGCTTGGTAAGCCACAATGCAAGCTCCACTCTGCACTTTTATGTTTTATATACTTCTTTTTGTATACAATATACTTTCTCATCGTTAGTTATTTGCATATGGAAGCTACTACATTCAGTTCATGGCTGGGACGGTGTGATTCTGAGTATCTATTGAATGGGTATCAAATATGGGCTTTTGGACTGCTCCCCATGTTCAAATCAAGCACTTTTCTGTCTTACTCTGCTCAATTATGATAGAGCTTGCATTTTCTTTCTATACCCATCTGGAATTACTACTTTCTGCTCTAATTTTGAATTTATATGTGTTTAAACTAGATTTTTGGTCATGTGGGTTTTTTTGTTTTTTTTTTTTAAAGATTTATTTTATTTTTGTTACAAAGTCAGATATACTGAGAGGAGGAGAGACAGAGAGGAAGTGGAGCTGCCGGGATTAGAACCAGCGGCCATATGGGATCAAGGCGAGGACCTTAGCCACCAGGCCACGCTGCCGAGCCCAGGTCATGTGTTTTTACCTAAGACAGATAAAATGATCAAGTAATAAACTGAATTTGCATATGAAATAGCCAAAATACTAATTAAAAAGCTTAAAATATTGTCCTACATGGCATATTTTCCATGTTCATTATTTTTTTTTAGAAATAAGCAACATTTCATTTTACAAGTCCATTGCTTTTTCTTAACAAGCTAGAGAAAGTCCTTTAGCCTCTGTCAGTAAATACTTAAATCCTCACCATGCTTTCCTCCCCCAGGAACTGCCTAGATGAAAACCCTGCTCTGTTAATCCCAGTTACTGAAGTATAATAATAGTGAAATCAATGTCTCAGAAGAAAAGCATCTTATCCAGCATGTCTTTAATAACCAGTGAACAACAGAACCAGTAGGGAAATATCGTCCCTGTTCTGCACAGGGCGTACTGAATCAGACTGTTTTCATTCAAACTAATGTGGAATGACAGAAAGCAGAGAAAAGCAGAACGCTCCTTGTTTATTTTGCTTATTTCTGCCACATATCATATATTGATAAAGCAATTTTAAGAGATACATGCATGACACAATTCGGTGAAATTGACTTTTCTTTTTCATAACCACATGCACATTTTTACCTCTGCACCAATATTCTTTTTGAATAGCTACCTGCAGTTCATTTTCAATTCCCATTGATCGTCTGTGATCTAGACAAGTTAAAGGGACGTTGAAGCGGCATTCCGAATTGGCAGCATGCCGAACGGGCTGTGAAAACTTGGTCGTGCACAAGCATTCACCTCTGATAATGTATAGTGACAGATGCTAAATTAAAAAATATTCTGCAGGCTTTTTTTTTTCAAGCTGGAACAGATCACAACGTGAAAAAATAATTTGTTTTCCTTCTTCAGTGAAATTGAGTTGGATAAATATGTATTTAAATAACAGCAATCAAGGAAGCTATAAAAATAACTTAAATCATCCTCAATATTTAAACTGTGCACTAGAAATGTCAACACAATCTAATATAAAACTGGCCACATACTAAGCTTCATGTGATCTGAACAGATATGGAGCAGGCAGATGTTCTTATGTGTAATTCAGTGTGGTTCCAAGGTAGCAGTAGGTTCTACCAAGAACTTCTGAAAGAGGTTATTCAGGGAAGTAGAGGGATCAAGCTGGGTCGTGCTAGACAGGATAAATATTATGGTTCATCCTTCACTGCACAAAATAAGAAAACCATAGAGATACAGTGATGAGACCCCCTTGAAAACTGGCAGCAGCTTTTAAGTAGAAAAAATTTGACATCTTGCTTTTCGTAGAGGTTTCCAAATGGACTTTTTGTCAAGCAATGTTCTCTGTGATCATTCTAACTAAATACTAACGAAAATCAATCTCAGGTCTCAATCCTCTGTCTTTCCTAGCTGTGGGCTGGTTTATAGAACTGTATTGACAAACAGTAAAGTGCCAATTTATAACTCTCTGTGGTTAAATGGAAATAAAATAAAAAAAGCTACTTCATGGGGGAAAAGCAATTTCAAAGTGAAAAGATGGTCCAAGTGAAAAGAAAAACCCTGAAGTGCCAAGTCAGCAGCATGCGAGAAATTAGGAGGAAAAAAAATGAACAAACAGAAATTTAAGCAGAGAATGCAAGTTAGAAAGACACAAATCATTAAAGCATCATCTTTATGAATTACTCAAGTATTTTCCACAATCATATTATTATGCATTATATACATCCCAATGGGATTTTGGCAATCTCTGTGTGTGTGTGTGTTCATTTTGTCACCTCTCTGGAGATGAGCTAGTGCCAGTTTGGAACTAGCATTTTAGCACTAGCTAAATTTCAAGTTGATAGCTTGAAATTAATGATGGGAGCATTTGCCTCCAGGCATACCGCAGATTCTTATAGTAGACGTCCTTACTTAGAGAAAGCCACCTGTCGTCCATTCAGCTGAGTGGCCACCATAACGGTGCAGTGGGTTAAACTGCTGACTATTATGCCAACACTTTTTTTGTGTAAAATTCTAAAAATTGTCACCAAAAGAACCAAAAATGTATCTATGCACAGTCACTGAAATTCCCCTGATCGTGGTGAGAAGCTACAAAGAGAAGACTACTGGGTTATTTGCCTAATCAGTGAAAATGCCTTAACAACAAACATGTAATATTCTATCAATTTAATTTTTAGATCATTTATGTGGTAAGACAAATAGTTGTTACAGCTTAAGGGGATTTGTTTTCTAAACCAAAAGAACCCTTCATGTTTTTCAACATATTTTAAAATTGACTTTTGAATCAATAGATTAAATGCCATACATTTGAGAGAATTATAATAATTTTCCCCATGTAATATTCTTTACCACATGTATAATTTATTTCTTTTTTGTGTTTAACTGTGGAATGACTCAAAATTAAATTTCTTTAAAATATGTACGACAAGACTATGGGCAAATGTCTTTTTCAAACTGTGGTTCAAAAGCTGTTAAATATGTGTCTGTATATTGAGAACTAGTGACTGCTACACTTCCGATCTGGCTGCGTGGTCACATGTCTGGGAGAGCAGTGAATGGTAATCCAAACTCCGAGTCCCCTGTACTCACACAGGAGGCTCCAAGGATGCACCTGCTCCTAGCTCTGGCTTCCTGCCTGTGGCCTGCAATGGTCCTGGCCCTTGTGGTTATTTGGCTATCTGCCCAGTGAGGGGAAGACTTCTTTGCCCATCCGTGGTCTCCTTTCTCTTTCTCTCTGTAATTCAACCTTTCGAATAAGTTAGTACATCCCCAGCACCAAATAGATTATCCATCATTACAACGATAGAGAGAGAGAGTGAGAGAAATCTATACAAATAATCCCAACCAAAATGTCAAGATGTACTATAGAGCCACACTAATCAATGCATCGTGGTATTGGAAAAATAATAGACATGACTGAGCCAAGTGGTAAATCCAGAAAGAGAATCACATGTATATTGACAATTGATTCAATGATTGTACGAAGGTGTCTCGCCTGAGAAACTTTTATCTTCTTCACAAATGGTGCTGAGGCATTTAGGTTTCCATGTGGAAACACATGAACCTAGATAGAAGCAAACATGGTTCAAAAATGAACTAAAGTGATCATAAATGGGAAGTACAACCTTTGTAGCAAAAAAAAATGTATGGGGGATAGTTTTAATGACCTTGGTTTGATAATCAGTTTTCCCATATGAAAACCAAGACATGATCCCACAAGAGAAATGAAGTTGGTAAGCTAGACTTTATTTACATAAAAGCTTTCACTTTTTGAAATTCATTGTTTAGATATGTATCCATGTCATTTTTTTGTCTGTGTTGGCAAAGACTGAGGGTCAATTTTGAAAGAATATGAGTCTTTATTATTTTTTATTGAGAAGACTGTGTAGAGTTTATTTTTCTTAGGATTTGCTTATTTTTATTTGAAATGCATATTTTACAATGAGAGATAGAGAGAAGATCTTGTATCTGCTGGTTCACTCCCCAGATGACTGCAACAGCCAAAGTAAGCTAATCTGAAGCCAGGCACTAAGAGCTTCTTCCAAGTCTCCCACGTGGGTCCAGGATCCCAAGGCCTTGAGCTGTCCTCTGCTGTCTTCCCAGGCCACAGGCAGGGAACTGAATCAGAAGTGGAGCAGCCAGGACATGAACTGGAACCCATATGGAATGTCTGTGCCACAGGGTGGAGGACTGCCCTGAGGTACCACCGCACTGGCCCCAGAGTTCGCTAGGTTCTTAGGAACCTTGTTAATGGATGTTAACCTCATGCAGTGAGAAATCAAACTTGCCTTCCGTGTAACCAGCCATAACAGCATATTGTGATTATGTTAATTCACACTGCTTATACTTGTCTGAAAATGATTCCTAAGATAAATAACAGTCCTGGTTTATCTCACTGCTTAGTGAATGAATGTTTAAATGCATTACTAGATTTGAATACCTTAAGGAATAATTGACCATGTTTTGTCTCAAGGATATGAGTTCCTTTCCTTCATGTCTTGAGAATCGTCTGAGACATTGGGTAGGATCATTTGTTTTTCATTTTATCACATTTAAGAGAGAGAACAGCTTTGTAAGAAGGGATCCCAGTGGGAACTTTCATGTGTTTCCCCTAACTTGTAATGCCACAGTAAAAAAAAGGTTGGCTTAATTTTTGTTAGTAAGGACTACAAAAGAATTGAACAGGCCAGACTTACAGTGGTGTGATGTTCCCCTGGATAATGTGAAAGTAATTGTTTTGTAATGTGTAATTCACATTTTCGTAGCATTGTCAGAAAATTGTGGGTTTTTTCCTTTTTTGTTTTGGATCTCTGAGTTTTCAGTCCAGCTGGAATCGCCACTGTTCTCATCCAGTCTGGTCACTCATGAAATCACAGCAGATGTAGGATTAATCCAGAAGTTACTCTATAGCCAAAATTTCCTGGACGGCTGTAATTTATTTTCTTCAAAAACATTATTTTTGTTAATGTGCTTTTGAGGTGATAAAGATTATTTCAAATGCACTTCTCACAAAGTGAAATAAGCCAAAAATTACTTCTTGTCTCATAAGGAATCTGTGTAGACTAGCAATTCCTTACTACATGTGTAAAGAACCCAAATGAACCCAGGTCAACTGGGAGAAAGTTCTGAACTGACATTCCAGTCGCGCTGTAAAGAATCCTCCATGATTCGTCAGTACTGGAAACCTTTCAATCTCAACTGTATCTAGAATGAAGTCTTCGGGAACAAGCCTCCGGTTTTTATCTTCACCTAAATCTCTTTTTGACTATTTTCCATATGAAAACATTCATACACCTTTTATCACTACTTCTTTATTTCAGATTTTTCCAAATCATTGACTGAGAACATTTTATTCAACTTAGCCAAGTGCCATCTGCTCTTCCAGACACTTGGGATGCTTTGTGAATCAACAAGGTTTCTTATCTCTGGGAGCCTGTACACCACTGACCAAAGGCTAGAGATAAACAACCCTTTAAAGCTCTTCACGTAAATTTGAAATATGTTGTCGCAAAAGCCGAAAGACAAGGATAAAAATGGAGAAGGAAAGAAGGTAGGAGGGAGAGAGAGGGAAAGAGGCAGGGAATATTATGTTCTTAGAACCATATTTACAAATCCCATTGAATATGTTAAAGCTAATTAAAACAAAATAAACAAAGCAGTAAAAGAATAAAATAAGTAATCCAAGTTAGAGGTAAAATGTTCTTTAAACAAGACAATGGCAGTTTAAGTAGGTTGAGTAGGCAGTTGAAGATGGTATAAAGAGCAAGACAGGTCAATGAACACCAGTAATGGCACCAAGATTTTAAAGAAGGGAAGGAGTTTGGCCATGTATGACCAGGGCATGACAGAGACGGGAATAGCAGGCTTATAGCTGGGAAGTTTGAAAAATGCAGATACAGAATCTGGGACAAAAGTGATGGAGAGATAATGGCTGAGACTTTGGGGAGCCGACTGAAGTTACATGAATGTCATTTGCGCTTTTAAATGTGTGTGTGTGTGTGTGTGAGAGAGAGAGAGAGAGAGAGAGAGAGAGAGAAAGGTGGAGAGAGAGACAATAAGAGAGAAAGACGGGAGTGGGGGAGGCAGACACACACACAGACTTAGTTTCCATCTACCTGTTCACTACTAAATTCCCTTCTGAGTCTGGGAGTCAAAAACTCAATCTGGTGCTCTCACATGGGTGGCAGGGATCCCCCTCAGCCGTCATCACTGTCTCCAGGGACCTGCAAGAAACTGTAATCACAGGCAGGGCCAGGAATCAAACCCAAGTTCTTTGGTGAGCATGTGAACATCCTACACCTAACACCTGGACTGCTGGGCCAATCATCCAATGTTAAGTGTAGTCTTCCAAAATGATCGCTCATTTCCACACTACTTTCAAAATACCGTTTGAGATAATACTCTGTGACACAGTTTAAAAAAAAATCCTAGAAAAAGAATGTAAAGATAAGAACCAAACCACGTGGATAGTGAATTATTATTCCAGAAAACTCAAGTGAAGTGATGTGCTGGCTCTGTAAACTGACAGAAACAGCAGACCAGATGTTGCCACAGGTTGCATGGTGGCAGAAATGGGGAGGTGTTCGAGGATGTAAAGCTGCGTCATGCAATATGAGCAGCCCTGGAGATGCACAATATAGTATAGTCTAGAGTTAGTAAGATTGTTGTGTACCTAAACTATTACTAAGATTTTATGTTGAGTTCATGTTATTAACCATAAATCAGTTATTAAGCTGTCAACCATCACCTTAATGGGTTCTTACGCTTTGGAGGACTACACACCTGTCTCAGTCACCTGTCTCAGATAATGGCCAGGGAAGTATAGTCAATCTGCATCATGGCTGCACATGGAAGTATCCAGGGTACCCAGCTGTGAGCTTCTTGCCCTGTGTTATCTTCTCCTTGTCTCTGGATGCGACATAGAAGACTGTTACCTAGGCTTGCTCCTTCCCCTTTGCCTCTTGCGTGGTCCTGGCGCCCTACTATGTTCTTTCCCGCCAACCCTTGCATACCCTGGCCCTTCTCCTTGGGATCTTTGTGTCTAGTCTGGTCAGTGACAGTTCTCTGATGTGTCAGCCTTGCCACACCTACAAGGACAATCAAACTTCTATGTTTAAAACACTAACTCCATAAGTTCTCCTGCAAGAATGTTTTCTGCCCAACTTTGGTTGAATTACTCTTCTGCCAAGCCCTTAAACCTACTGTAAATAATTTATGAGTGAGTGAACCCCAAATCCCTATTGGCTCCTGTTTGTATTACTTATAACAAAGGATATGGAAAACTCCAAGTGCGGGGTGGCTGCTCCAGCGCTTCCCACACAGCACCTGCTGCCAGTCATTACTGTTTTTGTTCTTTGCTTTTATTCTCCATTAATGGAAAGCCCTACGTGAATATCCGAAAATTCTTACAGAATTTGTGTTTTTATCCTGAGAGTATCTATTTCATATTGTCGTCATTCTATAAATGTTGAATTACAAACAAAAAGGTGAAAATTCCCCCATGTTTGTTTCAGCATTATGCAATGAATTGTCTAGTGTATAAAGCTAATACTAACGATTAATTTCTCCCTTTCCTTCATCCCACCAATCATATTTTGTGTACTACTTGTACCCACTTGAGTATTTTTCAAGTACAACTGGTTATGAAACTCTCAAAGGTTGATAAAGTATTCAATAATTTCCAAAATTCTTTGAGTGATTGTTGAGGTTTGAAAATGATAGAAACACAACATGATTTTCAACTGAGTCTTGAGCATGCTTCCAGCTCGCGATGTGCTTTCTTGAAGTGCTTCAACCAGTTCAGGATGGAACGGTCTCCCATGGCTCCGTCAGCTTCCTTCCTCAGTGTTCCCAGACTCCTGGACTCCCTCCATGATGACCCTGTGATCTGTAAAGCAGTGGCCAGTGTTGCCATGCTCTCCTCCTGGAAAGCTTGGGTCCCTCCTGCTGTGAACACCAAGCTTCTGCTTAGAATCCAATATACTACGTTTCTAAGCAGAGCCTTTTATTACAATGGCAGAATATATACATATATACATATACATGTATTTATTTATTTATGTTTATATAGAAGATGTAAAATGTAACATTTTGGTTGTTTTGAAATGAACTTGCTCTAAACATTGACAACACTGTGTAGACAATCTGCAGAACACCATCTTGCAAAAGATGCTTTAGACAAGTGGTAGCATCATTGCATCACTTTAGTAACTCTAAATATATGACTCTGTTTTTATAAAAAGTACACGAACACTTCCCCACATTTTTTATGATCGTGTTAGGATACAGAAGCAGAAGGCTTACTGCTGCCCCCTTTCCAAGTGTTTGGTTCATTGGTGTCAAGCACGTTCACGTTGCTGTGCATCTGTCAATACCATCCATCTCCAGAACTGCTTTGGTCTTGCACAGTTGAAACTGTGTTCATTTCTCAATAACGTTATAATTCTTCCTAGCTCTTCACGAGTTCCAGGTGCCTCAAGCAGGTGAAATTAGACAATATCTTCATCATCAATTAATTGTTTTGATTCAACATTTTCTTCAAAATTCATCTATTGTTAAGTAGAGGGTCTTTATACAAGGCTGAATAGCCTGTTGTATTATAGAACACATTTGTTTATCCACTCATCTGCTGTTAGACCCTTGGATTGCTTCCATTTCTTGGTTATGGTAAATAGTACGGCTTGACTACAGGCATACTGCTATCTGCTTTAGTCCCTGGCTTCACTGTTTGGGGAGTGTTTAACTAGAATTGGGGCTGCTAGGTAATGTAGTAATTTGATGCTTAGTTGGTTGAGGAACTGCTGTATCATTTCAGGGCACCCCAAGCAATGCGGGGCAGTTACAGTTTCTCTTCCCGTGAGAAGTCTGTGTTTGTTAGAGAGACTGAATTTCAGTGATACACACACAAGGATACACGCAAATGGAGGAGGAAGGACTTCCTGTTGTAGTCTGAGTTCCAAGACAGTTTGCTCTACAGCCCATTCTTCTTGTATGGATATGGGTTCTTCTTTGTCAAGGCGAGGGCACCCATACTTTGGAGAGTGATGTACTTTCTTCAGAATCCATTAATTTAAGCTTGTGAATTTCATCTAAAAATACCTCTCCAGAAATATGTGGAGTGACTTCTGACCAAATTTCTGGATGTCATGACTTAACCAAATTGATAAACAAAACTAACTGCCCCAAGTGCTGAAATGTGTTACTTTCTATTTATGTGTGTGTTAATAGTTATCCTTCTGGTTATAAAGTGTGTTATCTCATTGTGTTTATATTTCTCCATTTTGGCAGAGTTGATGGACATAAGTGTTGATAAAAAAAGACCAAAATAATTTGTATCTATGTTTTTGTTCTTTTTCTTCTGATTTTCATGTCTGCAGACACTTATTTCTGTTGTAATTTCAAAGTCAGATTTTGAGATCCAGATTCCAGCAAATAATGGGCACGGCAAGGTTTTGATGGAAATTAAACACGGTCAATACTTTGTAGAGCAATTTCAAATATATTGTGGTATTTCTATTGTTCACTTGATATTAAGTTTGAAGATTAGCTGATCTCTAAACATAAGGTATTCCCATAACATTCCTTTAAATTATGTGTATTATAACTTTGAGAGTTAATTATTAAACAAGTCTGCAGCAGATCATGAGGAAAGTACTTTCTTCACATTGTGACAGCATTTGTTGTTTTCTGGATTGGCTAAAAGCCATCCCAAGGTATGTGATTGGCAGCTGTTGTGATTTTCATTTGCTTCTCTCAGTGGTTGATATGTGGAGTCTCTTCTTGGTCTTATTGTTCATCCATATGTCTTAGGAGAAATAGCTCTTGCATGCATTGACCGATTTGTAAATCTTGGTCACTGAGTTATGATTCTTTAGTGTTCTGGATAATTCCTTTTGAGAGACATGCTTGAAACAACTGGCTTCCATTCTGTCAGTCGACTTTCACTCCGTTGGTAGCGGGTTTGTTGTTGTAGTTGTCGTTGTTGCATAAAATGCATTAATGTTGAGATAATCCAATTGCTTTTTGTTGTGTCTGTTGTTGCTTATGCTTTTGTTATCCTCAAACATCCAACATTATGAAGCACTTCTCCAACTTTCTGCAAATAATTTTATAGGTTAAACTCATGTTTATTTCTTTGATCTGAGCATATCAATTTTAGGTATTTACTTATTGATCAGTATTCCATACTTCTCTTAGCAGTGGCAGAAAATGGGAAATATTTTTACATTCTTTCTTTTTAATTACTTTATTTTCATCATTTTATGATACAGTTTCATAGGCTCTGGATTCCCCCCCCCCTCCCAAATTCCCTCTACATTTGAGAAACTGTGGCTGACACTTCATGAATTAATTTTATAACTTGAAATATTTTTATTTATTGGAAAAAGCAAGAGAGAGGAAAAAAGACAGGCTTATTTTCTATATGTTGTTTCACTCTCCAAATAGTAGCAATTCCAGAGTAGAACCAAATGAAAGCCTGAAACTCAGAATTCCATCCGAGTCTCCCAGGTGTGGCAGGACAACACCTGCCCTATAACCCTAAGTGAATGTTTGCGCTCTCTAATATGGGTGATCTTTAGATAGTTCAAGGAAAATGTGTATCACAAAAAAGATTACATATCACTTTTGAAAATTTTTACACTGACATGAATTCATATTTTGATTCCATTTCCCACACAATTTTTGAGGTACCCTCAGGTAAGTGGAGATTCTTTATTAATTTTTTGATGGTCAATAGCCTATGTTTATTAACATCATCAAACTTTTTAAAGACAGGTGGTCACATAGGCATAAGAAAGCTTTCTTAATTCTTAATAATTGTTTAATGACTGAAAAGTGTACTGTAATTAATAAAATTAAAATGACATTTTTGTCTTAGGAAGCTATTCCATTATTTTCAATGTATTGAGCTCATTAAACTCTTGAAAAACACCTATATCCAAGGGTCTAAGGCACTGAGATGTCAAATGATTTGGCCAAGATTGCGTTCATGGTGAATGATAAAGCTTCAATCCACGTGTGTGTATATATGGAAATGTGGAAGCAGTTTGGCACATTGCAAGCTTCTAACAGCAAACTGCAGCGAATGGAGCATAGCCAAGGTTCTTAAACTTGGCTGAGCATCAGAGTGCCTTTGAAAAGCTCTAAAAAAGGCAGATCTTGGACAACACCCAGGCTTACTGAGATATTGAGTGCGTGTGTTTTTAAAGTCATCTTGGGTGGATTTTATGCAGCAAACCTGGCCTCTGCCTAAGCAGAACTGTTTAGGAATCGTTGAGCCCTCTTGGAACAGTGAAATTTCTCATTTGTCTGGTTTCAGGAAATGAACACAATGCCCTGGAAATATATCCTTGCTACTGCTTTCAGCTCTTCAAACTGTCTGCTTCCAATGAGAATGACGATGATTTGACTAGAGAAGAAATGCTTTGGGAATCTGTAAGGCTTCATTAACTGGTATAAAGTGAAAAGTGTTATGGCTGATAGGAGATAATAGAAGAGTATTAAAGCAATGGAAACCACAGACCTGTGCATGAAGGCCTAATGTAGCTGAGTGTGTCAATCCATCTAACACTATTATCCAAGTCAGACTTATATAAATAAACCACCTAGGGATAGTAGGCAAAGCCTTTATTGAACTACCATGGGACCACTTTACATGGGTGAATTAGTGACTAAATAAACAATGAATGCATCAACCATGAGAATGTGTACACTACTGGCAAGCAAAATGATCCGATAGAACCTGGAAGAGAACATTTCAAAATTTTGAGAATGTAAAGCCTTGCTTTTAGTGCTTTGTGGAAAAGCCATATTCATACTCCAGAACTTACATGTCAAGTTTGGTTCTGGCTAAGAATCAGAGCTACTACTCTTAGTAATAATTGCCTAACTAACTTAGGATAGCTAACTGTGTGTCCATCACATGCACCGAATGACACTTCTCCTGAACATCAGGAATAATGTGAATTCACAGTAACAACACGCTATTGTGCACCACCCTATCCGTTTTTCGAATTGTCTCAAGAAATGGGAGAAGTCTCTTTATTTCCTCTGAGATTTACCATGTAGTGCTTCTCAAAATGCATGTTTTTCATTGAGAAGTGATGCATGTAGCAACAGAGCCACAAAATCTCAATACGCCAATCTGGCAACTCATACGTGCATGTGTGTGCATGCATGCTAAAATCAGCAGGGGATAAAAGTGCTTGAACCACACTCCAGGAGAGCTGTCCAGGAAGGAGGCTGAAGAGAACACTGTGAGAGACGCAATGCTGCGAAGCTGCCTTCATGGTCCAAACAGAGCATGCTCCTTCCTCCCAGCTATTCGCCAGAATTAAAGGAAATAGTCTACAGCACGGAAAGTAACACAGACGTGCAGCAGGATGCTTTTTTCAAGGTATGTTTATTCAAACATTGAAAGTCATAAAAAAGATTACAGAGAAAGTCACATTTGTTGCAGACAAGCTGTGAGAAGAAATGAGATTGCAAGCCAGGGTGAGCTCATAGAGAACCCACTTGTGAAACATTTAGTATCAATTATACTTCTTCGAGAGTGGCGCATTGCCACGCAGCTATCCGCTCATGGATTCCTGTGCTGTGCTGCGTTTTGTTTGACATACAAGTCTTGCCTAACACCACATGTCATTCAAACAATACAGCTCATAGACAACTGTAGGTTTCCCAGCACAGCTAGCAGTAACTCTTCAGTCTTCTGCTCGCAATACCCCTTGAAAGTATGTAGGCAAATCTCTGAGGCTGGGTAACGTTTTATGCCTACAGAATTCCAATATTCTGTGTTTACCAGTGTATTTTTTTTGCCAGGAATTAATCATACAAGACTGCATTGATGTATTGCACATGGGATTATTGCTTGTTCAGATTTATAGTAATGGGAAATTTAGACTTTAAAATATCAGCACAGTCAGACTAAGAGAGCAGAAAGCCCCTTATTCTTGGAATGATTTCACTACTGTATTATCATTTGACTCATAAAAAAGAAGGATGGTGTGAACACATAGTCTGCCAACTTAGTTTCCTGTTTCTCTTACAATTCACCCTTACACATGCCGATTGCTGCTCGTTTCTGGGATGGCGAAGATGCCGACTCCCCGTTGACATGGGTGTCAGTGAGAGAACAATCGCGTAGGCTGCTCTGGCAAGCTAATGTCTCTGCTGTCTTCTTCATGAAAATAACTCCGATTACTAATCCAGTGTTTTGGGTAATGATAAGTTGACACCCGCCCAATGATCTTACATTGTCATGAAAATGTAAATGTTAGCTGTAATGATAGAAATGTGCTGTTGTGTGTCCTGCCCACTAAGGGTTCTGAGTTTGTTTCCATGACCTTTTTAGTATGGAAAACCCCAGACACACTGAGGAAGCAGCGTTGCCCTGTGGCTGCGGACTTCCGCTCTGGTCTGGTTTTCATAGTGAACAGTCCTCCCCATGGAGATGTCCTACAAAAAGCAGGCTCCCTGCTGGTACTGCCCGTGCACATCAGTAACCCCCCCTCCCCCGCCAACAGCTTCCACCTTCTTTTCACATTAATTAACCATTTTCAAAGCTAAGGTTCTGTGAGTTTCTGTCCTGGGCTAACTTCTGCCTTCACATCTCCTGTACAATTCTCCTGTATAGGTCACTCCTAGTCAACCTGCCACATGCCAGTGACACAAAATTCTTGTCTACGCACCAAGATCCATATAGACATTTCCATTTGAATATTTCATTCCATTTAGGTATTACATGAATAAATCTGAACTCTCAACAGATCCACAGCAGCTGTAGCATCCCTGCTTTATTTCCATGCCCCAATCGTAATCAACGTCCAATGCTTCATTTACTGTGGAGTGGCACCACATACATCAAGCCACACCAACAGGAATACTGATATCTTCCATTCTGTCAACTCATATGCCTGGTATTTTCTGTTTTGCCACCTCAATTTTTCCTTTATTTTGGCACTACTAATTGATCACCACCTCACTAGCTGATCTCTAATTGGTCACAAATCCTGGCCAAGTGACCATGTCAGGAATAGCAGTCTAATTAATGAGTCTCCATCCCAAACCCTCTTTTCCCAGACATTGTTTCACACTGTTTCTACAGACTTCTCAAACTAAGAAGCTTTTTAAGCCATCCAATACTCTCTCTCTAAGTCATTATCCAATCTCTTCCAATTTAAAGTCCCGCTTGTTTGCACATATCCCTGCCACTCTCTGACTTCCTCTTTCGGATCCTGTGTTCAGACAAAAGCTTCCTTCATTTCCTCAGAGGGTCCACATTCTTACCCTCACAGAACCCTGAGGGTGCCTTAACTGATTCCAAACTTATCTGCAACTTCACCCTCTATCTGTGATCTGAGCACTTACTCCCTGTGCATCATTCAGAATTCAGGGCTGCATGTGTCTAGAACATTCCAGAAGATCAGATAAATAGATTCTTAAGGTGCATGACCTCGCTGGCTTGTGTTGCTTCTTGGAACAGCATTGACCTTCCTATAATCATACCCCTTTTGTCTTGTTTCCATTTCACTCTTGTGTAAAATCCTTTTCAAGTGGCTTGCTTCGAACTTCACTTACAAAGACACATGCCTTAATGCCTGTGTGTGATGTCATGTTCAGCATGCATGCACTTCCTGTTTATTGCATAAGTGCCTTCTTCATTATCTCCTCCCCCACCCCGTTTGTTTAGGAGCTCCATTTTTGTTTTGCTTTGGGGCACTTTTTTTTTTTTTATATTTCCTGCTTTCCTTGATTCATTTCAGCTTGGACAAATTAGTGCCTCCCTTTTGTAAACTTTCTCCTAATAAAAAGTTGCTACTGACTTTGGTGTATTTCCAAAATGCTTTCATCTATTTTTGACAAAAGTTTAAATAGCTTCTATTAACAGTTTTCACAGCAAAGGAGACTGAGATTCAGACACTCAGTTAGTGCCAGTTGACTGAGTGGTGGTCTGGGCAGCACTCATGGACCCTGCACGCAGTCTCACAGGCTGTGGACCTGATGAAAATGGTGCCTTCCAGAGATCTGAAGAGTACAGACTGCACCACCGTTCCCTGTGGCCAGGCAATGCAGTGTCTGTTTCCATAATCACACAAATGCGATTCAGTAGCTTCTCGGCCAATAAGTGTGCATACTCAGACCTGTAGTCCACGAGCACACAGACGTGCCCACCACAATGTGTTCTCTGTATCCATGCCCTGCGATTTAAATCAGTGCTGGAAATGGGAAGATATTTTCTGGAACCCAACTTCCTGTGAAGGCAGTGGTAACTCTTCTGAAAACGCACAGTAAGCAGTGTGCAACACACATAGTCTATTTACTATATGTAAGTGCTTACTCTATCATGGCAAAGCAACACTTTCAAATAACACCTGTGAGATAAAGATGCTGAATACAGCCTATCAGGCAGTTCCCCCCTTTTTAGTTTGCAATTTAAATAATGCTTTATTTTAAAGTTTCTGCCAAATTTCTAATTCCTTAGGTAAGTTTAGCATGGGTTTAATGATCCATGGTAGCATGCAGCAACCTAGACAGCATCTCATAAAACAATTGATCTTTTAGGAGGTAAATACAAAAAAAAAAAATCACAAAGATGTTGCAATTCAGATAACTCGCTTAATTATTATGCTTTTCCCCTACACATTTACTTTATTCCAGTAAAGTAAAATAGACAAAGAGAAAAAGTTCCTCCAATCTGAGGAAGAATTTTGTTTTTGTAATCTACTTTAAGAATTAACATTTTCTTTGTAAACTACTTTAAAACTTACCATTATAAATTATTTCTGAACCAGAACAATTTTAAATGCCCTAAATTTCCTTGACACAGAATACCTAAAATCAGAATGCAATATTATTTTGAGTCAGTAGGTAAGTAAATAATCTTTCTTAATATACTTCCAGTTGGAAACCCGAACACATTGCATTTTGCAAGTTTTCCTGAAATGGCACAGCGTATAGTTATGAATTTTCATTTCTTATAGGCTTGCAGTGAGTGAGATTACAGGTCACTGTTATATAATCCAAAATTGCATACTTTTAACTTTGAAACAAAATGTATTTTTATACTCAGATACGTGTGTAATACTTCAGCAAACAGCAAAATCAGTGGGAAAAGTCTCGAGGACAATCAGAATACCTGGTCTCCCGTCCTGCGTTTGCCTGTCCTGTCCTGAACACCCTAGAAAGTCACTGTTCATGTCTATTCCATTATTGCCTTACCTTTAAGGTTGATGATCAGCCTACCACAATGGAATTGATGTAAGCGTTTTTTTCCATTTTGCACAAACTTTTCCTTTCTTGACTTCAGACTGACAAGTTTGCATGGTACCTTTGCCTTTTTTATTGAAGTCTCCTATTCGGGGCCTTTTATTTGTTGCCTCATGGAGTCGATGAGTTTTCCATTGCTGTAGCAAAGTGCTTTGGCGCTATCTTGGCAAGTACAGGTCGGTTGGGTGGTTCCTACCACACTGTCTGCCACCAATGCAGGACAAACCCCACAGTTATGACTCCTATCATGGAAATCCCAAGGCAGTCTCCTTCCTCTTCCCCTTCCTCAGAAGTCTTTCTGAAGCTGCTTGGGAGCTTTCTTATACTCCTTGGGCAATCATGTCATGTGAGCAGTGAACATTCGCCTGCCCTTTTGCTGCATGTGATATCAGCTGCTATGAGAACTGACATGAATGAGTGAAGGGATCTGTCCTGACTGTGTGGTGGCCACACTATAAAGCATCATTTTAACTAATGAAGCAGACACGATTTCTCCATTCACATAGTTTGTTTATTTAGAGGGGACAAGAGACAAGGAGGGGGAGAGGGAGACGTGTTGTTCCCTCCCCAGATGTGACAGTTGGGTGGACGGGGGTGAAGCCAGGAGCATGCACCTGTCAGCAGGTTTCTCACAGACACAGATGCTACCTTAGTGCCAAGATGCACTGTTCTGTTCCTCTCTACCTGGTTCTTTGACTTAGTCCTGGAAAACCTAACCACATTGATAGCAGTATTTCTTTACGTCTCCCATTTTCCCATTTACCACAACAAATACACACTTCACAAAACCTAAGCATGGCATCCCAGTGATGTGGGGAGAATGATCTCCTCATCACTCTATTGAGCTGGGCATTCATTCTACACACACACACACATACACACACACGTGAAGCGGAAATAGCTTTAGTTTGTCCTATTTGGTGAGATCATTATAATGAACTAAAATATACATACAAAATTAATAAACATCAAATATTAAATTTTATGTACTCATGAGATTTAGATTTCTAATGGGATAAGTAAATAATAGGTAAATGAGACAATTAATAAGCAGTTTATTTTATAGGATGATAAATACTAGCTATCATCAAAAGGATAGATGGAGACAGATGTGAAGTTTAGCCCAGTAAACAGGTTAGTGTCAGCTTCCAGAAGAGTGATTGTCTAGCAGACCTTGAGACTGAAAGACCAGGAGAGGTGAACAGGCGTGGGTGAGTGCAGGCCGAGGCAGTGGGAGAGGCAGAGGCTCTGAGATGGAGTGTACTTGAGGTATTTGGGAGTAGAAAGGCTAGGATGGCCTTGAGCAGAAGGGGCAGTGGAAGAGAACTGGGCATGATGCTTAGCAGAGTTGGTAGGGCCAGACACAAAGGCTGACTTGGTTAATCCTCCTACTGACTTGACTAATCCTCCCATATGAGGATCTCATATGGGTGCCAGTTCCTGTCCCGGCCACTCTACTTCCCATCCAGCTCCCTGATTGTGGCTTGGGAAAGCAGTTGAGGATGGCACAAAGCCTTGGGTCCCTACACCCGCGTGGGGGATCCAGAAGAATCTCCCTGGCTCTTGGTTTCAGATGGACTTAGCTTTGGTTGTGGCAATCATTTAGGGAGTGAACCAGCATTTGGAAGATATTTCCCTCTGTCTCTCCTTTTCTTTGTAAACCATTCCTTCTAATAAAAACAAATGAATCTAAAAAAATAAGTTTCTTGAAATTACACAAAACAAAGATCACTGAGCCTTAGATTTTATCTTGATTATGACTGTATTAGGATGTGAAATTATCAGAAAAGCAGTGATCTAGAAAATGACGTGATCTGCAGGTGAATATTTTGTGAGGAGATGCCTTAAGTTATTATGTTAAATGAAGACTATGAGAAAGATGTTACAGTGACATACAGGTGAAAGCAAATTGGATTAAGGAGGAGGAGAAAGGGAGCTGAATGTTGATATCATTAGAAATAGGATAAGGAAAACCTAAGAACTGCCCTCTGTCTCAACTGTGAGCCCTAAGGCAGGCAGCGAAGCGTCCTATGGACTTGGAGGAAGCCATTTTCATCCACCTGTTGCCCCTCTTCAGCCTATGTAAGGTCAAGAACCATGTGAAAGGAATGGAAGAGAAAAACAGGCTGCACTGTATTGTTTGGAGGCTGTGTCTGCCTGTTGCAAAATTGATGCACTGCTGCGGCCCCTCATTCATTAGGAACCTGCAGTTACTGTCAGAAAGACAAGTCTAATATGATGGATCTCTCTCTCTCTCTCTCTCTCTCTCTCTCCTGTTGCTTGAGATGCAGCTATTCCAGGGGACTATTCCAGCAGTGGTTTATGATAAATGGAGGATGTTTGAGTATTGCCAAGGAGCATCTTTACATTACATCTTGAACATCACCTTAGGCTTGGCACCTGTAATCGCTCACCATTGTTTCTGTTAATGCTTGAGTAAACAACTCATGTAGTGATTAAATCATTGATCAGGCCCAGTGTGGCACTGATGCTATTTCCGTATATGCATCAAAAAAAGACAAAAAATTACCATAGAAAAAGGAGGCATAAGTAGTAAGTCAACCTAGAATTTCAAGAAGTTTCACACATTTAAATTTTTGCTTTAGCGATTTATTTATTTTAGGGGCTGGCTCTGTGACATAATAGGTTAATCTTCCACCCACTACACCAGAATCGTGTATAGATGGCAGTTTGTGCCCTGGCTGATCCACCTGCTGTCCATCACCCTGCTAATTGCCTGGGGAAACAGCAAAGGATAGCTCAAGTGCTTTGGTTCTTGCACACGCTTGGGAGACCCCGAAGAAGCTCCTGGCTCCTGCCTTGGACTAGAGCAGCCCTGGTTGTGGCAGCTGTATGGAGAGTGAAGCAGCAGATGGAAGATCTTTGTGTGTCTCTCCTTCTTTCTGCAATTCTGTTTCAAATAGAAATAAGTAAATATTTTAAGATGATTTGTTTGTTTGAAATAAAGAGCCTCAAAGAGAGATTAAGAGACAGAATGAGAGCAAGAATGAGGATCTTTGCTCTGCTGGCTCATCCTGCACAAGGCAGGGGCAGGAGCTTGATCCAGGTCTCCAGTGGGTGCCAAGAGCCCAGGTGCAGGGGTCATCCAGTGCTGACCCCCCGGTGCCCAGCGGGAATCTGGGCTGCGAATAGAGTATAGAAGCTTGAATGAGGTCTCTTACATGGGATGTCAGCTTTGAAGTGGAGGCTCAACTTGCTGTGCCATAACACCAGTCCCAATAAATGCCATTTTAGATGAGATATAGCATGTTTTAGACGCTCTATACATAGACGAAATACCATCTTAAAGTAGGATTTGTAAATAGAAAAAAGTGCACTAACCATACATAGCAATTGAAGTGGCTGGTTTGCTTGTTTCTGTAAGAGATAAGTGAGATGTCTAGAAACATGGGTCTCAAATTTTGCCTAAGTGTTCAGCTGCTACTGGTATTCAGTGTTTCTGGAAAGTAGGAGCAGAGGTTGGGAGTGTGAGGGAGTCTTGCCAAGCGGGAGAAAGCAAGATATTTTTATACGTTAAATCTGGATATTTTGATACCAGTTCAACCAAAGGAGTTTTGAGTTTTTGAAGCTTGTGATACAGAAATATACTTAGCTCTGTAACTGGGATTGGAAATCAAGCATCAAAATCATTTTCAAACTCTGGGGGAGCCATCACATTCATCTTAATAAACACTGTTTAAACTCCTGGACATGATGGATGGTGGTCACCCGTGCTGGCCTTTCCTGCTCACAGAGATAGTGTTACGCCCTCTGCCTTGCTCTCCAGCGGGGCATCTCCTCCAACACATTCATCATCACCTCTGCCACATCATTTATGTGTATTTTATTATTTAGGAGAAAAAGAGGTTAAAAATCAAAAATGAAAGTTGTATAATTTGGGAGATTTGCATTTTTAAAGCAAGGGCATTGACAGGAAAGACTGAGTTTATAGCCACTATTTCTATTCTCTATAGACATTGTCTAGAATTCTAATAAATGGTCAGGATCTAGCTAGTAAACTTCTGTTTTTCATGTGAACTTACAGAGTTAATTGTATAGGGAAAGCTTTAGAGGTGAGTATAAGTGGCTGGCTTTCTTTCATTAATGTAATTCAGATCTAATTTTAATTGGTTAAAATCCTTAAAATTGTAAAAAATGATCCATGTATCCTAAATAATCGAATATGGTATTGAGTTTTATTTTGAATATTTGAAAAATTCTGCTCTCTTATGAAGCGTTTTACCATATTCAGGAATATAGTAATTACACAAAAGCAGAAGAAAAATGTAGCAGTGATGTGTACTGCTGGTAATGCTGTGGTTGTGTAATGCACTGTTGGGGAACTGTCCATGTGGACCTGTTATGAACTTGCGTTCCTCATCCCAGATGAGCTCCTGTGGTATTTCCTTTTACCTGCTCACATGGCCCCTTTCCTGTGACTACACTTTGTGCCCAGCTCTGAGATTCCCAAGGCGTTTAGGTAGAGAAAATGAAAACATCCAATACATCAAGAATGGTTCTAAGATTGTTGTGTAATTCTATGCTAGGAAGATGGTTAGGAAATTTTGAATCCCTAAAGGAAATTCCTCTAATAACTAAAAGCAATGAAAGCTTGGGAGAATACAGCAAAGGCAGGCTCTATGATATCAAGATAATCCATAGACTTCATCTCTTCTCCCTGTGTATGCTACTGCTGTTTCATGGGGACAGAGACGCAGAATCCTTCCTCAAAACTCACAGCTTCTCATGTGTAAAGTGCCATTGCATGGCACTCTCAGTGTCGTGTGTTATTAATGTATATGCCAGAAATACGTATTCTGCTGTTTTCGCTGGTACGATATATTTGAAATAGAACTGTACTAGCTGTAAAGCAGTATATGAAGTAGTGTAATGTGACAGGATTTACAAGAAAGGATGTGGGATAAAGATGCTCCTAGATTTAATGCTGCGGAATGAAATCCATTATGATTATAAACTTCTTGTAATAATCTAAGCTCAAATGATCTGTATAGACAGAGTCAGCCACTAAAATAAGACCATCTGTTCTCGGTCCTAGAGTGGTAACAATGGCTATGCATTACCTTCCGAGTTCAACATTTGACTTGTGGTGTGCAGTTCAGTGAGATGTGAGATTTAAGATCTTAGAAGAAGAAAATTTTTTTCATTACATGGTTCGACCAGTTAGATAGCTGTTACACTGAAAGGTGTTATAGTTGTGTGTGTATGTGTGTGCTGTGTTACTCCAGATTATTTTCTTTTACAAGACTAAGCTGTAGAAAAATGAGACTTGGCAAAAGATTCACCAAAATGAACAGTGGAAAAGTCTACTTCAGATTTATCAGAAAATGTCTTTGTATGATGCAGCACAAGAAAAAACAGAAATTGTATTCTTTTTCAATAAAATTCAATAGATTATAGGCTATGTCAAATGCATGAACAAAAATATATGATACTTGAAGGAAAGTAAACCACAAATACTGAATTGGATATGGAGAGCACTGAATGGGTAAATTCCTGTATCAGGTTATATTTTAGGAAAATACTAGAATAAATAATAAAAAAATATCAAAGCTAAAATAGACTTGAGCCTTCCTGAGTTGAAGAAATATCTGATTCTACAGACTGACACTAATGTGTCACAGAAAAAAATCAATTAGAGAATACTACTCAAGCTTGTAATTATATTCAATTATTCTGGACAGTAAATCAAGATTAGATAGGCACCATTTAGAAAGTTTAACTAAGAAAAAAATACACAATGGAATTGCATTTGCTGGGAGTATTCTTTCATATTCTGAAATTTAGAAGCAATGCTTTAGTACTCCACAGTTGTATATACACCATAAATTAAGTTGGACTTTTCCTTTTAGTGGAGAGTGGGTGGTCTAACATGACTTGCACGTGGACATTTGGACTGCAGGGTAAGCCGCTGACCGGATGTTCAGAGTCCACATCAGAGTACCTGGGCTTCAGTCCAGGCTGCACTCTTGACTGTAGCTTCCTCCAAGAGCCATTGCAGTTATCTGGGAAGGGAAGTGGCAGATAGAAATAAATATCTGATTGACTTGCATGCAAAATAACATTGTGCTAAGCTATTATATGCAGATTTCTTAGCATTCATAAATACTTCTTAGAACAAAATATTAGAAGTAAAAATGCATGCTCAAGAAAGAGTAATATGTAAAGATTCAGGTTGGTTTCAAAATTGCCGTCTGGAGGATTTGCCTCCGCAGAGGGGCCTGCAGTCCTACCCTGGTTCTTCCACTTTGGATTCGCTTTTTCCCCTGTCCACTGCAGTGCTCTCTCTGGGGTTGTAAGGGAATAAGACCTCACAGCATTTGGGGATTTCTTTTTCAGTAGAAGGATGGGGATATAGGAGGAATTTTGCTTGACAGGCAATTATAAAGCACTGTGATGATATAAACAAAATTAGTCAAGGACTCACAGAGGTCATCATAGAAGCGAAGAGAAGATCTTCCTAACTTGGATGAAGATTCAGCAAAAGACTTAATGGAGCAGTGACTTCTGTGGTCACATGGTCATTGGAAATGTGAAAGTCAAACTAATGAACTAAAAGCCAGGAACAAGACAACTATGGGAATAATAATATTAAAAAGCAGATGAGACGCACAAGGTAAATATCAGGAGTCGCATTCTTGGAAAGCAGTGTTTGTGGAAGGCTAGACAGGGTAGAGATTCATGGGATAGAACATTGGATACTGCTTTTGTGAGTTTGGCCATTAAGCAGTCATGGGGTACTGGTACCTCCTACAGAGACCCATAAATAGGCATAATGATGGGTTGGTTTGTGGTTATTATTCATCTTAAACAAGTTTCCAGAAGAAATGGTCAGTGCCCAGCTCTGAAGCAGGATTTCTGAAAGGGGCTTATGCCCTAATCCTATTTGGGTGACAACTCATCAGCATTTCAGTCCACTAAGAGTTTGTGGGCATGCAATTGTTTGTCCTTTGTGAAGGTCATCTTGGCTAGATCTGCTTGCGGACTGACATTGTGCCCTCTGGCAGCGCCTGGCCTGTTTTCATTCCTGCTACAACTAGACCTGGTTTTCCTTGTTTGCCCTGAGGTTTGAAATTCTCATATACATATAAAAATGGTTAAGTTATCAGAAAACACATTAAGGGCAATGAAGTAAACCTCGATACGTATCTTGAAGGTACCACACAAACAAATGGATGCCATTTGATTTCTCAGGGTATGCAAAGCTTGCCTAGAAGACAAAATGCAAACAATGGAAGAGAATAAGCAATTCTACTTCTTTTCTTTTTAATTGACTACTCCTTCTTTCATTAATTCAGCACTAATGTGTGAGACATTCTTTCTAATTAGGGGGATGTAATGACAGGCTCAAAAATAAGATACAATCTGTTTTATTAAGGCAATTTATGTCCCAACTCAATTCCATTACCCTTTCCATAATTTATAATTTATATTCAAAACTGTATTATTTTTTTACCTTCCTTTTAATATACAGAATAGTATAATAAACTTGAGATGAGCAGATCAATGATTTTGGTCTTTGGAATGGTTCTACCATTGACCAGCTGGTCTAACCTTAATGAGTCAACATGCTGTTCTGGGGAAAAAAAATGAGTAAGATTCTAAATTGTCCTGATGTCATGCAGTTCATGCAACTATAGCATATGTTGTACACTGAGTTTGATCTTTGTTTAGCTTAATCAATCTTATGTTTCATGAAGATTTCTTGGGGCCAGCAGGATGTCTCAGTGAATAAATCCTCCCCTTGCATTCTCTGGGAGCTCATATGGGCATGGCCCTTGTCTTGCTGCCCCACTTCTCATCCAGCTCCCTGCTTGTGACTGGGGAAAGCGCTCAAGGATGGGCCAAAGCCTCGGGATCCTGCACCTGCATGGGAGACCAGGAAGACACTTGTGGCTCTTGGCTTCGGATTGGATCAGCTTCAGTGATCGTGGCCACTTGGTGAGTGAACCAGCAGATCTTCTCTCCATCACTCGTTCTCTCTGTAAAGTTGCCTTTCCAATAACTGATAAATCTTTTAAAATAAAAAAGGCTTCTTACATATTTCAATTGTGGGTTCCAATCCCCATGTGTTTAAACTTCTCATTTTTGTTAGAAATTGTGACCAATAATATCGAGAACCATAAAGCAGAGCTTCATGAGCTTTGTAAGCTCTTGGGAAGCGACTTGCTGGCTTAATGTGTTTTGTGAAATGCAACTCAAGAATTACAAGAAAATAGGGAAGAGCATGATTTTTACATCTTCTGCTTCCTTAGCAATCTTGAAAAGCACTTGCAGTGGAGAGCAGGCTGTGCCGAGCAGGCCCAGAAGACCCACCGATCGGCAGTCACAGAATACTGGGTAAGTAATTGATTGCTCTGTTATGGCTCCGTATTTGCATTTGTTTTTTGTATCACACAAGCTGATACTTGTTACTAATTTCTTTGATTAACTCAGGACCCTGCGTTGCTGAATGCCACTGCCTGCTCATACAGAACAAAGTCAGGTAGAGTCTTAACTCCCAATGTCTGAATCCATGGATTTTTTAAAATAACAATAATTTTTTTGTACTTTAGAGATCAAATGTGAAAATAAAAATACCCTCATCGCTACAAGTTTTCAGAGAGGAAAAATACATTTTTAAATACTAAGCCTATTAAAAACTTCTTAAGACTCAAGAAGAGGGGCCCGGCGGCATGGCCTAGCGGCTAAAGTCCTCGCCTTGAAAGCCCTGGGATCCCATATGGGCGCCGGTTCTAATCCCGGCAGCTCCACTTCCCATCCAGCTCCCTGCTTGTGGCCTGGGAAAGCAGTTGAGGACGGCCCAAACCTTTGGGACCCTGCACTCACGTGGGAGACCTGGAAGAGGTTCCTGGTTCCCGGCTTCGGATCGGCGCAGAACCAGCCCGTTGCGGCTCACTTGGGGAGTGAAACATCGGATGGAAGATCTTCCTCTCTGTCTCTCCTCCTCTCTGTATATCCGGCTTTCCAATAATAATAATAAAATCTTTAAAAAAAAAAAGACTCAAGAAGAAAGAGTAAAATGTATGTAGACTGTATGAATTTTAACCAAAGTAAATTTCTATATATATGTTAAAATATTTTAGTTGAATAGATACACATGATTTTATTACTAACAAAAACCCCTTGTGAGTTATTCATCTAACAATCAGTGAGAAATTGATTCTGTTATGGTCAGTGTGTAAACATACACTATTTTTTTCTTTAAAAATGCAGTTTCAGTAAGATATCAGATATTATCAAGAATGCAAGTGTTACTATCACAAGGCTCTCAACTATTGCCAGACAAAAGAAGAGTGGAGAAAGAAACTGTGGTATATCTACTCCATGGAATACTACTCAGCCATTAAAAACAATGAAATTCTACCATTTGCAACCAAATGGTCCCAACTAGAGACCATTATATTCAGTGAACTAAATCAATCCAAAAAGGACAAGTATCATATGTTTTTTTACGATAGAAGGCAGCCTTCATGCAAAATACAGATCAGTGGTGCTTTCAGTACTATTTTTGCTGCATAACATGGGTTTTGCTATTTTTGTTTTTGTTTTCATTCATCCTAAAAATTTTCTCTTGCTAATTTTTTACTGACTCGTAAGTCATACAACAGCATCATTTTCTTCAAGAATGTTTTTTTCTTTTTCATACTTTTAAAAAAAGATTTGTTTATTTTTGTTGGAAAGGCAGATATACAGAGAGGAGGAGAGACAGAGAAAGATCTTCCATCTGCTGGTTCACTCTCCAAGTGACTGCGACAGCCGGAGCTGAGCCAATACAAAGTCAGAGGCTTGGAGTCTCTTCCAGGTCTCCCGCATGGGTGCAGGGTCCCAAGGCTTTGGGCCGTCCTCGAGTGCTTTCCCAGGCCACAGGCAGGGAGCTGGATGGGAAGGAGGGCCACCAGGATTAGAACCTACGTCCATGTGGGATCCTAGGGCATTCAAGGCGAGTACTCTAGCCACTAGGCTACTGCTCCGGACCCTTCTTTTTCATTTTTTCAGCAGCAGATTGGTCATTCAGTAGCATGTAATTTAGATTCATGTTGTTCTAAATTTTACATTTTTCTCTTTGTTGTTGATTTTGTTTTGTGGCTTTTCATTTAAGGGAACATGTAATAATTGTGTAGTAGATACTATCATATCCGGATGTAAAGATACAATGCAGTGTGTATCTCTACTTCCAGATCAAAGATGGGCTTCCAATCAGACTATTAAATACATCTTGACAATAGGATGTTGGACTCTCGGCCATTGTCATAGCTACAGTGTCAGGATACACTTAAATACCAGAATGATGGGCTTATGACTGATTGGGCAGGGCTGTACTACTGTAACGATGTAGGAGAAATCAGTGGCAAGGCGGGGATTTGGGCAGGAGGAAGGGAACTGTTTTATAAAAGAATAAAATAAGTGAATTAAAAATATCTTTCTGAAGTTCTATCGCTGCTGCCTTGCTACAAGCAGGGAACTGGTATTGCTCAATGTATCTACCGTGTGAGACCTTCACTTTGGAAAGCTACTTAACCTCCTTGCCACAGCAGCGCGTTCCTACACGCAGAGACAGAGGCAGTCTCAGTGTGCTGAATTTAGCCAAATTGTCATATTAATGTTTGCACCAAAGAGCTGGTTTTAAATTTGCTCAACATTTCTATATGTGGCCCTCTAGTTGTTCCTTTTTGTCGCTTTTCCAAGACTCCTCAGGCTTGAAACCAATGTAGTCTTAATTTAAAATCATTCAGGTGCTATTTATACCAGGCTATTGATGATTTAATCAAGTTTTTAAAACCAATTATGCTCTACTCCGCTTGAGTATACCCTCCCATTACTGCTAAAGAGGCAGGGCACGGGACTTGATTGCTTTCTCTGCTTATTCATCGTGAGTACCTCATGGAACCTGGCCAGCTGTGCTCCCACCCCAGGCTGTGCGCCACACCAAGATGTACTGACCGGTGCTTTATGGCACCTGCTGCTCCGTAATCACAGTTATCGCTCAAGTCCCACAGTGTGAGTTTTTCCTATTGAAGAAAATGAGGTATTATCAAATACTGAACCTCTCATATTTCTCGATAATACTCGGAGGAACTGATCTCTTCTTATTCATCATTTCCACATCTTAACATTCTGTACATTATCTACAAAGTGATATCTAGGGTTCCAGTAAGCAGAATTTTAATGCTCTGGATATTTTGTGTGAATGTCAGAGTGTGCGATTTCCCCCATAATAAATTTCAATTGACTGGTGTCATTTACTGGAAAGGTTACATGTGATTGAATTTATGACCATTTGCTGCTGAACTCAGCTTATAAATTGCTAATGATTCTGGCAGGTGATTCTGTTTCTTATGCCCGTGAAATATTTGAGGTTAATTAAATAGCCTCAATAACCTCTTTTCACCAAAATGCCAATGAACTGCTGAGAAGTTAAATAAATGTACTACTTGGTACCCATTGATGCCAAACAAACCACTCTCCATATGCACTTTCCTGAGCTTATTTCAATGCTTTCTCTAAAACAGAACTCTGGTCATTGATCCTTAAATATTACCAAATGGAGAAATTGCTTGGAATTAATTATTTTTTTATCACTGTTAGCATTCTATCAGAATATTAAGGTACAGCAACAATATAGTACAAAAATATGTTAATCTAAAAATAAAATATAAAGTATTTACAGAAACAAACATACATTATAATTCAAAAGATGATTTTGAGCTGTTTAAGATGACTGAGCAAGTACCAATCCATTATTTAATTTACATTTAACTTGGAAATCTATGAACAATTCAAGGAATTTCAAATATAAGATACATAATAGATTTCCAGTAATAAAGAGTAACTTTAAGCTTTTGATATTTGAAGAAATATTTCTGTTTTGCCATGAGTACAGCACTATAGGGTAAAGTCATTAAAATTCATTAGGATTATGTACATATGATTATTATTTTCTTGTCCTGTAGTCTTCCAGTCTTAGATTTAACAGTAATCCAACATTCTATTTTATTTTTTTATTGGAATGTTGGCACTCCTAGCCAAAGAGTACATTTCCTAGTTTTCTGGCAGGGAGGCATCAACAATACAATTCAAGCTGTGAAGCATCGCCAAGCTCCCTATGAGAGACACGATTTTCTGCTCTTCTTTCTGTCCCTAACTGGAAGGAGTTCTGGCATCCAGTCTGGGTCATAGGTGACCATAAGGATATTGGGATAGAAGGACGAGAAGACATGAAGTCTATGACTTTGTGTAACCTCAGGACTTGCCATACACAAGAAGGAACAATAAGTGTACTGTGGTCTTCTGCTCCCCGTGTGGCGCCTTAGTAAGCTGGTAACGTGACTTCAATACTGCAGCAGACTGTAAACAAAAATCTTCTAATTAAAATTCGAGCGATTTGTGCATTTCAAAGGTGAACGGACCAGCAAATTCTTTATGAATTGTTTAAGTTTTCTAAGATTCTCCAACTGTTTACTGATGGGGATAAGAGTGAATGAGCTGCTTTATCTGGAAATTATTTATTGATATGTACATGTAAATTTACTTTCAGTAACACTGACCTACTCAGACCACAGGGTTCTGGAGCAATGGGCCTCAGCGTTGAATAGTCATTTTATCTTACGTTGTCTGACCAACTTGCTCAACTAGAGTCAAGATCTTAGGCACTGTAGGAGTGGCTCTAAAACCATCACCACCAACTTTGGCTTTACCAAAGAGATCCAGAATAATTTGTATTCTGCAACAGGCTGTGTTAAGGGCTGTAAACACAAGGACACTTAAAAATAATCATAGGGCCCAGCGCAGTAACCTAGTGGCTAAAATTCTCACCTTGCACACACTGGGATCACATATAGCCGCTGGTTCTAATCCCAGAGGTTCCGCTTCCAATACAGTTCCCTGCTTGTGGCCTGGGAAAGCAGTTGAGGACGACCCAAAGCCTTGGAACCCTGCACCCGTGTGGGAGACCTGGAAGAAGCTCCAGGCTTCTGGCTTCGGATTGGCTCAGATTTGGCTGTCGTGGCTGCTTGGGGAGTGAATCATTGGACAGAAGATCTTCCTCTCTATTTCTCCTCGTCTCTGTATATCTGATTTTCCAATAAAAATAAATAAATCTTGAAAAAAATCATAAAAAATAAAATTAAAATACATGTATTTTCTCTACAAAATTTTTATAAAAATAATTTTTGTACTGAAACAAATTTAATTAGATTTTCCACATACTTTTAAAATTTCCTTTATCTGTGATAAGACGAATTAGACCCTGTTTTCTGTGAACCAGCAGTATAGGGTGCATGATCAACATTAAAGATTAAGCTGATTGACTAGAAATAAAGATATATTTATAAATTCATAATATAAATATGTCATTAAGATTTGTGGAATAGAAAGAGGCAAGATTAAAAAGTAAATATTCATTTATTTAGAAAAGACGATCTAGAAGGAAGAGAAATATAGGAAAAAGTCTTCATGATGAAGAGAATCATTTTTAAGGAGAGGATGCTTGAGGAAGTAGTGGGAAAATCTTGCAGTCCTTAAAGGGGCATGACCCCCTCCATTCAAGCAAGAGCACTCTTGCCGCTCAGCTGATACTCGATGACGGGTAGGATTGGAATGAACTCAGTCTGTTTTCTAAACTGAATCAGTAGAAAGTGAATGAGCACAAATGTTTATGCAAAATCAGCTGAATGAGAAAAGCTAGCAATGTTTGCATCATGTTTTCACTGTTTTATCGTATGAGATCCACTGTTTTCTCTTTACACTGAGAAGTTGTAAGCGGATGCTGCACATGCGAATGTTTGCTTCTTGCTGACCAGCACACACGATACAATCATTTAAACTATTTCTGTGATTTTTAAAATCGACTCTATGGTATGAAAGTAGCTCATAACGAACATACTTACCATGGGAAATAATAGCTAGTTATACAAACAATTTAAACATAGTTACTTGATTGTATTGCTTTTTGGCAGGGAAATACAAGTATGAAACTGAAAGATCAGATATTGTTTAAAAAGATGTGTATAAATGCCAGTGGACAAGAGGTGGAACTATAGTATTGTATATATCAAATTGGTTAGCCATAGGGCTCAGCTTTTTGGTCAAACACTTTTCTGGATATTGCCTTGGGATACTTTGGCGTGGGATTACCAGTCTCATCAGTAATGTCGGGTAAAAGAGACCATTCTCTGTGATCTGGATGGGTCTCCTCCAGTGAGTGAGGGGAGAGAAGTGAAGGACTTGTCCAGAGGAAAAGACTTTCACTGCCAGAGGACCTCCAGAGTGCATGCAGTGTCAGCCCTTCCCTGGGTGTGCAGCCAGAGGACACTTAAGGAAACTTCTGTATTTGAGAACTCTTCATGCCATCAAGGCACTAAAGAGAAATTAGTGGTTGACTCCTCTATCAGGTCTCCTCCCAGTGGCAGATATGGTACACACTGGTGGGTCATTGGCCCAGGTTGATTTTGTCCGCCTCTTGTCCTGGCAGGAATAATAGCTTTGCCCAATCAGCCCACGGCCTCGCTGTTGGTTACTGCAGTCCAGCCACACCTGGTTCACCCCCAGAAACAGCGCTTACATGGTTCAGTGGAAGTAGAAGCCGAAATCTAGCCCAGCCTGTTCTATAGCCATGCTGGCTCTCCTGCGTACTGGTACGGCTGCTGGAGTGTAGCCCAGTCTGGTGCTCCCCAGACTCGATCCACACCCATGCCGAGGGAGACTTCAGCCATGTCCGGCCCAGACCATTGCCCCCATTCTAACTCTCACACTCACCAGTGGGAACAACCCAGCTGGGGTGTCCCCTTAGCTTCCCAACCAGGCTTGTTTCTAGCCACAGCTCTTGTATGTGCCATTGGAGATTATTGTTCCACATGGGTAAACACCCAGAATTCCCCCCAAATTTTACAACAGAATGGATGCAACTGGAAATCAATATGCTTAGTGAAATAAGCCAGTCCTAAAAAGACAAATATCCTATGTTTTCTCTGTTCTAACGTACTTAGTACAGAATAACAATTAAAACAACCCAGTAAATAAGAATGAAGCTGTCATGTGATATGATTACAGTTTTCAGCTCTTGTCTATACCCACATGAACAATGGTCTACTTCTTGCTTGTTGTACATTATGACCTGAGGTCCATTAGGCCTGTGATTATAGAATAAATCAAATTGGTGCTACTGAAAAATTTTGTAGGATAAAAAAGAATATAAAGCAGAAGGGGAATTGAGTGTGGAAGGGAGAAATGGAGAGATTTATGAAATATATAAAATGTGTTCTCTACAATAAAAAGTTTTTAAAAATCTGAAAAATAATGTTAAGGTGCAATTTTCTCCATATTAGTAAACAGCATATTCTCAAACTTAAATTACTTTAGGTAAATTCTTTTCTTGGCAAAAAGAACCCCCGGAAATGTATTTGTGCTCAGTTAAGACTTACTGATAAGGGAGAATTGTACATGGTAAAGTTTCATACTGAACCATTTGATTAAACTGATGAAGAAATTGGAAGTAGGTTGTTCTGAACTCTCCTAGCTCTGGCTGCTAGCTGAACTGACTCTTCAGTATGGCTATTTGACCAACGACTTGCTGACCCACCCATAACTTACACAGTTGTGCCATGTTGGAATCTTAGGATACTTTGACTCTGTTAGACTCTATGAGAAGTTGAAAAGTTTTAAGTCACTTGCATAGTTCCTTAGCAAAAACGTGCCTGCATTTTAATATTTAATGGCTTTAATAATGGATGTGTTTTGAGCATAATAGGAGTGCATTAATCTGTATTACATTTATGAAATGTCCAGGAGAATATAAATAGTGCCGAAGGTTACAGGCAATCAGGAATCAAAGTCCTGCTATGAGCAGGACAGGACCTACTTCATGTGGTTATTCAGAACAGCGGTCAGCTCAAAGAAGGATTTTCCAATCTCTGCACTTCCTTCTGTAGAATAAATCACACATATTGATATTATAATATGCCAAAATGAATAAGTTAATATAACTTATGCGTTAATCCTGAATCAAATATAAATAAGAACAATTCAGTTGTCCATTAGCAATATAATCTAAGTAATGTGGATTTTATTCCCAACACATTAGTTATTTAGTATTTGAAAACCTGGTCCTGTGTTTCATCTGTTAGCAGACCAAGCAAAAACTCTGACAATGGTAAAAGTTAAACATTACTTCTGGACAGCATCTCCTATACTAGAAAGAGAAGTTCACTTACTTAGTATGATTTTTTTTCAGATAGGCAGATGTTTAACAGATACATGCTCTTCCGTCATGCAAATTATAGTCGGGGAAGCCATGCATACTTGATCCCTGTAACACTGAGCAAAGGGCACTGCATATTCTGGCCACAATATCACTGAAAGAAACAGAAATAAGGGAGGAAAGTTGAAGATAATGGAAATTTTTGCAGACTCTGTAACTCAAGAAACTGAAAAAAACATACCAATGGAATAATTCTAAAGCCATTACATGTGTGGAAAATGCTATTTACAACAGTAAATTTCTTTCATATAATGGAAAAATACTTTATTGGTGTTTCTACAACATAATAGGTAAATCTGTTCTCTCATTATTTAAATAATAGCATCTTTGTACTTACAAAATGCAGAAAACACTGGAGTCTATGTTGGAAAGAAAACACTAATAAGTATCTCAGCACTCGGCAATAATTATCATTTGCAAGCATGTGTATTATCTTGAATGATTTAGTGTCAATGGGCTATTACCACATGCTTCTCTATTCAAACATTTTTAAAATTTATTTGTATATCTAAAAGCAAAGTTATAGGTTGAGAAAGAAGGTGGAAAACAGAGAGGGAGAGAGAGAGAGAGATCTTCCATCCCCTGGTTCACTCCCCTGATGGCAACAATGGCGATTGCTGGACCAGGTTGAAGGCAGAACAGGGCCTTCCTCCAGGTCACCCATGTGGGCAGCAGGGGCCATTACTTTTCTCTGGCTGTTAGCAGGGAAAGGATTGGAAGAGGAAAAGCCAAGACACAAATTGGTGCTCATATCTGCTTCTAGCATTGCAGATGATGGCTTAACGCACTCTCTACAATATTGTTCTTTAATTTATTTAAACTTTTCAATGTGTTCCTTCACTATAATTCAAGAATTTTGGGATTGTACATAATTATTTAGGGATGACATTTTTCTTAAAGCTTTCCTACTTGCAATCCAAGCAAACACATGATAATTATTTTCAGAACATGGCCTTAAATCTTGATTCTCAGAGCCAAAGCTGCTAAACAGAAGTTATACACAGATGTGTCTACTTATTTATTATGTTTTCTGTTTCCGTGATGATAACATGAAGCAGGTGTTCACTCTCCTACTTTAGGCAAATTCTGCCTCAGTAATGTGAATCACATTTTGTGAACATTTATCAAAATCTGCATTATGTATATGATTCTCTTTAACCCAACTGTGCCACTTATGTTCACTTTTAAATGACACTGTTGGCATTAACACATGTGTAAGTCCTCTTCAGCTGGCATAATAAAACCAAAACAGATGGATTCAACCAATGTCACCTCTTGACCCCACATTTTCCCTTTTCTGCTGCCCGATTTTCTGCTCTCACTTAGGAATGTCTTGAATTGTCAGCACTGCTATTTCCTATAAATTTCCTGAAATCTAGGTTTTGAACTTAAAATATCTCAATCCATATCTTCCTGACAAAAATAAACTTGACCTTGCTCTGTCATCCTTTTAGTAATATGCTGAGTACCTGCTGTGGTGGTAGAACTTAGCCTCGGTGGTTCTCCCCGTTCTCACGTCATCATGTTTGAACTAGAAGCACGTAACGGTCCCGTGGGTCTCCAGTTTGCCATTCATAGTCCTTGCGACGTTTTAGTCCTCACAACCGCAAGTGTTGTTTTCAAATGATAAATCCCACACCTCATTGAAGTGACCAGATTTGATGCCAGGCTATATATCCTAACTCCAGTTTTCTGTTAGTAAAGATCCTGAGAGGCGGCATAGGATGGCTCAAGTGAAGAACGGGGCAGGGTTAACAGCCTCTTTCTGACCTTTGTCCTGATCTGAAAAGCACCAGGGCTGTGACTTCTATTTGTCTGACTGTATCTCTGCCTCACAAACAAATTTTTAAAAATGAAATGTATTTTCTATTTACATTGTGATACATGAAATCATTCAAGTAGGAATGGCAGAGCACACTTTTGATGACATATTTAATAGTATTTAGAACATGTTGCTAGTCATACATTTTACCATTGTTATTTTACATTGGAGTGTATCAGGAGAAGTAAATTCTATGTAAGAAACATTTCAGAGGAACTTGAAAGACAATTGCAGGTTCCCACAAGAATCCTGAAATAATTCGAATGTTATCTGCAAATATTTTAGAGGAATTAGTAGCTTTGTGTCTATTGTGCTTCACCAGGTGTTACAGTATTTGACACAGACAATAATTTAGGCTTCGTTGGTTATGCTATGGAGTAACAAAACAAAATGCTAGTAAATGCAACAGGAGATTTACAGGCTTAGCACTGGGAATATCTGTTTTGTGATGTATATCTATCTGAACAAGAGATAACATTGTTGAAAAGTGAAGAATTTAGAATTCTTATCCTGGTGGATATGAAGTACGCACCAGGTGGCAGGCTGTCCAGGGTTTGAGTCGTGCCTTCGATTCCTGAAGTTAGCTTCTTACTCATGCAAATCATCAGAAACAAAAGTGTCCCTTTGCTGTTGATGTTCTTTTCAGCAGTTTGAATTCTTGATCTGGTGTGTGACTTTGTGGTTTCACACTCCCAGTACACCAAGTTTTTGCTCACCTAGTCCATACAAGGAGTTCGTTCTTCTTCATAATCATACTTTGCCTGGTGGCAACTCAAGCCAGAATTTAATGCTGAATTGGTATCAAGGGTTTCCTGTTAACCTCTTGATTTTATGTCCATTACTTTTTTTTTTTTAAGATTTATTTTTATTTTTATTACAAAGTCAGATATACAGAGAGGAGGAGAGACAGAGAGGAAGTGGAGCTGCCGGGATTAGAACCAGCAGCCATATGGGATCAAGGCGAGGACCTTAGCCACTAGGCCATGCTGCCGAGCCCATATGTCCATTACTTTTACATCCATTCCTCAATACCATGCTGTGTGGTCTATTTGTTCATTTGCAAAAATGCAACATGGGTCTGCTTAGGCTTTGAGAAATAGTAATAGTAATAGTAATAATAATAAAGGGTCTTTGATAAGTTGTGCTTAAATGTGAAGAGAGGAAGGAAATAAGTCATGTCCAATGCACATAAGTACTTATGTAATAAGTGTTGAAAGAAATGGAAATATGTGGATGTGTAAATAGAGCATGCTGACACTGACCAGGCTGGGCAGGCTTGAGTGGTGTATCTGAAAACCTAGAGGAAAGTTTGCACATCATGGGGAATTAGCAAATATTTCTTGAATTATCCACTACCTTTGAAGCAAACTGTAGAAGAAAACTAGGAAGAGCAAGATACAACAGGGAACATGGATACCTTGTCAAAAAGCACATGTCAGTTACATCATGCATAATAGATGCAGTTCATTCTTTTGAATTTGTAATTTATCACACCAGTTCTCTTTTGATGAATAGATTATACCACATTTTGTTGATACTAATAACACTGTGATAAATATCCTTGTCCTCTCGTTGCTTCTTGATTGTCTGGTTTAAAAAAAATGACGATATAAATTGTTAAGTTGTCCTCTAAAATGTTCGGATCACTGTACATTGAGCTAAGATGTATCAGAATGCCAACATTGGACATTCTTGGTATATTTTAACCAGTTTGTACTAGAAAGTGAAAACAACACTTTCTGGTGCATGGAGGCAGGCGGCATAGGTGCTTGGCAGCATGGATTCGGGGTAGGCTGAATCTCTGCTTCCTACTCCCTGAATGTGGGGATTTGGGTATACCCCTTTGGTCCTCTGAGCCTTGACCGTCCCAGACTCAACACAGGGAAGCTGGTGGTATCTTTTAAAGAAATGTATTTATTTTTATTGGAAAGTCAGATCTACAGATAGAAGGAGAGACAGACAGTGGCCGTGACAACCAGAGCTAATCCGAAGCCAGGAGCCAGGAACTTCTTCAGGTCTCCCATGCGAGCATAAGGTCCCCAAGCATTGGGCCATCCTCTACTGCTTTTCCAGGACAGAGGCAGGGGGAAGGATAGGAAGTAGAACAGCTGTGACACACACCAGCACCTATGTGGGATGTCAGCATTTGGAGGTGAGTAATTAGTTGTGTTTATTTAATCACTAAATCATATTGAATGTAGTTTGATTTTTGAATAATGATTTTAGACTGTGCTGCATATTTTAGCTTATGTTTTGTATGCAGTATTGGCATATTGCATCATATATAATAGGAAAGTGCTTCTGTTTATCACAGTCATGCATTTTTCCTTTGGTCTTTGAGTTTGTCTGCTGGAACAAACTCAGTAACACAAACTAAGGTCTCTTCTTTTGGAGTTCCAGAAGCTCAGAGTCTAGGACCAAGCTTTTGTGCTGTGATGCTGAGGAATCTCTTGGCTTGCAGCCAGCTGCCCACAAGGATTTCCCATGTGCATTTCTCCAGGGTCAGCACACCCCTGGAGTGTCACCCTCTCATGATGAAGACAATAGTCAGGCTTGATGAGGTTTCCAGGAATGGAACCTCCATCCACTTACTCCAAGGACAGTCTCTTCTGGAAACTCCTTCACAGACACACCCAGAAACATTGTTTGGCCACCTGTCTGAGCATTCCTTAGTGCTAATTGACAGGTAAAGTTAAGCACAATGGTATTTGGGGTAGGGTGGGGACACTTCTAGGGGAAACATAAAGTATCACCTGCCTGTAAGTCCCACGTGGATGTAACTGTGGGTGGGTACAGCATGGTAACCCGGGTCTACAACGGGACCAAAAGGCAGTGAAGGGGTGAGCTTGTCCTCCTTTGTAGGTGGGAGCATCCTTGTTTTTGTACCCTATGACATTGCGGTTCACGTTCATAGGGCTGTCCAGCAACAGAATGAACCGCAGTGGTGGCTTTTCTGGGACAGTAGCTTGCACAGAATGGGGCACTTCCCAGCCTCCATAATTACATGAGCAAGTCTCACAGAGTGAATGTCTTTATGAATATCTACAGGCATAGTCTTGGTTCTGTTTCTCAAGAAAATCTTGGAGAATATATATAGAACCGCATTCCACATTTTGTCATTAAGTCCTGAACCTTTAAAAGCTAATTGATCAGTGAAATTTAATATCTTATGTAACATTTCAGAGAGAATCATAGGAAGAGAAGGGTGTTCTGGAAATGAAATTCCCCGATGCCTCTGCCACATGTCAGACCTCCCCGATGCCTCTGCCACATGTCAGACCTCCCCGATGCCTCTGCCACATGTCAGACCTCCGGATGCTCTTTCTGCAGCTCTTTGAAATATTTTTTTTGATTTTTCAGTAGCTGGTATTTATCCTTCTCATCATTATACTCTTCTTATCACTTTCTGTCTGACTTATGTTTCTTGCTTTAAAAATAAGAAATCAGGGCACTAGGTTTCAAGTTTTATATGTGTAACAACCTATATATAATTTTTTAAATTTATTGAACATTTTAGATCACAGATTTTTAATCAAAAAGTGAAATATTCATTTAATAGCTTCACCTAAGAGAAAAATAAATCACCTTTAAGCATTTAATCCTCATATTGCAGGCCAGAAGTCATTGAATGCTGAATTGATGCTGCCTGGCACATAGTAGGGCCCAATAAATAGTTTTAAATGAATTAATGGATTGAATTCAGACTGGAAATGTGTTTATAATCATTATCCAAAAAGCTATCTTTCTAGTTCATAAATATTCATGTATTTGGTTTATTGTAGGAAAATGCACACTAAAGATAAAAAAAGGAATAGTGCCAAAAACACATCACTGATGACAAAATTGCAATTATATTCCTTGGAATGGAATCAACTCTTTGGATTTTTTTTAGAATACAAAGATTGTTAGCAATGTGTAGATCAGAAAAAATGTCAATGTTACAAAATATTTACTTTTGCACACTTTGTCAGAGACCTTTTGACAAGCTTGTAATGAGACGTCTTTCATGGTGAAAGCATTTTCCTCTGCCCTGAGCAGATAAGCTGTCTCCTGTCTTCTGCTCACCCATGCTCAGGTGGGATGAATTGTCTCAACACTTCTCCAAACTCCTTGCAACTTTGCAGTGAAAAGTACCATCACAGTTAAGGCAAACAAGCTCCTCCTTGTGTCTGTTGTCTGCAAAAGTGCAGAAACTATTCTGTTTATCTTTTGTGCTAACAGAACTTTGTGTAATAGTTGCCATACTACAAATCAACATAAACAGCAGATAACAGTCACACTTTTACAAAAAATAAATTCCTTTTATTTTTGATGATGTTTACATAGTAGAGAGGGATGTATTCATATGTGGACCACCAATCAGGGTGGGAGGAAGGAGAAATGGGGGGAGGTGGATGAGACAACTGCCTCCAATCTCACTTTTTCTTCTGGTCTCTGGGTAGAGGAGAGGGCCACTCCCAGCAACCCAGCTGCATCAATACCTGGGAATGGAGGAAGCCGACCGACGTCATCTCAGGGCCCCTGATTTGGAGCATTTGAGATGCAATTGATTTCATTACTCCAAGGTTGAGGAACGCCATCCAAGACCCATTGGCTGACATAGTCCACCTTAGAGTCTTGATTCGCCCAGATGCTTGTCTGGCAACTGTCCAATTTGTTCTGCCCTCCATGACACTAGGTGTCCTCTACAGGCCTCAATGAACTGATTGTCATGTCCCCCGTGAGTGTCTGGGCATGCCTTCCTCCACACAGGCCTCAGAAACCCCGGAGACCCAGTTCTGACACACGCACACCATGGTCAGATCACAGACCCTGTGGTTTTCATCATGGTTGGAGCTCTGAGTCCAGTGATCCAGTTGGGGGTTCCCCAAAGAAACATCACCAGAGGTGGTGACCCCAGGACAATCACACTTTTAAGCTGAAAGCACAGAGGGACAACTTCTTTTTATTCTGAAGCATCCTCCCTGAGATCCTAAAAATAACTGTCAATAGCTGATATGTGTTCATCTCTTCTATGCCAGGAGCTACATGAGATGATGTGTCACATTAATAACTGTTCCAATCCATCACCTCCAGCTTTGTGGCTTAGAACATTTTCCCCTAATTTTGGAAGCTGAAAGTCCAACAGCAAGGTATCAGCAGGGCCATGTGCACTCCAAAGGCTGTAGGAGAACATCACTCTTTGCTTTTCCAACTCATGGTGCTCCAGGAGTCCCTTGGCTTATGCTACAACCTGTGCCTTTGTGGCCACATGGCTTTCTGTCCTCTATCCAACTGGGAACTCAGAAAAAACCATGTGCACTGCAACTGGGACCACTTGGGTAATCCAGTTGACCACATCCATAAATCCATAAATCCATGGCTTAATCACATCCAAAAAATATGGTGCCAGAAACACATTGCTGACAACAAAACTGCAGTTACATTACTTGGAATGGAATTTGTCCAATACTGTCGGGAAGCTGTCCAATGACATGACACTCAATAATGCTTTCCTTATTTTTATTAACCATGTTTGACTACTTGATACATCATGCACTTCCAATCACATGCTTCCAGATATCTCATCTCTTTTTTTTTTTTAAGATTTATTTTTATTACAAAGTCAGATATACAGAGAGGAGGAGAGACAGAAAGGAAGATCTTCCGTCCGATGATTCACTCCCCAAGTGAGCCTCAAGGGCCGGTGCGCGCCGATCCAATGCCAGGAACCAGGAACCTCCTCCAGGACTCCCACGCGGGTGCAGGGTCCCAATGCATTGGGCTGTCCTCGACTGCTTCCCAGGCCACAAGCAGGGAGCTGGATGGGAAGTGGAGCTGCCGGGATTAGAACCGGCGCCCATATGGGATCCTGGGGCGTTCAAGGCAAGGACTTTAGCCACTAGGCCACGCCGCCGGGCCTGATATCTCATCTCTTTGTGTAGGTAAGTTCATATATCATCTCAAATTCCCATGGCTTCAAACAGGTGTCTGACGAAGGACCTAAAAGTCACACCATTTGGGAAAAACAGATAATTTGCCCATGTCCTGTGTCTATGATGCAGCTTAGAACAGTTTTGATTCTCTTTATTATAGTAAAACAAACATAGCAAAAATCCCTATCTTAATATTTTTGAAGTTTAGACTCAAGTGATACTAAACACACTTACGATGCTGTGCTGCCATCATTGTTATCCATTTCAATACCAGTTTTTTTGTCCTGTGAAACTGAAAGTTTGCCTTCCCTTAAACAGCTGCTTCTCCCTATCCCTAGCTCGTGCCAGTCATCATTCTAACTTACATTTCTGTGACTTTGATTTTGTTAGAGGATAGGTCCATGCTGCATTTGTCCTGTGAAAAGCTTTTTCACTTAGCCCAGTTTGTCTTTCTGAATTACACATATATTAAGATTTATTTCCCATTGAATAATTTATATATTCATAATATATAATAATTTATAATATTCCCACTGAATAATTCCCATTTTGGATGGTAACCACCATCTGCCTACCCAGTCATCCATTGATGAGCAGTGATGTAGCTTCTTTGTTATAAGACCACAACGTCTGTTTGTTGTTTGATATGTTGTGGTTATAATAATTTGGGGAGTATACTCTGGAAGTGGAATTGCTACATTATATGTTACCCCAGGTGCTTTGCAGAGAGCTGCACAGGAAGTGGAGCAGCCAGGACTTGAATTCATGCTTATATGTGATGCTGGCTTTGCATGTGGTCACCTTAATTTGCCACAATGCTGGTCTTTATTTTGTATTTTGTGTAAACTATACAAAAACTTTAAACCCTTTATGATATCTAAGTTAAATTTTTTTATTATTGGTTGCACTTTTCCTGCCATTAAAAAAATGTCAGCGAATCCAATGGTGTAACACTGTTAGCATTCATAAAACTGCTTTTAAGTAATATAGAAAATGAGAACTGTAGTTGCATTACCATTTCTCTCGGCAATGATACTAGTTTTCTGACTCTTATTTGATTATCATTGGCTTTTTTTGAATATATGTATGTCTTTATACAAATGCAGGTTACTATGTGGTGCTCTTCAATTCATCCATGGAGACTACTTCAAGTGTTTGAGGGTAGGCTTAGTCATAGCAAACTCCTTTAAATTCTGCTTATCTGAGTGTATTATAATTTCTCCTTCATGTTTGAAGGATAGTTTTATCAAATATATAATTCGTTGTTGAAAATTTTTTATTTAGCACTTTCAATATTTCAAGTCACGTCCTAGTGGTCTCAAAACTTGTTGAAAAAAGTCTGTTGATAATTTTGAGAATCACTTATATGTAACAAGACACTTTTATCTACCTGCATCAAGAATACTTCTCCTTTCTTTTTTTTTCTCTGTCTTTAAAAATGCTTTTTACCAGGACTCCAAATGTGTTCCCTTAGGGTATGTAATGGAAGTTTTGGATTTGTCACTCATGTCTTTCATCCAGGTTGGGAAGTTTCTGGACATTCAGACTTTTAGTTGTCCTTCTGCCTACCTTCTGTCCCAGCATCTAGGACTACATATGACTCACAGTGATCTTCTTGGTGGGGTTCTGCTGGCACTTACCACTACATATGATGCACAGTGATTTTGGTGGGGTCCTGCAGGTACTTACGACTACATATGATGCACAGTGATCTTGACGGGGTCTTGTTGGCACTTGCGCTCTGATACATTTTCTCCAAGAATTTTTCCCATCTGCTCCCGACACTCCATAACTTTTTTTTTTAATCTTAAAGTTAGCAGATCAGTTCTTCTGCCCACTTAAATCTCCTCCTGGAACTTTTTTTGATAATTTTCACTTCAGTTATTGTACTTTTCAGCTCTAGATAGATTCAGTCTATCATTTTGTCTTAGTCTCCATTTTGTTCCTACACCGTTTTCCTGATTTTTCTCCTGACATTTGGGTCTTTGACCATATCTAAGACATTAATTTTGAAATTTTTTATCTATTAGCTCTGCCATTAGGCCTTTCTTTGATTGCTATTTCTGATTTGTATGTTGGTTATACTTTTTGTAATGGCTATTTCTGTTTTGTGTGTTGGTATGAATGTGTTTGTTATACTTTCCTTTTTCTTTGTATGTTCTGTGATTTGTTAGTTGAAAAGGTATACACACATGAGTCAACGAATCTAATGACTGAAAATAAGACTGTCTATTTATCATAGGTTTGATGGATTTTTCTATCATAGTAAATTGTGTGCTCGCAACCAGCTTAAAGTAAACATTCAAGGATTTCTCAGACTTTTATTGCAACCCATATCTTTACCTGTACAAGCAGTCATTTGATTTTCCCTTAGTAATTACTTTAGAATACACATTGTTGGAAGCCTTATTTATTTTTATTGAAAGAGATAAAGAGAGAATGATCTTTCATCTGTTAGTTCACTGCCCAAGTGGTCGCAACAATGGAGCTAAGCTGATCCAAAGCTAGGAACCAGGAAATTCTTCCAGGTCTCCCATGCTGGTGCAGGGTCCCAAGGCTTTGGAGAGTCCTCAACTGCTTTCCTAGGCCACAGGCAGGGAACCAGATTGGAGGTGGAGCAGTAAGGATATGAACTGGTGCCCATATGGGATCACAACATATGCAAAGTGGGGGTTTTGGCCACTAGGCTACTGTGCTTGGCCCTGAATGCAATGTTTTTAATGACTCGATATGAAGAGGGAAAAAGATACCAGGGAAAGGCTGGGGATGTTGGCCTATTAAATTCCCAGGTGGAAATTTCAGCCAAAAAGGAGAGTATGGTAATTGTCACCTCGTTAGAGCTGATTGGCCAACGTTACTTGAAGTTACTTCCTGGGAAGGCAGTAGCCTTCGGTAGACTCCAAGGTTGCAAAAGAGTTACACGCAAGGGACGCTTCCAGTGCAACTGCTGTGTAGGTGAGGAGGCATTCCTGGACTGTCCTATTCTTTTGCTTTCAGAGAAATCTCTCTGTAAATATTATAAAGCCTCTTTAGAATATTCTGAATCAGAGAAGCTGGAAAACTAACACCACATGGAGTCTTGCTGCATTAAGGAAAGAGGTTGTCCCTTGAATTTAATCATAATTAATACAAAGTCTTGACTTTGAAACTCCCTGGCTAAGATCAAGAATGCTATCCTATCAGTTTGTTGTAAGGACCCAAAGAGAAAATATAATGCAAAATAATTGCCATACCCACAATTTACTGAATTCCTACTATGTAGTCTGCAGTTTTAAGTACTCTCATTCTTTATTTTAGTCATAAATGGGCACTTTACAAAAAGGCCTTTTCTTTTTTTTAACTTAAAACCTACATTCCAAGATGCTATGTAGTACAAGTGGAAGAAAAAAGATACCTTTATCCCTAAAATGTTTATCAAAACACATCAAGGAACTTAACTGTTTTCCAAAAGAGGGAAATAAGGAATTGCACACTAAGAATAAAATAAATTTTAGAGACCATGGCTATTCAAACAACTTAAGTTACAGGAAAAGTAACATGGTTCATCCATCTCTGTGAAAAATATGACTTTTTTTGCTGAAGTGTAATAATTTTTCTGAAGTGAAAACTTTTCTCTGCCTAAAGTGGCTGGGCCGGGGGAATATGAAAAGATTCCATGTGAGCAACATATTTTCCAATATGAGCAAAGTGGAGGAAGAGTCGCCCTGAGCTAGGAGCGTTCATCTCAGAGGGGATGGTTGCTTTCGTATTGCTGCTGTTGTTTTTATAAATCTAACCCAGGGGAATACTTTTCTGCTTAGAATCTTTTTGTGTGTATGTGTGTGTAAAGGGAGGGGGTACATTAAGGAAAGTACTAAAAATAGTATATTCCCCAAAATAGTATTAATATGTGGGTAAAAAACAATGTTATTATATAAAAATACTGTGACACACAGAGAAACCGAGGCACCAGCAATAAGGATGTTCTCGGTAACTTTATATATAGTGAAAAGCTTACCAATTGAACATCATCATGAAATCTACCAGTACACTGATTTTAAACAAACATAAGATTTTTAATTTGATGTATGTGGAAAGCTTGGCATATAACATAATTTAACATCCTACGATCAGATCTTGAGCATTTTATTTAAAATGTTAACTTTACAAATCCCAGACTTTTCATTTGTTGCTTTTTTAAAGAATTGTTTATTTTTATTGGGAAGGCAGATACACAGAGAGGAGGAGAGACAGAGAAGATCTTCCATTCTATGATTCACTCCCCAAGTGACCACAACAGCCAGTGCTGTGCCAATCCAAAGCCAGGATCGAGGAACTTCTTCCAGGTCTCCCATGCAGGTACAGGGTCCCAATGCATTGGGCCGTTCCCGACTGCTTTCCCAGGCCACAAGCAGGGAGCTGGATGGGAAGTGGAGCTGCCAGGATTAGAACCAGTGCCCATACGGAATCCCGGTGCGTTCAAGGCGAGGACTTTATCTGCTAGGCCACGGTCCCGGGTGCCCTATTGCTTTGTTTTTTATCAATGAATTCATAAGCGACACAAACATATTTCAAAGTATGTTTCAACCATTTTTCTGAATTTCCTCCAGAGTTAAAACTTTCAGAACTTCAAAAAAGTTTTCAAAAAAGAAAATTCCATTTTCAACAGTTTTTATTGTTGATCCCTGAGTGCTTTCAGTTAATAAGCCAAGCAGGAGCTAGAAATGTTGATATGTTGTCAACCAGGTTTTCACTGAATTTCCAATCTAAACAGAAATCTCATAAAGAAGCTACTTTCACAGTATCTCAAAAACAGGGCAGAGAGTTTAAATAGAGTCCCAAAGTCTAAGCTATTATTTAAAACAATCCCCGTGTCACCCAAAATTATCCATGATTTTACTTAGCCTTGATTTTTGGTGATTAGATGACTGCATATAAAAATGTTATTAGGTGAAAGTAGTTAATGAAGTAGTGACTTTGTAAACCATAATATAAACAAATGGTATATTAATGCTGGGACGTCAGGATTGGCAAACATTTTTATGGTTTCCTAATGTTTAGATATATATTATTTTAGTGAAATATCTTGTATGATATATAGTAAAATATCATATGTATGACAAAAAGCTTTTTGAATTTCCATAGTGTATCTTATTTTAGAAAACTAAGCTTCAGAAATGACGTCTTTAAGGCTCTGGGTTCTATGGCAAAGAAGTTTCATAGCACATTTAATTCTACACTTCATAGATCCTTCGCATAAGGTTTTTTCTTATATAAAAATTTTTAATGTGTGTGCCTAAAATTCTTTTTCGTCAATGATAAATGGCTTAAGTTTCCTAAAATGTTATCAAAATGTCTATAATTTGGGCAACATCATTTAAATGAATGTCAATAAAGAAACAGAGTTGAGATGCTAGTGGCTTGTAGAAGCTATAATTCAAAGCGTGGAAAACACAAAGTGACGGGAAAGTATTGACAGCTCATTAAAATCTGAAAGCAAAATTGTGGAAGACACCTGTAAGTGCCACAATGGAAGTGGCTTAGTTCCCTTTTCAAAGCCCTAGCGAGCCAACACTCGGGCAGGTGGTACCTTTCCAGGTGCTAACTCACAGGTGAGTCCGTTCTCAAGATACTAATGTTAGCTGTGTTCCTGAGCAAACCTGAAACATTCAAGCATTCACAAGACTGTGCTTGCCTCTCTTTCCTTTAGCCATCAACCGCAGGGCAGAGAATGTCCTGAGGCTTGCCTGCATAAGCATGGTTGCTAGAAATCCTTGCATAGTTGGAAGAGTTACAGGAACAAAAACAAATCATCCACACCGCAACAGAGAAACTGACGACAATGGAGGCCGTAATCAATTTGGTCTCCATTTTTAACTAGTAGTGGGCATCCGAAGTGCAGCAGATATTAAGAAAGCTTGCGCAAAAGGGAGGGACACAATTAAGTTAAATATACATATATATATATGTATACACACAGATATGTATATAACTGCTCTGAGAGGATGCAATAATTCAAAATAAATAAATTTTCTTTTTTTGGATACAATTTAGTTGGTGCTGGACTATTCCTTCCCCCTTCCCCAAGTTCCCTTCTCTCCCCTCAAGTTTCACAATGCGTGTCTTTTGTGAATTTTCCCAAGTCCATTATGCTGCCGCTGGAGTGCCTCCTGACCGTGTAGTAGACTGTCACTTTACTGTGAGTTAATTTTTGTATCCTAGAGCCCTAATGTAGGTACAATGAGGATTAGATCTTCGTTATTTATGAACAGTACCATTAACAGTGAAAAAAGGGATATTGACCATCTCAGGTGATTATAAACCATCAGCCACTTATGGATGGCTCATTAATTAATTACATCACAAAATCTTATTACAGGAGGTACAGGTAAGTATGAAGTGAAATAAAGTAAGATTCACATATAATATCCCTAGATTTGACATCATAATATATTACAGCAAACATGATATCTGACCTTTTGGGGTTGGCTCATTTCCCTTAGCATTATTGGTCTCTAGTTTGGCCCATTTGGCCATAACACATTGTATTTCATTTTTTTAATAGCCGAGTAGTATTCCATAATGTAGATGAACCACAGTTTCCTTATCCAGTCCTCTCTTGATGGGCATTTAGGTTGCTTCCACATTCTTGAGGTTATTGATCGTGCTGCAAAGAACATTGGGGTACATGTTGCTTTCTTATGAAACAAGTCTTTTGGGTATATCCTACAAGTGGTATTGCTGGGTCATATGGTAGGTGAATTTTTAATCACCTAAGTATTCTCCATACTGACTTCCATATTGGCTGCACCAGCCTGCATTCCCACCAGCAGTGGAGGAGGGTTCCTTTTTCTCTGCAACCTTGCCAGCAGGCGTTGTTGGTAGTTTTTTGCATATGGACAATTCTTTTTGGCGTTAGGTGGAACCTCAGTGTTGTTTTTATTGCCAGAGAGCTTGAGCATTTTTTCATGTGTCTTTAGCCCTATGAATTTGTTCCTTTCTGAAGTGTCTGCCCATCTCCAGTGCCCGTGTCTTGACTGGTTTGTTCGGTTTTCTTTATTGTTGTTCTGGAGTTCTTTGTATGTTCTGGAAATTACTTAGTCTCCTGTGTACTGTGCAAAGATCTTGCCCCATTATGTTGGTTGCTTTTTTACTTGTTTCCTTTGCTGTGCAGAAACTTCTTAGCTTAATGTAGTCCCATTTGTTTATTTTGGTCTTGACTTTCTTTGCTTTTGGTGATTTTTCTGCTAAGTCTATATCTATACCTTTATCTTGCAGACTCCTCATGCAAAAATTTACCTTGCTATTATAAAATGTAAGAGTATTTTAACTTAAAAAATATGTCATAAGGGTACAGAACAAGATTATGTAATACTGTTGTGAAAATCAAGCACACAGACCCCATAAGCCTCCAAACGTATAAGGGTAAGGACAGCTTACAAAAAAGGTTGACTTTACAATGTATCTGCTCACAGTGGATTTGTGAGCTGAATGGAGCCTGCCAACATGACTGTAAAACAGAGCAGCAGAGGTGACCTGGCCTGTGCTGAACTAGGTGACCTCAGGTAAGTGCACTGTAAGAAGCTAGGAGTGATGGCCAACGCTCATTGGCAACACTGGATCTTCTTCTCTGTCTCTCCTCCTCTCTGTATATTTGACTTTGCAATGAAAATAAATAAATCTTTTTATTTAAAGCCGGATATACAGAGAGGAGGAGAGACAGAGAGGAAGATCTTCCATCCGATGTTTCACTCCCCAAGTGAGCCGCAACGGGCCGGTACGCGCCAATCCGATGCCGGGACCAGGAACCTCTTCCAGGTCTCCCACGCGGGTGCAGGGTCCCAAAGCTTTGGGCCGTCCTCTCCTGCTTTCCCAGGCCACAAGCAGGGAGCTGGATGGGAAGTGGAGCTGCCGGGATTAGAACCGGCGCCCATATGGGATCCCGGGGCGTTCAAGGCGAGGACTTTAGCCGCTAGGCCATGCCGCCGGGCCCAATAAATCTTTTTTTAATGTTGTGTTCAAGATTGTGTCACTGTATGATGGGAGGCAGACCCCTCTCTCTAGGTCCAGCCTATGAAATCTAGAAATTGCTAGATTTGAGATGCATTTTATTTGTAATTATGTTAATGTTATTTATTGATTATTTTTCAAATTAAAAACCAACTTGTCAACATAAAACTCAGAAATTAAATTGTCTCAACCTTGTTAATACAAAAATAATAGTAGAGTTGCCAGAAATTGGAACATGAAAGAAAGGCATTAAGTGAAATTGAGGCTGTGTTGCCAGTTTTGCTTCATTTTTTGTGAAATCAGCCGCAAGATTGAGTGGTCAAAAGTCAGAAACTCTGGCATATTGTCTAAAATGTCAAGACATGTGACAGGATGTTCAACAACGACAAACCATTCTTCAGAGAAGGGAAGAATGTGACTTGAAGGCAATGCAAGGGGACCATTTATTTTTTTTTCCTAGACACTTAAATAGTTGCCATCTAAGTTTAAAAATTACAACATAAATATGTATGCATATTAGAACTTATAAGTGCTGATAGGTTTTAAAGAGCAGCATTTAAATGCTTGCTTTGAACAGGCAAATCCAACGTTAGATGATGACTCGACCCTAGTTTCATCCTCTTTTGAATTACCCCTTTTTAAAGCTATATTTTAGGCTCATATTTGTAACAATGTTTTCAAATCCCAAAATACAGCTGTCTAAAATATACAGATGCATATTTGAATTAATGGCATCTTGCTAGACATACTGTTTTGCAATCTGTTTTTTAATTGAGTAACATTTTGGACAGCTTCTATTATGCCCCAAAATAGGTTTAACATGCATTTCAGTATCAGAATAATCTGTTTCCTATTTGATCTAACATTTTTCTTTTGTTTAAAATTTAAATAGCTGCCATTTATTTCTTCTTCTTTTTTTAGGGGGGAAAATCTTTGTAGATTTATCATGATACATTTTGAAAATTTCATTTCAGGGTAAATCTCTGGGAAGAAAACACAGATATCACCAGATGAACTTCCAGAATACTTAAAGCAATTGGAAACACCCTGAATGGTAACATGGTAATTGTGCCCAAACTTCAGCACACTTCACAATAAAGTAGATGGATAATTGAAATGTTGGTATTTGGTCCCTTAGTCACTCTGTTTCTGCATTCACAGATATGAATGCTCAAGTCTGAGCAGTTTCCAGCCAATACAGGTACTGCAGGTCAAGACACCCCATTTTAAAATCACCAAGTAAGGGGTAAAAATGCAACCTCTACTTAAAACATGCTACATTACCGATCATTGTACCATTTCCCCACTATCTTGTTTTAACATTCACAATTTTGGTATTTGTGTGTCAATGTTTGTACTAAGAACATTAAGGGGAAGAAAGTTCCCTATCGGAGTGCAGTACCCAGGGATGTTGCCTGTTTAGACAGACATCTCACCATCTCGCTTCCTGGAAATGGTTTTTGCTCAATAATTCCTTGAAAGTTCTTATACAGATGATCTCCTGGTGAGTAACTCTCTTGGTCTTTACATATCTGAAAACGTCTTCCTTGTACCTTAGTTTTTAACAGGTATCTTCACTGGACATAAAATTATCAGTTAACAATCTGGGGCACATTTTAAGATTGTTCACTCAAGACATCTGAAAGATGTGTGTTTCCTGCATCTAGAAGCTGAGACTGTCCTCAGTTTCAGTTCATGAAAGTGTCGCTTGCCATTGCTCATCCTTCACTCTGACCATTCTCTTTTATTTTCTATTTCCCAGGAAGTTACATTTCTTTCTAAATTCATGCTTTCAGTCACTTTAGCTAAAATGTAACAATCGGGGACACACTAGGAAAAATAACCAAAGAAGCAAACACTTAAATATTTTGGATGGAGTTACAAAAGAGTTATGTGAGTAATAACCCAAACTTCTTTCTTAGCACCTAATCAAGAATGACTTCTTTTCCAGTGATTTCTTCACTTCCTGCACATTGTCTGCTCCACCTACAGTCTTCCCTCCACACCACGTTGCTGGACCGCTGCTGAACTCCGCAGAAGGAAAGGTACATCTTCATCTTTTCCCACTGTTAGTGTGCTTGTTGTATAAACAGCTGAACTCTGGGGTGAGCTCCAGGATGGGGGATCCGGTGATGCTTGGGACACCTGGCCCAGGTACTTGGACTCGTCTGAAAGAACATGCCCTACGTAATGAAGAAGGCGGGGCAGTGGACACAGGCCCTGCTGTAAAAGGAGAATATGGCAGCACATTTGGTGTTGTAGCAGAAGAACAGAACAAACTGACAACTTCCCCAAATAAATGATGACGGCAAAAAATCCAGGTGAAAGGACAGTGGACATTGGGAGGGTGACATCATCCTTGGTGAGACTGGCAGCATTTCAGAACTATCCAAACCACTTGGGCAGAACCCTCGGAATATGTGCACACTGAGACTCCAGGTTGATATGAGGTGGCGGTTCCTCATCCCTGGGTCCTGGGACATGTGGAAAGTCATGAGTGATTTCCCTTTCTCCCTCCCCTTCCCCCAGGAACAACAAAGAGAAATAGCAAATTTGGAATCAATGAATTCATCCGAATTTCCCTAAACCTTGATCCTTCACATCCTGATCAACCATGTAACCATTTAAAAAATAAAATAACATAGCTAAACTTTTTAAACTTATTTGTATTATTATCATTTTATGAAACAGTTCCATAGGCACTGGAATTTCCCTTATCCCCTCCCCAATTCCCTCTCCCCTAGTTGAGTTCCCCTTTATGATTGCTATAGCATAGTTCTTTATTCATAGTCATATGAACATCATTGCAGGCATGGACAATGGCAGAGAGTCCAGCATCCTATTGTCATAAAGAAAACTGTTTCATTGGGAGTCCATCTTCATCTGGAAGTAGAGATGCATACTGCATTGTATCCTCTCATCTGGATATGATAGTCTCCATTTCACAGTTACTATACATCCCCTTAAATGAAAAGCCACAGTACAAACTCAACAACAGGAAGAAAAATAGAAATTTACAATGCTATGAAGTTAAACAACATGCTGCTAGATATGATAGTCTCCGTTACACAGTTACTGTACATCCCCTTAAATGAAAAGCCACAAAATAAAATCAACAACAGGAATAAAAAAAAGAAATTAACAATACCATGAAGTTAAGTAACATGGTACCGAATGACTAATGTGTCGCTGAAGAAATGAAAAAGAAAATCAAGAACCTTCTTGAAGAAAATGATGCTTCTGTATGATCTATGAGTCATTGAAGGATTTAATCAGAAGAAAGTGTTTTGAAGAGATGAAACTAACAAAAAAATCAAAATCCAGGAGATACATTTTCCGCTGATCTTTGTTAGTGAAATGTGTCTCCTGTAGGCAACAAATAGATGGGTTTTGTCTTTTTATCTAGTCTACTAAGCTTATTCAAAATGTTCTATAGAAAAGGCAATTCTTAAAATAGGTAGATTGTGACTACAGTAAATTTGCCTATGCTGCTAAATGAATTTTAATCTGCTCATGCAATTTCCTATGGCATTTTTCTTTTTGGCTCTAAGTGGGGACAACTGACATGACTGATTGATGGCATGTGGCCTGCCCATCTGTGGTGGACACTGTGATGCCCAAAGCCCCTTTCAAGGATGGAAGAATTATTTCTCCAGCTCTGGGAGAGTGGCTGACAGCCCTCTGCTGGCTATTTCATCATGCCCAGGAAACACACCTAGGCAGTTTCATCTAACACTAACAGTAAAGGCAGTGTCCGGCTCCCACTGCCCAGTGTTAACTGCAACTCACAGAGGAACTCAGTGGAGTCCTCTCGTCGTTCTGTGGCAGCTTCATTGTCTTGCTCTGCCCGGCCACAGGAACTAAGTCCTGAACCCTAGGTATCAATCTTTCTTTCACTAATCTTCAGCTCAGAGAGACATTACTTGGGAACCAATCCTGTGACATCAGAGGATTGATCCGATGCAAATCTTAAGTATTAAACAAGTTCTTCTCTCGCTGGAGAACAAAGGTTCAAGTCCCTCCTTTTCTGCCATATCTCTGAGCAGTTAGTGTGTAGAGATATAAAGCTGTCTAAGTCTCATGACAGCTGAAGAATGTATTCAAGTGACAGTAAATTCTAAAGGTTTATGTGACTTGTATCTCATACCTTCTCTATAGTTTATATTGCCGAGGACAGAATGAAGATGTGAAATTAGTTCCTCGGTGTAATTTATAAATAAGGTTGGAATACAGCTCTGCAAACAGTTAACATGGGCAACTTGGCCAAGCATTTGCTGGGACCTCTGATGTTACAGTTTCAGGGAAGATAAAACACAGGTATTTATAGAACTGGTCACAAAGCCATTTTGTAAAAATGATTTGCTTTCTCACCTGCTGACTGAAGCAATATTTGATTATTGTGGTGCAGGGGAGAGATCAATCATACCTTTTTACCAGAATAAAAATAAAAACAAATTCAAAAAAAATGAGGAAAGGCTTTTGTGTTCCATTTAATACCCATTTTAGCTGCCTAGATCCTGGGTTTTAAATTGAACTTCAGCCTTTCCAGGTTTTTTTTACTTTCATATATTGGCAGAAACCATTCCCAGGTCTAACAGACAGCATGGGCTACAGTACATCAGCGTGGTGTCTACCAGCTTGCTTTTATATTGAAACAGATAGGTTTCTCGGGAGACACATATAAATTGGCTTTTCTACTCTGAAAAACTTTTACCATTTTTACTGTAAGTGAGAACTATGAAAAAAGAGTATAGGATAGTATAGAATAAAATTCAGAAACCAGAGTAGGGATTGAAGAATAGAAATACACTGGGCAATCAAACTATAGTTGAGTCAGGGATTGACTAATGAAAAAATAAGTCAATATTTTTATCAACTGCTCCAAAATCTGGGGAAAAACCACAATAAGTCATGGTAAAATGATGCCACACAGCCTGGAAGCCAGGTATGGCTGTAATATGTCACTTCACAGGTTTGTGCACACATATCACATGTTTAGAAATACTGTTCAAAATAATTTCTTCTTCATTTGGATGTTCCTATCTTCAGGTGATGGTATATTCCTTTGTATTGTGTGAAATGGTTTCTTGGGTCATTTAGTTTTGCTAAAGGGCCATTCTGGGCAAATAATTACCATGACAAGAAAAAAAATCTTAAAGCTTCCCATTTCAGGATGGACCCTAACGTGGTTCTTGTAATATTAACAAGAGTCTTGAAAAAGGTATGGATTTCAACAGAAAAATCTCTCCTGATATTCTAATCCTCTTATTTTTAACTCCACTTCATCCCCCCAAAAGGATTAGAATATCAGGATAAGGAATATGGGATCAAGACTCACTAATTTACTCATCCATTTGTCCATTTTTTGGATACTTTTCGTGTGATGAAAGAGAAATATTTTCTGTTTTTCCTCTTCTGATGCCCAAAGACTGTAGTTCAGGGAAAAAAAAGCTACAGAACAACTAGAGCCACACTAAGAAAAAAATAACCCAAGAAGCAAACGCAAAATATTTTGGATGTGAATACAAAAGAAAGCTTCTGCGAAGAAGAAGGTGATCATTTTGGAAGAGCATCTGGGCCCACAGAGTGCATCTGAGAAGAGGGAGAGGGGCAGTCCAGACTGGTTGTAGAAGGCCTATCTGAGCCAGTGTCAACAGCACAAAGCCTGGGCCTCACACTCAGCTCGGTCCTTATTTGTTTTATCTTATACATCTATTTTTCCAAGGGTGTTACTTAGCTAAATGCAAATATTAAGTGTATCACATTTCAAACTCTGTTGTAGTTTGTGCAAAATAATAGGAATCTCAAACAATGGGCGAGACACCACCCATGGTTACCCCTAAAGGGGCTTGGTTGGTATGTTTGTCCCTGTTTCAGTGGATGGCAGCATATTGCATGCTGGCAGGGGTGCTTGTTAAAGCAAACATTGCTTCTGTTCCTAATTGCAGCGGCACCTGTTAACACTCCTTGCTCCCAACTTTATTCCGCTGAATCTCCACTCTTATGCATTTACCTGTCCTAAAGTTATCTTCCATGGAAGTTGCTGAGCATGTTTGAGTAAGCTGAGTTCATGAGCTAAGACTGAGCATAATGGTATAAGCTGAGTGTTATGTGAATAATCTCTGGCATTCATGAAATTGTATTTGCATGATTACTCCAAATCAGGTGATATACTAAAACCTGTGCTAATATAAACATGACAGGCAAAAATCCGTTTTCATAGAAATTGAAATTTAAAGTATTTTAAGCTATCTTTATTTTTTAAATTCTCAGAAAACTTAATTATTAGATGGCTTTCTGGTAATGTATTTTATGAAGAAAATAGATAAAATACAAGCAATGAATGATCTTCTGCTAGCCTTGACAACAGGCAAGATTTAAAACTAGCGTATGGAAGTGGATTTTTGATGGGATTGTTGAGTTTCCCTAAACAGGAAAGTACGTAGAGGAGATCGGTTTTCTCAAGCCATCTCTTGCATTTCTTTGAAAAATTATTCCCTATAGGAGGAAATTCTTTGTTAGCAACAGAACAAAGTGACATAGTTTCTAAAGCAACATTTCCATCACTTTCATTTTTGGAAATTCACTTGTGAAATATGTTAACTTCTCTCCCAAGGTGCCATTCTGCTTTCCCAGAGAAGCACTTAGACAGCCCGTTGCCTTGAGTCCTGGACACCAAATAACCAGGTTGGTTTCGAGTTGTCACTGCCCACCCACCCATCGGTTTTCTCAGAGTCTGTTTGGCCCAGTGGGAGGTGATATGACAGCTAGTGAGCCAAGCTGCTTCCCAGCACTGTAGCATGTTTGGCACTGCCTCCTAATTGCACTAGTCCCTTGCTTGGGACTGTGGTGGCAGGAGGGCAGGGCAGCCATTTCTACTGAAGTGAGAGTGGGCAGAGTCACTGGGGATAGTAGGGCAAAGGGAGCTTTGTGCACTCATGCACTTGGCCTGGCTGCCTGTACATCTATCCAACTCCTTACAGACATGATCAACACTCCGGAACTAAGCTCATTAGCCTGCCTTCTCTTAAACTCCAGGCTACTACATCCATTTCCTTAGAGCACTTACCTTAGAAAACTTGACATTTTCCTTCCCTTTTAAGGTGTGACTATTTTTAGGACCTTTGTCAGCTTTGCAACCCAGGAATGTCCTTCTCAATCATCTGGAAGCCTTTCGTTTTGAAATGCACCATTGAAGATATTATGGTGTACATTGAACTTGGATAGATCCCTGGCTGCAAGCTGTAAACTCCTTTCTTTAAAAGATGAGAAAACTTACATTTTCTTAGGAGTGAAGTTGCTTAGTATAACCCAAGGTCAGAGGTCCTGTGGCCCTGGAATTAGGACACTCACCATGCCTTTGTCTGCTTTGGCCTGGACAGTGAGGGGTCCTAAGTGCTGTCTCTGATAGCTGGTGACAGCGTCATAAGACTCTCGGTCTAGATGATGACACAAAGCAGGTGATTTACAACCAAACTGCTGCAATAATGCTGTTTCCCATGCTACTCTTGTCTGTTACGTTTCTATGCTCTGCTGGTTATGTAAAGATAGTCAGCATGCCCTCATGTCTTTCTTTCCACCACCACACCTGCCTTAACACCTTTTACTGTCCCTTACAGGAAATGCAAAGCTCTCCTGGTTGCTGTGTTCCTCAGACAGCTCCAACTCAGCTGTCCCTGGGGGGTCAGGCTTTCCCTTGCCGGAGGATGCTCCCCAAATGACACAATCCTTATTCATGTTCCTGCAAACATTCTCATTCTTCTTTAATTAATAATCTCTAGTTTTAATCTAGCTAAAAAACAGCCTCATGCTATTTTGGTTGACCTTATGCCAGCAGCGAGTTTCCAGTAAGAGTACCACATCTACTTCACAGGACTCAGCCTGGTATGAGTGAAAGAAAACAGCAGAGCTGTTGCCAGGAGCTCTGTAGGTTTTGTTGAACCAAACTCAGAAAACTGAGTTTAGGCGCCAATGATCGTATCACTCCTGTCGCCATAAACAGTTCTTATATTCTCGCCATATGTTGTATCACACGGAACAATGAACAACGGCTTCTGTGAAGCTCCAGTGTCCAATGTGTAGTTGCTGCCCCGTGTTGTTGTGGGTGAGCTTTAGCTGTTGATTCCACCTGAGCCAGCTCAGAATGACGCTGTGCTGCCCACAAACTGACCATGTCTCACTTTCTGCTTCACACACACGCACACACACACACGCACACACACACACACACACACACACGGGAGAGAGCTATCTGACCGTGGCATATGTATCTTATAGTCAGGCTTGGGTCATCTAGACCTCCCTCTTGTCTATTACAAAGATACAACCATTGTCTTATTTCTGGCACATGCCTGTATTGAAGTTGGCACCTGAATTCTTTCCACAGTTCTGTAAGTTACTGTGTAGTCATTATGTCTACAATTGAAAAGACTGACTTCAGTTCAATTAGAACATTGCATGCAGAAGCATGTTTTTTTGTTTGTCAGAAATTCTCAGTGCTATTTTGTAGCCTGGTTTGATCAAAACTGTGGCCAAAAGATGTAGGAAGAAGGCAAACCTGAAGAACTGAGAAAAAGAGCAAATAGAGGCAGCCCTAGAGCTGTCAGGTAGCAGGTGACTCGGCTGTACCAGCGAGGCTGAGGGCTCCCTGTGGGGGCATGGACGCGTGCACCCAGCATCTGTGTCTGATGAGGCTTTGGACCTGCAGCAAGGCTGGGAAGGCAGACTGCTTGGTGTCAGTGAGGGCGCTCTGCCCACTCTTGTTTACAGCTCTGGGAGTGACGTCTGTTTCTCTAAGGGCAGCTCTACTTTGACCCTCATCTTCCAGATTCTTGGACAAAAGATTAAAAAACAACTGATCAGATCCATGTTTTGGTAGCACCCACTCGTGAAACATTTTGTCTTCTATCAGTTGTCCCCCTGTAACAACAAGTCTGCCTTGACTCCTATCACCAAGGTTCCCCAAGGTTTCCGTGGTGTGACACGGGAGCTCCCCGGGCAGCAGCACTTCAAAAATGCAGCAATTTCTAGAAGCTGGACATGCTTTCTAAAGTCTTCAATTTAGCCATGGACCAAATTCTAACACAGGAACCTGCAGCAAAGAATTCAGTCTTCCTAGACCACACAGTCAGGAAAAGACCACAGCAAAATGCAAACGGAGCTGGGCGCCCGAGTCTCCCCTTCCAAGGACATCCTTCATGCTGTGCTTAGGCTGGTGAATGGTGGTGGGGCCAGCACAGTTCTAGTCTAGCTGCCAGTCCTCAACACATGGAGCTCTGCAGCATGAAATATCTGTTTCAAAGACACATAATGTGCATAATCCAGTAGCCTTCATGTACCTAGCTCAGATGCTCAGCAATGTACTTAAATACTTACGATTATGTGTCTTATTCATGAAATTACAACTCATTCTATCGCCTGCGGTCTAAACAAAACTATCAATGTAGAGCAAAAGAGCTCTACAAAAATATGGATAGGTTTTATCTTTAATTCTTTCCTGTTTTGTTTTCATAGGCATATATTACTTGTGGAAGAATTTGTACTATTTTAGTAGTAAGAGGAAAGAAGAGATACAAAGGAAAGTAAGAGCCTGGCAGAAGTGGACCTGAGCAGTGTTGAACCTGCATTTCCTCAGGAGGCACAGTCATTTCGGACAGAGGTGACATTTGCAAAGTAACTGACAAGAAGTGTTCAATTTTTATTTCTAATATGAATTTCCCATTCTGCTTTATTGAATTCTATTTTTATAATGTCTTAAAATATGAAAGGCTTATATCATAGAATGAAGCTCTTTCATCCATTAAAAAATGTGAAACATTGATTAAAATGAAATGTAATTACAAATATGCTATGGAATACATGTTTGTTTTTCAGTATTTTTTAATTTGAGCAAATGATAGCTCTTTTGCCTTATTTTCCAAGCCCAGTGACAGGGCAATTAGTAATCCAAACTATCAAATGTGTTTAGAGATAATGGAGCTTGTCAATTCCTGGGTTATAATTGCTTTTCAAAGTCCCCCAGCCTCTCTCCCCCATCACTTACCCACTGCACTTAATCCTGTTTAAATAGCAACACCGTCAAACATGTCTGCAAATCAACTGCCTGGCATCCCCATGGAGGTTTCCACAGTTTTAAACACTGCTTTTCACTGTGTAAGGATTTTTCCCCAATATTGACTTCTGGTTTTCAAGGTTACTGATGCTGTGGTCTGGCACATTAATCATTCTAACCACCTTAACAAAGAAGCTCATTAAAAAGACAAATACATTTATCAAGCAAATCATCAAGCAGATTATATACTTTCCTCCCATAATGGATTACAGTTGAATAAATGGCTTGGGTATTTTATAATTAAATATACAGAATGCTTAATATTTTAATACTCAGATCCTTCATTGAGGAATTGGGATGGACCAAGTTTCGCAGCCCCTAGTTAGTACAGTGCAATTTAGTTGCAATTATGTGAGTTAAAAATAGGAATAGTGCTTTGAGTATACAAATATAATAATATTCTGGTATTATGAGAGCGTTTCCAGTGCAAAGGCCTTTGAAGTTCCGTGATTGTAAGCCGAACTTTGAATTTCACATAACACGGTGGTCCCACAAGTTGTGCCTGCCTCCGAGTGAGGCTGCAGTTTGCAGACAGCAAGCACTAACCATGCCCTCACCCTCGGGCTGGACTGCAGCTGCAGTTATTATTTCTTATGTCAGCCAAATAATAACTTTAACAGCTTGGCAAAGGCCTAAGGGGTCAGATTTCTCTTCACTTCGAATCCTATCTCCTGCTGTATTCCTCACCAACCTACATGACCCAAACCTGACTTTTGGGTGGAGAAGTTTGCTTTTCTCTCTCTGAGCCTCTAAATTAATGGATCATAGATAACCTTGAGTTGCAGCCCTAAGCCACAGAGTGCCTCTTAGCAATTTCATATTTCATTATTTCTCTGTTTTTAGGTTCAAAGAAAGCATACAGCTTTTCAGGAGGGCCTCACTAAGACATGCAAAATAGAACTAACACATTCAGTGATGCCAAAAACATTGCTGTCAAACCCCACAGTGCTTCCCCTCCGAATCCCAAAGGTTTGTATGCTTCCATTACTTCAATTATTTTGGATTATTCTATAACCTTTGCTGACTTTGTTGGAAAAGCAAAAATTGTAGCAGCCACACGGGCAAGGAAAGCTTTACTCAGTGTGACTGCATTGGGAGAGAACTCAGCTTGCACTCCAGTTGACTAATCTGAGCACAAGGGAATTCCTAAGGGCTGATGGAGAAGATAGGCAGAGAAGATAGGCAGAGAAGATAGGCAGAGGGTGTTATCAGCTGTCTGCATTTGACAATTGGCTTACCCAATGGAAAGGAAAACACGCTGGTGTCTTGATGAGAGGAAAGAGTTTTGTAATCTGAGCAAAGACTCACCAAAGAAATGACCGTGCCTGGGGTATGCACAGCCTTTCTGTTTGATACAAGCACTTCAGAGGGATAGTGCCCAGGTCTTGAAAATTGGACAAAAGCCCTTAAAAAGATTCACATTTTGAAAGGGTGGAGAAAGAGTTCCCAGTTACAGGTTGTTTTCTAGTGTAAGTGCTCCATCCAAGGCCTGGGGCTTGGGGTCTGGGGTCAGGAAGCAGGCAGCTGAGGGCAACCCCAGGGTTGGCGCTGTCTCTGTGTCTGTGCAGACCCACTGATGTGACCTGCTCACCTACCTCACATAGTAGAATCTGTTTCTTACTAAGTCGAGTTCATGGTCATTTCTTCTTGCATCCCTGTATCATATTATCACATGATACTATATAAGGATCTACAGTCATATGCCAACAAAAACGTATTCATGAAACCAGGTTCTGTATCAGGTGCTTTTTTTTTTTTTTTTTTTTTTGTAATTAAAAAGAATCCTCAAACTAGCTTAAGCAATGGGATGGCGTGGAGATTTCCAGAGAGAGGCTAAGCTCCCAACACAGTGGTTCTGCCTCTCCTATGTGCTAGCGTCCAGTGCTGGCTGAAGTCCCCATGACAAAGTGTTCTGACGGCAGCGGTGCTGTGGTCACATGTAGGCAGAGGAAGGCTGGACTGCCTGGAAAGTTCCAGAACTTCATGTGCAACACAATTTTCACTGATGACACCACCCTTAAAGCATGTGGCCAGTGTCCTGGTCTGTGAGATCATTCCTGAATTAATCACTGAGCTAATGAAATGAGTGAAGAGGTGACTGAATGCCTCTAGCCAACTTGATTGCTGCACATGGAGGAGAGGAGGGGCAGGAAGGGATTGCTGTGCCCACTGACACTACGAGCGTCCAAGTTCCACATGTCCGTGTTAAATAGGAACCTTAGTGCTCTGTTCCTTTAATAAGGAGTGCCATCCGACTCCAATGGAGTGTTCCTCATACTAGCCCCTCCACTTTGCTAAGGATTCATTCTGTAAGGAAGTGAAGTAAGAAAAGAGATTCTCCAGGGCTTGTTTAGACCCTAAGAGGTACCTAGGAATACTAGGATTGTCATTGCTGTACCAGACATTGCACAGCCAGCCCCAGAAACACGAGTTCTGTCACATTTATATGGACAGTCAACCAAGAGACTGTAAACATTCTTAGTTTCTGAATCAAACAGTTAATTACTCATGTGCAAAATTCCCTGTGACTATTTTAACATCAGAGAAGCATGATAAAACTGTGCTAATTTTTAAAATATTTTCCTACATTAGGTCTGAGTAGATAAGTATTGTCTTTCCTACCAGCTTTTTCGTATTGCTAAATAGATGAATACATTCAGAAGGAAAAGAAAAATTCTAGAAATCATTCCAACTGATTTCTTGGAATAAAGAAGTTCAGTAAGATCACGACTATCATGGCTAGACGTTAATTCCTTCTGCCCAGGAAGTTGAGACTCTCAGAGGGCTTTGTCCCCAGTGACGATTCTCTTCCTGCACCTGACAGCCCTGAAACCCTGCAGGTGTCGGGGGACTTTCTGACCAGCGCCACCCACCCATCTGCCTGCCTTATGGGGAGGGAATGATGACGTAGAGGGACAAGCATGTTCAGCACAAGCACCTCTTTGCTCAACTGCTCCCCAGACCGCACTCCGATAGCTTCGACTATGTCCAGGAGCAGAGGTAAAGGATTTGCTTTTCTCAAAAAGATGGACATGTGGGAACAAATAGTTTCCTTCTTCATCATGAGGTTCTCATTGGCCTTCAATTGAAAAGGAGGCAGAGCCAAATTATCTGAGCATTTTTGCTTCCTTTTAAATTTTCTAATCACTGTTAATTTTGTTGGATACTTCTATTTCCATCTTATTTACTTTTATAATTATTGTTTTTCATGCAGCTCTTTTCAAATGTTAGTATTATTAAAAAATTCCCTCTCTTTAAACAAAAGAGTGAAATCACTTGCTAATTTTATTATGTTCATGTGTGACAGGCAGAACACAGCTATGGTTATGCTTGAACCTGTAAAAGTAAAATGATCAGAACATTGGTCTCAAGGTCAAAAAGCAACCTGTACTCTACGTGGTTAAATATTATGAAACATTCACCTGACTCTCAATTGGGCGATTCAAAACAAGGAGTGTGATGTTTATAACCTGTGGGCTCTAACATTCAGCTGTGAAAGTGTGCTTAGGAGGAGGGAAGCTAAACTAACGCCAAAATTGCAAAGTGTCCAAGATTTTGGGTGTTGAGCCAGGGCCACCGCTGCTATTAGATTCTGTGTTTTGTTCTGTAATTCTTTGTGGAAGGGCCTTAACATTGATCACCGTTGTCAGGCAAGATTGAATTCCAGTTATGGCAGATGTTAGAGCAGCTGCTCTGAGTTCAAAATGTGTTCATTCTGTGTTGCCCAACGCCATGTGGCACGGACAGCATGGCATCTGAGGCCAGAGCAGACTTCCCAGTTGTGCAGCCGCTGGGCGTGCACGAGCCTGAATGGTTCCCAAAAACCATGAAGCTGGGTTGGCATCAATCTGGCACCATCCCTTTGCACTGTGCCAGACAGGAGGCATGGAGAGAGAGGATGCCCAGCTTCTCCCTCTAGGATGGTGATGCATTTCATTCTGAAATTAATATTCTTAATATTTTTCTTTCTCCTGAACTTCATCAGCTTATCAACCCCGTTCCTCAGACTGAATTCTAAAGTCAACATTCACTCGTTCAGCTAATATTTGTGGAGCCTCCCCTGAGACGGGCTCTGTGAGGCTCTAGACTCAATAGTAAAAGGGGATCTCTCAGGGATCGTCAGAATAATGGTGACAATAATGCTTGGGCAAAAGGTCACATGCCATCAGTAAGGCTGTGAGATCCTCCAATAATGTGAGTTCCTAAGAAATGCTGCTGGCCTTGTGTGCTATAGGAGAATGGGCGAGGCTGCGTAAAGCTATCTACAGAGAGCAGCTGGATTTTATTCTAGGGACAATAAGAAATCATTAAAGGTTTTAACTAGAGAAGGACAAGGTCATTTGTCTTTCAAATAAAAATGGCCTGGATGTAGATGTCTCTGCCTTTGGTTTTCCTGAGAGCTCTTCCCAGTACTTCTACCGCTAGCATCCCCTTTATCTCAAACCTGTGAAAGAGCCAAACCAAAATTCAGGAAGCCTTAAGCAGCGCTGGGCCAGAAGCAGGACTGCTGATGGACAGAAAGTACCCACTGCTGTCCCAGCTGGCACACATGTCCTGCTGGAGCTCTTCATACTGTAAAGAGGCCGATGGTCCCACTGGGCCCAGTGAGCTACTCACGACTTCCCTTGACTCAGTTTCCTGAGCTCTCTGTCTGATTGAGAAGATCATGACTGAATGGTGACATCACCCACTGGATTGAAAGGCAGCTGTCTTCTGTCCCTGCTTCCGCGTGGCCATTCCTGCTCCTGGCCACCTCTGCCTCGCCGATTGGCTCACAGCAGCCACTCACACTGATAGCCTGCTCCCTTGACTTGCCCTGTGATGTGGGGCAGAGGAGCATGTGCCATGCTTGGGATGAGATGCTGCCTTGGAGTTCGAGAAAACTGTGTTTTGTGAGGGAAGTCAGAACAAGAGAGCATGTACTGGGAGTGAGAAAATGACCCTCTATGTGGCCCCCTTTCCTATGGCGTTCCTCCCTTTCAGAGAGTTTTCTGCGCTACCTGTTCTCCTGGATCTTAGCAGTTACTGTTGCCACCCATCTTCCTCAGGAAAGGTGAACTTCAGGCCCACACTCTCCAGTCATGAGGAACAGGATGAGCGGCCCTGGACAGCTGGCAGTGCTTGCCTGAGCTTAGAAATCACCCTTGTGACAGAGGAAGCTCTAGGTTCACCATGAAATGTTGAGAGAGAAACCCCAGAAACCAAGGAATGAAATGTTCTCTCTGCATTTCCAGTCTGCTCCGGCACGCAGAGGGCATAGGCAGGTGCTTCTGCTATGAGCCACAGTGCAGGTGCTTTACAAAGTAGACCAGGCCCTGGATTCTGATAGGGTCCGAGTGTTGGCATCACGGTTCACCACGGCCTGCCTCGCTTTTGGAAATGTTACTGTGATTTTAGGAGATTTCTTGTAGAGTTTGGATCTACTAGGCTTATTTTCAAGAAAATCCACCATTCTGAGGCAAATGACAATGCCAGCTCAAAGGCAGGCTTTCTCTGGGAAGTGCAGCAGAGAGCTAGCAGGAGGACAAGCTCCTGGTCATGGGAAAACAGCGCAGGAGCCTAACCTTCTCGGAAAGGTAGTTCAGGATGAAGGTGTCTGTGAGATGTCCGTGTTCCTTTCTCTCCAACCTGCCTTGCATGCTCCTTCTACGCCAATGCCCTGCCTTGTATGAATAACAGTAACGCATTTAAATTCAAAGTACTGCTTTCGAAACATATTTGGTTAAATCTTATAAACTGGGTTTTGTTGTTGTTGTTGTTTCTTCTCAATTAAAGTTTGTGTTTACATCTGTGGAAACACTTTAGAGAAGAAACTACAGGGATATTCACAAGAGAAAAAAGATTAATTATGACATTTACAAGGGAGCCAGTTGCCAGAAAACGAAGAATCCTTTAAAGTGTTTGATCAGTTGGTTGATTCTGTGTGCAGGAATCACTGCTGGGGAGAGGCAATGTACCATCTGTAGCTGTGAACTGCGAAGTGGGAATGAGCTCCACCCTGTAAGCAGAAGCAACTGAATCATTAAGGAGATCGCACTGAGGGGTTGTCAGGACACACAGATGGGAGAAAAAGATAAACTTAATTTGAATATAGTGTTTTACACAAATGAGGACAGCCCAACTCTTCCAAGGATGGTTTAAATTATTCTGATGGGTCATAAAGCAGAATATAGACCTCATGACCTAAATGAATTAAGTTGGGACATTCATAGTGGATGAAAATTCAGTGAGCTTCTCTTGACTTCTAACAAAAATTACGTTTTGAAGTTAACTTGTTTAGAATATGTACAAATAGTTCATTCTAACCTTTTGTACATGAATGTCATATTCACATTGTATAAATGATGAACATAGGCTGTGGCCAGAAGCATCAGCCACTTGGGGTTGCATTATTTTGCTTTCAGTCCCTTGAGAAAAGAGCAACTTCAGGCTTTGGATCCGCTCAGCTCTAGACATTGTGAGGCAGCAGCTGGATGATCTTTCTGTTTCACCTCTCTAGTAAAATAAATAAATAAATAAATACTAGATAAAATGTAGTCCTTTAGTGAGGCACAAGTCCAACACAAATTGGATATAGCGTGATCTCATTACCCATCCCTCTTCTGACAGGCATCTGTATTGATTCCATGTCTTAGCAATTGTGGATTGTGCTACTATTAACATAGGGTTGCAGGTGACTTTCTTTTCTGTAGATTTCACTTCCTCTGAATATATATCCAAGAGTGGGATAGCTGGGTCATATGGTACGTGCACTTCCAGGTGTCGTAGCACTTTCCATTCTGCTTCCATAGTTGCTACACAAGTCTACACTCCCAACAACAGTGGAGTAACATAGCTTTTCAACACATCCATGCCAGCTTCTGTAGAACTGGAGGAAGTTCTTGCAAAATTTGGAAGAATTCAGCAGTGAAGCTATCTGATCCTGGGCTTTTCTTTGGGATTTAGTTACTGATTCTATCTCCATCCTGGTTATAGGTATATTTAGATTTTTGATTACCTCCTAAGTTGTATGTGTCAAAATATCGAACATTTCTTCTAGGTTTTCCGAGTTGTTGGTGTACAGTTGCCTGTGATCGTTTCTGACTGTTCTGTGTATTCTGAGTTATCCATTGTTGTATTTCCTTTTGCATCTCTGATTCTATTGCTCTTATTCTCTCCTTCCTTTTTTGATTCGCTGGGTTAGTGGGGAATCTATCTTACTGATTTTCTCAAAGAAACAACTATTTGATTATCTTAGGTATTCTTCCTTTGGTTTATTTTATTCCCTATGTTGGTTTTTCTCTCTCTCTTTCCTTCTTTCTTTCTTTCCTTCTTTCTTTCTTTCTTTCTTTCTTTCTTTCTTTCTTTCTTTCTTTCTTTCTTTCTTTCTTTCTTTCTTTCTTTCCACTGAACTTGACATTATTTTGCCATTGCTTTGGAGCTCCTTCAGATGTGTGGTGAGTCCATTTACCTGGTGCCCTTCTGGTTTCTTGCATTTACTGAAACAAACCTTTCTCTTCACACTGCTTTGACTGTGTCCCACAGTTTGATATGCTGCATTGATTCTTTCATTCACTTCAAACAATTTTTTCATTTCCTTTTTGATTTCTTCATTAGCATGTTGTTCATCTAACATCATGTTATTCAGTTTCCAAGTATTTCCATATCTTTCAGTATTTTGAATGTTGGTATACAGTTTCACTCCATGATGACCTAAGACTAAGTAAATGCATGGTATAATTTTTATTTTAAGAATTTGCTAAAGCTTGGACTGCCACTTATAATGTAATTAATCTTGGATAAGTTTACATGCAATGTTGAAAAAAAAAAGTTATTTTTGTTCTGTGGAATGAAAGGTTCTGTAGATCTCAATTAAGACTATTTGTCTATTGTCTGGGTGAACTCTTTCATTTCCTTGCTGAGTGTCTGTCTACTTTATCTCTGCACTGAGGTAGGTGATGTGTTAAGCTCCTCAATTATTATTGTATTCAAATTTATTTTTCCCTTTAAATCTATTGATATTTGTCTCATGTAGCTAGGTGCGCTGGCATTTGGTGAGTATACGTTTATTACATTGATTTCCTCTTGCTGAATTAATCCTTTGATCGTTATCTCTTGTCCTTCTTCATCTCTTTCAACATTTTTCATGTCAAGGTATATATTATCTGTTGTACGAATGACTACACCAGCTCATTTTTCCTTTCCATTATGATAGCAAATACTTTTCCACACTTTTATGTTCAATTTCTGTGTATTTTTGTTAGTGAAATATGTCTCTTATAAGCCATAAACCATTGGGTCCTGTCTTAATCCAGTCTACCAATATATACCTTGATTGATGAGTTTAAGCCATATACAGTCAGGGTTAATATTGAAGGGTAGTGATTTAGTTCTGTCTTTTTGTTTTTTAAAGTCTTATTTTTATTGCAAAGTCAGATATACAGAGAGGAGGAAAGACAGAGAGGAAGATCTTCTGTCCAATGATTCACTCCCTAAGTGACAGCAACGGCCAGTGCTATGCTGATCCGGAACCAAGAGTCAGGAACTTCTTCCAGGTCTCCCACACAGGTGCAGGGTCCCAAGGCTTTGGGCCGTCCTCAACTTCTTTCTCAGGCCACAAGCAGGGAGCTGGATGGGAAGTGGAGCTAGTAGGATTAGAACCAGCACCCATATGGGATCCCGGAGCATTCAAGGCGAGGACTTTAGCTGCTAGGCCACCGTGCTGGGCCCACTTCTGTCATTTTAACCTTGGGTTTCTCATTGCTTGATTTTGGTTTCTTTGTGGTTTTATTGAGATGATCTGCATGTTTTGATTGAGTAGGTGTTTGTTTATCTATTTATCTATCTATCTATCTTCAGTTGCATGTCTTTGAGCAGCCTTTGTAAGGCAGGTCTGGGAAAGGTGAAGTCTTTCAGTTTTTGTTTGCCTTGTAAGTATTTTATTTCACTTTCCAATATAAAGGAAAGCTTTTCTGGGTATGCTATTCTGGGCTGAAACTAGTTTTATTATTTTATTTTTAAATGGATTAGGATCTGGAATATGTTACTGCATTCTCTTCTACCCTGTAGGATTTCCTCTGCGAGATTTAGCCTTTTGGTGGAATCACCTAATTCTTGGATGGCTTTGCTACCTTTACTCAGTTCCTCTTCCAGCATTGCAGGAGGTATCTTCCAGTTCTGAGACACTTTCTTCAGCCTCCCTCATTTATTGTGGGGCTTTCCATGGATTTCTTAGTTTGCTGTAGTGTATTCTTCCTTTCTAATAATTCAGTTTGATTTTATTTGCAGGCTGATATCTCTTGTGTAACATATTCCTTAAATTCCTTAAACTTTTTTTTATGTGCTACTCACTAGTTTTAAGGAGTTTTATATCGATTTTTAAAAGTTTTTATTCTGGAAGCTCCTTGATATCCTCCTCACTTCATTCTGAGGTAAAAAGTCTTTTGCACCTTTTTGGGGAAGTGTCAGTAATCTCATTCCTCGTGTGTAGGCCTATCCTTTCACCTTTGGCCGTTGCAACTCTGACTAACAATAAGCACAAACTGACTGATGCATTCTCATTCGAAAAAGCATTTTTTGCATTCGCTTATAACAGAAATGATTATTAGGACCATTATAAACCACAGAAATACCAAAGCATGATGTCATATCCAAGTGTAAAAGGTCAGAATTCGATTTGAATTGTCGTTTGAATTGTGTGCATTCACTTTCAAGATGCAGATGAAGCTAACTGTACGCACTGCTGAGTGCATGTGTGTTTTGTGCCCTGTGCTTGGCAATCAAGGGAGCAACAAGGCCCCTCAGGGGACGCAGTGTAAGTGTGGGATCTGGAGGGGTGCTGGGTTGAAGAGGGAGCAAGAGTGACTTGGACTCCGAGCATATAGAGCGGTTACTCACTTATTTAAATTAAGTTCATAAGAACACAGCCGTTTCCCCTCAGGACTAGTTATGTAGGTTTACAACAGGTAATCTGTAGATCCAATTCACTTTTGGAGCACTGTTGTGATCTTGCCAAGTAACTTCACTGAGTGAATGACATGATTGATTGTGTGGGGTTGAGCCACTGTCGCAACTTGAATCATCTGCCATATGAAAGCAAGCCATTTTCCTTTCCCTCCGAGGCACTAACCCACTGCCCAAATGACACTGGCTGATTTAATTTAACACCTAGCAAAATTATACAACCACGTTAATTTAGATTTTTTCTTTTATTTTATAATAAGATCTTATTTTGTTAAAATTGCCTAGAGGCTTGTCCCTACTAGCAGGGAATAAACTACAAATCATATTTTCCATTTGGAACAGTTCTCATCCCCCGGGAAAAAATCAATATATCAAAATTAAATCTCAAAACTGCATCAACAGCGTCTTTGAGGTCAGGTATTCTAATAGTCTCTGAGTGAAAACCAGATTATGGAGTTAATATAGGTGGACAATGTAATTATTTTTAGCACCTTTTACTTTATAGAACACAACCAAAAGGAATTAAACCTGGTATAGGCATTCAATTAGAAAATGAAAATGGGTTTATGTCATCTTCATATCACTGAACTTAATGATTTCATAAAAGCATTGTATATAACTTCCAGAAGCTGTAATGAAATACAGATATTTCAAAGTTTTAGCTTACTAGAGAAATTAAAGAAAATAAAAATTACTGGATTGAAACAATTAACCTTTACAGAGTTAGAGAAGCGCAATATAGACATCAAACATTATTTAATGGAATGGGAGACTTGCAAGAAATTCTAGAGATCAAAGAATCCAATGACAACCATTTTAAAGACAATAAGCACTGTAATAGTGAGAAGGCTGCTGGGATTCAGTTTCATCACTAAGAACTGTTTTCCATACGTACTCAGAAAGAAACGTGGTTAAGGAAAGACTTCAACAGATGCTGGCATCTTAGAAGAGGTTCTCAAAGAACTTCGTTCTATTTTCTTGAATTTTTAACGTTTAAGACTTTCTCCATATGAAGATATTACTTTTTGTAAATAACCTTTATCCCTCCATTTTCCACAAGTTGTTTTAAGATAAAGTCCAAAGTCAAATCTGATCTTGTTAACCTGGAAATACCTTTGCCTTAAATGGAATTTCTCATAATTTTTGTAACAGAAAGGTTTTTAATCTAACGTGGTTAAGATTCATTTCTATTGAGGTAACGTTGTCTGAATTTTAAAAAAAAGAGCTGTACTCCCATATGTCCGTTTCCTCTGTCATTTGTTCACTTACACATTTTTGTCAGCATTTTGGGCTCTATTTCTTGGGGAATTTTTCCAGTTGCGGTGCCTCTTACCTCTCTACAGGCCAGGAGCCGAGAGTTTGTGTTCCCTCACGCTGTTCTCCCTTGTGGGCATGAGGGAATCTCAAAGCAGACAGATAAATATAGAGAGTGAGAGGATACAAGAGTGTCTGAGCTGCTTTCCATTGGAGCTGACCAAAGGTCATGGTCTGGCCCAGTCCACTCTCTGAAGATTATGTTGCCTTCAGGGAAAAAGGTTTCCTTTCCCCTTGTGTGGCGTGCCAGGGACTAATAATAGAAACCCTAATGTACATGTCCTGCTCTCAAGTGTAGTGTGGCTTACACTTGCCAGATGCCCAGGTACTTAGCTGGACGATGTGTTGGCCAATCTGCTGGCCAGTGGGGTGTGGCTATTAATTTTACTCAGTAAGCTCTGAGTGTGAACTAGGAGTGGGCGGGAGTTAAGTCTCCAAAGGAAGAAACATACGCTGCATTTCCTCATTCACACTGAGTGACTTGTTGAAGCACGCTGGTTTAGACTATGAAGAGAAAGGCCAGGTTTCATGTGGTTATGGAATTTTTAAAAATGTGAAATAACTCTTCAGGATAATCCATAGAGGTTATGCCCTGATTCCTAACAGTTCAAACTTTTAAGTGAGAGCAAAATAAATTGTCAATCTGATTTACGACACTCTCTAGTGCTTTCTGATAAGTATGTTCAACTCTGGGGGTTTGTAATCTGCAAAATGTATACAAATTAATACTCTGTGTATGTATGGGTATTCTTTACAGTGCAACTAAAAAGTATATAGTTGCAGTACAGTGAAGACCTGTAATCAGGAAAACCTCTGGAGCCGCAGAAGGAAGGGTTGGTTCATCACATGCTGGGGATTTGAACGACACACAGGACGGTTCACACATTTGTTTCTTCCTGTCTTCTATTTTGACTTCGACATTTCTAGATTCTTTGATCTGGACAGTAAACTCCAAGATGCTATGGAACCCTGATCTTTTGGTTATTCACAGTTCAATTGTGGAAAATAAGTCATCTTCAATATCTAGAATATATTTGAGGTAGTCAATGTATTATTTCCATACCTTGTTCTACTTTGATGATCCTCCATTCATGCTTTCTAGCCGGGAGTGCTGGACGGTAGAGATGCCCTGTCTGTGGAATCTATAAGACGTTGAACCTGCTGTTTCATTCACAAAGTTGATACATGGTGTAGCTTACTTTACTGTTCTACCTCATCACAGGTGCGTGTCCTTTCTAATATTAAAATCATTTCAGAATCATCAATACATTTCCATTTTTTAAACTCCAAGAGCAAAGAGTTGTGGGCAAACTGAATACTGTTTTATAGACATTACATAAGCATGAATGCATCAATATGCTTGTTTCTAACTCGATATGCAGTCTTAAGCTTTTTAGTTTGGTGTTACATAATTTCATAGTTAGGTGAATGTGGTTGAGTTTCATGCAAGTCTCATCATATTCCCTTTCTTCTGCTTTCTCATTCCTTGGTTCTAAATACCAAAACACAACCCTCATAGATGTGTGATCCTGACTGGGTAACTGTTTTCTTTCCATGTACATTTCATCTTCAGGATGGGACTATCATATTAGCAGACCCTCCTGGCTGAATGGTTAGTACTGAATGGTTCTTAATGCTAGTATACACCCTACAGCAGTGTACAAGATTATGGCACCGCAGCTACCTCTGAAATTCTCTACTTTTAAAGTATTTCAAATAGAGAACTTAAAGCTTCAGTTTAAGTATTAGGATACTCAGTAGAGTCATTCTTTTTTATTTTTAAAGATTTATTTATTTTTATTACGAAGTCAGATATACAGAGAGGAGGAGAGACAGAGAGGAAGATCATCCATCCGATGATTCACTCCCCAAGTGAGCGCAACGGCCAGTGCTACGCCAGTCTGAAGCGGGGAACCAGGAACCTCTTTCAGGTCTCCCACACGGGTGCAGGGGCCCAAAGCTTTGGGCTGTCCTCGACTGCTTTCCCAGGCCACAAGCAGGGAGCTGGATGGGAAGTGGAGCTGCCAGGATTGGAACCGGTGCCCATATGGGATCCCGGGGCGTTCAAGGTGAGGACTTTAGCCACTAGGCCACGGTGCCAGGCCCCAGTAAAGTCATTCTTAACACAGTCACCCTTGGCATCACAGCGGCCTAAATATCAAATGCCCTGATGTGGGATGACCTCTAGGAGCCCTCTCTCCAGTTTTCTGCTGTAAATCTTGGGAGAGTTTAGGTCTAAGACACATCCAAGTTACGTGGTCAGTCAGTCCATGTAGTACTTTCCTACTGTGTGTTAGTTAGGGCATGCTTTCCATTTCTCTTATAAATACCAGGTGCTGTCAGAGACAGTGATGATACACTTTTTATTGAAGACCCACCTGTATTTGAAAGATGCCTGTGAGCTACATACATGCATACATGTGTATAATTTATGTGTTGATGAGTATTGCCATTAAATGTGTCTATATAAGTTTTTTTTAAAGATTTATTCATTTTATTACAGCCAGATATATACACAGAGGAGGAGAGACAGAGAGGAAGATCTTCCGTCCGATGATTCACTCCCCAAGTGAACCGCAATGGGCCGATGCGCGCCGATCCGAAGCCGGGAACCTGGAACCTCTTCCGGGTCTCCCATGCGGGTGCAGTGTCCCAATGCGTTGGGCCGTCCTCAACTGCTTTCCCAGGCCACAAGCAGGGGGCCGGATAGGAAGTGGAGCTGCCGGGATTAGAACCGGCGCCCATATGTGATCCCGGGGCTTTCAAGGCGAGGACTTTAGCCACTAGGCCACGCCGCCGGGCCCTGTCTATATAAGTTTAATGTTGCATAGATTTAGCAAAAGAGCTGTTGAATAAAATGCCTTTATTTAGAAGAAAATAAATTTCTTTTACTGAAAAGTTTACATCAAAGCAACAGGGACTTCTGTTGCCATTTGTAATAACTCATGCATAAACTAGCCTCAGGAAGAGAATAAATATGATCTCTTTTAAATGTATTATTTTCTCTATTTTGGCTACTTGAGTTTGGCTATTATAAGGATCCAGCTAAGTGATCTGGAGCAATTAATAGCTACCTCAAAGGGTTTGGGGGTAATTAATTTAGTTAATAACCAAGAAACTTGCTTAGATTGCCTTTATCACAACACATTTTACTTCCCTTTATCTCCAACTTTCATTACTGTCAAGGGGAAGTTTTTATAAAGTAGTTTTCTGAAACCTGGTGAATTAGTAAAAAGAAGCAGATATTATTATTAAGGTTAGTAACATGACCACCTGTTTTGTTAACATTAGTAATGGTAATATTAATTGAAAACTAGTCATTTCAGATTGATCTCATCATAGAGTACCTAAGATCCTCACGAATCTGCCCAAGACTGCATCATTAGTGAGCTCTTCTGATTATGACTCTGGAATGTGTCATTAATTGATACAGCACCCTGTTTTCTGTGGTGCTTAATCACAGAGTAACTTTGAAAGCATACATTTTACTGAAATGTATGACGATGCTGAGGGTCTCACAGAAGACCCTCAGATATTGCAGAAGTTGCCTGTGTTTTGCTCAGTGGCTGCAGCAAAGGTTTTCCTCCACCACTGAACACAGGCAAGCTAACTTTTTAGAAAAGATCATGACAAATAACTGAAAGCAGGCTGGATCAATACAGCAGCTGCTGTAAAACAGCTGTGGGCCGGGCATTTCTGCACAACTCTCTACCTCGGATGCCAGTGTTCTCTCAAGGCTGAAAGGCTCATGTCTGGAAAGTAATTTTCTCTTTTGTATGCTTGTGAATGAGTTTGGGTCAGTTTTCCAAAGTGCTTGATAAGAACACAATGTGATTACTCATATCTACTATAAACAAACTATGTTCCTCCACAGAAACTCCTGGGAGTCTAAGAGAGAAAAATGTCCTACTCAAATAATGACTGTGTTTTCAAACTACGTACTTCTCATGCATAACAATGAACATTTTAAAAGGATTCCTTGTATTGAATCATGTCATCATTTTTATAATAAATGTGTTTGTGTATATCTACATGGATGTACACATAATCACATATACACGCATACTCACTGGAAATTACCACTAAAATGTAACAAGATGATTCTGGTGGTCAAAATTACCTTAAAATGCAGCCAATTATTTTAAAGAAGGTCTTTAGGGGAAGTCACCAATCAAAGCGCAAGGTGTGAGAATGATTTTCAGTATTGCTGGATAGCTATGCTTTGTGATAACTGGCAAGTCATTTTGGTCACCAAACTCTTCTCATACAAACCTCTTGGCCTACATATTTCCTGAGATTATCTCAAAATTGGAAGTATCAGAGACTTTCTCTAGGAATGTCTTTGCTTTGTTTCCCTTGGTATTCTAAGAAGCTCTTTGATCAGCTGTTCTTCCCTTTGATAAGACACAGCATTGTTGAGGTTTCTCTTGGTGAAGGGTGTGGAGGCAGACCAGAGCACATGCCTGTCTCATCCTGCCTGCCAGTGTTGCAGGAGACAGACACAGGGACAGGAGGCCTTGTTCTTGTTGCCTTCCAAAGCACACGGTTCCCACTTCACATTTCCACTTTGCTTATAGAGCATTCTGATTTGTGTTGTTATTGCCAATTTTAGAGATATTGCTGAGGGTTTATCCATAGAGTGGCGTCAATGATGTCTACACTGTCCTAACTCAGTGTGCTTTCACTGTTGGTGTCTGAAGTGGTGATAATAGAAGAAAGGATGAAAGTAACTTGGTAATGAAGAGAGCTCTGGATAAGAAAATTAAGTTAAAATACAGAGATATTACTTCCTTCTTCAGCAATAACAAGGGCTGGAAGTAGTACAATGAATATTAACATGAACTACAACTGGATGCAGTGATCAAATCCACATTTTCTATTTTTAGTGCCTAGATTGTAGTCTTTCATCGGCACCTTCCCTACTCCAACAAAGGGGACAATGCTGCCTTTGATGCCAAGCTGGGCGGGGAATTGGCTGAGTCTAGGAGGACTCATGCCTGAACACAGAGAACACCTGCCATGATAGCAGGGTCTGTCACAGATGAGCCAGGAGCTAGAACATCAATCTAGGGCTCGGGCTATTCTGGCAGGAAGCCAAGCCATCACTACTCTCTCGCATGATTAAATAGTAGGAAACTGCAGTCAGAAGCCAGAACCAGATGTTGAAGCCAGGTCACCGAGGTGGTGTGGGTGTGTTAGCAAGATATTTTCATTATATCCAAACTTCAGCTGAATTGCTAAATGTTAAGTTGAAAAATAACATCTGTCCATGAAATAAACCAATAATTACCAAGGGATGAACCCGTTATATAAAATTTGGAGGAAATTTAGAAGGTTCAAGTGTTAGAACTTTAAACCACTAGTCAAAAACCATTTCAATCACCCATACCCAATGATGTGATTTAGCATAAACCTACTGTATTTACTCATGAGAAATTCTCCTGTTAGAACATGAAATCAGATTCTAGAGCTAAACTTGAATTTTAGGACATGGGGAATGATGGGTTAAGAGAATCAAGTTAAATGAGATTACAAGGGGATAAGCGGATACATTAGATTATGACACATTACACAATAAGACTGACTCGTTTTCAGCAACAAAAATAATAAATGAGGGGCAAGGAGAAGATCAGATTGGCTAGACATAAGTCAGCTGATTTAAGAGATATAATAGACATGAATTGCAGACCTTGTCTCTGATCGTCATTTTTTTTCTTTAATATTCATTTATTCATTAATTACATTGCATTACATGACACAATTTCATAGGTACTGGGATTCCCCCCCTTCACCCCAAACCCTTCCCCCATCATGAATTCCTTCACCTTGATGCATAACCACAGCTCAAGTTCGTCATTTGAACCAAAAGTAATTGTAAGAATCAATTTTGAAACATCCATAGAAATTTGATTATAGAATGATAAAGGTTGATGCCACAAAATGATTTTGATTGAGCTCGGTGTGCTATAGTGTGCGAGCTGCATTTTCTAAATCTTACATTTAGAGATGTATGGTGTAACTTCTAAGAAAGAAATGTAATGGAAGTATTTTCTGGGAAATACTTCAGCGAAAAAACAACTTATAGGTTGGTAAGAAATAGATGTGGTGGTGAAGTTTGATATTTTGTGAATATCAGTGATGTCTTTATGATGGCTTGTTTAATCCATTTTTAATTTGTTCCAGTTGTGTGGTATCTGACATTTCCATAATAAAAGGAAACCTATCTTTAGAGTTAATCACATGAAGGTAAGAGGGATGCCTATTTCTTAACTCAGACCTCCACAGATAAATTTAATATTACAAACAAACAAACAAAACAAAAAGCTGGGCCCAGCATGATAGTGTAGTGGCTAAATCCTCACCTTATATGCACTAATGCCATGTGCGCCAGTTCATATCCCGGCTGTTCCACTTCCGATTCAGCTCTTCGCCTGTGGCCTAAGAAAGCAGTCAAGGACCTGCACCCATGTGGGAGACTCGGAAGAGGCTCTGGGCTCCTGGCTTCAGATTGGCTGAGCTCCAGTTGTTGCAACCACTTGGGAAGTCAACCAGCAGACGCAAGATCTTTCTGTCTGTATCTCCTCTCTGTAAATCTGACTTTCCAACACAAATCAATATATTTTGAAAAGAAACAAAAAGCTGTTCAAAATTTTGCACTCCACGTCTAGCGCAGCTGTGACCCATGTCTCCAGATGGCTGAAGACACATAAGTGTTGCTGAGTTTCGTGTCTCACACATAACACTAACGTGAATCAATACAGCCTGTTAGTTTCCATTTCCCATATCCCCATTAAGAGTATAAATATATTTGGAAAGACATTAAAGTCATTAAAAATGGTGGCAGTAAAAAAATAAGGCATGGGTAATGGAAACTTGTCGCCCCATCGTGGGGCAGGTCTTTGACTCCAACCTTGCACCCGTGTAAACGAAAAAGCACACTCTGATGGTGATGTTTCACTTCTTCTATTCAGTACAAAGACAACTTGGAAGAGCATTTTAGCTTACTTTACATTCAGCAGCTAAGTGACAGCTTGCAGTAATCTACCAGAGTCTCTTTTATAATCCTGCTACCTTCTGTGGCACCCGGCCATTGTAAAGTGCTTTATTGTCTAATATTTGCATCAGAGCATTTGTTTTCTCATCTCGGGATTTGTTTATCTATGTGGTCTCTGCCAGCTGCATCGTTTCGCACCAAGACACCTTTCTTAGCTAGCATTCTACAGGAAACTAAAGGAAATATTCTGATAACGACTATTTTATATTGTGAACAAATCAAGTTCTTTGTTAGAGATAAGGAAAGGCATAACTAAGTCTGTGCATCCACTAGACAGCTCCATGTTAAAGGACTGACACTAGCAATGAATCAGGTCCAGGAATGCATTCGGTTAAGCCTCACTTTATTTCTGAATTGCCAGTGTCTGTCTTGGTAAGATAAATGTCTGATGTGCTTGCTAACTTGACTGAGACGATTAATTGGGTCCTATGTAAAAGGCTAATAAATACGTAGAAAAGAAAATAAGAAGTTAACTCCAGAAGCAAAGACTGTCCCATTTTATTAGGAACGAATCTGTTCCCATCAGGAGCAATCCCGGAGATTAGTATTAATTATAATCAATATACAAAGGACAGAATCCTGTTGTCCATTTCGTTCAACCTTTCTTTTTCTCCAATGATTTCTCAGGTCTAAATGAAAGAACAAATACTCCCTGTGACAAAACTGTTGATGTGTCAGATAAATGAACTTTCAGAAAATGGTGACTTTTTGTGCCTGAAAGGATACCCATGTCCTTTAAATGCTCATGAATTTCTACAGTATTATAGACTTGCATTAAATTTCACTTCAGTCCCTTCTTTGAACATTGGTATAAAACATTGAAATCATTATATATGTTTATAACAAAATGAATAATACAACAATACAAATATTTCTTAGCGTTTGAAATTAACTAATATTTTTAAAAGCTCAATGGAAAACAAAAAAATGATTTTGCAGCCTTCAGACAGAAGGGAGTAAAAGCAATCCTATGACTTGTGGATAAATAGATGACAACACATGTGCTGCCAGTTTGATTTGGGGAAATTTTTAAACCAAGAAATATGTTACTATATGTGGATTGATATACGTATTCTTTAATAGCTTGTGCTGTCAGTGTAGTTGCTGAATTTTTCCTGGCTCTCATTTTGTTTTCACCCTCCAAGCTTGGTTTGTAGTGCTGTTTCTTGAAGCAGTATTCTTGTCCCATTCTTGCACAAGTCCTTCAAGCCCCATGTCAGTCTAGATGCTGTGCAGCCTACACAATACAATTCTGATTTTCTTTCTTCTTGCCTTACCACTATGCGCACAAATACTTCCAAGGCATCCCTGTTATCCCTGTGTTGAGATGACAACAAATCCTCTGCTTAGTAGGCACCAGACTGAAGATTCCCACAGGCAGAAGAGAGTTGCCCTAAGGCATAGGACTTTGTTTTTTTCCTACTCCCTGTTTCATCCCTACCTTCTAGCAAAAATCCTAATACATGTTGGTCTTGCATACATATTTGATGAAGTAAATGTTGAATGTCTATTTTGAATATTCTGTGAAAGATTCCTGAGGCATGTACTATATAAACTGAAGTAGTTTTGTAACATGAAACTGGTGACTATTTCTTGTTTCACCACCTGCAAGATAAGCCACACTGGCCTGGGGTCAGAGTGCTAGGGGTATGGGAAGTGACCCTTGCCAACCATGCTGTTGCTATTGGAATCCTCCTACTCTCCTAGGGCACATGTGTTCTTCTGGAAGATGTAATGTGTTGGGAGATGGTCTTTTCCTGAAACCACTTCTTTTATTGCTCAACCCTGATTGGCTTGTGTCTTCCTTGATAATGAGTGATGGTTCATCTCCTTACAATTTCCATGCTGTTGTCCCGGCTCTGCCGTCGGGAGCTAATAAGGGTGTATTTTGGTTTTTGAGTGAAAACCGTTCAGGTGGATGAAGCCATTGACTACTGTTTCACTTTCGCCCAACATACTTCTCTTCAGAAAAAGGTACTTCTTGGCTGCCAAGTGAAAGCCTTCACAATGTGGCATCCTACTTTTCTACCTCCCTTGAAAGTATCTTAAATATGTTGAATAAATCTTAACTCCTTTCTGGACGATAATATCCAGTGTTAGTCCTATTTTCATTCCTATCAGCAACTGCTTTATATTCAAGGTTTAAACTAAGCTTCAGGAAAATCTAAATCACCACTCAACAGGATACTTACATTCTTTGGCATTTTCTCAAGATTTTCATGGAGGTCGCCATGATGGTTAATATCAACATGTTTAATGTGAGTGCAGAAAAAAATCCAAGGTGTGCAGAGCCCGAGGACCCGTGAGCAAGCAGAGACAACCTATTGTGTTTTTGTGACGAAGACTGTTGACGAGAGCCGAGAGTCACTGAGCGCCCATGCTGGCAGTGGGAAGGTGGTCTTCCTGCCTCCGCTGGCTGAACCAAGGATTTCACATTGATTGGGTTGCTGCAGAACATCAGGTCTTCTTCTGAAGCTAGAGGTCACGAACTCCCACTTCTCAGGTTTGGCAAATTCAAATGATTTCAGACACAAGAAATGTGGAAACACAGTGTTCTGACATCATTTATAGCCTGGGCTCTAAAATTTTTTGTTAAGTGCATTTTAAAATTAAAAGGGAATTTTAGGACTCCAATTGAGTTTTAGCAATGAACCTACAGTTCATTATGCTCAAAGCCCTCATACATTTTCCTTCTTTCTTCTTTTAACATTGAGAATATGGGATACAATAAATTATAGGTATTAGATTTCTGGCAAAATGCAGTTTAGCATGCATTATATTTTAGTAAAAAGAACAAAATTATCAATCTTTTCTGCTGTCAAAGCTTATTGAAAACTGCTATTATGCCATTAAAATTAATGAAATCACTTTTCTCTTTCTTTCCAAGTCTCATCACCCTTTTGCCACCCCATTCAGGTCATCGCCTCTTGAAGACAATGAGCCCCTTCCATTTCTTCAACTTGAATTGAAGCTCAAAAATAAAGCTGTGCAGTATTGCTTTCCTAACTCATGCCGTGCACCAAAAGATTTAATTTTCTCCCAAGATCGCTGAATTTCCTGTTGGCTTTCTCTCATACTCTGCCTCATTTAAAACCTATTGCTATTAGAAGCCCTAAAGGAAAAGGTTTCTCTTTTGCAAATGATTGGAAAGGCCATTAAGCCAAGTTCACAACAACTTTTTGATGCAAGACAAAACTGTTGGCTTTGTGACTAGTCTTCAGCATAGGCTTGACATGCTTTACAGTGTATTATTGTTTTAGCAGGAGGTGTTATAGAGCCTATGCACTGCCAGCATTCAGTTGTACTTATGAGGTACTCAGTGTTAATTTAAACATTTGCTTAAGGAGAGGTAGTCTCATTTACAGAACTGTGAAATTAAACCTATGCCTATTCTTATTTGTATTATAATATATTATAGTAATAAACCTATTATTTTATTAGCATCAGATCCACTGCGGGTTAACTTCACTGCTCTTGTTAACGCAAAGAAGGAGCTTACAGCCCATTCTCTTCTTGGGGGAGACTCAGCCTTGTGGGACCTGACAAACCCAGGTCATGTGAACAAGGAGATGGGAAGCCAGGCTGCAAGGCTGAGGACCACCTTAAAACAGGAGGTAGATTCCTTTCTCTGCAAGCCTACCTCTCTAGTCAATCCAGTAAGATACTCATTAAACTGGCGCCTTCACAGGACAGCGAGTTTATTCCAGGTTTGTGCTCAAGCCAGGCAATGTGTATTGACAAACAGATTAATTCCTGATCCTTAAATAGTCAAGATTTGATGAAAATTGTTTTTATGAGCATGCACACTAAGATTAAAAGGAAATCATTCTAGCATGAAAGTTAATAACTTGCAAAATTGACCAGTTGGTTTCTATTAAGTTTTGTTTAGACATTTTTTTAACATCATGAATATATACATACACTCTTCTATCATATTTGGTGAAAAGAATTTATATTTTACTTGGTGTTTGTGTGGCCTACCCCCTTACTTTGCTTTATTGCTTTACGCAAACATAAATTGCCTCTCCCCTTCTTTGCAGAGAATGCTGTTTAGACTTGCATGGGAAATTAGAGAAATAGTCTGTGGGTCACCAGGCTGACAAAGAAGTGTCCCTCCTCCAGCTCATTCTATTGACTGTAATCTCTTTCCTTGCAAACATTGTTTTTGTTTTTGTTTATTTTGTTTTCTGTCTCCAACGTGCTGAGATCACATGTGTCCCATGGTATTGCAGAAAACAGATGCAGTGCCTAACTGGAAGCTGAGGAAGTTGGTGCTGCTGTCCAATGCCTACTTCAGGCACCAGCCTGCAAGACAAGCAGCCTTCACCCGTGGAAATGCAATGTAAAACAACTCCTCTGGACACACGCGTCTTGTGGACTTTGGTAAATGATGCTTTTTGCCTTCTCTGATTCAAGAAAAATATTACAACCTGGATAAATACCGACCTTCTTAAAAGTTCCATCTAAGTAGGAGTGCTATTTTAAAATAATCGCATAAATTGCTGGAGGAAAGGAACTATTAAGAGATTTAAATTCCAATTAACTGGTGGTGATTGCTTTGTAGCTCTGGGTCAATTGCATTGAGCAGTTCAGAAACCAATGTTTTTGAGGTGGCAAAGGACTGGGTACTGGAGACCTGAATGGCCCCTTGGCGGTCTGAGAGCCCATCAGTTAAGACTTTGCTATTTCAGAACTCTAGCTAAGGAGGCCACCTGATTTCAAGGAGTCAGAAGCGTCAGGAAGATTTTGCCCCCCTTTGTGTTGGTAGTTGGGTATTTTCTGCACTATTCCCAGTTCTGGTTGCCTTCGCCTGTCTTCCTCACCAGTAAGGTGATGGTAACCTCTACAGCAAACACTTGTGGTCTCTCAACCCAAATTTTTGAAAGGAGCTAAAGAAGGGGCGGAGAAGGGAGGTTTTACGTGCCATTGTGCTAAACACTTATGGGAGTAAGTCATAGATTGTTGTCTGGGGGGCTCATCATGTTCCATTCAGTAGACACTGAGCTGGGCCTTTCAAGAACCCCACGTGCAGAACTCGTCTACATGGAAAGACACTGGACACTGCAATCTGTTCTTCTAGCTCTACATCCTGAGGTCAGCCAAAGTGCAATGTGGAAAGTGCGCTAAGGGACTTGCTATGTGGATGCACAGAGCCTTTCCTCCAAACAATACCATCTGAATCTTGGTAGATGAAGACTTGGGTAGCACAGATGCCTTCCCTGATGGCTCTTGGTGAAAGATGCTTGGTTTCCTTCCGCCTCCACACTTGCTATTCCCATTGTGGAAAGTGTGCCTGGCTCCTACTTCCCTTTCCTCTTTAGGAGATACTCTCCTGCTTTGGCCAGTTCTCAACCCCAGCACCGTGGGCAAGGCCTGCACGTTTCCAGTGATTTTACAGATGAAAGTCTGCATAACGCAGGGCCACACAGCTAGGAAGCCACTTCCTCCACCAGCTCTATTCATAACGAAGCGGGCATTTCAGTTTCCACACAGCTGACTCCTCCTCAGTAGATGTGGGAGGGAAGATTAAGGATTTGTTAGTCCTCTCAGATACCAACGTAGCACCATAGGATAGAAGCTATTTCAGAAACAGTAAGCAAAATTTTAGAGGACCCAATGAGTGCAGTCAGCTATGCTGCTGTGAGATGCATGCAGGTTTTAAAGCAAATGTCTCTGTGAACATGAGACACTAAAGCTAGAGAAGGGACCCATGTTCAAGGCTTGAAAGACATAGAGTACACACCGGCTTGCCACATTCCCCACAGCTGGCATAGTCAGGAAGCATCATGTTTGTTTCAGTCTGACCACACAGAGCACAATGAGGAGAGAGGGGATGAGGATGAAACAAAGGCACTTTTTTGTGATATGCAATTGCTCAACAAAAGTTTTTCTTATGGACAAGTGGCACATTCATAGGAAGCTAAGTTTGGCAAAAACATTAAAGAAACAAAAAGTGCACTAGCTGGGGGACATGAGAAAGCAGCCGCTAAGAGCAATGGAGAAGAGGAGTGAGGGAGTCATAAATGTGAGGATTTATGGAAGAAATTTGTGGGAAGTGTGGGTTTAACATGCATGTCACAACATTCCTTCAAGTTTCTGTGGCAGCTTGGAAATCATTGGCAAGGAAACTTTTCTTGACATTTAGCAAATAATATATTTATGCAGTTTCTGTTATGCCGCAAACAGGTAATTAAGGACTCGGGCATTTGCTCTTAGTATTGGGGAAGAAAAATTATTGAAAAGGTCATCGATTGCCTATCACTTTGAGTTTTACAAAATGCAAGTATAATCTTGAAGAACATAAGCTTCTGTTTCAGCTATGATTGCAGACCAGATACATGGATAAATGTACTCAGTAGGAGACACCCAATCTGATGGATCAATTAAAGCTTTAAATTCAGAGCCAGAAGAGAAGTTAGCAGATGAGGTGGGGAAAGAAGTCAAGGAAGAATGGAGTGCCGCTCCTCCTTGGAGGTCAGGCCTTCTCTTCCGAAGTCACAGTGACGCAGGGACGGTGGGAAGTCATTCTCTAAGGAAATGTCTTAACACGTCAGATAAAGAAGAGATTACAAAACCAGCGAAGTGATTCTGAGCGGGGGCCATTATAAAGGAACCAACAGAATTAGACTGTCAAAGACAACAGAAAATGAAGAGGGTCAAAACTAGACGACTGACGGGACTGGACGTTTAAGCTACTGGTTCAGATGTTGGTTAATATTCTGGATTCCTCACTAAAATACCTGGATCTCATTCCCACTCCAGCTGTTGACTCCAGTTTCCCAGAAATGCAGAAGTTAGGAGACAACACTGACAGCTAAGGTAGCTGGGTCCTCTGATTTGAATTCCCTGTTCCAGTCCTGATCATTGTGGACATTTAGGGAGAAAAGCTTTGATGCATGGGGTATATTTAACATACACAAACTGTGCATATGGTAGGTAGCATGGTAAGCATTTGGAAATACACACACTTTACACACCATACTGTCTTACCTATAATGTCGTTGATGTTTTGAATTGGAGAAGCATGTATGTTTTACCATGTTTAGGAGCATCCCTGGACTCTCTTCATTAGGTAACGACTGTATTCTTCTTATTCATTCAAGAATGTCCCAAACTTTGCTGTCTCACAGGGGACAAAATCACCTCTAGATCAAAACTACTCTGAAATTCCACTCCTAGATATTTATCAGGGAGAAATATTTGTGTATTTGTGGTAGGAGCAATGTGTGTGAGTCAGAGTCATGCTGCGTTTCAAGGCAGGAACGTAGCTCTAAGCTTAACGGGTGTCGGAGCACACCGGGATACCATGGCATAATGCTGTGTTGCACAATTAAACTGTTATATATAGTAAAAAGAAGCACATTACAGTCACATTCAATGGTGTATATCAATCTCACATTCATAATATTGAAAAATGAGAACACTGTAGAATATTGAGTTTCCATATATGCAAAATAAAAATAAGATGCTAAAGTCTACATAAGTTAATGTGTATTTCTGGGGATACACATTTGATTAACAATATAATGAAAAGAAAGCTAATAAATGCAAAAAAGGTTAAGATTGTGACCACGTCTCTTAGCAAGGGTGAGCGAAGAAAGGATAAAGAGGTCACATAATCAGTATATTAAAAAATATTGTTAATCTTGGATTTCTTTGACTTGGTGGTAAGTGCATAGGGTTTAACATGATTCTTCAACCTATGCTTCTCTTACTACAACAAACAGTATGTTTTGTAATTCAAACGTTGAAATAATAGAGTGGGATGACTTGCAAACTTTGTCTGCTGGGGCCTTCTTTCCGTTTGTCAGGAGTGTCCTCTCCCCTGCCCCGCCTTCGTCATTTATGGAGCTGCTTACACTTGGCACCACTGAACCTGTGTCTCTCCAGGGAGAACGAAGTTCTGGCATTTTCTCCCATGGTTTCAGCAGGTCAAGGTTCATTGTCATTTGTGGTACCTGAACTATTTGCCACAATACAAAGGCAAAAACTGAGTGGCTTACACAACAGAAAGGTGTTTGCTTGCTGTTCCGGAGTCCTGAGGTCTAACTTCATGATGGCCACAGACTCGGCTTCTTCTGAGTCCTGCCTGGGTTGGCAGGTGCTCTCCTCCAGGCATGTGTGACATTGGTGTCTCTCTTTCTTACAGGTTAACTGTTTGGAGGAGGGCCTTTAAGTAGCAGCTAAATTGAAATGAGTCTTTAAGAGGATGCCATCAATCCCTCTGACTGATTTCTTTATACCAATAGGCCATTTCTACACACTGAGAGACACCAGTGTGATTCAGCTGATAACACCACACTTAACCCTTGGCCCCAGTGAAAGTTCACCCCCAAGAACTTTGCGCTCATGCTGCACTTTAGAGACAGTCTAAGTCTTTGAGGATGGGGTGAAGTAATAGAGGCTGTTTAGACGCTACCGCCCGTCATGCTACTTTGGTAGTTCTTGAGGGGCACTAAGAAAACAGACAGAGCAGAAAAATGAGGAGTTTTGCAACATCCCAAACTGCTCCTTATTGCCTTTGGGCATCCTAGTACCAGTAATTCTCCAACAGATATCCTTAAACTTAAGTGAGGCAAAACACTATACATACATTGCATTTTTCCTAGAAACATGTATGTATAATGGTGCATAACTTATACTCAGCAAGCTATAAATAGCAATAACTCATCCTGAACACTTCATAAAAACTAAAACGAATGATCCATGAACTAGTTTCTCTATCAATATCTTATCAAAAGCAAAGGAACAGCTCGCATCCTGAGCACACAGAGCTAAGATTTCCTCCCGTGACTCTGAATGGCGCGCAGTTTTAAAGGAGACATATTTGCTTTGTATGTGGTGTGTTCTGCTACTGGCCACAGGGAACTGGGCCCTCAGAAGGTGAGAATGCGGACAGGAAAGGAGCGCTGTGGTTGGCTGTGGGGGCTGAGCCCCTCTTATTCACTGTGTACTTTGTTCACTAATTGAACAATACCTGAAGCATACTTCTGTTAAATACAGAGTCCAGCTAAAAATTATAACCTGAAAACTGGCCTGGAAAATAAAGTGTATTGGGAGTAAAAGTTGCCCCTAATTTCTCACCTAAAAGACCTAGAAAATAAAATTTTATTTCATGTCAATTGTTACATCCCAGGCATGCTTACCTAAAACACTGAATAAGTGTACAGTGACTCTAAGTATTACCTAAGAAGTGATGTAACATTAAGACCTCACTTCTGAACTCTATGACCATATACAATATGGTCATAAAATCATCCGGAGTTAGTCATTCTAACTGTATTAATATTGATTAAATATGACTGTTTTAATTTATGTGCTGTTAAATTCTTATTAGCATAGCCACATTGACGGAGGGCTTAACCAGTTACAGAAAACAAAACCCATCAATTAGAAGCATTGATCCTGTCCACATATTTTGAAGTAATCTTTTAACTTAGTGAAGCATGATCAGCTATAATTTCCTTAAACATATAATATAAAGGGTTTCTACTACCTTTGTCTCTGTTGGCCAAGTAGGTGGAAGTTCTGCTGTGGAACTGGGTCCAAAGAAATCATTGTTTACATGATATTGTAAAGCAGGTTTTCCATGTTACTTTAGAAAGCACTTCCTCCATCAATTCTAGTAAACAAATTTCAACATTATGATAGTATCAAAATCCCTTTACCCTGTATCTGGTAAATTTTGAAATTTTATGGAACTAGCTTGAGATATACTCATCTATGTATGTGTAAATACGTCATATTATTATGCTAAGGCATCTCATAAAGAATATGGACCAGAGAGTATCATTCCTGATGCCCACATTCATACAGAAAATCAAACATGCCAGACTGAAGACTTCAATTTCTCTGCCCTACCACTTGAAAAACATCTCTCACAAAACCATGTAAACTGTGTTTAAGGGTATAAACCATTAAAATTAGCATAGAGGAATCATAGCTGATAAGATATGCCAACAACATTTTTGAAATTGGAAAGTAAAAACAAGACAATAATAGTTTTGGCCAATTAGAGAAAATTAAGTTCACACCAAAGTGCCCCATGCGTTAGGTCCCACAGAAGTGCGTGTCTCTGGAGGACTGGTTGGAAGGGTGTGCAAGGGCACGAGCATGCGCAGAGATCTCCTTGGTTTGTAGAGTGTACAGGTGTACCTCACCAACTCAGTGGTAATCAGGAGATTCTTCCTCACCAAGTTGAATCGGCTGTGGCCTGAGTGTGTGAGGCCAGGGCTGATGAACGGTGCGTTAGGTTCCAAAGAAGAGAACCGTGGGTCTGAAGCTTGCTCATTACACAGTACAATTTCTCTCTCATCCTCTGAAACTTGGCTTCCAGAACAAGGGCATACAGCATTATAGACTCCAGAGATGAGATGGGAAAATTCCTTTACAGAGAAGCCAAATCACATCACAAAACACTTCATGTGGTTATTATCTTAAAGCTAAGTGTAACATTCAAATTGATGAGAAGAACACGTCAAGGCTTCATGGTAAAGCAAACACTTCCTGGGGGTGCTTGCAGAAGAAAGCTCTGCCGGGCAGGATACAGGGCAGAGCAGGGCAGTCACCTCCCAAGTGTCTCCCCAAAGGACAGTGTCTGCAGAAGTGAGGACCCACTGCAGCATGTAGTCAGGAGAAAACCAAGTAGCAACCTTTACCTCCTGTATGAATATTCATCCTGACTTTAACCACATGCTACCTGGGATGATTGCGAGACACGGTCATGTACCCCATATGATAGGCCTTCTCCGACAGTGCTTACCTTCAGGATTTCTCCAACCACACCTTCTCTAATGTGACTAAAATAGTAATAAAAGAAACTCCTTCAGAAATATTGATCCTCATGATAACTAGCATCGTATTACATATTGTACTACTTCAAAAAAGGTAGGAAGAGGAGACAGAGTAGGGGGCCTGGTTCCTGCTGGTGGAACCCATCCACAGTGTGATGCACAGATCTTCCCGCAGTGTTAACTGCTCAGCACACATGGGGGTGGGGGAGTAGGACTGCGCCAACGTTTGAGGAAAGCCTCGGATATGACAGTCAGCACAGTGGAAATCCATCATAGGGTTAGGATGAAGCAGCATAGCCAGAAGAAGAAAAAAGAAGCTGTCATACATACTTACTCATCATGAAGACAAGAAAATATGATTTGTTTAAAAGTGAGAAAAATTGTAAAATAGTAATATGATCGTTGTTTCAAGAATTTTTTTAAGAATAGGAGACAGTATATATTAAAAATAATACAACATGCAAACGTTTCCAGAAGAACAGAACTATTTGCCCAAGCATCTACTGTCAGAAACATTTCTGCTCTTTAATCAGGCATATTTCCCAATGTATTTTCTAATCACCAATTCCTTCACTGATTCACCCCTTTGGTCTTGTATAAGTGCAAGTTTAACATTTAATTTTGGGATTAATGATTTAAGTTTAATGGTTTTTTTATCCTTTGTGAATGAAAGTTATAAAAATGCACACATAAATAAAAAAAATAAGGGCACATAAAAGCCTCCCATGGGTAATTAATGTTAAAGGTAGCTATTGCTACATAAAATCATATGCACATTTTCTCATAAACTATTTTCAGTTGTCTGTATGTTAGCATCAAAACCTAAGAAATTTTTTCTCCAGGCCAATTCACACCTGTAAATCAAAACATTGCTTCATTGCTGTTTCCCTGTGCCTTGAATTGTCTGTCCTATTTTTTATAACAGCATTGTAGACATGTCCCATTATTTGTAATATTTCCTAAAGATTATCAGCATCGCAAATTCCATGATATTGCTTTCAAAATCAAATATTTCTGGAAATATGTTGGTAAAATGTAGTCTTTAATAACTATCAGACCCTTTGTTTCTAGTGCAAAGTGTTCTAGTCGGGGCATTGGTGAGCTTGGGGAACATGGCTGGAGGGGAAATATGTCACCATTGTTCTTTATTTACTTGGAAAGCAAAGGTGGGGGCAGAGAAATAGGTGGACGGAGAGAGAGAGGGAGAGAGCGTTAACTTAGTGGTTTAGGGCTCATGTAATGCAGAACTATCACAGCATAGACATATCAGCTTTTATTCTATGGAATGATGCTTTCTCTCTGAACATTAAATAAAATGGACTCCTTATTATTGAACTTGTATTAAAATGGAAATGTTCATCCCAGCATTCATTAAAACAGCAAAAGAAAAAAACAATTTGCAAGATTACAGGGATGAAAATAGAAATAGAGACTGTAAGAACAAAAATTGATTGACTTCAATATTACTGTGCGTGACATGAATTTCTCCTTAAATTATTCATCCCACTTTCTAGCTAGCGTCTGGCTTCTATAGCAAGGCTAACTAATCATCATTTTAATGCCAGTATTTTAATAAGTTCCTAATCAATTTTGAATTTGTCTTACATAATAAATTTTCAACCTGAGAATTGGAAATCCTGGTGTTACTTTAATGTGCATCACAAGGAAATATAGGACCTGCAATCTTTAAAGAAAATAAGAAGGTGATGTGAGGGAGAGTAGTCCAAATAAACAGAAAGAATAGGCACAGTTAACATCACAAAGTCAATAAACATGTTTATTTTCAGTTTCATGAATAATATGATCCCCCTCATACATGTGCATATGTTTTAGTTTATGTATATATGTATATGTTTGAGTTGAGTCACAACACACATATTTTATATATATGTATACACACATATTTTATATATGTATACATGTTATATATATATACACACACACATTTTGTATATATATATATATATATATACACACACACACACACACATCTTACAAGGTGCATGTTGAAGTTCTAACCCCTAGTGTGACTCTATTTAGAGATGAGGTCTGAAGGAGATCATTGAGGTTAAATGACAAATAGCTTGATTTGAGAGAACTAATGTGTCTAGGAGAGACGCCAGACAGCCCTGCAGGTTCCCCATGGACAGCCCCACCCTGAAGAAGGAGGCCACCTGTGAGCCAGGAAGAGCAACCATCGCAGGAACTGAATTGCCCAAACTCTTGATTAACTTACAATTAACAGAGAAGAGAAAACAAATTTATATCATCAGACCATCCAATCTGTTGTATTTTGTTATGTCAACCCAAACTGACTAATTGGTTAAGAAAGTTAAACCAGGATAAGACAGGCTTTAGGTATCTTAATTTCGTAGTAAGAATATATTGCTATGAAAGAATCTCAACTGAACTTGAACTGTGGCAATGCAGCAAGGTGGAGGAATCCACCATGGTGGGAGGGTTTGGGGAGGGATGGGGGGAATCCCAGTACCTATAAAACTGTGTCACATAATGTAATGTAATAATAATAATAATAAATAATATATTGCTACTTCATTTTATTTGTGTATATCTTACATGATCCCTAATGATTTGAATACATTAATATTTATAATATGAGTCAGAACTTTCATCACTTCAAGAATGGGTTACAAGGATACCATTAGGATATTCATTACGTGTGCTCTTGAGATCTCCTGGGAGTTTCAGTTTTAGTGGGTTAGGAACTTCGTGGCTCGTAAGCTGTGCTGACCTTCCCTGGGCCTAGAATACCCCGTTGTGCCTTTGCCTCCAGACTTGTTTACCACACGTGTTCTCCATCTGCAGCACTGACATCAGCACCTATTTGGAAACCAAAGAACTTACTGCCTTTTGCTTGGTTTAAATATCTTTGTTGAACGTTTTTTATTTCCAAAAAATACCTGTAATTGTTGAGTAGAGAATAGCAAACATGCTTCTTCTCCACGCCCCATGTCTCTGCCAAGCAATTATCGCAGAAAACTATAGCTGATGCCTAAGTTTATTCATGTGTTGGAATATAGGATTTATCAGTTTCCCCAGCCCCCTCGTAAGCATATAAACCCCATGAGAAGTGGACCTTAACTCTTTTCTTCATTCTTTAACTGGGCCTGTGCCAGCTACATAGAAAGGGCTTAATAATGGTTTGTGAAAGAAAGCTTTATTAAATGACTAATCCTTAGCAAAGCCCTAAGAGGTGTGAGTGACTTCATTTTACAAGAAGAGAGATCTGTTTAATTTTCATGAGCCTTAAATGTCTTTACCCTAAAAGTGGAATTAAGATTCACAGTTAACTTATTTATTGAGGGGCAGCATAATAGAGAGAGAGAGAGAAATTGAAACTACTGGTTCATTTCCCAAATGGCCACCACTGGCAAAACTGGGCCATGCTGGATCTGGGCACTCTGGCTGCAAGTCTGATATGGGCTGCTGCTGCCATAAGTGACATACTGACCCCATTTAAAGTGTTCGCTAAATACTGAATGATGTCATGGCCTACAGAGAACACTTATGACAGAAAATATTTTCTCTGTTTTCTCATGATTTTTCTGAGGCTGGCTGAAGAAATTTTAGAATTGAGTTTGACGCCTTTTTTTTTCTTTTTTTGTCCTAATAAATCATGTCAGGGGTGCGGTAGCGTAGCGTTGAGTCCTGCCTGCAGCACTGGCGTGCCATATGGGTGCTGGGTGAAATCTTGGCAGCTCCCCTGCTGATACAGGTTTCCATTAAGGGCCTGGGAAAGCAGCAGATGCTTGGGTCCCTGCTCTCACGCGTGGGACCTGGATGAAGCTCCTGGATCCTGGCTTCCAACTGGCTCAGTTCAGTTCCTGTTCTTGCAGCCACCTTGGCAGTGAGGCATTCAGTTGGGGATTCTTTTCTATCTTCCTTCTCGTTCTGAAACTCCACCTTTCAGATAAAAATAAATATCTTTAATAAAAACTCACACTGTTTTAAAATTCACGTTACTGGTGGTCAGTGCAAGAATGAAACATAAAATCTTTAGAAAAGACCCACACACTGTAAAACCCACTCCATTTAGTGGTCATGTTATGTAATATCTACAGCTACTGATGTTCAGTGGTCATGAACACCGAGTGCTGAACAGTCCCATTTTACCAAAAAATGATCCTTTTATGTTTTGGCAGGGAGCTGCCAGTCCTGCCTTGCTGGGGTAGGCCCTGTAATTTTTCCTGATCAGGTATCTCACTGATTTCTTTCAGTCTGTGATATTTCTGAAACAATGCCGTCGAAGGGCAGTTGTTACTTTTTATGAAACTCAATTCATCAAATTTGTCTTAAGTGCATTTTATGTGTGCTTACTATATCTAGGAAATTTTACCTACTCCCAAAGATCTTTTTTGTTTTCTAAAATATTGTTATTAGACTTTTATTATTTAAAGCAAAAAACCAGAAAAACAAAGCAAGTAAGATTGACTTTCAGTTATGTTTTGTGTAACTTGTCATGTATATGTTAAGGTTTTTGGGTATATTTAAATCCAGTTGTTTTGTTGCTATTTGTATTAACTACTATCATTTCTCTAGTAAGTTGATTTTATACTTTTGCAGAAAATTCCATTTACCATGCCTGTTTTAGACATTGAATTTTCCCATTGATTTATTTATAATTTTGTCAATATTGATGATTTTGACTGTATGATAAATGGTAAATAAATGATAAATGACAGTATGAATTCTTCAGTTTGGCTTGTATTTTCTAAAAGTTTTTTATAAAAGATTTCTTTATTTTAATTGCAAAGTCAGATATATATATAGGAAGAGAGACAGAGAAGAAGATCTTCTGTCCAATGATTCACTCTCCAAGTGACCACAACTGCCAGAGCTGCGCCAATCAGAAGCCAGGAGCCATGAGCTTCTTCCAGGTCTCCCATGCAGGTGCAGGGTCCCAAGGCTTTGGGACGTCCTCGCCTGCTTTCCCAGATGACAAGCAGGAAGCTGGATGGGAAGTGGGGCTGCCGGGACTAGAACCTGCACCCATATGGGATCCCTGCACATTCAAGGTGAGAACTTTAGCTGCTAGGCTACTGTGTCAGGCCCTTTAGAAGGGTTTTTGAAGTTCTGTATATTTTACGTCTCCATGGAAATTGAAATGCACTTATCTGTTTCTACAAAAAAAAAATGTTGCCAGATTTTTGTTGATATTAAAATAAATTGTACAGATCTTGTAGGTGGCATTCACACTTACAGGTATTGAGTCTTCAATCCATGAACATAGGATATATTTAAATTTGTTTGATTGCTGTGTTTTCTTTACTCAGCATTTTGTAAACTGCAATACATACAACTTCGATATGTTTCTGTAAACACATTAGAACTCATTGGAGCAAAATGGACACAACTGTATTATACTGCAGTTTGCCATAGGAATATCTTCTGTAATCTGTTTCACTTCTCAAATGACTGGGCTGTGCCAAGCAACAAACGTAGAGCTCCATCTGGGTCTCTTAAGTGGATGACTGGGATGCGAGTACCTGGGTTGTCATTCACAGGCTTCCCAGGTGACTTGGAAACAAGCTGGTCAGAAGCAGCGGGCAAGGTTTTGAACTGGCATTTATTATGGCATGTAGGCATCCCAAATGTGGCTAACCTGCTCATCAGTATCTTCTTTCCTAGCTTTGATAGTTTGAATTCTTCCAGGAATTTGTTCAATTCACAAAAATTTTTGCATTCATGCAAATAGAGTCGTTTGGATATTTTCTTATTCTAAATTTAATGACTTGTAGAATCTGTAGTGATATGCTTTTTTGTCTCACTCATATTATATGTAGTTTCTTAGCTACTGCCCACTTCTTTGATTAGTTTTGTTTTATAAATTTTAGTTTAAAATTTAAAAGAACAGACTTGATACATTGTACTTTTTGTGTGGCTTCTAGTATATTCATTTTCACATTTGTGTTTATAAATGCCTGTCTTAGTTTCTGCCTCAGCCTTCATTTTGTGCCTTTTTCTGCTTTTTTAAAAAGTGGAAACATAGATCATTCATTTGAAACTTTTGCATTTTTCTAACATAGAATTCAATACTATTAACCTCTTCTAGTCATTATTTTTGCAGTCATTTTTATCTTTTGTTACTGCTTTCACTTGTACTTTTAAATTTCCCTAATGAGTACCTGTTTGAATCATGATTTACTAGCAGTGTTCATGTGGAAAGTTCCCAGATGTGTTTCTATTAATACATTTGAGTGTGATTAAATTTTTGTAAGAGAAAACATTTTTCATGATGTCAACTTTTTCCACTGATACCAGGATACCATCTGTCTTGGTGAATGCTTCATGAACTCCTGCAGAGGGAGAGAGAATATCTTTGATCTTCTGATTCACTTCTCCAATACCCACAGTAGATGGAACTGGGTCATAATGAATCCAATCAGTTCTTCCACATCTTGACAGTGAGTCTTGTATTTCAGTCATCCTCTGCATCCCAAGCACATCAGTGGAGAGCTATATTGGAAGTGGAATATCTGGGTCACACTGGCTGTCAAATATGGCATGCCCCAAATCACAGATCAACCAGCTATACCACATTTTGTGAAGGATATTTTGAAGCTGTTTTTGTAGGTACTCAGACATTCAGGGTGGTTGTGCCTTTTTTTGGAAAATCTATACATTAGCCATTGTATTATAACTCTAACTTATGCAACATGTGCTCCAATCTGACGTGTGAAATAATTACAGCTATTTCAGCAGTCTTTCATTTAGTGATTGCCTGGTAAATCTTTTTGTTATTACTTTTGCTTTCAATATATTTTATTTATAGGCAAATTGTGTTTCTGTAGATGAGGTATTGTTGCATCCTGATTTTTAAATGCATTCTAAGAAACCTATGGGCTTGATTTGCCATATCTAACCCATTAATATTTATTGTATCTTTTTTGTATAGTTGGATTAAAATGAACCATGTTCATATTCTTATATTTTATTATATATTTTGTTTCTTTTAAACATGTGTTTTAAATTAATTGGACTTATTCCTAGGTTATGAAGTGATGCTACGGTACAAGGATGCAATGTATCATGATCAGATCAGGGTTATTGACATATCCATCACCTGAAACATTTATTGTTTTGTGGTATCATGGACATTCAAATTCTTCTGCATCAGCTATTTCTAAATATACAGGCTGTCATCCATCATTACTAAATTAAGTGAAGGGACATCAGGAGCTATTCCACCTAATATGCGATGAGGATTTGATGTCTTGAATGCCTTTGGGTTTGCCTGGTTTTAGGCAGGATTTTGCCTCCCAGGTGTGCCACCTTAGCTCTTTTCCTTCAACTGCCTGTAAAATTTTGTTTCATATCTAGCAGTAATAGAGATGTTCAGATTCACACTGAATACAATGGTTAATCTGTTACAGGTTTTGAGTAGGGAGTATTACTCTGTATTGTTCCTAACCAGATCACTGTGGGAGTCTGTTAATGGACTAAGCATGAGTGTACAAGTAACTCTCTTACTTGCTTATTTCAACATGTTTGGGTAGATTTCCCAGAGTGGGATGACTGAGTCATAAGTAGGTCTATTTTCAGATCTCTGAGGAATCTCCAATCTGTCCTCAATAATGGTTATAATAGTGTACACCCATGTTTATTGCAGTTCAATTCCAATTAGCTAACATATGGAATCAACCCGGATATCCTCAATGGATGAATGGATAAACAAATGTTGTATAAATAAATATAATATGGAATACTACTCAATCATAAAAAGAGAATAAAGCCTGCCTTTTTTTACACAGTGGCTGCAACTGAAAATCATTATGTTTTTTGAAATAAGCAAGTCCTGGCAAGACAAATAGCTCGTGTTTTCTCTGATCTTTGGTAAATAATAACAGTACAAAGAATACAGTCTACAAGAGATTGGCATTTGGAGATTTGGTTATTATTTACAATCTTTGTCTCTTCTGAGGAATAGTAAGATTTTTTTCTCCAACTTGCTGTTTATTTACTTAATGGAATGTTAAACTTTCATTTACAAAGTGAACAGAGTTTGCTGTTGAAAAAACAAAAACTAAGACAAAGAAAGGGAACTGGAGTGGTGGGTAAGGAACATGGGATAGAGGGAAAGGTTAGAAGGAGCAGTGGGCACCTAAAGCTCTACTATAAAATAAGTAAATTGTGTTCCTCTTATCTAAATAAGAGTAACTTAAAATGAATGAAATGAGGACTAAGCAAGGGCAATGGTACAGTTGAAAGCCCTAGTTAGGAGGTAGGAAATATACATGTGACTAACAGAATCAGCTTAGTGGGTAAAAGAAAGTACTCTTTTGAGAAAATAATTGTGGTCGTAAACTTGGGTTGCAATGTGCTTTTTTATCTTTCTTTGTAGATAAAGTACGCAAGAGATGACAGATTTGCACGGCCAAACCCAGAGGTACACAAATCCCTCTGTAAAATCCCAGGCTCTGTTCTCCCTACATGCACTCGTGGACACACATTCATTCTACTGTATGTTTCCTTCTTGAACCCTTCTTGACATGGGGCTGGCAAATAGACTGTGAGTATAAGAGGTATTGTATTATATGTAAGAAAAACTACTCAGTTATATAGATCCATACCCTGATTTTTTTCCTGTTGCTAAATAAAAGCCATTATTGTTTCAATAACAGGAGTAACTTTTATCTGAACTTCTTTGTGTGTAAAAATGCGTGTCACATTCAAAACTATTTTTTTCAGCTAATTTTACTGACACATCCTAACCTCTTCTAAATGGAGAGCTTAAAGATAATTTCATATTTAAATGCGACGTAAGATGACCACATTGGAATGTATTTACTTGGAAAGTCTTTGTGTTTAATAGACCATGTTCTTAAACTATGTTATTTATTATGTTAAATTTATTTAATTGAATTTTAAATATGAGTGCACTTTCAGTGTGTGCAGGTTATAAATTTATGTATGGATGCTTTACAAAAAATCATAAATAGAAAGACTCAGAACATTATGTGACAAAATAATGAATTTCCTCCACAAAGAACTTTCTCAGATTAATCCGGAATCCATTCCTTTGTAAAGAAAATGAAATGACCCCATTTTTCTCTGTTCATTCATTATTTATGCAGTGATTCCCATATGATTTGATGGTTTGTTTCAAAATGAAATGTGCAAAATCCTTTGCAAATGAACACACTATGCGCTGAATTAGGCTAGCTGGTGACAGGGTTTTGAAAACACGGCCGACTTTATTACTGCAGAGACCTGCACACTTCCCCCGTGTATTGATGTCGTGGTGAGCAGGCTGCTGTTATGAATTCAGTGGGTGTTTGTGATTTGATAGAGTCATCCTCTAAATATTAAAGATTCCTGCAAGTTGACATTTCAGAAAAGGCCAGAAAATAAAGGCGCTGGGAGGGTGGAGGCCGTTTCTCAGCCTCACAGCTGGGAGGACTGTCCTCAGTGAACGGCTCTCTAAGCTTATATTTCATTTTTGACAAGCAATCTCTGTCAACTGATGGCATGTCAGCATTTGGTGATATTTTGAGAGGATGTCAGGTGCAATAGAGGAAAAAATCACTAGTTTAGTGGATTGTTAAAATAACACATTACATTTGATTTCAGCAAATCTGAAAGGTTCGTTTCTTCTCATTCTTGAAAAATGCTTTCTCTATTTTTGTATTGGGGAAGAGAAAAATGTTTTGCATTAATCTGGATTTGTTTTTTCTTTATGTTTATTTATGTGTACAAATAGAACAGAGATATTTTAAATCCTAAGTTTCTATTTCTGATTTAACTCCCACATTCAGGACTCGTTTAAGTCTGATTTATGTAGAATATGAGTGCTTTAGCTCCATAAAGTATAGAGAATTGTGTATCTTTAAAACTCTCCTCCTATGCACTGTAATTTCATTTTTGCTAAAGAAAGCAAGTGCCATCATTATCCTGATTTTGAAGTTGAACAGTGACAGACTCTTTATCATTTACTAGATATGTAACTTATATATCTAGTACGTATTGTGCATGTGTTGTTATATAATGGAGAAGCTAATCATACAGAGCTATTATGAGGATTCAGACTTCATGTGAAGTCCTTAGACTGCGCCCAGTTCATATCGCAGATGTAGTAACGCCGGCTCGGTATTAGGCATATCATGTAGGTTGGAGTGCTACCTGTAGCATTTACCTAATGACACCAGTGCAGGTTGTCGCCATTGGAAGTGATCTAATGAATCCATAGTAGGAAATTTTGTAAAATGAATCTTTAAGCATAGATTTTGGAGTGCAAATGTCAGCAGTGTACAAAATAATGGCTTTAGAAGAAATTTTATTTTAATAACAGATTCCAGTATCAGCCCTATCAACAGATGCATATGTGATCGCAGGCACATCTCATACATTTTATACATTTACAGACACTTGGATTAATTTCTGAAGCTTATAAATGTGAGGCAATTGTAAATGGAGAACTTGAATGAAATAATCACATTACTAATTCGTGGTAGACTGATCCCTTGTTGCAGTGCTGTTCAGTTATACTGCATTAATATATTCAACAAATATTTATTAGCAACCACTGTATGCCAATCAATCAATGTCAGCCTCGATAAAATGAGATCAGATAGAAGCCACCATGACCTTCTGAAACCTAGAGTTCTCTCTCTGAAACATAATTAAGAAATGTTCTAACAGCTTACTTAAGTCCTATTTTTCTGAAATTTGAATTTGATTTTGTGATATTTTATCTTTTAAAAAATTAAAATTTAGAAGCCCCAGTGTTTAATAAGGAATTTGTAGAATTAACATAATTTATATTCTAAGATTCTAAATTTTAATGCTTGCTTCCTTCTTTATATATATTTTCCACATCTATTTATTCTTATTTGAAAGGCTAATTTATGGAGAAGAGGGGGAGGAGGGGGGAGAAGAGAGAAAGAGAGAGAACTACCATTCATTGGTTCACATTCAAAATGGCCACAAATGAGGAGCTTCTTTTGGGTGTCCTGCAGAAAAACTGGGACACAAAATGGGAACCCCATGGGATGCCAACACAGCAGGCAGTGGATTATCTTGTTATGTTATGTCACCGTTCTGGCCCTGGATGTTGTCTGGTTTGTTTCTTTCTTTCCCCCTTTTTTTTCTTTCTGGCTACTTATATTTGACAGGTAGAGGAAAGGAAGAGACCGGAAGAGCCCTTCTTTAATGGCTCATGCCTCAGAGAAGCCACAACGGCTCTATTGGGTGGAAGGAAGGCCAAGATTCAGTCTAAAATCAACATAGGTCATAGAATTTTTAAGAATATAATGATATTTCACACTCTCCCTTATTTATTTCTTGTTTAGTTTTCGAGCAAACTTATTTTTAGTTTACATTATAGTCAAAGACTAAATACTTCAGTAAATAAAGAGTTCAACAACTACAAGGCAAAAAGATGCTATTTCCGCAGGAAATGGACAATATCTATAATAATAATCAAAGGTGGATTCCCAATAAAACAGTCAAATATATCTTGACAATAAAATGCAGGACTTTCCACCATTGTCTGTAGTTACAATGTCAGTGTTACACTTATACAGCAAAATGGTGTACTTATGACTGTTGTTGAAGGACTATATAATTATACAGGGGAAATCAGTGTGTGTGTGTGTGTGTGTGTGTGTGTGTGTGTGTTAGCATCAGGGAGGAGGGTGAGAAAGGGGGTGGGGAAATCCCGTGGCTATGAAAATGTATCAAAAGAAAATTTTTAATGAAAAAAAGAAAGTAATTTTGTGTACCCCCCCCCAAGAAAAAATTTTATAGAAAATTTGAATACAAAGCTTGTTCTTGCAGAGGTATTATTCATTTATGTTTGAAAAGACAGAGGGAGAGATTGTCCATGTACTGATTCACACTCCAAATGGCTCCAAGGTCAACTGGAGATGAACTGATCTGAAGTCAGCATCCAGGATTTGGATCACAATTGACACAATCACAGCAACACTGGTCCGCAAAATAAGATGCTGACGCTGCAAGTGAAGGATTAGCACGCTATGCTACGGTGTTTGTTCCCAAAAATGATTCTTGTACAAAAACATTTTTTAAAGATTTATTTTATTTTTATTGCAAAGTCAGATATACCGAGAGGAGGAGTGACAGACAGGAAGTGACTGCAATGGCTGGAGCTGAGCCAATCTGAAGCCAGGAGCCAGGAATTTTTTCCAGATCTCCCTCATGGGTGCAGGGTCCCAAGGCTTTGGTTCGTCCTCAACTGCTTTCTCAGGTCACAAGCATGGAGCTGGATGAGAAGTGGAGCCGCTGGGATTAGAACAAGGGTCCCTATAGGATCCTAGTGCGTTCAAATAAAGGACCTTAGCCACTAGGCCACCACACTAGGCACACAAAAACGTTTTAGTCCATGTATAATTTTTTCCTAAGGCATAATTTATCTTTCTAAATACTTTTGTATGTGTGTGTTCTATTCCTTGTTTAATTTATATAAAAGCACGTTATAGTAAATTGCATTTATTAAAATGCAGTCTCCAGGTTTTACAGCTATGTGGAATTGTGTGTATATCTGGTCTAGATAGCACATTTTAAAAAATCACTATAATGGAGTAGCTGAGGCAGGCTACTTGATAAAGGAAAAATATCTATTAGCAGGGAACTTACTGAGTCATGGTAGTTTTGAGTAATTTTGTGGAAAATTATCCACAGTTTTTGATGTGTTTATAGCACTTTACATTCGCCATGCCTATGTGTGAGCAATACCTATGATTAATGACATTTGGAAATGTTGGTCTATATATACATACCTTATTTACTTTTCCAGTGATATTAAAGTAGTGTATGTCTTTATGGAGAACCATAAGGTATTGACGTGGATGTATACAATGCATAATGCCCAATCATGTTAATGTATGCATCTTCTCAAGTATATCTCCTTTCCTAATAGTGAAAATATTCAATCTCCTCCAGCCTATTCTCCTCACTGAGCAGCTCTAGTTCCCTCTGTGCTTTTGCAAATGAGATTTCAGCCTGTTGCGACTAAGCAGCATTGCTTGTGTACATCTATGCAGTTCCTTTAGCCACTCAGCTGCCGATGGACTCGTGGTTTCCATGTCTTGGCTATTGTGAATATTGCCCAAGTAAACAGGAGATGGCTGAAGTGTTCTAAATAAATTGGATTTCGCTTACCTTGTTCTTGTACTCTGTAGTGGGAATGCTGAATCCTATGGTAGCTAAATTGTCAGGTTTTTGTGGAAACGTTATTATTATTTTGCATATATGTTATACATGTCATTTTACAAAATTATTTATTTGAAAGGCAAAATTAGAAAGACGGGGGGAGGGGGAGGTATCTCATTCTCTGGTTTTGTTCCCTTGTGGGTATAGTGGCCAAGAGCTGCGTTGGGCCAGGCAGAAGTCGGGAGCTTTTTCTCCACTCTTTCCCCAGGAGCCTGCAGCAACCTAGCCAACACCCCGTTCTAGACATAATGTGTACTGGCATGTGTTGTGTCCGAACCTGGCATGACCCACACTCTGTTCTGGTGCTCGGATTCGCCAGTGGGTGATGTGAACTGGTTCAACCTGGTCCGTCCCTGACCTGTGCCAAATGCATGGATGGTGGGTACCTTTCCCTAGTCTGGGCTGCTCCCTATCGCGGGACTCCAGCCAGCTGTACTTCCCAGCACTGTGGGACATGTCACAGTGTATAGGGGAGCATCGGCTCTTCTGGCTAAGGAATCCAGAATCTGGAGCAGACTGTCTGCTGAAGTCATCCTTCCATTGTCAGAGGACAAGCCCTGCCATTTTCAGTCTCCATTCTGTCTAATTGTCTCCTTCTCCCCATTTCCTGATTTTTCAGTCTTCAATTATGCTAATTTGTTTTCTGTTCTTCACGCAAATTTTACCAAAATTTTCTTAATACCTCGAGAACTGTGTTTGGTATACATGATGTAAATGTGAAGTGCTCATGGGAAATTGAATTAGACATTCATTTTGGCTGAATAGTTTGGGATCTAAAGTAGTTTTTCATGGTATGCATCTTTTAGTCATTTGGGAGTGAATCAGCAGACGGAAGATTTCCCTCTCTGAATATCTGATTTTTCAATAAAAACATATAAATCTTTAAAAACATATTTTTAAAATATTTATTTACTTACTTGAAGGGCAGATTGACAGAGAGGCATAAAGACAGAGCAGGTAAGGGGTTTGAGAGAGAATTCTCTGCTGACTCATTCCCAAGTTCCTGCAATAGGTACAGTTCCATCCAGGTCTTCCGCATGGCTGGCACGCAGCCACGAACGAGGGACACCTTACTCTGCCCTGCTCAGAGACATCTGCTTTCTTATACTTGGTTTTGCATGTTGTAGCTTCTGATATCCTTTTATTTCCTGTTGGTCTTCAAACTGTTTTGTTCAAATAACAGTAAGATCTTCTTTTTTCTAAATTCCACTTGACAATTTTTTCTGTCATTGTAGTGCCTCAGTTGCACTTGGGGCGCTGTAATGTCTCAGTTTGGGCAATAAGTTGAAATCTAGCAATACTTTTTTTTTTTTTTAGGAAAGAAGAGAATTTCTTAATACTAGACTGGTCACTCTAACAGAGTAGACAGATAGGCAACAAACCCATTTCCCCCTTTTAGGCAGTGATAGCAATTGCAGTTTTAACCCAAGGTTTCTATATCTTGACAAATGACATACTCCAACCCCAACAGCCTGTGAGCCAAGTTGTCTAAGTGTGCGGTACATGTGAGCTGGGAATGCCCGATGTGATCCTGTATGAGGATTAGGGCTGAATGAAGAAACACAAGCCTGTTACACAGCAATTCAGTTATCCCTGTTAACAAGTCAGCACATTGCAATAGAACATGACTACCAAATGGAACTCAATACCAGTACTGTGGAAAGCTGAGGGAAACACAAACATTGCCATACTTTTAAAAATTTTGTGTAAGCCATAATATTTCGTCACTGTTAATGACATTCAAAGTACATTGTCAAAGCAATCGCAGATTCTTAGGTGTCAAACATTAGATAAGCTCTCTACGCTTGCATTTTTCATTATTTTTTTTCACTTATTTTCTGTGGAGGTAGCTGGAAATTATTTTATTTCTTAATTAAGATGCTATGATGAAGATTCTGAATAATTTAAGACATTTTTCATTTACACGGTACTAATTATGCCCTGCTGGCATAGTTATAGTGTTATTACGACACTTCTGAACAACATACTAGACGCTGCTTAGACTCGAAACTATTGCTGGCATTTTAACGAACACACCACTTACTTACATTTCACAGCGCTTTTCCGTGAACCACAAAGGATTTAAATATGTCATTCAGAGGTTGGAGATAATTAAACTGACTGAATGTAAGAAGATTCAGATGGAAGTGAAAATTGTGTATGAATTTTGTTGAGCTGGAAATATGTTTTGCTAAATGGCTTTAGATCTGTTGCTTTTCAATGCAAGCTGAGGGAACCAAGGGGGTACCATGTTCTTACATCAATTAGTTGCGTTTACATAAGTGATTCAATCTTTCAACCTCGCTTTTCATATTTTCTTGTGGGTCTTGAGCAAATTATGGATCATTTAAAATAAGTAAGTTTCAGCTTTGAAGTATTATTAAGCATATTCATTAGTTTTCATGAGTTGGGGAATTGCTTCACTTCCGTCACTCACACACACACACACACACACACACACACACACACACAAATCCTTCATAAATCAGGTTTCAAGTGGTTTTTTTTTTTTTTCAAGATTTATTTGACTTATTTGAAAGTTAGAGTTACAGAGAAAGAGGCGGGGAGAGAAAGCATACAGACAGAGAGAGGGTGAGATATTTAATCAGCTCGGTTACTGCCACAAATGGCTGCAAGGGCCAGGGTGGGCCAGGCTGAAGCCAGGAGCCAGGAATTTCTCCCAGGTCTCCTGTGTGGGTGCAGAGACCCCAGCCTTGGCCTCTGTTATCTTTCCAGGTGTCTTAGCAGGGAGCCTCCAACTCATGCCCATATGAAGCAAACACTGAAATCTCAGGCTCGGCTTCACCCACTACACTGCAGGGCCCACCCCTCCAGTTAATTAATTAATTAATTAATTGGTTTCAAGATTTATTTATATTTATTGAAAAGTCAGAGAAGAAGAGAGACTGAGAGGAAGATCTTCTGTCCTTTGATTCACTCCGCAAGTGGTTAAAGTGGCTGCAGCTGCACTGATCTGAAGCCAGGAGGCAGGAGCCTCTTTCTGGTCTCCCATGCAGGTGCAGGGTCCCAAGGCTCTGGGCCATCCTTGACTGCTTTCCCAGGCCACAAGCAGGGAGCCAGATTGGAATCAGGGATGCTGGGATTAGATTCGGTGCCCGTATGGGATCCCGGCAAGGCAAAGTGAGGACTTTATCCGCTAGGCTACTGCACCGAGCCCCAGTCAATTATAATATGAATAACGTTCAGATGTATAAATCAATTCACATGACTTTTTATTTATTAGAAAATAATGATTTTACTTGTTTCTGAACACAGCCAACCTTTTTGAAGACTGTGCAGCAGTTTTCCGAGTGTCTAAACTATAATTACATTAATGTTTTCTATGTCAACAAATTTGCATACTATTGCATTTCCACGGGCCATTCCATTTCTCTGTTCCAGAAAGATCCCCCTCGACAAGTTATTAAAGGTTTGAACAATGACATGTTCTCCAAATAATATTAATTTGCTTGTGATAAACCTCCCCAGAGAATCCTGTGAGCTTTTGCGTATGGTGCAGGACTCTAATGAAAATGTCTCTTTTGAGGAGTTTCTGAAATAAGAAATTACAGATGAGCTAGTTTAGAAAAGGAATGGCAAGTCAGTGCATACTTGGCTTCATACAAAAGCGAGCAAAGTGACAGCTCCCGAACAAGTCGCTTGTTTTAACTAAGCAATTTGCCCAAATATTTAAGTTCTATTACCTATTTTTTGTCTCTAAAATACCTTGACATGAAACTGGTTCAGAATATAAAGCTGACTATGATGTGGTATGGCTTTATTCAAAGAACTTCTATTCGTAAAGCCATAATTAAAATAATTTTCTAAGATGGAATATTTCATCAAGTGTCTAAGACTTTCTTCATTGGAAAAAAAATAAGCCTAAAACGCCTTGTAAAACTTTATTAAATTGCTTGACTAAAGGTGAAAATCACTTTTTACATCATAGTTTTGCAAAAAGAACATTTTCTAACTTATTTTGGTAAGAGATGAATAGTCTAAACTTATGAGAACAGAAAAGACAATGACTTGTTTGTTTCCAGCTGTTGCAATTGAAATACATTTATGAAGAATTGTATACCATCACACACAAATTATACATTTGCCTTCCCAGAAATCAATTATTTCTCATTATTTCATATTGTGTGAAATTTCAAGTGGGGCTCCTGGGATAGGCTCTTCTGAATTTTGAATTTCTTCCATAGGCGGTTCCCAATAAAGAACAGCTATGTTTAAGTAATTAAATTTTTCATTTGGACATTATCGTCAGAAACATAAATGTACAATAAGAAAAGAAGCAACGTGACTGAGCTGCATTTGTTGCCATGTGCTACAGCACGGAGTGGTGTGTTGCAGAATTCTGAGTGACTAACCTCAACAGAACTCCAACTCGTTTCCATATGATTCACCCTGCCAGCATCATCAGGCACCTAGGTGCGGTTGCGTAAGGTCCCGCCACGTTGCATCCCCATGATCACAACTTCAGAACACAACCCTAGTGAATGGCCCTTGGAAAGGGAGTGTTTCCGGTGAGAATGGTGTTGCTTGAACTTTATTGTGTCAGCCAGAACAAGGGGCTTCGGCCAGGTTAATTGAAAAGGTGCAGGAATTATGTGTTGAGGATTTACAATATTTTGGCAGCATTGGCATCCCTGCCACATATTTGCCTTCTCTGATGTGCTGGCTGTCAAAGTCATGTTTTTTGGTTTCTAAAAGCTAAAACAACAACAACAACAAAACCAAGGATCTCACAGAGAGGTCACACATGACGAAATGATGATTGAAAACTTAGAAACAAAACATTTTCCTCCTATGAAATACCTAACTGTTGCCTAATTGAAATATTCTGAAAATAACAAAGACAACAGGAAGATTTAATTTATTATAAATATGAAAAAAATGAAACTGTTCCTTCAGTTTCTGTTCTGAATGGCTGACATCTGATTTTCACCTACGCTCCTGAAGCTTTTGCTTCACGGAAATCTTGTGCACTGAACAGAGCTGAGCCTAAAATGGAAACAGCTAGAAATGACAACATGTACATAAGTATGTGCAGAAAGTTGCATAGACAGAAGGGCCAATTACATACAAATGATGAGAAAGGGGGAATAGAAACCCACAGAAGCCAAGGCTTGTCTCTCATGCATTAAGTTCCGGTTGGTGCAGACTCCGCAGCTTCAGTCAGAAGAATTCTCTTGTGTGACATAAGGTCAGCCCTTCAAACTCAGCCTCACCAGGCCCAAATCGAGGCATTGTCAGGACTGTGCTCCCTGGGAGCTCCGGGGAGACCAGCTGGGGCTGCTGGCTCTCCCCTACAGCTCCGGGGAGACTCACTGGGGCTGCTGGCCCTCCCCGACTGGGGCTGGATCTTTGCAGCTCACAAGGCAGCGCCTTCAGGTTCCTTTCCTCCCTGTGGTTTCCATGTCTCCCCCCAAGTATATGCCACACCTTCCTGTCTCGTTCACATAAAGGTGCTGGTCAGACCATTCAGGGCCCGCAGATAATGAAGGGTACTCGCACCATCTCAAAGTCCTTAATTTAATCACATCTGAGAAGACACTTCTCCAAGCACAGTGTGAGATGTGAGGGTTGGGTGGCTTGGTATTCCTCGGAGACTCATTACTCAGCTTATTGTGTGAGAGCTCTCCTGTGCCTTTTCCCTGAGCCTGACAATGTCTATCCACACAGACAGGTACCCATCATGAAAGTGTCTGTAAACAGAAGACTCTAGGAAGGGTGCTGGCAGAGCTGGCTTGATGCCCAGAAAATCCCCCTCCCTCTCTCCCTCGCTCTTTGAAGAATTACTTAGGTGGGCCCTGGAAACATTTGATGTCTAAAAGCCTTCGTTGCTTTCAAAGTTGTTTGTTCTCAGAAAGGCCACTCGAGGTGGACACAGTCAGATGAGGAGCAAGGGATAAATGCAGCAAGGATAGTAACTGGCTCACTCCTGAAGACAGCATTGCCAGGTTGACTGGTTTCAGTAGTGGTGAGTCAAAGTCATTTGGGCTGCCAGCAACAAACAGAAATTGCTGTGTAAGTCATGGCAGAGCTCACAGGTTAACATGTGTCATGCAGATCTAACATGTTAACATGTGTAAGTCATGGTAGAACCAACAGGTTAACACGTGTCATGGCAGAGCTAACAGGTTAACATGTGCCATGGTAGAACTAACATGCTATCATGTGTCATGGTAGAACATGTTAACATGTATCATGGCAGAGTTAACAGGTTATCATGTGCCATGGCAGAGCTAACAGGTTAAGGATTTGGGACAACAGATTGTGAAACTGGACACTCAGTCACAATTAAATACACAATCCTTTCACCAATCTACAAAGAGAGATTTTGTTTAGGTTCACACTCAGTAAGCTGCTAGGAGGGCCTGAACTTTTTGCTTTATGTGCTTACATCCATGTAGTCTCCCCGGTGATCCCCACAGCCCTGCTGCAGGAGCTCCCGTCTATAGTCGGTGGGTTCTCATTCTTGTTACCTGGTCACAGTCTCTCTGAAGATGAGGGCACTGCATATCAACCTCATGGTCTGTCAGCAGGCACCACCCACACACGAGTTATTGCACAAACTCAACTGCAGCCCAAATTCCACCATGCCCATCACACTGGGCGAGACTTATTCACTGTGTGACGCAAGTGCCTACCTCCCCACGCACTGGAATGCTCAAGATGAGCATGCCGTCTGTAACCCTAGCACTGCTAATCACATTCACAACACTCAGCTTCCCAAAGCGATAAGGTGGAGACTATCTAAACCAGACTTCAGATAACAATATGATGGGTGGAATACCTGTTAAAGGCTTGCAATTATAATTGGATTATTATTGCATTATAATATTATTATAATATTATCATATATAATTATTAAATATCATTATATATAATATAATGACATATAATATATTATGCATAATATAGAAAATATAATAATATATAATATTATAATATTATTATATTGGATTATTATTATTATTATTGGTTCTTTGTATGCACAGTTTGGGTAATAGTTCCTTACGAGAGATTTCTTTTGTTAATATGTTGTCCCAGGCTGTAGATTCTCTGCTTTGAAAGGTTTTGTGTGTTTTAAATTGAAGGAAAGAGGAGAGAGAGAGAGAGAGAGAGAGAGAGAGAGAGAGAGAGAGAAGCTAGCAGTAGGCAGTAGACCTGGAATTGGTTGGAGAAAACATTGCTGTTTGGAGGCTGGATAAAGTAAGCCCTCTTACTTCACCATGGCTGGTAAGAGAGTCAGATGGGGCATGGCAGATTATAACTAAGGAAAGCTAGGCTTATCTTAACTTGTTCTCAATGAAGGGAACAGAAATAGAATGTGACCTGGAAGTGACACCATGGGTAACAACAACTTGGCTCCCTAGTGTGAAAGGAAAGGACCAGAACCCTGTTCAAAGGGCATATCTGTCCTGGATTCATGGCCAGTTCTAGCCTCTCTAGCATCCCTATGTGTAGAGGAGTTCCTGGCTAAACTTTGCCCCCGCCGAGTCTGAAATAAGGCAACAACAACAATCCCCTGTTCCAGTAGTTGTCACAAGACACATCCCTGGCTTGTATCCTTTTCAGTGGTCAGGTTTTACCATTGTCGGTGCCTCTTACTTCTTTGTCTTATTGTGCTTGGTTTAGTGGTTGCAAAAACCCTGCTGGAGTGGGCACACACACTAGCAATGACAGTCAACCATTTGACTTGTTGGATATAGACTAGCTTCGTATCATCTCTGCAGCTTGGGATCCTTGCCTATTGTCTTAGGCACTGTGTGCATTATAATAGTTTGTTGTGATGGCCTACATGGATGCTGTGTAAGTTAGGTGCAAATATTTTCACTCCTTGCATGGGGATCCTCTCCAAAGATAGTCATCATGTAGACTGTGAGTCAAGGAACCCTGAAGGGTTAAAGTGTAGAGAATGTGGGATTGATCAGGCTCCCTCACTGTCAGCATTATCACCAAGCCAAGGAGCTGATGGAATTATGCAGGTTATGTCTTGCATGATCATTGCTGTGCAACACACCACCATCTGCTACGTAATAGTGGCTGCCTGCCAAAGGTGTCTGGAAACATATGTAAGAAGCAAGAAGACATAGCCAAGCGTAGATTCTTTGCATGTGTTCACCCATCACACAAGGATAAAGAGGTGTGGTTCTACCGTCAGTTCTACAGTTACTCTTTGCTCTGTTTGAATCTGAACCTGATCTTCTTAGAGCTGAGTTCAATTTACACAGCAGATGTTGATAATGAGGGAGGTGGTGAATTTGTGTAAAGGATATATATGGAAATTTCTTTACCTTGACCTCTTGGAGGGTCAAGGCAGTACTTGATTCAAGGATCACATCCTAATCTAAAGAGTGTGAGCTGGTTTTGTCACCAAAGAATTTCTGATGACAAATAAAATTATAATTTTGACTTGATATCTCATGAATCTCCATCTGTCAGGATGTTCTGTTCTGAGAGTTGACATTTCTTCTCTGTGATAACGATGTTCTCTGGAGACACTGGCAGCCATGCCTTCGTATTATCTACTTTTTAAGCACTTTGAGATGTTGGTGGATCCAAGTCTTTTTGACCCACAACACACACTGTGCCAACTTAATAGATTACTTTATTTCAGGCATTGACTCTTCTGCTCCAAGGGTCAGGAATCCTATCTAAACAGGCATGTTGAAAATTTGAAAAGATAAAAATAACACAAATTCGTAATGTTCTTTGGCATGTGCTTTTGCGGCAACAGATTTTCCCAATATGCACTTTGCATCCCTGCCCCTCTTGTATTCAAATGAGCATTGGTTCTATGAGAAGGGGTAGAGCCCGCCTATGTGTCCCTGACTTAGATGTTCAAACCAGCGGACATGAACAGCTTTGCTTTCTCTTGTTCCAGTCTGAAAATTCTAGAGAATGCTTCTTGTGTGCAATGTTGTGTCAGGTGTCCACTGCTGGATCCATCAGCCTGGGCTATGAATCAGTCAGATGTAGGAAAGACACCGTTCCTAGTGGGTCACCCTCGATCACTTACTCCCGGGGATGAGGGAGTCTCATGGAAAGTTGTGGTGATGACTCCTAGTTGTTTAATCACTTTAGATACTTTCAAGCCACTGCTGTTTTGTGAAACAGCAACTGCTTCTGGTTTTCAGCTCCTCATGCATGCATCATCATGTTTTAGCTATGATTGGAGTCTGTTTCCCAAAGGACATAAGTGCTGGAAACTCGATCCCCAGTGCTGGCATTGGGAATGGTGGAAGCTCTAAGAACTTAGGTCTCGTGGAACATAAGTGGGCCGTGGAGCATTGTCCTCAGAAAGGGTGGATGTGGATCTCATGGATTAGCTCTCCAGAGTGAAAGTTGTTACAACAAGACCAAGCCTGGGTCCTGACTCTATCTTATTTTCTTTCATCACACAATAGCTGTTTCTTTGTCACATAGGCTGCCACTATAATGTCATCAACATGCTGTGAAGTGACCAAGGAGGGGGGACCTCTCCAGAGACCAAACAGATGGAGTCACCTGATCTTACAGTTTCAATCTGCAAAACTGTGAGTTAAAGAAACATCTTGAATAAAATACCTCCACCTCAGATATTTGTTACTGCAACAGAAAATGAATTAAGAGCTGCTACAGTTGGCTTTGTGTGTTCTCTGAAATGATCAGTCTCCCCACAGTCCTTCTGACATGGAGAAATGTTTATTCCTGATAGGCTCAGCCTCCCTGATCTGGGTTTCCAGAAATTCTCACCGGTATCCACACCAAACTGTGATCTTTGAGTCCCGAGTTGTCCCTAGGTACCTTCCTGCACACACAGCATGCCTCATCCCTCCAACCCACAGTCACTACATTAAGAAAACATTCATTGATGTTGCTAGTGAATACACTGTCAATATCCACCAAATGTTTAACAGAATATTGATTGACCTTTTAAACATTGTATTTTTTTTCCATTGCCTCCTAAACAATCCATGATGTCTCTTGACAGTCTCTTCACTGTCTTCAAAGGCATTTATAACTAGTCAATTTTGTATAAGCTAATAGAGATATCAAGAGAAATGTGACATACAGAGAAAGAAAGCTGCATGAGGTGAAGTCCTCACAACCCTGACTCTGGAGTGCACTGCTTGATCAAATGTTCCTTTCACTCTCTCACCTTAGTTTACTTATGGAACCCTATGTGCCCCATTTCTAATTCTCAGACGAGGATAGTAACAATAGCAGGATCTATTTGCACTATGAAGAATGGGGAACGCCTTGAGCATTGCTTGATCCAATATTGACAAGTAATAGAAAGGTCTTTGGCTGTACTTTGTATACCATGATTATGTCAGTATGAAAAAGGTATGTGAAGGCTCACAAATTACACCCAAAATGCATGGGTAGAGCAAGCAGATAATGCCACAAGTTGCCCCCAATTCTATAACATAAGTGATTTACGTGACTGATCCTAAATTTCTGTTATTTGAAGTTTATACTATTATGTACTCAGCATTAAGTGATGCCCAGTGTATTTGTGGATCTCAGGGTCATCTGAACACTTTCTTGGTACTTGGATTGCACCCACAGCAGAACTTCTACCACCCGCCCTGTCCTGCACCCCTGATGCTCATGCTGGCTTACTCCAGGAGGCCACCATTCACTTGCAGCTGTGAAAGACAGAGGGGCTGCTAGCTCCTTGGCTTCTTTGTAATAAGAGACTTCAACAGATAGAGTGTGGAGGATGGTCTTGAGGAACCGCAGGGTGGGTTCGGGAGGGCCAGTGGATCCCAGTGGATGTGCCATAGGGTTTGTACCACAGCTGGGAAGGGATAGGAAGATATGACATGTGTGACCTCAGAAAGGAGTTGTCTGGTGCCCCCACCTTGGAATAAATAGACTGCCTGTGGAAATGCATACAAACTGTGTAGCTCTGTGGGAGATCTGGAATGTTCTAGACCTGTCCAAAGTGAACCCTCACGGTGGCCTCTATGCAGGTGGGACAAAGGGAAGAGAAACTGCCCCAAGCTGTTGGTGGGCCAGCACAATGCAAGACTTCCTGGACTCTGAACCTCTGGGAGATGAAGCAGAGAGTGCACCAGAGAGAACAGATCCTGACTTCCAGGATTTGTGCTCTCCGTGTGTGAAGCAGTGAACACTGCCAGTGGGTTGTGCACACTGCACAGTAAACCCCCAAGTTCTCTCAAGGGGCAACAGGGAGAATGCCAATGATGCCAACAACAGGGAGTAGGAGGACACAGACAGGAGCAGTTCCACCTCCTGGGGACAGAGCAGAGCCAGCTTGCTGTTACAGTTTGAAAGTTTCCGTCTCGTCCAAATTTTCAATGACCACTTAGTTCTTTGCAAATTTCTCCTTGGGAGCCATGTCCAAACTGCCTCACTGTAATTCAGTAATTACGTTTGGCTCAGGAAAATCATTTAGTGTGATCAAAGAAGTGAATCTGTGGGCTTGGTTTTCTTATTCCAGATGAAGAAACTAAGCTTCAGACACACTAAGTGTACACAGTGGGGAAGATGGCCATGTCTGAGCTATTTGTATATAAAAGCATCACTATTTTAATTCAGTTTCCAGTTCCCCAAATACTTTCCCACTCATTTATTCAATTTTTATCTATTCATGAAGAAAAGATTCGTTGAATGTGTCTTACAAGTAGGGTCCAAGGTCGGATACTTATTCTCATTTTTATTAACCTTTTGGTTTCAATTTAATGACTGTTGTATTACATGTAGATCATTTCTGTAGAATAAAAGAATCCTAGAAGTATAATTTGTTCTTTAGCAAAGCCACAGTCACAGGTCTCGTATTTGCTACATTGTCATGGTCACATCATTCAGTGAAAACTCTTGTATGATCATGAATCTGACATCACAAAAGAGTAGATTTAACAGCCAACTTGACTAATAAGTGGAGAAAGGAAGAGCCAGGTGAAAGGGCTTTGAATATCTAATACCTACTCTTTGCTGATGTGAGATTAAGATGTTTTTTAGTGTAATGAGACACAAGATGAGTATGGGTTCCTCTGTGCAGTCACAGCCTGCAGAAAAAAATAATATTTTATGGGTCTTATTTATACTGAATGGAATTTTCCTCATTATCTCAAACTGCAAAAGCGATTTTTAACATCTGCTTTATGTTCTTGGCTTTTTCCGCCATTCCTAAATTAAGGTTTAAAGAATTAAATCAATCAGGGATGCTGGAGTTATGAGAGGGAGAGAAGAGGGGGATTCCAAGTTCCTGGGAGTGCAAGGGTTGCAGGGTGATTTGGGATTTATTACTCACAGTGGTTTCTTGTTTGTATTTTTCTTCCAGTCTAAAGCTTAACGTCAGTGTGTTTAAGATTATAGAGATCAGATTCATGGAGTAAGCTTATCTGGGGAAGGACAGCTCTTAAAAATATTTCAAGCATACTTGATCCATCATCCCAGTCACTTTTTGGTTATTTAGGAATAATAAGGTTTTCCATCTCATGCCTATTTGGAAAATTTTGTAATCCACTTAGAATGGCGGTGTGAGAGTTGAGGAAGAAACATTCATAAATATCTAACTCTGGTTTATGACATCCATGTGGGGATGCCTGTAGATTCCCTCCTATTATTGCTCTGTTCTGTTCAGAAACGAAATGTGAACAATGCTTCATGGCAGGTGGGGCTGCTCAGGTGAGGAGTGGGCTGCCCTTGGGCCCTCTGGCTCCTCCCCCAGGGGCCCTTGGTGCCGCACTGCCCCTTTTGCTTCCTGCTGCTCTGCTCTGCCTGGAGGATGTGAACTTGTAGGGAGATGTTCCTGGAGATTGCATTGGCTGGCCTGAGTCAGCAGCTACGTGCCATCCTGGCTGTCCCTGGCTGCAGGGGCATGGCAGTGACAAAGCACAGGGCGTGAATCTACAAGTGCAGCAAAGAGGACTTGAACACCTGGGCACTTCTCCTTAAGCAATGACAGACACTGACATATGTTAAGAAGTCATGACTAGCACTGTTTCATTTCACATCTCTTTTGTGGAAGGTGAGAGAATGAATTTGAGGGCACATGTTTAGCAGGACAATCAGAAAAAAATCTGCATATATATATTCTAGTGTCGGGGAATGGAACAGAAACCTTCAGCATGACGAGTTTTGAAAGAAAAATGAAGACAGAAGCAGTAAGCAGAGACAAATGCTACAGAAAGGTCCGCCAAGGTGAGGGCAGAAATGGGCTACTGGATGCGCTCTCGTTATACTTTTCCGTTGTTTCAAATGGCCAGTGTATTGTTTGCTTTTTGACTCTGATGGACGTATCACATGACCCATTGAGAAATCCTTCCACCACGACGACGAACACCTGATAGGCTGGAAGTGAGCCAGCTTCGCCAGGGGATCTACACGGACAGCAACCTCTGGAAATACATGACCCACATTCAGGCTGTGAGTGTGAAATAGCTGCTCTCTTTCAGAAACATAGTATCAACTTGCACATTTACACTAATTATATGTGCACATTATATTAAGTTGAAAGCACTTCATTATATAAAACATACTATTCTATTTAATCTCATTTGCTTGTTTTACCATCACTAGATAAAACCTCAAATTTCTGCATTTTTTGCATTTGTGATTGAAATGAAATTTCAGATTGTATGCTGGGTATTTTCCTTCTGCTTCTGCTTTTATAGCATCCACAAAAGCCTTTTGCCTCTACCAGTCCCTGAACCCCAAGTCAAAACTCATTACAGTCTTTTTGTTTTGTTTTGTTTAAATCTATTGCTGCTGTTTTCAGTGATTTTTTTTTTGCATTATAGTCTTTTTGCCATTCTTGGTACCCCCAGTTCATTGGAATCCTGCACTTAAATGTCTGGTAATTTTTTTCTCATTATATCTCCTCATATCTATTTTTACACAATATGGATGGTTCCTTTCCATATTTGGTTCCCTCTATGCTGCGTCCAAACACTGAAATGAACAAAGGCAGTTATTTCTGTCCACACACAGGGAGCGAATGTTCTGGTCATTGTGCTGTTACCATGTTCTGATTTATGCCATTGCAAGCACTGGAACAAAATTAGGAGTGATTTAATCATTAACCAATCAAACATGGCTATACTTTAAAGTGCATAGTATTTATTAGCACTCTGCACTGAATAGATGATACGTTGCCCATTTAGTTTCAAATGCCCTAAACATATATTAAATTAATAAAAATAAATCTGTTCAAAATATAGTTAGATTTGTTTCTGTTTGGGGGAGTAAAAATTCATAATTTTTGCTTAAAAGTGCATGTACTGCAGACATTTTTTGTATACATTTCACTCTCAGAACCAAAATGCACATAAATTTTAATTATAACACTAGTAAATCATGTAATTTAGTTAGTATCTGCCATTAGTGAATATATTTTGCAGTATTTTCATGACTATGCAGGTATTTCACTAGAATACATTTAAAAATACACAATTACTCAAGAAGGAATTATGCTAAACAGAGGAACGAGCACTTCCTCATTAACCACTGCAGTCATCCAATAAACAGGCAGTGAACTGACTTGCAATGAATTTACTTGTTTGAAATTTACCAATTTAAAACATTCTGTCTACTTTTGGTACTTCTTTAAGTCTTACCAAAATCATAGAAGGATGCTGGTGGCTGGCCATGACTGCATTATCTGTTGATCTTCCCATCAGCTGCCTATATAAAGTTGAATTTACTTTCAGAGCTGCCATTTTTTTCTATGAAAAACTATTCATACTTTCCCTCATTCCATTTTTGCATAATTCTCTACATGTTGATGCTCTATGAGGGAATAAAACGTCGGTTCACGTGTCATTTACCTGGGGAGGATCATATTCAGAATAGCCGAATACTTGCACAGTAGACATGAGGAAAATGGAAAAGATTAGAGATCTCAGAAATTAATCTACACATCTACAACCAACTGACTGCTGACAAATGGACTAAAATTACTCAGTGGAGAACTGATAGTTTCTTCAAAACTTGGTGTTGGGAGAATTGGATCAATGCATACACAAGCATGAAGCAAGAGTTCCTTCTTAAACCTTGTACAAAACCAACTCACGATGGATCTGAGATCAAACCCAAGTCTCTAAACCACCAAGTTCCTAGACTAAAGCAGGGGAGACAACGCAGGGCACTGGCATATAGGCAAGGGCTCTTTGTAGAGGATCCCAGAAAGCCGGGCAATAAAGGCATCAGTAGGTAAATGGGGTTTCTCCAAGCTGTGAAGCTTCTGCTCAACAAAAGAAATACTCAAAGAAGTAAATATAGGATGGGAAAAAATATGTGAAAATTATGCATCTGATAAAGAATTAATATTCAGGCTATGTGAGAAGCACAACATGTTCAATAAATACAAATGAAGTAATGCAGTTAAGAAATGGAGTAGGATATAAACAGGCATTTGTCAAAGGATGAAATACAGACAGACACATGAGAGGATGCTCAGGATCGCTAACCTTTGGTGAAATACTAGTCAAAACACAGAGAACTTTCACCTTATCCCAGTTAAAATGGCGATCATCGCCACCTCCCATCCCCACCAAATAGCCAATGCCGGTAATTCAGTGTCAGGAATGCAAACTGATCAACCATGATGGAAAACCACATGGAGATTCCTCAAGAACTGAGAATGCAGCTACCATATTACCCAGCCATTCGAATCCTGGGCAATTCCTAAAGAAAATGAAATCAGCATAAAAAGTTAAATGTAGCTTCATGTTAATAGCAGCTCAACTCACAATAGCTAATATATAATCAGCTGAAAAATCCAACAACTGTTAACTTGACAAAAAAAAAGTTGAGTTAACTATTGTACAGAGTGCAAAAAATATAATTCTTAGGAGTGAGAATTGACATTTTGAAACTTGATTATTGTTTAATGTGTTTGTCTATACTCCTGAGAAACAGTGATTTTTCTACTTGTTTGTTTAGTTATTTTCATAGTGGAGCATAAAATTAGTTTTATGAAGTAAATTAAAAACACATAATTTAAAAATTAGGTGATTAAAAAAGAGGAAGGAGAGGGAGAATTCGGTGGAATGTTTTTAAAACTGTACATGTGAAAATTTTTCTCTTTATATAATTGAAAAGTTACACTATTTTACATAATAACTAACTTCATAATTTATTTCCCATCACCTTACATAAACAATGGATGATGGTGCATGCTTTTGCTTACCAAAATCAAATTGGCACTCTCATTTTCATTTGAAGATCATTATATAATAATTTGTATAAATATTGTTATGATTTATCTCTTCTCTGTAAAACAAGAAATACATAATTATTTTCTATTCTTATATTTCTGTGGTTCATACTCAAGCCCAACATGAATACTTTACTCAATTCCTTAGTTCTGTTGCAAAAGCTAAACTGCAGAAAGCACTCCTGTGACCAACTATTTCACAGACCAAATACTCCGGTTGGACTTCTGAGAGGGTTAAGTCAAAGCGTCCTTGAGAAGCAAGCAGCTTACATGATGCTGCCGAAGAAATACAAGCACATTTTGCGATGTTTCTGAGAAAACTGACGAGCCAAAACTCGAGCTTTCCTTTTCCAAAAATCATCTTTCCTTCTGGCCAGGCCCTTTGACACTGAAGCACTTCCCAGTGATCTTGAGAAACCAGGATCTTCAGTGTCCAGGCATGAATGGGGAAGCCAGGGTAGCTCACTCCAACGAGGAGATGAAGAAAGGACAAGTGGTGCTGATGGGCTTGATTCCTGGGATCACAGTGCCCTGTGTGGCAGTAGAACATCAGCTTATGGGGACGGAGCAGCTGTATTCCCCTCTCCGTATCAGCTTGCCTTTCTTCTGGGGTCATTGGGCCTTAATGCATGGAGATGGAGGCTCTCAGGAACTTTGCAAGGCATTCTTCAGCTGTACAATAGTGGACTCTAAAATACAACAATATCATCAGGGATGTTCTACCTTTACAATAAGGGATGCACCATGGATGACAGTTTTGTCCTAAAAACCCACAGCTCAATCCCAGTATACACCTATTGTCAGGTCTACCATTAACATGTACTCCATCATGATGACAGTTCTAGCTCTTCATCCTACAGGGACTGGCAGGTAACATCAAGGTGACTGCATGCAGTTGAAGGCACTAGGCTGGAGGAGTTGTTGGGCAGAAGTCTTACCTGAAGAAGAAGAATTGGATACAACTAGAGGGAAGAGAGATGCTAGAAGGAAGGGTGAGGCAGGTTTACTGATAGCAGGGGAAGAGGTTGTGGGGTGAATCTGGAGAGAATTCATTGTTTGGGACCTCCAGCAGAAAGGGAAAGTCTTAGATAATTGCCTATCTTTTTAGTGTTGTATAAACGAAGAAAACAAATCAGTTCATTAATTTGGCAAAGAGATAAAACACTAGACGCTTCATGGTGAGACACTGGTGAGCTGGAATGTAGGTGTTATCTCAAGCCATTCACTCAGGACAGAAAGGAAGCCCAAGTGTAGGGGTCCCTGCAAAGGTGTCAGATCCTCTGTGGCTGGGTACTTCCGTCGCACTAGCAAGTCATGAACAGGGAACACGGGGACTTCATGAGAGTCGATGAGCAGAGCCCCCTTGAGTTACATCTTCATTGAAAAGAAGCGTCTGAAACGCAGCCTGAAAAGATGCTCAAGGGGTCAGAGATCTTTGAGTCCTTGGACCCTATGTCCTGCAGGTGGGCTGAGAGCCACCAGTGAGTTCTATCATCACCATGGTGTTTTAATTTTTTTGTCTTGTATTTGTCTTTTCTGCTTTTCAGAAATGCCTGGTGACAGCCTTTGCTCATTTGTTAATTTGTTCTTAACGAGTTTTATTTTTAACCGTCATACATATTCTGCCTGTTAATTCTTTGTCAATCGCCTGCTTGTAAATATTTTTCCAAAGCCATTGTTTTGCTCTTTGCTGTTGACTGTTTGACCCAGCCACTTATCTTCTGTAGAAGTATAAATGCTAAGCAGAGCCTGGTATGGCATGTGAGCAGGAACATTTTCTTCATCAGTGAGGGAGCAAGCACACGTTCATGCTTGGATATGGGCCCTATGCATAGCTCTATACAACATGAGTAGGCCAAAGAGTTGCCCAGAGAGGGGAAGGATAAGAAAGCTCAAAGTCATGATCGGGAGGGACTGTCTGTGTAAGGTCAGAAAGGTGGAGGTGCAGAGACACCCTGCTCCACCACTGAGAACCCAGTGCCATGCCACAGTCAGGTCCACAATGCATCTGCCACACCTTTCACCTACTATGAGAACAGGTTGTAAACATGACAAGTGGATTATGGGAAAGGATGTTTTCATTGGGGTCAGTTTGTGACACCCATCTCCACAGGTTTAACTAACCAGAGGCTTGCCTCTCCAGATCTGTAGACACAATTAGTGGCCTATCTACTGATGCCACATCAACAAGCAGATTTGAGATGCCAAGATGAACGTCAGGGAGTTGAGGTGATCAGACATAAATTGTGGTAACTCCCTGTTTTGGTCCCATGCTTTTTGATTTAGTAAATTCTTCAGATTGACACTTATCCTTCAAAGTGTTTGTATGTATTTATAAAATGGAATCATATTTTAAGAACTATTAAATAAAGAAGCTAACCATATTACCAGAGGAATAAAAACTATTGTCATGAGAGGTGGGTATGTTGTGTTCACCATTCTGTTTCTTGGGTTTATGCTTTTTCTGACCTTCAAGTGGTATGGAAAAACAATGGTATATTATTTTCTTTCTTTTATAAATAGCTTCTCATGGATTAAAAGGGCAGATTTTGAGACTACGTTTTTAAACTTTCTAGTCTGTGGAACTGACAGCCTTGCCAGGTAGGCTAAACTTCCACCTGTAGCACTGGCATCCTGTTTGGGCACAGTTTGTGTCCTGGCTGTTCCACCTCTGATTTAGCTCCCTGTTTGCAGGGAAAGCAGCAGGAAATGGGTCAAGTCTTTGGTCCTCTGCATCCCACTGTAGGAGACATAGAACTCCTGGCTTCAGATCCTCTCAGCTCCAGCCATTTCCAGCTATTTGGAAAGTGAATTAGAGGATGGACAATTTTTTTCTGTTTCTTTCTCTCTGTACCTTTTCCTTACTCTGTCTTCTCTCTGAAACTCTGCCTTTCAAGTAAATAATAAGATAAATATGTAAAAACCTTCCTATTGTGAAATATCTTTGATCAGACATATCTTATTAGTTTGATTTAAAATGTAAAATGCTATCTTAGATAATCTTAATTATAGTGATTACATGTACTTGGTCTCCGTTTTTAAAACAGTAAATAAATTTCAAGGTTGCATATGAAATAGGAAAGCATCTTATTAATATATTAGCAAGTTGTGACTTGCTGTCAGGATTTAGAAAAGTATTGGGAAGTGAGAAATTGACTCAAGTAAATGAAGATGACCTGGTAAAAGAGCTGTAGTCACTTAAAAAAGTTCCTGATGGCTGGAAAATTAATGAGTGTTGATAAGTTCAGGGTTCTTCAATTCCAACCAAACTTTTCAATCTTGATTATCTTTGATTATCAAACAGTTATTATACGTGAAAGAGCCTACCTGAGGTCATAAGATAATTGTAATATAAGTTTATTTTACTTCCAAAAGTCTTTTATTTTCCTAGAATAGTATTTAACTTACGTTTTTAACTTTTATAGTTTTAAATTGAGTATCTGTTATCTATTTGAGCCACAAACACAGACAAACACGTCTTTCGAAGTACCAAACAATACGCCCTGCTGTTTTCATTCTGTTTATTCCTTGTCTTTTCTTGCCTGACCTTCCCCGGTTTTACTTTGCCTTCTTTTCCTTTCCGCCCTCTCAATGAGGGTTCAAATTAGTGAAGGTCACATATTTCATTACCTAAGTTGTCCTCAAAGATATTTACACTTATGAATCATCATAAGGGCATCGGTTCTAATTCCGGTGGCCTTGCTTCCCATCCAGCTCCCTGCCTGTGGCCTGGGAAAGTGGTCGAGGATGGCGAAAAGTAGCCTTGGGACCCTGCACCCACATGGGAGACTCAGAGGAGACTCCTGACTTCTAACTTCAGATTGGTTCAGCTCCAGCTGTTGCGGCCATTTGGGGAGTGAAACATCAGGTGGAAGATCTTCCTCTCTGCCTCTTCTCCTTTCTGTGTATCTACCTTTCCAGTAAAAAATAAATAAATCTTTAAAAAAGGATAATACAAAATGTCAAAGCATATGCATATTTTGAAAAAAAATGTATAGATTTCAAAAGTTTTTATCACCAAAATCAACTTATCTTTTTATTTCATTTTTTCTAACAAATGTTTTTTAATGCCTTCACTTACATTCCAGGCATGGGAGACAAGTCTTCATCTGTATTGGATTCGTACAGGTCAGTAAAAATTTCAGAGGAATTTTCAGCACTGGATTTGCCACAGTAATTGACATTCATCAATTATTCCTAGTTTTCAGAATGAGCAGAATGAGTTAAACTTTTGACTCACATAATAGATGATTGGACTTGCACCCAAATTAAGATTTACTGAAATAGAAGTTGGGTGATGGACTAGACAACACACGAAAGGTATTATTCAGCATTGTTATAGACTTGCTTTGTTGGAAAAGTTTTATTTCATGATTTCCATATCCCTTCGATATAGCCTTAATGTTGAGGATGTTGACTGACCTGGTGAAGGCTGCATTATGTCAGGGACTTGCACTATTTGTAGTCTGTAGAACAGGCAGGTGTTGCTCCATTTCTACCCAATTTCCTTGTAGCAATTATTCGTTTATGATATGTTTTAGCATTTGTAATAAGCCAATGATTGAGATTCATCCTTATGATTTTCAACTTTTGTTTATTTGTATTTCATTCACTGGAGAAACAAATATGCAGAGAGATAAAGAGGATTTCTATCCTTTGTCTCATTCCAAAAATGACTCACCTGCTGGTTCTAGCCCTGACGAAGGCCAGGAAATGCAGAGCTGAATCCAACTCTCTCACATAATTATAAGTGATACTTGCAGGATCTGCAGTAGCAGGAAGCTGAACTCCTGAGCAGAGCTGGGACAGCAATCCAGAAGCTCTGACCTCGGCTGCAGGGTCAACCACTTCACCAAATGTCTACCATGCTTATAATTTTACTAGCAAAATTTCGGCTTGGTTTCTCAGAAAATTTCATTGTGTCTGACGATAAAACACTTAGTTTCTTAGGTTGTAACTGTGACTCATTCAAGTCGAACTCCTTATTTGAAAGTTTGCGTTCTCTGATCACAAACTTTGTTAATACAATCCTGTTTTCTGTTAAAAAGCATCTGTCTGCCTATTGGAATGTCTAAATACCCCCTTAATCTTATATTCATGTTGCTATGGACACATCTTTAATTTCTGCTGTATTCATTAAAGACTCTTTTTAATCTGTCTTGCACATCTGGAAATGATTTCTGAAAAAAAATAGAACTAGAGCAACTAGTGTTGCTTTCATAATCTGTGCCAGAGTTCCTGCAAACTTCTCTGGTGCCTCAGTTATTTGACATGAATATTGCAAAGTCGTCCACTGTTACAAATCCGGTTATGCCCGATTCTCCTGTGCCTGATTGCATTCTCTGTGTATCTTCTTCCCCATTTGTGAGTCATCGGTTTACATCAAGTATGCTACTTGACCCCATAATGCACTTTCTTTGAAACTGTAAAGTAGATCATAAGTTGTGGGCAACACCCACGTCACCATGTACCCCGAGTCAAGTGGAAGGATGAGGCTTAAAAAGAAGACAACATGCCACGGGGTCATTCTTGTAAAGAGAATGCCATTTATTTGAACTTAGCCTGCCTTTTTATAGTCTCCCTAGTTCCTCCCAGTATTTTTCCAATGCTCAAGCAACTCCTAAGATCCCCCAGGTGCATCTTGATAAATGGGAAGCAGGGAAGCAGGAACTTGTGGTTAAGTCAAGGGTTAACTGTATCAGGCCAAGATTGCGCATCCCGTTACTCCTTGAGAAATAAGCTAAGCTGTGGAGTTAACCCTTGGAGACTGGGCCCTGCAATAAATATTACTTCCCCAGTTGTGTATAACTTACTTGTAATCATGAGGTTGATATTAAAGCTCATTTAGTTTTTATTTAATTTTATTACAAATAGAATTTTTATCCTTTTGCATTAGAATAGCCAATCAATAAATTAATACTCAATAAATAGACACACTAATACATCTGTTTAACCATCAACCGTTGTTTAGTTCTGAAGACCCTTCCCAGTGTCTGTGAGCACCTACATTCAGCTCCACCTGCACATATTCTTCCACTACATCGCAAAACACTTAGTGCAACCTCAACGATGATCTATCATGTTAAGTTGACAAGATATTTACAGATACATGGCCTAGTTTAGGAATGAAGCTTGCACTGAGTAAAAGTGTGGCTGTGCAAATTCATCCTTCTGTTAGGGCTGAAGTTTCTATGTGGACATTCATCGGCTATGGAGACATTTACTTGTGGAAATATTCAGACTTCACCTGGGACACAAGAATGTCTTTGGTAAGCTGTATGGAGTCACAGATCTATGTGTCTTTCTTGTTTCTTTTGCTTTGATTGCTAATGTAGAGACAATCCTGTGGCAGTCAGTACAGTTTTACCAGAGGCACAGAATGAGTGAATGGATTTTTAAAAGCTGGCAGAGACAACCTCTGTGGAATAGACACCAGCACAGCCTGGAACCACTGAGCCCAAGCAAATGTGTTCAGGATAAAGTCTTTCCACGATTCCCTCTAACTGATGTTGCTGAAATGAAGGACTATTTCCAAATTATACTTTTTTTTCATCAAAACTTACTAGTTTGCAATATATTTGTGTCCCTGCCCACTCCACTTCAAAGGAGAGACTAACTAGTATAAACCGTTTTTGTGATGTCATGATAGATAGCAAAATGTAGCATAGACACCACAACTAAATACACTAAGTTTTTAAGAATCTACACTTCTGTCCTCTGCTGTCTCTAGTTGTTATCTGTCGGGCATGGTTTTTGGCATTTATATTAAACCTTGTCTACTTCCAATGTGCAATAGATGTAGGTGAGCACGGGCCTCCCTTTCTGAATTATGTCCGTTTTAACAACTGTTTGGTTGAAAATAAAATGTCCTTCATGTCTCTTCAAGTATATACTTGTATCAAGAAGCAGGAAATATTGCTAACATTTGTTATCCTCGGAAATTGTATCATGTTAATTTCAAGGCAGCTATAAACCTGAATTTCATAGGGCAATATCCAATGTGGTGAGATACCCATGCCAATTTCAGACACTGAGAATTGTATGTTTTGCTTTAGGGGGCTCCCCATTTCAGAGGGGACGCTTTCATGGACTAGCTGTTGAAGTGACCAACTGGCTCAGAAATTAAAAATTCAGCCACAGCAAATTTTTCATAGAATGACAGTGCTCGGAAGCACTGCAACCCTTTGCTAAATATTATTTTTTAAAGTTTGTGTGTGTAACTAGAGATGACATTTAGTTTTTATAGCTCCCAGTGTATGCAACAAAGAATAATATGCAAATTACGAACCTATTTGTTAGAAAACTTTGATACTAAACAACATTTGTCGATTGTATATTATTTGGTCAAATTAAGAGAGACGATACAGAATTGAGTAACGGCACAGGTAGGATTTAGCAAGACAGCCATGGTCCTACTCTAAGCTGCTCTGCCATTGTGCCTTGCTGCTTCATGAAGCCATGCACACGCACCGTGGAGCACTTGGGAGGCAGGTGGTGATGACATAGACTCAAAGTGCTTGGAGCCCTTAAAGTGACACTGTTCATTATCATCAACATCGCCATCTTTAGAAGGAGCAGTGTTACCACGGAGCTCTTCCTTTGTGTATTCTGTGTCTGCGTATTTCTACATTTTCCTGCATATATGTAAGTTTAACAACACATTTTGATATGCTAGTACATAATAAAATTGTACCAAGAATTAAGTAAATTAATCTGTCCATCATTTCAGAATTTGTGTATATGAGGAAAGAGTGCATGAAATTAACTCTCACATATTTTAGTTGTGCTATGCCACGGCATATGACAATTAACCAGGTAGGTATTTATCATTCAAATAATATCTGCCATACTCAATAATACTGGTTTTGAATTATGATATCATTCCAAATGGAATCCAAATGGATTAAATCCAAATGGATACTGTTTTATTTAAATATGTCTTTTACCTACTTGTTAGAAATGGCATTTTAAGCATGACTAAAAGTTTCCCAGGGCAGATTTTAGATCAAGACATATTCCACTAAAAAGTGAGAAAGGTAGTTTTTTGCAGAAAAGTTAAACAGAGTACTTGAAAATCTGACAAAATTATAGTGGCATTTGCTTATGGGTCACAGTCCCTTCCCCTCTTTCCTCTGATTTTACACTCCTCTCCATCATGTCCAATACAATCTTACTGAATAGTTCCTATATTGTAGATTGTCCTGTATTGTACTATGACAATAATAGTATATTGTCTTTCAAAGACAAATGTGGGTTGAATACAAACAATGTGTGTGTTATTTGGGATAGTCAGAATGAACTCATGGATGTAACATTTAAGCAGAAAACAGAACAGAATAAAAAGAGAGAGAGTGAAATGGAGAAACAGAAAGACTAGAGGGAGGGACATGTTGAATGAATGTGTTAGGCAGAGGAGCCAGGGTATCAACCATGTCCTCAAAATGTGCTCCTTCCCCCAGCGGTAGAGCTGCTGTCACAGGCCAAGTTCTTAGAAAACGTGAGGCCTCTGTTTATAGTAGTCCAGTTTAATTGAGGTAGTCAGAATTCTTCTCTGGGGTTTTAAGCGTCTTTCTCCGAGGTAAAGATACTCTGTTTGCAGGTAGGGAATGCAGGAGATAGTTGTATGGAATTACATATCCAGAGAGTTGTGATCATTGGTCCATCATGGAGAAAGTCAATATACAGAGGGAAGTGAATGAAACGCAAAACAAGTCCAGGCAGGAGAACAGAAGCTTCAAGCGAGAGAAGGCTTCCCATTTGATTAACGGTTTTCTCATGGTTCATATGCCACCTTTTGCAGCCATTGGGTTTACTCTAAGCATCACTGAATGCATGAAGTCCAGACATTTGGAAGCAGCCATTCGAGCACACCTGGTGAGATTGGCAGGGTATGAAAACAATCAAGGCTTCCTTCTACCTTGGTGAGTCTGAAGGCAGCTGAGAGATGCGCATGTCTTCAAAATGTCAAGATGAAAATATGAGTTATGTTAACTGAAGATACAAACCTCGGCCCCCGGATGGGATGTGCATGGACTTCTGTGATTTCGAGAACTCATTCCTATTTGCTCCCAGGCAGAGCTGAGACAGCTCCAAGTTTCCCAGCAGGTCCTCTGAGGCAAGGTGCAGAGTAGGGAACCGGTGAGCTCTGCAGACTGACTGGTTCACTCTGAAGAGAGCGGAGAAGGAAACTGCCTCCTCCATTGTGCATCAGAGAGCAAACCATTCCTAGAACAGCACAACTATTACTACAATTGAGTCCTCACATCACGTGTCTCAGTGACTCCTTAAAAGAAAGATATCTCCTTGGAACTGAAAGCACACTGTGTAGTGGGAGACTTTGGAATTAAACAAAATCTCATTTCTTTGCCTCTCAGACAAGCTATTTCAATTTCTGAGTATAATTACATGAAGAGTCAAGATGGCGAATGATACAATACAAATGCATACGATCCTTCTCAAATTGGAAGTAAAATATTTTGTCTAATGTTATATTTTGTGTGAAATTTATTTTTTAATTTAATAATAACTATCAAAATTGTTCTTAACAAGTAAGACACATATCTATGGGATGGCCATTACATTTTGTTTAATTATGGTCATTTCAGACTCTTAAATCTTTGTATTTTCTGTTAAGTGAAATTCCATACAGCATTCTGGGCCCCCATGAAACCCCAAGTTAGCAGAAAGCTGCCTTGCTGGCACTCCTGGTACCTGGGATGGACCCTTTGGAGTTGGGAGCTCTATCACTCCTTGAATCTCAGATTTTTGCTTAGGTTAAGGACCACACACTTGGGTTCATGTGCTTTGGGTAAGCTTTCCATGTCCAGGGAACGGCCACCAAACAAACATGACCCGGCTGCTACTTTTGTTCAGGAAACCGTCAGAACTCCACCTCCTGAGAACGGTGAGTGTCCTCCCTCTGTGGATTGCTCAGCCACTCATGCCTGGAGTCTGACATGTTCTGTGAAGACTCAGAGAAAATTGAAATGTAAGAGTCAAATTGACAGCTGTCCATGGAGCACTTTGCTTTGGAACTCCAGCAAAAATATTTGTACTACAGGTTATCCGTGAGCTTGAATAAATTCCTGAAAGAGGATGGACACTAGGTTTAAAAATAAAAATCAAAGCGTAATATTAATGTGCTCGTATGGATACATACTGGTGAGTCACTGAAAGGCAGAGAGACAAAGCCAGAGCTTGGGGAGTCCATGGGCGGCGTCCATACACTCACTGTTCACCCCCAAATGCCTCAAGCAATCCGGCTGGGCCAGGCTAAAGCCAGGAGCTAGGAACTCAACTGGGTATCCCACAGTGGTGGCTACTGCTAACATCATCATCATCGTCTTCCTCCCCCGGAGTTCATTAGCAGGGTGATGGGTGGGAAGCGAAGGTGAGATTCGAACCCAGGAGCTCCATCATGGAACAGGAACATCTCCAGCGTGGCTGAGTGTGCTGTGCCGCGATACCTGCACCTCCCAGGCTGCATGTTTCCTTGTGGATTTAAAAACACAATGCTTCCATAAACTATGACTTCTACGGAAGATTAAAGTCTGTACTCTTTGTTATCTTTTATGTCTCTTTGAAAGTCTTCGGGTAGAAAATTATATTTCACGATTTTTTTAAAGAAAATTATATTTTGCTTTTTACATTTTGGATTTTACAGTATATAGTAAGAAAATACATACTTAGAAACATCATACAATTCTAAAAATGAAGAATGACAAATGTAATACATTTAGCTCACTGCAATATGGAAACTATTATTAGTAAGCAGGCATACAATTCATAAGCTAATATCTAACTTTTAAATTATTTTAAAGCCAATGATTTTTCTTTCTTTGAAAGGCGATGCTGAATGCTGTTGCGGCAAGAAAAGAAACATTAATCTTTTTGAAAATATATTTTAATCCTTACTTTTGTGAACTATTCTGAGAGACCAGGAGCCTAAGAGAAAAAACAAAGCAACAGCAAAAAATTCTAGTATCGTGTGAAGAAGGAGGTTGTAAGTGTTTGCAAACTGCTTCCTTCAGGCCTGAGAGACTCTGGGCACAGCTGGACGTCAACATGTGGATGACACAGGACAGCCAACGCAGAGGCCATGCTACCCAAAGTCCACTGGACCTGGACAGCGGCCAGCAGAGGTGGGCTGGCCAGTCTGTCACCTGATTTATACCAGGAACAAAATAAACACTACCCCACATGAAAAAAAATCTAAATTCCATTGTAAGAGCAAGATAAAATCAAGTTAGATCTCCATAACAAGGGAACAGTCGATCATAATCTGTGAGAATTAGGGTTTCCTCCAGGCATTAAGCCCTGGATTCCCAGAGTCAATTGAAATGTAAATCAGCTTGCCATCATTTTCGATCTAATATATCTTCATTAGCATAAAAGCATAGCTAGCCAACACAGAGTCCATCTCAATCATAATCCAGAATAGTGGTGTTAATTCACAAATGACTTCTAAATTTTCATCTGTCAAGAAAATTGAGACTATGACAGCTCCAACTTTTTGTGTGGGAGGCCAGATGTCGTGGGAAGAGGCTGGGGCCCACAGGACTGCATGAGCTCTGCGCGAGACTTCTTACTCAGCAGATACATAGATACATGCCTTTTAAGTTTTCTTAGTTTGTGAGGTAGAGAGAAGCTGGAACATTCACACCAAAACTTGTTAACTACTGAAATGCCCATAGTGGCTAGGGTTGTCCATAGCGGAAGGCGGTTGCTGGCAGTTCAACCCAGGTTTCGGTGCGGGAGGCAGGAATCAATGTCTTGAGTCTTCCACTGCCTCCCAGTGTCCAGCCAAGCCAGGGATGAAGCCCAGTTACTTCAATGTGGGATGTGGGCTTCTATGCCCTGGGTGGAATGCCCTTTCCGGGAGAATTTTGCATGTAAAGGTGTTCTATGTTTATTTATTCCTCTTTCCCCAACCCTAAAAAGAGGGTATCCAATTGGACCATCACACTTCCTCTTCCATTTTTTTTTTTTTTTTTGGCTTATGTTAGGCCCTTGTTTTCACCATTCCACAGAGAGAAGTCCTGCCTGATTGGCTAATGGCCTCCACAGTGCTCAACCTAGTGCCTGAGCCTCCAACAGCTATCTCTGTAAACAACACTTTACACGGTGTAACTCACCCAATTTGATTTTGTGGGGCCTTACCATCTTTTAGTGGAAATTTTTCTCATTCTTCTTCTAAAATTATCCCCTATCCTACATTAAAAAAAAAAATCCAAAGTTAGGGTCCAACTGAATGTAAAGTTTCTGGTTGCTGTACATCAAGAAAATACAATGGCTCTAGGTTTCATACTGCAGTTTGCCACTCACAGCTGCCAGAGCGGAATGTGTGTCTGTTACTTAGAACCCTATTTCCACAGGGCAAGGTAGTGAGGGCTGCCTGCCATCTAGGTGCCCGCTGGCATCTTTTGTTGGAAACAAGCACTGTTATTACACAGCCCAGATCTTATTTCAGAGACTGCTGGCAACTTTGTCCGGATCCCCTCGGACATGTTACATTTCTGCCTGGGGATGTAGGTATGCGTGCACCGATGAGAGCTACGCTGTGTTTATTATGCCAGAGACAGACATTTAAAAGTAACGTGAGGAACCATTGAGGAGGAGATGGCTTTGTCTTCCCTGAATACTTCCTTAAAGAAACATCTTGAAAGTATCATTTGGAGCAAATGGGCTATCAATGCCTAGAAGAGAAGACACAGGAGAGATCAAACAAAAATGCTTCCAGCTCATGAACTTCTTTCCTTCTGCAGTGATGGAGCCGACTGATGCTGCTTTGCCATGGACATTAATACTGCTCACCTAGTAGGCTATGTCCATAATATCCTCCCCGACTTCCTGTCCTTACCATATTTCCTTTTTAAATATTTACAGAGAACTGCAGCACACAGTGCATATTCAAACACCCGAAACTCCTTGGTATTTACTAGGTGATATTTGAATAATGCAACATTTGTTTCAATCTGCTAGGTTAATATTATTACACAGAATAATCTGCAGAAAATTTTAACTTTGATGCATTTTCTCCTTTCAAAGGACATTACTTCTGGGAGCACCATTTGATAGGGTTATCAACAGTTTATATCTACATTTAAATGTCTCAAAAATCACCTTCTGGTAGGATTAGCATGTTGCATAGAAAGGATCTGTTTCTATTTCCAGCAGATGGAGGGGGAGGTCTCAAAACATTGAAGAATCACATTTCTGTAAGTTTCTTGGAGGGGAATTTCAGCACTGAAGTACAGGGAGTGGAAATCATACTGACTGAATCATGTTGAGTCTCCAAAAGCCAGCAGAGAGAGAGTGTCCAAGAGCAAACAGCCTGCTGCCACGCTCTGGTGATGCATCTTCTGGAAAATACATGGGATACCGGAACTTCAGGGGGGAAAGGGAGGATGTGATGGCTTCTGCGAACAGCAGGGGGCTGGGAAGGCCAGTAGAGACAAAGGAGCCAAGCATGCCTCTAGCTGCACTGCTTACAGCTTCTCTGGCTCCCTGGCTGCTAGGTGCCCCACTTTCTTGCCAGGAAGTGTTTAGAGGGAAGCTCTTTGACCCTGAACCCTGCTACGCAGGCAGTGCTAACCACAGGATTCCCAGGTCCTCAGTCACTGGAGTTCAGGGTGCAATCCCCAGAGCTGCTCTTGACTGCTCCATGAGGCTGGGAAGTTCCTTTTGGCTTTTTGGAGGGGAATCTCCAGAAGCAACCCATGGGCGATTTCAGAGCATCTCATCCAAGGGAACTTCTGGAGGTCTTGTCCCAGGATGCTGTCAGGACAAGGTGACAAGCCCAGGGGTGACCCTCATTTGTCATGTATGAATGGGGGCAGGCGGGCTCCAGGTCTGTAACCCTGTGAGCGTGGCTGTGTTTGCTCTTGTCCTTGGGAACCACTCACTCTCACCTGTGGGGCCTGGATGGCCCCTTGTGCATTCATTCCTCCACGTCAGCCAGTGGAATTTAAGGAAGAGCCTGTCTGGATTCCAGAGCTCCAGAGCCAAGCCTGAGCATCAGCTGTTTGAGACCTGTGGAAGAGAGCCAAGTTCTCCATTGTATCTCCCAGAACTTGGGCTTGAGCCATAAGGCCCAACAGTAATCAGTTCCAACTAGCAGGAACCGGGGAAGGTCCTGTTTACAACACATCAGTGCAACAAGCGCAGGCATCACCCCGGCTTGCTCGGTGGGCGAAGAAGCCCCTCTCTGTGGGCCCTTTAGCAACAAAATGTGGTCAGGCCATCATCACAAACAGTAAGGTGCTTGATCTTCGGCTCTCTGAAAACGCACACCTTTGGAAGATCATATCCCTTTCAAAGGCGCACTACTGTCCCCCCTATGTGTTGCAGATAAGACAGCTTTGGCACTTGTAGGAGTTGCTGACCATGAATATTGCTGAAGAAAGCACTCAGAGGAGTTATCTGGAAATGAATTTTTGACTGCAGGAAATTTGTGAAATACTTGAAGAACAATTCAAAATAATGACCCTAAGGAAACTGAGATTCAAGATAATACAGATGAAAAGTGTAAATGAGAAAAATAGCAGATGACATGAATGAGGATGTAATAAGTCATTAAAAAGAACCAAACAGGAGTTTTGGAGCTAAAAATCTCAATTGCAGAGATAAAAAATACAATGCAAGGAGATATAGGAAACTAAACAGATCCACCACAAGCAATGAGATTGAAGTGGTAATTAAAACTCTTCCAGCAAAGAAAATTCCAGGTGTCTGCCATGTGACATGTCAAATAAAGCCACTGGCTGCCACGCCGGTGTCCCCAATGGGCAGTGACTCCTTTCCGATCCACCTCCATGCTAATGGCCTGTGAATGCAGAGGAGGGTGGCTCCCATGCCTGGGCTCCTGCCACCCTCAAGGGAGGCCCAGACACATGCCTGGCTCCAGGCTTCAGCATGTCCCAGCCGTGGCTACCGTGGTCTTTTTGGAGAATGAACCAGCAACGGTTACTCCTCCTCTCCCGCCATCCCTCCTTTTCTCACTGAACCCCTCCTCCTCCATTTCTCCTCCTCTCCCTCTCTCTTTCATTTAAAAATGAAAATTTCAGAGCCATTGGACTTTTCTTTTGAAATCTACAAAATACTTCAGAGAAAAACTCCAATACTGAAGGACAGTGTGTTGAGTGAAATCAGTCAGACAGAGAAAGATAAATTTCATGTTTTTCCTTATATGTTGGGGGCTAGAATTAAATAATAATAATAATAATAATGCAATCTGAACACAGAATATTGATTAATAGAGGCTGATAAGGATGAGAGAGAGATATAATGAGTTTGGATAAAAATTAGGAGAAACTGGATGTGGTTCATTTCTTCTTTTTAATATGTCATTTTCAAAAAGATTTATTTGCACTGCAAAGTCAGATATACAGAGAGGAGAGAGACTTCCATCCGATGACTCACTCCCCAAGTGATCGCAATAGCTGGAGCTGAGCTGATCCTAAGCCAGGTGCCAGGAGCCTCTTCCAGGTCTCCTATGCAAGTTCAGGTTCATTCTTGATTGCTTTCCCAGGCCACCAGCAGGGAAACAGATTGGAATTGGATCACCTGGGATATGAAGTGGCACTCATATAGAATCCCTGCAGATGCAAGGTGAGGATTTAGCCACTAGGCTATTGTGCCATGCCCCCTACATAGCTTTTTTTTTTCTCACAATACATGTTTTTATAACACTAGGAGGCCCATCCAATCTTAAGTCGGGCAAATGACAACAGACACACGCCCAGGATGAAAGGAAACACAGATGGGAAGGGGTATGAAGTTCCATTCAGACCAAATATGTCAGAAATCAGAGAATGCAGAGACAATGTTTGACGTTTTCCTATGTCTTTAGATAAAAACACTAAACAAGCAAGGGGTAGGCACAAATTCTGCCATGTGCTGAAGGATGCTGATGACGTACACAGTGAAGAACACAGAACTCTCCCCCGGACTGGGAGTGAAATCATGGTGTTTGATTTTAGCATCTAGCCAATATTGTCACCAGAACCTTGATCATAGTAATAACGCAATGAAGGGAATTAAGAGAAATGACGTAAGTAATCTTAAGGAATTTACCAAAACATGTGAATTTGGCAAGGTTGTGGGAGACAAGCTCAATATATAAAATGAGGTTTTTAAAAATGTTATGTAAGGATCAAATATGCATAAAATATGACATTAGGCACTGTTTTCACTAGCATCAAAAACAGTATTTTTAGGAAAAAATGTCACAATTGTGAAAAACTTCCTCACTTAATGGTATGGATCTGAACTGAGAGAAATTAAAGCCTAAATGTGCTATATAAATCAACTGCAGGACTCAGTGCTTTTAAAACATTCATTTTCTGAAAATTGATCTATCAATTCAATATTAATCAAAATTCATTTTCATGTGCATTGTTAACTAAGTGATTCTAAAATGTATTTGGAAATTCAACATATCATAGCAAAACATTTTTAAAGGAAAAAAAGAGGGGCCCTGCACAATAGCCTAGTGGCTAAATCCTCAGCTTGCATATGCTGGGGTCCCCTATGGTTCTGGTTCATGTCCTGGCTGCCTCATTTCACATGCAGCTCCCTGCTTATGGCCTGGGAAAGCAGTCGAGGTTGACCCAAAGCATCGGCACCCTGCACCCATGTGGGAGAACCAGAAGAGGCTTCTGGCTCCTGGCTTCAGATTGGCTCATCTCCGGCCATTGGGGTCACTTGGGAAGTGAAACAGCAGACGGAAGATCTTTTTTGTGTGTGTGTCTGCCTTTCCAAAAACATATATTTAAAAAAATGCAAAAGAGATTTGGGAATAGTTTATATTATATCATGTTATGATAGTTTGAATTTTTGATATCTAATTACTATTAAATTTCAAAAGTATGTCATATTTTCCTTATCTATTCTCTTGTTTACTTAATCTTAATTTATTTACAGCATGATATTCTCCTTTAATTTTATTTTAAAAATAAATTTATTTTATTTTCCATGGTATTCATGCAGTTGAGCAGAATGGATGCTCACGTGGCCCACTGCTTAGGGTGGGGAGGGCTGAGTCAGGGGGAAGTGGGTGAGACAATGCTTCCCAATGTCTTTGTTCTTCCTGTGTTTGGGTTCAGGGAGGAGAGACGGGAGGGGGCTGCTCCCAGCAACCCAACCGTCAGTGGGGGAAGGCCATCTTACGTCATTCCAGGTCTCCGACGTGGAGCATGTTCTGAGAAAACTGCTTATGTGGTTTCCGTAGTTCTAGAATGTCGATATCATTGCTCCAAGGTTGAGGAAATCCTTCCAAGGTCCATTGGCTGACAAGGTCCACCCTAGTTCTCCATTTGTCCAGATACTTGCTGTCAGTCTTGCCCGGGAGAGTCATCCAGCTTGTTGCTCTGTGGCCTCAATGATCTGCCATGTCCCCCATGCACATCTGGGCATGCTGTCCACTACACAGGCTCCAGCAGGAGGAAGCCACGTTCTGTCACATGCTCTCCACTGTTGATCACAGGTCCTATGGTTTTCCCTGTGTGGTTGCTATGGATATTATTTTGCATATGCTTTCATGAACTCATTTTTTCTTTTGACAACATCTAGGTGAAAATTGCTATGTTATGGAATATATAGGGCACATTTTTCAGTAAAGTTCAAAACTGTTTTTCAAAAATCATGCAACAATTTTCTACTACCAGCAGCAATGTGTGGTCAGTTGCTCCAATTTCTTGAGGTATTGTGTTGTCACTTACAGTTGAAATATTTTTCATCCATTTGAAATTTTTTAAGATAAGTGTCCATTGAAGATATTTTCCATTTTTGCTTTTTTTCTTTAAATTGTTGACATTTCTAGCTTCTTCCCACATCCAGATCTATGCAGCTACATTTTTTTCTCAGTGATTTTGATTGCTTTTTTTCTTTATAATAATTTGTTGGCCAGGATGTGTAATTGTTTTAAATTTTGGAAGTTAAATTTATTTTTTGTAGCTAACCCATTTGTGTTATGCATAAGTAACTTTTGCTGTCCAAACCATTTAAAATTAAACATTCTCAACTTACCCTCTGCGATATCATTCACAAATATTTGATTAAAATATATGATTGCTATGCTTAAATGTTGAGTATTAAATGATAATAGAAATATTTATGTTTTTATGTTAAAATACTTCTTTCAAGCAACAAAATAGTACCAGAAAAATCAAAAGCAAAGAAGAATTCCTGTATGAATATTTATGTGATAATCCTCAGCAAAATACAAACTGAATTCAGCTGCATATCAAAGAATTACACACCATGATCAAGTGGAATTTATTCCTGGAATACAAAATATGAAAGCCAATCAATAATACGCTGCATTAGCAAAAGTGGAAAACAACATTGTCCTATGAAATGTCACAGTGAAGCATTTGAGAAAATTCAACACAGAAGCTACTTCAATATAATAAAGGCCCTTTATGAAAAATACACAGGTCAATATATTCAGCCATGCAAGACTGAAAGCTTCTACCCCAAAGTTAGGAACAAAACAAAGTTGCCTGCTCTTACTACTTTTATTCAAAACATTATTGAACACCTTAGCAAAGAAATTAGAAAAGGAAAGGAAGAAAAATGTACACAGCCATAAAGGAAGAAGAAAAATCATCTCCATTTACAAATGATATGATTCTACACACAGGAAAATTAAATATTCAACAAAAATAAATATCAAAACTGATAAGCGAATTTGACAAAGCAAAATGCAAACAAGTGCTAATTTACAGAGACAATGGAAATATTCTTAAAAAATAAAGAGGAAGCAATTCAATCTACAAAAAATTCCAAGAAGACAAAACAATTTTTGTTCAACCTAGCTAAGGAAGTAGAAATCTTTTTTTTTTTTTTAAATTGGAAAGGCAGATGTACAGAGAGTAGCAGATACAGAAAGAAAGATCTTCCGTCTGCTGTTTCACTCCCCAAGTGACCCCAATTGCCAGAAATGAGCCAATCTGAACACAAAAAGAAAAATGCTATATAGTTCATATGGAAATCCTAGGCTAATCGATGCCCAGTTCAAAGAGATAGAAAAATTATTCATATGGTTTCCAGGATTAGAGTTGGGTGTACTTTCTTAACAGGTGTAAAGGTTTCAGTGGTAAATGATGAAAAACTTGTGTGGGCGATAGTGGTGGTGGTGTACAATGGAACAAACTGAGCACACTTAATGCTACATTCGGTGATACGAGTGCTGAAACTGATCCACACTATGTGATGCCTGGTTTTTAGTCAATTGATGTGGTCAGAGATTATAGATCATTTACGAGTATGTATGAATCTGTTACTCATCGCCTATTTTTATATTCTACATCTCTATTTGTCTGTAGACTACTTATATTATAACTTTACAATGACATTTGAAGTTTGCTATTATACGTCCACCGATGTATGTTACTTTATTCAAGGCCTTTGCTTTTCTAAATGCATGTTAGAATTCACCCAATGCTTCAAAAATACTGAGGCCAATAATGTGCCGCTCTGGGTTAAGCCATCCTTGTTGTGCTTTTGTTACATATTGGAGTGCCAGTGGAGTCTGGATACCTCTGCTGCTAATACCGCCTCCTGCTTCCTGTTCCCACACTTGGGAAGGCATGGCCCCTGCTTGGATGTCCACTCGTTGGGAGGAAATTTGGGGAGTGAACAAGTGGATTGAATGTCTCTCTTCTGCCTCTCCGTTTGCCATTCTGCCTTTCAATTTAATTTAATCAATCAATTGATTGATCTTTTAAAATCCATTTATAAGCCTGTAACCTTTCAATTAATGACATACTTATAAATGAATATACAAAATTGGCTTTGGATATTTTGACCCCTAATTGAACTCAATTGTTCTACTCATCCTTGATTTAACAGCAAAAGCAGCTCTAATAGCCACGGTTCTTTGTTAGTGGACATATTTTTCTCCTTTATGTATGAATATCTATTGCGCATGTATTTCAGAGTAACTCTTCTTTTCAGGATTGTTTACTTTGCTATTACCTGCCATAGTTCCTTTACTTAGAAAAGGATTTTCATTAAAAAAAAAGAATATGAAGAAAAGATATTCCTCGAATATTTATGACTTAATGTTTTAGTTTAGAAAAATGTTCTGAGTCAATGTGAGTGCTGAAACAAGTTTGTCTCACTTCCCCAAGAAAAGGTTTGCATTGTGTTTGATGTAACCCACTTTTAGTGTCTACTAGGTGACTGAGTGGCAATGGAATACAGTACAGGGTCAGAAGCTCATTTCTTGTTTAGAATAAAGTAAATATAAATAGAATTTTCAAAGCAGCAGAAAGCCTTGTCAGCATAGATGAGCTCATTGTGTGTGGGCTTGCCCGTCTGTCAGATGTGTGATGTCACCTGTGCGCCTGCTATGACGCTCACAGAAACCTCAGTGCTTGCACACCTCTGAGGTGGGGGTGGGCATAGGTAATGGTGCCATAGAAAGCCCCTCCTCTTTCTGCTGCACTGCACAGCATGAAAGCGTCATCTTTTATAAAGAATGCTACAGACTAAAAGTAAGAATCCACCATCAATTTGTCAAAACCTGAGTTTTCACTGTTTGCAAACTATTAAAATTTATAATTGTCAGCCTCATAAAGAGCGAGTACTAAAATGAATTGGGAGAAATATTCTCTTTATTAATGATCCACATAAGTAAAGCAAGATAGCATTTAAATAACCCTACTCTTCTTAGAGAACTGAATTTCATAGAGTTCTTAATTTGCTACTGTTTACTAACAGTAAGTTAAGAATGAAACACATGCATACACACACTCGAGAATTTTTTATAATCAGGCATACACATATATGTGCATGTTTGTAATATTCATGTGAATTTGTGTGCATGCTTGTCACCTGCCTATATTTTGATTTGCAAAGAAGCTTTTTTCTATTGCTGATACAGCAACTTCATCATAGCAATGTTGATGTGTGTGAGCTTTCAATTACTACTAAACATCTAGCCGTCCCCTCTCGTTTTTCTACCACAATGTAATCGTTTTCTTTCCTGAAAGGCAGTTTTATTTACTATCACTTTTTTTTTAAAGTGACATTTTAAAGTTACTTGCTATTGTTGTCATTCAATGTGTGTGTCGAAGGCGTTAACCCTGTCTACAGCTTGACTGCCTGTCAAGCAAGTTGGCCTTGTCATGTATGTTCAACAAGGGTGTTTATATTTACTACTTTTTAAAAACAATACAATGATTGATATGCTATGATATGATATATCACATGAACAGGATGTTCTGAGAAAACTGACATGGTTCTAATTCTGGAAATGGAACACACTGACATCAAGACTTTGGATATAGACATATTTTTGAATTGCTGATTATTTTGATGAGTGACCAGATATTAAATTGCCATATTTTTAGGATTTCTTACTATATAATAACAAATGTACACTGGCATATTAACATTAATAGGCTTATCTACTATACAGAGATTGATTTTACCATGGATTGTCTAGCAATAATTGATGGAATCAACACAAGCCTTATTTGTGCACGAACTTGACTATATTTTCTTATTAATGAGGTTGAATATTTTTTGCATTTAATAATTGTTTTTATTATTTCTCTCAGTCATGTGTTCATGTGATATTGCAGTGATCCACACTGAGTTTTCAGTGTTTTACAGTTGGCAGTTGGAAACGTCTGTGCAATTCACAAGGTTGCACTTGCTTTGTTTTTCTCTTTGAAATTTTTCTCACGCAAATGTTTTGGCTTTTATTCTTTTGCTGTCGGTTGCCTCTTAAAATGCACGCCATTGCTTTGCACTTAATAATCCATTTACTTTTTTTTACAGCACTGTGGTAACTTCCAGTTCCATCTTACTTGCATTGAAGTCTTTAATCTGCCTCTAATTAATTGTGGTGTATTGCATTTGCTCTGTGTTTCTTTACACTGGTGGTTGTTTCAGGAGTGTGGCTGCACTAGGATAATGGTAGTGATGGTGCCTGATTATTATGTACAAAGAGTAGTGTTTAGTGAATAGCCTGTTCACTTCAATGCGTCCAACAATGTGATAGTAATGTTACTACTACCACTTCCAAATGAGGCACTTGTGTCTGCTGTGTTTGGAAATGCACTGAAAAGTAGGAATGGAATCTCAAAACTGAGTTCTTCCCATTCCCTTCATGGTTTATTGAATAAACTTTCATCAAATATTGAATTCAAATATCCACTCCTTTACTCTAACGTTTTACATGTTTTTTCCTTATGGCTTGCCTTTACCTTGGACTATAACGGATTTGGTTTTTAATATGCCTCAAGCAATACAAGGGCAGACCCTCATTATTTCATTTAATGTTAATATCGTTAAGGAAATCTTCCAAACTAATGCAAATTCAGTGGGGTTCAAAGTTAATGGTAATACACCCTCCAAAAATCATTCCATACTAGTTATTTGAATTCATGACATCGTGGCTTTAATTCACAATGGCCTTTTCAAAAGGGGCATCCCCTTGCACATCCCATCCCCTCTCCACGGCATCCCCTTGCACATCCCATCCCCTCTCCACGGCGTCCCCTTGCACATCCCATCCCCTCTCCACGGCGTCCCCTTGCACATCCCATCCCCTCTCCACGGCGTCCCCTTGCACATCCCATCCCCTCTCCACGGCGTCCCCTTGCACATCCCATCCCCTCTCCACGGTGTTGCTCTGTATTAGTACAATACAACAGCTTGTAAACATAATTAAATGGAGGCTAATCAGTGTTCTCTCACCTTTATCATAGAAAAAATCTGAGATATCAGAGCACACACACAAACACACAGGCATACTCATTAACAACAACCTCAGGATTGTTTTTTAAAGAAGTAGCTCCTCAAAGTATCACTGAAGCCACTGGCATGTGACACGCACATGGGTGGAGCAAAGTGGCAGATCCACTAGCTGTGTGTCAGACACTTGATGCAAGCTGACAGCCAGCAGAGAGTGGGGAAAACCAGCACAAAGATATATTCTGGATTTTTTCAAGCTTTCATAATACTGTCTACATTGCCAGTGCGACAGTTGACATTCATCCTGACTTTAAAATACGTAGATACAGATAGAGATTTAGGTATAGATAGAATGTGTAATCCTACTTGAATTTTCTGATCATTCTTCAGAGTAAAGTCTATGTACTGAAGTGATCACTCTCAGCAACTTGCATCTATTCTGATGAGCTTCACATCAGGGCTGTGCAGCACTGAGAACTGGAGGGTCCGACCCTTCCTCTCAGGGAGTGAGAGCAGGTATCAGGGCGTTTTAAAGGAGCCTGACTGTGACGGGGAAGCTTCTAGTCACGTTATGACGCTGCCACATCCTAGCATAGGGATATAAGCAAAGTACTTTCGTTCTAACGCCTCGGCTTCCTTAGTAAGCTAACCAGTACTTCCAAGCTTGTGTCACGGATGATCGCAAGACTATTAATCCTTTAAGTTAATCTAAATTTGGTCTAGTGTTGTCTATGCACTTTGAGTTTCTGTGTAACACAGTGCATCTTAGTCGGCAAACACACTGAACTTCACTCATAAATGTGAAAAACACACTTTGATAGTGTAGCAGGTAAAACTGCTGCTTGGGCTGCTTACCTGTTTTCCATATTGGACTACCGGTTTCAGTCCCAGACAGCTCCCTACACTAAGGCCAAACAAGACCAATGCCTACACGGAGCAGGTGGGATGATTTCCCGCCCTGTTTCTCATCTCTGGTCACTGCTCACTGAATGGCTTCTGCTGCTGGGTGCAGCCTGATTCATGAATTGTTCTTTGGTCAAACAAACTTTGCTACATTTTGATTTGTCCAACAAGTTCTAGCACCAGCAATGATGATGACAATGAAATAGATGGCACGCTATTTGCATAAGTTATCCCGGCAATGTGTTGATGACCACCACATCTCATCATAAGTGCTGAACATATATTTTTTGTTTAATATCCTCAATAATTCTTTGAGGTGAGTATTAACTTTAATTTTTTTTTTAAATTTGAATGACAAGACAAAGAGAAGAGCGAGAGAATGAGAGAGTGTCAGGGAGAGAGAGAGAGGGAGAGACTACACTGGCTGGTCTCACTCTGCCCCGTCCACAACAGACACTTCTGGGTTAAACTGTAGCCAGGAGTCCGGAACACCCACATGGGTAGCGGTGACAGCCCACTGACCACCACCTACTGCCTCCACAGTGGACATTGTGCATATGCAGTTCATATAGCACGGGAAGCTGGAATTGGCAGAGGAACCGGGAGTCAAACTCAGGCATTGCAACATGGGATGGTGACCTCACAAGCCGTGTCTTACCAGCTACACCAAAGTCCTGGCCCCAGATTCCACTTCTGAGTACACATTCCAAAAGAAGTAGAAGCAGGATCCTGGAGGTAAAGTGTATGTGCCCTGATTATGTGTGTGCATGTTCCCAGTGGGCAAGACAGGGAACAAAGGTCTGTTGGTGGATGAGTAAAGATAATGTGAATGAAATATTATTGTGTATTGAATGTGTAAGGAAATTCTGTCATTTGGGACAGAGTCGTGGCTACTAGGAGTCAGGTGGAGGAGACAGTAGAGACTGGTTGACCAAAAAATGTTTGAGATCTAATTTACAAAACTGTGACTGCAATAAATAAGGCATTACTGTGGTGCAATTTACCGAGAGACTAGCTCTGAAGTATCCTCACCATGAGCAATGAGAACTTTCTGAGGTGTGGGACATGTTAATGGCACTGTAACAATTATATATATATATATAATTATACATATATACAAATATATGTATATATATGATCATCAAGTTGTGCTTTTCAAATATGGCCAGTTTATAGTCTAGATTTTATCTCTATATGGCTTTGAAAAGACAGTTTTGGGCAATTAAGTGTAGCTAGATAGGTATTTTCTTTCTGTTAGATAGATGTGTATTTTCCCTATTTAATCTGTTGTCTGTCATGGAATAGAAGCATACCTTGATAAAATCTGTCATGCTCTGTATCTCTGCGAGCTGAAGGCCCTTGGATTTGGGTTCTGAAGAATTCTACCCGGAGAGATATGATGAACATTCACAGTAACCTTTGTCCAGGAAAGTATGTTAAGTTTCATGATTATGGACCACCTACTACAACAGGCCACAATAATGAAATCAAGCATGTTGATCACTGCACACAAACAAGGATGTCGATTCTCTCTCAAGGCGCTAAGAACTCCACATCCAGAGAGAAGTTCAGCACCCAAGCCATTTTCAGCTACCATTGAAAACAACTGCTCTGGCACCACATACTGCTGCATGGGCGTGTGACACCTATAGCATCGACCCAAACAAGCAGCACAGGTCTTCCAGTGCCAAAACTAGTCCATTTCAATCGTTAACTTCACATACCATCAGCTTAGGTTACAGCTATTCCGAAACCCTGTTTCATCCCTACTCGTCCTAGGCCCACTGAGGCCACACTAATGAAATCAGTCATGTTGATCGCTGCACACGAACAAGGATGTAGTTTCCTACAACAGGAAGCCACATGTGTCTGACTTAGAGTTTGGACTTTTGATGTTTCTGTATGTTAAAGGGGGCTCTTTTAACCAACTTTAGTTTGCTTCCCCTTTTGTTCAGATGCCAAGAGCCTCAGATTTAAACTTTAGCCTGCTTTATCAACCAAAACCTAATTGCAGAACCATAAAATTTATGAACTGATTATTCCTTTCCTCATTAGAAGTTATTCCTTTTAAAGTTTTATGGCTCATTTTATAGTTTTATGGGGTCAAGATACCACGCATGTTCAGACAGAACCAAAATTTTTGTACTATAACCATTGAATTCCAAATCTTCCAAGCAATTTTGGCATGTAACAACCAAGGTTTTTGACTTTGAAATATGCATGAAATGGGTCTTTGAAAATATCTCTTTTTGTGAGCCCACGCCAATAGTTCATCATTGTATTAGATATATTGGTTCACAAACTCATGGCTGTAATTTTTTATGTACTGTTATTCTTACTGTGAGCTACTGAATCATTCAGCCTTGTTGCTAGAGGTATATTTTTGGCACAGTGTGAAAATGTGAATTATTGTGATTCTTCAAATTCAGTTGAGTCAATCATTTGCATAGTTGTTTTTTTCTAGCTCACTTTTTAAAAAAAGATTTATTTATTTTATTGGAAAGGCAGATATACAAAGAGGAGGAGAAACAGAGAGGAAGATCTTCTCTCCAATGGTTCACTCCCCAAGTGGCCACAATGGCTGGAGCTGTGCCGATCTGAAACCAGGAGCCAGGAGCCTCCTCTGGATCTCCCATGTGGGTGCAGGGTCCCAAGACTGCTTTGGGTTGTCCTCAACTGCTTTCTCAGGCCACAAGTAGGGAGCTGGATGGGAAGCAGGGCCTCCAGGATTAGAACTGGCGCCCATATGGAATCCCGGCCTGTGCAAGGTGAGGATCTTAGCTGTTAGGGCATCGTGCTGGGACCCTTTAGATCCAATCTTGGCTTCTATATTTCTACTCCATATTTTCATAACAAACTTTACTTGCTTATCAATAACCATTTATCATAATAATTATGGCGATATTTTTAAAATTCATGAAGAATGGAATTTACAGTCTCGTTTTCTTTTGGTTCAGAACTCTTGAAGTTCATGAGTACAATTGATCCTCAAAAAGCTTGTGACAAGTGTCTGAAAGGATTTGTTTTTTTTGCACAAGATAAACTTGTTGTAATTCCGCTGCTCTGTGAGCTTCTGAAAGTCCCCTTGGATAATACATGTGTCAGTACGTGTGTTCAGTACCCATCTCCAGCTCCTAGCTATTGCACACTCTGAAAGTGGGGGAAGAGAGCTCAAGGCACTTGGCTGTTGCCACTCATGGGAAAAACTGGAGTAAGTTCCACTCCTACTTTTGCCATTGACTCAGCTCTGGCCATCCCACGCATTTGGCAAAAAATACCAGCTGTGAACTCTTGCTATAACTCTCTCTCTCTGTGTGTCTTTAAAATCAGCCTCAAAGAATGGAGACTTCCGAGAAGAGAGGAACGCAGCTCATGCCGACGGCCATATCCGTTCCATGAAAGTTTTCACTTGGTATTAGAATTTCGGCCATGTTTGTCAGTAGGTTCAAGTAGCACGCCTAAAATGAAGGTGAAAGCATGTGAATAGGGAAATATTGGAATCCTTTCTTGTTTACATTGCTGTGCATTTCACAACAGCTCCAAATCCTTTGATCCTGGAAATACTTCTTCACATCTTGAAAACTTAGTCTGAGACGTGTTAAGCAGCTTGCTTAAAACCACCCTAGTTGAGAAGTTGCAGGTTCAGGAAGCAGATCTGTGTGTGTCTAACTTTCACCATGTCACGTTGTTTTCCCAAATTTGTGGCGGAATGGGCGCTGTGAACATATGTTTTGGATTTGACTATTGCTGACGTAGCTCACAAACCAGGAGGTGAACCAAAGGGCTCTCTAGGGAAAGAAGAGGAGCTGTTTGGGGCATGGAGTTTTAGAGAAAGGATAAGATGAGGAGCAGAGCCAGAGCTGTCACGCTGACAAGTGCTCGTGCCCCTAAAACGTAAGCAGGCACGTGCTGAGTGTCAGCTGTCTCATTGACTTTCCTGCCCACTCTACAGAGAGGAAGACAGAGGGGGAGACTCAAAGCAAATAAATGACTAAAATGTAGCATGGTTTGCTCAAGCCTTCACTTTTGACACAAACAAGCTTGTAAGGCTTATAGCCTGAGGCCCCCAGGAGAGGTCTAAGCTCAGCTGAACACCGTAGTGCTGTGGATTCTGGATGCAGCCAGGACCAATGAAGCCTGCGACTCCAGAGATAGTGGTTGTCTCTGTAAATTCAGTATGGAGTTACATATGGCCTGCGGGTGTGACTTAGGTATCTGTGAACTGGAGTTAGAACACTAGCTAAGGAATTCTTACTACTGTCTTTAGAGGAACCACGCAGCAGTAACATTGGCGATGGCCCAAAGCAGTTCTGTGCTGGTCTAGCTGACTGTTGGCTGGGACACTCATGCTAAGCCAGCCCTGGTTTGGCTGCTCTGTCAGCGGGGCAGCCATGCCACACCTGCAGAGGTGAGGCGGAGCAGCTGAGGTGTAAGGCAGCAGGGTCTAGCCGGCTTCTGCCTGTACTTGACCCGACCCTGGCAATTTTATGACTTTGAGGATAGAATCAGCAGTGGAAAGACTCTCTCTCTCGTATTTGTGCCTTATATAGTTACGAATTTTAAAAACAAAAATACATACTCATAAAACTACGAACTCCTGATTCTTGCCCCCTCAATCCTTACTGAGTTCTGGAGACAATCACGAGAGCATGTTTGGTTAATGAAGGAGACATACATTTCTCCCAAGAAGGAAACAGGGAAGAATGAGGCAGTGGACTGAGGGAGTCTTAGACAAATCACGGAGCTTGTGGGGGTACGGGGTGGAGAGTGAGGAAGGCAGATTTGGAAAGCAGAGGTGGCACTTTGGAGATCCATTTATTTCCTTAAGAAAACACTAGGAATATTCTACACTGTTTTTCTGTGTTTCTGAAATCAAATTGAATTCTCAGATGTGAAGGCATGCTGGGATAGGTGTCAAACTGTGTAGAATTCAGCTCAGGGAGTTATGGCTAAGAGTCAATTTACAGCAGAACACATAGAATGAAATTTTTGTGCAAGAACTAATAAAATCGATGCTGGTAAACAACAAAGGAAAAGAAAATAATGCAATATGATTGTGCTTTTGATAGCTGCTTTTTAAAAACATGATGAGAAGGTGAAAGAAAAGGGTAACATAGGTGTAGATTTCTGTAGTGTCTGCGTTTTGTAGTTTCAACGTGAATTGACTTTCTAATCAGGAAAATAAACCTAGAGTAATACAGGTCGGTATTAAACACCTGTGTCTGGTTGTCTACGGGGAACTGGTTGCTCTGTAGAGAGTTCAGAAAGACTGTAGAATTGAGCCTGGGAGAGACGAGGTCTAGTCCATTAGAGTGTCCTGGGCACTGTGTCTAACACAGGTATTATATCATCGGTTTTAACTTCAAACCCAGACCGTCCGGCAGCTGCCTCCTTGTTTCCACCGAACAACATGGCCCGTAGTGATGTGAACACCTGCCCACATCCACACAGCCAGTGAGGGTCAGGGGTGGGATTCGAGCCTGGTATGGATTCTCTCGAGTCTGAGATACATTAACTCACTTGACTATGTCTTGAAGAAATTGATGAGTGTTAAATGGATTGGAGTGGATATAAAATAATAGAATATATGGTAGATCTTTTTGAAGAAGAGAGATCAATGGGAAGAGTAAAATACACATGCACCTTGATTTGCTACGTTCATTTGCAGTGCTATTCATAGAACTTACGCCTGGTTGAAATAATGGCACTTTAAATATATTCCTTTCATTTTTCCTGTTTTGGTACAGGCTGGCTAACAGTTTGGATCTATTTCTGTAATAATTAACTGTACCTGTTTGAAAGCTTCATATGAGAATTTGTTCAAGAGCATGTTAAAATTAATATGACCAAATAGTTTCAAATAATTTTCTTATGCATCCTTTCCTTGTTACGCAGCAGCTTGTCAGCAGTCTGCACGCAATGCTTGCTTCTAAAGTCTAGATGGCAGCAGAGGTATAATGATAAATTCTCTGTTTGGTACAGTGTATTGACAAGTTGCTGATGAAAAAGGCAAACCTTAACATCCTCGAATCCTGATGCAAAAATGACATGAGCTTAACACTGATAATTGATTTATGGGTGTGTTCTTCAGAGCATGTTAACTATTTTCTATCTTTTTAATAAAATTTTGTTTAATTCAAGAAGCTGGCATTGTTATAAATAAGAACGACTGAACATAGGATATTTTTACCGAGCCTTTTTTGCAGTGACTTTCCCCAGTTGTTCCACGCTGGAGGCTCTAAGTTCTTGTACGAGACAGTGAAGGTGAGTTTTATGAGAGCATTTTGAGATCATCTGAATTAAGAAATGCTAACATTAATTCTGCTTCTCTGGTTTCTTAGAGCAACCTGCAATTATGTTCAGGAGATTAAAAGCAGCAGCTCTAGCAGATGCACATCTTTAAAAGGTACTGCAAGAAAGCAACTTACTGATTACTCATGGATTGCGCCATCTATTGAAGGCACTATCAGATTTAATATAAAGAAATAAGAGAGCAAGACTATTCACCACTCTAAAATCCGTATTCCAATCAGGTCATGTTGACTCTTTGATTTGGTTTTCTTAAGAACAGAATGTTTCCTGCAAATTTGCTAACCTCCGGGTTCATTGTCCTCAAAGGGCTAACTGGCTCTCCTGTGGTAAATGAGGATAGCCAATTCATGACCTCAAAGACACAGACCAGATGTGGAGAAGTAGCCCTGTGAAAACACCAGCAGACAGCATCCTCCCAGCCTTTGATCTGAGCACAAGGCAGTGGGGCCAGAGACGCTGAAATCATGGTGTGTGGCTGCTTGGGAGGAGCTGTGGTTTGCAAGGGGACTTGGCTTCCTAAAGACATCTAACCTGAAAGTTCAGGAATATAGTCACCTGGCAGGTAACAGGTCCTTGGCTCGTCTTTTGCTTTCACTGACACTGTGATGAAACCACAGGGTCAAGGCAGCTCCAGTGTGGTGGCAGAATTCACTCTGCCTCAGGGGCTTCCTCTCTGCAGGGCAGGAGAAAGAAGGGGAGTGGATAACGGAGTTGTAAGTTGGTTACAGTCGCTGCAAGAAATACCAGTTGGGTTGTCTGAAGAGTGAAAATTTGCTCTTTCAGGATGTCAAGTTGCTGAGAGGTTTGGATTTCCCGGGGGCCTTTCCCATGTGTCACTGGCTGCCCTCGTTGTATTCATCTTTGGCTATTCCCTCCTCTTCTTGTAATGTGACCGCTCACATGGGATTGTGATTGGTCTGAACGTCTATTTCGATCATACCTAACTCTTTGAAGGATCTGCCTCTTTATGAGGTTTTGGGGAATTAGAGATTCCGCATATGAATTTGGGGTGGCAGCTGAATCATGTGATCATAGCAACTCGAGGGGCAATTTTTGTTGGTTCTGGTTCATTCTGAGGGGGTATGGATGCTCATAGCAACAGTAGGTGATAAACCAAAATTTGAAAATAGTGGCTAATCATCATCGTAAAATCCCTTGAACTTTTAACATTTTAAGTATGCGTATTCTATAGCTTTGACATAGGTTCTGTGTAACAGTGTAAATACACAGATGATCAACATAAACACCTGAAAACCAAATCAATTACTTGGTTTGAACATCAGCTCCATCCGTGGTGACTTGAGGATGCTCCCACCTGCAATGGTGAGCCTTGGCATCTAGCTGATTAGTAAATGATCTTCTAGCTTCGTTCCTTTAACTGCACCCAAGCAAAACTTCTTCCCACACCATTTCTCTCTATTTTCTGAAGTCTATGTGGAACATATAAGCAACACTGAATATACATCTGGTATAGTAAGGCTTAATGTTCTGTCTCATTAATGCTTCAACAGAGGACAAAGCTTTACACTTTCAGTTCCCAAACTCTGTTTCCAGCATACCAATATTCTAAGAGAGGTTAATTTGTATTTCTGTGTTAAAAATAACAGTAGAAAATGACAGATTTTCGTTTACAGATTCTCAAATGTAAAACCTTTCTGCCATTGGGCATAAAGCAAATTCTCACATCTAAGCAAGCAGCAGAGTGGTCAGCAGAGCAGGGGTCTCCTCAACATGACCACATTCTCTTGAGATCCCAGAAACAAAGCCCTTTCAGGCTGGCCAGCGCACAACAGGCCAGGTGAATCAGTCTTTTGTACTCCACTGGAGGGGCAGAAAGCAGGCCCTGACATCCACATCACTCTCCATTCAAAGACTCCCGCAGAACAAACTTCCACATGACAGCAACTTCAGACTTCCACCGCAGTAGCAACCAGATGCTCCTTGTGTGTTTAACAGTAGTACGATCAGAAAAAAAAAAAATCATCCTGGACAGTAATTAATGCCTCACACGCTAGAGTTTCTTATTGTTTTTTGCTCATCACTCAGGCATACTAGAGGGAGCTTAATATTGTCATGTAGCCACTAAATGAAAATTTTAATATAAAAAAAGAGCGTAATTGTGTATAATACACCAAATCACCTCTGAAAAATAAGGATCTCAGGGTTTGTATTGACTGTACTAGTTTACTCATATTTTGCAAATATGGGACCACATATCCAAGGGAGGAGGTATACTAAAGAGAGGGCTGTCTCACTCTATAATTAATTGTGGTCTCTATCATCCAACTCTATTATTGAAGCACTTTTACACATACATGATAATGAACATTGCTTAAACACACACACACACACACACACACACACACACACACACACACACCAAGCCATATATACCATATACCACAGTCATCTACTCCTGTGTATACTCTTGACTCACAGTCCTTGGTTAGAGCTCAGGCTACTTGAAGGAAATATTAGGGGAGTCTGAACCTGGAACCATGCCTTAGGCACAGACTAAACCTAAGTGTTATCTGATTAGAAACCTTTCCATGACAATGTCACAATGTCCTAGTTATCTCCATTAGAGATGAGTTCCTTCAGGTGCCCTCTTAGGCTACCTGACCTGGGAAATGCTCCCTGACACTATCCCCTTAAAGTGACCCGTGCATCTACTTTAAAAAAAAAAAAAAAAGTGTTTGGAGTAGCAGTGAAAGGGAGATAAAGAGGAGAGAGAGGGAGAGCAAGAGCGAGAGAGAGCGAGAGAGAGAGAGAGAGCGAGCGAGCTATCTTACATATCTTACATCTGATTGACACCTAGAATGGCTGCAGCAGCTGAGTGTGGGCCAGGATAAAGTCAGGAGGCAGGGACAGATCTAAGTTTCCCACAGAGACTTCAGGGACCCGAGGACTTGGACCAATATCTGCTGCTCCCAGATGCATCAGCAAGGAGCTGTTTGGAAGCAGAGCAGCTGTCACAAGCTATGGATTAACCCAGAACTCTACAGGGCCTCTCATGAGCATCTCCTGAAACTCTTGACTGCCTCATTTTGATGCACATCCTGACAAACAATGCCAAAGCAGAGCGCTCTCTGAACTACAGCGTCAGCGTTGACAGACGGGGCTCAACCAACACCACCTGGTGCTTTGGATGCCATGGTTAATTTGATCCTTGTGTGTAACTCCTTAATGTTTTGTTAATATTTGTAATTCAATATGCACATACATAGGCTTTTTAATATTTGAGAAAGAAAATTCTTAACATTAAGAATGAGAACATCATATCTATACATGACTGTTTACTAAGAACCCGAAACGAACTAAATTTTTATTAAGTTATATGTATGAATATTGGTCAGTGTGTATTATCTCACTCAGATAAGTGGTCAAAGAAGCCATTTGGCTCAGATGACAGGGAACCGAATAGACCATGAATTCTCCGATATCTTAGCAAGGAAGGGCGCTCTGTTCAGGGGGGCTGGCATTGAGGCTTGTAATGCTGCTGCCCGTAATGTTGGCATTCCATTTGGGCACCAAGTCATGTTTCAGCTGCTCTACTCCTGATCTGCCTCCTTGATTACAAGCACAGAAAGCAGTGGAAGGTGATGCGAGTGTTGGCACCCCTGCTATCCATGGGAAGGACCAAGATGAAGCTACTGGCTCCTGGCTTTGACCTAGAACAGCAACCACTTGAGGAATGAATCAGGAAGATCTCTCTCCCCCTCTCTCTATAACTTTGATTTTCAAAATAAGTGTTTAATCTTTAAAATTCAAGTTGGTAATACCCATGTAAGAAATTTGATTTTCTATTACAGTCCCTGTAAGTGGGGTCAGAGGAAGTAAGTGACCTCATAGACATCCCATGTGGTCACTAGGGAATCTTGTCCAGAAGCAGAAGCCCTCACACTTCCTCAGCCCAGAGAAATTTGTGTTGATTCCTTGGATAAAGGAAACAAACATGCGTTAGCTATATAAGGCAGAAAAACATGATATATAAATATGAGTGTGGGTTTTTAATTTTATATAGCCTGTTGCTAGATAGTAAAGTATGCTTTACTTTGAGACAGTATTTCAAAGATTCATGCAAAAATTGTGAATCTTCTCTTCAGAAAACTGTGGGTGTCTTGAGAGGAGAGATCCATGATTTATATAATGCCTTGTGTTGTATGCTTAGTTCCTACTCACCAACAAGCTGCTCTGTCAGCCACAGATGCCATAGGATTGCTCCTCCAAAGCTCTTGCAAACGGCTGTATGTAACTGAGAGGAGACAGTGTATTTCCCCCAGACATGCACTCAGTCACTGGTGTGCTGCTGCAATGCCTGCATCCCTGGGAGGACCAGATACCATGAGGTGCTGCGCGTGGCAGCCCCCACTCACAATGGATTTCTGGAGCTCTGGCCTGTGTATATGCAGCCCGTACAGATTACACACATTTGGTGCTGTTGCAGCTTTGGGAGGGTTGATAGGAATCTATTATTAATCTCATTTCCTAGCATCAAAGATTTCTAGACTACTGGAGTCGACTAATTAATATACTGCTGGGAAAGTAATTATGATATAGCAAGTACAACTGCTGATTCATATTTATCTTCCATTCTGACAAGGAGAATCTTCAAATGTATCTTTCTTCTATGAAACCGAATTTATTTTGGCTTACTCAGTGTATATAAAAGATAATATAGTTTTTATACAAAGGTCAACATGCATGGAGTCAGTAAATTTATAAGAATTAGAAATTCTTTCTCCTTCCTTCCTTCCTTCCTTCCTTCCTTCCTTCCTTCCTTCCTTCCTGTCTTTCTAACATCTTTTCTCCATAAAATGCAGGGCTTTGGGGAAAGCGGAAATGAGAGGCGGGTATCCTGGATTTCATCCCTGCTTGCCCAATACACCTTTTCACCCGATCATCTTGACATTGCCTTGTTTTACAAGTACACTGCTCCTCCCCCACCTTGATGCTGGATTTGCTAACAGGTCTGCTGCTGCCTAAGAAGTTTGGTGGATGGACATCTTAGGCAAAAGTGGTGACTATGGAGACACCTGCCTGAGAGAAAGTCTCTGTTCTGTTGCTTGACAAAGCCTATTTTTCCATTCATTTCTTCAAATGCAAATGAGAGAGACACTAGTCTCTCTTTGATTGGACAGCCAAGGAATCCAAGAACGTGACCACATGTGAGTGTTAAGAACAGTGCCATTCATTGAACTGAGGACTCAGAGCTGGTGGGGTACTCTCAGACCTCTGCTACATCAGAGCATTACACATGGAGTCGATGTTTGCACGGCTAAGCAGTGAACTTTCTCAGTCTAGCTGATAGTAATTCCAATACGCAAAGTATCCCCGCTACTCAGAAGAGTTCAATATGTGTAGTGTAGATGAAGACATGCCTCAACTTCATGAATTAAGAATTCTGTGAATTTTTTAAATGAAAAAAAAAACATTCCATTATGAAATTTTCTGTTATTCTTTTTCCTGGGAATGCATTTGTACAGTTGGGCTTTGCCATCCCCATGTCCTCAGTGAATCCAACCAACTATGAATTAGAAATACTTGGGAAAAATTATATTTGCATTGTCCGTGCACTGGTTTTCTTCCCTCATCATTGTTTAAATAGCATAGTGTAGCAACTCCATTTATTTACTTTGGGATTGCATTTAGTAGCAATCATCTAGGGGTGACTGGGAATACACGTAGGACGTGTCTGGTATATAAATACACTACTACTATGGCATTTTGTATAAAGGAGTTGATCATCCTTGGATTTTGAGGTCCACAGGGTGGCTGGCAGGGGAGAGGGTTCTAGAAGCAGCCCACCACACATGCTAAGGGTCAGTAGTACTTAGAGGTGTATATGTATTTACTTCTGGAGCTAGGCAGATGGGAGGGCTGCTCAACTATGAGCTAGTCGTCTCTGGCCACGTATCTTTCTGGTTTCATTTGTTCTCAGCATTAAAGTGGGCCAATTATCTGGATCAGAGCAAAGCACAGCACCTGCAACAGACCAGGTGTTCAATAAGTGAATCTTCAAAAAATGAGTCAAAATATGACATTCTCCTTCCATTGACCTATTTATGACCCACCTTTTGTAGGCTGTGTCTGAGACAGGAATGCTGAACATGTCTAGGCAGATGGCTTTGTACGGGAACTGGCCAAGGACTCCCATGTTTGCTGGGGCTAGCCTGCGACCCTTGCCAAAGATGAGTGCGTGTGAAGGAAAGGGTCTTCTGGCTTTTGTGCCTTGGAAAAAGGTGACAGTGGCCTCTCATCTGTGTGTCAGTGGGGTTGTGTCTGCTGGGACTGTCCACAGTGACTCCCTGCCGGTGATCAGGTTCTTTCTGAGCTGGTGTCTGGTAGTGTTAATGAGACTCCTGGGATTGGCCACCTGGGTGACCTCTGATTTATTTGTGCAGGTACTTGTCACTTGTTGGTAGACTTTTCTGACACTAATTTGTCTATTTGTCAGTACCCTGTGGTCCTGATTACTTGTTAGCTCTGTGGTTTTATACTTTGACCTATTCTCGGTCTGTTTGCTCTGTCACTGCACCCTGGCATGTTGTGGGGCTAGACAGCCCATGTTTCTTCTCCATTTGCTTATCAAGCCTTTTGCCATGGTGCTTTACTTCCGCCAGCTCTTTCTCATCCGGTTTGACTGCTCAGATCCATCCTTTGATTTTGTTCTGTCTGTTGAACTCTGAGTCCCAACCCTGCAGCACACACAGCTCTCTGGTGTTCTTAGACCTTTAGAAATCATTGGCGTCTTTAGAAATATACAGATCCCTCAGTCTGTGCCAGCTCCTGCCCACTCAAACTCTAGTTTCTCTACCTTCCCTGCAGAGTTTTGTTTGTATTGAGAATTAAATAATACATAAATGTATACTCCAACTCACACAATTTTCTGGAGAAGCAGGGAGATACCAAGAATGGTATTAAATCTTTGTGTGTGTGTGTGTGTGTGTGTGTGTGTGTGTGTGTGTGTGTTGCTTTGTTTTATTGTTTTTTTGTTTGTTTTACAATTTGGAATCTAGTTATACAAAGAATTAGGTCTTAGAGCAAGGTTGATGATGGCTGCCTGCTCTTGAAAACGTTTTATCTTGAGATCTGTAGTAGAGTTCCAAATTTGTTCACTAGGCAAAAAGTCTGTGCCAATATTTGTGTGTTTCTGACACTGCTCAGAGTGTAGAAGGTATGAGGATGCCAAGGGAACAGGTGGTAGCATGTATACAGTGGCATTTCCAAATTGTACGTCTGCCCATCTTAAGCCTATCTTTCACACTGATTCATGGGTGTAGAAAATTATTATAAAGATCAATTTCCTTAAACCATATTTTTACAGCGAATTAAAATTCCCATCTCTACTTCTCTTGTCAATGTTCAGTTCTAACTTCTGTTTAGCAATGTTTTGTCGGTTAAGAATCATAATTAAAGAATACTATTAAAAAATTCACAAGCTCTTACAGGTTTGCAGCAATTAGGCTGGGTAATTAGAAACATGATAAAAGATAAGCTTGAGAAAAGGATTTAAAGCCCTATTGAACATTTGTATTAAAAGATGAATAAGGAATAAAGAAAATTAAAAGCATAGTTTATATCTGGTCGACCAGCAAAGGATAAGGCCAATTATTCTGGCACATGTTTATTTATCTAGATTTAGTTATTCAAATCATGTAAAACTCAGATGTGTTAGAGGGAAAAAAAAATAGGTGCTTCTTTTCATCTTGCAGGCAATATTATACGCCCACACAGGGAAAGAATTTTCAGTTATTTAACTACAAATTAAAGAGATAGCATTTTTGAAGGCGGCCAGGTAAAATGGTCTACTTTGTGAATCAGCAGATGAATTCTGAGAAGGAAACAGCAGTTGTATCTAAAGAGATTACTCTGGGAGTGGTGTTAATGCTGCTGTAAGAGAAGCGCTTTCAGGCATGATTCTTCGAACACGTGGGAGAGGGGTCAGCTGTGTGTGGCTGATGGATGATTGCTGCAAAGGAGACAGTCTTTGGTGAAAAGTACAGAAAAGCTGCAGTGGCTGTTAAATACACAGCTCGTCTGGGAGGTGCTGTTAGGCACTGTTTCACAGTGCCTAAATAAGAGCTAACCCACAGTTACAAATCACAAGAGGGAGGGATTTTTCTGGTCTAAATTTTAAAGATAATAATTCAAACTTTTATTTAGTCATCAATTTTGCTCTTGCCTGACTATACATTTCTCTATTTTTTTACTAATCATAATATACATATTAAGTAATCATAATATACAATTTTACCACTTTTAAAAATATTCATGTGTTTATTTCGAAACATAGAATTACAGAGAGAGAAAGGAAAAGACCAAGCAGGAGGTCTTCAATCCACCAAGAAGGACCAGGTCCACGCCGGGAGAGAGGCCCAGGCCCACCGGGAGAGAGGCCCAGACCCACACTGGGAGAGAGGCCCAGACCCACACTGGGAGAGAGGCCCAGACCCACACTGGGAGAAAGGCCCTGCGTCTGGGCCTCCCCTGGAAGCCGGAGCCCACGTGGTTGTGCCGGCTTATGTCACTTTGCAGCTTTCAGAGGGAACTGGATCTGATGGAGAACTGCTGGGACATTGACAGGCTATGCCACAATGGCAGCCTCGATTTTACCACATTAACAGTTTTCGTTGGCCGGGTGGCATGAAGTATGTTCACATGGGTGTGCCATTGTCACTGCAATCCAGCTCTCCGAGTTGTGATTCCTTCACCATCCCTGAGCGACACGCTATACTCATTTCACATGAATAAATTATTTCCTCATTCAACTATGAACTTGACTACCTCAAGAATATCATGAGAGGATTATACAATATTTATCTTGTTATAAATGAGAACATATTTTCAAGGTTGACTCAGATCATAACATATTTCAGAATATTCTTTCTTAAGCTTGAATAGCATTCCAGGGTATGTATTGCCACATTTTGTTTATGCATTCTGCTGTCAGTGCAGTTGTGTTACCTTTCACTTCCTTTGGCTGAGCCCATGACCTGGCTATCTGGATTCCATGGTGACTGTGTGATCTGTTACTGTATTCCGCACCGCTATCTCCACCAGCAATGCGCCCCAGGGTTCCATTTCTTCACATCTGTTTTACCCCTTATGACTTTTTGCTGTTTCTCTTTTTGTCTCTGTTGTCCTAGATGGTGTACCATATTGTCTAGTGGCAGCTGAACTTCCGTTTTATTGAATTTACAAACAATAGCTGCGATACAAACCAGCACAAATACATCAAAACTATTTGCATGCCACTTGTTTTCATTCTTTCTCATAGGTGTTTATTTCAGAAATGCATATCATTATATGAATATTAGGTTTCAGATTTTGTTTGACCCTAGACAAAGCAAGCTTTAGGTTGGGGTTAAAATACAACCTACATCTCATCACACTGATTTCAAAGCTATTGTAGTGTGATACATCCTGGGAAACTGGGACATTATCAGGCAATGGATGTTTCTATGTATATATTTCTTAGATTTCAGTCTGGGTCTTTTAAAATAAAATATTAGACTTTGACAGTTAATTATGAAGAAGAACTATATAGAATGAGATTGGGAAACGCTTGGCATTCTGTATCTGAAGGGGATCCTCCAGGAGTCTGTCTGTTTCTCAAGCAAATTAGCCAAAAGATGAATGACTTAAATTTGCATCTTCCCTGCCTTAGGCTTTTTAAAAACATCTCAGTTGGTCCAGTGTAACTGGGCACTAACCGGGCATTTAATACTATTTCATTTGCATCGTTACCACTCACACTGTTAATGTGATAAAATTTAAAAGCACAGATGAAGAAGTTTCTTCACCAGGACCAAAGATACCGTTTATTTTTATAGTCTCCCCACTAAGTTCAAGGTCATAGCAGTCTCTATTGAAAGATTGCAGTGACACTGATAAATTTGTCAGCATTGATTGTTGAACTGGTAACCCAAGTCTTCTTTTTAGTTTTGTACTCTGAATCTTTGCAATGACAACTTTCAAAAATGTGTTTGCTACCAATATTCTATGCCAATACCTTATTTAAGTAATACAATTTTATTGTTATAATTTCAGAATATTGGAATAAGGGAAAAAAAAACAAAACTCAAGTCTATGTATTGAAAAAGAGATTTGATCCCTAGAAAAGAAAGACTTGCTGACCCAAAGACAGGCGCATGGGTTGTATTCACATAGACTCTGTCTGACTGACCACATGGCAACTGCCCAGTGATTTCCCTCCTATCAGGAACTGGCCACAGCAGAGAGAGAGAGAGAGAGAGAGAGAGAGAGAGAGAGAGAGAGAGAATGAACACTTCCATTAGTGGAATCACTTCCCAGATAGCTAAGGGGTTGTAAAACTGGAGCTTCATGGGATCCAGCTCGATAGCCTAGTAGTTAAAGTCCTCACCTTGTACTTACTGGGATCCCATATGGTTGTCAGTTCTAATCCTGGTGGCCCTGCTTCCCATCCAGCTCCCTGCTTGTGGCCTGGGACAGCAGTTGAGGATGGCTCAAAGCCTTGGGACCCTGCACCTGCGTGGGAGACCCTGAAGAACTGGCTCCTGGCTTCGGATTGGCTCTGCCCCAGCAATTGCGCTCACTTGGGCAGTGAATCATCGGACAGAAGATTTTCCTCTCTGTCTCTCCTCCTCTCTGTGTATCTGCCTTTCCAATAAAATAAATAAATCTTAAAAAAAAAAAAAAAACAAGCAAATAAACCTGGAACTTCACTCTGTCTCCCATGTGGGCGTGGGGACCCAAAACCTGAGGCATCAGCTGTTGCTCCCCAGTTGCACTGAATTGGGAAGTTGGGATCCAGAATGGAGCCAAGAGTTCACCTGGATGATGCAATAGAGGAGCGTCAGTAGCTCAAGCTCTATCCTAACCCCAAATCCAATGACCGCATCAGTCAGTGATGTTGATTACAATCAAGAGTTGTGTGGAAGTGAGACTACCACAGAAAAAGGGCTTTTCTTGGGTTTTAATTTTGATACTTATATAGGCATTATCCTTATCTGTCTTATTTTCTACTTTTGGGTTGAAATTTTTGAATATGTTACTAATTTAAAAGCAAATAAAAGGAATCCACTTTGGGTATTGCGAATAGCATACACCACTGCATTTTCCTATGCTCGCATGTCTCCTACAAGAGCAGTTATTTATTTATGCACATTCCTTGTCACTCCAGGAGGGAGTTACAGAGATACCAGTAACATGAGGCAGAATTGGTGGCATTGTTTAGAGGATGGAAGTTCAGATGCAGACTGCATTTTGAGACTGCGCAGTATCACAGTCGTGTGTTAGATTTCCCTAACCCTTTCTGTAGCACCCCCATTGCAGGGGCATGATCTGCAAGCACATAGACACAGATAGATAGTAAATGGTGTCTCCCAACATGGGTCTAGCCCATGGCCCAGGCTTTCTGTGTACCTCGCTCTTCCTTTTGCTGCGCTGTAGGCAGGGGCTATGCCATTTCATTTTATCACCAGGCCGGAGCCCTGACATTAGATCACCTGTGTAATTGGTGACAACAGTCAAGGACATACACCATTGGAATTATAATTGGGAAATACCAGAAATAATATCATACCATACATATTTTTCTAGAATATATGATTTTATGTTCAATGTGTGATGTACTTATTGTGCGAGTGAGGTGCCTGCTGTACTCAGCACCAAAGGTGTATGTGAAAAATCGCAGACCAGGGTGTAGGAGAGAAACCCTCCACAGTGGTGGATCCTAATCTTCTGTAAACAAATTGTGTAATTTTCCACTCTTATCAGGCCTCTGGAACTCGATAACTTAATCTTCCTGTGGCAGTTATAAATGTTGAGAACAGAGAATATCCTAGGAGAAATATATGCTTCGCTAAGTAGAGGTTAATAAATTGTTCTAGAACTATTTTAAAAAAAACTGCACTTGGTTTTATTTACACATTAATGTGAATGGTTCACTCCCCAAGTGCCAACAAATGGCCAAAGATGAGCCAATCTGAAGCCAGAAGCCAGGAGCTACTTTGGGTCTCCCGTGTGGATGCAAAGTCCCAAGGGTTTGGGCCATCTGCTGCTGCTTTCCCAGGCCATAAGCAGGGAGCTGGATGGGAAGTGGAACATCCGGAACACAAATCAGCATCCATGTGGAATCCCGAGCCCATGCAAAGTGAGGATTTAACCACCAAGCCACAAAACAGGAAATTTACAAATATATCTGAAGAAACTTTATGATGCCCCATGTTCTTCCTTAAAAATACAAACAAGAGCAATCACAGCAGAGTTCTCACTTCCCAGTCCATGAGAGGCTAGAGTCTCCTACTACAAAACCCAGCTTACCGCAGCTTCAGTCCCATGGCGGGCATTTGTGTATGAGATAAAATAAACATTTCTCATGAAAATGATATCACTTATAGTTACTACTAATTAGCACTGGTCCTTCCATGGTAAATTTTAGTATCCATGACAATAAAATCTAAATGTTTCCTTATTAGTTGAATAGATAGCATTGTTTTTATTATTTGAATTATTTGAAAGGTGGACTGAAAGAGAAAAGCAAGGAAGGAAGGAAGGAAGGAAGGAAGGGAAAGCAGATGGAGGGAGGATGAGTGATGGCGAAATAAAGCAAGAGGGACAGGGAGAGACAAAAAGTTGAGGGGGAGAGAGGGAGAGAGATCCTTCATCCACTGGCTCACACCCAAATAGGAAGGCTCAGATTGTATCCAGAAGCTGTGGGTGAAGAAGCCTGCAGATTTGAACCAGTAGAGGGAAGATCTTGCTCTCTGGATCTCCTTCTTTCTGTAAATCTGTCTTTCAATAAAAATAAATACATTTTTAATAAAGGAAAAAAGACATTTATTTGTTTGGAAGGCAGATTTACCAAGAGAGAAGGAATGACAGAGGAGTGGTAGTGCCCCTAGTGTTTCAATCTTCTGTGTTGTTATCCCACATGTGTTAGCAGGGAAATGGTTCAGAAGCGGAACACCTGGAACTCAAAGCTGGTCCTTATACGGGATGTTATGGTCACAGAGGTTGACCTGTTGGACCACATGTTATCCCCGCCAAACATTATTAGCCATAATAGTCACATACTCTTTTGCTTAAGTATATGGATATATTTAATATATGCTTTTATTAATAGAGTGTTGACTCCCTGAATTTCATCTTCAGAGACTCACAGAATCCCACATGAATTAAGAAATCATGTTTTAAATTCATTCATTAAGTCTAAACCAAATTATAAAGATCAAGTTTTGGCTTTTAATAGAATTATCTTTAAATGTTTTTGATATTTTTTCTTTCACAAGTCAAAATGAGAAGTATTATGAGTAAAAAGTTCATATGTAACACTTCTGTGCATGTTTTAGGGAAGCTCTGCATTTACTGGGCTCTTTACCTGTGTTAGTCCTGTCCATAACAGGTGATACAGGGGAGAATGATTTTAAGCATCCTGCAGTTTGGAAACTGAATTGATAGTGATTGTGTGGTACAGACAACACTTAGTAGCAAAAAGAAAAGCTGTGTTTTGCTGCAGATAATAAATGTGTGCGTGAGCAAATAATGCATGCGAGGGGTCAGGCCGAAATCAGGGTCAGGAGCTTCTGCGTTTAGGTCTCCCGCATGGTTGAGCCGTTATCTGCTGCTTCCCAGGATCATTAGCTGGGACTGGCATCAGAAGTAGAGAATTCAGGGCTGAGATTTTCCTCAATATGGATGTAGGCATCCCAAGCAGTGTCTTAACTCAATGCCACACCACACAACACGTGGTTCTCTCCAAACTGATCTCTTACAATCAATGCTCCTTGAAACTGTAGTTGCTTGATTCAGGTGTAAAGCATAAGGCAGAGAGGATTATGCACTTTTTATTCATCTGTAAAACTCAACATTTCCAAGCAAGTTGAGTTTCATCTGAGGCTAGAACTCAGAGTGAATTTTCCAAAGTAGCCACATTTTTAAGCCCAAAGCATCAGTAACTTCTTGTTACTCAATGACTTCTTGAGTCACTTCTAATTCATTTTTCTACAACTAATGTAGACAATCTGCCAAGCTCTCCCCTTTCATTTCCTGGCCAAATTTTAAAGGAGTTTGTGTGTTGTTGTTTTCATATCTCCCCTGCTATGCCTCTTAAAGATCAGGCACTCTAAGACGCTGTTACCTACATCATCATTGCCACTTGGGCAGCTGGATCTTAGTCTCCTTAATATCTCAGCAGCATCAAGAGCTATTGAAACTTTCCCCCCTAACACACATGGTTGTAGACTATATCATGTTCTCCTGAAGTGGATGTGTTGGCACCTTCACCTCCAGTTGGTTGTGGTGGAATACAGGGACTTTAGGAACTAATCAGGGTTCCAGGAGGTCTTTAGTTTTGGGTCCTCACAGTGGGCTACTGGCTTCATAAAAAGAGGTTAAGAGTGAGGTCATTCACTCTTCACTGCTTGGGGATACGTGGGGTGACGACGTCTACAAACGGGGAAGAGGTTGCAGAGCCATCTCAACGCAGCACCCTGATCTGAAACATTTATTTCAGACTTTCCGCCCTAGTGACTTGTATTGCCTCAGCACCCATTTGTGGCATTTTATGATGAAAACCCAGATTAGCGCAGACAAATGCATTTCATCTATGGCTGTTCATGCGTTGCCCTGTTTCTTGCACCTGTTTTCTAGATGATTAAGGGACTGAATGGCTTACATGCTCAACCAAATCCCTAATTTTATCTCGATGCCTGCCTCTCTTCCTGTCTGATCCACATCGTTAGCTGTAACTGAAGGTCTGACATCAACAGCTGTATATATCCAAAGAGCTACTCGGATTTGTAGTGGTTTTATGAAGATATTTACAAATCAACATGCCCAAGATGGATCTCAAGACCTTAGTGAATGCTTATTATTAGATATTATTACTGGATGATCATTCTGTTTATGGATCTAGTAATTCTGAATGCTTCTCTTAGTTTCTCACCAATAAATCCACCACTGGATCTCTAAGTTTTATATCTTTAGATATTCTCCTGCATTAATATTTTCAAACTTCAAGTCCTATTTCCTACTTTAATTGTTACACCTGTTTTAGTGACTTCCAAACTATCCTGATTCTCTTTGCATCTTTTCCCAATGAGACGTTCAGTATGATGGATGAAACATGCAGTTCCAAGAAACTTATCCTTTTGCTTTGAAAACACTTCTTGTCTACACTCACTGTATTGCATAAAACATGCTTTTCCAATCTAATTATAACTGTTACACATTGCAAATCTACCCCTTCCAGCTCCTATCCTTCACAACTTAATATGTTGGTTCAGTTATTGTAAAACAATTAAGAGAAGTATAAAAAAATTCTCTTCTATAGTAGACCTAATAGATCCTCCAAGGATGGACCACATGTATGTCCTGATTTTCTGTGTTCTAGGCTTCTTTCATTTCTGCCACTCTGTGTCCTGCATTATCTCACCATTTAGTTTTTCCAAATATATTCCCTTCCCATACAATACTATCTTCAAACTCATTCTCCAATAAATCCTACAAGACAATGTCAATTCTTTCATGACTTTCTTAATAGCTCCCCCTGAATCACACAATTCTTGCAGTTGTGTGATTCTGTGTATCTGTGTCATTGATGGAAACACTCATCATTTATTCTTGTGCCTCTGTACCATGTGTGACTTCAAACTTCGTGCTGGTGTGTAAAGAACCTGAGTGTTCTCTTGTGCTGTTCACCTTTGCCCTCTATGTCTGGGTCCAAAGCCAGTTGTTCCTTTTGGTGTCAGTGAATGCATTAAAGGAAATTGAACCCTGTGTAGGAGGTGAGGGGCATGAAATAGTTAAAGTTTCAGTGTTGAATGATCTTGGCCTCCTAAGTAGCAGGATGATGGTCTGATTTTGCCGATCTAAGATTGCCTTACTTAACGTCCATCAGTGGTAGTCTAATCCTTTAAAAGGCACAATAGTGATGCAGTGGTGTTTTATTAATTAATCAATTAGAAAATCAAGTGGATGATATTATGTAAACAATCATACAAATTGAACTGAAATGAGATTGAGAAAGATCATCTGAGTTTCATATCATCTTTAAGACATTATTTCATTTAGTGTTAGCTTTAAAACCTTTCAAAGGCATATCCTCATTCATGTGAAGGAGTCATTGGATTTTTTAAAATGTCCCTTGGCTTTCTGGAGAGTCGCTGCAGTAGCTGAGGAGCAGTGAGACTTGTGCTGGTGTGATGAGGAATGCCATCCGTGGCTGTGTATCCACATCGAGCCAGGAGCTCTTTAGAAACAGATAAAGCTCCCTGGCTCATTGTTCCAGCTTCATTATGAAGCATATGCTGTGTATTTTATTCGTATTTATTCAATATGACTACTACTTTGTGAATTCTACTCTATTTTAAACTAGCCTTGTGTTATCAGTAACAAAGTATGGCATTATCTGCTCTATTAATGAACTTAAGTGTATATGAGATATATGATACATTTCCAATTTAAGTACCATTTGCGAAAAGAATTAATTTCTCCTTATGGTCCCTGTGTTATGGGTAGCCATAATATCTTAACCTGTGAAAATTTTCATGACTCTTCTCAGGCAATTGGTTTCACAGAAAATTGTCCAGTGATATGTTGTCCTTTTATATGTTCCCACTGTAACCTAAGTCAAGCATTCCCTGAACTAATTTACATGAAAGTGCTTTACATGAAACAAATTTACACATATGAAGTCATTAAATGAAGACCGTATAGAATCATCAATACTTTCTTGTACAACTTTGATCTAAAAGTTCAATCACGTCACTCACGAAAACTGACGTTTTAATCCTACTTCGGGAGGAAAGGAAGTATCAGAGGTGATTTTGTGCCTGAATTTAGCCAACACTTGCAGACTTGAGTCTTGTCACTTTGCCTCCAAGTGTCACAGGTTATTGTCAGCTGAGGGGTGTAACCGGCGCCGATATGTGGAAACTGGCATCTGAATTCTGCCTCATCAGAGGCTCAAACATGGTGCTTCCCGCTTGTCTTGTCTACAGTTTTCTGTGACTATTTCATATAATATTCTAAGTGTTAAGTGCAAAAGAAATATTCCTACAGAGAATTTAAGACACTAAAATGTGAAAGTCTGTCTTAATAAGAAAATTCAATTTCCTTATTAAAATATCTTTCCAGTTTTCATATTAAAATGTAATTATATTCTAATCTAATCTTATTTAATTTGATTACGGAAATGTAGTAGAGTAATTTTTGATTTAAAATCATAGGCTGCTACCCAATGTCATCCATGGAGCTATCACATGAAAGAGTTGGAATCAAGTTGGATAAATTAGCATTTCAGTTTGCACTTATTCAAATGATTAAAATATGAAAAAATATTTCAAATCAGATTTAATCAGAGAAAGTATAAATTGTAGAAGTGGAAAAGAAGCAATCTTTTAATTTTAATTTAAAAAAGTTTAAGTTCTTTTTAGTACTGCTTATATAGATGAGAGGTATGCAAGGCCATGTTGCTCTCTGAGGTGAGGAGGGTCAGCTATGGAGGAATGCGGATGGGACAAATGTTTCATTAAAAAAAATTTTTTTTCTCCCTTTTTCGCAGGGGAGGAAAGGAAGGGGGCTGTTCCTTGCTGTCAGACCGCATCAATAACTGAGGATGGAGGATGGTCCTCTGATACCTTAAAGACCCTGATGTGGGAAGTGTGTTCCAGGAGTGTTACTTGAATGGTTGTCATAGTTTCGAGAAGTTATTGGTTCTGTTGTTTTGGGGTTGAGAAAAATCTTTCCAAGATCTGTTGGTTGAAAGAGCCCACCTTAGTGCATCCACAGACTCAGGAATATGGTGCCGGCTTGACTAGGCAAACTGTCCAACCTATTCTGATAACCCAGTCGATGTAGCCTGCTGGCCTAGATGAGCTAGGATATGCTATCCACTGCACGGGCATAATCAGCTGAGAGGATCTGGTCCCTATACATCAACTCTGAGGTTGAATCACAACTCCTATGATTTTCTGGGGTGTCCAGGGTCTGAGTCCAGTGGTCTAGTTGGAGAGTCCCCAAAGAAAACACACCTGCGGTGATATTAGGCTTGGTTCTTAATGAAGTCATCTATAGTTCGCCTGTGTTTGTGAGTAGGGATGGTTAGAGACAATGTCTTTTCAATCACTTATTACTGAGACAAATATTAATTGAGTTCTACAATTTTCCCAGATATGACATAGGTTTTTTGAGTATTTTTAAGAAAAACAAGTTTGGCTCTTGGTCTCCTAAGGCCAGTATTTTAGTTGCAGAGGTAGCAGAAAGACAAATATTTACACAAAAGTTGTTCAAAACATGCATGGAAAATGAAGCTAGAAGACAAACTGGCTTTGATGCAAGTGCTTTTGAAAATCGTTCATATGGCAAAGTTTACAAAAAGTTCATGGAAATGTAGATTATGAAAATATATATCTGGTATTCTAATAATCTTTGCACAGGAGAAATTCAAATTTTAATTGAACTTTCCAGTATTTATAAGTGCTCTTACAAAATAAGATCTGAAGAGGTGGTGGTCACTGAGAGATGTGAATCAGGGTAGGTAAACACACTGGTTGGCACAGTGTTGGGGGTCAATGTTTGAGAAAGGGGTCAGAGAATACCTCACTTGGAGGGAGATTTAGCCAAAGTGGGAGTGCTGTATGCATCTGGTGTGAGCAGAGGCTATCAATGAAACTGGCAGACAAAATTCCTGAAGAAGCTCCAAGTTTGATATTTTTAGGAGTAGCAAGCAAACAAAATGTGGCTAGGTACCAGTGGCCAGGGCACAGTCTGGAAGGAGATGGACTCTCTGAGTGGGGCTCCTGAGAGATAAGGCCTCTTAGATCACATGGTACAAGAGTGAACTTTATGTTAAGAAAGGTGGGAAACCACCAGGGGGCAGAGCAGGTGAAGGATGTGATGCAATGCCTGGCTGCTAGGTGCATGACTCCTGGCTGCTAGGTGCAGGGTCCATTCCCAAGGTGCAAGACTAGAAGGGGCATGACATTAGGAAGCGACAGCGTCAGTTCTGGCTCTGAAAGTGCGTGTGTGGGTGGTGTCTGTGGCAGTGGTGGTTGTGAGGGCTAGACAGATTCAGACCACACTTGAAAGGCAGACCCTGTAGCTTCAGTCTTCTCTACATAGAATGTCAGGGAAATGACAAATCACGAATGGAATCGGGTTTGGGTGACTCAGCAGATGTGTGTGTCCTTTTCTGCAATGAGGAATCTGGGGGAGGGTCAGTTTGGGATGGGAGGAGGGGTGTGCATCTGGAATCACACCTATAGGCAATGTGCTGTGCTAACAGACTTGATTATTTGGTGACTTATTGAAGTCACCTATGTCAGGAACACAGACGAGAGGTGAAATTGAAGCATAAATGAGGGAATCAAGAGGGTTTCAACTTTTAGGATCAAGACATAAAATAAAAATGGGCTACCTGCAAACTGGGATTCTCTGTGTCAGCTCTGCTGACATTTGAGCTGGATAATCCTGCTCGGTGGGGCTGGCCTGTGCACTGCGGAGTGTTCAGAGGTTCCTGACCTCTCCTCCTGAGCACCTTCAGCCACCTGCTCTTACCTCAGAGTAAGAACCCAAGAGCATTTCCTGGGATTTCTGAATGCCTCTAACGCACAGCCATACACTGAGGAAACAAGGCAGGATAGGGGACAGAGAGTTAGCGTCAGGATACCACGAAATGCACAGACTGGTGTTGGGATGAACTACAAATTCTGAGTGTGACATGGAGAAGTGGAAAAATAACATAATCAATTTCGACCTTTTACATACATTAATACTGTCCCAATGGAGCCCAACTTTAGCGACCTGAATCATGATAGTTTGAACCCAGTGAGCAGAGGGGGCGTCTTTAGACTCGGAGCTGGTCTGTTCCTCAGTGCCGAGGGGCTCATCCCTTTTAAAGTCAGAGGCAAAATTCCACAAATGGTTCAAAAGCCTCTACATGATTCAGACACCTTGCATCCCGTTACTCTGTCTTGACACCTGCATTCCCTTGTTCTCCATGGTCCAGTGCTGTTGCTGGCACTGCTGCATCAGGACCAGACCCCTGCCCACCTGCACTTCACTGTTCGTACCTGGGTATTGAGCTCCCAGGGACCTGCGATTCCTAGCTCAGCATCTTCAGTTAGGCTCAAATGGCTTTCACACCACCAACCTCACTCTTCAAAACTCTGACCTCAAGGGTCTCTTTAACACACTCTTGCTTTTATTTTGCCCACTCCCACCTTGCAGTTGTCACCAGAGCACACAGTACTAAGTTTTACTTTTATTATCTGCATGCTGCTATAAAAACATATACTTTCTGAGAGGGTTTTGTTTAGTACCCATACAAGTGCTTGCCATAAACCAGATACTCCATTTATTAAATTATTGAACAAATAAATGGAGTAACATTTATTGGATCTTTAGTCTGTACCAGACAACATTAAAAGCATTATACTTTTATTACATCAATTATTGGTTTTTGTCATTTAACTTTTATGGACAATTCTGATTCATTCTTTTAAGTAACAAGCATGCTGCCCTTTAATTGCTTAGCACACACATTCATTAGTTACCATGCAGCACGAGCTGTTGAAGCATCAGCTGTGCTGGAAAGAAAGACACAGCAGACAACACCTTCCACTGGGTAGGATAAGGCAGTGCCTGAGGCAGGTCTACCCAACGGAACAAGCCTTCCTGGGGTTCCAGGTCAAGGAACTCTTTCTGGAAGAGATGACTGTTGAGTTTTGCTCTAAAGGCAACAGGAATGAAATTAGCACATTCTGGTGAGAGAGAACAGTCCGTTGGTTTGTAGGAAACAATGTCATGTGTTTCAGATTCGCAGGGAGTTTCTGTATCTACTGCCATGACCTGGTACTTGCAGACAGACTGTGTGTTCTATGAAAGCGAGCCACTGAGATTCCTAATAAGCTAGAAAGTGATACTGTACCATGATTGCCTTTTAGCCGTTTCAGTTCGTCCTACATGACGGGAACAAAAGGAAGGTTGGTGGAGTAATGGGCTGTGGATGTGTCGTAGGATGGGGTGGGCCGGGAGGGAGAAGACATTTTTATGGAAGACCTGTGTGAGTGACAGTCAGTGGACAGTGACACCGTGATGAAAAACCTTTACCCCAAAGCACTTGTTTTTTTCCTGGTTTAGTGCCTTATTGGAAAATAATGCCTGGTGGATAATTTGTATGGCTATACATGAGAGCAAAGGGGATTGGGCTTTTAAATATTATGTTTAATATTGTTAGGCAAGATAAGCAATATTTCACTTCAGTTACATATAAATTTAATTAGACCTCTACTGAAAGTACAGGATATTTATTCCAAATATTAAATATTCTAAACACTTATACTTTAATACAAACAATTCAATAAAAAGAAAAAGCAGAATACCTGTAAACCTCGCATTCATTGTGATTTAGATTTTGTAATTGAGAAAGCTGACAACTCTACTACGTTGTTAAATAAGATCCCTCTAGTCCTAGTTTAATCAAAGCTTTTCTGTTGGTTCATCTAAGTGTTGCCCTTTGACAAGCCTTAGATTTGATCAGTTTAAGGAGTGCAGCCTTTAGGTTAATGGGCAGACTAAGAACCAGATGTCTGTGGTTGGGGCTGAAAACCCAATTAAAATGCAGGCCATGGAGGTGAAACGAAGAGAATAGGTCAACCAGAGCTGGTGTGAATGGGAGGTAGCCTGGAGAAACCAGAGCTGGTCTTAGGGGGACGTAGCCTGGAGAAACCAGAGTGGTCTTAGGGGGACGTAGCCTGGAGGAACTAGAGCTGGTCTGAGCTGGCCGTGTCCCTGGAGAAACAGGAGAATCTGATTTGAGTGGGGCATAGCCCCGGAGAAACCAGAGATTCAGTGCTGCACTGAATAACTGTTAAGGAAGCTAATCCACTCGTCCTCTTATCAAATGCTTAGAAACTCCTGTGCACCATGGGATTCGGGGAGATGTTTTCCGTGAAAATTGCAGAAAACGCTAGATCCAAAACTGATCTCAAACATAAAACCAGCTTTGAAAAATCCATTAAGACCCATGTATTAGTCCGGTTATCAAAATTTTAGAGGCACGTTTTAAAGCATTTTTAGATACATATCGTAATATGTGAGTGATCTACCTATTGATTTATCTCTCTGAGTCAACTACTTACTGCAAAACCTTCTTACTATTATTCCTACATCTTCTCTAGCTGTCAGGCTACCCAGCATCCACTTCTGAATGATCCTTTTAAAGTAGTGTTGTAACATATGGGCATTTTAAAAAATCTATGAGGACTCCCAGTCAGTAACTAAATAAATTTCCAATTGCTGATTTCCAAAAGCACCAATTTGTGCAGTCTATCCAATTTTATTTGAATTCATGTGTTCATTCAATACATATTGATATATACTTGCAGCATGCCAGAATTCATCCAGACACCAATGATGCGTCTGTAAAGACACAGAACTCTCACTCTCGTTGAATTCATAATTTCAGAAGAGGAGCCGGGTAGGGTTGAGGCACATCAGGCTATGCTGCCACCTGTGGTTCTGGCACCTCTTGTGAGCAGGCTTAGAGTCCCTGCTCTTTCTGTCAAGCTCCCTGACGATGCTACTGCAAATACAGCTGAAGATGGCTCAAGTCCTCGTGTATTTGCTATCAACAAAGCTAAACCCATTCTCCTCCCCTCCTTCTGTCCACTCCACTCTCCTCCTCTCCCTATCCCCCCCACCCCTCCCTGACCCTCCTAGCCCTACTCTCCTTCTGTTTTTTTCCCTCTTCCTTTCAAATAAACAAATCCTTTAAAATGATTGAAAATTAAACACACACACACACTCTCTCTATATGTGTGTGTGTCTATCTCTAGGCACATATGCACACACACATGCTGAAATTGAAAATCACTCTTGAGAAAAACAAAACAGCATTCATATATATTTGTGTATGTTTTCCTATAGAGGTTTATTTTTTAGTATAAATGGTATGTAGAAAAACTTTCAGAAGAGTGTAGCAGAGGCTATTGGGAGGTCAGAGATGATGGTCTGAAAACTGAACGGCGTGTGCACATATCCTACAAGACCCATTGCTTGGAGAGTTAGAAACAGGCTGTCGGTCTTCACCACGGTGAGGAACGAATGACCCAGTATTTGATGCGAGGTCATGGGGAGGCCAGGTCTTGGAGGGTTTGATAGGAAAGCATTAGATTTTTTGGCTGTAGGTGCAATGATAGGAAATCATGTCAGAGCATATGCATCAAAGGAAAAAATGAAACACATAAATTTAGACCCATATGTCTTACCATTTATAAGTATCAACTTCAATGAAATTATTGAAGGAAAACACAAAATGTGTATTTTAATATATTGGAATGGAAAAGTATTTTTTAAATCAGAGCCCCAAAGTCCAAGAAGTAAAGGTGTAAATAGACAAATGGGATGAATCTCACTGACCAGCTTGTGCATGGGAAAAGCAGGAACAACAAAGAGAAGAGAGAGCCTAAGGGGTGGAAAAAATATTAACGAGGCGTTAATAGCCAGAATAGAAAAGGAACTCAGCTTAATACCGCATGCATACAGAATCAGATTAAGCTATGGCCAATAGGGCTAAATAGATCATTTTCAAACAAATGCTTATAAATGGTCAAAAACATCAAAACGGGCTGACCCCTACAATCATTGAAGAAGCACAAATCAATGCCACAATGAAGGATCACCTCATTATAGGTAAATTTTCTGTCATTGAATAGACAGAAATGATCAAATGCTGAAAAAAATACCAAAATGTGTTCATTTTTAAGTGTTGTTAAAAATGTAGATTAGTATGTCCATTGTGCAAAGTAGGCAGTGGATTTATCAAAAACAAAACAAAACAAAACAAAACGAAACACATAGGTCTATATAGGCCAGCAATTCTGCTGTTGAGTGGGCTACTGCTATCAACTGCTGTGTGCATATGTTTATGTGTCAATATATTATGTTTATAAAATTCATTATTTGCATTCTGTGAAGATCAATGCTACTTTTCAATAGTTGGGATAGTATTTTTAAATACAGTTAGATAATGTAGTGTTTTGATATACTAAGAACAATTTTAAGTTTAAAATTTTACGTGTGCAAAAATTTTAAAGACATTATTTTAAGGAAAAAAAATAAAGGAAATGAAATGAGCCTGTGGATGAGGCATGTGCACGCTCATATCTATTGCATATCTTTTATGATGACAGAGAATAACGTATGTCTGTGGACACAGAGGAGAGGGTGTCATCTGTGATAAGTGTGGAACTGGAAGTCCTTGTTTACAGTGAAATGAGCTGAGTACAGAAAGACATTACCAGCTGTGGAATCTAAAAATTTGATTTCATACACATGGAGAGTAGGATGATGAATGCCAGATCTGGGAACAATAGGGAAAAGAATAAAAAAAAGAAGACGCTCATTAATAAATACTGAGTTATAGTTAGATCCGAGTAGGAATTCTGCTATTCTATCACACCATGAAATAACAATATAACAATAGTTACCAATAATGTATGTGGTCTGTAGGAAAGTGTTTTGAACAGTTTCAGCATAAATAAATATAAACATTTCAAGAGGCATATTTACCTTGAATCAAACATTACACAGTGCATACGTGTGTCATGACATTGCATGGTATCTCGTGTCTATTTTATGTATAATTTGAAGTTTTAAGGGAAATAATTCTGGAAAAATGGATACGTGATGTGGTCTACATTGAGAATATTTCTTGGGTTGGAATTTTTATAGTAGACTTCAGGAGAGAAATAGATGCATGGAGATATCATGAATGTGTTACTCTTTATAAATATATTTACTTAAATGTCTAAAATGTGGAGTGAAAGAGCAAAGGGAGAAACCAAGAAATAGAAATCTTCCACCAGGTGTTCCCCCTCACAGCCCCACCCGCCCATGTATAACCTACAAGAGCCAGATTTGGGCCAGGCAAAATCCCGAAGCCTGGAACTCCATCTGGGTCACCTATGTGGCTGGCTGGGAACCAAGTTCTTAGACAATGTTTTTGACTCCCAGGAAATTAAATAGGAAGTTGAATCAGAACAGAAAGGATGCTATGCAAAGCAGGCAACTCAACAGGACAGGCGACTGACCCAAGCAGCCATTTAGCTGATGCGTCACAAAGATGTTTTTAAACCTGCAAGTTCACCAGTGAATTAAGTCTTAATTCAAAGAGGCTAAGTTTTCTGTGGCCACACCAATGCCTAGGTTCAAGTGCATGGAGGGCAGCAGTGGAGTAGCCAGGAGGCAGGAGGAAAACTAAGGAAGCAGGTCCCTTGTGAAGAAAACAAGAGGACTCAGCTGCATATACGCCACGTCCAGCACCTGGAACACGAAGTGCAGAACGGGAGTGCCACTGTTCCATGGGCTGCCAGGAGGTCTCAGGCTCAGGGAAGAATTAGGGACCAAAACACATGGAATATTCCTGGAAGCAATGGGAGACCTAAGAGATATGTCCCAGAGTACACAGTGCAAGGAGTTGGGGATAAGTTACGTGACAGGGTTTAGGAAAATTGCAGATTCAAATTTTTGTGAAGACAGTTAATCTGGGGCTTGCGAAGCTATCCTCAATGGCTCTTTCACAGATTTCATGGAAGAGCTTGTGTGTGTTGATGTAATGGAGGGGAAAAATAGAAGGGGAGATGTTGCACAAAGGCATGAGTACGAAGATCTACCACTGGTGAGGTGTCTGAAGATTCCTAGCTTGCAGTCAAACATGCAAGATTAAAGCCCAGTGTTTTCCATTTCTCTGAGCTGAGCTGCATGGGTAATTTTAGGAATCCTACAACTTCTGCTGAGATTCCAGTGGGGCATGGAAATTGGAGGATAATATTCACCTCGGTCCTGGAAGTGTGGGATATTTTCCACACCCCTGCAGGTGAAGGTATGGAGGCTTGGGTGAAGGCAATAATGTAATGGCAGCTTGAAGTCTGGATCTCCTTTCCGGTTATTCTTAGAGTTCCCCATGGAACACATCAAGCTGTCTTCATTCTGGTTTCAGTCTCTCTTTTTTCTTTTGCTTTTGCTCACTACTCTCCAAAGACAGCACTGTAGGAAGTTCTCACTCTTCCAAAGACCCTGAGAACTTTCTTTGAGGTTGATGTGACTGGAAAAGTTGCTGTAAGTGGAAGAGATGATGAATCTCAGCAATGTGAGTGGTTTCCCTCAGATATGCACTTCTCATGTGAGTGACAAAGTACTATTTTGAGGAGCATCTCTGTAAATGTGCACATCTATGGCAGAGTGGAGGGTTACCAATTAATGCACAAGTGAATAAGCACTGTTGCTCATTGACTTGTGAGTTTTCAGCCCCTATACCATGTCCTGTGCATATGGAATCACCACGCAGGTGCGTGCCTGCATGCTGTCAGTAGCTGAGTCCCTTGTCCGCTTGTGAACACTGAGAAGAGGCTGTGCTCAGAGTCCCTGCAAATACATCCCATTTATGTCTGTGTGAGCTCCATGAGAGTTTTGTGAATTCCACTCTTACAACTAATCCATTCCTTGAAGGCAAAGAGAGGAAGAGATAGAAATCTTTGATCTACCTGATCACTCCCCAAATGGTCGCAATGGCTGCCAAGATGAAGCCAGGAGCCAGCAGCTTCTTCCAGATGTCCCGTGTGGGTGGCAGGGCCCCAAGTAATTGGGCCAGTTTTCATTGCTTTTGCAGGTACCTTAGTAGGGAGCTGGATAGGAAGCAGAGCAACCAGGAGTCAAGCCACTGCCCTAATACTGGTTACGTCCTTGCCAGCCACTGCTTACCCTGCTACACTACTGTGCTGGCCTGTGAATGCGTAAGATGCTGGTGAGAGTGTCAGACGATAATTCTTCCAAAAAGTTATGAGCATTCTGCTTTTCATCATCACCTGTCAAGTACGTTCTCAGTAATTCTTAACCTGAGTATGATTAATCTCTTATGTCTAAATTCTGTTTATAAAGCTATGGGATAAGATAAGAAATTTCTAGGTAACAACATGAATAACAACCTAACAAATCCAGAAGATGTTGGTCTCTAAAGGGGAATTTGCAGACTTTTCAGTAATATTGGAAATAAGGAAAAGGAGGTAATTGCTATAAAGTAAAGTGACACAAGAGAACTTACAAGAAAACAAATTACCAGTAGTTCATTGGGCCTCAAATAGAACATATCAGATGTTACAAAACAGGTGTCTCAAATATGGATTGAGTCTTTATGGCACTTAGAAAACCTTTGACTGTTGGTAGTTGAGATTATCCACTGGGATGCAGAATAGTATCTCTGTTTAATCTGTCTACTAAAACATGTGTGGTATAATGCCATGATTTCGGTAATGTATTTTAAATACATATGGTGATTTCTCAAATATTTTACAGTCTGGTCAGATTGTCAGTGATTATTGATTGCATGTTTTCTCCTTTATTAAAAATGATTTTACAATGTGAATTTTAAAAAGGCACATGCAGTACCTGAGTATGGTATGCAGATAAGGCCTATTGTACAATGAGGAATATGTAGTTCAGTGATTCCAGTTTTACGTCTGTCATATATTTGGACATTCAGCCATGCTTTAGTCATGACCATTTTCTTTTTCATTTGACTTTAAATTTATGTCTGCTTTACTGATGTTAATAGTTTATACTTTGTCAAGAGTTCAATTCATGGAACTTCACACTAGTGAAAATATCTGAACTTGCTTCAATTTCAGTATCACTGGAATTCACTTAATAGGTTTTCTTTACAGACTCACACTTTCCTTTGCTCTGTAAAAATCAATAGGAAGTTAAGAAGGGACTGTAGATACACCTGCAAGAGGTGAACCCTTCCTCATTTACAGATTTATCTACTTGATGATATCAAGTCACCTTCTCTCATTAAAATTTGAAGTGGGAGATTTTGAAAATGATGACATTGTCCCTGAATATTTCTTTCAGTAAATACCTTATTTTTCATATTAACATGGCATTTAAGTAGATAAACAGGTAAGAAGTAGTTAAGGGGTATCATTTTCGGCTGAAAATTTTAAATAAAAATAGATGAAATCTGTTCTCTTTACATAAATATAAAAGAAAAGCTTGTTAAATACCATGTATCATTATTAATAATAAGCTGAAATGTTATCAGAGCCAGAAAGTCTTGCTATTCGGAGAGTCAGTGTAGTGTATTATAATAGATGTGAAAGGTTATAGCAGTGCCTGTACTTTGAGAGTGTAAGTCACTTATGAGCTGTAAATGGTATACAAACGCTAATGATCTGATTGTTTTCCTGGAGCAAAAATGCAATCATATTTGGGCTTACATTATTATAGAGTCATTAGGTAGGTTTTGTTTGTGGAGCTTCCAGTAATAGCATAACTTTAATTAAACTTGAATGATAGTATTGAAAGTTGACCATTTAATTACAAAGATCTTATATAGATCTGTAGCCCAGTTGAACTAAAGAAGCAAAATGACCTCAAACATCCAGTTAAATAATCGGATAGCTGAGGTTATTTCACCCAGTTAGAGTCAATTCAAATTCACAGAACAGGAATCTTTTATTGGCTTGTTTATTTAAACACACACGCACATTTTCCTTGAAATTTCAGTGATCTTAATTGCACCCACTGACTTTTATTTGGTCGCCTGTTAGGGAGTGAGCTCATTGACCTGCTGCTTGTTCTTTTCAGCAAGTGGTGAATTTTAATCGACTCTTCCTCAGCAAGAAAGGAGAAAATTGGTTTCTTTTCTTTTGTGTTCCCGGGATCTGAGAAGTCTTGACACTCACAAACCCCAATTACAAGTTATCTGTTAATCTCGTTTTGCTCTTCCATCCAGAATCTGTTTCCAGGGATTTGTTTCATAAAAGGATTAGCTTTATTTACCTAATGAACACATGGGTATAAGTTACTGAAGGATCAGAACAAGCAGATCATGAAACACTTCCTCCCGGGCAGTGGCATCCGGTGCAGTCTGTCCTGTGATGATCAGTGAAGGTTCTGTCACATAGCGCTTTACCTAGTATTGGATGGCACGATTTGCCATAGTGATCTGTAATGTTCCGTTTTCACTCAAGAAGTAAGGGGATGGAGGAGTTCCCATTTGCAGATTCACTTCATAAATGCCTGCAAGGGCCATGCCTAGGCTTACCCAAAGCTGAGAGTCCAAAACTCAGTTCTGGTTTCCCATGTGAGTGACAGGTGCCCCATTTTTAAAAACATCGCTGATTCCTCCAAGTTTCTTCATTGGCACCAAGCTGGCATTGAAGCTGAGTATACAACCCGAGTGATATGGTAGGCGTTCACTATGACACCCAATGTCTGCTGCACACACAGTGCTTCTACTAGTTCAGTAACTGTGTGTTCTACATGTAGAATAAGATGTGTGCCAGTGACTGCAGTTACAGCTTGTATTTAGGAAAATGTAATCTAGAAAAGGTGGTAGATCCTCTTCCACGTGTTGAAGCAATGGCTGTTTTTGGTGAAATCTTTACTCTGTAATTTGTTGGTTCTTTTACACAGTAGGATATCCTCCTTGGACAAAGGAAACGCACAATCTATCAAAAAAAGGAAAGTCCGGAAATGCAAGATGACTGCTCCAACAAAAACAAGATCAGTGCTACAGGCACATCAAATATATTTTCGTTGGGTCAGGAAACAAAAATGCAAACTGCTCTAGCTATTCAAGGGTATGTGTTATTTCTAGGAGCATGCTTTTAAAATGATCTCCTACAGGGCCAAGATTCTACTGCAATACCGTGAGTAATTTGCATCTAAAGTATCTCAGAATTTTAAACATGGTTTAGCCCATCAGAATGAAGTTAAAGAGAAACAATTCTATAAGAAGTATTTAGTTCTTTATAATCCTGTTTTTTTTTTTTTTTTTTTACTATGTAATAAATCAAGAAGAGTTTGAAGAGCTTGTAAGTCAGGGAGACAGAACATGAGCCAAAGTGGGGAGGCTGTCAGTCTGACACTGACAGAGCTCATGCTTTCTGCCATTAATTTATTTATTGAAATGATTATACAGCTTGCCAAGAAATCCCTAGCTGAGAGGATTTGTCCAATTTAAAATGCTTCCTCTCCCAGAGACTACTCAAATTACATAAATTTCAGTTTAGTTTTCTGTGTTTGGGTTGATTTTTTTTTTCCTGTGGATGAAAACATTTTTTGTATAAATGAAATTTGCTAAAACTTTATTGAGGATGGCAGTGGGTTTTCTGAACCTGATGGAAATGAAATGAGTACCATTGTAGGCAGTTAGAGATGAAACTGAATGCGTTTGTGATAAAACCAAATGAAACATGTTCAGGTTACTCTCAAAGTCATTTTTCATATTTATTGGAGATGATGATTTTCTTTTGAAAAATCACTTCTCGTGTTTACTTTTTAAATTGAAAATTTGCCATTAACAGAAAATACATGTGATAAGCAAGTGGTACAGGTCCATTTGGAAGGATACAAAGATGAATTCACCCATTCAGTCATTTATAGAACTCTTCATACATCAAGTAATAATTATAGTACTGTTGATAGATTCTAAGCATTGTCATAGCTGCAGGTCTTAGAATATGCAAATATTTTGTGGTCACAGATCTCAGGAATTTAGATGCTTTACAGAAGGTATGCCATAGGATGAATTAATGGTGTTGCATATATTAAGACATCATAGGAAAAGATTAGAGATGCATACGAACAGAAGGTGGCCAGAAGTTGGTAATTTTATATATTGCCTTTAAAACTAATATTCTTTCCTTAAAGTGAAAGAAGAGTGAATGTTATGAAACCAAAGCTTGCTGAATCTTTGTGTTAATATAGCAGTTGATGGACTGACCAGATTAGAGGCCCAAGAGAACAGTCAGATTTAGAAACTAAGTTTCCATCTGTCAACACTCCTGCAAGAATCCAGATGGTGCTTGTGGAAGAACACATTTGCAGGAACTTGGCATTGTTTCATCCCACCATTGGTAAGGAGAACACTTCTAAGTTCAGAGCATTGTGTTACAATAAGATTTGACTGGAGTAATTACTTGCACCACATTGAAACCACACAATGTATTGATCTGCATGCTTAAGATGTAACACCTTTCAGGCTGGCATGGTGGCAAAAGTCCTTGCCTTGCTACCCAAGTAATTTTAACATGTCATCACATTTGAGTATTTATGCCATTCAAACAACAAAAAATAAGAAGGAGAAGTTGCTTGTTGATGGGATGACAAAGAAAGTTATTGGGTACCCCAGAGGCGCAGTGCCCTAGAGACTAAAGTTTTTGTCTTACATACACCAGGATCCCATATGGGCACCAGTTCCAATCCTGGTGGCCCCATTTCCCATGCAGCACCCTGTTTTTGGCCTGGGAAAGCAGTCGAGCATGGCCCAAAGCCTTGGGACCCAGCACCCACGAGGGAAACCCAGAAAAAGCTCCTGTTCCTGGTTTAGGATTGGTGTAGCTCTGGCTGTTGCGGCCACATAGGGGCTGAATGAGGAGCAAAGATCTTCCTCTCTTTTTTGCCTCTTCTCTGTATATTTGATTTTCCAATAAAAATAAGATAAATATTTTAAAAATGAACCAACACCTTTCAAAGAAAGTTTAATATGTGTCATTAAGTTTAATCTTAAAGTGAGGTTATTGCTGTTTTTGAAACACATGAAAGCAGATACCTTGTCATATTTAATTATCGCGCCCCATTTTTCAAACCTCTTTTTTTTTTTTTTTTTTTTTTTTTTAAGATTTATTTATTTTATTACAAAGTCAGACATACAGAGAGGAGGAGAGACAGAGAGGAAGATCTTCCGTCCGATGATTCACTCCCCAAGTGAGCCACAATGGGCCGGTGCACGCCGATCCAATGCCGGGAACCAGGAACCTCCTCCAGGTCTCCCACGCGGGTGCAGGGTCCCAATGCATTGGGCCGTCCTCAACTGCTTTCCCAGGCCACAAGCAGGGAGCTGGATGGCAAGTGGAGCTGCCGGGATTAGAACCGGCGCCCATATGTGATCCTGGGGCGATCAAGGTGAGGACTTTAGCCTCTAGGCCATGCCGCCGGGCCCTCAAACTTCTTTTATAAGATGCAAAACAGGGAGCCGCCTCTTCCCAGAGTTGAGAACTAGGACTTCCTGCCAAGGGCAGTTCCAAATTGCTTTGTCTTTTAGGTGGCATCCATTTCAAATACCTTTGTTGAGCATTATCCTGTGAAAAATTCCACACTGTGGGTCATTCCCTGAGAAAATGCAACAGGACTCAGAGGAAGAGGAGAAATATACGGTATATTTCTCACCTATTTGATATATAGCTCATATTTTTATATGCACATGCATGGGAATATGCATGTTGTATTTATATAATATTTCCAACATTGTTTATCAGTTCTACTTGCCACAGCTTAAGTTTCTAAAATCACTTATACACTTATACAAACACACTTACACAACTTGTATTAGTTCTGGGAGAGTCTTTGGAGAAACATGTTTTCTCAATGAACCATTGGTGAGGGTTGACATAAATAGGTTATGTTCTAGAATGCCTGTTGAGTAAATGAAGGAGACACTGGCCTTTCAGGTTTGCCTGCATCCAGCGCGGCACTACCACTCTTCTCTTCTTAATCATCTATTCCCTTTATCGTGGAAGAGAGCCTGGGTTTTTCCTCATGGCCTCAACAACTTGTCTTGTGAGTTCTATATCGAATACACATTATATTCACATGCTCGGCTGAATGCTACATGTCAATGCACTTCAAGCACTTCATTGCCTATCTTGTGATGCTGTCAATTATTGGCGTGCTACTTTCTTACACATACTTCATTTCTCGGGGGAAATACATTAATTTAAAACAAAAGGATGTTGAAATTTCTAAGCAGAAAGGTAAAGTGTGAACTGCCCTGTTGTTTTAAAATTATGACCCACTAGTCTTTCAATTCTATGCTTAGACTGTCCGGGGTTCAATTAATTCCAATCTAGTAGCCTCTCTCTCTCTCTCTCTCTCCTGTTTTTTTCTTAGCCATGAGCTGTTTTATTCAGAAATGAGCTGAACTGGAAACTCGCAGGATGGCTGACATAGGAGGATGGTTGTGAGGGAGCTCACAGACAGAGAGGGATAGAACGCGACAAAAGCGTAAGTGGAGCAGCATAGAGCTCCTGGGAGAGGAGCGTGAAGTTCCCGGGACAGTGTGGAGCCAAAAAAATCCACACAACTCGGAAGAGCAACCAGGAAAAAAACAAAACAAAATAAAACAAAAGGCAGGGAAGACAGCGTTCTGCTCCAGACCTGCTGAGTTACGTTTAAGTGAAGCCGCCAGGAGCTGCAGCCGCAACCGCAGCCACAGCCACAGCCACAGCCATAGCCGCAGCCACAGGAGATGCAGGAGACACAGAAACCGCTGACAGCCGCGGCCGCACCTGCCGCACCCACTGCACCCGCCAGGAGCCGCACTCACAGCGTAGGTCCTTACCAGCAGCAGAGGCAAGCTGCAAGAACCTGAGGTTTGAGTGAGCTGCGTAGGGGTGGCAGTGGGTCGAGGCTCCCAGAGTTAACCCTCCAGGGGCACGCACAGAGCCTGAACATCCTTGGTGCTCATCTCCCCACCCCTACCCCCAGGAGATTCCAGCATCTGGGGATGCAGGACAAGTGCCTTGAAACTGCCAAAACTGTGTCTTGGAGGTGACACACAGCGGTCCTGTGCGCTGAGAAGGGCAGAAGGCGCACTGAATGCTCCCCCGTGCCTTGCGGACTGGCACACAGCTGGGTGGTACTGACCCACAGGAACCCGCGCAAGCCTCTGGGCTTTGCGGACCCAGGCGTGCCTCTGGGCTGGGTGGTCCCTTGCGAGTGCTGGGGTGGGTGGTCCTGTGCAAGCACTGGGGTGGGCAGTCCCGCGCTGCTGGGGTGGGCGGACCTGCACAGGAGGTGCTTCCAGAGAGCACCTGGAACACCCCACGCCCTACAGTCCTGTTTTTGGGAGACTTATCAGGAGGGCACTGCGGACCCACGTGCAGGAGGTGTTCCCAGAAAGCGCCTGGAACCTCCACGCCCTGCAGGCCCTGGCACTGTGGACACACCAAGAAAACATCCATGCCCTGTGATCCCGTGCACAGGGGGCGCACACAGAGGGTGCCTTCATTCCCCCATGCCCTGTGGTCGCATATGTGTAGGGGATGAGCTGAGAGTGCGCTTTGAATCCTCTGGGCCTTGGAAGTGGCGCCCTGAAATCCAGTGTACTGGAGACACACCAAAAGTGCCTTGAAAATTCCCGCACCATGCTACTCCACGCCTGCAGACTCCGGTCTCTGCAGGATAGTGCTTGGAGACCCTTCAGCACACTGGTGCCTGGGTCTCTCAAAAAGAAACACTAAAACAATGGGAAGAAATACCAGAAAAGGTAATGATCCAGATGAGAGAGCCAGCACCCCACCAATAAAGGATCAAAAGCCAATGTCTATTTTGGAGATGCGAGATGAAGACATGGAAGATCTACCAGACAAGGAATTAAAAAAAAAAATGTTAAAATCTGTCAGAGACAATGAGAAGAATGGGGAGGACTTCAAGGAATTCAAGAACCACATAGTCACAGAAATACAACAAATGAAAAGTAAAATCCTTGACTTAGAGCACAAAATTGAGATCCTAACCAACAGAATAAATACAGCAGAAGAGAGGATCTCTGAAACGGAAGACACGCAAAATGAACATACCCAGCGCATTAAACAGCAGGAGACAAGTCTGAACAAAGCCAATAAGACCATACAAGAAATGAAAGACAAGGAAATCGAATATTAGGATTATTGGCCTTCCTGAAGGAGCAGAAAGAGAGTCAGGCATGCAAATGGTACTTGATGAAATTATATAGGAAAACTTCCAAAACACTTGGCACATAAATGCTACCCAAATCCAGGACGGTCAGAGGACTCCCAGCAGATATGACCCAAAGCGATCTTCACCCAGACATATGTGCTCAAGTCCCACTCCAACGAAGACAAAGAAAGAATCCCGAGACAAGTACGAAGCAGAGAAAAGATTACATACCGGGGAAAACCAATCAGAATCACTGCTGATTTCTCTGAAGAGACTTACAAGCAAGAAGAGAATGGACAAAGAGCTTCCAAATCCTGAATGAGAACAACTGTCAACCAAGAATAATGTACCCAGCAAAGATCTCATTTGTATTTGAGAACAAAATCAGATACTTCCATAGCAAAGAGAAATTAGAAGAATATGCCTGCACAAAACTGGCTCTACAAAATCTCCTTAGAAATGCACTAAATCCAGAAAAAAAGGAGACGAATCATAAGCAAAGATGGCAAACAGGAAGGTCTCCCCACTAAAGTCCACACAAGGAGGGGCAATTACACAGATATCAACACCCAAAAAAACACATATGTATGGCAGGGCAAAATTGCAACCTCTCAATTTTAACTCTTAACACAAATGGCCTAACCTCACCAATCAAAAGGCATAGATTAACGGAATGGATCATCAAACAGGACCCAAGTATCTGTTGCCTACAAGAGACACATCTAACCAGAAAAGACTCCAAGAAGCTGAAAGTGAAGGGGTGGAAAAAGATATATCACGCCAATGGACAAGAAAAAAAGGCAGGGGTAGCTGTCTTAATTTCAGATGATATAGACTTCAATCTTACAAGCATCAAAAAGGACAGGGAAGGTCATTATATAGTGGTGAAGGGATTGATCCATCAGGAAGTAATTACCATCGTGAACATATATGCACCGAATCCCAACGCACCTAGCTACGTGAAGCAGTTACTTACAGACTTAAGGGGAGACACAGATATGCACACAATAATTATGGGTGATCTTAACACTCTGCTAACAACAATAGACAGATCAACAAAACAAAAACTCAACAAAGAAACAACAGAGCTCATACAAACAATAGAACAACTGGACTTGGTAGACATTTATAGAACTTTTTATCCTAAGGCCACAGATTATACATTTTTTTTCAGCAGTGCATGGCACCTTCTCCAGGATCGACCACATGATAGGACACAAAGCAAATCTAAATAACTTCAAAAAGATAGGAATCATACCATGTACCCTCTCAGACCACCATGGAATGAAACTGGAAATCAGCAATTCAAACTGCCCCAGGAAATATAGAAACTCTTGGAGGCTAAACAATATGCTATTAAACGAACAATGGATAGAGAAGAAATTAAAGATGAGATCAAAAAATTTATGGAAACCAATGAAAACTCTGACACAGCATCCCAAAAATTTGTGGGACACTGCCAAAGTAGTGCTACAGGGTAAACTCATGGCAATTGGAGCTCATGTTAAGGCCCAAGAGAGGCGCCAAATACAGGAACTAAACACACACCTCCAGGAATTGGAAAAACAACAGCAGAAGAGCCCCACACACAACAGGAAACAAGAAATCATCAAAACAAGGGAGGAAATTAATCAGATAGAAATAAAAAAAAGATACACAAAATCAATGAATCAAAAAGCTGGTGTTTTGAGAAGATAAACAAAATAGACACCCCACTGGCCCGACTGACAAAGAAAAAACAAGAGAAAGCAAGAATTAACAGCATCAAAGATGAAAAAGGCAACATAACAACAGACACCACATCCATTAACAACATAATTAGAAATTACTACAAAGCACTGTACTCCAACAAATCAGAAGACCACCAAGAAATGGAAAAGTTCTTAGACTTCGACCACCTGCCAAAACTTAGCCCAGAGTCAACAAACGACCTGAACAAACCCATAACTGAAGCAGAGATTGAATCAGTGATTAAAGATCTCCCAAAAAAGAAAAGCCCAGGCCCAGACGGCTTCACTACAGAATTCTACAAAACATTCCGAACAGAGCTAATCCCAATCCTCTACAAACTCTTCAAAACAATTGAAAAGGAAGCAACCCTTCCAAACTCATTCTATGAAGCCAACATTACCTTAATCCCAAAAACAGACAGAGAACCAACAGAGAAGGAAAACTACAGACCTATCTCTTTGATGAACATTGATGCTAAGATTCTCAACAAAATCCTAGCCAATGGAATTCAAAAACACATCAGACAGATCATTCACCCGGATCAAGTAGGATTCATCCCTGGAATGCAGGGATGGTTCAACATTCGGAATTCCATAAATGTGATACACCACATCCAAAAACTGAAAAACAAGAATCACATGATAGTATCAATAGACGCAGAAAAAGCTTTCGACAAAATCCAACACCACTTCCTGCTGAAAACCCTAACCAAGGTAGGCATAGATGGAAAAATCCACAACATAATCAAAGCAATATATGAAAAGCCCAACGCCAGCATCATACTGAATGGAGAAAAACTGGAACCCTTCCCACTGAGATCTGGAACAAGACAGGAATGTCCACTTTCTCCACTACTATTCAACATAGTCCTAGAGGTACTCGCTGAGGCCATAAGACAAGAAAAAGAAATCAGAGGAATCCAAATGGAAAACGAAGAAGTCAAGCTTTCACTATACGCAGATGACATGATTCTTTATGTAGAAGAGCCAAGAGACTCAATACAGAGACTGCTAGAACTTATACGAGTTTGGTAGAGTGGCAGGGTACAAAATTAATGAACAAAAATCAACAGTCATAGTGTATGCAAACAGCCCCAAGATGGAAAAAGATTTAACCAGCAAGATACCATTCAAAATAACAGAGAAAAGTATGAAGTATCTAGGAATAAACCTAACAAAAATGTAGGAGACCTATTTGAAGAAAACTGCAAACTACTTAAAAAAGAAATTGAACAAGACCTCAAAAGATGGAGTAACATCCCATACTCCTGGATAGGTAAAATCAATATCATTAAAATGTCTATATTGCCAAAAGCAATATATACATTCAACGCAATCCCATTCAAATTGCCCAAAACATTCTTCACAGATCTGGAAACAATGATCCAAAGGTTCATCTGGAAACACAAAAAACCACGGATAGCTAGAACCATCCTGAAGAACAGGAAGTTAGCAGGGGGAATCACAGTTCTGGACCTCTGGACATACTATACGGCAGTGGTTATCAAAACAGCGTGGTACAGGCACAAAGATAGAGAGGAAGATCAATGGAGCAGAATAGAAACACCAGAAGGGAACCCACACAGATACAGCCAAATAATCTTTGACAAAAAAACAAACGACAATCCAGGAAAATGGGAAGGTCTGTTCAATAAATGCTGTTGGGACAACTGGTTGATAGCCTATAGAAACCAAAAGATAGACCCACATCTCTCACCATACACTAAGATCAAATCTAAATGGATAAAAGATCTAAACCTACATCCAGAAACCTTCAAACCTTTGGAAGAAAATGTTGGAAATACTTTGCAAGATCTAGGGGTAGGTCCTTACTTCCTAAAAAGAACTCCAAAAGCAATAGTAATCAAGTCCAGAATAAACAAATGGGACCTCATCAAACTAAGAAGCTTCTGCACAGCAAAGGAAACAATCAATAAAGTAAAAAAGCAGCCCACAGAATGGGAGAAGATCTTTGCGCACTACGTAGGTGTTAGAGGGCTAATCTCCAGAATATACAAAGAACTACAAAACAGCCAAAACACCAAAACAAACAAGCCACTCAAGAAATGGGCATGGGAAATGGGCAGACGCTTCACAAAGGAACAATCCCAAATGGCGAATAAACATATGAAAAAATGCTCAAGTTCCCTGGCAATAAGGGAAATCCAAATTAAAACATCAATGAGGTACCACCTATCGCCAGTAAGGCTGGCCCACATGAATAAAAGCACCAACAACACTTGTTGGCGAGGTTGTGGGGAAAAGGGAACCTACTCCACTGCTGGTGGGGCTGCAGGCTGGTACAGCCTCTATGGAAATCAGTATGGAGAACATTCAAACAACTCAAAATCAACATACCGTATGATCCAGCAATAGCACTCCTAGGAATATATCCAGAACACTTGTTTTATGAGAAACCAACATGCACTCCTATTTTCATAGCAGCACAATCAGTAATTGCAAAAACATGGAAGCAGCCAAAATGCCCATCAGCAGAAGATTGGATAAGAAAGCTATGGTTCATCTACTCCATGGAATACTACTCAGCTATTAAAAAAAAAAATGCAGTTCTTTGTGGCCAAATGGGCCAAACTGGAAACCATAATGCTAAGGGAAATGAGCCAATCTCAAAAGGTTAAATACCACATGTTTGCCTTAATCTAAGATGATATGATGTTATGTATAACATGTTATGTTATGTATGCTATATGTTGTGTATAAACTAAAATTGAAATGTCAACGAGGTGGTCACAGAAGATGGTTAAGAACTAGCATTTATTTTTAACATATTGGTTACTCATTACTATGTCAATTAATTCCATAATGATGTAAATTTTTACTGATGGTATGTTCAAGTTTTTAATTGATCGGGATGATACTCTGCTGGCTCTGTCTTCAAACCAGAGAGGGTATACCTAAGAAGCTATTGAACTTGACTGGACAATAAGATGCTGGACTCTATGTTTGGTATACGCTTCCAATGAGGGAATCTCAACTGAACTTGAACTGTGGTTATGCAACAAGGTGGAGAAATCCACCATGGTGGGAGGGTTTGGGGAGGGGTGGGGAGAATCCAAGTACCTATGAAACTGTGTCACATAATACAATGTAATTAATGAATAAAAAAAAAAAAAGAAATGAGCTGAACTGAGATCTCCAACTCACTGAAGGCTGGCTAAGAGTTAGTCAACAGATGAAAACAACTTCCACTCAGTTCATATCTTAGCTGCCAATCAAATAATGACCTTAAGGTCAAAATCTCAACATTTCTCTTTGATTTATTAGCTACCTATTACTTCTTATTTATACCATATTCAGGATAACTTTTTCTTTTAATACAGAAGATTATCAGTGAAACTTTTCCAATAAGTGTGAATTGCTGAGTCTCTTTATTGTTAATTTAGATGGTAAATTTGAAAATATTTTATTTACTTTATATATAATTGATTGCTTTATGCAATAGAAAATTCGATTTTTGTGCTGACATATTAAATTAGCTATAAATATACAAGAATACAATACACTGCCCTTTTCATGTGGTTGGAATTAATGATAGCTCATGTTGATCTGGCATTCATGCAAGGCTGTATACACCGTATAGTAGACACAATGGTGTAAAATATATGTGAATATGCACATTATCTTTCTATGCATTATATGGTGTTTGTACTGAACACAATGTTTATTTAATTCCATACTCAGCAAAAACTTGTTCAAAAAATTAATAAGCATATATTATGAGACATTCTCCGAGTCTGTGGATATTAAGAAATACTTTAGTAGGTAAAATCCTTTTGAGAAGTCAGTATTTAGCAAATAATATTTGATCTGTGGGTGTGGCCAGAGCCGACATATTAAGAGTTAGTATACAGTTCTAAAAATGTGCTATTGCTATCCAAAATATATAGAAAATATCTTCTGCAAATCAATTTATGTAATTGTGAAACATATAAGTATATTCCTGAGAACATTTCCCTCTGCATGACTTAAAAGTACTGCATTTCTTTTGTATTGAAAATATTGTGTTACTCATTAAAGGACACAACATAATGTCATTGGCAGTGTTCTTCATCATTCTTTGAAAATGTACTGAATGATATTCTATCTGCATCATTAGGTTGCCGTACAACAATGTCCTTTGAGAATATGGTTTTGCTATCATTCCCAGTTGTAATTACTTCTCAGAAAAACGATACGGGCTTATTGAAATGACGTGATGTGTGAAGGTTGACAAGACACCGTGCCCACAGTCCCTGTAAATAACTGTGCTTCCCCTGAGAGGCTCGTTTATTTCACAGAGGCCAGCCCTGACAAAGTGCCACATTTCTGGGGAAGGTTTGAAATCTCTCGGGAATTTATGATTTCCGTTAATATCCTGAAGTTAGAGGTTTCTTGTCCTCAGCGTTTTTGACACCTTGGATCAGAGGACTAGATGACACTTTCTTCAGGGAAAGAGCTGCCTGTGGGAGAACACACAGCAACATTAGGACTCCACCTTCACAGACGCCGCTGTGCCCTCTGTCTCACTTGTTACTCTCAGAAATATCTCTGGATTTGTGATTCCTTCTAGGGTGAAGACACCACTGGTTGGAAAGTAGTGCACACCTCTTGTTTATCGTGTGTGGGGGGGGGCGGGGGGGAGAGAGAAAGAGAGAGAGAGAGAGAGAGAAAGAGAGAAAGAGAGAGAAAGAGAGAAAGAGAGAGAAAGAGAGAATTTTCAGGGAAATATCCCAGTCTCCACATTATGTCAGACTCCAAACTGAGAGCCACGTGTTAAGCTCCACACTGTTAAGGAGATACCCTGTGCAGCTTCTCGAACAGGAGCCAATATCCTTGCCGAAGGTTCTTGGAGAGGAACTAGCTCTCCTGTACAGCACATCACTGGCCATCCTTCTCCCCACCTTGTGGAGTACTGGAGAGTGGTTCCACTCCATGGAACTGTTCCGGGGGCTCCATGGGAGCGTTCTGAGGTTTTGACACCTGCACGGTGATGAAAGTAACGTTGCGAAGAAACAATGGTGGCTTAACAATGGTGACATACTTCAATCCAGACAAGAATTATTTGGCAGGCTGGGGAGAGTTTGTGTTTGAGCAGCGGGGAGACAACGTGGCAGGAAGAGGCTTCGTTAGCCGGCATGACTGGCTCAGTGAAGGCAGCTGGGAGGGGAAACCTGGGTGTGTCACTCTTCAGTCTGCGTTTGTCCTGGTGTCCTGTCTTGTTCTTCTCTGGACAAGACACCTTGATAATAACTGCTCTGGTGTTACATGCGTGCTGTACACGCCAATATGGCTTAGTTTCCCACTACACTCACCTCCCCAGAGGTCGCATGTTGTGTGCCTGGGCCATGCAATGTTCTGGTAGCGAGTATTCTGCAGTTAGGCTGGCTCAACCCTAACTGCTACAACCAGTTGGTGAATGAACCAGAATATGAAACATCTGCAAAATAATGCTTGTATAGTCCCAGTTTCCAAGGTGTCAAATACAGGATGTCTGGGATTCCATCAGGGTCTCCCTCACTATCATCAGGCGTCTGTCACTTGGGCCACCATCCCGTACCTTTCCACGCACATTTGCAGGGAACTGGATGGAAGTGGAAAGCCAAGGATTGAATTGTGAGCATCTGGACGCTGACCTGGTGGGCAGTGGCTTAGCTACAAGACCACAATGTCTGCTGCCAAGGTTGTGCCTCCTGACCCCAGCGTTCTCTGTCTCTCTCCCTCTCCGTCTCTGTCTCTCTCCCTGTCTCTGTCTCTCTCTCCCTCTCTGTCTCTCTCCCTCTCCATCTCTCTCTCCCTGTCTCTCTCTCCCTCTCTGTCTCTCTCCCTCTTGGTTTCTCTGCCTCTCCATCTCTCTAATTCTTCAACACTAAAAATACAATGGTGGACTGTTGTCAAGCAATAAGCCTGTGTGAAACAAAAACTTTTTTGGATTACACGCATGATACAATGAGCTTTGAATGACCATGATACTTTATTTTCACAGCTTTTTCTAATGGGAATTTGGGCAATTTCTCCAATTTAAAATTATCGAACATAAAATAAAATTGACACCAGATGTGTATACATTTTTTATGATTACTCTAAAAGCTGTATTTTAAAAGTAATCCAAATTCTACCAGTGCAAAAAGATATTCTTGTTGCCATGTGATGTATAATTATGTTGTTATAAGATATGATTTAACAAATAGTATGACTCAAATATTTACTCAAAATATCAAAGAATTTATGATTAAAAATGAACCTGTCATGCATATGTAACACATAACATTATTATATTTTATGTCAAGAAAACTTATAAAATATTATTTGTTTTTCTTTCACACTGTTAAACATTTTTGGAAAAATGCGTAAAGCTTTTTTAATAAAGAAGAATATTATTGAAAATATACATTTAAAACTGATTTTAATGTGCTTGTGAAAATCAGAGCTTTGAATATCATTTAAGCAATTAAATGAAACGACTTATTAATTCAGAAGGAAAGCTTGCATAAATGTGAAATGGTGTGTGGAGAATAATTAAGTTGTAATTCTAAAAGGTTAATGTAGCAATTTACTTGTCCTGATTTTAAAATTTTGATAATAGTACATCTTTTTGCATGATGACAAACCAGTCTTTGCCTTATCTTCCAATATACAAGGGGATTGTACATCTGTGTTAAAGTATGTTGCCTAAAATAATGTATTTGATATCACGTATTTCCATGTACTACATGTCAAATTTTGTCTGTATTTAAGTTTCAAAAGTTTAAGGCCATTTTGGGTGAAATGGAAATGGAAATGAATTATATTTATATATTGACTGAATAATGTTCTTGAAAAAGAGCAAATAATTTATGATGTTACTGCAAGCATTTTATTTTCCTTATCATTCTTAAAGTTCAGCTTTATTTCTGGGACATTAAATTTCATAGGCAAATCTTTGTTGATATTTTTTATATTTTCTTCTTCAACCTAGCAATTACTAAAATTATGCAGATATCTATGCCAAAAGAAAATGAACTATGTTAATTTCTTGACTTTCAAATGCTAAGGTATGTGAAAAAATTTCTATTTATCAAATTGCAAAAGAAATTGTAGACTTTTACTACCAAAATTAAAACCTACAACATGTTGTTATAATATAATTATATTTTTCAACTATTCTTGTACTGATTTTGTTTGCAGCTGAGATTTCTCTGTGCCTTTTAGCTTATTTTATATAAGGCAGGTCTCCAAGTTAGCCACGTACAATACTCACATTTTTACACTATTATATTTTATTAAAATGCAACACAATGTGGACATTGATCTGCATTTAAAGACTTCTTGCTACATTTTTTGGAGGATGAATTTCATGAGCTATATAAAGAACTCAGATTTTAAAATATTTGTCTTAAAATTACCTGATAAAATTCAGTAGATAACAAAGCATTCTGCCTGAGAATTCTGGTTGTATATATTTAAAGCACATTTTATGCCTCTGATATTAAACATACTGACCAACACTTGGTATAGTACAATCTCTCTCGCTTTCTTCTTTTGTTGTTGTTGTTGTTTTTAGATTTTATTGGAAAGGCAGATTTACAGAAAGAAGACTAGAAAGAGAAAAAGATCTTCCATCCTTGGGTTCACTCCAAAAATGGCTGCAATGGTTGGAGCTAAGCTGATCTGGATCCAGGAGCCTCTTCAAGATCTCCTACATGGACACAGAGCCCCAAAGCTTTGGGCCATTCCTCCACTGCCCTCCTAAGCCCCCAGCAAGGACCTGTTTGGGAATTGGAACATCCGGGACACAGAAGAGTGCCCAGAAGGCATGCCAAGAATGAATGAATGAATGAATGAATGGAGCTTCTTTGTGCTTCAGCCCTGTAGCCTGACTCCTGTGGGGACAGTACTGCTCTCCTTGCACAGGAGCTTGAAGCACAGAACAGCTCTGACATGAGAGGGTGGGGAGGAAGCCTGGCTGCACATTCAGGAAACAAGAAGTGATGTCTAGGAAGTTGCTGAAAATGTAGCCCTGGATTAACTTCAGTGTTTCTAGTCAAATGCACGTGTGTATGAAATCCTGATTGTTCCTCATTTTCATCAAACTTGACAACAGGGGAAACTTGACAACAGGGAATGTACTAGTGGATTGTTATTAAGATTTATTTATTTATGTATTTTTTTCATTGAAAGAGTGGCAGAGAAAAGAATACAGGGAACTAGGCCTGGCTCGGTAGCCTAGCAGTTAAATTCCTCACCTTGCACACTGGGATCCCATATGGCTGCTGGTTCTTATCCCGGAAGCCCCTCTTCCCATCCAGCTCCCTGCTTGTGGCCCTGCATCCACATGGAAGACCCGAAAGAGGCCTCTGGTTCCTGGCTTTGGATTCGTTCAGTTCCAGCCATTGCAGTCACTTGGGGAGTCAATCAACGGATAGAAGATTGTTCCTCTCTGTCTCTTCTTTTCTCTGTATATCTGACTTTGCAATAAAAAAAGAATATAGGGAGCCTGGACTCCTCGTTGGTCTCCTCTTCGGGTGACAATAGCCCTGGCGTTTGGTCCATCTTACGCCTTCCCAGGTCTGTTGTTAGAAAGCAGGATTAGAGGCCAAGCAGCTAGGACTGCAACCAGACTCAGATGTAAGATGAAGACATGAAGACATAGTAGGCTGTGACCAGTAGCCACTGAAAAATATTTTCAATTAACTTGCATCATATCTTCATTTAAAAATTTACTATTTCAACATTAGAACAATGGTGTGGGGGCAGCTACCATAGAATAGAAGACTAAGCCTCTATGGTGAAGGCAGGCATGGGTGCTGGTTCAAATGCCTGCTGCTCCACTTCCAGTCCAGTTCTCTGCTTCTGTCCTGGGAAAGCAACAGGAGAGGGTTCAAGTCTTTGGGCCTACGCACCCACATTGGAAGCCCTGGAAGAAACTGCTGGCTCCTGGATTGGGATCTGCCTAGCTCCAACCATTGCAACTATTTGGGGAGTGAACCACCAGATGGAAGATGTCTCTCCTGTTCTCTTTCTCTCTGTGTCACTCTGTATTTCTAATAAAAATAAATACAGGCACGTTAGTCTAAGGACAGGAGCTAGGAGCTGCTTCTCTCAAACACTTGGGCTATCCTCTGATGCTTTCCCGGCTACCTTAGCAGGGAGCTGGATGGGAAGTGGAGCATTTAGGTCTGATACGGGCACCCATAGTGGATGCTGGCCCTGCATGTGGCAGCTTTACCCACTGTGCACAGTGCTTGGTATGGTGATGAGATATTGTATATTACTCCTGTATTTTGGATAATGTTATCGTGCTGAACCTTCTTGTGGTTGCAATAAAAATATATAAGTCCACTATCTTTGGTCTTTTTTTCCCTGTATTTGATTATAGCTAGGTGGAAATACAGGATGAAATCATATATACCATTTCCAAAAAGCTTCTTTGGGTTAACATTCAGGCTGCAAATACAAGCTTTTTGGGGTTTTCTTGTTCTGTTTTGTTTTCATGAAAATGGTCCTTTGACTTTTAAGAGCCTATTTAAAATCATAGTACCACTAAATGAAAGCGCTACCAGGTTATCTTTCCAGCATCATGTTGCTTTCTAATTTTCCTACGGTGGTGTCAAGCGATAAGTCAAAGCAACTAAAGGCACAGCAGGAAACATGGTGACAAGGGCTTCTCAGCAGCAGTGTAACCAGCTTTTCCTCTGGAGACTGAGCCATCTCCTCCATGACCAGCCACAGGACGGAGCCCTGTGGAAATGAAGTCAGCTGCCAGCGACGAGAGAGATACGAGAACAACGCTGCTTGCCCTTATGTTTCGTTGGTTTTCTCATTCAGTACTACAGACAGGGGCTGGATGATAAGCTGCCCGGGAACTGTGTTGTACGCAAGGTGTTCCTCCCGTGATGCACCCTGCAACTGGTGAATCGTGACTTGACATACACACAAGCATAGTTTAATTAATAAATCCAACTCAGTAAGTGAGTTCATAAAAATCTAGCGTTTTTACAGGATTATTATTTTTTTTTCTGGTTGAAAAGTCACTGAGACATTTCAGCAAAGAGCCCTTATATTTTCATTTCTAACAAACTCCCAACTGACACTGATGCTTCTTGGACAATGTTTCCAGGCAGTGGTTAAAATCGTCTCTATGAGTTACTTATAAACTACATCAGTGCTCTTTTTGCATTCCAGAATGTGAAACCGGAGAGCAAAGTCTCGGTGAATTGTGGCTTTCCCAAGGCCTGCTGGTAGTTCAGAAACACAGCTACTACCAAGAAAAGATGAAAGCAGGGGTTGGGATCCTTAAAAGTCAGCCTTCTTTGCATTTAGATGTTTAATAAATATTGTTGAAAATGTAGTACGCTGAATTCTGTGAGCTAATATTCAGAGTCTCAAGGTTTGCATTAATGCAGGAACTTAATTCAACATAAGAGGCAACTGCAAAAATTCACTGGTGATGGAAATCAAAATGAATCTATTCTGGTGCAAAAAATATTGAAGTGCATGCATATAAGGACTTTGAAAGAATTCGTGAAAAAAAGCTTTGCCACAAAAATAAACTTGTCGTTACTTATGAATTTTTAAGTATTCCTATATACATAACACAGGATGTTCTATTTTTACTTTGCAGTCCCTTGTAGCATTTTTTCATATTTAAAAGTTTTACTTAAAATAGTTTTGGTGAATTCACAGTACTTACCTGTTTTTATTAGTGTCTCCATTGTATACATACCACATAAACAGATTAAGCATGGGGATATTTCAGTCTATGTGAAGTAGATAAACGTGAATGCATTTACAATAAGTGTTGAAGAGTTTATGGCTTTTAATGGGCTTTGTACCATTCTCTATGCTTACAATGTCCTAATACATTTAGGTAGCCAAGGATGGACTTGTGGCTGTTGTTGAGGGAATGCACCATTGTTTGCAATGTAAAGGAAGCAGTTTGGGGGTGAGGGGGGATAAATGAGGATGGAAAGGGAAATCCCTGAGCCTACGGAACTGCATCATGGAAAATAAGGAACAAATAAATAAATCCTAACTATTAAAAACAAGGAAGTCATGGGTTTTAAAGACAATCATGGCTTTGTTTAATCGGAAAGTAACAGGTAGCTTAGGTGTAGGATGGAGAGACTGTTTAGAAGGCTACCAGGGTTTGTCATTTAAGACAGGATGGTAGAGTGAATCATTAAATCCCCTCTTGGTCTTATTGCTTGCTGCTTCCCTCTGAAGTTAATCCGTGTGGAATGCCCAGCATCTGCTGCTGGCCCAGGAGTGTACACAGTAGTGTATCCTCATGTTCTGCAGTGGCTGCGGCAGCTCTTCCTGTCACAGTGGTGGCTGTTGCAGAACTTTCAGTTAGATGGCAGTAGCTGCTGTTACAGAGAGGACGGAGAAAGAGAAGGAGGGAGAGGGAAACAGAGAGAGAGATCCCTTCTGGGATTCTTGCTCTTTTGTTCCTCAAGTGGCTGCAAACAGCTAGAGCTAAGCCAATGGAAAGCCAGAGTCAGGGGCTTGTCTGGTTCTCTCACATGGATGCAGGGGCACAGAAACCAGAGCCAGTCTCTGCGGCCTTCCTAGTTCATAAGCAGAGTTGGATCAGAAGTGTAGAAGCTGGGGTAAGAACTAGTGACCATATGGGATGTTAGCTCCGCAGGCAGAGGCTAAGCCTACAACATGTCCCTGGCTATTACCACTATCTTTGTTTTCTTTCCATTAGAAAGTCAGGTTTACACGGAGAAGGAGAGATAGAAAGATCCTCTGTCCTTTAGCTCAATCCCCAAGCAGGTGCAATGGCCAGAGCTGAGCCAATCTAACGCCAGCAGCCAGGAGCTTCCTCTGGGACTTCCACTGGGTGCAAGCACGCAAGTCTGTCCTCTACTGCTTTCGCAGGGCCCAGGCAGGGAGCTGGATGAAAAGTGAAGCATTCAGGACATGGACCAACGCTCACATGGGATCTTGTCATGTGCAAGGCAAGGTTTTAGCCCCTGAGCCATCGTGCCTGACCCACCACTTTTATTAGGTAAGTGCAAAGTAGAAGCCCTTTTATGGAATGTCTGCCTGATAGTTAAGAAATTTTCTTGGGAGCCTTATGTTCAAATACAGGTGATTACTTCCACTCAAATAATTTTACTACCATTAATTTTATTTAAGTTTAAAAACTTGAAAAATCCAGTTTAATGTTGATAAAATCTAGTACAGGTTAGTGATGAATGGATTCAAAGTGAAAAAATAAGTGAATGGCTGATATTTGAAAATCACAGGTCATTACAATACACTATTATTTAAACAGATAGCAGTAAACATTAATGGGTATGTGTCTACGGAAACAACAAAGAGATTTGTTAAACGGAGCCATAACCTGGCATGCAATTCACTTGAATGATTCTTCAAACTCTGGCGGGGCGGGGGGGGGATGGGGAGCAGGGAGGGCAGCAGTGATGTAGAACACCCACAGTGTCCGAGAAAACGAACTGAAATTCGAACATCTTCGGCAATAAAGATTTTCTGATGCAGAACTCTGAGAATATGTCACTCAGAGAACTACCTCAAGGACTAGTTCACAAGTTTGTAAACTTTATATGATAGCCACGACACACCTAGTATTACCTACACATTTTAACAAAGTATCGTATACTAGTGGAACATCCTAAGTCCTCCAAAACAAAACAAAAAGTTTGGGAAGATGATCAAAGGAAAAGTTCGTGCCATTTCTAGCAGTCACGTCTGCATCTCTACGGTGTTTCACGCAGTGCTGCTAACACCTGGATGGCCGTTCGGAAGCAGATGTTGGACAGCACTTTCTGGAAAACACTGCAATCTCTCCCTGTGAAATCTGTGAGGCTATTCTTACATTATTAAAACAAGTAGCATGGTAAGTGCTAAAATACAGCGTTATCATAATGTTTGGGTTGTAATAATTTAAATCATAGGATATATATGCACATATATTTCAATATCCAAATATCTGGGCTTAATACACAAAATATTTGCTCAAATATTTAATTGAGCAATATACTTAGCTTCACAGCCCTTTTGGTTGTTACTGTCTGCAGTCAAAGACAAGGCATACTGCCTGAAGTCCAATTGCACTTAACTGTCTTACAATTTTAGTATAGTATATAAGCACGTATTTATAAGTAGAATAATAGAAAGTAAGATATAGCATATACATAAACCAATACTGTTGTACTTATTAAACCCATGTATGTTGCACTGTATGTAACTGTGTGGATGTATACATTTTAAATTTTTTCACTTATTTTCTTTAGAAAGACAAGAGGAGAGTTCGGAGCAGCTATCTTGAGATCTCCGTAAATACCTGTGATAGGTAGGCTTGGGGCTGGGAACTCCACCCAGGTATCCGATGTGGATGGCAAAGACCCCACATACTTGAGCCTCACCTGATACACCTGGTGTAGTTGCAAGAAGCTAGAACTGGAAGTGGAGCTGGGACCCAAGCCCAGACGTACTGGAGTGACTGTGCTTTTCCTAAAGTCTCCTCTGTGAATAGTACACGGTGCATGCCTTTACACATGCTCAGCCATCATCCACCAACGCACGGCAGGTTGCTGCGGCACATCACACACACGTGAAGTCAGAGGTGATGGGGAAGGCTCAGCCCTCTTGTGACTTTATGAGGCCAGTGTTCCTTAAGTAGCCCACTGTTGACAACGTATCATTAATCAGTGCATAATTTCAATGAGCTATTTCAGACAGTAAAACGCAGCGTAGAGGAAAATATAGTCACAGATTTGAGAGCTCCTATGAGGCTACCCCGGTACTAGTGGGACTAAGAGTAGAGTTTGGGATATGAAGTTTGGCAGAGTCTGAAGGAAGCAATAGAACCAGAGAGAAAGTTGGCAAAGGAATGCTCCAGGGAGAGGGATTTGCCTCTACAGAAGTTCCTGTAAGAATTGTTACTGGATGTTTCAGCAGTGGCATCTGATGAGTGTGCTTGGCTCAGGGTGAGTGTGGTCCCAGAGATGAGTGGCAGTAAGGAGGCGACCAGCAGCTGATCTCTCCAGAAAGGCTGTGACATCTGTGAAACTCAAGCTTTCTTATGTGTCAAGAGAAGGCAAGGTATTGAAAGCTTTGGGGAAGAGAAATAATCGAATCAAAAGAAGAATTATTAGCTCTGTGAGGACCCCTGACTTGTCAGGGCGCTAAGATGGAGGCAGGAAGACCAGAGAAGGCTGTTGGGGCAGGCAGGCCAGTGCTGTTGGTCAGAATCCAGCATGTGTGAGACGCACGGAAGTCTCCAACGTGCAGGTGATATTTTGAGAAAGGAAGCAGTCTCCATAAATGTTGTTACCAATAGCAGGAAAGCACCACACTTCATTATTTTCCTTCATTTGGCTGTCTCCATGCCCAGTGCATGTCTGTTCTTTTTTTTGTTTTGTTTTGTTTTGTTTTTAAGATCTTCCTCCTATGGTTCACTCCCCAAGTGGCCACAATGGTTGGAGTTGAGCCAATCCACAGCCTGGAGCCAGGAGTTTCTTCCAGGTCCCAAGGCTTGCGCCATTCTTGATTGCTTTCCCAGGCCGCAGGCAAAGAGCTGGATGGGAACCGGCGCCCATATGGGATCCTGGCGCCTTCAAGGTGAAGACTTTAACTGCTATGCTTTCTCCCAGGGCCCACATGTCTGTTCTTATCTTTGCGTATTTAACTGTCTTGTGAACTTTTCTCCTCTACATCAGTTTGATAGTGTCTTTATTGCTGGAAGCTTCTTCTTCTCTTCAATATTCTGTCCCATGGTAAACATTTCCCACACTTCAATCCAGCGTAAGCTTGAAGAATGCAAACATGGGTGGAAAAAAGAATAAACTTGGCTTCATGATGACTTTCTAGGATAAACACTGAAAACACGATCCATGGAAGTGGAGGCATAAGCTGGATTTCATCAAAATTTGACATTTTAGCTGGTCCGTGGCAGACACTGACAAAATAATGAACAGGAGGGCAAGATCAGAAAACATTCATGAAACGTATCTGAGAAGGACTAATATTCAAAATGCACAAAATGATTTAAAACAACACGAGACACACACACACACACACACACACAAACAATTAAAAAGTGATTGGCTTCAACATCAATCTCATGAAGGAAGATGCAGAAATGAGAAGTACTGCAAGAAATTGGCTCCGTGAGCTCTGCATTAACAAACCCTAAATCTAACAACAGTGACAAAGCAAGGTGACCCCATTCAAGTGGTTAAAGTTCTAGATTCTCACAATATATAGAAAGATTACGATCAATAGGAACTATCAACTGTTGTGTGTTAGAATATAAAGTTGTGCAGTCATGTTTGAAGGCTATTTGGCAATCTCTTGCAAAATTAAACATGCTGTTAACACAAAATCCAGCTATTGCACTCCTGAAATATTTACTCAAATGGATTTAAAACTTATGTTACCACACCAGCCTGCATACAAATTGTGTATGAAGTTTTTTTCATGGTCACAAGATATTGTAAGAAATATAGGTACCCTTTTATCAGATAACAAGCAAACTGCAGCGAATCTATACAATGTAATGCAATTCAGCAGTAGAAGGACATAAGCTATGTAATTGTGAACGGGTGCAGAGAAACCCTCAATTCTCATTGCTAAGTAAAAGGATCCTGCCTGAGATAGCTACGTGGTGTGTGATTCATACTACCATGTGATGTTTTATGAGATTCTGAAAAAAATTGTAAGAATGACTATTAGTTATTAGGGCTTTGTGGGTTGGTGAGAGAGCATTGGGAGTTTTCAAGACAGCAAAGCCATTCAATACCAAAGCAGCGGCATCTGTGATTTTATGTTTGTGTCAAAATCCATAGAAGCATCCGACTCAATGTGTGGTCCCTGATAGAAGCTGTAGACTTCATTTAAAAGTAGGGTATCAACATTAGTTTGATCCATTGATTTTTACCTTCACAGACAGGCTCCTAGTGATTCTGTTACATGGTCTCTGGAACCAGAGAAAAACAGTCCCCCGAGCTCCGGAACTGTCCACACTGAGAGCTTCCAGGTGAGCCTCTGCACTTGGCAGGAGTTTGCACAGAATGCATTCGGCCGGATTTCACATTTGGATGTGTTATCATTGTCCTCTTGGGCCAAGATAAACAGAACAACATCTACAGAAGGTCTAGCCTCCTCCCCTCAGAGAGCCAGACACAGTGCTTCTTTAATGCTGTGTAAAAGCAGGGAAAGGCCAGCAGCTGCCACCCCCTCACCATGGGTAAAACACAATCTGATATCACTTTAACCAGCTGGCAGCGAAGAGCCTCCTTGGGAACTCTCTTTAACTCTTATCACAGATAAAACCAACTTAATAACAAGGGCACAGGGTTGTGAAGCTCTCGCGGCTTTGCTGAACAGGCAGGAGGCTGGAGTGCTGGGCAAGGAGATGTGTAAGTACATGGGGTGCTGTAAAATCTGGGGGCCAAAGCAGAGCTGCTGTCACAGCAATCAGATTTGTTCTGTGTTTTGCCAGCCAGCTTATCTCCAGGCATGAGCGCAGCCTTGGCATCACTGGTTCAATGTTAACACATTAATGCAAAAAGGACAACCTCTGGGGGCGGGGGGGTTGGGAGGGAAATTCATGACCGCTTAACTTTTGTGGGTTTTTTGTTGTTTTAATAAGATTGATTTGTTTTTGTTTCAAACGCAGAAATAAAGAGACCAGAGACAGAGAGAAATGTTGTATCTAATGACTCACTGCCCTAATGGCCACAATACCTGAAGCTGAGCTGAGCAGAATCCAGAAGGTAGGAGCCTCTTCCAGTCTCTCAAGAAGGTATAAGGACCCAAGGTCTTGGGCCATATTCTGGTGCTTTCCCAGGTGATAAGCAGGGAGCTGGATCAGAAGTGGAGCTGCCAGAATACAAAGTGGTACTCATATGGGATGCCAGGGCCACAACTAGAGAATTAGCTTGCTATGCCACCAGGAGGGCCCCTTGTCTCTTTTGTTTGTTTGTAGAGTGGATATTCCCTCAAAAGAAATACTATGATAATAAAGAGAAGGGTCTGGTGTTGTGGCAGGGCTTACTGAGCCTTTTCTTCGGTACCCACTCCCATAGCAGCACTGTCGAATCCCAAATACTCCTCTTTCGATCCTGCTCCCTGTATGCATCAAACAGCTGTTGTTGGCTTTTCCTTCCTGTCCACAAAAATTAGTTCTTCTAAATATGTTAAAAACATATTTCTGCCACCTCCCTATGTAAATATGTTCATATAATTTATATTTTTGAAACTTGAGCAGGTGTGTGAGTGAAAACCTTTTACTCATGCGCACTGTTTTGCTATATACTCTGCACTTGTACTTGGTTTGAAGCTATGAATAGGTCTATGGATAACTTACTGCCTGTTTTAAACCCATGCCTAGCAAACAATCAGTTTATTTTAGGGTTCCCATCAGAGTCCAACCTAATGGATGGTCCCCTGTGTAATGATTTGACTCAGAATCTGAGCTCCTTCTGGCTTGTGGTCCAGTCATGCTCTATGTTAGCATGTTCTTCCAGCTTTTCCTCCTCTTGTAGGCAGGGAGAGTAAGTGGAATCATAAGGAAGTGTTCGTGGACCAAGGTTGCAAGTGGAAGAGCTCAGATCCACTGCCATTCAGTTAGCAGAAACTCAGTGGCAACCATTCCTACCAGCAGAAGGGCCATAAGCTTGTATGCATCGGGGCAATAATTACTCCAGGCAGGATAAGACGAAGTGTTTGGAAAAGGCTAGCCCGTATCTGCTGCCGTCACATGGATGCCACGGCACGTCGGAGTTTCCTACTGACACTTCTTGAAAGTTGAATCAAAAGCTGTTATGCTATCTAAAACAAGCACCTCCAGATAATTATTTTTACGACTATCCTCTTAAACACTGCTATGAATTATCAAGTGTTCTCATTTTAAAACAAATACAGTGCCTCGTGGTAAATGCATACTTTGTTTTCAATGACCCTGGAACCATGGGTTTCTTCTAGTTTTTACATCTTCAATCCAGCTCTGAAACTCTGGCTCTCTTGAGAGCAATTTAAGGCGGCAAACATAGGAGTTTTGATGAATTTTCCCTGAATGTGGTACTTCACCTGTATCAGGGCCTGATTTAGTCTGCTCTATCACGAGAGAGACAATGTCTAGCTGAAAGGCTGCAGAGCTGCTGTGCTCACCAGAAATCTTTAAGTAACAACCTCTTGGGTTATTTCTTTAAGATGCTGCACTCCTCAGGACTCCCTTCTAATTTTCCTGGGCTGCTGTCTTGTATGATTCCAGGTTTTCCAGAATCACAGAGATTTGATTTGAATTCCCCAGGTGCTGTTTCCACTCCTTAGCACTGAGGGGACACCACCGAGGGAGTAGATTCTGATTTACTCTGGGGCTGCACGGGGCAGTGTTAGTGTTAGAGAGTGGGTGTATGTTTGTGGACAGTCTGCATCTGTGTGTGTTCATGCTGTGAATGCGTAGGGGTGTATGCGCTGTGTTCTGTGTGTATGTATATGTGCAGCTTGCACCTGGTCTGCTGGATAAGAAACATCTTTCTGAACTAGGGCTCCAAACTTTCTCTTTTTGTTTGTTGCACGTTAATTTCTGAAATGATTGGAAGTGAATTGGACAGGAATTCACCTGTACAGTTTGCCTCACTGGGCTGGCTATTGCTCTTGCTGCTGCGCAGAATCACATAGTCATGCTACCTCCTTTCTTTCCGGGTCTAGATGCCCAGCTCTTCCCATCGGAAGCATGGCTGTGTCTCACTGAGCCCACTGCCCATGGAAGCCTGCCGTTTTTAGTTTTAAATGCCCTGCACATTGATTATGTGACAGGTATTCCATTTGAACAGTTGTTCCTGTATTAGGGTGCCACCGTTCTTGACCCCATCATAAGCTTCTCTGTGGCCATTGAGGACACTGCATCTCTTCCTCAGACCTGAGGAAGGATTTGAGAGACAAGCCCTCAGCCCAGATAATGGTCCATTTAGTTTGATCTCACAGCTGTCCCGAGGTGGCTGGGCAGGGGTCATAGTCACACATTTGTTTGGAACCATGCCCTGTAAACAGGAGACACCTCAACAATGACTACCTCATTGGGCTCCTTTACAAACTCCCATCATCTTTTCCTTTGGGCCCATTCATTTTTTTCCCTAAGATCTGGCATCATGGAAATCCTTAGAAATTCAGATGTACAATACACTTGTCTTTCGGTGAATTTTGTGTGTATTCTGATGTGTAAAACAATACACCTATGAAAACAGACAATGGGTCACTCACAATGTGACCACCTAATGATGTTGACATATCTGGAGAACGCTGATATTTTTTTTTCTTTTTAAGATTTTATTGTTATTGGAAAGCTGGATATACAGAGAGGAGGAGAGACAGAGAGGAAGATCTTCCATCTGATGTTTCACTCCCCAAGTGAGCCGCAACGGGCCGGTACGTGCCAATCCGATGCCGGGAACCAGGAATCTCTTCCGGGTCTCCCACGCGGGTGCAGGGTCCCAAAGCATTGGGCCGTCCTCGACTGCTTTCCCAGGCCACAAGCAGGGAGCTGGATGGGAAGTGGAGCTGCCGGGATTAGAACCTGCGCCCATATGGGATCCCGGGGCTTTCAAGGCGAGGACTTTAGCCGCTAGACCACCGTGCCGGGCCCGAACGCTGATGTTAAAAATAGAAATGATGGGCCTGGTGCAATAGCCTAGTGGGTAATGCTTGCCTTGCATGTGCCGAGATCCCAAATGGACACTGGTTCCTGTCCCAACTGCTCCACTTCCATTCCAGCTCCCTGCCTGTGGCCTTGGGAAGCAGTAGAGGATGGCCCAAAGCCTCTTGCACCCATGTGGGAGACCTTGAGGAAGCTCCTAGATTTTGGCTCCTGACCTCAGACTGGCTCAGTTCTGGCCATGGCGGTCACCTGGGGAGTAAGCCAAAACTGATGGAAGATCTTTCTCTCTGTCCCTCTTTCTCTGTTAAACTGCCTTTCCAATAAAAATAAATCAATCTTACAACAACTCTTTTAAAAATAGAAATGGATTGGCTTAATGTGATGAGCTGTTAATAGCTAGGTGTGCAGAAGGAGACAAAATGTTACAAGTGTCTTGGAATTCTGTGGAAGAAAAATCTGAGTTGGTGTAGAAACACTGTTCCCACACAAACACCTTCATTAACCCTCACATTGATGAATAGTAAATTATTTAGAAGGCCTGTGAGCCCTGTGGAGGCCAGATCTTGAAGGAAAAGGGACAAGGGAAAGTTAACACTAAGAAGTGCGAAGGAAGTGAAATTCCACTATATGTAGATTTTTGGCTTGCAGATTAACATAAAGCCACATGCCTAAGTTAGAGTCCCTCAGTAAGATAGGCTCTCAACAATCAGATATTGAAGTGGGTATTGTGTAATGTTGACAGGCAGAAAGACTTCTAAAGGGGATAGCTGAAAATATGGTGTCAGAGGGAGGAGATTGCCACAGCAGCATAGAAACACACTTTGCTGCCCTAATTTGCTCTACCTATTAGAAAATAAAGTTATCTTGGGGCATGGCTGCCCTCAAGTACACAAGAGAGATTCGAAGCAGGTGACTGTGTGAACAGGAATGTTTAGCGTACAGAGATGGCAGTATGAAGGGCAGATTTTATAGCTAGCTATCAGTTTTTAGCTCTGTGCTACACACACACACACACACACACACACACACACACAGACACTGAGTGAGGAAGAGAGAGAGAGAGAGAGAGAGAGAGAGAGGAGAGAGAGAGAGAGAGAGAGAAATTGATTCATGTTGCTAAATCTAATTCCACAGAATAAGAATGTAAGCTGGCTACTTCTTGGCTTAGGAAGGCTTTGTGCTCCTTTTCAAGTTCCATGTTTTTGGCGTTCATGCTTTTGGCAGCTCTTTAGATCTATCTATGCGGTGCTTTCTCAGTCCACGAAAACCGTGGATTATAATTCATCCCTAAGCATTTTGAAAACTTTGCTTGGCTTTACTACTGCACAGATTTAGATAGTGCAATGTTAGAAACCTGGACCAAGAATGAAAGTCAGTAGAATCAATAGAGGATGTGTAGTTTTGCCTTTTGTTTATAGGAGTGGTATTATTTTAACTTGTTTTCATGATGATAAGGAGGACACATTTACTTGTCTGTGGGAGACAGGCTGCTCCTTTTCAAGTTGCTTCCCATGCCGTACCACGCAGTCACTCACAACCAGGGCAGGGTTATGCAGAGGGCCGGAGAGGTCTTGCTGCATGTTATCCTCCCTGGTGTAATACTCAAAATTTATTTTTTCATTTAGCTCTTGATCACATATAATAAAATTCAGTTTGGTTACTATTAAAACTTTTAATCATTTTTTGGTGTACTGTGTATCTGCAGCTGGTGCATATTGAAGCGAGAACTCAAGGTCAAGAGAGTTGGAGTAGGGGAACCTAGAGAAGAGGAGCGAGGCGAAGCAAGGCATGGTTAAACGTAATTTCTAGTGGGGCAAACAGTTCCACTATAAAGAAATCAATCCAGCAGCTGCGGCATTTGACAGACATTTTGAGCAGCTTTCATACAAAACACACAAAACATCGAGAAATCAGATGTCAAGGAGAAAATGAAAATCATCCCTCAGGGAAAGTGTGATAGCTCTTATCTTAGATACTACTCTCCCGATGACCTCAAGTTGGACTATTCAAGCCAAGAATTGATTTGTTTAACTTTGTAAGTTTCTGGACACAAGATCAAAAATGAAAAGAAAGAAGAAAAAGTTGCTCTTAAGTGTCTCAGGCACAATAAAAGGGTGAGAGATACACCTTGAGCTGATATATCTGCTGGTTTTGAGAAACTTCCAGAAGAAATACAATCATAAAATGGGGATAGCAAAATTTAAAAAAAAACCAACTGATGATTTGAGAATCTCCACAGGTTTTTGTTTTATCTCCTTTTTAGCCTTTTTCCTCATTATTGAAGTCAAAGTCTTCTTCATCTCATGTAAATTATTCATTGCAAAGAACAGTCACTAATAGTTGTTCTAAGATCTTACAGTCCAAAACCTGATGCATGTGTGGGCTTCAAGGGTTTCATGAAAAAATCAAAGCTTATTAAAAAAATTTTATTCTTTTGAGTTTTTATTTGTGTGTGCATGTGAGAGAGATTGGGGCTGAATGAGACCACCCTGGGACAAAGCAATCCCATCTCCATCTCCCTTGTGGGTTACTGGGATCGAAGCACGTGACCTGGCATTGGTGCACAGCTTTGCAATGGGAGGAAGCTGGAGTAGAGAGCACCGCTGGACCCGGAGCCCAGGCGCTCCAAGAAGGGATGCCGAGGTTTGAACTGCTGCGGCCTGCCCTTGGAACTGGCTTTGTGTTTTCATTTCAGATTTCATTTATTTGTTTAGACTTCATTCACAGTATCTATCTCTGTCAAATTCAATTTATTTATGAGTAATATATAGTTTTTTTTCCTGTCTCATTCATCTATTTAACAAATATGACTTATATGGTTATTCTGCTATGCCTCAATTTTCCAAGGGCATGTTTCTTTGTGAACTGATTTGTTTGGACTGTTCACTTACACTCTGTGTATCAGTTGGGACTGAATTTTGGAAAGTAGAAACTAGCCATGGTAGGGTATACTTCATCTCTCTACATATTCACTGCCCTGCATTTTACACTTCTCTTTTTAACAGACTATGTTTGAAAAATATTTGTTATAAATGTAGATTATGCAGCTGTGACTATAGGATTATAGATCCCTTTCCCTTATATGCAGATTTCATTTCGTTTGGATATATTCCCAGAAGTAGACTAGCTGAGTCATACAGGAGCTCAATTTTCAGTTCTCTAAGCATTCTGCATACTGATTTCCATAGTGGTTGTATTAGCCTACACTCCCACCAACAGTGAAGGAGGGTACCTTCCTTCGCACAGCCACATCAGCAGGTGTTGATAACGGAGTTCTGAATGCAGACCAATCTCACTGGAGTTAGGGGGAACTTCAATGTGGTTTTCATGTGTATCTCTCTGACAGTTAGGGAGTCTGAGCATCATTTCATATGTGGATTAGCGATTTGAATTTGTTCCTTTGATTTCCTTCACTCATTTCTTTTTGGGGTTATTTGTCCAGAAGCCCATCAAAAGAGGAGTGGTTTAGAAACTGTGGTACATCTGCTCCATGGAATACTACTCAGCTATTAAAAAGAATGAAATTTCTGTCTCCTCCACAATTCTTGTTGGAATTTAATTGCCATTGTGATATTTTTATAAGAGGCATTCTATACCAAAAGCTATTTTTATCTAAAATTAATCTGTAACTGACCACTTTGTTTACTTGTTTGTAAAATAATGGTAACATTGAATTAACAGAATCCTCATCAATGTATGGATCATATTTTGGTGGCACATATGTTCACGGATAAAATTTATCTTTTAACAATATGTTACTTTTTATTAACAAGCCGAGTTTCAGAGTGAATGGCACATTTCACCAATATTTTACTGAATAATCCTGTTTTTCTTATGTTTCTATCACACAAGTCACCTATGATAGTTTCAATAAAGGATTAAAACAGATGAATAGTCTATAAAAGACCTTACACTAAAAAAAAATAAAATAAAAAGAATGAAATTCTACCATTTGTAACCAAATGGTCCCGACTATCCATCATTTTGCTCAGTGAAACAAGTCAATCCCCAAAGGACAAGAATCATATGTTCTTTCTGATTTAAGGCAACCTTCATGCAAAATACAAGATCAATAGCCCTTTGAATACTGTTTGTGCTACATCTCATGGGGGTGATATTTTTATTTTTTACTTTAATTTATTCAATAAAAATTTTGTTTTAAGTATTAAGTTCATCATTGACTCATACGTTACACAACAGCATAATTTGCTTCAGGAAGGTGTTTGATTTTCTTTCTTCAGTGACACATTGGTCATTCAATAGCATGCTATTTAACTTCATGCTGTAAATTTTTAAATTTTCTCTTGTTGATTTTGTGTAACGGCTTTTCATGTAAGAGCATGCATAGTAACTGTGAAGCAGAGACTCACATACAGATGTGAAGGTCCAATGCAACGCAGTGTGCATCTCTGCTTACAAGTCAAAGACTTCCTTCCAATGAGATTGTTGAGTGTATTTGACAACAGCATGCTGGATTCTCTGCCATTGCTCATGCCCACAATATCAGGTTACACTTGAGGAGCAGAATGATGGACGTATGACTGATTGTGAACGACTCTAATGTTGTAGTGATACGAAGCAAATCAGAGGGGGTAGGGATTTCAAGGGGGAATGGGAAGAAAAATCTCGGAGCCTGTGGAACTGTATCATGGCGTAATAATAAATAAATTTAAAAACAAAGTAAACAAGCAAAAAATGTTATTACTTTAAAGAAAACAGTTCATGTGTTTCAAAGATACAATAATGATACTTTCTTTCCATTACCCCTCCCTCGCACTTCCTTCAACAATTTTTGTAATTTTTGCAACAACGTTCTTTCAGTTTAATTTACTCTCCAAGGTTTAATACACTACTAATTATAATGTTGAACAAGTGAAAAAGTATAAACTCCATTGTTCCACAGGAATAAAGTTAAGGGTTCTAGATGGCGATCAAATCATGAGACATCAACTTCACTTGCACATTCAAGTTTTTGTGTTTCTCTAGGTATTAACTGCCACATCATTTAAGTGGTGACATGTATCTTTTTGGGTCTGACTTCACTAAGGCGCATCTGGTGTCATCTCCACCCGAGACATCTAGCTGAGGGCCTCAGTGGCTTCCCAAACACTGCATTCAATCAATGCACTTTCTTCCTGATACCTTTAGTTGTTCTGTTGTTTTAAATATTAGCTGTGCTCAGCTTCAGTTGGTCTTTCCCCACGACGTCATTGTGTTCTTTTCTGCATTCCCGTTAGTTCTTCCTCGAGGACTGGTCCATCTTCTTTCACATGCCATTTGACTTCTTCATCCAAAATCATGATTTTACTCGCCACCACAGCACGAATGGATCTGAAGCCTGGAGGTAAGGGTCATATTTTATTTTTCTGCTTAACTGTTAATGAATAGAAAAGTTCATAGTTAGCAAGTTTTAAGCTAACATTTTTCTTCATTAGTTTCTGTCTTTCTGCATTAAAATGATATGCACACTACTCACTATCTAAACTATACAACTCACCACATGATCTTAGTATCCCTCATCTGTACATATTGTTGATTAATGTGCAGTCTGTCATCACAAACCAATCCTCATTGCTTCAGCTTGGTCTCACCTGCGTTATCCCCAGGGCCTTTCATTGAGTAATGTCCTCTGCCTGTCTCCAATTCACCTTGACGTGCAGTGCACCACCATGGGATTTAACAGCATTTCATACTGGGCAATACCTCTATCTCAAATACTTAAACTACTTCAGGTTCATTTCAACCCTAAGATAAAATTTAAGCTTCTTAAGAAAGAACATAAAGCTCTCACTAAGTTGGTATGCTGACGAATAATTTACTCCAATTCCTCATTCTCGGATACCTCACTCCCACAATATGAAGCCAAGTAGAATTCTTCCAGAACGTTCTGTCAAACTCTATGCCACTGAGCATCTACTGCCTGTCTCCTGTCTACCCCTGAGAAATCAGTTCACATGTTCCAGGTTCTATGAATCTTCCACTAAACACAGCTCTATCTCCCATCGTGGTGTTTCTATCCATCAAGTCAAGCACAGCTCCAATATACTCCAGCACAATCTATGGATATAGGTACCCAGGGCTCGTTATCTACATATACTGTCCTGACAAGAAATAAGAAATGGGGACCAGCATGGTTTCACAGAGGAGTATGCTGCTGCTTACAACTGCAGCATACCCTTTCAGAGTGCCAATACAAGCCTTTGCTTCTCCACGTGCCATATAGCTTCCTGCTAATGGGCCTTGCAAAGCAACAGAACATGCCGCAGGTGCTCAAGTCTCTAATGCCCATGTAGGAGACCAGAGGGAGCCAGGGTATGCTCAGTCATGACAGTTGTGGCATCTCAGGAGTGTGGCAGTAGGTAAGTCCCCCTTCCTATCTCTCATGGACGCTCTTTCACACACACAAAAAATTTATAAATAAAAAGAGTAAGTGTATTTGACTACAAATAACATAGATCTCTAAAAGAAAACAGTTGGAATCAATGGTGTTATGTGTTGAAACAACTGAGGAAATAAATAGTGGATGTGAAAACAGAGACTTGCAGAAAAAAACTGAAGGTATTCATTTCATTCATTTGAAACATTTAATTGGGTATAACTGGCATGATTATGGGTAGTGTGCCAACAGGAATTCTGCTAAGGAAAGGCAAAGCTGTGTTTTTATCTGACACTTCTTGGTGATTGTTAAATGGGAGCTGATATCTGGTGATGAACTTGGGCTCCCAAGTGTAGGTCTGTGGGCCACACACCAAGGAAAGCATTTCCTTGGACGGTTTCGCAGACGCTCAGGATTGAACAAGCCTGAGACGTTTGTGCATGGAGCTAACACCTTGAACATTAGATGGCTGTGAGGAGAAATAAACAGGAAGTGCCAAGATCCAGAATAAAACTCTCATTCAGCGCGATGTTATCCTGAGTTCTGGAGATTAAATTCAAGAAACAGTTTTTGAGCATTCTCAGCTCATCCCGTTTTCACACTGGATGATAGGCTGGGTAATTATAGACATCGCTCCTGAAGACAAGGTTCTCATGGGTTCTGGTACCTAGTGCTGTTAAGAAAAAGAGCTCACGTCACCAATGTTCTCATCTATATTCATTTGTGTTGCTGGTCTGCTGCACACTTATCTTGTGTATCCTACATAACACACTATACAGGAGTTTGTACCAGATCTTTCACTGTCCTGGGTATCTCCTTTTTGGAAGCACTTTATTCTGAAGTCATCAAACCTTTTATTTCCCATCTATTACATTACATAATCATGCATAATAAAATAATGCAATATTTATTATATATATGCATATATACAGCCACCCATGCATTCTGAGTTTCCAACAGACGAATGTTGAATCTTCCAGATGATTGCTTAACTCGCTGTTTTTGTTTCTGGAGGATATTTCCTTTACTATTTTCTAACTCAGGTCTAAACACATTTTTAAAATCCATTCTCATGTTTTTAAGCACCAAGACCCTATTTTCCCATAGACATTTGCATCATTTTTCCATGTCATGTTTGAATGGTCCTCTGCTTCATTAACCCTGACCGGAACTTCTAAACTTTTCTATTTCTCACATTATTTCTGCTTCTGCAGAACATTCTTTGTTTATTGAGGCAGCATGTTTAGTTGGTGAATAAGGGAAAGGTGAGTTCTTCAGAAATCTTGGAAGCTGGAGTGGTGGCACTGGGGCCGTGGAAGTTCAAGCCTGTGCACTACCAGGTGCAGCAGAAGGCAGAAGCATACGCCATCCTCCACATGGCCTCCTAGTTTGTCTTATTCTGCCCAGTAGAGATGTGTGCTCTGAATGATTAAGAGAAAAGGACAAAGCAAACATTTGGGATGGTTTTACAAAATAAGAGGAAATGTGTCAGAAGCTGGCAGATAAACACTGTCTAGACTGGTCACAATTACGGACTGCAAGAGGCACATGTGCCACTGACTGTTGGGAGGATTTAGGCAGCTTGGGATCTAAATCTCCATTTGATTTTGGGGATCCAAGGTAGGGTAGGCAGGTGTCTGGCCCATGCCTAATCAGAAATGCCCTTTCTGGCGGACCGACTAACTCCCTCACCTCATCCCAATCCTGCTTCCATCCCTCAAAACGGATCAACTCTTGCCCCATGGAAGATGGTTATGGGCTTGCCAGGGCCAGGGGCTTCTCTCTATGCTTGGCCCTCTCTCCTTTCCTCTCTCTGCCCTTTACAGCTGCTGCTAGCTGTCCTAATTGTTCCTCTGCACATTTACAAAAATCCGTCTTTGTCTAAGATCATTTCATAGTGTTGATGTGAGAAGATAAACACACAGGTATACTTAACTATCTTTAAAACACAGTGTGCAAGAAGCTAACTTAAATACATCCTCTTGATTGTGATGGGGGGACTTCTCTTTTCCCCATATGTTTAGGAGCTGGCAACAATGTGTTGGGCAAGGCAGGTAACAGTGTTGCTAGGAACAGGTGCTGAATGGCAAGGCCTCTTCTCCATATGCTCACATTCATCTATACAGAAACCCTCATCCATACAGAATGGCCAGATGCCAACTGCTGTCTTCATTACAGAAATGAAAGAGGGAATACAAGCAGTTTCTGTTGAAAGCGGACCTCAGTATTTTGTTTTAAAACGTATAGCTTTGAAGTGAACATAGCTTACTTTCACCTTTATTTTTTAATATTTGTTCTCTTTTGTAGAACTGCCCTGACAGCAAAAGAAATACCCGGAATTCGCAAACCTGATATTTTAAGTTCAAAGAGAACAGCTAAATAATATTAGCATAAATATTTGCAACTGTTACCCAAGAGAATTCTGATAGCTGACTTAACTCTCTGTGTGAAATTATTCTTGCCTGACATTTGTAATTGTTTCTGTCAGGAGAATGGAAACCTTACAGATATTTACTAATGTGCCTTGGAGAGCATGTAACCTTGGAGATTTGTGTAATGTACCTTTGGAAATGGAAATGCTATAGAACTCCATAAACTAACTCCAAGACGCATGATAGCTGAATTCTTCCTGAGGCAGTGTTTGTCCTTGGAAAAACTTGGTTTCTTACAGTGTTATTTATAAACAATAGGAGGAATTAGCCAGCTGTGTTTATCAGAAAATTGTATGAATATTATAAAGTTAAGATATCATGCTTAACAAATGCCCTTACATCTATAAAAAGAATCAGAACTCAGCTGCGACCCGATCTATCATTCCTATTGTGACAGTAATGCAGTGTACAAGACAAGTAAGACAGGAGTTGTTTGAAGGACTTCAATGATATGAATAAAACTCACATAAAGGCTTTCTAAATAATCATTTTTTATTGGAAGTAAGTCTGTGGTTGTAGATAGTCATAGCAAATTTTACTTTCAAATTGGGCCTTACAAAGTGAAACTGCTAAAAATAACTGAATTAGTCTTTTCAACATTCAAGCTGTTAAGCAATTTGACAATAAGCAAATTGGGATAATAGGAAAGGCAAATTTTATGAAGAAAAACTCACATTGATATATATGTCTTTTTAAAGATTCCAAATTCCCAGTATTTATTGCAGTTTTCTAAACCATAGTTTCTTTTCTAACTCCCAGAAGTTCCATGCCTAACTTTTCATGACCCCATACGACAGTTAGTAAGCCAAGGCTAGAGCACTTTAACTGATGGACAACTCATGATGGCAATGACATAGAAAGCAGAGCTGCCTCCAGAGCACAAGTTTCCTGGAAAATTCCTCATGGTCTTGGGCATCAAGACATCTACTGTTGAATCTTATGGACTCCAAGTCCAACAGAATCATCAAATGATGTGGAACATGCCGCAGACTGCAATTGTAAGCATTTAGTTGAACCTCTGGATATTCACATGCATTTTAGCACTTTTAGTTAACTTGAATATTCAAGCATGGGTTTTAAATCCCTGGACAAGGTTTAAAGTGTTGATTTTCTAAAAATGGTAGTAGCTAAACTAATACTACATTGGTGGTAGCTAAACTAATATTAATAATGAGCACTTATCTTGAAAAGAGCCCCGAAAGTAAATGGCAAGATAATAAATATCTCAGTGAAAGGTAGGAACGAATACTGGCCACAGACTTACCTCTTTGTACCTAACATAAACTCCTCACTAGCAACTGATGATAATAATAGCAAGAATTAAGGGAAGACATCCAGAACAATTAAGATTATGACAACATGGATTTTTGCTCAACATCATAAGTAATGAATCATATCCCAAGTTTATAGTGTTCCTAGAAATATTATCTAAAGACAAATATCTGTGCAATTTAAGTTCTTTCATTGTCTTTACTCATATAATAAACAGCTTTTACAATACATACTTTGGTGAGGTCATACACTTTAAGAAAAAGAGGAAGAAAAGGAAGGAAGATGAAGGAAGGAATGGAGGGAGGAGGAAGGTGGGGAGGAATAGAGGAAGGGAGAGGTGGGGATGGAGACAGAAATGGAGGGAGGGAAGGGGAAAAGGAGTGAGGGCAGGCGGGAAGGAATGAACAAAGGAAGAAGGGAAGGAAGGAAGGGAGGGAAGGAGGAAGGAAGGGAGGGAGGAAGGGAGGGAGGAGGAAGGAGGAAGGAAGGGAGGGAAGGAGGGAGGGAGGGAGGATCAGGAAGCCTGGGCTTTGTCAGAAAATGCTCTATGAGATAAGAATTTTAAATAGACCTGCAAATGCTGCTTTTAGTGCCATCAAGTGTTAAGAATAAAACCCTCCAAACGAACTGTGAAATACATACATGTAGACATGATGATCAGAGTTTAGTGCCCAAATTAAGGTATCAGTGAGCAGAAATCTTCCCAGAATTCACTTATAGCAAGGCACATTTTTACCAAGTTTATTTTCAGTGCAAGGACTTGATGATCAATAGTCATCTATGGCAGGATGAATAAGCACATGAATGAGTGATTAATATGTTGATAATCATGCCTGCCTTTAATGTCAATGTGTTAAATATTTATATATGTGATACAAGAACTCTATTTGAATTTAATCACTATCAAGTATTTTTTAATAAAACATGGAATATTTAGTATATTTATTTTCCATATTGCCTCTGAATGTCTCTTTGGTTCATTATATTTTAAGAGTAAATATGAGCACATATAAGTATTTATGGATATAAGCTTTCATTATTCCATTCAGCAAGTATTTCTACAAGAAAAAAATCTGTGATATATTGAAAAAAAATTCACACAATTTTCCCAGACTTGGATTCCCGTTGCGTCTAGTAGTTCCCTCTAGTGCTGAAGTCTCCATTTTCACCCTTGAAATTCTGCAATGCCCCTAGTGGCTTGCTTTGATCAATAAGATACAAGCACATGGGATGCAGGCAGAGAACTAAGCAGTAGTCGTATAATAGATGTCTACCCAGTTGCAGATACAAAAGTTAGTTCTTGTGCTGGGACTCATAAGAGTAGCAAGTGAAAAGGGCCAACCTAACTACAATGTGGACCTGTTAGAGAACTAAGATGTTTCAACTGTTAGTCTGCAGTGGCTGGACAGAACAGGGCCATCCTTCACGGTTCAGCCTCCTGCTACCTGCTCACGGATCAGATATTGGTGTCAGCCTACTGTGCATCACACAGGCTGATTCAGATCTGAGTCAAACTGCCAGCCCAGGGAATTCTAAGGTCCACTAAAGTTGTGTGAGTCTGTGTAGGTTCCATCTGAAGCCACTCACGTTGAGGTAGTTTGTTAGACAAACATTTGTAATTGTGTCATAAGGAATCATTCTTTAGGACAAACATGAAGCACCTTTTAACCAAAAGCCTTATGTATTTATTCCAAAAGGCAGAGTTACAGAGAGAGAGAAAATGGACAGAGAGAGAGAGAGAGAGAGAGAGAGAGAGAGAGAGAAAGAGAGAGAGAGAGAGTGTGTGTGTTTTACTTTTCCATTCGTTACGTCATTCTCCCAAATGGCAGCAGTACTCCGGCAGGAAGCAGAAGACTGAAAATCCGCCGAGTCTTCCAGCTGGGTGTCAGGGCAGGGCACTGCAGGCACTCTTTCACTGTCTTGTCAGGTGCTGGAGCAAGGAGCTGTATGAGAAGCAGAACAACTGAGAGCCTTCCTGTGCTCATATGGGATGCCAACGGAGCAGATCACAGCTCAGCCCACTGCTCCTCAACAGTGTCTCCTGAAGTAGAACGTGTTGATGCATAAATGTTGTTCTGAAGAAGAATCCCTTTAAAATAAAGCATGAGCAAATTAAAGTATGATCTAATCACAGTTGATGTGACATAGCTGACATACAGACCTTTCTGTTGCTCATTTTTAGCTGCTAGATCAAATGCTACCATGAAAGAGGTTTCCTGAGCCATTTTTCTGAATAAAATGGCAAAATAGAAAGTAAGAATAAAAAAATTAAAAATTTAAAAAAATCTCCCTGTGTTTTCCTCTTTATCCTTCCTATGGCTCCTGAGATTATGCAATCTCTGCTATTTTTATTGTCTCTATAGTTTTGACTCTTAAAGGAAATACATAGTACAGTTGGAATAATTCACTATGTAGATTCTTTGACTGATTTATTTAGCAATGTATCTAAGGTTTCTCCATTCTTTTCATGATGTGACAATTCATTCATCATTTTTTTTTAATTAATAGTCCTAGCTTTTGCAGAAGTTTTTGGTCTCCAGAAACATTGAGAAGAAAGCAGAGTTCATACATACCCACATACCTCCCTGTATACATTTGTTACAACATAAGAACTGTTACCGATTTGTTATGATTAACTTGTAAGTCCATGAGTGTTCTCACTTTTGGCCCTGCAGCTCTGTGGGTTCCAATGCATGCATCATACATCCACCATTACAATGCCATACAGAGCGGATTCGCTTGTGTTTGCTCTCCTCCCCTGAGCATTCCCTGGTAGCCATTTGTGATTTTACTGTTTTTGTGTTCTTGTTGGTATTTGAATAATATAGCACATCCCATTTCCAGATGATTTTCTTTACTTAACAATACTCACTTGAGGTTCTTTCACACATTTTCCTGGCTGGATAGCTCATTTCTTTTCATCTCTCCGTAATATTTCTGTGGATATATGACAGCTTGCTAAAGCTTTCACCAATTGAATAGCACCATGCTTCTCATTCTTGGCAGTTATGAAAAAACATGAATCATGAATCTATAATCATACATGTGCAATATTTTACGATGGCATAAATTTTCAAATAATTTGCGTAAATACCAAGCAGTCTAATTGCTGAATCAAATGGCAAGGCTGTAATTTGTTTTGTCAAAGGCTGTCAAGCTGTCTTCCAAAGAGGTGGTGGCATTTTTCATGCCTGTTAACAATGAACCGACGTTTCTGTGCTCTGTATACTCTCCAGAACTGGGGTTTGTGATTTGTTTTGTTTAGCTATGCTAGTAGTTGGTAGTGAAGGGTCGATGCGCTTGAACGAGTTCCTCAAGGAGCTATAATGCAGAGTCTGTGTCCGTGTGCTCATTGGCCATCGTAGATCCTCTTCGGAGAGACGTCTAGGACGTTGCCTGAGTTTTTACTTCAAGTTTCTTTGTTTACTGTAGATTTTTTGTTACTGTAGACATCAGTCCTTATTTAGATACATGTTTTGTGAATATTCTTTTCCTTTCATTTTCATTATTGTAACAATGTCTTCAACAGAATGATCAATATTCAATAGAATAATCAATAAATTCACTTTACCAATATTTCCATCAATGAATTATGCTTTTGGTGTTGTCTTTTAAAGCTTTTAACATAATCTTCAGACATCTGGTTTTTCTCTTTTTCATTATGTAATAATTTTGTATTCAGCTCTAGAATGAACTTGGAATCAACATTTATCAAAACATATAAGGTCTTTCTTTATATTTTATTAATTTTTCACTTTTTAATGTACATTCAGTTGTTTCAGTGCCATATGTAAAAAAGTGATTTCATTCATTTCATTCATTTTAATGTCTTTGAAATTTTGATTGGTTTGCTATACTCATCTAGCTCTATTTCAACATGTTCAATCTGTTCCATTGATTAATATGCCTCTTCTTTCACTAATACACGATCTTTTAACTCATGTAGCTTTATAACAGATCTTAAGTTGTGTCTACCCTTGAACTTTGATTTTTTTTGTAATTTTGTGTTGATTATTCTGGACATTTCTACGCTGCATCTATAATTTCAGATCTGTTGCTGACTTAAGGATAGGTTCTGGCATTTTAATTGTGAATGTGCCGAATATATGGTACAATTTGGAAAGAACTATCATGTGAACAATACTAATTCTTCAACATTAAAGGGACATATAGTAACTCCATCTGGCTATATTGTGTTTCCTTTAATTAAAGTTTGTAGACTTTTTCACTTAAGTCCACCTAGACATGGTTAGAGTTATGCTAAAGTATTTTAGTTTTAGGTGTTCTTGACGATGTTGTTTTTGTTGTTGTAAATATCAAATTTCAATCATTTGTTGCTGGTGTATTGACTAAGCAGTAGATTGTGTATGGAGGTTGTATTACGTGACCTCGCTTTATTGGTTCATTAATTCCAGGAGATTTCATCTATTCTTTAAGTAATCTTTCTTTCCATAGGCAATCATGTCATGCATGAACAAAGAGATTTGTCAATTTTGAATACGTGCACCTTTGTTTTATTGGCTTCATGTATTAGTTAGGACTTGTAGTATTAAAAGTAAAGCTGCTGACAGAAGGCTTCCTCACCCTTTTCCCAAAGACGGTTGGGAGCATGCAACACCTTCCTCCTTGTCTCCCACATGGAGGAGAGTAACCTGCCCACTTAGGTCCTCATCTGCCTCCTTCCCAGGCTCATTAGGAGGCCACTGGTTCAGAGCAAAGAGGCTGGGAGTTAAGATGGAGTGAAGCACCTCAAACGGTGGCTTAGCGTGATACACTGCAATGTGAGCCTCTGTTTTCAAACACATGAATACCTTATCAGCATCATTTACCTCAAGTAATTTTCAACTGGTCAGGTTATATGATAATTTTGATGTTATATTATAAGTTAGTATCATTTTATAGCCTTGCATTTATAATTTTACCAATATTTTTCTTTCCATATGTCTAAGAATGAGCTAGGAATTATTTTATGTTATTAGCTGGGTGAAAATGTGGATAATTGGTATTATTTATTTTCATTTTTCCTTAAAATTTATTCATTTACTTTGAAAGAGTTACAGAGTGGGAGAGAGACAGAAAAAAAAGATATTTCAAACATCTGATTCATTCTCCAGGTCGCCACAAGTGTCAAGGCTGGGACAGACAGAAGCCAAAAGGCAGGAGTTTCGTCCAGGTCTCCTACTTGGGTAACAGGGGCCCAAAGACTTGGGCTAACTTCCATTGATTTTCATAGGTGATTACTAGCAAGCTGGATTGGAAATAGAGCGGATAGGACATGGACTGGCACCCGTATATGATACTGGCATTGCTGACAGCAGCTTTACCTGAGAAGACCCCATTGTGTCTTTTTAAATAGTTCAGAAAATTCCTGATGAAAGCATTTTTTGCCTAGTGTTGTCTTTTGGAAATCTCTAAGTACTGATTCAGTTTCTAGAACAATACCATTCATACTGAACATCCCTCTTCATGTGAACTTAATTTGGCTATGTGTTTTTAAATTTGTGGACATCGCCTTTTTGTAACAGTTTCTTTTTCCTTTTCTTAACAAAATATTTATTTATTGATTTTGAAAGTTAGAGTCACAGACAGAAAGGGAGAGATAAAAACAGAAACTGAAGAAACAATGGTGAGTAGAGGTAGGGAGGAAGAAAAAAGAGAGAGACAGAGATGGAGAGAGAAAGAGAAAGAAAGAATCACCCACTCCTCAAAGGCCTTTAACAGCCAGCGCTGGCTCTGCCAAAGCTAAGAGCAAGCCCTTCAGGCAGATCACATGTGAGTAACAGGGGACCAGAGACATGGGGCACCCTCTGCTCTCCCAGCCCGTCATCACAGTGCTGGTCAGAAGTGCAGCAGCCTGGACACAAACTCATGCCAGCATCGCAGCTGGCTTTACTCACCAGGCCACAATATTGGCTGTATAACATTATTTTTTTTTTTTAGAAAAGTGATTTCTTTATTATTTATTTGAAAGGCAGAGAGAGAGAGAGAGAGAGAGAGAGAGAGAGAGAGAGAGAATCTTTTGGTTGACTCCCCAATGGTCACAAAGGCCAGAGCCAAGCCAGGCCAAAATCAGGAGCCCAGAACCCATCTGGAACTCACAAGATCTCCCAGACTTGAGCCACATTCTTACACTTTTCTAGAAGCATTATGAGGGGAGCTGGGTTAGAAGTGGAGCAGCCAGGACTTGAACCATTATCCATATGTGATTACAGCATCACACACAGCAGCTTAAACCACTGCACACAGCACTGGGCTCATAATATTCTTTAATTATCTTTATGGTAATATCAAAAGACTTGGTGGTGTTAAAGAAAAACTATCACATGGTGCTAGACATAGGAACACAGTATGTGAGGTTACTCTGGACCGTTATGATGGGGTAGGAGCAGGAGTGGCTTTAATTTGATGTTGTAGTGGGGCAATATGGATAGTCTTGTGGCATGCTTTAAGAAGCATTTTAAGTTTTTACGAATTTTATGGTTCCCATAATATGCCTTCATATGAGAACTAAATGTGAAGGTACTATTTCTTTTATTTTAATCTTCTTGTATACAAACATATCTTACACTTTTGATCACTCCGTGGCCTTGATTTTGGTAACAAGTTTGTTCTAATTATACAGCCTATACTTACTTATTTTCCCTTGCCTGTCATGTGTTAATCTCACGCCAGCACCCATGCAAGCTGCACTTTGTCTTCATAACCAACCTAACCAAGTAACCATCCATGTAATTGGAGTTGTGCTACCCAGGTCCTCTTGCAGTATACCACTTAGGTCTGCTCTGTGAACTGAATTACAGCAAGACACTTTAATATGTCTCATTAACAACAACAACAACAATAAAATTGAGTGATTTAGGAATACTGGGTACACATTGATGTGTAGGGAATACACTAGAATGAACTTGAACCTCCCCTTCTGAAAACTGCATCCCAGTCCCAACAGAAAACTGGCCTCTTGAGAAACACATGGTGTTCCCTTTTTGCTAGCAGTTTACAAAAGGAAATGTTTTCTTTTTTTTAAGCTGCTTAGCAGTCGCAGTGCCCCGACCAACCCCACTCGTCCAGATTGTCAACAGCTTCTCCTGATGTTCTTCCCATCCCCTGTCACCAACTATGCAAGCAGTACGGGAAACCTGCACGAAGGCCTCTACACTTGTTGCGAAAATGAAATTCATCAGGCTCCCTCATTGTCATGACAGCTAGCAGACCCAGAACTGCTAGAACCTGGAACTGCTGCAGCTCTGTTATTTATCTGTTTGTGTACCATTACTGTCCGTATGTTTCTGCAAGACACAAAGGAGGGGGAACCTGTTGTAGCTCAAGTGTCATTGCAAGCAGCAGATGTGTCTTCTGTGTACTTACCCAGCTGCTGCAAATAGGCATAAACTTGCAAAAACGATCCAGTGCTGTTCTTTGACCTTTACAGATCCAAGCTGCTTATCGTGGTATGGTCAAAGGGATTCATCTCAGGCCAGGCCTGAGCCTTGTGCCCTGCCAGCATGTGATTCAGGCGTGGCTGGTTATGAGTGTGTGGTTTTGGTGGACATGACCTTGTCTGCCTGGGTGCCATCCACAGGGTCTAGGATGCTCCCACAGACAATAGGGGAGAAGGATGCCCATGTGGCCAGAGCCACACAGTGAGTCCTTCTAACTGCTTTCTAGCCAGACATTAATTCTAGATACTAAGTTGAGATGCAACAATGGACTCAGGTGTCATTTTATAGGAGTAGAAGAGATGCAATAGTCAGAGAAGATACTAATCATTCCCCGTAAGGAGCTGTTGCTGTGCTCCTCACAAGAGGCAGCCTGCTGATTGCTTCCTCCAGTTACAACCTTAACAGTCTACAGCATTGTTCAAGGCCCAGGGCTCACCCAGGAAATCGGATTCTGCAATCAGGGGAAGCTACAGCACCCCTCCCCACAGCCAGATGGTAGAGCACCTGGTGTCCCTTTGCTGAGTCCCTTGCTGCTTGATGCTCTGATTATGGGAAGTGGATGTGGATGGGATTCTGCTTGCGGATAGGAAATGGGAGGAGTGGAATTACTGACTGTGTTTTGATCTTTGCAGCAGTGGCTTCAGATAGTCTGTCACACAGTAGAGTAATAGAGTTCCTGGCAACTTACCTGGATCTGTCAGCAGGTGGCAGATATACACTGAGATACAACATGTTGTGAGTGTTGGGTGTGCACCATACTACCTGTAATGTTGGGGCTTAGGGGCAGCTGAGGAAGGTTTCACTGCAGAGATGTGGGCTTTGGTGCTGAAGACAGCTCCCTCTGTCCTGTTGGTACCACCCTTGGTGGTAATGTTAACCCCATTCACAGGACAGCCTCTCAATGGGGCTATTGGTAATGCTGCAGACTTGGAAGAGGCTCAGAGAGTGAGTGTTCGAAAGGGGGTACAGGCCACAACAGGGGAGAAGAGAGATGGGAAAGCAGCAGTAAGGCTCCTTAAACCCAGATGTCACCTTGTAACAGGGATAGACAGGGAAAGACCAGATGGGCAGACTAATAATATGCTGCTAGAATTACAGCAAAATTTAAAACCAGAAGAATGGTTCCGGCCTTTAAGCAGTGCAGTTTAAGTGAAACATCCAATCGGGCACCAGGAGCATGGAGTAACATGAGATGAATGTACTGTATGGTAAAACCAAGGGGTTTGCCAGTTGCCACACAGTGGGCTGTGAAAGCCTTTCAGCCTGTCAATGAGACAACTTGGCAGGAATCAGACACCAGAGTGGTTAGCGGCCTCAACTCCAAACAGGGTGGCTGGGTTACTATCAGTGAACTTTGACTTTTAGTTGTTTGTGTGCACAACTGGTCTCTTTATCAAGGCCTGTCTGGATGGTTGGCATGGCATTCAGAGACTACATGGTTATACACAACCTTTGTGGGGCCAAGCCATGTGGCCAGGCCTGGTGGGACACCAGAAGAGAATCGCCATCCGCCATGCCCCCTTGCCCATTGTGGAATGTGAAGCCTACACCCTAACAGAACCACATTGGCTGGAAAAGGTCCCAGAAATCCATGTTCTTCACTGATGCGATGATACACAAAGCACTCGAAAGGATGTAAGATAAAGTAAAAGTCTAGAGTGTGTTGTAACTGAATGGGAGTCTCTAAATGCTTGTACAAACTGTTCTGCCTAGTCCTAGGAACATTTCAGCCAGTGGCCAGTAGTTACCAGAATGGCTGTGGTCAATGTCCCTCATAAAGGAGCAAATATAGCATATCAGACCTTTTGCCCAACTGTATGCTGTCACTTTTGTGCACGTTGCTACTTATTGCTTCTGTCAGCCTGATGAGTTGGCAATCTGACATGCCTCAGAAAGCTAGTTGCTATTAATGGAAGACCACAAATTGCTGAGAGTGAAGAAGGGACCTGTTTTATGGGCTCTAGTTTTGTTGAAAGCCATATATGCCATGCCATCCCTAAGGAGGCAGGATGATTGAATGGCATGATTGTCAACTGATGCCCAATCTCAGAACGGAAGCCAACCAGGGCTTCTTGGGGTGGTATGAGAATATGGACTGTGTAACGATAGTTGAAAGAATGGTCCTAGTCGGGAGAACTGCCTCCTGTGGAGGATTTGCTGCTTGAGTCAGCTGCACTTACTAAATTGTAGGTGTAAACCACTAACCTGTTGCAACCAGGTTGGAAAGACAAGACAATGTGTTGTTTACTGCTTGCAGCACTTTGTAAGATGTGCAAGACCAGCAAAGTCTGATTAGCTCTGATGTTTCTCTGAGGAGAAGGATTAGAACCTGACTTGAAGGAGGCTGTATGGACAACAGTCACCTTCTGCTCTGAGGCCAAGTTCTACTACCCAACCAAGCAGGGGGCCAGTACCTTGCTCGAGGCACACCTGTCCTGGATTTACACCTGAAGCAAGCTAGCTTCACCAGTATCCCTATGAGTTTTCAGTAAAACCTTTTCTTGAATCTGAGGCAGTTGCAGGGTTACCTCAAGACAAATCTCTTGCTGGTATCGTATCTGACAGTCAAGATGTGTTATTGTAGGTGTGTCTAACAGCTTTGTCCTATTGATCTCTGTTTGGTGACTGCAATCACTCTGGTTAACTGGCACATACCTTCACCATGGTAACCAACTGATCAATTGATTGGTTAGACAAAGCTGCCTGTCATATCTGAAACTGGACAGCTTTTGAAGGCTATCACAGCCATTGATCTGAACAGGCTTAGATTAATAGAAACATGGTATTCTTTTGCCCTGTTATGAGATAACACTTTGATCCACGTGAGGACTTCAATCCTGGAACAGTATAGCAAAGTTTAGCTGAGGTTGGGGTATTTTATGTGGGATTGTTTTGGCTCATGTTCTTCAAAGGCAGTAGCATTGTCTGCACACATTAGAGTCCCCATGCTGTATTTCTAAAATGTAGAAAACAAAGAGGAAAGCTATGGGCTTATGGATCATACTGTTTATGAATAGCACTATTAATTTTATCTGGTGTTACATGTGTGTTAGCATTTGTTATGGCCTTTGAAATCAATGTCCAGCACTCCTTAAAAACCCCTCACACAGGGACTCTCCCAGAAGACCACACGTACACAGATTATGTGGTGAAGAACTCTGAAGGGGTTGAGTGTTGGGAAATGAAACCAATCAGGCTGCCTCCCTGTGATCAAAAACCAGCAGGTCCAGAACTGCTGCAACAGGGGCCACTGCAACTCTGTCATGGAACTGCTTAGCTGCCTGCCACTATTGCCTATGCGTGGGGACACAGCTGGGGCAGAACTCTTTATACTTCAACTGGTGCCATGGGCCAGTGAGTGTGTTTGCTGTGTACTTTCAGCCAGTGCTGTGAATATAAAGAGATGCAGTGCTACAAAAGGCTCCAGAGTCATCCCTTGGTCTATTATGAGTCTGAACCTGACCTTCTTATTATAGATCTCCTGAACTGCACCACCTTCTGAGAGTCGTATTTTTATGTGGCTGAGTATGAGTCCCAACTCCCCTTTCCACTGATTCATATTATGTTTTTATTTATAACACATAGAACGTACACAGATTTCTCCAATGATGACGTCAGTCACTCAGTCATCGTAAATATCACATGTCTGCGATGCTTACAGTTTTGATTTCTGAATCGCTTTTGCTTTTTGACCCCACATTCAGGGCAGCCTGTCTACGGGACTGCATAGCTGACAACTGTCATGGCCATTACTGTTGATATGCACCTACTTGCATGTTTCCTGCAGTGGAACCAACCATGACCTCTATACAAGCAAACAGCTATTGACAAGCATGATGACATCATGTGTCTTGTAGTTATTTGTGTTTTGTTTTTGAAAGTTGTCACTTTTACAACAATTGTTTACTTGGCCTTAGGATCAATGTCGTAAAGAGATCATAACATCGTTAGCACCCAAGCTCTAGGATTCTGGCATTGGTCTCTACTAAAAAAGATAGTCAAACAGCAGAGAAAGCAGCAACAGAGACAGAATAGCAGGAAGAACCCAGCTGCCCAGGACAGCGCATCATAATCTCCGCCCTAGAGCTCACCTTATTAATGAGGATTTTCATGAAGGATAGACCCCTGGCCTGACTTCTGCCCATACACTGCTCTGGTTATGTTAAGGTTAGTGCTTAGGCACATTTCTTCATAAGCAAACAAATGTTTCTTGTGACTTGAGTGTGGCTGTTGTTTAAAAGTCCTGGTACCTTTAGCTTGGAGGTGAGATCAGGAGAACTGATTACCATATTTGTTTAAGCACCTGGAATCAAAGACAAGAGAATAATTAGCATGCATACCATCTTGGGAGCCCCCAGGAGAGATTAGACAGAAGTGGTTGAGGCTGTGGAGGCAGTAGTCAGAAACAATCAAGGCTCTACTTAAATATTTCTGCAGTCAGAACACAAAAATCAGCATAAAAATATTAGGATTCTGAAAATGGGATGGATTGCATAGGTTTTATATTATTTAAAGTCATGATGCATATATGATTGTCTAAATTAATTGCTGATAATGTTAATAAGATAACTGTTTTGGACAAAACAAAAGGAGAACAAAATCTTTGTGTTGTATTTTCAGAAGAAAATAGACTCTTGCCTTGTGTTGCATTTTATTATTTTCAGTGAAGGTGCATTCTATAAGGTCAAATGTGAGAATGAGCCCAAGTTTGTTCCAATACAAACAGAACACTATATTCACACTCTGTCTTTGTGTTTCTGGAGTTTCTAAATTCCCAAATCAAAATTGAGCAACATTTAGGTACTATTCCTTCATGTTTCTACTAACAGTTCCTCTGACAATGTGAAAGGAAACCATGAGTTTTATTTTTCCAGGTATTCCTTCTTTCTTTAAGATGTTATTTAGTTTAGGCAAAAAGTTCCTGGAGACATTGCTAATGACTTCACAGGTGAGAAAACAGCTGAGTTTGAATCTGAACAGCAGATTGCTTTACGTGGAAGGAAGAACCAAGTTGATTGGTTGTCTGGGTTTGACTCTGGGGCTCCATGTTTCATCTGACCCCTTTGGTTCAGCGTGTTGTTGGTGCCATTGCTGAGTTTCTAATCTCAGCTGCTTTCTCAGCCCTCTATTAGAGACACAATCATTCAACTGTCAAGTGTAGTTTGAAAACGACTTTCGGGACAGAATATAGCAATACACTGTTTAGTATTGTAAGTGATCCTTCCTAAAAATCCCAGTACAAGTTTACATGAGCATTCTCCAACAGCATTTGTTTGCTAATCTTATCCAGTAAAGAAAATTTTTAAATGTTTTATCCTATTACTTCATCTCATGGTGGTATTGTACTTTGAAAGGAACATATCACCTGTTCACAATTGTGAAGGCAGCAGTATCTTTGAAGGGTAAACGCCTGTGCTTGTATTTTTCACGGGTAGCATAAGCAAGGCGGCAAGCATCTGATGCTGGCATGCCATCAGTTTACTATCACTGGCAATTCACAAACACATGCATTTCACTGGATGTAAAGTGTATAATAATCAATGCAGCCCAAACAAGGATGTTTCCTTGTCATAAAGATTGAATGGCACAGATTTCGATCCAATTCTATAATTGGAGTATCACATATTCCAAAATGACAATGCCACACTGTGTGCAGTGACAAAGCAAAAAAGTCCTGGAAAATTGAAAAAGTCTAAGTAGTGATTTGCACAATGAAGTATCATATCTATGTACTAACAGCAGCAATGTCATGCCAGTGATTTTTTTAAAAGCATTTGGGAAGCAGCTTCATGGATTGAATGATAACTAACATTCTTACATTCTGAATCTTTGGTTCTGAAGACTTACTCTTCATCCCAGAGCTAAGGCGGCTCTTCTCATTGATAGCACAAGAGGGGTAATTTCCTAACTCCTAGCACAAATAGATGAGAGGTAGAAATTATTCATTACTTTCAGCCTGGGACAGGAGGGAGCTGCTTGGTAGGTTGAACTCAGGAACAGCATAAACAAGGCTGTGGGCTGGGATGTTGGCGTTGCCATACTCCTGCGGTATAGTAACAGGAGGTTGAGGGCAACTTTGGTGGCCTCAGGATAATTTGAATAATTCTGCCTACTCGATGTAACTTTCATTCCACCACTCGGAGAGGAGCAGGCGTAGGACCTGGAATTCCTGATAGGAAGGAGGGAGTGGCTCATGGTTCTTGGCGTGTACATGTAGGTCAGGGGTAGAGGTGTGGCCCTGGGGCCTTGGCCAACTGAAGTCCTCAGGTGCCACATCTTGCTACCACACATCTCAGGTAGCAAGGCCTCACACCACATCTTTGAATACATGTAGAATGAATGTGCAGTGTTCTGTATGACTCATTTATACTTGATAAGTCCATGGGGCATATGACTTAGAATTAAAGAAACCCATGGAGAACTTGTAAAATTTGTGCTTCTCCACTTGTTTCTAATAATAAATACATAATTTCTGAATGACACTTCACATGGGACATAATGTGACTCTCCATGGAAAATGGTTGATATTGATATGAATGGTATCATGCACTCTGTTCACCCAGTAGATTTGTGAATCAGATTAACAGGGAGAAATCACAACTTTCCGCTTTAAAAGTCCAGTGGCCCATGATCCACGTCTCTACGAAGGTGATCCACGTCTCTACGAAGGTGATCCTAGGCAGAACCAGATCACGTCTGCACTTCCTCATGCCCTGGAGCAAGCATGGTGCTTAGATCTGTGGGACGGTCAGGAATAGCGAGAGGGACTCCCTTTGTAGAACCACGCCTACTCTGTTTGCTACCTCAAAGAGCAACACAAATTGCATGCTATGTAGCTTTCCAGATGAATTATAATCCTATTTTAAGCTAGAATGGCAATTATTATAAGTATCCATGCCAAAGCTTAAAATCACACAGACCTTAGCGCATGTCCTGTGAGGCCAAGGTCATACGACAATGATTACAACGGTAGGAGATTCCATAGGCTTAGAATGTGCTCACAGGCAGTTTGATAGAATCAGATAAAGGGCTTTAATACTTCACTATTACCTGTGGTTTGCGATGTCTCAGTCTTCATGGTGATGATTTCATGTCAAAGGAAAAAAAATTAAATTCCCTTACACAAAAAAGAATGGTTCATGTAGCTGAAACCCTAATTTTCAGGTGTGAGGAAGAGGTGAAAGTTCACTGTGAGACCTGCTTCTGTCTCTGCCTTCGTTGATTTCTTAGCTTGCCACTGTGAAGATAATCTGTAGCTATTAGCTTTTTTGCACATTTCCAGAAGGAAATAGATTTTCTTTCTACATCATGAGAACTTGTTTCTAAATTAGCTTGCATTTCCTTGAGCTTATTTAGAATACTGTGGGTATTCCCGGGCTGAGGAAGTCCAAGTGTTTGTTGACTGAAATCAGTGCTGTTGATGTTATGTTTTCCAGTGTCTCTCCGGGTAGGGGAATGGCATTGCCTTTACTGGCTTGGAACACCAGGGATCCTGGAGTAGGGTCCAAAGCAAAGGAGACCAAATGCAACTGAAGCGTAACTTCAATAGTCACATAATGGCATTGCAATTTTATGAGTGATGTCTTAGAAACTCTTTAAGAAAGGCTAATGTTTGATGTAATTTTTAAAAATATATAAACATTTTTTCATGATACAGCTGTTTTGGCTCATGGATTTCCCCTTCCACCTTCTCCTTCATGCGTCCCCTATGTTGTAACAATAGTATAGTCCTTCATTAACAGTCATAAGTCATCATTTTTCTGTTTGAGCTTGTCATGACATGGTAGGTATAGACAGTGGTACAAAGCTCAGCATCATGCTGTCAGGATTTGCTGAACAGAGCACTTGAATGTCCATCTTTACTAAGAAGTAGAAATGAAGACTGTGCTGTGTCGTCATTTCACGTTATACTTGCTTCCGTGGCAAATGCTTATGCCTACATGCTCACCTACTGATCTTGCATTTTGTATGATGTAGTTTTCACTACATACTAGGAACTAGAAACCTAAAAATTCATGTTTCTACCTCTGTAATTGCTTTTGCATTTGATGTTAGCTATAGCTTAACCTCTGCACAGATTGAAGAAAATTAACTTGCTATAAATGATGCCTTTCCTAGCCGGCGTTATTAAAGGCAGCTTGTCATCCGTTGCACCCAAAGTGATCCATAGATTCAACACAATTCCCACCAATATAGAAGCAGAAATCTTCCCACAAAAAAATCCCTCTTACATATGGGAACTACATTTATTGAAAAAAAAATCAATCTAAACACAGACTGTTGGTTGCTAGAGGCCAGGATGGGTGACAGGCATAAAAAGGAATTAAATTTAAAAGTAGGGGAAGTTGTGAGTGTTCATTAATTGTGACAGAGACTGATATGAGAATTTAATAGCGGAACTGGGTGAGGGCTACACTACAACTCTCCCTCTTGCTCTCTTTCAAAGTTCATTTTGCAAATTTGAAACTTTTCTAAAATAAAATTCAAAATGTCTAAAAATATTCCAAAATTTACATGGAACTGTAAAAGACTCAGAATATTCAAAGTAATTGAGCAAGAACAACAAAGCTACAGGCATGGTGTTACTGCAATTCTGCAGAGCAGCAGGAACCCACGAGCAGAAGTTCACCTAGAAACAGGCGCAAGGACCACTGGAAAAGGATGGGGACCAGGTAGAGGAGTATGCACGTTGGCAGTCAACTGAGAAAGAGGATAAGGGAGAACTGAGGGTCTCCTCCCTGAGTGGGACGGGGGTACCCACCTGTAGGAGTGAAAAATGCGATTCACCATCTACAAAAACGGTTTTCTTATTTTTGGAAACTTCATATTTTGTGTAAATCTTTTTTTTTTAATATCGGGACTTTGACAGCCACTGTTGTTTTTCTGTTGAGATTATTTATCTTTATTGGAAAGGCAAGTTTTAATGGGAAGAGGAGTTGGAGAGAACACTCCCTAAGTTGTTGCAGCACCTGAAGCTGAGCAGATTCGAAACCAGGAACTAAGAGCTTCTTCTGTGTCTCCCACTCGATCCCAAGGCTTCGGGCCCTTCTCCACTACTTTTCCAGGCCACAAGCAGTGGGCTGGATGGGAAGTGGACAACATGAACCAGCATCCATATGGGATTCCGCTGCTTGTAAGCCAAAGATTAAGCCACTGAGCATCTTGCCAGGCCCATATTTCATATAAATGTTATAGGAATTCATTTTCTGTTTGATTTTTGTGAGAAAAGAATACAAAATACTTGAATTCTTATTAAAAGATAATTATTACAGAATGAAATTAATGTCAAAATTCAGATGCTCAGTTGAGGAACCTGGTGCGTAGTCCACTTTCTGTTGTCTCACACCATACAACCTGTGTTTTCTGAAATCGTGTTGCATTCACTTGTAGTGGTAAACCTCATGGTGTGTTTGAAGTGTCTTTGAAGTGCTTGTTTGGCCAGAGCACATCACACGTGAGGATTTATCATCGTCAGCCTGGCTTTCCTCCCACTGTTTGGCCTCTGTCTTACTGCTGTGGTTGACACTGATGACAACCTTGACTGATAAACCTTTGTTTTTGTCCTTGATGCCTTCAATGTTTCCTGGTTTTGAATTGTATCGTTTGGTTCAAATGCTCCTCTTCCAGCTTGTCCTGGAGGCTGGTAGTCTGAGAAGTCACCAGCTTACCGAGACTCCCTCTGAGGTGGGTGTGCTGCGCTGCTCTTGTCGCAACCTGATTTGTGCCCTCTTGTATCAGGAAAAATCCTTTCACTTCTTGCATATGATAAGTGCTAGTTAGAAAACGATTGCTTTTCTGTGCATTTGTGGTTAAGAACTAAAGTAAAAACTCATCTAATTGATAAACATTTTTCATAGAATCCTCTGAATTAAAGGAATATCAAGGAGACCGAACGGATGAGATAGTCGTAGGTGATTAAAAAAAAAAAAAAAGACTGTGTTTATATGGGAGGGGAAGAAGTAGCATGGCTGGGGTTGGGGGAGGCGGAGAGAGAGAGAGAGAGAGAGAGAGAGAGAGAGAGAGAGCACTCCCACCTCCTGGTTTACTTCCTAAATGCCTGAAACGACCAGAGCTGGGTCAGACTGAAAGCTGGAGTGCCTGGTGCAGTCTAGGCGTCTCCTGTGGCAGACAGCTGACACTAACAGCGGCTCACTGCTCCCTCCAGCCCGGCCTTTGCGGGAAGCTCCAACAGAGGGAGGGGCGGGAGCTGGAACCCAGACGCTGGCACACTTCCTGCTTAGCCACAAGACCAAACAGGGCTTGGCGTACTCTACAGTGTCCCTGTTTCACATAGTTGTAGAAATCTAAGAAAAAATACGAATTTTATTCTGTAAGTATCCCTCTTTTTAAGACTCCAAGATTCAAACTTTACAAATGATATGTAAAAGCAGGTATTTTTGATGGGAAAAACAGAAATGAACAAAAATGGGGGGAGGATTATTGCTTTTATTTTACTTAATACAGTAATGTCACCGCCTCCCAGTCTTATTTTTGGCACTTCTGAGAAGCTGTGCACAGCTCTGCAATGTGAGCACGGAGTTTGTCTACATTCCAAGCACTCCAGCGGGGCCCTGTATTGAGAATTAAAATTCCGTTCATCCTATGTTTTTGGAAAAAGCAATATCGTTTTATTCTTCTGTCTCTTTCAGAATCAGAATAGGCTGACAGAATAAATAAAATAGTTTGTTAAATTTCCAGAGACAATCCAATATCCATTGTCATTTTGAATGGCCAGACATTTATCTTACAAGTTCACATGGTGAAGTCAAAATGGAAAACAAGCCCCGGTACCAAATATGGATTTGTCAGTTATGAGAAAGAAACACTAAATATAAAGAAAAATAATTGTAATTATCTGAGTTCAATATAAAAACACTTCTGTCCACGCAGAATTTTGTTTTCCTCACCGCCCATCCTATCAGAAGGAGCCAGGTGCCTATAATTACATGCCATGATGCACACAGTACCTTTCTGCCTGATAGGGAGCTTTAATGAATTTCATTATTCCTTTTTAATTTACATACTCTCACAGAATAAAGATTCCCAAATCATTAACTAATTTGATATGTCTGAAATACCAATTCAATTGTCTGTTCCCCTGAGATTGTCGAATATCTTGTTCAAACACCTCTTAACTTAGTTTCTTAATTAGATACACGGTGATGGATGGCTTTTATATCCTGGTCTCTGAGGGGCAGCGAATCAGCTTAGTTTTTATGGGAATAAAGGAGACTTAGATTAAAAGTCATTTCAAACAATGCAGTCAGAGTTCCTGAAGAAATTTTCCAGGTCCCCAAGAATAAGTGTATAGGCATTGAAGTTTTATGGACCTAATCTAGTATGATAAATGACAAGCATGATGGCCATATCATGGTGATAAAGAGTCAATAATTCCAAGTGAGATTTACGAATGTGCTATTTGGTTAGGAGAATACTATTATGCAAAATTATCTCACTGATACAGAAGATAACTAAGATTTGAGCTTGTAATATACAATACTGTGAAAAATGATCATTTCTTTTCCCCAAGGACTCATTTTTTCCTACCCTTTAGTGTGAATTAAAAGCATATCTTTTTTTTCCTGTGTCATTCCTTCTATTTTGAAATCTACTTGTATACAAAGTGAATGCAAAATAATGAGTCCCTGTTAACAAATAAAACAGGACAGAAAAATAACTTTACTGCAAGTTGTCGGTGTTCTAGAAAGACATTGGCCTATGTGTGAAAGTATTTACACAGAAATGACTGTAAAATATCAGGATGTCATTTCGAAGATTCTGTTCTAGAGACTCTGATTAAACTCTTTTGGAGTTCCATGCATTTAAGACCTTCATTCTTGTTCTCATACTTAATTCTCCCTTGTCATTGAGAAGAAAACAACAGGCTTTATATAGTGGCACTTAGTACTACCAGCAAGGAAGAAGCACACTTGAATGTTGTAGTACTAATAATTCTAAAGTGTTATTATGCACACTAATTCTGTCCCATTTTTCATTTCCTAAGAACCTGGCAAGAAGTAGATACTCAATAATCCTATGAAAAATGAAAGAATTCTAATAATTGTTCCACCCTCAGGGTCTTGTTAAAACTGTTTCTATTTTCTACATGGCAAGCAGCACTGTAGTTCTGAAGGCATTGTGCATTTTGACTTAGAGATCCGGGTTGATTAAAAACAGAGCATTAATCTGACATCAGCAGCCTCGCACATTCAGTTACTCTCCTGTAAGGATGTATAGACTAAATTCCTGCAGTGTGACTGTTCTCTTTGCGTCAGTGGAATGAAGCTACTTGTTTACAGGGATGCTCACACTAGTTTTGACACTGTAGCTGCTGGGCAGCAGGTGCCGGTCAATGTGGTTGAAGTTTCTGACATGGTCCCTTAGGATTCATTGAGTGCTGATGATGGGAGAGTGGCTAGAACATCGCGTGGATTCAGGGCTTGTAGCTTAAATTCCCACCGTTACCACCTTTCGACAGTAGTGCCAATTGAAGGACGTTAGCTTCCTTACCCATAAGCTAAGAATATTTTGTAAGATGCTTCTCGTGTGTACAATTCAGTCTATCTGAAATTTTGCTTCTTGATTTAAATTTTTTTTAAAAAAAATTTATTTTTTTATTACAAAGTCAGATATACAGAGAGGAGGAGAGATAGAGAGGAAGATCTCCCGTCCAATGTTTCACCCCCCAAGTGAGCTGCAACGGGCTGGTGCATGCGGATCCGAAGCCGGGAACCAGGAACCTCTTCCGGGTCTCCCACGCGGGTGCAGGGTCCCAAAGCATTGGGCCGTCCTCAACTGCTTTCCCAGGTCACAAGCAGGGAGCTGGATGGGAAGTGGAGCTGCCGGAATTAGAACCAGCGCCCATATGGGATCCCGGGGTGTTCAAGGCGAGGACTTTAGCCGCTAGGCCACGCCGCCCAATTCTTGATTTTAATATTAAAATTGTATAATAATTCATGTATGTGGATTGTGTATAAGTTATAGTTGTGTTGCATACTGAAGAGCTACAGACTATATGGCATATACAGAGACTGACACAGCTTCTACCTGATATAGCGTGTCTGTGTTCACAGAAATATGGATGTGAATATGCACAGAAAATAGGAAGCACTAAAAATTCACAGCTAAGGAAAGTTTGCATAGTCAACAACATTGTCTTAAATTGATACCATCAATTGAAAAACCTATAAGATGAATAAGCTGACAGATGGAGCTAGACAGATGTTTAAATGCAGATACAGACAAAATTCATTGGGTCTGCATATAGCATATATGTGTACCATGTATGAGGATACTTCAAAAAGTTTATCATAATCAAAGTTAATTTTGATGCCAAAAATATGGCATGAGATTATATATTTTGATTTTATATGTTGATTTGTATCTGATTCTAATAGACCTTTTGTACACAAAGTGACAATATTTCCCAACACTCAATATAAACAGATAGAGGCTTATCAGTCATCTTTTATAGTCTGTACTATCAAGAAAAACAAGGTCAAAGTCGTGAGTGGCTTACGCGGAGGAATGCTCAGAGCTGGGTTAGGTTGCACATTTTCATGGGTTGGAGTACATGTTGTTCTGTGGTTTCTTCCTTCCAGACCATATCTGAAACCCACCTGGCAGAGCAAGAGGGAAACTAATGATAGAAGAATCTCTGTGTGATTCCTAATGTGCTTAGTGTTCAATAGATTGGATTTTCCACAAGAAAAGGGCGTCACCAAGTACCAGTAAAGAAGCTAATGTCAGAAGTGCTAAGTGTCAATCCCACTCACATTTTATTGACCAGAGGCACATGGCCCAGGGAAAATGGTTTTCAATACAAATTTGCTACAGGCTGAGCCTATGGGTGATGGTAGCAGCAATGAATGGAACCTTCTAATCCTTTCACAGGAAATGGTACGCGGTGTTTCACTGGCAGGAGTAACAAGAATCAGGGAATGTGAAATCCTCTTACAAAAAAAGCGAGCAAATATGCTTACCAATAATCCAATCTCCCTTGGAAAGGATCAGAGCTTTGCGAATATAAGATGCAGCAGATTTTGAATTAAATGCAGAATTCTTATTAAGCATTAGATGGATCATGGAAAAAAATCACAAAATGTAATCTTTGTCACAATGAGAAATGTCTCTATGTATTATTTTAGGAAATGGTAAGTGCTAGTGGAGGGGGATGTTTAAGGCTAGTTAGGCAGGTGTGTGCATGCATGCATCGAAGCATTACCTGGTATATCATTAAAGTGGATTATTTGTGTCAGTTAAAAGCGAAAATAATCATATTTCAGAAAAAATCAACATATTAGTGTTTATACAATGTCTGATTATTAATGGTTACAAAAGAGTTAGTAATGTTAGATCATTAAACAGTGTTCCAGGGGATGACTTAGGGTGTAGGAGTTAGAGTGTCAAAGAGGGATACTTGCAGGGCACAGCAGAGTTCAACTCCTGCCTCCACGTGGGATTCCTGCTCCTGATCACTTGCACTCCACCAGGTGGCTCGGGCACAGGGACCCTGTCACCCATTTCAGAGATCTGGATTGAATTCTTGGCTCTTAGTTTTAGCTTACCCTAACCCTGACTGTGGTGGCATTTGGGATCTGAAATGGTAAATGGAAAATGTCTCTCTTTCAAATAGGTAAGAGTAAATAAATAGGTAAACAAATACTAAATACGGAGAGAGATAATAAGAAATACACAGAGAGATAAAGTGGTCCTTTTAGAACAGGATTATTCAGGTTCTCTTTAGTTATAGAACTAGGTTTGCAAAAATTTCATAATTAAATATATTTTTTTCATTTCCTAAAAGATTTATTTATTTTTTTGTTGGAAAGGCAGATCAGATTTACAGAGAGGAGAGGCAAAGAAAGATCTTTTACCTGCTGTTTCACTCCCCAAGTGGTCACAACAGCCAGAGCTGATTTGAAGCCAGCAGTCGGAAGCTTCTTTCAGACGACCCATATGGTGACAGGGTCCCAAGGCTCTGCGCCATACTCTACTGCTCTCACAGGCCACAAATATAGGGACTTGGAAGGGAAGTGGAACAACAGGAACATGAACTGTCACCCATCTGGAATCCTGGTGCTTGCAAGGTGAGGATTTAGCCATTGAGCCACAGAGGGGGGCTTCATGATTAAACACTTCAATGGGAGCGTTTAAATTGTTTGAATATAATTTACACTCAAATTTTGATGTTTTTGAGAGTAGAATAGAACTTGTGACTTTATTCTGTAATCAATGTAATATTACTGTATACTATAAATATGGCGTGTTCAAAGTTTACTCAGAACCTTCCTGACACATGCATAACAATGTCGGATCAGTTCTGGTGTAATGATTTTTTTCTCTAGCAGTGAAAAGTCAGATCAGACCTGGTGAGAGAGATGGGGATGTTCCAGATGGACACAGCTGAGGGACACAGACCTTGTCATGGTACCCCGTGTGCAAAAGAGCGTGTGTGTGCCGTAACATAGTTTGTTGGAAGGAATGGACTAGCAAGCACCTCACTATCATGGATGAGTCATGGCTGACATCCACCTAAGATGCGACCGTCAAAAAGGGCAGGACAAGCCATGCCACAGAGGCCTGGAGACCTCTGGGTAGTGAATGAGTGGTGGACAGTGCCACCCTGCTGAGTCTTCTCGAAACACCTGGATGGTGATAGCTGCTGTTATGAAAATAAAATGAACACAACTAAACTTGGCAGATGTGGTTTGCACATGCACAGGGAGCAATCATTGTGATAGGGCCAAGGCTTTGTCAGCTATCAAATTTCCCTGTCAATTACAAGTAAGTATGTTTTATGTTGTAGTTGAACCAGAGAGAACTACTAAACATGGAAAACCTTAGCAGGCATGAAAAGTCATCCCAGACAGTGTCAAACATAATGAAACAAGTAAGAATGTCATTGGAGTCTTCTGTAAGATAAGAAATTACCTTCAATTTGATTTTATTCCCTTGGGAAACTGGTCATTGATTGTTCAGTGCAATTTGAGGCTTCTGTAGGAGTCATGATAGATGCTTTTGTCAAGTCATGCTGTATTTAAGTACAAGTAAAGAATGAGGTTCAATAACTTCGTAAACAAACAGAACTGCGATGCCAATATGGAACTGAATCAGCTGTTAGAGCCCAATGTAGAAATGACGTGTTCAGTAGCATAGATTGATTCTAACCTCTAAAAGGACTGTCAGTCTCCCAGATTTGGGTAAATATAACATCATCAGCTATCAACAGCAGATCTTTGTGGAAACCGCACATTAAGAAAAAGACTCATACCTCACCCCAAGAAACATTGACCTTCTGCTTTCATTTTCCCTGATTTTTTCGAAGTACCCCCTTAATTGTTAATTCTGAGACTTACAGTAGCATTAATCTTGACAGTTTCATCTGAAGGCAGTGAGGGTGCCTCTGCCTGGCGCGTAGATGCGGATAAACCAGGCCAGAGCAAGGCCTAGTCCAGCCTCCTTCAGCTTGTGGTTCTCTCTGGTCCTCATTGTGTGGCAAGGTCAGACAATTCTCCAAGTGGCTGAGCCGGATTCGTGACATGGACGATATTGCAAGGATCTCCACCGAGGACTGAACTTCAAGAACATTGCTAATAGGAACATGTCTTCTTATATTTTACCCCTAATATTTGAAAGCTCCCAGAGTGGTTTTCTATCCACCTGGGCCTCAACTTATCCACATGTTTGAAATGCTCACAGAGAGCTCCAGGACACAGGAAAAACATGCTTCTTTATTATTTTTTTTAGCTTTGATTTGAGGAAAGTCACTTGAAGAAATGTCGTATTAAAATTGCAAATAGTGAAGAGGTTCAGATGTTATCTGTGATGTTTTTCTTTTATGGATTTCAAGACATGGAGGAAGAAAAATGCTGCGGAAGCATTAACCTCCAATCTCCCAGCGTGAATGTATTCTCTAAATATTTCTCACTCAAAAAAAAGCTTTAAAAAGATGCTGCTCTATGAATGTCAAGACAAAAAAAGTAAATGTAACTAAAGTTTCAGCGTAATTACAAAACTGAGTTCTGGATGAAATGTTCTGGAAATTTGCAGGGATTCCCTTTAAAAGAGACTACAAGTGGCACAGGACAGTGGTCAGAGGCTGGCTGGCTCTCTGGAGGATGCCTCCCACGAGCCTGCGTCTGGTGACCAGGAAGCGAAACAGCACCTGTTCCACAGGTCCTGCTCCAAACTCAGCCACGCCACCCTTGTCCCGTGGGAGCAGCCAGCTGTGTGGCTCTTCCGCTCTGCAGTGGAGCTGGCTGTTTCTGAAGCTTTCCTACACACTTGCATGTGTTTGGATTCCAGAAAACCTGGCGCTGTGGCTTATCGGGCTACAGTGAGAGATTTAAACACAAAGTTGTGATTTTGCTCCTGACATTTTTTTTTTTAAATTCTTGCTACGTAGGAAATCACTTAGAAAACCATTGTGTTAATTTCCTCAGACCATGTGCCCATTAGAACTATTCTCATGTGGGAAAATGAATCAAACGGAGATGCTATTCTATGATTAGTGATCTATAATTTTTTTGGCGAATATTTGCCTAAATTATAATGGAGAGAGTGCGATACAGTCACCATCTTGGGAAGAGAAAAGTTTGTCATCTACACATGTGTCTTCCTACCTTATCTTCCTAATTATTCCATCTTCCAAAGGCTCAAGGGCACTCACTTATGTGGTAACCTGGGTCTTTTTTTTTAAACCTTCCTATTAAAATTAAGACTTTCACAAATGTGTAGAAGTAGGTGAAAATGGGTTTGGTGCAAATGCATGCAGGTAGCTCAGGTTCCTCTTCAAGCTTGTATCTTTTCACATCAGCCAGGACTATCTCATGTAGACGCTTAAGTCCCCTTCATGGGGACCTCACAGCGGGTGAATCGGGACACATTCTTTACTCACTTCCCTTACTGGTTTTTAAAATGCCCAATTTTCCTTTTTTTCTCATGATATTTACACAGAAGGCAAAATTCTCATGTTCCTAGAAAAACATGCATAATTTATAAGTTTTCTCAGATCAACACTTGCGATCTTCAGCTTATTCTAAACCCAGAAGTAACAGCAAGTCATATCACCTCATGCTGGGCTACAGGCCCCACAGATGTGTTTCCTCTGCCCTGTTACTGCTCTGTCCAGTCTCCTCCTGGTCTCCATGTGAACGTGCCACAGCAAGTGCTCTGCCCGCCCCTGCTGTGCCTCGACTGTGGCAGCTACAGCCTTGATCTTGCCAGGAATGTTTCGCAAGTACGTAAGTTGCTGACTCCTGTTCATCATCCATGTCCTGGAGTCAACACTGCCATTTTGCAGAGGTTCCCATGGCTTCTTTTATCTGGAGCGTCACTGTTTTTCTCACTCTGATACCCTGGCATTTCCTATTCCTCCTCCATCATATTTTTCTTTGAATATTCCTGGCATGTGTTGCCAACTAAACCATAAAAGTTTTGTCTGTTTGGGTTTCTTGCGGACTGCATCCACCTATAGAATAAAACCTCCAGCAGGGCCCAGCATGGTAGCCTAGTGGCAAAAGTCCTTGCATTTCACAGGAAGGGATCCCATAAGGGTGCCGGTTTGTATCCCAGTGGCCCCGCTTTCCATCCAGTTCCCTGCTTGTGATCTGGGGAAGTAGTAGAGGATGGCCCAAAGCCTTGGGGCCCTGAAGCCACGTTGAAGCCCAGAAGAAGCTCCTGGTCTTGGCTCCAGCTGTTCGGAATGAATCAGCAGACAGAATTTTCTGTCTCTCCTTCTCTCTGTATATCTGATTTTCCAATAAAAATAAATAAATCTTAAAAAAAAAATTCCAGCAAAGAGTTTCACCTGTTTTATTTAGTGCTCTGTGTCCTACTGCTTGGAAATAAGTTGTGCATGCAGTAGCAGTTTATGAAATGGCTTGCAGTTTAGCATGGAGACTGGGCTGCTTGTTCTCAGACCCCAGCTGCCCTGTTAGGGCCCCCTCCCTGACTGCTCAGGGACTCGCCCCACCTGCTGCCATTCTTCGTGTTCAGCCATGGGAACTGTCACCAGGCAACTGCAAGCAGAGAATTTCTTGTTCTCTTCCCTCTTCTCCTTTAGGCCTCTTCAGACTGGCCCTAGTGATCTCTCCTGCGATGGTTAAGTATTTCTTGTGGATTCCTTCAGACTGCTCCCATCTCTGCAAAGAACGTATTGGTTATACTCTCTTTTAACTCAAGTTTCTATTAAACTATTTGGAGATTGCCATCTATTTCCTACCTGAATTCTATCAGAATAGAAGTACATTAGAATATTGAAAGTTAACATGAAGAGCACGAGAGTAAATGTAAAATTGAATTAGGGAGCAGTGTCCTATCAGATTTCTCTGTGTCAGTTATCAAGGACTTACCGTGCACATTTAGAAAAAGTGCTTCAATATTTGAGGACATCAGATTCTCCATTTATCAAATGAAGTTTTTGGCTAGCCCTTTCTAAGGCCCTTTCAGCTGTCTGCTGCACATCAAATAGGTGGAGGATAATATTCAAGCAAGACTGTGTGAATGCTGCCTATCTTAATGAAATGAGAGGATTCATCCGTCTGTTTCCATCTTGTGATACACTGCCTCCAATTGCTCACTCTGGTTTTGTGGCAGCATAGAGTTTCACCAGCCATGACTTATGGTAGGAGCAATAAACTTAGCCTCAGATCGACTCAAGAATTTACACCATGTCAGTTGATTGGTCCTGTGGAATGTTATTGAGTATAATGCGATGCTGGCCCGCCTTTGCATGCACCTGCGATTTGCTGTGAAAATAGCATGTTTCTCTCAGCCAGCAGGCCAAGGCTCACATGGCGTCTCATGGAGTGGATCTGAGACCAGACAGGAATTTAAAGTTCAAATCATCTTTGAAAGCTTAAAGCCTGAGCCAGAACTGTGTCACCTAATCTGTTGTGCTATAGGAAATAAAATATGCGATTTGGACTCATTGCATATTAACTCATTGGTAGCTGAAGGCCAATATACCGTAGTACTTTAGCAATACTTTAGCCAGATCCAACACTGCACATTCATACACGAGCAACATGGGAAGCCTGAAGTCAATGTCCCGTTCCAAGGAAGGAATGCACAGAACGGTCATTCAGCCAGAATGTGAGTTGTAGCTGTCTCAATAGGTCAATGGCAAAAGGCCCTGCCAAGTTCTTGGGGAGCCAGACATGATCTCAGGTGATCAAATCTCAGAGTCAAGGCTGAGCCGTCCTGACCAAAGTGTACTAGACCTCTGGAAGGAATCCAGTGGAGCCTGTGGATCTGTAAATACGAGCAAAATCGTGTCGTCTGCAATCTAAGATGTGTATGTCCGACACTGAAGAATACCATATTAAGATAAAAATCCAGAAATCACTGGTTCAACAAAAATAGGCTTAAAACTGATAAATGTTATGGGTTTTTAAACCAGGATCTGAAAATGTGGTCAAAATGTAAAGAAAATTCTGAGTGATGTAACAAGAAAATGAATTATATTAAAGGTTAGAAAAGAATCCACAAAAATTAAACTGCATCTGAAATACAAAGTTACAGGGTGAATTTATAGATCAGATAATAGATAAAAACGATTAAAGGCCAGCCCTAACAAGGCAAAAACCAGGGGACTGGAACTTCATCTGCTTCTTCCACATGTGTGGCAAGTATGAAAGTACTAGAGTCATCTGTTGCTTCCCAGACTGCATTGGTAGGAAAGCTGGATGTAAGAGAGTTCCAGTGTGGGATCTGGGCACAGGAGCAGGGATTGGCTGGTGTGTCACAATCCCCACTCCAGAAAACATCACAATGTTAACTACAATTCTTGTTTACTTATTTATTCATTCATATTGGAAAGTCAGATATACGGAGAGGATGAGATACTGAGAGAAAGATCTTCAGCCTACTGATTCACTCCCCAAGTGACCATAATGGCCAGAGCTGAGCCAATCCGAAGCCAGGAGCCAGCAGCCTCTTCAGGGTCTCCCATGCAGGTGCAGTGTCCCAAGGGTTTGGGCTGTTTTCTTTTCTTTTCTTTTCTTTTCTTTTCTTTTTTTTTTTTTGTTGAGCAATCATTATTTCAATATTTATTTTTTTTATTAATTATTTTGCATTATGTGACAGTTTCGTAGGCTCTGGGAATCCCCCTCCCCCTTCCCCTCCCCTCCCCCCTGGTGGATTCCTCCACCTTGATGCAGTATTACAGTTCAAATTCAATCAAGATTCTTTCCTTGCAAACATATACCAAGCATAGAGTCCAGCTACTTATTGTCCAGATGGGTTGAACAGTTTCTTGGGGAGACCATTTCTGGTCTGAAGTTAGAGCTGGTAGAATATTCACAGTCAATTAAGAGTCCCAATATAACATCAACAGCAATTTGCAACATTATGGAATTGACATGGTTTTGAGTAACCAGTACGTTAAAAAAAAAAAAAAAAAAAAAAAAGCAAGTCCTAACCACAACCTACGATTAGCTCACTGACATTTCAATTTTAGTTTATATACAGGACCGGCTGCTATATACCTTAAAATGGCTATAAGGTACCATTCAGCTGTCTCGTGTCTATTTTATTTTAGTGTTTAGCCATTTGTTGTGTTGAAGTATAATTTTGCTGTTCTTGGCAGATTTTAGGATAATCTAGACTGGCTTGTAACTCTAACAAGCTATTTGTCGACATTTAAGGTGGGAGCTGAATGAGAAGCAGGTCAGCCAGGATTAGAACCGGTGCCTGTATGGGATCCCTGCCTGTGTAAGATGAGGACTTTAGCCACTAGGCTGTTGTACCCGGCCCACAGTATTAACAACAGTTCTAAACCTATAGTTGTAAAATGCAGACATAACTACAAGGGTGATAAGCACAAAGGAATCCCATCTAAGGACATTAGAACAATGACATAACTGCCATCAAAATACTATTTAAAAAATTGTGGAACAGTATCACAAAATAAATTTAAAACTTCATTGATTTACTTGACAAAGATCTTCTGTCTCCTGGTTTGTTCCCCAGATGTCTAGAACAACCAGTGCTGAATATCCCCGAGAGTATTCATGCCGATCTCCCACGTGGATGATGGGGACCACAACGCCAGGGCATCGCCCCTGGTTTCCCCAGGCCATTAGCAACGAGCCCAATTACAGGTCAAGCAGCCAGGACATGCACTGAGCTCATATGGGGTATAGACCTGGCAGGAAGTTGTGCTACCACAATGTTGGCCTGAAAAGAATGTTTTCAGATAGGAGAGAAGACTCTTAGGTGGAGGACTAGAGACAAGAATGTACAGACACATGCAGGAACTTACGGTCAGAGACAAAAGCAAGTGTGCTTGCAGTGTGGGGGAAACCGTGCAGGACCCAGCAGTTGTTCTTTGTCCCAAATGCTGGATGATGGTCACCCCAACATCTGTTGACTACAGATCAATCTCAGTGCATCGATGTACAGATTAGAGCTCAGCCTAAGACTGATTGTGACAGAATTGTCTACCTAGTAAAAGCATCTTTTCTATGGAAGCAAAAGAGGGATCTTTCAGACAAGAAGATAGTTTAAAAGGGTGAGGTAACTTATTGCCAGAATTATACAACTGATAACACTAAGAAAGGTAGTTTAAGCAGAAAAATACATGCCACTAAAGACAAATTTGAAACTAGATCAGTGGTTCTCAAAATTACTCCTCTGGGGAAGAGTTTGCGCACATAGACAAAGTCATTTTGTCTGTGTAGATTTAATGGAACCTAAGAATATTTGATGTCACTTTCATGGATTGGAGGTAAAAACAGAAGTCTACCATGTTGTAACATGCACAAAGATTTCATCATCAATTAACCCCCCCCAATATTTAAAAGTTAAAATTATATATGGTGAGGAGAGCGATGTTTTACAGGTTCTCCTGTTTATGTCTGCATTCAGCCTACTATCATGTGTTTCATCTAGTTCAATTATATGACAAAAAATCTGGTCTTATTCAGACAAGCAGGTGGAAAACTTAACATTTTGAAAGGCTTTTCCCATAATTGTGAACATTATTCTTTGTTACAATGTCAAAACTTAAAAAAAATAGTAGCTACTTAAAGGTTAATTTCAATAAGAAATCTGAAAGTATGTCAAGGTGCATTTTGCACTTTGTAACGTTACAATTCATTAGTGCGCCATCTGCTTTGCCTGGCTCTCTTCCTGACAAACGGTTCCGTAACATTTTGCATTGGTCATTTCAGAAAATATCAGCTCACAAAACTCTGCATGTCTCCCAAATATGTAATGATCACATCCATTGATGTACTGTAAGATTTATAAAATACCTAGTTATAAAAATAGATTACAAAGATGGTTTAGCGCACAGGCGGGGGAAGTACAGGTCCTACGATATCACTGAGGTGGTTGGTAGATGGCTTTTTGAAGGTCTGCTGTGTGAACAGCACTGAAAACTCGAAAGTAAACGTGATTTTATCCATTCTCCCATTTGTTTTTGTTTTCCAAATGGATCTGGGGGCAGATATTTAGCTGTCAGTTAAGGTGGATGTTACCATGCTGTGTCCCACATCACAGTTCCTGATTAAGTCCGGCTTCCTGGGGGCAACAGGTGATGATGGGTCAGGCAACGTGTGGGACGCGGATCCAGTTCCTCACTCACAGGCTCTGCTGTGCTGTGACTGTTTTGACTACGTCTGCGTTGCCTTTCAAACAAATAAAACTATAAATATAAAAATTATAAATCTATTAAATGAGTACAAGATATGGTTACGATACCCTCACTATAAATCATATACACCTTCTCACTGAAAATATTCCTCTCAAATATAGTATTTTTTGTTTTATGTACTACCTCATCTGATACTATTTTTTAAAAGAACTGATTATTATTTTTATTGGAAAGGCAGATTTGCAGAGAGTAGGAGAGGCAGGAAAGGACCTTCCGTCTGCTGGTTCACTCCCCAAGTGGCCTCAACAGCTGGAGCTGAGCTGATGCAAAGCCAGGAGCCAGGCGCTTCTTCCAGGTTTCCCATGTGAGTGCAGGACATCAAGGCTTTGCTCCGTTTTCTACTGCTTTCCCTGGTCATAGGCAGGGAGCTAGATGGGAAATGGAGCAGCTGGGACACAAATCGTCGCCCAGACGGGATCCTGGCATGTACAAGGTGAGGAGTTAGTCATTGAGGCATCATACCAGCCCCCCATACCTGATATTGTTAAAGTTACTGTAGATGTCATTTGAATAATAGTTTAATGATTTCACAATTTCAACCCAAAAGTGATTTTCCAGTGGAAAATTTAGTTGATTACAGTCCCATTATGACAAATTCCTCTTTGCGTTCTGATTTTAAATCATTTGTATGCAATATAGCTATCATGGTGATTGAATTTATGCTTTCCATTTATATAGGTTTAGTGTGTGTGAGTGTGTGTGTGTGTGTGTGTGTGTGTGTGAGAGAGAGAGAGAGAGAGAGGGAGAGAGACTTGCACCTTCTTGTTTCATCCCCTAAAGTCTGAGCTTAGGAACTGACAACCCCCAAACAACTTGTGTATTTTTTTGCTTATCTTGGGGGGAATAATGTGTGGTCAAGAGAACTATTATTGGAGAAGAAATATATGTGAGGCCATGGTGGTAGTGAGACTGTGGGGCACACAGAAGCACCTGTTTGTTTAAGTGTTTTTCTCTGCACCTGTGTCTTCGGAGATGCGAATGCCCAGTTACTTGTGAATGGGGAAGGCACAGGTGCAGTAGAAGCCTGTGACCTCTGAAAACTTAAGGTTTTGCCGCTTCCTCAAACGCCACAGAGCCATCTTTGGGGATGGGATGTCCTGAACTTGAACCCATTTGACAGCTGATTTTGTAATTCCATGCTTTGCCACATGCCCATTCCAAACTTTATTTTATCCTGAGCAAAATTCTAAATATTACACAGTAAATCGCTGACCACTTTGGGATTGACAATAGATAATTTCTGAAACAAACATCAAAACCTGTTTTGCACCTGAGCAAAGTTAAAGATGAATATCATGTAAGTTCTGATTAAAGCTGATTTGGATTTTTATAGTTGGAAAATGCAAGAGGTAATGATTAGAAGTGGACAAAACAAAACAGCCCAACCTGAATTAGGCTGGAATTCAGAGTGACAGTGGAAGCCAGAATTGCATGGCAGAGCTCAACAAAGCCTCCTCAGCATTGTGAGGGAAGTCACAAAACTGTTCCCTGTGTGAGGAATGTGCAGCTATAGCTAGGCTGGTGCTAATCAAATAATGACACAAAAAGAGCAAAGAACGAAAGGTGCAGCATATCAAAATTTATACGCTCAGTATGCAAAGACTTCAAGGAAACTATGGCCTCATTCCAGACTACGTAAAACTGTGTATCAATCTGAGAGTAGGGAAAGTAATTCAACAAGAATTTCATTCAAGGAGCTAGATGAAGTCTCTCTCTCTCTCTTACTTACACACACACACACACATTTCCTTTGCTGCTGGTTCCGTATGCATTACAATATGAAATAAAAATCTTTGATAATTCACTTGTTAGTAAAAGATTCACCCTCAACTTTTCAGGATTTTAGTGGTAAATGAGATCTTATACGACGTATTACCAGCATCTAGTCATCCCTTTGCGTGTAGAGAGCAAAATACAAATAATCCATATAAAGTTGAGTATTTTCTATAAGGTAATTTGCATCATTAATGATTTTGTTTCACTAGAGATTTTATTCAGCCATGTCTGACAAAATACATCCCCAGTTTAGGCAAATGAACAACAATGTTTTCTGGTAACGAAGGTGGGTTTCTGATACATTTGCGAGAGTCTCTGTGATCCTCCTGTGCCATGACTTTTATATTACCACAGGCAAATGGGACACATTTCAGAATAATTTTGTTCTGATTTTTATTTTATTTCATGTCAGAGTTACAGGGCACTCAGATGAGTATTTTAGAAAATGTGTTTCTGTTCTATTCTGAATTCCTCTGATTCTTTCTTCAAGATTGAAGGCATTACATTGTAATTTCTTAAACTTAAATTACTTTTAGCTTGGTTTTCCCTCACCTTATATTTGCAAGTCAAAGAATTATATATATTTGAACAATGTCTCATCCGCTATCATGGCATTAGCAGGAAGTCTGCTCATAACCCTGAGATCCATTCATTTCTTCGTCCAAGAGTCACTCCCATCCATTTCTGATAGAACTTCTGGATTAGGTGACAGGCCACTTAAGAACTCATGAAACATAAGAATATTCTGATAAACACAGACAGTAGTAAGCAGTTTATACACAAGTCAATATAATGATGCATAAATTCATAAATAAATAATAATGGATTGTGCTGCTATGAACATAGGAGTGCATGTTGGTTTCTCATAAAACAAGTGTTCTGGATATATTCCAAGGAGTGCTATTGCTGGATCATACGGTATGTTGAATTTGAGTTGTTTGAATATTCTCCATACTGATTTCCATAGAGACTGTACCAGCCTGCAGCCCCACCAGCAGTGGAGTAGGGATCCCTTTTCCCCGCAACCTCGCCAACAAGTGTTGTTGGTGCTTTTATTCATGTGGGCCAGTCTTACTGGCGTTAGGTGGTACCTCATTGATGTTTTAATTTGGATTTCCCTTATTGCCAGGGAACTTGAGCATTTTTTCATATGTTTATTTGCCATTTGGGTTTGTTCCTTTGTGAAGTGTCTGCCCATTTCCCGTGCCCATTTCTTGAGTGGCTTGTTTGTTTTGACATCTTGGTTGTTTCGTAGTTCTTTGTATATTCTGGAGATTAGCCCTCTATCACCTGCCTAATGCGCGAAGATCTTCTCCCATTCTGTGGGTTGCTTTTTTACTTTGTTGATTATGTCCCTTGCTAAAACATGGAAGCAGCCAAAATGCCCATCAGCAGAGGATTGGATAAGAAAGCTATGGTTCATCTACTCCATGGAATACTACTCAGCTATTAAAAAAAACAAAATGCAGTTCTTTGTGGCCAAATGGGCCAAACTGGAAACCATAATGCTATGGGAAATGAGCCAATCCCAAAAAGTTAGTAGACACCACATGTTTGCCTTAATTTAAGATGATATGATGTTATGTATAACATGTTATATTATGTATGCTATATGTTGTGTATAAACTAAAATTGAAATGTCAATGAGGTGGTCACAGAAGGTGGTTAAGAACTCGCATTTACTTTTAACATATTGTCTACTCATTACTATGTCAATTAATTCCATAATGATGTAAATTTTTGCTGATGGTGTGTTGGAGTTTTTAATTGATCGGGATGATACTCTGCTGGCTCTGTCTTCAGACCAGAGAGGGTATACCTAAGAAGCCATTGAACTTGACTGGACAATAAGATGCTGTTTCGTATATGCTTGCAATGGGGGAAATCTCAACTGAACTTAAGCTGTGGTTATGCAACAAGGTGGAGGAATCCACCATGGTGGGAGGGTTTGGGGAGGGGTGGGGAGAACCCAAGTACCTATGAAATGGTGTCACATAATACAATGTAATTAATGAATTAAAAAAAAAGAATAAAAAAAAAGAAAAAAATAATGGAAGTCAAAGAACATTGCACATTTTGGTAAACTTTAAATATACTACAATTTCCATTTAACCCATTTCACAGAAAGCTATTGAAATGTGTACACATTAAAATTCCATAGATTTCTTAATCCATCATTCTGTGGTTATGAATGTTCTCCCTATAAATCCTAAAACAATTATACAAAATGCTTTTATTTCATCAAAGTTACTAACAAAATCTTGAAACCTATTATGCCATAGAATTCTAGGCAAATGCTTTATGCAGTGAATGTAAATAAGCAGTTAGAAAATGCTCAGAACAAAATGAAATGCTCCAATAAAATTATAGTATATTGTGTCCTGCTAGAAGTCATTTTGTTAAAGATGCTCTCACTTGGGATTAAAAAATAGGTTTATTTTAGAAATGGATATGTTATCCTAGGCTGACAATTTTTTTCTTTTAGAATCTGGAATATGTCACTCCATTCTTTTCTTGGCTGTAGAGTTTCCTGTGAGAGATCTCCTGTGAGTTTAATTGACATTCCTTTATATGTCAACTGATTTTTTTCACGTGCACATTTAAGGATCTTTTCCTTATGTTCAATTGAAGAGAGCTTGAAGATCATGTGTTTTTCTAAATGGCTTAAGCTCAATCAAAGTCATAGATTAGTAGACTGGATTAAAAAGCAAAACCCATCTATTTATTGTCTAGAAGAGACACACTTCACCAACAAAAATTAGCAGAAACTATATCGCATGGGTTTTGTTGTTTTCTGTTAGTTTCATCTCTTCAAAACACTTTCTTCTGATTAAATCATTCAATGACTCGTAGATCATACAGTAGCATAAATTTCTGCAAGAAGGTTCTTGATTTTCATTTCTTCAGCTACACGTTAGTTATTTAGTAGCATGTTATTTAACTTCTTGGTGTTGTTAATTTCTTTTTTCTCCCTGATGTTGATTTTGTTTTGTGGCTTTTCATTTAAGGGGATGTATAGAAGCTGTGTAATGGAGACTGTCATATCTAGTAACATGTCATTTAACTTCATGGCATTGTAAATTTCTATTTTTTTTCTATTGTTGATTTTGTATTATGACTTTTCATTTGAGGGGATGTACAGGAGCTGTGAAATGGAGACTAACATCCAGATGTGAGGATGCAATGTAATGTGCATTTCTACTTCCAGACAAAGACTGACTTACAATGAAACTGTTCACTATATCTTGACAATAGGATTCTGGACTCTCTGCCATTGTCCATGCCCGCAATGATGGACATATGACTGTGTATGAAGAACTGTATGTTAGTAATGATGTAGAGGAACTAGGTGGGGGGGGGAGGGAATTGGGGAGGGGATAAGGGAAATGCCAGGAGCCTATGGAATTGTGTCATAAAATGATAATAATAATAATAAAATGTTAAAAAATAGGTTTAGAATGCATGTCATTTTTATTCAACCTACATTTATTCAACCTTTACATACATACAAGGTAAGGAGCAAATCCTATTCATCCAATTATTCCACCAGCTGTTTATGTTTCAAAAATACGGTTTATTTATACTGAGATCAGAGAGACTGAGACAGTGATAGCTAGACAAAGCACCCTTGGTGATTTACACCCCAAATACACACAATGGCCAACTGATCACAGAACTAAGTCCTGGTCTTTCATCTGAATGCAGGAACCAAGTACTGGATCATCATTGCTGTCTCACAGGGCCCTTACTCGCACCGAGCAGGAGCCAGGTGCCAGAGGCAGAGCCAAAGCTGGGAATCCAGCCCAGGCAATCCCATGTGAGAAACAGGCATCTTGACTTAAACTCGAGGCAAATACTGACTCCCCATTCACTCTTCAATAGGTATTTCTCCCAGGTCCTGGGCTGGAAGCCACACTTTCAAGAGGAATTCACATTTATATTTACCTGATCCTTTGTGAAGTTTCAGCTAATGTCATGGATACTATGTACATTCAAACCAAAGACTAAAAATGGTCTTTCCTTGAAGAATTTCCATTAGACGCTTTTTTTTTTTCTGAGTATCTTCTGGCAGACTAGCCTCATTCCACAGGACACACATCTGGCCCTGAAGTGTCTGTGTGATAGTATGTGTTCCTAACCATACCAGGTGTTCTTATTCAGCTGTTCCTGGGCGTCTGACTCAGAGAAGCTAGGCTTTGAACACAACACAGGAAGTGCAAACATGATGTCTTCCTTATGTAGCCTTACCTGTCTACATTGAAGTGTCCAAATGCATTGCTTTTTTTTTTTTTTAAGATTTTTTAGTATTATTGGAAAGCCGGATATACAGAGAGGAGGAGAGACAGAGAGGAAGATCTTCCATCCGATGTTTCACTCCCCAAGTGAGCTGCAACGGGCCGGTATGTGCCAATCCCATGCCGGGACCAATAACCTCTTCCGGGTCTCCCACGCGGGTGCAGGGTCCCAAAGCTTTGGGCCGTCCTCAACTGCTTTCCCAGGCCACAAGCAAGGAGCTGGACGGGAAGTGGAGCTGCCGGGATTAGAACCGGCGCCCATATGGGATCCCGGGGCTTTCAAGGCAAGGACTTTAGCCGCTAGGCCACGCCGCCGGGCCCTCCAAATGCATTGTTGATGCTGCAATCATAAAGTGGCTCTAGTCTTTCTGGAGTGAGTGTAGTCCTCCGCTACCACTCAAGCAGGCAACATGATAATGTTCTTAGAAAAGCAAGCATGCTTTTGTTTTAGGCTGTAGTAGTCTCTTTGGAGTGCAAGCAATGAGTATCAGTGTTGGAGGGTTACAATAGCCCTTGTCAGAAAAGAAAATTTCCGCTCTTATTTTGAACTTTTTGGCCTTAGTTGTTAGTGAAGAATAATTTTCCAAAATTGGCCACATCCACCACATTTTTCCTTAACTGATGCTATATCCCCCGGGGTCTAAATTTGAACTCTGGATAAATTTTGTTGTGCATTGTGTAAGAGGTTAAAAATATATTTAATCAAAGTTTAGAATTTCTTTTCTCTCCTACCTTCCCCAGACACATTTTCTAAAGAATTTATTTGAAAAATACTTGTATTTTCCTTTATTGTGATTGTAGGTTAGAGGTACTATAGAATAATTGAAAGTGCAAAAAGAACTAAACACAGGAAGAATGGCTACTCAAGAGAATCGGTAGCTTTTGTTTAATCAGGAAAGATCTCTCATTTGACAAATCAGTCATGTTGTGCGTATGTAAGTATACAAATGAAATCGGTGTTCCTTGAAGCCCTTCACTGCAGGAATGTCATGTGCTTTGGTAATGAGAAGAGGTGCAGAGCAAGCAGGTTTTGTGTCTTGGAGAACTTTAGAGAAACCAGCCCTTTGCATTTGTTTCACACGTATAGAATTTGGTACCTTTTTATGTAGTCTGTGCAACACTTATATATTTCTCAAGCAATTAGTTATGAATCTATATAATCATTTAATTTTTAGGCATAAAATCAACAAAACACATCTTTAAAGTTAATTCTTTGAGGTCTGAATCTGGGATACACTCCTCAAGATTATCTTTATATAAGATTATAATATATATATGTTAAAACTCTGCTGGAAGTCCAGTCAGTCTGAGGGAATGAGTATGACTTTCATGCAACACTAATTAGAAATGAGAGTTGTAAAAATAAACTAATTACAGATGATCCCATACTGAGAAATGTGTTTAAACTAATGGAGTCAGAGGGTTCAATAGCTCTATTACTAGTGCAAGCCACTGGATATGGATGGAGCTGTAAATGCAAGCTGAGGAGCGTTTTCAGATTAAAATATAGGAAATATTTGCATCTATATTAATAAACTAAGAAGGAAGAATCGAAGTAAACATTGCTCCTTTACTACAACTTTGCCATCATGAAAAATAGAGCATTTCTTTGTAAAGATGTGTATCTGAAAGGAAAGACAAAAGACAGTAAAAAAGGTAGCAAGAGAGAGACAGAGGGAATGATAAACAGATACCCCAGTCACTGCTTCTCTCCCCAAATGGCTGCTAGGCCAAGGCAGGGCCAGGCTGAGCCCAGGGTGGTGGTGCAGTCTTCCAGACGGGTGACAGGGGCCAAAGCACTTGGAGAGGCATGAGTAAGAATCAGAAGTGACAGGGACCCTAACCAGTATTCCCAAATTGGATGCCACCATCACAATTGGAAGAGTAACTTTCTTTGCTACAGCAAAAATGAAAAATAAAAAACAAAATGAAAATTGCTCTAATTTAATCTCATATATTCTGTTTAAAAGTAACTTAAAAAAAAAAAAAGACTGGGCCCAGCACCATACCCTATCGGTTAAAGTCCTTGCCTTGATTGTGCCAGGATCCCATATGATGGTCAGTTCTAATCCCTGCAGCTCCCTGCTTGTGTCCTGGGAAAGCAGTCAAGAATGGACCAAAATCTTAGGACCCTGCACTTGCGTGGGAGACCTGGAAGAAGTTCCTGGCGTTGGATTGGCTCAACTCCAGCCATTGTGGTCACTTGGAGAGTGAACCATCGGACGGAAGACCTTCTTCTCTGTCTCTCCTCCTCTCTGTATATCCGCCTTTCCAATAAAAATAAATAAATCTTAAAAAAAAATCTAACATTTATCCAGGACTTACAAATAGTCACATGATACATTTCACAACATAATTATATACATTTCAAGATAAAAATGATGACTCTCAGGGGCTGGAATTACGGCACATCAGATTAGACTGCTGCCTGCCTGTGACACTGTAATTCTCTACTGGTGCCAGTTTGTGTCCTGGCTGATTGACTTCCCATCCCAATCCAGCTGATTGCTAATGTGCCTGGGAAAGCAGCAGAGGACAGCCCAAGTGTATGGGCCCCTGCTCCCCACTGGGAGCCCCGGCTAAAGCTCCTGGAGCCTAAATGTGGATTGTCCAGCCTCAGCTGTTGTGGCCATTTGGGGCGTGAACAGCAAATGGAGTCTCTGTCTTTCCCTCTCTCCAATCAAAATAAATAGAAAATATTTTAAAAAGCCAAAATTATGATTTTCAGATGAAAAAGACATTGGAAAGCACCTCAAGATTGGAGGCGAGCAACTTACTCCATCAAAAGCTGTGTTCCTGGCGTGCAGACACTGCTCACAGACTATGCTGCTCTGTTGTAACCACTGTACATCATTACTTCCCACTACATTACAACAGTGATTTTTGTGTACACAAATATTAATGAAAACCACATTGCCATGGACTTCCTCTTTTCATTTTTATCCAATATTAAATACTGTGTAGCATCACAAGATCGTTTGCAGCAGCTTTTCAATCTTGTTTTCTGTATTTTCATATAGAATCAGATATGAGTAAAAAAAGTTACAGGATTATCGCTATATATCGTTAGAAACAGTTTGAACCCAAATAAAATAAGTAGGGGTCTGCATATAAATGTACCATTGAGGAAAGACAGAGATGGTGTTTCCTTGTCAAGCAGTACATGTCGGCAATGCAGAATTCCTGCCATGATTAATCCTTCAGCCTCTGCCACTCCAGAGGCAGTTAGAAATCCCAGAGAACTTACTCCTGCACAACAGAGTCATCAGTCTTACGAGGGACGCCACCTTTCACTGTTTCCTGGCTCTGTTTCTTCATATTTTTCTCCTACTATCTTTTTTTTAAGATTTATTTTTTTTATTAGAAAAGCAGATTTAGAAACAGAAGGAGACAGAAAGATCTCCCATCCACTGGTTCACACCCAAAATGGCTGCAATGGCTAGAGCTGAGCTGATCTGAATCAAGGAGCTTCTTCCCAGACTCCCAGGTAGGTACAGGGTTCCAAAGCTTTGGGCCGTCTTCCACTGTTTCCCAGGACAGAAGCAGGGCGCTGGATCACGAATGGAGCAACTGGGTCACGAAACAGGACACAAACTGCCCCCATTTGGGTGCCAGCACTTGCAGGTGGAAGATTAGCTAGTTGAGCCACTGTACCAGCCCCGTGAAATGTATTTTACTATCTATTCTTCACAATGGTCTAATTAATACACACTTTCCATGATTGATTGCTCAGGCATCAAAATTATTTGACACCTGATTGTGAACATGAAGTAGAACTCAAAATGCTTCCCACTTGTCAAGCTGTGCACTCTCTACTATATGTCTCAGTGATGCCACAAGAAGTCAGTAAAAAAAAAATTCTATTCTGACGGTATTAATAAGGAAATCTTCTATATTCTCCACCATATAGTAATTTAATAGTTAGGATCCTCAGATATTCATTTGTTGCACTCACATGGGATTCAGTTCATGTTAGTGGCCCATCTTGGTGTCTAGTGGCTCACTGAGGGCTTGCCTCCTCCACAATGTCTCCCCCGACACTTCTCTGCAAGCCTCGAGATGAAGTCATCCTGATTTCCAAGGTGGAAGATTCTTAATTGCATCCCTAGGTGCATTAAAGATGCTTGAAAAGACAGCTAAGGCTTTCGTGTATCCATGAGATGGACACCTGCTGGATTGGAGGACTCCAGGGGATCCGAGGAAGACAGCACAGTACAGAGAGGACAGAGAGGTGAGGGAGAATCCACGGAGACCTCACGTTCACCATGCTTGTAATTACAGATGAGTTGGTTGACAGCCTTCTCTCCTCTCTGTTTATTCTCACTGGAGAACGCCATCACCCCATCTTGGAGAACAGAATTCATTTGCTCCCTAACTCACAGCCACTATCAGATGTTTCCTTTATTAGTTCTCTTTGGAACTGTCTGGTATCTCTACCCCCAAGCTGCTTGCTGAAGCATCTTGCTCTTTCAAGAATTCAGCCTCCTACAAGGCTGGGGATGTTGTCCTACAGGCTTCCTCTTACTCTGGTACATCTGCATCCAAGTTTTTGGATTAGTTGAGTGCCTTGACATGGTGAAATGGTTCTGTATATTCTAAGTAATTTTGTGGCCCAGACTGAAAGATATGTTTCTGTTGCCATGGTTATTGCCACCTGCAATTCTTCTGAACCTTTCCACAGCATGATCTGTCATTGATGTGTTCTGGCTCTGCAGTTAGCTTCAGCCGCCTCACCGAGAACATAAACCCACTGCAATCCTGACATATAAACTTGTAGTCCGACAGACTGCCAGATTTTCCAGATCTCTTGCATTTTCAGACTAACTGGCTGACTTGTTGTTTGGCGTCACTAGTATGACTATTCACTACACAGGGAAATTCTGTTCCTAGAGTGTGAGTTTTCCAGGAATACTTGCTGGTGACAGGCCAAGAATATGAGGATCAACAGCCACTCATAATAGGTCTTTAACTTCTTCAGCATAGAGGATGTTGCATGGGGATTTTAGGTACCGTGCTGATTAGTATTCAAGAAAATGAACACTTTATCTTTTTCTTGTTGTTATTAATGTAATCTGTAAAATCATAACACATAGATAACTTGTTCTGCTCCACTGACACCAAATATTAGGAGAAGCTCGCAAGAGTTTATTAAGTTTCTCTTCTTCTGAGAGACCTTAACAAGTGCCTACAATACTTGTTGATATGCTGTGTTGCAGTGTTAATACATTTAACTTAATATCCGAGTTCAACTAGGAGTCGTATTGGTACAGATAACTCCCCAACCAATTGACTAAAGAAGAAAACTGTGCTTAGAAACTTAGCATCCTATGGGAAAATGAAAGCAGAAAAAGGAGCTTGAATTTCAATGTGGACTTGCCATGTAACTGGTTATTCTTTCTTAAATAGGAAGTATGGTCTCTGGTATTAACATGAAAAGTCTGCACACATAATATTATTTACACTACAGTGAAATGTGTTTTTTGCCAAGCATTAAAAATTCAGATTGCATGGTTTCCTTACAAAGTCCGTATTTCTCTCTCTGATCAAATATTTTCTACCCACTGTCACTTGAAAAGAGGAAGGATTGAGATCTCCGTGTGTTCTGCAAGTTGCTCAACAAGCTTCAGAAGCCAAGCAGGGCAGTGACCTTGGAATATACGCTTTGCCATAAAAATATCTTGTTTATTTTTTCCCTCTGGTAGAAAGTTTGCAAGATGTAACAGTTCTCTTTTATAATCCTATTTTAAAAAGATGCATTTTTTCCTGGAACTATCTTTTGAGTTTAAAAACAAGTTCTTGTTTGAAAAATAAAAAGAACCTACTTTAGAGCCTCTTAATTTATGCCCAAAGCAGCAAAGGTAAGAGTTCAGAACATAATTAACTTAAAATATACCCTGAAACATATCTGCCTCATCACACTTTAATGAGTCTCTGTAAGAAGATGATCTCTGCAAAAATAAAACAGAATACTGATTGCAGAGGCCTTGACTCCCACCTGAGCAGAGGGCGTGTAGGTGTGTCCTTGAGCAGAAATAAGGACAACACTCCGCACTTTGATCTCCTTTACTTACCAGTGGATAAGAAGAAAGAAATCAAAATCTTTGCTGCTTAGGCAGAGAAATAGAGCTTTCTTGAGACACAAATTAGAAAATTGGCGGTATTTGGTGCTTGCTTAGAACAAAGAAGCATGTCTCAACTATAGGGTGGTATAGTGTGCTTGACAGACGGGCAATTAAAAGGACACAATGAGATGGTTCCATACAGCTATGAGTTTAGTGTGATACCACGCACTTTAGGTTTTAGTCCAAATGTTCGGCATCTTTGGCTCTCTAGACAGGAAGGGCAGCAACATGCATGAGTTCTTGAGCACTAGTTTCCATGTGGAAATGGTGATACCAAGAGCTTTGGAATTTCTAATACATTCTAGTTTTAAAAAGCGTTCTTTATAGTAAGCATGACTGCCTATTAGAAATGTGAAACTTTATAACTGCAAACTAAAAACAAAAGATGTGCTGGGGGAGATGTTGGCAGATAAAAATTAAAGAACTCACATCTTTCAGATATTCTCGTTCAGTTGTTTGGAAAATTATTCTGCTTCTGACATTAGGGAATAGGACCCAGGAGGACAGATGCAAAAATGTGGTTTTACAAAGTCTGCATAAAACATCTGTTTGAAATATAGAAGCTTATTCCTCCCCCATAGAAAGAGAAAAGTAGAGACCAAATACAGTAAGTACAATCCTGATGGAGCCTTTATTTTCTTCTCTTCTGACAGCTAAAAATGAAGACTTAAATAAAAGAGATGGCTTTCATATTTCCTAAAAGAATATTAAACAAAGGAACATGTCATTGTGCTCCTCTGTATTGTTCATTTCTGAAGGAAACTGATACGGATACCTAGTGGGGACATGAGCATTACAACAGGTGTAAGATCATTATCAGGCCGAATCAACTCAATACTGAAGAAATAGCAATTGATGTAGCTACTTCCTTTTGCCAGTAGCAATGTCAAAATCACAGACACAACAACAGGAAAAAAATCAGTATAGTCAATCCATAATGCAGCTTTTACATCAGAAGTTACAACACTTTACAAATGATAATTATGGGCTCTGGGAACCCTGAAGTTCACCTGTCAGCATAGAAGGAAACCATAAGCAAATAAGTTCTTGTAATTGTAACCATATTCTGTATGACCACAGGCAAGAAAGCCACTACTTCTGGCTAAAACAAGGATAGGAAAGCACTCACAGGGAAGTGGATATTGGAATGTGTGGTAGGAGCTTGTTTCGGAGTGGGACAGGAAGGGAGACATGGGAGGGATGGGATCGCGAGTGTGTACTGTGTTGAGGAATGGGAGGCTAAATCAATGGAAGGGTATGCAGTTGTAGGGACAGAATAGATCACGAAATGTGGAACAGTCTCCAGTGGTCCACAAGAGGGGAAGTCAAAGAACTGGGAAGTCACGAGTTTCTCCTTTTGTCTTACACAAGAGGGGAAGTCAAAGAACTGGGAAGTCACGAGTTTCTCCTTTTGTCTTACGGCATTAATGGTGGGGTGTTGTGGAGAGTTTGCAGTAATGACCAAGAGGTCACTTTAATGCCAATGTTGTTGTGGAATGTCTGAGGCTGTGAGGGATAGTGATGTGTGGGGGCCAGGAGGGCTTAGAACTAGAGTGATGTGTTTTCCACATGATCCCTGGACTCAGTGTAAGTGGTGGCAAGTGAGAGGGGAGACTCCATCTCTGCTCTCTTCACCTCTTGTTGTGTAAGTATTCTGAGTGTGAGCACAGGGTCAGAACTACATGGAGATTTCTGTAGAGACCAACGGTGTTAAGGTGCCTCAGCAAGCAACCTGGACAACCATCCAGTGTCGCTCTTCAGTGGAAATGAGTAGCAGTAGGACAAACCACGGCCAAAGCTTGAGAAGACTGTAGGAGGGCTCTGTAGCAGGCACACAGCAGCTGCCATGGAGCCTACCTCAGACGTGGCTGATTTAAGGAACTCGAGTGTAACTTTACACATGTATTTAGTTGCTTTAATGTTCATAGAAGCTACAAGATCCTGACCTAAGAGCGGTGGTACTTGGGGTAAAATTTAATGCAAAGCATGAGTGTCTTTTTCGTCTGTCCCTTCTCCTCCCTGGTGAGGTCTTGGATTTCCTCTGCTGAAATCTCTCTGCTATCCCAAGGCGTGTCTTTTCATTCTCAAAACCCTTGTAGTCAAGAGAAAGAGAGAGAGAGAGAGAGAGAGAGAGAGAGAGAGAGAGAGAGAGAGAGAGAGAGTGATTTTCTACTGCTCTCTGACGTCTACATACCTAGCGATGTCTCAGAGATGTACTGTGCTTTCTATTTGCCTTAGGGTTAAACCAGTGCTGATCACACCATGCAGATTCAGTAGACTGCCTAATCAGAGGACTAAACGACATGAGGTTACCGAATGTCGGACACAAGACTTGATTTCACATTGTAGGTTGCGTGTGACTTCTGTTTCTTCCTCTGGAGCAGTTATTTCTGGCTCCAGATCATCTTCCAGCTCTGAGATGACTCTTATCTATTAATCTAGAATAAGAACATGGCATCTATTATTTGCTTCAACAATATGAAAAGTTGTTATATTAATTGTTTGGGAACATTTTCTGAATACTTGATGATACTGAGCTGCACGCTTTCTACAACAGCTACATGACAAAGGAAATCCTTGTTCAGTATGACTGGATATTAGCAAAATAAAGACCTTGAAAGAGAAAGAAGCAAAAAAAAAAAGCTGTTTATTTGTGGAGACACACACGGTGTTTTTTTTAAATTAAGGAAATTTGTATACTTTGAGCAAAGCAGTGCTCTTAATAAGGTTGTTACAGTAGGAACATAGATTTTAATTCAATAAATGCATGTTGAACCCTATCCAATGACAAACCCATTTAGTCATTATGACACAGTAGGGTACCAGACAGAAGAAATCATAGCTTTTAGAATAATATAGTCAGGAGGGATTAAACACACTCACACAGCAAATGCATAGTTATAAACTTGTGAAAAATAAAATCTATTGAATGTTTCCTCTCTGTATATTTATGTATGTATGTATGTATGTATATATGTACACACATATATAACTTCTGTAATATCTACTAACTAGGTTTTTATAATTTTTCAAAATTCTAAAGTGAGTAGTTCCTAATCATTTTATCATGTTATTACTTCTTCACATTAATGATTAAAAATATTGAGTTTTAAAATTATATTACTGCTGTGAATATTAATACCTGTGGGTATCACTAAAAAGAAAACTATTTAATTAACTTGTGGATGAATTGATAGGTCTACGGAGCATTTGCCCCCTAAGCGTTTTGGGATCTTCTCTTGTCCTTCATTGTTCTTGAAACGGACTCTCCATTTTCACAATATAGTGTCACTGTATGAAAGCAGACTTTATGGACTTTCAATTAGCATAAATAAAGCCAGGTCTGCTGCAAAAAAAGCTAATGATTGTAAAAGTACTTGTGTCAATTAACAAATATATATCTATTTTTGATGGTAGAATTTAAGTTGTATTTGATGAAGCACACACATTTAAACATGTGTAAATATAAAATCACCAAATAAGCAGTTTAGCACATTCTAATTTGTCCCATAGATCAATAAGCTAATAAAGCATTCAAATGTTTGAATCATTTGCTTACTGTTTTAAAATGTTTTTTATCTGAAATCTCATTCTGGAATTAGCCTCTTACCTAGATATCATTGATGTGTTTGTTGGGTGTTTGTGGGATGCCTAGTTGAAATTTGAGAGAACCACTTGTCCTTCACACATTCCTACCTGCTAGAATGCATGTCTACACTGCAACCTGTGCCCTTAAATGTCCTTTTCTGTCTAGGAACACCCTCACATGTCTGCAACTCCAATCTGCAATTAGATGACATGTAAATATTTCCAAATTTCATTTTTATAAAATCCTACGTAACATAAAACCTTTTTCTGTTATAGCAAATGTCAGCCCTGGGAATACTGACTACTCAGTTTCTACTAAACAGAGTTAAAAAAAAAAAAATAAAGACACGGAAACAAAAAGAAAAAAAGAAATGGTGTACTTCACACAGAAGCAAAGAGAATGATCACAGCCGAGACATGGGGAATGCAACCCAGAGGAAAATATTGTTGCAGTGCGGTGGGAGAGAAACGCCGGACTCAGAGAGAGTAGTGTTTGACCAGCTGTGCATCTGTGGGACTACGGGTGGCTGCTGACTCCAGAATTCCAGTCTGGAGTGAGTCAATGTCCTGCCTTCAGTCTCCCAACTATGATGAAGGTCTTCTTGGAGACCAATGCAAGGCCTTGCTGTGTCCTCCTCGGTCCACAGAAGAATCTGCAACATAGCGCTGGTTACAACCACAGGGAGCCTCAGGACCACATGTGACAGGCAGACAGGGTAGCAGGTGACTCAGGAGGCACAACTAAGGGACTCACCCAAGTCAACTGGAGGCTGAAAATATGACAGCTGAAACTCAGGGTTGAGGACAGGGCAAGTGGGGTGAGAGAGCGCTGAAAGTTTTAGCAAAGAATGGTTGGAAATGAAGCTGCAGCTGGAATTTTGGCTGTCACAACTCAGTTTCACAAGCATTAGCTCACATTACTGAGAAGGAGAGAGAGAAAGAGAGAGAGTAGGAGTGTTGAGGGGGAGGAATTCTCTATTTGCTCACTTTCCAGATGCTCTTAAGTGTGGGGACTGGGTCACCCCCAAATCCAGAGCCATGGTATCCTTCCGGATGTCCCCTGAGAGTTTCAGGGACCCAAGTACTGGTGTCACCATTCTGCGCCTCCCAGGTCCATTAGTGGGAAACTAGGTCAGAATCGCGGTAGCCTGGGTTTGAACAGGCTCTCCTGGGTGGCATTTAGTCACCCCAGTGGCCGCTTAGCTCATTGTGCTACGATAGTTGACTCATGTACTAATTTTATGAGAATAATTTTCTTTCATATTCATGGGTTTGCCATTTTTCTATGTGCCCCCAAAACTGGGAGGTTTAATTTAGCTGATTATGAATATTATTAACCAGTCCATACTATATGCATTTTATAATATCCATGTTTTATTATTAAGCTTCATGCATGCCTTTGCATATGGTAATAATTTTCATCACTGACTGTAACTTGCTATGAATATATCATAGTTAACTTCTTCATTATGTTTTTATACCTGTGTTCAATGTCAGTTTTACTGATTTTTCATTTAACAAGTAAAATGTTCATATTATTATGATTTTTTTCTAATGATAGTGCTATGCTTAGAACTAAGAATATGGAATAAAGGGCATTTTAGAAAATAAATTTATCTTGTGCATCTCTTCTTAAGTCATTGTAATTCTTAAAACGATACTTCCCCTCATCAACACGGTAAGGTTTTTCTTTTTACACATGGGTGTGTAATAATATGGTTAAATAGCAAAGCTCAGAAACATAAAAATCTCACCTGGAGCTCAGCTATTAGGAAGTCAGGATAGCAAACTGATGATGTCATTAGTCCAGGTGCTTCATACTGTTAGGTCATGGGGCACAAAAAGTGGCACAAGAAAATGCAGCTTAATTGCTGAGCTTATAAGGACAAGCTATACAATCACCTAATGAATAACCACAGACAAAAAAACTAAGGCAAACACTTGTTCTATGGAAGTGAGGAGAGAGGTCAAATGTTTTACTGTGTTTCCTGGAGACAGCTGCTGTTTCTCTCTTAGTTTTGCCTCTTTCTGCATTTCCATTTGAATTTGTAATTTCCTTATCTTGCTTATTTTCCCTCAAAAAGTCCTCCTGTTTATAAACAATTAAAACCACTGTGTATTACACTGCCTTAGACAACACTCCTGACCTTGCAACCACGACACCCACCTGTGTCCCCTACAAGAGGATATGTGTCTGTTGTTCTTTTTAAAGATTTATTCATTTTTATTGCAAAGTCAGCTATAGAGAAAGAGGAGAGACAGAGAGGGAAATCTTCCGTCCGATGATTCACTCCCCAAGTGACCACAATGGCCGGAGCTGTGCCAATCCGAAGTCAGGAGCCAGGAATTTCTCTTGGGTCTGCCATGTGGCTTCAGGGTCCCAAGGCTTTGGACCATTCTCAGCTGCTTTCCCAGGCCACAAGCAGGGAGCTGGATGGGAAACGGGGCTGCACAGGTTAGAACTGGTGCCTGCATGGGATCCCAGTGTGTTCAATGTGAGGACTTCAGCCAGTAGGCCACCATGCAGGGCCCTTGCCTCTTGTTCTTAAAACTCAGATTGAAAATGTTCTCCTAAGTCTTTCAGGATTTTTATTTGTAGGAAATAATGATGTAATGTAAGAAGTTGGAGAGTTGTAGAATTTCTCAGAGATAGTAGGGAGTTCTGAAATACTTCTTGCCCAGGAATCAAACTTGAATGCCACAGAACAGGATATAAATTATCCACTGGGAGTAGGGCAAGCTTGCCACTCCTCAGCTCCTCGACATCAGGGTTGAGATGCCATAAACTCCATCAGCTTTCCGAGGGCTTCTGTATTTCTGTGTCACTCATTATTTCCCCTAGATCCAATCTTTTTACTTGTGGCCATTGCTTCACATTACAAATGGCTAGAAGAGGGCATTTGCCCAATGACCTGAACTACATGTTGAATTCCAGTTTCAAGGAAGTCTAGAAAGTAGTGCTTGATGTTACAGCCTCTGTCCTGTAGGATCAGAAGAAACACCAGGGTCCCTTTCTTCCAAATCTGTGTTCATGTACATTAAAACAAAAAGTTAAAACCCAAGTGCAATCAGATAAAATTGACACTAACCAGATACTCTGAAAAAAAAAAAAAATCAGCTGGCTCAGGTGGATCTAATCAACAGAGTTCAAGAAACTACTTTTGACATCTAGGTACCACAGACAGCATCCTGCATATCACAGTTGATAATCAAGTTCTTTATACTCGACAATAAATATTTAAAAATTCCCTAATTATTGCCTTACTTTAGGGAAGTTTGAGCATACCATTCACAATCTGAATAAATAAATGAGTATTATCATAATGTGTGTGTATATGTATAGATGTACAGATACACATAGCATACACACACACTAGCCTTGGTCTTTAAATAAGAGTTGTTTTCCAAGAGGGAATGACAGAAAGACATTTGTAATTTGGACAAAGAAATAAGAGTAAGAAAATACGTGACACAAATAACCATAAATCAATGAAATAGTTGCTACCAGGTAATTGTCTCTCGTTTTGCCATGCTGCTCTACATAATCTTAATCCCTTTAGAAATGTCCTAATTATGTCCATGCAGCATGGCTGGTTTGGGTGCCCTGCTTCCAGAATTAGTCCTCTTCCCCAGCGTTGTTTGGTGCTAATGCGTGGGCAGGAGCGTTTCCCTGCCTCGCTGAATTTTCTTTTCTTTGTCATCCTTCTGTTCCCCTTTCCAGCCACAGTTATACCATTGCACTGGAAGCTACTGAAACTGTACTTTCAGTTTTTCTAAGTGGAGGTCTACTAATCAGCTGTGTAAATTTTGTAAGAATGTTTTGATCAGTGGTGTCGTAGTTATCACATGCTGGTCTAAAGCATGCCTGCTTTCCAATTTGGCAAACCTTGTTATCCGTATCTTTGATGTGCATCCGGTTTACACAGTAAAGAACCATTCATACTCTTTATAAAGGATTTCTCATCTCATTACTGTGGCTACTTGGTTTAGTAACCTTTTGTTATGCAAAATGTTCAACAGAAAGTATTATTAACTTATTAACTTAATTAACTTAATAAGTATTACTAAGTATTATTTAACTTTCTAAGTTGTTTCCTAATTTCCAAATAAATTTCATTTTGGGGACTAATTTTTATGCACATTTATTTTGTATAACTAAGAGCTACCCATGTGCTCCCTTTAATTCTGATTTTCACCCTTTTACTGGTACTTTGACTCCTGCAGCAGAAACTGAAGTCTTTGTTGTGAGAAACAGTGTTGCTGTAACTGTAAGAGCTTTTACAGCACGTGTTTCTGCAAGTGCTGTGAGTGCATTTCCTTTGCATTTTATAATACATCTTAATTTTTTGATCATAGTGAAAAGTGGGGTGGTTGGTTGAATTCCTCTAGAATCCTTTTTATCACTTTAATATTGGAAAGGTTAGAGTATAATAATTTCAAACAGCTTGCTAGAATAGCAGAAAAAGGTTGTTAATTACATACCTGTGGACAAGTGAATAGTGCATATTGTGATTTTATAGGACAGTAATATATATATAGGACAATGGTGATAGACGCCCACTAAATTGGTGGTTATACCAGTTGCCATTCTACAGTCTTAAGGAATCACCATCAGAGATAGCAAACATCTTCAGTTCAATTTTTCATACGTAAAACTTATTTTAATATTTTGAGCCAAATATTGAACTATTTAAAATTGATCTAGTTTCTTAAAATCTATGACCTTTCTTCTCAGTGTTCCTGTGGGTTTCTTATTTCAAACATTGGTATTATTCATCTTGCAGTTCAGGGATTGTGTTTAGAGACCATGCCGTTCGTATTTGTGCCTGAGAAGGAAGCTATTAAACCAACAGCAAACGATTATCTTCCTTGGTAGCAGAGACCAAAGTGCACCTCATTCAGCATGCCTGACATGATGTCGAAAGTCTGGGAGAATGATCCAAGGGCCAGAGGCATCTGTAACTGACAGGACACTTCACAATGTGGACAGGTTTCAAAATATCAAATGGCATCTCCTATGTATTTAAGATGTTTTTGTGCCTGCTGAAAATATTTCAAAGAATAAAAGAAGATACTAGGAAAGCAGGTATTAGCTGTGCACTGAGCATCCCAGGAGAGAAAATTATGTTCACATTATCGATAAGCAGCACTAGTGCAGGGGGCATGGCCTTAGTTGTGGGTCACTGTTGATGCTTTAGTTTCTGATAGGAAGGTCCTCACCTAAACACCAGCGGGGCTGACAAGCCGATCCACATGCCCTGTCCTTGGGAGCTGACCCGGCGCACCTCTGACTAGCTCTCATTGGCAGCTGTGTGCCTGGGCGGGCAACTAGGGCGTCTTCTCCATCTCCACCTGATCCACATGGCCACTCAGACAACAAGCAAGGCTGCTTCCGCTCTCTGGCAGCACTTCTAGTATGGAAGGCTCTTCTGATTTGTGATCTTCATAAGAATTTCAGCAGCATGTCCTTCGTATTGACTACAAAAGTCACTGTTTTTATCAATTTACAAATTTTTTCTTGAATAAGACAGAGCCATTTTACTACACTGCAGTGTCCACTCTTAAGCCCTTCACATTGTTTTTACATATTGGGAAATTACAAATTGAGTTGTTGTTCTTTTATGATTTACTTAATGTAGAAAAGATTAAATGACACCCTGCAAGTGAAGAAAGCTGTTAAATCTTCATTCTCGGAGGACAATATGAACAACCTTCAGGAGACAGATAGATTGCTTTGAAAGACTGAGGTATTTTGCTTAATTGATTAATGACTCTTGGAATTTTAGCTTCAGGGTCTTTTGAAGATTAATTTAAAATATAATACAGCTATTGATTAAAATAATAATTGCCCTGTTATTTAAAGATTGTCTTTCTCCTTCAAATGAACTTGTACTATTTCTGGGCAAAAAAATTCAGGTAATCCACATATGAGATGGTTTGAAGGAGCACAAGCTGATTGTATTAAAATGTATCATTTTAGCTCCATTCATCTTTACTTTTCAAAGAAAAGTAATAGCTAATGGATGAAAATGTTATAAACCATAAAATGTTAAAAAATTCTGTCTCGGGATATAGAGTATCTCTTGTTCTACGATTCCACACAAACATTAATAATTCTGGACGAAGGCAGTGTCAGCCGTGTAGGCGTTGAATAAGAGCCGTTTCTTTTGCTTAATGAGGTGATGTAACCTGTTAATATTCCAGGTCGCTACCTTGAGCGCTTTCAATGCTTATGCAATTTAGGCTCACAGAAAATGAGCAGAGGGGGAGCAAATAGATCAATAAATGATTGTGGAGGCGATGACAAATTGGTCACATTTCATTTTTCAACTTAAAAGTTCTTAAGAAAAGACATAAATGTTCTGAAAAAATGAGAAGCCATCCTGTACCCACAACCAACATGATTCTGGTGACAGAACATTCAACAAATGTGTGGTGAAACTGGCTTTTTATGGAAGACCACTTGACCCACTGAGATACACGCAGGAATTATATTACAAAATGATCTGTGATATCCCAGGACTTAGAAAAAGTCAGACTTGCTGTGTAGGCACTCAGTGAGGTAGAGGTCTGGTGACCCTGGTGTGATGAGATTATGCTAATGAGGCAGTGGACTAGCAAGACCTTTAGCACTGATAGATGACAATGCTCCAGTCATTTCTAAATTCCATCAGCCAAGGAACAAAGTTGGTAAATATTTCACTAATAAAAGGAAAACTCTGGAATGTACTGACGTGAGACTATTTCGATGTGGTGATGTTTATAGATAATTATACTGTCATGTGTGTACTCTCCAAAGAGATCACTGTTATGAAATAAATTTGATTGATTAAAATATCTATATAATGTGGTTGATATTTGACAAAATAAAAATGAACATCCGATGAAGAGACTGGAAAATTTTAGTTTAGGGGCGTGGGCTTGCAGGGCCTGGGTGCTGCTGCCCCAGTCAACGGAGTGGGCCTGGGGACTCGCACACATGCTTGGATCGGACAGGAGGGGAGGGCCTCAGGCTGGCACACTAGCATGGTGTGCAGGTGGACTGGGTTTGTGGACTTTTGAACATCTTGAGTTTCAGGCAGGTGGAGGGGTATGGCTCCAGGCAGCCATGCGTGTCAGAGGACTAGGGAACTGTGCATGCACTTGGGTTCTTGGCTGACAGGGAAAGTTCCAGGCCAGTATGCCACCCAGTCAGAAGACAGGGCTGGGGAACCCATGCGGTCATGGGCCTGGGGACTGTGGATTGCTCAGGTAAAGGCAAGTATGAGAAGTGATGGAGGGGAGACTGTTGAGGGGGTTCGTCACAAGTGAGAAATGACTTCCTGGAGACTTCCACTGATAAGGTAAGTAAGTGGGCTGAGATCGAGTGGTTTCAAGGAGGAAAACTGAGACGACTTTTCTGGGTCAGGGCAACGTACCCACCCAATGTGGGAGAACTGAGCTGAGTTAATTAGCATCAACTCCCGACCATCACCTAACAGTACACATGAAAGCTAGGGCTGGGGGACTGCCTGGCAGGTCTTGACCAGTGAGTGTCAGAACAGGGGAAGGTTATATTAGGCTGGGTCATTGTGCTAACCAGCAAGTGAGAAAACAGGGTCTGGGGCCAATTCTGTGGGGGAATATGTGGGATTACACCTGTAGGCCTGCCATACTAGCTGGTTTGTTCAAGAGCTGGAGGTATGTTGACAGACCAAGCCAGGCATGATCATGGAACTCACTGATACCCATGGGAAGCCAGGCTGGTCCAGGCTGCAGCACCCGCAAGGGCATGCAAGAATTTTGTGTGGGGTGGGCCGGGCTATAACATCCACCAGCACTCACAAAGGCCAAGATGGAGAGGGATGCAGGGGTCTGGATATGTCAGGTTAGGACCTATCACATTCTGTTGTATGTAAGATCTGGGTCTGGGAGTGGGCCTGGTAGGGAAACTTAGGGAATAATCCTTACAGGTTATAGCTCCCCCTGGTAAGTACGTGAGTCAAGGCTGGGTCTTAATCAGGCCAGGCAATGCTGCTCCACTAGTTCCTAGGGTATTGGTTAATTCTGGTGAGAGGGATTGGGAGGGTGGACCAGGCAGGGCCAAGTCAAACCATAGCCGACTGGCATGCACAGTAGCCGGGAGGGACATGGGCTATGTTGGGCTAGGCTATCACACCTACTGGTCTGCATGAAAGCCGGGGATAGGAGCAGGCTGGGCTGGGTTAGGTAGGCTATAGCAGCCAATGGCAAAGGCCAAGCTGGGGAATGGGTTATGCAAGGTTGGGTTGGAGCAACCACTGACACATGTAGGATCCATGGCTGTGAGCAAGTCTGGTCAGGGAGCTAAGGGAATTCCCTGGCTGGGCTGTGACTCCCACTGGTGAGCACAAGAGCCAAAACTAGAGTGACAAACTGCCCTGGACATAGCTGCAGCATCCCTCAGCATAGAGTCTGGGGTGTGCCAGACTTGGGATAGGCACGTGCCGTTGCTCACGAAGGCCAGGATGGGTATAAGACAGGCTGGGCTAGGTTGTGACACCGGCTGAGTCATGTTATAGCTGGATCTGGGAGTGGGTCAGGTGGGGCTGGGCTGTAGCACCCAACAGTGAGAGCCAAAATGGGTATGGGTTGGTTGGGCAAGGTTATTGTACCTGCTGATACCGGAGGTGGGCCAAGTTAGGCTGGGTCAAGCATCTACTGGTATGCAAGAGATCTGCCACTGAGAGGAGTTTGGAGAACTGTTCTGTCAAGATGCAGTCCATGCATGTGAGCTCAAGAACCAAGGCTGGGAACATCGCAGACCAGGCCAGGTCATATTATCTGCCAGCATAAATGTGGGCTAGATCTAGAGCCAGGATGGGTTCACAGCACCCAGTTCACAGCACCCACTGGCATATGTGAGAACCAGGTCAGGATATGGGATGGGCTGGGTTGGGTCCCAACACCAGACAGTTCACATTAGGGCCAGGACTAGGGGTTGGTTGAACTGGGTTGAACTGGGTGGCAGGCTGCACCCTGCTGGGGTCTGTGCAGTGAATGTGGGGGACACTAAGGTGTGAAAAATAATGTTTCATTGCAGGCAGGGCCGCAAGAAATTTCCCACTGCATAGCAGGGCCTGGCAGATGTCTCTTCAATCATCTGAATGCAGCTCCACCTCCCTTTGCACAGACACACCTGACAACCCTGCTGAGATTTCTGTAATCTATTTGGCCATTGTCTGCCTCTGTGGAGTTGGTCTTTATTATCAATGTGAGCTTGGAAGTTGATGTTGCTGATAACGTCTTAGCCAAAGGGCCTTTTACAATTCATTCTGTCTCTGTCTCTGTCTCTGCTGCCCCATTGACCATCCTTGATCTTCAGCTCCCTCCTTCCTGTCTTAATTGATTCAAGATTAAGTTGTAGACAGAGAATTGTAGTAGGAATGTGCTACTGGTTGATATGCACCATCTATTGAGAACTTCCTGACCACAGGGCCAGGATGGATAACATCCTGCTTTAAGGTGAAACAAACGGCAGAATTATCCTTGAAAACACCCACTTGACCATGATGTAAAAAGTCAATGCCAGAGTTTGACTTCTTCTGCATAAATAAAAGGGACAGCTTTCTCGCATTGTCCATCATGATCCTGGAATTGTAGTGGTCCTTTTTGTACATCTTTGCGCTTATCCACATAACCTTCTCAAGTTCTGAACTCAGCTGGAGATGGACTCCAGCAGCACCCAGCCAGGCTGTTGTACCGCCAGGAAATGCTGAGGTAAGGCAGGCCATGTCAGATTGTGCTGCAACACCCATTGGCACATGCATCACCCAGGGAGTAGCAAGCCCAGGATGGTGATTTGGGAGTTTCTTTGCTGGTTCATTGCTCCTGCTGAGTGTGAGAACTGAAACTTGAGGTGGATCAGGTTGGGCAGGGCTACAAAACCCTGTTGGCTTGCATGCAAGCTGAGTTAGTGGGGGAGCCAAGCTGGGCCAAGTGACCATATTCATTGTTGCATACATGAGCCAGAGTGAAAACAAACTGGTTAGGTCTTGTGCAGCATCAGCTGGCAGGTGCTGCAACTGGGGGCAAGCCCTGTCAGAACAGACCACAGTACCACTCAGAAAGTACGTGATCTGGGGCCGGGGGTGGGCCTAGTAGGGAAACTGTGAACACCCTTCTGATGAGCCATAGCTCCCACTAGTGAGCGTGAGAACAAGCACTGCATGGGCTGGCTGCATGGGCTGCCAGGCTAAGTGTAGGCGGCATAGTAGGGTCAGTTGGGCTGAGTTAAGCCTCAGCACCGATTATATGTACAAGAGCCTGGTAGGATGTGGGACAGACTTGGTCAGTCTGCTGCATATACTGGCATGTGCAGAAACAGGACTGGAGGGTGGATATGGTGGGGGTTACTGAAGACCATTCTGACTAGGCCACAGTTGCCTCTGGTGTATGTGATGGCTGAGTGTGTGGTGGCAGGGTTAGGCTGCGCTGCAGTATCTATGGGTTTGCATAAGAGATGGGTCTGGGAACAAAACTAAATGGACAACTGCAATGAGTATGTTTCTATAGCCTGATGTGAGTGACAAACTAATTCAGATCCTGCACTGGCTGGCACACACAGGAGTCAGGTCTGGGATCACCTCTGGCGAGGTTTGTTTGGGGACCTCACCCCCCCTGCCAATTTGGACCCCTGGACTCAGAACTCCAACCATGGTGAAAATCACAGGATCTGTGGTCTAAAGGTGGAGTGCATGTGTCAGAATTGAGCCTCCTCGGTTGCTGAAGCCTGTGTAGTGGAAGTATGCCCTGTTGCACATGGGGGCCATGACAGATCATTGAGGCCTGAAGAGGACATCAAGAACCATGGATGGCAGAACAAACTAGACAACCCTCCTGTCCAAGCCTTAACAGAAAGCATCTGGGTGAGTGGAGACTGTGAAGTGAACTCTGTCAGCTGATGGATACTGGAAGGGTTTCCACAAACTTGGAGTGGTTCAATCAACAACATCTCAGAACTATTAGAATGATTGAAGCAGCATCCTTGGAAGATGCTCCACATCAGGTACCCAAAAGATGGCATTAAGATGTCATCCTCTTGACAACATCAAGAGGAAAATAAATGGAAGTAATTGTCTCATCTACTTTCTCCCAGATCTCCACCCACCCCATCCTAAACTGTGGTCCTAACATGTGTTTATAAATCACTCTCAATTATGTACACAACATCAAAAATTAAATAAATTTCAAAAGTAAAATTATAGTTTAATTTTGTGGAGTCATCCAAGGCCTGAGTTGCGCCACACATCATCAGGAAACCATGGGTATCCTAGAGCCTGTTTCGTCTCTGTTCGACCGTTAACTGCCTCACTGTGGACCTAAGCTTTGACAAGGTCACTTGGTAGGGAACTAGCGCTTCTCTATTAGTAATATGGTGTTTTATCTAATTCACGGTGTTTCAAAAGACTTGTAGTAATTGTGTACTATATTTAAAAAGCACGTGTGGGTGGGGAGGGGGAATCCCAGACTACGAAAATATACCATAAAATTTAAAAATCCAAAATAAAAATTTTTTAAAAAGGCAAGCATATGTTTAAAAACATTTTGACACCGAAGTAAACATCTTTTAACTTCATTTTTCAATGTATTCATTCATTTATTCATTTACTCACAAATTACATATCTTAATGGATATTTAATAACCTTCTGTTTAATGTTACTGCCTGTGTCCAGCACTAAGAACATTAATAATGAGCTGCAAGGATGCCTCTCCTTAGCTGATCATCGCACGATATGACTTCACCCGAGCAAAAAGCGCAGAATTGAATGTAAAGGTCTGCGGGCTGAGTTGGGCAGTGATTTCTTATCCAGTCCTGGCAGTGACTCCTTCCCCTTTCATTCTGGTGACCACTCTATGCCATTAGACAGTCAGTTATGCCCTGAGGATTCTGCCACGCTGCAGAGTACCCAGTGCTCCTGAGGCTGCCTGGAAACAGTTTCACCAACTTTTTTAAAAAAAAGATCTACTTATGTGTTTGAGCAATGGAATTACAGGAGGAAGAGAAAGAAGCAAAGCAAAACAAAATAAGGAAACAAAAAAACAAACAAAAAACATCCACTTGCTTGCTACCCAAATGACTGCTGTGCTCCACAGCCAGGAAGCAGGAGCCTCTCCTGGGTCTCCACGGGCACAGGAGACCAAGCACGCATGCCATCTTCTGCTGTTTTCTCAGGCACAAGACTGGGAGTTGGACTGGAAAAGGAGGAATTAGCATTCAAAGCAGCACCCATATGTGATGCCAGTGTTTCAGGCGGCAGCTTTATGTGAGATGTCACAATGTTAGTTTCAGTGTTTTACCAGTCTTTGACGAGTGAAAATTTGGATAGACCTACTAAAGAAAGTTCTTGAAAAATTGAGCAATAATTAAAGATGGGCATATTTGATATATTATAAGCTTTATACAGTAGAATAAATGTGTGTGCACATAAAATAAACATTCAGTTCTTATGTGTGCAGCACTCAGCAAGCATTATGTAAACGTAGTTGATACTATCTATTCTTCTCTTTACGGATCTGAAGGTACTGAAGAGGAGTAGGGAATCTCGTGGATTAGAAACAGAAAGAATCATCCAGGAAACGGTCACCAACAGTCCAAAGAGGAAAAGGAATGCTGTGAACAGCACCTCCCTTCATGAAATGAAAACAAGACTCATTACCAAAGGAGCGAGATGGGAACGCAGAACGGGCAGAACGGGCAGAACGGGCAGAACGCACACCCACACTCATTCCTGCTTGCAGTCTTCCAGGACATCCCCCCAGTGTGTCCTTTGTTTATTCTGTCTCCTTCCCTCTGAAATTAACAGTCAAAAAGATCCATAGGAAGTATCAGAAATGTCTTATTTCTTGGAGAATGGGCTATAAAGAGTGTGGTAAGAAGGGAGAAGCTGTGCAAATTACTCCATTTTTTCAGGGAGGGATGCCACAGTGAAAAAAAAAAATCAAAGGAGGCATCCAAAGGGAGCCCACTGTTTAATTTCTTAGGATACAGTGAAAGTGCATGGTAAGGGAGGGAAGGATGGGATACAAAGACATTTCACAGCAAATTATATCAACAAGGGACCCTTCCTTATTCCTCCTCTGCCATCAACAGGGTTTGGTAAGCCCCAGGATATTGTCTCAAGCTTCATCTTTTACATTTCAGAAAGATTAAGCAGATTAAAACCTGAAATTTGTAATAATGGGAGCTCTCTTTGGAGATGAGCTCATTGTTCTATGGAAATTGAAGTCTGAGGAAACAGTGTGTGTAGCAGCCATGCCAATGACAGGCCAATGGCACCACATGCGTGGAGCTTTAGTGCAGGGGACCGGGAACAGAACAGCTGGGGAACTGGAGAAAGTGTTCTGCGAAAGAAATTTCAGTGTGAAGTGTGCAGGGAATTTGAGCCCTTGTGCTGTGTTGTATGCTTATCTCCTAATGCTCCTCCTGGAATATTGCCAGGCCCAGGGAAGAGTGTGTTTAAGATAAAGACTTAAACATTTCATCATGTAGCAATCATTTACTATACATGTTTGAGCCTGACCATTACACTCAGGTCCAGCAGGAGCAGAGAAGGGACCCTGCGGTCACTGTAGACAAATAGTCAGTACCGTGTTCTGCACTTTACCTTGCAAGTGATGGCACTCCGTGTTAACCAGAGGTGTGTTTTGCCACTCAGTCTTTCCATAAATAACCTCTGCAAGTTGGGAAGCTATATCTTGCTTCCTCACCGTTTTCATGCATACCTATGGTTTTACTTGTCATCTCTATGTTGATGACACTGTTTCTGACCAAGCCAGGTCTTCCTCTTGTTCCTGAAGGACTGATTCAGCTATGTCTCAATGTCCAGGATGGAGCACCTTGACTCCTAAGTGGCTTCCCCTTTGCCTGTACATCAGTCAGGAATCACCACCCACGACACCTCCCTGGCCTCCAGCATCAACACTATTGATTCATTCTGCACCTTGTAGAGTAAGTATTTAAAATATTAACATTACAATAGAATGTTTTCTTTCATTTAAAACTGATTTAACCGCCTCCTTTTGGAGTGCTTACATTTATATTTTTTTATTACATGCAATTAGTATAATCTAAATTCTCATGAACATGAAATGGTATAGTACATAAATCATTTCATGAAATCCTCATTAGTTTCCTGTTGAAAGTTTCAACCTTCACAGAGCCAACATAAGACGTATGGACGATGAAAATTCTTTCCTCTCTACTGACACCCTCTGCCTGGATCAGTCTGTCTGTATTAAAGAATAATACAGTTACTATCATGAGGTGATAATAAGAGATAATGATAAGCAGTTATCTACTAATGCGAAAGATGCAGGATTAAGGTTTTTATGCAGTTGTTTTCTTGCATAAAGCAAAGCAATACAACCCCAAGAATACATGCAGTCTTCATTTACCAAATTCCCTCCTCTTGGTTACATATTCAGCATTTAATCAATCAGCACAAATCATGTTTCTTTGCCTAAGAGAGTAAGCAATGGTGATTATTCAATCAGTTTTCTTGCAGGACAAGCCCTGGGCAGGGTCAGTTTAGGTGCAAAGTTAACCCTTCTGTTTCCAGGTCATTACTTTTCCCATTGTGTCTGCTGCCATGCTAATGTCTGCTCCCTTGAAACTAAAAATCTGTTCAATTTTGATTTATATGAAAGACAGAAAAACAGAGGCACAGAGAGCTTCCATCTGGGTGTTCATTTCCCAAAAGCCAAGAGCAGCAAGAGCTGACCCAGACTAAATCCAGGACCCCAAGAGTTCTGTTCTGGTCTCCAACATGGGTGGCAAAGACCCAAGAGCTTGATCCCATATCTTCTGCCTCATGGGGTTCACATGAGCAGAAAGTTGGAAACAGGAGTGGAGTCAGAATTGTTTGGAGACTTGTTAACTGTTTTTAAAAAATTATTTATTTGTTTGGGAAAATCAGACATACAGAGATATGCAGAATAACTCTATGTAGCCATTAATAATGTGACTTTCCCAGTTAGACTTACCCAGATGGAATTATGAACTAGAAGGCAATTCTCAAGATATGTTACAATCCTTAGATTACCTTAAGAAAGATGATCTTAGAGAAGTGTGTTTAATGTGCCATTGTTTGTGATTAAGACACTGCATCAATATGAAATTACAGGCACATGTATGTGTGAGAGTGTGTAGTGCAGAGAGAACTGGAAATTGTTCTCAACATCTGAGTGCCTGACGATGCATGGACAGCGTCTTCCCTGTCTGGAAGGAGGGGAAAGGAATAAGGCTGCTGCTGCCTTTCTGCCTCTGTATACTTCAGGCCTCAAATCTTCTTAGCGCTGGAGACAACATGTTCTGAAGCCAACAGAAGGAAGGATCTGGCCGGTGGGAATAAATGTGCTTACTTATTGCCAACCACCGTTTGCCTCTTATCCTTGATCTTTAAGACTTGCCTGTATCTGGAATGTAGCCCCCCTAATCTCAGTGTGTACTTGGTGTTCAAATACTAACCTGCAAGGAGAGGGCAGACATTGACCCAATGACCCCACAGGGAAAGTGTGGGGATTCTGGAGGATGGACAAGGAAGTGAGTTAGCCTCTTCCAGGTCTCAAAGAGTGAATAGCAATTCCTCCAGTATGCAAAGGAAGAAATTGACCAAGGAGATCCCTCCAGAAGCTAGTTCATTTAAATAGAAAGAGGGGTGCCCTTGACAGTTGAGATTTTTCATCTGGCCCCAAATCTGTAGTATGCTGGAAAGAGTGGAATCATCTACCAAGAAACTTGGATTGACAAGATACTGCAAAGGAAGCTGTAAGCGGTGGTCAGAAATCAAGAATGATCTGAACTCATGAGAAGAGCTGGACTTATAAGCAGAGAAAGCTGTGGGGAAACAGTGAGGTGGCAATAAGCAAAGAATAGAGGGCAGATCTCAACCCAATTCCCTGACAAGCAGTGTAAACCTAAACTAGGTCAGAGGACTTTAGGATCTCTCCAGGAGCCATACTGTTCAGTGACCTCCAGTTGTCCCAAGCCTGCCTCAATCTCACACAACAGGTAGGGAATTGTGTTAAGATAACGCCATGTTCTCACAATGAGTAGCGAATGGGGTTGATTAAGGGCAGTCCCAGCTAAGTCTGATGCCTGAATGATTCAGTCCAGTAGCTGCGCTCACTGCAATTCTAACTGGGTGATGAGGTCCCTGGGATTTTTTTTTTTCATAAAACTATGGAGGTAGAGAACAGGGATCTACAAAGTAGAAGGAGCAGAATCAGCATGTCTTAACTCACTCTTTCCAGGATCCCACATGAACCCTCTCCCCAAGAAGCGTAGGAATTTGTACTAGCCATTTTGGTTTGTGTTTTTATCCCACTGAAAAGACATTAAGCAGCATGGACACTGGAGGGTGATCAGGAAGGAAAGATTTTAAGTAAAAAGAGAAAACAAATACAAGAGAGAAGCTCATGTGTAGCTCTTAGAGTGGTCCCAGAAGCATTTGCTGGCGTGAGGAAGTTGTCTTGGGTGTTATGTTCTCTGGACTGGAGGAAGCATAGTGCAGGAGTTTGCAAATATGTCGATCAGTCAGTGTGACCTTATTGCTGGGGAGTGCTGTGTGGAGCTGCACAGCCACAGCTGTGCCTGTCTCCTGCTTTGTTTTCAGTTCCTCTAATGTGTTTGTAAGTAAAGGAGCATTTTGTCCCTCTGCCTGACTTCCTGCACATCAGGCTTGTGTCCCTCTCTGAGCACTGAGTCTCCAGGGCCTTCGTCCCTGGCTATCTCCCTCAGCTAACACTCTTCTGTACAACTACACACTTTCCATGCTACCATTCAAGACATAAAGTACCCTAATGTCTTTCACACAACAAAAAATACTTTCTCAGGCATTTGAGCAGAGCTGTAAGTACATTGGTTTTGATCACTTCATTAGTCCCAATTAACCTTTTTTAAATTTTATTTTTCATGATAATTACATAGTTGATCAGGATGGGAAGGATCAAGGGTTGGGGATAAATGGGTGAATTCATTGCTTCCGAATTTGCTGTTTCTTCTTTTTTCTGGCAGAAGCGGAGAGATAAAGGGGGAAGCCACACCCAGCTTCCCACATGTCCCAGTACCCGGAGATGGGGAACCATCACCTGATATTCACCCAGGGTCCCAGAGTGTGCGTGTTCCGAGGGTTCTGCCCAAGTGGTTTGGATAGTTCTGAAATGCTATGGCTTTTGTCAATCTAAGGATGATGCAACTCTCTCAATGGCCAGTAGCTGACATGGTCAGCCTCAAGTTTCTATGAATGCAGGTTTTTGTTGTCATCATTTGGCTGGGATATTCGTCCAGTTTGGTAGGTTTTCCTTCTTCTGCTATGGTAGCAAATGGGCTGCCAAATTTTCCACATGCATCAGGGTCTGTGTCCAGTGCTCCACCTTTTTCAGTGAGGAAGGCATATTTCTGCAGGTGAGTCCAAGGACTTGGGCCAGGCCACCCAAGCCCTGCCCGATTTCCCAGTCCCAGTGCTCACAAACCCAACACCCACCTTGCAGGTGGGCCAAGAGACCTGGGCCAGGTGACCTGAGCCATACTGGATTCCCCACTCCAGGAGCTCACATTCCAGGCTCCCACCTCAAAGGTGAGCACAGGGGCAAGGGCCAAGAGACCCAAGCCCTGCCCCTGGGGCTCATGAGACCAGCATCCACCTTGCAAGTAGGCCCCGGGTCCCAGGCCAGACAACCTGAGCTCTTCTGGACCTCTGGGGCCCTGGGCTCAGGAATCCTGCATCCACTGACTCCAGGTTGGCAGGGGTTGCCTCACCTCAGCAGCCACTGTCATATTGTACAGCCTAGTTTAATTAGTTGTCTAATAAATAACATGAGGATCAAAAAAAAATGAATTAAAGAAATATTTGTTTCCTGACACTCTTACTTTTAAGTCAACAATTCACATAGAAGAAACACAACCTGTAGCAATTTAGGAAAAAAAATGAGTACTTGGAGCTTTACCTATATGGGTTATTTATTGGATATTTAACCCATTTCAGTAGAGAAGAATATAGTTACGTATATAAAATGGCTATTTATTTTCTGTTTCAGATGTTGTTTTTAAGATCAGTAAGAGCTGAAAGTATAATCAAAACGCATGTGTGGCATTACATTGAAGAGGGCATTTTATAACTTAAGTCTGGAAATTCAATTTCTTTTAGAAATGAGTCATCTGATTGTCATATAATCTTAAGTATTTAATCTTTTTAAATATTTTAACTATTTTAAAAATTTATTTGCTTATTTTCAACTTATATGAGAGACACATTTGAGCTGACTATACCCAGTGCCTGCCGCTGGGTAAAGGAAATCATACCTTATGCATATAAGACAGTATATTTTTATATAATGGTCACAAAAACCAGAGTTGGGCCAGCCAAAAGGCTGAAACCAGAAGCCAGGAGCTTCACCCAGGTCTCCCATGTATGTGTTAAGAGCCCAAGTTCCTGGTCTACCTTCTACACTTCTTCCCAGGGCACTAGCAGAAGTGGAGCAACCAAGATAAGCCCACATGGGATGCTGGCAACAGGTAGTGTTTTTACCTGCTCTGCTACAAGTCCAGCCCAAGACAGTTATATTTTAGCATGTTGATTTTCACTTTTAAATATTGCAATGTTTACTGAAAGTATTCAGGTCTTGACGAAACCACAAGTAAATGCTATGATTGATATTTCATTAATATTCTACTTGTCAAGTAAGTTCATTTTACCTTTGTTTTCTTATTTACTAGTAAAAACTGAAAACATTTTAGCCTTAATGATTCTATTATAGTCCTTTGCCTTTCTGCAGACATTTTAAATTAATGTGAGGAAAAACACTCTCATAACTGAGAATCAAATCAATGTGAAGATAATTGGAATGACAAGTTCACAATGTAATAGATGATTGCCTTTTTGTTTGTGATTTGGCTTGCGAAGTGTGAAAACAAAGGTTCATAAAGGTTCATTCCATCACTTGGATAAGTATTTGAAGTTAGGAGGGTTTTTTTTGTTGTTGTTGTTATTCAAGTGAAAGACCTAATATTTTGAGTAACAGTTATAGAAAATTAAGCCTATCTTTAATAATAGATATCAGTAAATCACATCTTTGAACGCTATTGAAAGTGAATGTAATTTGTTTAAAAACAGTAAGGACATACTTGTTTTTTAATGAGCAAAAACAAACCCTAAAAGATCAACAGTTTTGTATATTTTGTTTATTGCTGTATCTACAATATCAGGTTTAGTGTCTGCCATGCAGCACTGGTTCACGCTTGTTTGTTCAGTTCATAAAGTGGTATAGGTTAGTACCAGGGCTTTCCGGCAAGAAGAGTTTTATTGTGGGAATAAGAATGTTTTTGAGTTTCTTTTTCATTTCTTCAGTGACACTTTAGTCATTCAGTAGCATGTTATTCAACTCCATGGTATTTTTAATTTTTTTTTCTTCCTGTTGTTGATTTTCTTTTGTGTATTTTCATTTAAGGGAATGTACAGTAATTGTATAATAGAGATAAAATGCAGTATACATCTCTACTTCCAGGTTATTTTGAATAAAATATGCTGGTCTCTCTGCCATGGTCCATGCCTGCAATGATGGACATATGATTGTTTATGAAGAACTGTACTACAGTAATAATGTAGGGGAAGTCAGTGGTGGGGGGAGGAGAGTTACGGAGGAGGAAAGAGAAGTCCAAGGGCCTATGGAACTGTATTATAAAATGATAATAATAATAAAAAAGTAAAATAAAAAGCTTAAAAAATTCTGCAGGCAAGATGAATTAGAATTCCTTGGTAACATTCCATATTTGATTTAAGCCTCTGACTACAACATTTTGGTGGATTGGGTGTTGTTCCTCCAAGTTCATTTTCCCTAGATGCTCACAATCAGGGTGTCCTGAAGATGTGAAAAGATTCAAGGTTTCATAATGACATCATCCTGTTGTCTTACTACAGGAGAACAAACGGGAAGCTATGGGGAGAAGAGGGAGCTTGGAGTTACCTTGTCAGAAGATAGGAGGGTTTTCCTGGGCAACTGTGGAAGAAAATTCCTATGTGAACACCTTGGGTTCTACCCTCCAGAACTGTAAGGCCAACACATTCTCTCTTTTTTATTTTCACTTTTTGCCACCAGATTATACTTTGTGGAGCACTAATCTAAAAAGTGCATTATTTTCATTCCCATAGTAACAATAATGTGTCAGTATTGTATATAAGTAAAATATATATATATACACATATATATATTAAGTATCAGTATCTCATATATATATATATAAAGTATTTCACAGTAACAATAAAGGAACAATAAAGTACCTATTGACTTTTATTAAATCTATTCAACTAATCTAAAATTTAAGCTAGGACAGTGGCATCATGGAGTGGCAGGAGGCCGTCACCTGCTGACTTACGGTAAACCACAAGCAGGTGCCACAGGTACAGAGGAGGTTGCAGCTCATGTTCATGAAGAGCTGCTGCTCAGACCCTGACCTGCTGACTCTTTTGAGTGGTTATGAGAAACCAGAGAATGTTTCCACACAGGTGTGATCAGCAGCTGCAATGGGAAGACGGTCTCACCCAGACACCTCTATTATCTCCACCTAAAGACCAATAGGGGAATAGCGGTACATCCAGACAACACCAGATCACAGATTACGCAAACAGAAAAAGATGGGTTTTGGAGAAAAGGAAACGTGCTGAGCCCAGACCACACAAGAATTCTTACCTCTTACCTCTGGGGAAGGATAGCCCAAGGAAGAAGTCCCACTCCTAGACATTGAAGCGCAGTTCACACATAAGGTGAACAACGGATTAGGCATCGGAGTGCAGTTCACACGTAAGATGAACAGTGGATCAGAAAAACAGAACGACTCTCCCACTTGTGGTTTCTGTAGATCTGTGCTGCTTTATACAGCAGCAAAAACAAAGATGACAATTATTTATTTTTCTCCAAACTGTCCATTAAAATACTGCCTTTAAAAAGTTCACATTAAAATATCAATCTATTTGAACACAGACTAGTAAACATCAACTAGAGGGTGTCTGACAATGACTTAGGGTGTTCTGTATGAATCCTCTGTGTGTGTGTGTGTGTGTGTGTGTATGAATCCTATGTGTGTATACACACACACACACACACACACATATATGAATAAGTTTGGTCATTTTAGTAGAGAAATTTCAAAGAATCATTTGAGAGGGTTTGTGTAAAAAACTCAGTGACATGAACTGGACGGCTAGTTGCAAAGACTGCACAATGCCCCACTGGCCTAGCAGTCAACCAGATGAGAACTCGAACACGTACAATCTCTTAGTAAACAAATGAATGACGCCTACAGATGTGATCAGTTCTTTAGCATAGAAGTTTATAAAAAGAGATTTAAAAAATCATCTCAGTTGGATAACAGTATATGTATTCCCTTTGAGGCCGTCTGGATTAAAACACATTTTACTTCATCAAAAAATGCCTAATTTTAGTAATTAACAAATCTGTCTCTTGGGAGTGCTTCCTTTCTATGTAACTTAAATAGGGTAAGTTAATAAGTAATTAGCTCAACTCAAAGCCTTGTCAGGTGTATTCCTTATGCCCCCTACAGATTCTCTGTTCTATTTGTGCCACTAATTGTTTTATTTTAAGCTATTTTTATGTGACACATTTTCTAATTAAATACTGTCATTAATAAGTGAGTCAACACTTCATTGTATACTATTTATCTGACCCATTGGACAATAGCCTCTCACTTCTTTACTAGACACCCTGTCCTTCTTCAATAATACAATCAATAAATTCCAGCGTCTTACTGGCTTCAGTAAGCTCCCCTTTGTTTTATACCTCAGAATTGTATTTTATGAATGCCTTCCATGTTATGTCTCAAAACACAGTGCCTGGCTCAGTTCCTAAGTTAAGGAACATCTGGAAACAACTTTATTACTACCTTCCAACTTTACAGGACCTATACCCCGTTAATGAATGCTTTCTACTGCTTTCTCTTCAACCACATCATCAATATTTGGTTCCTCTATGCAGGTCAGCTACATAATTTTCAGGGATCAGTGCAAACTGAAAATTCTTTGTTTAAATTAAAAGTTCATTGTTCAGAATTGGAGGTAGGGTGATTTTTACTTAGATGAAAAGCTTTATCTAGTCTCTCACAGTCTGAATTTTCCTGGCAATTGCTATTTTAATGGTGTTTTAAGCAATAAATAAATAGCATGGATTCTCCTATTCCTTTTGTTTTTATAGGTGATTCTAGCATTACATGCAGGTGTGATAGGGCATTCAAATCTGTTGAGGAACCACCTGGACTGCACAACTCATATTTGCAAGATTGTCTTCAAACAAGCCTCAAGTGCTGCAGCTGGCCAGAGCAGATAATTGACGTCAGACTCAGGCTGAGAGGCCCTCTCCAGCGTGAGACTCTTCCGACAACTGCACACTTTGATAGTTGCACTGCCGCACTACCAGGACCCTGAACTTGAGCGTGCCTAGTCCCTAAAGCTAATGATATCCACTTGGTTTAAGCCTTTCTGCTTCATTGGGCTGCATCACAATCCAATGGTCCTATGCTGTGTTTCCCAGAGGCAGCTGTGGTGCCCAGAGGCAGGCTTGGTTGATTGCAGTAGCTACCTGAATGAGGACTGTTTGGACTATCCCATCCACCACACTGCCACAGGCTTCACTGGGAGTGTTCCCCAGTACACGGCTGGCCCTGTGCTTCCACCCAGGACTCCCAAGAGCAGTGCATATCTGCAAACCTCACCTGGTTTGTGTGCTGGGGGCATGCCCCAGAACATCAGGAAGTGGGAGAGAGTGGGGCTCACCCATCCCAGGCTCACACAGGTCTTGCTACATGCTCCAGCACAAGCACGTTGTTTCCAGATTTGACCTGAGCTTGTGAATTGCAAAATTAAATCAATAATATTTTCAAGATGAAAGTAGTAAAGCGATAAATTGGCGTGGACATAACTGACCTGGAGAGCTCTAGTCTTCATTTTTTTTTTTTTTCTGATCATCATGCCTCTAAATACTCCCACGTGCTTAGCCAGCCTGCGAAACCCAGGAGCTCAAACGTTTGTCAATGACTTCCATTCCCTCAGATTGTACCTCCCTTAACATACTTTTTCGACTTTCATGCTAACAACAAACTCATTTCCACCAATATCATAAGATATTTTCGATCACCTGATGATTCTTAACAGCAAGTTTCAAAATCCTTAGCATCTCCTGTTATTTTTGGGAAAACATTGCTCCGTTCATCTCTGCCTGTCTGAGCCCCCATCACCACATCTGGTTACTGCTTTGGCCTCAATTCTTCAATGTTTGTGTCCAGTCTCTTCAAGATTTTAGCCAACGTATCCGTGGAGTACATTTCCTCTTTCAAAGCCATGGGCATCTCTGGAACCACACCCAAGTGCAGGTTGTTGCGCCAGCTCTCACCTTGGAGTTTAGTGATGCCTGTCACCTTTTGGAGCATGCCCCACAGCCAGTTTCAAGAGCTTCCTGGCCCTCCCTGAGCCAGCCCGCTTCTCCTGAACCATGTCACCAACCAGTTACTTGGTGAACAAAGAAGCATGTAGTTGTCACAGACATTTCACCTTACGAATGTACATTTGTCACTCATACAATAAACTCCTTTTAAGTCCTGTGATTCATCTTGCTATGTGGTCTGGAAGCTTGCATCCCTACACAGCATTCTGCTGACCCCCTAGGGACCAAGGTGGTGGAATGAGCTGGGCTCATGCAGGTAAGCAAGAAGACGGAGCAGATCCCTCACGTATTTACAGGAAATATTACTGGGCCTGGCACAGTAGTTCAAGGGCTAAATCCTCAACTTGCCAGCATCAGGATCCCTATGGATGCCAGTTTGTGTCCCAGCTGTTCCACTTCCTGTCCAGTGCTCTGCTTGTGGTATGGGAAAGCAACAGAGAATGATCCAAAACCTTGGGACCCTGTACTTGCATGGGAGAACTGGAGGGGCTCCTGGCTTCAGATTGACTCAGCTTTGGCCATTATGGCCACTTGAGGAGTGAACTAGCAGATGGGAGATCTTTCTGTCTCTCCTTCTCTCTGTAAATCTGCCTTTCTAATAAAAAAAAATAAGCCTTTAGAAAACAAAACAAAAAACCAAATGGAAATAGCGACCAAGGAACCCCCATAAAGCTGTCTTTCTCCTTCCTCCTGGGGAGCTCTCAGTGAGGAGCTGCCTGTGAGCCAGAAAGGGAACTTTCAACAGAACAGAATTTTTCAGTATTTTGGGCATGACTTTAAGCCTCTAGGTCTGTGAGAAATACTTCTTGACTGGTGGGAAGCCACCAGGTCAAGATGCTTTGTTACAGGAGTCGAAATGGATTAAGACAATCTTCACCACCATTCATTGTCTAAGCAGCACTTGTTTCTTACCTGGGCAACTGGAGAGGTTGCCTAAATGTGGTACATTCTCCACCCTCTCTTCCAATACAGCAGCATTAAACAGACTTTGGGGTTTGTTTTCTGCCTAAGAACCTCCCTTGACTTCCTGATGATTCCAGAATATTTGAGAAAGCAACTTGCTCAGAGCTGTAATGTGGTTAAGCAGAATGATAGCTACCAAGCTGTGTATTCCCCAGACCTGTAACTATGTTTATTTCCCACGGAGAAGAGAGTTGAGAAGTGTGACTAACTTACAGACCTTAGATGAGGCGGACGAGTGTAATCCACAGCCTTTAGCATTACATAACTCGTGATTACCAAGGCAGAGGGTGGGATTGCCATATGAGGCTCTCCTAGCCACTGTTCTCCATGAAGACAGAGGAATGGGCATGAGCCAAGGAGGGGGCCCGACTTCTAAGAACTGGAAAGGACAGGTGATTGTAGTGACTCCAAAAGAAACTCAACATCACCCATTGCTCAATTTGGGGCAATGAAGCACATTCCAGGACTGAATCATTCAGTGCATATTAAGCCCCTAAATTAGGCACAATTTATCAGAGCAACAGAAAACTCATTCACTACTAAAAATGTACTACATTGAAAAACTACTTTGATTTTAGATGATTACGGTGTCACAGATAATGCCTCCTATTTTAAAAATATAATTCAATCAGTCTTAAATGTTTATTACATGGAAAACTTTGATTTGTTCCTCATTAAGCATAGAGAGAAACAAAGTTTATCAACAAAATTTATTTAAACTTAATGTCCCAGTGAAAGTTCTTCTAATTAACTTGATCTTTTTTTTTTTTCTGAGAAAATAGTGCCTGATATGAGACAAACAATGTTGGTCCATTTTACTGTTGCATTATGATATGATATGCCTGTTTACTTATGTACATAACTATTGACTAATTGGTTACAGAACTTGCACAGAGAAACACAGGTGGAAGAAAAGTGAACAATGCCTTACTGCATGACTTGCTAAACACAGTAATTGACAATTTCCTGTTTAGGTCTTGGTTTTGCAGAATGATGTCAAGGTAGCTCCACTGCCACGCTGAAAGTATAGATACCTGTGGTACCTGTGGAATGACAGTTTACCTTAATTTTTTTAAGCAGTTACTGTTTTTTTAGTGGAAAGGTAGATTTTCAGGGAGGAGAAGGGAAAATTTTGCATCTGCTGTTTTACTCCCCACATGGCCACAGCAGCTGAAGCGAGCTGATCTGAAGCCAGGAGGTTCCTCTGGACCTCCCACATGGGTGGAGCAGGCCAACCTTTGGGGCCATCCACTGCTGCTTTCCCAGCCAGAAGCAGAGAGCTGGACGGGGAGTGGAGCAGCTGGGACAGGCACTGGTGTCCACATGGGGTCCTGGGTGGATTCAGTCACAGAGCCATTGCACCTGGCCCGTCTTGTCTGCATTTCTAAATGGCTTGGTATTATGTTTTTCCAATGTAATCTTAGTAATTTATCCATTTAATTCTTCATAGAAAGCATCCACACAGAGAGAAGCTTAATTTTTGGGAAACAGCATCATCTTATATGGATTATTTCCCAGTCCCCAGCTATAGGGAATCCTTCCTCTGTGACCGAATTGAAGAAAATGACAAATGTGGAAAGTATTTAGTGACTTGCCAACTATTCAAAAACTTTTAGAGGGAATTATTCCACATATATTGCTACATTAGTTAAGCAGTTTTGCCATTTATTTATCTATTTATGTAAGATTTATTTTATCTTTATTGGACAGTTAGATATACAGAGAGGAGGAGAAACAGAGAGGAAGATCTTCCCTCCAATGATTCACTCCTCAAGTGACCCAATGCCCGGAGCTGAACCGATCCGAAGCCAGAAGTCCGGAGCCTCTTCAGGTCCTCCCACTTGGGTGCAGAGTCTCAAGGCTTTAGCCTGTCCTGGACTACTTTACCAGATTACTAACAGCGAGCTGAATGGGAAGTGAAACCACCAGGATTAGAACCAGCGCCCATATGGAACACCAGTGTGTGCAAGGCAAGGACTTTAGTCACTATGCTATCGCGCCAGGCCCTATTTATTTAATTTTAAGGCTTATTTGATGGGTTCATTGGCAAGAGGAAAATGAGATTTTCCATCTGGTAACTCGCTCCTTTCATTGATACAGTGGCTGTTTCTGGTTCCGGAATGGACAAGAGTCCCATGACCTTGTTTCGTCTCCTGCTGTCTTCCTGGAGGCAGGAATGGCAGTGGTTCAGCAAGGACCCACACAAACATACTGATAGAGAATGCTCGGACTGCAGACGACATCGCAGCGCGGCCCCAGGACTTGTAATTGCACTTTTGAATCTTGTGTGCGTGTTGCTCCCTGTCACGCCCGCAGCCTGATCTCACACTGACAGACGTTTCATATTGCCTGCCTTGCTCATAGTCTCAACAGGAACTCGCATTCTAGCAGATACAAAAAAAAAAAAAAAAGAAAATCCACAGGGCAGCAATTTCAGAAAAAATTATCTTTATTGCCCTTCCTGCAATGCCATCTTCCTTCCTTTTAACTGGTGAGATTTCACTGTTTTTCAACTTGTTTTGTAATTAGTTGTTCTGGATGAGAGGAGGCAGCAAAACCCATTATTTATATTTTCCTCCATAGACTCATATCTCCACATGCAGAATTTTCAATTTCACATTAAAAGATGTCTATAATATAAGAAACACACAATCTACATGGATTAACAGAAAAATATCAATCAAGTGACAAAAATCAGCACTGAATATTCATGGCTACTAAATCGCTGTACGCAGCGTTTCACACGCATCCATGTAAAGATACTAAGCTTTTTCCAAGTGAATCTAACAACTTAATGTTTTAAAATGATACTTATTCTGTTGCGCATAAATCTGTGTGCACATTTCACTGAAAAATGATTTTGTGTTGAATATTTTTAGGGATAAAATTTATTAGGCCTACACAGTAAACTTGTGTGTTTTTCCAGTTATTGATATGTCATACGAGGTGAAATCTAAGCTGGCTGACTGGCAAAAGGCCACATTGATCCAAGAGATAGGAAAATAGCAGAACACATTGTCAGTGCATTACCTGAGAGAGAATCTATCTACCAGTTAAGGTAGATAGACCTGACCCTTGGTTGGAAAGCGCCCTGTTGCCCAGGGAAAAGCTGAGGAGAAGGTAGTAGCAGCCCCAACCCCGGGAGGATTGCACAGTCCTGGCCCACCTGGCGCCTTGCCGCCACCCCTGCTTCCTCCTCACCCACCTCCAAGTGCCGGACTCCCGGTGTGGTTCATAGGCATCTCTGAACTCTGTTCTGACTTGCAGCACAGCAAGCAGTCCTACTGCTAGCAGATGCCACCTGAGCCTTGGATAGGGCACTTCCCAGGGCAGAGAGCAAGCCCCTGTTGGGACCATGGGGGCACTGAGCCCACGCCGGTCCCCAACCAGCACTCTCACTGGGCAGGATCCTAGGTGTCCTCCCACAGCGTCTCTGCTCTTGAAGCAGCGGCAACTCAGGGAACAGCTATGGGGATCAAGTCGGAGAAATCTCCAGTATTCCTCTACACTTTCCTTCTTTGTTGTTCCTGATAGAGGAATGATTTCCCAGTGTGTTTTCTACCTCTTCAATAATCTTGTAACCTCCAGGTCTCCAAAGTCCAAAGCACAGATCTATTGTTGATGTTAGGTTTCGAGGCAATTCAGAGTAAGAGAGAGAGGCTTTAGTTCAGGTAAAGGGGTGTATTAGGGGAGAGAATCTGACAGACCACATACTGGCAAGAGGTGGCCCAGGACCACTTATTCCACATGGTTGGGTGACCTGGAGAAGGGAATGGCCGCCCTCGCCCACAGCTTGCAGCACTGGGCCTTCACACATCTCAGCAGCTCCTTGGTTTGCACAGATATCCAGGGTGCTCATCACAGCAGGTGCTGAGGTTTGTGCAGAGACCAGAGCCAGGGTGCTTTGGCATTCCAAACAGTCCTGGATGGGAGTTTCAGCTCCTCTTAAGCAGGGTGGAGGAGTCATGTCTGCTCTGCCCAACCCAACAGTTAAATGTTTCATTATTCATCATGTTGAGATTGACAGTCACTGTTTTCTTGGTTTCTTTGTTTTGTATTGGTTGGCTTTTTTGGTTGGTTGTTGTTGCTTCTGTTGCTATTTTGTTCAACTCATCTACCCTCTACTCTGGAGTTGGCAAAGGCTTTTGCTTGTTTGCAGGGGAATCTTCAGTAAAACCATTGTACCTCTGTCTCTTCCTTTGCTCTTGGTCATTATACTTCTGGTTAGCAAATTCTAAAATAGCAACAGAAGTCTGAAACAACGAATATCTCATTGCTAAAATGACAGGATCAAACTATCCCCCATTCATATTAACCCTGAATATAAATGGCTTAAACATACCAATCAAACGTCATAGATTAGCAGACTTGATTAAAGAACAAAACCCATCTATTTGTTGCCTACGGAAGATACATTTCACCAACAAAGATCAGCGGAAACTATATCTCATGGATTTTGATTTTTTTTGTTAGTTTCATCTCTTCAAAACACTTTCTTCTGATTAAATCTTCACTGACCGATAGATCGTACAGTAGCATCATTTTCTTCAAGAAGATTCTTGATTTTCTTTTACATTTCTTCAGTGACACATTAGTCATTCAGTAGCATGTTATTGAACTTCATGGTGCTGTTAATTTCGTTTTCCTTCCCATTGATTTTGTTTTGTGGCTTTTCATTTAGGATAATGCATAGTAGCTGTGTAGTGGATACTCTCATATCTAGTAACATGTTATTTAACTTCATGGTGTTGTAAATTTCTATTTTTCTTCCTATTGTTGATTTTGTATTGTGACTTTTCATTTAAGGGGATGTACAGTAACTGTGAAATGGAGACTATCATATCCAGATGTGCGGATACAATGCAGTATGCATCTCCACTTCTAGACAAAGATGGACTTACAATGAAACAGTTTACTGTATCTTGACAATAGGATGCTGGACTCTGCCATTGTCCATGCCTGCAATGATGGACATATGACTGTGTATGAACAACTATACTATAGTCATGATATGGGGGGACTCAGTGAGTGGGGAGGGAGTTAAGGAGGGGATAAGGGAAATCCCAGGGCCTAAGGAACTGTATCATAAAGTGATAATAATAAAAAGAAGTAAAATTTACAAAGAGGAGTCTTCCTGTCTAAATGTCTTTTAGTTGCGAGACATTAAATATCATGGCCTATACTTCATCTTTTTTCTTGGAAAATTCAGTTTCCTTAAGAGGAAGTTGCGTTATGCATTAGCTGGAGGTTCTGGGGGTGGCCATGTGGAAGTGACCTTGAGGTCAGTACACCTCTTTGTGGTGCTGTCTCACCTCCTTTCAGCCCATCTTGCTGTGGACCTCATAGTTACCCTCTAGCTCTGTGGCATCTCATTCCTTTGGTCACAGTTTCTGATTTCGTGGTTTCGGTGGAGGAATTTTCGGCTCCTTTTCTGCTTTTTTCCATAGGAAGCGGATACTAGCCGTTTTTATCAGGTGAAGTCAGTCCTCTCATCTCCATCTGCTTCCTCTTTCTCAAAACCTTGGCACAGTTCATCTCCCACTATCTACCCCACAATGCTCTGTTTTGAGTTATGGAATTACAGAACAGTTTTTTTTGTCCACTCAAATGCTAGTCAGTGGGGCTTTGAGCTCTTTTCTAGATAAAGCCTTGACCCTAGCTTTTAAAGGCTTGAACAAACACCATTCCTAACAGATCAAGAACACAACATTAGTGTGGTCTTAGCCCTCTTAAAATACCTGCCAGAGAGAACTCAAGACTGCTGGAAGGTTTCCTGTGTGTTTCAAAGACAGCCCGAAGACAGGGCACCTTGTCTGTTGCGATGACAGGATCTCAATTTTCATAAGCATCAGCTAAAAGTCCTGGTTGAATCTATTATAAATAAACCAATTTAAAATGCCATAACTAAAGTTTTAATGATTGACTTGAGAAAAATCACAGCACTTTTACAGGCCTGCATTTTCACCTTTTATAGGAAGAAGATAATAATGATTCTTATGTTAGGGAGTGCATCTCTGGGTTTCTGTTAGATACTGAGAACTAACTCTTCATTTCTTGCCACTCTCTCTTGTTAAAATCCCTTAGCTGTCCATTATATTTATCTGCTTTATGCTTTTATAATTATATTTTAATTTTGATGAGATAAGTTTTAAGCATTCATTCTTGACAGAGCATGCATTTAGTTCATGATACCCAGATTGTTGCTTTATTGTTGCTTAATTTCCATTCTTTAAAACTGTTTCAACTATTGGTTCCCCGTTAAATTTCAAACCTGTATTTATTCATTATAGTTTGATTACTACCATGTTTAAGATTTTTTTCTAATTATCTACATCAAGATTGCAATAATTTTATTTATTCCCATCTAAAATAAGAAAATGAACACTTACTTCTCAACACTGTCCTGTCTTCTCACTTATTGTGAGAGGGTTGCTATGCGTTTCCTCTGTGTTTGTTTTCAGGATGATCTTTGACCCGTTTAGAGTTTATTTCAGACTCCGTAGATTGTATTTATAGCATTAATCTAACTACTGTGAATCCAGTGGCGTTTTTTCCCAGGCTTCCATTCCCGTGTTATCAGTCTGGAAGATTACAGCAAGACCAATCGCACAACTTGTCTTGCAGTTATATTCTCTGAGTGTTTGTGTATGTCTGAGGGTCTTTCATTCCTTACAAATAAGTGACATCTGAAAACGGCTTCATTCAGCCTTAATTCAGTGAACATGTCTAACAAAAATACTGTAAGAAGTGTGTCTTTTTTCTCTTTCATTACATCTAGTGGATATTCCTTTGATTCTCTTATTTTCTTTCTGTGTTTAACTGTAGAGTTCTTTATTTTCAGAATCAAAAACATTTCATATTGTAATAAATTTATTTTAAATGGTTTGTTTTTATTTTTGCTTGAAAGAGTCAGAGAGAGCAGGGAAGACACAGTAGGATCTTCCATCCACTAATTTATTCCCCGCATGGCTGCAACCGTCAGAGCTGAATTGATCTGAGGCAGGCAGCCAGGAGCTTCTTCCACAGCTCACAGGTGGGTGTAGTGTCCCAGTGACATGAACCATTCTCTGCTGCTTTGCCCGTCCATCAGCCTTTGAGTTACTGCATATTTTTAATCTATATTTTATATCCACTCATCAGTATTAGTGATTGTAATTGTGCAACCGAGCCACATTTTGGAGAAAAGCTTTCTTTTTCCCTGAGAATTAACTGCAGCCAGTGTTGTGCACCTGAGCTATTCTCTCTCTGTTCTCTTTCACCCACTCGTTACCACCCACCCATCCACCCACCCACACACAACACTCGCAATTTATAAATAAATGTCTGTGCCTATTGACCAGTTCACACTGTTTGGAATCTGAAACCTTGCAGGAACTTTCCAACCTGCACTGTCCTAGCAACAACCTGAGTCCCAGTTACTCTAGCAGTTGGTTCACCCGTGCTAAAGGGATGTGCGCATTAATGGCAGCACTGAGGGCAAGACCTCCTCCACCACCTCCTCATGCAGGCTGGGCGGTGTTTGCACTTTGTGGAGAAATATTTGTTTTTGTGGATGAGGGAAGAGTGAGAGCCAGATGAGAGAAATTATTGGTTCATTTTTCAAATGACAGAAACAGCTAGTTATGGACCATACTAAAGTCCTAAACTACATTTAATTGAAGATTTTCTTTGCTGTAAATAGTATCTCTGTGTCAGTGAGTGTGGCTCGGACATATGCATCATTTGAGTTGTTGATTTATCATATTATGTTGAAGTACTCTGTTTCATTGAATTAAAGATCAAAATGAATTATGTGATTTAGCAACATATTCTTCAGAAATGGACAGAGCACTAGAGTGTCATTTTACGTTTATAAATTGATGATCTATTTTAAAGCAACCGATGAAATGCTGTGTTCTAATAGACTTTAAAATGCTTCCAGGTGTTTAATATACATTAAGTTTGGGAACTTAAAGTGATAAGTATGAGGTGAAGCTTCCACAATGAAAATCATTATGTAACTGAAATTTCAAATCATTATCTGTTATTGTCCAGCTTATAATTGATACATAATTATAAACTTCACTGATGTTGCTCATGGCCTCAAAATACTATCTTAAATATAAAGCCGCAGATACATGCACATTTTCTACTCCAGTTCACACCAGAGTTTCTGCACATAAACAGAGGTCACATAGCCTTCAGTGAATAGATTCATTATAAAATTTTAGTCACTATTTAAATGTAGAAGTTCATTGATAATTATTACCTACCTGTAAGATGTTTTAAAGATTTATTTATTTTTATTACAAGTAAAAAGTTACAGGGAAAGAAGGAGAGAGAGAGACAGGAAGACAAAGAGACATCTTCCATTCTCTGGTTCACTCCCCAAATGCCTGCCAACGGCCAGAGCTGAGCTGATTTGAAGCCAGAAAACAGGAGCTTCATCCAAGTCTCCCAGTGTGTGCAGCATCTCAAGGACTTAGGCCATCCTCTGCGGCTCGTGCAGACCATAAGCGGAGAGCTGGCTCAGAAGCAGAGCAGTCAGGACAGGAACCAGTGCCTCTGTGGGGGCTGATGTCCCGGGATTCGCCCGCCGCACCATCACACAAGCCCCACGCAAAACCAGAACTGCACGGATATGCCCTTTATGCAGCAGGTCACAGTCGGTCCTTGTGTTTTGGCTTTAATGCTGAGGGACCTGATGCCACCAATACTGATTTTCTGTAATGAGAACGGTCAGATTGGATTTTCTCCATGTTTTCCCCTCTTCGCAGCTGAAATGTGTGATCACATCTGTCCACTGAGTCAAGACACCACGGCCCAATACTGTAGAGCCCACAACTAATTCTTGCTTTTTTCTCTGTACCTCCTGAAACCCAGGTCACATACTCAATTTGTTTATGGAACTATTGATTGAACGCTCAAGGAACGTTCTTAGTTTTGCTTGGGGTATTTTCAAAATTTATCTTTTCAGGTTTCTACATGAACTTTGATGTCAAGCCCTCAATTATCTCCTTCATACCCATAGTTCATACTCATATTTCATCCATACTCATCATTTATCTTCTTCTTGAAATTGCTGATTTCTTCTTGAAAGCTTTTTTTTTAACTTGGCCAATACAGAGCAGTTTTTACAAGTTTGTTTCAGATTACATAGCAGCTGAAATTATAGCTATCGCTGCTTCTTTAAAGTGTATTAATTCATTTCTATTAATTGACAATTAAGTATCACATATCAAAGTAATGTGGTATATCCATGAAATATTATGTAAAATTTTTGAAATTAAAAAAATATACACTTCATTATTAAGTTATGTGAACTCACCATGTACCAAAACAACAAACAAATACAGTTTTCAAAATAGCCGAACATGATGGTAAATAAATCATTAAGTTCAATAATTTTTAAAGAGATAGCGGAAATTATTATATTAAAAATAATTTCACTTTTGCAGAACATCAAAAGCTTGTACTGTTTAAAGTGTTGCTTATAAAATGTATTACCTTAAGTATAGACATGTTTAATCTAGTTTTAAGCAGAATTTAATAGTTTATAAACATGTAAATACCTCATTATAAATTCCACAAGCAAAAAACTTTGATTTAAAAATGTCGATTTTTTTTCCTTTGAATTTGTCGCATTCCTCAAACCGTACTTCTTCAAAGGAAACCATGAAATGGTTGCTTAATTGCTTTTTGGCAGCATTTGAAAAGTCAGTGTGCTGTAGCTGTGCCTTCAGCCTGAACTGGATCCATCCTAATCAGCGTGTAATTGGCACTTACTAAATGAGTGAGTGAGTGGACAAATGTACACTTACTGTAGCTCTCAGCACTTCCGGGTGATTATTTTAGTGTATTCCTGATTCTTTGAAGTGAATACGTTCCTTAATAGCATTACATTAGTTTTACTGGTGTTTGGTGTGATTCATCTACTTAAGTATATTCTCGAAACATTTGGGTGGTTATATTTGAAACTATATTTTAAAGTATAATCAAACTATGTATTATTATATTTGTAAGCATTTTGCATTTTAGTGCCAGGACTTGGGAGCCAAAATGATAGCAGTGTTTCCAGTAGGGGAACCAGTGAGTGTATATATTCCCAAGAACAAGGAGAGCAGAGGAAGAGACAGAAAAGGAGGAGGACAGGATTAAGACTTTAGCCAGGGAGTCTAGATTTTTGTCCCCAGCCTAATTCAGATGTACTGTGTTGAATTTTGCTTCAGAGACTTTAAATTTGTTGAGAAGTCCTTGTTTTATATGCAGAGAGCAAAGACCTACAGAGACAATCCATTTGTGCAAATTTTATAAAAATCTATGGCAGAAGAAGAAATCTGTTAGCATCACTACGTCAGGACTTTGGTCCCATCGACATCTCTCTCTTGTCTGTCATTAACCTCACCCTTTCGGCCGAGTTGTGTGCATCCAACGTGTTCCAGTAGTTTTATTCTTTATAAGAAACATCATTGCAGGGGCCTGGTGTGGTAGCCTCGTGGCTGAAATCCTTACTTTGCATGAGCCAGGATCCCATATGGGCACCGGTTCTAATCCCGGCGGTCCTGCTTCCCATCCAGCTCCCTGCCTGTGGCCTGGGAAAGCAGTCAAGGATGGCCCAAAGCCTTGGGAACCTGCACTCCTCTGGGAGACCTGGAGGAAGAAGCTCCTGGCTCAACTCTGACTGTTGTGGCTACTTTGGGAGTGAACCAGCAGATGAAAGACCTTCCCCTCTGTTTCTCTCTCTCTCTCTCTGTCTCTCTCTGTCTCTCTCGTTCAGACTTATTTTATTTGAAAGTCAAATATAGAGAGAGGAGGAGCAGCTGCAATAGCCGGAGCTGAGCTGATCCGAAGCGGGAGCTCGGGGACTCTTCCAGGATTCCCACATGGGTGCTGGGTCCTAAGGCTTTGGGCTGTCCTGGACTGCTTTTCTAGGCCACAGGCAGGGAGCTGGATGGGAAGCAGGGCTGCAGGGATTAGAACCAGCACCCTTATGGATTCCCAGTGCATTCAAGGCAAGGACTTCAGCTGCTAGGCTAATGCCCCGGGCCCCCTTTGCATCTCTGTATCTCTGTCTCTACTTCCCTATGTATATCTGGCTTTCTAATAAAAATAAGTCTTTAAAAAAAAAACCTCCTTTTGATACCTGTTATTTCTGAGTTTTTCTTTGTTGTGAGTTTTCTCAACACTCATTTCCTCTTCTGTGTCATGTTCGTTTTATTTGACCCACTATAGCCTAGTTTCCATTTCCTTCACTTCCTGGAAGTTATTAATACACGATATTTCACAGCTAATCTTAGGGAGGCTTCACTAAGATTCCCCTCCCCCACCACACACACCCGGCACGTCTTAGGACCTGCAGGGTCCGCAGTGTTGGATGTGCTGACCTGTGCTGACATTATGGGGAGCTGAGAGCCGTTGGGGTGCTACATACAAACAATGCTCATTTGTTGGCAGACGAGGTAGCTTCACATGCTTTGCATCCCCGGTGGGAAAGCCAGACCACAGCTAGAGGGATACTGTGAAAAGTGTTCCGTGCGCTAAATTCCCTTCAAAATTAACTAGCAAAAATAGGGATAAAGAGGTGGAAACTGTTCAGACACAATTCTACAGTTTAAAAACACTCCCAGTGTTTAATATTTGTGTCATAAGCTTTCATAAATCATTGTTCCAATGTGAGTTTGTTTCTTTATTTCACTTCACAGATGGTTCCTGGTTTAACACGCTGCAAATTTGGGTTCTTTGTGTGCTAGTTCAGCAGAGAGACACATTCATTGGAGAAGACCTTGGAAAGCACCTGCACCTTACCGTGTGCTCTGTGGCTCATCGTGGATGTGCAATATGCTCTGTGCACAAGAGCCAGTGCGGATTTAAGAAGTTTTCAACGGGGCCTGGTGTGGTAGCCTAGTGGCTAAAGTCTTCGGCTTGCATGTGTCAGGATCCCATATGGGTGCTGGTTCATATCCTGGTTGCTCCACTTCCCTTCCAGCTCCCTGCTTGTGGCCTGCGATATCAGTAGAGGATGGCTCAAGGCCTTGGAACCCTGCACCCGTGTGAGAGATCTGGAGAAAGCTCTTGGCTTCTGGCTTTGAATTGGCTCAGCTCCAGCCAGTGCGGCCACGTGGGGAGTGAATCATCGGACGGAAGATCTTCCTCTCTGTCTCTCCTCTCTGTACATCTGACTTTCCAATAAAAATAAATAAACCTTAAAAAAGATTTTCAGCTTATGGTGGGTTTATTTGGATGTAACCTCATGTAAATAAAATCCATGCATCTAATTTAATTTCTTGAATAAGTACATCCTTTCATATCATAGAATATTATTTTTAGTACCAGCGAGCACATTTTATTTCCAGAAGATTTGTTTTATTTGTTACCCCAACTAATGATGTTTGGTAAATCTCTGATGTGTAGATTTTCAAAATCCTAGGAGGTCAGTATGATGGTAATATCCATAACAATGACAGCGTCATGCTTCAGACTTGTGTAGCCTGGGACTCCAACAGGGGTTCCGCAGCTGCATCCCAGCAGCTCCTGCTGCCCTGGATGACAGATGGAAACCTGGTGGAGCACTCACCCCAGCACTCCTACAGAGCCTGCCATCTCCTGCCATGAGGGCTTCTGCCCTGTGCCAGCCCATGCCTGCTCTCTGGCTTCTGCTTTTGCATCTCATGAGTTCTGGTCTTCATCCAGAGACAGACCGTGCAAATGCACTGTCAGGCACAGCTTCCTCTGCCTGTGGTGTTGCTCTTGGAGTCTTGAATGACCTTCCTGTGAGTCACACAGGCTCAGGGAAAGCGCAAAGCCCAAGGTAGACAGGGTTAGGGGTAAGGTCAGCATGGTGCTCCTATCAACAGCTAACCCTAACCCTAACCCTAACCAACCAAACAGCTTCCTTAAGTGTTCACCTAAAGCACGTGCCCACGAGTGTGGGCAGGGGTTTCAAGAGCGCATCTAGCAGCGTTCTAAGCACCCCGTCCTGTGACAACGGGCTTCTAATTCAAACTTGAGTGAGTTTAATTACACACTCTTGGTCACTCCGCATGTCTCTATAAACATTCTTAGTAATGGTGAAATCAGAGTTTGTGATACTCAAGCAGATCATCTCAATTTAAAAATGCAGAGAGCCAGGGTAAATATTTGATACTGTGCAGCCTTTTTGCTTGAAGACTCTGGATTCCTAGAGCAGCAGCTTTAAAGCCAAGCTGACTCAGGGTGGAGCATCCAAGAGTTCACAGCATGGCTCAGATATTTATTCTAGAAATACAGTATTATTACCAAAATGACAGTTCTGCCTCTCAGGGGATAGACAGCACACGAGCTTTGAACACACTTCTTTTTCAGTTGCTAAACATTATACTGCAGATGGTGTTAAGGCTGTCAGCAGCAGATCTTGCTCCTTCTTAGAAAGTAGATGACTGACATGCTTCTTAAAGATAAAATGCACCATCAAAATTCTTGATTACATTGGAAAGAAGACTTTGAAGTGAAGAAATTGGTGCTATCTGATAATACTTAGCATTAATTCTTTTATTCAAAGCACCAGATAGTAGAAACAAGGAAGCGGTATTCAGGTAGCCTATATACTACTCCCCGAATTGTTCTTAACATTTTATGCTGGTATTACTATTAAGTATTTATTGGAAAGGCAGATTTACAAAGAAAAAGAAAGAAAGATCTTCCATCTGTTGGTTCACTCCCCAGATTGGCAAAACGGCCAGAGCTGAACTGATCTGAAGCCAGGAGCTTCTTCTGGGTCAAAGGTGTGGGTGCACATACAGGGTCCCAAGGCTTTGGACCGTTCTCCACTGCTTTCCCAGGCCACAGTCGGGGAGCTGGATGGGAGGTGGATAGGCTGGGACATGAACTGATGTGCAGATGGGTTCTTAGCTCTGGGACATATTTTATGCTTGTAAGCTCACGTAATTCCATCCTAGTTGCATGGGGTAGCTACCATTGTCCTGTTGCTTTTAAAGAAAGAATTAAGTGTGGAGCATCTCATCAGGATGCTGCGGCCTCAGCACAGGTTAAAGGATTCATGCACCTTTCCAGGTAAACCTTTCCAAGGTCCATTGGTTGACAAGAGAACTTTCGAAATTGAGAATGAAGGGTGTTTCAAGTATATCTAGGTTTCCTGTGGTAGAGACACTGTTTCTCACGCTTTATGTGTGGAACTTCATCCACTGGATGAACACTGCTCCATCAGTCATGACCCGTAGACACTTGATTTTCTGTAAAGGCATGTGAACATGGAGGAAAAATAAAGAATCTTAATATTTGCTATATGACAGTCACCATTCTAGCGCTTTAGCTACATGGAAAGCAGCTTTGTCAGTTTCAAGCCTTGTGCTAACAAGCTGTCTGTTCAGGTAGGATGCCTCCTCCCATCGGACAACTGAACTGAGTGGAGAGCTGCTAGTGAATGGCCACGTGAGTTTGGCCAAACGCTAACGTCTTCCCACTTCCATCCTGGTCTCAATGTGTCTACCCGAAGCTTCATAGAAGGATGCCTCAGCAAAATTTACTGTTTCTTGGTCTCGGTTCTGTTTTCTTTGAAAAGATGTTAATCAAGACTGCCTCTTTGGAACAACCATGGGTGAAAATCAAATGAGGCAGTTAGTGCACGTTGAAAGCCCATGAGGCTCTCTGTAACAGAATCTGCTCCTCCCCAACCATAAGGCTTTAGCTGCTTTATGATCTACACTCTTCTACCTGACCTGCTTCAAGAGCAAAATGACTTAAAGCTGTCTTTCAGAAAAATTGGTTTTAATCAAGAATCTATCAGGAATTGGAATTTGCCAGTTGGTCCTCACATTCCCGGGGCTTTAAGTATACTCACTGGCAAAACGGGATCAAAGGAAACGACATTAAAGACTTTTGTGGTAATAAAACTTTATGATATTATTATACACAGAAGCCATCAAACAATCTAATTACACAAAATGTAGGATGGTAAAAATTGTAAGTATGTAGATAAAGTGAAGATTTCTCTCATAAAAAACAAAAATCTTTTCTTAGTTTAATTTGTCCATAAACCTTATTTTCATTTTTGTAAAGATATACATGTTTTAAACTCAAAATCATCTTTAGTGTGTCTAACTTTGTGAGAAATTATAGTTTATGACACAATGAAGTGGATGGCTATAATACTTTGTAGAATTAAAGGACAGTTGCTGAGACAAAATTAAAAGCATTATTTTTCTAATTTTGTCCTGTACACAGTATAGAAAACTGATACACAGAATCAACTGATAAAAACTATCCAAGCCTTCTGAAGTCTCATGTGAGGTCCAGGAGCAAACATAGTGAGGTCTTTCTCCCTGGCTGCGATCTCACTGTCCCATGTTCGCGTGAACACTGTCACCTAATACCACCTTCATGTGGGAAACCAAGGAGTTGCCTAGCCATGTACTAGTTGCTGAAAGACCAACAATGTGAAATGTCTTCTTCATGTTCCTACCCAAAGCAGAAGTCATGGAATCCTTAAAAAGCCAAGGCACTTCTAAAAACCTGTGTGTGTGTGTGTGTGTGTGTGTGTGTGTGTGTGTGTTTGTGCGCGCGCACGCACACGCGTGGGGGTATCTCCTTTTAGACACCCCATCCATCCCCAGATCTTTCCCTGAAGGGTTTTTCCTTCCTCCATCTTCCCATGTTTACTTGTTCACTTCACAAGTAAAGCTTCTCCGTCCACCACTGATTCCCCCCTTCTCATTTCTATACGAAGCCGAGGAAACAATTCATCATGCTTTGCCAGTAGCAACTAATGTTATCAGCTTCTCAATTACTCACTGTTAGGAAACAGAGGCAGAACAGGGAAAGAAGGAGCAGGGTAGAAAATCACAACCAAGTCGAATTTATTCCAAAGAGAAAAATGTATATACAACAGGTGACCGACTGCCCACGTGGAACCATTGACCATGTCGTTTGGCAGACTGACCTTTTTATAGTTTGGAGTCTTAGGGTATTTCTAGGCATAGGGATATTCCAAGAAAATGGAGGAGTAGCTGGGGTCTGACCAGCTTTTCCTGAACATTTCAATTTTGGTAAGTCTTACTCACTGGAGATAAGAAAATGGCGGATGGGATGAGAACAGGTTAGATGGATCTTTTGAAGTGGAATGTGAGGATGTCTTGTGGGAGATGCTCTATTTACCAAGAGAATGAGGTTCTTGTCAATCACTAAGGCTTATCAATATGCTATCTGCAATAAAAACATGGGCCATTTATAAACTTAGGTTCTTTTATTTTGATGAAAATGCCTAGTGAGTTTCTAACCTGTAGTTTAATTACTTGTCTTGAAATAATTTCTTAAAATTCTACTTTAAATAACCTACCATCACTAGGGGGAAAAATCTTCTCTTTTCAAATATTTTTCATCCAATGCGGGCAATGGTTCCTATTGCATTGGAAGTGGACTTTAGCAGGGCATTCTAATATGGAGGGGTAGTGGGCATGTGGTGTCATTTTCTGGTGGGGGCTGCTCTCACAGCACGACTAGCACATTTGGAGGGGCCATGGATGAGAAATCCAGTCCCCAAGAATATTTTAGTGGCCTACTTCATGCTAGTGCAAAAATATTCATACAACAAGGACACAGTTCACATTAAAGTTGTGAGTTATCAAGTCCAAGACATCTTAAGCACAAAACCGATCCCCCAATCATCCACACCCTCTGGGTCCAGAGCTGTGCTTGGCAGTCCCACGTCAGAAATCCTGTGCAATGTGGCAGTTAAGAATAAAATACTTGCTAAACCCACATATATAACTTGGGAAGTTTAACAATTCAAGTTCTTATCATTTTGAATTAGATAATTAGCTGTCAGGAAGAGCTCCCAGGGACTGAAACATAGGTTAAGCACATTTAATTGAGCAGAAGAGCTAATGGGGACCAAAGGATTTCCTCATTTCACAGCTCTGCTACCCTCTGCCAGAGGAGGGCACAGAATGCTGGCACACTGGGCTTGGGTTTTCCACAGAACAGGCGCCCTCAGTAGGAAATAAGAAGGGCAAACAGGCCAAAGACACACGGCCAAGGAAGACAACCTCATTGACTGCCTAGTCTGCCCCTCACCTGGATAGAAACTGCTTGCTTCTCGCTGGTGGTCCCATGATGGACAAGAGGAATGCCCTGGGCAGAGAACAGCACAGGCACCCAGCAGCCTCAGCGTAGCTCGCCTGAAACTGCCTTCTGTGTAATCCTGATCAGAAAGAAGGGTAAACAGACAGTAGAATTCTCAGTTTTCATGATAGGTTGTTTTCTTGCAATTCTTTGCAAACTTCAAGACAAATTCATCTCAGTATTTCTCTAAAGCAGTATAATTAGTACCTTTTAAAATTAATCTTACTTATTTCAGTGCGCATCAAACCTAAAAGGAATCTGACAGTAGTTGGAAGGTTAGCAAGCAGACACATGGCACAAGGGCCCTTGGCACTTGGGGAGTCATCCAAAGGTAATGGTTTACAGGCAGGAACCAGAGAAGCCAGATACCCAGAAGTGCTGACCAAAAATATGTCCAAATACATACTTTTTATGGACAAAAAACAGGAAAGAATGTGTGTAGGCAAACAGGAAACTAATGCATAATAACCGCTTTGCTATATTTAAATAAACCACAGAGATCCCAAACAAATAATTGTAACCTGAGCCTGGTTCCCAGTGCTGCCTCAAAGGCTGAGTGGGGGGACCCAGGCTTCCACCCTCACCTCTCTGTGAGTTTCCCTAACCTCCTAGGACGCAGAGGAGCAGAGCAAGGAGCTCTGCCCACAGGGTGGTGCCTAGGGAAGCTCCCCTTCCCCCAGCAGTGCCAGGGCAGGCCACCTGGGGAGCCAGGCCTAGAGATGTGGCAGAAGAAGCCTGGGAACAGGAAATTTCAGTAGGATCTGGGTACCCTGATGTTCAAAATGTCCAGACTTCCAAGTTACACCAGGACCATGGAGTTGTCAACTGAACACCGATGATCCCAGGATGCCAACAGCAAGATCACACTCCTGTTAGGGTAATCATGCTGTTACAGTAGCTGCCCTGAACATGCTTCATGAGCCAACATGCCATGTCAGGAAAGAGAAGGAAAGGGATTGAAAAGAAGATATTGGGAAGAGCCACACGGAAGTCTTAAAACAGGAATGCAATAAAGAAAAGCACAGATAAAGGCTCCAAATCAGTGCTTAGTTGCACAATTCCCCTTCATTTTTCTGTTTCTTTTGTATTGTACAGCGATTAAGCTCTTATGGAGAGGACACATTTTCTCTCTCTCTCTCTCTCTCTTACCCTCCCTTCTTTCCTCCCTCCCTCTTCTGTTTTGCTATCCCTGTTGCAAGTTGAGTCAGGGGCAGGCTCTTAGAAGACCAGGAGTCTTCATACACCAACTGGCCGAGCGTTTCATACCAGCACAAAAGGAATGAAGGGGGCCTGGACATGCTGCAGTTAAGGGTTTTTAAACTCACACTGGCATGAAAAACTACCCAATCAACTAAGCTAGTATTGGTGCAGTGTGACAAAGGGGGAACTGTCAGGAATTCTTGTCTTCTCAAGGTTGAACACTCTTTCTCTTCCCAGAGTTGTAAAAGACCTGTGTTTTGGCCTGGGCTGTCAGGGGAACTTCCATAGCTGAGTGCTAATCAGAGGGTAAGGGGAAGGTTGACCACCTGCAACCCAACTGCCAGCCACCCTTAGGGGGAACAATAACACCGTTAATTATATTATGCTATCAATGGGCAAGTGTTTATCCAGAGGAAGTTTGGCAGTGAAGAGCTCAAGCAAGCAAGCAAGCTAGCCAGGTTTACAAAAGCCAGCATGCAAGTAGCCTACTTTTAAAATGGACAGTGCATGATTTTCTAATATTTTTGTTCCGTATATGTGTCCCTAACTGAACACTTATTTTTCTGTGTTCTGAGACTCAAGTAGACTTAGAGAACCTGACAAAATAGAAACCATTTTGAATTTTCAGGCTGCGAACACTCCTTAACCTCAACTCTCTGTTTTTTATCTTTTATTATTATTATTATTATTATTATTAAATTATCTCAGCTGCAAACAGATTGAGCTTACATCTTCACTAGCGGGAAAAAATGAAAGGTTTCTCATTAATAGCGGATTTGCTTGCTAAAAAGTCCATCAATCAGAATTATTGGATAAGAAAACAAATCTCAAGTCACAAAATGTATTTTGCTGTGCATCAGAGTTCAGGGGCCAGCCCATTTCCTTGCTGTGCCCTCGCTTGGTCCTCCGTCTGTGTGACTCTGTCCCCTGGGCATGTGCAGGCACAACTTGCATGAACTCATTTAACTTTAATTGTCTTTGGGAAGACCCTATCTCCAAAGATACAGTTGTCCCCAACCTACGATGGCTCCACTCACAATTTATCTACTTTATAATGATGCCATTAAGCTCTAGACACAAATGACTGCCAACACTGATCAATTTTCTTATAATGTTATTTTTATTGCTAGAGTTTAACACTGCAATGTTGTCCTTACTGTCACAATTATTAAGAAATTGAGAGGAAATTGAAAATTTATTTTAATAAATAAAATATTTTATCTCAAAGATTTTTTAAAATATGGAATGGATACTGACTTTTAGGAAAAAACATTTTTTGTTCATTTAATCCTTCAAATTGTACTTACATTTTAATGGAAATGATCATTATGTATCATCTATAAAGTGTTACTATATAAGCTGTAATATTCATTGATAATTGGTTTTTAGAAATATACAGTTTTAGAAGCATCGTTTATAGTTTGACACTCAGATCATGGGCGTATAACTGGCACACATTTATTCTCTACATATTTACTGTTTCCAGGCTTTAAAAAATACATGAGAAGTCAACTAATATACACATACATCTATTTCTTTTTTTTTTTTTTTTTTTTTAATTTTATTTTAAATTCATTAATTACATTGTATTATGTGACACAGTTTCATAGGTACTGGGATTCTCCCCACCCCTCCCCAAACCCTCCCACCATGGTGGATTCCTCCACCTTGTTGCATAACCACAGTTCAAGTTCAGTTGAGATTCCCCCATTGCAAGCATATACCAAACATAGAGTCCAGCATCTTATTGTCCAGATAAGTTCAACGGCTTCTTAGGTATACCCTCTCTGGTCTGAAGACAGAGCCAGCAGACTATCATCCCGATCAATTAAAAGCTCCAACATACCATCAGCAAAAATTTACATCACCATGGAATTAATTGACATAGTAACGAGTAACCAATATGGTAAAAGTAAATGCGATTTCTTATCCACCTTCTGTGACCACCTCATTGACATTTCAATTTAGGTTTATACACAACATATAACATTCATAACATAACTTGTTATACATAACATCGTGTCATCTTAAATTAAGGCAAACATGTGGCATTTAACCTTTTGGGATTGGCTCATTTCCCTTAGCATTATGGTTTCCAGTTTGGCCCATTTGGCCACAAAGAACTGCATTTTGTTTTGTTTAATAGCTGAGTAGTATTCCATGGAGTAGATGAACCATAGCTTTCTTATCCAATCCTCTGTTGATGGGCATTTTGGTTGCTTCCATGTCTTTGCAATTACTGATTGTGCTGCTATGAGCATAGGAGTGCATGTTGGTTTCTCATAAAACAAGTGTTCTGGATATATTCCTAGGAGTGCTATTGCTGGATCATACGGTATGTTGATTTTGAGTTGTTTGAATGTTCTCCATACTGATTTCCATAGAGGCTGTACCAGCCTGCAGCCCCACCAGCAGTGGAGTAGGGTTCCCTTTTCCCCGCAACCTCGCCAACAAGTGTTGTTGGTGCTTTTATTCATGTGGGCCAGTCTTACTGGCGTTAGGTGGTACCTCATTGATGTTTTAATTTGGATTTCCCTTATTGCCAGGGAACTTGAGCATTTTTTCATATGTTTATTTGCCATTTGGGTTTGTTCCTTTGTGAAGTGTTTGCCCATTTCCCGTGCCCATTTCTTGAGTGGCTTGTTTGTTTTGACATTTTGGTTGTTTTGTAGCTCTTTGTATATTCTGGAGATCAGCCCTCTATCACCTAAGTCGTGTGCAAAGATCTTCTCCCATTCTGTGGGTTGCCTTTTTACTTTGTTGATTGTTTCTCTAGCTGTACAGAAGCTTCTTAGTTTGATGAGGTCCCAATTGTTTATTTTGGTCTTGATTTCTACTGCATTTGGAGTCTTTTTTAGGAAGTGAGGGCCTACCCCTAAGTGTTCCAGTGTGTTTCCAACATTTTCTTCCAAAAGTTTGAAGGTTTCTGGATGTAGGTTTAAATCTTTTATCCATTTGGATTTGATCTTAGTATATGGTGAGAGATGTGGGTCTATCTTTTTGTTTCTGCAGGCTATCAACCAGTTGTCCCAACAGCATTTATTGAACAGACCTTCCCATTTGCCTGGGTTGTCATTTGTCTTTTTGTCAAAGATTATTTGGCTGTATTTCTGTGGGTTCCCATCTGGTGTTTCTATTCTGCTCCATTGATCTTCTTCTCTATTTTTGTGCCAGTACCAGGCTGTTTTGATAACCACTGCCCTATAGTATGTCCAGAGGTCCGGAACTGTGATTCCCCCTGCTAACTTCCTGTTCTTGAGAATGGTTCTAGCTATTCGTGGTTTTTTGTGTTTCCAGATGAACCTTTGAATCATTGTTTCCAGGTCTGTGAAGAATGTTTTGGGCAATTTGATTGGGATTGCGTTGAATGTATATATTGCTTTTGGCAGTATAGACATTTTAATGATATTGATTTTACCTATCCAGGAGCATGGGATGTTACTCCATCTTTCTAGATCTTGTTCAATTTCTTTTTTAAGTAGTTTGTAGTTTTCCTCGAATAGGTCTCCTACATTTTTGGTTAGGTTAATTCCCAGATACTTCATGCTTTCCTTTGTTACTTTGAATGGTATCTTGCTGGTTAGATCTTTTTCCAACTTGGGGCTGTTAGCATACACTATGGCTGTTGATTTTTGTTCATTAATTTTGTACCCTGCCACTCTACCGAACTCTCGTATAAGTTCTAGTAGTCTCTGTGTTGAGCCTTTTGGCTCTTCCATATAAAGAATCATGTCATCTGCATATAGTGAAAGCTTGACTTCTTCATTTCCCATTTGGATTCCTTTGATTTCTTTTTCTTGTCTTATGGCCTCAGCGAGTACCTCTAGAACTATGTTGAATAGCAGCGGAGAAAGTGGACATCCCTGTCTTGTTCCAGATCTCAGTGGGAAGGGTTCCAGTTTTTCTCCATTCAGTATGATGCTGGCATTGGGTTTTTCATATATTGCTTTGATTATGTTGTGGATTTTTCCATCTATGCCTACCTTGGTTAGGGTCTTTATCAGGAAGTTGTGCTGAATTTTGTCGAAAGCTTTTTCTGCATCTATTGATACTATCATGTGATTCTTGTTTTTCAGTTTTTGGATGTGGTGTATCACATTTATGGATTTGCGAATGTTGAACCATCCCTGCATTCCAGGGATGAATCCTACTTGATCTGGATGAATGATCTGTCTGATGTGTTTTTGAATTCTGTTGGCTAGGATTTTGTTGAGAATCTTAGCATCAATGTTCATCAAAGAGATAGGTCTGTAGTTTTCTTTCTCTGTAGGATCTCTGCCCGGTTTTGGGATTAAGGTAATGTTGGCTTCATAGAATGAGTTTGGAAGGGTTGCTTCCTTTTCTATTGTTTTGAAGAGTTTGTAGAGGATTGGAGTTAGTTCTGTTCGGAATGTTTTGTAGAATTCTGTAGTGAAGCCGTCTGGGCCTGGGCTTTTCTTTGTTGGGAGGTCTTTAATCACTGATTCAATCTCTGCTTCAGTTATGGGTTTGTTCAGGTTGATTGTTGCCTCTGGGCTAAGTTTTGGCAGGTTGTGTGAGTCTAAGAACTTTTCCATTTCTTGGTGGTCTTCTGATTTGTTGGAGTACAGTGCTTTGTAGTAATTTCTGATTATGTTCTTAATGGTTGTAATGTCTGTTGTTATGTTGCCTTTTTCATCTTTGATGCTGTTAATTCTTGCTTTCTCTTGTTTTTTCTTTGTCAGACGGGCCAGCGGGGTGTCTATTTTGTTTATCTTTTCAAAAAACCAGCTTTTTGATTCGTTGATTTTGTGTATGGTTTTTTTTTATTTCTATCTGGTTGATTTCCTCCCTTGTTTTGATGATTTCTTGTTTTCTGTTGTGTGTGGGGCTTATCTGCTGCTGCTTTTCCAATTCCTGGAGGTGTGTGGTTAGTTCCTGTATTTGGCGACTCTCTTGGGCCTTGACATGAGCTCCAATTGCGATGAGTTTACCCCGTAGCACTGCTTTGGCAGTGTCCCACAAGTTTTGGAATGTTGTGTCAGAGTTTTCATTGGTTTCCATAAATTTTTTGATCTCATCTTTAATTTCTTCCCTGACCCATTGTTCGTTTAATAGCATATTGTTCAGCCTCCAAGAGTTTCTATATTTCCTGGGACATTTTGAATTGCTGATTTCCAGTTTCATTCCGTGGTGGTCTGAGAGGGTACATGGTATGATTCCTATCTTTTTGAAGTTATTTAGATTTGCTTTGTGTCCTATCATGTGGTCGATCCTGGAGAAGGTGCCATGCACTGCTGAAAAAAATGTATAATCTGTGGTCTTAGGATAAAAAATTCTATAAATGTCTACCAAGTCTAGTTGTTCTAATGTTTGTACGAGCTCTGTTGTTTCTTTGTTGAGTTTTTGTTTTGTTGATCTGTCTATAGTTGTTAGTGGGGTGTTAAGGTCACCCACTATTATTGTGTGTGTATCTATGTCTCCCCTTAAGTCTGTAAGTAGTTGCTTCACGAAGCTAGGCGCATTGGAATTAGGTGCATATATGTTCATGATTGTAATTACTTCTTGATGGATCAGTCCCTTCACCAATATATAATGTCCTTCTCTGTCCTTTTTGATGTCTGTCAGCTTGAAGTCTAGGTCATCTGAGATTAGAACAGCTACGCCAGCCTTTTTTTCTCGTCCATTGGCATGAAATGTCTTTTTCCATCCTTTCACTTTAAATTTCTTACAGGATTTTCTGGTTAGATGTGTCTCTTGTAGACAACATATAGTTGGGTGCTGTTTGATGATCCATTCCGTTAATCTATGCCTTTTGATTGGTGAGTTTAAGCCATTTGTGTTTAGAGATAATATTGAAAGGAATTGGTTTTGGGCTGCCATGAGTGTAAGTATGCAAGTGTGTATTTGCGACTATTAGAGTTCTTGATTGGTTGACTTTTCTTGTATGGATTTTAGTGGGGAGGTCTTCCCATTTGCCATCTTTGATTTTGGTTTGTATTTTTTCTTTCTGGGTTTAGCACCTTCCTGAGGAGATTTTCCAGAGCTGGTTTCGTGTTGATGTATTCTTCGAGTTTCTCTTTACTGTTGAAGTATTTGATTTCATTCTCAAATATAAATGAGAGCTTTGCTGGGTACATTATTCTTGGTTGGCAGTTGTTTTGTTTCAGGATTTGATAGGTTTTACCCCATTCTCTCCTTGCTTGGAGCGTTTCTTCTGATAGGTCGGCTGTGATCCTGATTTCCCTTCCCCTGAAAGTAATCTTATCCTTTTTTCTTACTTGTCTTAGAATGGTTTCCTTGTATTCACTTGAAGGTAGCTTGAGGACTACATGTCTGGGAGACGATTTGTTTGGGTCGTATCTCCTGGGGGTTCTTTGCCCTTCCTGGATTTGTGCTGGATTTATATTTCCAATATTCTGGAAGTTCTCCTGTATTATCTCATTGAGCACCCGTTGCAAGCCTGTCTCCTTTTCCACTCCTTCGGGAAGGCCTATTATTCTAATATTTGATTTTTTGAGGTTGTCTTTCATTTCCTGTATGGACCTATTGGCTTTCTCTAGATTTGTCTCCAACTGTTTGATGAGCTGCTGCCTTTCATTCTGATTGTCTTCCAATTCTGATATTCTGTCCTCTGCTGTGTTCATTCTGTTGGTTAGGCTTTCAATTTTGTGCTCTATATCGAGGATTCCCTTTTTGATTTGATTTATTTCTGCAGTGATATGGTTTTCGAATGCCTTAGACTCTTCCCAGCGCTTTTCACTCTCTCTGACGAATTTCATCATTAGCTTCTTAAAGTCCTTATCTGATAGTTCCTCTATGTCTTCATCTTGCATCTCAGATATTGAGATTAGTTTTTGGTTGTATTGGGAGGGAGTGCTTGATCTTTCCTCTGGGTCATTGCTTTTTCTGATACTTCTCCTCATTGTGTTTTTGCTTCTTGTTGTTTTGAGATTTTAGCGGTGATTCAGCTGAGCTGGCTCTGGTTTGGGGTCTCCGGCTGAGCCCAGCAGGGCTTACTGCCTGAGTCACCAGCTGCTTTCAGGGTCTGTAGATCACAGCCCTGAGCTGGGTCAGGAGGCTTTGTGGGCCAGCCCTAGTGCCAGGCCCCTTCCCCTGTGGCTCCCTCTCAAAGGCAGTGCCCTACAGATTCACTCTGCTGAGCCGCACCTGGGCTTTGGGTCACAAGGCTAATACAGCGGGGGTCTCTGCCTCAGTGCTGAGCCGAGACTCTCCTTCAGGGCTTGAGGTTAGCACAGCAGGGGCTCCTGCTGCTTGGAGTCTAAAATCCCCAACCCCGGCCTGTGCTGGGCTGGAAATCTCCGCGGCCCCAGTGCCAAACTCGGAAGCGCTGCTCCGCTGAGGGCTGCAACACCGCAGGCAGGTCTTTCGGAGCGGGCTCCTGCTGGGAAAACCTGTCCGGCCAGTTCAGCTGAGCCCGCTCTGGTCTGGCCTCTCTAGCTGAGCCCAGCTGGGGACTCTGCCCTGAAGAAGCCACTTCCTCAGCTGCACTCTCTCAAGGGTAGAAGCGGATCTCTGAGAGGCACAGAGCCCTTGAGGTGAGATGTGCCCCCACTAGTCTGCTCCTCTGCCCAGGACGTGAGGCCCTGTCGAGCGTTGCCCAGCCTCTGGGGCTCAGGGCGAGTCCAGCAACAGGATCCACTGACTCTCCCACAGCCAGTCCACAGCTCAGAGCCGATACGGGGATCTCTGAGCCCCAGTCCCACAGCGCCGCTCCTGTTCCCTCTGCACTCTCCCTCAGCCGCTGAGCAGCGGGTAGGCAAGCCTCTGGGAAATCTCCCCTGCTTTTCCTCCACTTCTGCAGGGATGATGCACCCAATGATCAGTCCAGTAGCCTCCTCTGGGGGCTCCTGCCTTCCAGGGGACTGGTGCCCCTGTCGGTGTGGGCGCCTATCCTTCCAGCCGCCTCTGTTTTCCCTGGGGCGGTTGAGCCTCCGCCGCCTTCCCCCTGCCTGGGATCGTGACTCACCAGGTTTCTCGCGGCGTGCTGTATTTTCTTTCCTACTTTTTGCGGCTGTTCCTTCACGCTGTGTAGATCTTCTTGCTTTAGTGAACTCCAGTGACCTTCTCGTTCTTCTCCCTACAGTTTCGCACCTCCTGGCCTGTTTCTCTGCTGGATCGGCTCCCCTCCTTCCCTACTCCACCCTACACCAGCTCTCTGCAGTCGGCCATCTTTTTCTCCAAGTCCATACATCTATTTCTTAACAATTAGAAACACACTGCATTTCTCTCAGCCTTCCTAAGAAAACACGTCTTTAGTTCATAAGGTGTAGTTCAGATATAAGTGAAAATTAACATGATTAATTGCTGTATCAGTGATGAACAAAAGTCAACAATGCCTGCACTCAGCATCCATCATGTTTTCTATTAGGGAAGGCCTTTCCGTCTCTCCAAGATTTATATTCTGCTTCTATGCAGTCATAATCATCAAAGAGAGTGTAATGAGACATCATCAATTTAATTTAAATTTTCAAAAGTGCCAAGTTGATTGATCTTTGAAGATGCCACAGGGATCTTGAAAGTAAACATCCTTCGCAGCATTATGCGTTGAAAGTCTGTGCTGCACTCTATCCCATGAGAGTATTGTGAACATTGAATGCCATGTAAAATAACCGGCCAATGCACTAAATTATAATATATGCCTCAAGATCTGAAACGTGGCTAACATGATTTCTGCAGAAGAATGTGGGAGTTAACATAATAATTTCCAAAAGAGTCTCTAAACTGTTGGATAATATGATTAAGAAACATAATGTGTTTTAAATAAACCAACAAAATCTTGTGTTGCAAAGTTATTAATTGTGTAAGACACAAGTTTGAGAAGGTGACTAGTATATTTGTAGTGTATTAGCTAGATTCAACTAGGAGAAATCAGTCCAATTTCTTAATAGTCAAGAAAACAAAACAAGCTTGCTTCTCTGCCTCTAGATGGAAATCCTCCCGCTGGGCGGCAGCTGATTCATAGTAGCAGTTTAGGTCTGTGATTAGAATGTTTTATAGAATTCATGTACGCACGCATATGTGTAAATTTTTACTGAAAATACTATTTTAGAAGCATCTTTTATATTTCAACACACAGAACATGTGGATATATGCTGATATAGCTGTGATCTCTACATGCAAACCTTTTAGGACATTCTCTGAAAATAGCAAGTAGTAACATTTATATAATGTAAATTTAAAGTCTCACTGTGTATCAGGTTCTAGGCGTAATCAAATGTCGTATAAGTTTTCTAATTTTCTGGAAATATTTAACAACAAATACAACTTGTGTGATAAAACTTTTTCTATATTTTCTAAAGATTTGTTTATTGTTATTGGAAAGACAGATCAGATTTACTGAGAGAAGGAGTGGCAAAGTGACAGATCTTCCATGCGCTGATTCACTCCCCAACTGACCACAAGAGTTGGAGCTGAGCCAATCCAAAGCCAGGAGCCAGGAACCTCTTCCGAGTCTCCCCCAAGGGTGTAGGATCCCAAGGCGTTGAGTCATCCTTCACTGCTTTCCCAGGCCACAAGTAAGGAGCTGGATGGGAAGTGCAATATGAACTGGCTCCCATATAGGATGTTGGCACTTACAAGGTGAGGATTTAGCCATTTAGCCATCAAGCCAAACCCAAAAGTTTTCTTAAAATCAAGGCAAACTTCAGAATAAGTAGAAGTACAAAATAATCCCAAGGAATCAGTGCAATAGCAGAAGTGACTAATCCTTCTTCTGAAAGTACAACCCACCATATGTGCACTGGCTCATGCTGCCCTGCTTCCCAGCCAGCTCCCTGCCTGTGGCCTGGGAAAGCAGTGGAGGACGGCCCAAGTCCTTGGGATCCGGCACCCGTGTGGGAGACCCAGAGGAGGCTCCTGGCTCCTGGCTTTGTCTTAGCTCCTGCCATCGTGGCGATTTGGAGAGTGAGCCAGCAGATGGAAGATCTGTCTCTCTTCTCCACTCTGTACATCTACCTTTACAATAAAAAATTTTTAAAAAATCCTTAAAATATTTCAATTATTTTTATGAACTCATCCAATAGAATGACTCATTAACTGTGTCTAGAATAACTCCAAATCAAAATGACTCTCAGAAGTGCAGCGCTGTGAGGCGATAGGAATAAGTAATGAAATGGAAGTATTAGAATCTCAGTGCATTGGAGCTCGAGAGAGAAAGTGGGAGAAATAAAATACGTTCTCTTCTTTAAAGTTTAATTTTCATATCATACAAAAAAGACACAGGAAGGTACATTGTGGTCCTATTCAATAATAAGTTTTAAAATGTCATTGAAATTAATACATCCTTTCCGGTGCTGTAGCTTAGTGGCTAAAGTCCTTCCCTTGCACATACCAGGATCCCGTATGGGAGGCCAGTTCTAATCCTGGCCACCCTGCTTCCCATCCAGCTCCCTGCTTGTGGCCTGGGAAAGTAGTTGAGGACGGCCCAAAGCCTTGGGATCCGGCACCCTTGTGGGAGACCCGGAAGAAGCTCCTGGCTCCTGGTTTCAGCTCGGTACAGCTCCAGTCGTTGCAGTTAGTTGGGGAGTGAATGAATAGATGGAAGATCTTCCCTCTGTTTCTCCGCCTCTCTGTTTATCTGACTTTGTAGTAAAAATAGATAAATCTTTAAAAAAGAAAGAAATAAACCCGTTTTCTACCTTAATGTGTTAATGTGGTGAAGAAAAGCCAAAATTTCTTTAGTATTCACTCATAATGCATTCCCAGGACATACTTTATTTAAAATGGCAATGTAATATGTATAAACACATGTGTGTGTGTCTGTGTGTTTTTGGCTTCAATTTTAAGAAGGCATTTTCTTTAGCCACCCTGGGACCAAGGTCTGAGCCCAAGAAGCTCTGAGACTCAAACACAGCAGAGCAACACGCTCATCCTCTTCACCTTCGGGAGCTTTTCGATAATGATGCTAATGATCCTATAAAACGCCTCTCACTTTCTTTCCTAATTATCAACTGTACAGCGCAAACAGTATCAGTTCCTTGAAAATCATGAAATCTGAATTAGTTTAAAAGATTTAAATAAACACAAGGAAAATACTATACTACCTTAAAATTGACCTGCTGCTTTTAATTTTTATAATTTATAGTTTATTGGACTTGATTTGTTAAATGGCTTAAATTTGTTAAATGGTTTCATATTTCTTAAATTTTAATCTAATGAAATTTAATCTTTAATTTAATTTACCCAAAAGCATTTTAAAAGATATTGTTTTAAAACTTTTTGTTTCCTTTGCTACAAGTTCCAGAGAACTATTTTTTGTTGTTGTTCATGGATACATCCCAGTGCCTGGTAGTATCTGATATGGACAGTAAAACTACTTGGTTGCAGTCTGTGCTTGTTGAGTGGATACATAAGACATGTTAAAGTTCAGAAATTAAGTGTATGGGCCCGTGGTAGAAAGGGTGTGAGTTTGAGCAAGTTTGCACGGTTGTCACTAGTGTGATGTTAGGCAAGCTGTTTAATCTCCTTAAAACCATAGATATCTATCTGTAAAGGAGGATTAAATGTAATCACCTCACAGGGCTTTGTGCATTTTGAGGATTAAATTTAATAATATAAACATGGGTCTGAGCACAATGCCTACTTAGCAAACTTAAAAGTAAGTGATTCTTGTTATGATTAGCCGGTTAATGAATGTATCTGATGAACAGCATATGGTTCTCACTCAACACAATCCCTGAGGAACTGCAGAACAATTACATAATGGAGCGAAAGAACAGCTATCAATGGAATGGGCACTGTGCTTGGATTTATTTCATTAGTTACTTTGCAAATAATGCTTGGAAAGTTTTAATTATTTTTTCCATTTAAGATGCTGGTGAATTTTTAAACATGATTGCAGCTTGTTGATGTTGTACTAAACCTGAAGCAGCCTGCCTTTATCTGCGTGTTTTAGTGGGAGACTGTTGCTCACTTCCAGCTAAGTGTGCCCCTGAGTCATCAGGAGAAGGGAGCCTTCTGTTTGACTCTGGGGAGGCAGGCTTTGCGGGGCAACCTGATGCTAACCATCCGTTCTTCAGCTTGTTGCCCTGCTCCTGTCTCACACACGCCAACTACTCAGCCTTATACAGTGGAGCACTTGTCTGTTCGTGATGAAATGGCCTCAGATTTATGGATTGCCATTGAAACTAACTGCGTCTATAAAATTACAATTTTTGTGATTCGCTTTTTCTTTAGATGGTAACGCCAGACAGAAAGCCTTGGATAATCCATGTCTTGGTAAGAGTTTGTATCTTAGATTCTACATTATCTAAAGCTTGCTCAAACCCTTCAGTTTTTTTTTTGTTTTTTTTAACAAACTGCTTTCTATATTTGAAAGGAATAATTACGTAGAGGCATAAGGAAAGGCACAGAGAGGGAGAAAGAATGAGTGAGTGATTTAGAGGTAGAGAGAGCGAGAGCACAAGATCTTCATCTGCTGAGGCTTCCAAGTTGCCTCAATGGCAAGGGCAGGCCCAGGCCAAATCCTGGAGCTTCATTTGGGACCTGGACCATCTTCTACTGCTTTTCCAGGTACATTAGCAGAGAGCTGGAACAGAAGCAAAGCCACTGAGACTTGAGCCAGTGCCCAAGTGAGTCGTGTCTGTCACAGGCAGCAGCTTGACCCAGTCAGCTGTAACATTGGCCCTGAAGATATTTCTTAAGTCCAAAAAATTGAAATACCATTTGTGTACTAACACTGTTAGTATGGCTTATTTAAGACTACTAAAACATACTACATAGACTGACTTCTTAAACAACTGATATTTCGTCCTTTTCACTTGCTGATCTTCACATCTCTGTATTCTCCCTTCTCAGACATCAGGGCAAGCAGGTAAGTTGTCTCTCATCTTTTGATAAGATCACTATCCCCACAGTCCGGTTACCTCCCCACGTCCTCACCTCATAACATCATTTATATTGTGTGAAGATGTTAACAAGGGAATCTGGAGCAGACACACACACTCTGAAAAGCACACACAGTTCTGAAGATTTACATTTTAGTCTCCAGAAGCTCATGTGTCTGGAGTTAGTGTCAGCAATGTCAAGTGAATTAAGTATCTTAGCAAGATAATCTTCCAAGATAACCTGAGTGCAGGTTGCAGCATGCCGAGTGCTCACAATAGAAGCCTGTAGTCTTTAACAGAAGGTAATTGATTTGTGTAGAATGCAAGCTGATTAGACAATTAGCAACTGACCACAGTGTGTTCCTAAGGTGAACAGCTACCTTCCTGCTGGCCCACCTTGCTGGGCTTGGGGAACCCGTTGACTTTTTTGTGTTTAAGTTAAGGGTTAAACACTGCAGTCATCTTAGAAATGAGAACAGAGAAAAATCTGCACTTTCTGTACAGTTTATTCTCTCTAATAATGATTTTGTAAATACAATTGTGCTGTGTAGAGAAACAAACAAAAATAAACCAATGGTGCTTTTGGAGCCTGTGGGCATGTGCATGTTTTACAGATTGGTACTATGTGCAGGAGGGCGTATCCACGTCCTATTCTTGAAAACAATTATTTTAGAAAGCCAAATTTCCCATCTTTAGAGCTGGTGCTTAGCAGGAGCAATGTTTTAGAATGGATGTGCTAACCTCTATACATGCGGGGGAGCCACTTTGATACAGTTTCAGTTCAAATATGTATTTCTGATTTTGTTCGGAGAGGCTGGTTGAGGGTTAGCATGGGTTAGGTGTTTTACGACATAGAAATGGTGATTATTTTGAAAGAGTCTTAATATTCTGGATTGTGCAACAGGCTTAAAAGAATATTACCTCTGTCTCACACAGTGACGCTGGAAACGTGCCTTTTTAACCAAACATTCTGCCCTGATATAGCCTTGTATTTTTTTTTAAGATTTACTTTTATTTTTATTGCAAAGTCAGATATACAGAGAGCAAGATTTTCTGTCATATGATTCACTCCCTAAGCTACTGCAATGGTCAGACCTGCACCAATCTGAAGCCAGGAGCCAGCAGCCTCTTCTGGGCTTCTCACATAGGTGCAGGATTCAAGGTTTTGGGTTGTCCTTGGTCGCTTTCTCAGGCCTCAAGCAGGCAGCTGGATGGCAGTGGCACCCCCAGGAGTAGAACCAGCGCCCATATATGATCCAGGCACATGCAAGGCTAGGACTTCAGCCGTTAGGCTATTACACCGGGCCCTATCCTTGTATTTTTAATCAAGGATTCCACACAGGATTTGAGTTAGATAATAAACTCTAAAATTGCAAAAATCTCCCTGCTTTCTTTGTGATTCTGGGCAACTTCTTGTCACATATCTGAACCACAAAAGTGGCCCCCTTTTTTTCAATTTCCTATGATTTTTCCTTTGCAATTCTTGTTGTAGAGTCACAGATTTGATGAAGGAGAACTGTCAAAAATATCAGTTGACTTGAAATAAATTATTGAGTGGCATGTTCAAGAGATTACACATTATGCTAGCTAAAAACCGTAATCTATCGTCACTAATTACATTCAGTGGCTCATAGCCAAACTTGCATTCAGCTTGGGTTTTCCAGTTACAAACATGGTTCATTTTGTTCCTTCTCCAATCCACGTGGGAGAACTGGAGGAAGCTCCTGGTTTCAGGCTCCTGGTTCTGGCACGGTCTAGTCCCAATAGCTGTGGATGTTTGGGGACAGAACCAGGCAATAGAAGACAGCCATCTCTGCCTCGCCCTCTTTCTCTGTTTAACTAATTCTGAAATTAATAACTACACTGTATAAACAATAAAATAAAAGCTGATTGCAACTAATTTGTGTCATTGCTTAGTCACCAGAGCAAGACTTGATCTTGATCTTGATCTTGATAATACGGCTCAGAATCTCAAATCCAAAAATGCAACCTCCCTGCAAAATTCTGCTGATAGAAACATGTGCACTTGTATAGTCTGAAATAATATTGTCATTATATACCAGCATTCATAAAATTCTTTGATAGCTTGATTTTCACTGCACTACTGAAAATCTCTGAGGGTGAACCAACTTTCAAATTTGATTAATGTTTTTGCATGATCAGGCGGCCCTTTGCCCCTCTTCATTATCATTGTATCTGCACTCTCACAGCAAACGGTACTGGATAAAGCCACTGTCTGCTCTTTTATGCTACATTGACAAGCAGTGCATCATCCGGTAATTGAATATATTGATGTCAACTAATATAGCAGGCAAGCTTGGCGCAATAATTATAAAACAAACAGTCCAACTAATCTGTTAGCAATTTATTGAGCTGGATAGTACGTGCATTACACTTCACCCTATAGATCTAATTTGTATTTAGATAACAGATTATAAATAGAATTCATAAGCTTCACAACATTTTTAAGACCATGCAAGAAGCAGAACTAAACTTTCTACGATCAGACTCAAAGCAACCTGGGAACTGAGAACTCTACTTTTCATGTCTAGTAGGTAAGTCACAAAATGAAAACGATATTTTCAAGAAACAGTTGTTTTATATCGCCGTGTAATCATACCTTAAAACTTCTTCCCCTCCTTCTTTTTGGTACTTTTTTCTTACTTTTTCCATTTTGAATAAAAGAATTGGCAAAAGTTTGGGTAAGATCTTAGCAATGGAGTCACAATAATATCATAAAATTCATAAATATTACAACATTAATGGTTTCAGATCATCATAGTCCAAAATGAATTTAAGATACAATACAAAATAACTTCTGAGAAATCTACTAAAGAGTAGGATTATTGAACTCACCCATGTATAAACAAGTAGGTATAAGAAAATTTAGGGCACCAACTTATGACAGCAGAAAATGAGCATCCCTTCTGGGCCTGAAGGGCTCACCATGGAATGTAGCATCACTTGTTCAAAACCTTCTACTCGGAACCCTTCCCACTGAGATCTGGAACAAGACAGGGATGTCCACGTTCTCCACTGCTATTCAACATAGTCCTAGAGGTACTTGCTGAGGCCATAAGACAAGAAAAAGAAATCAGAGGAATCCAAATGGGAAATGAAGAAGTCAAGCTTTCACTATACGCAGATGACATGATTCTTTATATAGAAGAGCCAAGAGACTCAACACAGAGACTCCTACAACTTACACGAGAGTTTGGTAGAGTGGCAGGGTACAAAATTAATGAACAAAAATCAACAGCCATAGTGTATGCAAACAGCCCCAAGATGGAAAAAGATTTAACCAGCAAGATACCATTCAAAATAACAGAGAAAAGTATGAAGTATCTGGGAATAAATCTAACCAAAAATGTAGGAGACCTATTTGAGGAAAACTACAAACCACTTAAAAAAGAAATTGAACAAGACCTCGAAGGATGGAATAACATCCCATGCTCCTGGATAGGTAAAATCAATATCATTAAAATGTCTATATTGCCAAAGGCAATATATACATTCAATGCAATTCCAATCAAATTGCCAAAAACATTCTTCACGGAACTGGAAACAATGATCCAAAGGTTCATTTGGAAACACAAAAAACCAAGAATAGCCAGAACCATCCTGAAGAACAGAAAATTAGCAGTGGGAATCACAGTTCCAGACCTCTGGACATACTTATAGGGCAGTGGTTATCAAAACAGCCTGGTGGCTGGTATTTTCTAATTACTGTATAATATTTTGGGAATGCAAATTTTATTTGAATGTCAACTACAGTTAAGCATGTGCTGTTTGTTTTTCTTACTGAGGTTTTGTAATTTGATGGAATGTTTTTATCACAATTTAATAAATGTTTGCTTTATTTAAAAAAAAAACAGCCTGGTACTGGCACAAAGATAGAGAGGAAGATCAATGGAGCAGAATAGAAACACCAGACGGGAACCCAAATAGATACAGCCAAATAATCTTTGACAAAAGTACGAATGATAATCCTGGCAAATGGGAAGGTCTGTTCAATAAATGCTGTTGGGACAACTGGTTGATAGCCTGTAGAAACAAAAAGATAGACCACATCTCTCACCATACACCAAGATCAAATCTAAATGGATAAAAGATCTAAACCTTCATCCAGAAACCTTCAATCCTTTGGAAGAAAATGTTGGAAATACTCTGCAAGATCTAGGGGTAGGTCCCTACTTCCTAAAAAGAACTCCAAAAGCAGTAGAAATCAAGACCAGAATAAACAAATGGGACCTCATCAAACTAAGAAGCTTCTGCACAGCAAAAGAAACAATCAACAAAGTAAAAAAGCAGCCCACAGAATGGGAGAAGATCTTCGCGCACTACATAGGTGATAGAGGGCTAATCTCCAGAATATACAAAGAACTACGAAACAGCTAAAACACCAAAACAAACAAGCCACTCAAGAAATGGGCATGGGAAATGGGCAGACACTTCACAAAGGAACAAACCCAAATGGCAAATAAACATATGAAAAAATGCTCAAGTTCCCTGGCAATAAGGGAAATCCAAATTAAAACATCAATGAGGTACCACCTGACGCCAGTAAGACTGGCCCACATGAATAAAAGCACCAACAACACTTGTTGGCGAGGTTGTGGGGGAAAGAGAACCCTACTCCACTGCTGGTGGGGCTGCAGGCTGGTACAGCCTCTATGGAAATCAGTATGGAGAACATTCAAACAACTCAAAATCAACATACCGTATGATCCAGCAATAGCACTCCTAGGAATATATCCAGAACAATTGTTTTATGAGAAACCAACATGCACTCCTATGTTCATAGCAGCACAATCAGTAATTGCAAAAACATGGAAGCAGCCAAAATGCCCATCAGCAGAGGATTGGATAAGAAAGCTATGGTTCATCTACTCCATGGAATACTACTCAGCTATTAAAAAAAAACAAAATGCAGTTCTTTGTGGCCAAATGGGCCAAACTGGAAACCATAATGCTAAGGGAAATGAGCCAATCCCAAAAGGTTAAATACCACATGTTTGCCTTAATTTAAGATGATATGATGTTATGTATAACATGTTATGTTATGTATGTTATATGTTGTGTATAAACTAAAATTGAAATGTCAATGAGGTGGTCACAGAAAGTGGTTAAGAACTCGCATTTACTTTTAACATATTGTCTACTCATTACTATGTCAATTAATTCCATAATGATGTAAATTTTTGCTGATGGTATGTTGGATCTTTTAATTGATCGGGATGATACTCTGCTGGCTCTGTCTTCAGACCAGAGAGGGTATACCTAAGAAGCCATTGAACTTGACTGGACAATAAGATGCTGGACTCTATGTTTGGTATATGCTTGCAATGGGGGAATCTCAATTGAACTTGAGCTGTGGTTATGCAACAAGGTGGAGGAATCCACCATGGTGGGAGGGTTTGGGGAGGGGTGGGGAGAACCCAAGTACTTATGAAACTGTGTTACATAATACAATGTAATTAATGAAGTTAAATAATGAAGAAATTAAAAAAAAAACAAAAACCTTCTACTCAACTTGGGAGCGATGATGCGACTCATTGAAGGTCAATTTTCAGTAAAAGCGCTGATGTCAAAAACTGAAATGACAGCTTTTGACATGAAATGCATTTAAGGAACAAAGACTTTTGAACGTCTTTTGAATAAAGTACTCAACTATCTCTGAACTAAGTGCGCAGATCTACTGGCACCTGGTAATCTGACAAAACGGTAAGATTATGTCAGCATTTATTTTTCAATTGAGTTCAATTTTCCAAAAGACAGCTTGCTACATGTGACACTTTGTCGAAAATCTATGCATTGCCCCTCAGGAATGCCAAAAAGGAAAAACCCAGAGCTCCTGGGTTTGCTTTTGAGATTGACGGCATCTGACCCTGGGGTTCGGTTGACCACTGATGGGGCTGGAGACTGGAGAGACACTGACACTCAGCACCTGAGGGATCTCAGCTCTTGGTACTGGGCTGGTATTCTCTCTCTCTCTCTCTCTCTCTCTCGCTCTCGCTCTCGCTCTCTCTTCCCACACACACTTCTTTCTGTCACTCCGCCTTTCACTTAAATAATCTCTATTTTTAAAAGTGACCAAAGGCTAAGAAACCATTTGTTTCACAGAGACAGTCACTTCGCTGTGGCATAGAGGCAAGTTCACAAGTGTCTTAACTGCTAGGGTAAATATCCGATGCTAAGACCCTTGCAAAGATGAGCAGGGATGTGGCGTTCTGTCTCTGCAGTGCCGTTCTCTGCGAGGCACCTCTGAGCACTCCGCACTCAAGAGAAGGCGTGCTGGAATAGGCAGCTACCACTTCTCATCTGCTCGTGCTGCTGCGTGGAAAGCTTCCGAAAGCCTGCCAAGTTCCTGTCCACTGCAAACACGTAACTACTGCGGGGACCTGCTGCTCTGCTGTGGAAGACAGGGATGAGTATTTGGGTACCTCTCTCTTTACTTTCTTTTTAAGATTTATTTATCTATTTTTATTGGAAAGGCGGATGTATAGAGAGGAGAGACAGCTAGGAAGATCTTCGTTCAACGGTTCACTCCCCAAGCAATCTCAATGGCTGGAGCTGAGTCAATCCTAAACCGGGAGCCAGGAACTTCCTCCAGGTCTCCCATGTGGGTGTAGGGTCCCAACGCCTTGGGCCATCCTCGACTGCTTTCCCAGGCCACAAGCAGGGAGCTGGATGGGAAGTGGAGCAGCCGGGATTAGAAGCAGCGCCCACATGGGATCCCGGAGTTCAAGGCGAGGACTTAAACCTCTACGCCATTGTGCCGGGCCCTTTCTTTATGTTCTTGTTGTATGAAGTTACACTGGCCCTTGATTCTGCCTTGAGAATACCATCTGGGTTGCTTGTCCCTGGTGTCAAAGAATCTTGTTCAAGCTGAGGAGCTTAATTTCTTCATTTTCGACCCAGTTTTGTGCTCAGGATCACTTTAGAAGCAGCAGTTTCAAGTTGCTACCAATCCGGCCCTGACTGCTGTGTGCACCTGGGGAGTGAACCAGCAACTTGGACATTCTCTCTTTGGTGTGTGTGTTTCTGTCACTCCTTCATTTTTTGCCTTTCTTATAAAAAAGAAAATAAATTAAAAAATTTTTTTTGTAGTTTAGTCATAATCTATGGTGTAAAAACAGCTCAATGTGTAAGAATAAAAATTGTTCCTTTCTTACCTTCCATTTATAAATCAATTTAGTCATATAATAAATGATAATTCAGCACACAACTTTTGTTAATATATAGATGTTACTAGTGAGAATATGAATTGTATTTTGAAAATACCTTTAAAAGATAAAGAACACTTTAAACATTCATTGTTGAATTGCTACAATTATTAACACATTTCTTACATGGAAGTGTACTTGTAAATAGAACTCTCTCTCACTGCCCATGAGTCCCAAGCTCACACATCAAGTCTTCAAAATTGCTAAGAAGCTATTTTTTATGTTTAGGTTTTGGAAAATTGATTTATGTATGGATTTATATGTGATTAATATTTTTTTTTAGAATTTGGTAACACAAAATGGAGCTGAATACCACTAAATAACATAACTAAAACAAAATTAATGAACGTAAACAAAATAGACTTAAAGTGAACATAATTTGTTACAATTAAGAGCAGTTAAACAAAGTGTGTAATTCAACAATCCAGTGAACTTGCTTTCAGTGGTCGTGAGATCCAGAAACATCAACTAGAAAACAACGATGACGTAGTCATGTTCTCAGCCACTATTTAGGATGTTAGGCATCTTCCATTGGCACTTGGAAAATGCCAAGAACTAAGTTGTTCCTCCCACTTCACAAGGAGAAAAAAGAGCTAGGCACAAAAATCTCAAGGGTGAGGGGCTGCTTTAAGGCTCAACTTGTATTCTTACCTAGAGATATCTTCCCTTCTTCTCATTGCAGTGTGACATGCTGGTGTAATCTTGCTCCCTGCTTCCAATTCCGGTTTCCATGTATCCCCATCAACCTATTCAGTGATGTTATTTCAGTAAATTATTCATTGAGATTTCTTTGCAGTTAGTTGAATGTAGTTTGCCAGTGAACAAATAAATAAAAACTCTGCATAGTCTGTTCCTTTGGGGTTACTTAAGCACAACTGCACACGTGGTTGTCACTTTGTGTTTGATTTCTGTGAAGTTGAATGTGTTTCTTTCTGACCTCGTGTAGCCAGTTCTTTATCGACCTTGGAATGGCTCTGACTACAAGAAGCAGGGTGTCGCATCTTTTCCTGAGTTTCCCTGAAAGGAGAGTTGGGTGATGCTTCCCCTATGGGTGGGTAAGGGCCAGACGCTTGCTGATTATCTACTGCTGGACACGAAACTATCCTAGTGGAAAACAATCTGTTTGATGAATAAATGTAGAATCATTGTATTTTATATGCAAGAGCTATAAACATACTTCTCAACCTATATTTTACTTATCAACTTAAACATTAATGTGTAAATAAATCTAGGGGTATCTAGACGTCTCTGTCATAGAGTTATCCCACTGATTTATTGGATATTAAAGTTTGTGGTAAAGCATTATGCCCAAGAAAAAGAAAAAAGGGTTAATGGTAGTGAGACAAAAATCATAAATGAAAGCACATGGTAATATGGGAATCATGAATTTATGTTTCTGACAGTGATCAGGAATCTAAATTAGAACAAGTGATGCGAGTTTCCTTTTCATCCATGTGACTATGAACTTGTACAATGACACTATCATTGTATGTGTGATATCAAAATTTTCAAGTTACTTTTATTAATATTACTACTTTAAATTAGTTAAATGATTATTAGTTGTTTTAAAACTTTATTTGAAAGTAGAAAAATACAGACATATATTCAATGAGACACAGAGAGCTTGTCCCTCCATTGCTACACTCCCCAAATGCCAGCAGCAGCCAGGGATGGGCCAGTCTCCAGCCAGGAGCTTGGGCCTCAGTGGGATTTCTCACGTGAGTGGGAGGGACCCAAGAGCTACATTCGCCACCTGCTGCCCTCTGGCATGCATGTCGGCAGGATACTGGAGCAGAAGTAGAAGTCAGGGTTGGAATGGACTCTCCCATTCAGGGAAAAAAAAACACCCCAAGCTGCCACTCAACTCCTATTCCAAAGGCTCACCCCGATATATCTATTTTCTAGACTATTTTGCATGTTTCTGTGATATTTTCCTATAAAAGATGTAATAAGAAATGATAACCATTGTTTGAAGAACTGACAGCAAACTATAACAGTTGTCGTTTTTAATGATAAATAATTTTAGTTATTTACATAATTTTCTTTAAAATTTTAAATACAGTGTTTTTTTCAGTGATGTCTGATATTTTTCTGCAAGGGAAGTTAGAGGTGTTTCTTAGGAAAAGTCACAAGGCAGTTTGATTTTATGTTTTAAAGTGCAAAGAAATTTTCCTGTAATGATTTGATATCATTTTAATGAAAGGTTAACTGAAAAAAAAATCCCAGAACTCAAGAATAACACGCTTCGAGCACATGGTTTCTAGAGAACTGGGATCAATGTACTTTAAAAATCTTTAAGATGCTATCTGTGACACTCTGAAGGATCAGAAGCAGCAGATGCCAGATGTGGATGAAAAGTACAAGTGCAGTGGAGAACGACACTTCACTGTACTTTGTACTCTTTGGTAAAAAGATAACAACGAAGAAAACCCAAGTGGGTTCTCGCTGAGCTGTCTTTTTACAATAGCTTCTATTTTGTCAAGTGGAAAATTTTACATCAGATGGAAAAATCACACTTGACTTTGCAATAAGCTAATGGTATCCAATCTACACACTACTGATGAAAAGTTCATAAAGATCATCCTTTACAGAAAGCACAAGACGAAGGCAGGGAGTGTAGGTGGATGACTCAATGGGCTTCTAATCCTCCCAAATGCAACCATTGTCATAGCACTAATGTTCTTTCATAGAAGATGTCTTCCTTTTCAAACTCACGTTTTTGCTAAATACAGTGAGGTATTGCATTCTAGCTTAAAACTTTCTCTGGCTCCCCCATATCTTGCATAGCCCCATGTCTGTCTTTCTTAGTAAATGGCAGTTCCTCTCTTAAAGTCCCTGAAAGTAAAACCATGCAAGATACCTTATCTTCTCTTTTCTAGCCCAGATTCTATTTGTGGGAATATCCAGTAGATTCAGGTACAATCTGTATTTAGGCTTCAGCTTGCTTGGGTTTTCTGTTTTAGATCGTCCGTCACTGGCAGCACGACTCTGGTTAGATACATTATCTTCTCTCCTGGTCTTACCCAAAGCTGTCTAGTCGGCTTGCCTCCCTTAGACCTAGAACAGTCCGTGTGGGAACCCCCCACTGGCTTTCCCCATCAAGGACAGTAACCGCCTCCATGTCATCTCATCTGCTGCACCTGTTGGTCCTGCTGCCAGAACTTTTCTCCCCAATGCCAGCACAGTATCCCCAATACTCTTTGTAGCCCTCTTATGTTAAGAATGCTTCCCTGGTGATCCTCTGTGAAATACTCACCCACGAATATTCTCTGTAGAATACATTCTTTCTATTTGTAAGATATCTACATCATTCACACCGCAGTTTTTCTCTGTCTGTAACCTGCAGCATTGGTTAATTACAGCTTGGATTTTAGTTACATGCTGAGTTCTTTGAAGATGTCCCTGATGCTCCTCTTGCTAATGAAATCCCTTTGCACAGGTGCAGTGATGGCGTGATCTGCTAAAGCAGACAGACAGATGAACTTACCCAAAAGTCAATGAAAATTGCATGTGGCACTCGGCAGAGGAAGCATTCCAAAGAAAATGTCCTCCACTCTCTTGCTGCCACGTTTGCGAGTGGGTGAGGAGGTTCTGGATGTTGGCCGTAGAGCTGTCCTACACTTTGGTCAAGTACAGTATTGAGAGAAATGCTTCAGGACACAGTTTAAATAGGCTTTTTCTCATCATCTTGATTTACCGACATCAAAATATTGTTTCATTTGGCAAAGAAAATCTGAGCGGCATCATAATTTTTCAAATTTACTTATAGTGAATTGAAACTGTTTATCTGCTTACTGGGCTTGTATGATCAACATTTTTTGCGAAGCACGTATTTTGAATATAGTAATGAAAAATGATTAGAATATGTGGCACAGCAATTGTAATTATAAAGAATAATAACCTAAACATCTAAGCCTATTATAATTAGAGATACTTTGCTGTTTCATTTCCTGATGGTTAGGTGTATAATTTATCTAATCAATAGGTATGTTCAGTAACAGTTTCTCGTGAAGTAGCCACCTTTTGACGATGTAAGGATGGTTTCCTGTCACCTATGCAACAATCCCATAAAGATAGCATGTTGGCTTCTGTAAGTTATGCAAACAAAGTGAACTTCTCTGACAGATGACTGTCGTCTCTGACTGACTCTCACTGTAAATTACTTTTACACATCATTTGGCAAACCTTGGTGAAATAGAAAGATTGAGATGCTGCCTTTCATTGACAGTCATGTTAGTAATCATGAAGCAGGTGATTCGCTAAAGGGGAATGCGTTTCCTTTGTTGAGAACGGAATACCCTTTCAAAACCTTTTCCATCCTGTTCCAGTGACTCCAAATCAGGACGGGCTTGCCATGCCTTTCTGACGTGCACAAATGGAACGCTCCAGCTATATTTCTTCATCTTCCCAAGACTAGGCCTGGCTAAGTGGTGACAGCTGACATAGCTAAATGTTGCAGTGTCCACACGTGACTACAGTACAAGTCTATAAACCAGGTTAGACATAAAGAGCTCAATCCACACGCAGTGGTCATGCCACTGTAGCCCTGAATCTTTAAGGGCAGGAGTTTAACTGCGCAAGCAGCCTTACTGCTGCTCTGTCATAGCCCTGACCACGCTGCACTCCAAAATCCACTACCTCCGCAGCGTCTCCCGAGTGGTCACCCAGCAGGACTGCTTGGTTCTGGGGGAGACAGGCCTCTTTTTTTTTTAAAAAAGATTTATTCATTTTATTACAGCCAGATATACACAGAGGAGGAGAGACAGAGAGGAAGATCTTCCGTCCAATGATTCACTCCCCAAGTGAGCCACAACGGGCCGATGCGCGCCGATCCGAAGCCAGGAACCTGGAACCTCTTCCGGGTCTCCCACACGGGTGCAGTGTCCCAATGTATTGGGCTGTCCTCAACTGCTTTCCTAGGCCACAAGCAGGGAGCTGGATGAGAAGTGGAGCTGCCGGGATTAGAACCGGAGGCCACATGGGATCCCGGGGCTTTCAAGGCGAGGACTTTAGCCGCAAGGCCACTCTGCCGGGCCCCAGACAGGCCTCTTGTGCAGCTCACCCTGGCCACATGCTATTGAGCAGCCTTCCTCTCCGTTCTGTTGCATGTGGAGCCAAGCTGCCTTGCATGGCTTCTCCAGATGCCTCTGTCTTTTTGTCAAGATTGTTTCTTCAGATTCCCTTAAGTCTTAGACTCACGTTGGCCTCTGCTTCTTGGAATATCCAGGCTAACACTAAATGGCACTCACCTAACAAGAACAGTAATTTCTGTATTCCTGTCTGTTCTGTTAGTGAGATGTCTGTTTTTTTTTTTCCATTTTATAAAAAAATCATGCTAATGCTGAATCAATATTCAAACCTAAATATTAACTTAAAAATACTTTTTTCTTTCTTTATTCATTGTATATCTATCTATCTATCTATCTATCTATCTATCTATCTATCTATCTATGTCATTGTGCCCTGAAGTCCCCTGGTAATTTACACATATCTGTCTCACAGAAACTTCTCTTATAGAATGTGGGTAGAGATATGTGGATTGTCATTTGTGTTGGTTTGATATGCAAAAGTGTTTAATCATTGTTCAATCCACTGTGCCTAGCAAGGTGTCTTATGTAATTATCCTTCAAAAATCATTGGCTTACGAAATAACCCAGAGCTGTTAGATGACAATCTATAGCCAAATCCTGAAGGTTGCTTGCTTTTGTAAAGTTGCATTGGAACACAGTCACAAACATTTATTTAAATATTGCCTGTGTCTGCTTTCTCATTAGGAGAACAGAGTTGAGTGCACGCAATTCCCATTATTTGCTGCAGTTCTGTCTGTACAATCCCCACAGACATTCAATTAGCAAATACCACACCATTTCTCCAGGAAGAAACTCAGAGTTTGGTTGCTATGAGCCAGAGTCACATATTTTCATCAGCCGATCAATACGTAATCTGCCTCGTGTTTGCTCCTATTTAAAGTCACTTATTTCACACATATTGTTGATTCAGTAACACTGATCTCATGACCAACAGCTCCATAATTCAGGGAAGAGAGAAGCTTTGCTAACACATGCGGGTTTTGCTTAAGAAGCAAGGCTTAGGAAGACAAAGAATTTTAGAACTGATTTGGGAGCCATTTCAAACAGCAAAATCATCAAGTGAAAGCTCAAAATGAAACAACAAAAAAGTGACACTAAGTAGTCTGTGGAAAGGACACTTTTTTAATAGAATGAGAATTGAAGGAAGAAGGTGAGACATGATTCAGCTGGGGATATGTGTGCTGTAAAACTCCAAGTTTTGTTACTGTCCTTCAGTGTGTGAATGACTACAAAAGTAGGCAAATATTGATCTGGGGGCTATAAGTCAATTTTAGCGAGTAGGTGGATTCATAAATACAGAGTATTGATTGTGGTTGCAAACAGAAGCCTCGTGACCTCCACTGACTCCTCAGTCCTTTATGGAGAAAAATTCACCCTAGACTAGCCCAAGAAGAGATGCAGAATTGATAAAATGATAAGAGGATTTTTGTGGTTGATAAAGAAAAGCCCAGTGAGTTGGAAGTAAATGTCACCAAAGGAGTAACAATTCTGTTGTAGGTCTGATTTCAGTTCTTTAGAGACCACTAGTGCAACTACTGGATCCTATGTCAGTTCCTTTTAGTTTTGTGGGAAACCTTCATTTGTTTTCTATGGTAGCATGGCAAAAGTAGATGATGTGGTACCCTAAAGAGCTCCAAAATACTACCTGGTGAGGAAGAAAGAACAATGGGTTATCTTGTGTGATGTCCATATTAATGTGAGGAGAAGCAAAGAAAAGCCACTCAAGTTTCTGCTGGTTCTGCAAATAAGAATGGCTGGAACCCCTAAGAAGCGTTCAACAGCCATGTTTAAGGGCCGGCTGTGACCTGAATGGAGAGGGTTTCTGTCCAGTCTGATGCTGAGATCAAGGGAGCTACAGAATTTCTGTCAGAAAAGGAAGCACTCAGTGATGTTGTGAAATGTTCTTTCCCATATCCTTACAAGACTGAAGCTTTCTGAATCAGGGAGAAACTTCTGGGAGTGTACCAAAAATTGAATAAGATATATCCTTTGAAGGAGAAGGTAGACTGTGGGAAGGAAGGTAAACTAGCATCTGTCAGAAAGTCTATCATCATGTGAAACCATTGTAAAGTCAGAAAACTTTTGAAGCACACCGCTTTCTATTTTTTCTATGTATCTATGTATTATCTCTCTATCTCTCTATCTATCTCTCTATCTCTCTATCTATCATCTATCATCTATCATCTACCTATGTATTTATCTTGAAAGGCAGAGTTACACAGATGGAGGATGACACAAGGAGAGGGATTTTCAACCTAGAGGTTCACTTGTCCATTGGTCGCAATGGACCAGACCACATCCAGGAGCCAGGATCTTCGATTGGGTCTCTCTTGTAGCACTGGAAGAGTCCTCATACTTGCTTCATCTTTTACTGATCTTCTCAGCCCACTAATAAAGAGTCTGATGGAAAGTGGAGCAGGACAGCAACTGGCACCACATGGGATACTGGCATTCACAGAACATCTTACCTGTTAGGCCAGAATGTCAGTCCCAAATTACACCTGTTTCTAAAACCTAAGAAAAACAAATATTTCATGAAATGATCAACTCAAAGTGATCAAGATTTTATCTTGCTGAAAATCATCCTCTAGAAAAATAGAGGAAGAATAAAAGAACATCTATACAAATAGTACAGATTAATAGGTGATCTTGTGTAACAAATAAAATAACTTACCACTTGATAACAAACCAAAAGCCTTAGGACATTTATCTACTAAGTTAAATGATACCTTGCGCTAGAAAAAGACAACCAGGAAAGGAATTATAAATACAAGGAGGAGTGATAAGAGATTACAGATAAGAATCAAGCTGGAGGAATTATAAATACCAGTGTTGCCATCCCAAAATGCAAAAGTAAAAGATATGACAATTTTAAAGATAAAAATCAGAAAATCTTAGTAGACTTTGTTGAAATTTTCAAAAGTTGATAAAATATAGAACTGGTGTTCAATGCTTAATTAAAACACTTTCCAATTAAAATTGAATATTGATGAATATATTGGGTTGGATCCAGGATGCTTAATATTCTAATAAAATTTCTGACTTTCGTTAAAAAATATCACTTAGACTTTGTGGAAAGAAATAAAAGTAATTCAAATGAGGAAGAAAAAAATCTGTTAGCATCTGATTTCAAACAGCAACTCCCAGACAAGTGAAAAGTAAGATAAAATACTTGGTAAAATCTAGAAATGTGAGTAAATATGAGTCAGAAACCTTCAAGTTTGAAGAACAAAAAATAGCTTTCAAGTTATCAAATCTAAAACAATGGTTATAAATGTGTAAAACCAATATTCAAATTGGATATTATTATTATTTAATAATTAAATTGCCTAGGAAGATACTGATGTAAGTAAGGATGGGTATTAAGCATTAAATATTTGATTAATTATTTAGTGGAAAGATTAGTTAAAACATATGTAAAATAGGAGTTCTAATAATCCAGATTTTATTGATGGTTTTACACAGTGGTCTTGATACCACTATATTTATAATGGACTTTACTGAAAATTATTACCAAATATTCTAGTTGCATAATCCCACGGGTCTTGAAGAGCAAGGGTTTTGGGGTAAGAGAAGGCAGACTTAGATACAGCAGGGAAGGAATTCTCTAACAAATCACTATAGTCCTGATTTAAATTTAATTGATCAGTATGAGTACACAAAATATTTTATTTTAAAAGTTATAAATGCATTTTTTCCTACTTGTTTGAAAGAACAAGCCTGATTAATCTAGGGGCTATCTGAAGTTGAGCACTGAAATGTCACTTGTTTCTGATAGAAACCAGAGTTTCTTACATGAAGAACTGATTTTAGATCTGAGGCTGGTATAAGAGTAGCCTACAACATTTCTCTGTAAAAATACTCAAATGGTAATAAAATTATCAGCAAGCATTTTATGACAAAAGGAGATATAATCTACTTAAAGAGTTTATTATGAGCTGAAATAGGATAATTTGAGCCTTTATCAGGATTATAATCGCAATGGATTAAACCCAGTAATTGTGTATGTTTGAATTTACAGTGAAGTTAAAAACATTGGCTCACTTTTGAAAGTCATTGTAATACACAGTAATGTTATTCATGATGCAAAGTGGTAAGCAAAGAAAATGAACCACTGAAATCTTTTGTCTACTTCATGTGAGTTACATGATCAGAAAACCGAGACGTCAGCTGATGAGAATCGAGACATCAGTTGATGAAGCGCGTCTCCATGAAAAGGGTCCTAGCAACATATGAGAAATAGATGAACACTGAGAATGTGATTATTTTACCATCATCAATACCTCAAGGAATCTAGACCAGATCTTAGTGTAATAGAATCCCTGGATCAGTTGCTAAACTGCAGAAAGTGCAGGCTGTAGGGACCTGCGGAGCTGTGTCCCAAGTGATGCTGTGTCAGCTTGAGGGGCAGGAAGGCTGACAAGACCGTGGATCTCCTGGCTAGGTGGTGAGGAGCTTCACTCTGCAACGCTGCTGTGAGATCTCATTTTACACTTTAGGGTTTTCCATGGATGTGTCTGATACAAGTTGGCACCTGTACAGGGGTGGACAGGCCGTTCACTTCACAGATCGGATGTGCAAGTACTCATTTGTGGCAGAGCTTTGAGCTGCTCACCTGAGCAGTTACCTTCCTGCTAAGATTAGCCCTGATGGTTGATGACCAGGAAGCTGCATTTGTTGAGGAGCATGGCATTTGTGAGTCACAGACAAGGTTGGAACTTTGTCTTTAGGGTATTTTATTATCAGTATCAACAGCGTCTTTCCCAGCTATGGCATGCTCTTCCCTTCTGGGCACGGGTGTTGCGCTTGGTGTGCGTTGTGTTGGGCTGTGAAGGAGGGATGTGAAGTGAAGTACCCATAACTGCCCCCTGTTCTTGTCCTGCAGCAGGCTAAAGCTTAGCTCAGCTTCCTTTCCCCTCGTCCAGGACACTGATATGCTTCCCCACTCACACTAGAGGTTTCAGAGTAATTCCTCTTTCCCTCTGCGTGTCAGAACTCTGGCTTCTTCTGAGACAAATGTATGAAGCCCAGAAGCTTCTGCGTGGGTGCTTGCACGCACATCTGTTCTCATATTCATCTTCATTCTTTTCAGTTCCTTCATACAATAAGAGCTTACTCTGCTGTTTACTAATGCGGTATTTAGCTAAATTATCCAGAAAGGGGCGGCTTGAAAATAACTTACACTTAGCTTGGACTACTGCTTTTTTTTTTTTTGGATTTTCTACTAGATCAACAATACACCAATGTGAATAAATGCAAACAACAGCTTACTATCACAGATACAGGAAAAAAAATGTCCTCCCAACAACACTGCTTATTTCCTCACCAAGCATTGTGTGTGTGTGAATTGCAGCCCAATTGAAGTACAAAAGAAAAGAAAAGAAAAGAAAAAACCTCCAAGGGCTCATTGATCTCTGTATCAGTAAAGTGGGCAACCCAAGGTGCAAGGTGTATCTGTTAGCATGTCAGGTCTTGCTGTGGCCAAGATGAACTCTTTCTCTGTTCTTGCTGCTTCTGAACCACCTCCCCGTGGTAGAAATACAATTGGCTACTATTATCTAAGGTTATTATTCATATGTCATTACAGTGAGGCTTCAGCTTAAATTATTTCCCGGGATGTTGAAGCTGTTACATATACTAAAAGTAAGGCATGTCTGAGTCTAATCTGACTTCAATGTCTAACTTCATTGATTCACTCGACTTACTAGAGTTTGGTCAGCCTTGGCTGGTTTTCACAGTGCACTCCAGCTTCTTCTGCCTCTGAAGATGCTAATGTGTCTGTAGAAAACACCCTGCGGTTCATCACTCATTCTCAAGTGTTACTACTCAGCTCTCAACCAGCATCACGCTTCCTCGGAAGTGCCTGAGCTCTGAGCTCCCAGCACTCTAGGAGTCAGAAATATGTCCTGTTCTTTCCTGAAGCTTAAGTCCCATGATGCACCTAATTCAGAGTTGAAGATGCCTGGGCACATTTTATTTTATTTCATGTCCATTGTAGAAACTAGAAAAAAGACACATCTAATACCATTTAGGAATCAGCAATGAATCTCCCGAGTCAACGTGTTAAAATGCTGCTACTCACCTTCCTCCCTTCTCTCTATAACTCACTTGACTGTCACTTGATTCAGTACATTGTGTCAGTTAGAGACAATGCTTGACATTTTTAAATGTATTCTCACAACCAGTATTCAAACAACACTGAGAAGCAGGTAGCAGTGCTGTCAGTCATGTGGAAGGAAGCTGGCATCCAAAGAACACACAGATTCAGATCGCACACAGAAGGAATGGAAGTGAGGGAGGACGTGATGGCTTCGAATGATGGGAAGCTGTGCTCATGTGCTTCTGTCTTGCGTTGCAGTGTCTGTGTGGGTCCCAGCTATTCCAGATTCAGTCAGGTTTGTTTTTGCACCTGAGAGATGGTCAAGGGCTTGGGTTCTTTTCATTCATGTGTGAGACCTGGGTGGCATTCTGGGCGCCTAGCTCCAGCCCGGCCCAGCACCAGCTGTTGAGACTATCTGAGCGATGAACCAGCAAACGCAAAACTTTCGGTCTGTCTCTGCTTCCCTCTTTGCTAGTCGACCTCCCACCCTCCCTCTCTCCCCGCCGCTCATCCTGCCCTCTCCTTCTCTCTCTTTCCTCCTCTTTTTCTCTCCCTCTTTTGATTTCTCTCTATTTCCACAATTTACTTCTCTCTCCCTCTGACACTTTGCTTCAAAACACATGTTTTAAGAGACAGAGTTGTGTTTCTCCAACTTATAAATGACAAATAGAACTTACACACAGATTCTAATTTTGCCAATAATTGGATTCTGGTGAGGTGGGGAAATTAATGGAAAGATTATTTTAGATTTTAACACACTTTGCAAAAACAAATTGCTTGTAAAACACAGTTGTCCAGTGTGGTATAGTTTTGGTGGTAGCAACACCGGCAGTGAACATCTTCTTTATCCAGTCCTCAGTTCATGAGCAAGTTGGCTGATTCCATATCTTTGCTATTGTGAATTGAATTGCTATATACATGATTGCAGTGGGTTTACCAGATGTCATATTTATTATGTTTAATTATACTTCCTCTGTATCCATTTTCAAAAGTTAATGTAATAACAGAACATTGCATTTTATCAAGTGTTTGGCCTGTATCTGTTTATTTCATGCATTTCATACATACTGTTTTTATAAAATCGTGTAGCTCCCTGCCCTCTGCTGAAGAATTCATCCAGTGGCAGCAGAAAAACCAGTTTCTTGAGAACATAGGCGAGGCCTGTAAGCAATAATCACATTTTCAAGATGCCAGTTTCATTGATTATTGTATATTAAGCCATTCCTTCATCCCTGAATAAGTATTACTTGGTCACGGTAGATGATCTATTTGATGTGTTGTTGTAGTCAGTTTCCTAACATTTTGTTGAGGATTTTTCATTGTGTTCATCAGGTATGTTGGTCTATACTCTCTCTCTCTCTGATTTATTATGAGCTTTTGTGGTCTGTGCTTGTTTTCCATGTCTTTGGGACTCAGTGTGTTACCTTACACATGTTTTCAAGCCTTTCTGCTTTGCAGTGTCTAAGCATGTACTATGTGTAACGATTCCCAAATTATTCTTTATATTTCTGTGCTAACATCTCCTATACAGTCCCTGATTTTATTAATTCGTCTTTTCCTGCTATGCCACAACGCCACTGATGTGAGTACTAACTCAGACCATGATGTGCCCTCCCAAGCCACTGTGGGATCTGGCCAGAGGGCGAGAGTTCAGAGGTCGGTGCTCAGACACTCAGTGACAACCGGCGGTGTTTCAAGTGCTGGTGGGAGGGGAGGGAAGGGAAGATGGTTGTTACAGCAGGTGGGCCTTCTTATTGCCCTAGTTCTACCTGTCTTTCTCACTGTCTGCCACAGTGCAGAGTGTGGGCCTGGCTTCCTGGGCTGTACCTGCTGTTCCGGGCACGGCTAGAGTCATAAGGCTCCATGACTTATCCCTTCAAGTGATTGCTAAAGATCCTGGTTTGAGCCAGATTTCTTCCTGTTATTTGATATTTTTATTCTTGAAAAAAGTTTTCCAGAAGTTAAAATTACCTATTATTATGTTTAATGTTATCTTCGATAGAATTCTATTTACATGAAAGAGTGAATTTGTAAATAATTTGTCCAGAGCAGATGAACTGCTATTTTTAAAAAATGCACATATATATTTTATTTGGAAAGGCAGATTTACATAGAGAACGAAATACAGAGAAAGATTGTCTGTCCACTTGTTTAGTCCCCATGTGGCTGCCACCGCCAGGGCTGAGCTGACCCATAGCCAGGAGCCAACAGCCCCTTCTGGGTCTTCCACGCGGGTGCAGGGCCACAAGCTTTGGGCCGTCCTCGACTGCTTTCCCAGGCCACAAGCAGGGAGCTGGATGGGAAATGGGGAAGCGGGGTTGCAAGGAGAGGACTTTAGCCACTAGGCTATTGCACCAGGCCCAACAGCCATTTTTAATCATCAAGTTTCTGTAGGAACTTAGGAAAAGGCTTATTTTACTATGAACAAGGATTGGTCATTTTCATGATTGTTTTGCTAATCGATGTACACCAGCACAAAATTACCAAAAACTTATAAGGAAATGATATAAAGTGTTTCTATGTCTATATTTTCATAAAACACAGAGATTTTGGCATTTCAACTCAAAAGTTATAGTTAAGAAAAAGGAGATTTTACAGTTTTGTTTTAAAACTTCAAATCCTATTTTTCTTGTAAAAGAAGAAAATATCTAATATTAGTATTATTTTTCTGTGAACTGTTAGCATTTACAAGAAAGATTTAATCTAAAAATGATTATCTATTGGCAACTGTAGTAAGGATAATCTAGTGTTACCTTTTGGATCACAGCTTGGTTCATTTCTTCCACATGTTTGTGATCGCCGTGATCTCTAGTTACTTGTTGGGCATGACTGTATCGTTATCTCAGAAATTCTGACAACACACACCTTAACGTCTTTCATAGGATTTAGCAACTGCAAAGTTTATTCCATCTGACCTAAGAGATTCCAATTAGATATTCTTTTCCTGTTGAGAAAGAAATGGCCTGAACTACTTGTCTTTCAATATGCTGGAAAAACTTCATAAGGAACTTGTGGATATTTTTACATTTGGACACTTTAAATGTTAAGAAGTAAAGGGGTCATAGAAAAGTTTTTTAACAGTGTTCTGTTGTTTACTCTGTGTGAACCTAGAAAGGTGAAATGCATGCTCCATGCAGTAACCATGCCTTCTTCTCTCCCTGTTACAGATCGGTCTCCACACTCATTGTCTCGCATTTCACATGCTATGTGGGCCGACAGAGTCACCCAGAATCCTAAATTAAGTATTGCAATGGAAAACATAGAAATGTCAGCCAGTATGAGAAAGGTATTGAGTTTCAACACAGACATTTTAAAAACCAAAGCTGAAAATTAGAGGGAGAAGAGTGAGACACAGCAGAGGGATGAGGAGCACACGGTAAGGGGCTAGCACTGTGCTGGAGCGAGCTGTCACAGAGCGAGCTACCTGCAGCGCTGAGCGCAGGAAGGCAGCAGCACAGGACCCAAGCACTTGGCTCCTGCCATCCAGGTGCGAGAATTGGACGGGCTGGTTGGCTCCTGGCTTTGTACTGGCCCAGCTCAGGTTATTAGGTACATTGGGGGAATGCAGCACCAGATTCGCTCTCTTTCTCTCTCTCCCCCTGTTCCTTTCAAACTTTCTGTATACCCCAGCCTTCCAAACAATTATGTTGTTATACACACACACACACACACACACACACACACACGATTATTAGAAAAGGAAAACACGCCACAATCAGGATCAGACCCATGCTTTGATCTAAGTAAACATCATTTCAGGGGTGAGACAGAAAGTGACAGAAATGTCCCATCTGTCGTTTTGGTCCCCAAACCTGTGCAATAGGCAGAGCTAGCCCAGCCAGAAACCAGAAGCCATGGGGCCTGTCTGGGTCTCCCACAGAGTGGAAGACCTCTAAGTACTTGAGCCGTTACTGGAATTCTCAGTAGTGGGAAGCTGGAGTTGCGGGCAGAGCTGGTCTTGAGGCAGGCACTCTGCTATGTGTTGTGCATGTCTCAAGCAGCGTGTTGGCTGCTACACCAAATGCTGGCTTCCTGTATCAGCTGAAGGCTAATTTGGTGATTGAGGGATTTGGTTTCTATTAAGAGGTCTGGTTGACCTATTTTAAAATCTTTGTTTCAAAGCACACAGTTTGGTGTTAATTTATTCACAGAACTGCCCATTTATCATCACTGCCCAACCGCAGAGCAGTTTTGTCATTTTCCACTGCCCATGGACCCTGGTCATTTCTGCTTTATTCTTTGAATTTTCCATTTCTACATATATCCTGTAATGCCATGATTTAATTTACTGTGTTTCTGTATGTGCTTTCATACAGGTGAAACATAATGTATATACCGTATACGGATTGCCTATTTATCCAGTCACAGACATGTGAGCTGTCTCTGTTTTTTGACTATTATAAATCCTGTTGCTATGGACACCCATGAGCTGATTTTTGCACAAATATGCTCTCAGTTCTCTTGAGCATCCACCTAGGCAGGATTGGTTGGCCCAACAATACCTTTAAGTTTAAATTTTTTAGGAGAAACAAAATTGTCTTCCAAGTGATGGTAGCCCTTTAAATTCCCACATGCGGCATACGAGGGTTTGAATTCCTTCACACATGTTTTGCTATTACAGCTATTCTAAACGGTAGAATAGTAAGATAATATCTCATGTTTATTTTAGTCGAATTTCTCTAATAAATATTCTGAGCATATTTTCATGCGTATTTCTTGTTAAAAAGATCTAATCAAAGCTTCCTGATTTTTGTATGCCAATGCTTTTGATCTGGTAACTGTATTCAATTATTTTTACATGGTGCAAATTGTGGCTCCAACTTCATTTTTTTTGTTTTTTACTTTTTTTGCTTCATGACTTTTCACAGTAAAACCTGTTCTCTCACCATTAATTTATCTTGGTGCACATGACAAACATTAATTAGCTATAAAAATAAACATCTATTTTTAGGCTCTTGCTTGTAACGCGTTGACTCATATGTCACCCCATATGCTACCACCAGAGTTTGATTTATTGTAGTTTTGTAGCAAGCTTTTAAATCAGGAAATGTGAGTCTTCCAAGTTTATTCTCCTTCACATTTTTTGGATATACTAGATCCATCATATTTTTTATACAACTTTTGGCATTATGTTATCAAATTCTGAGGAAAGCAAAAGGCAGCTGGGATGTTACCAGTGACTGTGTTCAGCCTATAGAATCAATTTGGGGAATATTGCTAGTAGAACAATATGAAGCCCTCCAATCCACAGATATTTTGACTTCATATTCAACGCAGTTTTGTAGTTTTTGGTATGAAAATTCTGTACCTTTTCTTGACTGTTTTCATGAGTACTGTGGGAGCTGGCTTGATGGCTCTGGCTGAATCCTCATCTTGCAAATGCTGAGATCCCATATGAGCACTGGTTCATGTCCTGTCTGCTCCACTTTCCATCCAGATCTGTTTGTATCCTGGGAAAGCAGTAGAGGATGGCCCAAAACCTTAGGTCCTTACATTCACGTGGGAGACCTGCAAGAAGCTCTTAGCTCCCAGCTTCAGATCGGCTAAACTCCAGGTGTGTCTTTTAGGGAGTTAACCAGCAGAAGGAGGATTTTTCTGTCTGTCTCTGCTTCTCTCCATAAATCTGATCTACCTTTCCAATATAAATAAATAAATAAATAAATAAATACTTTTGGATGCCATTTTCAGTGGCATCATTTTTCTTTAACTACAAATTCTTTATTGTCAATGTGTAAGTATTAATTGATACAATCTTTTATGTGTTTGTGTGGATTGGAGTAACAGAAATTTAGAGAACATTCCATGTTCTATTTTGGAAGTTTATTTATTTATTTAATCTATATTTGCTTGAAGGGCAGTGTTGGAGAGAGAGACTCTTTCATCAAGTAATTTCATTCTCAACATGGGTCTAAGAGCATAGCTGTGCCAGCTGAGCCCAGGGGTCCGAACCACTATCCCCCACACAGGTGGTAGGGGACCAAAGACAGACTTCCCAGGCATGTTAGGAGGGAGCTGGGTCAGACACATAGCAGCTGGGACACTAGCTGCCATTTTTTAAAAAAAGATTATTTATTTTGATTGCAAAGTCAGATATTATATAGTTTAGGAGAGACAGAGAGGAAGATCTTCCGTCCGTTGATTCACTCCACAAGCGTACACAACAAGGCTTTGGGCCATCCTTGACTGCTTTCCCAGGCCACAGAAAGGGTGCTGGATGGGAATTGGGGCTGCCGGGACACGAAGCAGTACCCATTATGGGATCCCAGTGCCTGCAAGGCAAGGGCTTTAGCCGCTAGGCTGCCATGCAGGGCCCAACTATCTGGAACTCACAATGGATGTTGTCACAGGTTGTGCCTTATCTGTCTGTATCACATTGCCATCCTCTCCTCCCTCATCATTTCTTTTAAAAATATCAACAATCTAGGCAAGTCACCTCAGCATTTTGATTTCTGTTGAATGAAATGGCTTTATTCTTCCTTTTAGTTTCAGCCAATTTGTCGTGGATTCTAAAGTGTCTCTTTAGACCTTGTTTATTTAGGTCAGTTTATTTTTATCCAAACTGTGGGTTATGATTGATGTGTTTCACTGACTTTTCTCATTAGTTAGAACTTACATCCGGCATTTGCTATCTGCTTCCAATTACCTTTTGGCTGTTGTATGATTCTTTTCCTGTATGGTTATCTTCTTTCTTGTTAACTAAATATTTTCTAGTATGTCACTTTAATCCCCTTTATCTTTTTTCATATACTTTTGATTCTCTCAGAGTTTATTTCTGCACATTAGAATTACTGCTTTAATTTATAACAGTCTAGCTTAAATCAATACTAATTTGTTTGCAATTGTATACACAAACTTTGTGTTGTGATTCTCCATTTCAGTCTCGCTCACAAATTATATCCTGATCCTCTGGGTATCTGTTAGCAGAGACTTAATGATGATCAGCTTATATAGTTTTCCTTCACATATGATAGAATAAACACAGGAATAAACAGAATAACATATCTAGCTAGTCTTTCAAATCTACCTATTTTTTTTTCTTCCCTTCATGTTTTTGTACCTTTGCTTCAAACTGTGAAGTTCCAAATTGGGTGAGCACTGAACCACGGCTGTCTGTTTAGAACAGACCATCTACACGCAGTGGAACAGTCAGATCTGGAAAGGAGTCCTTGAAGGGCCCCTCACCCATCTGCCCCTCCAAGTGCCTCACACCGCCGGTCTTCACCTTGTTGCAGGATTGCTGTTTCTAAAGACGGCTAGAGAGATCAGATATGTTAACATTCCATAAAGTTATACCAATCTGACTAGATAGCCTTTGCACTTCCACAAGCCTTTGGTTAATTTTCAGAGTTATACAAAGTTATCACTGGTAACTTTTTCCAGTTTTATTGCTTTTTTTTTTTAAGAAAATGATTTTTGGAGGCCCTTGCTCTGCCATCGAAACTGACATCTTTTGAAATTTTAAAATTATTATGTATTTTTTACAGTGGGGGTAAATTTATATTTTATAGTGGCGGTAAATTATTACTGATATTTACCTGCTGAATTGTTATTGCTCTGGGTTGGTATGTTGGAGTGAGCAAAAAGTTTTGTAAATGATGTTGAATTATGGACTATGAACAGTGTTTTGGTAGGACACTTGAACGTGCTCAATTGAGATAATATTTTGACTATTGAAGAGGTTCATGGGAGACTGTAATGAATTTTTTTCTGAAGATATTAGGAGACTTAATTGGCAATGTCATGAGTACTGCAAGTGTTTCGGGGGCAGACTGTGAGGAAATCTCTGCTGTAGGGTGAGCAGAAATTCTCTGATAAGCGGTCCTCTGCTCTGCTTCACGTAAGGCGAGACTCTGCAGATGGATGGGGTAGGGTGATCTTCATCAATGATACTGTTTTGTCATCAAAGGGAGACTCTTACAAAAACAACAGCAATCTGACCCTGTCAACAGGGTCTAGCATTCATCTCATCTCAAGAGGAGCCCTCATGACAGTGTTTTAGGTAGGGGCCGCAAATACAGCATGTGAGCTGTCTCCCAGGATGTTGGGGTCATGTGTGAGCATCACTGTGAGTCCCAGCTGCTGCACTGCTCATCCAGCTCCCCGTTACAGTGCCTGAGAGAGCAGGGGGAGATGGCCCAAGTGCTTGGATGGCTGAACCCACATGGGAGACACAGATAAACCTTCTCTCTTTGGCTAGTCCAGCCCACCCACTGCAGCCATTTGGGGAGAAAACCACTGAATGCAAAATCTGGCTCTCTTTTCTAACCCTGCCTTCTAAATAAAAAGGCGAACAAATATTTTACAAAACAATATTTCAAGTACTTTATTGACAGAAATGTTGTTAGATAAGTGAGTGACATCCTCCAAGGCCCACCCTTTTCCAGCTCAGCCATTGTCGGTTAATGGAATAGAAACAGTTGCAGCTTAAGGTCTTGCTCCTTTCTTTGATTGTGGTACTGAGCATAATTGTCCACAGGATGAGAAGTGGGACCAGAGGTCCCTCCCCACTGCATTGTGTGTATGTGTGCACACTTTTGTTCATTTCCTTAACATGCAAATAACAGAAGGTCGAAAAAATGATATTCAGGTTACATCTTGGGGAAGGCTGCAGAAGTGAAAGCTACTTTGTGTGCTCAACTCTTATTTCTGTATTGACCTAGGCTTTGGTGAAACTGATTTTTTGTGTGTGTCTTTAATTGGTCTAATCAAGGGCACCAGGATAAAACTGTTTTCAACACTCCTCAGTAAGTAATTGCTAATAGTGTCTTTTTCTTCCTAGTGTTTGTCTGATAATATCCCATGTGATGCTGAGCGGTCTTTGCTGCATTTCAGTTTTATTCACTGAAGATTTCCACTGTTGCAAGGAAAAACAAGTTGAACTTCATGTGAAAATCCTAGGCAGATGATTATGTTAATATTCCACATGTATTTTCTAAGGGGAAATGACTTTGTATAAGGGTACTTCAGACAGATCATAGAAAATGCATTTATAAGGCAGGTTCATTTTTATGCAAAGAGATTTGAAATGCATATATATGAAGAGTCTTCACATTGTCCAAGGCAAATGTATACTTTGAAAAAACATACATGAATTATAAAAATTTCTGCACCAAGTAAGTTCTTTGATTTCATTTTCCCAAACTTAAAAAAAAAGATTGATTTATTTTTATTTGTGAGGGTTACAGAGAGAGAGAGAGAGAGAGAAAGAGAATCTTCTGTGCACTTGCTCGTGATCCAAACGGCTGCAGCAACCATGGCTGAGTCAGGCGGAAGCCAAGAGCCAGGCACTCATCTGGGTCTCCCACGTGGACTCAGGGTCCCATCTTGTGCTGTTGTCCATCTTCGGCTGTTTCCCCAGACCATTAGCAGGGACCCTTATCAGGAATGAAGCAGGCAGGACATAAACCAACACCCACATGGATGGCAGCATCCACTTCGCCAAGATATTGGCTCACGTGCTCTTTGAAGTTCACTTTTTTGTGTGTGAATGTCTTATAGTCAAAGATCTCAAGAAGCATAGTTACAGTGATGCTAATGAGGGTTATTAGCTGCTTCTATGATGAGCTACTGCACTGCATGGGACTGAGAGCTGTCTTAGTAGAAAGAGGTTAGAGGCCAGAAAGAGTTAGGACCTGAGCTTGTGCTAGCCTATGGGAAGGGGGAGCTCAAGGAGCAAGATTTTTGCTTGACTCACTGTTACCCCCAAAGAAACATTCTGTGATTGCATCTTCTCAGGATGAGTGAGCCTGGAGGAAACTGTTTCTTCACTTTAAGTGGCAGGCGCTTGTGTTAGCACAATCGACAGCACGTCTGGTTACTTTTGTCCGTTGGCCAGCACTGGTTTTGTTTGGGTTGGTCAGGGTTATGACACTGTGGTCAGTGTCAGCCTGGATTTAGCACAGTCCCAGGTCTTCCCCATCTGAGGAGGCTCTGTGGACTTGCTCATGTTTTACAGAAGGTGAGCACAGTGAGTTCCAAGTGTCAGGACAGCTTGTACCGCACCAAGAGCAGGCAATGCCAGCCTGGCTCCTGGAGGCCAGTGACACTTTGTCTTCTAGTGCGGTTTCTTGCCAGGTGCCACTTTGTCAGCTACTAACATATCCCTGAGTGTCCCGGGCGCTCCTGCTATGCACAGAACGCGTTATCTGCTGCCCGCGGAGATGGCAACCCTCTGATCGCAGGCATTTCGCATTCTGATCAAAGCCTTTGCTCTGGGCACAAGCCTGAAGCTCGATCTTGATAAAGACTTGCTTGTGCCAGACTTGTGACCAAATGTTTTTCTTTTCTGTCTTTTGTAGTACTTACACAACCATCACTCTTCTGCTTCTGGATTCTCTCCTACGAACTTCTTTCATCCATTTGGGTACTTTCTTCTCTGCTCTTCCTCAGAGTCAGCACGAAGGCTTTTGCATAACATCAAGACTTGGAGATGTTCTGCAGGCTGGACCTGCAGGTGTACCTTGGGCTGGACCACAAAACCTACTCAGGTTGTCCGTTTCCCTTGCTGTCTCCTTGAGTAAAGCCCTTCTCCACAGTTTGTGAGATCTTCCCACATTTTTATTACCATCACTCTGAAAAAAGATGTCTTGATTTCAAATAGAACTCATTCTCTTTAAGAAGTGACCATAGGAGACAAGTATCTATATATTTTTTAATTCATGTTAGATGTCATGTTTGGATATGTAGGTAAATCACTGGAGTATAGCTTAGGGTATAATTTCAAAAATGAGGGCTAGGGAATGGCATGGCTGCCTACGGCTGAAGTCCCTCACCTTAAACACCCCGGGATCCCATATGGGTTCCGTTTTTAGTCCCAGAAGCCCCACTTCTCATCCAGCTCCCTGCCTGTAGCCTGGGAAAGCAGTTGAGGATGCCCCAAAGACATGGGACTCTCAACCGCATAGGAGACCTGGAGGAAGTTCTAGGCTCCTGGCTTCGGATCAGCGCAGCACTGGCTGTTGCAGTTGCTTGGGGAATGAATCATCGGACAGAAGATCTTCCTAGCTTTCTCTCCTCTTCTCTGTATATCTGACTTTCCAATAAAAATTAAAAAAAACCTTTATAAAATGGTGGCTGAAACAGTCTATGGAAAGAAGTTGCAATTAATTAGAAAGAGGAAGGGAAATACAACCTTATCTTCACAGATGTTGGTGTGCAGGATGAAATGTCAACTTCCATTTTTAGATATAATTAAAAGAGCTGTAACAGCAGTAAGGTCTCAGCTTCCTTCTTAATTATCTGTGTGGAGGCTGTAGGAACCCTTTCTCTGGTTCATAACTGTGATAAGAATTAATTACACTTTGTGTTCAAGGTGCCAAGGAAGAACGGACTAGAACTGCCAAAATAATTTTTAAGCATTGATTATATAAATATACACTTTATATGGTTAAATAAGTAATTTATTACTAAGAGGACCTATAGGAGAAATAAACTGGTTAAATGCAAAACAGAGAAAGGAGATTTTCATAGTTCCTGAAATGAATGCATGAAGATGTTAAAAACTATTCAACAAGGAAATACACACGTGACTTCTGCCATCACCTTTCCCACTTCTCTGAAATCTGCAGGTTCAAGTCTGACCTTTATTGAGTAGTAAATATTTAGTCATATGTTAATGTTGTCTTCTTGAAAATTAAATAAACCTTTGATATACTTGTTAGGAAGTATTTCAGTATGACATTAAAGATATGCAGATATTTTTCCCATCTTTTTGAGTTTTGGATAATTTTCGTAATGGCAGAGCATGCCTTTTGTTTGAAGTGGTGTACCAGAAGAGTGGAGTCAGAGCACATGGGGGCTTCAATTTTATTAAGAACCAGGCAAGCAGAGGTTATGACAGAAAACTCAGTAATCTTCCAGCTTATATTTGCTCCACAAATTGCAGCCTAGATCTAGCAGTAGCCTGAGTTTTCCACTAAACTCTATATGTGAGATTATGCCAACATTTATTTTAATCTTTAGATTTGATCTCTAATTTGGCTTGTAAAAAAGAATACCTAAAGGGCCTGGCGGCATGGCCTAGCGGCTAAAGTCCTCGCCTTGAAAGCCCCAGGATCCCATATGGGCGCCGGTTCTAATCCCAGCAGCTCCACTTCCCATCCAGCTCCCTGCTTGTGGCCTGGGAAAGCAGTCGAGGACGGCCCAATGCTTTGGGACCCTGCACCCGCGTGGGAGATCCGGAAGAGGTTCCAGGTTCCTGGCATCGGATTGGCGCGTACCGGCCTGTTGCGGCTCACTTGGGGAGTGAAACATCGGATGGAAGATCTTCCTCTCTGTCTCTCCTCCTCTCTGTATATCTGGCTTTCCAATAATAATAAAATCTTAAAAAAAAAGAATACCTAAAATCAATAATTGTCCTATATTAATACTAGGTTACTACTAAGAAAATTAGATTACTGTGTTTTCTAGAGCTCTTGTAACAATATACTTGACAGGAAAAATTAAAAAAAACCTCAGTTGGCACTGCTGATAAAATTAAGGTTAAAAAATCATGTCATTTTGAATGCTCTATAAAACTTAAGAATATTAATCAAGGAAACATGGAAGTCCTTGGATCAACCTTAAAACTAGTCACAAAGCTACTCTGATGAATCTTTGTGCTCAGTCAGGAATCAGTAGTTGAATGCTGTTGCATGCATTTGGGCAGTGAACCAGAGAATGAAAGATTTCTCTCTCTCAGATCATTATTCAAACCGTCTATCAATTTCACTAACGGTATTTCCATTGAATTTGCTACATATCAGTCTGTCTTCCAATGATGTTATTCTCTCTTCAGTAGTATCTTATTTAAGGACTAAGACATTGCAACTTTTCTGTTATAGAAGTATAAATTTGTTCCTTATAGGATCTCTCTTTCTTGATTAAACACCGCATGGTGTTATGTAATGTCTATAGGATAATAGAATCATCTGCAAATTCAACCTAGGTAACAATAGTATCTTGCTCAGCAGGATTTGTGTGTTTTGAGTGTTATTTTTAACTTTGTCTTAGTGCTATTTCTTGGTATTTCTAGTCAAACTTATGGTTTAGTATCCTATGTCTTAGCAGTTCCTGTTCATCTCTCCTTCCTTCACAGGAAGTTCCTCCTGATATTTCTCTTCTTCCTTCATCCCTTCCTGTCCTGGCCCAGCAATCCTGGACTCTTCTGTTTTTATCTCTCATTGATTCGATCTTCCTTGAGTCGTCGTGTTGACTAACACTAGGAAACAACCAAGGAACACAAATCTGGTGACAGATGGTTCCTCACTCACAGCAGCCACACGCCACATGGGGCACAGGGTGGTGACCAGGGAGGACATAGGATGATCGTGGCGAGATGTAGGCTTGCATGTTCTTGATCACATGAATACTCAGTCAGCAGGTTAGGAACCTTGACTGCTGAATGGCCACTCCTGATTGGGAGAGAGTTAGGAGTGGTTGTTTTGGTTGTAAGTTGTTCTTGCCTCTGCCAAGCTCAGATGCATTGATTTAGCACGGCCGTCTTGTCGTTGTCTCTGTAAGTTGGTGCTACTTTGTCTCGGCATCCCTTGAAGCTGTTTATGCTCACCAGGGAGAAATAATGTACAGCTCTCAGCTGTTGGCTAATTTTTATTTTCTTCTTTGTCATGTCTACTAAAATGACTAATGAGGCTTTTCTTTTGTGAACTGAAGCCTGATTGAAATAGCTGGTTTCCCCAACAATTTCATTTATAAAAATGAAATTAAATTTGCTACTACACTTATTACTCAGTATTAATCTATTTTTTCCATAGTGCATCCATTGCATTAGCATGGCAAAAAAAAATGAGAGGATAGTGGAACAAAATGAAGTTTATCAGCCTATTAAAATCTGAAAATTGTTCCATTGAGATAAAAGAATAGGATGTAATGAACTGTTGACTTTATTTGATGATAATTTAATCTCCTAGAATAGAAGGTAAACATGAGAACAATAGAGGTACACCATAGAATTAGGAGGAAAGAATGAGCGACACAAAGTGATTAGTTGTGGTTAGGGTGGGAGGGGGAAACGAGTTCTGTAACATGGGGGTTCAGATCAAGTTCGTACAGGCTTTGCTTCCGCATTTTTTTTTAATTTCACTTGAGCCTTGATAGTAAATCATCAAGCAGACAATCATGCTAGACAGGGTTTGAAAAGTAGATGCTCATGAGTTTTCCCTATTCCTTCCTTCTAAAGGGACACTCTTCACTTCAGTTCTTAACTTAGGTAACATGTGGTCCTCCCATAGGGACATTCTTGCTGGGCTCTGCTTTCAAGTACATCCTGACTTGTAAATAATAAAGACAGACTTCAGTGTGCCTGGTCTGTGTTTCAAGCTGCAGTAAGAGGATCTTGTTCAAATGTCCTGGTTTGCCACTCCTTTAAAACACTCTTCTTAAATCTGGAAGATGTCTGCATTGCTTCCCTAAGTGCCTACAAAGTAGAAGAATCTGCCATTTTTCTGTTTTTGATCCTCAGGGTGACCTATTAATCCTAACCCTAATCCTGGAAAGACTATTGTTCCGGCACAAAATGATCGACATGACAATGGAAAGCCAATCTACCTCCATGTAGCCAAAGCTGGTCTGTCGCTGGAGGATCAAGTTGACACCAGCAGAGTTCCACACCTTGAGCCCCTGAAGCCAAGACCAGTTTTAAAATACAGTCACCATCTTAGAAATGAATAACATTTCTGAAAAGAAAACTGATAAGTCTTTAAAAATAGCCTGATATATATGTTACTCATAAATGAAAGGGATGAGTGTGTGGACTCCAACAAAAAACTAATGATAAGAAGATGAAATCATTAAATACACTGGATTGATAAGTACATGTTGTATACACTTATTTTAATATAATACAGTGTACTATCAATATATACAATGATTAGGGGTCAACGAATAATTGAAATGCTAGTAGAAAAAACATAAAAAGAGAACAGTAACAGATAACAAGATCAGCCACAGTTTAATTGATGTGACTTCACTCATTTAAATTCTGTAGTATACTTCTCATCAAGAAAGAAGTAAACAAACAAACAAACAAACAAAAAAACCAGAAAAACCCCACAACAAGCCTTGTGTCACTGCCAACAATGTTTTCAAGCATCAGAAATGAAAATATAGCACAGTCCCTTTTAACTTAGCATGTGGCTGTTGCCAAAGTTTCAGAATAGAATTATGAACTGTCTTCTCATCCAGGAACCTGCAGAATTGAAAACAAAACAAAGCAAAGCAGAAAGCAAACGGACAGTTTAAGTGTGCTCTCTGAAGCTTTGACTTTCTCTGGGGTTTACTTTTTCCTGTAATTTATTCCAAATGTGAATATAGAGCGTAACAGGAACAAAAGGCTTGGTCAAGAAGCAAATGGATTCTTTTAATTCCATGTCATCACCTGCCACATGCACCGGGAGTTTCACCAACACAGGATGCATTTCATTAACGTCAGGAAACAAATTGTACATACCTGGACAACTCCCAGTTAAAATCGTTCCCAGTCCGGAAATCATCGACCTGGAGTAAGAGCTTCATCCGAGGAGGACTTCAAGCGCAGCCAGCTTAGACGGAGCCGGGACACTGAAAGGCAAATCCAAGATGCGCTGTAAACATAGCGATGCTGGTAGGAAGAAGACACAACGATTTTTGGCATGTGAGCGTTGATTTGCCTCATTTCCATACACTCTTATTTTAATATAAGCAAAATTTCTTGAGAGATGTGTATTTGCAAATATTTCATGTAAGTGGTAAAATATTTTCGGTGAAGGCAATATATGTTTCTCAACTAAATTCTTAAGCTTGAGTTAAGCGAATGAAATAGAAATTTAAAGGTTACGTTTTAACTGATACACTGTTAATTTCTTATTCCAGTGGTACATTGATAGTGATGATTCACTTTTTAGTGTTTGTTTTGAAAGCTTACAATTTTTTGACATAAAGAACATGGGTTATAATGATCAGAAATAAGAACTTAAGCAAAGATACTCACTGGGAACTTAAAGTTACTCACCATGCCTAGGTCTATGTACACGGAGGGCTTAGAAGCCACTCCAAACTGTTGTGCGTGCTTCCTCATATCTTTCTATTCATTTTTATGTTTAGGAAAAATGTAAATAAACTTCAGCTTGCTTTATCAGAAATTATCTTGGAGGCTGTTATGACAAGAAACTGAAGAAATAATGCCTGCTGCATTGGCGAAGGATCATCTGAGATCTTATTCCCAATGTGACTTTATATAATCAAGAAGTGGTTCAAAACCATTATAACGGATGTCCTATGTTATTGGATTATTTTTCATACAGGTAGGGACTTAGACAAACATAAGTTTGGACAAACATAAGTTTAACTTTACTTACCTGAAAATGGTTTATCATATGTAAAAGTTTTAATCCAGCTTTAAAGAAGTGGTTTGCAATACACACAGCCACACAGTGTAAGTTTGGTTTCCATGGTAACCAGTAGCTTTACAAATGATTCCTCTGCTCCCGTGGCCCTGTTGCTCCTGTGCTTTCCAGCGACATCCTGTCTTTGAGGTTTTTCTCACCCTGATGGAGCTCTTGTGAAGCTGAGTAGTTCAAGGACACGGAGGAAGTGCAGTGTATGTGAACTGGTGGTGGTGATAGCTGTGTGACAGGCACAAAACATTCATGCTGATCTTACGGTTTTTCAGATGTAGCCAGATGTGATCTAAGCACCCGCTGACCAACACAGCCACACACTCAGCACACACACAAATGTATGGACCCACAAATTTGAGACACCTCATTGTTGCTATGTTCTAGATCGATCCATGTGGGTTTATGAAATATCCTCTGATTTGTGTATGATTATTTTGATTTTTCAAAGCATAGATGACCACAGTTTCTGCACAAACCTCTACAGTTACATCCTATTATACACTCAATTCAACACCCCCCCACACACCAAAATAATTCTTGAGTGTGTAGTATGCACACAATGTATTAGTGTGATTTTATCAGGGAACACTCTTTTTATATGTGTCCAAACATGCCAGAAATAAACACAACTTATCTGGGAATTTTTGACTCTTTGCTAGTTTCAACTTGGCTGTGTGTTCAATAAACACAACTTATCTGGGAATTTTTGACTCTTTGCTAGTTTCAACTTGGCTGGGTGTTCATATGCCAAATTTTCCCCCCGCTTTTTGCATGTTACCCCAATGTCTTCAATGCGCAAAGATACATGTGGGTGGAAGTCATGATCTCGATTTTGATTTTCAGCCGGTTTCTGGAATTTTAAATGTCTCAAGCTTGTTTTTAAAGAATGGATTTTTATTGAGAGGCTGGATATTCACAATGGCCACATCCTTATTGAGGAATTAACTGTTGATGACTAAAATAGTTACCTTTTGTTTCATCTAATGAAATACATTTTTCAGTCTAATTTTAAACTCAACCTACTACGTTCTTTTTGTGTGCATTGTTTCCTTACAAACTCCACCAACACATTTTTGTATGAACTGTGTTGAACACCTATGCCTCCTATATACAGCACATGGTTAAAACCATGATAATTTTTCAAAGTTCTTTTATTTGAAAAGAATGACAGAAAGAGAAAGGGAGCTTGCATCCACTTACCTAATTGACTGCAACAACTGGCGCCATACGCGGCCAAAGCTACATGTCCGGAACTATATCCATGTCTCCCTCATTGCTGACTGAGCCCGGTTACTCTGCTGTCTTTTTATCTTTATTCTTTTTTAATTCTTTATTTTTCATGATACAGTTCCTTAGGCCCAGGGATATCCAATTCCACTGGCTCCCACAACCGCTCACCATTGTTTTCTCCTATGTTGTAACAGTAGTTTAGTCCCGCAACAAGACTCACACGTCCATCACTCTGCTACCTAAGTATATCTGACACTTTAGGAATAGAGACTGGTATAAAGTGCAGCATTTTAGTGTCAAGATGTATTTAACAGTTTCAGTGGGAGTCCAGCTTTGATTCGGAAGTAGAGATGCATGCTGTGCTGTGTCTCCGCTTCATAATATACCTTCCCCATTAAACTTTCTTTAGATGACTCTATGTGCATGAATGTTTACTTATATGTCTATTGATCTTGCACTTTGCGTGAAGATTGCCTTATATCAGAGAGAACATATGATATGTGTCTTTGGGATTGGTTTATTTCACTGAGCATAATGGTCTCTAGTTTGAACCATTTTGTTGCAAATGATAGCATTAAATTATTTTTTTATGGCTGATCAGTATTCCATAGAGAAAATGCACTGATTTCTTTATCCATTCCTCTTTTGATGGGCATCTGAGTTGTTTCCATGTCTTTGCTATTGTAGATTTTGCTTCTGTAAATATAGGGTTACAGATTCCTTTCTCATATACAGTTTTTCTTTCTTTCTTTCTTTCTTTCTTTCTTTCTTTCTCTCTTTCTCTCTTTCTCTCTTTCTCTCTTTCTCTCTTTCTTTCTTTCTTTCTTTCTTGGATATATCTCTAGAGTAGGATAGCTGGGTCATACAGCAGATCAATTTTCAGTTCTCTTAGCACTCTCCATACTGACTTCCATAGTGGTTATTCTAGCCTACACTCCCACCAACAGTGAAGAAGGGTGCCTTTCTCCCCACATTAATACCAGCAAGTGTTGTTAGTTGAGTTCTGAAAGTAGGCCAATCTCACTGGAGTTAGATGGCACCTCAACACGATTTTCATTTGTATTTCCCTGATGACTAGGGAGCCTGATCATCTTTTCATATGTCTATTAGTCATATGAATTTGTTGTTGTGAAAAATGTCTGCTAGTTTCCTTCACCCATTTCTTCACAGTGTTGTTCAATCTCCTGTCATTGTTTCTAAAGCTCTTTATAAATCCTGGATATTAGTTCTCTAACTGTTGTGTAGTGTGCAAATACTTTCTCCCGTTCTGTTGGTTGCTTCTTTACTTTGTTGATCACTCTCTTTGCTCAAAAGTTCTTAGTTCGAGGTAGTCCCATATGTTTGTTTTGCCTTTGAGTACCTGTGTTTGTGGTGATTTTTGTAAGACATATTTGCAATGCCTATATCTTGCAGAGTGGTTTCTATATGTTCCTCTAATAGATGGTTTCTGGGTGCAGATTTAAGTCCTAAACCCATTGATAGCTGATTCTTGTATAAAGTGAAAGATTCTTGGTTCTTAATTCTGCGCAGGCTGCAATCTAATGATCCCAACAGCATTTGTTGAAGAGACTAGACGTTTCTCCTGGATTATTTTCAGTTTTCTTGTCAAACATTAGTTGGCTATACTATGTGGGCTCCCTTCTGGGTTTCTATTCTGTTCCATTGATCTTCTTTTCTGCTTCTGTACCAGCAACGAACTGTTTGGTGATCACTCGCCTGTAGTAAGTCTTGATGTCTGGAATTGCAATTCTCCCAGCTATTTTTATTCTTCAGGATAGTGTTGGCTATTTGTGCTTACTTGTGTTTCCAGATGAACTGTTTTATCATATTTTCTATCTCTGAGAAGAATGATGTGGGGTTTTGACTGGATTAATTGAATCTGTGTATTACTTTTGGTAAATTGGACATTTTGATGATGTTGATTCTGCTGTCCAGGAGATGCTTGGCTTCTCCATCTTTTAGTAACCTCTTTTTTTTTTTAATGTTCTTTAATTTTTCATCATGAGGGTCTTCCACATCTTTGGTTAAGTTAATTCTAAGGTGCTCAAGGTTCTTCTCTGCTGTTTTAAGAGAGATAGCGCTTGTAAGTTCTATCTCAGCCTAGGAGTTATGTGTGTACACTAGTGCCATTGGCTTATGGTCCTTAACTCTGTATCCTGCTACTCTGCCAAATTCTCTTACAAGTTGCAATATTCTCTTCATGGAGTCTTTTGGCTTTCCTATGCACAAAATCATGTCATCTGTAAACAGAGATAATTTTGATTCCTCATTTCCGCTTTGAATGAATGTAATTTCTTTTTCTTACCTAATATCTATAGCAAGAACTTCCTACAATATTTAATGGCAGTGGTGAAAGTGGAAAAGCTTGTGTCATTCCAGATCCTGTTGGAAAAGCTTGCAGTGTTTCCCTATTTCTCATGATGCCAGCACTGGATTTGATTGTGTTGTAGAATGTTCCTTCTATGCCTATCTTCTTTTGGGTTTTTCACATGAAGTAGAGTTTATTAAATGCTTTCTCTGCATCTGTTGAAATGGTTATATGGTTTTTGTTTTTCAATTTGTTGATATGGTGTATTACATTTATTGATTTGCATATGCTAAGCCATCCCAGTATGCCAGAGATCTGCTCCAGGTGAATCATTTGTCTGATGTAGTATTGGATCCTGTTGGCTAGTATTTTGTTGAGGATTTTTTGTGTCTACGTTCATTGGGGATTTTGGTCTGTAGTTCTCTTTTTCTGTTATTTCTCTATCTGGTTTCAGTATCAAGGGGATATTGACTTCAGAGAAAGTGTTTGGAAGAATTGCCTTCCTTTCCATTGTTTGGAATAGCTTGTGGAAGATTGGGGTAAGTTCTTGAACCATTCCATAGAAGTCTGCAGTGAAGCCCTCGGTCCAGTGTGCCCCTTGAATGGGAGGAATTTAATTACTGATTCAATCTCCATCCTTGTTATAGGCGTATTTAGTTTATTAATTGCCTCATGATTCAGTTTTGGTAAATAGTATGTGTCAAAAAATCTATCAATTTCTTCTTGATCTTAAGGGTTTTTTTTTTTTTTTTTTTTTTTTTTTTTTTTTTTTTTTGCATTCAGTTGCTTGCAATATTTTCTGATTTTCCTAAGTATGTCCAAGGTGTCTGATATATTGCCTCTGTCTCTGATTCTATTTCTTTTTATCTTATCCTTGCTTTTTTTTCTTATTTGGAGTAGTGAGGAATCTATTTTGTTAATTTTCTTAAAGAACCAGGTCTTTGATTCATTGATCTTGCATACTGTCCTTTTGGTCTTTATTTAGTTAATTTCCTCTCCCCTGGGTGGCAGAAACCCAAGTACACAAGCCAAGCCATCTTCTGTTGTCTTCCAAGATACATTTGCATGGAGCTAGAATGGTAGCAGAAGAGTTAGACTCCAATTGGCAATTCGGTATGAGATACTGCCACTTTAAACCTGGAGGTTAGCCACATGCACCACAGTTCTGGCCTCAGTAAGTCTTTTTGATTTGATTTGGCACATTATTTGGATTTTTTTTTCATTGTGTGATTTGTCCTCTTAATATTTAAGGAAAAATTCTTGCTTGTTTCACTGAGTGTATATGGTAGAATTTCCTCATTTTCTAAAATTTGTAATTGTCTAAAAACAAGGATTTGTCAGTTCCTCTCCTTTGATCCCATGGCAATTTCTGCCATCACGTCGTTCATACCCCTGACAAGTCACAGGAGTTCTCCCACAGACGGCAGACAGTTCCCATTCACTGTGGATCAAGGGCTTTCTCTGCTCTACCTGGACATTCTCTGTCTAGGTGTTGGGTAGCATTTCCTGGAGTCACTTCCACCAAATATGAGATGACAAAATATTGACAAAAAATAACCCCCACTTCCTTTCTCCAGCAATTCCTACACTGATTTCACAGGATTTCCCAATGGACCCCAGCTAGGTCAACTCCCGCTACAGCACCTCTCTGATCGCCACCCTTTGCATGGGCCTGTGAAACACCCCTGCTCACTTTCTTGCTTCTTCACAAGAGCATTCCCTCGATCACATGCCTGGAGAGGCACTGAGACAGCTGAACCTGAGAGATGAAGAGGAAAGGGATTGGCCCTCATCTTAACTCCTTATTAACGAGGTGATAATTGGAAATCCTGCCCCTAGTAGTCCACAGTAGTATTTGTTAGGAAAATCGATTTGTTATATAAGAAATGCTTTCAGTAGAATGTTCCTGGCTTATCATAAACAAACCAAGAATCTGGAGTTTTGGAGCCACTGCTCATTGAACACTGTCCCAGAAGCCACACCATAACCCAGGATGTTAAGCAGAGATTCTCCCTAAGGAAACACTTGGTGCTTCCTAAGGCAGGAATCCTCCTTTACTGCTGTGGGCTGGACAGCGTACGCACAGGATGGAAAGAAGACTGACTGAAATAGGAGGAGGGGAGATCTTTGACATCTACATAAGCTAACAGCGAGCCTCCTCTATGTACCAAGACCAGTAGTTGTATGAGGAGAGGTCTACGTGGCTTATGATTTCAGAGGTTCAAAGTCTAAACAATGTGATACAGGCTTTGGCTGTGGCCAAGAGGTATGTGGTAGCTGTTGTGTTTCCAGAGAGGGAAGCAGGAAGCAGAGCAGGTGGATCCAAACTCAGCCTTTTAAAGAACACTCTCATGAGAGCTGTCTTTCAAAGGCACAATTTTAACAACCAAAAAGCCTTGCACCAGGCCTGCCTCCTAAGACTCCTGTTCCTTCCCAGCAGGAGGCGGCTTGGGAAGGAAACAGCAACAGCAAGGAGTGCAACATTGGGAAGGAGCAGCAGGACTAGTGCAAGTACCTGGGACAGAAAGAACGGAGGCCAGCTCACAGTCACCAGCAGGTGGCCCCTCTGCCTCCTGGACTCTCACATTTCAGGCAGAAGCAATGGTTTTGCCCAGGACCTGAAGGAAGCTGCAGCCTGCTTGTTCACTGTTCTCCAGTGTTCACCCTTCCATTGTCCCTGCTGGTCACCTCTGAAGGTTTCTTTTTCCCTTTGGACCACAGAAATATACACGCACAGCTCTATGTGTTTGAGCCATCAGAATTATTTTTAATCCAGGTTTTAGGTTCTTTTGAAAATTCAATAATACTATGTCTTTGCATGAATTTTAGTTGGCTCTATTCTGATCTAAGCACCGGTGGTCATGCCCGCAGGACATGCCTCTTTCCTAACAGAGGTAATTATAAGTGTCGGACCATATCAGGCTTCCCTGTGGCCAATCTTTTATTTCATTGCTCTGACTCTTTTTGTTCTCCAGAAAGAATTTACTGAGAGCCACTTTTATCTAAGCAGGGAGAAAATACGCGTGGTTCCAACGGTTTTTAGGAACAACACATGTGTTACAAGGTGAGGCAAGCTAAACTTTGACTTTCTTTTCATGCCTTTTTTTTTTAGTAATCCTGAATATAATTACTTCACTAAGCCCAGGTTCTAGGTGGAATGTTCCTTATAAATGTTGTTCCTGTATAGATTGCTGCTTCATATAATTGGGGTAGCAGGCGCCAACAAAAATGGTGCCACATGGAACAAAAGTCAGCCTTGTCAAAGCAGCACATCAAGAAATATCTTTAAACCAAAAATAAATAGGTAGGTAAGGGGCCCTGTTCAGTAGTCTAGTGGCTTAAAAGTGCTTGCCTTGCATGCGCCGGGATCCCATACAGGCACCAGTTCATGTCATGGCTGCTCTACTTCCCTTGTAGCACCCTGCTTGGGGCCCTGAGAAAGTCGTGAAAAACGGCCCAAAGCCTTGAGACCTGCACCTGCGTGGGAGACCTGAGAAAACTCCTGGCTCCTTGCTTGTGGCTCCTGGCCTTGGACTCGTTCAGTTTGAGCTGTTGTGGCCACTTGGGGAGTGAACCAGCAGATGAAAGATCTTTCTGTCTCTCCTCTCTGTAAATCAGACTTTCCAATAAGTAAATAAATAATTTTTTAAAAAAAGGAAATGTGTTAGATAGTGATATTCTGTTATGTTACTATAAAAGTCCAATATGATAAAACAAATCCAAAAAGAAACTCAACCACTCTAGGTTCAAAGTTTGCAATGTAATAAGTTACGGAATTTAATCATGAAGTTATTTTGGCATCATATTTTCTAAATGAAATTGTGGTTTAATTTTAAGAACATCAAAATTATGTAAAACTGATCAAAATGCTTACTACTTTCTAATACTGAATAAAATTCTTAGCAAATTTTACTATCGTGACTTGAAAATTTTTTTTTCTGAGGCAATTGTTAATAATATGAGAGCAAACTAATTATGAACTTAACATACAATATTCAAATGATGTAATGGTGTCACATGATCATTGTCATTTTTGCAGAAAATATTATGAAATTGTATAAATTACTGTCATCGGTGTACGTCATGAAAGTGTGAGATAAATGCAGTTTCATAATTCCTTGCTCACATTTCATGTGGGTTCGAGCTTCCTACATCTCCTGGGAAATTTCCATTTCTGCTTACCCGCCTTTCAACCCCTTTTCTTTTCTTTTTGTGCTATTTTGGGTTTTAAAAAGTCCCTAGTCAGTTTTTGTCACTTACAATTATGCTTCGTTTCTGGGCAGTATATCTCTCTTCTCCCGCTTGTGGAGCTTTACCAGCCGATGCGCGCAGCAGCCAAGGAGCCATCTGGCTCCATCTTGGGTGATGCTTCAAAATGGCCCTCCTACAGGAGCTGTTCTTCGACTCTTGGCAATAGCCTGTGACGAAATTTTCAATAGCTTGACGTAAATATGTGTTGTTTTTCGCGAGAGATTTTTATTGTAGTTTTTTTATAGTTTTCTTACTTGTTTGTGGTATTATCTTTCAGCTAATTAAGTTTCATACTGGTTACTTTTTCCCTGAAGCTCATCTACTAGTGGATTGAGTTCTCCTCAGCCAGCTTAGATTCCTGAAAGACACGGTGGGAATTTGAGAACTGTACTCAGCCTATTCGAAATTCTTCCTCAGCTGCACCTACACTTTACTTTCACCTCTATACTGTCGAATTAGAGCAAGAATCTCACAAAGCCCATTTTACCAGAAACCTCCAACCTGAATAAGTCATCTCATCCTGTGTCTGATCAGGTTCCTGATTCTCCACCATCCTCCTGGTAACTCCTAATCATGCTGGAGGACTCAGTGAGAATCTTATTTCAAACAGCACATGCTTCCTCTTGGTGTGTTCCAGATATTAAACTCCATGCTGACTTGGCCACAGTTCTCAAGTCCCTGTGCTCGAGTTGGCTAGCCTAGTTCTGTGCAGAGGTCTCTTTTCCAGTGCTAAAAGTCCTGAATAAGAAGAAGTGTTAACCTTTTTTTTTGTTTTCAGAAATATTTAGTTGTCCACCTCTTTGGAAAAATGATAGGAAGAGAGCAAGATACAGAGACAGATTAAGATGCTTTGGCCCACTGCCAGTTCTCTCCCTACATGACAACAGTAGCCAGATCTGGGTAGGATCAAAGCCACAAGCTTGGAACTCAATCCTGGATCCTGGAAGTCTGGCCTAGGCCCAGGGCTGTCACCATGCTCTCCAGGAAGCCAGATCTGAAGTGGAGCCACTGGGACCCAAACTGGTACTCAGCTATGTGAGGCTGATATCACAATTTACCATTTGATCTACTGTACCAAAGTACAGGAACCCTATTGTTTAACCATTGTAACTACTGTGTCCTTTTGCTTGTTTTGTTCTAGAGACAATAAAAAGAGTGACAGCACAAAAGGAAAGATAACCAGGCCTTCTCCTGTTTATAATTTTGGCGATAAAAATACTGTCCATTTCTATGATAAAGTTACTCTGGGGTCTGCAGCAGTGGCAAAGTAGATTGATCATTTAACTTTTGGTGTAGGCGTCCATTATGGTGTGGGTTTGTGTCCTGGCTGCTCCACTTCTGATCAGTCTCTCTACTTATGGCCTGAGAAAGCAGTGGACAATGGCCCAAGTCTTTGGGACCCTTCACCCATGTGGGAGACCTGGAAGAAGCTCCTGGATCCCTGCTTTGCATGAGTTCAACATTGGCCATTCCAACTGCAAGCTTTAGCTCGCAGGTTCATGAAGGAGAAGATGTGACCAAAAAGAAATGGGGGTACAGTGCTCTCTTGGGCAACTGACAAAATTCATTTCCAAGGTTATATTTCTCATATACTTCGTCAAACAATAGTTCAGACACAACTCAGAATCAGGTAGTGTCTGAGTGCAGGGTTCAAGGAGGTTAACAAGGTGACTTGGTCAAAGCATTATTGAAGTTGGGAATAGATAAGGAATACTGTCTGTCCTTGGTTGACTAGAGAGAACACAGATGTTTGGCTACCTTCAAGGAGAGCATGAAAACAGAATGAATGATTCACCGGGGGCAAATCGCACTCTGGATGAAAGCCCTCTGCCTCCTGGTTCCTGGAGCCTCTTCTCAACAGGATCGTACAGGCTTCTGCTCCTCCAGTTATTCTGTTGGATGTGTTCTGACAGTAGTCATTTGGGGAGTGAACCAGTGGATGAAAGCCCTTCACTTTATATATCTCCTTTTTCTTCTGCCTTTCTTCAATTAAAAATAAATAAATCTTTTAAAAAGATGCACATATAAAAAGAATAAATAAGAGGGGATATGAGCACAACATTAGATATTAGCTTACAGATTTGTTTAGTTATTTTTATTTGCAGAGAGATGGAAACAGAAAGAAAGATCTTCCCTCTGCTGGTTCACTCCCCAAGTGGCTGCAACAGCTGAAGCTGAGCCAATCTGAAGCCAGGAGCTAGGAGCCAGGAAATTTTTCCAGGTGACTCACATGGATGCAGGGTCCCAAGGCTTTGGCAGTCCTCTACTGCTTCCCCAGACCACAAGCAGGGGCTGGATAGGAAGTGGAGCAGCTGGGATATGAACTGGCATCCATGTGGGATCCTGTCAGATGCAAGGCAGGTCGAGGACTTTAGCTACTAGGCTACCATGCTGGGCACAGGTATTGGTTTACAATCAGAGTTTCTTCAAATGAATGAGTGGTCAGTGGTGAGAATTCCCTTCAGAATGCTGGGTTTAAGTCTAGACATGGGAAGATAAAGGTGAGGGTGGGCTGTGTCTGGGCTGTAAGGAGCAATGGTCTTGACCTCTAGTAGGGACTGTTCTGGTGTACATGCCTTGCTCACAACCATCGCCCTTGCTACTCGGCTTCGCAGATAAGAAGCTGAGGTGTTGGAACATCAACTTGCTCCGATCAAACATCTCCAAGATGCTCCTTCTGGTCTTTAGTAGATGATTATGGAAATAGTTTGGGACTTGTCATGAAAGAACAGCAGTCACCTCAGACATACTTTACAGCACGGGCTTCTGCTCCAGATTGAGGAAGAATCCTTTAAATTTCTAAGATATTTTGACTTCTAAATACCCTGGAGTTTCTCAGGTTTCCTTGCTACTTTGACATTTAGCTGATAATGCACTTGTTTAGTCTTTTATGAGACTCAGGCTACTCACTCATAAGACAAGAACACAAGCATGTATTTAAGGAGCTTCATGCATCATTTTCAAAAATAAATACCTCTAAAACATCTTGCATGATGTGATGAATAGTACATTGTTTAACTCACTTTGTATTTCCTAAATTTCCCATCTTGTTTCTTTGTGGAGATTAAACTACATATAGTTTATATTTTAAAGCAAGTTCTCTCTCTCTCTCTCTCTCTCTCTCTCTCTCTCTCTCTCTCTATCTATCTATTGGATATATATATATCCAATACATTTCTTTAAAATCCAATTTCTTTCTGTACATGCACATTCCATATAAACACAGTCTTCATTCAGTATTATTTTTACAGAAATGTGCATGGTCTGTGTGAAATCGATTAAGAAGTCTATATCTGAGAGGTCCAGATTTTAAAACAGTAATGAAAGTTATAAAGAAATGTCATTTTGACACAGTGCCTTGTTAGCTATTGCAATCTGTCAGCACAGGCTAAAGTGTAAGCCTGTTTACAATAGAACAATTTCATGGAATCAAATTCGTTCTTACGGTTTCCCCCAGTGGTTATACCATCACTGGCTGAAATGGGAAACAGGGATGAGTAGCAACCTTGAGAAGACAAAACCGTCTTCTCTACAGAACACTGCTTTCTACCATGGCATAGCTCTTGTAACAGTTCATACAAACTGGAACTTTGGGGTTTCAAGCAACGAGTTCCAAACAGATGTTTTAAGAGAAGCCCTCTGTTTTCCTTCACCTTGAAGTGGGAGAATAAAAGGAGAACTTTCAACTAGAAATGACTCGTGTTGGACGGAAGCATCTGTGGGATGAATGTCAGCGCAGTGTCAACCTTCTGGAAATGACTGGTCTTAGAAGGGCTGAGCACTGTTGTGCTCCAGTGCTGCACAAGAGTTACCTCCAGGAATCATTTCATGACGATGCCCGCACTGTCCATCTCAGTGGGAGAATCACCAAGACACCCTGGCACAAGTGTCCTCCCCAAGCCTAGGAATTCGGGGGTACCCACTGCACCTGCTAGCTTCCCTGCCACAGCACCACTTCTCTGCACCCCTTCTTTACCAACTGTTTTGCCTACACCCCGTCCTCTGTGGTTCACTCCAGACAGAGTCTCTGTCTTCTGGAACCAATTTGTGACTCATCACTATTAACTTTTGGCTTTGTCTTTTTCCCCTTGTGGTTCTGCTCTGTGGTCTGGTCGAAGCTGTGAGTAGACCCAAACATTGCTTACTACCTTTCTAGACTTTGCTCTGTGTGAAGTAGCATGTCCCCATCTTAGCTAAAAGCAGGAACAGTACCCTAAGGAGCCAGCTTTCTGCCCCTCCCACTTCTACACCCAGACAGTAGCAAGTCTTTGTATCTATTCCTCTTAATGTTTTAAAATTTCTACGCTGTAGAAATGTAAATTGTATTTTTAAAAATAGATTACAATGCTTTTTAAAAGGCTTCACCATTTGCTGTTCATTGTTTGAGCAGAGAAATCTAGCAGAACATCAACACCCTAAACTGTTGTTTCTAAAAGAGTGGCTTCGATTTTTAATGGAACATATTTTTATTCAATAGTCAGCTAGGGATTGATATGTAAGGGAAATGCCCTAATCCTTCAGTTTCGTGCTGCTAATCTCCATCCTTTGACCTTTGTGTCCCAGGGCACCAAGGGCTTGGCTGAGCTTTGCTGAGACCTCTGCATGCTTCGGGACAGACGGCCTGCTCTCTGGATGATGCCTGTTGGAGAGGGTTCAGTTGTGCTCTGCACATGGACTAAAGCACAACAAATGGAGCTCAATAGAAGGAATCTTTGCTCTGAAGAAAGAAATTGCCATTTTGAGGCAATTCATAGTAAAGTCCACAATGTTTCTAAAAGACATGAAAAGCATGATCAAATTTATCTTTCATATATTCATTTATAAACAAACAGCATTTTCTGTTTTTTTTAAAAGGAAACTTTTTTTGTGAACACCAGCTATTTATGGAAAAATACATCTTGTGGGATATTCACAAGCTTTATTTTCATGTATTTTATGCATTATCTTTTTGTATTTTTTATTGGTAGTATTATTTCCCATGGTAAGGTTTTTAGCTATAGGGATTCTTCGCTCCACCTCCCCTTCCTCCTCCCTCCCTACTTCTTTTAAAGATTTGTTTATTTTTACCACAAAGTCAGATATACAGAGAGGAGGAGAGACAGAGGAAAATCTTCTGTCCAATGATTCACTCCCCAAATGACCGCAGTGGCTGGAGGTGAGCTGATCTGAAGCCAGGAGCCAGGGGCTCTTCCGGATCTCCCTCGTGGGTGCAGGGTCCCAAGGCTTTGGGCCGTCCTTGACTGCTTTCCCAGGCCACAAGCAGGGAGCTGGATGGGAAGCAGAGCTGCCGGGATTAGAACCAGCGCCCATATAGGATCCTAATGCTGTCAAGGTGAGGACTTCAGCCGGTGGGCCACCGCTCCAGGCCCCTCCCTCCCTGTTCTCTGAACTCCAGCATTTCCCTTCATATTATTATCTGGATCTATATAAATAAGCCACAAGAACAAATGAGGCATTTAAACTCACTCCTAATAAGGCAACTTTTCCAGTCTTACTGGCAAAAGGACCAGAGCTTTAAGTGGCATAGTGTGCAGGAATCTATGCGGTTATGTGTTAGTCCAACAGAATTTATGTTGTTCCTTATTCTTATGTTGGGAAAAAGTGTATAAAACATAGAACTGAAATACATAATTATTTTAATGCTTAGGAAAAATTGGATTGTGTTTGGATGTGGAGTACCCCCACATAACCATGAAATCTATTCATTGTATTTTTATTAGCCTCATTGTGATAATACTCAGTACAGAAATCGATTACTTCCAAATTTTTATTACCTAGTTAGAGCCTCATGTAACATACAGTATTATGTGAATGCAATTATGGAAGACCCTTTGTGTGCAGAGTAAAATAACTATTCTATATGTAGCTAAGAGCTCCAGCTTTTTGAAATTAGAATATCAGGAGCTCCTTGCGAATAATCAGCTCTTTAGCACAGAAAATGGGATGTACTGGCTTGGTTCCTGCTCTGCCCAGCTTGTATCACATCGCCCTCTGAGTCAGGAAGAGGTTCCCCAAAAACTAAGCAGCAGGAAGCGCAGCAGCATGGCCAGGGAGAGCCCCTACACTCTGTGCCAGAATACCATCTGCACTTCCCACACCTCCTTCCACAGGGAGCACCACAGGCCCACAGCAATCATGGCATCGGCAGGAGTCACTGTGGAGTATTAACTCAACACATGGTTTCTCCTGAATCGCAGACCTGAGTGCCGCTTGTGATACTTATGTTGAGGATGAAGCATATTGAGTGAAATAAGAGTGGTTCTGCATCAAACACCATATTACAGATGGAAAATGCCAATGTTGCCTATTTCCAGTAGTGATTATTATAAATACAACATTCTTTCCTTTAAATTTTAGTTCACAATAGCATTCTTTACCAATTTCAAACAACGTTTGGCCTGGTGCTTGAGTAGATCCTATATGTTGCCAATCCCTTGGGTTCATGTTTTTCTTTCATTTTGTTTCCCTTCATCGCTGCATTCTGTTTTGTGAGGTAATGTGCAGAGTGGTGTATCTAACGTTAAACACCTGCAGTAAATACTACTTCAGCATTCACAGGAATCACAAATAGTAAGTAAAAGATGACATGTAGTGTCTGGATGAAGCAGTAAGTGGTACACACTTCTATATATCATCTTTCCCTTTTCACACTCCCCCAACTGAAAGAAGGGGCAAAGGAAGCGCGGGAGAAATGGAAAGGGGAAACTGAGAAGGAAGAACCTGAGTAAGAACAAGCACAGAAAAGCTCTTCGTGAAAGTCAAATTATTCTCCAAAGTATAGTCCAATTTCCACCTCATCCACAATATTTCTCTGACATCAACAAGAGAAAATGTGTTTATGCTTCATGAATTCAATTTTAACTTGATTTTATTTAGCACATATTATCTTTGCATGTTATCAATTTTCTGTCAAACTTGTAAATGTAGTGTATATAGGTTACTAATTTCCTACAGATATAGCATAGCAGTTTTAACCCAATAGATGTTGAGTGTATATTTTTGGTGACTGAAACACAATTATACAGTGAATGAATACAATAGCAAAATTCTTTACTTGATAATCTGCCAAAATGTAATGTACACCAAGTTTCCACCACTAAAAACATGCCATTTTCAGAAGACCATTTTCATTGTAAAAGTAGATTTATAGAAAACGTCCAACCAAGGAGAGAGAGAGAGAGAAAGAGAAAGAGAGAGAGATCTTCCATTCACTTATTCACTCCCAAAATGGCCATGATGGCCAGAGCTGAGCCATTCTGAGACCGGCAGCCAGGAGCCTCCTTTGGGTCTCCAGAGCAGGTGGAGAATCCCAAGGTGTAGGGCCATCCTGCATTGCTTTTCCAGGCCATTAACCAGGGGCAGGGCTGGATGTTGGACGGCCAGGACATGAATTGGTTCCCAGATGTGTGCTGGTGCTTGTAGGTAGATCATTAGCCAGTTGAGTCATCACACTGACCCCCGCAAAATGTTGTTTTTATTATTCAGATCCTATTAGTTTCCTTCATAAAGACATTTCCTTGTCCATCCAAACTGTCGTTAACAATGTGTTTGTCTCCTCCCGAAGTCATTCTGCATGTGTAATATTCATTGTGTGATATTCATCATCATGCTTACATGAAATACAGAACATGTACACAGAATGAGGCTATCTAAGATCTTTTAGTTCAATATTTATTCTTAGTTTGCATTTTGTTGGTTTGTTATTAAACTGCCATATAGTGAAGTGGGATCATTTTTTCTTTCCTTAGGATCATGAGATTGGGTAAAGCTCTAGCTTTCCTTTGGTAGTTTCTTTCTAGAATTCCTCTAATGACTTGAACACTGAATGTTGCTTTGATATTGGCAGGCAAGACTAATAGTTTCTCATCACTGTATTTGTTGTTTCAACGAACGTTAATCATTTTGCACATATGCCCACGTACTATTTTACAGTTAATGATTTATAACACTGTTACCTCCTCCCTCAACCAGTATAAACAAATTTCAATTTGCTTTCTAATTGGAAACTGCTAATAATATGTAAATGGAATGGGCACAAGGCAAGAACATTTCACAGAAACTACTTCCATTACGTTCACATATTCACATAATATTCTTTAAAAAATGTTGCATTCCAGACTTCTGTGGTAATGAGGGAAAGAAGTCATCATGATTTTCAGTAATTGTGCTGTTTTTCTAAGTATTTTGTGACTCTGACAGGCCATTTTTAATCCAGCTACTTGTTTACATTATATTAATGTGAAAAACCCGAACTATAAATTTACAAGCTCTTGGTGCTGAAATAATGTCTATCCTTAAATAGCTTATTTCTTGATTCACCAGCAAAACAATTTTAATCAGTTTATTGCCCACATCAATGTTCATTAACAGTAGAAAAGAATCAATTTTGCTTAGGAAAGTGGATTTTTTTTGTCAGCTTGTTTTCTCCACTGTGTTTGATAATATATTGGGCACCAAAAGCTTTGACACCCAATGGCCAGACCATAGAGCAAGACTGAGAGTCACTCAATAAAAGGCAGGACAAAGCCTACAGAAAGAGAGCAGAATCATCAACCAAGGGCACAGGAGAGCAGAATCATCAACCAAGGGCTCACAGAGAGCAGAATTATCAACCAAGGGCAAAGGAGCGCAGAATCATCAACCAAGGGTGCATGGAGAACAGAATTATTCAACCAGGGAAAGGAACAAGTGTAGGTAACAATTCGCATATCCCATCTTTGGGGGCTTATAATGCTTATGTGTGCCTCAGCCAACAATGCTGATGAGGAAGAACATTTCCTGCGACTAATCTGGACCCTCACAGGCTGCTGGTTAAATTGCTCTTTTAGTCACTTCACACTGCTGGACACCTGGCACTTGACTAATTACCCCAGTTTGTGTCCTTACCAGCTTGCAAACTTTTAACAAAATCTCATTATTTTGTTATGTCTAATCTTAAGATCTGTGCCTAATAAACAGTTGTGGATGACATACATAGGTAAATCTGAATCAAAGTCAAATGAAGAAGTCAAAGAAAGCACATGTTCTTCTCTGGGGTTTAGAGGATGATTACAAGTAACAGCCTGTTCTGTGCGGTTCATCTGTGGTTGTCCAGCATGATCCCTCTCCTGAAAGCCAGTCAGTACATCTCGTCTCTCATTGTATTGCCTCTCCTTCAAGCTGCTTATCCCTTCCAATGCTCCACACACCATAGAGTGTTTTTCATTTAGGCAATTGACTATGTATATTATACACACACACATATTGTCTGTCTATCTATCTATCTATCTATCTATCTATCTATCTATCTATCTATCTATCCATCCATCCTCCATCATCAGCAGCATCTTACTGTCAACTCTGTTTGCACATAATTTTCATGACTTGGCCTGGGTGCACGTGGGAAGCCAGAGGGTGTTGCCATACAGGAAGATGTCTGGAGGTCAGGTGATTACTGCCTGGTGGCTGGGATATGCTCACAGCTTGAGGCCTGGAGTCAAGGGCCCCCGCACAGGAGTGACCAGACACTGCACTCAGCATAAAGGCACACACTCCCACTTTCTCCGTGTTCTCTGTGTCCTCCCATCCTGGTGACCCTGGCTTCAGGAGAATCCACAGGGAGGTATTTCCAAGATTTGCCACAAATTTGAATCTTCAGGCAAGGTGAGAAATGTGTGGCCCTTTCTGATCTATCATTGACCGCACCACTGTTGCTGCCAAGCCAGGCTGACCAGACTCAAGGGCCAAGGGTTTGAGAACTACGTGATGGTTTAGGCAGTGGTAGTCTGCCGTACACAGTCGATCAGTACATGACAAAGGCATTAGAATTTTTCTTAAGTAAAACCTATGTAAATTTTTAATGCTTCCATTGAGACAAAACACAAATAAATCTTAATGAAAAACTCTGGTACTTAATGCTTCTAAAATGAAGTTCAAAGGAACAGTTCCTGATATTTTAGAGGTGTACTTGTAGAGTTGCTCCTCTGGGAACCTTCTTGAGAGTGACCTTACTTTCATCCCACTCCTGAGTCACTCTCTGAACTTTGATCAGATCTGTGGGGCCATCTCCACAGTAGGATGATCCTGTGAACTGGCTCATGCATGGCCTGATTCCCTGGACGTTAATAACCTCCACTTAGGACCCACACCAATAGTCTTTGTAACTGAGACGAACCTTTCCACTTACAGACTTGAAAGGCTCCAATAATGTTTTCAGGAGCTTAAAGTCAGGTGAGAAAGAATATATCATCAAGTGATTGCTGCCTGGAAATTACTCAGTAGGCTCCAAGGTGTCTAAGAAAGTGTCTGAAGTTAATTGCACATTTTTATCCTCCATTACAAAGACAGGTAGTGATATCTACAGCAGGTTCATCCTTCCACTTGAAAACTAAATAAAAGGAAAATCTTTTTGAACCTGGCAAAGCAGAGCAATTAATTTTGTCTGTTAGGATATAAATTAAATGTGCAGCCACTAGTTATGCTTTGAAAGCAGAAGGCTATAATCATTCTTAAGCCAAAGCAGGGTGCACACTGTACTTCAGATACAATGGGATCTCTTCATCTGAGTGAAAGACTATCCTCAGCTCTTTAAATTCCGTCAGTACCGCAAAGCCTCAATCAAAACCCAACAGTCACATTACATCTCCCTGTCAGTCCCAGCCAATGGTCTGGCTGCTGCGTACACCTTCATTTTGAAACATATGGAGCCCGTTGCTTTGGGTTTGCTGCTGTGTGCATACACTGTGTGCATACAGATTTTCCCCTCTAACACTTAAACTCATTGCATAGCTTTACCAATATTGAAAGTTTTAAAATAAAAATGTCTATTGAAACAAAGTGTTTCATTTGAAGTGAATAGACACCACACTGGGTATACAGGAAGAGTTACTGTCTTTACTGAATGATGTCATCTACCCTAACAAAGCACAGTATAGTGTGGATAATAGAATTATTTGCATGAATAAATGTGTAAAAATTTTACAAGTACCATTAATCAACCTACTTTAAGTAGTATTCACTCAGGGGAGACATTTTCTGTACTTGTTAAGCTGCAGGTTGGGATGATCACTTGCCTGGGTTCAACTCTCAGCTCACTCCTTGCTTCTCACTTGTGACCTGTCAGGGAACGGGTGATGACTCAAGAAGCTGGATCTTGGATATCAGGTGGAAGATCAGGTCTAAACTGGCTTCTATCTACCCAGCCATTTATTCAGTGTAAATAAGGGTTGTTGTTCACTGTTCTGGCAGAATCAAGCCTGTCGGAATGCATGTGATAGTGTAGCTGGGACAGTGGAGGCCTGTGGGATCCTGTTGAGAAGAGGCTCCAGGAAAGAGAAGGCGGAGGGCCTCTCCCCCACAGTGTGCTCCTGCCCCCAGTGAGTCCTTGGATGTGCTTCTGTGCTCTCCTTGAAGATAGGCGAACATCTGTGCTCTGTCTAGTCAACCAAGGATGGACAGTACTCTTTATTTCCTGTTTCAGTTATGCTTTGACTAAGTAACCGTGTTAGCTTCTTTGTACTCTGTTCCCAGACACGACCTAATTCCGAGTTCTATTTGAACTATTGTTTTTCTAAATCTGTAAGAACTGAAACCCTGGAAATAAACGTTGTCAGTTGCCTAAGAGAGCACTGTCCTCCCCATTTCTTTCTGAATGCATCTCCTCCCCAGGAACCTGCAAGCTAAACTTGCAAAGCTGAAGCCTTTGTACCTGCTCGAGAGGACGAGATGTGCCTGAAATTCCCTCACAACACACAGGTTATGGGATCTTTCCTTTGCGGTTTGTCTTCTATACGTTTAGTTTGTATTAATGGGTGTTTTTATGATTTCCCCAAAAGATTTTTTGTTTCTTTTTAAAAAGACATATTTACTTATTTGAAAATCAAAGAAAGAGAGAGAGAGAAACACACACACACAGAAAGTGAGAGAAAGAGAGAGAGAGTTACATTTAACCACTGGTTCATCTTACAAATGACTCTAATGGCTAGGTATGGGCCAGGTAAAAACCAGGATTTCCATCTGGGTCTCCCACATGGCTAAGGGTCCCAAACACACGGACCATCACTCACTGTTTTCCCAGGTGCATTAATAAGGGTCTGGATGGGAAGTGGAGCAACCAGGACTAGAACCAGTACCACACGGGTAGCAGTTTAATGTACTGCAACACAATGTTGACCCCCTACTATATTTTTGAAAAAAATATTATTTTTCTGACCCTTTGAAACAAATCTCTCCTGGGACCCTCTACAGTCTTCTAGTTCCTCTGTTCAGCCTGCAACTGTGCCGTTTTTTTCTTTCCTGTCAAGACTCAAATGCTTTTGATTAAAAATGACATTTGATATCTGTTTATAAAACATATCCAGAAAATTCAACATTCTCAGAAGTTCTACAACCATATACCAAGGACAAACTAATTGAATTAATTTATTATGCTCATATTTATTTATTTTTGCAGTAGGAGTGAAAACTTGGCCATCATTTGTTGATAACAGAGCTTGGAGTTCAGAAAGTAGTAATTGTGAACTTTGTTTTTCCAGTGGTTCAAATTCCCAATATATGTTGCCTGAAACAAATTTATTTCTGTACATGCCTGGACTTCTGTTTGAAAAATTAAGTCATGTCTGTCAACTGTGACTGTAAGTATCAATCACCAATATTGTTCTAATAAAAGGATAAGAATGCAGTACCACCTAGTATATTGTGTTCTCCCTGGTCTTTCAAACAGCATATACTAGGTAAAGGTGAACTGACATTTATAGTATGTTTAGTCAAATAACACCTATACACTTTGCTTGACATATTCGAAACTTTCTCGAACACGTAAGCTATGAGAATTTCCATCTCCATACTTCTGCGTGAGTTTTCCCTGTTACTAAAAAAAAAAAAAAAAAAAAAAGATTATATCTTCTGGCCCATTCTTTACAATCTAATAGTTATTTGAATTTAGACAAATTGAAATCAAACACATGTTAGAACTGAGTTTCTCAGATTCACTTGTCATATGTCAAAGATTCAAAAAGCACATGTATTTGTGACCTAAAATTTTGGACTGTTAAGTTATGGAATATTTCATCAAGGCAGCAGTTTCTATCTTACACCTATGGCTAGAATATGACTCCAAATAGGATAACATTTCAACAAAAACAACAAAAAAAGTGTAAAGACTATGTCAAACCCCAAGCCCATTCAACTAGAATGGTTGCATGTGGTGAAGTATTCCATGGGAACTGCTGGTCTGGAAAGACAGAAGCCGTAGGTCAGGTGTTTGATGAAGGAGCTCCACACTGAAGCAGGCCCACAGCAGAGTCCCTGAGTTGACCTTGCTGCTCCAGATCCTGACTGTAGCTTCCTGCCGGTTGGGCCCCTGGCGTGGTGCAGAGATGACTCTAAGGGTTGCACTTCTTGTTACCTGGTGTTTCTGAGGGCACTTGGAATGTACACCAGCTGACAAGAGTTTTAAGCTGGGAAGGATTAGAAGCCCATGGTAATGAGATTTTTTTTTTTTTGGAAATTATGTCAAGGATGTAGTATAACCCACCTCAACTTAGATTTCACATGTCCTTAAAACCTTTCAGAGAATGAACTACTTGGTTAGTATTCATTACTTGGTGATTTTTAAAGCTCCCAGCAACCATTTTCCCTCTGGTATTCAATATCTGCTTGAAGCTACTCAAAGACTAAAATCTGAATGCATTCTACTTGTTTTTTGATAGCCCACTCAAGCATTATTCTGTAACCTTGGGCAGCTCATCATGTCTTTACTTGCAAATGAATGTATTAAGGTTTTCCTTAATCTTCAGGAATTGACTGTATCACTTCTTAACATGGCTTCATGGATTTTAATAAAACTAAGTCTTTACTAAGATAAATTGGCTTCCAAAGTGGGTCATGCAACAAATCCAATTGAATATATAATAAGATATAGCCAAAAGGTCTTTAAAGTTTGAGTATTAAATATACTTGAGGGAAATATGAGCAGAAAAAAGGGCAGGAAATTATGTATTAAAATGCAGCATGAGGAACATCTATATACTCAATAATATGGCATCCGGATGTTAAGTGTTTATATATTTACTTCTACATATGAGACAAATGTGTTATTTTTCTATGTCTGCTTTGCTTCATTTAGCATACTGATTTCCAGTTCCATCCATTATGTTTCAAACGCCAGAATGTATTTTTGTTAAGATTTATATATTTTTATTGGAAAGTCAGATATACAGAGAAGAGGGAAGATCTTCTGTCCACTGCTCCACTCCCTAAGTGGCCACAATGGTGGAAATTGAGCCAATCTGAAGCCAGGAACCAGAAACAGGGAGTCGGATGGGAAACGGGGCAGCCAGGACATGAGTTGGAACCCAATTGGGATCCCAGCACTTGCAAGGTGAGGAGGTTAGCCACTAAGCTCTCGCGCCGGGCCCCAGAATCTAAGTCTTATTATGACTGAATAATGGTTCATTGCTTGTGTGGTTATGAGCTTATATGTGCATATAATATGCAAACATGCGTACATATTTATTTGTTGAGTGGTAGAATATTAATCTTTTTACCAGACACACAGGCTGGATTTTTGTCTCATTCTGTCAACTGTCTTTTCACTCAGTATTTTTTTTCTTTTGCACAAGATGATTAAGCCATGCCAGCTACTACCACCTCCTAGCTTATCAAAATCATACTATAAAGTCTAATTAAATAAAAATTCCATTAATATGAAAAGAATGTCTAATATTAAACTAGTGTGTCTCTTGAAAATACATAGTTCTAATTTAATTAGAACAAAAGAAAAGACAACAGAAGGGAAATGCAGACGTTTAGGATAGAAGGATAAAAAGAGAAAGAGAAATAAGAATAAAATGTAACTAGAATTTTGTCCTAAACTCTGTGATATTTTCTTTCATTTCTTATACGGCTCATATCCTGTCATTATTATTGAAAAAGTACTCTTTAAGACGACAGCCACTAAAAGGCCTCTTAGTAAATTATGTGTATTATACAGATGATGATGATGGTGATGATGGCTGCATGGCTCCTCCCATGTCTAAATGCCTATCAGTGTTGATATGCTTGCCAATTGAAATCATGTGGAGTCTAATAAATAAAAGTACAATTGTTTATCAGATAAGAGCCTTTAAAGGACAAGCAAAACAAGGAAACAAAATGTGCCACGTGCCTTCCCATCTGATGTCACAGTCCTCACAGACTCTCTCTTTAGACCTGCCATGTACATTGAGGTTGTGACACTGAGATTCAGCCACTTTCATGTGTAGAGTAAGGACGCAGACCTCCAAAAGCCTGCACTAATGTCACGCAAGAGCCCAAACATGGGGTTCCAGGCCACCCACACTTCTGAGAAACTGGCTACAAATGCAGGATTCCCATTCCTCCTTTAGGTCAGTTAAAACAATAGCATGACTCACTTAATGGCTGTAGTTTCATCATAGCAAAAATAAACAACATAAAAGGACATAAAGAAGCAAGCGAAAGAAGAGCTGCATAAGGTGTGATCTAGAACAATTGCATATCTGATACTTCCCTATTCTTTGCTGTGAAGTCAGGACGAGTTGCCCTCCAGGCCCCAGCGGCGCATCAACGTCTCTATACATAGAAAATATTATGAGCCAGGAAGGCTCACTGAACACCTGTCTCCTCATTACGCAGGAGGAATTCAAGGAAGAATTGCCATGTGATTGAACTCAGTGTTCAGCCTTCCTTCATGGCTTGTGAATGTCAGGTAGATTCAAACTCCACCTGCCTAATGGCAGGTTGGCCTGGCTCATGGGGCCAGTCCCCTTTCCAAGTCCCTGGTTAGCACAAAATCAAGTATGGTCGAAGCAGTCAGTTTTAAATAACTCAATGCTTTTTCATTTAGGAGATTTTAAGGTGAGATTAATCATTATACAATAGATGAAATAATGATTTTATCTAACTGTATCTGCATAAATTTTGTTTAGGATCTACCTGGTCACAATTTACCCGAATAAAAAACAGCACAAATTATCCATAAATTAGTTCATTGCTTCTAGTTTAAGCAATAAGCCTATGGTAGGTTGGGGCATCTGCCACTCTCTCTACTATTAAGACACCAATGGAGGCAGAGAGACACACTTCATCCTTTGCCAGCTTGTCTGATGACAGGAACAAGAATGAAGGATTCGATTAATGCACATGGAAGAGTTGCAATGCTTAACTTTCAGAGTGTGGAAGGATTGGTATCAGTCCACATTATTTTAGCTCACCAGCTTTCTTTCCAAATGATTGTGATCGAGATGGGTTTTAACCAGTTATATAAATTAATGTTTCAGACACTGTTCTATAGTAATAAAACTGCAAAAGAAATCTATAATATTGACCCACTCTGCTTTTCCAGGAACACTAAAATCTTCTTGCTGGCTTATAGCTGGAATAACCCAGAGCTCTGGCTTCTAATTATTATGTGTGTCTATGCACAACACTGAATGATTTCTTCCTTAGGACAGCTATAGAATTGGCGTTCTCCATATTGTAGTGGAAGATTCTTTTCCTGCAGAATTCCTCTCCTGAGGTCCCAGGAGCTTCCAGAATAAGGCTTTTCAAGTGGCTGATTGGGGAAAGAGTAGGAGGAGATACTTTACCACAAGAACATTCCTGCCTTAACTTTGTGCTTCCATTCAAGTGGTTGTTGCCTTTCAAATGCATATATCACTGTTGCTACTCCTTTTCTACTGCTTCAGTCTTCCAATCAATCTATTTTCCTATGAAATTTAAATTAAATTTAAAAACCCTCTTTTTTTTTCTACAAAACCCATATGTAGAAGACTCCACATAGGTGGAGGTAATATTATCAACAAAGCAATCAAGGTGAGGTCAATGACCTCTTTGAAATGATATTTGATTTTCAGTTTTATTTAACGAGAATTTTAAAAATACATTTATTTATTTATTTATTAGTGGAAAGCAAGAGTTACAGAGAGAGGGAGAGAAAGGCGAGAGAGAGAGAGAGAGAGAGAGGAGAGGTAGGGAAATCTTCATTCCACTGGTTCACTTACTCCCTGAATGATCACAAGGCCAGAATCAGGCCAGTGCAAAGCTGAAAGCAAAGAGCTTCCTCCAGGGCCAGGAAGTGAAGTGGCTGTGACTCAACTCAGCACCTGTATGGGATGTGGGCATCACAGCCAGAGGTCTACACTGGTATGCCAAATTATGGGCCACAATGTTTTTTATTTATTTATTTATTTATTTATTTATTTATTTATTTTTAAATTTATTTATTATTTTTAATTCATTAATTACATTGTATTATGTAACACAGTTTCATAGGTACTTGGATTCTCCCCACCCCTCCCCAAACCCTCCCACCATGGTGGATTCCTCCACCTTGTTGCATAACCACAGTTCAAGTTCAGTTGAGATTTCCCCATTGCAAGCATATATCAAACATAGAGTCCAGCATCTTATTGTCCAGTCAAGTTCAACGGCTTGTTAGGTATACCCTTTCTGGTCTGAAGACAGAGCCAGCAGAGTATCATCCAGATCAATTAAAAGCTCCAAGATACCATCAGCAAAAATTTACATCATTATGGAATTAATTGACATAGTAATGAGTAACCAATATGGTAAAAGTAAATTGTTTTGTTTTTTAATGGTAGACACCTGGAGAATAAGAGGGACATGGAGAGAGACCTCTTTCATCCATTGGTTCACTCCCCAAATGCTGGAGCTGAGCCAATAGGATACCAGAAGCCAGGAGCTTGGAGCTTTTACCAGGTTCACACGTGGGTCCAGGGTCCCAAGGGCCTGAATCATCCTCTGCTGCTCTCCCAGTCCTTAAGTAGGGAGCTGGATCAGAAGTGGAACAGCCAGGAGTGGAACTGGCACCCATATGGGAATCTGGGGCTGCAAGTGGAAGACTGACCCGTTGAGCACTTGTTGGCCTAAGGAGAATCTTCAATAGAAAAACAAGTCACACACCTCTCTAAATGTGACATTTGCTCTAAATGCAGCACACGTGGTGGGATTGTGTGCAAAGGTTAGAGTGCTGTCTGGCCTCTCCATATCCCATATCCTTCCCCAGGACTTAATTCTAGCTGTGTGATTCAACATCCTGCTGTTCTGTCCTGGCAAGCAGCAGAGGATGGCTTGAGTACTTGTGTTCCTGTCACCAGGAGACCGGAACGGCTTCCAGCTCCTCACTTGGTCCTAGCCAGCCCTAGCTGGTACGGCATTTGGAAATAAACCAGCAGGTGAAAGACATCTGTCTATGTCCCTTCCTATTTTCCAAATAAACAGAATAGTTTAAAAATAAAAAAAAAATTGTGCTGGACTATTTCAGGAGTTACATGTATTCAAATGAATAAAGTCTGTGAATAAATAAGATTCCTAAAAATGATAAACACATGCTGTGAATTCCCATAAACAGTGCAAGCACAATTTCCCATCCTTGAGAGGCTCACTTGGTTTATCCGAAAAACCTCATTGTCTGCCAGCTGTCAGACATATTTTTAATTAGGCACTAATGCAGTGAAATACGTACGTAAACCATTTAAATCGCGTTCCAGTTTGCAAGGACATCTGTGAGGTGGAAAGTGAGGCTCCTTGATCGTTGCCAGACGTTACAAATTATAAAACTATAAAACATGAAGCTCAGGTACTTAGAATGGCTCGATTTAAAACAGGGGGGGTGACGTTAAGAAGGTTAAAAAGGACATTTCACTCTACGTGGTTGGAAATAAGTGGCCTTCTTTCCAGAGGTGCCTCTCTGAAGCTATAAATTTGCCCTAATTTGGTGCTTTATAGTAAATACAACCGTCTCTAAGTACTGTGACACACTTGAAAGTTAGACTCTGAATACAATTTTTGGGGGAAAAAAGTGTAATTTTTGGATCAATTTGTTGCAGCAAATATTATTGTGTACATCTAGTGTCATTTAGCCTCAGACAAGAAGATAATTCCTGTTATTCACACTGATCAACATGCAGACTGAAGAATTCCAGCACTTGGTGTGCTGTTCCTAGTTTTGATTCAAACACTATTTATTAGAGCTGAGACTGGAGGAATTAAAAACAGGATCTTTTTTCCCCCACGGGGTTCACTGTACCCCATAACGAACAGCTTGCTTCTATCAAAAAAGCATCAATATGAGATTCCACTTTGATGAAATTCTCAACATTTTTTTTTCAAAAATAGAAGCCAAGATCATTGTGACTAATGTATGTACTTTCAAAAAATTATTTATTTATTTAAATGTATTTATTTATTAGGATTTTGGGTCTTTGCCTTGTCCATTCCTATCATATTAGAGTACACGTGGATAACAGCATGGACTTATGACTGACTGTGAAGGACTGTGTTATTGTAATGACCTGGGGAAAATTAGTGAGGCATGGAGTGGGGATTTGGGGAGCAGGGGAGGGGAAATTTCAGAGCCTATCAAACTGTAACATGAATTAATAATAAAATAAATTCAGAGTCTTTTAAAAACCACGTCCTCATCACGGCCATCTGGTCAGTTCTCTAGGACTAGAGAGCAGCGACTGTTGGAAACCAAAGCATCGCTAAGGGGCTGCACCTGTCACCTCAGGGCCAGCAAGATACAGGAAGTCTGGAGAGAGTTCCAGTTGCTGCACTTGCTGATACAACCAGTGTACCTATAGAAGCCACACCTGGGCTCCTGCTGCCCTCGGGGGAGACCTGGAGGGAGTCACAGGTCCCTGGCTTCAATCTGGCTTGCCCTGGCCATTAAAGCAATGTAGCAAGCATACCAGTGAATGAGAAATCAATGTCTCTACATCTGCTTTTCAAACAACTAAAAAAAATTTTTTTTTAACTACCTGAAAGTAAATAATAAAAGTGAATGGCTAAGAATGCAATACTGATATTGTTTAACTCGACAAAGCAAACTCGGCTGTCCCTGTGCTATGAATCTGTGTAAATCAGACAAGATCACATAGCGACAAGAATGCAGCTGGGGATTTGGTCACGTGGGAAAGCTGCAGTGTTGGCTGCGGAGCGAGTGAGAGCCACACGCGATTCAGTTCAGCATGTCACCCTTAACACACTCCTCAGCAGTATCTGTGCTATACTGAAAATAAATTTAAACCTGTGCCATATTTTAAAGACATCTCCAAGTGGGTCATCTTGTGTTACTCTTCCAAGGACACTGGCAGGGAGGAGCCGGATACGAAGCAGAACAGCCTTGACTCAGTTCAGAGCTCCACTGTGGGATGCTGTCGTTTCAGGTAGTGGATCAATGATGACTCTACAATGTATGCATTTTTGATATCATGCACAGTTTAGATGATCAATGATCTGTGGAAAGAAAGCATACACTTAAATTGTTATGTTGAGTCACAGATGACATATTCACGCATTCACAACCTATAACCTACTTCAAAATAGTATAACTAGACAAACTCTGATTCAAACACAGCAAATTGAATGTTAAACCATACAATTCAAAGAGCTGCTGTAAATAACTTTTCCTATATTAAAATAATTGATCACAATTTGGATTATTTTATAACTAAAGGAAGCAAAAGTGTCTTTCGCTTCTAAACTGTCTTTCACATACAAAGGTCCGAACGCAATCATGCTGTTTCCATTTGTGACACAGTATCAGAGCAAAGATTCATTTATACAGAAGATATCCTAAAACAACATGTAATTGCATGGCTATTTGATAATATTAAAGAATCTAAACCGTCATGTTGGAGAAAAGATTTATATGTGAAAAAATTATGGATTTTTAATGTTGCCAATATTTTTTTCCTGCACATGCCTCATTAATCTCCCTACACACTGATGAAGACTATATTAAACCTGAATTAATAATATAATATATTGAAAGTCAATAAGAATCCCTGTGGCTAAGAAATTGCTCCAAATTTGTGTAATGCAAAACAGGCAGGATCGATTGCTTATCACCATAGATTGCTACGCACATTTGTGATTTCCTTATAGAAGTATTAACTTTATTCTGTGAACTCTTGGCATCAGCAAAAATAACCACAACCATTTGTCACACGGACATAGCACGCATGGGGTAAGAATGTACTGGTTATTTGTTTTAGTTTCTGAAGCAATGGCATGTGGTCAGTCTGAAGGGGTGAAACACAGAGGGTTCCACAGGGTGACTGGGACGTCAGTTTCTCGGTTGTCTCTCTAACATCTGTGTGAAATATGATGTAATTTGGATGTTGAATTTTGGAAAGGAATCTTCAGAATATTTGGTCTATGACGTAAAATATGGATAGGACGCAGTTTCAGTAATACATGCAATATTTTTTGTACCAAAATAAAATCATGTAATTCTATTTCCCCACATTGCTTTCCAAGTACCCTTGAACATGCTTTTGCCATTTCATAGTGTTCACAGAGATGTGCCCCTCAAACAGAATCAAGATCAGTTGGCCACTTATATTTTCTGTTAATTTTATATCCCTTTGGTTAGCTGTACACAGAACTGAACCAGAAGATTGCTTTTTCACTAGTACAAATTAATGCATGTAATATCTCTGTAATTTGCAAAGATTGCTAACTTCATCTGAAACACGACACCTCCAACTGGCATACTCATTGTTACTGTTTAAGGCCTAACAATGACTAACCTGATAGTTCATTTAGACCGGGACCTGCTTTCAATAGCTAATATGTGACATTTGATAATGCAGCATTAATAGTAGAGTATATAACCCCATACTGATATCTTGGTGTATCTTGGAACAGAATATTAAAATTAGGAAGTGTTATATTTACCTGTGAAAAGAAAATTTGTTGGACAAATGACTGATCTTACTTTTAAAAAATTATAACAAATAATCTAGGACTGTAAAAACCTTAGTGTGTGGTGTTTCTCATAGCTGCTTTGTACCCTCATTATGCCATCAAGAAGCATTAACTGGCACAAAGACTTGGAGAAAAAAGTTAGCATCTCTTCATTTCTATAAAGCTTAGATGTGTCTAAGCTTTGGGATAATCATTTCAACAATCTACATTTTAGTTATCACATCTTTCCCAACAACAATTTAGTTGTTACATAAAGTTGCTCTGGATTTAGAATGTGCTTATTCTATGATTATATTTGATACCTTAACTTTTGGACTGGTAAGCGCATTAATACAGGTATATGAAGGGCGATTTAAATGACATTGCAATAGAACAGATAGTTCAAGTTGCTTCTTGTTTCACCTTTAATTAGAAACATTACTGGTTCTGGGTTCATGTGCCCACTCATTAAAGTGCAAGATATCACTCTGAATTGCAAACGGCCAGGAATATTTCCTGAGTTCTTTATGATTGCAAAGACATATAGTCAGTGATTTATGGTGGGTGTGTGGGGAACAGTTCTATCAGAAGAGCCGGCTAACAGAACTCTGGCCTCCAGAGGAGTACTCTGCAGGGTCCCTTTTCCTCCTGAAAGCTGGTGGGTCAAGCCCGTGCTTCCCAATGATGGGACAAGGCCACTGAGAACTCTGGGTGATCTTAGGCCGCAACGGACAGACAGACCATAAATCTCATTAGGAAAAAAAAAAAGGTGGAGAAAGAGAGACATAAAGAGAAAAGAACTTTTTTTTTTCTTCCCTCTATTATTTCTTGATGAATTCAAGTATAGAAGTCTCATTTGTTGCTAACATATCTTAACCATTCTTTAAAACGTGTTCATTTTGAGGGCTCCGTGGCCTGACATGTTACCCCTAATCTGTGGCACAGGTACCACCTATGAGCTCGGGTACCTGTTCCGCCTGCGTCACCTCCGGTTCAGCTCGCTGCTTATGACCTACAAAAGCAGCGGAGATGTCTCCGTTCCCTGTGTCCTGCACCCGCGTGAGAAAACTGCAAGAAAATCCTGGCTCCTCTTTTGGGTCTATTCAGCTGTCTGCAGAGTGAATCAGTGGATAGATTTCTCTATTTTTCTTCTCTCTGTAAATCTGCCTTTTAAATAAACAGTGAATCTTTAGAAAAAACCTTGTTAGTTTCATTTTTTATCAGCTTCCTTTGGGCTCACACTTAAGGTGGTATTTTGCTATTTATCTAGGATACATTTTAATTAATCAGACTGCGGATTTTTAAATTTGTAAGTAAATGCATTAACTTAAAAACTTATAATAGCAAATAAAGTAGGAGGTGTGCAAAAATCGTGAGCAATTCACTCTTCTTGTGTGGGAAACCAAATTGGTGGTGTTAAATTTTAACAAAATTAAATTTGTGAGCTACTAATTTTACAAAAATCACAGATTGAAATAAGTGAGAAATGAACATACACTTCCCTTTAATTTAGCGCAGATAACCGTGACCAAGTTGTCTAGACATTCTGTGCTTCTGTTCTAGGCATTGTTTCATCCTTCTAGGCACTTGTTCCATCTACTTGACCAAGTTGTCTAGACATTCTGTGCTTCTGTTCTAGGCATTGTTTCATCCTTCTAGGCATTGTTCCATCTACTTGATTTCATGCTCATTTTCCAAATTTCCGCTATCTCCAGCTTGCCTTTTTCAACCTCTAGTCATCAACCTTCTCTGATTGTAATGAGCTTTTTCTTTTGGCTTCCACCCATGAGAACATGAGGTACTTGTCTTTCTGTGTCTGGCTTATTCTCCTTAACATGATAGCCTACAGATCCATCCATTTTCATTCTGTATATGATTAAATAGTATTCCACTGTGCATATATATCACAATTTCTGTACCCATTATCTCAAGATGAACACTGGTTGGCTTCATATCTTGGCTGCTGTAGCATGGTAGTAGAGGTGTCTCTTGGTTATGATGACTTCATTTTTCTTGAGTATATACCCAATAGTGGAATTGCTGCATCCAATGGAAACTCTACTTCAGATTTTTTGAGGAACCTCTGTACTGTTTCTATAGTAACTTCAATTTAATTTACATTCTCACCAGCCGTACATAACAGGTGCATTTGTTCTTCCACCTTCCCAGTATTTTTCTCTCTTTCTACACACACACACACACACACACACACACACACACACTTCGACATGGCTGTATATTGCCATTCTGATAAGGCTGAGTCAAGATTTTGATTTGTATTTCCCTGATGCTAGTAAAATGGAGCATTTGTATACTTGTTGAATGTTACTTTTTTTTTCTTTTGAGAACTGTGTATTCACATCCTTTGTCCATTTTCAACTAGATTGGTCATTTATTTGCTGTTCAGCTGCTTGAGTTGTTTGAATATTAACCCCTTATTGGGTGACTAGCTCACAGCTACCTTTCTCATACTGTCAGATATCTCTTCACTCTATTATCTTTTTGCTACACAGAAAATGTATAGCTTGATACAGTCCCACTTGTCCAGTTTTGTGTTGTCTGCTTTGGGGATTCTTACTCAATGGGCCATCACCTACATAAATGTCCTGAAGTATTTCCCTAGGCTTCCTGTCACAATGTTATATTTAAACTATCATATTTGTGTATTCAATTTATATACTCAATTTTTGTACATAGTGAGAAGCAGGGTTCTAATGTCATTCTTCTACATAGATACATGCAAATTTGCTAATACCATTTATGTGCATGGCAGCTTTGTAAAAATCAAGTTAGTCATATCCACATGGATGAATTTCCAGACTTTTGATTCCATTGACCTTTGTGTAGATTTTTGGCTCACGGCTGTTTTAACCATTATAAGTTTATTCCGTACTTTGAAATCACGAATTGTGCTGCCCCCTGCTTGATTTTGTACATGTTCTTAAGATTTGTACTTATTGTTGTTGACAATAATAGTTTTAGTTAATTTGGGTCCCTTGTGATTCCATAAGAATTTTAGGACTTTTGTCTTATTGTGTAAAGACTGTCATTGTAAATTGGACAGTGATTGTGTTGAACCTGCAGATTGTTTTAGGTAGTGTGGGCATTTCAGCAATATTACTTCTTCCGAGTAATGTGTATCTGTATGTGTGTGTGCATCTGTGTGTGTATTCATGTGTGTGTGTGTGTGTGTGTGTGTGTGTGCGCATGCCTGTTCTTTTCCCTGATCCTAGGTTGAACGTTTGACACAAAGCTGAACTAAGTTTCTCAGCCTGTCCTCTATGTCACAAAGGGCACCTCTTTCTGGTGCTCTCGTGGCCTTACACAGTCGCCCAGCTGGCTACTCAGCAAGGGACGGCAGAACACCACTCAAACACATAGAATTCTGATGGCCTAGTCAGAACGCCATTGTATTAACTTAAAACAGGGGCTGCCTCCACATCTAATCTAAATACCCACAGGAAGTATAAAAGATACCTGCCTCTCATTATCGCTGTGCATGTGCCAGAGAAACCGGATGAGAATCCACCAGGTGGTGCAGAAAGCAGAAACAGCGATAAAGGGTATTTATTCCGTGGGAGAGTATTTTACCTTGGAAATGAAAATATCTGATAGGTTAATTTCCTATTGAAAGAAGGAAAAATATCTTTAAAACAAAATGAAGCAGAAATCCATCAGATGTGTTTGCTTTCCATGATTGTGATTGAATTCACCAGCTCTCTTAAGCTATATTTTTGAGAATTGATAAAATTGGGTGTATTACTCAGATTCAAACTAGTACCACAATATTTGAGGCTATCAGATCTCAGTTAGATGGGAGAAGTTATTTCTGAAAGTCTATTATGCAGCCTAATGATAGAAATAATTTATTGCTTGTGTTAAAACTGCTAAGATGCTACAACTTTAAGATTTGAATCTAGGCTTCAAATTCTCTGAGTCTGCAGTAAATGGCCAAAATGTGAGGTGACCGTTGCTTTGATCTGCTTGGCTCAATTATCTCGTGATTTGTACATGATATAAAAATCATGCTGAATTCTATAAATGTATATAATTATTATTTTAATGATAAAGACAGATAACAGAAACATTTGCACCATTTTTAATCTGCATTGTTCTTTGTTTTTATTTGCTGCAGTGCCCTCATCTCAAGCTTTTTTCTTACATCTGGAGAAATAATATACTTTGTGATCTATCCAAACATATGCATGATCCAAGGAAAACCTTAAAAACTTTGTTGACTATTTCAAGTTGGAATTTATTAAATATTATTATTAATTATTCTTTATTATTAAAGAATATTACAGATTTGGGGAACATTTGCTTTTTAGGAAATAATGTGTCATAATGTTATATGACACTTAAACTTTATTAAAATATCTGAAAACCCTACGATACATCTTTGTAGTATTAAAGCTAAGAATTACCTGTGGAACGATATTAGTTACATAACATTATTTTTTATTGATGCCAACCTTCCACTAGCGACTGGGCAGATTCCTCAGTATCTGGCCAGTTACAACCCAAAGCTGCTATTGACAGCAGATTTTTTTGCTCAGACATTGACCTGTGCCTTTCACAAATGCAGTCCTCTGATTAGCCGACATGGAAAGCTCACGTGGCAGCTTTCCATGCTGGAATGCAAGTCACTTTTGCTTCATCTTCTAAGACTGTCCTGGGATTGAACCCGTTTTACACAGTGGACTGGGGAAAGAATCAGGAGTGAGAGAAAGAGATTTTTTTTTAATTATCAGGATAATTAGGAAACCGTATGTTTCCTCTTTGTCCTATTTTTCCTAGCACTTTAAAATATTCTCCTGAGCTCAATTATATTCAGCTAGGCTCACAGCATGTTGAATTTGAAGAACATTTATAGAAAGAAAATGAGTTTCATCTTGATTTCTCTGCAGTGAAAGAGAAACAACTAACCAGGAATTATTTATACAGTTAGAGAAATAAAAAAGTGAAGCTGTTTTTCTAAATTAGATCAGAGTGCTATTTGTAAATTTTATCAACGAGGACTCAAAATATTATAAATGATAATAATATGTGAATCAATATATTGCACTATGCTTTTAGCCTAAATTGGTTCTTAAATTCAATTAACTTTAGTATATATAAAATAGTATAGTTGTGTTATATCCAATGTGATATTTTGTCTTCTAGTATTACAAGAAGCTAATATAAAATATCTAACACCTCAACCAAGTTTTAAGGATTCCACTAACAAAAATATTTTAACATGAGAAAATGTTTTTGAACAGTTCCAAAATTGTTTTATATTGAAAAGAAATTTTTATTTTCTTTGAGATGTTATTTAATATTCTCCCAATTCACTCTTTTGCTGATTAGTATCATTTCTGTAGGTTCGAACACAAATTTTCAACAGAAGTCATTTTGTGTTTCCACCTACACATTCACTACGTCCACCCAAATAGTCTAGTTCAGGTCTTAACTAAGAAGGCATCTCTCATTGCTGTGCAGTTTCCTTGCTCTAACAGCTGTGCCTTCCTGGTGTCATCCTCATTTCTCAGCTTGAGAGATTTCTTCTCTTCTGCAGATGATCCTTGAAACTTCATGATATCTTTCTTATGCTAGTGCAATCACACTTGTGCAAATCATTGCCAGCATGTAAGCTGTTGCACCAAGCTCATCATCATGCTTCTGATCTCTGCTTGCAGTGTTCCGCATTCTTCATGCTTTCCTTTTCCTGTTTAAGATTTTGTTAAGATAATTTCTCATCTTAGCATATACAGTGTATGTCAGCTATTGTCTTCATGGCAAAATGAAAAAAAGGTCCTGATGCTATAACCTAATGGCTAAATCCTTGCCTTGCAACTGGCCAGGATCCCATATGGGTTCCAGTTTCTGTCTCATAGGCCCTGCCTTCCTTCCTGCCTGTATGTGGCCTGGGAAAGCAGTTGAGGACCGCTCAAAGCCTTGGGACTCTGTACCCTTGTGGGAGACCAGGGAAGAATTTCCCAGCAAATAGCTTCAGATTGGCTCAGTTCCGGCCATTGCGGTCACTTGGTGGGTAAATCAGTGGATGGAAGATCTTCCCCGCTGACTCTCCTCTCTGCATATCTGCCTTTTCAATGAAAGGAAGGAAGGAAGGAAGGAAGGAAGGAAGGAAGGAAGGAAGGAAGGAAGGAAGGAAGGAAGGAAGGAAGGAAGGAAGGAAGAAAGAAAGAAAGAAAGAAAGAAAGAAAGAAAAAGAAAGAAAGAAGAAAGAAAGAGAAAAAGGAAATGAATCTCAAAAACAGACGTGTCTCACGTTACCTTTATGTGTGACAGCATCAGCACCCTGTTCGCTGCCCTGTTCCTAGTCTTCTGCTCAACTGTCAATGTGCGCTCACTCATGTTTTAAGAAGCCATTGGCCACATCCGCCTCCCAGCTTCTTTTTCCTGTTACACTAGAGAAGCTTGCGTCCACTCTTCAAAGCAAGAACACATCCTCCTGCTTTGCAAAGGGCTGCCCTCGGTCGTCCAAGCGCTCACTTCGGCGTTCCATTCATTTGCCCACGCGGACGACAAATTTGCATAGCCCAACTGCTGCCAAGCCAGACTGGGAAGTTGCTGCCATGTGCTGTGCTGATCATGACAAGTTCAGGTTTTTCTTCTCCAATTTCCTGTGCTCGCACTGACTTCCTTCCTTCCGTCACTACTGTCAGTGTTCTAAGTTTGGTTATGCACATTTTCTTTCACTTGTCAATGATTTCATGCTTTTCCACAAGCTTGAACGAAGGCCAGCAGAAGGAACCATGGGTCCTACTTCACCTGCCTCCAGGGAAGAGTCCACGGGCAACTGCACTGTTGACAAAGATGAGGCCGCACGTGGCTTTGCAACTATACTTAGGCTGCATTTTAAAAATAACTGAGCTTATAAGGTTCAATTGCATCATAATGGTCTACTGAGAGTGTTAGTGAAAATTTCAGTGCCTATTTGTGGTTTGTAAGCTTGGCATATCAGGGAGAAACAGCAGTCACTGAGCAAAAAGCACCTCAATGTCAGTCCAGCTGTGGGAGTCGAATCCAAGCCCTGGTGCAGACGCCCATGGGCACAAACACAAACACACACTTCTTGGAAAGTCTTCAATACTCCCACTCTTCCAGTTTTAGATTTGAATGTGGACAAATTGATCAGCTAATTTCCTCATGTATAAAGTAATCTGCACTTCGCACTAGAAAGATTATTGGAGAGAGAAATGTACAAAGAAACAGCACTTCGTCCCAGCCTCTCCAGGGACAGGTTAGAGGAAGGGAAGATCTTAACAGATGTTTCTAGCTATCTAGTTAGCTGGGGTTATGATGCAAATAATTATTACTGCCATTATCTTTGAAACCAGATGTCTGATGTCGCTGTGAGAGACAACAGAATAATAATGATAGTGGTAGAGATGATCAAGCCTATTGCTGAGTTACAACTTAATACTGAGGGCTGTCTTTATGAGCACTGTCAAGCAGGCCAAAATGTGGAGACCAGAAACTCATTCCTGTCCTGCGTCCCCAGATTTCACTAGAACAGCATTATAATTAAAGTCTTTTTTGTTGTTAGTAATGGCTTCTCCTGTCACAATATGCTAAACAGTTCGCAGAAGTCGGAATAGTGAAGGAAGAATCCCGCCAGAGAAGTCGCTCTCAACTGAGCAGGAAAATCATTCAATTACTTGCTTAACGTGTTCACTCAGAGCTGCCTCAGTCGGGGCAGCCTGGCGCGTGGCAGTGTTTTTATCACTCTGACTTTGTAAAGAAGCTCAGGAGAGTCAAGCGCTGGATGCGCTTCTGCAGGGAGTCTGTTCCACATTGGAGGGGCACCTGCCCAAGGACTCCTTGGGCACCACGACCTTGAGAACGTCCACATGAAACAAGCAAGAAGAGAAAATGTGCACATAATATTTGGCTTTGCTTTGCACAATATGTTGGGTTGTAATATTATAAAGGCTGATGAAGCTTTGCTTTCCTTAAAAGTCAGTGGCATTCTACATGTGGAAAGTCTAAAGGAAAACAGCAACATCGAGTGGACAATGGTCAACAGAACCTGGGCTGCGGGAGGGGTTGGCTGGGAGTAGGGAAAGGACAACTTGAGAACAGTGCCTTGAAGTGGAAGAAGTAGCATCAGTTTCCCATGGTGCAGAAGGATGAGCCTGGTGACAACAATTCCTTGAGTGGAATAGAATGTCATATCTAATAGAATGGCTTTTTAAAAAAGATTTATTAATTTTTATTGCAAAGTTAGATATATACAGAGAGGAGGAGAAACAGAGAGAAATGTCTTCCGTCTGATGATTCACTCCCCAAGTGGTTGCAACAGCCGGTGCTGTGCTGAGCCAAAGCCAGGAGACAGGAACCTCCTCCAGGTCTCCCACACAAGTGCAGGGTTGCAAAGCCTTGGGTCATCCTCGACTGCTTACCCAGGCCACAAGCAGGGAGCAGGATGGGAAGCGAGGTTGCTGGAATTAGTACCGACACCCATATGGGATTCCGGTACGTTCAAGGCGAGGACTTAAGCCGCTAGGCCACGGCGCTGGGGTAGAATGGCTTTTGAATGCTGCCAACCCATAGAAATGATAAATAGCTGATGAAATAAGTCCACAGATTTCTCTGATTTTGTTGTTGCACACTGCACACATCTACTGAAACCTCATCGATATCTACAATTGTTATTTGTCGATTTTGAAAAAAAATGTTGTTTGTACAGAAATGGAAAAAAAAAAAACCACAACCAAAACCAAATACCAACTCATCTACCCAACATGCAGAAGGTAGGCTGATGGGCCACCTCTACAGGCATGGCAGGGAAAGGCTGCGATTCTGATCCTACGGAGCAGAGAACAGCTCTTCTGGGGAAGGGAGGTCTTTCTCTTTCATGGAACCTGTGAGGAGGGTACATACAGGGTGTTGAGACAAGAAGCAGCACCCTGCAGCCAGATTGGCCAGATGTCAACAAAATGACCCACATGGAAAATGCATTGTCTATGACCCATAAAGGTGAGGTTTCATGTTGCAGTGTTGGATGGATTCTACTTAGAAGTGCTTACTGAGAAAAAGTGCATGGTTTCCAGAGTTTTAAAGCTGTCTAATATGAGGACGATACCACATACTCGATTCTGCTTTCTCGTGGGATTTAATTGATGATCATGGAAAGGATACACCTTGAAAACTCAAACATACATGTAAAAACAGAGGGTGAGAATTTCAAGGAAATTTTGACAACATAAAAGGCGGCTTCAGAAACTCTACAGATGTATCACACACAGGCTTATAGGTAGCATTGTCGCCTCACCTTGAATGATAACACTTATTGCCAACTCATTATCACAGATTCTGCCTATTCTAAAACTATTTTTGTTATTTAAATCTTTCATTTGTAGTAGTTCTCATAATTTTTAGAGATTCTCTCTCTCTCTCTCTGAAAAACAGTTAATCCTCCAGGAGTGGAGTAAGAGCTTTCAGATTTCATTTAGTGAGTATCAGTATTATCAGAATGAACAGGTACGCCTGCTAAGAATAAATACATGGTTAGGAAGCTACCTGGCGGACAGCCCAGAGGTCTCCAGGAAGCTGGGGTGATGGATCAGGGGTGCAGAGGAGAAGGGGGCTCCACTGCATTCTTATGCAAGCAAGGGCATACCTCACAGATCCCCAACAGAGTGGCATGCTGGCCTTCTCAGGAAGTGAGGTCTTCGTGCTGTGCCTGCTACTAGTTTCATTGGTAACCATTAGGTCACAAGGTAAATTTGTACATACAATTTCATTGTTTAAAACTAGCTTTTCTTATTTAGGAGAGGGTGGTGATCTCTATAACTAACATTGCTTTTATGGAAGTGGCATGATGCGCTTAGAGAAGAATCTATGCCTCATGATAAAGTTGAAAATGAAGATATCTGTTTTCTAGACAAAGTGATGTATTTTATGGTGACAATTTTGTAGAAACTTCTAATCTTCAAAGGTTTCTTTTGAAGGGACTTCGGTACCATTCATACCCAGGGACAGAATGTTTTTTAATATCTTAAGGAACCAGGGTCACAGAATTCACTACAGGAAAGGCCAGATATCAACAAAATTACACAAGATGCAATAGTCAAATGTGGCATGAGAGCCGGAATGCCTGCGTTTTCCTCCAACCCCCACCAGTTGCCAACCTTGATCTTCAGTCTACTAAGTTCACATCCCATGAGTGGAAGATGTAACAAACAAAATATGTGCAAGTGAGAGGAGCCTGACTCGTTTGCAACATCATGCATCCTGGGCATGCCTGAGGACAAGAGGCCAGTTTCCACATGCGTGTTGTGGTGTGTGGGGTTCATAGGTCTGGATTGTGACTGCAGCTTCCCACTCTGACACACTCCAGGCGAACATGATGACTCAGGTGGCTGGCTTTTTGCCACGCACTGCAAAATCTAGATTGAGCTCCTGGCTCCTATCTATGGTCCCAAACCCAGAGCTCATGAGGGCATTTGATGAGTGAATTTGCAGATGAATGGATGGAAAATTTCTCTCTCTCTCCCTTAAATATATAGGCAAAAGTTCAAAATAAAGTGTAACATACTAGATTATTTAAAGAAACTCAATGAATTTTGGCCTTTTAAAGACAGAGCCGTATTTGAAACAAACATATCTTGGAGTTTACAGTAGTGAACACTTATGAAGTAACCATATGTATCTACTGAATACATGTACATATTTGCAAAGTTTGTGTCTGCATCTGTGTGTCTTCGCATTTCATGTTACTGCATCCATACTTGTTTAGTGCGCTTCCCTTGGTTCTGTTTGACAGATATCTTTTGTTACACATGGAGAGTTTTTGGCACTGTTGCACCAAGGAAGTTTCTCTGGGCTGTGTTCCAAGTAGCCCAGAAGACTGCTAGTGTTTTAGAAATTAATGTCCGCACGCTGTTGCACACCAGTGCTATGCGTGTTCACCAGTGTTACTGCAGTATGAAGACAGCTTTCCTGTGAGTTGCACAATCACAGTGTCGATGTGAATGGTTCTGTTCTGATACTTGCTTCATTGCACTGGTCAGAAACCAAGTCTGTGATGTTGTCTGTGCCTGCTTTATTTTAACCTTCTACGTATGTATCATTAGTTGATATGCATGTACATAGTTCTGTATTATATTTCTGCCTCCAGATGTAATAATTTGTCTATTCATATGCATCTGATAATGGGCAACTCATCCTAGTACTTTTCAGAGTACCCCATGAGATAGAAGTCAGCTCAGCATAGGCTAACCCTGGAAGCAAAGCAAGTGAAGCCAAGTATCTGCATGAGGAAGAGGGTGGAAGGTGTCTGCCCTTTGAGGCGCCTTCAGCTGGGTCTATAGCTGATGGGGATCACTCAGCCGTGCTGCCGCTTCGCTAAGCAACATGCACACAATGCCTCAAGCCGCATCAAGGGTTATTATCACTTACATGTATTTAAGAAGCACAGCTTCTGCCTGCTCTTGTCACACTGGTGCGAAGTTGCTCAGGAGTCTCCAAGAAATGAAGTAGTTAATTTGATAAAAATCTGTTCTGAGAATCTTTTAATAGATTTGTATGCCCCAATCTAACTCCCTGTGCACATGAAATAAAACCTCAGTGCTTTTCCCCATAAGGCATGAACATATAAGATCTTCAAAGCTAGAGCAATCTTACAGCTTCCACAATTAGGAAACATCTTGGTTCTAATAAATGCTGGAAAAGAAAGGCTTTACCAGTTGGATATTTTCCAAACTAATTTATACTCAATTAAGAACTTTATTTTTAATCTACGGAGCCATGCGAATCGGTAATTAGAAAGCGTGCTTTAAACAACAACAAGCAAAGCCCCCATGCACAGGGCTGTGGCATTAGGGAGAAGAAGGGGCTGTTTCTTCTTTCTGGAAGAGTAATGTCTTCAACCTGCTTTTTTTCAGAATTCAAGTGTCTTACGTTGTACCGATGGCCTCTCAGAGAAGCCAAGCAACTGTTTCAGAGTGGGTGAGATTGACCTCAGGCCTTGCATTTAGAACCCTCTGAACGACAATGCTGGAATTGATGGTATGTAAAGAGCATTTTCTGAATCCATGCTGCAATTTTTTCACTTTTTCCACACTTTACAATTTGCATTTGCCATGGGATTCTCACATGTTTATTAACAAGTCTCTTCCTCCCATATTCCCAAACAATGAAAGAGTAAGGCTGAAGTTCAGTATTTTCTGATATCAACCCTCTGACATTCAACAATTTGCTTGGTTGTTACCTAGCAAGTGTCAAATAAAGCAATTCCTCCTGCTGGTCATATAAGCTATTGCTTAGTTAAAACTCTTGGGAAAACTAATCCGGGGAAAATTGGGACAATTGAATATCAGCCTACAGAAGTAAGAAGCCTGAGCCCCACTTGTGACCTTAAACAAAGATCAGCTCTAAATAGATCAAGGGCCTAAATCTGCACCCAGAAACCATCATCTAAAGCATGCATATGGCTAGAACAAAATAGCTAGAAGAAGAAATTATTTTATATTTTAAAAGATTTATTTTATTGGAAAGGCAGATTTATATAAAGAAGAAGAGACAGATTAAAATAATACCAACAACAACAACAAAACCTCTATAGCGTGTTGGTTCACTCCTCAAATGAGTGCAGTGACCAGAGCTAAACTGATCCAAAGCCAGAGGTGAGGGTATCCCACAAAGATACAAGAGTCAAAGTATATGAGCCAGCTTCCACAGTTTTCCTAGGCCAGAAGTAGGCAGCTGGATGGGAAATGGAGAAGCCAGGATGTGAATTGGCTCCCACATGGAATGGTGGCAGTTGCAGGCGGAGGATTAGCTTACTGAGCCATTGTGCTGGCCCCGATTTTGTTAGCATATTTATCTAGTATAAAGAGATGTTCTGCCACATTGTATAATATATGCTTAGTGCATTCATATGTGTATACCCCTGCTATCGACATGGAAGATGGATGGAGTTCCAGGATCTTGCCTTCAATCTGGATCATACCCTTGCAGAGCAACTGTTTGGGAACAAAATTAGTGGATGGAATATCCCCTCTGTCTTCCAAATAATGTAAACTCTCAAGCCAGCCTTTTGGTGCAGTTGGTAAGGCCACCAGCTGGGATGTTCAGACTGCATATAAATACCTGTTTGAGGAATTTGCTTCTGATTTTAGCTCCCTGTTAATGTGGCTGGGAAGGCAGTGGAGTGCTTTGGTCCCTACCACCACATGATCGACCTGGCTGGACTTCTGGGTTCCCAGTGTTAGGAAAGAGCCAGGGGATTGATGATCTCTTCCTGTCTCTCTCTCACTCTCTTTGTAACTCTACCTTTGAAATAAAACAAGCGCTTCTTTTAAAATAAGAAAACTGCTGTATCTGTGAAATCATTGAGTATACTGTCACACAGGTTTTCATTCTTTGTGTTCCATTATGTATTCATAGAATGGGTTTCTTCTTTATTTATTTGTACTGTATCAATCATGACCAAGGGAAGTTTTGGGTTGTTTTTGTAATTTGTTTCTCTGTTTGGTTTTGTTCGTTTTTCTAATGTTTACTTTGCCTGAGCTGGCTTGTCCTTTAAACAAGTATGTCTATGTGTGGTATTCCTCTTGATTTTCCCCTCAGTATCGCTTTCAGTTCTGCCAGAAGGGACTTGTGTTTGTGTGAAAGTTGAATAACCAGTAGACAAAAGAGGAGCTCTGTGTTGGCGAGTGGAGTTGCTATTTCGTAGCACACAGTGTATATATTGCTAAATGCTAGCACTCTGCAGATGCTCTGCCAAGTCCCCTAGAATTATTAGAATTTACCGTAATCCTCAGAGAAAGGAACTATTATCCCAAGTTTACTTTAAGAAATTGAGGCTTTGAAAGAATAAGCAATTGACCATGGCCATGTCGCTGCTAAGTGACAGCTCCAAGATTTAAACCCACGCAGGCTAACCCCAGAGGCTATGCTTTCAATCGATATTGAAAGTTGGCATTACACAGATTTTGATGGGTTGTTTAGTTGAATGTATCACTGAATATCCTATGGGGTTTCTCCCTGAGGATTGTATAAATTAGTAGTACTTGAAGGATTTGGTTTCTTTTACATTGCCCAAAATATTTAAGTATTGAGCAGGATCAAGACTATAAGTGGATTGTGTACAGACTGATTAATAGTTATGGTGACTGTGTTTTAGTACAGTAGTGAAGAGCCTGTCTGGAATGCTTGAGACCCGTGCTGGAGTAGGTGGGATGGATTTTGGTTCTTCTTCTGATTACAGTTTGCTACTCACAGGCAGTAGGTGATGCTCCCACACTTTTAGGACCCTGTCTCTCTGCTAGGAGATGTGAAATTAAATAAATTAGAAAGTAAATAAACATGTGTTGTGTGTGTCTATGTATGTGTACAGAAAGTAGTGTGTTTAGTCTTCATTTATGCTACATTAAAACTCCTGTGTCATGAAAGGTAGGGTCGGGCCCAGTGAAGCTTTCCCTGGAACTTTCCTGCCTGGGTTTGCTGTGGGCTTGACATGTGCAGTGTTCCTGTCTGTGGTCGTGTGCACACGAGTACTTCCTAGCAGAGAGTTGGAATCAGGAACAGAGCCAACCCTCTTTACCGCTGCGCGTGGTTCCGAGGTTCCTCTGTTTGCTGGAGCTGTGTGCTGATGCAAAAGGCACTGTCCTCAGGCACAGGCTGCAGCTCTGCACACACTTCTAAACTTTCCTGTAATGGTTTGACCTACTGCACCCTGTCCTGATACTCCTGAGTCAACACCACATGGCAGAGGAGGAGGACAGACAGCTGGGAAACGCCACCAGATGCTGAATGCAGTAACTTTAATTGGGTAGCTAAGGAGCATGTTTGTACCAGACGTTTCACTACATGACAGAATTTGTGTTGAGACTTGTTTTCATGGCAGTCTAGTGGTAAAGCTATGGTGTGGCAGCCTAACCTCCCACTCTGCACTCCTTAAGATACAAGAAGAGCCTGTCGCTGACCAAGAGAAACAGAGTTACTCTGCATAATCCAATTGGCTCAAGCCATGCTATTCCAGCCCATGTTTCATCTTCACACTGGAAGCCTTCACCTGCAACCTTCCATGGCTGGCTGACCTGTAGGGTTTTTAATGTTGCTCAGCCAGCTACCATAAAGCCTTACTCTCATCCCTGGCTCCTCTTTCAGTGGCAGAACTAAAAGTTTAATGCTTAACAAGTGAGTGGATGGAGAGGACTGTAGAACTCCAGCGATCAGTGCCACCAACAGTCACAGCCCTGTGGCGAAGACAAAGCAAAAATGACCGGTTGCACCTGCTAGCTGAAACATGTAACAGCAACAGATGGAAAGAAATAGAGGAAGGGTGAAAACGGCTGACAGTTCAGCTCAGCAGTGACTCAGTGATTCCTGTGCACTGGATTTCCTGGAAGGAGCGTCACTGACACGGTGAAGGGAACACTTTCAGATGGGCAGGAACGGTGAGGGATCACCATCCCCCAAATACAATCATTTGAAACAAATTACTGACTTTTCTGTTTTCTGAAACTGAGGAACCACAAGTTATTTTGCTCAATGACATACTATCAATGTGCAGACTTCAATTCCATATGAGGCAAATGAAAATGGGACAAACAGAAGCAGTCATGATGTTGCTGAAGAAACTATAATTTGTCACAGTAAAGCATTTGCAACTTAGTATTACCATAGGTTTTAAAAAGAAGAATTACCTATGGTAATACTAAGTTGCAGCTTATGTTGAGTATTCCAAGGACTGGACGATACTTTATACATGCATTTGAGTGAGAGACAGATACAGAGCCAGCTTCCATTTACTGTTCACTGCCTGGGTTACTGCCAAGGCTGGGCTAGAGGAGCGAGAAAATTGATGCAAGTCTCTCCCATGTGGGTGGCAGGCACCCTGTGCTTGAGCTATTATAGCTACTCACTGTGGTGGACCTTATCAGGGAGCTGGAGCAGGGAGCCAAAGCCAGAAATAGAGCTAGGCGTGGAAAATGAGACACAAACATCTAAGCCAGCATCTTTAGTGCAAATGCCTGCTGCTGGATAGGGTTTTCAACATCATCAAGCATGCATCACGTTAGTCCAGATTAAGGTTCTTTCCTTTCATCATTACTGCTATCAGATCTCACACGCACGGATTTGTTGGGTTATTTTCCAGCTCAGTCCTTCTATTTCCGTTGAGCAATAGCTTAGTGAACCTTTACCTAATCAGAAAAAGCCTAGGAACCACACCGGTCAGTCCCAAGCCCTGCACACCTTTTTCTTGTTCTGTGTCAAGTAGCTCAGGAAATCATTTTTCAACTTTCATACCTTACCCTTGTTGCCATAGTAAAAATACCATGCCCAGAAGGTTTAGACTATGGAAGTCTGAATTTTCTGGAGGTCAAGATGAAGAGAGCCAATTCAAATAGACACACAAACACACACACATGCGCATACACACACACACACACAGATTCCTTTTGTCTCTTCCATTTCACATAAAGTCAGAATCTTGTGGGTTGAGAACACTCCCCCATGACCTCATTTACCTGTTACTACCTCCTGCTTAGAGTCCTGATCCCTAACTATTTAATTTGAACTTGGGGCACCTATATATCTCTTTTGTAGTCCATAGTAGTTATTCAGTTCTTTGATAACATTTAAATAATACCTATTTCTCCAGCTATTTCTCCATTGCAAGTCCCCAGTATTTCTTGGCTCCATTGTATGAATTCAGCTGTCTTTCCCTGATGCCTGACAGCACATGCTTCATTCTTCACCAACTGACAAGATATTGCAACATACATCTGACACAGACACATCTAATTTGTTGTTTTCTTTCGTAAGACACGGTTAAGGGAATTAATTATTGAGGTTCTGGTGTAAGATGTCTGATTTTGGCTACCACTTATTAGCTCTGTGCCCTTGACAATCTAATTACCCAACCCTTTCAAATCTCAGTTCACAGCTTGTAAGATGAGGATCATCATGGTGTTCACTTCACAAGGCTAGTGTCTTCCGATAATGCTGTCCACGCAGTGAGCTCTCAGTACAAAGGGCTGTGAATGTCTAGGACACTTGTTGAATGACTGCCTTCAACACTTCAGAGGGAAAAACTCTGTTCCCTGTTCCGTGAACATCTTCATGCTATTTGCTGCTGTCTTGTGCAAAGCTGATTTTGTTATTGGGTACATAGATCACACTGGTCAGTTGTTACGTTTTCTAAACTCTCTCCAGACCTGTGTCAGGGCCTCTGGGAAATGCTCCTTCTCAAGCACAGGACATCTGACCTGCCCCCATTCCAGATCCAATTCAGAATTCCTCTTGTTCAGCTGACTTTCCATGCCCCTTCTGGTCTGAGGTAGCATCCCCTTCCTGGTTCATCCCTTCCAGATCACCAGTTACGCTAAATGGAAGCCCTTCTTATTTTACCTCTCATCTCTTTTAAATTGCACTCTTTATGAAAATAGATGCTACCTATATTATATGTGTTCTTTTTGGTCTTTTCATTTGTTTATTTTTAAATAATTTAATCAAGAACAATATTGAGGAATAGATAGATCATTGTCATGAGAAAATTCATGTCTCTCCATTTTGAAATGTGTATATTCTTATTTAAAAGTCAGTGATAATGCCAGCCCATTTAGTCTTCTGTTGAATTCGTTGCAGATATTATGTTTCTTTATTCTGCTCTGAGTCCCAGAATGCAATAATGCTTCATGCATCATTTTGTTGTTAGTTTTTTTCCCTTTTAGTGGAACTCTGGGATATGGATGACTTTTTGGTTGACATTGTTTCGTTGACACTTATTTTGTTGTCGATACAATGACAAATTTTTTTCTGTTTTTAAAAAGATCTAAAGGCAGATATATAGAGAGAAGGAGAGACATAGAAAGTAAGATCTTCCACCTGCTGGTTCATTCCCCAGATGGCCGCAATTATTGGAGCTGAGCTGATCTAAAGCCAGGATCCAGGAGCTTTTTCTGAGTGCCTCATGTGTGCGCAGGATCCCAAGGCTTTGAGCCTCTTCACTGCCCTCCCAGACCACTAGGTGGATGAGACGGGGAGTAGCCAGGACAAGAACTGTGCCCATGTGGGATGACAGTGCTTTCAGGTAAAGGATTATCCAGTTACTGGTGCCACCTTCCTGAGCAAACTCCCCACCTCCACCTCCAACTTTTTTTTTTCCTTCTAAATTTAATCTGGAACCAGAAAAACAGAATAACTGGTCATGGAAAGATGGGGAGAAGAATGATCTTAACAGGGGGTCCCACAACTAACTGATGAGCAGTGACAAAGGGAGCTCGAGAAGGTGAAAGTGGCATGGAGTGGAAGGTGAACTGTAGAATTCTTGAGTTACATTGATGTAAATAATCTGTATCTAATTAGGCTTTCCAATTATTCCCATTAAGGCAGAACTTTTAAATATGTAATTCTTTCTGTTACTCCATCTGTATTACAATTATTTTAGAATAAACTGTATAGTTCAGTTGGGTTAGCTATTTTTCTAGTGAATTCAGTGCACGGTTATTGAAGAGTAGATGTCTCTCACTTCTGCTTTCAGAAAAATCATCAGAATGACGGTTAATTGCGCTGTGGATTTGTCTTCGTGTCTTTATACACTTACATAAGAAACTTCTACACTCCCTCAGGCTCATGTTTTCGTTTTCCAGAGGGATCTGACTGAACCTTGCTCCTGAATTTCTTGTTTACAGGTAGATATTAAATGAAGTTTGAGGTAAAACTACAAGTCCCTTTTGATCTCCTGTGTAATCTTAATCAGCACATTAACTAACAGCACATTTCTTGGGTGTTCAATAGAGGATCAAAGCTTCTAGTAGAGAAGTGACCCTGGATCGAATGCCTTGTGTGCTGTTGTTTGTCAACAGTAAATTACATCTGAGTTTAAACAAGAAAAGGGAAAATTGCCAGGATCCTCTGATTGTGCTTCATATAAGGATCAATGCCGAGGAGAATGGCCTTTTTAGCTTTTTTGACGTTCTCTGACTTCCTGGAGCAAATTGGCAGTCCTTTTTGGTCATTCTCAATTAATGACATTCTCTCTCTAAGTCAGGGAGTCTATAGTCCTGGCGATGGGGTGGCGAAAAGTGTCTCCAAGAGCATAACATGAGTGTTCCAGAGGGAAGATTGGTTTGATTTAGAAAAGAAAAGCAATTGATTTTCACTTTCTATAAATGGAATTAGAAACTCAGATGCATGTGCTGGGGAAAGTCAGCAGAAAGAATTCTCCGAATTTTGCAAAACTTATTTTAAAGTGTTCAGAGTAGTGATTTCTGGAGTAATTTCAGGTTAGTTAAAAGGCACTAAGCTTGAACTCTTCCAACAGATATTTGAAGATATTTTGCATGGGAGTCTTTGGTTTTGTTTTGTTTTCTTTCCATCACCACATGGTGAGAACACACTGCGACACTACCCTGCCCCTGAAGGCAGATGTTGAGTTCCCGTATTCTTCTCAGCGAGCTAAAGCACTAACTAGCATGCTTGCGTCTCAGTATTCAGAGACTAGCTTAAAAGGACTAGTTCCGGGAATCATGAAGCTTCTGTCAAGACCAGAAATGGAGGGGGCATTCCAAATCTCATCATTCCTATTGTCAAATGAGCATGGAGTGCATTCCAACCAGAAGGAACATGCCCAGACAAGGGAGCGGAAGGAAACAGAGGATGTGGATAAGGAGAGAAAACCAAAAAGAAACCCAGCTACCAAAGTTAGCAAGAAACATAATAAGCAAATTATAGTCAAGCCAAATTATAATGGCTTTTTCATACATATTTTCAGCCATTGAGTTCGTGGAACAATAATAAATATTAAACACTTGCTAAATAGTAACTTTGCTTCCTAAATATAATTCAAGAGATTGTCACTTCATAGGATCTTAATACAGTCACATCTTATGCTTTCAATTTCTAAATGTGTACAGGAACTTCTCATGGAAGAGTATTGGAGTAAAATGTGTTTGCTTAATTATTTCTGGCAAACCAGTTGAATCATTGCATATACTGAATTTTCTTCATGAAATTTAGGTTAATTCAACAAGACAACCCATGAGTAAATTATATAAAATTATGGCTTCAATTGGGATTGAACTAGTGCTAGGAAATAAAATGTACTCATATATTAAGTTTGAGTATTCTCAAATATTAAAAAAAGTATGATGACATCACAACTTTTTCCCTATGCTGGTGAATAGATTACCAAAGAAAAGCTGTAAAATGCCTATTTATTTATTTAGTTGAAAAATACTAAATTTTTCTTTGTGAGAGGTGTGGTCTGTGCCTCATCTACAAATTGACTTGTAGAGAGAGCAGAGCTTCTGTGCTCGCAGGACCTACTCCTCAGTGGGACTGTAATCAGCAATCCGGCAAATAAGCAAAGTTCAACCCAAAAGAGGATCTCTACAATGTTTATAAGATACACAGAAGCAAGAAGTAGCAGACCAGCAAGTCATCTCCTGGAATTGGGGAGATCCTACATGTGTGAAATTTAAGCTGGAACCAGAAGGATCGGAGAAGCGGTCAGGGTCAGGTGTGGAGAAGAATGATCCCGGCAGAGAGGGTTTCCTGCCAGCCTGATCGACAGTGCCAGGAGGCTGACTGGGTTCAAGAACTAAAGTGACTGTAGGTACAGCCCGGGGCGATAAGACAGTCTGAAATGTGACAGCACAATGCTGCCATTGGATCACGATAAGTAAAAAGTCTCCTATGAGAGATGCTTGCCTGCATAGTGTAAGAAGTAGGGCAAGAGTGGGAAAATAGAACATCAACTCTTCCATGTCCACACTGCTCGGTGCGGGCTGCAAACCTCATTATCTGCAGGCCCCGGTGGGGTCAGAATCTGAAGGCGCCCCCCAGGTGTCCCACGCACAGATGACCACTGTGTGAGAACACACGCTTCTGACGATTGCTGCAGAGGACCTTGGCTTGGGCAGGGCCTGCAGCGGAGGCAGGGAATGTGTGGATTTAGGGTCTGTCTTGCAGGGTTTTTTTTCGTACAATGCAATGAGGTATAGATTATAACTATTTTGTTAATCTCCTCCATTAAAATGGGGGAAATGAACATTCCCTGTGTTGTCAGATGTTTCTGTGTAGTTTTCCCATATTTAATCTTGTGATTTATTTTTTTAACTGTAACATCTTAGTTACATTCCCTGGCAGTTACTATTCTATTATAAAATTACAGACTATTAATTAAAACTTATGCTGAGATGTTTGGTGTATTTGCTATGTGGCTTTATATAACTTCATGAATGCTAAATAAGTCACAAAATATGCAACTGTAATAATTTTCCAAAGGACAGAATGCAGTGGCAAGGACTGAAACAGCTGGTCATCGTTACTCAGGCATCTATTAGAGATAGGTACAAGAGTGTCCATTCCGTGAGCATTAAAAGAACATTACCCTGTGCTGGGCAGCAGGCTGTGTGTTCTGGCCCAGTGTGCGCATGAGAAAAACTGCTCTCTTAATGGGCAGAGGGCATGCCCTGGAAGGGGATAGCGGAGGGAGGAGAGAGCCTGCAAAGACTCCCATGTTTTCCCAATCTGAACGGTCCTCCTCTGTGGTAAATGCACACTCATTGACAGTATTCCAACAGGTTAGCAAGTCAGAATCTGATTAGCTCAAATGCAGTAAAACTCTGACTCTCTGGGAAATGAGAAGAGATGGAAAGGCCATTTGAAAATGGTAATATCTGACCTATTATAATTCTGGTTGAAAAAAAAAAAAAGTCCTAAGGCTTGCACTACGAAAAAAAAAGGCCTTTAAAAGCCCGAGATGGGGAGTGCCAGCCTATTACCTCTGCAACAGCTGCCTGGTGCAGATGAATCAAAACACCGCCAGCAATAAATGGATCTGGTCAATGTCAATTTTCCCCAGGCATCTGGTCTTGTCACTAGTGATTTTACTGAAGATTACCCATCAGTTAGCACAAATTTGTTTTTTAATTGGCCCTCATCGCACCTGCCACATTTCTCTTGCTCTTGGTCCCAGAAGCTTTTTCAGGAAGAAAGAAGGTGGCTGTCAGGAGAGTCTTTGCGTAAAGTGCTCTGTGAAGGACATTCAGGGAACAATTAAATTTCTAATCCAAGAGGGGAAAAAAAGAGCTCCCGTTTAATACGAGGTAGACGTCAGTGCGTTGGAGAGGTCATCCAAGCCTCCGCGTTGTTGTAATCTCAGTGAGGGAAGGTGAGCATTTAGCTGGGTTTTTTTTTATATTTTTCCCTAAGATTTCACATAGTAGTCAAGTTTGACATGTTGAAACTAAATTATGAACAGGTGGGCAGGGAGCCTGGAGGCCGACACCGCTCATCAGGATGACAAACCAGCAGGGTGGAGCAGCAGCGATCAGCAGGTGGCAGGCCAGCTGAGCTGGGGCATGATATTTTGCATTAATCACAACTGTTGAAATCTCGGGGGCAGTTTTATTTTAAATGCATGGTTCAGATTTTAGATTACTGTGGGAATTTACATGTTTTGAAATCACATGATAATATTATATTACAAGAATAAATACCATCCATTGCTGTATTCAAGTCAACTGCAAAGATTCGTAAGACTTTTTTCAACTAACCATCACAGGTTGAAGAACACTAAATAGTGGAATGTTGGACTTGTGACTGCTCTGAAGGACCAAACTCTTGTAATGATATGGGGGAAAGTTGGTGGGGCAGGCACTGGGAGTGTGAGAATCCTTGTGCCTATGGAATCATATCAGAAAAAATATTAAAATACAAACTAAACTGAAAAAATGTGGATTTAATTATAGAACCCTGAAAATGTGGAGAAAGGTTTCAGAATATTTTTTATCTTCTTGCTTTATACAGATAAACACAAATATATTGCTAAAATGTAAATATTGAACAAATGACACTGGATGCTCAAACTTTGGACCGGACTACAACACTAAGCAAGCATAATGACAGTAAAATGACAACAGATTTGGATTTCAGTTTCTCAGGGGAAAAAGAAACATTGATTAATATTAACATGCAGCCACTTTGGGACTGTTAGTGTCTGTTACACTGTGGAAGAAAGGGGTGTGTAGAAGAAGGTGACCAGTAAGAGATAAAACCAGCAAGAAAATGGTGAGACAAAGGTGAGCTGTGCTTTGCTTTCTGTTGAAGGTCAAGAGTCAAGGTTTTGGTCAGCCCTCTTTTTATGAACATAGCTTTGGGCTAAGTGTCCACTTTGCCCTTACAATTTCCCTTTTTTGCTTTACTGTCTTACATCATTTTTGTTTGTTCTATTTGTTATCAAGAGCAGCATCAGCATCATACATGATGCGTGTGTTTATAGACTACTCAAGGGGCAAAATAACAAAATAAAGTGTTTCAAGAAACATTAAAATGTGAGCCTGGAGGATGTTTCCAGAGCAGTGCAAAGCCAGGAAAACTGCTTCTCCCAACAGTGAGGGAATCATAAAAGATGGGCAGGCTGACCTCAGAGTGACCAAGAGCATGGGCAAGGCCAAGCAGGGTGTGGCCACATGCTGAGTGCAAAGATAGACAATTAGGACAACGTCTGAAGTGAGGGACTCCTTGGCTGCTTGGTTCAAGTGCTTGCAAAACTGTACAAGAAAGGGCCCAGACACTGGCTCCACTGGCAATCTGCTGAAGCACACCATCATCTGGCTGCTAAACGTAAGACAAAGAATCACAGAACGTTTGGCCATCTCTTGAAAATCCAAAGACTATAAAATGGGAGGAAGACAACGGATACGGAAACCCTGGCGTGAGAGACACACAGACACGACAGGTGTTCCATTTAAGCAGTTCCGATTTATTTGGAAAATACAGATTCTTATATAGAGTAGTGAACAGCCTCAGGCCAGGAATTCCAGGAGGGGAGAAACTAGGAACCAATTGTCATCCACACGACTGTGGAAACCACCTTCTATAGTCCAGGGGCAGGTGAACGAAGTGACCCTGGCCTATGAGTTTTTCTTTGAAACAACTTGCTTCCTGCCCTGGTTCACGTCCAGGATTCTGTTCTTGGCCACCATCTTGCTTGCCACATGTAACCCAGTAACCTTAACTGTTAGTCCACATCTTGTTGTGATTGTCCCTGAGCCCCACATATATGCCTTGGTTTTCAAAGCAGTAGGAACAGGAGAAGTGTTCTGAGAGCGAATGCTTGGAAATATCAAATTAGGATTTGGTCTTTGAGCACGATAACTTAGAGGCATTTATCTATGCATAGGTGCCATTTAATTGTGTTTAAAATGAGTAAGAGATCAAGGAAACACAGCAATAATCAGTTACACCATTTTATTTTATTTCATAATAAATCTTCACTGATCTAAGCTGCAAAATTTTCCATCTTCCTCCAATGTTAGTTAAGCGTCCATATAAAAAGTATTCACTTGATATTCAACTATTCCTGGTTAATCTAGACAACAGGTAAACTGGTGTACTTGACTAAAAGGAAAAAAAAAAGATTTAGGGTTTTACTGTAACTGTTAAGATCAGCCTCATTAACTGCTCTGTAAAATAGTCATTTTCTTTCTACACCTTAGAATTTGGTTGACTTTAGCTCTTATTTCAATGGGTAGAATTACTTGTGCACTGCGCATTTTTTGCAAATGGCCCCAGTCTCTACTTCTGGGGAAGCAGGTGGCTCTTGCCAGAGCCAAAGTCAATGAATAGAGGTGCAGCAATGGCAATTTGGGGGCTGAGTTAGCCTTCCAGCCCATCAGGATGAGCCTTTGTCAATTTTCTTTAAAAGTAGGTTAAAGAATATGTTGGAGTGTAAATTAGTCTTTGTCTCTCAGATATCCACCGACCAAAGGTCTCATCGAAAACTGAGCAATTGTACTTTGACATATAGAAAATTGCTCTCACTCTCACATGAAAAGGTAATGTTTCAAAATATGTTTTCTGTGTAAGTAATTAATAAAGGTTAGGCACACAAACACACTTTGAGATGTTGTTTATTATATACGTGCTAATTGCACTTACTTTTACTGTGATTGGATGGATTGAAGCATCAATTGTGCCTAGACGAAGATCCTAAGGTTATTGAAATTGGATTCAAGAAGAAATAGAGATATTTCCCAAGTGTTGATGAGATCTCTCTCTTAAAAGATATTGCCATGTTAACCTCTAGGCCCCGGGAGTGTTTCCTCATGTGCACCTTGCCTACCTAAGGGGGGAGAACAAACAGAAGCGTCAGGAAGCTCTGCAGCTTTGGTTGCATTGATGCTCTTCAGATGGAGAGTTTCCTGGAGCAGCCCTGGGCCCTGTGCTGTCTCCTGCTGTGTGCATGAAGACAGGCCAGCGGACGGACGTCTTGTGAAGAGCAGGTGATGTGAAGACAGAGCAGGGGTTTTGAAGAGTCTGCCTCAACTTCTCCTGGTCTGAGCCTCTCTCCTCCCCTGTGCTCTCATTTTACACCACTGTCACCAGAAGAGTTTTCTTACCTCCTGAAGTGATTGATGTTTTATATGCTAATTGTCATTATTGCCTACCATACAGTTTTTCAGGTGTAACATCAGGTCAGAAATACTCTCCTCACATTCCTTTCTGGTGGGGTTTCCTGGGTGACTGGAGTCTGCAGAGTTGTTTACCTCTCCGGAGAGGAAAAATAAAATGTGTGTTGGCCGCTGTATTTGTACCATATTTAGCCAGATAGGGATGAATGTTATCACAGTCATCCAAGGGCACTGTGCACGCTTGTGACTTTTATCTAAGCAGACCACTATTAACACCACACAGCAGTCCCCTCTTGTGTCAAATAAATGAGCAAAATCTCTATCCCCCTCTGTCCAGACTCCTGCTGGATGGTGTGGACTCCATGCTTCCTTCAATGACACAAAGGAATAGCTTTCTTCTTAGAATGTTTTCCAAAAAGTTGTTTAATCATGAGAGTGCCCTCAAATGGAGTTAGAAGAGAGTCCCAGTCTTCATATTCCTAGAGTTCATAATGTGAGTTAAAACTCTTGGATTAAGCATTGCTGAATTTTCTAGCTGAAGTTTTGTGTTTTGTGAAGTTTCATTCACCTAATTAACAGACAGGGAAAGTGTTGCTGAGGTGTTTTTATAATTTATGCATGCTCAGGTTTGACAGGGGAGCACAGGTTCATGACATAGATATAGATCAGGTCACCCGTGAGGGAGCAGCCTATGGAAGCATTTGAGTTCTGATCCCAGTGACAGGGAAATTCCCCTACTCAAGAACAGAGCTTAATTTGCTGTTAGGAAGCACTGCAATTAGAAAACTGGGAATGTTTAATTATTACCTGGCTGGAATTAATTTCAGATGGAAAGAGGATGTCTTTTTTGGATTGGAGTGCAAAACACACGTGTTAATGCCACTATGTCCACACAGATACCATGATACCAAAATCTTGGTATGTTAACTAGGACATTTCCTTGTTGTTTTCTGTTGTTATTTTTTTTTCTAAAGATTTATTTTATTTTTATTGGAAATTCAGATATACAGAGAGGAGAGACAGAGAGGAAGATCTTCCATCCGATGATTCATTCCCCAAGTGAGCGCAACGGCCGATGCTGCGCCGATCTGAAGCCAGCATCCAGGAACTTCTTCCAGGTCTCCCACATGGGTGTAGGCTCCCAAGGCTTTGGGTCATCCTTGACTGCTTTCCCAGGCCACAAGCAGGGAGCTGGATGGAAACTGGAGCAGCTGGGATTAGAACCGGTGCCCATATGGGATCCCGGTGCGTACAAGGAGAGGACTTTAACCACTAGGCCATGCCACCGGGCCCTCTGTTGTTATTTTAAAATGTAAATAATAACAGCTCCTGAAACCTAATCCAGAACATAATTACTTTCTACGGAATGAATTATTACAGCAATAACAATATTTTATTAGTAATTTATGATGTGTTTCAAATATTCAGTATGAAAACATTTGTTTTTGTTTACATATGAAATACACACATATTATACATATATATATATTTATGCAAATGCTTTAAACAGCCATAATGAATAAGACCCAAACAAATGGAGGTACTTGGAGATCACGCACTACCTAAGGGACAGGACTTTGGAGCCAGAAGGTGTGACGTGTGTGGCTGGTCCAGAGCTCACTGACTCTGCTCTTTGTAGAAGTCACCAGGCATCTCTGTCCTCAGTCTTGTGTGTTCCTACCTCCAAACAGCACTTAGAAAATCATTTGTGCAAGTGCAATTTTTAGTACATCAAAAGCAAATCTTGTGAATCTACACCAAGATCTTCTGCGGCTAATACTTTGAATCCTCATTTTGTACAGTACGAACCTGATGGGGTCTCCATAAAACTTATCAGGTTCAGGTAAGGAGGATGTAAAGATAAAGATGTTGAGATACGAACCCAAATCCTCTTTCTCAATACCTGGATTTCCTCAGCATAAAGCCAACCATTACTACATACCAAATACTATGTATCTGCTTCATTTTGTCAACATTTAAAAGAATGAAAAAATTTTGGAGCATGGCATATGGTAAGTGTTCTTTTACTGTTTTTATAATTGTCGATATCCATCGTGGCTATCAAATCACGAAGAATACTTTCACAGAGAACTTTTACAACAATAAGAGGGAGGAGGAAGAGAGAAGCAAAGGACTCCGTGGAGAAAGGGAAGAGAGCAAGGGAGGGTCCAAGGCAACACACAATCAGTTATTAAATAGACCCAATAAAAAACTTTGGAACACAACCTGCTTGTAGCTTGGAAATAGGAGTGCCATTTTATTCACCTCTTTTTAGTTTTAATAATTATCAATCTTTTTATTATGCTGTTTTTAACCTTGGCCTTGGTCCCAGACTTTAATTACTGTTCTTTCTTCATCAAGCTCTAAACTTTCTCTGTGATAGTGCTGTGTTTGGGTTTTGTTGCTTCCACACATCTGGTCCCGCCTGGTGTAAGGAAGTCTGTGTGTACCCCAGTGTCTCCTTCCCCAACTGTCTCTTGGCAGAACAGCATTTTTCTAAACATTTTTGCTTTTCTTTGCCTCCCATTTTTCCAAGTTACCCAATCTCAAGACCTCAGAGAACAAACTTTTATATTCAATAATGAAAAATCAAATGCCTCATATATCTCTATTTCAATTCTTAATACTGAAAGTATTATTTAGAATACTTTAATACTGAAAGTATTATTTAGAATACTATCAGCTGCTTATTGTTGCCTACAAAGCACTGTAGGTTCTTTCTTCAGCTCAGTATAGAAATAAAAAGCTGGGAATCAGTTGGAGACAGGGAAGTGTTCTATGCAAAGTGACCAGGTGAATGGCAAGAATAGAAGGGCGGAGAACCGTGCAGGAGGTAGCCAGGACATGGGGAGCCTGTTGCCTTGGGAGAGGAAGAGGGAGAGGCAGGGAGGTTTGAGGAAGTGTCCCTCACTCCCCCTTATCTGAGCAGGAGCCTGTAGGAAAGACATCCTTCATTGGCAGTCTGTCAACCTATTAGGAAATGTCTGGGCAGCCCTCTGCTGGTGGACTCCAAAGTGTGGCTTCCTGACCAACATTGTGGCGGGGCTGTGCTGTTTCATTTACTAAGATCAGGATTCTATCCATTAAAACAAACTGTTATGACAGGGAGTATATGGAAAAATAGTTTTTCAATTATTTAAAATTCTGTGTTTTCAAATTGATGCTCTTGTATATATTCTCAACTCAATCTGGGACTTGTACATTGGCATTTTGTAAATATAAAATCAGTACACTGGGCCTGGCATGATAGCCTACTGGCTGAAGTTCTCGTCTTGCATACATTGGGATTTCCTATGGACACAGGTTTGTATCCCAGCTGCTACACTTTCCATCCAGATCTCTGCTTGTGGTCTGGGAAAGCGGTAAAGGATGGGACAAAGCCTTGGGACCTGCACCCACATTAGACCTGAAAGAAACTCCTGGCTTCTGGCTTCTGGCTTGACTAGGCTTCAAATTGTTGTGAACACTTGACAGAAGATTTTTTTCCATCTCTCGTTCTCTTTGTAAATCTGGCTTTTCGATTATAATTTTCAATCTTTAAAATAAAATCAGCATACTACCAGTCCTGGAACTCATACTTTCTGTTTAACCAATGTAAAATTTACCAAAGTCTAAAATGCTAATGCTAATCCTTTTAAGACACATGCCCTACATGGAAAAGTAAATAACATTCCTGGAAATGAGAGCTATATCATTGCTACAATCCACTCACTAATGCTTGTAATTACACCCAGACTACAGTTGTTCACATAGAGTCACTGCATCATTTATGTTCAATAACATATCCCGCTTCTGAGGCACTGACAGAGCTCTCAGTCTAGCTGCCTATCAGGTTGCACGTGGCTCCGAAGCCTGTGCTTGCAAGCATCTGGGAGCTGTGTCTCCTTCAGCAACAACTCCTAAAGACTACTGGAGTGGCTGTCTACGTCATCACTCGACAAGCATCTATTGAAAGGACCCTATCCAGCACATCTATCATCAGAAAAAAAAAACCCTGAGATATTACTCTTTTCCTGCCATTTGTAAGCATTTATATAAGTGCCTCTCTCTCTCTCTCTCTCTCTCTCTCTCTCTCTGTTCAGGTAAGCTGCATGGCCTCATTTCCACCAGAGAATCTTTTTGGAAGCTTTCAATAACTTCAGAGATTGCAGCTTGGTCTAGGTCTTTAAAAATTAATGAGCTTGGGAATCTGAAACCCACAAACTTGGCCTCATTTTGTACCAGCTATCACTCAAAATTATTAATAGCAGAAAATTTGACTCCAAGCATTTCTTACAGTAAATAATGGAAAATTCTAGTTCACAGGTTCCTCCAGCAGGGTAAAGGATTGGCAATCTCAACTCAGACACATTTCAAAGTCTGTATTTTCATATACTTAACCGAGCCCTGAACAAATCTGCAAAGCGTTTTTAATGGTTTCTCCAGGTAGACTATGCAGGAGCTTTTGATGGCATAGAACCACCGAGAACAGTGTGTTTAATTCCTCAGGTGCATGGACAAAATGAAAGGAGAATCTTCACCGAAAAAATGATTAAGGCATAAAACAAAGAATTGAAAATGAAAATGAAGAGGAGTAAAATGCCAGGAAGAAGGGTGTATTTGCATATATTTCCATTTCTCTAAATAGACAAGTTGAATTAATATTCACTCAGCCTAATACAGCAATAACTCAGTGACCCTGTGGAGCCAGAGAATGGAATAAACTTGACAAATAAGGTTCTGATTGAGTGATTGTTTAAAATTTTATCTAATCATATAAAAATAAATCTGTATAAAATGTAGCACATTTTTATTCTACAGAAACACTTTTCCTGAAAGTACACTGAGTTTAGTCTCTCCTTGCCTCACTTACCAAATACTCATGGAAAACATATTTTATGATGACATCATTTCTTTTGGGGGGTGGATTTATTCCAAACATATTTGATTTTATTATTGTTATTGGTGTGTCACATTCAAAAACTGTAAAAATACAATGCCAAATAAAATTTCAAGCCAATCTTTTATAAGTATTTCCAAATTCTCCATATATATTATACCACACACATATGAATATTGTTACCTATATGGCAAAAGACATACAGTCAGAAAATTAAACTTTGGGCCCAGCGCTGTGGCCTAGCAGCTAAAGTCCTCGCCTTGATCGCGCCAGGATCCCATATGGGTGCCAGTTAGTGTCCTGGCTGCTCCACTTCCCATCCAGCTCCCTGCTTGTGGCCTGGGAAAGCAGTCCAGAACGGCCCAAGGCCTTGGGAACCTGCACCCGTGTGTGAGACCTGGAAGAAGCTCCTGACTCCTGGCTTCCAGTTTTCTCAGCTCCAGCCATTGTGGCCACTGGGGGTGAACCAGTGGATGGAAAGTCTTTCTCTATGTCTTTCCTTTTCTCTGTAAATTTGACTTTCCAATAAAAAGAAAAGTGAATCCTAGAAAAAAAAGAGTAAAGTCTTTTACACAAATACTAAAAGAAGATTCAGGAATATTAACAATAACAATATAGCAAAATTTTAATCACTGAAACTTAACATTTTTAATGACATTGGCAAGAAATATTCAAATGTGAAAGGAAAATTAACCCATATTCTGAAGTTAAAGTCTTATAAAGAAAGCAATTTCAAACCCCACAGGCAATTATTCCACTTGGCTCTTGTAGGAGCTAAAGGAGCTTTGTTCAGCTCAAGACATCTGTTAACTAACATTTCTGGATTGCAGTGGCAGTGTGAGGCACTGGGAGACTGATCAAGAAAACAGTGACACACATGTTTTATTTGGGCAAGAATTGCCACATTTCTATGTTTGGGAAGATGAGGCGGGGAGACATCGAGGGAACACTGTGGTAACCTTGTCCTTCAGCAGCATGCCAGGGTGTCTCTGTGTAAGAGACCTGTGAGAATCAGCCCCGAGTGAGGCCTTTTTGGTGAGCAGATTGTGAATTAGGTATCTTAATGGGTAAGAGATTGTTCACTTTTGTGCACTGTGCAAAACAGGAAAACTCCATAACAAAATGCTTATTAGGAGCTAACTGGGAAGCAACTGGAGAACTAGAAATTTGTGTTTGTTGCTAATGGACTTTAGAGTCAATGAGCTTAGTTCTCTGCAAAGAAGAAAATGGAACAGACCAATGTGCAGAGGACAGGGTGGACTCATTTACTAACAAATGTTTCCTGGTTTCATGCAGTTCTATAATGGAAACTGGTTAAGGTTTCAAAATGCCTGAGTTTGGAGCCAAATAGCCAAGCATCTTTGAGATCCACAATCTCCTGTGGGCATTCGCCAGAATTTCAAAGCTCATTTTTTGCCAGTCTGCCCATTTGATGAAGGCATAGTACAGAGATTTGGGGAAATAGATCAAAAAGAGAACATTTTTATCTATTTTGTTTAATCAGTACAATGGTACAATGGCTCCCTTGAAGTGTATTCCTGGTTCTGAGAAACAATATATGTGTGTCATCTTCCAAATGCAGCTAGATATGTTAAATGCATGAAGTCCAACTACAACAGTTAGTAGATTAACTGGGGAAATACAATTAACTAATTATAAAGCTTCCTAAAGTGAGATTTGGCCAAGAGGTTATTAGTGGAGTTGCCTGTTTAATTTGGGTGAATTACTGGTATGATAGGGTCATCTATGCTTCATTTATTTGTTGTATAGTGTTCTGTGCATATTCTCTTAGTATCATCTCCAAAATAGTCATCCTGAGGTGTTTAGTATCACAAAGTCTCTTTCAAAAGCTGAGGAGGTGACACTGGAGCATGACTGCTGGAATGGCTTGAGGACCATGGAGAGCACAGTCCACTGTCATTGGTCATTTCAAGCAGTTTGCAGCTGCCACCTGGGAGAGGCAGGAGAGAGAGATGGAGTGGTTGTGCACCTGGGAGTATTAGTTGGCACTTAAATAAATGAAGCAGTGCAGGTAAACACATTCCAGCAACAACAAATGACTTCAAAAGATACCCTGTGCTGGCTGGCACACACAATAGCCAGATCAAAACATTCTCCCAGGTGAGGCGTCTTGGGGACCTCCCACACTAGACTGCTGAACTCAAAACTCCAGCCACCGGAAGTAGGCTTTGGTCCAACCTTGAATGCATGTGTTGGGAATGGGCTTCCTTGAACGCTGATGCCTGTGCAATGGGCAGCATGCCATGTGCATATGGGGGCAAAATGACAGCTCATTTGGGCTGGCAAATCATGGCAAGTGCAGTAATAGAAAATGGAGAACAGAATGGATTGGACAACTCTCCTGACTGAGCTTTGGTAGTGTCTTGGTGAGTGGATGTACTGGGGTGGTTTCTGGCAGCCAATGTACCTTAGAAGGGGTTTGTCAACCTTGGAGCAACAAAACCCACAACATCTCTGAACTATTAAAACTACTCAAGTAATACCTTTGGAGCAATTTTCACATTGGGGTTTCTAAGCTGACATTAAGTGGACATTCCTCACCTGTGGGTACTGATGTAGTTTGGCAGATGGGAGCAGCATCCCCACCCCTCTCCCCACGCACCTTGATACAGCAGAAAAGAGAAGAAATAAAAAAAAAATAGAAACATTTGTCCCACCTACCTTCCCGCATACCTTGACCCTCCCCACCATAATTAGCTGTCCTCATGCTGTGCCTCCTTGTCAACTACATAAACATAAAAAAAGCAAAAAACCAAGGATACAATGGAAGCACAAGGAGTGGATGAGCAATGTGTGAGCACTGATCCGAGTGAGTTAACAGGAGCCAAATCAAGAAGTCCTGATAACTTGGTTTATGGGGTTTCCTAGACACAATCCCAAGATGAACTTTATTAGGTATACTCTGTAAACTCTGTGAAATTTCCTCCCCTTAAGTGTAGGAAAAACCTGTGAAGATGGTGATGGATTGTTTTCTGATATGTTACACGATAAGGGATGGATTCTACAGCTGAAATTCAAGTCCTAAGAGATTACCTTTACATCAAAGAAGTGATTCCGTGGCCAACTGTTCCTGAGTTAACACTTTAATGAGGACTGGGGAACACCCTGGATTGAGAGGTGTCTAAGGACAGAGTTATGTACAAAGGACTCTAGCAGCCACACCTTGTCTCCAGTTACAGCTGCAACAGGGGCTTGAGTTGACAAACACGAGGATTATGGCGTCATCCATGTCAACATGGAAGGGGACCCAGAGCTGCAGGAATGAAAGGAGCCTGGCTGACACTACTGAGTGCCACCATGTGCAACCCAAACTAAGGGCCCAGGCAGGTTGTCCCCAGGCCGCTAACTCATACTGAGAGAAAGTAACTGTTGTTGTTAGTCTCCAGGTTTTTGACAACTAGTTGCAAGAGAAAATAAAAAAAAATCACTCTAAAATCAAAAAGAGAAAAAAAATACAGACCAACAATGCAAGTCTTTCATTGTATGAATACCATCACTTATCAGTTGGTTTAATTCTTCAGTAGTAAGCAAAAATTTTGCTTTCTTTCCTACTAATACCAGTTTTTGCCAGCTACTACATGAGGTGTGTTCAATAATAAAAATAATTAATAAATAAAAATGACATGACTACTATCCAGAAAAAAATGATTATATTAAAGTAGATAAAAAACACAGATGTCATGTGCTTATAACAGGGAAAAGATTGACAAGTGCATGACGCTATCATGTCCTCTGCAAGTCAGTATTTATACTGAATTCTCACTTTGTGGCACTAATTAAATATTCCTGATCACCAACTTAATAAGTAATTATCATTTTTACAAGCAAAATAGAAGAGTCTCTAGTAAAAGAAAATAATATTGTTTTGTTGAAACCTAATATTGACAATTGCAAAATATTTTATGTTCTTTCCTTTTTAAACATTTTTTCCCCAAATCTGGCACTTGGATTAAATGACTGATTTTTGGTCAGTACAACATGGTGAGAATTATATTTGGCATCTCCAGTTGTGGTTACAACTCCTTGCATGGAGTGTTTCCACTTCATGTTCTGCACCAACTGCTTTAACCCAGCTAGGTATATGTTGAGACTGGCAGAGCCAGAGCATGAGGAACATTTGAGCTCTTAAATGAGATGTGCACCACAGCCTTAAGTGAGATGTATACCACAGGGTCTCACTGACCATACTGTTTGGCCACAGGAGAAGCAATGAAACATTATTGCATTAAACCACTGTTGTATCAGATCTATTTTACTGCAGCATCACTAACCTTACTCCTGATGAAGCAGCTAAAATAGTCATGGGAAATGGACTTACAGTAACTTTACCATTGAGAATAACATTTAGAATACCATTTAATACCATTAATACCATTTAATACCTGATTCTTTGCTAGTTTATGCTTCTTCTTCATTAATGTATTTATCTGGTAGGTTCTGGACTGTACTTGCATTTTTAGGTCATTGTCATAAAATGAGACTTGCTGTATCTCATTTACTGCAAAACAATAGTTGCCTTTGTGTACTTTTTAGTCTGGGAAGCAATATAATTTTCTATAAATATGATTTAGCATGTATTTTCAACCATAACCATTTAAAAGACACAGTATATTAAGAAAAATAACATAAAGTACAGAACTAGTTTGTCCGTGTTGAAAACTAGGTTTAATAGTTAGATATGCCATGTGCCTTGCAAAACTTTATGTGACTATTAGCAGAAATAAAAGTAGATGACTCCAGTCCATCTTGCAAGATTTATTCATTTGTATTTAAGATTTCTTAATATCAAAGGTGCATTTCCTGAGCATATAAACTAAATGTTATGGGATTTGATGAGAGTGAGTTCACATCTCAAACTGCACAATGCACTGCCAACTAGATCCGAGAATCCTATGATGTCATGAAGGATAATGCTAGCTCAAGTTGTGCTGAAAGTTTCCCCAGAGAGTTGTCATTCATGAGGGATGGATGAGAAGCAGGATGCAAGAGCTGTTGTCTTAAATCAGTAATATTGACACCCTTTTCTAAATTCTCCCAGGGAAAGTCTGTATTATGCAGCACTGAAGATCACCTGCTGGCATAGCTTTATTAAATGCAAAGTCATCACTAATGCTGAACTTCCCATATTGCAGTTCCATTGCTTGGCAGGACTCAAGTGGCTCATCTTCCAAACAGATACCTTGTATCAGCTTCTGTCAGGATTCTTCTTTCTTGTAAGGCGTCAGCAATTCCTGGCAAAGATTTGGGGGTCTCCAACACCAATTGCTCTAAAGAGCTACACATATCTCTAAACAAAGAAAATGTGTAGTGTGCTAGAACAGCCTTGTTGCCCTGAGCGCCACAGACATACAGGTCTTCAATTGTACACAACAGCGCTGGCCAAACTAGACAGCTCAAAATAGTGACATTAACTTCCTGCCTTAAAAAAACCAGAAAACCCAAACCAAACCAACCAACAAAACAAAACAAAAATCCTCCCTGCCTGTACATCTAAACTATAGATGGATTATACATAGGGAACACTCAAAATAAGGATTTGAGAAGGAAAATGCCCCAGGAAATTTGGTCAATAATAGTAGCCTCCTTTCTGTAAACATTTATGATGAAAATTTAACAAGTTAAACTATATACATCGCAGCAATTGTATTCAATAGATGTTTTAAAATATGTGATGGGAGGGCAGAAAGACCTTGAAGATGGCCACCAAAATTTTCTCAAGTAGGGGTGGGGTTTTGTGGCACAGTTGCTATGTCCACTGCTTAGAAATGTCACGTGGCACCTACTGAATGACTGAAGTTCCGTTTACTCCACATCCGATCCAGCTTCCCGCTAATGTGTCAAGGACAGCAATGGATGCTTGGGCCTCTGCCACCCACATAGAAGACCAGGATGGATTTCGTCTGGCCCATCTCAGGCTATTGTGTGCAACTGGTACTGAGCCGGTGGATGGGAGCTCGCGTTCTCTATCTAACTACCACCTTTGAACAAGTAAGTTAAAAAAGGTGTTCAGTACAATAGAATTGAAACTGAATACTGAAATTCAACTCTTGCTTAATGATGATTGTTGTGAAATGCTATGCTGATTGTTTTAAAATATGATAATTCTGAACATTGTAAAGACATGTGGAGGGAGGATAATAGAAATCCAGAGGAGCAAAGCTCCAAAGGATTCCCATCCTAATCCTATCCTCCACTAGGGGTCCAGATCGGATGAAAAATCAGGATTTGCAATCGAGTTTTTATGGTCCATGCAAACATGACCAGGTAATCCATAAATGTAAAGAAAATAATACACCATAGTGAAATGGCACTCCACAGTTATAAATTCTAGGTGGGCGTATATGTCATTTTCTGGGGAAGGAAAATACATGCACATCAAAGCACCGCTCAGAATGTTCCTGCACTGAGGAGCCCTCTAGCTACAAGCCTGCATCCCTCCTCTACCTGATCCATTATTCACAGCTTGAGAGATTTTCAAAAATGGCAAATCCTTGATGGCTCCCATCAGCTTTCTCAACAACATCCCGGCTGCTTAGCTTGTGGACTGACAATGACATTTCCTATCATATCTGAGTCTCGGGTTTGCACAAACTAACTCTATTTTTCTCTATCACCCTGACAGCTCCCTCTGAGCCTGATTCAATCCATTCTGAATTTTCTTGTCCATCTACGGTTTTCTCTAATCAGCTATGGATTTAAAAGTCAGTCTGGTCCAATTAACGCTTTGTTCCAGGCTCACTTCCACTACTCTTCACTTGACATCACCATGTGCTGGTCAAGGTAGGTGGTCTGTGAGGAAAACAAGAATATACTTTAAAGGATTGGAGCTCTGCTTATCTTTGCTGTTTCACTAATTTCACGTGTGTGTGTGTGTGTATCAAAGACAGAGAGAGAAAGAAAGCAAACAGGAATGACGTGTTCAATCCCTGAGTACATAGGCCATCTACCTGCATTTACAGGAATACCTAAGTTCTTGTTCAACAACTCAGTGTCGGACACTCAGTGCCTCCGTGCCTCACCATGCCAGTCAGCAACCACTGGAGTTTGCCCCCTGGGGAAGCACGTCTTTCCTTCCCAGCAAGAGATGGTGCAGTCTGATGCGCGTCTTGTGTCTTCTTCAGGCTCTGCTCTGGCCAGGGCACCTTCGACCTGCTCTTTAACATAATGGAAGAAGAGGGTGTTCTCCGTCTTTGCCTTGGTTCCTACTTTTGTCATCCTTGCCTCCTCGCTCCTCTCCAATTCAGTGCCTTTGTACATGATATTAGGTGACAATGGAAAAACACTACTGCTCCATCCACTTTCTTTTTACAAGTTTTGTTTCAGAATAATTTTAAGTTTGAAAAACAAGCATTATGAGGTATTAACACAAAGAGTTCCAGTTTTCACTGTTCAGGAATGTCTTCAAAATATCTGGTACAAGACAGACAGCCCTCCAAATTGGTCGCGAAAGCTCACAATGTGCCTACTTTGTCCACTCGTGAGCCCTACCATCAGCCTCCTACTATTGCTACCTCTTGTCTCTTGTGGCCAATTTTAATAACATTCATCAGTACAAGAACTAGAAAATTACTGCTCATTTAATGTCTAAATTTACAGGCTGCTGTTAAATTTATATTGAAAATTAACCTTTCAATTTTAGGGACTGGCTTCTGCAGTTCACCTGTTACCCTCTCCTCACTGATCATACACACCGACCTAGGCAATTGTCCAGCCTGAGTTCTGCTTCATTCCACGAATCACCCCCTCTTGCTTGTCATTTAGCCATGCCCAGACGAATACGGTTTTAATTCCCTACAAGAGCTAAGCAAGCTGTGCTTCCCTTTCATTTGAATGTATCCCTGCCAGCCTGTGTTTCTCTCTCTCTCTCTCTTTTTGATTTGCTCATATTATTCTATTTCAGATTCTATCTTAAGAAATCTCTCACCTATATGAATTTCCAGGGCCTTCCTCAATCCCTCCTTCTCTGGGTAACCTGTGCCCTGTTGCTTCAATGTCCTCGCCTGAACATGTTATGTTAGGACCATTGCATAGTCCTGCTCTGCCTAAGACCTCAGCTGGGTCACGATGAGGTACACGGACATGCCAGATGAGTGAGGATCAATGCGCTAAGGCTTCCAGCCAAACAGTGTTGGAATAGGTTTTTGCTGCAGTATTTTTAAGCCTAAGATGACAGATACAGCAGTAGACATTAGGGATTGGTCAATTCATTTGAAAAACAACTTCAGAAAGTGTATTTTTAACAGTAATATTGCCTGTAATTACCAAATATTTAAACATTATTTTGGAGTATTTGCCATTTTGTCAGAAATTAAGTAAACTGGGCCCCACATTAATATTGATAAGGATTTCAGGGCTGCTTGAGATGAAATACACAAAGAGGTAAAGCGTGTGTGTGTACAGGGAGAGAGAACATTGAAAAACTTTAGGAATAAATTGCTCTAACAGAATAATTCTACACTGTGACAAACCATGAGGAACCTTAGGAAATAGTGACTAAGTGTAACATGTATTGAGTTGACTCCCAGAACAAAAAATGACCTTGCATTGAAATCATGACAATGTGAATAAATCAATCTGAATAAAGTATGAACTTTGGTTAAGATGAATGTATCAATAGTGAATCATTATTAATTACATGTGTAAGATTTAGGGGAAACAGAAGCCCTCTCCCACATCAGAGAAAATGTTGTTCTATAGCTGGTTAATGAATTATAAGAAATGTTTAGGTATGTTAAGTATAGTAAATATTTTGTGATTTTGGTAATAAAAAATTGAGTGTACATTTGGAAGACATCTGCTAATATATGTCAATGTTCTTTGATATTTTCATCTAAAACAATTTACAGGGATTTTCTAAAATGTGAACTAACAGAAAATGTTTGTAAAATTAAACTAATGTGAACATATTCTATAGGAAATAATAAGAGAGTATTATTACACGTACATTAGAATAATTAGAATATAGATTTTTCTCCTGGGATGATATTTCAGTGTTTTAGTAATATCCTAATACCTCCATTGAGCATAATTTTCAATATTTTTGTAACACATAGACATCACTCAGTTTTTTCTTCAGCATTTACATCTACACTCAAAATTTCTCAGTCCACAACATCCCCACGCAATTACTTAAATGAAATCAAATAGTATTTCCCCTAAAATACTTAAAAATATGTATACATATTTCAGGGAAAAGCAACCTTTTTAAAATAATTTGATAAATTTTTAGCACAGTAATTTTTTTCATTACATGTTTATGCTTTAAGTGAGAATTGGTTATTTAAGCTACTTATCTATTCATTTATTTATGGTAAGAATTTGTGTCACCTGAACGGGGTGACATTGGTAGCAGTTAGGAGCAAGACACCAGGCTGACAGTGAGACCAGAGAAAAACAACGCAAGCAAGATGACATGAGATTGTGGGAGTAAGCAGGAGGGCAACAGCAACATTAAAAACGGTGACTTGAGAACACTTTGAGGAAATGAAAGCAAGTTATGCCACCTGCAGTTACCATTGATCTGTGTCCACTGGCTTAATTAACTCCACTACCAATGACAGCTGGAAGACAGGCAACTAATACAGCCACCGTAACATGGTAATCATGATGGCAGGTCTGGGCAAGTTATGTTTAACAGCTCTGGGTTTCAACCGCATCAATCCCACATTCCCAGGATACTGTCAACTTCTGAGAATGCTGTGCAAGAGCCTCACACCCAGGTGGTAGCTTCCTTTGTTGCTTTCTCGGTCACGGTCATCAGTGCTTACATGGGGTCTTTATACGTGCCTCTGATTTTCATTTGTAGGCATCTTTTGAAAAATACATTCCCTACCATTTCTAAGTGGAAGTACCATTTTATATCTGTTTTCTCTTAATTTATTTATTGCTTCAATTTATTACTACATGTTCACAGGTAGGTCTAATAGGTTTTGGTAACACAGTCATGCAGAAAAATAAAGGGACTGATAACACTTCACATGTATTGAGGTGTTTTCAATGACTGCTGCCTGAAAGTAAAATTATGAGAAATGTTTGGCAGGAATAACCATTCCCTTTGAGTAAAAGAAGAGATACACACTAGGAAGCAGTATGTCCCACACGCAGGTGCACCGTTGACCTCCGATAGATTTTAAATACAAAGAAATTCATAGAATCCACAAATATCTCTGCAAAAATTCTGTGAGGTTTCTCTTGTGGAGTTTCATCTGCCATCACAGTAATGAGGATCTGTGTTTGTTTCTCAGCAGTGTACGTAGCAAGCGCAGTACCTCCGTGACACTACCTGTGGGTACATTGATGCAACGCGACAACCAGGCAATGAATGCATGGCAGAGATGGAACTCTCACCTTGATAGAAAACAGAATTGCTGATTCCTGTAGGAATGCATATGTGTGAATGTGGATATACAGTCGTTGAGCTCACACACCCACTCTCACACAGGAGTGCCATGCAGGCCCCGGTCTCCCAAGGATTAACTCCACAGCTTAGCTTGTTTCTCAGAGCATAACAGGATTGGTAATTTTGGCCTGATACATATAGCCACTGGCTTAACCGCAAGTTCCTGCTTCCTATTTGTCAAGTTATCTGCCAGGGGATTGGATAAAACTCAAGGGATTTAGGGTGGCCACGAGAGGATTGGATAAACACTGGGAGGAACTGAAGGGATTTAGGGTTGCCACTACTGGGAGGAACTGAAGGGATTTAGGGTGGCCACTACTGGGAGGAGCTAAGCAGAGTATAAAAGAAAGTCTGGAGTTGCAATAAAGATCAATCTGTCATCGATCGGCATTCGGTGTACTGCGTGTTGCCTTGTCTTGTCTCTCTGCGTTGTCTGCGTTGCAACCCTAGTCCCTCCGCTCGGCTCGGGGTACGTGGCGACGAGGGCGTTCCCAACATCTGGAGGTTCTCACCGAGATTGAGAAAGAGAGGATACGACGAAGGGTCGTCCCAAGAGCCTGGCCAGCTGATTCAGGTATGTGGGACGTATTGTAAGTCTCTCCTAAACTGGTAGGAGAGGGAGGTTCATTTTGAAATATAGTCAGGTTTTGGATTTATTTTGAAATAGAGTTAGGTTTTAGACTTATTTTGAAATATAACTAGGTTTTGGATTTATTTTGTAAGTTTTCGATTTATTTTGAAGTATAGTCAGGTTTTAGATTTATTTTGAAGTATAGTTAGGTCTTGGTGTTTAATTTATCCGTTGAAAAGGACGATAAAATGGGTTCTGCCTTCTCCCGGGATAAATTGGCCACCGAGCTTGAAGAACTTCTACGTCAACTGGGGATGCCAGTTAAATTTAAAATGATTAGAAATTTTGTTAAAGCCATTCAATCTAGCAGTCCTTGGTTTATTGTTTCAGGCAACTTCAATATTCCCGATTGGGAACAGGTTAAGGCCAATTTACAATCCTGTTTACAAAAAGACCCAGATAATTTCCCCATTGTTAACTTTTCTTTGTGGCGCTTAGTCCGTGATTCATTATTTACTGATAAAGTGAAAGTTGAGAGACAGTTAAGAGAAGTACAGACTACTTTTGAAGGAATCCAGAGGTGGGAAGTTCTACGGTCCTTGGAAGCCTGGAACGAGGTGGCCTCGAGTGAAACCACCCCGAGTGAGACCTCTTCTTTAGAGGAGAGTGAGGTCTCTTCTTTAGAGGAGAGTGAAGCCTCTTCTTCAGATGAGAACGAGGCCTCTTCCTCGGAAGAGAGTGAGGAAAAACGAGATGAGGAGGTTTTCTTAAAGCGGAAAATTAAGGATAAAGAGAAGATTTTCTTAAAGCGGGAAATTAGGGACATTAAAAGAAAGTTAAAGAAAGCAGGAATAGGTGCACGTTCCTCTGGCAAATTGTCCAGTTCAAGACCACCACCATATGCCCCTAATTTTGTGACCCCTACCGCTCCTCCTGAGGAGGAAACCGCAGGCCATTCACCCAATAATTACCCCACGTGGCCATGGAGTGACGGTCTCACTGATCAGCCTGTGGGTGGGGTTCGATGCTTCCCTGTAATAGAGGTCCCAGTTCGAGGAGGTCCCCCTCGCCGGGAGCATCAGCCCCTTCAATTTAAAGACCTCAAAAATGTAAAGCAGGCTGTTAAAGATTATGGTGCCCAGGCACCCTTTACTCTTGCACTCATAGAATCCTTTTTGAGTTTGAATCTTACTCCTAGTGATTGGATGCAATTGTGCCGCTCTGCTCTCGATGGTGGTGACTTTCTCCTATGGAAAGGGGATTTTCAAGATAGGTGCAGATTTTTTGCTGAGCAGAACGCGGCTGGGGGACATGCAGATCGAAGCCTTGAAATGCTTACTGGCACTGGACCTTTTGAGGGCATCCAACAACAAGTTAATTATGACCTAGGAGTTTATGCACAGATAGCAAATGCAGCCCTTGGAGCCTGGAAGGCCTTACCTAATGCTAATACAGGAGACCAGCTTTCCAAGGTCTTGCAAGGCCCTACAGAACCTTTTCAAGAATTTGTGGACCGTATTATGCAGGTTGCTACTAAGATCTTTGGTAACGTGGAACCAGCAATGCCAGTAATTAAGCATATAGCCTTTGAGAATGCTAATAAATATTGTCAGGATGCTCTCAGGTTCCACAGAGATAAGTCCCTGCATGATTATCTCAAAATCTGCAGACATATTGACTCCACCCATGCCCTTGGGCAAGTGATAGCAGCCGCTGTTCAACACCCTCAGCCCCACCCTAGGGCGCCTCAAGATCACCCCCACAATCCTTGCAGGCCCCAGATCTTTGTCCAAGATGCCATAAAGGCTATCATTGGAGCAGTGATTGTAGGTCCAGATATGATGCCCAAGGCAATCCCCTATCGGGAAACGGGGTCAGGGGCCCGCTCCGGGCCCCCCAACCTCAGGTGTACGGAGCCCAGCAGACACCTGTAACTTCCGGAACAGCGCAGACTCCTTCCAGAGTCCCTCTCCCACGGCGAGGAGCACAGATATTTCAACCCTCCTCAGAGCAACACCATGTAGCGCAGGACTGGACCTCTGTGCCACCTCTGGAGAGGTATTGACCCCGCTCCTGGGACCCCAACGGATAAAAACAGGAGTCAGGGGCCCCTTACCTAAGAATACCTTGGGCCTGATCCTAGGAAGAAGTAGTGCTACTATGCATGGAATCAGAGTACTCCAGCAGAAATAGAGGTCATGGCAGAATCAGCCAAAGGCACTATAATCATTCCACCTGGAGCTAGATTTGCCCAGCTGATCTTGATCCCCAAGGTTCCAACTGACAACCCCATTCTTAAGAGAGATAGACAAGGAGGATTTGGACATTCTGGCCCCTTGGCATGTTGGCTCTCCGACATGCAAACCCGACCCACCTTACAGTTAGAGATAGAAGGGAGAAAATTCACAGGTTTACTTGATACCGGAGCTGATAGTACAGTTATATCCCAGGCACAGTGGCCAAGTTCCTGGCCATTAGAGGCCACCCCAACCGTTCTCCAAGGGATAGGAACTTCTCAGCCACAGAAAAGTGCCAGGTTGTTAAGGTGGAAGGATCAAGAAGGGCATTCAGGAGTTTTCCAGCCGTATGTCTTACCACATATTCCTATCAATCTGTGGGGACGAGATTTGTTGAGTGCCATGAATGTTGTATTGACCTCTCAGCCTGTGCCAAATATGCTTAATAGACAGGGATACTTTCCTGGAAAAGGTTTGGGCAGACATCTTCAAGGTGACCCCCAACCAGTCTGTGACAGGGTTAAAAATTAGAGGCTGCAATTGAATTGGTAAAGGAACAGCTTGAGAGAAATTAAAAGAAGCCCATTGTTTACAGGCCTTTGCCTATATTTTAATATAACTCACAAAACAGGCATTCCTTATAATCCTCAGGGTCAAGCCATTGTCGAACGTGCCCTGGAAAGTTCAGCTTGCTCAGCTGACCCTTCAACTCCTGTGTGTCTGTGAAGTCAGTTTAAAGATAACTGGGGAATGCTCATCTTTCATTCGCCTTTTATGTAGCTCCTACAGAGCGCCATTGGCTTCGCCCTGCTAATGAGAATAAAGGCCAAGTAAAATGGAAAGATCTGGCCACAAATAAATGGCGAGGACCAGATCCAGTACTAACGTGGGGGCGAGGCTCTGTTTGTGTTTTTCCCCAGGATGAAGAAACACCTAGATGGGTTCCCGAGAGACTTACACGACAAATCTCCTTGGCTCCAACTCAACATGATCCCACTCCTAATGATGTTCTTGCAGGATAGGAGACCCTGACAGCAGTGGTGCAACTTCCTGATATCCTGCCCATGGGAAACGCAGATCTCCAGCTGCTCCCCGATTTACCATCATATATGTGTTACCCCTGTGAAATGGCATTTAACTGGCAGCATGGATGTTTTAGGAACAAAGCGGAATCTTGGCCATGAGGCTGATGGTCATAGCCATGATTGCAGTACTGTTTAGTCTTCTTTGCCGCCTATGCAGGCAACAAGCCTGGGAGCAGGTCATTATTTGACAAACCATGATGGTTTTGGCTGTGGAAAACCCTAACGCTCAAGTACTTGGTGTGATGGGCAGCCAGAGACGGGTAAGATCTGGCAGCGCTGATGACCAACCTAAGACAGGGATTCCCCAGGTGGGGCTCCCCATGACGGGTAAGGCGTCAACTGACTGCTGGACAACCTAAGACAGGCGTCCATTAAAAAAACAAAAAAAGGGGGACATGCAGGCCCCGGTCTCCCAAGGATTAACTCCACAGCTTAGCTTGTTTCTCAGAGCATAACAGGATTGGTAATTTTGGCCTGATACATATAGCCACTGGCTTAACCGCAAGTTCCTGCTTCCTATTTGTCAAGTTATCTGCCAGGGGATTGGATAAAACTCAAGGGATTTAGGGTGGCCACGAGAGGATTGGATAAACACTGGGAGGAACTGAAGGGATTTAGGGTTGCCACTACTGGGAGGAACTGAAGGGATTTAGGGTGGCCACTACTGGGAGGAGCTAAGCAGAGTATAAAAGAAAGTCTGGAGTTGCAATAAAGATCAATCTGTCATCGATCGGCATTCGGTGTACTGCGTGTTGCCTTGTCTTGTCTCTCTGCGTTGTCTGCGTTGCAACCCTAGTCCCTCCGCTCGGCTCGGGGTACGTGGCGACGAGGGCGTTGCCAACAGTGCCAGAAAGCTAAGGAAATAATGGCATTAAGGATAAGTTTGTTTGATTAATATTTTTAATTCATGCATAATTTTTCAGAATATGCATTGTCCATGAATTTTTAAGACATGCTCGTGTATGTCCATGTAGCAGCAAACATACATTTTAAGTACTTGTTGCTAAAGTTTTGCAAAATGCAAATGCATACAGAACAGCAGGTGCATTCCATGAATGCTGGAACATTTTATAGTCCTACAACTTTCACTTTCCCTCTGGTGTCTGGGGAAAATTAAATTTTAATTGTGAGGAAACTCCATGATAATTCCTGATTTATCAAATTCCATCAAAATATAATTCCTACATATTAATGATGCCGGTGCTCTTGGGGTTGGGCTGAGTCGGGTAAGTCATTTTTAATATACTAAATGAAATATGTTTCCTTGGAGAGTTTAAACTGTCCAGGGTAAAATTTACAAAAAAAAAAAAAAAATGGAGTTAAGTTTTCCTACTAGATATGCCTCCTTTCCTGAAAAAAAAAATGTGTTTTTAGAAGCACTAGGTCTTGTCTAGGTACCTCATAACATCCGTTGTTGAATTACATCAAAGCAGGATGACCACATGGCTAAATAATTCACTGGGGAGTACCGCTTTGTAAAACCCCTTTTTTCTTTTTTTCTCCAAGCAAGGCACTCCCCAGCCAATCCTGATGCATTTACAATGTCGGACACATTAGCATATTTTATAATTGAGCTGAGAAATGATGCTACGATTAATTTATTTTTGCAATATTAACTTGCTTTTAAGGAAAGTACAATGAATAAATGTCAGAAATATTTATGACAGCACATCATAATATCAGGCATGCCCTTGAAATTCCAAGCTACGTTAAAATGAAGAAGACTGTGCCTTTGAAGACAGTTTCTTTTGTGTTAAAATAAGTTGTGCTTTGGATCATGCTATGCGTCAGACTGACATGAGATATTAAAGGAATAGCATAGACACAAAAATTTTTGTTTAAATTTTTTTGTTTAAACTTTTGTTTAAAATTTCAATTTATTTATTTCAATGAAACAAACTAATTTCTACACATCTTTCTTATAGCATCTATTTTATATTAAATAATAAAATTATCTTCCCTGTATATTTTGAACTCATTTTAAGGTGGCTTAGAAAGCTTCTGTTGATCATCTAACCATATATTAAAAAGTTTGATACCTTTCTCATCTTAGTTACTAACAAATCATTTATCAATAAATGCAGGTTCCTAAATTTATTCCAGACTGTGAAGTTAATATATAGTTTGACAGATGTTATCAATCGCTCAAATGAATAAATTCTACAGAGGAATGATGTTTTTGATAATAAGATATTGCTAATAAAAATCTGCTTAACAAATACATAGGAAACAAAAACAGCATCTTACAATATTTATATAACCTACTTTTACACATACAAATATGTATTCACTTAAAAGTCATTCACACAAGTTATGGGAGACATCATTAAGAAATAACAGAGGTTTATTTAAATTGATTTTTCACATTTACATATGCAATTACAAAGCCCAGACCTGTCTACCCCCCTGGTTACTCAGCTGTAATTTTTGTAATTTCCCCACAATTTCTATAGTGTTAAATTCTGTCACAATGACTTTACTGTGTATTTGGTTTTTCACTGATGCTAGTGCCTGTACAATACAGCCATTGGTGTATGTTTCCTTTAAAACATTTACTTATTTGAAAGGCAGAGCTATACACAGAGCCAGAGACAGACAGTGAGAAGAAGAGATCTGCTATCAACTGGTTCATTCTCCAAATGTCTTCAGTGGAAGCCAGAACCAGGAGCTCCATCTGGGGCTCTGATGTTTTGGCAGGGGCCTAAGTGCCTGAGCCGTCTTTTGCTGCTTGGCTGTCATGCCTTTTGTCCAGTTAATGCTCCTTTTTGGTTATAGAATTCAATTCCCTCCACTGATCTCCTGTCTGTCTTGCCTGTAGGAACATCATACTGTATCAATCTCCACAAATGTGGAGGACTAACCTCTTCCTCCTGAACATAAAGTATTACCTCCTGACCCTGTTGGTGAAAAACCCAGAAATTCTATGGAGTTAAGTTCCATGATAATAATCCTGAGATCAATTGTAGTTTTACAAGAACATGCATAGCTCTACAGTGGTTCTGTTTCTGTATATTTTATTGAGGAGAAAGTCTCTGGGAATTTCTGCTTAGCTGTTTGTTCCCCGGTCTTAGGTAACAACTGCTAGCATTGTCATTTATTTTAATCTTCATATTCTTTTTCAATATAATTTCAGGTCAACGTTATCGCTGCAACCTAGTTAGTTTGTGTTATTCATCCTTTCTTGCTCCAAGCAGTGATTTCAGCTTTGCAGTGTGACTGGACTCAGCTGTGCAACCCCTGACATGCAAAAGAGTGCTTCCTCAGGAAGTTCGTCTTATCTTTAGCACATTTTTTTTCTTCTCTAGTTCCCTTAAGAGAATCAATTTCTAGGCATATTATGTTGGATCCAGAGACTTACCCTCTATCTTATGCTCTCATAATCAGGTTCCGCGGAAGACTTTTCAGACCAATTTAACTTACTCTTATAGAAGACGTGAGACTTACATGATACCATAAAATCTAGTGGCAGTCAAATCGTGCAGAGAGAACTCTTGATAACTAAAGCTTCTAATTTTGTTTTTTGATACATTAGTGATGTGAACAACAATCACCCAACAACTTCAAGATCATATTGTTACTGCTAGTTTATGTCTTAACTGCTAGGGGCATTGCATTTGTTTGTTAGAGCAAGTAGTAAGATTCTATGTAAATTTTTAGTATATTATCACAACACACAATACTTGAAATCACTAATAAATTTAAGTTATATAACAACTTGTATAAACACTGTCATCATTGACAATACTGCCCCCTTTGTCAGCAAGCTCATGAACTGTTCTGCTTTTAAAATTATATAAGCATGGGACCTGGCTCAGTATCCTAGTGGCTAAGTGAGGATCCCATATGGGCACAGGCTCTATTCCCAGCAGCCTCGCTTCCCATCCAGCTCCCTGGCTGTGGCCTGGGAAAGCAGTAGAGGACAGCCTAAAGCCTTGGGACTCTGCCCCCTCATGGAAGACCCAGAGGAGCTCCTGGCTCCGGGTCAGCTTAGCTCAGCTCAGCTCTGTCCATCACCACCACTTGGGGAGTGAATCAACAGACGGAAGATCTTCCTCTCTGTTTTCTCTGACTTTCCAGTACAAACAAATAAATATTTTTAAAAATGATATCTGTAGAAGCAATGTATTTACCAGAGGAAGGGAATACATTCTTTTTTTGGGGGAGGGGGATGAGAAGTTGATAGAGGAGAAAAAAAAGAAGTCATTTAAATGCATGAAGTGTTGATCAAAAATCCAAATATGAGGCTACATATCTGGGATATTTCTCTAGGGATGCTTTGCCTAACAATTTGCATTCTCACACTGGAGGAGCTGTGATGGCTGCGTACTCACACAGACCCTAACCAGTCACGAAGGAGAGCTGCCCTGGAGGGGAGCTGGGTGCTACTGTACTCACCACCGCAGAGGGACTTTCTGTAGTGGTGGGAAAAACAATGATGTGAAGACTCACACTTTGCTTTGTGTAATTCCAGATTTTGTAATATGGTTCACTACTGTTTGTAAACTGACGTCTGTGGAATACATTTTATTTTTTATAACCTATCATTAAATTTATGGTTGAAACTTAGTTTTATATATGCATGTATAATGCCTATAATTTAAAAATGCACATAAAATATGTATCTTTATACACACATATTATAAAAGCAATCTTGGAAAAACAGACCATCACCTTGAAGGCACTGGGATCCCATATGGGCACCGGTTCTAATCCTGGCAGCTCCACTTTCCATCCAGCTCCCTGCTTGTGGCCTGGAAAAGCAGTCGAGGACAGCCCAAAGCCTGGGCACCCTGAACCCATGTGAGAGACCAGATGTTGTTGCTTCTCCCTGTAAATAAACCTCTCTGATAAAAAATAAATATTTTTAAAAGGATATAGTTATTCCTTTAAAATTACATAAATATTGCACTTATATTCCATTGTGAATTGCCACCTTTTTTGTTAGACATAGTTATTTGTATTGGAAATTCCAGATCAGATTTGTGGAGAGGAGAAGAGACAGAAAATGATCCTCCATGCACTGGTTCACTCCCCATATGGCTACACTAACTTGAGCTGAGCCGATCCGAAGCCAGAAGCCAGGAGCTTCTTCTGAGCCTCCCACAAGGGTACAGAGTCCAAAAGCTTAGAACCATCCTCTGATGCTTTCCAAGGTGACAGGCGGGGAGCTGGATAGGAAGTGGAGCAGCCAGGACACTAATTGGCACCCACATTGGATCCTGGTGCAGGCAAGGAGAGGATTCAGCCATTAGGCTTCTGGGCTGGTCCACACAGGAATATTCTGGAGATGCATACAGAAAGCACATCAGTGACTAACTCCTTCATGCATAGTAGAATCATCTCAGAGGATTTGATTAGAATATGCTTTATTACTGATACTCACAGCACTAAAATCCATATAGAAATGCATCTTCATGAAAAGTGACGGACTGTTGTTCTTTGACCTTGCTTATCCCCCATGATAAGAGTGAAACATCACTTTTTAAAGATTTAACATCGTAAGGCAAAAAATGATTTGGGACAAGCTTTGTGAGTCCTTCGCATCTTCTGTTTATGTCTATCCTCTTGTCTTCTGTGGATGAAACAGAAAAATAAGTAGGTGTGATATAGCATTCTGATATCTGCTGTTGGGTCGGTGGGATTTTTATGACAATTTAACGCAGAAAATATTGTTATTTCAGTCACTCATTGTTACAAGTTTGGTTCAGTCTCCAAGAATTACGCATGTTTTCTGAAGAGGAAAAATTGTTGGGTTTTTATTTGAAATGTCTGGAGAGAAAGACGCATGTTTATTCCAAATGTGCAGTTATTATTTAAGTTGTGCAGTTTCTGAGGAAAAGTAACAACTGAATGCATAAAGCCTGCATTGCCAGAGCTAGACGGTATTTGAGGAGTTATTCACTTTTTGCTTCATAAAATGAGTCAAATTTGCCCTTTTCATGTGCTTCTCTGGATAGCAATGTACACAGGGACACACACACACAAAGTGTGCACACACTCGCACACGTACACACACGCACATGGACATGTGCAGTCACACACAAAACGAAAAACTATCTCAGACTTTGAGTAATTACGTGCTCAGGCTCAGATCCGTGTGTTTGGTGCTTGAACCTTGCTTGGTTCTCTTCATCTGGCTAGGACGCAGTCATTAAGGTTTGAGGGAGACTAGGTGAGATGGTAACTGTATGCCGACAGTAATTCATCATTACCACAATCATGTCATTAGCAACAGTAAAGCATCACACAGCAGTAACTTGTTGCAAGGGTCCATCCTGTGACAAATAACAGCGTCACTTACTCCAGGCAGCACTCACTTCCCACATTTGCACTGTCACTGAAGTTGAGACATACGTATTTACTTCTGTATTTTCAAGACTAAAAGTTTTCCTTTGTTTTTTCTCCCTGCCCCTATTTGTTCCACCATCTGTAGGATGTGTCAAATGTTGCATGTGATTACACACATTCATGAGCACACAGAGATGCTAGGAGATTTACTTATTTTCGAAGAAAAAAAACGTGCACACTATGTGGTCCATTTTTCTAGGAAGCTCACAGTCAGGGCTAAGCAACAATCACATATCCACCTAAGTCCATGTAACTCTTTAGCAAGCATCTTAGCATACTGGCATGTAGGGTGCAAAACAAAGCCACAATGAGGCCAGTTCCTAGGTGGGGGTATGGAAGCAAGCCTTCATTCATCAGAACAATTCATTGTGCCTTTACTTTTTCCCCCAAGACTTTAATCTAACCAAGTTACACTGAAAGACATGGCATAAAAGAAACTTTCTTGTAGGGGCCAGCATCTTGGCTCCACAGACTAATCTTCAAGGGTACACATCCACTGTGGACTCTGGTTATTATCCCAACTGCTCCACTTCCCATTCAGGTCCCTGCTTATGGTTTGGGAAAACAGAAGAAATGGCCCAAGTCTTTAGGTCCCCACACCAATGTGGGAGACTCTCAACAGTCCTTATCCCGGCTTCAGGCTAGCGCAGCTCTGGCTGCTGCAATCATTTGGGCAGTAAACCAACGGATGGAAAATCTTTAATCTTAGTAGAAAAATTAATATCAGAATGAATCACTGTTATTTTATGGGATACACTTCTTGATTTTTGTCATTTTTTTCCATGCACTTATTGCTTATTTCCTCAATTCATCAACATGGTTATCTAGAGTCACAAACTAGTCCTCATGTAAAATCCCATCCCAGTAAAATTTGATTTTTAATGAACATGTCACTATGGTGAAATGCGAACCATCAACAGATCTCATTTAGAATGGCTTCACTCGGAGTAATTTGTTATTCTAATTTAATGTTAGATTCTGATATTTTGTTTTAAAACACTTTAAAATACTAGTGTAATTTAAATATTGTTTCTAAATGTGTTCAATCTGTTTAGCTTAGATTTTTGAAAGCACATTCCTTTATTATCTATGTCATTTTGAGGTTAGCAGAAAAAAAGACTAGAAGACTCAGTATTTAAGCTAGGGAGAACGGCACATTAAATTTTGCGCCACCCATTAAATTGAACTTGTTTCTAAGAATGTTGTACAACTTGAAGGAGGGTTCCTCTCTCTTGGCATCACTGACATTATCTGCCTTATGTTTTCCACTAGGAAAGCATCCCCTATGCTAAACGATGCTCACCATCCTTGTATCTCTGATACTTCAAAGCTAAGAGTTAAATCTCCTGCCATGATATGATGACAAAATATGACTTCAGACATTGGTAAAGAGTCCTTTGGAGAAAAAAATATCCTTGGTAGAGAATTAGTGACTTAGAAAATTGCTGTAAACGTAGACTATTTTAAAAACAAATTTGGAAACTAAAGGTTATGTACTCAGAGGATCTATTTTAGTATCAGTGCATATATTATTTCTGTAATGTATTACTCACAAGAAAATTATTATTAAGAATAAAATGCTTTCATCTATAAGCAAAATGGCTTTGCTTCTGAGTAGTTTATGTTGCCCCTGAAAAGGTGTTTATTGTATTATAAGCATATGATATATTCATACATATTATTTCATATTTATTAGAATATTATTCTTCCAAGAAGAAAGAAAAATGTATGAGATTCCCAAGTTGATACTAAAAATAATTTTATGTGATTATTTTATACTGAAACCTCTACATTTTCAGCCATTTTTTAATAACTGATTCATAAACTTACATATTGTAAGGTGAAAACACATTTTAAATTATAAGGTTTGCTAACTTTAACTAATATGATCAAACAAAATGAAATGACAGCAATTTAACCAGGTTCCCATTAGATCATGAATCTTCCTATTCTGCTACCACAAGCATTCTTTGCCATTTCTAATATTTATGCAGCAATAAAATACCCTCCTCCTTCAAGATTGCACATGTCACTGAATTAATAAACAGACAGATGAGATCATAATTGTCCATGATACAGTCATCAGAAAAGTATGAAGGTCAACAGAAGAATTAGCAGGCATACCTGAAAACCCAGGCAGGCACAATGGCAAAATGTTTGCTTTCTGGAATCGTGTGTTTACACCTGTGCGTATGTACACACACAGAATAAACTTTCTGCACTGTAAAATAAAGCCCGGTTGTCCTTCCAATATCGGCATTTAGCAGTGGCAAGGAGAACTGGCTGACAACCACTATGGGTACTGGACTTCATCTGAAACGAAGTCGTTGATTTCATCAACGGACTTGATGCTTAGATTTTAAATTATATTAGTATTCACATTTGATCATACAGTTTGCTCCAAATGTTCTAAGAGCAGTGTTCCTTCCAGTACATTTTTAAAGTACATCTCATTTGCTGCTTTTTCCTGGGAAAGATGAGGCTTCTCGGTACGTTCATTCTCGTTTTCTGTGATACTGGTAAGCTAAATGACTACGTAGCAGAGGTTCTGGAATCAAATCTGAACATTCTGCTCAGAGTTCCCCACTTAGGAAGCCAGGAGACATGCAAGTGAGCAAGAGAGCAAGAAATAAGAGGGGGTGGAATGAAGAGGAAAATAAAGAAAGAAAGGAAAAGAGGAGGTAGGCAGGAGGACGGAGACAGAGAGGGAAAGAGAGGGAGATTTATACTAGAAGAAAACAAAATGCAAGATACAAGACATTCCAATTAACTATGATATTGTGCACATATATTAATATTTCTGTAAGAATCGGCTCAATCACTGTTTAAAATTTCGGATAACTGTTCGATATAGGTTTTCATTCTTTAAGAGAAAATTGTTTAATATTTCTGACCTTAACTTTTCTCGTCTATAAAATAAAGTCAATATAATTCACTTTGTTTGTTTTGCAATGTCTTTAATTATTTCAAAGGCAGGGAGAGAGAGAGAGAGAGAGAGAGAGAGAGAGAGAAAGAGAAAGAGATGAGAAAGATATTCTGTATTTACTGTTTCACTCCCCAAAAAGCTGCAGCTGTTGGGTCTGAGCCCAGTTGAACCAGAAACTTGGAACGTCTCATGGTGGGGCACCCAGAAACTTACATCATCATTCATTGCCTTCCCAGGCACATTGGCAGGGAGCCATATCAGCAGCTGAGCAAACATGATTTGCCATAGGAATGTCCCCATCTAAAGTAGAAGCTTAAAACTGTACTAAAAAGCTTTGCCCAAACTTTACATTTCCATCAGTTTTAAGACCCTCTAATTTCATAACTAATGCTTGAAATACCACTACAATACTTCTGAAATGCAGTAAAGATAAAATAATATAGTTCTTTCTCAAAATATCTTACCTATTTTTCAGAAGTATAGTGAGAACAAATGAGCAATCCAAAAAGAAAATATAGGAATCAATTTCATTTGCAATCAAATCAAATAATATTTAGGAATAAATTTAACCAAGGGAGTGAAATGTGTACATGGAAACTGCAATCACTGTTGGAAGAAATTAACAAAGAGTCAAATGAAAAAAAAAATCCCCAGTTCACGAATTGAAGATTTGATATAGTTAACATGTCACGGCAATATTTAGGCTTAACACGCCCTCTGTTTTTTTTCCAAAATAGAGCAACTGTCTCAAAATTCATCAAGACACTATCAGTAATCAAACTGATATTTTAAAAGGACAGAATTGATATGCCACACACGCTTCATAACCTATAACCTATTGCAGATTGACAGCTGTCACCATTGTGTCATATTTTCGCAAACACAGACAAATAGGGTAGCGGGACAGAATGCAGAGTCTAGGCATAGACCCTTACGCCAACGCTCAAATGATGCTTGCCAAATGTGCCAAGACCACTCAGTTCTAAAAGGACAGTTTTCAACATGTGTTGTTGGAAAAATCGAGTACCCACATCAAAACAGTAAAATAGAATCCTGCCCTTGTATCACATAAAAATTCCACTCAAAATAGATTACAGTATAAATATAAGGCCAACTCTAACACATTTTAGAAAGGAAATACTACAAAGACTAATTTTATTCTTTTTGATTGCAATTGTTTCAAATGGCATCAACAACACAGGCAACATAAGAAAAACTAGATAAATCACACTACATTAAGGAAAATCATTGATTCAATGGCTCATAATCTAGACTGAAAAAGAACCTAGTGAATCAGAGAAAATACAAGCAAAACATACATATCCTAAGAGATTAGTTTCTATAATATATGAAGAATTTCTATAACTTAGCAAAGTAAAATCATATAATCTTCCTCAAACATGGAACTGGGCAAAGGGCATGAATGGATGTTTCTCCAGACAGCAGTTAATTAACCACAAACATGTGAAAGGGTGCCAACAGCGTGTGCCCCATTCACACTTACAAGGAAGGGAATTTTGGCCCATGCTGCAACTTGCATGAAACTTCACGTTCACTGACATAAGTCAATACAGGGAAGGTAAAGAAAATCTATCAAGGATTCCACCATTGTTAGTTACCCAGGGTAATCAAATTCATAGAGACAGAAACTAGAATGGTGGTTACTGGAGACCAGGAGAAGTAATAATAGACGCTTTTAATGAGTATTTAGCTTCTGGTTTGCAAGGAAAAATAGTGTTTCTGAGAATGGTTACACAGCAATGTGAGGGTAGTTAACATTTCTTTGCAACATCCTGAAAAATGGTGGCTTTTACCAACTGTACATTAACATGTATTCCTTATCAAACAATTAAAAAATGTTAACAATAAAGCTGGGAAAGCAATCTTTTCTATCTTCTATAAGTTGCAAGAATTTTCATCACCTTAAAATAATTTTAGATCAGTAATTTCCACTTGCATCTTTGGGCCAATAACAACCTGCCCACTGTACATGCACAACTTCAATTTGTGCCTGTCCCAGTCTATGCTCATTTGAGTAAAATTTGCTGTTCAATCTCTTTCCCTATATACTGGGTGGATTCGTACACTGGTGAGAGGCATACAAGTTGAGTGTACGGGGAGCGGGTGTTGGTTCATGTGTTGGCATTCTGTGTCTCAGCTTGACGTAGGCAGAGCTGCAGCACTTTCCTAAGCACAGATGGCAAATGAGCAGTGTGGTCTTGTCTGGATTCAGAGAGCCTCAGGAACAATGCACCATGGTGTGTCTTGGATGGAAGGTGGAGAACACAGGAGGCAGGAGGGACTCCCTGGAGTAGCTGTGAGACTCCACTGAGCAAAGGGAGATAGACCTGGTGCTATTGATGACGTGACTCCGATTGGCTTATTGACTCGGAGATGCTCAGCACTTGCTCCCTCCTTCCTGGCAGTCTATCCCGCATCAGGAGCAGCACTGATGGCGTCTGGTCTGATTTTCTCTCCTGTAAGATGAGTATTGCTCAACGAAGGCTGCTGATGCCTGCTTTTCTACTTGGGAGGTTCCAAGTCCGTGCCTTTGACCTCAGATGTAGCGTTGCCAGTCGCTAGTGTGACTGCCAGCCGATGCTACAGCAGCCAGGATAGTAGGAGTGGAGGACACGCCCTGATGAAGTGTGTGAAAATTCATGTGCTGCACACTGTTTCCACTTACAAGACAGTACTTCACCTACACTCTCTCTCTCTCTCTCTCTCTCTCTCTCTCTCTCTCTCTCTCTCTCTCTCTGAGGTTTCAAAGAGAAGGACAAGAACAATTCCTCCCTGCGGGTCTCCTGTTTTTTCTTTAGGGTTTTCCTTCTGCTTATGGACCTCCCAGAGCTGCCCCAGCATTTCCAAATGAGTAATTAGCACGTTCTCCCTGCTGGTTTGGAATAATGGAAAATTTAATGAGAAGAGGTCAACATTTGAGAACAGATCATATGAGAGTCTAACCTTTCTTTTGAAGCACTTCCTTCTTTTATTTGCAGCAGACCATGAAGAAATTAATTGCTCTCATTTCCAGTACGCACACATCAGTAGAAATAGTAGGCCCTTAAGAAAACATAATTAAATTAGCTTTCTCTTTGGACAGGTACCTTTCATTGCAAAACTAAGTACACTCATAAGCATGCATGCCTATGGCATAATAACATATACATCAAAACACATGTCATATTCTACTGTCTTATTTTACAAAATCTTTATCTGATTTTCTTTGAATGAATACCATATATACTTAAAAGAAAGTTATGTTTATTTTATATTATGCACAGATCCAAGACATATAAAATTTCTTCTGAGATTCAGAAAAAGGATTGGATGACAAGCAGTGCCTGTAGGGGATACATTTTGCAGTTAGGGTTTCCCAATTTTCTTCTACCACCCAGAGCTATATAAAATGATGGGAAACCAAAGATGACACGTGCTTTTAGAAACAAGTTTTCCCTTGAAATGCATTAGCATGTTATATACTTTTATTAGACTAATAGGACAGCAGTGAGTACCTCATTTACCTCTTTACTTAGGAAAAAAATAATGCAAGCGTTGAAAAAAATGCATGCAAACATGCTCGGAGAAAAGTAGCAGTGACTGTGTGCGTGTCAGCCTGGTTTCTGCTCAGCGTCATTCACTGAAAACCCGCAGACTTACTTGTATTTCAGTTAACTTTACTTTATTTGAACTCATCATTATAGCTGCTTAGCCTATTTAGTGCAACGTGATTTTCACTTAATGCTCTTAAAACACTGAATTTTAGATTATTTAAGGCCTTCTCCTTGTTTCTGTGTAGGAGCTAACTTTGCTCCAGTAAAATTGCAAGAGCACTCAGTCTTCCTTATCACCATGGAGACGTGGAGATTTACGATTTCCATCTTGGAGCTGAGGAAACCACACCAGCTACAGAATTGTGCTCTGAATCGCTATAGTCTACAGTCTCTACAAACAGAAGCTAATAGATAAAAGAGTCCACATGGAGCCAGCTTTGTCCTACACTGGGTGCAACTTTCCATAGGAGAGTGTGGTTCGTGTTAGGATCGGTCTCCCTCTAATCCACGTGGGAAGCCACTGGAAAGGGCTCAAATCCCTGCCCATGACACCGCGTGAGAAATCAGGACAGTCTCCAGGCCTGGCCGCTGTCAACATTTGCTAGAGTGAGCCATCTTATGGAAGACATTTTTCTCTGCCTTCTCTCTTTATTACTGTCTTTTAAACAAACAAGTATTTTTTTGAAGGATTGCAGGCAACATCAAATTAAAATTAGTTAAATATGAACAGAAAGCATGAAGTCCTAAATGCATAGTGTAAGTTTCTGTAAAGTTTGGAATATCCTGTTAGACATGACTGAAGAGGATATGTGTTTCATTGATGTAAAAGTTGCCTTCTGTTTATAGACATGGCCACACACACATGCACACACACTCGACAAGTGATAATTCATGTTAAGTACTATTATGGTGACATAGTTTCCAGGACACATTAACAGATTGCTATCTACCTAACTTAGATCAGAATTCTGGTCAGAGATAGGCGAGTTTGCCAAGTGACTCAAATTCTTATCTGCATGTTGCTTTTATGTTATGAAGTACCTTTTTTAGGACAGTTATGGAAATAGATGGTCTATTGAAAGTGCTAGCTCTCTAAAGGATTTGATTTTATATAAATAAACCTGTGTTATTATAATGTTTAACATTTTACAAAAATTTAAACTTAATTTAGCAAAGTCATGCAAAAAGTGAGCTGTCAAGTAAATATGTTGAGTAGACATCTGTCTGGGTTCAGCATATGTGTTATATGAATTCCATTGTTCTATCTGGTTGAGTGCTATTTCCATCCAATGGTTCCAACCATTGGAACAAATATGATCCTTTAAAATTGCAACACAAATAAAAGAATAAAAAGGTCCCATAACAACAATCTAAATAACACCAAGTTTTGGGAGAAACAAGGAAACAGCAGGGAGTAGATTAATGATGATTCACTACATACTTATCAGGAACCAATCTTGCAAAGGATGCGAAGGACTAACTGCCTCAGGGGCACAGAGAGGCAGTTAGCGAGGTCTGAAAACTATCATCTGGGCCTATGCTGGTAGATTGTCCAAAGAATATGAAAAATTGATAAAAAATGCTTTCAGAATAATAATCACTCCCTCAAAAGCAATGTTCTCCATTACTCAAGAGATCAGATTTTTTGTCAAGTAGCCAATCTTTAATTACAAAGGAAAAAGAGCACTTGAATATCAGTGTTCTGATGTCCAGGAGTAAGTTCAACAGCAATTTTATTCACAAAAGCATGAAATGCTAATGTGTCATTCGTGTTATAAAGCTTCTAATGAGAAACTGGAAATGAAATAACAAGACCTCATTCCAATGGTAATGACTATACCTAGAATGAGACATAGTGGGAGCTCATTTCCAATTCAAGTTTCTTCAAATTAATATCATATTTTGCAGCCCTCTGCCAGAGTTGAGTGGCTCAACTGAATGACTTTATTTTAGTGTGTTGTGCATATTCAGAGCTGAACGTTACTTTTTTTTTTAACTACATTTTAACACTGTTGTCCAACTTGAGAATACACTTTGATGTCCATTTGTTTAATTGGCCAGCTTACAGACTGGCGTTCAAAGATACTGAAACTGTAATTTAGTTACTGAACTTTCATGGCTTTGCTTGTCTTTTGATGTTTTCCTTTGTCGTCTCATCAGAACTCATTAGTTTCACACCTGAAGTTATCATCTGTGGCTAATTATATTGATTCTTCTCCACCGGAGATTGAAATTCTTGCTGAAAAACTACATCTGGGTCATTGCTGTCTGGCTGTCTATAGGACATTGGTTTGTGTGGTTTAGAGTGAGTTTTATGATGGTGTCATTCACCCTAAAGGTCTTTAGAAACAATGCGACTTTGATTAATGAAGCCAAGTGTCATCTACATGTTGAAGAGTAAACATGGCTGCCATTCTTAACATACACTTGATTTTAAGAATAGTTTTAAATCTATAGAGAAGGTAGTATAGACTATCCCTATGTTCCACACCAAATATGCCCCTTCAAAATTCATTGCTGTGGTGTACTTGTTAAAAATCAGCTAATACTAATAGATTATTATTAATGAAAGCCCATAATGCATTTAGATTGGCAGAGTGTGTATTGAGTCTCTGTTCTGTTCCAACTTATCTTCTAGGACACCACAGATCCTGGAGTCATCACATCTCCAGCTCTGCTCATCACATCTCCAGTTCTGCTCAGCTGTGGCAGCACTCCACTCATCCCTTGCTGACGACCCTGTGCAGTTCTGTGATCTCTGCTGAGGTATTTTGTAGAATCTAAGAATCTGCTCTCTTGGCAGGGTTTTTGCTGTTGTGTTTGTTTGTTTATATTTTTCCTCGTTGCTATCCTGGAGTTATGGACTTTTAGAAAGACCACAGGGATAAAGAGCCTTTGTCTTCAACGTGAGATCTAGGGTGTGTAACAGCAACGGGACATCACTCGGATGCTGATCTTGATTAAATGTTGTCAGTTTCACACCATGAATTAATTTTTTTATCTATCCTTTCTCTCATGTCTGTCTGCTAAGAATCTCTATGCAAAGGCCAAATTTAATGATCTATAAATGGTCACTTGATAATTTGATGCTAGAATTCTTCCACACTAGAGATTTTTCTCAACATCATCATTTACATATTTATTCAGTCTATTATATTAGCATTGAATCATATTTATTTACGTAAGTTTTGGGTTTAAACCTCAATAGGGCCTGAATGATTTTATGTTTTAGATTCTTGTAATATGACCATTGAGTGTTGTTTCGTGTGGGTTCTAAGTGCTTTAAAAAAATTGCTATCACTTTTATCTATTTCCTTTTTGGAAAATTTTAATTTTCTGATCCATGATGTCTCTTACTCCAGTCTTATAATCATTTGTTGCCTGGTATTTTCACTTCTTTGTTTCTTATTTTAGGAGGTTTTTTTTTTTTTTTTTTTTTTTTTAACCTGTTTGAAGAGGTTCAGAGAGGAGGAGACTGAAAGTGTGGAATCCTTCATCCCCGTTCACCCCCTGAATGGCCTCAAAAGTGTTGGGACCAGTTTTCAAGCCAGGAGCATCACTTGTGCTTTTGTGAGAATGCAGTGCTTGGGTCAGGCTTCTGCTGCGTTCCCAGGTGGGTTACGAGGGAGCTGTACCAGAAGTGCCAGCAACTGGACCTGTGTCCGTGTGCCCTCCAGGTGCTGGTGTTGCAGGAAGCTGTCACATACGCTGGGCCACTACTCTGACGCTCCTGTTTCTACTACGTTTCCTTTGCTTCCAGGTGACTTGACAAGATACTATATTTGTATGTATTAATCTGAGTATTTGCACAGATCTATACATATTTCTAAATGTCACTACTTTTATCAATAATAAACAAAACCTTATTATTGAATGCTTGTGTCGTAGCTTAACTTGCCACTTCGTGGGTAACTCTAGACTCTAGCTTGCCTAGCATCTGGGTATCTACTACAACAGTGGGAGATTTGGACTTACTCATTTGCCATGTTTTAAAAAAAATTTTTTGATTCCTCAATTTGCGAATTCTGTCAGAATTGTTAGTACAAAGGTAAAAATAATCATTTACATTTGGCGCTTATGTGCGGTTTCTTTCGCTTTAATCATTATTTTTATTGAAAAGTCATATATACTGAGAGAAGGAGATACAGAATGAAAGATCCTTCATCTGCTGGGTCACTCCCCAAGTGGCCAAAATGGCCAGAGCCGAGCCATTCTGAAGCCAGGATCCACGTACCTGCCGGGTCCCAAAGCTATGGGCCATCCTTGACTGCTTTCCTAGGCCACAAGTAGGGAGCTGGAAGACAAGTGGAGCAGCTGGGACATGAACTGGTGCCCTTATGGGATCCTGGTGCATTGAAGGTGAGGGTTTAGCCACTAGGCTACCATGCCTGGCTAGCTACAGTTAAACATTTCTCTGCTTGCCAAGTTTTTATATTCTAGCATCATGTTCTTTTACTACTTCCAGTGAATTTTGCACAAATATTTGTAGTGGCATATCGTTTTGTCATACCCCGCCTTCTGTCTTACAATCCCATGGCCTCAAACATGATGTTTAAGTATTTTCATGTTTTAGGACCATTTTTCATCCCCCAAATTCTGAGTTTACACGAATTATGGATGTTCTTTACATTCTATTATGACATCAGTAAAAAAGTTTTCACACACTAAAAAGTCACTGTAATTATTTCATTTTTTGCCCTGTCTGTGAGACTTGTTCAATCTGATTTTTTTATACCCACTTTTGCCTTTTGAAGAATGCAGCGTAATTAGAAAAGAACAACCTATGGCCTGATCAAACCGGCTTCCTTCACTTGGCAGTGCACACTGATTTTACTCATGCATTTTTATGACTTGTTATATTTTCTTTTATTTTGAACAATGTTTAATTAAGTATATGCACCATGATTTGCTTGTTTATTCGCTCATTTATATCATGCTGATTTTACTTATTCTTGATGGAAATGCACTTGTGATTTCAATCAGAGGACATTTTAGCAGCTTCTTAGAACTCCAATAACTAAGGACCATAAACGACATGGCTTAAAAATGCAGACTTCTGTGCTTCCACGATTTTGAAAACTAGAAGTCTCAAGTCAAACAAGTCAGGAATGTGACGTTTGCTCCAAAGGCTTTAGGGAAAATCAATCCCATGCGGTTTTTGTTCGTGTGTTTTAGATTCCCCTCTCCGCCCCCCCAGTGCACGTGCTTCCATCAACCCTTGGCATGACTTCGTCTGCTTACATCACGTACTGTTGTTCTTTGTTCACGTGAACGTCCCCTTGCCTGCTGCTCCCCGTCATCTCCTCTTGTGTCAAAATGACCTCATGTCATAAACACAGATTATATGAAAATCAATCATCCCACTTAAGGAAATTATGCACACACATATGGGAACACATATATATAGACATGTATGCACATATTTAATATTCATGCACACCGAGAATTATTATATGTTTGTCACACCTGTATGCATATATAATCATACACACATGCATGTTAACGTAGAATCACTTAGAATAAAACATAGCACACTATTTATGATATTGTACAGTTTTCATTTAAATGAATTATGAAACTAGAATCGCAGTTCAGAGACCTTGTCACTTGCTTGAGTGGTACAGCTTGCAGTCAGCAAGCTGTTCATTTTCCATGTAAATTGCTTTTTCAAGAGTTCCAACAGCATATAAAAAATAAACAAAAACACAGAAACCTCAATAAGTATAACTTAAAGCAGTGGAAATCGAGATTGAAATTTTCTCAAGGATTGCTTTTAGTCTAGTTCCCATAAAATGCTCTTTAATTCTGTTTTATTACACTCAGCAATGTGCTGCGGTGTAACTATTAAAGGGACTTCAGCAGAGATATTGAGCTGCACAGCATCAGAAATGCTGATTCCACAGTCCTTGTCATTTGTGACATTTTATTATGTTCTAGATGATTAAAAAATTGGGCATTAGTCAACAAACCTCTAGTTTTAAAACACTCATTGATTTACGTTTTCATTATGTACAAAATACATTTAAACTGCTTAGTAAGAGAAGGCTCACTAGCATTAACAAATCAATTTATAACAAGCTCCATTAAAAGATTAAAACTAGTGTAGGAAGAAATTTCAGTGTCAAACGTGCTTTGGGAAAATGAAAGGTTTCAACACAAATAGAGTAAATGTGACGTATCTGAAAGCTGAAGGGGCAAGAAAGTTCATGTTCAGAATTAAAGTAATGTGGAAATTTGCCAGGAAAGAGGTTATTATAAATTTCACTTTAAATTAGACATTTTATTTTAGAATCATTTTAGATGAAAAAAGATAAATAAACATAGTATGGAGACATTGCGAGCAAAGCAGCAGATAGAAGAGTCCTTCCTCTCCTTCTTGAAGCAACAAATATATATATATATAAATGTCACTTCCATTATTTTGCTCTAGAAGAAACGGGCTGGGGTGGCATTGTGGTATAGCAGTTAAAGCCACCAACTGTGGCACCGCATTCTGTAACAGTGCCTGTTCTGGTCCCAGATGCTCCACTTCCAGTCTAGCTGGACGATATGGCCTCTGAAAATCCAGTGGAAGATAATTCTTGCCACAGGAAGAGCTCCTGCCTCTTGCTCTGCTTTGGTCCCGCTCTGGCCAGACCCTCCGGAAGGAAGGCAGAATCAGGCCTTCAGTGCTCTTCTGCTCTGGTAATTCTGACTGTCAAATCATTAAATGACTGCGTCTTCAGGAAGGATGAAATCATGACACACTTAGGTCACGGTAATAGAGATGACTTCAGTTAACGCAATAATTGTTAATTTGGTTACACAATCCAAATAAAGCAAATTAAAATATGTAGAAATGTTGTATAAGAGTATTTGGCAAAATTTAAAGAATTCTGCCTGTTTCAAGTGATATGTCGCCTTTTACCTCTTAAGAAGAAAAACATGCTCTACCTTTCACTCTTATAAAAATTCACTACCAGTGTAAAGTTAGAAATAATATTTCAAGTCTAAGTTGCATGGTTGCTTTTGGCCCACCTGTTTGTAATATATCAGGACACACAGCTATTTGCAAAATGGGCTGGAAAACAAAGTTATTATGCAAATATGCAAGAAGATAGAGTTGTGACGGATGTGTTTGTGTGTAACATGTGTCTAGAATAGAAAAAAGCTGAAGTGCAACCTCTTTGCCATTTTTGCCTGTTTTCAGAAATTTTCAGCCTGAGTCATTTTTTTTTTTTGACATGGAAGTGTTCCAGCCGATCATTAACAAAGTATTTTCGTTTACAGGAACCATTCTACATATTAGAATATTTTGCTCGTTTGCTAACTGCTCTATTAGGATTGAACCTGATTCCTTATTCACACTGTTATCTTTTAAACCAGAATTCTGTGCCAATTTTTATTTAAACTGAAGCAGTAAAAGGAAACATTATCTGAACCTGACAGTGTTTATAAACATTTACTTTCTGATAGTACATTTATTAACCACTTTGCGATACCCAGTTTGATTATAGGTTTCCCATGATTTCTCTCTATAATGATGTTTTATGTGGAAAAAATAATTCATTTTACTGCCATTTTACTCAATAATCACAAGAATTCCCTTCAATTTTTACATCTACACTTTTCAAAAAACGTGAAAGCTTCTGAAATTTGCATATTCTTAGTTACCTAAGCCACGCTTTCCTCGACAAGTCACATGCTGGAGCTTCACTTTGAGACACTTTCCATGTAAATAAATGTTTTCCAGTAACATAATTCCAAATTAAGAGACTTTTTCTTAATGAATGCAATTTGCTTCTACAATACTAAAGCAGATCTTTTGGGGTTACAGCTGCAGCTCACACTGGGAGAAGATGGTGCAGCTGAGGGCCTGTGCAACCCCTTGCAACATCCCTGCAAAGCATGACGAGGCAGCGGGCAGGAGGATGTGGGCTCTGCGTGGCCCTGTCGGATTCTATCTGTTAAGTTCTCTCTCCTTTCGGCTGTCCCTTTCCCAACCAATACCAGTCTGAAAGCAAAGCTACTGTCAAAAATCCCGAGAGTTTCTTTAGAAATCCTCAAACAATAAAAAATAAAGGAAAGAAGGAAGAGAAGAATTAAGGAAGAGTAAATAAAAATAAAACTTTTGCCTCTTGAATGCACTGAACATTCCAAACTTTCAATCATCTCTTTTATTATAATGATTATTACATTTTTTCAATTTTAATGTTTGTATTTTGCTCTATGTTCCAGTAGAAACAGATATAAAGAAATGAATCTAATTATGACTTGAGCTGTAATGATTGAAAGTTAATCCAAAATTTACTGGTAGCGCCTTAACCTCGAGGGAAATAGTGTAAGTTTGAACTTTTCACAAGCCAGAATCTTCAAGCTCATTGTATATCACTCAGGCCTTTATTACAGGAAGGGAAATTCTTCATGTGGATTTTTTTTTTAAGACTTATTTGAACAGTCAGATATACAGAATGGAGGAGAGACAGAGAGGAAGATCTTCTGTCTGTTGATTCACTCCCCAAGTGGCCATAACTGCCGGAGTTGAGCCAATCCAGAGCCAGGAGCCCGGAGTCTCTCCAGGGTCTCCCATGAGGGTGCAGGGTCCCAAAGCTTTGGGCCATCCTCCACTGATTTCCCGGGCCACCAGCAGGGAGCTGGATGGGAAGAGGAGCCGCTGGGATTAGAACCGGCGCCCATGTAGGATCCTGGCGTGCGAAGCAAGGACTTTAGCAGCTAGGCTGTCACGCAGGGTCCTTTTTGTGTTTTCTAATAGTGAATCTTAACATTGCTAAATTTGGTTCCTTAGGATATTGCATAAACAAATATCTAAATCTACAAAAATAATGTGGTTTGTCCAACATGCTTGAGAATTTGGAACTAGTCTCATCTTGACACAGTGTTAATCTGTGCTATAAATAAGGAATGTTAATGAGTGATCCAGATTTTTAGGCAGGCTTTCATAGAGCATCTGACAATATTCTATATAGTGATAGAAAAAAAAACAAAATTACAGTAATAGGTGTATAACTGCCTTATACAAGGCTGTTGTTGAGGGGATTTCAATAATATTGTGATTAGGGACATGTGTTTAGTCTAGTGGTTATGATATCTTCAAACACCTGTGTTTAATTCCTTTCTCTGGCTTCGGATTCTCACTGAAATAGAACCCGGAAGAAAACAGGGTCACTTAAGAAATCAGGTTCCACCTCTAATATGGAATACCTGGATTGAATGTAGGTGGAGTCCCAGCCCAGGTCCTGCAGTGTGACCTCTTATGAAAATAATCAGCAGATGGGAACACTAGCTGTCATTCTCTCTCCATTCTTCTCTTTTGTTCCCCTTCTCAAATAAGTTTTTAAAAATGTGGATTAGATTCTGAATTATAAAAGCTAGCATTTAAATGTTGCACATTAATAGGAATTATGTCACTGAGGGCAACAAATTTAAGTATTAAGGTGGGAACTATTTTGAAATCAGTCTTTGATATATCTTGGAGTTACAATGGAGTTACAATCACAAATACAAAAGTACATTTATATCTGAGTTTTCTCATATTCTGTTCTAATTATGGCAGAGGTAGAAATAGCTGGGAATAATTTGTGACACAAAATATACCAAGATAAACCTTTATTTAATAAGAGAAATACAAATATATAAAATGTTCAGATGATTGAAAGTCCCATTAAGATCACTCATTGGCATAGAAGTTAAGTAATGCTACAAAAAGTTGAGCTTGCAAATTTCATTTAATGTAGCAATAAAGTTCAGAGTAGTAACCACTTGTTGGGAAAAAAAAGTGGCCATAACACATCTCGTATGGATGATCCCCATGGGACAGACACAGCATTATGGGACTTCCAAGTAACTTATTAGGAACATTCAGGAAACATTAAGCTCACTCAGCCCAAGGTCATTTATATTCTCTAAGCTCCTGTGGACAGCCAGTTAACATGACCCACAGCCTCAAAGCAAAGACTGGCTAAAGGGAACAGTAGTGCCTTCTCACACCTCCTGTGCCTGCTGGCTCCTCCCAACTCTTTCCCGCCACTGAGACACTTCCCGAGGTGGCCCTGAAGCCATCCCCATCCGCATCTTCATTTTTTCCCAGGGAGATATCCCAAGCAGCATTCCTGTCCAGAAGAAAAGCAAAGTGCAACAAGAGACATTATAGTCCTTTTAAGAAATAGATGCAAGACTTGATGCAACAAATTGCAGAATACGATTTTCCTAAAGTGTATCATGCAACCCAGATAATAGCACAGTGAAACAGCTCTCCTTGTGCACATGAGCAGTCTCAGAAAAGGTTCCTCAATCGCTACCTTACCTCTCCTACATAAAATAACAGTTTTTCTCCTCTCCCTGTTCCCTCTCCTTAACCGCTTCCTTCAGGACCCTCTCATCAGGCGTTTATCACATTTGGTCTTCATCTCTCTGACTAGGATGTAAGCTCCGTGAGGGATGAGTTCTTCTCAGTCACTTCTCCATCCTGCCACCCAGTATCCTGCACAAGCACTGCAGGGACTCGGTACATAAGCCATTACTGTACTAACACACTATCCACTATTTGCTACATAGCTTGTCTAAAGTGGCCACAGCGATTTCGTGTCTTAAGGAGGGTCTCCAGGAATGCATTGGCTTATGGAGAGATTTTTCTGTTTTCAGACACCTCAGCAGGTACTACGTCCCTCAGCCGTTACTCTTACCTTCAAAAAGTGATCATGTGCTAGCTGCGGTTGATGTGCTGTGAGTGTTACTGTTCATATATAAACAACTGAAAGAGCTGGGGGGAGAATTATGCTAGCGTTGAGCTCCCACGTCAGTCATGTGTAGAGCATGATATCTCTGGACCTTTTGTTGTATGGCAGCCCACGTTTTCTTACTGGTCACACGGGCGGTAGAGCTCCTCTGCGGGTGGCCATCGCCTGGTTCCCTCATCTTCAGATTTGGAGTGTGTCGCTTTAGGCCATGATTCGGGATTTGCTCAGCAAGCCCTGCAAGGAATTACAATCGTGACAACACAAGGAACGTGCAAAGCTTTCAGGAGTCAGAGCTTTCGTGCTTGCTATATTTCAAGCTGTGCATCCCGCGTGAGAGCAGTTCAAGCCGACCTACTCTGCTAGGAGGGGTAGGACTGTCAGCACTGACCAGGTGACAGACCTCTGGCAGGAGAGTGAGCCACATCAATGATCAATGCCAGCAGCACAGCCACATCAATGCCGTCAGCAGCACTGCTTGGTTGAAATGAACCCACATTGCTGGCCCACACAAGGGTGAGCTAAGTGTTATTTATGTTTCGTTACATTTTGCGATAGATTATAACTAGTCAAATAGAAATGATACATCATTTTGACTGACATCCAGAGTGACAACACATTAGGATTAATTGATTTGCTTATGCAATTTTCCTTCCCATCCTAGCAGTCAGTGATGTAAGTAGTTATGTTGTTGATAGTTCAATATTCCAAGCTTGCCAACAAAAAGGTCAACTTTACATATGGGTTAGTAAAGTTGATTAAAACAAGCATGTGTTTATTGTTTTGGGGCAGACATTAAAGGCTGTAGTATCACACTGCGACAGTTGTGCCATAAATGCCCAAAACGGAAAAGTGACGATGGACACCAGAGTTCTGCTCTTCCCTTTGTAGTTCCAGGACATCTTTCTCTGAGGGGATACTCCTTGGAAGGTATTAATCTGATGGTTCTGGACACAGCTTTTCCGGTTCACTGGTGCACAGGAACTTGGGCTTAGAGATGAGATGAGATCTTGTAAAAGAATCTGCCTACATGCCTAAGCATTGTGTAATTTGGTAAAATTGCTGACCTGGAACAAAGTTACAAAAATCAATCTGGAGTACTTGGAATAAGGCACGCGTTTTTCAGCACACCGATCGTGCTTCCTCAGGCTGGCCAACACGTCTGCTGATGGAGGATGGGCACACCCTTGCCACAGCTCACAAACACTGCACTCTCTTTTCTTATTAAGGACTCCAGAATTCTAACACAGTGAAAAATGTCACTCTGTTGCTTCTTTGTACTCATGCTTTGCACAGCTCAGTGCCAGAGTCAAAGGTCTTGTCTCATTTGAGTTATTATTATTATTATTATTATTATTTTACTTCTGAATGAGGAAGATAGACTGCCTATCTTGGATGCAATCAATGGCTTATATGTTGAAGATATTTATTCTAAAGAAAACAGGTGATTATTTGAATACTGAGTTAAAATCCCTTAGGGTAAATGATGTAATATCCAAAATGAGTTTGGCATACCAATGGTTCTCAAGATTGAATAAAAAATATTTGAGTGAAAGAGTAAATTAATATATAAAGTGTTAGGGTAAAGTGGTAATAGCATGATAAAAATAAGTTGATGGACCTCAGGTTAATTGCTGGGGTTATGTACAATGCCATTCTTACAGCCTGTGAGCTTTAGTAGCTTCAACCTCGGAAACAGGACAACAGTACAAAGTACAGTATCCAGATCTTTTTTTTTCTTTTGGCTCAAGTAAAATACATGAAACTTGTTTCATAACTTTATTAAAACTTCAAGATAGTTCTTCATTTAGACACACACACAGGAAAGATTTGTTGAATACTCATTTCTAGTACAACTCTACTAAGAATTACGTAGCCCATGTAAAAAGTTATTTACTATGGGAAACATAAACTCATCCCAAGAACTTATGTACAAAAGGTTAATTGCATGTTTTTAAATCATATTTGGCTTCATAAATCTAACTCTTCATATGATGTTCTCAGAATCATAAAACTTTAAGAATTGCGCAAGAGTAGATGTCCACTGAGATTCTGTATTCAAATGAGTACTTTAAAAATAATTTATGTATTTAATTAATTAGCAAAACCAAGGGAAGAGCAGCAGAGACAGAGACATCTTGTACGCAGTAGTTTGTGTTTGACATGCCCACAGCATGGTGCCATCCAGCACCAGTCCAGGCTAAAACCAGAACACACCCCTGAGTCACCACTAATGTCCTCCTGGGTGTGAGTTAGGAGAGAGCCCAATCATCACGGAAGCCGGAACTCGAACCCCGGGGACTCCTCAAGGCTGCAGAGGTCCTCGGCAGTTACTAGCTGCTGTGCCAAATAGCCACTCCTGATAATTTCCTTTAATATGATACTCATTGCTTGGACAAGACTTCCAGACTTTCTCTTTGATTCCAATATCACCTCTTCTTAAAAAGAAAATCATTTGTTTTTTTTGGCACTACATTAGATACATACAGAAGACATCTTTCATCTGTCTGCTTGCTCCAGTTATGGGCGGTAAGATCTGGCTACAGCAGGCTGTGCAGTGAGCCTGGAACTCCACCTGGGTCTCTCACATGGCCACTGGAGCCACAAATACCTGACAGCCTTCTGCTTCCGCAGCAGTACTAGCATGGAGATGGGTCAGAAACAGAATAGACAGTACAGGAACAGGTGTTCTGGCATGTAATGCCAGTGTTACATTCAGGATTAGTCAGCCGAGTCACAGCGCCAGGCCTGGTTTCAATATTTTCATAATTTGGTTTTTATTTATCAGTTTTTCAAGATTAATTGCTACTTTTTGAGCTAGCAACAGCTGGAGCTGAGATGATCCAAAACTAGGATCCAGGAGCTATTTCTGGGTCCCCCATGTGGGTGCGGGGTCCTGAGGCTTTGGGCTATACTCTGCTGCTTTCCTAGGCCACGAGCTGGGGGCTGGTTGGAAAATGGTGCAGTTGGGACACAAATCGGCACCCATATAGGATCTCGGCATATATACAAGGTGAAGATTTAGTCACAGAGCCCATGGAGTCGGTCTTAATCCAATGTGAGTAGAGATACTGCTTGAACAGCAAATCCGGAAGGACGTAGAGAAGGAAAAAGGAGTGTTGCAAAGGTAGAACATGGACAGCTACAAGCCAAGGACAGAGACCACAAAATGAATTAATTCTGCTGACCCCTTCTCTCATACTTCTGGCCTCTAGCTGTGTAAGGAAGCAAATTCCTACTGTTTGAGACATCTCCTTGGCCTTCGCTCCCTGGTTGTGAGCATGCTTTGGCTTTACCTGTGGGTGTGCCTTGACTACCACTCACTCAATTCATCCCGGCAACTTACACCAAAACAGATACTACCTCAGTGTTAGGGTTTTCATCAGAGTCCTCTGAGTTCAAAACAAACAAACAAGCATTTTGCTGTATCTCTAATGCAGAATTTGAGGTATAAAACTTCCGTTAGTTTATAAGGTTATATGATTCATCAGGATCATGTAAAACTCAATATAAGTAGTATGAAGAATTTTCTGTGCATTTATAGAATTTCATTTAGCGCATTTTTAAAGCTAGGTGTCAACCGTGTGTGTGGGTGTGTCCAGAAGTGAAGACGTCAGTTCTTGATAGTAATTGATGCAGGTGTGGAGGTCAGTGGAACTGGAGGAAATAAATTGTCAACAATAATACCAATCTTGCAAAACAGGTTGTTCATGAAATCTGCTCAAGCCTTGAAACAAAATATCATATCCCTCCTTTTAAGGATAGCCACTACTCTCATTTCTAAAACTGTAAATTTGTTCTTTTTAAAACTTTACATAATGGAATGTTATATAGTTAGAGTACTTTGTTCAATGTAAAAGAGAATTTCATCCCCACTGCCATTTTCCCTAATTCTACAGTTATTATTGCTTCTGTCATTCTGCTCTCACAAAGCAGCATAACTTGCCTGTTCTGTCGTGGGGAAAGCATTCGATCATTCCCAGAACAGAGCTATGAGAAATGCCCACACCACTACTTCAACATGGGGATTCTTGTGAGCGTGTGCACACATTCTTATCAAGTAGAGCAGAGTCAGACAACTGTTATTGCATGAACAGAAACTTGAAAGGCTGTATCTTACAAGGTAGCCTTATTTTTCATTTTCACTCTTAATTTTCAAATGATACCTACAAAGGAAAGAGGATGGGCACTTAAGTCCTCTGGGGTTATGGTAGGGATGAAAACAAGGGTTTGCAGAGGGTGAGGATGTATCTGAGGGGGAGGGGGAGAAAGGCATCGGCGGGGGCAGGAGATGGTTCATGGACGCCTCCTCTGTGGCCACAGAGGAGGAACAGTGTCCTGGCGTGTTCCTGGAGTGGTCACTCTATGAGGTTCTTCATTGTCCTTTCTGCATGAGGCCCACGGCCTGTTGGACACCTGCCTCAGACCACCTGGAGGGCTCGATGCTTTCATGGAACTTGGCTTCAAGGGCTGTGTTCCTTTTCTTTCTACCCTTTCAAGAGGTACTTGAGGTTTCCTATTGGAATACAGGATCCAGTTGTCTTTCATCTACATTTAGTTTTTTGTTTGTTTGTTTGTTTTTTAAGGAAATAGGATGGGAATTTATTCGGAAAAGCAGAGAAAGCTTCCAGCAGTTTGGAGAGGCCCCTGAAGTAAACAGTGAAGGATATGGACAGGATTTTTATGTATTTGTGTAGGAGAATGAATTATTCAACATCAAGTCTCAAGTACCTGTACTTCTACCATTCCCCTGGAATGAATTCTCAACTCCTGCCTTTAACAGGACCCAGTCTCAGCTCTTGGGTCATTTGAGGAGTTAACCAACAAATGGAAGACAGCTCTCACTGTGCTTTTCTCTTTTTGTTTGTCTCCCTGCCTATTCCTTAAATGAGTAAAAACATACACAAATGAATGAATTTTTAAAACTTTGAAAAATATGTAGAGGTATAGATGAAACAGGGGTTTTGTTGGTTTCTTTTGCTAATTTATTTGAGAAACAGAAACAGAGGCAACAGAGAAAGATACACAAACATTTACAGAGAGAGGGGTTGGGGGGAGGGAGAGAATAATAAGATGGATTATCCCTTACATTCTTGCAACATCTATGGTTGAATTCGACTGAAGCAGGAACCAAGAACTCAAACCAGTTCTCCCAGGAGGAGGTGGCAAGAACCCACATGCTTGAACCATCCCTGCTTCCTCTCAGGCACAGCAGTAACAGGAAACTGGATATTTTCTTCATTCTTTTTCGGTAGTTAGCTACAAGCATAACCCAGTCCTGCAACCTCTGCTCCACGGTGGGAGAAAAATGCCCATGGCTATTGCTTGAGATCAAGGATTCCATCAGTCCAAAGTACTCATGAAATTCAGGTGCTCACTCCAGATGAGGTCAAACTACCCAGCCCACCCCAACACCAGTTCTCGTGTTTTTCAGTAGGTGCTCCAGCCTGGTCCTGACCACTACCTGCCCTATCTCCTGAACATTTCTGTGGATGTGTCAGTTTGATCAGGGAGCCACTCTGAACATACACCAGATAAGTCTCCAACTCCAGTTCCTGTGAGCATCTGTAGAAAAATGAAACATTGTTATTGCATCCACAGACATGTCACAGACTGTATGTTTTGCAATGTGGCTTTAATAGTATGAATTGTCAAGGATAATTTAGTGATGAATTAGCAATTGCTTTCTTGAGCTGTATTGGACATGTGGGTATTATCTTAAGATTTCTTTTAATAGTGATCAGTAGGCTTGCCATTTTCAAAACCACATTCTAAAATCCCATCTGATGTCACGTACAGTGGAAAGCAAAGCTGAGTAATAAAATTTACCACATACAACACAGATAAGAACTCCACACCATGATTAATAATGAATATGCCGAAGACAGACATCAGAATTGGTGCTGGGATCGTATTATAAAATGCTGAATGCTGAGTTAAATGGATATCACTCTTTTTGTTTTAATAGAAATAACATGAATGTTTCTATTAAGCATAATTTGATAGGTACACGTACCATAAAGTCAAGGCATACTTTCAGTCAGAAAGTTTATAAACCATGTAAGGATAATTACTTCTCAAACTGAAAGTCAAAAGTGGAAATATTACAAATATATCTGTACATATATTTTTTGCAAACTTTTGGAGTAAATACAGTGAGACATACAATAGACAGCTTAAGGGAAGGCTTAGCAAGAAATGACGATTGATCATTGGTAGCAGTGAGAAAAGGCAGAAAACAAACTATGCGTGACCTTGGATAATGACGAAGCACATAAAATGACCACTAAGAGGAGCGATTCATATCTCACAAACGTGCATGTTGTTTGAGATATGCTGCACTTTGCCCGATCATAGCATCTCAGAATGAAACTGGTTAGTAACCGGAAAAGGATTGTAACCTAAATGTGCAGACTTAGCAACTCATAGCAGGAGAAGTAATAGAGACAAATGGGAACTCTCAAAACATCCCCAGCCAATCCTAACTAAAATTAAAGATGATTGAAAGGAATTTCACAGATGTTCAAAGAATATTCTTGCATGAGAGAGATTTGTAGACTCCTCCTTAATCACAATGTACACTAAGATATTTAATAATCTAAAGAACATTCTAGCATGATGAAAAATTTCTGCTACTAAAACTCCTACAAATGATTATTAGAAAGGAATTAAGAGCCTATGTACTTCTACTTCAAAGTCTGAAGCCAAAAATACACAAATGTCTTTTATTTAAATTAGCAATAGACTGTCACTACTGGGTAAATGATTGAATGCTTCCTAAACTTACAATATTACATGGATATTTCCAGATACAATATTTATGCCTCAGGTTAATTTTAAGTAAATGTATGTATGAAATGAAAGATTCACAGTTTGTACTTTCATTGTTAGTGCTAATTGGAGAATGTTATTTCCATTGTTTATAGTATTAATTTATTTTCATATGTAAAGCATATGTCAGATTGTTGTCCAATCAAAACAATAAAAATTATACCTACAGATATTGTTTTAAATGTGGATTCTTTAAATTTTTAAAATATTAAAATGGTATTTAAGTGTGATCTTTTTGGTCAGGGTAAGGAGTTTCAAATTTAAAAACAGGTACATTGATTAGATTGAAAATATCCCATATAGATGCAATTGTAATAGTCTTTAAACACTTCTCAAACTTGTAGGAGTAGTTTTTTTTTTTTTTTTTTTTTTTGAGACAGAGACAGAGACAGAGGGAGAGAGATTAAGGAAAAAAGGAAAGAAGGAAGGAAGGAAGGAAGGAAAGAGTGGATAGAGAGGGAGGGAAGGAAGTAAGAAAGAAGGGGGAAGGAAAGAGGGAAGGAGAAGGGAATTAAATATCCAATTTAGATGCAATTGTGATAGTCTTTTAACACTTCCCAAACATGTAGTGGTGTCGTTTTTGAGACAGAAAGAGAGAGAGAGAGAGAAAGAGAGAGAGAGGGAGAAGAGAGATTAAGGAAGAAAGGAAGGAGAGAAGGAAGAATGGACGGGAGAGAGGGAGGGAAGAAGGAGGGAAGGGGGGAGAAGGCCATTATTGTACCACCCATCAACAGTGACTGGCTCCATGCTGGAAGCCCATAGAGCCAGGGACTCAGAATGCAACATGCTTATGGGCAATAAGGGCTCAACTGCTTTAGCATTACTACCGTCTCCCATCCATTAGCTGGGACTAGAGGCAAGTGTTTAACACAATTACTTAAGTAAGGGATGTGGATCATCTCAACGGATGTTAACCACACGTGCAGTCTAGATGGTCACCGTTTGCAAATCCCTCACAGCATTGGCAAAAATTTCCAGTCTTTAGATGTAAGATAAAAACTTCAGTATAACACTGGTATAGCATGTTAACATTTCACCTGTGGCACTGGCAGTTGTGTCAACGTTTTCCCACTTTCCATCCAGCTCCCTGTTTGTGGCCTGGGAAAGTAGCAGAAGACGGCTCAAGTCTTTGAGCCCCAGCACCCATGTGGGAGTCTTGAAAGAAAATCCTGGTTTCTGGCTTACAATTGGCTCAGACCCAGCGTTTGCAAACATTTGGAGTGTGTCTCTCCTCGCTCTGTAAAATCTGCTTTTCAAATAAAAATAAAAATAAAAGACTTTAAAAAGCTAAAGATTCCGATCTTGGCATTAGCCTGCACACTCGTGGCTGCTTAGCACTGTGGTGGTTCACGTTATTGTAGAGAACAGAAGAGCATCTACACAGTTCCCACTCTTTCAGAGAATTCCTGCACCCAACCCAAGATCATCTTCCTTAAACAAAAAAAAAGACATATTTATTTGAAAAACAGAGTGACAGTAAGTGAGGTGGAGATAAAAATATAGGTCTTGCACCTGCTGGCTCAGTCTCCTAATGACTCCTCAGGGATGAACCAGGCGGAAGTCAAGAACCACAAACTCCCTGTATATCTTCCATTTAGGTGACAGGACCTCAGTTGTTGGGAGCATCCTCTGCGACCTTCCCAGGAACATTTTCAGGGAGGAAATAAAGTTGGAATAGCTGGACGAGAATTGGCTCTCTGAAATTGGGTTCCAGCATCTCAAGCAGCTGCTCAATCCACTGTGTAACAAGGCCCTAAGGACATTTAAGATTCCACTGGCTTTTTATTCTGGTCGGTAAGATCAAATCACTTCTTCTATCTACTTCGAAGAAAATTACTCAAATTGCAGGGAGTTATGATTTTAAAAAATCTTGCTGCATAGCCAGAGGTTCTCCTAAATTTCCCAGGTGAGCAAAGAACGATCTATGCTATATATGGTCCCATACAATATTTAGTAATTAAAAAATGTATTTATCTGAAATTCAGTTTAAATTGGTGTAATGTGTATTGATGGCAGGCTTACAAATAACCTGACCCATACATTACACAGGACTGGGGTTGTGATCACAGACAGCTTCTATTGCAGCAGAACTCAAGGGAAGTCTCCAAGGAGCCAGAGATCTGCTTCCAGAAAGCACGATTTTGTACGATCTCATGATGCATTCTAAATGATAAAGGAAAGGCTAGGAAACGGAACTACGGCCCTTCCCATAGGAATGGGCACACCCATCTGCACCTCTGTTTAGTCTGTGAAATCAGTGCTTATCTGGTGTATGTAGTCCTGGTATGGTTAAGGCTAGTTTTGCTTGCCATAATATGCTAGCCTTTTACTTAAAAGTTTTTATAATTATGTATTAAAGTCCTGAGAGTTACTCAAATAAACTATTTTCTTAGTTGTAATTTTTAAAATTTTAATACTTCTAATGAACTTGCGTAATTTTCAGTATCTAGTAAATAACTACAAGACATCAGTTTTGTTCCTGACAGATGATATATTCCCTATTTCTAATGGTGGAGGTAGGTAGGGAACTGGTTAATATACCAACCTGTTTCTCCTTTTCACAAGTTCTCTTGAGACATTTAAATCTGCCTTAATGTACCTGCATGCCAACTTCCTACTATACCAATTAGGCATTAATTATCTAATTATCCCCTCCAGGTGCACCTTCTACTTCTTTAGAATAATTTCCCTTTGTTATCGTTTCTGTAAGAATATTATTTGTACTCCTTAGTAAATGATTTCTATTAATTTTAGTAGTATCCAAATAATTCACCGGATTAATAGAAGGCATTTTCTGAAATATTTCCTGAGTTTTACTACAGAAATAGGTATACAGTAATCTTTATGGCATTTCAGATTATCAGTCTCACATAATTTTCAAATTTGTACTAAGATATTTTCCAAAGGAAAATTGTAAGAGATTGCACGATCCTCAACAAGTGATGAGGCATCTCGTTTGTTTTGTACAAATGGCTCATAGAACAATTTCATGATTTGATTTCCACTCTACTGGTAAACGATGCATTCCACTCCCATTGTAAAGAATATTCATAAGTCTCCATCACACAGATGTATCGGAGCAGCTAATACCATGTAGCCTTCTTACTACGGAGAACTATAAAAGACAGGATGAGATTCTGAGCCCTATATAAAGACACACTCAGGAATTGAACCCCTTAGATATCCAATTTCATGTCCTTGGAAAATTCAACCTTCAACACTAACCAAAAGATTCTGTTTTGGCAGAACACATGTTTGTGTGAAACTGATGGGCAAGAGATCAGAATTCAAGCAAACTGAACGCAGAGATAAAGGGGCAGTGAAGGCGGCCACTCCACAGGTCGAGGCGAGTTTCCTATCAGTGCTGAGGATTGCACGTGCTGAACAAGACTAAAAAATCCCAACTGCATGGTAGCTCTTCAAGTTTTGTAGTGATAGGGTGATGCTGGTCAGAAGAGGAAGCAGAAACATAGTCTTGCCATGAGAGTTCTCCATTCCATGTAGCTGGGCTTCTAGGAAGGCTGAAAATAGAATGTGCATGCTAGCAAATGGAAGTCTGGATCCTGAAAAGAGTCTCTGAGAATGCTGAGTGTGGAATGTGAGTTGCTGCTAAATTTGCAGGGCTGGCAAAGAACTTGGATTGCTCTTTTTGTGTAAATTATCGAAGTGCAAATATAAGTAAATTTAAGCAAACTTAAGGGATTCCATCACTAACACACTTCCAATTAAAAAAAATCTCAGAGAGAAGATAAAATAGTTTTTAATTTCTACAATAGATTGTCAATAATACCTGGTAAATATTCAATCAAAATTGAGAGTCATTAATAAGCATACTGAGAACACTGGATGGGAAAATAGTCTTTTTAAAACATAATACTAGAACTGAATAAACAAAACAGGTAGGATGAAGTTAGACTGATAACTCAGATGAAATTAAAAACATTTGCACAAAATGGAATAAAGACTCAGATGCTACCTAAAAAGATGTGTCACTCACCAGCAAAAACAAGTTAACGCTGTGAGCTCGGAGAGTGCAATAGTTACTTTAGTATGAGACCATTAGTGGAAGAAAAAAAAATGAATGTATTGAGTTTCATTAAATTACATATTTTTGTGCCTTAGAAAAAACTATCAATCAACTAAAAGAGCAACCCACTTAATGGAAGCAAAATTTTCAAATTAAATTTGTGATAGGATTGCAAAACATACAAAGATAACTGTTACAACTGAGTAATATCAAGAAAATATATCTAATCAAAAATGGTGACATATTAATGCATTTTTTTAGAAAATGTTGCAGAAATGGCAAATATATATATATCCATATATATATCTATATATATATCTATATATCTATCTATCCATATATATATGGATAGATAGACAGATAGATAGATAGACAGACAGACAGATAGATAGCCAACATCATTAGCCCTGAGGGAAATATAAACAGCAATCACTGTGACATGCCAGTTTGGGTAAACTAGCACAGTTATGATGGAGAGAGAGATAGGATACAGAGAAAAAGGATCCCAGATTACATCATTCTCTCACATTGGAATAGTTCTGAAGTTAACCAAAATGTTAAATGGATTTATAATAAGTTCTAGTAATGACACAGTGCAGTTATAAGGAATTCTATTAATAACACTAGTACTATAGTATTTTTCCAAAATAAATGAAAACATTAGTTCACCCAGAATTTGTGTGTGAATACTCAAGAAAATACTAATAACAGCTGTGAAGGAAAATCAAGTCAAATGTTCATTAGTTGATAAGTAAAAAGATAAGGAGGCTCACCCATATAACATCCTGCTTTTTGTTCGTAGGAATAAACAGCAAGCATAAGGGTTAAAAAACTTGCAGCTGACATCTGACATACTAACATTCAATTCCTGGTTCTGGCTCCTAATTCCAGCTTCAAGCTGATGCAGACCCTGGCAGGCAATGTGGATGACCCAGTTTACTGGGTTCCTAGCACACAGGTGGAAGCCCTCCATTGATTTCCTGGATCCATAAACCACGACCCTGGTGTGCAGCCGGGAAGTGAGCGGGCAGGTAAGAATTCCCCTTCCCTCCTCCTATCATCTGTCTTCCTTTCTTGCTGCCTCTCAAATAAATAAATCATATTTTTAAAAAGATGGAATAAGGATGCATAATAAATCATTAACTGCACCTTGAAGACATTGATCCATATTTTAAAAGCCAATTGGACAACTTAATAGCTGACACTCGGGGAGTGAAACAGTAGATGGAAGATTTTTCTCTCTGTTTCTTCTGTCTGTAAATCTGCAATTCCACTAAATAAATAAGTGAATCTTCAAAAATTAAATTGGTGCATGTAATAAAGGATTTGTATACATGTTATATAGGGAGCTTAAGGATCTTACCAAGAATTACAATCCAATAGCGCAGCAGAGCACACTGTCTCTAGTACAGTCGACGGGCACACTGGGGAAAGTTCATGAAAGTGAACAAACAAAATAAGAAGAAACAGACTCTCAAAAGCAAACAGCATGGAAAATAGCAGATTTTGTACAAAGCATGGTGAAGATCATTACAGTGGTAACTGCAATCATATAGCAATCATACAGTTTAAACTAGTTCTGTTTAAGAGGCGAGAGTGGGCACTCTAAAATGAAGCTATGAAATGAGGAAGAAGATGTTTAATTTGGAACAGAGATGACCAAATCGGCTTAATTCGGGGGCATAGTTCTAGTGTCATGTTAAGGACTGTGTACAAAGTGAAGGCCATATCAATAACAAAACAAATAATGCTCTTATTTTTATGAAGAATTTTGCAAGAAAGGTGAATGGATTTTGCCAAGGCTTATTTTCATTTTGTTATGTAATGAAAGATTTATAGTGCACAGTTGAGTCAATATCATGTGGACATCATTTGTGATAATGAAGCAACAGCAGGAGGGTACTGTGTTATCTAGCACTTAAGGAATTGACTCAGATAGATTCTATTTCCAATTGATTGAGAAGCTACTAACTACCTGTGAACCTTTCTGCTTCAAGTTTCACCTAGGCAAGTGTTGGGCATGGTGAAGAACACACCTTCGAAGACCAAGAATTACTGGGGAGGCAGCTATGCGGCACAGAAGTTTCAGCATCAGTTAAGATGTCTGCATCTAAACCTGGAGTGTTGGTTACAGTCCTGGCTGCACTGTTTCCACTTTAGCTTCCTGTTAGTGATCTTAGAAGACAGCCCGACGGCGGCCCATGTCTTTTAAAAGATAATAAATGATTAACAAAAGAAATTCTAAAATAAAATAATTCTTGGAAGCTTCTGCATCAGATTTAAATCATTGGTAAAGCATTAATTCTTCATGAGCGTTAAAACCTTGAGTCAAAACCATTTCCTGGATTAAGAATACTCTCCAGGTTGCAAAACCTAGAAACAAACTAATGTCTGTAGTCTTGATTCTCCACATGCTCCTTGGTCACCATTTCAGGTAGTAGGTCAAATCCGGTTTTATAATATCCAGGAAACTTCACACATCTCATTTTGGAAATCTTTTCAAGTTCACAAATGGTTTCCCCACAAGGAAGTGAGAAATGTTTAGGGAGAGAGATGTGCTTACACACTAGACATTTTAAAAGGGTTTACGTTCTCATTGGACATGAATTACATAGTGTAAATTCTGAAACTTTAAGTGATAATTCATAAACATGTGTCATTTTATGCAATTTTAAAGTAAATCACAATAATAAATATCATTGAACAAACTATCTTTTAGATAAATAAATAGTACAGAGGTGGTTCCAATGATATTGTCATGTATTAAATCTGAAAATGTAATTTGCTAACTGCTTTGGTCATCTCTGTTCAGTTTATAATAAAGCCTACAACATAATATAATTCTACATATTCCTTAAATTATCATGGTTTTGCAATATTTTTTCCTTTGTCACTTGAGGATATTTGGACAATCATCACCACATTCATACATAATTTTGTTATCTTAGTATACGTTTTTCCAACTGTCAGAAAAAGGAAAGGAATTTTTTTCAGATTTAAAACTGTACATTTACTCTACTGGCACAACGTGCAGAGAAAGCAAAGTGAATCCTTTATATTTGTGTGAACTGCTTTCATCTCTGCAGATTCTACCGGTGCTGTGCAGCACTCAGGAAACACAGCGAGGCGAGGCCTGTGACCGCAAGTGAACCCCGAGGGCACTGCCATCAGGACAGTAAACTGTTCACACATAGACTGTTTTTATTTACATCACCTAATTGTGGTTTTAGTCACTAACCCAAAGCCAGCTGGTTCTATAATACACCCGTTAACTTATCCAAAAACTTGGATTGAATTTTGATGAATACATGAGAGAATGAAATTAAAAATAAAATATAATATTCACCCTAAGGAGTATCAATTTTAGTCTGGAAAAATATGTCCTATAGGAAGTATTACATTAGTATAGGAGAAATGTTACAATGAGATTGGATGATTTGGATCCAAAGTTGACACAGTATGACAAGTTCGTGTGTTTCTAATCAGATCTGAAATGATCTGAAATCAGTCTAGAGCTGTAGAGATGGCATTAGTTTATGGATTTGAAGCTGTCAAAAGAAGTTTAGAAACAAAGATCTATTAAGATATAATTATAATGAATACTCCTCCAGGGCAAGTCAATCTGTAGTGTATCAACATGATTCAAGAACGAAAATAATATGCGCAGCCATCTCAAATGCATGTTACCTAATAGTTAAATTTCAGGATATCATACAACTATGAAAAGACAGTCATCTCTCTGACACAGTGCATAAGAAAACTCATTAACTATTAACCACTTTGAGTGCAGTAATCACTCAGAGTAAAGACTGTTTCTGAAGTCAAGAGATAACTTTTTAATGCCTAATAGTAAATAGCCTCTGTTACAAGTCCTCATTCTTCATCCCTATCCTGAGCAAAAGTGGACGACCTAGGGGCAGACCAGAAAGAAGCTCTTGGCTTCTCTGCAGCCTTTGTGGCCACGTAGGGAATAAACCACGTGTGGAAACCACTTTCTCCCCCTCTCCCTCTGCCTCTCTCTCCCTTGTCCCTCTCCTATTTGTCTTTCTCTCTCTGCCCTTCAAATAAATACATCATTAAAAATTAAATAAGCAATAATTAGAGATCACTGGATTTGCTTTACAGGTAGCTTTTTCTAGTAATGATTGTGAGTTTAAAATAAAAATATTTTGGGTGACAGAAAACAAGGAAAAGCTTTAGAGTAGCCTGCAGAAAGTGTCTCATGGTGCCTAATCCTGAGAATCCTATTCAACGTCATGGCAAAAGCCATTCCACGCTAACTCGAGTTTCAATAACACATGCTGGGCCCGGCGGCGTGGCCTAGCGGCTAAAGTCCTCGCCTTGAAAGCCCCGGGATCCCATATGGGCGCCGGTTCTAATCCCGGCAGCTCCACTTCCCATCCAGCTCCCTGCTTGTGGCCTGGGAAAGCAGTTGAGGACGGCCCAATGCATTGGGACACTGCACCCGCGTGGGAGACCCGGAAGAGGTTCCAGGTTCCCGGCATCGGATCGGCGCGCACCGGCCCGTTGCGGCTCACTTGGGGAGTGAATCATCGGAGGAAGATCTTCCTCTCTGTCTCTCCTCCTCTGTGTATATCTGGCTGTAATAAAATGAATAAAATCTTTATAAAAAAAAAAATAACACATGCTAACTAAGTTTAAACTTCTTTACTAAATTTAGGTGACTAAAATTTGCCTATTGCTCACTCTTACTTTAAATGTTAAAGTTACATAATCATGCATTGCATTGTCCATCTGGTTTCTGAAAAGTTTCCCATATTTATCCTTTATTAAACCATGTAATTCTAAACCTTGTGTGCTGAAAAATTAGCAGAAATTATGAGGATCTGGGAGCCTTGTGATAGCACATGGTTTACAAGGCTCAATTCTGCAGTTGTAAAGAAAAGGACTAAAACCAAAGAAAGTATAATTATTTACAAAATCCTATGCACATAAAAGTCATGAACCAAGCAAGAACAAAACACACATTATGTTTCCTTGTGCTGTCTTAGGGTTGAGGAGGCCTCTTGTGCAGTGACTCTGATCCCTCTGGGTCTGCTCAGGGCTCATTTCTGAGGATCTGGATATCGAGATGGCTCAGGCTCCTGACTGCAGCTTCCGGAATGTTCATGGCCGGAGATTCGGTGGTGATTGCTGCTGGCATCCATGTGGGAACGCTGGACTGATTATCGGCTACCAGCTGTGGACTGACCCAGCTCAGAACACTGCAGACTTTTCAGGAACCAGCAGCAGAGGACCTTCTCTCAACAAACAGGAGGAGGAAGTTGGGCCAGAGGTCATGATGCTGGTTGTGATGTGTACAACCCCAGGAGGGGCCCTGATTTCAACCACAGCTCCCTGCTGACCTCAAATTTCTGTTCATGCCTTGAAGGCAGAGAGTGTGGCTCAAACACTCTGCCTCGCTGCTTTGTGTGTGGGAGACTCTGAGTTCTGAGTGAGTGTTGAGCTGGTCCAGTCCTGATTTTTGGGTACATTTGTGGAATTAATCAGTTGATGAGACACCACTCTGTCTAACATTCCATCAAACACAGCATTAAAAATGTAAGGAAAAAAAAAACTAAACAGAGTGAAATTACTTTAGCTGCTTTTTAAGGTAATCAGACCATTATGCCATCTTCAAATTCTTAATGCTTGCTATAAAACACAGTCACTTTTACAATATTCTCAAACAGACTTTTGAAGATTATACTTCCAAAAGACACTAACATCTCAAAAAATAAGAAACCATACTAATGCTCTATTTTTATTCGTAGCGTTGGGTAGCTAGATCATTTTGTCAAAATACACTCACCATTCACACATATATCAAAGAAATGTATGAATTTTGAGCAGACTAGTGAAGAACGACTGATGCAAAGAGGAACCGTCTCCAGGTGGTTCTGGAGCCGACAGGCGTCGCCATGCCTGCGGAAATCCTACAGCGTCGGTCTCCTCTGCTTCCTCAGCTCCCTCCCTTCTCAGGCAGTGCAGTCAGTCTCATTATCTCCCCCGCCATTCAGCTGAAACTCTCTGGAGGACTAGAGGGAGTTACTTTCTCATTTCTGTATTATAATGACATTCTGCTATGATGAGAAGAGAATGAGCTGAGATACGAAGCATGAGCATTTAATGTGAAGGACTCGAGAAAAGACAAGCGAAACCTAATAAGGGAACATAATGAAGAACGTGCTCTGATAGACTGTATCATAACAGAGGAAAGTACACTTCAGTGAACGAGCAAGAAAGGAGAGGCATAACGATGTAGAGAGTCCGAGACAAAAACAGAATCATTTGCAAATGATATGATTTCTCCCCGGGAAGTCCAACAATAAAAACGTCATACATAGTAAGAAAATTCAGCAAGATTTCTTGATAAGCATCTCCTATAAATCCATCCTCTTTCTCCGTACAAGCCACAATCAATCTGAAAAGCAATTCATTTTACAGTTAGCCACGACATGAATAAATGCTAGATACTTATTCATTTGAGTACTTTGCTGTGGCTTTTTTCTTTTTACTGGACACTTTGGTGGATGTCACGTGAGCTTAAATTTCACACTGTTTTATAAAAAAAAAAAAAAAAAAAAAAAAAGACCAGGACGAAGACCTTGATTCAGAGCTCCAAACCAGAAGCAAAAATGAATGGCAGTGGTTCTTTCAACATCACCAAACTCGGAAAATGTGGCTCTTATTTTGTTTCACAGCACAAACCCAGGGTTTGAAGCTTTAGGCTAAGTCAGGGCCTCTGGCTGCATCACTTACTCTAAGGCTGAGGCAACCAGTCAGGGGCTGGAAGAAATTGCCAGCCAAGTCCAGACATCTAACCGGAATGCATGTAACCGGAAGGAGGAGTGGAAACAGACAGGTGCTGTTCAGCTGTAGATGACAGGGTGCAGCTAAGGCAGGGAGGGCGAAGGGCAGCCAGGAGCAGCATCGCAGCCATGCACGAGTGTGTCCCCAGGGTCCTGTCCAGAGCCGCTGGTCAGGGTAGATGCCATTAGTCTCTAGATGTAGTTCCTGGCCAAGCTGGCCAGAGGCCTCTCATATCACAGGTCCTGTTGCTGAGCTGGGACTCCTCATCCACCAGCTTGGCCATGACGTGTTCTTTAGAGGTCAGTATCTCCAGGCCACGTGGAGATTGTCTGCTTCTGACAGACCCAAACCTGCTGTGCGGCCTCTGGAATGAGCCTAAAGTCAGGACTGAGCAGTGTCTTCGCACTCTCCAACTCACTGACAGAATCTGCAAGGGTTTTGCTGGTCTTGATGTCCAGGGGACTGATGGGTTCATCCAGGAATAGCATGTGAGCATTCTGCCAGGCCAGCCAGGCCAGCCAGGCCAGGCATTCCCAGCAACTGCCTGTCAGACAAGTTCCAGATTGGGCTCACCTGGTGCTGTCCAATGAGTCCATGTGGCCCTGTGATCTTTCTTCTTTCATCCTTGTCCTTGATCTTGGGGTAGCAGTTCATTTTGTATCACAAAGGGATAAGCTCTAAGTCCAGATGCTATTGTAAATGTGTGCAGTCATGTCTTGATGGGAGTGTTTTCAGATCACCCCACCTGTGTGGCTGATAGCTCTCCAATTAGTAGCTTCATTGGGTCTACCAGAGCCCCACTGGTATGTTGAAGCCAAAACTGAATTCTAGGTTACTGTAGCTGCAACATCCATGTTTTGCATAATCTGAGTTCACTTTTGCACTCTAAGGACAGGCAGAAGGACCTTGTCATATCACGTTCTTTGTCACTAATTGCCCTTTCTCTTATTCCTGACAGCAGCATCTTCTGTAGTGTCTTCTTGCTCTGGGCCTGTTGGCCAGCTTGGCACTGTCACAAACAAACCTAGCAATATAGTTCGTTATGTGAAGATTCTGAGCTGGCTCCCTGTAAAACTATTTCGTCTAGTTTTTCTCCGGCTCCAACAGCGTCTCCATTTAGGGATTGTAGTCCCAGTATGATATCCCAGTTTTTCATGCATGTGAATGATCCGAGTACAGGCACTCTTCGGGAAATCCTGGGAGTGTGAGGCCAGAACAGGGATGTGTTGAGAAGTTCCCAGTTATTCCAACAGTATGCAAGTATCTGGTTCACATGGTTGATAGGATCATTCAGAGGCAAAATGAAGTGCCAGATAATGAGGGTTCTGGCATGTGCAACCCCCATCCTTTAGCTGTCACTGAGTCTTTGTAGATCCATCTGTGTGGTAGGTATAAATCGCAGGCCATCCCAAGTCCACAAGGCCAACAATTTCTACATCTAGGGTTGCCAAGAACTTTCAACGAGTAAAAGAAAAAAAAAGACAATATATGGGCTGGTGCAACAGCCTAGGTGTCTAAATCCTTGGTTTGCATGTGCCAGAATACCATATAGGCACCAATTTGAGTCCTGGCTACTCTACTTCGCATCCATTTTCTTGCTAGTGGCCTGGGAAAGCAGCAGAGGATGGCCCAAAGCCTTGTAACCCTGCACCTGAGTGGAACACCTGGAAGAAACTCCTTGCTCCTGGCTTTGGACCAGCTCAGCTTCAGCTATTGAAGTCACTTAGGGCATGGACCAGTGGATGGAAGATCTTTCACTCTGTTTCTCCTTCTCTTAGTAAATATATCTTTCCAGTAAAAATAAATAAATATTTAAAAAGATACAATGCAGGCAAAGCAAAATAAAGCAAAGTGAAAGAAAATGAGAAATGCCTTTATAATAATATGCTAACAAATTGCATAATAGAAAGGAATGTAAAGATTTGGATATTTGTGGATTTATAACGTAATTTTTAATTTAGGTTAAAACTTTTGCTAAAATAAAATATTTTACAAAAGCTCATGAATATCACTAATATTAAGATGCACTTGTACCAAGACTTGCATCTGAGGTTTCTTCTAAACTTGAATATTCTGCCTATATAATGTTGACAAGGTAAATAAATAGAAAATAGAATGTGTAAGTTATCCTCTAAACAGTGTTTTGTCTTTTCCTATAATTGTACATGCTATAACAGAACGAGTAACGGTTTTAATCCCTAGCTCATTCCCACCATCCCAACATTTCTCCTCTCAGGAGGAAGCAGCCCTCAGAACCTAATCACATCAAAATGGCTCCAGTCGCCTTATAGGCATCACCATGCTAATCAGATATCTACAGGACATTAATAAGGGACATTCCAACCACAGCAAGCACCAGTGATGGATAGCCATAAATCCAGCACATACGTGGGGGTAATACTTAATGCTTATTACCAAAATGATTGGTTCTCTTCAGGTGATAGTGGACATGTATCTCGCTGTCTGGCTAACACGCTCTGCTTAGTGCCTTTTTCCACATTGTTCTGGGAGATGTTGCACACCCTGCAAGGAGCACCGGGGCAGCTTTGTCACAGCACAGGCGTTGATGGCACCCATCTCCCTCTCCACACTCACAGCTGCACACTGATGACATCATCTTCTGAAGAAATGCATTGGATCAAGACACCAGGGATATGTTTTTTAGTACTGGTTCAGTTGGCAGCATACTCTACATGTATCACTTTCAGTTCTAATTCCAACTCAGCAAGCACTCTCAAAAGCCCCCGGTGTAGGAGTGCTTGGGTTCGCATTTTAGCACCACTCACAATTCCCACTTCTGACTAAGGCGCACTCTGGGAAGCAGCAGCTAGAGGTTCTGATACTTGGATTCTTACTATGTTGGCAGGAAAAGGCAAAACTGAGTTTGTGGGATTTGTACCATTTGTTATTGCTTCTGGGAAAAATTGTGTGACACACAGTCTTCCAACCGTAAGTGCTAAGTATAGTCTCTACACAAAGAAATGCTTCTAGATTTAGAGTGTCTTATTTATCACTCATGCCTTCAACAAAAAATATGGTAAATTTCGTGAAATTGATCTTTTGCTAAAACAAATATTCAATGTGAAAACACAGAAATAAGATTGACTACCACATTTGTCTTGTTCGAGAAGCATTGTACTAACAGCTGCGTAGAGTTTAGTGGTGAGGTAATATCACATCATTGGCAAAGGAACGTGACAACCTGGGACTTCTTTTTACTTTGAAACTTATTTATTGTTATTGGACAGACAGATTACAGGAAGAAGGAGAGACAAAGATCTTCCACCTGCTGGTTGGCTGTGATGGCCAGGTCAAGCTGATCTGAAGCCAGGAGCAAGGATCTTCTTCTGGGTCTCCCATGCAGATGCAGGTTCAGGGTCCCAAGGCTTTAGGCCATCTTTTACTGCTTTCCCAGGCAACAGGCAGAGCTGGATGGGAATTGGAGAAGCCAGGATACAAAATGGCACTCATGTTGGATCATGGCACATGCAAAGTGAGGGCTTTAATCAGTAGGCTATCTCACCCAGCAACCTGAGATTTCTTCAGAACTCTCTGCTCAAACCAGTCAATGTATTCAACTCCATCAGAAAGTTCTCTGTTGCCAATTGAAAAAGTTCATCATGGCCCTTATCTGCCCAAATGCTGCTAGATGCCGACTTTTATTGGATACTGACCTGGATTATAGAGTTCAATGCATTATTTTTCTGGCTGTCAATAAGCAACTCATATTTCATGTTGCTAACAAGAAACAAAACCCTACCAGCTGACTTTCGGAAGCTGTAAAGCTGCTAACGTTCAGATACTTTCAGTCTCCGCGGTATTTGTCATTTGCAGCTTTCCAAAGTCTTGATGGAAGGGTTTGTCTCGTTTGCTTTTATTATTGACGGACAATTCTTGTTGAAGGAGAAGCCAGGAGTTTCATGAATGGGAGAGGTCCAATAGGTGAGACCCATTAAAGTAGTCAGGACTAATTCACCGTCATTGAAATAAGTAATTATTTCTATCATTGAAGACAATATTGAAATTCAGAATCAATGTCAATTTAACAGCATAAAAGTCATGTCTCCAGGAAACTTGAGTGCTTGAGTGTATTTTTTTTTAATCAATGGGTATAACTTTTTAGATGAAATCAAGCATCCTTGGAAGGCTTAGTAGAAGATGGCTTAATGGCATGGACGCCTGTCACAAGCAAGCCATGGTTGAAATTCTAGAGTTTGGCTTTGGAGTTACTTGAAAATTATACTATTGCCAAAAATTACGCTTAAGGGGAAAATCAAAGTAAGACTACAAAATTTAATTACAGGGGAAACTTCTGAGGCAGAATAATGTCATAAAATATAGAAGATTCATTTTAAAAAAGCTAGAAACATGCAATACTATGAAAATTGAACTGTGTTATTTCAGTTTTCTGGTAGCTAGAGTTTTTGGGCACAATACAGTGTCTTCAAGTAGCTGTTTCTCATATGTGGCAGTTTTCTGAAAGCAAAAGTAAATGAAGTGCGAGATGTGATAATTATGCATCAATAGCTCCTACCTTTTTGGCTACAATCCTATATTTCTTGGGTAAATCCAAAGTTTAGTTTGAACAAATCAAGAGCAATACAACATGACAGAGGACTGGTGCTATGGTACAAACCAAATGCGATGTGTTTCACACTGTTGAATTCCTCCCCATGCAGGACCATGAGTGCCGGCGAAGCTGTTTCTACAGAGCCGATCCTGTGCGGACCTCTTGAGGAGGCCACCAAGGAGCTCCAAAGCCTTGGAGGAATCTGCATGACTTCTTCCCATATTAGCGGTACTGTTCATTTTGAGGAAAAGCTGCTAAGCTAAGTTTGTTGATTTTTTGAGTCTTTGAAACTTGATCAGTACTATTTTATGTTCATTAATGTTCTACTTAACATAAGAAGTTTTTCAAGTGTTAAAATATTTGCTTTCTATTTTTACAATTTACTTTCTTAAGGAAAGAAAAAAGTTCATATAAAATATGGTCTGTCAATACAAGACAGATTGATTTTCCAGAATGAAAAGCAAAAAATATTCCACAAATAAAAATAATATAAAATAATGTTATTGAGTGATTTTTTTCCAAGAGATTACATTTTATATTATCAAAGTTTATCTAATTTGGAAAGAAACCAATTCATCCATGGTTTGCGACAAGTAAGTATTTAACTTATAATTAAGTTTTTAATAAAATACTGGCAGTATCTCATTTTTTTCTTAAACAAATATTATGGCCACAAACCACAAAAAGAAAGGACACTAAAAAAATTTCTCAGCATATGATTATGTGTTTGAACATATATGGGAAATATGCATGGTGGTTGCGAAGCAGGCATGGAAAAATTAGCACTATTACGGAGAGAAAGAGCTATTTGGATTTTTTTTTTTTGCCGAGTTGTAGAGATAATTTAAAATATTGTGCGTTTTATCTGATATGTACTGGAAAGCATATTTCCCTCCATGCTGTGTCCTCGAGTGTGTACAAGCACCGCTCCCTGGCACAGTCCCTTTCGTCTGCTTTCCTTCTGTTTTTAAGCCTCTCTTGCTAAGCCGGAGAAATCATACTCTAGGCCAACATTAAGAAGTTTTGTGCTAGGATTTCTTCCAGGAGCTTTATTGTTTTGTGTCTTAAGCGTAAACTTTCTGTTCATTTTAAGTTGAGCTTTGTGTCTAGCAGAATATCCACTTCCAGTTTCACTCGTCTGCTTGTGAACATGGAGTTATCCAACACTATTTGAAAAGGTATTTTTCTTTTTTGGGGGTATCTCCACACCGTTGCAGAAGTTCTGTTGGTTGTACATGTATGAGTTCCTTCTGCGCCCTCCACTCTGTTTTGTTAGCCCATATGTCTGTAGTAAGTGTGCAGGCATCAGCACTTCACACTGCTACACCGTTGTAAGACATTTGAAATAAGAATGTGTAATGTCTTCAACTTTGTTCTCAGATTTGCTGCTAAATATAGAAACAGCATAAACAGGTCTTCTCTCACTCACTGCTTCCAGCAAAGCAAAGCAAAGCAAAACAAAACCAAAACCAAAACAAAAAACCCCAAACCGAAAAACATGCAAGGGGGGGGTCACCATTGTGGTCCACCAGGTTACACCAATTTCCTCAGTAATTTTGTTATTATTATTATGTTTTTATTATAGTAAGCATTGTGAAAATACTGTTCATCAGTAGGAATATTGAATATTATCTTAATATACACTTTAAAAATTAAGAGAAAGGCAAGACAACAGAACAAGGAGAGACAGACAACACAGATAACGTGAAAGCGTGATCTTTAATCTACTGGTACATCCAGAAACGGTTCCAAATTGTAGCAGGCTGAAAGCAGGACTGGGAACCTCATCCCTATCTCCCTCCTCATAGCAGGGGTCCAAGAATGTTGATCATTTTTTGGCTGAGTTCTTAGCTGCGGCCTCAGGAATTTGGAGCAGAAGCGCAGCATCATGTGGCTATGGGATGCCGGACTCCAGCTGGTGTACCACAGCACCAGTCCCTAAGGAGCAATGGTGTAAATACTACTGCAGAAAAAAAAGATGGAGTGAAATAAATAATGACCAGAGTGAGGTAATTCAGTAATCACCGTCATGAAAATAAACCTCAGAATGCATATTTATGATTCCATGTGTGTGTAGATGTGAGTGAGGGCCAGTACCATCTTCGGATGCAGATTATTGATGGCTGCACACAAACATTTTATGGATTTAAACTAATTGTTTCAAACTTAATGTACATCATTTTGTGATCACATATAATTAACTCTAAAAGAACATTTATTTAGTGGCTATTTAGTTTAGAATCTTCTCTGAATAATTGAAGATAAATCCCTTGATACAGAATTTCCTAGTCATTTACCTTTCTTCACTATCATTAAATACCTAATATCTCCCCTGCAACTTTTGACACTTTAATTATGTTACTTATTGTGAAATACAGACTGAATTCTTCACATTTCTCCATTATTTTGTGAGCTATCAGCACCTGATGTTGCACTCTATTGCTTTCCTGTCTCCCTCAGCCATCAGAACTGACAGACTCCTTTTTAACATAGACTTTTGTCTGACCATGTATTTGCTAGAAAGATAAAATTCAGTTGCATTTATAATCATGCTACACTGTAAATGTCAATTGTTTATACTTAAGGCTAAATTAATCACATGGTTGTGATAACACTTTAAAAGCTTATAATTAAATAAGGATGAAAATATGAAAAAGATATATTTATATACTTCAACACATGTAATTAAATCTTCCACTCATTCACGATTAATAAACATGAGAGAGCCACAAAATGTAATTTTTTTCAACTCATAACTGGAAGAATTAGATTCTTGAAGCAGGATTTATTGCTGATTCATGGAAATCAATTTTTAAAGGCATTTTTAGGACATAAGCAAGCATAGTAGTTACCCAGGGCAAAATTAAGCATGAAAACGTATCGCCTCTGGAGCAGAGCAAAGCCACATTTTGCAGGGAACAACACAGCAGAGTCACAGCTTGAGACCTGAATTCTGTTTTAGGGAAGAGTCCAAGAAGGAAGAAAACAGAGCATAATCAGCTCACAATCGTGATCATAGAATTCTAAATATCCTGGCATGGCTACACATGCTGAAGTGGAAACAAGCAAAATCTATGCACTTTGCTGAAGTCAGTTGGTGATAGGATTCCTCTACTAAAGTCTTTCTCATGAATTCATTTTATTTAAAATAAATTGGTTATTTTGATTAAGCATTGTAGTACTTTTTCATCTCCCCTAATCAGCTGAAGAAAAGTCTTCTGTCATTCTGTTTTTATGGGTCATAGAGGCAAGGGCACATTTCATTTCAGAATGTTTTCACAGCAGCATTTGGTGCACCTGATGCGTTCATGGCACAGTGGATCACATAGTGTCGTAATGTCCAGGAGTTCTCTGTGATTTTTCTTTCCTGTATATATGCCGCTATAATGTCCCTGCATTGCTTTATCTCAGGGTAAGTATTTGGCTTAGAGGTTTTTCTGACACCGTGCAGACACTACGCCCTCTGAGCAACCTGTGAGTGTATGAGTCAGATATGTCACAGTGATGGAGTGTGTGACTCTGGTGTATCACACAACAGCACCACCTGCCCTTGACCCAAAGACCACTTTCCAACATGGAGGATTTACTTTGCCACACTTCTCATTATTCTGCAATCTGAATTTCTCTGCTATTTTTTAACTAGTTCCTTAAAAGCACACTTTTCTGTTCTGAAGTAATGAAACAGCAAAGGAACAGCAATACCCAGGGAAAAAAAATTATCTGAGTGCACATAACCATCATTCAACTCCACACTGTGATATATTATCTCTGATACCACAGAGCAGATGTACTATATTTAGTTTTAATATCTTGGAAACAGCATGGTTTTAAAATCATGCATTTGTCAGTCCCCATAGAAAACAATTTCATTTTCCATAATTTTCTCCTCTCATAGCTACCAAAGAAATAGTATTCCTTTTTTATTTCACCTGCTCCTTTTTTCAATGCTTTTCTGTTAATACTGGGAAGTTTCCACTGAAACCTTTTTGAAACTCTGGATCCATCCATCTTTTTGTTTGTTTTTATAAAACATTTCTGTTTAAAGCTTTTTAGAAATGTCATTTGGTCTCAAAATTATTTTACTTATTTAAAGTTGTGACAAGGTCTTACCTGGGAACCTTCTGTGTGAAAGCATCCCTTAAGTTTTAAACTGCCCTCTTCCTGGCAGCTTATCCCGCAGTAATCCCCTCAGTGCCATTAATGAAGTCTCAGTGCTTGATGCTGGGTCACAGGTTCTAGCGGGCAGTCAAAAGTCCGTAACTTGTCTAATGCTGGGATTGATTAGAAGCTGACATAGCATGAGCCTTCCAGACTTTCAGTCTTAGGCCACTGTGGGCTAGTGAAGAAAATGTAGCAGCTAACAGTAGAGTGTTTTGGAGCAATTGCAGCATCAATTTCATTTGATAGTAAGAGTCTTTCACTAGATTTGCAAGTAAGTTTAACTGTTAGCTTAGCTTTTCATGTGAATTTCTTCAGGATGCTGATGGGGTTTTCATGATGTTCGCACAGAGAAATGAAGCCATCCACATTCGATGAGGTTGCATCTAAAATCTATTTGTACTTTAACAGAAATAAAGTATGTCTAAGTCGTGCTTACCTGAAATAAGTAGTCAAAACTAATGGTTAGCTTCGATTTTTAAGGATTGGATGTCCATTACAAGTCATATTTTAATTAACTATTTCCATGTAATATATATAAAACTTCATCATAATTTGTTTTTACTTGAGTGCGGTTATAAGAACTCTTACTAGTTGCTTTAAAGAATGGAATGTTACGGCGACATGAATGTACGTGTATGTTTTGTTTTTTTAACCTATGAAAGGAAACCTAATTCCATAGCTTCCACTTACAGCAAGGCATGCCTCTTATTTCTCCGTGTTTAAGTTCCATTTACATACATTCTACTAAATTGTTTTCAATGCAATGATTTTTATTTCATCTGTGTAATCTATTCTCAATTTTCAAAATTAAAGACAATGCCATGTTTCAGTATGTCCACATAACCTGGGCATGGGATATTCTTTAACGCAGTTGGTTATCTGCCCTTGCTGAGTGGCTCAATAAGTCCAAACGCCAACCACCCCTTTTTTCATGACTGGTGTTGCCGTTCTTGGACCGCTGCACATATGAGCTGGTCATCTGAGGCCAGTTACTGCCAAGTGGAAACGTAACTCAATGCCCTCAAGGTCTGCAAAACCATTCAAAGAACCCACCTACAGCAAGGCTTTGAACCCTTCATAATCCCGCCACATTAGCCTGCGGTGACCTGGCAGCATCAGTGCCCGCTGAATATCCCTGTTTCTGGATGCACAGAGCTCCTGCTCCCCATGTGGAGACCTGCCGGAGAGACTTCTACCTCGAGCAGTAACACAGTACTGTTCTTTGTCGTCCCTGATGTCTCTGTGCTATCTTATGTTCAGTCACGAAAAGGAGTTTAAAATGCATTCAACAAACAGAAAGAAAAATAAATAACAGGATTCACTGATGGGCTGTTGCCAAATTTGATTAGTAACAAAAATGAGCTCTCTCTTTGCAATTCGTGTGATTTCTGTGCAAGCATCTTTAGGACAATGATTTATTTGTCATTCAGAGCATATAAATCTGCATATTAGAAAAGCAAAGACAACTTACTGAACTTGAATCAGAGAATAGTAGCACCTTTCCGTCAGCAGTATAGAGATAAACCTAGGTGCTATAGACAGGTGGTGAGAGTTCGCATCCTATCACCGAATAAACTCTTCAACACTAAGTTCCTACTTCATCTGCCCAGTATCAGAATTTTCATATTTAGGTCTTCCTACTCCTAGTTCTGTATACAAACGTGTCCAGTTAGTTACCTGAGATTTTGCTTCTGATAGTCATACTTCCAATCTGTCTCTGAACCAACCCCGATTACCTCATGTCCGCGTGTGCTCACATGACGAAAAACATGTTCCACTGAGATGCTGTGGTTGAATGTAGCATTTCTATTTGACTACTTTAAAAGGTTATGATTCTGATTCAACTACTCCAGTGGATTTATCTTAACTGTAGCGATTTTAAAAGCTGATGTAACCATAGATAAAATTTCACAGTTGAAGAAATGTCATCCTATATGAAGGTTGTAAGTAAGTTGTTCAGAGTCTGACATACGCTAGTTGCACTGGTTTGGCAAACTGTTACTTACATTGAATCTTCTTGAAGATCAGTAGATCAATAGAAAGATGGCTTAACAACTGCCCTTTGGTGAAGTTTGGGGATAATTAACCATTGTGACTGTATCTCCCAACTTCTTAAATTACAGTATCTGTTAGGGAGTGAATTGCTTCAGTAGGTTTTGCATATTGTTAATGGTATGTAAATACAAAACATTCTTCTTTTGAAGCATCAAACAAAATTAAAAATCCTTTCAGAATAGTCATTGAAAAAAATGCAAATGAAAAGTAGATTTGCTTCATGCACCGAAAATGTTTGCTACTTGTCCTCATGAATTATGCATATGGATGGCTAATCACAGCCGTTATATTTTGTGAGCCTCTGTAAATAGCATCCTCATGCACTGCTGTTATGGGAACAGAAATAGCAGAACATTGAATTGGGATTCAATGAACCCGCTCCTTTCGCACCTACATTCTCACTTCAATTTCATCTGCTGGTGGAATTTGCATACCTTTGGAAAGAGATTTTTTTATCATGGACATAGTTTATTTATAGACACGTTGTGTCTGATACTGTCGAGGACACTTTCCATGGTTCTTGGAAAAAATAAAATCAAAATATGTCTGGTTGGTATAAAAATTGAAATTCCTGCATATGAGGAATCTTTAAGAAGTTTGTGGGACCAGTGAATCGTGGCATACTTCTTCGTATTTTTTCATTGTTTCTGCACCAAAATAAACATATTTTTACAAATGCTTTTTTTGCGTGAATTTTTGAAATGCCTCTACAAATGAAATTGAAGTCAAGATCAAACCCTTGTTCTACATAAAATTCTTGACTAAGGATCTAAGTATCATAGTCAACATAGTAAAGCCATCTGCCTTTTTACTTGATTTTTAAGATGGTCTGTAAAGTGGAGAGGGATGTACATCTACATGAAACTCTGATTCAGGTGAAGAGGTTCAAGGTGTGAAGGAAGGTGCGTGGCACAAATGTTTCAGTTCTTTTTCTTCTGTGTTCAATGTGGTGGGATAGGAGGGAACTTCTCCTTGTTGTCAAACTACATTAGCACCTGGGGATGGGGAAGGGTCATTCTATGATAACTTAGAGACTCCATTATGGAAAGAATGTTCCAAGGGTATTACTTGAGTGGTTTTAATAGTTCTGAGACACTGTCAGTTTCATGGCATCAGTATTGTGAGACTATTTTCAAGGTCTGTTGGCTCACTAATCACACTTTGGTGCATCTGCGTACTCAGATACTTGCTAACGCTTGGCCAGAAGAGTTGACCCTACCTGCTCTGCTTTTTATCCTCTGACCAGGCACTTGATGTCCTCCGCTGGCCTGGGTAAGTGGTGCCCTGTGCACTGTGTGCATCTAGGTATGCCATCCACTGCACAAGCATCAGCAACTGGGGAGGCCCAGTCCTGCTACCTGCACTGCACCGTCGGAGCACATACCTTGTGATTTTCCCTGTGGTTGGGATCTGAGTGCAGGGAGCCAGCTGGGAGTCCCCCAAGAAACCTTGCCTAGGGTGACGTCAGACTTGGTTCTTCTGTGTTGACTAGTGTAGAATCAGGTTTAGACCATAACCTGCACCAACCAAAGCACATGCATGCTGCTTGGTCAGTTCTGCCCCCGGGCTCATTTTCATATGAACCAATCGGTGCTGTGGCATAGCCTAGTCCAGCCTATGCACACCAGTGGGTTCTGTGGCCTGGTTGAGGCATCCTCCAAGAACCTCCATCAGAGCTGTCCCCAGCCCTAGTTTTCACACACGCTGGCCTGTTTTGTACACTGGCAGACTTGTCTTGCATCTTATCTGGCTATCGTGCACACACCCATTGGTACTGTAGCTTAGCTGAGCACCACCTGCCCAGAGACCCAACCCAGACATATAATGAAGTGTGCTGCTGCCTTGTCTTCACTGGCTCAACCCCAACCCTGGCTCCTGTGCTCAACAGTAAGTGCTTCAGGAGTGCCCACAATTCCCCTACCAGACATACTCCCAACCCTGAATCTTGTACTTGCCAGCAGTATTAAGACCCAGCCTGACAAGATTTATAAAACTGTGTCACATAATGCAATGTAATCAATAAAAAAAAAAAAAAAGACCCAGCCTGACATGACCTGCTACCAGTCCAGGCACTTGCCAGCTAGGGCTGCAACATAGCTCAGCGAAAACACATGTTTTGGCTCTCACACATTCCAACAGGTGCAGCAACCTAACACAGCCTTGCTAGCCAGCAGACCCAGCCCCCATGTCAGTTTATGGATGCTGTAGCTCTTGCGGTCCGGACCCAGATGCTCCCAATTCCAGCTCTCACATTCACCGGTGGATGCAATAGCCTAGCAGAGAGTCCTTGAAGTTCCTCTGCCATCCCCACTCCCAGGTTCAGGTCTTGTGCATGCCAGTGGGTGCTGCAGCCCAGTTTGGGATTGTCTACCCCCCAGTCTTGGCATTTGCAGGCAGCTGCTACATTCTAGCCCAGCCTGGCCAATCTCCGACCCAAGTCTCATGTTACTTGCAGAGTGCAATGACCTAACCTAGCTCATCTTGAACCCATTCTTGTGATCAGACAAATGCCAGTGGATGATAGGGCCTAGTCCAGTCTGGCTTACCCCAGACCCAGCCCACTTACATGTCAATGGTGCTTCAGCCTTGCCTAGCCCAGTCTGCCTCAGATTTCTGGCACTTACTAGTGGGAGCTACAGCTCTGCAGTCTCCAGATTTTGTCTAGCAGACCCTGTGTGCTGCACTTGCTGACAGTCACCTGTTTCAGTCCTTGCTTGCAGGTTTTGCAGCTTAGTCTTGCCTGGCATGGGCCACATCCTGGTGCTGTGATCTGGCCCAGTCCAGCCAGTACCCAGGCCCAGCCCAAAAAACAGACCTGGTAAGTACTTCAGCCTGGCCCATCCAGGCCGGCTTCATCCCAGCCCCAGCTCCCAAGAGTGTCAGGTGGCTACTTATCATGTTGGTGAGTTTTGTGTTCCAAGCTGGCTGTACCCATTACCACCCCCAGCTCTTACACAACCCGGTGGGTGCTACTGTCCCACTGGTGTAAGCCCGGAAAGCTCCCACAGAATCTGTCCTCATAACCAGTTTTCTCGCATTCCAATGGGCACTGTGGTCAAGCCTGACACGACCCACCCCTTTCCCTGACACTTGCAGGTGGGTACTGCAGCCTAGCCCAGCCAAGTGTGCTCCAGCCCTAGCTTTTGTGAGCTCTGGCAGGCAGTGGGTGGTGGGCAATGCTACTAATCCCAGCTCAGCTCTGCCACTTAGCTGGTTGCCTAACCTGACCCAGACATGCCCTCTGTTTTCCTTCTTCTAACCGACTCCTTCTCTTCCTCCTCACCCACCTGTGAATAAACCATCCTGGTCGGTGGAAGCCATGTTACCCACATGTGAAGCATGACCCGAGGCGATCTGCAGCACCCCTTGCCAGATGGGATGGTGTGGCATTTCCAGCTCAGTGTTCCCAGTGCTCTGCTGTGTGATAACACACGAAGTTCCCCACATAGCTTAAAAAAAAAAAAAAAAAAGAAAGGAATAGGCAACTATGCTGGTACGCTGCCAGAATGCCCACAAGTTATTGCCTTCTCCCAGCAGTGTAACACTTGCTTAGGTATAAGCAACTTAGGCAGTTACTTACAATTAGGGGGGAAATTCTGTCTTAACTGTGTTCTTAACAAAGATATTGTGTTAACTTATTTTAGTCTGTACTATGGTGAGACAAACACATATTCACAGCTATGTGCTATTTTTCAATTTGCGAATAGGTGTTTGATGACACATTGACAGGAAAACTCATCCCGGATCTTCACATCTCCTTGTATCTATGACTTCTGCAAAACGAATCTCCATTCTTTAATCACCACATAGAGATGTGTGTCCCCCTTCTTGAATTTTAGATATCCTTGTTTATTCACTGACTCATTTGTTTATTTTTACCCAAAGGAATACTACAAATATAATGAGCAGTTCACAAGCTAGTTCTCCAGAAGCCAGCTGACTTCCATCCCTTGTGGGCAGGAGAAAGTGCTCACAGCTTTGGGAAAAGGAATCCGTTGTGGAAGAAGGTGTTCCATTCTAGAACACAGTGTCCTACCTGCGGGATGTATCCAGGGAACCATCCGGCCAGGAGCATCTGGAATCATCTTCACTCATCTGTGGATTTGTGAATGCAACAAATCCTGCTTGTTTTAACACCCTGAATCCTGCATTTGTGTCACAATACATGGTGTTGCTAATACTAAAGCCCAAATAAAGTTAAGAGCTCATGTTATTCATTCCAGTATTTATCTTAGTATTTGAAGACCACAGAATGTATTATTTCAATCTTGAATCAGTTTCTGTAGCTCCTAACTATTAGAACTATCAAAGTTCTGGAGAATAACAGCTTGTGAAATAACTGTTGCCCATTTCATAGGTAGTAGTTAACTTTTTTTTTAAGATTTATTATTATTGGAAAGCCGGATATACAGAGAGGAGGAGAGACAGAGAGGAAGATCTTCCATCCGATGTTTCACTCCCCAGGTGAGCTGCAACGGGCCGATGCACGCCGATCCGAAGCCGGGAACCAGGAACCTCTTCCAGGTCTCCCACGTGGGTGCAGGGTCCCAAAGCTTTGGACTGTCCTCGACTGATTTCCCAGGCCACAAGCAGGGAGCTGGATGGGAAGTGGAGGTGCCGGGATTAGAACCAGCGTCCATATGGGATCCTGGGGCTTTTAAGGCGAGGACTTTAGCCGCTAGGCCACGCCGCCGGGCCCCATAGGTAGTAATTAACTTTTAAGGTGTTAAATAATAATCCGTACGTTTCCTACCCTAAGTAGATTAGTACTAAAAAAAGAGGAAAAGTAAAATAAGAATTGACAAAAAGCATTGCTTCTCTGAAATAAAAACAGATAAAAATACAGAAAAAGACCACTTTAGCTCTTCAAAAATGTTACGATATTAAGAACTCATAGCACTTGAAAACTATACAGGATAATTTATTAGCTTATTTCATTAATGACAAAAATCAGATTTGGATCTAGTTTTTATTGTTATTATTTCATTTTAGGACACAGTTCCATAGGCTCTGGGATTCCCCCAACTCCTCCCCAAGCCTTCCCCCATATTGACTTCCTCCGTATAAATACAGCATTACAGCTCATAACCAGTCATAATTCCATCAATGCGGGCATGTACCATGCAGGGAGTCCACCATCTGATTGTTCAGATAAATTCAACAGTTTCACTGGGAGACCATCCTTGATCTGAAAGCAGAGCTGGCAGAATATCATCCCCTCAAATGAAAAGCCACTACACAAATTCAACAACAGGAAGAAACATGGAAATTTACAACATCATGAAGTTAATTGACATGCTACTGAGTGACCAATATGTTAGAAAATGCAAGTTCTTAACCATTTCCTGCAACTACTTCATTGACATTTCAATTTTAGTTTACACATGATCGAGTGCTGTAAACCTTAAAATGGTTATAGGGTACTATTCAGCTGCCTCGTGACTTTTTTTCCTTCATATTTATGTTTTGCAACTTATATTCACGAAGTTCAGTAAAATCACGCTTGGATCTAGTTTTATTAAAATACTTTTTTATTATTACTTTTTTAGTGGAAAGTCAGATATATATACAGGAGGAGCGACAGAGACGAAGATCTTTCATCCATTGAATTACGCCAAGTGGCCACAACAGCAGGAATTGAGCCGATCTGAACCCAGGAGCCAGGAGCCCATAGCCAGGGGCTTCTTCCAGGTCTCCCAGGTGGGTGCAGGTCCCAAGGCTTTGGACTGTCCTCGACTGCTTTCCCAGGCCACAGGCAGGGAGCTGGATGGGAAGTGGGGCTGCCGGGATTAGAACTCGTGTCATATGGGATCCTGACTAGGCTACCACTCTGAGCTCTGGATCTAGCTTTGTAATGATACACTGATATTTATTTATTGTTAGAGCAAAATTAAGTGTGATTATGAAGATTAAATGTATAATTATTAAATTTTGTATGCTGTTTTTAAAACAAGACACAATAAAAATAAAATAGTATGTTCTTTTAAAAAGAAGACACTATAAATAGCAAAAATATGAAAATTGCTAATTTGATGTAGAGTTTAATCAGACAATCTTTTTTTTAATCTTCTGATACCTTCTGTTAAGGCAGCTGAATTTTCAGTTCATTCTATGCTGTGTTTCCAAAATTGTTTTAGTCAAGAATGCAGTTATAAGGAGTTAGGTTTTCTGAAGTTAAATTAAGAATATATTTGCATCCTTGAGAAAGGGATGATAATCAAGTAACAGATGTTCTGTATCTAGTGCATGTAGCTGCCCAGGAATAGGTGACAGAGTTAACACAGAATTATGGAATAGCTCTCTCAAAATTCCCAACCAGGGCCAGGCATGGTAGCCTAGTGGCTGGGGTCCTTACCTTGTGCGCACAGGGATCCCATATGGGCACTGGTTCTAGTCCGTGCGGCCCCACTTCCCCTCGAGCTTCCTGCCTATGGCCTGGGAAAACAGTCAAGGACAGCCCATGGCCTTGGGGCCTTGCACCCACACGCAAGACCTAGAGGAGTTTCTAGGTTTGTGGTTCTGGTTGTTGTGGCCACTTGGTGAGTGAATCAATGGACAGAAGATCTTCTCTGTCTCTCTTCCTCTCTGTATATCTGACTGCAATAAAAATAAATAAATATTTAAAAAATCCCCAATGAGGGCCCGGCGGCGTGGCCTAGCGGCTAAGGTCCTAGCCTTGAATGTGCCAGGATCCCATATGGATGCCGGTTCTAATCCTGGCTGCTCCACTGCCCATCCAGCTCCCTACTTGTGGCCTGGGAAAGCAGTCGAGGATGGCCCAAAGCATTGGGACCCTGCACCCGTGTGGGAGACGTGGAAGAAGTTCCAGGTTCCCGGCTTCAGATCGGCACAGCACCAGCCATTGCGGCTCACTTGGGGAGTGAATCATCAGAAGAAGATCTTCGTCTCTGTCTCTCCTCCTCTCTGTATATCTGACTTTGTAATAAAAATAAATAAATCTTTTAAAAAAAATCCCCAATGAATGCTAACAGAATCTGTGGTAGTCATAAGGTTTATAATTTTAGAAACACATTTAAAATACAAAACCAGCAACATTGATGTATGAATTTGATTTTTATAGAAAATATTTAGCTCTTGATATTCTCCATAAATCTAAGCAATGCAGAATTGTTCATTTTCTCGTTCATGAAACTTTCCAAAATCTGGCCATGACTACATGTTCATGCTGTATTGCCTGTGTCTTTGTGCCAGAGTGAATTCTGCATGAAGCCTGGGCTCTGCAGTCCTGGTTCTTGCTAGTTCTCCAATCTGATACTGGCAACGATTGAGACTTCAAGAAGTACCACACGGATGATCACATTCAATTTAATTCAACTCAGTTCAATGCAATAAGAACTAACTTCCTAGTGTGTGCTGAATAAGATCTGATCTTTACCAACGAGGAAATGAAATAATATAATTTTAGAAAGCAGAGACTCTTAGCAAAATGAAACTGAACCCCTGGATATATTGAAGGAATGTATAAACAAAATATTTCTGAAGGAAACAATTGGTTTTGAAAGGAATGTAATGAAGTTTCATTTTTGATGTTTACTCTGGAGACTACGACGTTCATGTGTGCAGAAGAACATTTGACCTTGACTTGGAAGACCAAGGCCTCTTGAGGTTTGGGAGAAGGGCATCATGACAAGTTGAGCAATTGTCAGGATTTCAGCAAGGCAGGAACTACTCAGTCAGCAACGTTGTCAGAAGGGCAGCTCGAGGCCACTCCACCAAGGAGCTGAATATTTTGAAGAGAGAGTGGCTGTGTTTTTCTGACTGAGTATCTTTGAACATTGCATGACTTCATCATATCTGTGTTTTGGAGAACCAATTCTGATGCAGTACAATGAAAGGACTTGAAATTGCGGAGATGTTCAGTGGGGTTGGTTGACTGGAAACAGTTGCTCAGGTGGAGCGATCCTGTGAAGTAACCTCAAAACAGTGTTAAGAATGGAGATGAAGAAACACCTTGGAGATAGTATCAAAGGGATTTCAATCTATTTGATGTGTTTGATGAGACAAGAGGATTGAAAAGTCTTTCTGGAGTGAGATCAATTGAGTACATAGTAAGGCTGCCATTTATCTTGGAATCCAAGGAATTGCAAGCCCAGGACTTGTGGATATGCCCACTGCCCTGCCTGCAGCATTAACACGTGGGCGCTCCAGTGTGGCCACCACTGAGCTGTCCTGTATTTGCTGACCATATTCATCTCAAATCAACACTTTGAAGATATGTTTGCAGCATCACTAATATACACAGATAAGTCTTTGTTTCTGTTTTGCTTTTTTTTTATTGTTTTGTGATACAATTTAGTTGACAGTAGGCTTTCCCCTCCCCCTCCTCCAGATTTCCTCCCCTCTCCTCTGTTCTCCCCTCTAGGTTCATAATGTGTGTTCATTGTGAATTTTCTTTGCTTGTTTTTTAAGTAGTCCTTGCATATAAAAGAGAACAAATAGTGTTTGTTTTTCTGTGTCTGCCTTATTTCACTCAATATGACACCTTTCAGTAAGCCCATTTTGATGCAAATGGTAGAATGAATGTCTTTATTTTATCTGAATTATATTTCATTTCTTTGGTATTTACTTGATGTTGGATGCCCTGGTTAATTCTGTATTTTGGTTAACTTTGGTTTATGTTTTTGCTAAGTAAGTGGATGGGAGTAATAGACTTCTATTGTTTTAATCATTGGTTATTATTTAAGTCTAACTGTATATCAGTGAATAAGATCTTTTAATTTATTTTTCATTCATATATATTTGCATATATTTCTGCTGAGTATTTCTTCTTTTAACTCTGTTTTGAAGATTATTAATTCTGATTCTAATATAAATTAAAACATGTTATCTCAAGAATTAGAGAAAGTAAAAGGAGCGAGAGGGAGGAATGGCAATATCACTGTATTTAGGATTGTATCCTAACTGCATGTAATTTGTTCTCTTTGTATCTGTAACATGCTAACATGACAATTCATAAAAATTGCATTCCAATTATTACATATGTTTGTGACCCTGAGAATCTAATGTTTCAACAAACTCCTTAAATAAAATTTTAAAAATGATATGCAAAGGGAAATATGCAGTGAACTTTAAAACTTAACAGAAATGGAACTAGAAAATAAGTTTATTGTGGTGGCAAAGAACTTGAAATCTAAGAATGCATCACTCTGGAGATTCATGGGGTGAGTGCTAGTAAAGAAAGTGCATTCCTTTGTTGTTACGGGGGAGTGTCCCATGTGCAGGCAGACTGCTGTTACTTTAGTTTTTGAGATTTATTTAATTGAAAACCTGGTGAAAGAGAGAGAGAGAGAGAGAATCTTCCATCTTCTACTCCACTTCCCAAATGGCTGCCAATACCTGGTGCTAACCAAGTCAAGTCCAGAAATCAGTAACTCCATCTAGCTCATACTGTCAGGAGCTCAACAAGCACATAGGCCATTGACTGCTGCTTCCCTAGGTGTGTCAGCAGGGAGGGAGGTTGGAAGCAGAGTACCTAGAACTAGAGTGAGTGCTCTTACATGGGAAGCCAGCATCTAAGGCAGTGCCTCAGTCTATTGACCACCGCCTGGTTGGCTTAGTCATTCAAATTTGGCAGTACTTCCAGACCTTCATAAACAAAACTGCTGTTGGAACATTAAAAGAAAGTCTTCATTTCTTTAGGGTGAGTATTCAGAAGTGCATTTGCTGTCTACGGCCATACCACCCTGAACGCGCCCGATCTTGTAAGCTAAGCAGGGTCGGGCCTGGTTAGTACTTGGATGGGAGATGTGCATTTGCTTGGTAACAAGAAAATCGTGTGTGTGTGTGTGTGCGTGTGTGTGTGTGATTTTATAAACCAGTGCCAAATTGTTTCTCAGTGTGTCAGTACCAATCATTTCCCAGTGTCTCAATACCACTTTGTATTTCTAATAAACAAAACATGAGTGATTCATTTTATGCATCATTGCTAGAATTTGGCAAGGCGGGTGTGTTATTTTCAGCTGTACTCACCATTTTTAAGTCCTGTTTCTTGTGGAGTTGGAGTAATTCCAAACCACTAAAATGGTGACTGAAACCAACTTTGGTGGACACAGGAAAGTACCACCAACCCTTCCATGAAGCACAAAGACCTCAACTGTTGCCAATTTCCAGAATGCTCCACTCCCTTACGGATTTCTCCAGTTGAAGAGATGGGTGATATCACATTTTTCATGAGTTGTTTTCTTATGGAATAAAAACTAAGTGTCTTGATTCATGCTCCTGCGTGGGAAGATTCAATTTCACCAGCGCTGTTAGTGAAGAAACTGTCATTTCTCCAGGGAGTGGTTTTAGCTTATTTGTCAAGGATTAGTTGATTATAGATATGTAGGTTAATTTCTGTGGTTTCTATGTTAGCATAAACATTCGTAATCTTAGAAGTCTGAGTTTTCAGATACAACATATGCTGTAAGGGATCAGGGCTATGATTTAACAATTGATTATCCTATTGAACATTATAAAGAGCATTTGGGTTTGAAGCATTATTAAATTTTATTTCATCTTCTAAATTATTAAAATTTATAATCTTCCTGAAGAGTCTTATATATGTAATTAATTGCTAGATTATGAATTAACATTTTTTGTTATTAAGAAAATACACGTGAGTACATTGCTTGCACTCAGCATATTTTGAAGTTTCTTATGTGTCTTTTATGCATAAAACTAAACTTCAAGTAGTGAAACTAAATGTATATTTACTATATGTTTGGATATGTTCTCATTTGCTTTTACAGCTGCTTTATTGCATTTATGACTAATCTCGTGAAATGGAAATTTATGTTCATTAGCATGGAATTATAATGCTTCACTGCTACACATTTTAGTGAAATGTATTTCCTGTGGCTTTTCGTGCATATTTTTAGTTAATATTATGAACACAGGGAGAGAGTGAGGCAGATAGTTCTGCAGGCAGGAAAATCTGCAATCTGTTTCATCAGTGACATTACTGAGTGTTCTTGATATGGAAAGCAGGGATCCTCAGACTTCAACACCAGGGCAAGACTGATGTCACCATTCATGTAGTGTCATTGCCATTGACTTTGTTTATATTTTTCTCTAATTACAGTTACCTTTTCAATGAAGCTTTAAAAATTCTTGTAATGTTATGTCTCTCAAATCCAAGCACTTAGAAACACTTGTTTCTAGGAAACAAGATCAAGCATTTGATTATTTGAAGTAAAAGAATAGGTAATAACATTTTCTTATTGGCTACTCTTAATCAATGGAATAGGGATGGAAACTCTTATTTGTCAAGAAGTTACGAATCATTTTCACTGTGTCTTTGTTTTATGTAATGAATTAAGATTTCTAATACTGAAAAGCTTAGGAGACATTTGTGAATTTCTGTCTTAAAAATGATACTCTGCTGGCTCTGTCATCAGACCAGAGAGGGTATACCTAAGAAGCCGTTGAACTTGACGGGACAATAAGATGCTGGACTCTATGTTTGGTATACGCTTGCAATGGGGAAATCTCAACTGAACTTGAGCTGTGGTTATGCAACAAGGTGGAGGAATCCACCATGGTGGGAGGGTTTGGGGAGGGGTGGGGAGAACCCAAGTATCTATGTAATTGTGTCACATAATACAATGTAATTACTGAAGTTAAATAATAAATAATTAAAAAAAAAAAGATAAAAAAAAAATTATAGGTATAACTGCTTGACACATTTTCTGGCTATACAACGATTGTAGTTACACATGGCTGTGTTTTCTACTTATAATGTGTATTATTGAAAATTAATTAAGATAAAATTCTATTTAAGATTCTTAATGTGTTAATAAGTTACATATGGAAATAAAGAAGTATGCCTAAGCAAAAGTTTATTGATTGATTAAAATATAGCAGCTGGTAATTGGATACCTTTGAAATGTTCATGAATGGGGAAAAAATTAAACCTAACAAAAATTAAAAGTCAGGTAATTTACGACAGAAAGAAAGTCATCCTAAATACATAATTCATGCTTCTAAGTTGTAAGAAGCCTTGCTAACGAGGAGCCTGAGACAGGAGTGCAGAGCAGACGTTCAGAGAGCATCAACACCAAGCGACTCACGTTCATTTTTTATATATGGGTGATTTCAAGATTACTTTGGACTGGAATTTGCTTTGAATACTTTTCATTTTATGAAACTCACTAGAATCACACCCCAAACCTTGCCTGTGTTCTAGAAAGCCTCTTACTGCTAGCAGCCGGCTTTGCATTCTGACACCTCACCTTCCTATTTTTTCACAGCTTATCCTGTAGTTTGCTTTTGTTCATTCGTGTTAGAAAAAAAAATAAAATTTTGGATCGTCAGTTTTTCAATTCTCTGACAATACATTGTCATTATCTTATAAATAGTTTGTAATCTAACCAAACCTCCTTTTTTTTTTTAATATACTGGAAGATCCTTTCGTGGCCTTGTTAATTTACCCAGAACTGTTGATCAGCCAATACTCATAGCTCTATGCACTGACTTGAGTTGATGCAGGCCTCACGCCACCTAATCCCTGATCTCACACTCAGTATGTAAGCACTATTAACTAACTTCCCACTTGGAAACATCACCCAGATAATGAATGAACGAGACGAATAAATTCAGTTTCGGTTGGACAGAAGGGCTTTTGCTGTTGTATTTGAGGATATGTGTAATCCTGGATACTCATCAAGGCCCAGGGATGTTGCTTGAGTAGTCCAAGTCCGGGGCAGTTCTCCAGAACCGGGTGACGTTGTCTTCACGCCACTGTGATTGGTTCCGGATGGAATATGAGCTTCATTCCTCTTTACAAAGATCCTTGTCGCCAACGTGCCATTGCTCCTCCTTTTTCCTGTTATGACTGAGGTTTCCACAGAAGGTAAGCGTTCGTGCTCGGTATGTCCACATGTCTCATTCAGGAACAAGGATTTATCCCTTAGATAGCACTGTGGGACCATCCTTCAGACTTGTTTCGTCTATGAAGAAGCTTCTCCACACTTTCCGTGCACGATACAGTGAGGGATGGGCGTCTGTGACATGAACACACAGGTTTAGCACTGCTTGCCATCTATTGATCCATTGATCTCAGTTTCTCTCTCTTTTTTCTGTTCAGAGTGTTCTGTTTTTTTTTTTCACCTTACTGTCATTACTAATAAAACTGTATTTCAAAATTTCCTCCAAAGATACCTTAGGGGAACACAAATATGAAAAGAAATGGTTGTTAGAGCGGTGTCTCAGAATGATTGGGAACGACATTTTGAACATATAAAACTCTACACGGTTTAATTGATACAAGGGGATCTGCAAAATAGTGAGCGATTGTTTGCCTCCTCATCATGACGGATATGAAAAAAAGTTCAAATACATATTTTCAATTCCACTCAACTTTGACCTGGCAACATGATTCCACTCCTTCTTCCCTATGCCCATTTCCATGCTTTTTGTTTTCTCTGACTGGTTAGAATCCCTGGACTTCAGATGCCCTAGAACTGAATAGTCCTGGCCAAGTTCCTTATGATAAAATCTCAAACAGACCACTTTCGTCTTTGTTTCTGTAAAATGTATAGCTCTGAACTGTGCTTTGTGTCTCTTCCTCCAGCTTGCATTAGTTAAAAATTTCCATTGCTCATTTTTCAAGGATATACTCAAATACACTTGGGCACTTATTTCAGAGCAGTTTATTGAGAAATCTGCCTACTTTTATTAATAGTTTATTATTTGAGACGTTGAATTTTAAGGTGCTCTAACAGTAAGAACCCATAATTTTGTTGTTATTGTTATTTTTTGCATTCTGCCTTTAGCTAACATGAGGTAGATATTTCACTAATTAAAAAGTTCTTTATTTTTTATTTGAAAGGCAGATTAACAGAGAAGAAGAGACAGAGTGAGAAGGTCTTTCATCCACTGGTTCATTCCTCAAATGAACGCAGTGACCAGAGCTGAGCCAAAATCAGGAACCAGAACTTTCTGTCTCCCATGTGGGTGCAGTGTCCCCAGAAATTAGGATAGTCTCCACTTACTCCCCAGTCCATAATGCAAGGAATTGAATAGTAAGTGAAGCAGCCTAAACCAAAAGTGGTACACATTTGGAATGCTAGCATTCCAGGTGGAGGATTAGGCCATTGAGCCACCATGCTGGCACCTCTTTTGCCACTTTTGAAAGTGAAATATAAGATACCTCTTTATATGCTCTCAATCATTTGTGCAAAGAAAACAAAATTGCCAAAATTAAGTTACTATATTGATAAAGTTAAATGTCCTAGACATAACTTGTACCTAGAAAGTAAGCTATAAAATATTAAAAAATGCTGTCTATAATTAAGTAAGTATCAGTTAAGCTTTCCTGAGTCTTATTGTTTTTTGCAGGCCAATCATTCACAAACTTACTTTCAGAAATTTTCTAATACTGAATGCTGCATACTAAACATTCAGCGTAATAGACATGCTGATCTTTTCCACTGTGGAAACTTTATATGTTATGGCCATATTGAAGGGTAACTTGATGATTTGTCATCAAATTAGACATAGTCACAACACATATGCAAACAATCAGGCTCTTAAAATGTTACCATAATGAGTTTCATTTTTTAAAAAAAATTATTTATTTTATTTTTTTATTACAAAGTCAGATAAACAGAGAGGAAGAGAGATAGAGAGGAAGATCTTCCGTCCAATGATGCACTCCCCAAGTGAGCCGCAATGGCTGGTGCTGTGCCGATCTGAAGCCGGGAGCCAGGAACCTCCTCCAGGTCTCCCACACAGGTGTAGGGTCCCAAAGCATTGGGCCGTCCTCGACTGCTTTCCCAGGCCACAAGCAGGGAGCTGGATGGGAAGTAGAGCCGCCGGGATTAGAACCAGCGCTCATATGGGATCCTGGCGCATTCAAGGCTAGGACCTTAGCCACTAGGCCACGCCACCGGGCCCGTGAGTTTTATTTTAAATATACATTTACTAACATTACTTATTAGAAAGGCAGACAGGGGGGTTGTTTTACTTAAGGTTCAACCAGATTTGGGCCAGGCTGAAGTCAGGAGTCAGAGGCTTCATTTGGGTCTTCCATTTTTGTGGCAGGGACCCAAGTATTTGAGCCATCACTGTCATTTCCCAGTGTACACCTTAGGAGAAAGCCCGGAATCTGAGTCAGAATTGGATTAGTGAGGACTTACACTCAATCACTCTGATATGCGTTGTGTGTATCCCATGTGGCTGCCTAGTACTCTGTAACACATACCTGCCCTTCTCCTAACACAAACGCTGCAAAAATCCTGCATGTGAGTTTCTTTTGGCAGTTTATTTTAGCATCACCAAAATGGAAACAACCACAATGAGTAGTACAAGTTAATATCAAACACCCACCAAGCCATGAATATTGCTGAAATATAAAATGGAATGACCCCTCAAACTCCATAATATGGCTGAGTCAAGAATGCTTTTATTGGATCAAAGCAGCCAGACTCAACAGGCCACATTCCATAGAATTCCATGTATTTTAAATTTTGGAAAAACAAATCTACAGAAATGGAAAATGCATTTGCAGTTGTCTCGAGATGAGAGGAAGGGCACTTGGATGCCAAGAGGACACAGGGAGACGTTTATCATGAAGGACTGGTTCTTCACTGTGCTTTGCCATGGCACATCAAATATTTCACAGAGAAGGTCCAGGAGTCAGCCGAATGTCAGGACCCTGGGATGGCACACACTCGGGCTGATGGCTCTAACTGTGTTACAGATGTGAGGAACCCGACCTTCCTGAAAACACAAGCAGTGGAGCTCTGGGGAAGCAGGCAGGACAGGAGTTCTGAACCACCAGGAAAAGGACATTGTGATGAAAACACTGACTAAAGTTAAACAGAACTGCAAATACAGGTAAAAGCACAGCATCTCGCACAGTTTAGACGTGAATGATTTATGCCTTAGAGTTACACTATTTGGCTCTGTAAGGCATTTTGGGAGAATATTAAGGTTTACACAAAGCAGTTTACTCATTTTTTCATAAAGTGTTTGTGGAATCAATTTCAATTATTTGTGTGATTATGAAACTTTTACTAAGTTTCATTCCTATCTCTGAAAAAGAGTAAATTCTGATACTGTGTTTCGGTGGCATTCACCTGTCCAATGGCAGATTGTCGTGTATTCAGGAATCTCATAAATGTGTTTTGTCTCACAGAGTTTTCTTTTCTAATGAGCCCACTGCCAGAATGAAACATATCCAGAAACTCTGTGTAAGAATTGACTTGCATTTAGTTTATGGTTCTTGAATCTTCCGTAATTTCAGTTCCACCAGGACTATGGGTTTTCCTGCTTCATTAATTCATTCAACAAACACCTGTTCTGTCAGAGTGTGGGTTGAGCCGGGTTTGGTTGCGACAAAACCAGTACACATTATGGAATGGCAGGGTGAGGTTGCCTGTACTGGATTTGACTGCAGCACCCAACCGGCACACGTGAGATCCAGGAAGGGAGGGACAGAGCTGGCAGGGGGATTAAGGGGCTGGTCCCCTCTCCGGACAGCTACTCCCACTGGAGAGCGTGGGCTGGGATGAGGACAGACCAGACTAAGCAAGGCTGCAACACCCGTGCAATGCATGTGGACTAGATCAGGGAAAAGCCAGGCTGGGCTGATTATTCCTGTGGGTGCAAGCATAAATTAGAGCGGGTGAGGGATGTTTGGGCTTGGCCGCAGCATCAGCTGGCAGAAGCTGGCACTGGGGACTAATTCTGTCAAGTCAAATCACAGAACCACCTAAAGAGTGCATAAACCGGGACTGAGAGAGACCTGGGAGGGAAAAAGTGGGTTCCCCCTTCTTGGGTCACTACTCCCGCGGGAGGGCATGAAAACTAGGATGGGGGCTGGGGTGGCTAGACAGAGAGGCACTCAACAACATCCTTGAGGGCTGGATGGTTGAGTTGGTTAGATGGAACTAAGCTTTAATAGCCATTGACAAGTACAAGAGCCAAATGGGATGGGGGACAAACTGGTCTACTGCTACACATACTGGCAAACCAGGGTAGGGGGTGGGCCTGGTGGGGGTTATTGTGGGTTGCCCCGACTAGGCTGCAGCTCCCACTGGTTTGTGTGAGGGCCGAGTATGTGCTGGGCAGAACCAGACTGGACTGCAACACCCATTGGTTCCAGTGCAACTCTGGACTGAAAACAGAACCAACCCAGCAATTGCAACCACCAGCTGATCAGGGTGATGGACTGTGCTGGGCCCTGTGCTTGCTAGAACATACAAGAATCTGGTCTGGGAATACCTCAAGGTTTCTTTGGAGATCTCCCCAATCGAACTGCTGGACTCAGAACTCTAACCAGCAAAGAACAGAAGACAGAACAGGTCAATCATTCATCTCAGCTATATGTTGGCAGCGAAATATGGGGCAAACGGAGATTTTATGATGGACCATATCAATCAGTGGACGACCTCATTGAATGAAACTGGCAGCGATTCATAACTGGAGAACTATTAACACCACTTGAGCAAATATCTCAGAGCATGCCGCACATCTGGGACTTGGGGTGGGCGGGAAACCGGGTGGGGCTTCTCCCTCAATATCCCCCTTTACCTCAGATACATGATGGAAACAATATGGACATAATAGTATTACCCACTTCCCTATACCCCCTGAACCTTTTTTTTTAACCGCAATTAACTATGTAAAGATTGTCAACAACAATACAATAAAAAAAAAAGTGCAAAGCACACACACACACACAAAAACCACAAACACCTGTTCTGTGCCTGAGTATTCCCAGACATTGGACAAGCATATGGAAGCAAACTGGCTGCATTCTTTGCTTACAAAGTTTACATTTTTCATCTTACCCTGTGTGAAGTAGCACTCCGATTTATATGACTTGTAGACAAGAGAATGGAGGTTGGTTAACTACCACACTGCCAGCACATAAAACATAACCGTATATGATAAACAAATCTACAAGTAAAATCTTTAGAACATAAAAAGCCAAATATTTTATTGTATATATCATAGCTTTCAATTACATAAATGAGATAATTACTGTTTATGTAAATGTCATATTCAAATAATGGTATACACAGTAACAAACCACAAGTATCATATTTCAGCATTATACTGACTTCTAAAGCACTATATTGACTCCAAGAGCACAAAATAGCATACGTAAATATAGTGGTAGATGCGAAACAGGAAACACACACAAAGATTGAAAAATTAGATTCCAGGTCAGATACTGAAAATAGTCTCAATGAATAAGATTTAATAAAAAGCAAGCTATAATGTATAAGTATATGTAGAAATAAATGGCTATATGCACAAATATTATTAAACAACAAATAAAGTATATACATAAAAGTATATATTTGAACATGTGTATAAATATAAATACATGGATATGCAGATATACTAAATATATTAAATATTAAAAACATATTAAATAATTATTTAACAATATATTATTATACTATAATAAATATATAAAACATCTAATGTCATATTAAATGTTATATAATGGTATATTAATATTAAATATTAAAGTATGCATTCGTATATATCAGTGATAAATAGTATCAATGCCCAACCTTCACTTCCTTTTCCATTCCTTCGCTTCTCTTCCCTGTCCCCGCATTTTTGTGACTTCCTCACCTTTAGAAAAAAGAAAAAAAGAAGAAAAAAACGACCAAAAGAAACCCTCTGTGCTCTATATGCATTATTGTAGCATGTTTCAATTTATCACATTTAATTAAGTTCAAATGAGATTAGCTTTTCATTAGCTCTATGAACCAAAACTTGTTATTTCATTAAAAATTGCTGACACTGTCTGGCTATTATGTAGCTTTAGTTATACATTTAATTGGGAAAGCCTAAGCCCTATTCCACTCTGTTAAATCTTTATCTGTCTTGTATGAACTTCTAGAAAAGTTCAGCTTAGGACATTTCTGGGGGTGGCCAGGACCCATTGGCTCTTCATGACACTCCCTCTCACCCCTCCTTTCTTGTACTTCTTGTAGGTTGTGGGAATGCAGTACCTTGCGGTATGGAAAACTTCCAGAAGTAGCCCTGGTTTCCATCCTAATGGGCAACCACCTTGCTCCTTGGAAAAGCAGCTCACAACAGATTCAGGACATCTTCCATCCCTTGTTATCTATTTGTGATAAACACTGCATTACTTTCCTGGGGTGAGTGTGCACCAGACTCCAAGTGTGGTCATCACTGCAGCCTAGATGGAAACTGTAGCTCCACATGCTGTGAACATGCAACACAAACTCCTGGTCCTGGTGCTAACACGGGCATGGTCTTCACTGTTCCCCATGCAGTGGGTATCTTTACTGAAATCAGAAAGAATATGATTCACATCTGATGTTAGTCAGTCACTTGCTCAGTTAAATACATAAGTAGTTTTTAATTACTTTTCCTTCTTTTTTTTCAAAACAAGGATATTTATTTGAAAGTTAAAATTACAAAAAGAAAGAAGGGGAGACGGAGAGTCTTCCATCTGCTGGTTCAGTCATCAGATGGCCACAATGGTTAGGCTGAAGCCAGCTGCAAGGAGTTTCATCCAGGTCTCCTGCATGGGCCACGCTTCTGGCCTCTCATTAGACTGTTGACAGAGAGGCGCTTTGGGAGTCGAGCAGCAGGGCTATCAACTGGCTCCCATGTAGAATGCTGGTTTCACAGGAGGCAGCTTCATGCTGCATTTCCACAACACTGGCTCCAATGTCTATTTTTTAAATATATGATAGTTGGTTGTAGTTCAATATTTAAAACAGATACTAGGTAAACTGGGACAATACATTTCATATTTCTCTTTTCTATTAGATTTTTAATTTCAACTCATACTCTGTATTTTCTTTTTTACTTTAAGTAAGCTTGTACTATTAATATGACATATTTATACTCATTCACTATTTAATTTATACTCTTAGATTATTTGCTTAGACGCATTACACCTCTGTTTCCTTTTAGCTCCTCATTGTTTATTCTTGTTAAATTTACATTATATTCTGTAACCATAATTCTTACTTGTCTTATTTTTTATGTATTTACTTCATAGCAGAAGATAAAATAGCAGAGAGGTAAACAGACAGGCAGAACGAGAACTTGCAGCAACTCATTCACTACTCAAATGTGTGTAACCGACAGCGCCAGGCTGGGGCTGCAGCTGGGGGCTGAACATCCAGGTAAGGACTCCCATCTGGGTGACAGGGACCCAATCCTGGAGCCCTCTGACCTCCCAGTGTCTGTACTAGTAGGAAGCAAGAAAGAGAAGCCACGGCTAGGATTTCAACCCAGCCACTCAGATAAAGGAAATGAATGTTCTAACTACCTACTCCCACACTGTTATTTTTTAAATTTTTTTCTGAGTTATTCTCAATAAATAGTTGGCCACTCAATATCCCTTGACTGATCATTTGTCATTTCTCTTTCTTAATTATGGATGTCCTTTGAGATTTTCTTTCAAATAAACATATAGTTAAAATAAACTTACCAAGAATTCTGATAAGTAGTTGAACAGTTTTGTTGCTAACTAAGTTTGTTAGATTGTACTTTCTGTTCTTGAGGTTGTACAAAGATTGCTTTTCACTATCATTATTACCTCATTGTAACATATCATTATATCAATATATCATGATTGTTGGGGAGAATTGAAGGTCAACCAGTTTTCCTCTATAAAAAATTCAATTTGAACTGTAGCTGGCTAAAGAGTGTGTGTGTGTGTGTGTGTGTGTGTGTGTGTGTGTGTGTGTGTGTGAAATGCAGTTATTCAGTTAACAGAGTTTATTTTATAATGGATAACCCCCATTTTTACTGGCATATAGTTTTCTCACTAATGAAGATTCAAGTGGTCATTTAGATCTGAAAATTATGTATATTTTTAATTTAATCTTAAATATTTTCTTCATTGTATTGTCTTACTAATTAATACATAATGGTTAAGAATTCATTGGGCTTTGCTTGAAAACTATTATTTTCAGGCTTCATGATCAGAAAGCCATAACATGACCCAAGTATGAAAGTCGCTACGTAACTGAAGTGTATACTTAAAGTGCACTCTTTCCTGGCCTTGGACCTTTGTCCAACTGTGACTCACTGCCCACAGGCCTCTGCCTTGGGCCTGGCCTATCGGCCACCTTGGACCACTGCCTGCATGCCTTGGTCACTGTCCCTGGCGCCAGCAGTCTGTGAACTCTAGATTACACAGCCCCCAGTGCTCTTTGTCAAGTTGTCTTTGGTAAACTGCCCAAGACACCAGTAACTCCTTTGCATATCTGCTTTGGAAGTATGCCTGTTTAGATGTACTACCCATGCCTTTTGTGCAATCTTTATTTTAGAAGTGTTGTAGTTTTACCAAGCAAAAACTGTATAGTGCAGAGTTCCCATAGACTATATATACCTCCAGCCTCCCCTAATTTTAATACCATGTATTTCTACAATGTATATTTCACCACCTATACACCACATCCACTTTCCTCTACTACGAACATCTCCTCTTAGTGTAGCTTTCATGTCTGAGTTGTTTTTGCCCTCCTTCCATATTCTGGTCATTTGGACTCTGTCAGAGGTCCTGACTGGAAATACTTTGTGCCATTCCGCAGGTACTCTCCCTCTCTTCAGTACCCCCCTTTTTTTTCTGGGGAGAGTCTAGACTTACCTACTTGGTAACTAGATTCTCTCTCTTCCTGTCTTATGTGGTAATGAGGTCTCCGCAGGCAGTCAGGGTCAGCACCTTAATACTGTTGGCTGTCTCCCTGGCCCTTCTTTAACCTTGTGGACACAGGAACAGCCAGCCCATCTCTTCATTCATCCCTGTCTACCATGCTACCAAACCAGCAAGAACTCTACAACAGTGTCTGCATCTCATCTGCTTAGGTAGGAAGTTACACACTAACTTATGCATGCGAAAATACCCGAGCAACATAAACCATCAGCAAAAAGAAAACAAAATGTTATCACAAACCGAAAAGCTTGAAAGCAGCCCAGGATTTTACACTGCAAAGTCCTGCTCAAACCCTAATAACTTTACAGTGGTCCAGCCCTCCCCTGCCCTAGAGGAAATCTCCCCAGGAAAATCTTCTCTACAGTACACCAAATTGGTTATCTAGCCTAGTAACACTGTCCAGTCAAACAAAGCTTTCCTAAAGAAAGGTGCCGTGGGAGAAGCTGCTCTGACCCCCATCAGGTGGGCCACCAGGGCTGACAGCATGGAGGAGTGAAACCTTGGGTGGAATATTACCTAATTGGTACCTAGAAAACCCATTATCCTGAAAAACCGGGCAGGAGGAGGGAAAAAAGCTGGGACAGCTTGAGTACGGAGTGCATGCTGAGTTTAAACTTGTTGCTGAGCCACCTGCCCTGCTGCCAGGGTGTATTCTCTCCATCAGACACTGTAATCTTGCTTCTCCAGTCTGAGTCTGTCTCAGATGTCCATTCATTGTGATGAATGTATTCTAACTTGCTTGCCACTGTGTTCTGCCTTAGTTAAGAATTCTTTATTGTGCAAAGACAATATCCCGGTTTTGAAGATGGTTACTTTGTTTCACGTGATGAGGGGTGCTCTGTATGTTTTTATTAATGCATGGATATCAGTATTTTTTATATTAAAACGTCAGAAGCTGTAGGTATCTCCACTTATTTGGGATTTTAGCTGCTTAGAAACATCTTGCTTTTTGTGAAGCTGACATTTTTCTCTTTTTTTCCCACATTTTTATTTATTTTTAAAACAGAAAGAAAAGAAAGCTTTGCTTCTATGTCATGATGCATATTATATCTTGGATAATTGAAAAAGAAAACAAATTTTATTACGTATTACATTTTAGTTCCTAAAGTTATGCACACAACTATTAATATCTAAAACAAGAAATATTGATGAAAATGGTCACATCACATGTGGGCAACCTGGATTTTAGTTCTGGAGTCTGCCTTTGGCTTGTCCATGGCATTTAAAGAGAACCAGCATTTGGGAAGTGCCTCTCTTTCTCTCACCTCTCTCTGTCTTTTCTCCCTGTCTCTCCTATCTCTGCCTCTCCTCTCTCTCTCTCTCTCTCTCTCCCTCTCTCTGTCTCTTCTGCTCTGCCTTCCAAATTGGTTAAACAATCAATTAAAATATTTGCTCATCTTTGTACAAATGCTCCTTGATTCTTGATGGGGCCATGTTCAACAAACCTATGATAAGTTATTATTTTTTAAACATATGTTGAATACCCCTATCTTATGGACTGTCCTGGTATAGGCACATAACACACTGGACAGACTTGGTTGTTTCCCCTACAGATTGGGAAATTCTCCACCAGCTGCTCAGAATCTTTGAACATTTGGAGTATTAGAGCTTAGGGAGAAATCCAAGCTCTTGCTCATTGCTTGTGAGTACACATTGCGTTTGCACAAACCATTAAGTTGAAAAATCCTACTGACATCCATCATAAGTTTAGATTTTGTGTGTGTGTATGCAAATCCAAAATTGTCCTATACAAGATAGAGTGAATTAGTATGAACGGAAGTCTTTGAACTTTGCCTTTATTTTTCCATTTTAACATATATCCTGTTCACAATTTCCTTATCCTCCCAGTGTTCATTTCCATTTTGGTTCACAATTTCAATCACTCATCTATTTCTTCTGATTTCTATGGTTCGAACTTTCTTGTGTATTTTTCTATTTGCCATTCAGCTTTCATAAGTATAGACTCTTATCACCCATCTCTTAAAATTGCAGAGTGGCACAAAACAATTATACATATATAACTTCAAATGCTGACCTTCCTTAATTTCTCCTTGCATTCACATACACCCACATAATGTAAAAATCATTATTTCTTCAATTAACAGTCTTTTCCTATTTATTTCTCCTCCCTATGTTCCCTGGTATTTGTGTATATATTTCCCAACAATCCTTTCCAATGTAATTTAAATTAATCAAGCTATGGAATAACATCGATTTCAACTATTTTTGTAGTTCAAATGAAATTCCAGTATGTTATAATAAGATAATTGAGTGGGCTGATTTCTCTACCACAGGATCCCCCTTATGTAATTTCCAAGTGATTTTATAAATATATTTAAAATAAATATTTTATTTAATCTTAATATAAACATTTAGTTCTCTTCCTTGTTTATTTTTTCCTTAGTCCTGTTTCATAAGGAGTGAGTCAGTGAGTCATAAGCCCTTTGAAGAATCTCAAGTGTAACATGCTTGCGAAGTAAGAAAAGATCCATTTTCATAAAAGCAACTTTCTTGTGCACCACTTTATGTGTTTTTCCAGTAGAGCACCTGATTAAATTGGAGGATAACATTATTTTTCAAATGTGTAATGCCTGAACGTGCACTTGATCCCTTGGACTTTTAGACAAGGGTTAGGTAAAATCAGAGGCAGGCCATCAGGATCTGCTAACTGCCTCATGTGCTTTGGGGTCAGTTCTAAGGGAGGGTAATCTTCCAGCTTATGAGCCTCTCCTGTTCAATATGCTGGAATGTTTGGCTAAATGCCTCAGTAGGCTGGAGAAGGAACCAAAGGGAAATGCAAAGAAGGATGAAGAAATCACATGAAAATCTGTATTTGCAGTCAACAACCTGGCTGAAAATTTCCCAAGAGATAAAATTGCAATGTGAAGATAAAATAATATGATAAAACTTTTTGGGAAAAAAAATATCTGGTCTAAAGCAAATGGGAGGAAATGAATCCTGAAGACAAAGTCGATACATCCCATTTATTTTTTGATACCTCTTACTGCAGATTGTGAAATGAACACTGTAAAATCTTATATTATGGAATTATCAAAATTGGACTTAAAAATGTAGGCTTTTGGTTGTTGATTTTCATCTCATTTAAAGAGTTTAATTATTTTCCATAATTAGGCTTAATTTTTCAAAGAGAAACGACTATATTTTCTGAGTTTAAATGTTTTTTAACTCAACTAATGAGAGTGAGTTAACCAGGGTAGCTAACATACTTAGCTTCATACAGAATGGCATTTTGCTCTTACGCACATGCCAGTTACCTTCTTGCTGGCACCCCAGTCTAAGTCAGTTCCTGTGAATTAGATTTTGACGTAGGAAGGTCAGTTGCCACTGCAGAGCCTGGTGACAGTAAGGGCAGTGCAAAGGTACTCTGGAAAAGTAGCCTCTCAAAAGATGTAAAAACTGATATTTTTACATAAAGAAGTTAGAATTGTTACGCTTAACTGCATTCTGGCTGGAGTCTCGTCAGGGGATAGATGCTTTTGATAGTTAAAAACAGGTTATAAAGCTGGCATATTAAATATTCAGCTCTCTTGATTCCAGTAGACAAGGATGCTATTATATTACAGAAGATCTAGGTCTATGAACAGTGTATGATCTATCTGCTAATTTTTTACGATAAAATTTCGTTTCTTTAAATAGATGGAGCCTTCAGACACTTTTTGAATTGGGAAAATTTAACAAGATGTTTTCAAAGAGGAGACATTTCCCTACATTAATCCTTGCTGCTGTTGAAAGGAAGCTTACAAAGGTCAGAGATGGATGGAGGATCCTGTCCCTCCCTTTGCCGTCACACCTGTGGAACAGCAGGGTCCTCCAACCGAAAGGGCAGGAGTGATGTTCCCTGTAATGAATAGTGCTATTTTGTTACTTGACCTTCAAGACAGCCTGAACATTTCAAGTCAGAGTTCACTGTGGAAAAGCAAATTGATGAACGGGAACACTGTAATCTTAGCTGATAACTCTTTAAAAGGTAACCAACATTATTTCTTTGCTCCCTGGATAACAGTAAACTTTCAAAAGAACTTTCTAAAAAAATCCAATGTAGAGCATAAGAAAAAGGGAAGATTTTCAGCAGCCTTTTCAGGATCATGAGTGCTGTTCATAATGGCTTCTCCACAAATGACTGCTCACAACAGTGGAGTGCACAGAGACAAGTTCAGAAAGATACATACACACGCACACACACACACACACACATAGATATATATTTGGATGGATAAGAAGGAAGAATTTTCAGATATACATCTTGGAAAAAACACATACTCACAGCAAAGCAAATGGAAAGTTAAAAACATCTCTTCTGCAGATTAATGTCAAAGAGAACCACCAGGAATGAAAAAAATAGGAATGCATTACATATGTATGCATGCATTATAAAAGTTAAGCTACATGTTTTACAGTATCAACAGCGTAATTTTTCAGTTGGCAACACTTATTAACCACCAAGTGAACAGTTCAAATAGCCCATATATGATGTTAAAAAGAAATTAAAGAATTCATGGTCCATGCTCACTTAATTTCACTGAATACCTGGGTGCAGCTAATTCAGGGTTGACCAAAATGCTGAGGCTACTTCAAAATGATCCATTTTTCTTATTTATCTTAGTTTGGTAGTGAATTCTGGGCAGAATGTGGGGGCTGCTCCATTCTCTGTGATACTTGTGAATGGTACCCTAACCCTTCTCTAACTCATTGCTCGTTTAATAGCATATTGTTCCACCTCCAAGAGTTTACGTATTTCCTGGGGCATTTTGAATTGCTGATTTCCAGTTTCATTCCATGGTGGTCTGAGAAGGTACATGGTATGATTTCAATTTTTTGTAGTTAGACTTGTTTTGTGTCCTATCATGTGGTCTAACCTGGAGAAGGTGCCATGCACTGCTGAAAAAAATGTAACATCTGCGGACTTAGGATGAAATGTTCTATATATGTCTACTAAGTCCAGTTGTTCTACAGTTTGTGTGAACTCTGTAGCTTCTCTGCTGAGCTTTAGTCTCGTTGATCTATCTATTGGTGCTAATGGGGTGTTCAGATCTTCCAGGATTATCATATGTTCCTCTATATCTCCCTTTAAGTCTATACATAATTGTTTCATGTAGCTGGGTGCATCTGAATTGGGAGCATAAATGTTAAGCATAGTAATCACTTCCTGATGGATCATTCCTTTCAACAATAAAAAATATCCTTGTGTGTCCTTTTTGATGTTTGTCATGTTGAAGTCTATATCATCTGAAATTATGACCACTACACCAGCCTTTTTTTCTCATCCATTCATTGGTGTGAAATATTTTTTTTCCATCCCTTCACTTTCAGTTTCGTAGCAATTTTTCTGGTTAGAAGTGTCTCTTGTAGGCAGCCAATAGTTGGGTCCTGTTTGTTGATCCAATCTGTTAATCTATGTTTTTTGACTGATGAATTTAGGCCATTTGTGTTAAGGGTTAATATTGAGAGACTGCGAATTTGTCCTGCCATACGCGTGTGTTTTTGTGGGTGTTGGTATCTGATTATCTTACCTTGCGTGGGTAAGAGTGGGGAGGTCTTCCCATTTGCCATCCTTGCTTATGGTTTGCTTCCTTTTTCTCTGGGAGTAGCACACTTCTAAGGCGATTTGGTAGAGCTGGTTTTGTTCTGGCATATTCTTCTAGTTTCTCCTTGCTATGGAAGTATCTAATTTCATTCTCAAATACAAATGAGATCTTTGCTGGGTACATGGTTCTTGGTTGACAGTTGTTCTGTTTCAGGATTTGAAAGACTTTACTCCATTCCCTTCTTGCTTGGAGCGTCTGTTCTGAGAAGTCAGCAGTGATCCTGATGGACCTGCCTCTAAATGTAAGCTTGTCTATGCTTCATGCTAGTCTCAGGATTCTCTTTGTATTTGTTGGAGGGGAGCTTGATTACCACGTGTCTGGGTGAAGATCTCTTGGGGTCAAATCTGTGGGGTGTTCTCTGGCTTTCCTGGATTTGGACTGCGCTCATGTTCCAAGTGTTTTGGAAGTTCTCCCGTATAATTTCATCGAGCACCAATTGTATACCCATCTCTCTTTCCACTCCTTCTGGAAGGCCTATAATTCTGATATTCGACTTCCTGATGTTGTTGTTCATTTACTGGATGGCCTTATTGGCTTTATTCAAATGTTATCTCCAGTTGATTAATAATCTGCCTGCTTTCATTCTGGGAATCTTCCAATTCGGATATCCTGTCTTCTGCTGCAATAATTCTGTTGGCTAAGCTCTCAACTCTGTGCTTCAGGTCAAAGATCTCATTTTTGACTAGTTTTGTTTCTGTGATCATGTGGTTTTTGAATTCCTTAAGGTCGTCCCATCATTTTTCATTGTCTCTGAAGAGTTTTATAATTATTTTTCTGAACTCCTTGTCTGATAGGTCGTCAATTTCTTCATCTGTAATCTCTGCGATTGACCAGGCCTTTTGGTGACTTTTTGGGGTGGCACTGGCTCCTTCCTCTGACTCATTTATTCTCCTGTGACCTCACCCCATGTCTATGTGAGGTAAGTTATTGCTGGCTTCAAACCCTTGACCTCTGCTGCCACCTAATGGGTTACCTGGGGTCTTGCTGACCTAGGATTTTTTTTTTGTTTGTGGCGCCTGGATTCCCCTCCCCCTACTTCTTCACTTTGTGGTCATGTGGGCTCTTTAAAACCAGGCAATATTTATGGTAGTTTTTGAGTGTCCCTTCTGTGGAGTTCTTATGGTGCTTGGATTGGCGCCGCCCAGTGCTGGGGAGCTCCTGTTCCCAGGATCACCCAGGCTCTTTGTTTCTGTGCCTAGTTGCCCTCTCCTGCCCACCTGCCCAGATCCAAGCCTGCCCAGATCCAAGTCTACCCAAATCCAAGCCAACAGTTCAGGCACCTTTCACTGCTTGTCCCCAAATCCACCTGCACATCACCTCCTGCTAAGGGTGGGCACTTCCCTGTGCTAACGACTCACCAAGGTTTGCTCCCTGAGTTTTGCTCACCTGATTTAGCTTGAGTCTCCGCAGCCCAGGGATCCCTCTTTGTCTTTCTCAGGCTGCTGATCCCAGTCTTTAGCGTTTGTTTTGCTGCTCTGTGCCGCCTTTCTCAGTCCTGGCGGGACTGGGACTGGGACTGGGGGATTTCCCACAGTGTTCCCCGCAGTTCTTTTCCTCTCGGGCTCACTTCAGACTGCTCACTTCCCTAACCTTTAGGACCCTCGGGTACATCGGTCTAACTCTGTCCGCCATCTTGACTCCTCCCAAATTCAAGATCTTTTTATACAACTTCTTAATATTTGAGTTATTCTGTCACAAAGCAGTTTCTTCCTAGATATTAATATTGCCATGTGCTTTTAAGTAACATACTTTTTAAAAATTAAAAATACATGTTATGTCTTATCACTGAGGTCTGCTAAATTAAGTGGTACATTAATTGTTTTAAAATAATCACTATGGCTGGTATCATGTTTAATAATATGAGAAACATCAAATATCTTTACATCTCTTTTTTATGCTATACTAATTTCTACCACAACTGATTATAAGGAAATTGTAAAAATTTAAAGCTAAATTCATTCATTTCTAGTTTTCTTCTTTTGATAGAGTTATTATTCATTTAAAGGCAGAGATTCAAAGATAAAAGAAGGCATAGATAGAAAGGAGTAAGTAGGCACACAGAATGAGCGAGAACTCTCACTCTTTGATATCCCCAATGGCCAGTGACAGGACATGGGCAGATCATTGAGATCCGGGCTCAAGCAGGCCGTGTGTGTTGCGGCCATGGTTATTGAAGCTAGTATTTCAGTTGTTTCCAAGGGTTTGCATTGATGGCAAGCTGGAGTCAAGAGCTGCAGCCAGGGATCACATCCTGATGTGGTGAAACTTAGGTGTCTTTACTACAAGGCTAACATTTTACTCTCAGTAAAGACTGTGGATTCTTGGACAATTTCTGTGTTAGATCTGGCAAATCAAGTCTGTGCTGAAAGCACATGCTTTCAAGAATGAGAACTACCAATGAATTATTGTCCATTGTAACACTCACAGATGACTTTATGTAGAAACACTCTCCACCAAACGTTGCAAACATTTCTTCTGGCATTGGCAGTGGTTTTGATTGGAAAGGGAGACAACACCACCAAGAAATACAAGCGGGAGTAAAAAATGTTGTTTACTTTTTACAGACAATAAATAGCGTCTCTGCACAAAAGCCTCTGGGTGCAGCCTGTGAGAGGAAATCCCAAACAGCACTGAGCTGAGTTTAGGAATTCCACTTGGCTGACACAATGGGGTCCACAGCTGCTGCAGCAGCTTCTGAGTCCCAGAGAGTGCTGAGCACATGGCGCATCTTCAGAGTTTGAAACTGCTTCAGGAGAGATGATTCAAACTCAGCTTCTTGCTCCAAGAAACTTTCCTGGAATTAAAACAGTACCAATTTTGCAGGACTTTGCTGTCTACATATGTGTCCTTGCTTGCCAATAGTAGGACGTATCTTCTTCCACTGACCGCTAAACAATGCCAACGATTGGACTCCTAAATCTGCCAACGCAGACCTAATATTTTTTGGTTTCTGGTGATTCTTTTGCTTTCCCCCAACCTAGCTAATATGTCAAAAAGTAAAGTATTAATTTGGGAAAGGGTTTTTGGCTTCTATTCTAGCGACACACAAAGGACTGGGGATATAGAGCTGGTAGTTCTAATGGCATAATTATGACATTTTTGCCTTTACTCTCTATGGCAAATCATGTGTAAAATTCAATCTGATAACATTAGATTTAGAAGATTTACCATGGAAGACAGAATAATTCAAAGACAGTATTATTCACATTTCCTTTTATTTGATTATGGCTGGATACATAATTTAAATATATTTCCTTATAAAAATTACCATTGCCTCTAGCTGTTTTTTCTACTAACCTGTTGTGTGTGTGCACACACACGCACACACACACACACACACACACACACACACTCTTCCCTTAAATTGTTTACTTTCCAAGTATTCAACTTTTAAAATGTTCGTGCTTTCTTCATGTAAGTCTTACCCCTGGCATCACTTAGATTGTTTCATCTACTAACACTGAAACAGCTAAGATATACATGAAGTAAGTCCCTTGAATCTCATAAGCCCATGCTCTCCTCAGTGGTGGTGGCTCGCCCCTTTTCTTTATGTCTATCATGAGACTCTTTAGACTGATGTTTTTGGACAGAGCTTACCCTAGTGAAATATATACCTCAGAAAGTGCATTCCTATCTCAAATAGGTAATAGAAATATTGAACGAGAAGGTGTGGAAAACAAAATGTGCCTTTCCGACTTTATTCAGAAAAAAAAATGGTATCTCCTTGGGTTCAAAGCATTAATACTGAAGAGGACTCCTCTTTCATTCAGAACAATTTAGTGCATGTGTAACAACCAGCAGAATCTGGAACCATCCATACAGAATAGATTAATCTAATTATGCAGTTTAGTTAAGTACCTGAGATTATTTCAGTATTTGCTCTATATTTCATACATTGCAGTTATTGTCAATGACTCCTTTGATTAGAGAACACTGATTTATGTGCACTCATGAGACTCAAAAAATTTACAATTTGAATCCTGATAGACACATCTGTGAATTTATGTTTACCTCTTAAAGCGTAAACCTTTTCTGTGTAGGACCTGTAGGAAACTAAGGCAAAATGATCTTGTGACTCACACCTACTCATAGAGCCCAGTCCACTGAGTCAGCGGTGCAGATGTCAGGAACAGGCAGGTTGGTGGGGACTGTGAGTGAGGCTGACTGCCATGGGTGTGCTAGGTAGGGGGACTACATTTGTGTGTGCTGCTCTTACTTTGATCTTATGTCTTTTTTTAATGGAGCATATATTTGCTGACAACTTAACTGATTTGTAGAACAAGGATTTTCTGTTCAGCATGATCAATTTCCCACTCTCTCTCGCCACTTCACCAACATGCACCACTCCCTCTCCTCACCAAAACAAGTGGTGTATGGGTAAGTGGGATCAGGTTTAGCGTTGTTGAATTTGGTAATGTTGGACCTGAGATAGAGTACCCACACTGTCATTTCTTCAGTTCCGTTAAATGAATCCTGAAAGTTTCACTTCTTGTATAAGCTAATTGTCTTTTTCATTTGCAGCATTGGATATGAGAAGTTAGTTATCAACACCTTTAAAATATGTCATCTAATGAGCAAACTCTGTACATTTTAAAACTCACTTTGTAGACAAAAACCCACCATGGTTACCCAAATATGTGAGGCTAAATTGTTTCATGACAGTGAAATAATTGATACCACACAATGCCTCCCCTACCCAATTTTGTTTCAATGTAATCAACTATTAATTGACTCAACAAATGCTTGGCTCTGTGCCAGTCACTGGAAGTCAAAAAAAAAAGTCTTAGCTCATTATAGTCATCCAGTAAATGCTTATAGAATCAAAGCCTTGCAATGCACAGAGGGAATAGTTGCTTCCTGCTGTATTTGTTACATTCTCTTAAAAAAATATGTGTACATATTAATTCACCACACACCTATTGAAAAAAAAATCACACTAACAAGTGTTTTGAAAGGGAGGAACATGGCAACCTGATGACAGAATGAAGGAACTTAGTTTCTACTCGATGCAGGAACCCTTGAAATCCTGATGGAATGAACATGACTGAGTTGAGACAGGAGGAAGGCAACAGCTAAGCAGAGCCTGGGACAGGTCAACCACTCTGGAGGTGAAGAGGGAGAAGGGATTTGAGGAGGGGGTAAAGGAAATCTCAGAGCCTGTGGAATGGTATCAGAAAAAAACAATAATAATAAAAATGGGAGAAAAAAAGAATGATAAAAAGTCCCTGTAGTGAGAGGAATTGTGGGATACAACTCACAGAAGGGGCGGTTCTTAAGTGGTCTTCACCAGTCACAAGGCAAGGACTCTGGGATGTTTCAATGAGAGAGAGAAAGAGAGAGACTCCTCTACTGATTCAAAACTCCCACTATTATACCCCCCAAATTCTTGAACCAGCTCCAGCTGAACCAGGTGTGTATATAAAAGCTTATTTCTCAAATATTGAGGGATTCATTTACTATTCCATCTGGTCAGTGCAAACAAATATCAGTGTGTTTACTATATTAGATTACAATAATATACCACATTACACTATTAAATTCTCTCAAATAACTGACTTAAAAGAATAATTATTTATAGTCTTAATAATATGAGTAATGAGCTAAATAATACATAGTATATTAGCAGAAATTTAGCTAAATGTCAGTCCCCAAAATAACAAATTGTGGAGCTAATTGACTTAGGTGATTTTTCAGAGTCACTCATTAGATAGGACAGTGACATTACTTATGCAAGTGCCTATATATAACATGATGATTTGAAATCTTCTAGATTGAATCTGTCACTATAGAAGCATTTGTTTTTCATTAACTGTTAAGAACTTAGATTGTTTAACCTGGAAATATATTTTTGATTGACAGAACTCATTATGACACACAAAACTGAACAGAATTTTGCCTTAATTTGTCACAGTTTCCATTTGAAGAGAAAGGAACTACTGTACTGAGTTCTTTGACGTGCAACAGGTAGCTTCATTTGTGGCCCACACTTCCGGATATGCTGCTCTGAAAATGTGCATTTCCCTTGGCTCTAACATATGGGTCCTTCATCCTTTGCTACCCATTGGAATTCTTTCTTTTCTTCTTTACTGCAACATTCCCAGCGCGGTGGATGTTTAGTAACTGGGCAGAATTAGAATGTTCACAACAAAGCTGTACTTTTGTCCTCAGCATTCCCATCTCTGATCTTACGCAAACCATCGATTTTCTTCCAACAACCGGGGCACTAATTCCTTAACTAATACTACATAGACAGATTATGTTTTTAAATTAAATCTGTACAATTTATTCAACTTCAATTATGTCCAGTATTCATCTGTGTAGTTGCAGGGCACACCTGAGTACTTTTGGTAACCTGGCATCTTTCCAAACGAGACATTCTTCCTGATTGATTAAAACAAGAGCTGTGGAATTCTGAAGAATAGTTGCATTCATTAAAGAAAAATACAGCCAATAGCAACAAAACTGAGTCAATCAAATATTAATCTGTACCGACTGAGGCACAATGAAGGATAATGTGATTAGCAAACTTGGGGATCTAATTTTCACTTTTTCAGATATGTATTCTACAAATACGAATGTATGCAAATCTTCACTTTCATGGGTCTATAGTAAGGCAGACATATATGTTTGGAGTGCCTTCCCATTCAAAGACTCAATTAGTGTCTTCAGAATACAGTAATAACCAATAATATAATTCATATTATTTTTCTTATTTTTTATATTAATAAGTCTATATAAAATATTTTAAAATAATTGTACCTAATTGTGGCATGCATAAAACATCTTAACCCATGTATATTGTATGTGCTGATTGTATCAGGATCTTCAACATTTTTTCCTCCTATTTTTTTTGTAAGATTTACTTTCATTGCAGAGACATATTTACAAAGTCAGGAGATACAGAGAAAAAGGTCTTCCACCCACTGGTTCACTCCCCAAGTGACCACAATGACCAGAGCTGAGTCAGTTTGACACCAGGAGCTTCTTCAGGGTCTCCCATGCAGGTGCAGGGTCCCAAGGCTTTGAACTGTCCTTGACTGCTTTCCCAGGCCACAGGCAGGGAGCTGGATGGAAAATGGAGAAACCAGGACATGAACCAGTGCCCAAATGGGATACTGGAACATACAAGCAAAGATTTAGCCACTAAAGCTTCAAGTCAGGTCCCAACATTTCCTCCTCTTTGACAGTTCTTTGTGATTTGAACCATGGGCCGACTTTCTTCTATTTTATGACAAGCAGAAATTAGATAATTGTGAATTATAGTCACTCCACTACACAGAGTAACACTAGGAGCTGACTTGATCTGATGCTAATTTAGTAGTTGTTCAAACCACCTCAAGGTCTGCTGAACCTCTCATAAGTGCTATACTGTCTTCAGAGGCAGGTATTTTAGCTTCCACAAACAAAGAGAAAAATGTGTTTGTATTCACAGGTATCTACACTTCAACTCTATCCATTTTGTTTTAATAGATAGAATTTTATTCATTTTATGGGTGAATATTATATAATTTTGCATATATGCTAAGTATTCTCTGCCAATTTCTCTGATGATCAAACATGTATGTAGTATCACTTGAAATTGAATCTTTCTAGGTTATTAAATTATATGATGAATGCAAATACAAAGATGATCTGTAATAGTTATAAAGTGCACCAATATTTAATATCATAAATGTGTAAACTTATTTAATCGTGATAATTGGCTTATGTGCATTATTTGGGATGAATCCCACAGGGATTTGTGATGTTAACCTGAGCCGGATAATAAAGGTTATGTAACTCAAAAAAAAAAAATACAATGTACAACAATATCATTTGCAGGCTTTCAGCTACCATTATACCAAATACTGTTTTTTTTTTTTTTTACTTTTAGCAATGTGTTTTTTTTTTTTATTAATTACATTGCATTATGTGACACATTTTTATATGCACTGGGATTCCCCCTTCTCCTCCCCAAATCCTCTCCCCACGGTGGATTCCTCCACCTTGTTGCATTACCACAGTTCAAATTCAGTTGAGATTCTTTCATTGCAAGCATTTACCAAGCATAAAGTCCGGCATCTTATTGTCCTGGTAAGTTCAATGGTTTCTTGGTGAGACCATCTCTGGTCTGAAGGTAGAGCCAGCAGAGTAGCATCCCAATCAATTAAAAGCCGCAACATAATATTTACAACAATTTACAACATTATGGTATTAATTGACATGGTATTGATTAACCAATATGTTAATAGGAAAATGCAGGTTCTCAACCACAACCTGTGACTTCTTCATAGACATTTCAATTTTGGTATATATTTAACTGTGTTCTATACACCTTTAAATGGCTATAGATTGCTATTCAGCTGTCTCATGTCCATTTTCATTTTAGTATTTAGCTGTTTATAGCGTTGAAGCTTGATTTTGCTGAACTTTATTGTTTTTTTTGGGTGATCTGAACTGGCTTATAGCTCTAACAATACTTGTTGACAGTTTAGGTGCAGAACATTTTTTTTTTTTTGAGGGATGTGCTTTGCTCCCAGCTGCCTGCTGCTGAGGACCTTGGGAGGCAGCGGGCCATCATTCAAGTGCTTCAGTCTGTGCCAGCCACGTGGGAGACCCGCGCCCATTGCCTGGCTCCAGGGCTCTCTCAGCTTCTGCTGCTGCAGGTGCTCAGGGAGTGAGTTGGTGGGTGACACTTTTCTCTGCCTCAACTGATAAACGAATAGATGAAATTAAACTTTGAAACATATCTTTACTAGCTGCAATTCATAATATACTGTAAATGTGTCTTGCATTGGCTTTTCCTTAATTCTAAGCAAATACTGTTTTAATAACAAATCTGAAAGTATATAAACACACTAATCCATTTGATTTTTTATTTTTCGGAAAATTTTTATGGGGGAGGCAGGTTTACAGAGAGGAGGAGAGAAAGAGAGAAAGATCTTCCATTGGCCCCTTCACTGTCCAAATGGCCACAACTGCCAGAGCTGAGCAGAGCCAAAGCCAGGAGCCAGGAGTTTCTTTGGGTCTCCCACGTAAGTGGACGGTCCCACAGTTTTGGACCATTCCCCACTGCTTTCCCAGGCCGCAAACACAGAGCTGCAAGGGGAGTGGAGCACCCAGAATATGAACTGGTGTCCATGTGGTATCCCAGCGCTTGTAGGGGGAGGATTATCCAATAGAACCATAGTGCAAGCCCTTTGATTTCTTATGTTCTAATTCAACTGTTACCTTAAAGCAATGATTCGATAATGTTAATGATAAACCTAGATATAATTATTTAAACTTTTTTCTCAATATGATGCCTATTACAAATAGAATACTGTAATTTAAGACTCTTTTTAAAATTTCTACTATGCCAGGAAAACTTCTATACTATAGTTACTAAAATATTGTGCTTGCATCTGTATTTTTGTGAATGTGTGCTTGAATATGAGTTTGAAAATGAATATCAACATATCATGCAGAGAAAAAGTAGGTCACACATTAAATTGAATTTCTCTTGTATATTTTCAGTAGAATATCTTAGGGAATTCAGATTGACTTTTGGATATGTGGCCATGAACTGACAACCATACAAGAGTGGTAGAATAGAAATAAATGAACTGCGAATATCTTGTTAGAGGCTTTCTGGTATCCAGCTGAATAAACCAAATCACATTTCAGTGGGCAGACTGAAAGTGTTGTGAAATATATCACAGCACTTGGATGCACACAGGTGATCATGAGATGATTTAAGAACAAAAACTTTGATATAACTGAAATTATTTAGGGGTAAGCTCTAGGCCATGAGCAAAAGTGCAGATAGTGAAAACAAACAAACAAACAAACAAAAAACTAGGTCTCTAATAGACACTGTGTTAAAAACTACTGAGAGTGCTCACTCTTCAGTTGTAAAATATATGTTTGTCACTGTAAACAATGTGTCATCACTTGAAGCTAACAAGGTTTCTGAAGCTGGTACTGTAAAAGGTTTCTTATCGCAAGTAGCAGTGCAAAAAAAAAACCAAGCTAATTCAATATTGACTGTTAAAAAAATATGAAGATGAAGTTGTACAATTTCATTTCCTAAATAATAGTTATGCAAATGGTTTTACCAGTTCACATGACATATAGTGTTAGCTGGAATATTAAACATAAAAGACCTTTAAATAAAATATGTTGTATCAAAATGTTTTAAGAAGATGAGTGATGCTGGAAGCTGGTGCCCTGATTACGTTAACAGAAACTGCTTCGCGTTGCTCAAGCTATAGCACATGCATGCGGTTACTCAGCAGACACAAAAGCACATTATTGCTGGTTTATCGAACCGTCTATTATTTTCACTCTAAAGGGAAAGCATAAGAAGAAGCTGTATTTGAACAGATCCCAGGGAGACGTCCATTACATCAGCCCTCCCAAATTCTAGCATATTTACTCTAAAGTTTCTCCTTTTGCTAAAATGAGATATCTGTCCCCTCTTGCGTTTTTTTGAGTTGATTTTATTTGTCTTCTGGGATGACAAGTTCCCACTTCTCCCATGACACGAGCATGAGTTCTACAACGCACGTCTCAGCCAAACTAGCAAAGCTGGGGACAGATTCTTACAGAATGTCAAATATCAATATCTTTAAAATGCTAGAGTGGACATTGAAGTTCTTAGAAAGAAATAATAAATATAATATAAAACAAAGATTAAAAGCTGAATGTATCCAAACTAAAATGTGTGGTTCTTGAAAATAACATTTTGTGTAAAAATTGATACAATATGGTCAACTCTAAAAAATAAAACCTGCCTTTGAATATTGTCATAAGAGCATAAAGCAAATGGAAAATCATTTTTTTGTTGTTAAAATGATCAAATCCTTTAAAGACTAGCAAGCATGCGCCTTAGCTGAGCTTTTCTTCCCTTCCTGCTGAGCTGGTTGGCAGCTCAGTTACAAGGAGGCACATTAGGAACACAAACATGTGACCCCTTCCCCCTTTAAATTTGAAACAAAAGTTAGTCTGCCTGGTAGTGTGGAACTAAACAACAGCATTTCTTACATTCTCCAACTCCAAACAGAAGAGGGTAAGTCTCCCATTGGTGTGGACAAGCTCACTAAGAAAACCCCTCTCCTTTATCCCCTTACATACGTCTCCTTGGAAAGGACTATTACCTGTGTCTTCACTCACTGAAACTTTGGTGTTTGAGGCAAGAGTAGAGCTTTTCTATTCTTGATGAGGTCAGTGTTTCACTTCCTGCCTACAGTAGTGTTTTCGTGTGAAGGACAGACCGTTCTAGCATATTTCTCTATCTCTAAATTTAAGAGGATGACAGGCAAACTTACAGGATCAATTCAGCTTGGAATATGAAGAAAAAGCTTTAAAAAGTTGCTACTGAACCTAAGACCACACTAGAAAAGTCCCTTGAAGATTTACACTTTGGGGGTACTTCACAACTCTTTTTTTTTTCCTATCTATTATGTGTTGTGGTTTGGTCTTGTCTCAACTTGTCAGCCTTTCATAAAGTACCTAGGCTTAACCTTATCTGAGGAACACAGACAGTTAGCGAAATCAGAATTAAACTTATAGCCAACTTTCCACTTCTTAAAACTCTTAAACAACTTACAGGTTTCCTGGGAGTTACAGAATTAGGTCAGAGATGGATTCTGGGATTTGGGAAAATGGTCTGCCCTTTGAAATGACTGATAAAAGATAATATGAATTGCTGGCATCCGTATTTTGACATGGTGCCACAAGCCCCGTAAGACTTTATTCAACTGAAAGAGGCCTTGTTGAAGCCCTGGATTTAAGCCCAGTGATGAGCAAAGACTCAGATTTATAAACGACAATCATGGTGACTTTAGAGTTGCTGTCTCAGTTTACGGGATCTGCTCAGCAGTCTGTAGCATATCTCAGCGAAGACCAGCACGTGGCCAGTTTCCTTGCATGAGTCACCATTTACCAAAATAGATCTCCTGTTTTACACCATCAGGACATAAATCCAGTGTTATGTTCTTCTTTCATCTTCTAGGAAGTGGAAGCTATAGCTTGAAGGGACAGTAACAGAAACCCAATACAATGGCTGAGGGAAACTTATTGGCATATTTAGAGGCCACATCAGCAGGCAAGGAAATGTCCTCCTTTAGACTGTTTGCAGCCTCCTTGATTTGGTAAACACTTTCAGAAGAGGTTAGGGTGTGGTGTTCCTCTGGAAAAATACAGTGGGTGCTTTCTACAGCTTAGAGGCTTCAGCTTGAAGAGTGATGAATCTTCCTCCCTCTTGCCCCTGGAAGGTACTTAAAGCTCTCCACTCTCCAGCAAGCTTTCCACTGGGGAATGATATGATTTTGGGGGGTGAGCCAGAGGCTGTTTATAAAAGACCTCCTTGGGATTATGAAACAGGTTGTGGGTCTTCTGTGCTCTTTATTTAAGGAATTACCCCTTAAATCAAAGGCTTCCTGTACTGAAGTACAAAAAAAAAGCAAACAGGGCAGGACTGGCAACCTTAAATTTTATTCATACACCCGACACAAGAGCTGTTCACTGCCTCTTGGTTTGCATTGTAACCAGGCTTTGGTAAGCACTGATTCTGTTGGCACCTCGATCCTAGGTTTTCCAGACTCAATCACATTTCACTTTTACTTATACATTCTTCAATCTGAAATTTTTTTGTGACATTCTAAATTACTATGACAACAACCTCTTATTTTTTGGGAATAAAGAACTTAAATAATGTTGAAATTTCCAATCTTGTGATTTTAAACTATATACACTATATAAAATAATTTAAATGAAAATATATGAATATGATTGATTTTCTTAAAGTTCATGGTCATATACAGATAATGCTTTTGTAATTACCAAATTTCAGTACATAGTACTAGCTAAGATATTTTAAAGCATATGATTGCGTGTCTTGATTTTTAGCCATCTTAATTTGCAAACTCTTCAGAACATTATTTATTATTTCATCAAGACATTTGTGAAAGTGAGATCAAGATGCATGTTCTAAGTGAAAGGTGAAGAGCTATTTTGGTCTATGAAATCTGTTCAAGCAAAAAGAACAAACCCCGTGGAAGGATGTGATCATGTAAAAAGCGTTCTATAAGCACCTACATAATTTAGATCCCTGTAAAATATTTATGATGTCAATGTATAGATGTCTAAATATTTGTGTTTATTTTGGAAAAATGTAAAATAGAAGCAATTGTTAAACTTTTATGAGGCTATGGTGCCAGTTATACCTGAACAAAGCCTGCTTCTGTGATTTTGTGTCATAATGGTTGGGCACAATTGATCCAAAGCCCTGAAAACCACATCAGATTCTGGAAATTGGTGTCACAATTCATGGACAGGGTTTTGCAGTCACTTGCTTTAATTTAATTTCCTGTGAGAAGGATATGGCCTACTTCAGAATCAATGTTTTCCTCACGTAAGATTTCCCACTGAGATTCCAAGAGTCTTCGATCCTAGATCCTAGTTAAGCCTTTATGCCAACGTCACCTGCATGTAGTTGCTTTGCTACCATGCTTTATCTTTAGGGCTTCAACAACAACAAAACAGATCTCTTTCTATACTGACTTTTAATCCTCATACTTGGTAAATCCCATGAAAGGGCCAACTTAATCTAAACATGATAACAGAAGAATTAACTTTTCGATAGTGTTCTTGGGTGTTGGCAACGCCCGCGTCGCCACGTAATCCGAGCTGAGCGGAGGGACTAGGGTTGCAACGCAGACAACGCAGAGAGACAAGACAAGGCAACACGCAGTACACCGAATGCCGATCGATGACAGATTGATCTTTATTGCAACTCCAGACTTTCTTTTATACTCTGCTTAGCTCCTCCCAGTAGTGGCCACCCTAAATCCCTTCAGTTCCTCCCAGTAGTGGCAACCCTAAATCCCTTCAGTTCCTCCCAGTGTTTATCCAATCCTCTAGTGGCCACCCTAAATCCCTTGAGTTTTATCCAATCCCCTGGCAGATAACTTGACAAATAGGAAGCAGGAACTTGCGGTTAAGCCAGTGGCTATATGTATCAGGCCAAAATTACCAATCCTGTTATGCTCTGAGAAACAAGCTAAGCTGTGGAGTTAATCCTTGGGAGACCGGGGCCTGCATGTCCCCCTTTTTTTGTTTTTTTTTTTTTTAATGGACGCCTGTCTTAGGTTGTCCAGCAGTCAGTTGACGCCTTACCCGTCATGGGGAGCCCCACCTGGGGAATCCCTGTCTTAGGTTGGTCATCAGCGCTGCCAGATCTTACCCGTCTCTGGCTGCCCATCACACCATGTTCAGCCAAACTTGAGCGCTAGGATTTTCCACAGCTAAAACCATCATGGTTTGTCAAATAATGACCTGCTCCCAGGCTTGTTGCCTGCATAGGCGGCAAAGAAGACTAAACAGTACTGCAATCATGGCTACGACCATCAGCCCCATGGCCAAGATTCCGCTTTGTTCCTAAAACATCCATGCTGCCAGTTAAATGCCATTTAACAGGGGTAACACATATATGATGGTAAATCGGGGAGCAGCTGGAGATCTGCGTTTCCCATGGGTAGGATATCAGGAAGTTGCACCACTGCTGTCAGGGTCTCCTATCCTGCAAGAACATCATTAGGAGTGGGATCATGTTGAGTTGGAGCCAAGGAGATTTGTCGTGTAAGTCTCTCAGGAACCCATCTTGGTGTTTCTTCATCCTGGGGAAAAACACAAACAGAGCCTCGCCCCCACGTTAGTACTGGATCTGGTCCTCGCCATTTATTTGTGGCCAGATCTTTCCATTTTACTTGGCCTTTATTCTCATTAGAAGGGCGAAGCCAATGGCGCTCTGCAGGAGCTACATCATTAGTGACAGTTAGAAAATTTAGCACATAGATGGCAGATGCCAGTAAGGAATGGGGTGAGCTGCAATGCTCAGCCACATCCCCCTTCTTTATTTTTTCTAAATAAACTTTAAGGGTGCGGTTAGCACGTTCAACAATGGCTTGACCCTGAGGATTATAAGGAATGCCTGTTTTGTGAGTTATATTAAAATATAGGCAAAGGCCTGTAAACAATGGGCTTCTTTTAATTTCTCTCAAGCTGTTCCTTTACCAATTCAATTGCAGCCTCTAATTTTTAACCCTGTCACAGACTGGTTGGGGGTCACCTTGAAGATGTCTGCCCAAACCTTTTCCAGGAAAGTATCTCTGTCTATTAAGCATATTTGGCACAGGCTGAGAGGTCAATACAACATTCATGGCACTCAACAAATCTCGTCCCCACAGATTGATAGGAATATGTGGTAAGACATACGGCTGGAAAACTCCTGAATGCCCCTCTTGATCCTTCCACCTTAACAACCTGGCACTTTTCTGTGGCTGAGAAGTTCCTATCCCTTGGAGAACGGTTGGGGTGGCCTCTAATGGCCAGGAACTTGGCCACTGTGCCTGGGATATAACTGTACTATCAGCTCCGGTATCAAGTAAACCTGTGAATTTTCTCCCTTCTATCTCTAACTGTAAGGTGGGTCGGGTTTGCATGTCGGAGACCCAACATGCCAAGGGGCCAGAATGTCCAAATCCTCCTTGTCTATCTCTCTTAAGAATGGGGTTGTCAGTTGGAACCTTGGGGATCAAGATCAGCTGGGCAAATCTAGCTCCAGGTGGAATGATTATAGTGCCTTTGGCTGATTCTGCCATGACCTCTATTTCTGCTGGAGTATCCTCATCTATCACTCCTGGGAGTACTCTGATTCCATGCATAGTAGCACTACTTCTTCCTAGGATCAGGCCCAAGGTATTCTTAGGTAAGGGGCCCCTGACTCCTGTTTTTATCCGTTGGGGTCCCAGGAGCGGGGTCAATACCTCTCCAGAGGTGGCACAGAGGTCCAGTCCTGCGCTACCTGGTGTTGCTCTGAGGAGGGTTGAAATGTCGGTGTTCCTCGCCGTGGGAGAGGGACTCTGGAAGGAGTCTGCGCTGTTCCGGAAGTTACAGGTGTCTGCTGGGCTCCGTACACCTGAGGTTGGGGGGCCCGGAGCGGGCCCCTGACCCCGTTTCCCGATAGGGGATTGCCTTGGGCATCATATCTGGACCTACAATCACTGCTCCAATGATAGCCTTTATGGCATCTTGGACAAAGATCTGGGGCCTGCAAGGATCTTGGGGGTGATCTTCCTTGTCGCGGAAGTTTGGGGCACTGTTTTTTAAAATGTCCAGGCTGTCCACATCTGAAACAGGTTTTGGGAGGCGCCCTAGGGTGGGGCTGAGGGTGTTGAACAGCGGCTGCTATCACTTGCCCAAGGGCATGGGTGGAGTCAATATGTCTGCAGATTTTGAGATAATCATGCAGGGACTTATCTCTGTGGAACCTGAGAGCATCCTGGCAATATTTATTAGCATTCTCAAAGGCTATATGCTTAATTACTGGCATTGCTGGCTCCACGTTACCAAAGATCTTAGTAGCAACCTGCATAATACGGTCCACAAATTCTTGAAAAGGTTCCGTAGGGCCTTGCAGGACCTTGGAAAGCTGGTCTCCTGTATTAGCGTTAGGCAAGGCCTTCCAGGCTCCAAGGGCTGCATTTGCTATCTGAGCATAAACTCCTAGGTCATAATTAACTTGTTGTTGGATGCCCTCAAAAGGTCCAGTGCCAGTAAGCATTTCAAGGCTTCGATCTGCGTGTCCCCCAGCCGCGTTCTGCTCAGCAAAAAATCTGCACCTATCTTGAAAGTCCCCTTTCCATAGGAGAAAGTCACCACCATCGAGAGCAGAGCGGCACAATTGCATTCAATCACTAGGAGTAAGATTCAAACTCGAAAAGGATTCTATGAGTGCAAGAGTAAAGGGTGCCTGGGCACCATAATCTTTAACAGCCTGCTTTACATTTTTGAGGTCTTTAAATTGAAGGGGCTGATGCTCCCGGCGAGGGGGACCCCCTCGAACTGGGACCTCTATTACAGGGAAGCATCGAACCCCACCCACAGGCTGATCAGTGAGACCGTCACTCCATGGCCGCGTGGGGTAATTATTGGGTGAATGGCCTGCGGTTTCCTCCTCAGGAGGAGCCGTAGGGGTCACAAAATTAGGGACATATGGTGGTGGTCTGGAACTGGACAGTTTGCCAGAGGAACATGCACCTATTCCTGCTTTCTTTAACTTTCTTTTAATGTCCCTAATTTCCCGCTTTAAGAAAACCTTCTCTTTATCCTTAATTTTCCGCTTTAAGAAAACCTTCTCCTTATCCTTAATTTTCCGCTTTAAGAAAGCCTCCTCATCTCGTTTGTCCTCACTCTCTTCCGAGGAAGAGGCCTCGTTCTCATCTGAAGAAGAGGCTTCACTCTCCTCTAAAGAAGAGACCTCACTCTCCTCTAAAGAAGAGGTCTCACTCGGGGTGGTTTCACTCGAGGCCACCTCGTTCCAGGCTTCCAAGGACCGTAGAACTTCCCACCCCTGGATTGCTTCAAAAGTAGTCTGTACTTCTCTTAACTGTCTCTCAACTTTCACTTTATCAGTAAATAATGAATCACGGACTAAGCGCCACAAAGAAAAGTTAACAATGGGGAAATTATCTGGGTCTTTTTGTAAACAGGATTGTAAATTGGCCTTAACCTGTTCCCAATCGGGAATACTCAAGTTGCCTGAAACAATAAACCAAGGACTGCTAGATTGAATGGCTTTAACAAAATTTCTAATCATTTTAAATTTAACTGGCATCCCCAGTTGACGTAGAAGTTCTTCAAGCTCGGTGGCCAATTTATTCCGTGAGAAGGCAGAACCCATTTTATCGTCCTTTTCAACGGATAAATTAAACACCAAGACCTCACTATACTTCAAAATAAATCTAAAACCTGACTATACTTCTAAATTAATCGAAAACTTACAAAATAAATCCAAAACCTAGTTATATTTCAAAATAAGTCTAAAACCTAACTATATTTCAAAATAAGACTAAAACCTGACTCTATTTCAAAATGAAACTCCCTCTCCTACCAGTTTAGCAGAGACTTACAATACGTCCCACTTACCTGGATCAGCTGGCCAGCCTCTTGGGACGACCCTTCGTCGTATCCTCTCTTTCTCAATCTCGGTGGGAACCTCCAGATGTTGGCAACGCCCTCGTCGCCACGTAATCCGAGCTGAGCGGAGGGACTAGGGTTGCAACGCAGACAACGCAGAGAGACAAGACAAGGCAACACGCAGTACACCGAATGCGGATCGATGATAGATTGATCTTTATTGCAACTCCAGACTTTCTTTTATACTCTGCTTAGCTCCTCCCAGTAGTGGCCACCCTAAATCCCTTCAGTTCCTCCCAGTAGTGGCAACCCTAAATCCCTTCAGTTCCTCCCAGTGTTTATCCAATCCTCTAGTGGCCACCCTAAATCCCTTGAGTTTTATCCAATCCCCTGGCAGATAACTTGACAAATAGGAAGCAGGAACTTGCGGTTAAGCCAGTGGCTATATGTATCAGGCCAAAATTACCAATCCTGTTATGCTCTGAGAAACAAGCTAAGCTGTGGAGTTAATCCTTGGGAGACCGGGGCCTGCACTTGGGCACAGAGAAAGAAATCAGACAACAAGACAGGAAGTCACAGACTTAAAAGTTCTGCTGAAACTGAAAAGACAGAGGTCAGTGGCAGCATCTCCATGTGTTGAAATGGTGTCAGGAGCAATGAGGCTTGTCACAGTGTCAGTTGGAGAGCCACGCCTGTAGGTGTTGTGCTTGAGCAAGAATTCTCAATACCGCAAAGAGCATGATGGGTCATTGGGACATCAAAGACCACACATGTAATTCCTACTGTTGACTGAATGTAACTGCAGATACAAGTTATGGGAGCAATGACCAACCAATTCACTCATTATGACACCAAAGTATGTAACAAAGCAACTCTTACAAAGTCCTCAAGATACTTTCTGGATTAAATCTCCCTTTCATCTGGTTAGTGTTCCTAAATACACAACCCATTCTGGGCTTTGACATCACACACACACACACACACACAGCAACATATCATAGCAATGAAAATATATAATATTTGAGGAGACATTCAGATTATGCTTTAAAAATGAAAGCTCAGGTGGAAAGGAAATTGAGTGGAAATGAAATCAAATGTGTATTTGTTTAGGCACCCTGAATTAATATTTGCCGGTGTTTATTCAAAGGAGTAGATAGGAGTCTAGCACTTGTAAACACTGAACATCAGATGAGAATCAGGAAGAAATCCAAGACCAAACATCATGTTGTTCACCCTCAAGGAACTATGGCTAGGTAGACAAAATCGTGTGAGTGTGGTTTACGGAAACTTTTGCCTCAGAATTTATTTCACTTACTTGAAAAAATGTATAATGTGAGTGTCACGAAGTATAACTCAATTGTCCTTAGTTAGTAGACATCTCCCTTTTCTGTGGATTCAACAATGTATGTTCCGTCCATGTTATGACCCTGGTGTTACTACGGACCAGGAAAGGAGCTGCTAACATCTGACAGAGCAGTGTGACCTATTCACTCATGTTCAGAAGGTAACAATGGGAATGTACGTTGCTTTCATTCTATGGTTCTTGTATTACTACGGACCAGGAAAGGAGCTGCTAACATCTGACAGAGAGGTGTGACCTGATGTTCAGAAGGCAACAGCGGATCAGGTTTGAGGTGGATGATAAAGAAAACCAAAGGCACAAGGACCAAAAGCCGGTGCAAACTCAGTACAACTATGCGGGAAACCCCAGATTCCCTATTCTGCCTGGAGTTCATTTTCAGCGAATTTTAAGCTCAAAATAGAATACAGTGAATGTGTTCTAAGTTATTTTAACCACATAGAGAAAAAACTATGAAGAATTTAATCAAGATATCCCCCCAAAAGTTTCGGTGGGTTTTTCCCTTTCCTCATGTTTAACTACAATTTTGAAGAACACTGTAAAGATTATATTGTCTTAATTTTCAGAAAGGCACAACGGCAATTGGTTTGACTTTACCACTGAGATAGCAAACAAATGCTATCCCAGTCCACGATGGTAAGCCACTCTTAATTTGCCTGTTGTGCTTCCTTGTTGGTTTTAGCGTGCAAGTCAGTCAACTTAATCACGTGGTGTAGTGTCAGTCCCTTGTGTACTAGACAAGTGAGATTCCAAAGGATAAACCCAGGTGGGTAGGATTCAGATAATGATCTCCTTTACTCTGTTGGACCCGCAGACTGAACGATTTTACTATAAGGAATGACTTGGGCAATTCTCAATGTTCGAATTTAGTATCATGATTAACTAAATGGAGGGAGAAATGGTGGATGTACCATGTAAGAACAGTTAAAGACAGATTCTCCATTTATCACTGTAATGTGTGTTGGGAGTCTGGATTTGGGTTGAACCATATCACATCTCCAATAATGCTAATACCTTCCAAGTTATGTCATTGGCCTTTTGAAATGTTCACTCTATTCTGCCTAGAAATCAAATAATGAAACCTGTTTCCTTAGAGAATTCCTCTGTGCTGGGGATCGCTTGGTCTTGGCTTGCTCCCATACATATGGCCTTCACTTAGCAGATCATCTGAGGCGTGCAGAGGAAGACAACAACTTCCATTGTCACAAAAGAAAAAAAATAGATAGTCTTTCTGACCAAGACTGTTTTTGCCTTTGTTTCTTCATAAATGAGGTCCCTGAAAGGATGCTGGCAACGATAACAAAATGTCATTTTGTGCCTTTGTTTATGTTGGCTCTTTTTTTTTTTTTAAATACGTCTTCTTGTTCTGAGGTCATGAATTGAAAATTTCCCCATGAAGTTATTTAAAAGTGTGTTATTTCATCCAAAGCCCAGAAGAAATTTTGATTTTCATCATTTCCCCCTCATGTTTTTCTAACCAAAGTGGATCTTGGTGTCATAAAATTGATCTCGCTGCTGCAGATAAACAGTGGTATAACTAAAGCTTACCTAACAGGAGGCTTCACCAATGATATAGCAGAAAAAGGCCAGAGCCAAGCCTAGGAAAAATAGTGCTGGATGCTAAACCCTCGGAAAATCAAGCCGTGAGAAACATGCAGCTGTTTTTCTCACTTTAAGTTGTGAGATTTACAGAAACGCATGGTAGGGTGGCTACAGATAATGATAATGTACTGGTTTTTTTTTTTTTCAAAATAAAAGGTTTTGAATATTTTAGCCACTACAGAAATGAAACAAGAGAACACTACAAAGCATACACATATTTCAAATGATATGTGATACATACCAGCAAATTTGCACATACCAGCAAAAGTATATATATATATAAAAAAAAAAACTTCCCGCAGATTTAGGAAGCTTACTGTTTTTGCAATTCTAAAACATTAGAGAAAAGAAATGCACAGTTGTGATCTCATTTATCCTGCTCACAGCCAGAGCTCGTAAAATCTTATAACAATTAATCAGGGGACAGGTTTGTATTGTGGTGGTGAACAGTTTGCGGGAGCGTGGCTCTCACCTGTAGCCCCACCTCGGATTCTAGCTTTCTCCTCACCTGCCACACTTGTACGGCACACAGCCACGACTCTCAGCACTGTGGCTGGGAGCTCACTCTGTCTCTGACCCTCTTTCTTTTTCTGCCTCTGACCAAACATATATAGATAAAAAATGTATCAATGTGAGCAGATTTTATGTGCTTCATTAAAACATTTTATGAGGAGAGACTGCTTTGCATAGATCTGCTAGTGAGCATCACTTTGATGAATTGTTCTATATGCAGTTTTATTAAAATGAAAATCAGTTTTTTTCCCAATGTTCTTCACTGGTAACCTCAGGAAATGTCTCATAATCTCCACCTCTAGATAAATTCTCAATTTGTTCTATTTAATAAGAAATTATCCAATAGAAATTAAAAGGAGTTATTCTAAATGTCTTTGTATTTGATATTCTAGGGAAAATGATAATGCCATATTGAAAATTGCAGTTTTCATTGGAACTTTGGGAAAAGTAATTGTGAGAAGCCACTAAGTATTTGGCACAGAAAAAATTTAAGCAGATAGACAGACATGATGATTGGATTAAGATGGTGGATGTTGCATGTGTGTTTTAAGCCAATGCGGGATTGTAGCATTTCTATTTGTTGAACATATGAAATGAGTATTAGTTATTATTTACCCCATAATGATATAGGAAATGCAATAATATATATAATTATTATGAAAAAATGTAAATGAGAAAAGGTCTTCTTTGTAGATTTCACAATTAAGTTTTTTTGTCTGACATTATCACAAACACTGTATGATAAAGCTTTCACATTTTTTCCCATTCTTGGTGTTACCATAAACATTGTATGATAAAGCAACTTAAAATTGAAAGAACAGAACATGAATAACATAAAGACTCTAATTACAATCATGTTTGTATTTGGCAGTTTCATAAATATACCTCTCATTTAGCAATTATTTGCATCGCTGATCAAATTATTTTAAAAAGCACATTACTGGAAATGAAGATTTTAAAATGGAAAGAATGATAAAATATACCTTGAAATTGTTCTGAATATTTATATTCTTCTAGCAAGTGGTATAGCAGAGAATTTTTGAAAAAAATATCATTGTTCCAGTTTTAATTAAGTCACACTTAAATTAGCACTGAACTGTGGTGCAGTGCACAGTGTGAAGCAGAATTTGTAATGTAAAGGTTAATCACTTAATTAGCCACATTTAAAAGTTTAATTCAAATAAATGCTCAGCCAGTTGACTACAAAGTTCAACCATTGTTATCTCTTGGCTTATTTACACAAGGAGCATTTGCTCCAAGAAATTTGAGAAATTAGCACATGGTATTATGGAGACAAAGTAAAGGGATTTTATAAAACCATTTGCATCTTGTGATAAAGACTGTGGAAGTTAAAATGAAATAAATTGTGTGTTGTACTGTTTGGCATATACAAGGAATCTCATATTGATGAGTAAATCAAATAGAAACCAAAGGCATTGATATACCACCTGCATTTAATTTGCACAGCATTTTGTGTCTTGTACCTTGCAGATGAATTGAATGCTAAAGCTTTTTAACCCTTTCCAATTAATATCTTGTACCCCAAGATGTTAATTAACTATCACCTTACACAAGAAAGCCAAGTAATTTCAGCTTGATTCATACCAGCCTCTTTCTTACTTTCTTTATCTCATTATAGTCTCTACTTTTGAAATTTGAGCAGATTTATTAACGGCATAAGAGTTTGTGAAAATATGTTTAAAGAAAGCATATCTAATTTCTGGAATAGTTCCAGAATTGATAAAATGCCAGAGGCATTACTTATTAACAATAAATGAATTGTGCTTGATTTATTCTATCAAAATACTTACAACCATATCATTTAAGTAATGATAACCAAATAACCTAAATTTTTGCATAGAAAACAGAGCCTAATATCAACTTTAAAAATACACATAATGTTTAATTGGTTAGGTGGCACCACACCTAACTTAATATCTGCTGTTTGCTTCAGAATCTTGATTCGCCTTGCTTGTTTGAGTTTTTGAATCTTGTACAGATAGATTTCCCTTCATAATACTCATAACCAGTGCCCAATTGGCAGGGTTCCGTATTAATTAACTCTGTCTACTTCCAACCAATCTATTCCTTTTATCTACAAGTCCTTCTTACATTTCTGATTTAATACACACATCACCTATGGTGAAACAACCAAAAATGCAGGATTATTCAGAAAAAAAGAAACACTTGATTCCTTTCCAAAATTGTCCTCAATTATCTTTCAAATCAAATAGGAAAATTAAAGCCACACGTCTGTTATGATAACATAGACCTAGTACAAGATAATCACAATTATCTCAAAAATACTACATGAATGACTTTAACAAAAAAAGCTCAACACTTCATCTGTTTCAATTAAGTATTATATCAACCATTGATACATAATTTCTGTGGGAAAACAGGCATTGCATTTAATATCCTTAGTATAGCCAAAATGAGAGTGTAAGCTCTGTTATACAGTACTTTAAAACATACTACAAATCTTGACAATGCTTGTATTATGGCTAGCAATATTTATCATATAAGATTTTTGTGTAACCACTGATGCAAATTCCTTAAGACTTCTGATGTTTCTACTGGAGACAGAACACTTGTTGAACTTGTGTCTATATTTTCTCTTTTTATTGCAGCTTCAAAGATTTAGAAAATCAACAAAGAAACACAACTGCAAGAATGTAGCTATTAAGGATTTTTTCTGGATGTCCTACTAATCATAATATCTCAAATACCAAAGAGGTAAATAACCCATATCCAGGACTGTTCCTTCTTTGTTGGCAATTTTGGTTTTGAGCTTTATCATTTTATTATTAACAATAATTATGGAAGTCTTTATTTTCCTATGAATCACAAACACCTCCCTCCTTTAGCCTTGTGAGAGAATTCTGAGTTGACCCTCCAGTCATTATCCCTGATTCTTCTAAGTGCTTATGCTTCACTGAGCCAATTTGTTAGATGCTGGTGATGCCATAGCTGGAGAATAGGAAGCATGGAGGCTCATAGGTGGTTTAGACCTGGAAAAATAAACTGACAAGGCATTAGAGCAGGGAATTCTAGTGTGAAAAGAGTGGGTCCTTGTGCTTCCAGAGGTCATTCCGACGACCCACAGCTCTCGGGGAGTATTGGCTTTTTTCGTCTTGCTGCAATGGGATCATCATGATCACATCTGGTTCCAGATGGAGGGTTAACAGAGGAAGGAGTAGTCCCCCTGGTAAATACAGCACAGATACGGCACTCCTCACTTCTACTCATGGTATTTGAGATATCTACATCACACGGGCACAGTCATAGATGCTTGGAAGCCCTCCAGTAGAAATGCTGAATAGCAATCTCCGTTGCTACAACAAAAAATGAAGAGATTGGTTTATGATAATAAAATTGTATCTGTGAACAAATCTAGGGCTTACAAGCTTCTCTTTAAGCCTTCAAGATAACACTATCTTGATGTGTAACTTCTTATTGACTTCAAGATAAGAGAGAATTATATAGGTAATACTGACCCCTCATCTCATGCATCCGGTTTAAGAAAGGATTATATGTTGTATTTGCATGCATTAAAACTGCATTTCAGGGATATAATCTTAGACTTCATCTTTCCTCGGTGCTCAACAATAAGAGTGTTCAAATGACATCCATTGGAAGTTGTAAATTCCCTTAAGATAAAAGACAAAAAAAAAAAATGCGAAAGAGGCTTCCATTCTATTCCAGACCTACCACTCAGCTGAGGAAACAATCACCGCTCAGAAGTGTAGTAAAAATCCCTCCAGGTTTCCATGGTGTGCTTTATTGGATTATTTATTTATTTAATCAGTATAAAGTGAATATATTTCATACTTACACTTTTAGGAGCATAAAGATACTTTCCATTCTTGTTCTTCCTTTTCTATTAAAAATGTAAATGTTACAAATCACGATCTGCAGTAGAACCAGATAGTATGTTCCTTATATTTGATGCCTTATGTAGATACAATTGCTCAAATGTGCACTCAGTGATATTCTTGATTCTTGATTAGCACTGATATTTATAATTATGGTTCCTGCAAGGAAAGTAGTGTGTAAGATTTTACTTAATTTTAAACTTTACATTTCACTGTTAAGAGTCCATGACTGCTTCTTACATGGTAGTTCCGTCTGTAAATATGCCATTAAAATGAAGCTTCATTTATTTCATCATTAAGCTTTGGCAAAATTTAAAACATATCTAATTATAGAAAAAAGAATATATTTATATAGAAATAATTTTATTCCAAGTGATCATTTTACAGTGATAACATGCAAATCAGTTATGAGAGTTGTGTGGACAAATGCAATCAAGCCACTAATTATTTAAAATATTCTTCAAAATGAACATTTTATTTTTATGTATTCAATTTTCTGAAGGCTATTTCCAGATTTCCAGTAAGCAGGCGAAGTACCATTGTGTTTGTTAAACGAAAATCAGCTCTAAATTACGAAGCAGGTCCTCCACGTGCAGTGTTCTGTTCCCTTGTAGGTTAGTGGTCATAAAGCTGAGAAGATCGGCTCGTGTAAGGTGCATTGCTGATAACTCACAAGCATCAGTCTTAGTGCCAAGTTTGTAATTGAGACCGTTTATTTTCTGGAACGTGCTAGAGCAGCTGTGGGCTATTGCAGAAAAGCGTTTTCTTTGCATCTTTCCTTATTGCTTCACAATGGCCTGCTTCTTCCTTTGGTATTCTGTCATATAAGAATTTCAATTAGAAATGCAATGTTTTGATTCTACCATGAACATTAGTAAAATATCACTGCTTCAAAATTCCAACCATGACTATAAGGCTTTCTTCCACTGTGTTCCTAATGAAAGAGTGCATTTACTGTGACAAACAAAGATATAATATTCTTAAAAGTGTATCATTTGATGTTTCTGGCTTCAGAAGCAGGCACAAAAGTAGACTTTAGTATTGACACGTGATTGATGCAATTATCCATATAAAACACTTTAAAGAATGCCTGTAGTTCACTGCATGTTACATGTTATGTTATCCCAAAGCAACATTTTTGTAGGCATAAAATGCAAGTTACTGGAGAAGAAAAGTCAGCTTTTAGTGTCAACAATGATAGGCAAAAATCTGTTATAAATGTTAGTATTAATTTCTTTTTAAAATTAAGTTACTGATAAGGAGAGATAATCAGATCTCTCTCTCTCCCCTCTCTGGTTCATTCTAAAAATGTTTCCAATGCCTGGCCTGAGCTGGGCCAAAGCTGTGAACCAGGAACTCAGTTCAGGTGTCCTCATGTGGTAGCAGGGACCAGCCTATTTGAGCCATCATGTCTCACAGGGTCTATGTTCCCTGGAACCTGGAATTGACAAACATGCTGCCTCGAACCAAGACACTATGATATTGAATGTGTGCTCTCTAACTGGCATTGATTTCATTTTTGCTGGGTCATTTGTAATCTGTTCTCATATATGATTGAATTAAAGTTCAGCCGCAGACTTTGAGAATTCCACGTGTTCAGTCCATTTAACCAATATGGTAATTGTTCATCCCTTTGAGGAGCCCTGTGCTAATAACAGGTATGGGTTCCAGGCTAAATGTAGAGTCTGTTTATATATACTTGATGCATCTCTACTGGAGAATGGGTAAGGGAGCAAATTTTATGTATTGAGATGAAAACTAAGTATAAGCTTAGTAACTAGATAAGCAGGCTCTAACATAGGTAGTCAAGTTCATCCAATGAGCTGTTTCATTTTGCTTTTCTGGTTAATGCCTGTGTTTCTAATTCTGCTTGTTCTTGTATGGGGACCAGAACATCTCTATAAATGATGGAAACTGCTACAATGGCAATATTTCATTTCAGGTTGACTCCCTAAAGGTGCTGCATCTTGTTCCGTTTTTGCTTTATTTAAATACACACATACACACCATCACACATGCATATCCACACGTTGCTTGTTGCCGATATAATAAAGGTACATCGTATGCAGGAATGCCACATTCGTGCATGACAAGCTCCGGGAGAGAGCATCCTGCATTCTCCAAGACGGCACCAACTAGGAATGTGACAGTCCGTTGTAATTAGCAGCAATTAATTCAAGCTTTAAAAGCCATATTGACTGCTGGTTATTCTCAGGCTGCACAGGTTTGGAGTACAGTTACAATTGCTTTATTTATTTTTTTAATGAAGTTAGCGAAGAAAAGAGTGTACACTTTGCATTTTTTTTTTTTTTTTTAGAAACAGCACTGGTTCTTTTCTGCTAACAGCCCAACCACAGACGATTAGCACTTTCAGTGGATGAGTGTCTCACACATATGGTGACCGTGCAGACAATGAGAGCGAGGTCAGTGTTTTAAAGGAATATTCTGTGCAGACATTGCTGTGGTTCATGTCCTTCAGAATGACCACGGAGTCCACTGGTCCTCACTGCTTGATCACTTATTTTTGGACGCTAGAATGTGGGATTTTCTCTCAGCATGTTGACCATAAGATCAGGACTTGGTGCATGAACACAGAGAGAGTTGTTTCCACTACGAAAATGTGTATCGATTGAAGTTAGTGTCATGAAAGAGTATTCTTTACAATTCACCAATATATTGTCATGAGATAATTAATTACAAAGGAGGAGAGATACATTTTGTTGAAACATGAGGGAAGAAGCGTGTGCCTACGTGCCAGGAGGATGTGTGGGATCAGTGGGAGTGCAGGTCCTGAAACATTTCCATGCGAGCTACTTTCAGACATGCCATTCAAATGAGAAAGGACATTGTGTGCAAAACAGCCTGACAATGCTGTTGGCGTCTGAGGATGCTAATCAAGTTCTAAGAGTGGCACTTGATGTGACATGAGATGAGAGACAGTCATTCCAAGTTTTGTAGCTTTACTAGTTCCGCTGATCATACCTTTCCCCGCGGTTCCAAGCGAGTCTACCATATTCTGATGCTGGAGGCTTATGTTTAGAGAATATGACAAAAAGAAGCTCAGTGAATGTATGATTACAATGGATTTCTGACTCAATTTGTACATTTCTACATTTTACAAGAAATACAAACTAAGAGATCTGCCTTCTTTCATGCCTATCTATATTATGGTCAAGAGAATTCCCTTTTGAAAAATAAGTTAGGGGTAACCTGTTTTCTCTGTGTTTATTGAAATAAATACAGTCTTAGCTTCAGGCAATAGTCTATACAAATCAGTGTGATAAACCTAATTACCCTCTTTTTAACAGCGTTGGGCCACTTTGAGACAGAGTCCAAACGCAGCACATTGAATGGCTGCTTTTCCCCAAAAGGGGTTGGAGCATTGATTTAATTGAACTTTTCCCAAACAAAGTACACTTTCTATCCTGTCCAGTCTCCTGAAATACGGAGAAAAGCAAAATTAAATCACGTCTTGAGAATCCGTCAATTAGTCTCCTAAGCCCTCAAATTCCTTTTGTGAGGATCTGCAGCAACATTAGTTAGAAGGCTTAGTAGCTTTACATTACGATTCTTTTTAGCTTAATCTTCTTAAATTGCAGGATATGCTCATATGTAAGCTCCTGGTTTACAAGGATGTATTTATGTCTTGGTCTCCAGTGCACCCCTTTATCAATTACATCTGATGTGTTGCCCAGTTGTTCCAGTATCTAATCAGGCCACAACTTACTTTTTATCTTTCCCCATTATTGTCTACATTAGTTTCAAATTCTCTTGGTAGAATTAAACTTTATTTTTGATGCTTTCTATACTTTATTATGTTGGCATATTGCAATTTTTTGAAAGCATTTTTTATAACTTTATAGAAGCCCTCCAGTTTCCAAATATGCACCTTCATGTTGCTAAATATTAACTCTATTCATAACAAAACTCAATCATGTACTTGCATTTTTACACAGAGAAAAATGTTGATATATGTGTATTTATGATCAGTTTGTTTTGGAATTGTGTGTGTGTGTGTGTTTGCGTGTGTGTGTGTGTGTGCGTTTGTGTGTGTGTGCGTGTGTGTGTGCGTGTGTGTGTGCGCGTGTGTGTGCGTGTGTGCGTGTGTGTGCACGTGTGTGTGTGCGTGTGTGTCTCTGTGTGTGTGCGTGTGTGTGTGCGTGTGTGTGTGTGTCTGTGTGTGTGTGCGTGTGTGTGTGCGTGTGTGTGTGTGTGTGTGTATTATAATGTCTAGATCGAAGCAGGCCTTCTCTCGAGATTCTTTAATGATCCACAATTTATTGGCTAAGTTCTTGAGGTGCCACTTCACTGTCAATAATTTTATACTATATGTTCATGTCAGGGAAGGTTAATTATCCCAATTTATTTTTCATCTTTAAAATATCTTCCAGTCTTTTTATTTAAACTTTTATTTTTAGCAACATTTTCATGTTGCATCATTTTAATCTTACTGGATCTATAAAAATATTTGGAATGAATTAATGCATTTGTGATGCTGAGTTACTCCTGGGCATAAACACAAGACTTACTCTCACTGATTTTGTACTGAAAGACAGCATTATTCTTCCACAGTGGAATGCCACTAGAATGTAAAAGTAAGTCATGAAATTCCATACGTTTTTGTGTGTTCTTTGAATCTTAAGTAAAATCACAGAAAAGAAATGTGAGCAACCAAGCATGTATTATCTGAAAACTGTCATAGAGACAGAATTCTGCTACTTCTTGATCTGCAACGTACCTTGCTGGAGAATTTGGACATGTGAAACCTTGTTTTCTACATGATACAATATAGAAGTGATAAGCCACACCCATAAGTGTTCATTTTATGTGAAGATTAGTATTTGGTCCAAACCTCTTAGGAGTTTGATATCATGTGACTGAAGACGCACAGAAAATCTGCACAAGGAGAAGCAGAGTTGATTATTCTATCTTTGTTTAGATTTGGGGGGGACAGTACTACAGACACAGAAGAGCCTGTGTGGAGGGATTCTAGTGGTGCCATCTTATTTCCGAGCCTACATGTTCTCAATGTTAAACTCTGGTTCTATTCTGTATACTGTCCAAATGAACAGATTAATTTCACGTAAATATTTATAACTAAAACATGAAGCCTTTCTCAAGTTGCCAAATGGTTGTTTATATACATAGAACTGATTTGCTGAAAAGTTGGTTATTATAGTATTTTAATAAAGTGCTTATTGCACTGAAAGCTAACCATCTACATTCCTTTTTGAGTTTTGAAGCGGAATCTTCACCACCTCTCTGGATTTTGGAAAAGAGGTAGATTTCCCGCTCTTCTCAGTTTCAATGGCCTCTTGCTGAACATCACCGCTGCGATCCACTGCTCCCGTAAGGATTCTCATAACATAACGTCTTCCGTTTGTACTAAACTCTCAGTCCTAGCATTTGCTAAATACCCAATTATATTCTTTTTCTTCCAACTGGAACTTATGTTATCCATAATAACTATTTTTGTTTCTCAATTCCAAACCACATGAGTTGTTGTGTCTTTTTTTTTTTTTTTAAGATTTTATTATTATTGGAAAGCCGGATATACAGAGAGGAGGAGAGACAGAGGAAGATCTTCCATCCGATGATTCACTCCCCAAGTGAGCCGCAACGGGCCGGTGCGTGCCGATCCAATGCCGGGAACCAGGAACCTCTTCCAGGTCTCCCACGTGGGTGCAGGGTCCCAAAGCTTTGGGCTGTCCTGGACTGATTTCCCAGGCCACAAGCAGGGAGCTGGATGGGAAGTGGAGCTGCCGGGATTAGAACCAGCGCCCATATGGGATCCCGGGGCGTTCAAGGCGAGGACTTTAGCCGCTAGACCACGCCGCTGGGCCCGAGTTGTTGTGTCTTACCAACAGGTTAGGGAGACTAGCAAAATCATTTTTGTGTGTGTTCAACTTCTGGGAACTAGACAAGCTGCCCATCTTTCCAGGGTTGGCTAAAAACATTGTCTATAGTCAATGGGACCTCCAAATGCTTACAGTAGAAGAGAGAACACGTTTCACTTGGCTTATTTTTGAAGATAGTCAAAACATTTAATCAGACTTGCCATTAAAGTCAAGCTGAGGATTTAAAACCCTCTCCCTACCACAAACTTAAAAATAAACTCAGAATAAAACTGAACGATTATTAAATCAAAGTTGATCCAAGCCTTGTGGAGTAAGCAAAGCCTTTTTCAGGGATAACCTCAGCCTGTATCAGAGCCAACAGTGCATTGTGATGCACATGTAGCTAATATTTATATAAAGAAAGCACTCTAGAGTCAGCGCTAAGTTTGGAAGCCTGCAATGGAGAAAGAGTGGGTTCTGTGAGTTGGTTGGAATGTGAATATCTTCTGATCACGGCGAAAGAGGCTCACAAATGCACTCACTTAGATCAGCCCAGGCTGATTACGCTTTAGTTATCAAGGCCAGAGATGCCTAGCGAGAAAATCCGACTGTTGGCACAGCTGTTCTCCCTGCAGGCCTTGAGGGGACTGCTTTACCTTTCCAGCTGACACTGTAGCAGTGGCCATCTCCTCCACCTGCTGACACAGCAGGTCCCACCTCCATCACAGCGCTGCCTCGTCCTGCGCTGCCTTCACCATGGTCAACACTCAGCCCACTAAATCCAGAATAAACTCCCCTGCTCAAGATCGTGAAGCAATCACATCTGCAACATCCAATTTTTCCTCTTTAAGACTACACAGTTTCCAGAGATTAACATGGACATATTGGTGATCTGCTACTTAGCATATCACAATTGATTTCTGCAGTAATTTATTCTGAGTGAAAAAGCAAACCTCAAAGGAGAAATATCATATCTATTCTCTGATTTGTGGTACCTAGTGTGCAGAGTCCTGTATACACAGACTATGATTATGTAATACACATATATAGTATATATACAGTATATATACATATATATTACATATGCAATATGCATGTATATATAATGTAATCAGATGTGTACATACATAATGTATATAAGCAAAATTGGCATCCTGATGTTTGATTATTTTTTGTGGTCCTTGCTGTATGCTTCAGGAACTGTGATTTTTTTTTTACTTGCTACCTTTTGAATTCCTTATTTAGTTGAGGGTGAAGCTTGTGATTTTGAGTAAATTGAAAGTGTGTTATTGCAAAAATTATAAGAAAACTATGAAAAGGAGGAGGAGGGCACTTAAAGCGAGGAATACAGTTGGGATGAAGTGCAAAGTGTCATCCAAACTTAAAACTGTGCCTAGAAAAGGAAATCTGCTTCCTTTCTATAAAAGCAGTTGAAAACATTTACAATTAAAAAATTAAAAGAAAATGAAAGTCAGAAAACATTGGAAAAATTCTGTGAAAAAATGTAAGGTCTCATTCTGTTCTGGAGTCAGGTTGTCAAACCACATGCAAGAAACCCAATTCCATTTGAATTTCAGATTAAAAGTTCAGGATAAATACATGGTTAAAATTTTTCCCTTTGTGTTTAGTTTGACATTGAAGTTAAATTCAACACCTTCTCCTTTCTTTTTGTTTATTAAGGATTTATCTATTTTTTTTATTGAAAAGTCAGATATACAAAGAGGAGGGGAGACAGAGAGGAAGATCTTCCGTCCAATGGTTCGCTCCCCAGTTGGCCGCAACAGCCAGTGCTGCACGGATCCAAAGCCAGGAACCAGGAACTTCCTCCAGGTCTCCCACATGGGTGTTGGGTCCCAAGTTTTTGGGCTGTACTCAACTGCTTTCCCAGGCCACAAGCAGGGAGCTGGATGGGAAGTGGAGCTGCCGGGAGTAGAACCGGCACCCATATGGGATCCTGGCACGTTCAAGGTGAGACTTTAGCCGCTAGGCCACCGTGCTGGGCCCACATTCTCCTTTCTTTTTGCTAGATCTGTCAAGTCTAACTTACAATGAAAAAGGGTGCGGGTATTAAATGAAGTGTAGAGCGTCAAGAGAAAAGTTTGCATATTTTCTACACATTTGAAAACCGCTGGACATTTTTCAGCAAGCATTCAGGTGTTGAACGTGACCTTGTTTGGACCTGGTGATGAGTGCACTATTGCACTGGAGCCTCATCATGTGATAGAAAACAAGCTGAGGGACTGTCCTTGTGGCACTGAATGTTCAGCCTCTGCCTGTGATGTCAGCATCCCATATGGGCACCAATTCCAGTCCTAATAGTCCCTGCTAATGCACTTGGGAAAGCAGCAGAGGATGGCCCAAATGCTACTCCCCTCTACAACCAAGTGGAAGACCTTGTAAAAGCACCTGGCTCCTGGCACAACTTGGCCATCAGGGGGAGAACTAGTGGATGGAAGATTCAAATGTAAAGAAGACAAAATGACCTCATAACTGACCCCTCATCCTGGTGAGAGATGATGGTGAGTTCAGACCGGAAGGTGATGAGAAGAGAACACACTGTTGTTAATTAGGAAGCAAACATCTCAACTTAGTTTCAAAGTCAAGGGCTATTGGAAGAAAAGGTGGTTGAACCAGAATCAAACAAATGAAATAGAACATAGGGATAAGTTATGAAACTTAGATAAATTAGAAGGGATAAGCTATGAAACTTTAAAGCAAGAGATGAGTGGAAAATCTGTACTCCTGTGGAAACCCATTATAGCAAAATAAATGTGTATCTGTAGCATTTTTGTTTCCTACTCTAGTATAACAAGAATGGTAGCACACTTCTCCATTCTACATTTCACTTGTTTGAAAGATGCCTGGGAATATATTGTATTGAACTAGCACATAAGCAAATTTGTGGAAACTGTTTCAACTTTAATTTTGCATCATTGTCCTTAAGTGAATGTTATTGGCAGATAATTTTCTTTTTGTAACATTGATACCTACAGATAGGTATATGAAGGTGAAAAATAGATTTTCCTATAGTAAGTTAAGAAACGCTTAATGTATTTATAATAAGTTAAGAAATGCTTAAATGTGTTTTCCTGGGATTTTACCTTTTCATTCTTTGTTGAATTTAGTTTGTTACTATTTGCCTGCTGTCACTAATTGGCTTCCTGAATCTTTTTTTAAACAACTGTATTTCTATCACACTTATAAAACCATCAGTTTTGCTGTTAAATCAAGCACAATTAATCACCAAGAATGACTTCTGTCATTTTAATTCTTTCCATTGTAATGACTTTCCAGTTATTTTCTCTCTAAATTATTTGATTGCGATATTCTAAGTATGAGTTTCAAGAAATAATAATATTCAGTGCACAATTAAGCTTAAAGTAAAACAATGTATTTGACAAATTTAGCAATGTTAACTGCTGTGAATAACTGAAAAACAAATGTTAGTTCAACACAAATTTATCATACAGCACAATTTCACTGCCATTCCATAAAATGCTATGTATGATTGCAACAAATCTTTGGCAGATAATTTCATTTAGAAACCAAGATATACAAGTTAGGTAATGTTAGTTACGTCACAACTGATGAATAAAGAAATAATTAAAAATGTTGAAATTCTCTTCTGAATCCCAATTCATAATGGCTGCCTTTGACTTTATAACATATTAAGCTTACCTAGAGCTAAGAAAGATGTGAATGTGACTTTATCTTTTGGTAAAAATTCACAATACAATAACATTCATCTGGTAACAAAATTCATTTGGTCAAATTATCCCAATGACAGCTACCATGTTAAGAATGTTTAAAGCTCGTTGTTTTTTTTTTTTAATTTTTTATTATTATTATCATTTTATGAAACCATTCCGTAGATCTTGGGATTTCCACTACACTTTCCTCAAGTTCCACCTCCCTTCTGCCCCCACCCTACGCTGAGTTCTATATCATTACTATAGCGTAATTCTTCATCAACAGTCATATGTCCATCATTGTGGGCATGGACAATGGCAAAGAGTCCAGCATCCTCTTGTCAAGATATAGTTAACAGTTTCAATGGGAGTCAGTCTTTGATCTGAAAGTAGAGATGAATGACGCATTGTATCCTCACATCTGGATATGATAGTCTCCATTACACAGTTACTGTACATCCCCTTAAATGAAAAGCCATAAAGCAAAATCAATGACAGGTAGAAAAATAGAAATTTACAATGCCATGGAGTTAAAATAACATGCTACTGAATGACTAACATGTCACTGAAGAAATGAAAAAGAAAATCAAGAACCCTCTTGAAGAAAATGACACTACTGTATGATCTATGAGTCAGCGAAGATTTTGAAGAGAAAGAAAATGTTTTGAAGACATAAAATTAAGGTTAAAAAAAATAAAACTCCATACAATATAGTTTCCACTGACTTTTGCTGGTGAGATATGTTTTCTCTAGACAACAAGTAGATGGGTTTTGTTCTTTTAATCCAGTCTACTCACTTTTGCCTTTTGTTTTGGTGGGTGCTATTCCTCTTCTCTGTCAAGAGAGCATCTTTAAGTATCCTTTGTAGGGTATGTTTGGAAGAGGCATATTCTTTTAACTTTTCTCTCCTGTGGAAGAAATTTATTTCATTTTCAAAGACAAAGGAAAGCTTTGCTGGGTACACTATCCTGGGCCAACAGTTTTCTTTTTTTTTCTTTTAGAATCTGGAATATGTGGTTCCACTTTCTTTCGGCCTCTAGAATTTGCTGTGAGAGGTCTCCTGTGAGTTTAATTCACATTCCCTTATACGCTAATTTTTTTTTCACATGCACACTTAAAGAGCTTTTCTGTATGTTCCATTGAAGAAAGCTTGATTGATTATCATGTATCATGATGAAGATTACTTTTAGTCAGCCCTGTTGGAAGATCTGTGCCCCTCCTGGATGTTGTTTCCCAATTCTTTCTCTAATTAGGGAAATTTTCCCTAATTATTTTATTAAATATATTTGTAAAATCAGTTTCTCTTTGTGCACCTTCTGGGACTCCCATAACTCTTACATTTGGCCTTTTAATAGTGTCTTTCAATTCTTGAATACTTTTTTTAGCTTGACCCAGCTCTGCTTCCAGCTTTTTGTTTGGTTCTCCTGGTGACAGGAAATATCTCCTAATTCTGAAAGTCTTTCTTCTGCCTCTTTCATTCTATTTTGGAGACTCTCCACTGTACTTTTAATTTGCTCCACTGTATTGTTCATTTTTGACATATCAGCTTTCATTTTATTCATTTCCCCTGCGACATATTCCTTAAATTTCTTAAATTTCTGTATTACATGCATCTCATTGTTGATAAGCTTTGTAACAAGTATTTTGAATTCTGTATACCCCATTTTCTCAATGCATTTAACTCTGTTAACTCTGGGTTTGGCAAAGGTTTTTATTCCTTTGTAGGGGGGTTTTCAGTAATATTCATTGTGCCTTTTTCACCTCTTGCTCTTGGTCATTGTACTTTTAGTTGTCGAATTCTCCTTGGGACACGATTCCAAGCTGTGTCACCCACAGGTGTACAACTCTATGTTACTTATTGTGGTTAGCACACAGCTCTTTGCATCCACTTGTGCCACTCCTTCCAGTGAGCTCCAGGTCTGGACGCTTAAGTTAAACTTCTTGCATGGTCTCTGTAGCCCCAGCTCCTTTGCAGTACTCCACCTCCTGTGATCCTGTGCTGAGTCTGCACTATTGCCTGTACAACCTTTCTCCCACTTCTTGTTAGAGCAGTTCGCAGGATTAGGAAGACACCAAATATCTTATATATCTAGATTGTTGCTGGTGCTGATCTTGCTGGAACCTATTGGCTGCTGGGTCTGAGGGGACACGAACCTATTTTGACCGGTAAGATGCAGTCAGTATTATTTCCCCTGTGGGACCAGTGCAATACACTGAGTTAAGTGAGTTCAATTTAAGCTCAGCGCATGCACAGCTCACTATTGTCCCTTCAGTGTTAAAGTTTTTGTACACTGTACAAAATGGCTCTGGGAGCCCAGCACAGTGGCCTAGGAGCTGAAGTCCTCGCCTTGAATGCACTGAGATCCCATATGGATGCTGGTTCTTATTCCGGCAGCTCCACTTCCCATCCGGCTCCCTGCTTGTGGCCTAGGAAGACAGTTGAGGACGGACCAAAGCCTTGGGACCCAACACCTGTGTGGAAGACCTGGAGGAAGTTCCTGGCTCCTAGCTTTGTAACCATGCAGCACCGGCTATTGTGGTCAACTGGGGAGTGAATCATTGGATGGAAGAGCTTCCTTTCTGTCTCTCCTCCTCTCTGTATATCTGACTTTGTAATAAAAATAAATAAATCTTAAAAAAAAAACTAAAACAAACAAGCAAAAAAATTCATATGGCACCTGATGTGCCACTAGTAGAATTCTTGATCTGCTGGCCGTCATGTCTGAGGGCTACCAGACCTGTCTTGGGTGGAACCTGTAGGATGCCACATTGCTGCAGTTCATTGAGTCAGAAATGAGTTCACTCCCAGCCCAGTGCACGCACAGTCCTGTCCCATAGTCTTTGCTTCTCTATACAAAATGGCGCCCAATTAGGCTCTAGGGGGTGGACGAGGCCATGAAATTCACCTGCTTCTGCACTGTCGATCTGGGACCTAAAGCTCTGTCTCTGCTCCTGGTCAAATCAAACTGACCAGCAGGATATTCAGTTCTTTGTCTGAGTTCACCTCTTGAGTTCCTGGGGAATGTCCCTTCCCACCTTGGTGCTGGTAGCGTCCAGTTCTGATCACAACTCAGTGAATGTCACTGAGGTACCATCACTGCAACACCACAGCCTTGAGTCCGCTGCTTTCCTGTGTCTGTCAGCCTCCAGGTACCCTCTGCTCTCGTTCTGTCCTCTGCTATTTCCTGGAATGTGCCCTCTCTGCTTCACACTGGCTATGCTTCTCTGTGTGTTTAAACATGTCCTTAAAGCTGGCTTGTGATTTCAAGAATTGTACAATTGACTATTCTCTGCAATGTGGGAACTAAATTGTTTTTGGGTAAAGTCTTGCTTGTCTTGATCTAAAAATTTATATTGTTTTTGTCCACATTGTCCAATATTCCTTTTATACAAGTACCAATATTTTCAAGTTTTAAGGCTTATTATAAAACTGAATTATTTGTTAATTATCCATGCTCCTTTCCATTATCTTCTTTCTAAATATGCACTCATTACTGTGAGTTGTATTATTTCTGTATCTTTTTTATAGGAAAATTAGGATGAATTCTATATAATTTATCTTCAAATAATGTGTAGACTCAGTTGGGGAGCTGTGAGAGTACACCCTTGCTAGGTTGGCATTCCCATGGGAGGGTGCGGGGGCTGGAGTGGGAGCTGCGTTCTGGTCTGGATATGGCTGCAATCTCCCTAGGCACAAATGTGGACTGGGGCTGGGCGACCAAGCTGGGTTAGACGCCTTCACCATCTGGCGCTCTGGAGAACCTGGGTAGATGTAGGACGCACTAGGCTGGGTCTCCGCCCCTGAGCCCTGTGTGAGCAGTGTCTGGGTATGGACAAGCCTTGGCTGGGGTGAAACAGCCAACACCAAGAACTGGAATGGATGGAAGGCCAGCAATGAGGGCTGGCCCATGGAACCACCAGTACGCGCAAAAGCTGGCATAGGGAGAGGTTCTGAAGGAGGAGCTTGGGAAACTCCTCTGTTGGAGCACAGCCCCTACAGGTGAGCACAAGAACCACGATATGGAGCAACCCAGACCAGGCCAGAGGAAGATACCCACCACCATACATAATGGCATAGGTGGGGAGCAGACCAGGCTGGACCAGTTCACATCAACCGCTGGCGAATCTGAGCACCAGCATAGAGTGTGGGTCAGGCAAGTTTTGGTTGCAATATATACCAGTGCACATTAAGGAATGGCAAGGTGAGGTGAGCCATACCAGATGTGGTTGCAGCGCCCAAACAGCATACGTGAGAACCGGGAGGGGGCGGGGAGGAGGCAAAGCTGGCAGGGGAATGTGGGTTCCCCTGCTGGACAACCATTCCCACTGGAGAGCATGAGTTGGGATGGGGGCAGACCAGACCAGGCAGGGCTACAACACCTGTGGACCTCATGTGAGCTAGATTGGGGAAAGGCCAGATTGGGCTGACTGTTCCTACTGGTGCAAGCAAAAATTAGAGTGGGTGAAGGTTGGTTGGTCTTTGCCGCAGCATCAGATGGCAGAGGCTGGCACTGGGGGCCAATTCTGTTAAATGCGAGAGCCACCTGGAGAGTGCACAATCCAGAAGTTGGAATGGCCTAGTAGGGACATAGTGGGCCCCTCCCTCATGGGTAACCAGGTAACCACTCCCACTGGAGAGCACAAAAACCAGGACAGGGGCAGGGGTGGCTAGACAGAAAGGCACCTGCCAGTATGTGTGTGGGCTGGATAGTAGGTTTGTTGGGTTGAACTAGGCTTCAATGCCCATTGACAAGTACGAGAGCTAAATGGGATGTGGGACAGACTGAACAACTCTGCGGTGCATACTGGCATACATGGGAACCAGAGTAGGGAGCAGGCCTGGTGGGGGTTATACGGAGTTGTCCCAACTAGGCTGCAGCTCCCACTGGTTTGCGTGAGGACCGAGTATGAAGTGGGTAAGATCAAGCTGGACTACAACACCCATTGGTTCAAGTGGATGACAGGGCTGGAAACAGAACTGACCCAACAATTGCAACGACCAGCATGTGCATAAGCTGATTGGGGCAACGGATCGTGCCAGACCCTGTATTGGCATACTCACACAAGAATCAGGTTTGGGATCATCTCAGTTGAAGTTTCTTTGGAGATCCAGCCAACTGAACTGCTGATCTCAGAACTCCAACCATGAAGAAACTATGTCAACCAGTGGAATCCGAATAGGTTTCATTGCAATTGGAAAGGCAAGATTGGCAGCAATTCAGACCTGTTAAACTATCAAAACTACTTGAGCAGGACCCTTGGAGCGTGCCTCACATCAGGCACCTGGCATGGGTCGGAGGCTGGGTGGAACTTTTCCCTTTGTTTCTTCCCTTACCCCAGATACAGGAAAAAATGATATTAGTGTAGAAACAATGGTATTACCCACTTTCCTGTAGCCCTTGACCCTTTGTGTCCTAATTAACTAAGTAAGATCATTAAAAAAATAAACAAATAAATTATAAAAAAACAACAAAAAATAATGTGTCACCATGTATGTTGAATATTCAGATTAAAGCTAAACATAAATATTGTTTTCATCAATGGGGCTTTATTATGATTATTCAACATAAAATTGACTATGAATGTGTTAAATTCTCTAATACAATGGTCTCTTAAATACCATTAAGGTCATCTGATCAGTTAATAAGATTATTAAACATCCCAAAGTTTGCAAGATGGAAAAGTGATATCTAAGCAATTTTAAAATGGCTTTTATGTCACATTTTCAAAACTCTCTAAGGGCTCACTCTTCATTGTGTGACGAGTGAAACCCCGTGTGGTTTTGGAGCCTGTTTCACCTTTACTCATGTCATGTGACAACAAGCTGTGGATTCTTTTCCCCATCCATTCTTACATTCTTATTTTTATATCAAGTCCTAAGCTTGATTTTACTTTAAATGGCAATTCTAAATGGTGGACTTTGCTTGCTGGGAATGTGTGGTTTTTCAGAATGTCTCTCACTTTAGCGTTGGGTTAGGTGCCAGTACTCATACTTTGAAGACTTTAATATGTTAGACTCAGAAAACCTGTGTTCTGATGATCAGATATGCCCCAAATCCTTTACTATTTTCATTAACTGCTAAGATTCACAAAGCCTATAAGAAATGGGCCTGTAATTTGCTCTTTCTGACCTAATTACATGTAGATATTATTTATAATCTCTGTTATTATAAAGTGATGTCAAATTTATAACATACTTTAAAAGATATTATAAAAGAGCCAGTGAGGAAATGTTTTGGACTTTTTAAGTATACACAACCAAAAAAAATACTTGTTTGTACAGAGACACCTGTCATACATGCCATAAAAAATGTTGAACCCCAAAATGTAGGAAAATGTAGAGCACAGAGCTGAGTTTTCTCTACTTACTGTTAGTACTTCGGGTTGTGTCTTTCCAGTGCCAGTTTCCACTCTCTTCTCTGCTCCTTACTTCTCTTATTCCTTCCCCCCAAAGTAAGGGGGCAGAAGAAGCCACTTTTGTGTTTCAAAATCTGAACTTTTGGTTTTATTCTTGGACAAACTTATGTTAGACTTTCAATTTTTATAGTAGAATAGCATTCATTATTAATGCCCATATCCAAAGAGAAGATACTGTGCTGAGAGTGTACAGCAAGGACTATTTCACCAGAAATAAAGACATGCCCAACAGCTCCCCTCCGAAGGGAACCTCACGTAATCCTATTGTAGATTTATCATTTCCAGATTCTACAGAAATAGTCACTGGAGAGTTATCTCAATTAACTTTTAAACACAAAAGTTTTTAAAAATAGTTGCAACTCATAAAACTCAGCACTAATGGATCTATAAGAAATTACATAAAATCAAAGTTACATACATTAAACATAAAGCATATCTGTAATTTATTTATTATGAGCCATATATTTCTATTTGTTCGTGTCAGTGAAATATAGATTAGAGGGTGAAATGAATTAGTTATGAATCTCTGCCTATTGAATGAATGCTAATGCTATAGGTATTGATTTTTTCTGATCTTCTTCCGACTCTAGAAAGTGTCCTTCGTTTTAGTTGGGTGTTGCTATTATCCTATTTCCTGTGAGCATATATTTGCATTATAAGGTGATCTAGTCAATTAGACCCTTTGCAAACGTAGTTTGAACTCAATTCTAATCTTTAGTTGTAAAAGCCCCCTTTTTAATGAGTAGTTCATTGCTTTTCTGATGAAAAATCTTAATACGCAAAATGAATTCTCTGATGACTCAGAAACTCGGTAAGTTGGGAAGATAAGGTGGGCAACTGAATAACCCATGATATTACTGAGCTTATATAATATGATGTTTCTAACAACATCTGGGAGTTTTAGGCCAACTCTTCCGAGTATGATTTAAAAATATTAAACAGCAGATTATGTGCGAAGCAAAGTTAAAAACAGTGAAAATTTGCTGGTATCTGACTTGGAGGAAAGTGTACAGTGAAGCAAAGACAGTTGAACTCTGCTCTCACTGAGCTGTTGGCTGAGTTGGACAGAGAACAGTAGATGTGAGCTGGAACTACAACCATTTTTTTCTGTATTTGCAGAGACCTGTGAAAACAAACTTGAAAGATGACTCCGTATCATGTAATTCCAAGATGTTGTGCCTGGCGTGATAGCCCAGCGGCTAGTCCTCCTTGCACATGCCAGGATCCCATATGGGCACTGGTTCTAATCTCTGCTGCCCTGCTTCCCAACCAGCTCCCTGCTAGTGACCTGAGAAAGCAGTCAAGGGTGGCCCAAAGCCTTGGAATCCTGCATTTGTATAGGAGACCTGGAAGAGGATATGGGCTCCTGCCTTCGGATCTGCGCAGTTCCAGCCTTGCGGCCGCTGGGGCATTAAATCATCGGACAGAAGATGTTTCTGTCTCTCCTCCTCTCTGCATATAGTTTCCAATCAAAATAAGTCTGAATAAGTCCAAACTATTGATTCAGACAGAAGATTCTGCACTATATGAAGGCGTGAAGCATAAATAGATCATTCACTTAGAGAAACCAGACAACACAGCAGCTTGAGCTCGGCTATGGAAAGTGTGATGGGGTCATTCACTCCCCGAGAACAGTTTCCCAAAACAAGGAACCAAAACACCCACACTTAGGAGGATGGGAAGTAGTCGCAAATAAAATTTCAATTTTAGCTAAAATTCACTTTTAGAGCACAACTTTAAAAGAAGAAAAAGTTCAAAAGTGATTGTGATTGTTTTATTTGTTAAAGTAGTTTTTATAGACCTTAAAGCAATCATGAAAAAATTAAGGAATAAAAAAGAATCACAATGCGGATTTGACAAAATTTACACAGGAGAAAGGAACACGAATTCTGTTAAATGCAATAACAGCGATTATAATTGCAATAGGTTTGACAAAATGAGATGGATATTGGGAACTGAAAACTAAATCTAAAATATTCAAACTGGAAAACCAAAGGTCCAAGTGAGGGAGACTGAAGAAGAGGTAATGTAAGATTTATAAAACATGAGGAAACAGCCAGCAAATGCCAAAGGCTGTGTGGAAGAGAAGACTTGTGGTAACATTTGCCTTTTCAACACGATTCTGGGTCATTTTATTAAATACCATTTTCGTTAGAAGATTCTTTCCTTGCCCTTCCTTACCACTATTATTAAATTTGCTTTGGTTTTATGTATTGTTTATGTCATACTATGTTTTCTTGTTTAATCTAAGCCATCGATTGTATACCAAATACGTTTTTAAAATAAAAAAAAGGCTTTCCAGTTGTGTCTTATGTGCTGTGTCTCATTCTCTTCTTTCGTGTGTATCCATTTCTGTTCTGTTCTTTTCACTCTGCTTATCTTTGCCTGGAGTGAGCTAGCTGTCCTCAAGGAAACTGAGAGGAGTATATGGGGCTTTCGTGAAAGATGATATCCATAGGAAATGTCCCCCCGAGGCAGCCCCTTGCAATCTGAAATGAGGGGGCACAACTATTTCCCAGAAAAATCTCATTTACAAAAATCGATGGTTAAAATATGGACCACGCTCTGTGACCTGGCCTCTTACCATCGTGTTTTAAGAATATTTGGAACTGTCACCTTTGAGTCTTTCTGCTGATGCTGAGCTTAGGCTCAAGTCTGGATCTGTTTCTGTTGACTGTCACAATTTCCACATTTAGGAGTCATGCACTTCTACTATTCCTGTGACTGTTCATGAATTTTTCTTTCTTTTTTTTTTTTTCAGGCTTTTGTTGCTCATTGCAAACATTGTGCTGCTGAAGACTTGGATTGGAGGGTGAGCATACTTTGTTTCAATGTTGACTTTGTTTTGGAAAGCAGATCATTTACTGAGCAGTAACCTTGACCCTGAAGTTGTGACCTTGACCTTGAGGTTGTGAGCTTGACCCTGACGTTTTTAGGGGAACAGTCTTTGCAGTCAGAGGTCTAGGACCAAGAGAAGCCATTGCTCATGGCGTGCCCCTGCAGACCTCGATCAAATACCTGCTTCCCAGTCTTGCTCGGTGCTCCTGAGTTACCCAGCACATGATACCTCACAGAGCCTACTCTCAGTCCCCGGGCCCCTCTAAGTTTTGCAAAGTCCCATCCTGTGCTTACTACACACAGTTGCCATTGTAAGACTGGAATCTCCTTTTGCAAATTTGAAAGTTATTGCTATTTTTCCCGTGAAGCAGTTTGAAAATAAAACACCAGACAATGAACCAATGCTTTATGACCATGATTCCAATGTTAATGACTTAGAATCTTCATTCCTTGTAAATAAAATCAAATCCTAATATTACTATATGCTAAAATATTTGACAAAAGAGAGCTTTCTGAAGCATGGGTAATCATGAAAGAGCTCATTCTATAAGATTGTCGAGCTGATTAAATTAGACTCTTTCATACTGTATTATCCCCAATACAGTTAGACAGCAAAAAAGTCTGTCTAGCCAAAAGAATTTCTAGTGGAGTATGTTGATCCAAATGATTAAGTCTCCATTTGCAATTCCTTCATCCCATATGGCATTGTCTAGTTTTAGGTCGAAGCTAATCATTAATTCTAGCTTTTATAAAAAAAAAAGATTTATTTATTTTTTTATTGGAAAATCAGATTTACAGAGAAAAGGAGATACAGAAAGAAAGATCTTCCATCTGCTGGATCACTCCACAAGTGGCCACAATGGGGGAGCTCAGCCAATCAGAAGCCAGGAGACAGAAGCTTCTTCTGGGTTTTCCACACAGGTACAGAGTGCCAAGGTTTTGGACAATCCTCTACCGCTTTCCTAGGGAGCTGGATGGGAAGTGGGGCACGCAGGATATGAACTGGCACCCATATGGGATTCCAGCACCTGCAAGGTGAATACTGTAGTTACTAGGCTACTGTGCCTGACCCTTCTGGTCCATGTGCTCCTGGGTAGCAACAGATGGCAGTTCAATACTTAAGTGCCTGCACCAATGTTTGGAGACTCAAGTTGAGTTATGGACCTTGAATTTGCCGTGATCTATCCCTGGCTTTGTGGTTATTTTGAACCAATGGAGAGACAGATGGAAAACTTCTCTCTCTCTTTCCCTCTCTCCCTTCTCGTTATCTGTTGTTCTTTCAGCATTTCAAATAAAATAAGAATTAAAAGATCAACAATACTAATAAAAACCATGCCATATTTTCAGATTTTTATTTTTATTTATATAAATGGAAGATATGTTATATTTGTTGTTATACAGTTTTAAGAACATAAGACTTCCCATCCTATCTCCATTCCTCCCTCACTCTTATCCTTCATTATTTTTCTAATTTTTTTATGATAATATAGCTCTTTTCATAAGATTTACTTTTTTAGTTGAGAGGTGGGGTTACAGAGAGGACACACACACACACTCACACACAGAGATATCTTCTACTGCTGATTCACAGCCCACATATCCCATAGAGAAACCAATTCAGTGTCCAGTCACTCCACTTGCAATCCAGCTCCCTTCAAAAGACCCAGGAAAAGTAGCAGAAGATGATCTGATTCTTGGGTCCCGATTCTGGAACCAGGGGCTTCAACTGGGTCTTCTATGTAGGTGTCACTGTTACATGTCTTTTATCCTGATATAGGGAAAATACTGCTATTATAGCACATTTATTCCTTAGAATTGATAGGGCTTCTATGGCTGAAAAAGTCTTTCAGATGCCATCTGGCAGTAAAAAGCATCAATGCCAAACTAATTTTCAATGGGAAAGCATTATTTAATGGTAAAAATGATCATATTTAATTTATTCTCTAAACTTTTTATGAGCTATTATCATTTTTAGAAAGTATTCATTTGTAAATTATATGATGCAATTTGTTGCTTTTCAATTTAGGATGACTAAGTTAATATGTGTCATATTAATGCTGTGTTGCAATGTGTTATACTAGTGCTGTGTTCTAATGTGTTGTGTTAGTGTTGTGTTCTAATGTGTTATACTAGTGCTGTGTTCTAATGTGTTGTGTTAGTGTTGTGTTCTAACGTGTTATATTAGTATGTTCTCCACTGTAACCTATCAGACCTGTTTTTTACCTGCCCTCTCTGAAATAAAGTTTATGATATTATATTCTCTTTATAATATTTTCACTGGAATGGAATCAGTGTTGATTAGTCTTCAGTATTTGCATGATATTCAACTTTTATCACGTGTAAGTAGCTAATTACTTCCATAAAATATAATAGCTAAAGGAACTTTCTATTACCAGCTCTAACAGTGAATAAAACTTAATCATCATGACAGTATGGAACAATTTACATAATCAAAGACACCTAAGTGAAAACATATGCAAATTAGTATTTTAAATGCCAAATAAAAATTGAAGTTATTTATGTGGGCCTTAAATCTGTACTCCTATGTCAAAATAAATTCTCCCATAAATATGAACTCTAACTAACCTCATACCTTGTCTAGAAATTTCTGAGAACACTAATGTACTCTCATATAAATAAAAAAGCCTTCATTTAAAATTGGGCCAAAGCATATGGCAAGTCAGCCATTCCTTTAACTGCAAACAAATTGTCTGAGTTAAAGTAATTCATAATCTCAAAAATTGTTCTGAGATTAGATGAATATACACATCCTCCAAATATTCATGCTTCACATGTTTATTAAAAATTATGATCGGACAAATTAGACCCAACACATATGAACTGAATTTATTAGATAATTACCTTTTTATTGGTTAACTATTTTAGAGAAAAAACTTTCAATTATGTTTTTACCACATCAAGCATGATTCAGTTAACTGTCTAAAAGATCTTTCCTTCTTTTTGTTTATAGTGATGTGTTTATAAAAGACATTTATTTTCTTTGTTTACATTTTATTCTTGTGAATCTAATATATGTGTGTAATATATATAAATTAAAAATTTAATGACTTACGTATTTATAATAATCTTACATATGTTAAAGAACTATCTATCTGCTGAATGAACATTATGTCTCCTAGATGTGTTTATGAAACATTGAAACATCATCACAAGAAAAGACAATCAAACTTCATCTCCTGGTTTCAGTACTGTAGGAGTATTTATAAATTAATTGGAGTTATTGACTTATTGTCTACATGTAACTTTATAGATTCACCGTTTAACATGTTAGCAGGAAATTCTAGAAAAGCAAAGCTAGCCGAGTTTATTTGAGCAAAGAACAATTTGTCAATTACAAAAGCAAAAAATGAAAAACACAGAAGTTCAGAAAGCAGCCCTCCTCCAAGATGTACCAGTGAGCTTATGCAGGCAGACAAAGAAGCAGAGGATAAAACCCACTTGATTGGTTGCAGTTGGGTGTCTGTGCTATTTGGCTGTGGTCTGATGTGTGCTCGGAAGAGGTGGCTGCCTCGGACTGGGTGAAGCTTGAGTCACACTCCTGTGTTCGGCTATGCTTTGATTCCACACTGAGCCAGGCTGCGGTTTGTCACAGACCATGGCATGCTTATCACCTGCTTCTCGTTTCTTCCAACAAACTTGAAGATGACTTCTCTGTTGTAGTATCGATGAGTATTCTTGACTTAACACTTACTTGGGAAAAATCAAAATAAGAATTTGAAGAAGTAACAGTAATTCCTTCCAAAAGAAACTAAATAAATTAGAATAATTTTATGACAAAAACAAGATATGACTCTCTTAGGTTAAATTACTTCTTTGCCATATGCAACAATATTAAAACTAACACAGCAAAATTAAGAAAATTGTCTTTATTCCACTCTTTTTAAACATCATAAACAAAATTAACGATCTATAATTCCGAATCAGATCTATAAAATATTAAAAAGACAAACTGCATAACGGTGTGGAGAAATGCATTCTTTCATATTGCTAACTTGGAATTGGTGACTATTTATGACAGTAACATTGATAAGGAGCCCTCAGCTCTCAGCTAACCATCGATGTTTCTATTGGTAGGATTTTACTGATGTGATTTACTTACTTTTCTATATTTTATAATCTCTCTCACAATTATTCATTTTTTCTCTCCCCCCTCCAGTCTTGATAAAAACGCTCTATAATTCATTTTCATAGAAATGTGCTGAAGATACAATTCAGAAAATGCCTATATGTCATACATGTAAGAGAATACACTGCATTGCATTTTTATCACGTGTCTGTATATTTATTTTATTTACTTGAAATGCATGTGCTCAGCTGCAGACTCTCCGAGACTTCCCAACTGCTGCCTCGCTCCAGCCCACAATATCCAGGTGGGGACTTGGACAAAAACAAGGACCAGGAAATGAAACCAGGTCTACCTCAGGAGTGTCGGGGACCCAAGCCGTTGAGTCTCACCGGTTTCTCAAGGTGTGCTTTGGCGGGAGGCTGCACACAGAAGCAGAGCCGAGACTAGGCTCCTGCTGTCTTGGTGCAAGATGTGAATGCCCCAAGTAGATGCTTATGCTAAACACCTGCTGGCTGCAGTGTTGTTCCTAAAATACCTAAACATCTTATAACATGATCACAATAATAATCACAGCTAGCATTTATTGGACGCTGACTATATACTGAGCATGAAATATTTACTCTCATAAACCATGTGAATCCCCATGCTTCTGTAGCTATTTTAAAGCTCAGTGTCATAGTCAAAAAACTCAAATCACTTAGTCTATTGAAATGAATGGAGCAGTCAGGAAAATAAAATTTGAAACTGAGTTTCTATATTCCCTAATAAAGTTAGTGTTCAAATAAAGCATACTTAATGTAATGATTACATATACGATAATAGCCATATATGGTACCAGTTAAACTGGAAAACAAAGCAATTCTTTTATAATTTAACTCATGGAATATTTTGTTTATGCTATTATGATTCAAGGTGTTAGAAAGTATTTTATTGTTCTAACTACAGGACGTGTTTCATTTTTCTGAATTGGTGTTGCTGAGGAAAGGCCTGTGTGATGGGTGGCTGGGTGAGTGAAAACACATTAGGAGCTGGTACATCCCATCCCGTGGGACTTGAGGAATGAGATGTTCCAGAAGGTTGTCCAATAAAGAGCTTCCTAGGGAAAGGCAGCAGCTAGTTCAGTTTCTGTGAGGGAATCCTATTTCTGTGTCTGTTCACCTTGCCCTCACAAGCGATAAAGTGCTGTCTTTTTTATTGTATTCCATCTACTGGATCTGGTATCCTTTTAGGGAATGACTTTTCCAATGAAAAAGCACATTTTGCTGTGAAATATGCTTGTTTTGCCCTCCCTAGTGAGGTAAGGCTGCCATACAAATTTCATCCAGATGGGGCCCAGGTCGCTGGACCTGAGTCTCTGTGCTTGCCTGAATGGTGGATACTGGTTCCATGGGCCCTGGAGGGTGGGGATCCGTGAGCCCCGTGTCTAGTAAGGATTTGTGAAAATTAAGAATTTCCAATAAAATTCTATTGATTACTCATTAATTTGGCATTGTTCCTTAGTTCCCAGAGAACCTGCCACTGTTACTGAAGTAACAAATTTAGAGCAAAATTCTAGCACAGAAACACAATTTTTTTTTCCCAGCACTTCGGAAGATGAGAAATAACTTAAGGGTGCGTTATGATTTACTTATCCAGATCCTTTGCCAAAAGTGGTTCTATATCCAGAAGCTTGAAAAGAAAAGAGAAAAATCTTAATTATGTATGGAATCTAAAGAGGCAGCCACGATGCTTCATCTTTCGGTTTCAAACTATTTCTGTTACAAGGCTCATTTGTACTGTTCAGACACAGATATCATTTCAGTTAAATATTTCCCAGGTCTGTGTTTAACGCAGTTGTATACCTTTTGCCCAAATTCAGTTCCTCTCTGTCTCTCTCTTGTTTGCATTTTAACAAGATTGTTCTGGCTGCTGGAGAAGAGTGGAGGTCCAGGAGACAGCGGATGAATTCCCACTGAGGCTTCAGGGGAGCTGGTGCAGAACTCAGCTAGTGATCTTCACAGGTGATGACACTGCAGAGTGGAAGTAGTATAATTGGTGAACGTTTGCATGCAGCTATTTGTAACAACATGGGACATAGGAAGATTCTGGTATTTTTTTCTTAAATGTATTGCATTTTTGAAAGGCATCAACACACACTGAGAGAAAGCTCAATGAGAAGGGATAAAGAGAGGGAGAAAGAAAGAAAGACACAGAGAGAGATTGATTTACTGTGATGACTCAGACCCCAAATACCCACAATCACTGAGGACTGGTTGGGCCAAAACCGTGAGACAGAAACTCCATCCAAATAAACAGCAGGAACTTAGTAACTTCAGTGCACTCCTCTTCCCACCCCCCCGCCCCAGCTCACACCCACCAGTGATTTCCCCTATGTCATTATCGTAGTATAGCCTGTCATAATCAGTCATAGGCCCATCATTCTGCTATTTAAGTGTGTTCTGGTATTGTAGGTATGGACAATGGCAGAGAGTCCAATAGTCTATTGTCAAGATATATTTACCAGTTTGATTGGGAGTTCATCTTTGATTTGAAAGTAGAGATGCATACTGCATTGTATCTTCACAACTGGATGTGATAGTCTCTATTACATAGTTAGTATACATCCCCCTACATGAAAAGCCATAAAACAAAATCAACAACTGAGAGAAAAATACAAAATTTAGAACATGAAGTTAAATAACATGCTACTGAATAACCAATATGTTGCTGAAGAAATGAAAAAGAAAATTAAAAAACCTTCTTGAGGAAAATAATGTTACTGTGTCATCTTTTGTTAAAAAAAAACAAAAACTTTTTTGGAATTAATGAAAATAAAAACAAAAATATCAACCCCCCAAGATGTAGCAAAAGCAGTCTTGAAAAGGCTATTGATCTCACATTTGCAGGAGCCTTGTGTCAGAAAGAACATGTGATAGCTGTCCTTTTGGGACTGAAGTATTCCACTGAGCATAATGGTCTCAAGTTAGGTAATTTTTAAGAAATTTTTCTGTGCTGGAAATACAAAACATTAAATTCTCTCACTATGCTACTAAATTTTAGTTCTAATTTTGCCTTTTATTTTAGTTCAAAGTAAGGGTGTTTAAGAATGGGAAATAACAGGGTTAGTAAACTGAGTAAGGAAAAACTTTCTCCACAATGTGAGTGAGCCCTGTGTAAACAAGGAAAGGCCGACAGATTCTGAGCTGACTGGTACAGCTTGCTTGCAAAGGTGAGCCGACCTCTTGCCTTGCACTCTAGTGATCTGGGCGCTGTTGCTCAAGTCTTTGGCCTGAAAGACCAACTTTCCTAGATCCACAGTATGCATAAGGCAGGCACTAGTAGGACATCTTGACTTTCATTAATAGATAAACTGATTCCCATAATAAATGTTCTCTGGTACATTAATGCGTTTATGCTCTTGGATAAGTTTCTCTGTAAAATCATGCTTGATACAGGTGCTAACGATTTTTTCAACTTTACAGTGGTTTCCAATTAAGTGAAAATTCTTAAAGTGATTTTAATGGATCCTTGTCTTAAAAACATTAGGCTGTTGGGTATCCCACCTCTGGTTTTAGCAGGCCACTTTTGTAGATATAAAACAGCATTTGTCTCACAAATACTGAGGGGGCAGATAAATAAATGTGTTTCTCTTAAGGAAGGAGTTCTGGTACATTTGTTGATACACTTTTATAAAAGAGTCATAATTTTAAGTAATTTGGGGGTCAGATTTATATAAAATATATGCAACATAAATATATGTTAGGAAATATAAGTAAGAAAACATGATACATATCTTATTTTTCTACTTTAATTTGATTAATATAAAAATGTGTACTTTCGCTTCTCGGCGTTTTGGCTAAGATCAAGTGATTAATATAAAAATGTGTACTGAAGTGTCCATTTCATTTTAATCACTGGATGAATATGCATTTTCATAACTCTTCCTGCAAAAAATGTTGCAAATGAAAGTAGACTCTGAGTAAAAGAAACTTGGCCATATGACTTCTATACCATCAACAGTTATAATCTGGCAAACTCTGCGACAACTCAAAGTCATGTCAGGTATAAGGCAAATTTGTCTCCTGGCTACACAAGAGCAAATGTATCACAAATTCCAGAACAGTTAACTATATTTATTTAATTTTTGTGAGAACCCTTTAAAATTTTGTTGTTAAAAATAAAGTCACTCTTGGAATATTCCTGTGTGGTGACTTTGTGCCGTAGTGACGTTAATCTCTACTGTGAATGCAGGAGTGTGATCTCCACTTGTTAGAATCACTGTAAAGTATCCTGACTTTCAGTAGACTTTGGGAGAGCAAATGGACTTGTACTCTCCTTAAAGACCTGGTCCAGTGCAAAGATCGGTTATTCAGTACACACTCTTAGAAACACGCCACCTTCCTTCACTTCCCTGTCACTTGCAACTTTTTCTCTCCCTCCTTCCTTTCCTTTTTTCCCTCTTCCTTCTCTTTTATTGTCTCTTTCCATACCTCTCTCTAACCATAAAGTATCTGTGAGCTGCTAGTAAGGACTCACAATGCTTTCTCGTAACCCATCAAAGTACGTAGGATTTATAGACGCAACTTTATAGCAGCAACATTTTACACTGGTGAAAAGTTAGAAATAATTTCCTTGGTTTTACTGTTATCTTATGAATTACCAAAGCCTAATTTGTAGCCCAACACATTTTAATTTGCCCCCATGTAAGAAGTAAACTCGGTATCTTCATTTTCTTTCAATTGCATTTAATGTAATTAGTCTTAAATAATTTAATTACAAAGCTTTCTTTTCAATTAGACCTTTATAAACTTGTACCTAAAACTGCTTGGGATTCTGTACAATATCAAAACAAGTGTCATTATGACCCAAAAGCTTTGTGCCTTTTATGTAGTGCAGTCTGAAATGATTTCTACTAAAATTACATTTTGCAGTTACAGTGAAGTGAAGCAGAAACAGCAGCTCAAAAATGTATTCAAGTAATGAAGTTGGAACCCATTAGTTTCAAGGCTGTTGTTATTTTAGTAAATATTTAATCTTCCTAGCAGCATGGGTTCCTAATTGATCTTTAAGTATTATTATTCCTGGACATTTATAGTTGACTTCTAATTGTTATGTTAAGGTGGTTAATGAATAAAGTGTAATGAATGATGGAGACTTTACAGTGCAATAAATCAACAGAACATAATAAATATAATTCTTTTTTATTGTAGAAATGTAAAGTGCAATGAACATCACATTATATCATTATTTCTATTTTCAAGAGTTCTAAAATTCAAACCATAGTCATACTGTCTTTCATTTAAGTATATGGTGTGTCATAGACACGACAAATATAAATGTGATTCAAATACCTCTTAGTTATTCATTTTAATAATTTCCAGATTCTTATATAAATATGCCATCATAACTGTTAAGTTCTCATTTCAATTAATTAATTGAAGTAGCAAAGAGAGAATTGATTCTTTCGTTAGCTGGTTCATTCCTCCATCGCCTGCCAGTGCCATGGCCAGACCAGCACAAGCCCAGGAGCCCAGAACTAAATCCACAGCTTCCATGTCGCCAATCTGTCGCCTTCTGAGAGGCACGCACAAGAAGCTGCAGTCATTAGAAATCTAGAACTGAGACTCTAGTATATTGCAGCCATGGATGGGAGTGATCCACCCAATGGCTCCCTTCATCACACTACCACAGCACCCCTGGAGCACTGGTAATATTCATCTGCTCATTTCAGTGTATCTTCAATGGACTGGTAGAAAGTGAACACGTTAAATTTATGATGGGTTTATTGAATATTAACTAATGCCTATTGTAAATCAGAGAAACACAAAATAATGCTTTTGAGAAGTTTGGTACCAGTTCCCTCGTTGTTTGGAAAAGCTCTCACCTCTCAACAATCAGCTGATTGGTTTTTTTTCTGGTGTGCAGTACTTACATGTAGTTATGTGCAATGTCCACCTCCACTGCATGCAATTGCAGCTCTCAGTGCCCTTGGAAGGTGCTCTACTGAGTGTGTCATCGTTTTCAGGAGAGGGACCACTTGCTATGGCAGTGTCAGGGAGTCCCAGTGTTTAATGTGGACGATGACTACCAGGTTTAAATCTGTTCTCTTCAGAGAAGGCACAGAATTTCTATGGATCTTTGCTTCTTTGCACACTCTAATAAACTGGCCACATGTCATGGACAAAGGATTCTAAACGCAGTTCGGGGATACGTCAATGTCCGTTTTACCTCCGCTTCTTTTCTGAGTTATGAGAAACAATATGTTCCTACTTTTTGGGGGGATTAATATTTGAGAGAACAAACTTTTGAAATTGACTTCTGTTTCACAAGTAAAATACCCTGCTAGACATAAAGACGACACAGAGGAGATGTGAAGGACAGTGTTCTTTCGGCACTTCTGAGCCCGTGTGGCCACTGGAGCGCTGGGAACTGCCGTATCTTCGATCCCAGTGTGAACGCAGGGGCCTGCTCTGTTTTTTCAAATATAAATTTGTTCACAAGCTTTCAACTTAAAGAGAATAAAATAAATATTTCATTACAATGTATAATTTAGTGGCAATGTTGGATGCAGTTTTCCAAAATGAATGTGTTGGCAATAGGAAGACCAAGGATCTGTTTTTGACGTAGAAAAACTTTCAGGCACAAAGTAAGCAAGTTAATTAAAACAAAAAAGGTGCTGGTATTACAGACATTGTTTTATCATGTTGTTTGACTTTGCATTTATTGAAGCTAAAAAACGTGGGCCTGCTGCAATGACTCGTAACACTGTAGTGCTGGCATCCTATACAGGCACTACTTCATGCCCTTGCTGCTGCATTGCTGTTCCAACTCTCTGCATATGGAATGGGAAAGCAGCAGAGAATGGCTCACATCCTTGGACACCCACAAGAGGAACCTGGCTCTCGGGCTTGTGGCTTTGGATCGGGAGTGGGGGAATGAACCAGCCGATGGTGTGTGTGTGTGTGTGTGTGTGTGTGTGCCCTCTATGTGTAACTCTGCCTTTAAAATAAAGATAAACATGTCTTAAAAAAGAAAAAAAAAGAACTTGATTTAGATAAAATAATAAGATGTCAGAAAGGTCTTAATAAGACCACAAAAGATTAATTAATTAATTAAAAAGACAAGTATACCTGGTTTGTCTGAATTAAAAGAGGGATGTTTCTGCTTAGCTTCTCTCGCTTCTCTGAAAGTTGACCCAACATTCTGCTTTACACAGCCTTCTTCTAAGTATTTTTACTGGAATTTAAGGTTCCAAAATGGCCTGTATCTCCTTGCAAGACGTGGTTCTGTTCAAAGAGCAATTTAATGTTGAATTCCTATGAATGTCCCTCCCTCCCTCTCCCGTCTTTCCTTCCTTCCCTCTGTTCTCATCTCTCTGTCTCTGTTATTTTCTGAGGTGTCTATCTTGATGATCCAGAAGTTATGAAGTAATAAAGGGATTTGGTGCTTCAAAGGTGTTCACAATGACTGAAATTACTAAACTAGGACTTTGGAGAATTGGTTGTCAAGTGTCACACAGAGTTTGAAGAACGCAATTTTTCTTCTAAAAGCCAAGTTGATTTGAGACCAGGCAGGGGTGCTAGAACAAAAGGCAGGGTGCCTGAGCCCTTCTCAGCTGTGCTTTCTCAGTCAAAGCAAAATTCCACAGTGAGCCATTAGGATGCAGCAAATGGAAGGGAAATTCCTTCGTAGAAATGGTCAAAATAATAGCTTCTAGCAAAAGCACGTGTTATCTTGAAGGAAAAATGAGGGTAGTACTGGTACATATTACCTAACAATAAAACTATTAAAGTCAAATCTTACGTAACTATGACAAAGCCAGGCTTTGGATACTAAGAAATCATAGACTGGGAAAATAAGAGAATCCATCAACCATGGCTGACTAATTTTACAGAGCTTCAGTCTGTCAGATAGAGACTGATATGATGTGTTACAGTGTTGGAAAAATGAGCAATACAGAAGAAAGAAGAGAAGCAAAGGAGAAACAGTTGTATTCTGAGCCTTGGTTGTCTGGAAATTTTCAAAACAATGTCTTCTGTCTGTCTGCCCATCTATTTATTTATCAGCTGTCTAGGTTTCTACATTTTGGTCCAGTCTTCCATCGTTGAATGGTTAAAAATTATAGAAATATACCATATGTCCAAACTTGTAGGAGAAACAAAAACTTATTCTACTTAACTGATATGAAGCTTGGGACAGGAGTTTATTTATAAAAAATAAAAAGAATAAAAAGAAGTTGCCATACTTCTATTAGGAGACTTTTCCCATGATTCGTAAGGTCACAGATTTTTCTTAAGCCAATAAGATTGATTTTCCCATTATGACTTTTTTGGCTATGAGTAGACAAAATATACATACTAGCATGTCTTAAACCATTTTATCATATGATTATATCATTTTGATGTTATTGAATAGGTAACTTTGCTTCTGATTCAACTTTATTTTACAGTATGCATAGCACACATGACCCACTAATTTTTCAGACAAAATTGCTTAGTATGTCATTTTCTTCAACTGACACACTGACAGGATAGAATTTATTACAATATCACAATGGAATGTTTTCTGTTCAGTTTAGAGAAGTTCTTGATAGCATGAATGATGAGTTAGTTAGAACCAATGATTTCAGAATCAAGGTAAATCTAGTTTTTGTTGAAACTGTTTTGAAGTTTGGCAAATTGCTAAAAGGTAATTTATTTCCTCATTATGTCGTGACGGCTGTGGTGGCTATGGAACTGTTTAATTATGAAAAAAGCACATGCCGAATAACTGAGTAATTAAAGTTACTCATGCTTTTTTCTAATTAAGCTGGAGGGACATGCAGCAGGCATTTCCAAATCCCGTAATCCACATAAAAACACTAGTTGCTTCAGCGTGTGGCTGCTTCTTCGCTTCTAAGGACTTGGCTTCAGTCTTCCTCCAGAGGAAAATGAGGAAATCTAGCATTTTTTAAATGAACAAATCATTTTTTCTCTGTATACATTAAAAATATATACATTTGCATAATAAACTCATCAAGGGTATTATACTGATCCTTTAAATTCATAATATCTATTTTTTTGATTAGTTGGGCTAACCAGGAACTATTTTGCTGCTTTTTCTCAAAGAACCAATTCTTTGATTCATTGGTTTTAAGTATTGTTCTTTTGGTTTTTATTTGGTTTATTTATTCCCCTATTTTGATTATTTCTCTCTGTTACTCTTGGGACTGTTTTGCTGTTGTTTGTCTAACTTCTTCAGAGGTGGTTAGTCCATTTGCCCTGTGCCTTTCCAGCTTCTTGAGTTAAGCACAAATGTGTTGGTATGTTCTGTTGACACCTTCAATCATTTCAAGGAACTTTTTAATTTTATCTGATTTCTTCTATAACTCATTGTTCATTTAGCAGCGTATCTTTCTGTTTCCAAATATTTGCATGTCTTCGGGAGTCTTTTGACTTGGTGGTCTTCAGTTTCACTCCATGAAGATCTGAGAAATGCTTGGTAAGACTTCAGTGATTATTATTTTATTTTGATTTGCTGAAGCTTGTTTTGTGTCCCAATAGGATCAATCCTGGAGAAGTTTTCACAGACAGATGAAACAATGAAATGTATTCTCTGTGTAGGATAGAAGGTTCTGCAGATATTACGTCCATTTGTTGTGCTGTGTGGTTGAGCTCTGTTGTTTGGCTGTTGAGCTTCTCCCTTGTCAATCTGTGCTTTGGACTTAGTGGGGTGATCAGGCGCCCCTATGATTGTATTAGAATTTCTCTATTCATTTAAACCCAATCATATTTCTTTCACATTGTTTTGTGCTAGGTACCTTTGCATTTGGTGCATGTACATTTATAACCCTGATTTGTGATATTGAATCAGTCTTTTACTACTTTGCAGGGAAGCCATCGTAATCTAATTTATTGTGCCTGTGCCTCTTCTTTGGCCTTTGGCCATTGCAACTAAGATTATTAAATTCTTACCCTTGGGACCAATTTTTAAAAAACATTTATCTTTACATGGAAGACAGAGAGAGAGAGAGAGAGAAAGAGAAAGAGAGAGATGTTCCATCTGCTGATTGACTCCACAACTGGCTGCAACATCCAGAGCTGAGCTGATCCAAAGCCAGGAGTTCCTGCTGGGTCTCCCATGTGGGTGCACGCTCCAAAGGCTTTGGGCCATACTCGACTGGTCTCCCAGACCACAAACATGTAGCCGCGAAGCTACCACACTGGGCCTCATGGGACCTATTTTTAAGCAGTTCATTCATAGGTCTAAATGTCGACTTGACTGGATCTGTTCAATGTTGGGTTCTCCCTTTGCGTCACTTGCATCACTCCCTCCAGTAAATTGTATTCCCAGACTTCTGTGCTACACTTCTGCCAAAGCCTCCACAGCAAGGGGTTTCTGGGTCACCATTTTCCCGCATGTTTTGACCCCACATTATGGCCATATTGTCTGCTCAGCCTTTGTCCTGCTCATGGTTCCACCAGTATCTGTTATTAGGGAGACACCACTTGTGATTTATGTCAGGTCACAAGCCTATCAGTGCTGCCCATTGCATGGCCCGACTTGATCTTGTTCCCCCAAAGGGCTTTGTCTTATAAGTTGAAATGGCAGTCATCGTGGCACTAGCAGGGTATCTGGTCACTGCAGCAGCACCCGCTGTATTTGCTGCTTCTCTATGTCCATGGGTTCCCAAGTGTCCATCTGCCATTGACCTGCCCTCTCCTATCTCCTGTAAACCTGCCTTCTCTGCTTCTCTGTTGCTAATACTTCTTCCATTTTTAAAAGGCCTCACCTTATGCCACATTCTTTCTCTACAGAGTTTAAGTTCTACACATATTTACAGCTAATGTTTCAGATACAACATAACTTGCATGACCTTTGAGTTGCAGTTAAAAAAAAAACCCATCACCTACAGCTCCAGCATTCTGATTGGAGGCCAAGTAGTGTCCCAGCTTGTTAGCTTAGACACAGATCCAGGTTGGCAAGACTGACAGGACAGTAGGGGATGAACAAGTATGTGGGTCCCTGCCAGCCGCATGAAAAATTCAACTTGCTGGCTTCACCTGCCTCAATTAAGACCACCTATTCTGTTGGGGGGTGAACCAACAGATAAAGGATCTCTTTGTACCTCTGTATTTCATTCTCCCTTTGTAACTCTGCCTGTTAAGTATATAAGTAAATAGTTTGAATGGGTACCAATAAACACCAATTTTCAATGTATTAAATCAAGTAGTGTACATGTTTTATGTTATTTTAAAATTATTTAGAGTAACACCTTATAAATGTCCTAAAAAATAAAATTCAAAAAATTCAAAAAAGTGTGAAAAAGATTAAGTGATTCATATTTAGACAAATGTATCTGGAAATTCCAGGCTAGGTGAAAATTTACCACCTTTCCTTGCTGTAGACATTCTCGGAGTAATGAATATATTAAATTTCTTTGTGGAGGAGAATGCAATTGAAAATGTCTTCCAGACTAACTACCCTTAAAATACATTTCTTAAGAAGTGTTTGTGATATCTGTATTTGATAGAACATGGTTTCAGTAAATATGACTGTGCTAGTGAACACATTCTGTAAACAATTTTTTCCTCATGACAGAATCCAAGCTGTGGAATTGTTCATTAATATTGGAGCAGGGATAAATAATTGTTTTAAATGACTCCATTTAGTGAAGCTACCTAGAGTGAGCAGTAGAATAGCTTCAAATTTTCGATGTGTCACAATTGTCAAGGAGGTAAAACAAGGTGGATTCACTTAAAGAGTGGATATTATTTCCAAGTGGCCAGCACAGAAAATGACCAGATGATGTCTGTTTACAGAAATCATGCATTTTGATAGAGGTTGAAATTGACCATGCAAACACATTTTAACTGGTCATATTATAGGAAGACTAATCGGAAACTCAAGCTTCATGCAATCAAAATGTCTCATCTAATTTTGGTTTGAACTATAAAACATAAAACTTTTGGTACCAGGGACTATTGTATAAACGAAGGATAAATAACTCAAAGGAATGAGAGTAGCATAAGGAATTTAAAATGTCAGGTCTTCAGGACAGTAGTGTCTAATTCAAGGGTAGTAAAAGTATATACTATAAGGTCATGGAGTTTTAGCAAAAAGGAAATTGTAAGAACTTGGTGGTTTGGAGGCTATTTGCTTCATTGAACTATTGACTAGATCATCTTGGTGACCTTCTGACTGGCAAGTGAGAGAATGGACTTTTACATAATTGCGAAAGGGGACAGTTGGTGTCTTGGAATTTGTTTCCACTTGATGAAAATAAGGGTAAGTAATATGTGACAAGAAGCCAATATAAAGGTAAAGTTCCTAAGTCTAAGGATCAGCAGCAAGTCATAATTCATCCAAAGGATTTTATGGTAAGGAAGAAAATAAGCCCCTCCAAATTATTGTTCAATACACATATGAAACAAAGGAAAACTAACATTAATAGAAAATTATGTATGGCTACAACATAACCTTATCAAACACTGTTGATTTTATATCTACACAGTATAGAAATAACTACAGAGATGCTCACACCCTTGAGTGAGCCTTTATTCATTGAAATTTAACAGCTGAGAGAACAACCAGGGAGTAGTACAGAAGACACTTAAATTTATGTGACCCCTTTTGACTTCTGGCTACCTTCACCTAATCCTCTTATCATGTATCAATGAACTGCAAAATGACATAACATAGTCCAATAGCTCATTATTTTAAATCTGGACTCACCCACTTATGCCAATCAGTAATGTCAATTTGTGAAGCATACAGTTATAGAACAAAAAGAGAAGTCTGGGAGCAGTAGGTAAGACGACAAGTGGGACAGTGTACCTTTTGATTGGGTAACTTTGCCTTACTTGCATTTAGTTTCTAAAGCTTTATATAAACCACACACACACACACACACACACATCATATTTCATTGGGTTTCTTGATTATGTCAGTTATTTTGTAATGGAATACTTCCCGTATCAGAGTGTATACAATATCTACTTCTTAGAATGCAGAAAAAAAAGTTAAAGCCATAGAGATGATAATTTGCAAAAAGGAATAAAATATTTTAAAATCAGTATAATAAAAGTATGAATGGTAAAATCTCCTTTGCATTTTTTACTGTTATCTGTAAGAATATGTTACATTTTACCTTCTTGTAAGAATAGATAGAAGGAGAAGTTAAGATGGCCAACCACAGAAGGTTGGTGTGGGGGAGAGTGCAGAGAGAGAGTGAGAGAATTAAGCAGAGGAGAGATTAGAAAGGATAGAATGGCAGGCAAAGGTGTGACTGTAGGCACAGCCCTGGAGGAGGCCTCAGCAGCCGTGGCCACCACGACCACAGAGGTGTCCCTGAGGTAGACTTTTAGAACTGCCCAGGGCCCCACCTGAGCCCTCAGTGGCAGTGACAACCTAGACCACGAGGGTGCCAGAGGCTTCGGTGGCAGTGGTAAACCTGTACGTAGGGGCAGCCCCAGCAGAGATAGCAGCCACATGGTCCCAAGAGCCCCCTCCCAGAGAAGGGAACGCCTTTGGGGAAGGAGCAGTGGGAAAGTGAAGCACACGGGTGACAGCCACGCAGAGAGTGTCCCAAGCCTACTCCCACCCAAGAGCACTCAGGCCGGAGCGGTACGGAAGGACATCCAGATCCCTCCAGAACAGAGACATAGGCCCCCAGGCTATGAAGTTTCTCTCCTGGACTTGACCCCTGAAGGCACACTTGGATCAGTGCCATAGCCAACAGAACACATGGGGAACCCAGTGCTAGAGGTACAAATCCAGGGGTAAACAAAGCTACCCAAGCCCCCACCATCACTTGCCATGTCCCCTAGAATGAGAAGAATCATGCTGCTGTCTGCACACCATGTGGAGCTAGCTGGACCATGCCCACTCTAGGCTACTGCATTGAGATCAGAGCCTGTGGACAAGCAAGTCAGAGACTAAATTTCCAAAACGACAAGAAACCACAACATAATGGGGTGAAGCATCAGAAAAAGTAATTATTCAGAGGAAAGAACCAGTACTTTCCCCCAAAACGACCAAAAATCAATCCCAATCTGAGTTGTGAGAAGACATGCAGGAGTTACCAGATAAGGAATAAAAAAAAATCATAAAATTCATCAGAGACAGTGAGAAGCACAGGGAAGAGCTCAAGGAATTAAACAATAACATTATCGCAGAAATTAAGCAGATCCAACATGAAATTTCACAATTGAAAAACACAGTGGAAAGATTAACAAATAGAATGAACATGGCAGAGGAAAGAATTTCAGATATAGAGGATATCTGAGTCCAGAACATGCAACAAATGAAATATCTGGAAGAAAATCTGATCAAAATTAAGAGATCTATACAAGAAATAAATGACACAATCAAAAAGCCAAATATCAGAATTATAGGACTTCCAGACGGTGTGGAAAGAGAAACAGGATTACAGGAGGTGTTCAACAAAATTGTAAAGGAGAGCTTCCCAAACTCGAGGAACATAAAAGTAAGCCAAACCCATGAAGGAGAGAGAACACCAAGCAGATTTGACTCCAAAAGACCCTCACTCAGATACATTGTAATCAAAAGAATGCAAAGAAAGGATACTGAAAGAAGCAAGAACAAAAGCACAAGAACATTTAGAGGAAAACTAATCAGAATCACCCTGATTTCTCAGAGGTGAACCTTCACAATGTCAACCAAGAATACTGTACTTAGCAAAGCTTTCATTTCTATTTGAAAACGAAGTTAGATACTTCCACAGTATAGAGAAGCTGGAAGAATTTGTCCACACCAAACCAGCCCTAGAAATGATCCTCAGTAATATGCTGATGTCAGAAAGAAAGGAAATGAACCAGAATCTAAGATAGCAAAGGGGAAGATCTTCACACTTAACCACATAAAAAGGAAACGCTAGACAGACACCAACACACACACACACACACACACACACACACACACACACACACTCTTGGCAGGGCTAGATCGTAACCTGTCAATATCTCTGAACACAAATGGCCTAAACTCCTCAATCAAAAGATATAGATTAATAAAATGGATCAAAAAGCAAGACCCAACTAACTGCTGCCTGCAGGAAACACACCTAATCAGCAAAGATGCAAAAAAGCTGGAAGTGAGAGGATGGAAAAAGACATTTCATGTGAATGGAATGGAAAAAAAGCCAATGTAGCTGCTCCAATCTCGCATAACATAGACTTCACCATAAGAGATATCAAGAGGCACAAAATGGACACTTCATAATAACATAGGGAGTCATCCACCCAGTAGAAATAATGATAATAAATGTTTACGCCAAACATGAGAGCACCCAGCTATATGAAGCAATTATTAACTGACTTAAGAGGAGACATTAATGCCAACATAATCATTATGGGAAACTTTCACACACCATTAACACCCCTAGATAGATCAACAAAATAGAAACTCAACAAAGAAACAACAGAACTCACACAGACAATAGAACAGATGGACCCAGTTGATACATATATAGAACCTTCCATCCCAAGGATGCAGAATACACATTATTTTTCACCTGTGCATGGCATCTTCTCCAGGATCAACCACATGATAGGGCACAAAACAAGTCTTACTGAATTTAAGAAAATAGAAATCATACCCCGTGCATTTTTTCAGACCATCACGGAATAAAACTGGAAATCAACAAATTAGAACACTCCAAGAAATATGTAAACTCCTGTAAGTTGGACAACATGCTACTAAACAAACAATGGGTCAGAGAAAAAATTAAAGAATAAATTTTAAAAAATCCTTGAAACCAATGAAGACTCAAGCACAACATACTAAAATTTATGGCATACTGCCAAAGCAGTTTTAAGAGGTAAATGTATAGCAATTGAAGCCCATGAAACAGGAGCAACAACAGATATACGAGCTCAGCAGACACCTGAAGGATTTAGAAGGTCAACAACAAAATAATTCTCAAAACAACACAAAACATGAACTTATCAAAATAAGGGAAGACATTAACCAAATAGTGACCAAAAAATCTATACACAAAATCAATAAGTCAAAAAGTTGGTTCTATGAAAAAACAAACAAAATAGACACCCATTGGCCCAACTGACAAAACAAAAGCGAGAGAAAATGAGAATTAATAGCATCAAAGATGAAAAAGGGAACATCACAACGGACACTACAGACATACAAAGAATAATTAGAAGTTACTACACACAACTATAAGCCAAAAAGTCAGAAGACCTCCAACCACCAACTAAATTGCATCAAAAAACAACTAAAAAATAAAGAAGACTGCAATAAATCTCCAGGAAAGGAGAAAGAAAATGAACAAACTGAACTTTATCAAACATTAGCTTAAAGATCGTGTCAAGAGTCATAGGATGGGCCTTTGGCAATGTGGAGAAGATACTGCCTGGTGTGGCTCCATCTTGTTTCTGACAACCTAAGTTGAGTCCTGGCTCATCTTCTTCTATCCAGCATCCTGCTGGTGTGCACAGCGAGGATCGGTGATGCTGCCTCAGTTCCCTGAATATTTGCCAGCTATGTGGCAGATCTAAGCTGAATTCTAAGCTCCTGGCTTCAACAGGCAAAGCCAATGAGCCATAAAGGGGGCAATTCTTCATTTCTGTGTCTGGCTCTCTCTGCCTTTCAATAAAAAGGAAATAACATTTTATGAAATTATTCATAAAAAAGAATAGATAGATATCAGTGTGTAACTTGTGTGGCACTGAAGGAATTACAATTAGCAGAGCTTCATTATTCATGATATGTAGCAAAGCTGCTGAAATGAACATTTACAATCTCAAATGTTTACAAGCAATCCATCTCTTATGGATGATCAATTAATGAGTCACAAAACTTATTTGGAGATACAGATAACAAGGAAGTATGAAAAGAAAAGATTCACCACAAAAATAATGACATTTGACACTACAAAACTGCAAATTGAAACAAGAAAAAGCCATTTTATAAGTAAATAAACAAAACAACCCCTAACCGCACCAGCATTGAGATTTTTGATGGAAGTAATGTTAGAGCAAACATGTGATATCTGACCACTTGGGATTGGCTCATTTCCCTTAGCATAAGGGTCTCCAATGCAGGCCATTTGGCTGCAAACAGTTTTCTTTCTTTTTAATAGCGAAGTAGTATTCCACAGAAAAGATGAATCATAGGTTTTTTATCCAGTCCTTTGTTGATGGGCATATAGGTTGTTTCCAAGTTTTTGCAATCATTGATGTGCTGTAATGATACCGGAATCCGAGTTGCTTTCTCATGCAACAGGATCTTTGGATATATTCCAAGAAGTGAAAGTGCTGGGTCATAAGGTAGGTGAATTTTCAGTTGCCTTGAGTATTCTCCATTCTAACTTCCATAATGGCTGCACCAACCTGCATTCCCATCAGTAGTAGAGTAGGGTTCCTTTTTCCCAGCATCCTTGTCAGCAGGTATTTTTTGTTATTTTGCCTATGTGGGCCATTCTTACTGGAGTTAAGCGGAATATCAGTTTTGCTTTTACTTGAAATATCCTTATTGCTAGGGAGTTGGAACATTTTCCGTATGTCTGTTAACGATTTGGATTTATTCCGTAGGGGCATGTTTACTCATTTTGATTGCCCACCGCTTCACTGGTTTGTTTCTTGTGTTGTTATGGTTATGTTGGAGTTTTTTTTTTAATATTGTAAATATTAGCCCTTTGTTCCCTAAGTGATGTTCAAAGATTTTCTCCCACTGTGTTGATTGCTTTTTTACTTTTTTGATTGTTTCCTTTGCTGTGCAGAAAATCCTTCGTTTAATGTAGTCCAATTTGATCATTTTTGGCTTGACTTTCTTACCTTTTGGTGATTTTTCTCAGATATCTTTGCTTGTGCCTGTATCTTGTAGAGTACTTCCTATTTTTTCTTCTAGAAATTTAATAGTCTGTGGATGTAGGTTTAAATCTTTTACCCATTTAAGATTGATCTTTGTGTATGATAAGAGTTGGGGCACTTGCTTCTTAGTTCAGGATAGTTCTGGCTATTTGTAGTCTTTTCTGTTTCCAGCTGAACTTCTGTATCATTTCTTACAGGCCTGTGAAGAATGATCTATATGTTTTCATCGGAATCACACTGAATTTGTATACTGCTTTTGGGAATATGACCATTTTGATGATATTGACTCTACCCATCCAAGAAAATAATGTTTTTTCCACTTTTTTAGGTCTTCTTCTGCTTTTTTTTTTAATGTTTTGTAATTTTCCTGATAGAGATCTTCCACGTCTTTAGTTAGGTTTGTTCCTAGGTATTTTAGTATCTTCTCTGTTATTTTGAAGGGTATCATACTGATTAGTTATTTTTTGGCCTTGGTGTCATTTGTATATACTAGGGCCATTGATTTCTGTTCATTTATGTTGTACACTGGCACTTTACCAAGCTCCCATATAAGTTCTAGCAGTTTTTCTAATGAGTCTTTTATTTCTTCTATATAAAGAACCATATCTCCTGCAAACAGAGATAGCTCAACATCCTCTTTTCCAATCTGAATTCCTTTAATTAATTTTCCTTGCCTAATAGCAGTTGCAAGTACTACCAATGCTATGTTGAATAGCAGGGTGATAGTAGACACCATTGTCTAGTTGGAGACCTTATTGGGAATGCTTCCAATGTTTCCTCATTCAGTATTATGCTGCCATTGTGTGTTTTTCAAAACTTGCTTGATTATGTTGTGGAGTGTTCCTTCTATGCCTAACTTGCTTAGAGGTTTTAGCATGAAGGAATGTTGGATTTTATCAAATGCTTTCTCTGCATTGCTTGAGACTATCGTGTGATTTTTATTCTAAATTTTTTGATGTGGTGTATCACATTGATTGATTTGCGTATGTTAAACCATTCCTGCATGCCCAGAATAAATCCCAACTGATCCGGGTGAATGATCTCTTTGTTGTGTTTTTGTATTATGTTGGCTAGTATTTTGTTAAGGCTTTTGGCATTGATGTTCATCAAGGATATTGGTCTATAGCTTTCTTTCTCTGTTGTATCATTGTCTGACATTGGTATTGATGTGATGCTTACTTCACAGAAAGAGTTTGGAAGTATTAGCTCCCCTTCAGTTGTGTTGAATAGTTTATGAAGAATTGGAGTCAGTTCCACTTGGAATGTTTTGCAGAATTCAGCAGTGAAGCTAAATGGGCCTGGATTTTTCTCTGTTGGGAGTTGTTGCTGTCCCGCAGCGATGAACTTGGTGCACGGAGCCAATAATAACACACGTGGACCCTGACTGATGGTCAAAGCCGTAGTTTATTAGTAGCATCAGACTTTATACACTGAGGGCCATACAGGGTAAGGGAGGAAATATTGAGCTTATCAACAAAACCATCAATGCTTTTGTTTGGAACTCCTTTTGTCTTGTATATTCTACCAGGTGTTCTCATATACCTACTGTCCACTCAACTGTTCTTATGCAAATGATATCCAATAAGGTATACAAAAGGTAGCCATTTGGTTATTCTCCTCCAAATATTATCCAACCAACTGTAATCCTGTGCTCACTGACCTTCTAGGGTCACAATGTCCTCCTACAGGGAGTGCTTTAATTACTGTTTGATCTTGTCTCAATTAAAGGTTTATTTATTTAGATTTTCTGTTGCCTTATGACTTAGTTTTGATAGATGGTATGAGTCCATGGATCTATCCATTTCTTGGAAGTCTTCTGATTTGTTGGCCAATAATTGATTGCAGTAATTTCTGGTTATTTTCTGTGTGGCTGAGGTGTCTGCTGTTATGCTCCTTTTTTTCATTTTTGATACTATTAATTCTTAGATCCTCCAGCTTTTTTCCCCCCTTTTTGGTCATTTCAGCGAGTGCAGTGTCTATTCTGTTTATTTTCTCAAAGAACCAACTTTTTGAGTCATTGGTTTTGTGTATTGTTCTTTTGGTCACTATTTGTTTTATTTCTTCTATTATTTTGATTTTTTTTCCTGTTGTTCTTGCTGCTGTTTTTCTAGTTTCCTTAGGTGTATACTCAGCTCATTTACCTGGTGTCTTTCTTGCTTCCTAATGTAGGCACCAACTGAGATGAATTTACCTCTTAGTACTGCCTTGGCAGTATCCCACAGGTTTTCGTATGTCATGTTTGTGTTTTCATTGGCTTCAAGAAATTTTTAATTTTTAAAAAATTTTTTTTCTCTGACCCATTGCTTGTTCATTAGCATGTTGCTAAACTTCCAATACTTTACAAATTTCTTAGGGTGTTTTGATTTATTGATGTCTAATTTCTCCATGGTGGTCTGAGAAAATGCATGGTATGATTCCAAACCTTTTAAATTTGGTGAGGCTTTTTTTTTTTTTGACCTATCATGTGGTTGATCCTGGAGAAGATTCCATGTACAGCTGAAAAAAAATGTGTATTTAGTGTCCATGGGATGAAAGGTTCTGTATATATTTATTAAGTCCATTTGTTCTATTTTCTGTGTGAGATATGTTGCTTCTTTGCTAAATCGGTTTCATCAATCTGTCTATTGACGTTAGTGGGGTATTAAGGTTCCCCACTATTATTATAGGCATCTATGTTTCTGCTTCGGATCCTCAATAATTATTTCATGAAAGTAGGTGCTGTTATGTCATTATATAGTGTCCCTCTTTAATCTGTTTTAGTATTTTTTATAGTGAAGTCAATATCATCTGATAATAAATGGACTATACCTGTTTTTTGTTTTTTTCATTGGTCTGGAATATCCTTTTCCATCCTTTCACTCTCATTTTCCTTGAATCTTTGTTGATTACATTTGTCTCTTGTAGGCAACAGATACATGGATCTTCCTTTTTGATCCATTTTGCTAATCTATGTCTTTTTACTGATGAATTTAGGCCATTTATATTCATAGTTATTATTAAGAGGTTGTGATTTAGTCCACGTGTGTGTGTGTGTGTGTGTGTGTGTGTGTGTGTGTGTGTGTGTATGTATTGTGGTCTTTGTTTTACTTTGATTTCTTTTGTGGGATTTATTAGGAAGATCATCCCTTTTGCCTTTGTTGATTGTCATTAACTTTGTTTCTTTCTGACTTTAGCACATTTTTGAACTATGTTTCTAGCACTGGCTTAGTCTTGGCATATTCTCCGAACTTCTATTTACTATGAAGATATTTTATTTTCAAATACAAATGAGAGCTTTGCTGGATATATTATCCTAGACTGATGGCTTTTGTGTTTTAGAATTTGGAAAATGCTACTCCATTATCTCCTTGCTTGAAGGTTCTCCTCTGAGAAGTCCACGGTGATTCTGATTGATTTTACTCTGAATGTTATCTGTTCTTTTTTTGTGTGTGTTTAGTTCAATACTGCTTTTTTATATTCAGTTGAGGGAAGCTTGACCACAATGTGTCTGGGTGAGAGTCTTTTTGGATCTAATCTATTTGGGAAGTTCTCTTTCATAATTGCATTGAATAGTTTCTGCCATCCTGCCTCTCTTTCCACTCCTTCAGGAATTTCTATCATTTTTAATATTTGAATTTTTGATGTTATCATGTATTTCTTGCATAATTTTTTGCTTTATTTAGATTCTCTTTCAGATGCCTGATTAGTTGTATGCTCTCCACTTGCTTATCTTCCACTTTTGATATTCTTTCTTCTGCAGCATTCATTTTATTGCTTAAGTTTTCTGTTGTGTTTCTTAGTCCTAGTATTTCAGCTTGGACCTTTCATGATGTTATTCTTGAATTCCTTAAGTTCTTCCCAACGTTTTTCATTGTTTCTGAAAAGCTTTATGCTAATATTGTATTTCTTGTCGGGGAACTCCTCAATATCTTCCTCCTGCAGCTCTGGGATTGAAGTGACTTTTTGTTTATTTTTTATTATTATTTATTACGTTGCATTATGTGACACAGTTTCATAGGCTCTGGGATTTCCCCATACCCTCTCCATACCCTCCCCCCATGGTAGATTCCTCCACCTTGTTGCAGTATTACAGTTCAAATTAAGTCGAGATTCTTTCGTTGCAAACATATACCAAGCATAGAGTCCAACATCTTATTGTCCAGATAAATTCAGCAGTTTCTTGGGGAGACCATCTCTGGTCTGAAGGCAGAGCTGGCAGAATATTGTCCCAATCAATTGTTCATTTTTAAGGGGAGCATTGGCTTCCTCATCTGAGGTGTTCCCTATTTTTCTACTTCTTCTGATGATCTTTCAGATCTAAGAGCTTTCTTTTGGATGTCAAATTGTGTGCCTTCTTCCTCTGATGGTTTGCTGGCATTTGCTGATGCACATGTCTGTAGTCTTTGAGGTTGGTGGTTCACAAGTAGACACACTGTTTCCATGCTTAGGAAGAGGGATTTTTTTGACCTGCCACCCTCAGGCAGCAGATGGCACTCAAGGGCTGATGCGGATCCAGTAATCGGCAACTGAGTTTTGGGGTTTCCTGAGCCAACATTTGTTGTTGTACCATGTTAATTGTGCTTCCCCACGACTCCACCTCTGCATCTTACTCTGTCCCCGGGGAATCCGGCGTCTCCCATTCGAGGTTTCCTGATCTCACTACAGGGACTTCAAGGTGCAGATTCTTCAAGTGTGAGCCGACTTAAAATTTGCTTTGTGTGTCCGTGTTGCAAATGCTCTACTTCTCAGTTGCTCCCTTCCACATGGCATCTTCTTGTCCTGGGGGACAACCGAGCAGGTACCTGTGGGTTACTGTCAGAGTGCTTTTCTTCACCAGTGTTCTGTACTCTAGGCCCCTCTGCCTCCCTCCATTTCCCTGGGGGAGACAGATTCCCGCTGGTTTTCTCCCTGTGCAGGTTTTCAACTCACCCAGCTTTGTCTACATGTCTGGTTGCAATCAGTAATTGTCATCCCAGATCTTTGGCTGCCGATCGCAATCATGGGTGTCCACCATAGCTTTCCCTCATCTTTGTAGCACCTATCTCCCTCTGGTGAGCTCTAAGGAGTTTCAGACACTTTGTCCAGCACTTCTCTTTTTTCAGCATTCCGCTCATCGGTTTCCTATCCCTAAGCTTTCTTTCTTTTTTTTTTTTTAATTATTTATTATTTAACTTCAGTAATTACATTGTATTATGTGACACAGTTACATAGATACTTGGGTTCTCCCCACCCCTCCCCAAACCCTCCCACCATGGTGGATTCCTCCACCTTGTTGCATAACCACAGCTCAAGTTCAGTTGAGATTTCCCCATTGCAAGCGTATACCAAACATAGAGTCCAGCATCTTATTGTCCCGTCAAGTTCAACGGCTTCTTAGGTATACCCTCTCTGGTCTGATGACAGAGCCAGCAGAGTATCATCCCAGTCAATTGAAAGCTCCAACATACCATCAGCAAAAATTTACATCATTATGGAATTAATTGACATAGTAATGAGTAACCAATATGTTAAAAGTAAATGCGGGTTCCCAGCCACCTTCTGTGACCACCTCACCTATACTTCAATTTTAGTTTATACACAACATATAACATTCAAAACATAACATGTTATACATAAGATCATATCATCTTAAATTAAGGCAAACATGTGGTATTTAACCTTTTGGGATTGGCTCATTTCCCTTAGCATGATGGTTTCCAGTTTGGCCCATTTGGCCACAAAGAACTGCATTTTGTTTTTTTTAATAGCTGAGTAGTATTCCATGGAGTAGATGAACCATAGCTTTCTTATCCAATCCTCTGTTGATGGGCATTTTGGTTGTTTCCATGTTTTTGCAATTACTGATTGTGCTGCTATGAGCATAGAAGTGCATGTTGGTTTCTCATAGAACAAGTGTTCTGGATATATTCCTAGGAGTGCTATTGCTGGATCATACGGTATGTTGAATTTGAGTTGTTTGAATATTCTCCATACTGATTTCCATAGAGGCTGTACCAGCCTGCAGCCCCACCAGCAGTGGAGTAGGGTTCCCTTTTCCCCGCAACCTCGCCAACAAGTGTCGTTGGTGCTTTTATTCATGTGGGCCAGTCTTACTGGCGTTAGGTGGTACCTCATTGATGTTTTAATTTGGATTTCCCTTATTGCCAGGGAACTTGAGCATTTTTTCATATGTTTATTTGCCATTTGGGTTTGTTCCTTTGTGAAGTGTCTGCCCATTTCCCGTGCCCATTTCTTGAGTGGGTTGCTTGTTTTGACATACTATAGGGCAGTGGTTATCAAAACAGCGTGGTACTGGCACAAAGATAGAGAGGAAGATCAATGGAGCAGAATAGAAACACCAGAAGGAAACCCACACAGATACAGCCAAATAATCTTTGACAAAAAGACAAACGACAACCCAGGCAAATGGGAAGGTCTGTTCAATAAATGCTGTTGGGACAACTGGTTGATAGCCTGCAGAAACAAAAAAATAGATCCACATCTCTCACCATACACTAAGATCAGATCTAAATGGATAACAGATCTAAACCTACATCCAGAAACCTTCAAACTTTTGGAAGAAAATGTTGGAAACACACTGGAACACTTAGGGGTAGGCCCTCACTTCCTAAAAAAGACTCCAGATGCAGTAGAAATCAAGACCAAAATAAACAATTGGGACCTCATCAAACTAAGAAGCTTCTGTACAGCTAGAGAAACAATCAACAAAGTAAAAAGGCAACCCACAGAATGGGAGAAGATCTTCGCACACGACATAGGTGATAGAGGGCTAATATCCAGAATATACAAAGATCTACAAAACAACCAAAATATCCCTAAGCTTTCTTCACAATCAGCGACACCGGCCTTACGTGATCAGCCATGTTGTATTCTCCCCATTCTCTTAAGAACATGTAGCTACAAATGCTTCAGTATCTATTACTCGTCAGTGTATCAAATTTATAAAATATTCAAAAAATATTGTGCATGTGCTAAAATATTTTATATGAATTATCCAGGGAGGCATTATTTGTAATAATCAAAAACAGAGAAATGTTCTTCAAAATTTTGAAGTTAGTTGAAGTCATCTAAAAGTAGCTCCAATAATGAGTTTCACCTGCTTTTCCAAAGAAACCCCTATACATTCCTTTCTTTGTGTGTCAGCCAGGCTCACTGTCTTTTTCTCTTACCAATTACAGGAAATAATAAGGAGATAATCATGTAGCATTAACACTTGGACATATGGCATGACTCTGTTTAAATGTTCCATCAACAATTCTCGGCCACCAGCTGACTTAAGCTCTGTCCTCAATTTCCAGGCATAATGAAGCTTGCAGATGACTTACAATCTTTCCTCCAAGACTCCATTGCAGTCCCCAGATACCCTGGAAAATGATCACCTCAAATAGCTTGTCCAAATTTAGTTTGTGAGCATGTAGTAGATTTGTTCCACTACATTTTAGAGTTCTTTGTTAAATGCGGTTAGTAGTATAACAAATCATCATACATGAGTGTATGCAACAGACAAAACATCACACAAAAACCCACACTGGAGAACAGCTTTCATAAGAACGTGCTGCTGAGCTGAGGATCTCTTTAAAACTCACTGGTCAAAAGAGAGAGAGGGCCTGGCATGGTGGCCTAGTGACTCAAGTCCTTGCCTTGAACGCGCCAGGATCACATATGGGCACTCATTCTAATCCCAGCAGCCCCACCTCCCATCCAGCTCCTTGTTTGTGTCCTGGGAAAGCAGCGAGGATGGCCCAAGGCCTTAAGAACCTGCACCCAGGTAAAAGACCTGGAAGAAGCCACAAGCTCCTGACTTCAGATTGGCTCAGATCTGGCCATTGTGGTCACTTGGGGAGTGATTCATTGGATGGAAGGTCTTCCTCTCTGCCTCTCCTCCTCTCTGTATATCTGACTTTGCAATGAAAATAAATAAATCTGTAAAAAGAGAGAGCTGCTAGAGACAAAAGACAAAAACTGGGAGACCCAGGGTTGACAATTCCAATACTGGGTATATATATTCAAGTGAAGTAAAATCAGTTTGTTGCAGGCAATTGGTTTTCCATTTGTACTGGAACACTATTCACAATAGACACATGGAAAAATACATAAAAGCAATTGTATTGTCCATGCCCTGATGAATGGGTGAAGCAAATGTGGTACATAGACACATTGGAATGTTACTAACCCATAGGAAAGGATAAAATCTTGTTATTGGTAATGCCATGGATGAAAGTTGAGTGAAATGAACCAAGCCTGGAAAGTGAATATCACATGGTGTCATTGACATATGGAGCATAAAGAAGAGGAGCTCTCATAAAAGTTAACAGTTTAATAGGGGTAGCCAGGGGCTGGAGAATGAAGGAGAAAATTAAGAGGGGAATGTTACCAGATTACAGAAAGATATGTTAAGAATTTCAAAATTCTGGAGTTCCATTGTGCAGCAAAATGACAACTTGTATTGTCCAGGTAGTGCATATTTTTCCACAAAAATAATTAAATAAAAAAACCTACAGGCTAGCATGATGGCTGAGCTGGCTAATTCTTCACCAGGAGGCACCAGCAGGCACCAGCATGCCTTTTTGGTGCCTGTTCATATTCCAGTTTCTCCAATTGCAATCCAACCTCCTGATTTTAGCCTGAGAAAGCAGAGGAGGATGGACGAAAGCCTTGGGGAACCTGCACCTGCATGGGAGACCTGGAATAATCTCTTAGGTCCTGGCTTCGGATTAACTTGGTTCTGGCCATTTCAACCATTTAGAGAGTACATCAGTGGAAGGAGAATCTTTCTCTCTGTGTCCTTTTTGTAAACTTGTCTTTTCAATAAAAATAAATCTTTAAAAAGAAGATGGCAGGATTAAGGGTGTCTTACAAAGGAATGTTCAAAATGTAAAGATATACTATTGTAGCAACACAGGAAGATCTGTTGGGGGTGGGAATTTTTTTGGGGGGAATTCCAGTCTATACAAAATTGTACCACAAAATTCAAAAATTCAAAATAAAAATATAACAAAAAAATTTTAAAGACATATATTTTTCCTTAAGTGGATGTTACACAATGTGTAGATGCACCAAAACATCACTGAGTGACCCAAACGTCTGCACATACTTGTATGTCTGTATTCCACAGGGAGAAAGGATGGGAAAGTTTAAACCAATAAGTATCAGGTAATAGCCAAGAATAAAAAGTGCTGCATGTCCACTGCATAGCAAGGTGGCTGTGAATAGTGTTAAAATGCGGTGTATTTCTCTATAGAAAATTAGAAGACAGCACTTTTAAAGTGTTATTACAGTAAGTGTTTTTGAACAGGAGTCTTTATACCAGCTGCTCTATACATGTAATAAAACTCCTATTGCATCCAATGAATATCCATGCATATATATTTATATATAGTTATGTTTTGTTAAAATGACTTAATACAATGAGAAAAGGTGAATCTGTTAAAGCTGTGGAGCTGTTTTAACAACAAAATACTTTTTCAAGAAGCATATTATATATAGAAAGTCAGTTAATCGGAATTTGACACAATGAACTAGGAAACAAATATAGTACTTAAAACAATAGCAATTTCTTACTGTTTTTGGAGCAGCTCTTTCCATGCAAATTTTCTGCAGAACTATATTGAGACATACTCATTAAAATCAGTTTTTCTGATATATGTATTTTTTTCAGAATAACCTGTCATTAAAACACTGTGGGAGTTGAATGTGGATGCCATAGAACACCTCTGCTGCAACAGCTTGTTTAGCTAATGCAACATTTCACATAAATGTGTTTATAACCTTGGCCTGTCAGTATCGTATAGTCCCGAAGATCTGTCAGTCTTTGCAAAAATGTAAATTCAACTGTATAATGTTCCAGGTCCTTATCACAAAATATTTAAAAACTTTCATAATCAAATCTCCTGTCTTTTTCTTGTTTCTCACAAAATGTGGTGATAATAAAATCACAAAACTCATTGACATCAAATTTCTGGATGTGTGACAGTGTTGCATACACACCCAAGGTGTCTTATTAATGGAACAATGAAACCTCTTCCTAGCTTGACATTTTTCTCTGTGAATGCAACTAACATTACCTGGAAGCTGCTATCTAAATGCTATGGAGGCTTTTATTTCTAGACATCATTTTCACAGTTGAGAAAGAAAGAGAACAATGCTTTTGCAGAAAAGACAGCATCCCTCATTATGAATTAAAGCACTAGAAATGTCCAAAGTAAACTTGGTCTGGAGAAGAAAAATAGTATTCATCGTTTCTGAAGCATCTTCAGTCTTGATACTAACTTTCTTTTTTAGATTTCAGCAGCTGATAGTTCACCCACACCTGTCCATCACAGGATTGGGTGGTTGATCTACATTCAGATGAGTGGCATTCTCCAACATTGTGTTGTCGTTTCCATTGTATTCGTTGTATTTTCCAACCAAACTTTGAGCAATTTTTATAAGTTGTTAATTTTCTCCATCTAGCAAATCCTGCCTTTTCTACATAAATCCTTTATCAAACAGCCTAGTTTATCTTTCTCTGAATTCCACCAGTGCTTACCCAGGACATTTTTTTCCCCCTCGTCTTCAGATATGATCTCATTACCATTTTTTCTTTCCTTACTTTCTACCAGTTTCTGAGTTACGTGTTTGTTTCCACATGAGTCCGTATTTCCTGTTGGTCTTCTCCATGTGCACACTGCAGAGGCATCAAAATGCAGTATTTACACTTTATCTCATCTTTTCTTCATATGCTTTTTGTTCCTCCCCGTGCATCATCATCCAATACATTTCACATCCTTACCTTTCTTCCAATTTATCTTTTCAAGAATTCATTATCTTAAGCAATTACCTACTTGGGATATATCTCTTCTTCTTTTTTTAAGATTTATTTATTTTTATTACAAAGTCAGATATACAGAGAGGAGAGACAGAGAGGAAGATCTTCCATCCGATGATACACACCCCAAGTGAGCGCAATGGCCGGTGCTGCGCCGATTCGAAGCCGGGAACCAGGAACCTCTTCCAGGTCTCCCACACGGGTGCAGGGTCCCAAAGCTTTGGGCCGTCCTCGACCACTTTCCCAGGCCACAAGCAGGGAGCTGGATGGGAAGTGGAGGTGCCGGGATTAGAACCGGCGCCCATATGGGATCCGGGCACATTCAAGGTGAGGACTTTAGCCGCTAGGCCACGCCGCCAGGCCCTATCTCTTCTGCTTTTTAAAATATTGTTTTTCACTTCTCCGCTCTCTAGAGTGACTATCAAAGACTAGGCCACCAGCATCTTTTAACTGCAACAAACTGTCTGTGGCATGGTTACTTTATATCGGCATCTCTGCATATACTGTCTACTCTAATCCTGTATGTATTAAAGTATCAGAACAAATCTGCCTCATCATATCTCGCTTTAAGTTCTTGGATAGAGCCCAGATTAATGTTTCATTAGCTGACTTGTGGTTATTTGTGTTGCTTTACCTCTTGCTTTACCTCTCATTTCTTGTTTATCATCTAATGTCCAAGTATGTTTTCCCCTATGTTCTGTCTGGAGATGAGTCATTTTACAATTCTTTCCTCTGAATATATTTTCTGACTCTTTTTAAAGTCCTAGTTTCTCCGTGATAAAGTATGTGGTCAAAGAGCATGAAATCTCATGCAAGACAAATCTGAGTCCAAAACTTAGCTGTATTATTTTTGGGGTAATGCAAGTTGGAAATCTTACTAAGTGCCTTTGTCTTCAATGTGAAGGTAACTGTGACACTCACTTGATACGGTTGAAAGAATTAAATGCCATAGGATATGCCATATCGTAAGCACAGTGCTTTCCTAGAGCGCAGCAACCACACCTAGGTTATAATTCTCAATATCTGTGGCATCATAGTTGGAAAATATGTTCAAATGTTGTAACTGCGATTGTTGTTTGAGTGATCATTATATAGATGGTAATAATTCCATAACAACTTTATTCATAGAATATTCAGTTCTAAATTCCATTTTTAATTCACACATTGGAGACATCAAAAGTGACTTTGAATGAAATCATAATAAATTTTCATCTCTTTAAAAATGTAAAATGCCACAGTGACATCCTGTATGTTATTAATGGTACAAAAATTCTATGGGATCATTAAAATTTTGATAGTAAACTGCTTTTCCTGCTATCCAACTCTGGAAGGATAAAAGGTCTCTGGAAACTGAGTGGATCTTGTAATTAATATACCTTTGATGGCCTCCATGGATACTTAAAAACAGATAATGACTTACTTATGTCTTGCATCCTGCCCATTCTCACTGCCTGAGGGCTTTGTGATTTCCTGACCCTGATGTAAATATGTCAGATCAGCAATTTAATACCATTCATGCTCGGGAATAAATAGCCTATAATATAATTACTGGCACCTATTAGAATGGAGCGTGAGACGATGGCAATGGCTCCAGCCAAGACGCATCCTTTGTTCATATTCTTTCACTGTGTATAGTCAGATGCTTGGTTACGAAGCTATAGATGCCACAAACCACCCTGATTTTTTCATATTAATATGCGTATATACATATATCTTATCACAGATACAACATAAATATTTATTTTGAACTTTTTTATCAGAATTATCTTCAGAGTTTTTGTAAACATTTCCTTCTTTTTCAGTGATTAAACATTAATTGCTATAAACAAATGGGAGCTGCAAGCAAAATTAACCTAGCTATAAGGATAGCATATATAACTTAGATTAATTTTAACTCATGAATATCTAGCTGGTTTATCTGACTTCACTTACAGAAACCTTAAAAGGTACAGAGGCATATGCTATTCCTATTGAAATGTTTGATGATGTTATAATGCTTTCAAGAAATAAGGCAGAAGCACATAATTTCTGAGGCTAACTTTACATGGGAAAGCATGCCCCACCCATACCCACATCTCTAGATTTGCGCAGGTGTGGGAAAATACATTGCCTTCTCTTGCTGTTGACAAACTATCAAGAACCTAGCAGACACCAACAGCACAAATTTACTCATACACTTCTGCATTTAGAAGGGCAACACAAGTCTTACCGGGCTGAAATCAAGCTGCTCAATGGATTTTGTTCTTCTCTGAGAAATTCTGTTTTTGTTGTTTAGGCTTTGTGTGGCTATTTGCCTTTCTTGGAGTCTAATCTTTCTCCATTTCCAAAAACGGCCATGGAAGTTTGAATCTGCTATGACAATTGGGGAGTCTTCCTGTTTTAAAATCATTTGATTGCTGTATTTTTGCTGGGTCTCAGAGGAATAATACACAAAGGAAGCATGACAAACGTGTGTGTGAGTGTGTGTGTGAGTGTGGATGTGCAAATACACACCTCCCGTATCATGTTTTCTTTGTGAACAGTCCGTTTTCCAGCCCATGAAGTTATGACCGAATTTGAGCCAAAACCTTAGAATGTGATGGAGACAGGAGAGTGGTGGGTGTCCTACTCAAGAAAACACAAAGTAATCTCCTGCGTTGTCCTTGATGTTCTCACTCCCTAGTAGCTTTGTCCATTTACAAAGCTTTGGGGGTGGAAGAGCCCCCTGGAGAGAGCACCGTGGATGTCTAATGGATTGCATAGATAAGGGTGACCTGGCCTGCTGTGAACTGTGATGTGAGACAAAACCAATCAACCGCAATTGAAAAGTAATTGTTGCTTAGCCCAAGGGAGTTGTTTAACACTTCTTGCTCAATTCGCAGTGCCCTAAGTTTAGGAGAGCACTTCAATGTGTCTGCACTGGCTTGAGGTTAAATAAGTATTGTGTTTTGCCTGAATGTAACACACATTGTGCCAGTCAGAAAGCGCGCATATCATCCTTATAAAATGCATCTTCATACATGAACAGAGTTGTGAGGAGCAACTCTAACTGCAGCTTTGAAAGCGTGCTGACAGTTTGGACTGTCCCTTCTCTGACTCACCTCAGAGGCCATACCTGACAACCCACCCACCAAGCCTTTGCAGCCAATCCCCTTGGTCCTCACCCATCTACCAAACCCCTGCTGTTCCACCTACCCCTCACACCGCCCTTCCATCCACTCCTTCCTCCCTTACTTCCTCCACTCTCCCCCTGCTCCTGCTGTGGCTTTCCCATCCTCCTCCTCCTCCCTTCTTATTTTCCTTCCTCTTGCCCACTACCCCTCCCCTTGCAGGCAGGAGATGTTTCCTTTCGCTCTCTCCACTTTCACTCCTGCCCCTGTTCCTACCTTGGTGGAATAAAAGAGTTCCTACGTACCTTGCTGCATCATCTGTTATTTTGGCTTTATGGTCAAACTTACCCTGAAAAAAGGACCCTGCTCTGTGTAAGGACTTGATCTCACTGAGAAACTAACAAGACTAACACCAGTCTTACTCTTGTGACGGTTATTCTTTTTTTCTTTCTTATTTAAGAACTTGAGATAATAATAATTTGCCAAATTGGAGTTGAGTTATTCCCCAGTAAAAGGTGTGTTTGTGTTGAACACTACATAAAATATTTTGACTTTAATTTGGAGAGGGTGGAAGAGCTAGTATCACTGTGCCTGTGTCAACTCTTACGACAGCAGTGTCTCTCTGTCTCTATGGAATGCTGGCTTGCAAACCCATTTATTACAGAAAATTCTATTTCTTTTTTTATACTTATTTATTAAAAATTTAAATACAGAAATAAAAGCACAATCTCCCACCCAGTATACAGACAGCCACATAAATCCCCTTCCCTCTAATCCCATTCCCCAGAGGTTATCACTGTGAACAAATTAAAGTATATCCTTTGAAACATTTTCCTTTGTATATACAAGTATATATAAACACACATAAATGCACTTTTGCCTTTTACAAAAATGAAATCCTGTAAATTTCTATCTTCATTCATTCAATATACAGAAAATTCACAACAAATCTGATTATCAGTCCTCTTGGGTTCGTTTTCCATTATATAAAATTCATATTCAAGCATCAATTACAAAATGCTTGGTAATATACTTCCTGCCATCTTTGAGCACTCCAGTATGAAAAGACTGGAACATAAATTACCTTAAATTCTTCCTGAAATAAAGGCAGTACAATCAATCAAACAAACAAACTAGGAACACACTCTGTCATTCCTAGATTTTGGCCTTTTCACTTTGTGTTACATTCTGCCTGGACTTTTCCATCTGGCAAGTCCCTAATTCTTCCAACAATCAGCTTGAAAATGATCTCTAGAAGACAAGACTTCCCAACTTTTTTCAGTCCTGTTAGGTGATTGGTTCACCTGATGAACTAGGAATTACAATGAATTTTTCTTACTATCCTTAGATAAAATGCTTTAGCAAAATAATAATAACAATAATGAGTAACATAGGTCCAAGGCAGGACCACCCTGAGGATGCTTTTATGGAGGTATCAGAAAGGTTTCAATATCTTCCTAACAATATGGTATTTAGAAAATACAGTAACAACCATAACCACTCATGTATTTATTCTTCAGTGTATAATGTTTTCGTGTGTACAGAACATTTAATTTGGTGCAAACATCTTTTGAAATTATGCATGTGAGGGTTCTTCAAAAGTTCACAAAAATACATATTGTGAAAAAAAACTATGCATAGATGTAAAAAAAAATTTGCACCATAATTAGGGTATCTTTTCATTCCACTTACATGAGCTTTTTGAAGTACCCACTTATGTACTCAAAATGTAGTAGTAGTGATTCTTCCTATGAGGAGATTAACTTCATGAGTACAAAAATTTTTACCTACTATTCATTCTTTTCCAACACCAAGAATGGTGTTTGACATACATTGGAATTTGGTGGCTATTTTGTAGTTAAATAGAGGAATGTATTATCACATAGATGTTTAAAGAAAAAGATTCAGAAAGACTAAGTGATGAGCCCAAATAACTAATTCAGCTTGAACCCAAAGGTGTCTGAGAAAAAGACACAAAAATACAATTTTACAAATACTACAAGGACAAAACTGTTACATCTTATCAGCCATCAAAAATTCATATTAAAACAAACAAAAAAAACTTGTTTTATGGCCCAGGTCTGAAATGACTTATATGAACATAAAAAGAATATGGTGTTTCAGCTAAATATAAAAATGAAAATAGACATGAGACAGCTGAATAGTACCCTAAAACCATTTTAAGGCCAATAGCAGCTGGTTGTATATAAACTAAAATTGAAATGTCAATGAAGTAGTCACAGGATGTGGTTAAGAACTTGTATTTTCTAACATATTGGTCACTCAATACCAAGTCAATTAACTCCATAATGTTGTAAATTGCTTTTGTTATGTTATGGCTTTTCATTAGACAAGATGATATTCTGCCAGCTCTACTTTCAGACCAGGGATGGTCTCCCAAGGAAACTGTTGAATTTATTTGGACAATAAGATGCTGAACTCTATACATGGTACATGCTTGCAATGAAAGAAGCATGACTGGATATGAACTGCACTACTGCAACAACATGGAGGAATCCACCATGGGGAGAGGGTATGGGGAGGATATGGGGGAATCCCAGAGCCTATGAAACTATGTCATAAAATGAAATCAAATAAAAAAAAAGAATGTGGTGTTTCAAAAAAAAAAAAAAGACATAATCACTTCTCTATTTACACCTATACTTTATAGCTAGCTTCTTAATTGTACTTATCTCACAGTACTGCAGTAATTCATTTACATGTTTTGAGTTACCTTTCCATCCAAAGGCTCTGATGGAGTGTTTATCTTGGAGCAGGTACTCAGTAATTTAACTGTTGAGGAACCAATGCTTTAGGAACATTTGCTGAGTACCTACTATGCACAGAACCATATCCCAAGCATGAAAAGAAACTTACCATTTTGTCCTAAGGAACTTACCATTTTCCTATTATTTTCCCTGGGTGGATGGGGGAGGGACAGAACACATTTATTATAAGACCACATATTGCTTCTGACATACAGTTGGTTTCAAAAATCTATAGTCATTTGCCTCAAATTCATTTAGGAACAAGGCATTGCATAACCAAATAAATCACAAAATAACGAGTAGTTATTTTGTGGCTCTGTGCCACATTTAACAGACCTGCTGGACAAACTACCCGAAAATTCATTTTCTTAGTTAACTATTTATCCATGATCCCTTGAATGACTCACTTTTTTTTTTTCTCTCTCTACCCTTCATCTAAATAACTTGTTTGATTTCTCGAAGCCTGTCGAGGGCATCTTTTCCTGGGTCTACAAGCAACGGAACGGGAGAAAATCTGCACATTACACAATCAACAGGGGACTAATATCCAGGATTCACAAAGAGCTTCAGGAACTCAGTGACAGCAAAACAAACATTCTGTGAGGCAATGGGCAACGAAAATGAACAGCCACTTTTCAAAAGAACAAATTCAAATGGCTAATAGACATATGAAAAAGTTCTCAGGGTCTCTATTATCAGCGAAATGCAAATGAAAACCACATTGAGGTTTCATTTCTCTCCAGTTACATTGGCCTACACTTAGAACACCACTAACAATACCCACTAGCATGTATATGGGAAGAAAGGTATACTTCTTCACTGTGGAGGTTCGGGGGAGTGTAGGCTAGTACAACCACTACAGAAGTCAGTATGGAGAGAACTAAGAGAACTGAGAATTGACCTGTCGTTTGAGCCAGGTATCCCACTGCTGGGAATGTACCCAAGGAAATGAACTCTGCAGATGAGAAAAGGATCTGCAATTCTATACACACACAAAGTATATGATCTATATCACAGCACAATGTGCAATAGGAAAGGCATGGTTGGTAACTTTTTGTATCCCAGTGAACAACCCAAAAATACATAAGAGAAAGTGAACTGATCAGCAAGGATGCAATTGCAATAAACAAATGAAAGTGGCAGCAGTGGAAGCAAAATCTAAACAGAATGTCTGTGGGACCATAGGATGGATAGCTGATAGTAAAATTGGTAAAACCGCTGACATTCTGGAGACTGTGTACGGAAGTGTGGCAAGTTAGCTTATGGTTATGATATGCAGAAAGAAGCTATCCCAAAGCAAGTGAAACAGTAACAAAATAAAGAAAACCCTCAACCAAACCAAATCAAACAGCACAACTGTCCATTAACAGAACTCTGAAGAAATGTTTGCTGCATTTGAATTGTGAAGAATAATATTCATGTTTATAACAGAGTTATAATAGCTTTCAAGCCAAAGAGAAATGATATTTCTTTTGCCAAAGAGTATATGGCAAGGCATGAATGAGGGCATTGTTAAAACTTATTTTTGTTTGGATAAGGGGAGGGAATAATACGATAATCCTCAGTTTATCAAACATTTAAGTATTGATTAGTAGGCAGGTATTGGAAGGCTGTGAGGCTGAAGTGCTGCTTAAGATTTGCACATGCCAGACCTGTGTCCCTGTGTCCCTGTGTTTAGCATCCAGCTCTGGTCCCTGACACCCCATTCCTGCTAGTGCAGACTCTCAGACGTAACAGTGTTGGTTCATGTACTACATCTCTGCTACCTAAGTGGGAGCAAACACCTGGTTTGGGCAAGGCTCAGATCTTGCTGCTGCAGGCACTTGGCGAGTGACACCTGAGTGAGACCTCTGTTGGAATGTCTTTACCTTTGTCTCTATAGACAGAGATTTTATAAAATGAAACATTAGCACTTTTCTTCTCACTTAAAAAAAAAGATTTATTCTTATTGGAAAGGCGGATGTACAGAGAGGAGGAGAGACAGAGAGGAATATCTTCTGTCCGATGGTTCACTCCGCAAGCAGCCGCAATGACTGGAGCTGAGCCGATCCGAAGCCAAGAGCCAGGAACTTCTTCCAGGTTTCCCATGCAGGTGCAGGGTCCCAAGGCTTTGGGCCATCCTCGACTGCTTTCCCAGGCCGCAAGCAGGGAGTTCGGACTGCCAGGGATAGAACTGGCACCCATATGGGATCCTGGACATGCAAGGTGAGGACTTCAATCACTACGCTATCGTGCCGGGCCCCTTCTTCTCACTTCTGCTTGAAATAGATTATGGACTTATTCACACTAGCAGTACTGAGGGATCTTAAAGAAGTTTGTGGGAAATTGGATTCAAGTGGTAAGTATTCCATGGGCACTGCACTGCAAGGGATTGAGCCAATGCTTGATTTGCACACATTCCAAGTCCACATGCTAGTTGGAGTCATGCTTTTCTTATAGTTGTCTGCTTGGGAGGTGGCACATGACGACGCTCATACTTCAGTAGGTTCCACATGTATGGGAATCCTGATTGAAGTTCCCAACTTCTGAGTCCAGCATCTCTGAAACCCAATCCCTGTGGGTGTTTGGGGAGTGATTCAGCAGATGTCTGTCTATCTATCTGTTTATCTATCAATCAATCTCTATCACATACCTTTATTTTTGCTACTCATCGTTATGCCTTTCAAATAATTATGCTTTAATTTAATTTTTTCAAAGCTGTTCATAGAAGCATATGTAAAAACATATTGTACAAAAACTATGCAAGAATTTCAAAATGATTTTGCTCATAAGCAGCTTTTAATCACACCTCTAATAAATGTGTTTATCAAAAAGATTTATTAACCTGTTTATTTGAAGAGAAAATCAAAACACAAAAGGATAGACAGAAGTTTTCCACAAGAGTCAGGATTAGATCAGATCAGAGCCAAGAGACACACATCCCATCAGTGTCTCTCACAAGTACTAAGGCCCCATCTGCTGTCTCTCCAGGCGTTATAACAGGAACCACGGCCAGGAGCCAGGATTCTAATTATGAGCTATGATAGGCAATAGTGTCATCCCAAGCTGTACCTTCCTGTTCCACTGCACCTGACCCAAGAAAAATATTTTAAGTCTAAAAATACTAAAAATAAAAAATCAACAGAGCATGTATCTGTGTCATTGTAAACAATAACATGCATGAATAAAATTCTAATCATAATAGCAAGTGTGAACTGGAGACTTACATGACATTGGACAGTAAATTGCCGAAAATTTAAATAAAGTCTATTTCTTTGGATTCAAGTATCCATAAGATACAGATTCATATTTCTAGTAAATAATCTAATTTCCTGATGTTATGTCTCACCATTTCGGTGACTTAATAATTCCCATGTGAAATCAAACTACTTGATCATCTGTTATCTTCTATAAATTGCTTTTAAGAGTTAAAGCACTATGTGAGTCTGTGTGACTTTTGCCCATGTCCACATAGGCTGGATTTGCCATTACTGGTAATATGCTTAATTCTATAATCTCTACTGCCCTGGTAATTCTGAATCAAATAGTGCGTTTAGTTGATTTGGAAGCATTTTACAATATGAATTACTGATATTTTCCTTTTTTATTTGTATTTTCTCAACTCACAGAAATGTTTTGAATCAGGGTACTTGTAATTCTGTGTCTAAAGAAAATTCTAGGGCCCGGCAGCATGGCCTAGTGGCTAGAGTCCTCGACTTGAACGCCCCAGGATCCTATATGGGCGCCGGTTCTAATCCCGGCACCTCCACTTCCCATCCAGCTCCCTGCTTGTGGCCTGGGAAAGCAGTGGAGGATGGCCCAAGGCTTTGGGTCCCTGCACCTGTGTGGGAGACCCGAAGAGGTTCCTGGTTCCCGGCTTCGGATCGGCACAAGCAATGGCCGTTGCGCTCACTTGGGGAGTGCATCATCGGATAGAAGATCTTCCTCTCTCTCCTCTCAGTATATCTGACTTTGTAATAAAAATAAATAAATCTTAAAAAAAGAAAATTGCATTAGTATATGATATATTTCCTTTAAACTTCTTTAAAAATATATGCAAGCTAATATTTTATGTCAAAATATCAAATGAAGGGGTCAACATTTCGTCTTGGTATTAATGGCCAGTAAAAATATGTGTGTAGTGTGTGTGTGTGTGGGGGGGTTGTTTATGAAGCTACATAAGAATGTGTGTATGCAGGCATAATTTTAATTGTTGAATACATATCCATAGCCTAAATCACATCATGAGAATCACACTTAATTTTTTCTGTGTATAATTTATTGTCCAACATGTAACAGTTAGAGAAGTACCCAGTGTCCACATCTCTTTAGCATCATGCTCCTGGGATCACACTGTGATAATTCACGCTCTGCAAAGCCCTCAGTTCACAGGCCTCTCTGACATCATTAGTCCTTTTATAATGTCATGTTAGTCACGTTTGATTAGCGTTTGGATTATGGTTTCACTATGGGCTTTCTACTTATATTTTAGGAAAAATAATCACGTGATTTGCTAATTCGATTCTTGGAACAATTTCTAAGGCATGGATATTTATCTAAAATATCAGTTTTAAATTACATGTTCAGATTCTGAAAATTTGTAGGACAACGTAATTAAATAAAAGGTGTTCTTCCCAATGGGCTCTAAGCCATGTAGGTTCAAAAAGGTGTATGCTATTCCAGCAATACTGTCAGATGTGTGATTTTTTGCATTTCACACAGATATGAAGTATTAAAGCAAAACTAACATTCAATTACAGTTCAGTGGACATAATAAAACTGTCAAATTTCATTGAAATTTGGCCTATGACATTAATGTTTTAACCTTACAAAAGCTCTAAATATGCACCTACTTTTATTTGAATAAACTACCTCGATTATCCTCTTATATTAGTTGGCCAATCATTTATTTTCCTTGTTCAATGTGATACTAATTGATTATCTAAACTGTAGTTGTGTAATCAAAGTGTATTCATGCACAGAATTCATTGACAATCTAGATGAATTTCCACTTATTCTCAAGTCAGATTCTTTTGAAGAAATGAAATAAGAAAAATTGTAAAAAATATTTTAGAGAAGTATCTTGTTAGTTCCAAACACTTAGTCCCAAATGCCATCAATCCTACCAGAACAGGAAAATTCACTGTGAATTTACATAAGTTCTTCTGCTACCAATTAATACGCTGTATACTGAAAAGTAATGTATTTCTCAAAATATTGATATTGTAGATGCTTTCAAATGTTTACAATACCTCCATTAACCACCTGCTCCCTTGATTGAATTATGATTCTGTGTTCTTTTGAAGAAAAAAAGTCTGTTAAAGAATTACATTAGAATTTCTTAATGTGAAAATTGTAATGCTGCTCAAAATGTTAGAATGAAGGAAAGCACACACACTTGACAATGCTTGGTCATTAAAGGACAGTGTTCTAATTAACATTCCTTTGTTTCACTGTGCGAGATATTGTCAAAAAGCTAGTGATGTGATTGCATCATGGTTTCATTCAGGGCTGACAAAAAGTATCTAACATAAGATGAATATTTTCTTATATTTGCAGTTATGTGAAAAACATAATATAAACTTACATTGATTTTACTGCAAGATAAACATGGCTAACTTAATAGCAGAAACTTGTATTTAGAGATTGCTTTCTGCTTAAAAAAACCCAACTGTGCGGCATGTATTTAAATGTAAACTATTATCATCTTTTCTAATTGCCAAGGTTCCCAATGCCTTAACATGAAGTTCTGCAGTACTTTTTATTATTTTTGTTGACAACACTTAGAATTGAGTTCCTCTGCTGCTTCCTCTTGCCTTTTGAGAAACAGTGCTGCAGAGAACGATAAATTCGTTGTGCAAAGAGCTTAATCTGGGCCAACCTCAGCCACAGGGGAGCCCGAGGCTGAGACCGCCAGTGTAAGCTAATGTCTTTGTTGTCGTAATTTATTTTCCTAGGCTACTACAGCTGGTTGGTTGAACCTGAAGTGGAGCAGATAGACTGTGAACTCTGCCCACATGAGGTACTAGTGTTTTATCTCCTGGGACTGGTGCTGTGGGATAGCACATACAGCTCCAGCTTGTGGTGCTGGTATCCCAGATGAGAGCCTGTTGGAGTCCTGCCTGCTTGCTTGCTGCAGTGACAGCTGAGTTCACTGTTAATGCCTGTGAGAAAGCATTGGGAAATGGCCTGCGTGCTTGAGCCCTTTTATCCTCATGGCGACCTGGCAGAAGCTCCAGGTCCCGGCTTTCTACTGGCCTACCTCTAACCCTTGAACCAACAGATGGTGTCCCTCTTTTCTCTCTCACTCACTTTCTCTCTCTCTCCTTCTTTCTTTGTAAATCTGCCTTTCTAAGTAAATAACATTTTCCTCCCTCCCTACTGATTTTCCCTCTAGTATTATAATGAGTAGTCCTTCATGAATAGTTGTAAGTGCATCATTTCATTGTTGAAGTGTTCCCCAAAACTGCAGGTATGGACAGTGTCAGAGTCCAGCATGCTATTGTCAGAATACATTTCATGGTTTCATTGGGAGTCCACCTTCGGTCTGCAAGCAGAGATACATACTGCATTACGTCTCCACATCTGGGCATGTCAGTCTCTACTACACTTCTGTTATACATCCCCTTAAATAAGAGCCAGAAAACCCAATTCACCACAGGGAGAAAATCAGAAAATTTATATCAACATGAAATTGAACAGCGTTCTATAGAATGGCCAATGCATTGCTAAAGTGATGAGACAGAAAGCAACTATGCTACAGTCCTGATAGAGAAGTTTGCTGGGCATGATGCAATCTCTTAGTATTCTTGCCTTTTTGTATTGGAAATAATTAAATTGGTTAAGGATCAATTTTCTTTGTCCAAAGCTAAACAAGCTGAATATATTCATGTGACAAACCATAGATTTCGGTGCATCAGCATTAAAGCTCTTGCTGGTTATATCTGATAATTGGAGTATCTCTAATTTCCTTATCTAATATTTGGAATTTATTTTGGCAGGATTACAGCTTCATACGCTCAGGTGGGGGCTTCCATCTAAAACTCCAGCATCCCAAAAGGATAGTCGGGTCTTCAGTCAGAGGATCAATTACCGGTTTCTAGGAGCCCGTCTGGCTGCCATAGCTGGGCCACTCCTCAGGTCCTGGCAGCTGCTCTAGACTCACCTGCTACACGGATGCACAGTGCCAGGTGTAGAGAGAGGTCATTACTGCTTTTGCCCGCTGAGGTGGCAAGCTCCACCTCGGACAGATGACTGGTGCCTTCGCTCGGGATGAAGGTGAGGACCCAGACGTGGTAACATGAACATATATGGCCCACACTCATACTCATTTCAGAGTTGTCTGAGGTCTATTAGCTCATTGCGATTCGACAGAACTGGTCTGAGCCTGGGGACAGGCCTGGAATTGACAGCAAGTGCTTATTAGGGGTTTTACTGGAATTGTTATTTCATGGGTGAGGAAATGAATGCATGTAGGGTTTATGTAATTAGCCTCATAAAAAGTAATTGAAACGTGAATTGCAACCTCTCGTTTCTGAAATCCCATTTTTGTAAGCAGCCGACTGTGGGTGAGGTTTTTCTGTCATCATAGCCTATTACTGTTCTTGGCTTGTAGCATGGTTTTGCTATTGGTTACCGAGTAGCCATGAGAGCAGTATTTACATCTGTATGTGGAAAATTAACAAATAGAGACAATATGCAAGTTCCTTCCAGAATAAAAGCAGAACAGATTCACATCGTCCCTCTGTGTAGCCAGCCAGCCAGCCGTCGGTAACCACAGGACTCATAACTTCTGTGCGTTTGCCAAAGCTGAAGCTGCGTGTTTGACTTGCGTTCCTCCAGCAAAGCTTCATATGGTTGTTTGCCATCTTGACCCAGAATGCTGTTTATTGGGATAAAGTACTAGGTTGGAATCTATTTTTTATCTCTTTAATAATTTAAAAAAGAATCTTACTCAACTGATTTACATATACTGAAAATGCAGGATTTTGTTTTCATGAGGATTGTGTTGATGCACACATGAAAAGCATGTCTTGGGCCGTTATTTCCACCTCAACTCACATGCTCTACTAACAGTACCCTGCTGAAAACACTGTTCACACCCCTCTCCTGACACAGAGCACATGGTGATGAGACATGGACCCAGATATCAGCAGCATCTGATCCCTCGCTACATCCAAGTGACAAAGTTCTGTGCCCCTGGCTGTTGTTACCATGCTAGCACTGATAACATGTTCCCCTTCTAAATTCTGCAGTTTGTTCTCTGTTCTCTGACGTGTGTGTGTCTGTCTTTTGTCTCTTTCTCTTAGCAACTCTGAGATTCCAATGCCAGAGTCCGTGTCTGTCTTATTAACCACTAGGAATCTCCTTGATGCCTCAGATAAATGGTAGAAAGTGTTACGTACTCAAATAAATATTTGTTGAATAAATGATGGAAGTAAAAACGTATTGTTTTCAATGATCTCACTACTGATCTACATAAAGAGACTTAATTCTCTCTGATGTCCCTTTCTCACTTTCAAGTTTATTTTATAATATTTTAAATAATGTAAGGATTTTAAAAAGATATGCTGTTTAACATGTTTCACCTACATGTATTCAACTTCTATATCCCCAACTACAATGAACGTTCTTTGAGAACAGGAGCAATTTATGCCAAATATCTTGAAATGTGTAAATTCTAAATTAAAGTTGTATGATAAATAGAACTGTGAAATGTCCCGTAAAGATGACAGAATTTAAATATGGCAGTGGTACACAACTTTCTGAAATGGTATGGTTGATAAAGAGCATACCATAGCAAAACTTTATACGGACATATAGCCGTAGCAAAACTATATACGGACGTATAGCCATAGCAAAAGTATATCCGGACGTATTGGTACAATATATTTTTCAGGTCCAGGTAAATATTTTGAAGAGGAATATATTCACTGAGGAAAAAAGTTATTTTCTAATGGATAAGGGAGATATGAGAATCAGGAGATCCATGGAGCTAGCAATAAGGGAATTTTTAAAAATATTTTTAAATTTTTAAATTGCATTTTGATTGCACATGTTGATTGTACATATAAATGGATTAAAATTTGATACATATAATTGCTAACTCATAGACAACAGATTCGAATCAGCATTAGACAATAGTTAAACTACAAAGACATATAAGGGGAATTAAGAGCGATACTGACAACCTCTTAACAGGAGGTCATATGCACAGAGCAGGGGGATACCACAGAGTGGAGCAGGTGGACAGCAGGAGGCTTGTATCCCAACCTTGAAGACTCATGGATTCTCACCAAGGACCATCAGTACGAGCACCAAGGACTACATCCCAACTGCCAAGGAGACCACAGGGAATTGGAGTGCCTTCAGAGGCCAAGAACTCTGAGGTCATCCACTCCCGCTTGGATCTACCACATGGGATGAAAGAAATCCAAATCCTTCCTCGCAGGATCTAAGGGCATCAGAACAACAGCTAGGAGCCCTGAGCAGTCTGCAGAAACAGAAGAACAGTAAACTTCCTTCGGGACTAGGGAGAGGAACTTTCTCTGGTCCTCGCTTGGTTCCAACTTTGGGTCCCAACCCTGTCTCGCAATGACCATCAGGATCGCTCCAGAAACCCCTCAAAACAAACAAACAAAACTCTAGAATAGATAGAGAACAACCAGGAAATCTTTGAATCAGACAGGAAACAGTCAGCGGGGATACACTTATACCTTACTAGGTGGGACACAAAGATTGGTTACTCCTCACTAGGGTATTGAAGATTTCTCTGCACACCCCTCTTTAAACTGTTCTGCACCTCAATTGTTGACATATGTCTTGTTAGAGTTATAAGCCAGTCTAGACTACCCCCCCAAAAAAACCAAGTTGAGCAAAATTATGCTTTAACGCTATATAATGCTAAATACTAAAATTAAAATAGACACGAGACAGCTGAATAGTAATCTATTTTTAAGTAAGCCATTTTAAGGTGTATAGAACCTGGTCTTGTATAAACTAAAATTGAAATGTCAATGAAGGAGTCACAGGATGTGGTAAAGAGCTTGCATTTTTTTTCAACATGTTGGTTACTCAATACTATGTCAATTAATTTCATAACATAAATTGTTGCTGATGTTATGTCAGGGCTTTTAATTGATCGGGATGATACTCTGCTGGCCCTACCTTCAGACCAGAGATGATCTCCCCAACAAGCCGTATAATTTGTCTGGACAATAAGATGCTGGACTCTATGCTTGGTATATGCTCGCAATGAAAGAATCTCAACTAATCTTGAACTGTAGTAATGCAACAAGGTGGAGGAGTCCACCATGGGGGGAGGGTTTGGGGAGACAGGTGGGGGAAATCCCAGTGCCTACAAAACTGTGTCACATAATGCAATGTAATCAATTAAAAAAATAAAATGAAAATTTAAAAAATTGATGCATATTTATATCTTTCACCTAAAACATCTACTATTTCTTCCAGTGGACCTTCCAAATTCTACGCTTTGCTGTTTTGAAATAGAGGATCAGTTGTTGCTACCTGCAGGCAGCCTTCTGTGGGCCAGAACGCAGCCCTCACCAACGACTCTTCATCGTTTCCCATTCCTCTCCCCTACCTTCCTCTCTAGCTCCTTTATGCTCTCTACTTGGGTGGGATCAAATATTTCAGAGTTCATACAGCAGTGAAATAATGCAGTATTTGTCTTCCCTGCATGGTTCATCAACACAGTGACCTCAGTTCTTCCTGTGCTGTCACAAAGAAAAGGATTCCATCATTTTATGGCGAAATTGTATCCCACTGAGTACAGTATCGCATTCACTTGATCTCTTCACAGAGTGACAGATGTATTTCACATCACGGCTGGTCTGAATAATGAGGTAATAAAGATGGGAGGTACAGGTACCTCTCGACACACTAATTTCATTTGCTTTTGCTACACACCCAGCTGTGGGATTTCTGCATCACCCCAGTTTGTGTATTCTTTTAGGGAACCATCACGCTTCTTCCCACAATGACCTTATTAATACATGTTCTCACTAAGTAGGTGTTAATTGTTTCTTTTCTACACATCCTCTCCCACACGTCACTCTTGCATTTTTTTCCATAATAGCCACTACTATTTCAAGGAAGTTATATATTATTGAACTTTTTATTTGTTTACCTGATGATGGACTTTTATTTTTTACACACGCACTGATCATTTATGTCTTCTGTTGAGAAATGCGTCTCCTGATCTATGGTCCATTTTTAAAATTGCATTCCTTTTTTTCTTACAGACTTATTTGAGTTCCTTATGTATTCTGTATATTAAACCTTGTTAGATGAATAATTTTTGCAAATATATTTCACTTTTATGTAGGTTGCCACTTCACTCTTGTATCATTGATCATCAATAACTTTCTCCTTTGATATAATCTCACTTGCTTAATCTTACATTTTCTACAAAAAAAAAAATAGATATTGGGGAAAGGGACAGATATGGTGGGAAAGGAGGATGGGGAGTAGGGAAGAGAAATCCCTGAGCCTAAGAAACTAAATCATGAAAAATAAAAGTATGTAAACAGATATAGATATACACACAGATGAATAGATAGGTAGGTAGGTAGATACATATATAGATAGATCAATCAATCTTGACAACAGAATGCTGGACTCTGTACCAGTGTCTATACCTATAATGCCCTGCTACATTTAAATAGAAGAACAATGCACTCCTAGCAAACATTAGTTGTTTATTAGAAAAAGCAGAGATAGAGAGTGAAAGAATCATAAATCCACCTGTGTGTTCTCTAAATGGTTGCAACATCTAGAGCTGGGCCTTTCTCAAGTAAGTAACCAAAAACTTCTTTCAGGTCTCTGCTGTAGGTACAAGGTTCCAAATACTCAGGCCGTCTTCCACAGCCTGGTCAGACTCACAGCAGGACTATGTAGAGGTGGAGCAATCAGGTCTCGAACCAGAGATAATCCTGGATGCTGGCCTTGCGATTGTAACGCTATCGGCTACATCACAAAACCAGCCCTTACTTAATTTTATTGCCTACGCATTTTTCCTCTAAGCAGCCTGAATTCTTTTCATTTTTGAGAAAATATGTTGTAAGTTTGCATTGCGATTGAATACTCAATAATTAATTAAGAAGTTTTTAATTTTTAAATCAGCTGTGGTTTGATTTTTACAGAATGTGGGCGTTTAATGCCATTCTCTTGCAGGTGGAAATCTAATTCTCCAAATACTGTTAATTGAAAAGATTACACTTTTCCCTGTGTGTGTCCCTGTCACTTTTGTGATAAATCATTGGCTTTTGATATATGGATTTAAATCTGGGCTTTATATATTTTCTTTGTTCATGGCTCTGTTTTTGCATCAATATCCTGTTTTGTAAAATATCTATTTGGTTTTTACTTTATATATTGAAAGGCAGAGTTACAGACCTTCACTCCGATAGTTCACCCCCACATGACCACAACTGTCAGAGCTGAGCCAATTCGAAGCCAGCACCCAGGAGTTTCTTTCAAATCTCCCACATGTGTGCAGGATTCTAAGGACTTGGACAATTCCTTAATGCTTTCCCATGCTATAAACAGGGAGATGGATTGGAAATGAAGCAGCTGGGACTCAAACAGGTAGCATGTAGTGTACCAGCACCATGAAGCCAGGCTTAGTCCTCACACTGCTGTCTGGCCCCCGCGTCGTGCTTCTGAGAGAGCAGTACAAGGCATGGTCAGATTTTACTTGATTTTTTCCCTCATATTTGTGGACATATTCTTCCTTAAAAACTTTAATGATATTTAGCTACCATTGAAACAGATTTCTGGTAATTGTTGGGTATATGAAAGTAAGATTAGCCTCCCTTAATGTCATGTACAATTTGGCTTCCTCTCTCTTTCAAAGTTGGTATGTAAGATACATCGTTGTAATGAGCTAATCAAAGGAGAGACTTGATCTGACTGCTATTAGAACAGTAGTAACTGATCTGAAACACATGCAGCTCAGGAATTACATGCAATTTGGTTTTCCTCGGCTGCGCTTTGACAATGTCGGCCTGCTGTGAACATCTTACCAAATCTAATGAGCAACCGCCTGCTCCAGGAAGCCCTCGGCTTGGTTCTCTTTGTGTTTCTTGGGTCCTCTCAGCTGTGTTAAAAGCACATTCCCGGAGATCCTACTTTGATTGAGTGTTGCATTATATATGGTACTTCAATGATTTTCAAATAATTTGGAAAGACATTTTTATGTAATTGTGAATATTATACTTGACCTCCTGGTGATAGAAAGCTTCCAAGCTGTATTTTAGTGGTTACTGAGTTTCACGGGAATTCAGACATTATTCAAATACACAATCCATACAGCATGCATTTTTTTAAAGATTTATTTATTTTTATTGCAAAGTCATATATATAAAGAGAGAGAGGAGAGGAAGAACTTCTGTCCTATAATTCACTCCGCAAGTGACTGCAACGGTTGGTGCTGCACCGATCAGAACACAGGAGCAATGAAACTTCTTCCAGGTCTCCCACGCTCCAGGTCTCCCACACTCCAGGCCTCCAGGCTTTGAGCTGTTCTCCACTGCTTTCCCAGGCTGCAAACAGGGAGCTGGATGGGAAGTGGAGCCTCTGGGATTAGAATCAGCACCCATTTGGGATGCCAGAGTGTTCAAGGTGAGGACTTTTGCTATTAGTCACAGTACTTGGTCCCATACAGTATGCTTTTGGAAGCAAATCTTAGAGAACTTCACTTTAAATTTGTTTCATTTCGTGCATTATAGAAAGTTCATGTAGCTGAAATATTCTACCAAAAGCTATAGTAAGCTATTCAACCCACCTTAAAACATATTGTTATAAAGTACAGCAAATTTGCAAAATGATAAAAATGCACAGTGGACATGAACACACACTCTATGTTTGGTATTCTCTCTGTTCTCAGGTTGACCCTGATGAGCTAGTGATGCTACATGGTTCTGTTGATCAGGTTAGGCGTAAGAGTCACTGGGATGGGCTAACAACTCCTCAAATGACCAACTGTGCTATTTAAATTAAATTAGATTAGCCCTGTAGTGTGGTAGCACATAGCTGACACTTACTTAGTGCTAATTACCTGTATTAGCTATATTATTCCATCAGCTTTTAACAGCATTGCATGAGGCAAAGATAACTGGATCGAAATTGTACTGCAATAAACCAAAAAAAAATTAGTTCTGCCGTTAGCATTTGAAGAAACTCCCAGAGAGCAATGGGTCTTTTAAAAGATGCTCCTGTAAAATGTTACATAGAAGCCACCGTGATTTTAATTAAATTGAAATTTTACATTCATATTTCTTCTTCCTTCCAAATAATTGACCTTGAGTGGGTTGCATTTATTTTGTAACTGCTCATGCAGAAAGACCAGAAAATTGTATTTCTGAAAAGACAATGAGTCTTATGAGTATTATTGGAGCCCACTTTCCTCTATCGGTGACAACATGGATGAATTTGGAAGACATTATACTGTGTGAAGTAAAACACAGAAAAGGAGATACCACATCACGGCCTTTGTAGGTGAAACCTAGAAAGTCAGCTTCAGGCATTGAATACGTTGGCGGTTACCAGTCGCCACGGCAGAGGACAGCAGGGGAATCTCACTCAAATAACAAGAAGTTTCAGATAAAAGGAATAAATTCTTGCAATTATTGCATGATATAGTCATATAAGTTAGTTTGTTGAATGCTTAAAAATTACCTAATCATTTTAAATATTTACAACATATGCAATGATATGTATACAAAGGGAAAAAGTGTAAGCCCGACTTAGTCATTCTGCAATGCTGTATCAAAGCCCCACGTTTTACACTTTAAATACACACAATTCATCAGCTAACAAGTTTAAAATTAAAATGGAAAAATTATTTCTTACAAAAAAATCCATGTTAGTACAGCTATAACTTTTTGTTTGTTTGTTTGTTTTTACAGCTATAACTTTTTAAAGTTTTGCTTTCGTTTTGTTGATGATTGGTTGGTTGAACAGTTGACCTGCTAGAAAGGCAGAGTGACTGGGTGCAACGCACTCAGATCACCTGTTTGTAGTTTCACTCCCCAAGTTAGCACAGCGGGCAGAGTGGGAAGCCGAGCAAGAAGCAAAACTGTGACTCTGATCTGAGAGCACCATCACCAACAGCTGCTTACCCTGACTCACTACAACACTGGACCACTAGTAGCTCAAGTACTGAATAGGCTTTAAAAAAAAGATTCACTTATTTTCATTGCAAAGTAAGACATACAGAGAGGAGGAGAGACAGAGAGGAGTATCTTTCATCGAATGATCACTCCCCAAGTGACTGCAACTGCCAAAGCTGAGTCAATCGAAGCCAGAAGCCAGCAGCTTCTTCCGGGTCTCTCACACGGGTGCAGGGTCCCAAGGCTTTGGGCCGTCCTCAACTGCTTTGCCAGGCCACAAGCAGGGAGCTGGGATGGAAAACAGGGATGTTGGAATTAGAATTGGTGCCCATATCGTTCCTGGAATGTATGAGGCAAGAACTTTAGCCACTAGGCTAGCACGCCGGGCCCCTGAACAGGCATTTTTTAAAAAAGAAACGCATCAGGCCTGGTGCAATAGCATAGTGATTAAAGTCCTCACCTTGCATGTCCGGGATCCCATATGGGACGCCGGTTCTAATCCCGGAGGCCCCAGCTCCCTACTCGTGGCCTGGGAAAGCAGTGGAGGACAGCCCAAAGCCCCAGCTGGGACCCTGCACCTGCGTGGGAAACCTGAAAGAGCTCCTGGCTCCCGGCTTCAGACTGGTGCAGCATCAGCCATTGCGGTCACTTGGGGAGTGAATCATCGGACGGAAGATCTTCCTCTCTGTCTCTTCTCCTTTCTGTGCATCTGACTTTCCAATAAAAATAAATCTGTCTTTAAAAAAAAAGAAAAAAGAAATGCATCAATGATTTTGATTTCATGAGTCGTAAGAATCTTCCTTTTTCTTCCCAAACATGGTGGTTTTGGAGATTGTACCTGCAAATAAGTGTTTAATTTCATCTTAGTTGGGGATTTAACACTACCAGTGTGATAGGGTGCTTTCACAAGCAGAAACATCTCCTTAAAATTCTTACTACAAGGAAAGATTTTAAACTTGCCTCAAATAATTCTAACTCGCTCAAGTATTTCAAAATATCACCTTTAATCATGGTGATCATTCTAAAAATGCACTTTCTTATACCACCTAATTAACTGAACTTTCAGAATCTGCTTCCAGATATTAACTACTTCATCCACAAGTCAATATCACAGGATAAGAACGGCTTTACATAATGCACTCCACTTAGTAAAGGCGGCCTAGGATCTGGGCATCTTACAGTGACAGAAAACTTCAGCTCCCATGGTCTTAAGTATGATTATTTAGATCATTTATTCCAGAGAAAGACAAAAATTGAAATAAAAAGAATAATCAAGTGTAATCCTACTATGTGGAAAACAATGATTTTTTTTTAAACTTAAGTTTTGAAAGCTAACACTGAGCTCATTACTTTGAATTGCTCAGCCAAGACAGTTCTGAGCTCTGTATGCATGCCTTTCTATCTATCACACATCCTGTTTTGTGGATATGCAATCGCAGCTGTCTGGCTCACTGATGCAGGTGTAGAACTTGGGCATTTATCACCACCCTATCCCAAGCCAGCCTTCTGGCTTACTCAGACCATTTCTGCACCCTCTTAAATGAATATGGCTTCGTGGCTGTCACAGCTTCCCCCAGATCAATGATTAATCATGTAACCAGAATGGTCTTATTAAATTATGATGGGTCATGTCACATAGACCCAGCCGCCAGCATCCTACTTGATTGAAAGAAAGAAGTTTATTTATTCTCCACATAACTAAGCAGTTTCACATACTCTTCTAACCCCAGTCTAGCAAACCTCCTCTACTCTTTCCACTTGACACTGTTTCTTGTGCTTTTACCATCATGCCACACATTTCCCCTTGCTGCCTGCATGGAGCTGGTCCCTAAGCCTGACTGCTGATTTACTGTGTTCACATGCCTTGCTCATGTTCTCAGTAACACTTCGGATCAGGTATCAGATGTCAAAACATGCTCCCCATGACCTCTTTGTGTCATCGAACCCACATGGAACTCCTGAAATTTAGCATTGTATTTTCATTTACTGCTTCCTGTCATTTTCAAGAATAATTTTCTCTAGGGCATATAAAATATATTATCTCAACATATGGCATATTGGAAATTAACAAAGAAGAGTAAATCTTCATTTTCCTTTTACTCACACTCATCAATTAGAAAAATAAATCCATAAACCAGAAAAACATCCAACAATGTGCATCACTCAAATTGGCTGAGGTCAGAATTTAACCGATCTGTTTAAAACTTCAGCTGTTTTATGTTCACTAAAATTTTCATAATTAGCTTCTTATTTACCAAATTAACAAACTGGAAATGTTCAAGTTGATGGGCTTGAGTTGGTCCTATTTTGAATTTTGGAAGTTATCAGTTAATGACTGTACAACTTTGCCTAAACTCCTGTTTCCCTCTCTGCAAGAGATACGGTAATAGATCATCAAATGTATACAGAATAGATTGTGAGTAGTCAAGATTTATTGGAATCATTCATGTGAACCTTTCAGCAATTTACATAGCAAAATGTGTTCCTAATAAATGCTAATTATTCAGATTCATGAATGCATCTCCAGTAAGAAAATATGGATACAACACTAAAATTGAAAAATGTCAAAATCTGTACCAAAAATGGCATAATGGTAACAGTCCTTCTTCACAAAATCTAAAAGCCATAAAACACCCGCAAATGTATTAATCATGTTCATTCTTGAGCACTATTTTTGTGATTGTCACTACTACTAGTGACAATTACTAAAGTGACAATTAGTAAAATGACAATTGGTGACAAAAGCAAAGAGAACTTAAAGCCCTTTGGTGTATGCATGTCTTGGTGGAATGAGTCAACAGAGATTAACAATAGGAATCACACTACAGTACGCTCATCAGCGGTGTTTGCTTATCCAGTTTTGAAATTGCCACAGAAAGCAGAATAAAAATGTCCTTTAAGCTTTCAGCTGGCTTTATCTGGTCATCGAAGAATTAACATAATTAGGTAGAATCTGGAATATACAAGCATGCTATTATAATTGACACATGGCACACATTTTGAGTGGCCTTTCATAATTTTTCAAAGAAAGAAATATGTTAATATATAAATAGATTGACATTATGAATACATCTCTCAACCGTAATGATATCAAACAAATTTTGAGAACTATAAAAGGTAAAAGAATAGAATTGCTCTATTATTAGCTTGATATCTTAGGAGTTACAAGAACATACTATGATAAATTTTCATTTCCAAAAATAGGAGGAAGATGATTTTCATAAGTTCATATAGCTAGGAAAAGTACATAATGTTGAGTTCTATGCCCCATGAGAAAGGAAATAAAGAAATTTAGGAAGCTGTGTAGGAATTTGTGGGAGATCGTCCTTGGAGTTCTGCTAGCTTAGCCCATGTGGGAGGGTGTAGGTACATGGCACACAGTGTCGCTGCGAGACCCTCTGAGAAGATTCTCAACTGAGCCGCCAACATGGCCTGTTCACTGGGCATGCAGCACGTGTTCTGGGCTGCACACCCATCTCTATTATCTGCCTCTTTAATGAAGTAGGTTAGGGTTTTCCTTGGTAAGCAACGCTGGGAAATCAAATGCTGCATCCATCCTGCAGGTAGTTAGTCTGTCCTCGGACTTAGCTTCCTGCGCTTCCTGACCTTGAACTTCATTGGAGGGTCCACAGAAATACATGCATTAGCGAGTCACAATGTTGTTGTTGAGTGGAAGTATTGCTGGGACTGCCTTTCTGCCTGCCCCCTTCTCCTACCCTATATAAGCTCATGACTTCTCTCAAATAAACGGACGTCTCACACGCCCAATTTGTCTCCAGTGTTTCTGCTGCAAAAGAGCACTGCAACTTCACCCTTTGTTGGTCTTGGGGACTGATACATGGAAGAACCCTAAGAATTGAAATGAATTCTGGAATTTTCCACTTTATGTGTACAGGCATGTTCAAATTTTGTAGAGTTCAAACACATCCTCACTATAATGCATATCCAATCTAGTAATGAATGCCTTGTATTATTGAGCTGAACCTTGTAATCATTTTTAAACTTTTTTACATTATTATTCCATGCCTTTAAAAAACATATATTTGTTTTACTTTATTTTTAAAGAAAGAGTCACAGAGAGAGAAGAAGATAAAGAGAGATTTTCCATCTGCTGTTTAATTTCTCAAATGACTTCTGGAGTTGTCCCAACCTGAAGCTGAGAACCATGAGCCTCCTCTGGGTTACCCATATGAGTGCCGGGGACTCCGCTGTTAAACTGAGCCATCCACCACATCTTTCACAGGCGAGCATGGAGAAGAATCAGAACTTGAGCAGCCAGAACTGGGATGTACACAGCATGTCATGATGATGGCCCAAAGCCAATGCCTTTTTTTAATCTCATCTTTTAGTTTTGTTAAAATGTTGAATGTTTCACAGGGATAACTGTTATCTCAAAATTCTTTTGTAAAAAATAATGTAGCAAATATTTTCCCAAATCAAGGAATTGCTTCATATTTTACAATTTCATCTACAGATATTTGTTTATTAATAGTGTGTTTGTTAGTACATGGTGAAATCTTTATATTACACAAGTAGTTACTACTTGATACTTTTGATGAAAGGACACATCATAAATTTCCAGAATATATGTGTTGTGTTTATAATAATCTAGAAATTTTAGTCTCAGTTTTGTAGTATAAATTAGCAGATAAACTAATACTGTGATCAATATGATACAAGAAAGTGCAATAAGAAAAATATGTATAATAAAGAAACTACTTTGTGCCTTATTTTCTTTCCCCTCTCAAATTTAAGTTGACACGCTACGCATCTTGCATAATGACACCAATAGTTCATTAATTGCCGTATCGTTAATAGCAATAAGAATATATGCTACTGTCTTAAAGGAATTTGGACTGCTTAGTTTGGGGGAAAGATGAGATCAACTTTCTAAATGTTGTGCTCATCCAATTATTTGGGAAGGACAGCTGTGTTAGATTTGCCACTTGCCAAAATGTTAGATTCACTGCTCACCAGGGAAAGACCAACTCAGCTGAATACATGAAAAGAATTTAGATGGCCTTTACTTCAGGGAACCATGGTCACGGGCTTCCCTTCCCCACGCAGTAGAAAGTCAGATGTGAAGGAGTGGGCTGCGGGGAAAGACCGCGGAAGAGACAGGGAAGGGCCTTGTTAAAGCAGTTGGTTAGGGAGAGGGAAAGCAGCCTCAGGACAGCTGCGCCTGTGGATAATTCCACCATTTGTTCAGGGTTTTGGTTGGAAGCAAACTCCGCCCTCCTCTGGCCCCTGTGACAGCCATCAAGCTGATTATCTTAATGTCCACACAAGACCAGGGCAGTGGAAGGGTCAGTAGCTCATGATACATATTCACATATCTGTGGGTTACAGTTTAACATTTTAGAACACAATGTTAATCAGGCCCAATGTCTGCCCTCATTCACAGAGGAAATGGCATCAGAGTTGATCATGACACAAATTTGTTTTGATTCTGTGATAAGTGAAAGCGGATATAATGCTGAATGATATATGATGTAACACCCAACATTTAAGCTTTAATAATCAAAGAATTAACCATTCTACTGAGACGATTTCAAGTGTAAAGGATTATTGCTTACCTGACAGTAATTATTTTAAGATTATTTATTTTTATTGAAAAGGCAGATTTACAAAAAGAGAGACAAAGAGAAAGATCTTCCATCTGATTTACTCCCCAAGTCACTGCAACAACAGGAGCTGAACTGATCCAAAACTAGGAGCCAGGGGCTTTTTCTGGGTCTCCCACGTGGGTGCAGGATTCCAAGGCTTTGGGTCATCTTCAACTGCTTTCCCAGGCCACAAGCAGGGAGCTGGATGGGAAGTAGAGCAATCAGGACAGAAACTGACACTCATATGGGATGCTGGCATTAGCAAGGTGAGTAATTATCCACTGAGCCATCACTTCAGGCTCCCTAACAGTGACAACTTTATGTCTAACTTAGCTTTTGTGGCTGGCTTTATGTCATAGTGGGTGTAGCCGCCACCTGTAACACTGATATCCATATGGGCTTTAGTTAGGGTCCCAAAAGCTGCAGTTCTGATTCAGCTCTCTGCTAGTGTTCTTGGGAAAGCAGTGGGGGATGGCATTCATGCTTGGGCCTCTGCACCCAAAGAGAACACGGAAAAATCCCCTGGTTGCTGGCTCAGCATGGCTTGGCTCAGTGATGCCATTGCGGGCATCTGGGGAGTGAACCGTTGGGGAAGGACTTCGTGCCTGCTTTTCCTTCTAACTGTCTGACTCTGCCTTTGAAATAAATGAAATAACTCTTTTAAAGGTGTATCTTAGCTTTCATGGAAGTTCATTGTGTGGGTACATTGCATTTTCTTTACCATTCATCTGGTGATACATACCTTGGTGGATTCCATGGCTTGGCTATTGGGAACAGTGCTGTGATCACAGGGTGGAATAGGTGTGTTTCTTTCATAATGGGTCCATGCCTTTGGGTTTAGTGGCTAGGACTGGGTTTTCTGGATCATATAGATAATGAGTTAATATTCTGCTATAAAATAATAATGAAATCCTGTCATCTCCCCAAATATGGATATAATTGGAGGACAATGTGTTGAGCAAAAATAGTGACTCAAAAAAGTGACTCAAAAAGAAAAAAATATTGCATGGTATCACTTCTACTTGATGTAAAATGTAATTATTAAATAAAACTGGGGGAATGAAGAGTTGGATAAAACCGGGTATTAGAATCTGTGCGTAGTTTGTTAACTTTGACAAAGATATTAATATTGGATATTAATAGGAGAAATCAGCTGACCAATACATGGAAAATCAACATTACTACCTCAGAATTTTCTTTGTGTAAATTTAAGGCTGTTCTGAATTAAGATGTTAAAGAAATGTTATTTGGCTTTTTTTTTTTACTTCCTTTAAATTCTTTTTTTTTTTTTTTTGAGAGGTAGTTACAAAGAGAGAAAAGAGACAGAGGGATGTATTCCATCTACTGGCTCACTCCCCAAAAGGTTTCAACAACCAGAGCTGGTCTTAGCTGAAGCACGGAGCCAGAATTTCATTCCTGATTTCTCTCATGAGGGCCTGAGGACACAGACTACAACATCCACTGATGCTCCAGGCCATTAACAGGGAAGTATATTGAAAATGCATAGATGGGCAACAAATCTGTGTCCAAGTGGACTACTGGTACTGCAGATGGAGGTTAAACATGCTGGACCATGGTACCTGCCCCCAAAATTAGCTCTTAAAATAAAACGTTAGTATTATGTTCCATGAACATAGGAAATTCATGATGTTTAGCAGAAATAAAGATGAATGTATGAAAAAAATAACAGGGCTGGAGAGTTGTTCTTACCTGCTGAGTTGTCTGCGTCATTTCCATCAATTCAAGTATCCCTGTAACAACTTCTAACAGCTGCTTCTTTGTTTCTCCCTGTCTCTGCCTCTCTATCTCACTCTATCACTGTGTTTGTGTATCTTCCTTTCAAAGAAAATGTTTTTAAAATATTTATAAAAACCCGAGCAGGGTTAGCATTTGGCCTAGCAGTTAAGTCAAATATTAAGACATCCAAATATATGATATTAATTTCTGGCTTAGGTTTCTGGTTACAACTTCCCACTGAAGCAGTTTCTGAGAGGTAGCAGTGATAGCCGAAGCAGCTAAGTTCTTGTAATCCACATAGGAGAACTTTCTTTTTCTATCAGTCTTTCCTCTCTTCATGAAGAAATTTTTTTCTCAATAAAAAAATACTAAATTTTGTATTTATGTTGACTAACGGACAGATGTAAACATGGTAATCTATATGTATGTGTGTTGCTTAGTTTAATGGGTATCACAATTCATTTATATTTCTATTTAGGTCATTAATTAAATTTTGCAATCTATCTTTTCCCCACAACCAAGTTGTCTATTTATTTGCTGGTTGCAGGCACTTTGATTGTAATTTATCCGTTATTGTACTACTAGGCTCTGGGTGCAAATTGGGTGGACTAAAACAATAAAAAATGTATTCTTAGCCCACTGGAACCTGGAGGCTTGAATGGCATTTCACTGAGCCAATGTCAGGATGTCACACTTGGACTTATGCAGGCATATATGCAGAAGCATTTACAGGCCATGTGCGAATTTTCATCATATGCTTTTGCCATGAGCTTTTTAAAGATCCCTCTTATGTGTTGGTTTCATTTTTTCCACAGGCATGTACATCTCTTAACTCTATTTTCCTTGAACTTCTTGACTACTCTCATATTTGTGTATCTCTTGTAACAACAATTCCTAGATGGTTACGAATTGTTGTTTGCTAGGGAAAGAATTGCCTACATCTTCCCAAAAAGTCATGCACAGTACAATGTCCTCTCAGTGAAGAGAAACGCAGGCTTAATGGTTACTTTTTTCACATCAAAGCACAGTAGAAATTTTAGAATGAGTAAGTCTGAACTCATTATGCATTAAGTAAAGTTCAGAGCATGATTTTCATTTCCAGTGTGAAGGATTTATGATATGGAATAACTAGGCAGGGAGTTACTCAAGTCGAGAAGACCTGAAAATCTTTCAGCCTGCGGTGGAATGCTGACCTCTTTAACTGTAGGCTGGATATTCTCCTTCCCAGGATGACCTGCATTGCATCAAGGAGGAAGAAACAGACGCCACCACGGATGACCGTATGGACCTTAACATCTTTTTTTTTTTTGTTTAAGGTTTATTTATTTTTAGTGGAAAAGCAAATCAGATTTATAGAGAGAAGGAAAAACAAAGAGAAAGATCTTCCATCTGCTGGTTCATTTCCAAAATGGCTGATGCAAAGCCTGGTGACAGGAACCAGGAGCTTCTTCCAGATCTCCCATGTGGGTGCAGAGTCCAAAAGCTTTGAGCCATCCTCCACTGCTTTCCCATGCCATAAGCAGGGAGCCGATGGGAAGTGGTGCAGCCAGGACATCAGCTTGTGACCATATGGAATTTTGGTGCTTGCAAGGTGGGGATTTAGCCATTAAGCCATCACACCTGGCCCAGAATTTAACTTCTACATGGAGGTGCCATAAAAATTCCAAAATGCTTTATGCCTTTGAACATCTCATCCTGTTCATTTATTCAACAAGTGAGGAAACTAAGTGTTTTCTGCTTTTGTAACTTCTGCCTTACTTGTCTTCGTGAGGGGACTGTGTGAACACCAGGCCTGACAGTCTATGTGACACCTTGGCAGGTCACGTAGGCAGAACACTCCTCAGGAAGGAGACCCCTGGTGTTAGATAAGACTTATTCACTAACCCGTAGCCCACTAATTGGTACAATCTGAAAGTTGCTTGCTTCAAACCCACCAATAGAAGCCTGCCTACTTGCTCTTTTTAAGAGTTAACAGTTAAACTGAACTATCATGACTGTGTAATTGTGTGGAATTGGCCTAAAATGTATAAAAACCCTGTGCTGTCCAACCTCTGTCCTTCTCTGGCTTCTGACGCCCCTTTTGCTGCTGCTACTTCTTCTGCTACTGCTGCTGCCACTACTGCTCTGACCAGAGCGTTTCGCTGGGCTGGGGTGATGGCTGGGGGATCTAGGCTAATCTGAATAAACTGCCCTTATGCATTTGCATCGATTTCAGACTCCTGATGATTTCTGGGGGATCTCAAAATCCAGGTACACTACAAGGATACAGCCCCGACACGTAAACTAGCTTCATAGTAGGGGAGATGGTATTTCTTGTTCAAGGCTTAAAACTGCTTCTCTTTCTCATAAGCTATTCTCTGACCTACTCATGATCCATGTTTTCTCCATGTGTGGAAGACCACATTCATGTCTGAATGTATAGTCAAGCTCTGTGTTTTAAGTAAATTATATTCACATTTATGAGTTACATGTGACAACATTTTGAAATGTATCTTATGGAAAAGGGTCTGAAATAAAAATTAAGGTACGTAGATACATATACCCACCCAGCTTTAATTTTGGATGTGCATATTTCGGTAGCAAAACTTCTCCCACATTCCCAAAAAACAAGCACACAAATTGTACCACCACCACCACAGCAGAACATCCCATTGCCGTGTTAATATTCATGCTATGAAGAGGCAACTCACAAGTTCTCAGGTTTCTAAATTTTCCAACTGTTTTTTGTTGGCCATCCTTTTGGAGCAAATGAACTAAGGAAAGCCCTGAGAAGGACATACTCTTAAGGGACATCAAACGTCACTTACGGGGCCAGAATATATATGCAATGGGTACAGTTTTGTATACAATGTTAAAGTATAAGAAATTGCTGTGTAGCGGCATAGTGAGAAATCAAGGATAAGAACACTGCACAAACCGCAGGCTGACCTATATTCTGAATATTGCCAGCAAGTCAAGTGAAGAATGAAAAATCACAGTTTTATTTGAATGACCTGAGTATGGTGTGTTCAGTGTAAAACTTGTTAAAGAAACCACAGAAAAATTAATTCAAAAAGAGTGAAATTTGAGGATGATGATGGAAAGAAACTAACATTATGTGTAGCAGCATATTGCTGGGCAAAAAAAACATCTAAAGTGTTTCTGCTTTTCAAACATTCCTCCTGTTTCGAAACGGTTTATATAATTTGCTAAGTTTTCACTTAATGCAAATAGCATAACAATTAACAATAAGAAAGATATTGTTATTATCAATAAATTCTAACAACCAGTCACAGCTAATAGATTGAAACAAATGTCTATTGAGAACAGTATACTTCAAACATGAGTATTTCCATCTTATAGTTAATTTTTTTCTAGAGGTAGACATCAACTTTGCTTTCTACCAGCCATTTTTTCAAAGTAAATGGAAAATATATCCTCATGCTGTAAGTGAAAACAAAGGAAATATGGACCAGATTGGTAGACAGCATGGCATAAAATATAATAAAACAAGATAAAAGTATGTGTCTGATGACAGTAAGCAATACACACTACAAACAGGGCATTTTAAATTTATAATACTTAACAATTTTTTTACTGAAAGTATAACTCTGCAACAACTCTCATATAAATAGTTAACATGAAGATATTCACAAAATTTAGGGACTATGTACACATTCAAATGGTAATAAAGCGTACTCACATATATTTTTCAATGTAACAATTTGAGATGCATATTCATCAGAACTAATTCATCTAAGTTCAATCACATCTTATTTTAAGCTTATTACTGCTAAGTTTTGCCTTATTCTGAGCAGAGAACAATCACATTGGAGAGCCTTGTCGCTCTCCCAGTAATGAGTTTTATGTGACATTTGGAAAGTGCTTTGCTGCTACTAGAGTGGCAATGTTGATTTTATATTTTAAAAGATGTTTCAAATACACACAGCGAGAACAATTTCCCAGAGGGGTTTACTTTCTTCCCCATTTCAACTTGAATGTGAGCTAAATCCTAAATCATAGTAATTAGGAACTGTTTTCATGTCGCCATGAAGTTTCAAATTGTAGGCTAAGTTTTCTTCTGAAAGCAGAATCTCATCAATAGATAACAATTTTCAAAACTGCTATTATTGAGATATTCTAAGATATTTGCTTTATATTCATGACCGACTTCAGTAATTATGTATTAAGCTACATGTATTAAAATCAACATAATTGCTATAGTTCAGTCACAGTGACAAAAATTCTTAGTGCTTCAATGATTTTAAGTTACTACATTTAGCTTTGAGTTAAAACATGTATGACTATTTGCTCAAAGAAATGTTTAGAAAAAGATAAGTTTATATTAAATATTTTTTCTGATCCATATTGTTCATTGTTGTTTTCCATATTATGCCACATTTTTAGAGACTGTGATATCGTGGAAGCAAATGACATTAAGTACTGTCAAAATGAACTAGTACCTAATGCAATGAAACGAGCATGGAAGACGCTGAGGTTATTGCAGTAGAAGAGAGCGAGGTTGGAAAAGTTTGAGATCAACCTAGCTGAAGAATAGAATCAGGGAGTTCAGAGAGTAACTGTAGAATCTTAGGCCCTCCGGTGCTAACAGGCCTAATGCAAAAGGGAAGAGAATGTTTACACATCCTAGTAACGGGAGTGAGTTGCACACTAGAGTTGGATTCTAATGCTACCCACACGCAGGGACTAGGAGAGAGGGGATGCTGGTCTTGACATTTGCACTTCACAGAAATGGTGCTCAATTGTTTTAAAAAAAAGTACTTGTAAGATTATTCCCATTCAAATTGACTACAGATAACTTAACTACCTTGTGATAATTTTAACCAAGGATGAGAAATATCTCCTTGATGAAAAGTACAAAACGTTAAGGAAAGAGATAGAAACAAATACAAAAAAAAAAAAGGAAAAAAAAGAAAGAAAAAACTTTCAAATTCATGGATTGGAAGAATTAACATCCTCAAAATATTCATATCATTGGAAGTATATCACAAATTGATACAGTCCCGATCAGAATACCAACCACATGCTTTTCAGATCTGGAAAAAGTGACTAGATATTGCCTATGAAATTACAGCAAAATCATAGAGTAAAAGCACAAGCATATCACAAAATATGAATCAAGCATTGCAACTAAAAGATAGCAATGATAATCTTGTCATTTATAGATCTGAATTCAAATTAGAAAAACGCAAGTGTATTTCAACAGCGTTGGGAGCCAGGTTCTGGTCTCTCCTGGAGGTTTGGTTGTCTAGGGGTGACTTGGGTAATTGTAGTTGTCAGGATGCTTGGCAATTGGGGTGAAAAGAAACAGATGGGGAAGATAAGCAAATGGGCAAACACACCACAAAAGCACTTAGAGCACACACTGTATTTCTTCTCAAGATGAAATTGACACAGGAGGCTGTAAAATGAGTTGATCATTGCTGTGTCTTTCACAACTATTTTAATAGGCACATATGAGCTCAATAATGCCTTTGTTAACAGACGCTTCAAAAATCAGCCTGTATTTCTCTTTGAGACGTAGTACTGATTAACGAAGCAGTGCCATAGAAACACAGGAGTGCTGTAAAGGTTTGAAAGCAGGATTTTTATTTCAATGTTTATGATGGGTTTTGCCCTTCAGCGTTATGTGAGCCTCCACAGTGTTAAGGAGACTCTTGTTTAGGATGTTACATATGGCCTTGAGATGAATGACAGGCAGCAGAGGCACACACATACGATTTCTTTCCATCGATTCCGAGTCGTGAGGCCAGCTTCCAGGGAGCAATGCATCATATTTTGCCAAGAAATGCTTAAAGAAGTAAATCTTCTTTGGCAGCAAAGATTTAAAAGCCATCACTAAAGCCTCATGTGTTGGCAAGACACTGTGCAATGGGAACTAATTGACAAGATTTTCACAGTGGCTTTCGAGAGCCCGTGTGATTTTTGGCACCGCATGGAAGGCAAAGCATGAAAGAAATAGCAATCTTTGGACCAAACTAAAAGTATTGAAATGTTGCTGCCCACATTCTGAAAATTACGATGGCTTCCTCTGTAGTTTACCCTTTTGTTCTCAGCACTTTCTCTGCCTCCGGCTCTGCAAAAAGGCTGCCACATGCTGGATTCTTTCTGCTACTTAATGTCTCTGTTCAGATTACCAGCTCAGGAACCTGGGTGGACTTCAATTACACTTCATGACATGATCTGTTTTACTTTCATAATATGTGTTCTTGGTTCTGGAGTGTTGTTAGCTAGTTTCCTTCTGGAGTATTGCCTGTATTGCTTAACAGATGGAACGTTCCATGGGGAGAGGGAAGTTAGCTTTGAGCGCCATGTTTGCACTCTGGCTGGAAGCTTCACATTCTGTAATTAACAAATGCCATGTTGTTTCATGGAAGCGTTGAGAAAATCCTTACATTCTTAATTTTGGCTTTGTGGAAAACATTCTTAGTAATTTTGTTCCTGTCAACAAGGGGCTATAAGGTGGTATGTAAATAATGAAGCCCTGTGCATTGAGACTGGCTTGTCTATGGCGCCCACAGTCAGAATTTCGGAGATAACACAAGTTTGCAAAAATTTTGACACATTACTTTCAGTAGATGTAAATAATACAGAAAACAAAGGATAGTTGGAAGAAACACCTGCTGCCTTCTAAGTTTCTCTCACAAGATGAATATTCCTTAGTTATTTTACTGCAATAAAATACTGAGGCTTTATAGTGCATTCCAATCTGCAGCACATAATACTGAGGCTGAATAGTGCATTCCAATCTGCAGCAATTATTGGTGTTAGTGTGAAGCAGACTCTTACACTGAGGACACTGAAGGCCCAGGGAATAACATTCAGCAAACATGGCATCATGTCCTATGAACTCCAGAACTGTCTAAACTCTGGCAGGTTCAGTGATCAGACCCTAAAAACCTCAGAAAATGCATAGTTTGCTCTACTTAGCTGAAGGAGCCAGACAGAGCCCTGTGTTTGCAAATCTACAGGAGCAGGAATACTGGGAATACTGGGCTTTGGGGACAATTCATACCCACTGGACAGCTATAAAGGAGAGAAATGTGCAATCTCACTGTTGCGGAGAGTTCAGCAAGGTTTGATGAAGCTGTAGGATATGCAGGAAGATTATTCCCTGCAACTCTCCTGCTAATCCTTGACCTTCTTATCACAATCCAATCTCTCACTTTATATTCACATACCGTTCCTCCCATTGTGAGCCACTGTGTAAGACTTCTTCCACATTTTGTAAGGATTAAAGGACAGAGTTTTAAAGCTTTTCTAATCTATTATGACTTCCTCTAACTGTTTCTGCAAGAACTCTATGTACAAGTAAAACCCCATTCTGAAGTTCAGGTAGACACATATTTGAGGGTCACTAATCAACCCAGTGCCCTATTTCTGGGAGAGACAGAACTTCGGCCTTCACCAAGCAGCTCAATGCCATCACACATTAGGGAGGTAAGCTGATCTCAGTCCCGACCAAAGAAGCATGAAAGGCATTCGAAACAGAAGCTGTTTTGCATTGCTACGTCGTGGAGATATTCCCGTCAGTCTCTTATGGGTGGCTCATGTTCAAAGTGCATCAATCAGTGAACTCATTCATAAGTGAAGAACAAAGCAAACAGAAGGAAGAGATCCCCAGGGTCTAATATATTGACTCTCCAAGAAAGATATTCCAAATGAGTCAGCATAAGCACCATTTCTGATTAACTTATAAAAACATATTATTTTTCATGATACGGATGTCTGGGGAGTCCCCCATATACCTCCCTTCCTTTCGTCTGTTTCCTTCCTACTCTTCCCCATTTCATATTAAAACAGTAGTACAGTCCTTCAGCAATAGTCCCGAGTCTAACATTCTGCTATTTAAGTGTATCATGGTGTTGCAGGTATAGGCAATGGTGGAAAGTCTATTATCATATTGTCAAGCTATGTTTATTAGTTCCATAGGCAGTCCTACTTGTGTATTTGAGAGTAGGGATGCTTACTGCATCATATCTTCTCTTCCCAATGTGTTAGTCTGCTTTGCCAGGCACATTATCAGGAAGCTGTGAAAGGATCAGAGTAGCTGGGATTAAAGTCAGTGTTCAAAGAAAGAATGCCAACGTCTCAGGTGGTGGTTTTTCCCACTGTGCTACAATGCCTGCCCCTAACAGTTATCATTGCTTACTTAAGATGGTGGCAGACAGACAAAGAGAATGCTTGGATCCATTGGTTCATTCCTTAAATGTCCCTAGCAATGTCAAACTTCAAGTTTGTGCTGTGGTTGGGAGAGACTCAACTCAAGCCTTCCTCTTGTGCTTCCTAACATGTGCAGGAAGCTCGAATCAGAAGCAGAACTAGAACTCAAACTCATACACGGGGTATGCAGGCATTCAAAGTGTTCAGATGGACACAAAAGCATTACTCAAATGCAAGTTGTGTGCCTTCTATCACTTTCAAGAAAAATACGTACTCATATACTTATTTCAACAGCAGCATGACCTAGAAAGGCCAAGAGAAAACGTGGGAGAGACAAGACTCCTCCATCTATTTGCTCATGCACTGATTGAATGCAAATGCCAGAGCTAGGCCAAGCCCAATCCAGAGAGAACTCTGTCCGTGCCTACGGACGGCTCACAGCGACCCTCATCCTTGGTCCTGTCCACTGTCTTCTCAGCCACATCAGCTGGAAGCTATTGGGAATTGGACTAGTCAGGTTTTGAAGCAGTAGTCCCAGTCTGGTATGCAGCACTGGAACATAACATGCTCCTATAGCACACTGGCTCACAAAATGAGTCACTAAAATTGCTCCTCTCTTATATAAATATCCGTAACTTTTTTGCTATTCTCATTAGTCATTTGCTGTATATATAATAAAGAACCTAACCTTTAATGCTTATTCATTTTACAAAAAATGGCAACTTTGTGGAAATGTGAATGAATGATAAAGATTCAGATTTTTTTCTTAAACGGTCTTATGCCTTATTGAACACAAGTGAGTTTCAAAAATCCCATGGGAAAAATAAAGTGACTGGTTCATTTTTCTGTAAAATGATTTGAAATTCATGCATATATTTTATGTTTTCCAGAAACTTTCCAAAGACCTATCGCATACACAATTTCAAAAAATTCTGCACAAAAGCAAATTTGTGTATTCATTCCACTTCTTCTCCTGGTGTTCAGATAGATTAACTAAAGTTCAGTCTTTATTCTTCCAAGAATAGAACTTGTCAAGGCCACTGTCAAAGAAAATACACTTTCTACTTTGTCCCAATTACACTGTTAGCTTTTGTTTATGTTGAAGTATCTAGTCTTGAATGTTGGTCCTTCACCTCTTAGGTGCTAGATCTGTATCTGACAAGGTATGGAGAACAGCTGGTTTCTCCAGGGATATACACAGGCTGCTTTGTGTTCCAAGGAGAGGAAATCAAACAGGTAGAAATAATATGGTTGTAGCTTTAATCTCTGTCCTGGTGTAGTCAAGGCAGGAAAGTCTTCTTTCTTCTCTGCCTGGCCTCATTCTCCCTAACCTTCAATCAAATCTGCCCTGCAAATTTATTGTGAATATTGTTGAAGCCATGTGTAGATATAGCTCCTAAGTTTCACTAATGTGTTTTAACTTTCTTTATTGAAGCAGACATGACATTTTTTTTATTATTCTTTGGAATCACATAAAAGCACTAAACATAGCTATTAGCTGTAATAGTTGTACACATTAGAAATTCAAGGTTGAAGGAACTGAAATGAAACAGCAGATTTTAAAGGAGCAGGGGTGAGGGTGTCAGTGCTACAATTCTATTTATCAGCTCCATTAACTTCATGGTCAAAGAGAAGGAATTCTTCCTACTTTCTTGTTCCTGGCACACATTCACCCCACACACATCTAAGATAAGGCTAATCGAGAGCAAAGTGATGCTCCCAGCATTCTTTTATGCAGCTCTTATATTTTCCATAAAATTTTGTCTCTGGGATAAAGCTAATTATTTTTTTTTATATCCGGCCAGCTGTGCAAACTCTGATTTCTACTTTTCCAATTTTCATCCAAATTTTCCTTTCTTCTCCTTTAAATTCAGAAACCTCGTTAAGAAAAGTCGTCCGCTTCGCTTCTGTTGGCTGCCACCTCTTAGGTGAGTATTTACCTTGTTCTGCTCATTTATATTGCAGGCAAGTTTCACAATAGATTTCCTGCTATTTAATGTTGAAAAGTCCAATTGGTGATATTGGTGATGTGTAGTAAAATTTTACTGCTTGTCTCAGTGAAAAAGGAAAGCAATTCCTATACCTCCTTTGCAGTTGAAAAGTTCAGCCTTTATCTATTCAGCCAGCTTTAATTCAAAACTTGCTTTCTCTCCGCGGAGAGAAGCGCTGAGGCACCACGCTTTCTCTTCAGTCCCGCAGGTGGCTGTTTCACCTACAGATGCTCAAGCAAGATTTCCCCGCTCTCAGGAAGCTTCAGCATTGGATTGTCTCAATGTTCTCTTTTTTCAGATTTTGTCAGATTTCTGTGTGTCACTGTGTACTAATATTAATGATGTCATTTCATTATTAGGGTATACATTTTAAAACTGTATGAAATCTCTTGAGAGTCCATATTATGTACAGACTGAGTTCAACGTATGAATCCTTTTGACATGCATACTATCGTCCACAATCTGGACACTGGTTTAGCGCTTGATTATAATAATTAGGTATGCTTGTTTTCTCTAACACATATATTATAAAATATTGAATTGAAGCTTCATTGCTTTTGTAGTTATCTAAGTGATGTCATAAAAAGTGGTTTGTTTCTACCTCTTGCAAACTGTATGGTTTTAGTTCAATCATGTGAAACGTTATTTGCTAAAGGTTCAAGGGAATAAAGTAATTGTTCATATTACAGAAATGTTAAAAAAAATAATGTGGTGTAAAATACAATGACCTTTTATGAACACTCTACAAGGTGATGCCTAAAATGCGAAATGGCTATATTGAAACATATTCAGAGGCAATTCATATGCTTTCTCATAAACACCCATAGTACCACATATTATAATATATGCTGCACATTAAGTGAAAAAATTACAATATCACATAATCATACATTTGGACAAAATATTTTTCAACACTGTGAAATGGAGCCACTGGACACACATAAATAAAATCAGATATTCTTGAAGACTAAAGGATTAAAGTACTAATTTTTAGGATTAATTTTATTTATTTGTAAGTCAGACTTGAGAGGAGAGAGAGAGTTGTCATCCTTGCTTTCACTGCCTGGGCATCTGCAGCGGCTGGGAATGGGCCAGGTTCAGGTGGCCAGGCTCTCCACCTGTGTCTCCCACCTCGGTGACTGGTGTGCTAGCACACGCAGCATCCCGATTCGCTTCCTAGGCACATGGGCAGGAAGAAGCACAGGAGGTGGTACGCCCAGAGCTAGAGCTGCAGATTAATGCTGCACTCCAACACCAGTCCCTAAATATATTTTTAGAAATTAAAATGCTTACAAATACCCCCAGTAGTTTTGCTCTGGCTGACACGTCTTATAAATGTTCTGAGGTAAGGAGCAGCGATGATGAATTGCTGGATGGAAAGCTATGGGAAAAGGAGTTTTCCCCCATGATAGAATTTCTAGCTTTTTACAGGATGTAAGGTGAGCAGCTATAAGAAATAGTGGGTCAGAGCTGTTCATTTTCCACACATGAAAAACCTGCATTTAATCAAATGCATTGGCTCTCCCGAGGTTCTGCCCTGTACGTGGTACCTGTACTCTGCATAGCAAGCAGGGATCTGAGATTCCAACTTCAATCCTACATTTCACTCAAATGTACTTTACCAAATTGAGATGGAAAATGTGAAGTGTGACTGGTTTCCATTTTTAGCTTCTTTTACCAGGTGCTCTTAAAACTTGCCAGGAGAAATTTTAATCACCTGCCAAAGTATTTGAAATCTAGAACTCACCTGGCACAGTCTTTTCAGACTTATGCTCACATCCCAAGAGTGTGTTTGTGCCAATCCTTTACTATTCAAACATGCTTCTACTAATCATTTATAAAAGCACTATTAATTCTGGAGTCTATAAATGAGTTAGGAGGCACAGACTCTCAGATTTGGTTTAAAATGCACATTTACTTCCAGTATTGTAGTACAACACCAAACTTCAGTTGGAAGTTTGAGAGGAAGAAAAGGTCCAACACACATATATATATACATACATATATATATATATATATATATATATATGACTAGATTTTGCATATTCAAAAAAAAGACAAGTATTTTTTGGCAAATGTGATAGTTTTGAATACCATATACGAAATAATTGAAAATAAGTAAAACTATTTCAAATTTTAAGATTTTGTTTCCAAAGCATTTTATATTTTCAGTCACTGATAATTTTAATAAAGTAATTATGGTTAGAAAATACTTCAGACATTGGTATCTGATTTTATGAATAAAATCAGCTTTATACCTTGAGACATGCAACAAATATAATTAAATTCAAAATGATAAAGACATAAAATAGAAACAAAATACTAGCACATCTTTTTAAAAATTTAAATTGGCTTTCAGAGTAAGGGGTTCCTGATATCACTGATGAAAATGATTTGACACAAAGCTACTGGCCAGGCAGTCACAATCACAAGGGGAGGCAAGTTTTGTAGGGAAGAGACTAAGTACAAGCACTGCAAAGGTGTGTCTCCAGTGCACTGCTGAGACATTGCCTGGGGGTCCTGAGTCCCATCCTGCATTACCAGGATTCAAGTCTCATCCTCACACCCTGCTAACACACTAACTGACACCCTGCTAACACACAAACTCACACCCTGCTAACACACAAGCTCACACCCTGCTAACACACAAACTCACACCCTACTAACACACAAACTCACCTAGAGAATACCCTCATACTTGAATTTTCTGTGTACCAGCAAGTACAAGGCCAATTTCAATCTGTCACCTACACCAGCTTAGGCACCTAACAACGGGTGCAGTGTGGCTCATTTGTATCCCCAGCCCCATCTCCCACATGAACAATGGGTGCTACAGCCTAACCCAGCTCAGCCCAGCACAGGCCTGGTCTTCACATGCAGCATGGGGGTGACCCACAGAAGCCCCACCGTGCCAGCCCCCAGCCCAAGTTTTTGCACATGCCAGCACGTGCTGTAATCTAGTCCATTCTGTCCTGCTCCCAACCAGTTCTTGCAGATGCCCATGGGTGTTGCGGTCCAACCTGCACCCAAACCTGACTCACGCATACAGCGATGGGACCCTCAGCCTTGTCCATCTTGGCCCGTCCCCAGCCCTGGTTCTCATGCTCACCAGCGGAGCTGCAGCCCAGCAGTATAGTGGCCATATTTCACCTACCAGGACCTCTCCTTGTGCTTGGCAGGGGGCACTGCGGTCCAGCCTGGTATCACTTACACCCAGTCCCAACACTTGCCAGCAGGTGCTGTTGCCTAGCCTGGCCAACCCATACCCATTCTGACTCTTGAGTGCAACTGTGGATGTGGCAACCTAGCCCAGCCTGGCCCAGCCTGGTCCATCCCCAGTCCCAAGTCCTATGTTCACCAGTGGAAGCAGAGGCCCAACACGGCATCTCTGTATTATTCTGAATGCATTTTCAATTGAAATGCCATGTAAATAGCAGTTATGCTGTATTGTTTAGGACTTGACAAGCAAATGTCTCATAAGGTTCATTTCTTCAGATGGAACTAAATGCTTTCAATCCCCAATTGGTTGAACCTGTGGAAGCACAGCACTAAATGCTCTAGAGCCCAAAGTACCAGGACATGCAATTTATTTTTCCTTTCTAAAAAAAAAAAAAAAAAATCTGTGATCTTGGCTTTTAAAAAAGCATTTTTGGATGATGTTTTTATTAAATTTTAAATTGAATTTCCAAATGTGAAAGTGCATGAAGTTATATTTGAAAAAGCACTGACTTTTGGAGGTTATGCTAATCATGACAAATGTATTAGCAAAGAGATAACACTTTATGAACTGTGTAAAACTAGGGCACTAAACTTACTTTATTCATCATTACAAATTTGAATTAAGCTATTTACATGTGTGCCTTTTCCACTCTTGCTGTTTCCATGCTTTAATTAGGACAATAAAGCTGGAATCTCCAGACAGGTCACAGCTTTCAACTTTAATAAAATAGAATAAAATAAGTTCAGTGGACACTCATAAATTACAGACATTATTTCAAGTAACAAATACATACTTGAGTTGTTATCAATTCTCATTGCATTGTGGACATTAAATAAAATGGAAGAAATTCATGTTTTACATATTTGCATTATGCTGTTTGAGTATCTTTCACATCATCAGAAAATAGTACATTACAGCCATTTGAATTAGTTCAGCAGGCATTGTTTTCGCAAAAGAAATTTAAGTTGATGAATTGATAAACTGATTTAATATTAAGGAACAAGAAGCGATGGAGCCTGTTATTGACACCAAAATGTATTTAAGAAACTGCTGGCATGCAGATTAAACACAGATCACATCCAGTAACACATTCGACAAGAATATGGCATTATTTTGGAAATAGTAAGATTTATCATCAGGATTTTTGTTATAAAAGGCATATCCTGTCAACAATCCTTTTAGCCACCAGGACAATGGATGACATAAAGATCAAAAGAAAAGCATCACAATTATGAAATGATAATAAAGCATCACTAAATATTTATTTAAGCATTAGATAAAGATAGAGATTATTTCATAGAATTGTACTTAGGAAGTAAACAATTTTACTACAAAGTAGAAATAATTGCAGGAGAGTACCTGGAAACGTTGTTGCTTGAGTCCCTGGGAGCAGGTGTTCCACAGATGGCTGGGGGCACTCGGGATGCATTCACCTTATTGCAGAGTGCCACTTTCAGCCCTGGGACCTCTTCTTCAAACCCTAACTTCCTACTGCTGTATCCTGCGAGGTGGGGGCTGACGGCTCAGGTGCTCACACTTATGTGGGGACACATTAGCCTTGGTTGATCTGAGCATGTTGGAGCAAACCAATAGATGGTGAATCTCTATTTCTTTGGTTCCCTGCCTTTCAATTAAGTAACTGAAAGTAAATAAGAAAAAAATTTAAAAAGCAATGTTCACACTAAAGAAATTCCTAATGTTAATGCATTTATGAAAGGCTAAATATGTTGCTAATCATTGAGCCCATGCAAGTTAATGTGCAAATGAATGAGGTACCAGTGTCTCCTTCGATTACTGGTGCAGTGTCAACGGTTCCCTTCCACCCTGTGGTGAGAACATCATGGCAAATTCCTTATCATAATTCTTCTCAGTATGTGGCTCCTTGTCCCTTTGAAAATTCTTTCAGAAAAATGTGAAAATAAAGTTTATATTTCCCTGTCTCAGAATTTCGTTTTTACCAATTCAAGCTAAAACAAATTTAAAGATCAATGCAATGACATAAAGATGTGCATATAAAAGTGACCTTTTTTTGTAGTGACAGTGTCATAAATACATTCATTTGCCTAAGCATTTCCAAACTTGTATATTAAAGCTGTGTATAATGTCATGATACATTTAAAAGAATGATGGGCTTATTGCTGTTGATGAAGGACTGTGTTATTGCAATAATGGGGGGGCAGTGGGGAGGGGGTAAATGGGAAGGGTGGAAGGAGAAATTCTTGAGACTATGAAAGTGTATCGTGAAAAATAAAAATTAAAAAAAAATCCTGTGTATTTTCTTATGTAATTCAAGTACACCACAACAAAGCTATAAAGATTAAAGCAGTAGAAGTAGCCCTTGCCCGGGAAAAGCTCTTTAGCTTTGGGTTGTCTGGATTCAGATGTTGTCAAGATAACTGAGGCTAGTTAAAATGAGAATCATCACCTTTACATCAAAGCAATATATTTCTGTTCAAATTGATGGACAATGCATGTGTTCTGATTTTCATTTTCAGGCCCTGATGAAATAAGCATGATTTCATAATAATTACCAAAGCAAGTAATACCACAATGAGAGCAAATCAAATTTTCATAAGCATATTAAATTCAAAAGTTCAGAAGGTTGGAGGACTGACTGTAAAAATTGGGTGAAAAATCATGGGATGATAGGGAAGTAATGGAGATGGAATCCACAGATGGATCTGTTCAGGTCCCACTGCGGTGTTTGGAGTTGGCAATAGGGCTTCAAATGGTAAAAAAATAAGTTAAAATTTATTTAACAGGGAATTATGAACTAAGGTAGAACAAATAGTCAAGTCAACTCATATGAAAATAAAACCAATGCATAGCAAATATAAGTAAGCAAACTAGCAGGCCACCTTTCAACTAACAGGATTCTAGAAATGTTGAAGAAAGAGAATAGTGAAATACAATCCATCAGTAAATAATAAGGCAACTGTCCTTAACATAATTTATATAATTCTCCACAATGAAAGACTCCTTCAGTAGCTAGAAAAAAATGATGAGAAACAAAATGAACTAAAATAAAGACTATAAAAATCACATGAAAAGTCAGAATTATAAAAAGTTACTAAAAGTTAGCATAGATGAGGAAATTGAGTGTTCATCCAGTTACCATCTTAGGGTGAGGATAGAATCAGGTAACACAAGACAAGGCCTAGACGCATCGGAGAAATTTAGCTGCCAGCAGCTGTTCAATGAAGGCCTGACTCAGCATCTGTTCTAAGTGCTTCTGGTACCCTGTGGGGAACCAGGATGGAGTGTCTGGTTACTGAGTTTGGTTTGCCCTGGGCTTGGCTTTTGAAATGATTTGGGAAGTGAACTCAAGGATGGAAATATTGTTCCATCTTTCTGTCTCCTACTTCCTTCCTGTCATTGTACCATTCAAATAAATGAACAAATGAATAATTTGAAAAATATACATCTGGAAACCAGGAGGTTATATTGAAAGCAGTAATGTAAAAGTACTAATCCAAGTTTCAATGAAAACTGCCAAGCACTCAGAAGGTCCTATTCTGTATTTCAATTTTAAATGGAAGTATGATATTCTTAGAATTCTCTTTGTGAAATACATATATCTATTCTCTTTAATTCAATTAAAATAGCAATTTAAAATGATTGCTTCTCATGTTTTCTAAAGGACAAAATTTATATGACAAAGAAATTAATCGAAGAACTACCATTTAAAACTTTTGGCCTGTTTGATATGTCAAATGCGTTCCATGTTCTGTGAAGTTTATTCAGATTACTTCTGAGCGCATTAGTGCAACCTGAGGAAAAAACATCCCAGACATTTGAAAATTGTGTGTCGATTTCTTGAGCTGGGAAATACAGGGGAGAAGTAGAGTGGGGCCAGTTGATTAACAGGCAATAGATGAGGCTCATCTGTATTTTTCTGTTGTGCAGTGTGTTCATGGTATTTGAGTTCTGATTTGTAAGTCACACATATATTTACATTTAATTGTTTTTCTTAATCTAATTATGGATCTTTAATTAGGAAGACTTGTACATTTGTATATAGTATTGATTGTGTATTAAGCTCTCCTTCAGAGAGGAGTTCTGGACATCTTTGATTTGTGATCAGAGGAGAGCCAGTTGTATATTCATACTTCCATGGTTACAATGTAATATTTCGTAACTTTTATTAATTCTGTGCTGTAATTATTTTTTTTTCACTAAAGTGGTTAAATACCCCCACAATGTATCACACAATGTATTTTTCCTTTGCCTATTTGCCATGAACTTATTATACATCACTTACATTTCATAACCTGTAAGTATCTGGTAAAGACATGTTGAACCTGCTGGAAATGATCATGAAAATGATCATGAAAATGATCATGAAAATCTCTCTCTAGACCACATCTTTGCGAACCTGTACATGTATAGGATTGCTACACACAACACTGAGACAGTGAGGTTTGTATCAGTGTTAAACAGGTTCATCAACAGTTTGTCCTCATCTGCCTTTGGCCAACATAGCCAGTTGATTCAAGTGAAATAGTATAAATGGTTCGGCATGTTTAAATGGAAATGTCACTTTTTATAGACAACGTATTTGTTAGCTGCTGTTTGTTTTATCTTCGGGTTAATGATTTAGCGAAATAGTTATTTCCCTTTAATATTTGAGCTTTACAGATTGTAACCAATTATTATTTACTAATTGACACCTATGATACCAAACTCTGGCTTTCTTGTATAAGGGTATTGACATCTGTTTTATCTCCTGATTAACTCGTAGGATATTGATTGTGACAATTAGCTTTGCATACTTGGATGATGCTCTCATACTTACAAGTTGTTGTGAGTCCAGTGGTGCAGCAGACAATTAATAACCATATCATGAACAACTGAGAGAACTTAATGGGAGGCATATTCTTTCTGGGGACAGACACTGAGTGTCAAACTGAAAAGCTATTGGTCCTGCCCAAACATAACTGATAGAGCATTGTTACCGTATGATAGCTCATTTTGGTTTGTATCTTTTATCATCGGCTGAGGCTTCTTAACAAGTCTAGGATTTTATCTGATTGAAGATATTATAGAAAACACATTGTCTGTTTGTTCAGCTTTCCTTCATGCTTTTCAAAAATTGTCCTTGCAGTTCGTTTCCCTCATCAATACCAAAGATTGCCTGAGTTTCTGTGTGCTAAATTTTATGGTCCAGTGGGGAGAGAGTCATGTCACTCAGGAGTCCCTGCTGGGGAGAGTGACACATTTCATTTTCCCAGGATCCCTTCAAGCAATTTCAAAATTGTCCATGGTAGAATTGAGTTTGGTAACGTTGCTAAAGCATGGTGCTAATTGAGGTTCAGCACTGATTCTGGGATGCCTTGTTGCAGTAAGAGAGGAAACACAGCAACAGAAGGACTTCTAGAAATTGGGAGACTTTAAAAAATTAAAAAAGGAAAGCTATAGTTATATTTCCTGATTAGAATGCAGAAAAGCAGAAGAGTGTCTGGAAATAAAGGGGATAAAAAAGGTTGAACACTTAAGTATTAATACCTGTAAGACAGAATTAATGGGCATTTAATGTTTATGGGAGAACTACCATTGCTTATTTACTAATTTGCAATAAGGGAAGCATGCATCCTGTTCGTCTCATTGAACCTGATTCTCCACTTACAGGGAATGACAGAGACGCTAGGACCTACAGAATACTGCTAGGGTGGTTCACATAAACAAGAGACGAGGTTATTATAACAGTAAAGAAATGTACTCAAACATCATTCCATTACATGCACTATTTCTTTTATGTACGTGAATATATATATATATATATATATATATATATATATATATATACATATATATATTTACTTATTTATTTTGATAATCTTTGCATAGTTGATTAGGGCACAAAGGGTTACAAAAAAGTGGGTAAGACCATTGCTTCCACATTAAAATCTTTTTTTTTTTCCTGTATCTGGGGTAAGAGGAGAAACAGAGGGAGAAGCCTCACCCAGCCTCCCATCCATCCCAGCTCCCCGATGTAGGGCATGCTCCGAGGGTCCTGCTCAAGCAGTTTTAATAGTTCAACAGTTTTGAATTGCTGCCAATCTCGCCATTCCAAGCACGATGAAATCTCTTCAGAATCCACTGGCTGACATAGTCTCTTCATGGCTGGAGTTCTGAGAGAAGCAGTTCAGTTGGAGCGATCTCCAAAGAAGCTTCGTCTGAGGTGATCCAGACCTGATTCTTGTGTGTGCTTGCCAGTACAGGGCCCAGCAGTCTATCATCCCAGTCAGCTGGTGGTTGCAATTGCTGGGTCGGTTCTGTTTCCAGCCCTGTCTTCCACTGGAACCAATGGGTGTTGCAGTCCAGCCCGACCTTACCCACTTCATACTCGGCCCTCACACAAACCATGCAAACACATACATGCATTATTTCGTTATCCCATCTTGCAGTTTGATTACTGTCACATAAAAGTATTGATTTGAAGAGTTTAAACAATTGTAGAAATTCAAAATGCTAGCAATTTTGCAGTGGCAGGATAAAATCTGCACATTCAGAGAGAACTAACCAGGTGAGCTTTCATAATCCTTGGATCCTCTTGTCTGCACAGGCACTTTCTGAGTTCCTACATGCTGCTTGGTTCTCATCCTCCCAGTGCTTAAAAATTACACATGGAGTGGCCATAAAGTCCACATATGTTGCAGGGTGCCAAATATCTAAAACAAACAAGATTCCACCACGTCTTTTAAGTAAACTACACTACAAATAAAAATGTACACAACTAAATGTAAATGATTATGTATGTTAGATATTGTGCAGAAATTTTACTATTATTCATTGAGAACAACCAGAAATAAAAAATTTGTATTTAAATGCAAAAATAGTTAACTAGATAGCAGCTAACAGGGAAAGAAATATTTTGGAGGAAAATGGCCCTATTTTTAAAAAGAATGTTCATACACACTTTTATATTCAAAATATGGCTGCCAGTATTTAGAAACACAGTAGAAAGCCAAATTTTTCATTAAAATAGTAAAAGTTTAACAAATACAAAATGGAATAAAATATCACATATCTGTAAGAATAAATTTCAATCTGAGTAGTTCCACAGGAGAGATAAATCGTGTATGCATGTGGCTATTGCAAAGTAAGCGAACTTTTCTTGGCAGATATAATAAAAATGCTAGAAATAATCTTTTTTGAAAGAAAGTATACATAGTGTGTTAGTCAGCTTTATGTTACCATAACAAAATAATTGAAGAAAGCTGCTCCATAAGGAAAAAAGAAGCTCATTTACCTCATAAATTTGGAACATGTAAGTCCAAAGATCTTGGTCCAGACTTCCCACGGCCCCCTTGTGGATGGTGAAGTCACACAGGTGTGTGTGTCAAGGCTCTGTGTGACATCGGGGGTTATCAAAAGTGCAGGTAAAATGGACAACCTCTGCTCCTCACCTTGGAGGCCCTTCTCCACCAAGACCCATTGTTAAAAACTTGGGGTCCTGAGAGCCAGCTAACAAGGATTAATAAAGCCCCCTCTTGCTTTCTGCGTTGGGAATGGTGATGTTTGTCTTGCTCTGCCTGTGTCCTTTCCCTGGGATTGTCCAGTGCATGAGATTTGAGTAAGGTCTTGGAGTTATTGAAGATTTCTCATCGGAGTGGTTCCCTGATACCATCTAATGGATCTGTGTTGAATTTAGACTGTGTCTGCTCTTAGGGAATTGTGTTAAAATTGACATCCTTCTTTCTAGAACTTTCCCTGTCCTTCCTCAGTACTGCTCTTCTTCAATGAATTCAAAACACCAAGAAGAGAAGGGACCATAAAAATTTCCTCAACTAAGCTAGAAAAGCAAGGCCTTAAATAAGTCATTGTCTTCAATGTGATAACTACTTTTCTTCACACTCAGCAGTACACGTTTGTTTAAATCAAATTTGCTATTCAGTTGTTGACAAAAGGATTATTTGATTCCAACTATTGCTTGTCATGTACCTTTTTTGGGTGATTAGATCCTAGAAGCTTTCATTGAAATATTCAAGTTAAATGGGTCATTACCAGGTTCTTTTGCTTACATGGCTTAAACCTATGATATTTCCTTATATTTTAAGATCTTAACTTTTTTTTAGATTTATTTTATTTTTATTAGAAAGTCAGATGTACAGAGAGGAGGAAAGTCAGAGAGGAAGAGCTTCCATTTGTTGATTCACTCCCCAAGCAGCTGCAACAACCGGAACTGTGCCGAACTGAAGCCAGGAGCTAGGAGCCTCTTCCACGTCTCCCACGCAGGTGCAGGGTCTCAAGGCTTTGGGCCATCCTTGACTGCTTTTCCAGTCCACAAGCAGGGAGCTGGAAGGGAAGCTGGACTGCCAGGACACGAACCAGTGCCCACATGGGATCCCAGCACGTGCAAGGAAAGGACATTAGCTGCTAGGCCACTACGCTGGGCTTTAATTTCGTTTTAACCTTGAGGCTTTCAGTTTTATTTCAGAAGGAATCAAGATAAGCCTCTCAATAGGTCAAGATAACAACAGTTTGAATTAATTTAAAAAGATGCCAAACTTAGGTCCTGCACCTGCAGAGTCAGTTGGACACATTTCCAGAGCAGACCTGTGCATAGTGGATCTATATCGGATAGCTTGTCCCACATGTTATGTTGGTTTTGTGATGATGGGGTTAGTTGAAATGAACGTTGTCCTTGATGATCCTCACCACCTACCTAGGGCACGCCCAGCACAGAGGCAGTGGTCGGGCTGCTTTTGCCTCTGAACTGCTCCCTTTCCTCACAACCCTCCCTGCCAGGATGCCACTGTGAGCATTCGTCAGGTCTCTGCCTCCTGGGTCATCACTGATGCTGAATAGGCCCTCCCCCCCATCAGGGAGCTGCCTGGTAGACATAAGATAGAGTCACACCCAAGCAGCCTTTTGTCTGTCAGCCCCAGCCAGTTGAGGGGAAAAAACGATGAATTGTGCTTTGTGCTGTTCTGTGAACAGTTGTATCCTTTACAGCGGCACTAACAAAAGCACAGGCTACTAAACCGAGTAGCTCGGCATTGCCAGGTTAAATATGGAACAAAAAGTGAAGTGCAGATTAAATAAAGGGTCAGATTGAAGCGCAGTTAGAACAGCTGCACTTACTGACTTAACCTTCCCAGACCTCAAAACCAGGTCACATGTACTCACTCATGATCTGCAAAATCAAGGGCTCCAGAGGCACAAGGGAAGGACTCTTCCTGCCTTTGGAGCTCATGGAGGTGTGCGCTCACCCTGCAGGCTTGAGGGATGAATTAAATGGACACACACCTTCTTTCCTGTAGTCTCATTTCAGATGTGTGCAATTGTCTTCTGAACACTTCATTCTGCACTGGGATTCTTTTAAACCTCACATGCCAACACACAAACTTAAATAGTTTAACCAGTTAAAAATGCAAGTTTGAAAAACAGCTGGCTCAAAGACAGCCTACTTGTATGCGAAAGAAAAAACCCAAGCTCTCAAATAACTCCAAGCTGTCCTGGATAAACTAAGGATCAGAAGAGAATCTGTCTGCTTCCCTAGACAGAGCGAGGGGGTTTTAACAAGCAAACTTCTGCATCTCCCATTTGGCAGGCCATCTTGAGGAATGAGTTCCTTATTCAGTAACTGCAAATATTAGAAGGTTTTCAAAGACAGGCTACTGGACCTCAGAGATCTAAAAAAAAGTTCAGGAGGTAGCCACTTAGGTTTTTCACAACTAGAGCCACAACAAGGCTAGAGAAAGGTTGAGAAAAGGTTGCAGCTCTGGTATCAGTCTTCTGACCATATCAATCACACATTCCCACGAGCCTCTGAAGTCCTGTGGCAGTGATCAAGAAGGGCTATCTGTATTCTCACCCGCAGGTAAAGCACTTGCATCCCTGGATGTGTGCTTGCAGTGAGAACTCATGGCTGGGTGTCTGCCCTGGGAAGCTAAAATTCTAACGTTGCACCGGACTCCTTGGATGACTCAGACAACGAAGGAGACCAGTTCTTCACCTTCACCTTCCTACCCCCTGGGACGTCAGCACTCAGGAAAGCCAGGTGATCCTAATCTATAAAGGGATGACGTTAATTTCCTCCTAGACTCAGAAGCTACCTTTTCCATCCTATTGTTACATCTCAGTCTCCCATATTTCCTTAGGAGAATCAGGAAAAGTATTATCAGGAAAGCCTGTCTTTGCACATTCTAACACCCTCCCGCCAATATTTATTTTCAAGACTTACACAGATTGAAGGCTTTCTTGGAGACACTGGTTTTGTTCACTGTGGAATCCTGGATGTGGGGGAATAGCTATTCTTTGGTACTAATATAAGATGTGCAGGTAGTGATCCATTTTGATATGGATCTCAGAGGCTGCACAGACACGTATCTAAGTTAAACAGACTTCACTCAAGGCCCTGGATTTTTATCCAGGACACAAGCATAATCTTGAAACTGTATGCATCATATAGTAAAAAGAGCGACTTAGGGTGTTACTCAGCCCAAGGGACTAGCCCAGCAGTTTGTGTGGTGCCAAAGCAACGAACTTGACCTAAAGTGTAGCTAGCTTACCTGTCAGTGATAGCAGGGGGCTTCCCAGTGACAAATGGCACTCTCCCAATCCATGAAGACATCAAACTGACCCTGGGACAAAATCTAATAGTGTACATTTTATGTAATGTGACAGAGGTGCTAGCCTCAAAACCGATGCTCTGGTTTACAGACATTTATTTACCTTTGAAAATATCAAGTATGACTTGCTGGAGGGACTTAATACCCAGCCCAAGGCCTACTTTTCTCTGAATCTAAGAACAAGGTTATAAACAGGTAATTCTGCAAACCTGTGCAACCGGAGTGGACCTCGAGGATAGTCCTTGTTGGGAGCCATATATTATAGCCACGTTGAAGTCATTTTTGAATATAGATCTAGGTCGGTGAAAAAATACCAGCTAGCAAAGTGCAAGAGAAACCAAGTCTTAAGACTTGTAAACTCTGTGGTTTACAAGTTATCCAGCAACCCACCCTGCTCTGACCACCCTTGGTGCTCATGACAGGATGTTGGCTTATGCCCTACCTGCCAGCATCCTCTTGTGAGCATAGGAGGGTTTTGGAAATAGCTACCCAAAAAGAGTTGTGAAACCATGCCTACCTCTTGCGAACATAAGGGGCTTTTAGAGATAGCTATCCAGAAAGAGCTGTGAAACCATGCCCCAGACCCTACTTCCTCTTCCCCCTCACCCATAGATTCTGCTTTGCAGACTATAAAGCCTTGTGTGTGAAACATGAAGTTGGTCAGCTTGATGAGACATACTGTCTTGCTGTCTGTTCTTTGTGTCTCCTGTCCCCCATTCTCCCCTAGGCTGGTCGCGACCCCCGTTGACTGTCCTGCTGGACGGGACAAGTGGACCTCAAGGATAGTCCTAATTTGGAGCATTTGTACAAAGTGCTGTACCCGAGATCAGTTCATACAATCTCCTGCTTGATCTAAATAAGTACTTCATAGAGGTTAGAATATTCAGTCCAGTGGCTGGCTTCAGTGTGAGGAAGAAAGGATTGTAGTGCTCCCTCCTGCCAGAGGAACGCACTTACGACTCTCCATCAAGGTTCCAAACTAGGAAATGACAACACTTTTAGCTGACTCAGAGGCTATTTATGGGAAACGGCCATGCAGGATGATCAAACAGGCTCAGGGAGCCTGTCAGCTTTATCTTACTAACAGCGCCTTAAATGTAAGGCTTCTTGTTCCCGGAAGACAAAGAGAAGGACACTACTCAGTAGAGGACCGGCAGCTAAATTTTAGATCTTTCTTAAAAGAAGAAATAGCGAGAGCTCACGGTGGCAACCTAGTGGCTAAGATCCTCGCCTCGAGCACACCGGGATTGCATACGGGCACTGGTTCTACTTCCGGAGGCCACTTCCCATCCAGCTCCCTGCCTATGGCCTGGGAAAACAGTTGAGGATGATCCAAAAACCTTGGGACCCTGCACCTGCATTGGAGACCGGAAGAGGTTCCAGGTTCCTGGCTTCGAATCAGCTCATCTCCAGCCATTGTGACCACTTGAGGAGGGACTCAACATAAGGAAGGTCTTCCTCTGTGTCTCTTCTCCTCTCTGTATATCTCCCTTTCCAATATAAGTAAATAAATAAATCTTTTTAAAAAGAAAACAAAGTATCTAGTATTTCTTGGTGCATTAGACATATTCACTAGTTGGCTTGAAAATTCCTCTTATAGAAATGAAATTATGTAAGTATTAAGATGCTGATATTCTAAATGGTTTCTCAGTTTGGTCTTAAAGTAGTAACAGCAGCGCTATCTTCCAAGAGGCTGTCACTGCAGGCTATTATTGGTACTAGATTTTGTGATACTATTTCTTTGTGCCTGTAGGCACAATTTCAGAAACACACACACACACACACAAATCCAATAATATCTCCAAGAACCCAATTCATAAAAAAGCATTCTGAGAGGTTTCTCCTTCCTATTGCCTCGGTGAGTATCAGAAATGCCCCTGTCGTGTTTTCCTTACAAATGGTCACCTAATGGACAGCACAAACTCATACATGGTTGTACCAAACACAACCCATGCAAAATTACATCAGCTTATGTTATGACCACTGAGAAACAGCGTAGGAGGTTAGGAAACACAACGTATGCCCCAGGAAACTCACAGTTGGCCAAGGCCCTCCAGCTCACTCCCTCTTCAGGGGAAGTTTGTGAGAGACCATGTGCTGTGCTGCTTCTACATTCACCACATTAAAATCTTGATTGGTTTGCTGGATAAATTATTTCCAAGTGAAAACATGGGCTTCTGAACCAGCAGCAGATTCAGTGCTGGAGAATGGCTGCGATTCCTCCAAGGAAGTTGAATGTCCCTAACTGTCTCTGAAGTACTCAATCCCTTTTGAAAATTAACTCAGTGTTTTCTGCACACTCCTCTCTAACATGTGTCCCTTAGTTCCTGAAACCCATGATCACGCTTCAGTCACTTAAAAAAAAAAAGCCTTACTACTTACGGTGCTAGTTCTTTTCACCTGAGCAATCACCTGCTTACCCATGCTAAGGGTTTAGTGCCACGGCTAGATTATCCTTGGCTTTAAGCTCTTTCTCTTTATGTAACATAGTGGCTGCCTATAAACACTCCCTTTATTTGGGGGAGAGGATAACCGTGATCGTCTGCTAAGGTATTTTTATGTGGTTTTCTGCTCTCCTATATTTACTATCAATCTGCAGATGGTCCTAAAGATGGAGTAGTTCATGTCAGCCCTCTGGTGATGATCCCTGGAGACGCCACTGGGGCAGGAATCATAATCTGATGTCCCAACGATCCACACTTCTCCAGTTGGAAGTAACCAATGTAGTCATCTCCCTTTCTGTACAGTCACTCAGCTTAGGTCTCATTTAGAACAATACCTCTAGGGAAATTGAAATGTAGCAGGCACCTCAAAATCCAGGACACTGGGGAATTTTCTCCACTGACAGTCATAGCTGCAGAAAATGTCAATTGTGCCTGTTAGTGAGACAAGCATGAACCCTCTTGCAGAATATCTACCTGCTGCAGTTCATTTGCCAAGAAAGTATGCCCAACTTTCTCAAAGGTTAGCAGACAGAACAAAGCACAACAAGCACAGTTTTAAGAAATAGATGAAGTGCCAGACAAGAGTCAAATATGACAGAAATTTTGGGAAATGTTCTCCATAAGTCCAAGAAAAGGATATTGAACTACTAAAAGGCGTGGAATTCCTTGTTGAAGTGTTGAAATATTCTGACATTGGGTAGGGCTTACATATGCCAAAAATTCTCAATAGGATCATTCAAGGGAAGGACTTTGGTGGGCATTTAGCCTGTTTGGGTGCTAACACATACCCTGAATTGAAGTAACTGGGCCTGATATTATCTCCAGTTCTTGACCCCAAATTTCTGGAGTTCAGAAAAGTTGAGTCCCTCTTAAGCAAGGGTTGTTGTACAGCTGACTGGTCCGTTCCGTCTAGTGTGACAATCAAATGACATTGTGATTTCATTCACGCTCGCGGACATTGGGGAGTATGCAAAGTACACCAGCAAGGCAAGCATCTTCCCTCCTACCTCCCTGTAATCCACTTTCCAATTAGCAATTGATAACTAGAAAGACGCATTTGTGCTGCCAAATGTTATGTCAGAAAAAAGCTGTATTACAAAAAGAACAAATATAAAAAATATTGAAATTATTTAATAAAATTAATAAAATGCATAATTTCCTGTAGTACAATATCTAAAGTCACATTCTAATACAGTCAAATACATATTATATCATGAGTTATTCGAAAATGAAATCACTTCTTGGTTACATGTGCCTTCACTGGCCAAAAATGACAGTCATGTTGTTTTATCGTGAAATGTCTTAATACCTAAGCACATATTCATTTTTACACTGCTGTTAGAAACATGAAGCCTACAACCAAAAGAAAGACAAACTTTTTGATAGTTGAGAAATTACTCTAATATGTGCAAGATAACAAACATATTCAGTTTGCTGATATAATATATGGCATGAGATAAAGTTAAAAATGTATATGATATCAAACACATGGGTGTAGAATGGTTGTGATAAAGACTTGAGTGTAGAAAAAATTTGGATGTAACATGGCATTTGTGTATTAATCTGTACTTCATAAGTTGCACAGTTTCCTTACATTATTTAAAAATTCAAACCAGACAGCTTAAATGAACAGGTTTCATTGTCCTACAGTGAATCATTTATATGTAAAAGAATCAGTTTTCAAAATCAATCTGTGACTAATTTGAGAAAAAATATCCTGTTTTATATTTTAATGACAAGATATATGTATTAGAATATTCGTTCATAATAGAATAGCTATTTTCATTAATTACTGCCCATCCTATTATATACAAATGACTACAATTTCATTGTAAAAAGATAGAAAAGGCAAAGCAAACATGGAGAAAGAAAAATTGATAAAATGTTTACATTTAGTAAAAATTGGACAGCTATAAGTTGATAGCGTTTGGAAGAACTGCTTTACAGTTCTGCAAATAAAGAAAGCTGAAATGTTCCAAGTCACATGAGCAGAGCAACAGTGCGGACTACTAACTCTTTCTCTTAGCAGCTTTTGCCGTTCCTGCAGTGTGCAGGAGAGTGTCTCAGCCAGCCAACGGCCATAAAGCAAACCATGTAATCCGTGAGAGAATTCCACATCTGTACATAAAGTGGGAAATACGGAAGAAACAGTATCTTAGGAGATTTACTTTATTTTTATTGCAAAGTTAGATTTATAAAGACAAGGAGAGAAACAAGGAGAGAAAGAAAGAAATATCTTCCTTGTACTGGTTCACCTCAGTGGTCACAATGGTGACCGGAGCTTTGGCCCATCCTCTACTGCTCTCCCAGGAAACAAACAGGGAGCTGGATGGAAAGTGGAACAGCCCCATACCGGTATGGGATCCTGGCACAGGCAAGGAGGGGTTTCAGCCACGAGGCTATCATGCCAGGCGCTGGATAAGGACCGTTTTGTGAATGCCTCCTCACAATGTTACATAACCTTCGGAAGCAGAGTGTTCACAGAAGAGTTTCAAGACATCGTTACAAGCAGTGAATGTGTAGAGCACATGAATCGCCATGCAAGAGTCACGAGCAAATGCTCACCAGCCACGCTTGTTTTAAAATCGGGCTATTCAAACGCACACAGGTAACTGCAGTGGGTGTGTGTAGACAAGGGCGAGTACTTGAGCAGAACAATCATCATCAGTTCCTGGGGGAACACGTCCTGACTGGGAGAGGAACTGGGGACACGGTGGGAAGAAAGGAAACCCTTAGTTCAGAACCCGCTTTGCGTTTAGGTGTTCCCACCTCCCCACTCTTGCCCACGCTCCCCAGATCGTGTTAATCCCAACACAATGCTTGCTGAAGGCACACTCCGCACCGCTCCCGTCTCCAGTCCACCACGGCGTCTAAAGGCTCAGACGCACATAAGAGCCTTTTATACTTAATTTGGGAAAACCATTCAATAGAATATGAAAGACATAAAGTCCTAATGTACATAAGCTTTCTTAAATTTTTTTTACTCTCAGGTTACTCAACTCCATTTGCGCCAAACACGAAGGTGATGCGAAAAATATATTGCAAAAACAACTAAGAAAGCACAGTAGTTTGCCTCTTCTTTATATTTATGAATTGAATTAGCAATGTTGGTTTTGGGGAGATTTCTTGTTAAATAATACTTGACAAAATTATGACTTCAGAAATTCACCTAATTAGTAACTATCAACTATGTACATAATCCATATTTTATGTATATTATTTACAATATGTATATTTTGATATTTTCATAGTACTTCTTTTCTTCTTTCTTTGCCAGTGTTTGCTATGAGTTCCAGAATAGAAAAAGAGAGGCTGTGCAAAGATTCTTTAGAAGTTTCTGGATGTTTGAGTAGGCACTAGCATTTCTGCGATTCACATGTGTTCAGCAGGAGTTCAAAGTCCTTTGATAAATATTTAATGAGCTCTCCCTTTCAGCTCCTAGTTTCTGATCAGACTTATTTTCTTGTATGTTTATTATGAGCTCAATTTAGAAATTCAGTGTTTGAAGCACAAATTGATCTGAAATTTTTGAAGGTTTTCAATGAGAAAAATGAACAGTGTGCTATTTAGATGCAATTTTCTTAATTTTTCATGTTTTTGGGGTAAAGTTTTATAATTTGGATCAATTTGTTACCATATTTTTGTTATACATTTGATAGATTTTATTGCTTCTGAGAATATAATATCTTTATTACACTTACAATTGTTTTAAAGTGTCAGTTTGAAGGATGTTCAAATTTTCTGCTCTTGGAAATTTTAGAATATGAAACCTGAAATGGTTTATACAATATTCCAACAAGTAATTTTTCATGGGTTGTATAAAAGAATAATCTATTCTGCTTTTTCATGGTTTTAATCAATTTCGGTATACTTTACTTTCTTAAAAAATTCTTCAATACTGCAGACTTTATGGTTTCAACATAGACAATTATATATATTTCATAATATACAGAATTTATGCAACTTTATCGTTTTCTTTTTTAGGACATGATATTTGGGTGCAGATAACTTAGTTAGAATTGGGCCTTCTAGGACAGGCTTCACGAAGACAAGCTTCCATTGGATTCAGTCAGTGGAAGTGAAAGGTTCCCTCTAAGAACTGGAGGACTTGGCCCCGAGGAGAAGATGCTTCTACGGCCTGGCAGTGCCTGGCTGCTAAACCAGTTGACAGCCACAGGAACGTGACTCATACCACTTCCAGCTTCGTGACAAGTTGATTTTTGCCTTTGCCTGCTGTCACTCCTGACAATTTGAATTCCTTCCGCAGTATGCTGGGTAGGGATTTGACAGCTAACAATTCCAAGAGCGTGTCTCAATATTTCACCCCTGACAGTTGTCTAAGTTACTTGAACTCAAGTTAGTAGCCATTTATAATTCCAAGTGTCTGGGCTCTCTAATCTAAGCAGCATAGAAAAAAAAAAAGCAGAAATTCAGAATTTATCATTACTGTGGATGAGAAGTGACAATCATCTGTGAATGGAGATGTGCCGGATCCAGACGGAGATGTTCCAGAGTTCTCTTTAGGTGGCAGATCTATGAGACTTAGGGACCGCGACCTCCCCAGGTCGGGGAGCCGCTGGCAACTGAAGCACATGCCAGGTGGACCGGCAAGAAGTGCATGTTATTTCACAAGCACACTTAGGCTTCCTCATGCTGGGTGTGCGGTTCAGTTCTCCCATCAAAGCAAAATCAGGCCAATCAAAACCAAACCAAACAACAAACTCTTTAAATTGAGTAACACATTCTATCATTTCATTTACAGAATGCCATATCTAAATCCTAGAATGTTCTTTTTTTTTTTCCTGATTAACGAATAAAGGGGCCATTTGTCTGGTTGGTTGGTTCACTAACTTGGTTTAAAGATCTTGGTTTTCCTTGTTCTCTCTAGGTTTTCATCAGGCTGTGATGCATTGCTGTAATTATCTAGGCTTTCCTATCTTTCAAGGTAATCAGGATAATTTTTCTGACAGAGAAGGGGTTTCTGGGCAGTCAGATCAGTTGATTCTGGAAAAACTCCTCCAGTCCAGATATGAGGACATTGAGAAAGCAAGTGTTGTCTTCTTTAATATTGTTTTGTTTTCACACTTATCAGTAAACACTGCTTGCAACTACACTTACTCAAAATATTACATTATAGCCTGGTGAGATGGCTCAATGGCTAAATCCTCACATTGCAAGTACCATGGTCCCATGTGGGCACCAATTCAAGTCCTGGCTGCTTCACTTCTGAGAGCTCCCTGTTTAGAGCCTGAAAAAGCAGTGGAGGATGGCCCAGAGCTGTGGAACCTGAAAATGCAAAAAAGGCCTGAAGGAAGCTGTTGACTCATGGCTTCAGAATGGCTTAGCTCCCAAGTTGAGGCCACTTGGAAGTGAACCAGCAGGTGGAAGATCTTTTTTCGGTGTGTCTTTCTCCAATAAAAATAAATAAATCTTTTCTTAAAAGAGTACATTTAGACTTAAGAATATATATTTTAAGAGTTTCCAATCATAAACCAATTCCATGTTCAACATTTGTTTCCTCCTTTGCAGACTGTCCTGACATTTTATGTATCCAAATTACTACTGTAATTATGATTAACATTATCAATATTTAGCTTAATTCAAACTGCTCCTTTAGCATGTTTTTTGCATTGTTATTTTCCATTTTTTTTTACCTGTTGTGTAGATGGTTTTAAAACATCTCCCATTGGGCCAGGCGAATTAGCTTAGTGGCTGAAGTCTTTGCTTGCACAAGCTGAGATTCTGTGTGGGTTCTGGTTTGTATCCTGGTGGTCCCACTTCCCATCCAACTCCCTGCCTGTGGCCTGGGAAAGCTGGCTTTGGGACCCAGCACTCCTGTGAGAGACTGAGAGGAGGCTCCTGGCTCCTGCCTTCAGGTCAGCTCAGCTCTGCCCATTGCGGCCCCACTTGGGGAGCGAATCAGAGAACGGGACATCTTGCTCTCTGTTTCTGCTCGTCTCTGTATATGTGATTTTCCAATAAAAATAAATAAATCTATTAAAAATCTTCCATTTCCTTTTTAATTGCTAGCAGCTTCATTTTTGTTTCATGTATTTGTAATTTCTTCCCTATAATTGAGTTTCCTACTTTCCTTCATTTTATTGTGTATTTCTTCCTCTATTTTACGTTAATTTCAAGATGTTTGTTGTAAGATTTCTTGACATGCTAACATTTTCTTTCAAAACAGAATTACCACAATTTAGAAATTTCCTTAATTTAGTTCTAAATTCATATAATTAACTAGACTAGATTGGTGTGATTACGTTTCATCCCCCCTATATCCCCTACAATTTTCCCCCGTATTGTAGGAGTGTAGTCCTCCAGCAGCAGTCACAAGTCCTGTTTGTTGGGGGTCTGGGTTGTTGCCACGTCATTGCTATTGTGGATTTTACTACTGTAACAGTGAAGATGCAGGCTACTTTCTCATCTGCAAATTTCACTTCTTTAGATATATTCCCAGAGGTGGGATGTTTGGGTCATATGGCCTATCTATTTTCGTGTAGAATGTACTTTCTCCCATTTTGTTGGTTGCTTCCTCACCTTGTTGATCATTTGCTGTACAGAAGCTTCTTAGTGTAATGTGGTATCATGTGTTTCCCTTGCCCTGGACTGCCTGTGCTTCGGACGGCTCGTCTAAGAGGCACTTATCAATGCCTGCATCTACACATGCATTTTAGCACAAACATTCTTTTTCTAACATGTGTGATTAGAGGCCGGTTTTCAGCAACTGTGGCTGTGCTTCAGATGTGCAATAACTGCCTGTTGTGAGCGACTGAAAGAGAGAAAAAACCCACATATTTTTAACATTACTGACGCGTCAGTTGGCTAGTGCTGATTGTGAAGTTGGAGAAGGGAAGAGGGCATTTGGCCTGGTGGCTAAGATGAGTGCGTGTCACGATGAATTGCCTGGCTCTGGTGCCTAACTCAAATTTCCTACACTACAGGACCAGAGGGCATTGAGCACAAGTCAAATGATTAGGTTCCTTCCTCTTGGATGGGTACTTGAATTGAATTCAAGGTCTTTTACTTTTATGCTTCAAACCTTTACCAAGCCCAGGAACATTGCCAGTATTAGGGAACTGAGTCAGTAGAGGAGATCGTCTCTCTTTTGGTCTATTTCTCTTTCCAATACATTAATAACAGCATGTTTGCAGACCAACAAAATTTCAATGTTTATTTTTATACCTTGAAATTTACATACATCCAAATAATCATAGAATTTAAGTTTTATATTAACAATGCATAAAAATATCAAATTTCTCATATTTTATCAAAATTGTTATTTTCACATCTCTTAGAGTAGTTTGCTATTATGACTTATATCTGACACATTATCAGTAAGTTCCAGAATTTCTATGGCTGATTATATTTCAGATTTTTTAATTTATTGAAGATGCTGTGATTAAGCTCTCTTTTTCTACATTTTTTTCTAGCACTTGTACTACTTTTTCTAAAGGACTTATGTTACTTTCCTTCCATTTGTCTCTGCACTAAAAACACTCCTTCCTTTCTCAAGAGGGTGACAGAGTCGACCTTGAGCTGAACCACCAGTCACCTGGCACGGTTTTCCGGTTCTATTTTCAAGTCTGTAACAGAAGGGAAGGGTGATGTGCAGAGTTCCCACTTCAATTCCCAGTTCCTGGCAGTTCTTCATTGCCAGGCCCTGCTCTACTTTGATTAAGTGCTTTTCCAAACATTGTTTCCAGATTTCCTGGTCCTGTGCCAAAGAACTAAGCCCACGTTGTACACTGAGGATTGCGTTTGTCAGCCAGTACTGCTACAGGTTGCATATTCTCTGTCCTTACTTACAGTGCTGGGCCCAGGGGAGCCACTCCTCTCTCCAGGTGGCACTTTGCCATTGCCTCTTTTTATTTTTTTTCTGTGTTTTTCCTATATTTAGCAATGATTTCAAAACTGCCTCAAAGAACAACTCCAAAGTTGAGCTGTTTAGAGGATGTCTGGCTCTCAGAGGCGCTATATCCTGAACTCCACTGCTTAATGAAGAATAATCAAGAAGCTTGTCCTTCTCAAGCTGGATTGTACAAATGGGGTCTTCATTAGATGAGAGACTGGCTGCATGTCCTCCCACTTTTCTTCCACCTAAACATAACTACTTCCTATAAGAGTGAATTCCTATAAGGCAGCAGTATTGGCACATCTGTCAAAATTATTTTAAAAGGTTGCTAAGGGTTTTATAAATATTTCATTGAATTTTCATCAACATTTAATGAATAAGTGTGGAATAGATCTTTGTGGTTTGTAAACCAACTGTCATTTTAAATCAGAAATCTCTGATCACACGATTTCAAAAATAATGTATTATACCTTGAAGTTAATTCAGAGTTTGGTCCCTGAGGCAGAGAATCATTTTTGATGAATTGAACGTGTTAAAGCTTCCCCTCCATTTGGTATGTCCAGGGCTTTTATGAAAATATCTCAGTTCTAAGGATCCCCTTGCAAAACCCATATGAGAAAAGTCCTAGAGCAAAATATTACATGTATTTAACAAAAATTCTTACAAAAATAAATGAGCATACTGAGATATGTATGTAATCCGTTGATACTCTTTAATGTTGCAAATAAAATATTTTATTTTCTGTGAATATTTTATACTACCAAATTGCCCATCAGTTTTACTGACCTAATTTAACACTACAACTCTGTGCTTCGCTGTGTATCAGAAACTGTCCAATAAATGCAGGTGGTGTGTTTTATTGTCCCTTAGAAAATATTTTTAAAAATTTCAGGGCAGATCATGCAAAATGCTTGAGAAAGAGTCTGAACAGCATACAACTTGCCTATTTTCAAGGAGAAAGGCAATATTGGTTTATCCTTCACAGTCTGAATATGGTTAATGAAGTATAAGGGTTTTTTTTCTTCTCCATAAAAATAGTGATTGCAATAGGCTTGAAGAAAAGAGAGGGATAGAAAGAATCTGGATAAAGCTAATAAGGTGGAGTTAGGTATAAGTATATAGGAAATCTTTCACTTTATCAGAAACTTTCTTTTATAAATTTAAATGAATATGAAATAATAAGGTAAAAAAGGAATAGACAGAATAGTGATAGAGTTTTGTCCTGTGCAGTGTCTAGCTGTGGTGGTGAGTAACCAAGAACATGATTATTTTGAAGGAAAATCATTCTTTATTACCAGTAGTCATAATAGCAAATGATTATGGGAGGCTATAAAAACACTTCTTCTACCTAATATATTTATGACTCACCCTTAACTTTATTTTTCAAAAACAGGTGCTGCAGTGTGAAACAATAATACCTTTGTCATACTATTATGCCAAGAAGTGTTGTAGGAATTCAATAAATCGGCTGCTGTCTTCTCAAGTACTCAGCAAAGGGAGAGACTGGAAGTTCTGTGGGCTTTTATTTGTTTTTCTGTTTTTCTCTAAGACTCAAAGAACTGCTGAAGTGAATTGGGAAACAATCATCAAGTGTCAGTACTCTATAGTGCTTAAAGTTAGTTCTCAAAAGACATTCAATATCCCAAGAAATACTCAAGATTATCCTAAATATTGTCTTACGAAAGTTTTGTTTCAGCCTTCAGCCCATCTGCAGACAACGCCAACTTGAACTTCCTGTGCTTTACCCAAGTTTAAAGACTGAGCGACATGTAGGATAACACTGACCTTGATCAACCATCCTAATGTAGACCATGAATTATCAGCACAAAACCTGGCGGAAGAAATTGTTCTGAATCTGTTATGACACTTCTGGGGTCTTCGTAAAGGGGTAACAAATCTTTATGTTTAAATTCTCCTCTTTTTTGTTTGTACCTGAGAAAATCTCTTCTGTTAAAACAATCACTGCTAAAGCTGTTTATAATGAGTCTGGTCCTTGTTTTGTTGAGTAGAAAAGACACAAATGTTATTCAGCAGCATAATTGGTAAAATATATTGAAAAGTGATTATGACGTGTAATACCACTTAAAACTGAAGCAAAGTAAAACTGAATGCTCCTACTTAACTATATTAAATGGAAGCATAACACTCAGTGAAAATTAAATCAAAAGAAACTATGCTATATACACACATGCATTTAACATATACACAGTTTAAATATGTAATTTAAGAATGTAAAACTTAATGTATCTTCATAGGAACATATACGTGTACAGAAATAGGTTTAAATGCAGTGTGGGTATAAAAACGAGGATATTTCAAAGGTAATAGCCACCTCACATTTCAAAAAATAGGCACCGTCTATATTTTTGCTCTCTACCTTCCAACGTAGTCAATACATATCTTTACATCTATGCGTATCTGTGAAACCCTTGAATTGGATATATAAAAGTGACTATTAAACACAATATGGACATAATACATGGAAGAAGAGAAGACAGAAGAAAGGTTTTCTCTCTCATTTCTTAGGTGGAAAAAATGCAATGAACTCTGTGGAACGTGTACAACTTCAATCTTACTCTACGTCTTCCCAGCGCCCGTTCTTGCTTCCTAAGCTCCAACTTTTTCTCCTGGGACTCAGTGTCCTGGGACTGCCTGATGCTCTTCCTAGAAACCAAAGCTATCTTCTTTTTTCCTTGTAAGATTTTCAGTTCTGTGACTGATATACTTTGTGTTTCACCAGTTTTTGCACTCACAATTGTTTGAAAATTTTCTATTATGTGAGAGTACAATTTATTTGCAAAACTGCAATTACATATTGCTTTTATTAGGGATAATTAAATTGATAGAGATTTGTTTGTGTTAATTTAAAATGAAAAGAATTCTGAGACACCCAAACCTTTTGCATTTTAGTAGGGAATCCAATAATCCAATTGGAAATCTACTTTCTGAGAAAAGAGTGAAATATCCCAAATAAACACATTCCCTAAGAGCCATACTACTGTTATTAAATGATATTTTTTGCCATTATCAAACTGGATTAGAAGTATAAAATCTTTCTTTATTGTATGAAATAAAAGCAATTTGCTTGAAGTTATTACAATCTAATTTATTAACCATACATTGAAGTACAATACACTTAACAATTTATACTTTTAAAGTACTTCTCTGTGTGTTGTTTTTATAGAGAAATACAACTGCCAGCATATGGAGAAGCCATTATTCCAATTAGAAAAATACAGAGAGCCTAGAGTTCATCCAACAAATCAATATTTAATTAGCAACACGTCAAATTGCAGTTACCTATTACCATAGTATATGTTACTAAAATGAGATGTTCGTTTATCAGTGATGTAGCTGTAAAGAATAGGTCACAGAGACGCAAATAAAAGTGGAATTAAGTACCTCCTGGCACTGGCAGATGGCCCAATCCCCTCATTCACTGTGACCTCAATAAGAGAATCGTGCCACGAGGTGCCGAGGAAAGCACTGCAGCCAATGCCATTTTATAACTGGTTTGCATATGTGATTAAAAGGACCTTCAAAGGGGTGAAATCATGTGCTAGGCTTCTTGATGTCTTTTCATTTTGATCTTTCAAAAACAAGTCATTCATAACTCATACTGTTTTCTTCATAGCTTAAATGCATATAAACAAGGAAAGCAATTATGACCCTTATGCTTGAGAAAGTAATCAACATTGGTATTAGATGAATATCTCGACATGAAACAAATGTTCATATTTTTAAACTACAGCAAGGGAATAATGATTGTATAAGTACATATTGAAAGTTTACGTGATAGAAAATTTACTTCTTTAAAAATATGGTAAAATGATATATGTCTAAAATGCACATATTCAGATTTTGTACAAATATATTTATTAAAATCAACAAATCTATTAAACATTTATAGTATATTAATTTATATATAAAATCCTGCATTTTTACTTATAGGACAGGCATTAATGTGGCATGTTCACATGATAGAACGCTATGCCTGTGTTGCTTAGGAAAAATGAAGGTAGCAGCAAAAAGAAACAGAATTATGAGATGTATCACTAATGTCGGGGAATTTGAATTTTGTATAACAAAATGACTTTGACAGTATTAGTTAGTTATAATAAGAATAATCTGAATGTTGTTAAAGTTTCATGTTTGAAAGATAAGAAATATGCAAGTAGGATATGCCGACATACTGTTCAGTTAAAAGTGTCAGATTCAGTCTTCAGAAACAGATTCATGCTCCTCAGCACATTTAAAAACCTATTGCAATCTTTTTTTTAAAAGAATCTTAAATGGAAAAGTAAGATAATTTTAATACATATTTTCTCATCCTCTCTCTAAATAATTACATTGCATTTGTTAATTTACAGTCTTTAAAGCAATGGCTAGTCTGGGCACATATAGAAAACTACTTACCTTGTGTTTATTCTTATTTAGGTTCACCTCTCAAGGTGAGTGACAGCAATGGGAGGCCTAGCTTTCCCATGCCCTGTTCTGGAATCTCTTCCTTTCCTCATCCCTGCAGCAGGTAATTCTGTGGTGCTGGCTAGGGATAAGCTAATCCTCATTATCTGTTCATTCACACAGCCGGCTACTGGCAGGTGGCAGAGATACCTTCTAAGGCTGTGGCTGGTAACTTTTTTTCTTTTAATTTTTGTTTTATGATACTGTTCCATAGGCTCTGGGGTTACAATGAATGGCCCTTCATGAACACTCATAGGTCTATCGTGCAGTTTTTAAAGTGTTTCCTGACATTGTAGGGATGGACAATGTCAGAGAGTCCTGTATCTTACTGTTAAGATATATCTGTAAATGTGATATAACACATCAAGAAACTGAAGAGCAAAAATCATATCATAGTCTCAATAGATGCAGAGAAAGCATTTTATAAAATCCAACATAATTCCATGCTAAAACCTCTAAGCAAGGTAGGCATAGATGAAACACTCCACAACATAATCAAAGCAGTTTATGAAAATCACAATGCCGGGCCCGGCGGAGTGGCCTAGCGGCTAAAGTCCTCGCCTTGAAAGCCCCGGGATCCCATATGGGCGCCGGTTCTAATCCCGGCAGCTCCACTTCCCATCCAGCTCCCTGCTTGTGGCCTGGGAAAGCAGTTGAGGACGGCCCAATGCATTGAGACCCTGCACCCGCGTGGGAGACCCGGAAGAGGTTCCTGGTTCCCGGCATCGGATCAGCGCGCATCGGCCCGTTGCGGCTCACTTGGGGAGTGAATCATCGGACGGAAGATCTTCCTCTCTGTCTCTCCTCCTCTGTGTATATCTGGCTGTAATAAAATGAATAAATCTTTAAAAAAAAAAAAAAAGAAAGAAAATCACAATGCCGGCATCATACTGAATGTGGAAAGACTGGACATTTTTCCACTAAGATCTAGAACTAGACAAGGAAGTTCACTATCACCACTGATGTTTAACAAAGTACTGGAAGTGCTCGCAAGTGCTATTAGGCAAGAAAAAGAAATTAAGGGAATTCAAATCAGAAAAGAGGAAGTCAAGCTATCTCAGTTTGCAGACTATATGATTCTTTATAGAGAAGAAGCAAAAGACTCAATAAAAAAAACCTGTTAGAACATGCATGAGAGCTTGGTAAAATAGCAGGGCACAAAATCAATGGCCCTAGCGTATGCAAACAACACCAAGGCTGAAAAAGAACTAGGCAATATGGTACCCTTCAAAATAATAGAGAAGGTACTGAAATACCTAGAAATAAGCCTAACTAAAGATGTGGAAGATCTCTATGAGGAAAATTATAAAGCATTGAAAAATTAATAGAAGAAGTCTTTAAAAAGTGGAGAAATATGCCATGTTCGTGGATGGGTGGATCCAACATCATCAAATTGGCCGTATTACCAAAAGCAATATACAAATTCAACGTGCTTCCAATCAAAATACCTAAATCATTCTTAATAAAGCTGGAAAAAAATTATACAAAAGTTCACCTAGAATCACAAAGACCACCAATAGTCAGAACTATCCTGAGGAGTAAGAACTTAACTGGAGGGATCATAATCCCACATGTTTGGGCATATTTTAAGATAATAGAAATAAAAAATAGGTTGGTTCTGGTACAGAAACAGAGATGATGACCAAAGGAGCAGAACAGAAACAGTTCAAGGGGCCCCACACATGTACAGCCATCTAATCTTGGGAAAAGACACAAAAAACAACCCAGGGAAAGAGAAAAGTCTCTTCACTAAATGCTGTTGGGACAATTGGATAGCAGCCTGCAGAACTAAGAAACAAGACTCCCACCTTTCACCATACACAAAGATCAAATGTAATCGAACAAAGGATATAGACCTACACCCAAGAACCATCAAACTTCTAGAAGAGAACATGAGATATTCTCTAAAATATATAGACGCAAGCAAAGACTTTCTAGAATAATCATCAAAAGCAACGGCAATTAAGATTAAAAAATTGTGGCTGGTAACTTTCACAGAAGTCAGGGATGTGATTACCTTGAAAATGATCAATGCACGGCAGCAATAACTAATTTTTAAGATGTAATCACAGCCTTAATACTAATAATTTTAAGGTTAAAATTATGCTCCTCTGAAATATTTAAGATCTTCAAAATTTTCATTCCTCAAATGTGAGATATGATTGTTTTTGGAACTTAAACAAGATGAGAATCATTTCTTCAGAAACAGTGACAATTGATGCCAACTTGTACTTTCTTCCTAAATGTGCAATTATCTTCTTGAGAGTTAACACACTTATTGAATATTATAACGTGTTATGCTACTGTCTCTTGCTATTGCTAAAGCAAAACTTAGATAATTTTTTGCACTATTTGAAAAATCAACACTCCAAAATGATGCTGTGCTTTGTGGTAGCAAGCAAGTTTTTATTGTGCAGTACAATAGTCTGGGAAAAGCATGCACTGATTTAGACACTTTCATCACTGGTTAAGATTTTATTTGTATTTATTGGAAAGGCAGATTTGCATAGAGAAGGAGAGACAGAGAGAAAAAGATCTTCCATTTAGTGGTTTCTTCCCTAATATCCACAACAGCGATTGCCAGGCCAACCTGAAGCCAGGAGACAGGAGCTTCCTCCAGGTCTCCTGAGGGTGTATGTGTGCGCTTATGTGTGTTTCTGTGTGTTCATGTGTGTGTGTGTTTGTGGGGGAGTGTACATGCGTGCGCATGTGGAGGTGTGCATGTGTGTACATGTGTGTAGAACTGTGTTTGCGTGTGGTGTATGTGGTGTGTAGTTTATGTTCATGTGTATGTGTGTGGAGTTATGTACAGGTGTGTGTTAGTGTATGTGTGTGGGCATGTGTGTTTGTAGTGGTGTGTACCTATGTGTGTGTAGTATGTGTGCATGCATGTGTGTGTGGAGGTGTGTACCTCTGTGTGTATATGGGTATGTGTGTTTGTAGAGGTGTGTTCCTGTGTGTGTAGTGTGTGCATGTGTATGTGTGCATGTGTGTGTATGTAGAGGTGTGTACCTCTGTGTGTGAATGCGATCATGTGTGTGGACATGTGTATTTACGTGTGTGTGATTTCCTGACCAAAATTATTACCCCAAATTTGGATTCTGGTAAGATTATACTGAATGTAATGTTCAAAGTTTTCAAATTGCTGATAATAAGGAAGCCATATGGAAACTATTTTGTAACCCTTTAATTTGAAAAATAGATGAATATGGGGAAGTTGATGGAATAGAAGTGGAATATTATGAATACTGCAAGCTCAGTGCCAGTAGCTATTTGCAGAGGACACATAGCCCAAGAGAAACATTTGTTGCAGGTATTTGTAAATATCGCCAAAAGCTAAGGTCACGAGACCAGGTAAGACGTCATGGATGCAATGAAGGTAGATGAAGAGTCGAAGAGAGAATTGTGAATGATGTTTTATACAGGGAATAATGGCCAGGGAAGACAGAAACAATGTGCGAGACATAAGAAGGAAATAAAGAACCCCATAGACTGAAATGGGAGGAACCTATGAATGGAAACACTAAGCCAAAGGGAATTGATATTGCAGAGTTTGGCTCTAACTACTGTGGCTGGCAGCATTTTGAAAACGTGTTTCTATTGCAGGAGAGAAGATCTGTGAAAGTTCTAAGTCCAAGAAAAAATTAGTGCTGAGGAATATTTGTATTTCTATTTTCATCTGTCTAGCACTGAAGACATTTTAGAATGCGTATGAGCAAGTAGGAAAAAATTGACAAAGTTATCCGAGGTCAGCGGATGAGAACACTTGTAATGAGAGGAAAGAATGTAATTCAGACTACGGTTCTTCCCTTTGCAGCTGGAGCTAGAAGAAACGCACAACAAGCCAGGCTGTTGACTTTCAAATTTTTTTTAAAATAATTTTTGGACCTTCTTATTTGAGAGAAAGATAGAGAATACAGAGAGTCAAAATGCATTTCCTGAGTCAGTATTGCCCACCACAGTGATGACTGGACCAGGCTGAAGCCCAGAGCCTAGAGGCCCATCTAGGTCGCCTCATAGATCACGGTCCATTTCTGCCCAGGGTGCACATTAGCAAGAAGCTGGAGTGCACAGTAGTGTCCCTCCCTGCATCCTCCTCTTCTGCTCTTCCTTCCTCCCTCCCTTCCTTCCTTCCTTCCTTCCTTCCTTCCTTCCTTCCTTCCTTCCTTCCTTCCTTCCTTCCTTCTCTCTTTCTGTCCTTCCCTCCTTCGTTCCCTCCTTCCTCCCTTCCTCCCTCCCTTCCTTCCTTCATTCTCTCTTTCTGTCCTTCCTTCCTTCCTTCCTTCCTTCCTTCCTTCCTTCCTTCCTTCCTTCTTTTTCCCTTTAGTCACATTTTCAGATGATTCATGTTGTAGTGTCTGCCATTTGGAGGGTTGTGTGGACTTCTGAGGATCGAACTACCATGTTGGCATCTTGCCATCAATTCTCTTTCCAGCACAACCTCAGCATCTGTCAGAAGCGTTTGAGCATCACCCACTAGCACATGTCTTTTTCAGAATCCAGCTTGGTTTTGAACTCTTAGGGTTTTTCCCTACATTTAATTCATATCAATTTGCTTTCTATCTTTCAATATGTGTTCCACGATATTCTGTTATTCTGAGATCCTGTGAGATCTCACTTTAAAAATTCTTTTCATATACATATTACTGTTATTTGAGAAATTAATAGAAAAACAGACTCTGTTGATTTTTAAATGACAAAGATGCTAACCTGTTGATTTAAAATATACATACATTACCATGATAGGGACAACATTCCAAGCTGATTTACTTACTGTTCATGTATTTAGCTATTATTCTTGTTATTTGCAGTTCATTTCTTCTTTTAAATGTATTTATTTATTATTTTAAAAATATTTATTTTTATTGGAAAATCTGATATACAGAATGGAGGAGAGACACACAGGAAGATCTTCTATCTGTTGACTCACTCCCCAGCTGACCACAATGACCGAACATGCCCCTATCTGAAGGCAGGAGCCAGGAGCCTTTTCCAGTTTTCCCAAGCAGGTGCAAGGTCCTAAGGCTTTGGATTGTCCTCAACTACTTTCCCAGGCCACAGGAGGGAGCTGGATGGGAAGTGTGGCTGCTGGGATAGAACCGGGGCCCATACGGGATCCTGGTGCGTGCAAGGCGAGGACTTTAGCCGCTAGGCTACTGCACCAGGGCCAGTTCATTCCTTCTTAATATGTGTGTGTCTTTTTTTTCGTTGTAGTCAAATTGTACATCCTTTATAACCTATATGCATTCTTTTTAATATCTGAAAATTTTCCAAATGTTTATCCTTGTTTAGAGTAAGAAATTTCAATGCTATTCATAAATGACATTGTGGGCTTTTTGTATTTTAAGCAAACTTATCATATATCAATACTGAGAAGGGCCCATACTTCTGCTAATTTTATTATATTCTTGAAGGAAAATATGTATGAGTTTTTTTGAACAGCTTGGTCTTCTGAGGAGCATTCGTCATGAAAATTATCCTGTCATTGTATCATTTTTTTTCCAAAACAATCGCAGAGCAACATATGTAACTGTACTGCTGAATTTTAAAGTGGTCATAAACATTGTCCCAAAGTGTCACTAATTAAGGCTTATTTAGCATAACTCAGTGAGATTTGTGGATATGGCTTCTTTCTATGTCCAACATTTTTCATGTAAATTGTAAGTAAGCATTGCTCTGTGTTGTGCAATGCTCACGCACAGACAGCACTCCTGACAAGGGCACATCCTTAGAGACATTGATTAATGCTTGATTAAAAGGTGGTCTTATTTGTTTGCATTTCTGCTTATATATTATATTGTGCGTCTGATCATGAACTTAGATGATCAAATGAAAATGGGAGGCCAAGCATGTTTAAAGACAGATGCAATATACACCAACCTGTAATTTGGAATTCTTTTTGTCCTCACGTTACTTTTCTTCGATCTTCATTCTTTTTTGAGATTTTTTTTTCCTCCAAAGCACTTCTTGTGGTTTAACATCTTAGTCAACATCTATTTCTCATGCCTTCTCTTCGCTGAATAATTCAGCTGAACAACATCTCACTTTTCATTGCATGAGACACTCGGTATTTACTGCCTGACATTGACTGCTTAACAATATGCACTTAGAAAGTGAAGAAAGACTGGTATCTAAGCACAGGATGTGTTAGTGCAGCAAGAACAAAGAAATGTGTATACACATGTGTAATTTCTCCTTTAAGAGATGCATTTTGTTATAAGGCAGTCTGTATGGTAGCAAACATACCTTGCTTGTACGATTTGCATCATGCCACTGCTCATGATCCACTGCAGAACGTATCTAGCATTACCCTCATCAACCCTTGGCTGCCTAACAGAATCTTAGGAATGTTGTGCAATAGAAGAAACAGGTGTTTAGAAATAAAGGGGTCTTGTTTATTTTAAGTAAGAAGCTTACATTCCTGGTGCTTTATCTAGCAAATATCATGCTATAAGGCTATACGTTTCCATTTTAACTGATGCTCTGAAATAGATCACTGAAGGACTTTCCAAATATTATTGCTACAAAACTGATCAGCAAGATTTCAGCTTTAAAAAAGAAAGAAGGAAAAAAAGGAAGAAAAGATGGTTCTTTAGAGATGCTGTGTGTTGTCCTCCATCATCAGAGAAACCAGAACAGAGCTCTGGAATCCCACGCAGAAGTGATGGAAATTAGACAATACGGAGCCTTGGATGCCAACAAGGACTCAGGATCACCACATCTCTGTAGAACACCTGCTGCATTCCTGGCCAGGGGAACCACACAATCAAGGAAGGGTGAGTGGTCACCCCAGTAATGGTACTGTCACCCCAGAACAGCAGTCTTCAAGTTTCTACTAGGCTACTACCTGGTTTCTCATCAGAAACTTGGCATACCAATAGATACAGGGATAATATAATCGAAATAAGTTCCAACAAAAATACACTTTCAAGCAGAGCTTTGATTCAGAAAAGGAGGATGCATAGTTTTTCAGACACAGGAAAACTGATGAATGAATTACAAGCAGACAAGCCAGATAAAATTAATTAAGAGTAATTTATACATAGAAGCAGAAGTACTATGATTAGTGAAATATAAAAAGCAATAAAAATCACAGGTAAAGCAAGAGTGAGAAAAAATGAAAAACAAAGAAAGCAGAAGAAATATTCGTATATATATTCATAAAAACATACCTGCAGTTATCGCATTTCCTTATGCATTATGCTTGTATAAAGTAAAATAAAAAAAAAACAGATTGAAGTGTTTCTGAAATTAAGCCCTTTTTTCCATTGTTTTCAGTGTTTTTGTTGTTTTTGCTTTGTTTTTAAGATTCATTTATTTATTTTTACTGGAAAGGCAGATATACAGAGTGGAGGAGAGACAGAGAGGAAGATCTTTTGTCAGCTGATTCACTGCCCAAGTGGCCACAATGGCTGGATCCGAGACAATTCAAAGCCAGGAGCCAGGAGCTTCTTCTAGGTCTCCCACCTGGGAGCAGGGTCTCAAGGCCTTGGGTTGTCTTTGACTGCTTTCCCAGGCCATAAGAAGGGAGCTGGATGAGAACTGGGTCCTCCTGGGATACTAACCAGCACTCATATGGGATCCTGGTGCAAGACGAGGACTTCAGCCAGTCTACCACGTTGGGCCCTTTGTTGTCTTTTATTTATTTATTTTTTGGTGAGGGCATTAATTTCCTGATACCATTTGGTTTTCTGACAGACTAGAACAGAAGAGTTCATGACAAGAACCTTGTCCATTAGAAGTTACACAGCCTCACATGGATCTTCCTGGTGATTCGGAGAAGTGGTAGCTTGGTATTCAGCCTTGTTTTGTGGAAATGCTTGGAAAGCTCTTGAATCAACAAGGTTTTAAATTTCTCCATGCTGTCAGTTTTGTCTTTGCTTATTTTTAGCTAGAGCCTTCTTCAGGCAGTCTTGGTTGTGGAGTTGGAGATTTCTACCTTGATCTATGCATCAGAAGCCTTCTATAGGCCCAGTAATGTCTTGAAGCCAGTGTCTGCACATACCAGCACCCTGTAAGCCAGAGCAGTCCGATCGAGCTCCTGTCTGTTCTACTGAAAGTTACTAATGAATTGCTGAGTCACCAGCCCTTCTTCAGGAACTTTGCAAGTGTTCCTCTAGGTGATCGGACCCCCATCCAAACTCCACAGCCTCAGCCAACAGGACACAGGTGTGCTCCTGGTTACCTTGTAATAACTTTTTAAGCTGCTATTTTATTATGTCAAATAATAAAAGCATATAAGGCTACCAATAAATTGATTTTATAATCCAGAATAGTTCAATACATATAAAGGCATCTGTTAACAATGAATTCATTCCTAAAATTAATAGTATATGACAAAAGAAAAAAGGAAAAGTCTCCTTAGAGTAGGCAAAATATAGAAAACACTGTACATCTAATTCAGTTGCAACACCAATTTTCAAAAGCCATGTGAAAATGTGATTATGTGCAAAAACCAGATTATACTGTTGAAGAAAGAACATTACTGCTTCATTACCAAAATTTAACACATTTGTCCACCAAAAGTTGTTTTTCAACTTAGATACAGTTGTATACCATACCAGAATTCTTGCATGGACTGTATGACTCAGGAAATAATTCACAGCAATAAGTAAAATTTGATGCTTACTTTAAATCATAATTCATGTTGAAATTATTTCCTGAAATGACATATTTTAAATTATTATAAATATGAACAAAAAACAAGGCAATTTTCTGAAATGAGCTGTGAGTTCTGCAGATTGTATTCTTGGGAAACACTCCGGGAACAGACGCAGGCAGGAAGCATGCTGGAAGGGCCTGCTAGGGTTAGCACCTGGGAAAAGAGGCTGAAGAGTAACACAGCGATGGTCCAGGCTCTAAGCCACCTGATGGTGAACTCTGCTGGGGGATGGAGGAACCACTGCACCACCACCTTCCAAAGGCTGTGACTTGCTGATGTCCCTGCTCTTGTTGCAGGAAGTTATGAAATTGATGAACATGTGCTTTATGGTCACCTCCAAGCAGTCATCCATGTGTCCACACTTCATAACCAATATAAGACTATCTCTCTCTTAAATGCAATAAACTCCATATCTGTGATGTGTATTTCTGCAGCAATGTGCAAATACATGACTCAGCAGTTAAGGTAGTCTATTGAAGACACTGATTTGTTTGTTAACTTGTATTTGATGGGCAGAAAAAAAAAAGGGATTGACTTTCTGTTGTTTCTCCCTTCCAATGTCTTCACTGGTTTTGCTCAGAAAATGCCAACCCCAACAATGGCAGATACCAATGCATCCAGTTCCTTCAAGTCTCACATCAGCTTCTGCAAAGGCAGGACATGCCTCCATCCAGTTCTGTCACATCTCACAATGAATTTCTGTATCCAAGCTGAAAGTTGAAAAGGAGGAGGCAGGACCTGACCCCAGGAACTTCTCAGTGGTAGGAAGTTCTTCCACAAGATGTCTGTGGAGCAATACACAATCCCTTCAGAAAGACATTTTAAAAAGTATATCCCCCAAATATGCTCATTTGGGGTGATTTTCCTTACAATGAGGCTTTTCAAATGAAAAAGCTTATGAGATTTTGAATATTTAAAAATGTATGTGTGTGTGTCTGTGTGTGTCTGTGTGTGTGCGTGTTCTCCATCCCCCAAACCCCGGAGTTCAGATCATTATTCCAAATGACATATTTTAAAGAATTGTATTTGTCGGGCCCAGCACAGTGGATAAATTGGCTAATGCTCTCCGTTCAAGTGTTGGGATTCCTTAGGGCATCAGTTAGCATCCTGCTTGCTACACTTCCCATCCAGCTCTCTGCTTGTGGCCTGGGAAAGCAGTCGAGGATGGCCCAAGTCCTTGGAACCCTGCACCTGTGTGGGAGACCAGAAGGAGCTCCTGGCTCCTGGCTTCGGATCAGCTCATCTCTGGGCTTTGTAGCCATGAGGGGAATGAGCCAGATGATGGAAGATGTTTCTCTCTGTCTCTCCTCTGTATAAATCTGTGTTCTCCGAAAAATAATAGTTGTTTTAAAAATATCTGAAGAACTATGTTTGTATACTAACTATAAATATCAGCTAAGCTAGAAATAGCAGTGCTCTTGATAAATATTAATAAAAATACTATTACAGTTACAATAGATACCCTGCATAAATAAACCAGAGTGAGTTAATATTAACCATATAATATAATTTAGAGAGATTTCAACTATAAGGAGACTCTTAACTTTTTGTTAAAAGGAAATGATATTATGTATGCATATATTCAATCAGATGTAGCCTCTCTTCTGTTTCTTCCTAGTTTTTTTCTCCCCTACTTTAGCTTCTCTGTTGAATAGTTCAGAGCTGGATTGCAGACTCTAAATGGTTATGTTCAGCACAATCATTAATTTAAACATTTGAATTTGATTGTTAACTTACTTTTAAAACTGTCACTTCCATAGCAGATCTTGGAAAATTCCACAGGTTCAAAGACACAACTGTAATCTCCACACTTTTTTTCTCCCTTGAGTTCTCATTATCATTGTTATAAATTTTTGTGTAGAAGTCATTATGTGTCTCACTATGGTGTCAGTGCAAACTTTTAATGAATTTATAGTAAAGGAGCAATATAATTATTCATTCAAAAGTGCAATTAAGCAATTTAGGTGCTTCCTTTTCAATCTTATTTTACAAGACAATGTTCAATATATTTCACTATTTTATCATGCTTTGAAAACAAATATAACTTTGTTTTAAAAGACTTATTTATTGCAAAGTCAGTTATACAGAGAGGAGGAGACAGAGAGGAAGAACTTCCATCCGATGATTCACTCCCCAAGCGGCCACAATTGGAGCTTCATCAATCCGAAGTCAGGAACCTGATGCCTCTTCCAGATCTCTCATGCAGCTGCAGGCTCCCAAGGCCCTGGACCATCCTCAACTACCTTCGCAGGCCACAAGCAGTGAGTTGGATGGGAAACAGGGCTGTCAGTTTAGATTCGCCGGACGGAGCTCCACACCAACCAGCGTCTGCAGAGCCACATGCTCACAGGAGCAGCAGTGAAACAGCACCCGATACCTGAGAGGCAGCCTTGCCTGGGCCCATCCCTGTATGTTCTTCCTTGTCTGCAGTAGTGGAAATAAGAGCTTAATGCAGGGACCCTCAGCATTTAGTTCATAGAGGAATAATGCGATCTTAGATTGCCATTCCGCCAGTCCAGGCAAATTGTGTGTTTGGAATCAGGGCCCCAGGTTATTTGTTTCTGATATCTATAATGTGCAGGTAGCCCAGAAACAAAGGGAATATACAATAGATATTGACATAAAAGTCATGAGAGGGGCCCAGCCCGGTGGTCTAAAGGCTAAAAGTCCTCGCCTTGGGCGGCAGTTCTATCGTCACCTCCACTTCCCATCCAGCTCCCTGCTTGTGGCCTGGGAAAGCAGTGGAGGACGGCCCAAAGCCTTGGGACCTTGCACCCATGTGGGAGGCTTGAAGGAAGTTCCTGGCTCCTGGTTTTGGATTGGCACAGCACTGGCCGTTGTGGTCACGTGGGGAGTGAATCATCAGACAGAAGATCTTCCTCCCTGTCTCTCCTCCTCTCTATATAGTTGACTTTGAAATAAAAATAAATAAATGTCTAAAAAATATTTACGAGAAGAAGAGATTTCATATATATATATATATTTCACTTAGCATAACACATTTGTTCGTGATCGTGGAGAACACCACCAGCTCTAGGTGCCTCAGGGTTCTGCATGTCTTTATCAATGGATGGAGGTTTCTAGGTAATATTCTATGTCCATATTGTTCCTTACATACTCTCCATCTATAAATTCTGTTGGCCTTTTTGTTGCAGCACGTTCTTCCTTCTCATCATTACCCTGAATCCCTGTATGATTGAATCTATATTAAGATGACACTGAACTTATGTGGGTTTTCAGCTCAAAGGTATTTTTAGAGTGATTTTATTTATTTATTTGAAAGGCAAAGTGACAGAAAATAAAAATTTAAAAAAAGGTGTGTGGTCTTCCATCTCATGATACACTCCATAAATGGCACTAATGGTTGGGTCTAGGTTAGACTGAACCCAGGAATCCGGAGATCCACCTATGTCTCCCACGTGATCATAGGGGCCAAACACTTATGATGTCCTCTGCTGTTTTCTCAAATACATCAGCAGGAACTAGACCAGAAACAGAGCAACCAGAACTCAAAACAGGGCTCTAGTATGGAATGTGAGCCCTACAACTGCTGGCCTAATCAGAGCTGCCACAGTGTCTGGCCATCAAACTTACTTTCAAAGACCTGGTCCATGAATTGAATTTTTGAATTGATCCTAAGTTTCATGGAGCCTCCTGATGTTACAGCCTAACTGACATTAGCTTAGATTTATTGTTGCTAAATCAATGTGGTAAACTTGCAAACTCAATGCTTTGACCTCTGTGAATGTTGAAGTGTAATCCGTGTGGTGGTATTTGAAGTTGAGGTACTTGGGATGTAACTAGATTCTCATGAGTAGAGGTCACAGTGAGCTTGCTATCTGTTCTTCCAGGGAAGGATGCATAATGAGTTCAACCTGCAACCTGGAAGAGGCTCTCCCAAGAGCTTAGCAATGCTGGGACATCTAGCCTCTAGAAAGGTAAAAAAAATATGTTTTACTTCATGATTCACCCACTGCATTGAACTCATTTACAATATTTATCTGATAGCTTAAAACTTCAGTATTTCTCCATCCATGCTGACCCAATATGTGTTAGATGTATTGCCAATTCACATGTTTTGCCATTAAACATTTTCAGCCACAGACCATCTATGTTCAGTGTTACGTTCCTAACATTACTAATTCCCTTGTCTTCTTCCCCACTCATCACTTCTACAATCAAATATAATTTCTCATGTAGTTTGCTTAAATATGTTTTGCTATATTTTCTTTGTTCAATGTTATCCTCTCTCATCTCTACACACAATTTTCAGATGTATTTCTTTTGGATGGAAAATATTTGTGCCAAGTGTAGCTTAATTCACAGTGGTGGCTTCTCATTACAGCATCAAATAAAATTCCACAGTGCGCTTAAATCAGCATTATGCGTGGGATCAGCCACCAGTTTTGCCCAATCCCATGCGGGAGGCATAACAGTTTCACTAAAGCTGTTCTGAAATTTGTGAGGCTGCAACTCGAACTTGGCCAAGGCGATTTTGAGGTGGGATTCCGAGAAGATAAGATTGTCTTGCATATTTCACTGGGCCCAGTTTAATCACAGACAACCTCAAAAGTGATAGTAAGAATTAGAAAAAAAAAGTCTATAAAATTTTACAACGTGCCTATCTACATTACGCATTTGTTTAATTACCAAATAACTTTGGCTCCAAAGCCTAGAGGTTGGTAAAACTTTTCAGCACAAAAATAATCAAATTTGTTGTCCAATGAATAAAAAAAAAATAATGTTACTCATTTCCCACCTTTGTGTGTTTGTGTATGCCCACGTCTATCTACTTATATACAAGCATAAAAATTGTAAGTTGAATACAACAGTGAAGATGAAAAATAACTGAAACACAACTTGTACTTGTGTTCAAGAATTTATGCCATTCTCCTTTTACTGAATTTTACCAATTAGGTTAACTTTTTCAAGTAGTTATTGCCATATCTAAATACTAGAAAATAAAATATTTCAGTTTTCCCATTTCTCATTTCATAATATCCAACTACTTATCCAAGTTCATATGTATATAAATCCCAGTAATCAGCACTTTTAATAATTCATTTTTTCTGATAATTTCTTAGGTCTTCTCAATGGATTCAGAAAAGGTCATGCAAGTCTTGTACTCAAGCTGCATTCAAAGGCAGCATTTGAATAAATATAGTAATGTTTATTTCGAACAATGGTTTCAATCCTAATTTTATGTAACAATTTAGATATTACTATAAACCTCTTCTCCTGCATTGTTAGTGACTAGAATTTAGGATAAATTGTGTATCCGCATTTTAAGGAAAAGAAGTCCCCATTCCTGGGCTTCCTGGCCTTCAGATTTGCTCTGTGGTTTAGCAAGTCATCACCTGTGTGAGACCCTGAAATCTCCCAGCTCCTAGCTTCTGATGGGCTTATCTCCAGCCCTTTGGCCACTTGGGGAGTGAACCCGCAGAAAAATTAAAAACAAAGATTTACAAGTGAAAGTAAGTCAGTAGGATGGATGGATATGTGAATAAATAAAAAAATATAGATGCACAAGTAGATGATAGGAAGGTGGGTAATACAGGAATCGTAAGTGGTATTACATGGAGACACACAGGAGAGAGGACTGGGGGGTGGGGATTCCTTCAGTGATTACAGAAGGAAAGAGCTGGGCACCAGGGAGGAGTGCCTCAGTCCATGGGTAAAAGGCTCAGAACCAGGAAAGGAAGTGGTGTCACTTTCAGTGGAAAGCCAAGGCCTGAAAAGCCTCACCTGGCAGTGGGAGACTGCAAGGAGTCCTGAGGTATATAAAACTGCAGAACTTATGGTTCTGCCATTCAATGGCAAGCAAACAAATGTATGCCATGTATAGGAGGCAGGATGAATCAAGGCTAGCAAGGAGTACCTGCTTCACCCAACCCGCCGGTTTTCCGGCTCACATCCTTTAAAATACCCTAGCGACACAATGAGAAACCGCTTGCTCTTTAAAAGCTATCTGGATACCTCTGAACTCATCAAGCTCATACTCAAGGTGATTGTAGCAGCAATGAAATTATGATTATAGTCTGAAAGAACTGGAATGAAATGGATGGCACCAAATACAGAGTTTCAAAATTTAGCAAATTAATCTGTTGCGTGAACATATTTTAAAAGGTTTTGTTTTTTGATCAATGTATGACCAAATGAGACTTATTGCAAGAATAAGATTTCAGCAATGAGAATTAGCATGGCCTGTTTGGTTACACCCAGTGTGACCAATAAATGCATAGAAGAACCATAGCATTTCCCAGTAGACTTCTAAAAGAAATTAGAAAATTATACCCTGGGAATAAAAGCTGTGACAATTTTAAAAACTGCTATAGCCTTTGCAATTTCCCATGTGTGTTGTTTTTCCTATTCCCTGTCTTTAGTGTTGATCTATAGACAATGCTTGTATTAGGATTATGTTAACTAAGGAATGTGGGCTTTATGTGTGCAACAGATCATGGTGGTTTAAAGTCACTGCTGTTTCTTTCTAGTTCCATTGTTATGCAGGAAGTCCTCACCTTCATGTGCTTCTCTGGTGCCTTATACAAAAGCCATCGAAAGCTTTCTCGCTCTACTGACATGTGGTCTATGTGAAAGGAATGTTGCTTTACAGCAAACTTTAAATTATTTAATAGTGAGCCCAGTAATATCTCACTTTATATAAAAATAAACATAAATTCAAATGTCTTGAGAATTCTAAACTGTTAGGTGTTTTCCAAAGCCTAGAGGTCAAACGAATGAATGCAAATCGAGTGTACACCATTGTTCCATGACGGAAATTAAACTGGTAGAGGGAGGAGGCTGCAAGTATGCTTCAGAATACTGAAGGTTCATTGCTTGCGTGTCTCAGAACACCTAGCAGAAGACTTGCCACAAATGTATAATCATTTCAGTATTTCCTGTGATGACCTTAATTGATAAGTTTTTATTTACTGAGGCGTGATAAAATCTGCTCTAATGATGAAAATGTGCTAAATCTAACAAGTTTCTTGTAATTCAAATATGAAGATGCCATGAAGAGCAAAGAACTGAGATTGCAGATTTGCCTAGCGCATAATTACTAAAAGAAACAAGAGCTCCATGCTAAATTTATTTCTTGGAGAATCTAATAATCATTCTGAGTGCAACACTCTTCTCAAATATCTTATTTCTCAAATGTAATTGGTTTTCCAAACTTACAGGGAGTTGAAAATGCTTTCCTTGCTCACAGGCACGTGGGCCAAGAACTATCCACTTTTTCTTTTATTGGAAAGTCAGATCTACAAAGAGAAGACGAGACAGAGAAAAAAATCTTGCATCCACTGGTTCAGTCCCCAAGTGGCTGCAATACCTAGAGCTGAGTTGATCTGAAGCCAGGAGCCAGGAGCCAGGAGCCAAGAACTTCCGTTGGGTCTCCCATGTGGGTGCAGGGTCTCAAGGCTATGGTCTGTCCTCTACTGCTTTCCCAAGTGGTAAGCAGTTATCTGAATCAGAAATGTAGCATCTAGGACATGAACCATTCCACATAATGGATCCTAGTGCATGCGATGTTAGGATTTAGTCATTAGGGTAAATGCACCAGGCCCAGAACTACCCACTTCATATTCAACTGAAATACATATTTTGACCCAGTGATTTTTGCATATGGATGGCCTTATGGTTACTAAGTGACTACTTAAAGCATGACTCTCTGTTTCTCACAGCACAGAGAACATGGAGATATAGCCAAGAGTCGAGAATGTTTGGTGTCCAGTTGTGCATCTGGGAAGATTGATGGCTATGGTTGTCAGGTACTTGGAGCCATGTGGACACCCACACAGAAACCGAAATGCAGTTCCAGGTGTCAGGTTCAATCTGGCCCAGCCATGGTGGTTGCGGGTATTTGAGGAGGAAATCAGTTGAGAATAGATTGTTCTCTCTTTCGCTGCTCTGGTCTCTCTGTCTCTTGTCTCGCAGACTCTCCCTCTCTCTATTGTTCTGCCATTGAAAAATTCAATTTTAAAAATAGAAAGTAAATGTAACATGCTGCAGCTTTCTGAATTCTATTGTGGTTATTCCTTTAGAAAGAAAAAAATAAAAGGTTTGCTCACTTCAAAGTAGATAGCGTTCACCGTAGTTTCATACCTTGCGTTCTAACCTGTGAATCTATTCTAGGAAATAGTCCTTAGATGAGTCCCAGCAGGTAGTTTTCATTAACCCTTCTTATTTATGCTTCATGTTTTATTTATTTTTCTAATTAGAAACCCAGGCAGGTTTCGGTGCTGGAATCAGCAAGCAGGCTGCAGGGACCCGCACTCTGTCTGCAGGAGTCTGAGATGTGCACAATCAGTGCCCTGGAAGGAAAGCACAGCATGAGCTAATTTTTACAAAACTGGAACAAGGCTCTCGTATAAATTTTATAATACCATAAAACTTAATGTTATGTTAAATTATTTTTTATATTCAACAAGGACATTAGGAGGAGAAACAGAAGTGAAAGGTACAGTCTTTTCAATGTTATTATCATTTCATGCTACAATTGACACCGTTTAATTTCTTAACATTATTATTAATTATGAGGATTTAAATGATTTAACAGACAACATTCTTAAACATTCTTAAAATTATTAAATACCAGGTACCTTTATGGAAGTGATGCACTTTTTGTGTGAAAACAGATATGAGTTCTGAGCCAAGATGTTAATTTTTCTATGGAGTTTCTTTTCGTTAATATTTGCTGCTTGAATTTTTAAATGTCAATTAGTTTCTCTCATATTGCTAGGATTTCCCATATAAACCGCAATTTGAGCCTCCCTTTGTACTTCATTACAAACCAAAATGTCTTTTACTGCATTGCCAGCCACAATGACTATAAAAACATTGTCTTCAAACTAAACAAGTGAAAAGTTCACCAAGTTCTTTCCTAAAGCACCAAATTAGTTGCTCTGTGTGAATAAGTAATACATGAAGGTAACGGAACAGTCAAACAAGATGCTGTCGTAGCTTGAGCTTTAGGGAGACGGCGGTTTATGTGAGTCACAGACGGAATGAGCTCATTCGCAGTCAGGTCTCTGGAAGCACTTCACGTTCCTTTTCCAGAACTACATTCCATCACACGTCTAAGCGGGAATCCTGTTTTGACATTCCTGTTTTCCTAGCTTTTAAACAAATACTTATTTCCATGATAATCCCTTCGCTTTTTGTCTCTCGTTGGTTAGTTTCTCTCTTTGCATGTGTAGATGCTCATAGTCAGTATTGTTTTCATGAAATTTTCAATTGTTTACCAGCTTTTGTGCAAAATTACCTCATGGGCTTTTTATTCTTTTCCCGTCACTCTCAGTATCCTTGCCAGGCAGTCAGCTATGGTAGCTATATAATTTAATCTGCTCAATTGTCAGATTTGTAATTCCATTTCCTTTGTCACTAACAGCCAGCCAATGGCTATTGAAATATGACTATCACTGTATTGACCAGGATTCTAGGAGCCAGGGACTTCTTGCAGATCTCCTAAGTGGGGGCAGGGTACAAAGACTTGAGTCATCCTTTGCTATCCTAGGTTATAAACACAGAACTGGGGTAGAACTGGAACAGCCAGGACTCAAACCATTTCCAGCATAGGATGCCAGCACTGCAGGGAGACAATTAACCTGAAATGCCACCACGCAGGCCCCTCTCTATCAATTTTAATTCATTTATTTATGATTTACGGAAACAGAGGGAAATACACATGCACAAAGAGATGGACTCTCACGTCAGGTTTACTTCCGTGATTGTTTGCAATGGGTGGGGCTGAACCAAGCTGAAACCAAGAAGTACCTTGACCTCCATCTAGGGTTCCAACGTGGGTGCAGATGTCTGGACCCTCGAAACCAGGAGGAATCTTTAACTCCAGACGCAGTTCCCATGTGGTTGCAGCTGACTAAACTCTTGGGCTGTCTTCCATTGGTTTTCCAGGTGTATTAGAGAAAAGTGGATGAGAAGTGGAGCAGTACATATTGAAACTAGTAGTTGGAGATGCTGGCTTTGCACACAGTAGCTTAACTTACAGTGCCACAAGGCTGTTCCTGCTCTGTCTCATTTTCTGCTAGAAAGTTCTGCTTATAGATTGCAAAGTGTGATATTTAAGTTTCATGTTTAACTAATCATTTTAATTTCTCACTCATTCCTTAATTTTAAAGACTTTTTTCATTTTGTTCTATAAATACTATGGGACACATTCCACTTGATTCTCTTCGATTTTTCTCAAGATCATTTATTTAATACATACGGATACGTGATGTTTTAAATCAGTTCTACGTGTTTTCCACACTTCACAATTTAGTTTGTAAGCTCCTGGCTCTGTTGGAAAAAATCTATATTTTTAAAACTTTAGTTGTTTTCATTTTAAGACTAAAACGAGCATTGACTTTCATTATTTTAATATTACCATCGTTCTATTTATTAACATAGTATGAAGTATGTTAATTTAATTATTCAGGTATTCAGACCTGTGCTTCCACAATTTATGATTTTCACTCGAATGTTTTGTTTTTTGCCTACTCATGATTTATAAGCGTAACAAAAACATTATGACTTCAGAAAATCTTAATTTTTTTAATGTTTTCCCCAAACTCACATAATATTGATATTGAAAAATTTCCTTCTGTTTATTTTGAAAGTAAATCATCTTTATACGGATTAGTTTTTGTTTTCCTTGTTGTCCATGATACAGTTTCACAGGCACAAGATTCTCCCTTTGTAGCCTGCACATTCCCCTCACCCACCCACATTATTTTAATAGCCTGGTCTTCCAGCAAGTCTTCAGTCCCACATTCTGCTATTTAAGTGTTTCATAACATTGTAGATGCAGACAACGCTAGAAGGTCCAGCATCTTATTGTCAAGATATATTTAACAGTTTCAGGAAGAGTCTATTTTTACTCTGGAGTAGCGATGCCTGCTGCAATGTATTGTCCCTTCTCAATATGATAGTACTGTTCTTCTAGATGAATATGTGCATATAGATATTTGCCAATACATCTCTTTATTTCGTATTTTGCATTAATGTTGCCTTATATCGGAGAGAACATATGATATTTGTCCTTTGGGATTTGGCTTATTTCACTGAGCATAATGTTCTCTAGTGGAGACTGTTTTGTTGCAAGTTGTAGCATTTCATTGTTTTTAATGGCTGAATAATATTCCAAAGAATAGATGTACTACAGCTATGTTACACAATTGTCTTTCAATGAGCATTTGTGTTGTTTCCACGTCTTTGATATTGTAGGTTGTGCTTGTGTGCAGGTCACTTTCTCATAGGCAAATTTCCTTTTCATTTAATATCTGTATATATAGTCCCAGGTTTTAGATAGCCGGAGCATATGGCAGGTCAATTTTCAGTTCTTTCAGCACTCCCCAGTCCTGTCTTCCCTAGTCTCCACATGGCCAACATTTCCACCAACAGTGAAGTAGGGTATCTTTCCCCCACATCCACCCCAGCAGGTCTTTGTAGTTGACTTCTCAATGTACGCCAGTATCACTGGGGTTACGTGGTACCTCAATCTGGTTTTTGTATTTTCTTAATATCTAGGGACCCTGAACATTTTATATGCCTATATTAAAAACCCATTGCTTTTAAAGGAAAATCTTGTTTTTAACAAAGTGTCTTGTTAATTTTACTTCTAATATATTTTCCAGAGCTCCACTGGGATCCTATAATCTTATGACCACAATTGAAGGATATTTTCTAAAAACTTACTGCTGTGTGAGACAGTTAAACATTTAGCACATATGTGAGCATATAAGTGTCATACAATATATTTATGTCTTATAGCTATGCATAGTAATTACTCAAATTTCAGTTCTACTTGATTAGATCTAAAAGTCTACATTTAGTGTTGTTTTACTTACTGTTACTATTTATAATGAATGTGTTACTTCTGAATTCTAACTTGTGAATATGTTGAAAGTAACAGGCTTCTATTCAAACTTCTTTTTAACATACCTTCCATGCAAAAATGAAGTGCTGGTAAAACTGTGAAGGTAATATTTGTTAAATTTTTCATCAAAATAAAAACATGCAGGAGAAAAGCATAAACTTGTAAAAGTCAAACAGAAAAACACAATACTCTGAATAAAATATGAAGAATACAAAAATCATTTCAACCTCAAAAGTCATATTGTTGAAACACATACATGATAAAATATGACAATCTAGAATGGTTGCACATGGAAGGACTATCGTCACTATTACTCATCAGAAAATTCGGATTGACAGTACGATATTACATTGCCAGAGGCTTGTGAAAGAGGCTTCAGCAGCAACAAGGTGCACAATGCCAGTTGAGAAGACAGAGGCCAGGTTCAACTCACGTGTCGGAGTCAATCTAAACAGCGAGCCTCTACTTCAAACACTGATTACTTTTCCTGCAAATTTAAGCGATCACCATAGAATCCAACAATTTTACTTGCAAACACAAAGTAACATTAATGTTCACATGAAGACCTGTGGTGAATATTTATATTAACTTTAAAAATGTTTTCCAATAAAGGACAAAATTTAAAAGCCCTGTAGATCATGAGAAAATGGAATGAAACAATACAGTATTACCAGTGAATGAAAACTCCCTATGGGTTTGTGAGAACAGAAGTGAGAAATCAGCTGCCTTACGTACAAACCCAAATTCATACCCAGGGTCCCTATTTACATATCATGCTAAATAAGTAAGAATTTTGAAATGAGAACAGATGTTGCAATCATGACATGTAGAAATGGGCAAAGCTATGGGTACCAAGGAAAATCACAGAATTTTGTCAAGAAGCTACTGTTTATCTTTACTACAAGCCCATGTATGATACAAACTTCCCTGAACAGCACACTAAGGAGGATGGCTCCCCTGCTTGTTTTAGAACCTCAGTAAAATTCCAAGGAAATGATAGGAATGCGGATCTCTGCTCATTTATTTCATAGAGTTTACTTTTCTCTGCTGACTTCTATTTGGCAGAATGCCTGTACTGATTATGAATGAGTAACTGGCTAAATTTTAGGGCCATATTGAGATCTTCTACAGTATTATTGTGTTGGTAGCTAACAATAGAGTTTGCATTTGGCAAAACTCGAAAGTCTTAACCAAGTTTTATAACATCTTGTATTTATAAAATATACCTTAGCAAGTATCATTTACGGGCCTGACGGTGTGGCCTAACGGCTAAAGTCCTCACCTTGAACGCCCCGGGATCCCATATGGGCACTGGTTCTAATCCCAGCAGTTCCACTTCCCATCCTGCTCCCTGCTTGTGGCCTGGGAAAGCAGTGGAGGACGGCCCAAAGCCTTGGGACCCTGTACCCAAGTGGGAGACCTGGAAGAGGTTCCTGGTTCCTGGCTTCAGATCGGCTCAGCTCGGCCATTGTGGTCACTTGGGGAGTGAATCATCGGATGGAAGATCTTCCTCTCTGTCTCTCCTCTTCTCTGTATATCTGACTTTGTAACAAAATAAATCAATCTTTAAAAAAAGTATCATTTACATATCCTAGTGCACTGACCTTGAGTAATCATGCATGTGTGTGACATGCCACTCTTATTTGTAGAAAGGAAGCTTGCAATTTCATTTTAGAATGAGTATAAACATATTTAAAACTATAAGAATTATAGCATAATCTTTACTGATAAAACCATGTGACATTTGAAGTTGTCCAAATATTCATGATTCAATTTAATGAAGAAAACTGACACTCAGCTTGATCATTAATCAATTTAAAATGTTGCTTTACACATTATAGGGATAGAACTATCAATAATCATCATGGATTTTCTAGAAATCTGTGAAACTAAGTGGTATTCCTGAAAATATTTTCTGTTGTATCCAGTTTTTCTGAGTAGCAGTATAGCAGTACTGAGCAGTGTAATTGGGCTGCTAATGCTGGCTCTGGTAAGGATGAGGAAGCCGGCAGCATCGCACAGGCGTGCAGCCAGGACCTCTGCAAGAGCCACTGTGTTAGCTCTCCTCAGCACAAATGCAGTCAATACCTGTATGACCTGTTCACTGGCCAACATTTGCCACCTGAACACAAATATATAAATTTTAGTTGTTTTCTTTTTGAAACACAAAATACAATCAAAACTTCCAAATAGTTAAAACAGCTCAACAGCTGGCACACAGTCCTGGAAAGCTTTCGAGAGAAGCACAGGAGGGTTTTCCTTTGTCTGTACTGTTACCAGCAGTCACTGGGATCACTAGAAACTCAGTGCCACAAAAGACCATCACACGATTCTACCAAAGCACGTTTCATTCATAATTCACGAACGCAGTCAACAAAATCGCATTGCCAACAGCCGTCTGAACATATTCAAACAAGGCTGCAGTAATCTTTGCAATAAAATGCAGGATTGCTTCATATGCTAAGAGTTGCTTGTAGTTACTGGGCGCATTCTTGCCCATGATTTATTCAGATTTTCTATTTTTTCCAAATTATTTGGGAAAAGAAGTGTCTGTGTGTATGTGTGTGTGTGTGTGTATGTGTGTGTGTGTGCCACAGAGAGAGAAAGATAGGGAGACTAAGAATATTTCCTTTACTGGTGACTTGGCGGCAGAGCTGGGGCCTGGCTTAACCCAAATCTCCATCATAAAATGTCAGACTCAAGTACTTGAGCCAGTCTCACTGCATCATCACCGTCAAAGACATCATTCCCAGGACACGAACAGGACTAACATGGACCCCCTTGATTGGATCTAGTAGGTTTGTGAGCTCTGCCCATATTGCATGTATCTGCATTGCTGTATAGAATTTCACTGTATGATTATCTTGGAATTCAGTGGTTCTTTTTTCTGGGGTTGACACTTAGACTGCTGTCAGGTTTTTGTTCTTTTTTATTATTTATACAATTTATTTATTTTTATTGGAAAGTCAGATATACAGAGAGGCGGAGAGACAGAGAGGAAGCTCTTCTGTCCAATGATTCACTCCCCAAGTGACCAAATGGCCGGTGCTGTGCCTATCCGAAGCCAGGAGCCAGGATCTTCTTCGGGGTCTCCCATGCGGGTGCAGTGTCCCAAGGCTTTGGGCCATCCTCAACTGCTTTCCCAGGCCACAAGCAGGGAGCTGGATGGAAGTGGGGCTGTCGGGAATAGAACTGGCGTCCAAATGGGATCCCCGTGTGTTCAAGGCGAGGACTTTAGCCGTTAGGCCACCACGCTGGGCCCAGGTTTTAGTTCTTATGAATAATGCTTTTGCTAATGTGTTTTGCACACTTACTGTCACGTATATATTGATACATGCTTATTCTAACAGGTATACACAAGAAAGACATTCGAATCATGGGATATAGAGTATGCTTGATCCAACATTTGACTATAGGGGCTGGATCAATTTAAATTCCTATCTGCAGTTGTTCTGTATCCACACCAAAATTTTATTTCATCCAGTTTATTTCTGCAAAATTTCAATGCCTGTGTTGCTTGATATCCTGGGTACAGGTTTCTGTACCTCTTGGTCAGTTTAATTACTGGCAAGTTGAAGGTTGTTACATATTCTGCCCATTTGCCCTTAAGTCATCTGTTTTATTAAGGTGGAAATGTTCTTTTAACAAGAGATCCCTTTGTCATATAAACATTTTAGAAATGTCTTCCCTAAATCCGATTTTACATATCCATGTGTTTAACAGTCTTTAAAATCTGTCTCCTAATACATTTTAATAAATACTCACAAAATACTAACTACTTGAAAATACTTCAAAATATTCTTTCATTTTAAATTATCTTATTTATAATGTTACTTAATGTTAGGATAATTATAGCAAAGATCAAATATGAAGGTTACTAAAAGAATCATTCAAAACTTCACCAACCTTCTAATTATTATGTTGAAATCTTATTTATTTTTCTATTTTGTGACCTTTATGCTTTCTGAAGGAATACTCTCTTGATTTAAAAAAAGGTGCTTTCTATTTTGCGTATTTTTCCCAAGGTACCTTTGTTTAGAGTACACATTTTAAGAAATACAATGTGCATTATAAAGTCTATTTTTATGATACACATGAGGAAAGATAAGAGTCTTCTAACAGGATAGGAAGTTTATTACTTGAACATTTCAACACAGGGATAACCATTAGCTGTAGCGTGAATCAGAATTAGTTTTGTTCTTCCTATTTAGTAAATACAACCTCTGGTTATTCATATAAAACACACAGGAAAATATATTCCAGTCCTGATTTTAATTTTTTACATGGAAATCGTGAGTACAGTATCAACCTAACATAATAAGGTAATAAATCATAATTGTGAAGCTCCCTTGTTGTAAGGTCTTCTCAGCACGCCGCCACCAGTTGCTCCAGTCCTATTCCGTTACCTTAAATTAACCCCATTTGTGAGTACTGCAGGTGTTTCAGCTTACCTGACCTAATTAATGCTCCATAATTGTAGGCTTTAATACCCTTGCTAATAATTAAGCTCTGTGATGGATTTCACTAATGTATGAGTAAAACTTAACCGGAGTCATATATTCAGAAAACTAAGAAGGTTTATTTTTATTGTACTAAATTTATATCATATGGAAATCTCACACTTTATTATGCATTATGAATTGTTTGTATTATTTAATTTGACAAAAAACAATAACAGCAAGGAGGACTGACTTGCTCTTGTTTTATTATCTTGAGGAAAAACAGTAAAAGCTAAAATATGCTACTCAGGCAATTAAACTCTGATCATATCCAAAGTAGAATGTGTTTTTAGTGTGCACAAAATCTGCTTGACTCGTGTAAATATCAGTGACTATTTAAAGACAGAGACACAGCATTCCGAATACCATAATTTTATTTACAAGAAAAATGGAGGAAGAAAAAGTATTAATTTTGAGATTGTAGCTATATTAAAATAACTGAGTTCTCCTAATTCTTCAGTACCAGAACTGATTTTATTGCTGTTGTTGTGTTTGCTATTGTTAGACAAATTGTAAGTATACCCTTATGAAATGTAATTACGAGTTTATTGCACGTGTTTCAATTGAAGCTCTCTCATTTATGTATGTGTGTGTTTAACATTGAAGAAGCTTCCATGTTATTTTCCAATATATTGTAATGTTTTCCAGTCACGTGGGAGCATATACAGGTTCCACAAGATCTGAATTTTTGAAAATGAAACTTTAAACAGTGTCAGCCTTTCATAAATGCACCTAGCTACATTACAGTACAGCATCTATTATGGTAGAATGTCACTGTGGAAGCTGAAACGCCTGTTTAATTTCTGTTGGACTGCTCTACTGTAAATTTATTTTTTCTTGTGAAAGCATTTAGGAAGTACAAGCAAAATCATTCATCGAGTCAGGGAGTTATTCCCAAGTTACTTATATAGAAGTGAATGAATACCATTGTGATCATTCCTATACTACAGACATTATCCACAAAGGAATTATATATAAAGAACTAATTGTGTTAATTTTTTCTTTCTTCTGATTTGCTATGCATGGTGCAGAAAAACAAGAGACAGAACCAGTGACAAGACTATTCGACACTGCAAAAAAAAAGAGAGAGAGAGAGAGAAGCATTTAATAGGCTATTTTCTTGTGTAAACTCTGGTTTTATAACTTGCAGTCAAAGGTGTACAACAGCAGTGAAATTCCCAAGAATGTACGGAGGTTTGGGTTTTCTGTCCAGAACAAATGAACGCTAAGAGATGCAAGTCTAGACACTGTGACCTTCAGCTGCTTTTGGAGTCATGACAGACATCTCGTCTGTCCCAGCACGGAATACCCTAGTCTCTCTTCATTGTGTGGGCTCTCCCTTGACTGCTGCAGTATTTCAAGTCTATCACAAGATCAAAATCCTGTTGAAATACATAAGATATGAAAACAGTATTTAAAATATTATTAAATGTTATTTGAATTACAAGTGTTTTTTAAAATTTATTTTACTTTGTAGAAACACACATAGAAATTCATTTTGTGATGATCTTTGTATTCTGTAATCCACTGTAGGGACTAATATGGCTATGCAAATAATCTAATTTAAATATTAGTTAGAGAAACTTGTAATAGCCCCAAATTATGTGTTTTTAAGATTTTTTAAAGGTTTTTAAGATTCCTCTCTATATGAAAAATACGAAATGTTCAATTTTGACACTTAACCTAGATGTCAGTCACTTGCTTGCCTGCGTCTATTCTTGCTAATATAACAGTGAAAGCAAGTAGGATTTCCTGTTTCTCTGCACTCTTCAAGATGATTAAAGTACTGTTTTCCGTACATTTTATTTTGTAGGGATTCAAAGTGCTGTAGAAGTTAATATAAAGCTAATGAATTCCAAAAAATACTGCTAATTTTAGTTTTGGTATTTCCAATTAGGTTGATTAACTCCTTTATTAGTAATTTCAAATCTCCACAGCTAAGCATATGTAATGGTTGATTAATTTACTGAATTAAATTTCTAATCTAAATAGTGTAGATTAGACTTGTCACTTTGCTACGTGATAAGCACATATTTTCCTCTTTAAAATCTAGACTGTAGCTATGTGGGAAATATTTTAAAATAGATCAAGTAAAATAGACTCAAATCCAAAAATATATGCAAATATTAACCGGGATAAATTTGCTTCAGCTTATGTGGTCCTTGCCTTTGTGAATTATGCTTCTTCTGCAAGGTATTCATTTTTTTGCATAAAATCCAGTTTCTTTTTCCAATTCCTTCTTTATACAATGAACTTTATAAAGCATAATCTCACAGGAAAAAATATCTTTGAACATATCTCTGGGAATCATAAACAAAAGAAAACAGAAAATAAAGAAGTGGGAGAAAGATGGAAATAAATGATTTTTGGAGGGGGTAATCTAAGTTTGGCTTTTAAGATCTATTTGGTAACTTCATTTTTGAAAGTAGAGTTCTCATAGAGTGGGACAGACAGAGGCAAACATTTCCCATCTGCTGTTTGATGGCCCGGGCAGCTGCCACAGCCGTGACTTGTCCAAGCCAACACCAGGACACACAAGCTGCACTCAGGTCACCCATGAGGGTGGCAGGGACTTAAAAAAGACGACCACTTTGCATTGCTTGGCCCAGCTGAGTAATATGGAGCTGGCTCAGAACTGGGACAGCTACTATACCAGAGTGTGGTCCTCAAAAGAGTTCTGAAGCTAGATAGAATTAGACTTCAAATGATCAGCAAAGTAGTGAAAAACTACGTGACTTAATATAAACCCCAACAATTATGTTAACTGATGCATTTCTGTATTTTGTATTTTATAATAATTTAGCACATATTTTTAGCATATATTCCATGTACAAGTCAACAAAAGGCAAAAGCATGTGGGAAACCTAGCTTCAGAAAGACTTGCAGTATGTGTTTCAAAGTTTAGCAGTCAGTTCTACTCATGGCAAGATAACGATGATTCATTTTATTGGCATTTACTTTAGTAAAACTAGTGAGGAATTTTAAAGGATTGATCACAAAACATGTGTTCCTTCACTCATAAAGCTTTTAGTATGATGTCTCATAAGATTTCCCAACATTTTCCTAATGAATGTATTTAGCACTGTATTTAAAAATGTGTACAATTATTTAATTTCTGGAAATTGGGAATTCTGTCTCCTTATGTATCGTTTTCTAACAGAATAGAACACAGACATGTTAGTCTTAAAGCTGATAATTTCAACTCATACAATTCAGAATTTGCTAAAAGAAAGAATACCCATATGATAAGCCCTTACATGTTTAAATCAAATTGATTGATTTGATTTGCTATTATTTACTGACATCTGAATGCTGAACCAACTTTCCACTCTCAACATTAATTCCTTTGCTTTCTTGTACATTTTTAATGTTCAATGTGCCTTGGAGCCAACGAAGCAATATTTCATAAGGATATTTGAGTCCTCCATTTCCACAAAGTTTCTGGGCATAGATAGATGTATGTATTTGTTCTTATGGACACTGAGTTGATAGTAGCTTCAGAAAATCAGAGAATGGTGCTTTTCTTTTATATTTTACAAAAATTTGTATAGCTCTAGTATTGTTAGTGGCTTAAGGACTAGAGGAATTCACAAGTGAAACCAGACTTATCGATGTTTTTGATTGATTACATTTGTTTCCAGCAGATGTGCACAGATATGTTAGAGAGACTGTTGTATATATTCTTGCTCATCTACGTTCTTGATGACCACACCCTACCAAAAGTGCACACAGTGTCTGACACAGAACAGTGCTGATACACAAAGCAGGAGCAGTTTGCACCTAGGCATGCTCTGAGGTTCAGTCAGAAACCATACTGGGACAGGAAACAGTAATAAACAAAATTTTAATACTTAAAGACAGCAAAGTATAACAAGTCTTTAAAAAAAAGCACAGAATGCAACAAAATTCACAACTTCCAAGGACAAAGTGTGCCAAATGAAGCATTCTAAGACTGATAAACACAGTGACTTCACTCTCTGCCAAGTGAAGGCTAGTCTAGGAGCCCAAAAACATGGCTAAGAAGAAAGTCTGTGAACCAGTGCCCAGCCAGACCTATGAAGCCTTCACAGCTTTAAAGACCAAGTGGGTGGCCATCTGTGCAGAAAGCACAAGTCTCTTGACTTGCCACCTTGTAAAGAGAACACAAAGGGCTCATTTGCTAGTTCTCCAACACTCAATTAAGCAAAATAGAGTGCAGTTTGAAAGTGCATTTTCAACACACACGGCAAAACAAGAAGTGGATATCCACAGGAGAATCATGTGCAAATCTCAACAACATACCTGGGAACTGGACAGTCATGACGCCAAGCTTCTGAGTCTGTGTGTGGCACTCTAACAACAGCAGCCTGGGGGTACACCGCCATGTGGGCAGGGTCACATAAGTTCCTCGGGATGTGATGCCGTCACTCTCAGTAAGCCAATGAATTTGAACAGCACAGATGGGATTTAACTTTTTATAAGTTATACATCGAAGTATCATCAAAGTTCTAAATATCAGAATAAGACAATGTTTTTGTTTAGCAATTAATAAATTGTTTATGGCTTATGGCTACATTATCTGTGACAATTTTTCCAGAAAAGAACTTGGCAGCATCATTTCTTTCTTAGACATAAATAAATGTGTTATTATCTAGAAACACATATTCTACTGTATTAGCAACCTACTAACCTACTCTCAGAAAGCAAAGCTCTTGTTCTGAATATTTATTTTTATTTGAAAAGCAGGTTTTTACAGGAAAGGAGAGAGAAAGAGGTAGAGGTCTTCCATATGCTGGTTCACTCCCTGAATGGCCACGTGAAGCCAGAAGCCATCCTCTGCTGCTGCCCCAGGCCTTAGTTAGGGGCCTGGATTAGAAGTGCAGCAGCCAGGACATAAACTTGTGGGTTCAGGGAAAGTGAAACTTGTGGCATTCTTTTTTTCCTTTCTGATTATTCCTTCAAATAACCTTTTCATTCTTTAAATTACACTCCAAGCATTGGCTACTGAATTTTTGCTATGCTTGATGTAATAGAATAGAGTAGTTTATGCTATGTTAGAATATTAACATTGTTTGTATTGCTGTACTGTTTCTAAGCCGTTTCCTTCCAGTAGAAACAAGTTGTCGTCATTAATCTTCAAAGGTTATATTTGTAAAGTTAGCCATACATCCATACCTTTTTGCTAACCAGCTACTCTAAGCAACAATGGTGGTGCGATGGGCATTCTTCATTTCCTTTCTCATTTTCTACTGGACCACATTTCTGAATAGTTCAGGAATACACAAAATAAACCATCTTTGTGTATACAAATCACTTATATGTTTGTATAAAGAACTTTCATTTTTCAGACTTTCCAGTACGCCACTCAGGTTGTTGTTCTAGCAGGTTTCACGTGGTGTTGTAGTACTCTCTACATCCTCTCTCAACAATGAAGAGGTTTGGCTAACCTTGGAGCACCAGCAGCCACCATGTGAAACAGTCAAGTCCTCCTTACAGACCCTGTATTCACTGTGCCCTCCGCAGGTTTCCTTCTACGAAGGCCATCCAGTTTTTGCTTGATTTCTTATTTATTTGAAAAGTAGGCAAACTTTCTTAACTATTGTCTGTTTGGATTCTAACTGAAGAGCAGAGAGACTGCTGCCTCCCTACTCATCTCTGAGTTGTAAGCCTTTGATCTTCTATTGATTAGCTGTCAATTCATTTTACCTAGGGAGAGAAGAAAGATAAATATGTGTATACAACCCACAGTGTTAATCTTACAGATTTTAAAATCCACACACTTATGAAAAGGAAACTTTTGTCTTTTTGTCAAAGATTATTTGGCTGTATCTGTGTGGGTTTCCTTCTGGTGTTTCTATTCTGCTCCATTGATCTTCCTCTCTATCTTTGTGCCAGTACCACGCTGTTTTGATAACCACTGCCCTATAGTATGTCCAGAGGTCCGGAACTGTGATTCCCCCTGCTAACTTCCTGTTCTTCAGGATGGTTCTAGCTATCCGTGGTTTTTTGTGCTTCCAGATGAACTTTTGGATCATTGTTTTCAGTTCCATGAAGAATATTTTGGGCAATTTGATTGGGATTGCGTTGAATGTATATATTGCTTTTGGCAGTATAGACATTTTAATGATATTGATTTTACCTATCCAGGAGCATGGGATGTTACTCCATCTTTTGAGGTCTTGTTCAATTTCTTTTTTAAGTAGTTTGTAGTTTTCTTCGAATAAGTCTCCTACATTTTTGGTTAGATTTATTCCCAGATATTTCATACTTTTCTCTGTTATTTTGAATGGTATCTTGCTGGTTAAGTCTTTTTCCATCTTGGGGCTGTTCGCATACACTATGGCTGTTGATTTTTGTTCATTAATTTTGTACCCTGCCACTCTACCAAACTCTCGTACAAGTTCTAACAGTCTCTGTATTGAGTCTCTTGGCTCTTCTACATAAAGAATCATATCATCTGCATATAGTGAGAGTTTGACTTCTTCGTTTCCCATTTGGATTCCTCTGATTTCATTTTCTTGTCTTATGGCCTCAGCGAGTACCTCTAGGACTATGTTGAATAGTAGTGGAGAAAGTGGACATCCCTGTCTTGTTCCAGATCTCAGTGGGAAGGGTTCCAGCTTTTCTCCATTCAGTATGGAGACAAACGACAATCCAGGCAAATGGGAAGGTCTGTTCAATAAATGCTGTTGGGACAACTGGTTAATAGCCTGCAGAAACAAAAAAATAGATCCACATCTCTCACCATACACTAAGATCAGATCTAAATGGATAACAGATCTAAACCTACATCCAGAAACCTTCAAACTTTTGGAAGAAAATGTTGGAAACACACTGGAACACTTAGGGGTAGGCCCTCACTTCCTAAAAAAGACTCCAAATGCAGTAGAAATCGAGACCAAAATAAACAATTGGGACCTCATCAAACTAAGAAGCTTCTGTACAGCTAGAGAAACAATCAACAAAGTAAAAAGGCAACCCACAGAATGGGAGAAGATCTTTGCACACGACATAGGTGATAGAGGGCTGATCTCCAGAATATACAAAGAGCTACAAAACAACCAAAATGTCAAAACAAACAAGCCACTCAAGAAATGGGCACGGGAAATGGGCAAACACTTCACAAAGGAACAAACCCAAATGGCAAATAAACATATGAAAAAATGCTCAAGTTCCCTGGCAATAAGGGAAATCCAAATTAAAACATCAATGAGGTACCACCTAACGCCAGTAAGACTGGCCCACATGAATAAAAGCACCAACAACACTTGTTGGCGAGGTTGCGGGGAAAAGGGATCCCTACTCCACTGCTGGTGGGGCTGCAGGCTGGTACAGCCTCTATGGAAATCAGTATGGAGAATATTCAAACAACTCAAATTCAACATACCGTATGATCCAGCAATAGCACTCCTAGGAATATATCCAGAACAATTGTTTTATGAGAAACCAACATGCACTTCTATGCTCATAGCAGCACAATCAGTAATTGCAAAAACATGGAAGCAACCAAAATGTCCATCAACAGAGGATTGGATAAGAAAGCTATGGTTCATCTACTCCATGGAATACTACTCAGCTATTAAAAAAAACAAAATGCAGTTCTTTGTGGCCAAATGGGCCAAACTGGAAACTATAATGCTAAGGGAAATGAGCCAATCACAAAAGGTTAAATACCACATGTTTGCCTTAATTTAAGATGATATGATGTTATGTATAAGATGTTATGTTTTGAATGTTATATGTTGTGTATAAACTAAATTGAAGTGTAGGTGAGGTGGTCACAGAAGGTGGCTGGGAACTCGTATTTACTTTCAACATGTTGGTTACTCATTACTATGTCAATTAATTCCATAATGATGTAAATTTTTGCTGATGGTATGATGGAGCTTTCAATTGACTGGGATAATACTCTGCTAGCTCTGTCTTCAGACCAGAGAGGGTATACCTAAGAAGACGCTGAACTTGACTGGACAATAAGATGCTGGACTCTATGTTTGGTATATGCTTGCAATGGGGGAATCTCAACTGAACTTGAGCTGTGGTTATGCAACAAGGTGGAGGAATCCACCATGGTGGGAGGGTTTGGGGAGGGGTGGGAGAACCCAAGTATCTATGTAACTGTGTCACATAATACAATGTAATTACTGAAGTTAAATAATAAAAAAAAAAAAAAGGAAACTTTTCATCATTTAAAAAATGCCTTTATTCTCAGCACTTTAAAAATTTTATTTTTGAGAATGTTTACATAGTTGATTAAGGTAGGAAGGGTCAAGGTTATAGGACAGTGGGGGAGATCATTGTTTCCATATAACTTGATGGAAGGATCTTCTACCTCTGTCAAGCAGGAACACACAAATGCCCCCTTGTATTTTTCTTAACCAGTTTCTCCTTTGCCTGTGCACTGAATTGTTTCTGGTTCTTAGATATTTGTAATATGGAGGAGCAGAAACAAATGGCCTTAGAGTTTCTTTAGGGACCACGAATGCAGTGGACAGCCTACTGTAAATCTCAGGTTAATGGGAAGATTTTATACATTAGTTTCTCCATGATGTAAGTGAAAGGTGAATTTAGCACAAATTTCTTTGTATCTTCAGTTGATTTGAGTATTGATGGCACAATGTTTTCCATGATTAATCATACCATAGATATAGAATTATCTGTTTAATTTCAAAGACAGTTTTGTCAGTCTCTGTAACTACCTTGCTAAGTCAACTCATGATAACTCTTTGGGTCATTTCTAAATCAGTTATGTGCTGATTTAATACATAGTGAATGCTGGAAACTATGGCCCTCTGCTTACCAGCTTCAGCTTGAAGCGCCCTGCCTCTCAGTTCCCAGGTGAGCTGGATCATCACAATTCTTGCCTGATCATGCACTCCCTGCCACTTCATAGGTCACTGCAGAATATTCTCAGGTTGCTAATTTCAGACAACTTTCCCCTGTAATTCATTCTTTTATTCCAGTTCAATGTAAATCTCAAGAGAACACAGAATATTTCTTGTCATGCTAAACATCTATGTCCTTTTGAATAATATCCACTACATAGCAAACACCAAATAATATTTTTCTAAGGAACTAAAATAACAAGTGATGAGAAAAAAAAAACCATTTTCCTTTTTATATTTCCACTATATACCTGGCACAAAATAAGAAGCATAATAGATGCATAATGAGTCAATTGTCTGCTAAGGTTAGTCATGTAATTTCTAAGATGATGCGTAGGTAGGACTAGTGGCTGTGGCGTAGATTAGGACTTTGGCATTCCACGGAAGAAATGACTGGATTCAGTTCCAAATTCCAGATGCTGACTCGTGGTTCCCACAAATACACACTCAGGGAGCAAAGCATGATGACAGCTATACAAAGAGGAAGAGAGACAAACGGAAAGATCCTTTGTTAGATGATCCACTCCCCAAGTGACTCCAATGGCCAGAGCCAAGCCAATCCGAAGCCGGAGTCAGGGTCTCCCACGTGAGTGCAGGGTCCCAAGGCTTTGGGCCGTCCTCGACTGCTTTCCCAGACCACAAGCAGGGAGCAGGAAGGGAAGCAGAACCTTCTGGAACAGGAATCAGTGCCCATTTCGGATCCTGGAGCATCTAAATTGAGGACCTTAGCCGCTAGGCTACTGTGCCGGGCCCTTCTCCCTGCATTCTACATTCTATGTGCCCATGCATTCACCTTGCTCTTTGTGTCTTTTTACAATTTGTTTTTATTATCGTCACTTTATGATATAGCTCCACAGGTGTTGGGTTTCCCTTATCCCCTCCCCAATTCCCTCTCCCCTCTCACTGAGTTTCCGTACTATAGTATAATTCTTCATATACAGTCATATGTCTGATATTGAAGGAATGGATAATGGCAGAGAGTCCAGCATCCTATCGTCAAGACAGAGTAAACAGTTTCATTGGGAGTCCCTCTTTGTAAGTAAAGATGCATACAGCATGGTATCCTCACATCTGGATATGATTGTCTCCATTACACAGTTACTATACATGTCCTTATATCAAAAGCCACAAAATCAACAACAGGAAGAAAAAAGAAGTCAAAGAAGTCAACAACAGCATGAAGTTAAATAACATGCTACTGAATGACTAATGTGTCACCGAAGCAATGAAAAAGAAAATCAAGAACCTTCTTGAAGAAAATGATCCTATTGTATGATCTATGAGTCACTGAATAATTTAATCAGAAGTGTTTCAAACAAATGAAACTAACAAAAAGTATCCAAATCCATGGGATATACTTTTTGCTGATCTTTGTTAGTAAAATGTGTCTCTTGAAGGCAGCAAATAAGTGGGTTTTCTTTTTAATCTGGTTTACTAATACATGATGTTTGATTGATGAGTTTAAGCCATTTACATTCAGGGTTGATATGAGTGGGTGATAATTTGGTCCTGTCATTTTAGCAATGGGTTATTTATTGATTCTTCTGTTGTTATTTCACTGGGATGTTCTTCCCATTTGCCTTTTGTTTTGGTGGGCGATATTCCTTTTTTCTGGCAAGAGAACATCTTTAAGTATCTTTTGTAAGGTGGGTTTGGAAGAGGCCTACTCTTTAAACTGTGGAAGAATTTTATTTCATTTTCAAAGACAAAGGAAAGTTTTGCTGGGTACATGATCCTGGGACAAAATTTTTCACTTTTAGAATCTGAAATAAGTCATGCCATTCTCTTCTGGCCTATAGAGTTTCCTGTGAGAGATCTCTTATGAGTTTAATTGGCATTCCTTTACATGTCAATTGATTTTTTTTCAGGGGCAGATTTAAGAATCTTTTCTTTTAATCCATTGCAGAGAGCTTGATTAACATGTGTCCTGGTGAAGATCATTTTTTTAAGATTTATTTATTTTTATTACAAAGTCAGATATACAGAGACAAGGAGAGGCAGAGAGGAAGATCTTCTGTCCAATGATTCACTCCCCAAGTGACCACAATGGCCGAGCTGAGCCGATCTGAAGCCAGGAGTCAGGAACTTCCTCCAGGTCTCCGACACGGGTGCAGGGTCCCAAGGCATTGGGCCATCCTCGACTGCTTTCCCAGGCCACAAGCAGGGAGCTGGATGGGAAGTGGAGCTGCTGGGATTAGAACCTGCGCCCATATGGGATCCTGGGGCGTTCAAGGCAAGGACTTTAGCCCTTAGGCCATGCCGCCAGGCCCCGAAGATCACTTTTAGTCAAGTCCGTTAGGAGTTCTGTTTCCCTCCTAAATGCTCTTTCCCAATTCTTTCTCTAGATTAGGGAGATTTTCCCTTATTGTTTCATTAAATACATTTGTAAACCCAACTTCTCTTTCCGCACCTTCTGCAACTTCCACAACTCTTAAATTAGGCCTTTGAATAGTGTCTTCCAATTCTCGAGTAGTCTTTTTTAGCCTGATTCGGCTCTGCTTCCAGCTTTTTGTTTCTTTCTCCCTGGTGACAGGAAATATTTTCCAATTCTGAGATTCTTTCTTTTGTCTCCTTCATTCTGTTTTGGAGACTCTCCATTGTAGTTTTAATTTGCTCCACTGTCTTCTTTGTTTCTGATATATCAGCTTTCATTTGATTCATTCCCACTATGACATATTTCTTAAATTCATTGAACGCCTGGTTTACATGTTTCTTGTTGTTGATAAGAAGTTTTACAACAAGTGTTTTGAATTCTGCATCCCCCATTTTTTCAATGTCTTCTTCAGTGAACTCTGAGGTTGGCAAAGCATTTTGCTCCTTTGCAGAGGAGTCTTCAGTAACATTCATTGTGACTCTGTCTCTTCTTTTGCTCTTGGTCATTGTACTTCTAGTTATCAGATGCTTCTCCTTGGGGCAGGTTTCTAAGCTGTGTCACTCACAGGTCTAAAGTTCAATTTGACTTATTGCAGTTGGTACACGGCTGTTTGTTTGCAGTCACCTGTGCCACTCTCTCCAGTGAGTTCCAGGTCTGGGTTCTTATGTTAGATTTCCACCATGGTCTTCTTATCCCCAGCTCCAGGCTCATCAGTCTCCACCTCCTGTGATACCGTGCTAAGGTTGCACCTTGTCTGTACACGCTTTCTCCCACTTCCTTTTGGAGCAGGTTTCAGGATTAGGGAGACACCAGGTATCCTATATAGCTAGATTGTTGGTGGTACTGATCTTGCCAGACCTGTTGGCCATTAGGTCTGAGGGCCACATGAACCTATTTAGACCTGTACACAATACCACAGTTAGTATTATTTTCCTGTGGGACCAGTGCAATGCACTGAGCTTAGTGAGTTCTCACCAGGCTCAGCGTATGCACAGCTCACTGTGTCCCCTACAGTCCTAAATTCTTTGCCACACTATAAAAAATGGTGCCTGGTGTGCCACTGCCAGAGTTCTTGATCTGCTGGCCATCAGGTCTGAGGGCTACCTGGACATGTCTGGGTGGAACCTGTAGGATGCTGCGTCATTGCAGTTCACTGAGTCAGAAATGAGTTCACTCCCAGTTCTGCGCATGTATATTCCTGTCCCATATCCTTTGTCTTCCTATACAAAATGGTGCCTCATTTGACTCGGCTCTAGGAGGCAGACTGGTCTGTGAAATCCATCCTGTTCCTGCACTGCCTGTCTGGGGTCTGCTACTCTGTCTCTGCTCCTGGTCAAATCAAACAGACCAGCAGGATGGGCAGTTTTTTTGTCTGGGTTCACCACATGAGCTCTCGGTGAAAGTCCCTTCCCACCTGGTTGCTGGTGTAGTTTGGCTGCAAATGTGATTCAGATCGCCACTTGCTGAATGCCACTAGGGTTTCCATCACCGGACCGTTGTGCCCGCTGCTTTCCTGTGTCTGCCAGTCTGCAGGTGCCCCTCTGCTGTTGTTCTGTCCTCTTGTCACCTGGACTGTGCCCCCTTTGCTTCACACTGGCCAATATTTCTCTGTTTCAATGTGTCATTGCCCTATTCAACCATCGTGATTCACTTTTCATTTTTCCAGTTTCAGAAAGGACATCTTCTTGTTAGGGTGCACCCAGTCCCCTGGTTTAAAGGAATCGTGTAAATATAATCTGCCATTTACTTCAGTAACTGCATTTTCTGGTTGTGCACTGATGTCTGTTTTCGTGAAAAGTAGCTTTTCAGATGACCATTACAGTAACTAGACATTGAATTCATGTGTGGCAGTTAAGGTGCGAGTTCTGTCCTGTCACAGAGAAGGTTTCTTTGTGCAATGCTTGCTCAGTGCTTCTCACTGATTTGTGTGTAGGAAGTGAATGATTCAGGGATGATGAAAATGAAATGACAATGGCTGAAACAATTGTAACCCCTGAACAGATCACTAATGATTAGCTCTGAAAACCACAGATATCAGGCTTTCAGGTAGAAAATGTTGCTAAATTATATTTCTGTTTTTCAGTGAAAGACCATATAGTGGCTTACAACGGGATGGATTACATAACCTGCGGCACACGGTAGGTGTGAGCCCGTATGTGTGTCTGCACGCACTCACGCCAGCTTTGTCGCTCATATTTATAATTTGTGAAGGTGAAGATACAAAATGTTAAGAGAAGTTTAACATGCTAAATTTCAATCAGCACAGACACTGTTAGGGAGGTAAAAATGGTAGTGACATTTAACTGACTGTATATTTTTACGGAGACTTACACTTGACTTTCAGCTATTTTTAAATTTTTTTACCTTTTATAATTTCTGTGATTCCAGCCATTTGTTACCTTTCTCTTTATGCTCTTTTACCAGCAAAATTGATTAGCACTTGATGCAGTTCATATTTCACACAGTGTAATTTTATATTCATGATGGGAAGGGGAACAAAAAACTCTACAAAGCACTTGTTTTTTTATACACATGCAGCGTGATGTTAGCGCACTAATGCCCTTAGCACTCCGCAGTGGGAAGGGAAGCACAAGTCTTACTTTCCTAGTACAGGAGAAACACATTCATTTACGTATTAATAAGGACTGCAACACATTTAGAACACAAAATTTCAGTGCAATAACATCTCCATGTGTATGTCGCTTGTGTGCGTGGTCACTGCCTCATTTTCTTTTTTTTTTTTTTTTTTTTTTTTTTGGTTTTTTTTTTAATTATTTATTATTTAACTTCAGTAATTACATTGTATTATGTGACACAGTTACATAGATACTTGGGTTCTCCCCACCCCTCCCCAAACCCTCCCACCATGGTGGATTCCTCCACCTTATTGTATAACCACAGCTCAAGTTCAGTTGAGATTTCCCCATTGCAAGCGTATACCAAACATAGAGTCCAGCATCTTATTGTCCCGTCAAGTTCAACGGTTTCTTAGGTATACCGTCTCTGGTCTGATGACAGAGCCAGCAGAGTATCATCCCAGTCAATTGAAAGCTCCAACATACCATCAGCAAAAATTTACATCATTATGGAATTAATTGACATAGTAATGAGTAACCAATATGTTAAAAGTAAATGCGGGTTCCCAGCCACCTTCTGTGACCACCTCACCTATACTTTATGTTTTGAATGTCACTGCCTCATTTTCATCAAGCACCTTCATTTATGCTAAAAAGATACACAGCTTTTAAAGGACATTACACTGAAAGATACCGTTATGAGCCTGGTTGACATAAAATGTTGGTTTTGGTTAGAAGACTTCAGTCTGTCCAACTTTTCTAGATGAGCAACCGAGGCAGGGCTGCTTGATATCGCCATGGGGGCGTTTCCCACATCCAGCCTTTCCCCAGCTTGCAGACCTCGCCTTGGCATCTGGTTCAAGTCTAATTTGGAAAATTCAGCTCTACCTGCATCTCTGTGTTTTACAGTTTTCAGCCCTGTCTATGGTCTTCCGTGCCACTGTGTTGAACTGATGACTGCTGTGCCCCTGGAATGGAGCCTCCATAATGGAGCAGGAAATTATTCACTCTGCTTCTGTTATGGTTATGGTAGCTAAAGTCTCCAGTTCCATTTGGGTTCCATTGTAACATTTGTGAAACACAACGACTTTTCCTAACCTGTGGTGTTCCAGCTCCTATCTCATTTCCTGGAAGGCTTCAGCATCCTGAAGTGGGCCAGACTAAAGCCAGGAGACCAAAGCTTCCTTCAGGTCTCCCATATGGGTAGTAGGGACCCATATGCTTTGGTCATCCTCTAGTACTTTATCCCTTCATTATTGAAAAACAAACAGTTCCATTCTTGGGTCTCACATAATTTAGCATTCCAGGATCAAATCCCATTGCGTAGGCAGCGGTACATGTGCTGTAATGAAGTGAGGCTTTTTAGCCACCAGAACTTAAATCATCCACTACTCACGTCCACCGTGTGTTAAGATTCTCTGAGCTCAGTTTTCTCACACACGAAATCTGGAGGATAAAATTTCACACAAAAGTTTTGTATTACTACTGTAGTCAAGAAAAGGCACGCTTCATTAGCTAAGCACATAATCATAGCACTTCTCCCTATCAACACTTTTGTTTTATAAAGCCACATAGAGGATTATGCATTTTGTTTTGAAGCTATATTATATTAAAAAACTTTACACATATGCTTTACTAGTTTTCTTTTATGATATCAGTATTTATTTTATACCAATATGTAGCTATTTAGCATCAAGCAATCATCATTAATTGGTAGACTCCACAATATTTTGCTCCAAAGCAGACATGGTGATACTTTGATAAGAAGCGGCTTTCAGTGATGAATCACATTTGTTGAGGAATGTGGGTATCTTTGACGTTCTATCAGACAGCTTTGGTTTAATACTATTATTTCTTCCTCAGAATCAAATTCTCCCAGGGAAGCATTAAGATCAGCGTTTGACAGCAAAGAACTGTTTATGTGTGTGGGTTGACAGCTTTGGAACTTGACACTCAAGAGCCCCTCCCTCTAGCAAGGAACTGTCCATTCCAAGAACACAATGAAGAAAAGAATACAACCACTCATGTATTCTACAAAATGCTTTCAGTGGTTACTGTGGCCCTAGAATACTTAATAACAAATTTGGCATGTTCATTACTTGCCTTTACGAATGGATGAGGCGACATCATGAAGACTCACAAATGGTCCAGAAAAAAGAAACAAATAATCCTGGGATAGAAGTTACACTTTTCTTCATTTTTTAGGATTTAGTTATTATCAGAAAGGCGGATTTACAGAGAGACAGAGAGACAGAGAGAAAGATCTTCCAATCCACTCCCCAAGTGGCCGCAATGCCTGGAGATGAGCTGATCAGAAGCCAGGAGCCAGGAGCTTCTTCCAGGTCTCACACGTGGGTGTAGGGTCCCAAAGCATTGAGCCATCTTCTACTGCTTTCCCAGGCCACTAGTAGGGAGCTGGATAGTAAATAGAGCAGGCAGGACACAAGGTGGCACCCATGTAGGATCTGGATGGTTGCAAAGGTAGGATTTAAATACTGAGCTATCGTGCTGAGCCCAGGAGTTCATTTGTAACTTCAGAGAAACTACTAATGAAGTTGAAATAAGAGAAAAAGAGAAAAAGATAGGATATCCCATTAAGTGCAAATACCTGCTGCATTTGGCATTACATTCTCATGGATCAGTTATTAATATTTGGTTATACAAGAATGTGATCAAAATAGTTTCCTGGCATATATCTGATGACAACACGAGAACATTTGAACAAGTAACGGAAAAGTTGATCATACATACATACATATATATATATATATGAATGTATGAAATACTTAAAACAAAATCAATTGAATGCATGTACATGGTCAAGTGAATTTTCCAGAAAATATCTAGCTCTTGTACTGACATGTAAATTGAGTGCTTTGCAAAACTACTTTGATGCTGGTACAAAGCTCAGTTTTAAGACATTGCAGAGGATGTTTTAAAGTGTCTGAATAATAGAGTTATCTCTAGATGTACAGAAATAACAGACTGAGATTCCCGGAGTGAGTGAAACAGGTGAGACGCCCTTTGGAGAGAAGGCTGCATTCAAACATTTTAACTCTGAGAAAAAGATGGCATAGAGTAATTGTTTGGTGCAATTCTGGAAAATTTAGCTTTCTTATAAATGACATAATTGAGAAATAAGTGAATTTTCACAGTACTTAAATGCCCACAAGTGTGTATTTGTGCATTGGCTGCTTCGGGGCTTTTTTCTTTGACATACATTTGATGGCCTGGAATGCTTGTGCTCACATCTTTATAGCTCAGCTTCCAAAGCATTACCCTTTCCGAAGTACAGGTGAGCCAATAAGCCTGATTTTATTTCCTTTTTACAAAGAAAAATGCATGTACCAAATGTTAACTCTTCTGAGAGAGGGATTATGTCAGAAATAAATCATTTATTTCTTAGCTTTAAATATCAACCTCTAGTTTTCTGCCGTCTATTATCTTCAGCCATGAAAGCCCTTCTGTTTTCCAAGATGGTAAAATTAGAGACGCATTTTGATGTTACAAAGAATTCTGTGAAAATTTTTTTTCTAGAAATTTCATAATCATGATGTTTTAGCCGCTGTGCAAATAATTATTTCCAACGCATATCCTTGACATTCCTTTCTGCTTTGAATTAATTTATTCATCTTTGTGCAGAACTGAAATGATGAATGGTTTTTGGATTTTGAAACACACCTAACGATGGAACAGACAGTATATCCAAGCAGAATCTGCAGAGTAAAATTGGGAGCAATTGTGCAAAGCTTACTAATTTTAAAACAAGAATTCATTGTTAAGATTAATCAGAGAACCTTCCTAAGAATACACTTATAGAAAACTGTCCACACTGTACTCCAATAAAAATGGCCCTGTCTTCAGATAATATGAGCTTTGGAAAATAATTCTCTTCTTTCTGGTGGCAAGTTCAGCAGTTTTCATTCTGGCATGATCCAGTATTTGATGTATGCTCTGCAAAAATAGCTGGTGCTCACCAATACAAATGTGATGACAAGCCCCCAAAACACCAATTCATTTTCTTGCACAAGCATGGGATCACAGTGGAAAAATTATTCCATTTTCTAAGATAAGCTCAATAACAGAATAAGTTCAAGTTTCTTTAGTTGGTTGTTTCTTCCTGAATTTAATTAAACTCATTTGATAATTTATCCTATGTTCCTGTGCAGTACACTATGAATTTTATTAATTATTAACATTCTACAAATTATATTTTATTTGTACACACTCTTATAAACCTCTAATTTTAAGGTATATACTTTAAAATTAAATATGAATAAGATAATAAGTTATTAATGAATTAACGATAAATCTCATTTTTATTTTTCAGGCTATCTAATGCTTTGACTACACATTCGTGCATTCGTGAATGTAACTGTGTGTGTGTATTTTGTGTATATATAGATATAGATAGATATTAACACAAAGACTTCTTATGAGATTTTGAGAGTTTCTAAGGCTTTGAGAATCTTTCAGTTTCCATCTGTCAATCATATACTGACAAAATAATGATATGTGAACTTCCATCTTCATGTGCTGATCATTGTGCTTTCTATTACAAAATAGCTGAACCTGCACCAGAACCTCTTCGGGTGTCATTGGTTACCATCGTAAAACATGAGGAGAAAGTCCAGTTCACATTCTCACAGCATTGCGTGGCTTACCTAGGATACAGATCCACTCACCCAATTCCCACCTCCTTGTATTTTCCATTCTGTTCTTTGATGTATGACCTGTCTCAGCTACCTTCTTCAGTATCCCCTCTGGGCCTTTTGGTTAAGTGAACCATGCCTAAGATGGGACTGCTCCTAACATGTAAGAATTGCATAATTAGTAATGGAGTGTAGACGTAAGTAACTTGGATAAAATATTTAAACACACAAGCATGAGGAAATTCAAATGTCTTTGGTGATGTAGAAGAAATATTATTTTAAAGTACATGATTTTTAACTTCTGTGTTGAAATTAATGTATATTGTCTTTTGTTTTAGCAGGTAGCTGTGATCCTCTAAAAGTTAAAATATATTAAAGTTCAATAATGACTGTTCTGGGCTAAGTTCACACTCTAAAATTATACACAAAATCATGGAATTATGAGTTCAGGGTCATAAACCAAGCTATCTGGCAACAATATTCTAATCCCCACAGCTCCACTTCCCATCCAGCTCCCTGCTTGTGGCCTGGGAAAGCAGTCAAGAATGGCCCAAAGCTTTGGGACCCTGCACCCTTGTGGGAAACCCAGAAGAGGCATCTGATACCTGGCTGCGGATTGGCTCAGCTCTGGCTGTTGCGGCCACTGTGGAGTGAATCACCAGGTAGAAAATCTTTCTCTCTGTATCCCCCCTCTCTGTATATCTGCCTTTCTAATAAACATTTTAAAAGAAAGCAACATGAGTTAAAATTGTTTTATTCATACTGAACACAACTTCAAAATAAAATTAACTATTTTTGTTGAAGTGTCTAATTTTTTTAAATACTTATTCACTATTTTTCTTTGGAAAGACAGGTTTACAGAGAGAAGGAGAGATCAAAAGGTCTTCTATCTGCTGGTTTACTCCCCAAATGGCCCAAGAGCCTGAGCTGAGCCTATCCAGAGCCAGGAGTCAAGAGCTCCATCAAGGTCTCCCATGTGGCTGCAAGGTCACTAGGCTTTTGGCCATCCTCCACTGCTTTCCCAGGCCATAAACAGAGAGCTGAATAGGAAGTGGAACAGCAGTGACATGATCTATGAGCTGGTGCCCGTATGGGATGCTGGCACTTGAAGGTGAGACGTTAGCCTGTTGGGCCATGGCACCGGCACCAGTGAGGTCTTGAATTTAAAATAGATTATAATATTATAATGTGAAGATAACATGAGCAAAGCATTCAAATGACCTACTATTGCACGTAACATATATTCAGATTTAAATATTTTGGGTACTATAAATGAATATGAGGGTCTATCCACCCAGTTGAAGTTTTCTAATTTAGAGAACTGTCCAGATTGCAAGCAGTGATAATCTACTTGCAGACTCATTGCTGTTCTCTGTGGGTGTGACATACCTCCAATTGTTTGCCTGGAATTTTCAGTTTTGTCAGCTTGAAATTTCAGTCCCTTCTAAATATGAGCTGTCTTAACTACCCATGGGATAGCTTATTACTGTACTATTTATACTTCCTAAATATCTCACATTAGGATATATGCAATATTTTCTGGAATTCATTTTGCTTGCATTTTCCGTAGATTTATAGCTACTACGAAATATAACAGGCAATAACCAAGAATGATCATGTAATATTTGCACTTTATCTTTCTCTTTTAAAAATAAAGCTCTGAAAAGGCCATAATGTGGTGTATTCCAAAATCTTTGTCTATATGTGTTTAAGACACACAGGTACATATTTCATAATCAAGTAGAGATGCTTCCCTATGCACACAGAATAAACCACCAGTTCTTTGATAACTGGCAGGTCTTAGAGACACAGAAGCCTCTACGTATTGTAATAACGGCTTTCGTTGCATTCAAATCCTATTTCCAACAATTGCCCTTGTCCACATCTGCTGTGAAGACATTTTAATTCTGCCTCAGACCAACTTTCACGTCCGCTCACCGTCAAACACATGCTATACCATTGTACATCCTGCCCTGTAACCCTCTCTTCCCCACACGCTGCCTGTCCACAGCCAGGCTGTTCCTCTCTTGACAGGATGCAAAATGTATTAGTCGTAAAAGTAAAGTCCGCTAACTTCCCCTCCTGACAATTTGTCAAAAGGCACATTAAAAAATACTGGTGAGAAACAGTGCAGATTTCTTAAATGTATGGAATCATTTTTCTTCAGTGCTTGACTGGTCAGCTTGCAAGACAGTGTTCTTTCCATCATTAACAAGCCAAGACCACTGCTTTAACAAAAGAAACAGTACACGCTGTGCTCATCTCACTCTTCTGGGTTTGTTGCCACAGAGCTCTGATTTATCTAGAAAGTTGACCAGGAAAAGTCTTTCAACATATGACTCGTTTATATTTCCAATTTTACCCTTCATCTCAAAACACTTTTTTTTTTAACAAACCCACAAGCAATGTCACAAATACAACTTGAAGTGAAAATAATGGCCTGTAATGTGTTTTCCATCCATATTGCTTCATTAACAGCTTGAAAGACTATGTTCATTCTGTGGAATTCTACTATTTGATATGTTCTGTGTTTAGTAGTCATAAGTAAGCAAAGTCACAATGTTAATTTTGGGTATAAAACACACATATCTCACTGAATCCTGCAATAAAATAAAATAAAGACATAAATTGATTAACTGAGAAAAATAATTTCATTAAATTTGAAATTCCAACATAGATAATTAAACATCGATTTTGATGAATTAGAATTCTAAGGCAGATAGCAGTTTCAAAAGCAGTCAAAAATATGAATTTTAGTTAGCACTGTCTAAAAATATGGTTCAGAGTGACATGTTTTCTTAAAGGATATTAAAATCAGCTGTTTTCATAGTACAATTATGACCAGTGTCTGTAAAAAACATTAATCATCCATAACGGACAAGGGCTTTGATAATGACGTTATTGTGAAAATTCCACCATGTTTCAGGACCTCCAAAATAATAGTATTAATTAAAAAGCAACAATTTCCATAAGCCGTGTTAATTACTGGTTAATTTGTCATGATTTATGTGAGTTTTTAGAAATAGGAATTGAAAAATTCCTTTGTAATAGTCAAAATGACTGGCTGTTCCAGTTGCTAAGAATTAACTTTTGCCAATGTTTAATATATGCTATTAGCATCAGTTCTTGAGTTTTCGCAGAAAATGTTCAATAAAATGCTCTATATTCAACAATATTGTAGGGGCAAAAGCATGTGACCTTTTAAGTTAATCCTCTGCCTGTGGCTCTGGTATCCTGTTTGGGCAACAGTTCAAATTCTGGTTTCTCTGCTTCTGATCCAGCTCCTTGCTAATGGTCTAGGAAAACTGTGGGGGATGCTGGAAGGCCTTGGGCCACTACACTCACACGGCAGACCCAGAAGAAACTCCTGCTACCAGCTTTGGACCAGGGTAGTGCTGGCTGGGGCAGCCATTTGGGGAGTGAACCAACTATGGAATCTTTCTGCTTTGCTTCTCCCTCTCTCTCTATAATTCTGACTTTCTGGGAAAGCTTAATCTTTTATAAAAATACCAATAAACTCGAAAAGCATGTGCATTGATGGATGAATACAATTCAGTGTGAAGTATTCATTTTTACGGTAAAAATGATGCAATGTCCTTTGGCTTTTTGTTTCAAGAAATGACTACATCTAATACACTAAAAAAACTAAATTCTATGTAGTTTCTAAAAATATGTCTTAAAAAATACATTTTCGGGAAACAAGGTATTATCAGTTGAGATGATTAGTACATGCTTGGGTATCCCATAATTTCCTGTATTTAAAAAATGCTGAAGAAACTAGAAAATTTTTCTTCTCCATCTTTAAATTAATGTAACAATTACTTTATAAAGCACTAAACCAACTCAAACCTCCTGAGGGTAGACATTTATCTGAAGAATTTTCAACCTAGTGACATTCATTGATTTTCTGGAAATACTAGGTCATCTAACCAGCGCATTACATTCCCTGGTTGTTTATATACAAAATATGGAAACATCATCCTATGAGAAGTGCTGAATCGTATCTAATATTGCACTACATTTGTTTTGTCACTGTATTGAGTTTCTCGATTTTATTTGAGATAATGGGGACACAGGCCTAAAACATGGATTTTGAAAGAAAAAAAAAACAGAGGCGGGTGTTCACCACAATTCACATGCAGGTTGATTGGAGAGCTGCGTTTGCTGTGGCTGTAGCTCCCATCTCCAGTTTCCCATTGCAGGCACTCATTAGAAGCCACGGTTGCATGACGATTGCCTTCCTATCACAGGGGATTTGGACTGGGTTGCTGGCTGCCAGCTTTGGCCTGGCCTATCCCTGGCCTTTGTGGGTGTTTTTAAACTGAACCATCATGGGCCAGTAGCAATGACACAGTGGCTAAATGCCCCCATGGCAAGCTCCAGGGTCTCATAACGGTGACAGTTCATGTCCTAGCTGCTACACCTCCCACTCAGCTCCCTGCTTGTTGCCTGGGAAAGCAGTGGAGGATGGACCAAAGTGTTGGGACCCTGCGCCTGTGTAAGACACCGGGTAGAAGCTCCTGGATGCTCCTTCTCATTTCTGGCTCCTGCATTCAGATTGTCTCAGCTTTGGCCTTGGTCGTTGTCCACCTTTGGGAGTGAACCAGCAAGTAGAAGATCGAGAAGATTGACAGATTGGTTTGATTCTCATTTTCTCTCTCTCCAATTTTCTTTTTTTATCAGTAAATGTGTCTCAGAGAAATAATTCTGCCACATTAATCATTCATGAATTATGAAGGAACGGAAAGAGAGAGAGACAGAGACAAGGAAGGGGAGAGGAAGAGAAACAGAGAAAGGGAGAGAGAGAGAGATTTCATCATTTAGTTCACTACTCAGATGCCTGTCAGAGCCAGGGCTGCACAGGGCCAAACTCGGGAGGCAAGAACTTCATCCAGGTTTCCCACATGGGTGTAAGGGACTCCAGTGCGTGGGGCCATCTTTTACTGTCCTATTGCAAGTGAGGGATCCAGGATATACACTGCTCCCATATGAGATTCAGGGATAACAGGTGGTGGCTTTAGCACTCCACCACCGTCGTCCTTGCTAACTTGGCTTTAACAACCACCCCAGCTGTGATCCTATTTCTAAGTATAGCACTCCTTTACAGTTTACTTTTAGCTTGCTGTGGTAACACGTCCCAGTTTCATTTTGTACTTTTCCTGCTCCAGTTCTTGAATTAGTCATTGGATCAAAAGATACTTTCCGTGGTAATGGATTTTCAGAGACCACAATATGAGCTACTTAATCCACTGTTCCACATTAGTAGTCCTTTATTATTTGTTTTAGTTAAGAACCAGAAATTGTGTGTGTAGGTAATTAAGCCTTGTACTGCTGAAATGACGTGTGGATTTCAGTAAGAATATAGTATTTTGGTTTGCTTAGAATGTAACTTGTGTATCCAAATCAATTTACTGTTGAAGTAAAGTCATGTTATTGATACATCATAAAAACTTATTTGTTATGAAAGAATATTTTTAACAGTTCAATTAAATAGAGGTTATAGACAGAATCATTAATAGAAATACTAATTAACCTTGTTTCTGGTGAAGGTACCCACTTTTTTTTTCTTACAGATTTAGCAACTGTATGTTTCTCTGTTTTGGATGTATATACTGAAACACGTGCATGCATAAAAACGGAGCATTTATCAATGCAAATTTTAAATTAATTTGCTCCCCTAGTGGAATTAATCCTGACTGTGACAACAGCATAAGATCTTGGCATTTTTTTTCTTTTTGTAAAATTGAATGGATACAGTAATAACTTGATCAAACAAGTCTGCATTTAGCATTTACATAGCTCAATATTCTTTTTCTAAGATTTATTTTATTTTATTGGAAAGTCTGACATACAGAGAGAAGGAGAGACAGAATGGAAGACCTTTCAACCGTTGATTTACTCCCCAAGTGACCGCAATGTCCAGAACTGAGCTGATCCAAAACCAGGAACGTGGCGCCTCATCTGATTCTCCCCCCTGTGGGTGCAGGTTCCCAAGACTTTGGGTCACCCTCGACTGCCCTCTCAGGACACAGGCAGGGTGCTGGATGAGAAGTATGGCCACCGGGATTAGAAACGGCACCCGTATGGCATCCCAGAGCATGCAAGGCAAAGATGTTAGCTGCTAGGCGACTGCGCCGGACACATATCTTAATGTTCTGATGAGAATCATTGTGTTGGCGATCTGTTTATTCTAATACTTAAGACACCAGCTAGGATGCTGATCTCACATACTGGAATTTCTGTTTTGGCTCCTGACTCCAGTTTCCTCATACTGTAAGCTGTGTAAGCAAGTACTGATGGCTCAGCCAACTGGGTTCCTAATGAGCATGTTGAGAATGTGGCTTGAATTCCTGACTCCTGGATTCTGCCTTATTAATAAATAATCACATGTATAGCCCATTGACATAAAAGAATAAAGAACATATAAAAATGATGCGTTTTGGAAGAGCAATGATCCGTATGCATTATGTTGACACTTCCCCATTTCTTATTTCTATAAACTAGTACTATTTCCTAGCCAGCTTATTCAAAATGATAAATTTTAGTGTTTTAAAATTGTTTTTAACAAAAGGTCTAGCATCTAGTGTCTGTTAATGAACTCTGTAGTATTTTACTTGTGATAGAAGGGAGCAGTGGTAAGCCAACTCATTGTCACTCAGACTCTCCATTTCTCTGCATTTTCTAATATTTGTCTATTACATCTGTTAGTCACAGATGAGACAGTGAGTTGGCATGACAATATCTGATGCCAGCAATATGTAAAGCTCTGTGCGTTTTGATTTCTTGAGGTATGAAACTCTTTTTGTAAAAAAGATTTATTTATTTTTATTGGAAAACTAGGTATATATAGAGGAGGAGGGATGGAGATGAAGATCTTCCTTCCAATAGTTCACTCCCCAAGTGACTGCAATGGCCAGAGCTGAGCCAATCTGAAGCCAGAAGCCAGGAGCTTCCTTCAAGCCTCCCAAGCAGGTGCAGGAATGCAAGGTCTTGGGCTGTCCTCGACTGCTTTATCAGGCCACAAGCAGGGAGCTGGATGGGAAGCGGGGCTGCCAGGTTTAGAACCAATGACTACATAGGATCCCAGTGCATTCAAAGCGAGGACCTTAACTGTTACGCTATCACGCCAGGCCCAAGGTCTGAAATTCTAAACAAAATACTTGTGCAAAACATACCAATCAATGAAAACAAATATCTGAGAAAATTTATGGCATGATCTCTTTCATAATACATGCGTGGTATGGCTTACATCAAATGACATTTCTGAACAATATTATTTGTCTCGTGGAAGCTTAATTTTTTCCTGTTTTATTTTAATAGCTGTTAATAGATTCAATATAACCTGCAAATATCTGTTTTCCTGGCCTGCATATATTAGGACCACTAGCATAAGGTGATCAACTTAAAAATCAGTTCTTACAAACTGATATGCAAGGTGTGTTCATTTAGTGAGCAATCAGTTTGGAACATGGTCAGTACACTAGCCGAAGTTAAGGAGAAAGCTCTGCATAACCGCACATCAGTCAGCGGAAAATGGGTGGTGGGGTAATAATATTGTCACGTTTCCACAAGTGTAGGACAGCAGAATCTAGGACAGGAAGGGAGCACACAGTATGTTAAGGTGTGGCCAGCCTCTCCCTCACACCAGCACTTTAACTCGACTGCTTCTTCAATTCAACATGACTTTTCCCTCATTCACCGAATGTTCCATTGCAATAACATGACCCTGTGTTGCTTTAAGTATCTCCACATTGCTCAGCTTTGAATGCCAAATTATTATAGTTTGTATGAGATAATCACATTGAACAACATGAATGAACATATTTCAACTTACCCTACAAGTCTGGTAAAGTTAGAACTTTTTGTGATTTATGGAGGAAGACACATGTTATTGGAAGAGCCTGGACTGGGAATGCCTCAAAGTTTTTTTTAGGGGGATTCCCCTGAACAAAATGGAGGAATCAAAGCATTAATCAAAAAAAGATGGAAAATGGAGAAGATGAATCAACCACCTCAGCTTTATGCTTGCAGCGGAAAACTGGACAAGGGGAAACCCTAAGATGGACTATGTCAATCAGTGGACTCTGCACCAGCCTCATCATACCTGGACTGTTGCTGATGATATGTTGGAGCTTCTAATTGATCGAGGTGACGCTCTGCTGGCTCTGCCTACAAACCTGAGAGGGCCTCCCTAAGAGGCCGTTGAACTTGAACTGGACAAGTGGGATGATGGACTCTGTATGGTGTAAACGTTTAATTAGGGAACCTCAACGGAACTTGAGCTGTGGTTATGCATCAAGGTGAAGGAATTCATGATGGGGGAAGGGTTTGGGGTGAAGGGGGGGAATCCCAGTACCTATGAAATTGTGTCATGTAATGCAATGTAATTAATGAATAAATGAATATTAAAAAAATTAAAAAAAAAGGAAGAGTATTCCCATTTTCTGGATATTCCCTCCTATCTACTACCTGAATAATAGTTATGACTAAAATAGGAGAATGTGATGGACTATTTAAAAATGTCATCATCACTTGACATTTTGTCAACTCATTTTCATACACACCCGCTACACACCATGCCTCCCCCTACCAAAAAAGGTACTTCATAGAAGCTAGACATTAGTTTCAAGACTGTATATTAAAGGATGCTGTTTGAGTTTAGCTAACCAAGCAATTTCAGACTTATAACTCAAAAGAACAAAAATCATTAGTGAGCAACTACATCAAATGGCATAGGAAAAGAAATAATTAAAACTTACATAAGAAAGTCATCAATATCTAGATGTTAACATTTTTCACCAATAAAGGTGAAAGCATGAAAACCAAGGGCTTTCATTACTAATAAGTGCTAGATGATGAAAGTTGAAATTCCCAATAGATTAGGGATAGAAAAGACAATTCATGATCATTAAGCAATAATCAGGAAATCTATATAAATATATTTATATTTGAAAGTTCATATTTCAATTCATTTTTAATGTTTCCACATAAAATCAAATACTTTGAACTTACACTAATTCTCATGTAATATTTCTCCACAAGGTAAGTATATTCTTAAATTCAGTGTCCTTTAATCACTGGAATCAATTTTATAACAAATCATCTAACACAGTTAGATTACATGCACACGTGCGTGCATACACACGCACACACGCACACACACACACACACACACACACACACAGAGGTTAAGTACACCTCCATTTTCTCCATGCAGGTGTTTTTGAGTTCAGACATAGATTCAGGGTAAGAAAACAGAAGGTGACTCACAGTTATACATGGAAAACATGGCGTAGTCTGAAGGTTAACCGGGAGAAGCAGCAGGACTGTATCCAGACGGATGGGGAGGTTGGAACTTTGTGCCAGAAACTGTGGTTGTAGGGTAGCTTGGGCTTGGATAGATTAACGTGAATCATTTCTGCAGTTCTAGCTCCAAAGGGTTGTCCGTGGCAGCTTCTTTCTGACGCAGGCACAGTTAGGGTGAAGAATATTGAATCACATATCAAAGAAACCCGACAAACTCAGGCAAGACAAATGCATACAACCAAATCATCCCTACCATTGTGACAATCTAGAAGAAAATTTACAATCAGGTTTTAAAAAGGCAATTAACATACCCACATACAGGAAACAAGCAATATGTCAGTGACTTATGACTAGAGGCTATGCAGAAGGTGAAAAACCAATGAAGTGGCATTAAATTGGCAAAGAAAAACGGTAGCAATTATGTATACCAAGAAAAATGACCTGGATAAGTAAGAAATTGGAGAACTGTTTTTTCTAATGAGTTTGCAATACAAAATGAGCAAGGAATGAATTTAAAAATAAAGGAAATTCATGAAACGCAGACCAATGATTTCACATAGAAGAAGATTCATAGAAATCAATGAAAAGAAAGATGATCCATAGATAACTGTAAAATGCATAGTACTTTGTAAATCATGGTTTCTTTTTAGATTTTTTTTTTTTAATTTGAAAGTCAGGTTTACAAAAAGACTGAGCTTCCATCCACTGGTTCACTTCTCAAGTGGCCATTCAGAAGCTGGAACAAGGAGCCAGGAGCTCCTTCTGCTTTTCTCACATGGGTGCGGGATCTCAAAGCTTTGGTCCATACTCTACTACTTCCCATGACCACAGGCAGGGAGGTGGATGGGAAGTGGAGCAACCGGAACACAAACCTGTGCCCATATGGAATCCAAGCACTTGAAAGGTGAGGATTTAGTCAATGAAACATCACACCTGGCAGTTTTTGTTTGTTTGTTTGTTGTTGTTGTTGTTTTTCCCCCAGATATTTATATTTGTATTCTTTGAATTGAAGATGTATATATTAATGTATTATTTGAAAGGCAAAGTTAACATGGAGAGAAGGAGAGACAGACACAGAGAGAAGTCTTTCCTTTGCTAGTTTGCTAACCTAATGGCTGCATTGGCCAGAGCTGGGCAATCTAAAGTCAGGAGTTGGGAGACTTCCCAGGAACTGTCACATGTGTGCTGGAGTCCAAGTCTTTGGACCATCTTGGGCTACTCTCCCAGGTGCATAGCAAGGTGCTGGATCAGAAATGGAGCAGTGGAGACTTAATTTGTGCCCAATTTGTGCCCAAGCAACCACTTTCCTAAGCCACCGTGCAGCATAAGGAAAGAGATTAAACACTCTCATGGTGCAACTTGAGGACGTAGAAAACAAGGAAAAAACAAACCCAAAATGTGTAAATGAAATGAAGAGGAAGACAAGTGTGCACCTTAAGCCCTCAGGAGAGTGCAGAGAGAATCTCCCACCAGGGGCTTTCATACTGCATTGCCAAACCAGGCTAACTCACCCCCACCCAAAGGAGCAAAATCAACCCAGGTTGAAGTGCTCCTCCATTTTCTTGAAATCCCCACCCCTATGAACATTCCCAAGATCCCAAACTATAAAAAACCCAGCTTGCTGAAGGACTAGCCCCTGCCACGTGGTTACTCCATCCATGCCCAGGCAGATGGCCGCCTCATTTAATTAATTTCAAGTAAATACAGTTTGGCTGTGAGTTTGCTCCCTGTTTCTTCTCTCTTTCAGTGTCTCTTTTATAGCATTTGGTGTCGTGTGTGTGTGTGTGTGTGTGTGTGTGCCACTTTCTTAGTAGTATGAGAGAAATAATAATTGAGAAGAAATGAAGGAAGTAAAAATTAAAAGATACTTTCAAACTGATAAATGTATTCACCAGATTTTCATGACACAAAATCAACTCAGCAAATTCAGTAAAATTCTTATACAAAAACAATCTCATGGAGAAATAACTTATAAGATTTCATTTACAACAGTTACAAAAATTAGATTTGTGTAAGATTATACAATAATGTGAGAGTTACACAAGATACTAATAAAATAAATCAAAGAAACACACACACGTGGGAAATTCTTCCATGCTTATGGTGTGAAAAATCAATGTTGAAGAGGCTATGCTGAGGTCAACATTGTGACCCATTGCATTAAAGCATTTCCTGCGATGTTAACATCGCTGAGAGTCATTCAGGCCGTAGAACCTCCTCTTGCAATCCATGTTATTGTAACTGGGAAATGAGCAGATCATGGCCCAAGTACCAGTTCTGGTCACCCAAAGCAGAAAGTCCGATGGAGTTTCAGGCCACAGGCATTACCCTGGCCCAAGCTCAGGCCCATGCTTTGCAGTCCATTTGAGGAAGAAAGCAGTAAACGTTTTCTCTTTCTTCATTTTGCCATTTCTTTGTGTTACTCTACCTTTCAAATAAATAAATCTTTGTATAAAATGGCCATGCTACGCAAGGTGGTTTATAGATTCAATGCAATACCCATCACAGTAACAATGCTTTTTTCCGTGGGTCTAGGGAAAAAGAATTCTGAGTGATAGGAAAACACAAAGAAAGCTCCTGAATATCCAAAGTAATTTTGAACAGCAAAAACAAAACTAAAGTTATCTAGATTACATATTTAAAGTATGGGGTGATTTTAATCTATGCCATATGGCAGTGGCAGAAAAATAGACACTTGGAACAGTACAGAGGAATAGAAACCACGAAAATAAATCTACACATTCATAGCTAACTTATATATCACTGAGTCTTTATAAAACCTTTCAGAAAAGGATAGTTCATTCAACAATTTGTCTTGATAAAATTGAATTTCCACACAAATATTCTTAACAAGGCCTAAATCTATCAAAAAAATCAACCCTAAATGAATCCAATATACAAAAGTAAGACATAATGGTGTGTAATTTCTAGAGGAAAACATAAAAGGAACTTTGCAAAATGGGTGATAGAATAGACAACTATATTTTTAGATAAGACCCCAACAGAACAGATAATCACATCAACACTAGACGAATGTGATTTTTATCCAACTAGAAGCTTGTTTATAGCTGAAAGGAAACGAGCAACAGAATGCAGAGACAACTGACAGAATGGAGGAGAGTATTTCCACAATCTGCATCTGATAAAAATAAATATCCAGAATGCATGCTAGCCTGAAAGGAGTCCACAAAAACTAGACAAGCAGAACCATTTTCGAAAGTACTGGAAAAGACCCAGCTTGGTAGCCTAGTGGTTAATATCCTCATCTTTCATGCACCAGAATGCCATATGGGCACCATTTCTAATCCAGGTGGCCTTGCTTCCCATCTAGCTCTATGCTTGTGACCTGGAAAAGCAATTGAGGATGGCCCAAAGCTTTGGAACCCTGCACCCACTCGGGAGACCTGGAAGAGGCTCATGGCTCCTGGCTTCGGATCGACACAGCTCTGACCATTGCAGTCACTTGCGGAGTGAATCATCAGATGGAAGATGTTCCTCTCTGCCTGTCTTCCTCTCTGTATATCTGACTTCCTAATAAAAATAAAATAAATTAAAAAACATTTGAAATAACCAATAAAATGCATGAAAAATAAGTCCTCTCAGGATTGCTTGTATCGGCAGAATGTAAATAAATAACCTAAGGAGATATCATTTCACCCCAGATATAATGGCTGTTATCCCAAAGTCAAAAGGAACAAAAGTGTGAGAGTGTTGGTGAGAATGCAAATTAGTACAGCCCTTTCAGAGAAAAGTGTTGCAGTTCCTGAAAAATAAATAAAGAAAATGAAATGGAATGGACCCTGTGAGCTAGCTCTCTCACTCCTGGGAATGAACCCAGAGGAAACGGCCTCAGCATATTAGAGAGATGCCGGTGGTCCTGTGTTCACCACAGCAGTTCCCACAGCAGCAAAAGGCCTCCAGCATCAAGGGCACACCGACACAGTGTGCGCACAGCACGCACACATGAAGAAAATACAGTGTAGAGACGCAATGCATTCAGCAATTTAAAAATGGAATTTTGGTATTTACAACAATACAGAGAGAACTGGAGACCGTTGTACGGATAAGTCATACATAGAAAGGCAGACACCACATTTTTTATTTTCATATATTTTCATATTTTCATAAATTCAAATATGCCTCTAGATGCACATTCAGAAGTGTGGCGTCTGGCACTGGTGCAGTCGACACGGTTGCCCAAGTCCAACAGTGCAGTGCCCAGCCGCTCTGCTGCCCTCCCCGCTGCCAGCTGATGTGGATCCTGTTAGGCCACGGGAGACGCCCAGGAGTTGACATTCCTGTCACCCAGGTGGGACATCTGATAGATCTGTTAGTTGATAATAGCGTCACACCTTTGAAAGTTTCTATGAGAACAGATTAGTTTCATTGTGGCATGATAATTAAACATGTGGCTTGTAAAGGCGTGACAGAAGTTGTGGTATTTTTGGAAATCTAAGGATGAAAACACAGAATATCCAGGCAGCAACTTAAACAACAGATCACATAGAAGCTGTTCATTAAAATCACGTATTTCTGCTCTGGTGTACTTCATTCAATTCGCAGTGAGCTAGTAATACCATGATGTGAATATGTGCTAGTCTTGATGCATTGCAATGTAGAACTTCCTGTGTAAATCCATGTATAAAAGAAATAATTTTCCAGTTCTAATATGACAAATATTTCAAGGTAGGCATACAATTCCAAAAAAAAAAAAAAGAAAAAAAAACTACTGGGAGGTTACAATAAGAGGAACAAACAATAATTGCTGGAGACAAGCAGAATAATAATACAAAATTTCCTTCAGGAGATACAGAACAGCGACTTGATTTAGCTTGCAGTCAGCGTAGACACACTCCTTGTACTGCGCTAAGGAAGAGGGACCGCCTGGCAGGGTTTCCTGGTTTGGCAAGAACACCAGAGCGTTCTGTGCTGTCAACTCTGAGATCAATACAACATGCTCTCTCAGATGTCAAATCAAACCGAGACTCAAACTGCCTGCCTTGGAAAGGATAGGACTGTTAATAATCCACTTGGCGGCTCTAAGGATAAAAATAAGATGTTCTGTTCTTTTAAAGTTAAGACGCTATTGGGAACCCGTTGATGAATGAGGAATTGGGTACGAATACGAGAATAAAAAGGCGACGGAGGGCTGAGGAACAGGGATTTCCCTAAGAGGTTTAGGGACAAGGAATCCAAATGCAGTAACATGAGCACATTTTCAAAAGTTGGCTTAGAGACTCTACAATAATGGGTAACTTATGAACTAGATAATTCATGTTTAAATGATCAGAATTGAGTACATTAGCAATTTCTTTCATCTACTAGTGCTTTGAGATAGATACTAAGGATTTTCCCTCTCGGGAAGGAAAACCAGCAAGCAGGTCATCATGAGAGGGTAATCCCTGTTAGCACAGTCACTCTACTGAACACTAACTTGTAACCCGGGGATACCAAAAAGACCACGGGGAAAAACAACCTCAGTTGTACATCAGTGTCAAGATATATTGAGCAAGAATGCTAGCAAAGTCATTTCCATAAATAAAAGAACAGTTTTTTCCCTAAAACAGAAAATTTGAATGATTAGAATTTTTTATTGTTTTATTTAGATCCTACTTTAGCTCGCATTATTGATAGAGTATCCAAAGTGGCAGGAGAAAAATAAGCTGCAAAATCACCATAGTCTTTAAAATGCTCTTTAAAAATAATTCTCTGCATTCCTGCTACACAAGTTTATACTCAGAATATTATAAAATTGTAAATTATATTTGTAATTGCAATGCAAAATTGGGTTGCATGCATACATTTCTTCAACTTTCAATGCACATAGCATATACAGAACACTTACGTAAACAGAAAAGAAATGAAATGGCTGAAGCCACTATGTATTCTGTGATACACACTTTCATTTATCATTCTATATTGAAAAGGTAATTTGTACACCAAGGGCTGTTTATCTTATGAATGTTAAAAAAAATTCTTGCTGTTGTCTAATTCTATTTCTTACCACTGCTTGAAAGAATGTTATTGTGTACAACTGACTATATAAGTGATTGACAAACCAGCATTGCAATTTTTTTGGTACAAGAATACTGTAGTCATAAGCTAGTATCTTTTCACTAAAATTAGCTATAATCTGTAAAATGGAAATACAGAAAAGTTGCTTTGTTATTTTGCACTCCGCTTTTAAAGTATTATGCATTTTTATTTTTGGTTTTGTATTTTTAGTTTTGAAAGATACAGATGTGGAGAGAGGGAGAGACCCAGAGAAAGAAAGCAAGAGAAGCCGGGGGCGGGGCGGGGGGCGGGAGGAGACAACAGTAGATGTTGATCACTCGGTGAGCCAGTGAGCTTTTGCAACGTAAATGATGCTTTCAGGTAATGGGCGTGTTGCGTGTTTGATGCTATCATCGCACCTCTCTCTCTCTCTCTCACTGCTTTGTTTCTCGTGTGTGTGTGTGTGTGTGACACATATAATATTACTTGTCAGTAATCACCCTCCAAATAAAAATAAACGAAGTCATCTGGTATTCTTGCTAAAAAGTTAGTCCATTACTTATTTGAAATCTAATGTTATTTTTTTGAGTCATAGGAACACAAAAATGAGGAAATCACATTCTTGAGAAGTGCAGCATTTCCTGAAATTTATGCACATATCACATTTGATGCTTTACTGTAATAGCACATCAGTGCATACACTGCAAAAATTTCTTGTGATGACTTAATCTGTATAAGATAGTTATGATAAAAGTAATTATAAGGGCATCTATTTTAGAATTCTCCTTAAGGAAATGATGAGATTTCTATATTGAATGCAATCTAGAATTTGATAGGTCTTACAACAGCAAATAAATGTGAAATGTGTTTGTGGTTCTTTGAAAAGTTTATACACATTAATTCCACATGTTGTTCTCATCTTCTGAGATCAAACACTTCTAATTAAATTGTAAGTGTGCATCTTTCAGGGACGCACTGAACTCAAGATAAGCACCGTGAACTGATGTCTGTGCAGTTCTAGGAACTAAAGTCAATATTTAATACTAAGATCTCCGTAACGATTAGCTGGCTTCACTTGAATGCTTGCGAAATGAAATGTGAAAAAGAAAAACAGAATCTATGACCAAATGGTATTATTTAGATTGAGTTTTAGTAGGGGTATACAGTCACTAAAATATTGAAAATAATATATTTAGATCAAATAATTAAATCACAGCTACTAAACCAAGCAACCTTATTCTAGAACATATATTAGATACTGACAATTCAGGATGGAAATTCTTAAGGACTTAGGAAGTAAAGAAATAAAAATTACATATGCAAATAAATAAATAATAAAACCTATCTGTGTAGGCACACATATACACGTACTGATATACACAGGAGGACAGTGTACTGGCCTGGAAAGGCCACTAGACAGCTCTGTGAGGTCAGAAATGGTATGTGAGTGCAAGCTGGCAGATGCCAACGCTGGGACATGGAGTCCCCCAGGCAATGTGACCACGCGGAATGCCTGCCGAGAAGTATGGTATAAACTGCTCTGGAGGTTAATGCTACCTGAGAAAATGCCAGCAAAAAGGACAAGAATAAGAGTGAAAAGCTAAGGTTGGTATATTGGTAATGAACAATTGAGTCATTCAGTTAAGCCATACGTTTAGGGATTTATCGGTAGTTCTGAAATATCAGTATGGGTAGATCAGCCTGGAATGCCTATGAAACTTACAGATTCTTATGATCTCTAGTCAGGCCTTTGAATGATTCTTATACAACTCTGAGTTGGAACTTGTCAATTTATAACTTTAATAGATTAACAGACTTAACAGGCAAGCATATTCTTAGTTCTGTGGCTTTATGTGCCACATTGATAAACATTCATTTCAAAGGCCTTAGGCATTGAAAATGTAACTTGGACAAAGCAGTCTCAATGAGATGCACAATGAAACATGTGCGATTACCAAAACTTTGGGAGAGTAATTAGTTGTAAAGTGTGAAATAATTGTGACAACACATAAAGACACAGATTATGGCAGCGCTAGCAAAATGAAGAAATGAGATGGGTTTCAAAACTTTCATCTGGAGAATATAAATGTTGATTTTAAGAGGTAGAAGAAAAACATGTTAGAATGTCTTGTTTCTATGGATGGTTAGAAAGTCATGTCACTAAATTCAATGAGGTATAAAGCAAAATTCTGAAGTTAGCATTTTTAGGTACATATTACAACCTGTTCCTATGACATACACGGACAGAGTTAAATGGAGGTACATTTTTATTAGAGCAAAAAAAAAGTCAAGCATTGCAGCAAATCATTCAGAGAGCATGCACATTCCCTCAAAGGTTGCGAGATGGTGGTGAGCAGCAGCAATGTGTGTGTGTGTGTGTGTGTGTGTGTGTGTGTGAGCAGAGTCAAGGAGCTTCAACGATAGAGAAGAAGTAGGGAACAAATCATCATGTTTCCCTTGCTAGGTATTCCCATTTTAATCAGCCCTTCCTGTGATAGTGTGGGCCTTGAAGACATACATTTACGATGATCCATCTGCTGAACACAGCAGCAGAGGGGAATATGTGTTACTAAAATCACTAGGATGTCACAGCACCTATCTGTCCTCAAGTGTTGATTTAAGATTTCAACCACAGAGATTGTCTTTGTGTTTCATTTTACGTCGTTTTTGTGTGTGTGTATGTGTGTGCATATATGTGTGTATGAATGCTAGGGACACAGGGTTAAATGGATCAAGAGCTGTCTTGACTGATTTACTCCTCAAGTCCCCACAATGGCTAGGTCGAGCCTGAGAGTGAGAATTTCTCTCGGAGTTAACAGGTACCCAAGGCTTGAGACATTGCAACTGACTCTCACTATGTTCAGCAGTAGGAAGCTGGTCTCAGCTGTGGAGTCAGGACTCAAACCCAGGCCCCGTGCTGCCGGCCGCGAGCATCAGCAGCACTGGTTTGGCACTGCAGCCAGCACCCCTCTAGATTTAAGCAAAATCACAACATGTTGACATGATCCTACTATTCTAAAGCTTTTTTTTCTACGAGATTTCATTTTTTGCAAATATTTTTCTTCTTTCAACTATGTTTTCAAGAAATACTCACACTGTGCTGCAAAGCTGCTCAGGCCCAGTCACTCTGCTGTCAGCCATCTGCACACATCTAGAGCAGCAGCGGCAGGAGGGGCGTGTCTAATCTCCCTGGGTCTTGGTGTTCACTGTGACCCAGGAGAAAGAACCATGCAGCGTCCCGACCAGTCCCCATTCGACTGCAGTGTGCTGGCTTTGATTGCAAGAATCCTTATTATTACCTTCTATAAAAAATTTGCATGATTATAGCAGTTCCAAAAATTATAAGCATCTACATACCTCAAAACAAAAGCAAACCATCAAAGAAGATGATGCGGCAGTCATAAATCTCAGGCTAAGAGATATTACCATTCAAAACCTGACCAAGTAAACCATAGTTTGAAATAAAAGGATGTTATAAACCATTAATCATAAAAATGCTCTTGTTAATCAATGCTTATTGTTACTTCTAACAATATAGGTTAAACAGAAGCTTTTACAAGAGGAAATAGACTTACAGCACTGTCAGAAACAGCTAAGAAAACTTGAGCAAAACTGACAAAAAGCAAGCCCAACAGATTTTTCAACCATTCATCCTCACGTCCAGGAGCGGAGTCTGACAGCACATGCTGGTTCTCTAACGTTCAGTACAAGAACTTACATATCTGACACCAGTTTTGCTTGGCAAATACAAGAGTTGCTTGTCTTAAACAGTCTCCCGAGGGATTGACAATATCTATACATCACTTTCAGGAAGAATCAAATCCCTCAAAATGTAAGTAACTATGGCCTTTTGTTGTGGAATTCTAGAACCTGAAACAGTAAGATTGAACATCGCTTAGCGATTTTATAACCTGTGTATAGGATAATGTTGCAGAAAATTTTAAGGGATCTGGATGAAGAAAAATAATTTCGTAGTTAAACTTCTGCCTGCTTCTTCCTTTAACCATCATATGTGCAAATGAAAAGCTGTGTGATCACTGTAAACTGAAAAATGAATTACAGATAGGTGACAGCGCACAACAGGAGCTAATTGGGTCTTTAATGCTTTCCTTACCAATGGAGCAGGACAGACACTTTTATGTGAATACGAGATCACATGACAGCAAGATGACTGGTAAGTGTATTGACGCCATTCACACTATATTCAACAGGAGTGTGGATGGTTTTAACAAAAAAAATAGCTGGAATTATGCTTGCATCAGGATGGAGTAGCAAGAGTTTTCCAAGTTTTTCTTGATAAGCACATCTAACAACTGTAGACGCTACACAGTGTGCGTAAGAACGCCTTGGAAGGTGTGCAAGTCCAACTGGTGGGGCAAATCTGGACTCAGACTCTCTGAGTTCTGGGACTTGCTCTTTTATTGAATGCTGAGTACTGGAGAAGCCTGACAGAGGAGATTTCGCTAAAATATGCCCAAATATGCTTGTTCTCTTGAAGGAAACGCATTCTTGAAGCCTGCATCATTAACCTATGGTAATCCTCTCTAACCTTTCAGATGAAATGTAAGTACCTTGCAACTGAGTGGCTCTGCTGTCCTTTTCCTTTGTTCTTGTGGTTTCACCATAAGCCAGAGTCCGCGTGGGCATTTTACATGTCTTGTCTTTCAGTATCACCTGGTATCATTGCCTTTTACCTTTAAAAAGGCTTTATTTATTTATTATTTATTGCTATTTGCAAATTTATTTTATCTTCAACTTTATTTGATTGGTGTTTTGCTGACTATTAAATTCTGATTTCAAACCTCGGGTATATTTTTTTCTCACAATTTTAGGATAAGCTTAAATTTAACCAGAATCCAATTGTTGACTGAGGAAAATACAATTGCAAACGACAATTTTGGAAAAAAATTTCCTAGAATATATAAAAATACAAAATTAAATATTGAAAACCAATGTGTGTGTATGTGTGTAAGTGTGTGTGTGACTCTTTCAAGCAAATGGAAGTAAATACACATCAAAAGTGGGAAATGCATATGGTTTGCACGAAAACAATCATCTTTCACAGTATGTGGACTGGCACTTCTGACAGCAACCTGAGGGAGGTGAGAGATCTTGAAGCAGTTGGGGGTTGCTTAGCTGACCACCAACTCAGAATAAGGATACCCCTTCAAAAAGGGTCGTGGTGTTCTGGCTCGATTTGTTTTCTTTACCATGTCTTCAGTTGGTCAGAAGGATCCACTCCCTTTTGTGGAGGGCAGGCTGACCACCGAATCAAGCAACAACCTCAACTGAGAGGTATAGCTTGCTCATACCACATCGCCAGGTACTTGACAAAACACCTGGGTCCTGTGGACTAGTCTAGCTGATACCTAAAACTAAACACCCTAAGCACACACAAGTGTCAATAAACACCTTAAAATATTCAGCATTAGTTGTAAAGAAATGTCAGTTAAAACTACAATGACATGCAATTGTGCATCCTGTAAGAATGTCTACAACTTAGTAAAAAAAAAAAATCGTAGCTTGAGGGTTGGCTTGCAGGAAAAGCAGATCACGTTGGCACAGATGTGAGAAAGTGAGTGATTACAGCCATTGAGGAAACCATGGTATTTTGTATTCTATTTTATTTTTTAAGACGCCAGACACTGGGTTGTGTTTTATAAAGCAAATCAATGTTGCTTGCATTTCCTGTGCCTCCCGTCAGCATGCCTGAGTTCAGGATCCCATTCTGCATTTGAGCCCACATTCTCCAAAAGCCTGACCCCTAGAGGCGGCAAGCAGCATCTCAAATACTTGGGACCTTGCCATGCACAGACAGTAGATAGATGGATAAATAAATAAATGGTAAAGATAAAGGAGAAATAGAAATGTAACTGCATCATCCAGAAACTGCACACTTATCCCAATGAAACAAACACACATGTGTGCTAAAGGAATCCACAAAATGCTGCAACATATTGACATCTTTTTCTTATTTTTAAAAGCTTATTTATTGATTTTAAATGGTGAGTTACTGAGATAAGGAGACACAGAGACAGAGAGACAGAGAAAAGGGGGTGACTTTTTTCCATGTACATGGTCACTGCCTGAATGAAGTCAGCAGTCTTCAACTCTCTCAAGGCCTCCTTTATGAACGACAGGAGCCCAAGGAATGGAGCCATCTACTAAAGCTTTCTCAGAAGTATTAGGAGGAAGATGGATTTAACTGGAACTGCCCAGGCTTGAGCCAGTGTCAGATGGTATGCTAGCATTCTCAATGGTGGCTTAACCCACTGCACCTTAATGCAGATTCCACCTGATTAAAAAAAAAAACTTATATATTTATTTAAGTATTCTCACCTATTTGAAAGACAAAATGAGAGAGAGAGAGAGAGAGAGAGAGAGAGAGAGAGAGAGAGAGAGATGTTGCAATTCTATGCTCTGGTTCCTTCCTCAGATAACTATACCCTGCCGAGCAAGCAGGAAGTCGGATCATGGTCAGGGTTGTCAGGGGGCAGAAAGTTGGGTATCCCCTGCTGTGGGGACTGGATTTGAAACAGGAGCTGCCTTATTGCAAGCCTGCACTTTTACAGGCATGCTGGACCGGCGGCATCACACTGCCTGCCTCAGCACAATTGTTAGTAGTCCAACAATCTGGGAGTAATTCAGATGTCCTTTAACCGCTATTAAGCGAATAGATTGCATTAATACCTTGGAATGCTCTTCAGCAATCAGATACATATAAATGCCTTGATAACTTTCCAGAAAATTTTGCTGAATGAAGGAAATGATCAATTTTGTATAGTTATATTATATGGCATTTATTTATATGGAACATTCTTGAAATGATAAAATTAGCGAATGGAAAATGGATTACTGGCTGACAGGGGTTAAGGAGGGAGGAAGAAGAGAAGGGAAATAAAATGCATCTCGTTAGAAATGAGCAAAGTGAGGGATTTTGTGTTGATGGAAATGTTCTCTACTTTGGCCACTGCCAAATCAATGTCGTTGTTGAAACACTGTGTCACAGTGTTGCAAGACATTACCTTTGGGGACAGGCGCATAAGTGGTCGGGATATTCCTGTGCCTTTTCTCACAACTGGATGTTAGTACAGCACCTTTCACAAGCAAATCTTTAAAGCCTCGAACAGGAGACGAGATGATCATTGTCTGAAAATGAAATGTATGAATTACAAACCATAATGTGAGTCTAAGCTGTATACATTGATGTATGAAAAGAAACTGTGTTCTAAAACTTCTTAAAATAATTATGTGGATAAAAAAACTCATGAATTTGTGAAATGCTTTTCATTAAACATAAAGAAATTATGTGATGTTATTTTGAAAGGAGAATGAAAAGTTGAGCACAGAGCTTAATCCTTCTAACATTTGGTCTGAGGGATTGGTTTCTATGATTCTTTTGTGTGATAAAAATAAAATCTGAGAGAAATCACACCTTTGTTCTTTAATTTCCACATGCTTCGTGTTGCTTGGTTTGCCTGAGTGTGGGGTTGGTCATGTGCACGTGTTTTTTGCACAATGTGCAGCCTCCCATGCTTTGCCAAACAAGCACGTCTGGCATTGCCTGCCATTGTTCGTCACCTTTCTTCTCGCAGAGAAACCCTCATTCTGACCTGTGTCATGATTAGTAATTAAGGGGGGGGCGTGTCTGTGCCTTCAGCATGTCACGTGCCCAGATCTGCACTTTATTATTAGGTAAATACATTAAAATAATATGTATGTTAGCCACAAATATCCATAAGAATTTTGACAAGGTTGCTTATCTTTTATGAACAACAGCTTTGAAGCCCTACAACTACAACTTTCTCTCACTCCACATACAGGCGCCTCAAGAAGAAACCCAGAGATCTTTCTCCTTTTATGCCATTGGGCGAGCATAAATTCAAACTTTTAGTCCAGGGACTATCCAGGATGATTCCTTTAATGAACCCCAAGTCGCGAGCTCATCTTTGCTGCCTCATCCATTTCAGATTAGCTGACCCCTTCTCTGCTTTGCTCATTGGCAATATTAACTCTTCTTTCTTCCATATTGTGAGGGTTGAGTCTTCAGTCGTGGTATTCAAAACCAGAGTGTGAGTGGGGAAGAAGGGAGTTATTTTTGAATCTAAGACAAAACAACCACAACAAAAAGCAAAAATGTTGAAAAAAAGAAAGAAAAATTATGTATTTATTGAGTGGAGAAGCCACACTAGTAAAACCAAAGACTTAGTTATATAATGTGCTGAAGTAAAAATTGAAGACTTGTTTTTTAGAAGCAATTTTATGGCAAAAAAAAGTACCACACATTTGCTTGTGGGTCATTTAACGCAGATTCTGAGAAACCTAGACTGATGTGAAAATTTGCAAATATGCACACATAAATTATGAAATCCCAAACTGTAATGAGTTGCAATATTACAAAGTATGGACATAAATCAGAAGTAAAATATTTGTTTTGATTTAAATGTGAAATTCACACACAATTTCTCTAAACTAGACACTCCCTATATTTTTTTTACTTTTCTTTTTTTTATTAATTACATTGCATTATGTGACACAGTTTTATAGGCTCTGCGATTTTGAAGGCATACTCTTCATGATGACAGCATCTGTTTTTCCCATAGCCTCACTGAGAGTGGATGATTAGGCTCACTGAACATTAAGGTGAACTGAAACTATGTCTTTTGCTCTTGCAAAGGATAGCTATAGTTATATGGAAATGGGTTTTATTCACTAGTGTATTTAGAATGGGGTGGAAAACAAAATTCCTACAACAAATTCCGACTCAAGGCACTATATCAAAGATTGTGTGTGCACATTTAATTTTAGAACCAAACCCTATATAATAATAAATGGAGCAAAAAGTAGAACTCGATTAATGTGATGTGAGAAATCAATTAAATTTAGTTACAGCACACATCGTTTATTTCAGGTCTTACTGACATGTATTTTTGTACATAAGGCAGCTGAACATTAAAAGTGCTTTTGTGTTTGAATAATTCATCAGAAACATTTGTTTGGAGAAAAATGGCATGATTTAATCTTATAATCCTAATCGTGAGCATTCCACGGTGTTCCAGTGATTAGATGATGTGGGTGCCAGAATGAATCTGAGAATGTGTCTACTTACATAGTAAAAGTTGCTTGTCACAAAGCCAAGCGAACGCACGCGGAGAAGGGCAGAGCACACAGTCCTGGTGACGCCGTGTGTATAAACCTCCTCATATGAGGGAGTCATGCGTGTGAGAGCTGGCAGCAGGAAGGTGAACAGACTTGTCTAGTCAGAAAGACTGAGAAATGGATTCTCCCACGGAACCCAGAGAGGCAGCATAGCTTCTTCCAAACCTGTAGTTGAGTTTATGCACTTGCACCTAGAGTTTTGTTGTTTATATGGGAGGTTTTTGCTTTTCTGAGTTTTCTTTTCCCGTGTTTTCTGTCATGCTGCTGTCATGGATATTTTAGTCAAAAGGCATTTTATCCTAGCAAATATTTTGCTTGCTTTGAGAAATAGAAAGAGGTCATTGGAGAGTCCACTCAGAAATCTTCTTTGTAATTCACCTTGTAATGGCTCTTTACTCCACGAGAGAAGCACTCTTCCATGGACTGATGTCTTGTTTTGCTAAAACTCTAGGTCAACAGACTAGCTTCCTTCAAGAGCACAACTCAATCTTGCACATGCATTGCTGTCATAACCCGAGCTGTAACATAGTTGTCTCTCTGAAATTCAAAATTAGGACCCGATATTACTACATTCATTTACCAGAAAGGTAAGCTTTCCTTTCGTGAAATTAGAGACAACAATACAAATGAATATTTTAGTCTTTATGAGATAAAATCACTTGGAGAGTTCTCTCACACAAGCATGTAGGAATTATGGAAATTTAACTATAACAGAATAACAACATTTTTCTATCATAACTAAAATGTGTTTTCTTGTGAAGTCTTACTGTTACAGTGGTACTGCTGAGTAACAATTTACTATACGAGACGCATGCAATCTAAAATGTTCTGGGATTATAAACACATTAACAAAAACAGACTGATATGAGTAAAATTAATTTAATAGTCTACTTTATCATACCTATTAACTTGAGAAAATTTGACAAAACTCTATTTGTAGTAATTTGCATGTGTATAATACACATATTCATTTCTTTTTAATGTTTTTTTATTTTTGTTAATTTTCAGTCCAACACATAAGGAAGGATATGTATTATCTCTATTTTATTTCTTTTTGTATCTCTCTGTGTCTGACTTTTTCACTCAACAAAACGTGCTTGAATTACATCCATTTTCATGCAAATAATGATTTTGTCTTTTTTATAAGTTAGTATTATTTCATTGTAAATATGTATGTATATATATATACCAAATTTCCTTTATATCATCAGAGTTTTTTTTTTTTAAGATTTATTCATTTTATTAGAGCCAGATATACAGAGAGGAGGAGAGACAGAGAGGAAGATCTTCCGTCCGATGTTTCACTCCCCAAGTGAGCCGCAACGGGCCAGTGCGCGCCGATCCGAAGCCGGGAACCTGGAACCTCTTCCGGGTCTCCCACGCGGGTGCAGTGTCCCAATGCATTGGGCCGTCCTCGACTGCTTTCCCAGGCCACAAGCAGGGAGCTGGATGGGAAGTGGAGCTGCCGGGATTAGAACCGGCGCCCATATGGGATCCCGGGGCTTTCAAGGCGAGGACTTTAGCCGCTAGACCACGCCGCCGGGCCCTATATCATCAGCGTTTTTATGATTAATATTCATAAGTGATTACTTTTCAACTTACGTAGATGCATGGGAATTGACCAGGAGCTGTGGGGTGGGTGGATGAAGTTTCCTTGCTCTTCTGTTTCTACTACCTCTCCCCACCACACCCTCCTTTTGCCTTCAAGAAGTAGCTGCAGGTAACAGAGATGAGATTAGAGAGCCATTTGCCATGAGAGGTCTGATCAAGGAAGCCCCTTTGTTCCTGCCGTTCGGAATGTCTACTTTTGCTCAAAGGACACTCTGGCTGGTGAAGAGAAGTCTGGAGGGACACGTCCCTCCCCATCCTGGAGCTGAAGACACAAGGCTGATCCAGGAACACTGTCTGCCCTCAGGCGCATGTGCAAGGGCTGCTGGGGATCCTAGACTATCACGTGCATCAAGTCAATGCAAACGGCATTCTAAGCATCTGGGAATTAGAATGCAATTGAAAACACAGCCCACAAAGTAGGCTGAGACACAGGCTGGACCTACACACAGTGATTGCCTGCTAAAATAAAATATTTAAATACAGCCCTGGGTGTCCTGACATAATAGAACAGATGTCTGGGATATAATCAAAAAGACCCACATCTTTCATAAAAAGAAACAGAACATCACAGCTTGAGTAAGAAAAGACAATCAATTGACACCAGTACCACAATGATTCAAATATGGGGAATTTTTGGCGAGAATTTGAAAGCAGGGTCTAAGTTTCATAATAGCCTTTAGAAAATTAGCATGCTGTATAAATTAAAAATGAGAAGTACTCAAAATTGTTCCACAGAGCTACATCATATAATCATTTGCAAGTTAAATATACATTTATATGCTAAAAACAGCAATGTACGTAAAAGCTAGTTATAAGACTAAAGATAGACTAAATTTGGATGATACCTAAAATATTTTGGTGTACAACATTAACAATGACAAAATATTCCACATTGAAAAGAAAATGGTGGAATTATTGATGTCTCTATTTAGGAAAATATTTACCAAGATGTTGAATAAATGTCCCCCTGAAGCTTACACATAGATATGTTTTACTGCTGCTGTTGTTGTTGCTGCTGTTTGCTTTCTGAAACCAGCGAGTGCACTTAAATATGTGTTCGGAGCTAAGATGCTGTTTTTACTGAATATTTTTGCATTAAATTTCATCTACTTATGCAAGTGTTTAAGCATGCCATACCATTTTTTGTTAACTGCTAAACTAATCTTACTTAATCCTATGAATACAACACAGCTTTTTCTCCATGAGTTTATTAACATGTCAAAAGTTAATCAGTTCAATATGTGGCCTTATAATTTTACCACCTCCTATTTCAAGATTTTCTCATTTTGAATTAATATGTTCAGTTTATGTTTTTACATAAGCAACAACTACCCTGTTTTACTCCAACGTACACTCCTCACTTGTCCACACCACACCTGATCCCTGCTACATGGAGCCTTTTATGTGTGTGATGTCAGGAAGCAGTCATTAAAAGTGTGGGCTCTCAAAGGTGTCTAGACTCCGTATCTTTAAAACTTCTTTTCATTATTTTTTCTATTTCTATGATCCTGCGAAAAGATAGTAATCCTTCAGACATAGTTTCTATGAAGCAAAGATAATAGAATGCCTATTTTGCAGATAAAACGGGAAAATTCAGATCAGGTCCTCACAGCTTTGTCTACCATCAGCTAGAACACCCACAGCTGTGATCTAACTACTTCAGAAATGGCGGACAAGTGTGATACCACCTCTCTTCTTCCTAAGTGCTTGTTCTACCTTCAAAGTCCCAGATCTTTCTGGAAATACAAGTCTTGAATGGAAACCAACACCTAGATTTAGCTCATGGTTAAGTCATTTCAAATGCAGAATAGCCATATAAAAATTGCCTTTCTGCCAACTTATCATGACAGACTTCATAAATTTAACAGTTCTTCTAACTCATCTTGTAGAATTCTTACTTTTAACAATAAGAAACATGATTTAAGTTTGAACTGATACCTTGAAATGTCTTAACCTTTGAAACTTTATATCCTTCCAGCAAGCAACTTTTTCTAGTTGGTTTTTATATTATCGTCATGATTTTTATTCCACAGAAATAAAGCATTAATTATCCCTAGATTTTTATGTTTATTAATTATCTAATAGAATTTTGAATATATACAGGGAAATTAGTGTAACATCTACACTATGGAATCTCCTCTCTGTATGTCAAAGTAGAGTTATATCAATTTTAGGTTACCAAATACACACATTTTTAATTTTTGCAACATTTTAAACTGCTTTAAAAATTAAGATATTGTTACAGTTTTACACATTATTAATTGTGGAAATACTATATGCTATATGAATCAACCAAATTCAAATCAAGTTGAATTTATTTCCTAGATTTCACTATCCACACTTTTGAAATTCAACAGACATGCATAATTTCAAGGTATTAGATTGTACAGTACAATAGAATAGTTTCATCAGAACCACAAGTTCTGTTAAATGTATGTGGTGTCTGTGTGGGAAGGCAACCTTAGACAAGAGACTGATAGAGAATTCTCGCCTCTCCGCTAGGCTGTGTGGTACCTGGACATTTTCCCCTGGCTGTCCTCCACCCAGTACCTTCTCCAGCCATACACTCTAGGTAAGCCTGGCAGCAGGTACATTTTTAATTGGCCAAAAATTCATTACATCCTTAGCTAGTGAGGATGTGTGATGTAAGTTCGGTTGCTCACATCCCTGGCCAATGAGTTCATGCTCTACTCCAAGGGCCCAGCCAGCAGTCCTGAAGCTTCTACTTGCCACTTCCTGCCATCCTCTGTCTCCAGGGACGGTTCTCCAGACCGCTTCCTTTGGAGCCTTTCCTCTGCTTTATTTCTATGCAACTCTGAACTCAGTAATCTTAAAGCATTCAAAAGTCTAATATGAAACAGTTCAGCATGATCACTGAGTCCCTAGCAAGTATTCCATTTTCTGTCTGCAGTTAATATTTCACTTTTAAAGCTTCTCCCAAAATCAAGAACATTGGCCCTGCCCCCTTAAACTCTCAATAAAATCATTTTGCCCTTAATGGAGGAGGGCACGGATGCTGTTACAGAAACATAGGAAAAGTTTGTGCACTTGGATGACAAATAAGTATTGGAGACACAAAGCAACAGGAAAAAAAATAACTAAAGTGTCTGTGGATAAAATTTCAATGGACAAGCCAGAAATCAAAATTTGAAACTACCTGCTCTGAAATACAACTGCATCGAGAGTTAGTTAAGGAATACTTGAGTTCAGTGGTGATAATTCTTGAAATGATCAAAGCATTGCTTGCTTGGCACATGAGCAAGGTGAAGGGCAGTTAGAAAATGTACGTAAGTAGGATTATCGTTGTAATGAAAACCATGCTTTGTTTTGTTATTGCCATTTATGCACCTGGTTTATTCTATTTTGATTTTTTAAAAGTCAGTCTTCTTTCTCTGATTTTCTCCTTTCGAGGTGATGTAAAGATGCTGCATGATTGGCTATGGAATCTATTAGGATTGATTGAGAATGTGTCTCCATCTCCAAGTGATCCCTCCTGAGGAGCTGTTTGATGACCACACAGCACAGAAACAGTGCTTTGCTTTCAGCCATACTCTGCTTCTAGAATAGATGTCTTCTCATCACCAATAAATGTGGACAGTTTGGCGATAACCTTAAGTTGGTGAATTCATGCTTTGTGTGTTTTGTCTCCTAGAAGACATTGAATAAGACATTTCTACAAAGGCTGGAGATTATGTCAGAACAGGTCCAGGCACTCTACGGATGCCCAGAGCTCATCAGGGTACCTGAATGCTTTGAAATATTTTAATGCTAGCTCTAAAAATTGAATCAACATACTTCAAAGATTTAAATTTTGGCCTATTCCAAAAAAATCTGAGTTTTTGGTAAAAGCACTTAATGTATACTTTGAGAAGGGCACAAACAGAAAGCTCAAAAAGACATTATTAAATATCAATTTTGCTAGATAATATATTAATTAGATTTATAGAGGTAGCATTAACACATTTAAATTAAGCCTCTTGAATCCGTTAAACACTTTTAGGTTTAGATTGTGCATTTTGAAACAGGAGATTAAATAATTTATGGATGATTGATATGATTAACAGGTGAATTATAGGCAAATGATCATGGGATCTGATCGTATCAGTTGCAGAAAAGTTTAATGAATCAGTCACTTAAAGCAGATGTTAAAACAGCAGGCAAAATCTTGTGTGCATTAATGTAAAATAAACAACATCACCGGAAATAATTACCGAACAGCAATCAAAAGATAACCCCACGAGGACCATGTACATTAATTGAAGCATGTTAGTTATCATTAAAGCACTGACTCCAAGTCGTCCACAGCCCAGAGTAAACACTCCACAAATATTTGTGAATGTCAGCCATAAAGAACATCTGAAAGTTAATAATTCAAATGTTAAGAGGTGAGAAATCTGTGTCACACAGGCATCACTCACAATAACCAGACAAGCTCAGACGAAGTGCAAGACAAGGTGTGAGAACTACTTAAACACCGAGCAGCTGGCCCTTCTGTCCAGCTTGTCTTGGCAGATATTAACTGGTTATTGTGTTAATAAGAAGCACAGTGATAGACATGACCCGTGAGAGAATAAATTAATCAGTTTTTTCACATCATGGAGCCAAGACAGATTCTGTTATACCTGGGGCAGGATGTCTGCTAAGTCCCAGATGTTGAAATAAAGGCCGAATGCCATTCTGCCACGCAGTAGCCACTCTGATCTGCAGGAACCGTGCTCCGCTTCACCTGGGTAAGCCATAAACACCCGGTAGTGCTGAGCCACACACACATATTTACAAATACTGGTTTTCCTTTGTATACATGTCCATGGTCAAGTCTAATCTGTAAATTGAATAGATAAAATGAGAATGATCGACAATAATAAAATGGAGCTAACTCTAATACGAATCAATGCTCCCCAACACCCTGCTGGCTCACCTACTTTCCAAGGTAACTTGTACGGGGGCTGATGTTGTGGCAAGCAGCTACGTCTTGCAACACTAACATTTGCAACATCAGTGTGACGGGCTTTTCTATGGAGCTGATGAGAGTTAGGAGGGAGCATGTATCTTTCTTAGGTGTTGTAATTGGTCAAGAAACTCAAATGGTAGCTAGTTTTTATTTTTTTATCCTACTTTTCTTCACTTTTTTTAATTGACTCATAATTTTTGTACATATTTTAGATTATGTTCACATAATTCGAAATATGTTTGCAATGTGTAAATGATTAAATGAAGATTATTATGGGAACTTCATATTGTTCTAGCCTAATTATTTTCACATATATCAAAATGTTTATTTTAGAGATGTTTACTTTGCTGCAGAAAAACAAGATTAATTTCTCCTATAAAACTATATTTTTTCTTAAATTTTTTATTGTTATTTCCCATTTCACATTTTTGTAAGTATAGGGCTTCCCCCTATCCCTCCCTTCCCTCACTGTCTCCCTCTCCCCCTTGATTCCAGCATTCTGCTCTCTTCATGTGTCATGACACTGTGCGTATAAACACTGGTAGAGTGTCCAGCATTTTGCTATTAAGGTATACATCACAGTTTTATTGGGGCTCTGCTTTTATTTGGGAGTAGAGACCAGTATCTGGTCTCCATAAAACCGTTCGTTAATGAAATTACAGAGTAGATTTGTTTACCGATGTATCATTTTGTCTTGAATTTTGGATGAAAGTTGTCTTATGTTAGGGAGGATATATGATATTTGCCCTTTTTTGTATGCATATTATGAACTGTATCTACCTTTATCATTCCCCAATTGCTAGTTGTCACTACTAAGATAAAATTTTAGCTGCCTCATGTGATTGCCAAAATGTAATCCTTGTCTTTCTGTTGGCATAGTGCCTTCTAGTTCCAAACTCTTTGTCACAAATAACAGGATTTTGTTCTCTTTATAACTGAATAAAATACATTGTGTAACTACACTGCATTTTCTGTATCCATTCATCCCATGATGGTCACTTTGGCTGATGTAATATCTTAATTATTATGAATGCATACAATTGTGATAAGCAAACGAATGAAAGCGTCAACTTGGTCTGATAATTCCATTGCCTTTGGATGTGCACCCAGCAATAGGGTAGGTGAATGATATAGCAGTTCCAATTTTATTTTTCTTGAGGAAGATCTATTCTGGTCATAATGGTTGTATTAATGTACATTCATACCAATAGTGAATGCATTGCTTCATTTCCTTACCAGCACTTGTTATATCTTACCTTTCATACTCCCAGTTGTGTAATTTATGCTCAAGACTATTTTGTGTATTTGGGAGTATTCTGTGATGGCATACAATTTTTAGGAACTGCACCAACCGCTGTCTGTTACACACACCCTATACGCCCAGATGTGTCATTTGTGCTCAAGAATATTTTTTCTGTTTGGGAGTATTCAGTGATTGCCTACAAACTTTGGAATTGTTTTTCTATTTATGTAAGTAATGTCATTGGCTTTTGATTATGATTACATAGACTTTGTGAATGGCTTTCGATAGTGTAGATATTTTAATGATATTAATTTTTGTAATACAAGCATATGGAATGCCTTTCAGTGCTTTAGGATTTTACTAGCGTAAAGATTTCTCTGTTGTCATATTTATTCCTGGTTATTTTATTTTCCTTTCCAATGGATGTTGTAAATGGGACTATTTTATTTTTTTCTTCAGCAAGTTCACTGTTGCTGTATAAGTGCTACTTTTTCTATTTCCATTTCCTATACATAACTTTATGGAATGTATATTTTTGATGGACTGGTTAGATATTTTACACATAAAAGTATATCATCTACAAAGAGGCAGTTTTGAATAGGGTCTGGAATGACAGCAGGCACCATGGGAGACTTGGGAATGCCTGAGTGGATAGGGATATTCTACAGTTTTACTGTTCATCACCCAAGTTCTAGATCAATGCCATCCATCTGTGGCCGAATGTAGTACATCCAAGCAGAAATGCAAAATGCCTCGTTTAAGGCTGAGATCTGTCAATGTTGCTTCTGGACTTATCCACCAGGGGCCAGAGGTTAAGATACACCACATTAAAGATAGGGCTGGAATCATGATAGACACAAAGACACAAGGCATCAGTGTGTGGCTTAAGGCATGTTCCCAAGACATGATATAATTGCCTTAGCATGAGCAATTAGTGGAAGTCAGCCAGTTTCTCTCCCTGGCCTCAAAACATCTGCACAGTGGTCCCAAAGATTAAGCGCAAATGACAACACACATAGAAGGTCTGGGAACCAGCAACATGAAGGTGTACTGATCATGACTGAACTCGATGCTGTCGCTCTGTGTTGAAGCCACCAAAAAAACAGAGACTGAACCTTGAGACTCAGACTGCTTTCAGCAAGAGAAATTATCCAGCAAGTGCCAAGTTGATTGTACTGTATCCTTTTTTTCATAAAGGCAAAATCTTTTTTTGTTGTTGTTGAAGTTGAAACATTCTCTGAAAGGCATGAAAATAAGCAACCATATATGACCGATTTCCTTTGCTTGTGGGGACTACGCTTTCATTATCACTTCAGAACATATGGAATGTCTTATCTATTCTTTTGAGTATTTTTGGAAGCTGGAACACCTGTTTTATCTTTCCTATGGCATTACTATAAGCCATGGCACTCACTGGCCATCCCTTGGATCTCATCTTTCAGGACTAGATGACTTAACAGCATGTTTTAACTTGAAGTTTCCAATGAGCCATTAAATTAAAATTATTTCACGGTGTTGATTGATCCTGTTCAACAGAATTTTTAACAATTATTGATCCAGCAACTTATATCTGGTGCTAGGTTTTCAATGAACAGAATTCTTACTTGTGAAAACTAAGAAATCAGGGTATTCCTTTTGCCATCATTTCACTTAATTTTTAAAAGAGTTTTTCTACTTTCCTTCCTCAATCCTTACTTATTATTTTCTTTTATTTTTTCATTTGCATTTCGCAGCAACATACTTTCAATTTACTTTATAATCATAGGCTGTGTTTCCCACTAAATGCAGAGTTTCACAATTAAAATTAGAAAGAATATTGTTCCACAAGAATTTAGGCAGGGTTGTGAGAAACAATTACATCATATGATACCAATTTTACTCATAAAAATGGCACGCTGAGTCAATTTATATTTCTAGCCACTGAAATGTTAAGATTGGAAATTTTTGGTCAGGGTTATGAAAATGAAAAAGCAAAAGAAACCATAATAGTAACTACCCAGAGTCACATATTAGTCTCTGACTTTAAAACCATGCTCTTTTCTTCTAAATTATGGAAACTTTTATAGAACACCAACGATTAGGTCATTCTGTGGGCATTATGTAACTTAGGTCTCAACACGTGAAAAATTATGCAAACCTTAAAATACCTATTGCTCCCCATTTCAATTTCTTGCTGCTGTTTTAATCTGTTAGTCACAGGTTTATAAAAAAAAAAAAAGTCTTCCCAAGATAAAGACTATAAAAACACTTAATACCAGAACATATTCCACTTGTTTTCAACATCCAGTCTCAAAGCAAGACTGATTTCATGAAGTACATCCCCAAACCACAGAGGAGCCCATGCCACATCCCAAGCCCTGTTTGCTCCAGAACTTCCTCTTTCTCTTACAGATGTGTGGGCACTCTGTGCACATTCATCCTTGCTGCACCTAATACCATTTAACTCATCTCTTTGACTCACAGGTTTGCTTCCAGTGGCTTTTGATTGGCTGACCCTGACAACTGCTAGGAGGTTTTGGGATTCTTCCCTTCTTCAATGACACAGAAGGGTTCACTGAATTGAGAGCTTCAATGATCATCAGAGCAACTTCAATTTATCTATGGATGTTGTAGCCATTATGTAGAGCAAACAACCCAGAAAAATAATTCATAATAAAATGTATTTCCATTAATTTGCAGAAAGTGCCTAGCTTAGCAGAGACAACACCTCTCTGCTCTACTTGATGGAGATTAGAACAGAGCAGAGATTGGGAATCTGTTACCTGGTAGCCTAATACCTTGGTTTCTGGTTTCTGGGCACTGAAGAAGGTAGACATCCTGAAGTATCTTTTTGGAGCTTCTTCCTCTGTAATGGATCTCTATGCAGTTCTTCCAAGAGGGTGTTGTAATTGTGCTCAGGTATCTTACATGGTGGCTCAGGACTATGTTTAGTCATGGCTATAATAACATTTTGTGACATAAATTTAGAAGTCAGAGTCACATTCACATTATTCTATTTGTGAGATTCAAGCTGTGAAGACAAGCTTGTATCCAAGAGGAATTAAATTAGATTCATTTCTTCTTGTAGTTGAAATAGCACATTTTAAAATCATGCAATGAATTAACAGACACATTCAAGGTTTATTTCCTTCTGGCATAATTTGCTATGTTTACCATGAGGACTTTGGGTAATCCTTGCAAACTCAGGCACATAAGTGTTTCTTGGGCATATGAATTTATAATTAGGTACGTGTAACTACAATAGCTTGAGACTGTCAAGGCAACTGCAGGCTCAGAAAGCTGAGGGACAAGGATTAGGATGGATTACCAGGCAGGAATCCCAGACTATTCAAAGCAATGGCTTACGAGAGAGAAACAAGACAATGCGTCATGGGTACAAACCCCCATGACATCAGTACAAACTACGATGATAAAGATTGTAGCATTGTGTTTCAAATTGCTGAAGCTCTAGGAGAAAGTAGTAAAGACCACCATCTTAGATTCCAGGTGTTGGAAATAAATGAGGGCAACATGATTTCCAGAATGACACAGGTGTATGTGAAAGGCAGCAGTGGCTGGGGACAGCCTTGTCTATCACTGTGGTAACCGATCAGTCTAGCACTTCTGTCTGCCCTGTCTGCAGGGAGGGATTTTCTGTTGAATTATTTAATTACTTTAAAAAATAAAGTATCCATTGTCATGACTGTATTTGCTTGGTGAAATTAAAAAGAAAAAGCTCATTTTCCCCTCCCAGAGCTCTGAGTGAAGCGTGAGGCTTTCTCACTGCATCTAAATGAAGGTGTGTCAGGCACGTCCATCCCTCACACCGTGGCCCTGTGGTGTTCAATGCTCCCAGCTCTCTGCTGTGGGCACATTTCCTCTGCCTCCTCCGTAAATACTGAGACCCCCTTCCCTCGGTCATGTGAGGACACCTAAGAACTTACTACCTACACGACTAATCTAGGACAATCGCCACATGCCAAGAATCATGATTTAATCAGACATGCAAAGCTATTCTTGGTGTAGCACAATCGCACGGGTTCCATGAAGGAAGACCTGGTATCTGTGAATGGTCCTTTTCAATAGTTTCCAAATGATTACTGCGATTTTCAGGTTGTTCTGATGTGATCACAGCCTTACATATAAATGTAGAGTAATGTGAGATTAATTGGCATTCTGCACTGTTAGTGCTCTTTATGGCTTTGCTACTCATGGCTAAATTTAGTTTTCTAGCTTTCTGGAAACCTTTAACAACATATTTTCTAGAAAATTTTAGATTTACAGAAAACGTTTTAAAGCATTACAGTGAGTTCCTGTATATCAGACACAATAATGTTTCCTAGCATTAGGACTTCATATTTGAATGAAATATAAGGATGTAGCATAATTAATTAGCTAATTTTACCATACTCTTATTAACTAAATTGCGATCTTTATTTAATTTTCGTAGGTTTTTTATGTTTGACCTTTCTGTCCCACAGGATCCCATCAAGAATGTGACATAAAATGTATTAGTTGTATCTCTTTAGGCTTCCATTCCTGAGATAGCTCTCAAACATTCCTTGCTTTAATAACCTTGACAATCTCCAGGCAATCTGATCAGGTGTTTTTAAGAACGACTCCAGGTTGGTTCACATTGATGTTCTCCTGGCTGGTCTGGGACCATTGGCTCTCCTCCTATCAAGGCTGCATGTAATCAATGCACTGTGTCTCAGTTGATGGTGACCTCTGTCAGCTGTCTGAATTAGGGATGATCAGATGTCCTCACTTGGGTCAGTGCACCTGCCCTGCTCTAGGCCTTGCGAGGCAGTCACTAGATAGAGTTCACACCTCACTAGTGGGAACCTTGTTCCATCTGCCAAGGATAGAGTGACCACATAGAGGACCTGTACTGCTTCTACATGGGCTCATTGCCTGTTTCCTCCCAGATTATTTATCCAGTCATTTATTTGGGTTTCAGTGGACTCAGAGACATTTGCTTTATACTCCATATGTTTTCCAAATTTGGATATTGACAATTTTTTGTTAGTTTCTATGCTTTCTTTATAATATATAGATTATGTTTTATACTTTTATATACTTTCTGAATCTCTAATGGTATAAGATAGTCCGGTCTCATAGTGCTCGCCCCTAAATCCAGTCGTAGAATCAAACAGTCCTTAAGAGCCTTCCTCTGGAGAATAATCATAGGAAAACAGACTCCTATTTGTGCCATGGGCCTCTCAGCTGAGTGTCAAAGGCTATTAGCTGCTGGAACACGGCAACATGTACATGTACCCTAACTACGTGTGTGTGTGTGTATGCGTGAGTGTGAGACGGAGAGACAGAATGAGAGATTCTACATCTACATTCTGCTAAGCATGAGTTCATTCATTCTGAACTCTCCCACTATAATTTATTACTACACGGGCCGTACTAACCTTCTACTCCAGCTTCTTTGCATGTTTCTCATTCAACCACAGAACAACTGCCTTCAGGTATCTATTTTCCATTTGCTTAAATTTTCACTTCTGATTCAAATTTATGTGACAATATAAAGCATGTTAATTCATGTGCTATGGTAGCAATTCTGCTTGCAGGGAAACAATAGTTACATACAGTTTACTCAATATCTAATTTTCTGTTTAATATGTAAAGCTTTCAAAGTTATAATAAATTGATTTTGTATTTACAGATTAATATGCATAATAGCACAAATTTTAAAAATCTTTATCTGAAGATATATCATCTTTCCTGATACCGATGTAAACAGTTTGGTATAATAAATAAATCTATTTTAATATTCATGTTTGATCAGTTTTCAGAATTCTACATGACTTTGTTTTTCATGCCTATTGTTCCTTGTATATTTTAATTGTAATTATTGCTTCCAAATTTTTCAACACAACTTCCTAGTTTATATTTATTCATAACTTACTTGAACATTAAAATTATAGATATTTATTACATAAAGATACTTTATCTCATCCATATAACTATACAAATATGTTTCTGAAAGGAATTTTGGAATTCATTTCCATTTCTTTATAAATTATATCTTTTCATTTCCACTCTTCTTCATGTTTTCTATCACTATTTTGGCTTTATCCCTGTTGTACACAAAAATTCATGTTTTGCCTCAATGTTGAATCATAGTCACTATTCTCATGTAAATATGCTATTCTAGATTTGTATATTCTGCATATCCTATAATTCCTTTTTATGGCAGGCATCCTATGCTAATGTTATTACTTATATAATTTTCATAGATTAGATCTATATTGATAAAGTTTATTTAACTTGAAAGGCAGAGTTACAAAGAGAAAGAGACACAGAGAGAGAGATCCCGCATCCACTGCTTCACTCCCAGATGGCCACAATGTCCAGAGCTAGGCTGATGTGAAGTCAGAAGCCAGGAGAAACTTTGAGAACTCTCACATAGGTTAGGAGGCCCAGGACTTGAGGCACTCTCCAGTTCTGTCCAAGTGAAGCAGAGAGAACACGAACTAGTGCCCACGTGGGATGTTGCACCTCAACAGAATGCTTCCCGCTATGCCATGGCACTGGCTCCATAATTTCACTATAATTAAATTATTAGACCTCCTACATTGCCAATAATTGCATTTAAAACTATTTTATAATAGTCTCAGGGCCTGGAGCGGTAATCTAGTGGCTAAAGTCCCCACCTTACAAGTGCTGGGATCCCATATGGGTACAGGTTCATGGTCTAGCTGCTCCACTTTGCATTCAACCCCCTGTTTATGGGCAGGGAAACCAGTCAAGGACAGCCCGAAGCCTTGGGACCCTGTACCAGTGTGAGGGACGCAGAGGACGCTCCTTACTCCTGGCTTTGGATGGGCTCAGCTACTGCCGTTGTGGCCTCTTGGGGAGTGAATCAGCCAGTGGTAGATCTTTCTGTCTCTTCTCTCTGTATAGTTAACTTTCCAATAACAATAAATACATCTTTAAAAAAATTCTCCAACTCTAGATATTATGCATTGTTTATTCATCATGCACTTAAATGTATCTTGTAGAGCTCCTGTTTTTCAAATTTATCAACCACATTTTTTATTGTACCATCATTCTTGAATTTATCTTCATGTTTTTATATATAACCCCAACTCTGAGTCTTAAGTTTAATTTTTAATTTATTTGTATTTTTGAAAGACAAAGTAGAAGAGATGTAAAGGTAGAGGAAGAAGAAGAAAGAGAGAAAGAGAGGGAGAATCTTGGATGTGCTGTTCACTCTCAAGATGGCTGGGTCTGAGCAGATGAAGCCTGCATTCAAGACTCGTTCTCATCTCTCAAGTGGTGAGTCACAGGAATTACTACATTTTCTACTGTGTTCCAAAGACCTTTGCAGGAATATGGATCTCAAGAAAAACAGCCAGATAAGTCTTTGCTTTTAAATACATGACTTTTTGTAGAGTACCATGCATGTTGAAGATTTCACAAGGTGTATATGAATATATTCATCCATATGATATATACACACAGATATGTAAGTAAATGCAAATTATTGTATAAAGATGTATACAGTATAAATACTATGTATGTATATGAATGCATATGTACTGTCCAAAATTCTTAGCACTTCAACTCAATGTTCAATGGAACAATTTGACATGATCATCATATCTGCAGTGAAGCAGTGATAAAAAAGACATGTGAAATTTGTGATTGAACTCAGACTTGAGGGTAGTTTTTCTAAATCGACTAGAGTATCAGCAGAATGTGTGGTCTCCTCCACTGCCTGTTTCTCCAGGTATTAAAATGTGGCTATGTCCATGAGCTCCTGATGAGGCTTGAGGTAGAGGATAATTGCTTGTTCATAAGATAAAAATTACCAGGCCATGCTTGCAGGCCAATAAGGAGATTTTGATATAATGGAGATGGTGGATAACGAAAAAGGATCAATTGTCTATACTCACAAAATAAATGAGAGAAAATTAAGTGCTCCCAGTACCGTTTCTCCCAGAATGATAGAACTATAATGTGTTTTCTATTCTGTAAAATGATTTTATCTTCAATTAAATTGTACATTCTAAAGTTGCTTGTTCTAATAATTTACTATGTATTACATTACCTAAAAAATGTCTAAATGCATGCAATGAGTTAATGACTTCAGAACTCTAGTTAGTTAATTTCTGAAAACAAAACTGAAAATTTATCAGAATATAGGCTTTATATATATAACATGCATGCTATATATCCATGAAAAGAATAAAATATTATGCTTGTCATCACTTCAATAAGCAATCTGAGAAAAGTACGTGCAGTTTTATTACCGATTTTTGCTTTTGTAAGATTAATTCATCGATTCTTGAGATACATTCAAATTGTCATCTTACTCTGATTAACGTAATCATTTCGCCCATTATGGTCCTATTGAAAATGATCTGGAGAGTTTGTTCAAATTTAAATAATGCATAAAGAAGTGAATTTTAAAATATTTGCAATTATAAATGCATATCTGTACTAATCATGCAGAAATGTTTTGTGTTATCATCTCAGACAAGACTTTAGCAGTTATTGTAACAATTACCTAATTGTTTCCTTCACTCATTTGAATCTAATACCAATAAAATCAAGACAATTTTCTCAGTAATGATGTTGCCTGATACAGGGTAGCACTCTATTATTTTTATATGAATCAAAATGTAGTCCTTAGAATTTCTAAGTGTTTAATGAAAACAGAATGGAGGATTTTCTCAAAACCACCAACCTCTTGGGACATTGAAGGCCACTTTCCTCTGCCTCATTGCTCATGCTGGGCTGATTGCCTTCCACTTGCTTGGTGCATCAGATGAACACAGTTACCACACGAAAATCTGCCTCTTTGTGCTAACATGTTCTCACAATAACGTGATAATCAAGGCTGACTCAAATGAACTTGAGGATTCATTCTAGAATATCAAGTCAGTGTGATTACTCCATTAGGAAGACAACCTTATTCTCCTGAAAGGCACTCTCCCACCGCATCTTCTGTTCTGGTAGCAGCATTATTTTTTTCTCCACTGGTAGTAAACCTATTTAGTTCTTTTTAAAATTCATGTCACTTCTTCCATATTAGAAGCAAAAGTGATAAAGAAAGTCAATCTGTGTAATGTTGGATGTCTTCTCTTTTGACTATAGAATGAAATCCAAATATTATCCACATTATATTTATGCTCATCTTCTACGATTTATATAGTTATTATCTTTAATCTGAAAGTTGAATTTTCTACACTGATTTTCCTTTTGTTTTATTTAATTTTTGATATCTGACTTAAAATAAATCAATTATAGAAATATCTTTAACATTTCTCTTTGGCTAATTTGATTTATTATATATTATGATCTAAGGCATTGCTATTAAAAAGTTTGAGCTTTTCATCCCGATACAGTTAGCTGTGGTTTAATTCATATACATGTTATCATCTTTTTTCACATGGATATCGGCTGATTATTCATCAGTGCATTAAGTGAGCAAGAGCAGATACGGCTGTGTGAAAAGCAAATCCTCAAATTTGTGTTCTTTTCCTCAACATGTCAAGTATGGTCTTCCCTGTAGTGCCGGCACCTCTGCTCAGTCAGACACTGTCTTCTTTATTCATTCTTTGCATTAGTTAATACAACGTGTCTGCTTTAAATTAGAAACGTTTTTACAAAAAGGAAGAAAATTCCATCTTCAGGATCTGGTTTAACACTAGCCCAGAGAAAAGGAATCGACCTAGTCAAGTATGACAGACCTCCTGGGTTCTGAACTAACACACAATTATACACCTCATGCACTATGCAGCCATTCTCACACATATGTGCATATTTAAGTAAACGCATATGTGTATATACATATGAATATTAGCACATTTATTTCATCTTTACAGTATAATGCCATAACTGCTGAAATAAAGTACCATTGGCTTAGAGATACTTTTTCTCTTTTATGTAAACAAATACTATCCTTGATTTATTTTTTTAATTTATATTTTATACACCGGAAAAGCAGAGCTAGAGAAAGAGGAAAAGGGAGAGAGAGAGAAACAGACACAAACAGAGAGAGGATATTTCCCTGATCACTTCTTTTTATTATTATTATTTTTTTAATTTATCCATTAATTACATTGTATTATGTGACACAGTTTCATAGGTACTGGGATTCTCCCCACCCCTCCCCAAACCCTCCCACCATGGTGGATTCCTCCACCTTGTTGAATAACCACAGCTCAAGTTTAGTTGAGATTCCCTCATTGCAAGCATATACCAAACATAGAGTCCAGCATCTTATTGTCCAGTCAAGTTCAACAGCTTCTTAGGTATACCCTCTCTGGTTTGAAGACAGAGCCAGCAGAGTATCATCCCGATTAATTAAAAGCTCTAACATTCCATCAGCAAAAGTGGTTACAACTGCAAGGGGCTGGACAGGAATGCAGCCCCACGCCAAAGCCAGAAGCCAAAAGCTTTCCCCAACTTTCCCACGTAAATGCAGATTCCAGGGACTTGAAACATATGCTGCTTTCCTATGCTCATTTGCAATGATCCATTCTGAAGTAGAGAAGCTAAGGTTGTAAATAGCACCCATTTAAGATGCTAGCATTGCATGCCACAAAGCCAGACACAATATCCTCATCATTTGCTTTATGTAAGTTTTAAGAAAAAGAGTAAACATGAACTTCCAACATCCACCTGTAGACTAAGCATATTAAGGCTTGATTTACTAGCTACATGATAACTTTCAAAGTATTTGTGATACGTATTGTATTTCATTGGTACTTGAACAATTTTATAATGACAGCGTGCTCTTTATTTTCTTTCTTGAAAGAAATTATTATTTTCTTTCTTGAAAGAAATTAGCATTTCTTACCCTTATTAGGGTAACAATGCATTGCAATGATGAGCTGTCAACAATAAATAATATGTGGTGACTGTCTCAGTTCATCAAGATTTAATGATTTTAATAATGATAAGGTAAATAATAAAAATATAAATGAAATTCTGTAAGCATGAAGATAGACATTTTCATGTCTATTTCAGGATATTTAAGGCAAAATTCATTTTAATTTGAAGCTAGTTAATATTATATTCTTTTTAAAAAAATTATTGGAAAGACAGATTTACAGATGAAAGGAGAGACAGAAATAAGAATCTTCTATGCACTAATTTACTCCCCAAGTAGCCACAACAGCCAGAACTGAGCCTATCTGAAGCCAGAAGCCAGGAGCTTCTTGTGGGTCTCCCACATGAGTGCAAAGTCCCAAGGATTTGGCCTGTCCTCTACTGCTTTCTCAGGCTACAAGCAGGGAGCTGGATGGGAAGCCGGGATATGAACCGGTGCCCATATGGATTCCAGAGCATGCAAGGCGAGGACTTAGACCCTAGGCTGTTGCGCCAAGCCCAATAATGTATTCTTAATCAATTAATTAGGAACTTCAATAAATGTGCAATAATTTTCTCATTTAATCTATGAAATTATCACATCAAGGCTCTTTTTTTTTTCATTCCACTTCTTCTTCCCTTTGAGATTTCAAAAGTAATAAACAGAAGCCTGGGTTGAGGTAATTATTCAAGGAGTGCACCTTAATTGTCGCAGCTCACACTTAAGTAGACAAGCCAAGCATAAATATTACAATTGCCACTTTCTAAAGGACAAGGACAAACTCAAAGGTTTCAGACTAATTTATGCCACAGGTAGTGCAACTTGAATATAAAGCAAAAGAATGCTGCTGAACTTGGTGAACTGTTGTCAATCACTTGTCTAGTCTTAGTTTTAATACTAACATACCAGGTGAATAAAAATTTTTGAGTGCTGCATGTATAAAAGAAAAAAGAAATAACTTCAATTCTCTCAGGATGAATATGTTTTCAGAGTAAAATATCCAAGTTTTGGCAATTAAACAAATTAAATTATGCTAATTTACCTTATAGTATCATGTGAAAATGTGTTTGGAAAATATATACCATTCTCAAGAAGACACTGACATTATATTAAAAGTTGTCTTTATTTATCTGAAGCATGTAGAGACAGAATTAGAGTGATGTGCCATCCTCTGACCCACTCTGCCAATGGCCACAGCAAGCAGCAGAGGCAAAACTCCAGCCAGGAGCCCGGGGCTCAGCACAGGTCTCCCATGCTTGTGCAAGGACCCAAGCACTTGAATGTGCTGATTTTTGTGACGTACATCAGCAGGAAGTTAGATAAGATACAGAAGAACCCAGACTCTAACTGGAAAACCTGATATCAGATGTGCATGTCTTGAACTGTGCTTAACCCCTGTGACAAATGCCTGCTCATGAAACAGGTGAATTGCAAGTAATTATATGTGGTTCTCGTTAATAAGTCTCATTCTTTTTTATAGTTTCTCATAGTTGATACAAAATATGCAAAAAGTGTGTCTGTCAGTCACCACTCAGAACTAGATGTTTTGTGGTTGGCAGCATTGCTTTCTGCAGTCCCTTGAATCTCATTTGCCCTGCTCACCAGGCAGGTGAAGACTCACCCAGCTTTTAGTTGGTGTGGCCCTGAGCAGCTGGTGAGCAGTCCATGGGTCGCTGCCTGTTGCACACAAGCAGGCAGGACTGGAACCCTGGGCTTCAGGCTGTTGTTCACAAACTCATCCCTAGTGTCAGCTCACTCAGCCCTGGCAACCCACTTCTCTGCCACTTGCTTCCCTGTTAATGCTGCTGTGGTTTTGCCTTCCCAACAACCTGAGGAGATCTCTCAGCAGCATTTAGGAATGATTACAAACAGTAAACGTGAATATTGCACTTTAGTTGCCAGTGTCCCTTATGTCCTTCCCGAGCCAACGCCCGCTCTGGCTTGGTTACTGGAATCTGATCTGAGTACCTTGTTCTCACCCTGCGTGCAGTGCAGCCTAGTCTTTGTGCAAGATTCTACACCAAATTTCTCTTTTTACATGAAGAAGAGAAAGAATCTTCTTCCAAGTGTAAACCTAGAACTATACTTTGTTTTAGGGTTGAACTCAACGAAATAAAAAGATCACCAATTTAATGAAGTACACTGATGACAAATGATAACAACTTCGAACACATTTGGAGATAAGCACATATCTGTTTGCTTGAAGTAAAAGAGAATTTTGTGAAAATCTACAGGGTAGAGTCTGTATGTGGGTTATATGCCGCAAAAACATCACATTATTGTGGGACCATGAAGACTTGAATCAGACAGAAACACAGATATTGGATTGGATAAGATTATGCTGGATCTAGAAAATACCACTGGAATATCATTTCAGTTTTCTTCATCAAATGTATAATTGGCTGTTTTTCTTTTCTTTTCTGTATATATAAACTATTACATGACATTTTGCTCAATTTAAATATATCTTAAATAATCATTTAGCATTTATGTTAAAATGATTGTCATCATGTTGCAATATGTATGTTAAATGTTTCTGTAAGTTTTTTAGCAATATTGTCTCATATATTTATGCTTAAATTTCTTGACCTTTAATTTAATCTCAATATGCATATATATATATTATAAAAATGTTAAAGAACTTAAATGATAATATATATTAATGATTTCTTATTTATTATTAAAAAATACGGTGGCCTAGCTGCTAAAGTCTTTGCCATGAACTTGCTGGGATCCCATATGGGCACCGATTCTTATCCCAGTGGTCCCACTTCCCATCCAGCTCCCTGCTTGTGGCCTGGGAAAGCAGTCGCAGATGACCCAAAACCTTGGGATCCTGCACCCGCATGGGAGACCCAGAGGAGGTTCCTGGCTCCTGGCTTCGGATTGGCTCAGCTTCAGCTGTTGTGGTCGCTTGTGGAGTGAATCATCAGAGAGGAGATCTTCCTCTCTGTCTTTCCTCTCTGTATATCTGAGTTTGCAATAAAAATAAATAAATCTTCAAAAAATACTTTCAGAATTAAATGTTTTTTTTCCTGTACTACAACTAGAAATTCCAAGTCTGTTTGGTGAAGTAACTTTTTATGTGTATAGCATTTTTATGAGTATTTGGCATAGAATGTCATTACATTCATTAACATTTCATCATTAATTAGGTGTAACTCATGTGTACATTTATTAAGTAGCCATATTTGTGTGTACATGAATTGTGTTAATAAATTGTCATATATTTATATTTTTAATGTCCTTAACAAATTGCTTTATAAGGGAAGTAACATTTGCATGTTTCTGATGAACATGTCATTTTATTGATTTTATGTCATTTTAATATACACATATTTTAAAGCTCCATATCCAAATTCTTAGTATTTCTTTCAGCTTTGTTTTATATTTAAGGGTAGTATTTGCAATTTATGCCTGCAATAATAAATTATATCAAAGTTTGGAATCTGATGAAAGCCAACAATCCTTTAGGAAGTGTCCCTGTGATGGAAAGTCTCGCTTCTCCTGGGAACTTGGGCTGCTCGGCGGGAGTTCGGGCAGACCTGGAGTCAGCCTACACCGAGCACGCATGGCTCATCACGCAGGGACATTCAGCTCCCCTGTGGCTGTGCACAGACCTCACTGACTGCTCCTCACTGCCTGGGCCCCTTTCTAGAACATCCCAGCCCATGTTGCTGACTGTTGATTCAGAGAAATCAAGTAAAAGAACAAGTGAGGACAATCGACTGTGTGGACAGAAGCCAGCTTTTGATAACTGTTGTCATCATTTTATTATATTTTATAGAGAGAATATATATATATATTTATATATGCGTGTGTGTATGCATTTATGTATGTATGTATCAGAGGCAAAATCTCATTAAACCTTTGCTTTTTACCAATTTTCATAGTAAATTTGTTACTTTGTGATATATTTTGATAGTTGGTGTTAATAGAACATTTTATTTATATGATACATTTTGATGATACTTTTTAGATGATAGTTTATTATGTGTGTTATTATATATATTCAAACCAGTATAAAGTTTCAGTAAATGCTATCACAAAATAATAATAATAAAAACACTGTCTCATCTTAATTCATGTTCATGCTTTTTCTACTTTTTTATCATGCTGAATTTGCTCATTGAGACAATATTTTTCTAACTGTGATCAACAAAACAAGAGTAATTAATACCAATCAGTTCTGCCTCACTGGAACACTTCAGGTCTGTTTTCTCTTTGTGCTAAGCCACTTGGGTAGGAGACCGGGATTCTACTCCCGGCTCCTCTTAGAGTCGGCCTGATCCAGCAGCAACTGTGAACATACTTGGGGAATGAGCCGCTGGTTGGGAGCTTTCTATCAAATAAAGAAGACAAACTAATTGTGAAGTAAGGGAAGCTGGCATGCTGTTATGACTGTTTATGTCTGAACAAAGCCTATGCCTGGAGAAGGAATTTTGAATAAGGATTGCTTTCAATGATCTCCACATGGATAGTTTCAATAACCACTTCTGTTTCGCCATAGCCACAATGGACGTTCACTGTTTTATTGCGACATCTTTCTCACTCCATTTTGAGACTGTGTTTTTGTAAGAATACGTGTGTTATTTACATTTTTGACCTCTGGAATGTGCCTTAAGTCTTAAAACTGAATATTGAGTTCACGTGCTAAAATAATGCTTAACTTAGAAATTTTAAATCCTATTATTTGCGATGCTTCTCTTTTTTAAAAAAGCTGAAAATTGCTACTCTTAATTAGGAAATTTAATACATACATCTAAAAAAACAAACAGGAGACAAAATAAGCAAAGCAATACTGACTCTTTCCACACCAGGTAGTTCTTGAGTTAACTGTGTAAAATGCAATTCTTTCTTCCCACATTTTTCAATCTTTGGTAGACACTCTGCATATTACTTGAATTACATTAAAGAACTTTTAGATTTTTTTCTTTATATGTGCAATGCATTCACTCTAAATTTAATCTATTACTTTGCTGAAGTTCAAAAGTTAAAAATTCTATAGGAAGCCTATATGCTTGAAGTGAATAGCATATGTCAAACTTTGGCTAGTGCTTTTGGCTAAACATTTTTCATAATATTCAGCAATTATTTTTCTGTCTAGAGTCACCGGACTCCAAGTTCCCATAGATAGCAGTTCACCAATTCATCTGATTTTTCCCCTGGTTGCTATTTACTAAGAAAGCTAGACAGTGTGCTAGGCACTGAGAATTTGACAGCAAGTCAGATGAGAGCTCATCCCGGCAAAGCAAGGCACTGCCTTTTCTCTCCCCTTTTCTCACACACAGTGTGTCTAAATACTCTGCAATGATTAGCATCAAGTAATGGATTAAGATTTTCACAATTAGCCTTTTTATATCATTTTCAATTTACTGAAATTAACATACTCTTGAACATAAATCAGAGAAGGAAAAAAGCTTTAGACTTATTACCTTTGGCAAATTTTTTTACACATTCCATTATTTAGTAATAGTTTTGCAGACTTAACATTTTGGAGAACTTTTAGGTCACCATGCAATTTTTCTTTTTAAAGCTAATGTTAAACTCTGTATATTTTATTCTAGGCAAAGCAAAAATACTTTCACCCAAAAGAAAAGGTGACATTTCCATTTTGTTCAGTCTGCTAAAAATGCCACACAAGCTAACTTTTAATCCATGTCAGTGAGTTATGCACAGATTGATTTCAAATGTAGCATTTTATTGCTATAGAAAGAAAAAATAGCATGTCTTTCAAATAAGATTAAATAGATATGTAATGGTATTTTAGTTACAGAGTTGAAGCTTTACACATATTTGTTGGTTATCCTGTATGAAATTTCTTTTCTACATTTACTGTCTGCTTCAAATCTCAGCCATAAACACCCTGAAGGGCAGGTGCTGCATGGCAGATGGAGACTTCTTCCATCTGTGTAAAAGGTTAGCAGCACATTGCAATGCTTCACGTAACCTTAAAAATCCATAAGTTAAACCCTGCTCCTAGGCCTACTTTATACTTTAAATGTGATTTTAGCAAAATACACTCCAGCAAGTTAAGCACACAGTATAGGATACTGCCTTACTTTTACAAATATGTGGGGGACCAAGGGAGCACAAGCTAATTCTGCCCCTGCAGCGTTGCCATTCCTTATATGTGCTGGTTTGTATCTTTGCTGCTCCACTTCCATTCCTGCTCCCTGCTTGTGACCCAGGAAAGCAGCAGAGGATGGCTCAAGGCCTTGGGCTCCAGAAACACGTGGCAGACCTGGAGGATACTCCTACCTGCTGGCTGTCACAGCCATTTATACAGTGAACAGCTGGTCTCCTTCTCTCTGTTAATCTGCCTTTCAAGTAAAAATACATAAAGCTTTTAAAAACACATGTAACCTATAGTTCTCAAGACTGTATACACTCTGCTTGTATTTCTAGATGTGTGTGCATTAATATGAATTAAAAATTCTCACCACATATACAGTTCTGCTACCAATAGCTTATCTCATGTACTTAGCCTCATAGAAACTTACAACAACTTAAAAATCCTGTAAACATTTGCAAATTTGGGTACAGAAACTTTATCTTTCCAAATAAGACAAGCTATAGTTCAAGTAAGAAGATAACCAACAATTTAAATGCTGTATGTATTCATATGTTGTGTAAACTTTGTGGTCAATTCCGAGTTTTCAATGCTCTTTCAACATCTGCTATTTAATCTGCTTTATTTTTAGTGTGAAGGCAAGTTTATTTGTTGTATTTGTTGAAATGTCTTTTGCAATGTTATGCTATATAAAGCTATATTTATATTAATTCCCCATATCCTTTTCTTGTTTACTTCCTGTTGAGATTGTAAAAATGTACTTGTGCTAAAATTTTGAAAGAATTTAAGCCTATTCTAGCCTACTTTTATGCACAAAGAAAACAAATAATCCAAAAAGCAAAGCAAAACAATAGCAGCAAAAAAGATTACAGTCATATTAACCCATAACATGTGACTGTCTTCCGTGCCAAAGACTGTGATTAAATAAGGCATTTAATAATGCTAATTCATCTTTGAACGTGTTAACTGAAGTACTGTAGGTGATTAAAGAAGTCAAATTCCAATGTCAGCAAGAATAAAAGCAATAGCTGAAAATATGTGAGGTTTTTGCACTGTTTTACTATGAGTCTTCCTAGGGGTTTCCGCCAGCTGGAGAAAGCTGAAGATGCTGCAGAGTTGTGGCCTGCACCTTCCTCCTGCCTTAGGAAGTGCTGAGAGCTGGCATCAATCCGCACATGTGTGCCATAGCTTCAAAGTTCAAGGTTATCTCCTTAAATTGTGTTTCCATATATTGTTCTGAAAAACCCCAGTCTAAACTACTGTAATTAAAACTATTTTTCATGATTAAACAAAAAACCCTGCAGATTATATACTGGTCTATTGACACTCTGTATTAAGAAACACTCTTAGGTGCCATTGCTGGAAAGATGAACCATATAAATCCTGTGTTTGGAAGGCTAATCCTAGCAAGTGAGGTGAGAGCCAGAGGAAGACCCAACGATGCATTGCAGTCCAAGCCACCCCAGAAAGGTGCCATGTGTGACCTCCTAAGTCAGTTGGTTAGCTGTCTTGTTAGTGTTTCTGTATTTACATTCAAGAAACAGTGCTGTGTAGACGCAACCATAGGTGATGATGGAGATAGAGGTTGTCAATAAAGTGAGACGTACCCTGTAAAGGAAATCCCTGTATCGCCATATTACTGCTAACTGTTCTCTTTATCCCCTCTGGTCATTCTCCTTCCTCCATTGAAGACACTGATCTGGGGGAGAGAATTGTTTAAATGCAACTAGTAATTATATTTGTCCTGTAAACATGCCATTCAGAGAGGGAAATGCGTTTAATCTGAGTTCCGCTGTGGGTGAGGATGTCTGCACCTCACATCAAAACCCTAGAGGGCAGAGTTCTGGTTTCTCTAACACATCCCGGTTTCTGCCAAAGCTCAGTCTCAGAGGCAGCCTGGGATGATTCATGTGACTGAATCCCTGCTGCCTGCACTGGAAATCCAGATCAACTCCAAGACGCTGGTTTCCACATTGCCCAGCCACAGCCACAATGGATACTTGCAGAGTGGCCAATGAATGGCAGCCATCTTTATGTCTGTCTGTCTCTCTCTCTCTCTCTGTCTCTCAAAGATGAAAATAAATAAATGAAGCCATCTACTCCATTCATTTAAATTCAAATTTCAAATAATACTGTCTAATCAATGTGATGTATTCACCCTGGTTATGAAAGGTCCCTAGTGTTTAATAAATAGGGTGCACATTCTATCTCTTGTATTTCCAAATTTGAAGGACTCCAATCTTCAGAGATTATGGACAAGACATTAGCCATCATGCAGTTGGGGAAAGTATCTTGAAAAAAATCTGACTGTTTAAATCTATGGTAGACTATGTCAGCCAGTGGAGTCTGGCAGGATTTTGCCTTGATTGGAGTGGCAAGATTGGCAGCAATGCAGACTGTTGAAGTATCAAAAACAGTTGGGAAGGACTCTCAGAACAGGTCCCACACGGGAATCCTAGGGTTTTTGGGAGACTGTTTGGCTTCTATCCTTATCTCTCCCCTTCTGCCAGATAAAGGAAGGAAAGAGGAGAATGTGAAAACATTGGTTTCACCCACTTTCCTCTAGCCCTTGACCCTTTACACAATAATCATATGTGCAAAAATGATCAAAAATAAAATTTATACAATTTTAAAAATAGAAGAAAAAAGAATATGCATTGGTCCCCGTAAACTTCAGCTCCAACTCTTTAACTAAATGTCTGCCTCTTTATGCCCTGTCTCTCTGTTTAAAATGTTCTAGAAAGTGTTCTTCTTTTGAAGACTTTTGGATTAGGGAATTGTGGGTATAATCTACTGAATTTGTGGGGATTAGACCTTTAGCATAAAAATAGTAGTAATGGTGGTTTAAAATAGTGTACTAGTGGTTATGTATCATGCAAAATATTGAAACACAGGCATGAGATATGGACACATGTCCTTTGAGGGAGCTCTTTCATTTACAAGAGAGGAAGGAATTGAGTGACCTGGGATAAAAACCTCTTCCTAGGATAAGAGAATGGCAAATTCCTGTAGGAAAGAAGGAAGTAGATTAGGGATTAGGCTCTGTTATTAAGACATCATTTACTATTTACTCGAATTCTTGTAATATTTCAGAGGCTAAAAATAAAGGACTGGATTTTATTTTAAGTGGTAATCCTCAGAATTAGACACTACTTGAACAATGGATTTTCAGTCACTTTTTAAGCAGAGTTATAGTGATAATCCTGTTGGCTTTCCTAAAAGGCTGGTGTTTCCTGCACACACTCCGATTTGTGGAGTGGAGGATCTGTCCTTTGCAGAAGAGTTTCATTACATTTCATCCCACAGCACTCCACATTTCACACGATCCGAATGACTACGCTCTACCCCGCACAAGGTTGCTTTTTAAAGAGAGAACACATCAGGCTGAGATGATCCATGCAAATACAGCACAACTTCATCTTCTGACAGCAGTCCTCACTGACTCCTTCACTGGCTTTTAACAAAGTTCCATGAACAAGGAAATAAATTGCACAAATAAACAATCCTGCACACAGAGAACAATTATTTTAAAATTATACAAATGTACAGTAATCTAAAATACTGCATTATAACTTTGCAGATTGGACACAAATAACTATATTAAAAACTACCATATTTCCCTCAGAATTCAAAAGACTCAGCCAAAGTTATTGCATCAGCATTTTTATTTTAATGCATTTTATTACACTACATTGAAATAAATCTCAACTTTTAAAGAATTTACAAAAATAACATGCACCTCTAACAATTACATATATGTTTTAGAAGCATTAAAACATCTTTAAAATTAAGATAGTTTCTTTTTAAACTATTGACAAGTCCAAAATAACATTTCCATTTCTGTACAAATTTTTGTTTGCAGGCACTGTGTTCTGATTATGATTCAAGATGATTTTTCACATTACTCTTGGTTTCATTCCCATTTTTACCAAATTTTATAATTTCATTGCTTTTTCCATGAATTATTCCTCTTTATCATTCAAAATTATGTAACTAAACTTTTGAACTTTCACATTATAGTCATCCATGATTTCATAATGTTGGAAAATAGCGATTTTTATAATACCATAAATTTGATGGCCATCATTGATGGGTTCTGTAAAAGTAACTAAATTTGATGACCAGTTTGTGTGTAATAGCCAACCTGACTGCACCCCATCTCACACGATAATGCTTGATGTAGTCTTGAAAAGCAGCAAGTTACAAGGTGCTGGCAAATCAGTAATAATTCAGATACTTTCACTGTCCATCTACAGTTTTGGTGATTAACTTGCAGATATAGTTAATCAAATGTCCATATATTGGATTTAATATTTAACCATACTTTTCATTTTCCATGTCTTTCTCTCAATCAACCCCTTCTTTCTTTTTTTTTAATTTTTGAAAAATTATGCATTCCATCATCTCAGACATAAGTCACTGCTAACCAGAATATTCCACAAATACAAAGTTGAAAGATTACAGTTCCATGAAAGTATCAACAAGGGGAAAAACCCCAACTAAATCACAATTGAGCATTTCATTTCTGTACATATTTTGCATTCTATACTAACTACCACATATCAGAGAAAATGTGTGATATTTCATTACTTTTTTTTTGGATTGGCACTTTTCACTAGACTTAATGATTTCCAGTTGCATCTTGATATCATTTGCTACCACATTACAATACAATGTAGCCATTCCTTGAAGTCTGTGAGGAACAGCGTTTGAGATCCCAAGAAAGTCACAATGCCCACAGCCAAGAACACACGATTCCCTATACAAAGCAGTGTACTGTTGGCATGCAACTACTGCATGGCTCTATAAACTCTAAATCATCTTCCGTTGTTTATAATACTAAGGCAGCATAAATGTCATGGGAAGAGGTTTGCAGTACCCTACTCTTTGGGAAATACTGACAAGAAAAATTCAACATATGTTCACTACCCACACCTTTTAGTCTTCAGCTGACTCAGTCTCCAGTATGTCACCTGCAGGAACAGACTGGTTATGCTTCATTATCTCATTCTCTTCTTGAAGAACAATATCCTTAGTTTCTAATATTAGACATGGAATGATACTTCCCTTGCTTCTGAATGGTTGCATGGCTTTCTGAATACTTGTATAAAGTGTGCATAACAAATTGTCACGGTAGCTTTAAGGCCACACTTATTTTCTTCCAATCGGCAGATGTGCAGCACAGATCTCAGCAGCCTAAAATGCACATGGGAAGGGTTGTGTTCTGCCCTGGAGTTTCAAAAGAACCAATTGCTTGGCCACTTATTCCCTGGCAGTCTTTTCCAACCTCTCATCATCTCACCCCAGAGTCACTTCCATGTGTCGAGGAGCTGGTGCCACAGCATTGCACTCCCTGGGGCCACGCCTCCTCCACTGCCTGGGGTTGTAGCAAGTCTTAATGGACTGGGGCTGAGCTCGTTGTCTCCTGCATCTTCTGAGCCCAGCGACTGGACCCTTGTGTCTGTTCTGCAGCCTCAGGAAAGCTGCTCTGCTGGTTTCTCTGACTGCTGGTGCTGCATCTCGAAGACATGGCTCTTCCCAAAGATGACTCAATTCCATACACTGCAAGGCAGAACCTGGGTATTGCTACATCATCCCCAACTGCATATGTTCACTAACAACAATACTTTTATGGAATCTATGTTGTCTTCAAAATTTATAATTCTATGTACCCATTTCCAAATTTTTGTATTTCCAATTTCTTAACAATCAAAAATCCAATGTGATCTTTTCATTTACTTTTATGATCGCTAACATGCACATTCTGCAACTAATACTTTCATGTTACATAGATTTTTTTCCCTTTTTTTTTTTTACCAGAAAGAAGTTGCTTTGGATAAAACTTTTCATCATTTTTGTTTGATCAAAATGTATTTAAGTCACATTTTTACTATTAACATTTTTAGTGTGTTTAGCATCTTGTGTTAGTTTTGTTGGCATTATGGTTTGAATGTTTACATTGGACAAATGAAAGATCTCATTCTATTTTTCAACTTGGTTGATTTTAGATATTTTATTGCCCTGTTAAAGTTAAATAACACATCTAGTTTCCTATAATCTTAGCTTATTATTGCTTCAATACCAATATTTTAGCTTTAGAACAGATTTTCCATTGTATTTGTAGATTGTACTGTTTTGAAGAAACTTTTGTTAAAAGATTTATTTTATTTTTATTGAAAGTCAGTTATACAGAGGAGGAGAGACAGAGAGGAAGATCATCTCTCCGATGGTTCACTCCCCAAGTGACCGAGACAGCTGGAGCTGAGCCGATCCGAAGCTAGCAGCCAGGAGTCTCTTCTGGGTCCCCCACACAGGATGCAAAGCCCCAAAGCTTTGGGTCATCTTCCACTGCTTTCCCAAACCACAAGCATGGAGCTGGATGGGAGGTGGGGCTGCAAGGATAAGAACCCATGCTCATGTGGGAGTTTAGCCGTTAGGGTACTGCGCTGGACTCCTGAAGAAAGTCTTGAAGGGGTCATATATTTTTTACATCTACTTTGTTGTTGTTCATAGGCTGATTTAAGTTATAATTGTTTTATTTGAAAATGGTGATATTTAAGTGATCTGTGTGTCTGATATATCTTTCTCTTTCGTGTAGGTTGCACTTCCCCACAGCTTTCTATATCTACCATTAAATATTCAGTTGGGAATTAAATGTTGAATAATTATAAATATCATAATGCACACTTTTTTCTGTTTTAGTAGTGTGCATTTTTTCGTAAGTGAAACTCTCCAGATGGCGCAAGTCCACTTCAAGCCGATCCTGAGTCCTCATGTGTGGTTTTGCTGCCTTTGGGCTTGCTGAAGTTGCACACATCTTGCCTTGCCAAGTATGTAAATCTTCAGTTTTGTCCTGAGGTGGCACTTGATAAACTTAAGTATCCATCAGCTCACAAACCTGACAGTTCCTTCAAGGTAATGGTGGCTGCTGAAGGACATGGTGCTGTTCGAGGTTGATTGGAAGTGAGTGTTCACACTTGCTGAGCTTTGCTTCCTAAACAGCACATGATAGCGTAATTCTCACTCCTGGTGCAGTTTATTTTTTTCCATGTGCAGCGCATGACTCAGAAAATATCCATTGTAAAAGTTGCTGTTTGTTTGTTTATTTGTTTGTTTCATTTATTTTATGATACAATTCCACAGGCAGAAGTTGCTTTGGGTTCCTTGACTTTCCATGCTTCTGGATAATTTCATGGGGCTACTAGAGTGCTTGGCGGTTTTTCTTGTCCCCAAAGAGCAGCTGTCTGTGATCTAGGCTTACTTCCTCCACCTACACCAGAAGGAGGCAGGTGTGCTGGGGATAAACAGCACCTGTCAGTTCACACCAGGGCAGCTCCTCCTTCATGGAACTGCAAATCCATCTGTTCTACTGAAGCTGCACCTTTACTCTTCCATTAGTGTGAGTCCCTGATACAGACATACTTAGTACGGCTTTCCATTCTCATAGTCAGAATAGGACCTACAGGAATGTGAGTAGCGGAATGACCATCTGGTCTTGGTGGAAATTTAAAGATGTTGCAATTGAACCACAAATTACTGACTCACATTACAACATGACACTTTAAAATGGATTGCAACACCTAGATAAAAGGAATAGTTCAAATTCTGCCTTGGACCACAGATTGACTACAAATTTTGTCTCACATTTAGTTTCTTCCACATTTTCTAGATCTCTGATTTATTTCAGAAAGGCTCATGGTCAGGCAAATAGCTTTTCCATGCAAAAATATTTTATCGTATCTTGTTTAATCTCAAGTTCATTGAGTAAATGATTTGGCTGGTCTGTTAAAAAATCTGAACACAAAAATGTAAAAAAAAAAGAAACAATGTATCAAGACTTTCTGCAAATAGTTGAACATTGACAAATTTTACTTAGTAAGTAGTTGAAGAATGTTAGCTTTTTAACATGCCTGTGAATCTTAGACGAACATCATTCACTATTAGAAACCAGTACTGTTGCACATGTATTTTTCAGCTTTTATTTAACTTATATTTTGGCAGTGATTTTATTTTTACCTGATGTTTTGATTCGGAAACAGGCTCCCATGCTACGTTAAGCATTTTATTAGTTTAAAATCTGTTTAACCACAGGCCCGTCATGGTGGCCTAGTGGCTAAAGTCCTCGCCTTGAACTCACCAGGATCCCATATGGGCGCCTGTGCTAATCCTGGCAGCCCTGCTTCCCATCCAGCTCCCTACTTGTGGCCTCAGGAAAGCAGTCGAGGACAGCCCAAAGCCTTGGGACCTGACACCTGCATGGGAGACCCAGAGGAGGATCCTGGCTCCTGGCTTTTGGATCGATGCAGCACCAGCAGTTGAGGTCACTTGGGGAGTGAATCATCGGATAGAAGATCTTCCTCTCTGTCTCTCCGCCTCCCTGTATATCTGACTTTGTAATAAAAATAAATAAATCTTTAAAAAAATCTGTTTAAGGACATTAATGACTTCTTTCTGACATAAGCGTGAACCAGGCCTGACCCGGGGTTTCCACAGTTTGTGTTACTGTGTCATGGTTCAGGACTCCTCTGGCATAGCCCACAAAAATAACCCTGCTACGTTGCATGCTGAGAATCTCCTGAGATCACTGTTGTATTGGAACCAAACAGAAGAATGGAAGGCAAATGGAAGACCGTCTTCTAAACAGAATGCAGCTGGTGCCTGTGGCTGGGTGACATTGTCAGGTGCGGGACTGTGTGGATTAGTTCCGATCACGGAAGCATGTGTAAAGTAAGGACTGGGACTGGAATTCTGGCTTAAATGTACAGCTCACTGAGGGGCCCTAACACTGTATTTAAAATTATTTTACTAGCTTTCAAGTTTATAGGGTTTTTGCGTTTTTTTATCAACATCTTGTTTAATATTGTTTTACATAGATTGTCACTACATGCCAACAATATTTGATTTCAAACTTTGCAAATATAGCATACTGTAATAGTAGCAAAAGTTTATCATTCAATATTTAGGGGTCAATTGTATTATTTATACTAATCATAAATTAGGTTCGCATTTATTTATAATGCATACATCCATTTTGCTATCACTTTCCCTTAATCTTCCATTCAGATGGCAAGTAAAACGTCACTTTATCCTTTCTTCTTATGCTGTCCAAAATCACCCCTTTTATTTTAATTTCCCTTCATGACTTTCACAGCCTCTCTGGAAGGACTGATACACTATAATTCATTTATTGATTCGTTTTTTCATCAAACTCTCATTAAAAATTTACTGCAATCCTAGCCCTGAGTATCTTAAATAGAAAGAGCTAAACATGGCACTGATAATGGGAGACTTCATTAATGCCTCATCATTTCTATTTCAACTTTCCAAGTGTTTATTGAATATCTGCCGTAAGCATGATTTCTGGTAGGAGGAGAAAAATTCTTTATTTGCTGTCAAAAACTTAAAACATATAGCAGAGATGTAATGATAATAAATACGGAACAATATAAAAAAATAAAGATCTTTCATTCCATTGCCATATATAAAAAAGGGATTATTTTCTTCTTGGTGTTTAGGAGAAGCATTGTGTCACAACTTTAGTGCTTCAGCTGATGTAAAATTTAGATTCAATAGCAGAACAAGAGAAAGCAATTTTTCAAGGCTGGCATGGTGCTGTGTCTGGCTAAGCTGCCACTTGTACCACCAGCTCATCGTCTTGGAGTGCCAATCTGCTGTGGCTGCCCCGCTTCGGACCCAGATTACTACTAAAGCGCCTGAGAAAGCAGTGGATGATTTGTCAAACACCTGGATATAACATTTCTTGGTGTTTGTTAAATGAAGATTTTGTCTTCTCACATGAGCTCAGAACACTCTAGCATTGTTTTCTGAGATGGTTTATTCTTCCAGAACACTCTCGGCTTTTTCATTGTTTTATTTATGTGCATGATATGAAACCTGTCTCAGGTTCAAACAATACTGAAGGAGTCAAACATGTAAGTAAATGTTTGAGTGAAGAATTCCCAAACCAGTTTCCGATGCAGAAAAATGACATAAAATCTTAAGAGCCGTTGTAGCTGCAGAGTGGTCGATAACATGGGAAAGAGAAGCACAGAGACTGAGAATTTGAAATTACAAAAGCACTTTCACAAACACGGTGTGGCTGGTACTTCCATGCTCTTTCTGAGGCCATTGTTCTGAGAAGTCTGTCTGAGGACATTAAGGATGTCGCTCAACTCCTCCACTTCCCCTGTAGGAATTACCGTGCTGGCAGCACGGACATATGCTCCTGATTTCCTCACAAAAATCACAGGTTCCATTGTGCACAGGAAGCTAGGTTTCTGAGACATAGTGACCCTGGCTATGCATACTGCGAACACGGTGGACACGGTGGACACGGTGGACATGGCGGACACAGTTATGGAAGGCTCCTATCCATAATTCCTGATATTATCAATAGTAAAATTCATTTGTGTTATGCCTACTTGGCTTTGGTTTTTTGTTTCTGTTTTTATAATACTACATGTGTTCAAAATTGAAGAGGGACAATAAACAACAATATTCCATAAGGTAACGCCAACATATTGGTTGGTTCCTTCTTTTTGTTGTAGTTTTAGATTTATTTTACATACTTGAGAGAATTGCAGGGAGAGGTGTAGATGGGAGTGCTCTTTCAGCCACCAGCTCTCTCCTCATGGTACTGCAATGGCCAGGACTGAGCCAGGCCACAGTCAGGAGTCGGGAGTGTATGCAGGTCTACCTTTCCCAGTCAGTGCATCCACAGGGAGCTGAATCAGAAGTGGAACAGCCTGGATGTGGACTGGTGCCGAGACACAATGCTCACACCGCGGTCAGGCGTGTCTGCTGCTGAACAGCATCTGCCCATGTCCTTTCTGCTATTGGTAGGAAAGTGGGGGAGGAGGGTACACTATGAGAATGATGCCTTTGATAGGAATCAAGTACTCTGCTCTCTACCTGTTTGATTAATGATGAGGACATGTGCAATAAATTGTATTCCTTTATCTAGTTGCCTTAACACCAAAAGTGTTGATTATCATTAATAAAATGCCTTGCCTTTTAATCAGATCTTGGTTTAATTATACTTATCCTTAAATAGCATCCGTTATTTTTATCTTTTTCAAAATTCAAGTGTGCTGTAATTTTTCGCATAAAGCTTTTCATCATATAGTGGTGCCCTCTTTAAATTACACAGTCAGTGGGGATTGCGCAGAGAGCAGCAACTGCGTCCTGCGAGAGAGCAGCAGAGCTGATCAACATGTCGGCTCCACATCTGGCTGACGTTATGATGACAACACATTTGTTAAGGCAAATGTTTTCCTGACAAGCTATTTAATTGGTATTATCATCATCTTCCCATAAATGATCTTTCAAATAAATTGCCTACTGCAAATGGATGAAAATAAATAGTATGTCTCTTTCCGAATCTCCCGAACTAAAGGACCTGAAGACAAAGTGGCTGCTAAGTACTGTAATTTTCAGAAAGGAAACGTGGGAAGGAACAGTTAACATCAGACAACATTGAGAGTTGTCATAATTGGGAGGTTTTCTTTTTCTGTCGCTACATTTGTAAAAGAGTAATGTGGTTGAGAAAGTGATTATTTCTGCTAGAATAAGTCATTAAGCACCTGTAGCATGTATAATGCCTTTACCTCAGTGAAAAGGAAAAGGAAAATGTGTGAATTTTTAAATTCAATGTAAGGTAACACAAAGTATCACCATGTAAATCTTCCACATGGTATAAGCAAGGTCACCTTAAAAAAAAATCAAACTTCTCTCAGCCCATTGCTTCGTCTGCCAATTAGAAACATTATTTTCATCATGTTTTTAAAATGGTAAATTACAACCTGAAAAATAATTTCCAAACAGATACAAAATGAATGAATAGGTATTTTTTAAATAATGGACACATATCATAATCCCTTTTCAAAAGTTTATGAAACTATTTAGTTTTGTACATATAATACTTCATTACTAGTAGAGTAACAATTTAGTAATATGGACTTGATGTTTTTGGAATAAAGAGTCAGTGAGTCTTAGAAGAGAGAAAGGCATTATGTGACATGTTAGGCATAACCACGGGATTGTTATCTACCTGGGTAAGCACCATGGGTAGTTATTTAGAAAATACCCACCAAGACAACACTGGTTCCTTTTGGTGAATTTTTAATATGTTTCTATTAATATATTTGGAGACTCACATTGAATATGATATTTTACACAATGTTCAAATATTCTCCTACATTTATAAAATTTCATATCTTAAAATAATTTAAAATATAAATAAAATATATTTAAGGTAACCAGTTATGTTTGCATTTTTTCAACATGTCATTTTAGTGAATCAGTGTACAGACAGTTTATTGAGCAGTGTGCAGACAGTTCACGTTTGTAAATATATGAGTGGATCTCCAAAAGGGTTATTAAAATGCATATTCTGACCAAACTGTATGCATAATCCACAATTTCCTTCACCAGAGAAGCATTATTTTAATTCCGTTTTCCACAATCTTTTCGAAGAAGCCTATCATCAGCTGTAAGATTTTCCCTAGCTTTTGAGGCAATTTTGATATTTTAAAGCAGAACGAGATAGTGAATTATGGGGAATATCTTCATAGAGTCAAAGTCTATGTGGATATGCGGTATGTGAGGAAGGAAACTGTCCAGCACACATCAGAAGATAACAAAGCCAGGCCAAGGAAAAGTAAGGAGTCTAACTGGACCCAGGTTGCCCTTGTAAGCTTCAAGGATCCTGGCACCTGAACCATCACCGCTGTATCCCAGGGTGCATATGAGCAGGACATTAGATCAGGATTGTCTGCACCCAAATGCAGGTTCTGTGGCATGTGATGTGACAGGAGGGTCAAGCAGCAGCACTGACACATACACCTCACTTGCTATTTTTTCCAGAAAGCCCTCATCCAATGCTCCATACACTGTGAACCGCTCAAATCAGGGTGATCGTTTTGTCCCTGCACACATGTATCATTTATTTGTGGTGAGAATCCTGAAAATTACTCTGTTTATCTATGGAGAGAAAATACAAGTCCCATCATCATTGTTTCTAGTTTTGCAGTGAAACAGCAAAAATTCTCTACTCCGTAGGTAGTTTCCTATTTAGCCGAATAGTTATCAACATACACTTACGAAGAGATAAAAATTCTACTCCTAAGTTTTAGTGTGAAATAAATGGGAGCATACTAAGAATCTCCAAGGACTGAATGTCAGTATCTTCAGTTACACATAACACTCAAAATCTAGGAAAGACCCAAATAGAAGAATAGATGAACAGATTGCAATAGATGAAAATAGGTAGGGATTAATAGATAAAGACAGAAAGACACATCAAGAGATGCTACATCTGCAAATAGGCATGTTTGGAATGAGTGCAGGATCGGCCCCAGGATCCGTGCAAACCACCTCTCCTCCCTGAAGTCACTTATACTACTGGCATCCAAATCCACAACTATTCGAGTTTGTTTTCCGAGTGATATAAGGTTTATATATAGCCTCCACAATCTACTAGATTGCATGATGGGGAGCAAGTGCCATGTAAGTTGTGTTATTCCAAGAACAATGACAAGGAAAATCTGCATATTCATTAGTTGTGCATTTTTCAACAAGTAGTTTTAATTTGCAGTTATCAGTCTCCAGGAAACAGGACTTAGCACTCATGAGTTTGAAAGCATGCCTACTTACACATGTACACAGCTATACATACTGTGCATGATGGAGAATAGTCTGAATTCAGGGTCAGGCCAATGATTCAGCCATTAGCATGTGGTTTTGCAGTCCTGTGTGCCACATGTACCTGTGTTCAAGTTGAATGCCCCTCTCAACTCCACTTTTCTGATATTCTAGACCCTGGGGAGCAGCAAGTCCCTGCAAACCCTGTGATGGAGCTGGGTTTTCAGCTTTTGTGTTAGGTCTGGCCCCAGCCTGGGTTTTGGCAGGTGTCCAGAGTATAGAATTGGACTGGTATTTTCCAACGTTCATGTTTCTGTCACTTTTTTTGGTCTGCTTTTCAAGCAAACAAGACAAATAAATGAACCATAAATATTGTTCAGAAGTTTAGGTGCGGTGATACATGCCTTGTAACTCTGTTCCAGAGGTGATCTACGCTAGCTGGAAGCTATCTCATTGGAGTTAGGTGGCATCTCAGTGTGGTCTTTATTTTATTTCCCTGATGGCTAAGGATTCTAGGCACTTTTTCTATAAACATGTTTATTAGCCATTTAAATTTGTTCTTTTGAAAAATCTCTGCTCACTTCCTTTTGCCCATTTCTTTACAGGGTCATTTGTTTTGCTGTTTTGAGCTTCTGAAGTTCTCTGTAAACCCTAGACATTAGTTACTTATCTATATAATGTACAGATTTTCTCCCATTCTGTTGGTTGCTTCTTCACTTTGTTGCTCATTTCCTTTGCCATACAGAAGCTTCTTAGTTGGATATAGTCTCATTTGAGTTAACAAATTAAAAGTGAAATTCCAAATTATATATGTATTGTCACATTGTTAACAAACATCTATGAGAAATACATAAACACATACATTCATACTGTTGCGTATGAAAATGTTGCCCTGATATAATTAAATTCAATTGGGAATTTGTAAAAGAGTATAGTTCCTTCATACTGTACTCAAGAAATTTTAAATGATTAATCATATAATTTACCCCAAAATTAAATTTAAAATTGTAATATGACAAGCAAGGAGTCATGACATTATTCTACCATTTGTTTAAAAATAGTCCTAGAATCAGAATATTTTAGAAATCATATATGTATATCTGTGGATTTGTATATATATACATATGTAGTATGTATATTTGTATGCATATATATGCGTATCTATTCTATATTACATACAGTTAAATATAGTAGTATGTGCTTTCATAATTGCAACAATTATTATATACAGGCTCTTTGATAAAAAATTACCCACATCAAAAATAGGAACCACTGAATTTGTAGCCTAAGCTTTATGATATAGCTGATGTCTTACACTCAGTGCATATGGATTAATAAGTCTAGGAAGATACATTCACTGCTCGTTAAAAGAAAACTCAAAATGAAACTGGATGTTTCTGTACACTCTCAGTGAATTTTTTGACTCACTTATTCAGAAGTGAATAATAATACAGTGCAGAACAGATTGGTTTACAAAAGAGTAACTACACAAAAGTACATGTCTTTCTTGCAGTCAACTTCCTGTAGAACGATTAGTGACTTACAATTTCCCTGATGTCTGAGTTGAAGGCTGTCTGAGGCTCAGCATCTAATACTTCCATCATGCAGATATCAGGTAGGATTTTCCATTCAGAAATATATGAAAATACCTATACTTAAATCGACCAGAGTTTTTCATGCAAAATTCTCTACATACACTGAAAACATAGAACTTTGAAATACTTCACATGATTAGGAGAAAATGCATTTTCTGAGTGATCATTCTACTGGCACTTGGCTCACCTGCTTGGCACCTGGTGTTCCAAGGGATGTAAAAGTTCTGCTGGGTGTCTCGCTCCCTGAGATAAAGGACCGCCCTAGGAGAGTAAGCATGGGAGTCTCTGTCACTTACAGGCTAGAACATAAATGAAATCAACACAGAAGTTGAAATGTTTTAAGTCCGTATTGGGATTTTTGTTCCTTGTCTTTTCTTCTTCCCCCCCTTTTTTTTAAGATTTATTTTTATTGCAAAGTCAGATACACAGAGAAAAGACAGGGAGGAAGATCTTCCATCCATTGATTCACTCCCTAAGCAACTGCAATGTCTAGACTGAGCCAATCTGAAGCCAGGAGCCTGGAGCCTCTTCGGGGTCTCCCACAGGGGTGCAGGATCCCAAGGCTTTGGGCCTTCCTCAACTGCTTTCCCAGGCCACAAGCAGGGAGCTGATGGGAAGTGGGGCAACTGGGATTAGAACTGGTGACAATATAGAATCCCTGCGAGTTCAAGGTGAGAACTTTTCCTTTCTTTTAATCTAGAATAGTTAAAATCTACACAGGATGAAGCTTCAGACAGCTTTTTTTATTGATGAAGAAATGTAAGGAGGACAAAGTAAACAGCTGGAGATGTGCGAGCAATCCTGTGGGAAGGACAAGCAGCACAGCTCCTACTAACCAGCTGTCCCTACACAATGAATGCCCTAAGCGCTGGAATCAATCTCTAGCTGTGTAAAATTCTAAAACTTACATGTGTATCTTAAATAGTACTATGAAATCACAACAATTATGTATCTCATTCTTTTCCAGGAGAACATGCCATGTGTAAGCAAAGGCTACATTGATATGATGGAGAAGGAGAAATACTGCTTTTTCATCTAGAGAAGAGATACTGTAGAAAGTTGAAGAAAAACTTGCTGAACTTCTGGAGAAAAGTGTGTGATAACACAAGATCAAACTTTGCTCAATGCAGAGCAACCTGTGCAAGCATTTGACAACTTTCATTTTGAATATGAGAATATTTCAAACACTATAATGGCCCAAGTTTGGATGCAGCGTTTGCATTCCCTGCAATGGTCAAGCAGGTGTGGCAGAGTTTTTTAATCATCTTTGCTCTTGACCTGTATCTCAGACCTGATGGACAGCCATTTCATTTCCTATGAAGTCCATTTCCACTAAACAAATAATTGTGTAGGCATGCTTATTGATTTTACATCTGTTTTACAGAAAATGGTCTGCATACTGATAGCCGGATGCTCACTTTGACACGGTAAACATTACTGTAGCTCAGAAAACCCTAAAGCTCTGTGCCAGAGGACATGAAGCAGGAGGCCGAAGCCACCTCTTTTTGCAATGAATAACTGAGGGTGCAAAGTTGAAGAGCATCACATTGACAAAGAAGTCTTGTATAAACCTGAGAATTTTAAGAATTACAGAAAGGACACTAACTGAAGGGATCATTGCAAAATGTAAACACAAATCCCCAGTGTATATCCATTCCAGTTACAAAGAATTGACCAATTTTCATACGAACAAATGTTCTACAAATGCAGTCATGGTTTTTCATATCTAAGGGAGCGTTATTGCTATAATGTTCAAGAAACATGTAATTTGTATATTAATGCAGTTGTCAATCTCACATCTCAATTCCTAAATCAAGTGAAATATCTAGCTCCACAGCATGCTAGGCAGGAAAGCAATGGTGAGCTGACACATGTAGGTACACATGTCATAAGGATTACTACAAATCTTGAAAGCATCACTAGAAAATATATGTATAGGGGCTTGATGGTGAAAATCTTATTCAAAAAAAGATGTTTACTTTTCCTTTCCTGACTCCAAGGTAATTTGTAGAAGCCTATGTGGTTCAAGGAACTGAAATGAAATCTCTAAATGCTACGGGGAAAAGGCATTGCAGATAGGCACAGATGTTTATCATTTTATAAATAAAAAATAAAGATTTTGAGCCGTACAGGCAATAATGCTCAATTTTGTCTTAATGTGTCAAGGTTAGAAGCACTTGAGAAATGCATAATAAGAAACATTTATTTAGTACACAAATGCTGGATACCACTGCTAGATAAATAATAGGATCTTCATCCATATAAATAATTTAAAGGGAGGTAAAATAGACTAAAATTGCAGACGGAAAGATGCCATGTATGTGATGAAATTAATAGTTTACACAGGAGGTAGTGTAAGTTATTTTAAGAACTTGAATTTTCTGTGAAATCAAGGTATTAGATACTAAATTAGGACAAAGTTTATATTGAAAAATCAATTGACTTTAAAAGTGCCAATACAGTGAAAGTATTGTATGAAAGCCATTTCATATGTCACACTTTTACAATCATACCAATTTCTACAACCCTGTCTGTTGCACATATTGCAAAACAGTAGACTCAATGATTCTAAAAGCTTCTTTGAATAATCGTGATATTCTATGGGGAAAAAAAGGAATGTGAAGGCATTCATTGTTAAGTTTCAGGTATAAGTGAGCACCTGGTCTTATCAAGAAATCAACTAACAACAACTCCTGGCGTGGATGTAGGGAAAAAGATACTCTACCCCGTTGTTGGTGGGAATGTAGATTACTGCCACCACTACAGTAGTCAATACTCAAGACAGCTGAGAATGTATCTACCGTGTAACATAGTTATCTAACTACTGAGGATAGACTCAATTGAAATTAAACTGGCATACAAAAAAGCAACCTGCAACCCTCTATTTAAAGCAGTATAACCCACAACAGCAAAGGCATGGAAACAGCCCAGATGCCTGTTGAACATAGACAAAAAAATCTTCAACAACATACTAGACAACAGGATCCAACAGTTTATCCGGCAGATCATCCACGTGGAACACGAGGGATCCAGCCCTGGCAAGCAGGAATTGTTCAACATTCACACATCAGTAAATGTGAAACACCACTTCACCAAATCAAAATATAAAAACCAGATGATCAGATCAATCAGTGCAGAGAAGGCATTTGCTAAAATCCAATACCACTTCACGCTGAAAACCCTTAGCAGTATAGGAAAAACCCAGAACCAACATTATACTAAATGGGGAAATACTGGAAGCTTTGCCACTATGATCTGGAACTAGACAAGGATATCCAGTAGGCAAGAAAAGAAATTAATGAATTCAAATTGGAAATGAGAATTTGAATTATCCCTATTTGTAGATGACATGATTCTCCACTTAGCAGAATCAAAAACTCAGTCAAGTAACTATTGGAACTCATAACAGATTTTGGTAGGGTAGCAGGACACAAAATTAATGAACAAAAATCAATGACGCAAGTGTACACAACTAACTATGGCTGAGAAAGAAATTTTAATCACAGCCATCTTTGAAATAGTGGAAAGGAATCTTAAACATATATGGATTGATATAACTAAACATGTGGGAGACCTCTAACATGAAAACTATAAAACATTTTAAAAGGAAATAAAAGAAGATATTGAAATCTAGAGAAATTTACCATGTTCTTGGATTGGCAGGATAAACATAGTCATAATTTTAATATTGCCAAAGGTAACACAGATTTAATGCAATCTCAATCAAAATCCCAACATCATTCTTCTCAGAAATAGAAAAGAAGATATAAAAGTTCATCTTGAAATACAGGAGACCACAAATAGCCAAACCTATTCTGAAGAATAAGCAGGAGGAATCACAATTCCAGACCTCGAGACATACTACAGGGCAGTGGTCATCAAAGCAGTCTGGTATTGGTACAGAAACAAAGATCAATAGAATAGAAACACCAGAAGGGAGCCCACACATGAATAGCCAGCTAATCCTTGAGAAGAAAACTGAAAACAATTGAAGGGAAAAAAGCCTGGTCTTTTAGCAAATGCAGTTGGACAGTTGGGTAGCAGCCTGCCTCTAACCACTAAGGAGCAAATCCTCTAACCACTAAGGAGCAAATCCTCTCACCACTACCTTAATCTAAATCAGCTCTAAATGGATCAACAACCTAAATCAGCATCCAGAAACCATCAAATGATTAGAGGAAAGCATGGGAAGCACTCCAAGATACAGGGAAAAACTTCTTGGAAATGACACCAACAGCACAGGCAGTGAAAGCTGAAGTAAACAAATGGGATTATATCAAACTAAATTCCTTCTGTACAGCAAAGGAAATAATTAACAAAGTAAAGAAGCAACCAACGGAATGGGAGAAATTATTTGTACACTAAATAAGTGATAGGAAACTATTGACCAGGATTTACAAAGAACATCAGAAACTGATCAACAGTTAAAAAAACAGCCCTGTGAATCAATTAACAAAGGAAATTAATAGTTTTCAAAAGAAAAATTCAAATGGCTAACCAATTTTTGGTAAGATGCCCAGGATCCCTAGCCATCAGGGAGATATAAATGAAAACCACATTGAGGTTCCACCTAATAGCAGTGAGGTTGGCCTACATTCAAAACTCTGCTAACAACACTTGCTGACATGGATGTGGGGACAATGGTATCTGCTCTGACCAACAGAGCCAGTAACATGGACACGGAGAGGGTGTGGGGATGAAGCACCAACAGGAGACCAGTGATGGTAGAAGACTCTGTGAAGCCTCGCTTTATTGCTCCTTCACTTCTCCTTATATACTCTTCCCCCACATCCTCATTTAGCAGGATATTGGATATAGATAACTCCAATTAGTCTAGGTGTTTTTAGCCACAAGCCCAGTTCCTGTTCCTGCCCAGTTCTTGTTCATGCTCAGCCTAATGAGCACTAATCAACTACTTAGCCCACAACAGGTGTCTTCCTTTACTGCTGGTGGGAGCATAGGGTAGTACAACCACTGTGGAAATCAGTATGGGGAGTGCTTAGGCAACTCAAATAAACATGCCATAAGACCTAGTCCTCCCACTCCCAGGGATATACCTAAAGAAATGCATATGAGAAGAGGATCTATAATCCTATATTTATAGCAAAACAATCTACACTAGCAAAGACATGGAAACAACCCAGATGCCCATCCAAAGAGAAATGGTTAAAAAAAATGTGGTATATCTACTCCATGGAATACTACTGAGCAATTAAAAAGAATGAAATTATATCATTTGCATCTAAATGGTCTCAATTGAAGACTCTTATTCTTAGTGAAATTAGCCAGTTCCAAAAGGATGAACCTCATATATCAACTTGGATACAAAACAATATCCATGCAAAGTACAAAATAAATATATAGGTAGTCACATTTGTGCGAATATTTTCAAAGATGAGTTGTAAAATGGAGATAAGCCTAACCAGAAGTGAAGATAGTGGTAGTAGGCATCTCTATTCCTGAAGAAAAGGAAGGCTCGAAGTGAAACGGTTAAATATACTTTAGCAGTATGAAACTAGACATTCTAGCTTTGCATATACTTTCATATACTTTCATATTACTGTGGAGGAAATGGGGAGAGGAGGAAGATGTGGGAGGAGAAGACCGAGTAGAAGGAGGAATACCTATACTTTAAAACTATTTCAAGGAAAATAATAATAATACATTTTCAAAAAAAATTAAAATAAATGTGGACAGAATATATGTACAAGTATGTGGTTATGCTAAATAAGCAGTAGACAGGTGTTTGAGAACAGGGGCAGGTGTTTAAAGCATCCATGGCAAGGGTTAAAACCATTGGATGTTCCAAGAGAATCTCAGGAGATTCTAACTAGTTATCACAACAAGAACACTCTTTGCACCATTATGTGTAAGCATTTTTCTATTTTTAACTTGCCTTGTCCTTCACACGATCCCGAAAGAGTGCAGTGATGGGTGCCTCAAGCCGAAAAGGGAGAGTCACTACTCTAGCTTTCTTTCTCCATCCTTGCCTGGCACCTATAGCTTTCCCAGGCCACAAACTGGGGACTGGATGGGAAATGGAGTGGCCAGAACATGAACTGGTGCTCATGTAAGATCCTGGTGTATACAAAGTGAGGTCTTTAGCCACTAGTCTACCGGGTCCGGAGCCAGGAGCTTCTTTTGAGTATCCCACATGAATGCAGGGTCCCAAGGCTTTGGGCTGTCCTTGAACACTTTCCCAGGCTACAAACAGGGAACTCGATGGGAAGCAGATTAGCCAGGACATGAATCGGCGCCCATATGGAATCCCAGTGCATGCAAGGCAAGGATTTAAGCCACTAGAATGTCATGCTGGACCCTACTTTTTCCTTTTAAATAAAATAAAAATTGAAATAAAAATTTTCAAAAGACCTTGAACCAAAGAAGATATTTTGGTGTCAGGTAACTGTACCACAAAATTACCATCATGATTATTATGTATAGTTTGAATTAAAACCATAATGAAATAACACTTCGTATCCTGTCGAACCACAACAAGAGAATGCAGAATATTGTCTAACCTATAGATAATAAAACCCTAGTACATCACTGGTGAGTGTATAGAATGGCATAAACATTACGAAGAACAGTTTCACACCTACATATTTAAAAATAAACCATGTGACTTAGCATTTCCACATCTAAAGCTCCAACATAGGTACATAGAATATACTTTATCTCCAATGCATCTTATATGTAAATATTGTTCATTAAACCTCATTTATGATAGAAACAATCTAATTTTCCATCCTTAGATAAATCATCAGATATCATATTATATATAGTTAAAGTAATAAGAAATAATAATATTCTATAGATACATACTACAATATTAATACAACCTCTAAAATATTATAAGTGAAAGACATCAGAAGCACCCAGTTTACGCTGTACAGTCGCATTTACATAAAATGCCTAAAGAAGTTACAGTTACTAAGGCCACAGTTCAGTGCCTGCTTTGGTTTCTGAATCAAAGAAAACATCACCAGGGTCAGTACAGTGGTACCACAGACTGGTACTCCATCTGCAAGTGCCAGCATACCGTAGGGTCCCAGTTGATGTCCCGGATACTCCACTCTCCATCCAGCTCTTTGCCTGTCACCTGGGAATACAGTGGAGGTTGGCCCAATCCTTTAGAGACTGAACCTAAATAAGAATCCTAGAACAAAGTCTTCACTCCTGGCTTTTGGGAAGCTCAGCTCCAGCCATTGTGCTATTTGGGGAGCGAAGCAGCAGATGGAAAATCTTTCTCTCTGTCTCCCTTTCTCTCTGTAAATCTGCCTTTCCATTCAAATAAATAAAACATAAATAAATAAATGAACATCACCTCAAAAAGGCTACCAGCAGTCACCAGATTGTTTAGAATTAGATTAAGGTAATAGACGTTTAAGCTTACACATTCACTACAAAGCATGGAGTTATGTATTTACAATGGGTGAATTTTACAGAAAGTAAACTGTACTTTAATAATGTGTTAAAATTTATTTTTCCAACGTTTCCGTACTTTTTTCTATAGATTGTACATGGAAAATAGTCAAAAATAAGTAAAAGACCTCTGATAACTTTCTAGCCAGTTTTTTTTTTTTAGAAAAAGTTATTTCATGTTTTCAAAGTTGAGTTTACAATTCTAACGCAAAAGTTTGTATTCACAAAGAGACTATTAATATTACAGGTATTTATTCACAAAGAGTATTAATATTACAGGTATTTTGCACTGTACAGTCCCCCTTATTGCTCTTTCATCCTCACCTCATATTTAATAAACCAAAATTTTCAAGGAAATTGGTAAAGTTCAAATCCCAATCCTTAAAAGTTTACTTTTCTTTAACTCCATTCACTATTTTCAAAAATTCCCCAAATGGCATTCAAGTACAATAAGAGTAAACACATCTGTCAGTAGAAGAATATTTCAAAGATTGATGTTTCAAGCGGTTACAACTTTACCAGACACTCCTTGTAAATTTGATTCACAGATGCATAATAACATACTACTAGCTGGTGTTTCTCTTGATTTTATGTGTCTGGCTCATTTCTATCGTAATAGAAAAACATTATTTTGTGTTATGATTACATTAAGAAAGTTTACTGCTTTGTGAAATATTGTATATACTAGTTTTTAAGTCTATTTAGTATCAATTTGAATTCTTCCCATCAGTTTTAATGTTTTATGTTGTTATTATACTTAATATTTAAAATATTAATGGATATCTTGCAAATGTTTAGCCTCAGTGTCTCTGCCTTAAGTTCACTAACACCCATCAGGAAAACTCTACAATGCACTTTTACCACTGTGCCTTCCTGAGGTTAGATTTTGCTTCTTTGAGCACTCATGAATTTTTATCTGTCTTGTAACACTGTTTTATTTATGTAGTTTTTCATCATTCACATTATTTTACTCATGTAAAGGGTCCACACTGAACATTCCTCTGGGTGAGAACTACAAAGACATATCCACAAGAGTTCAGCTGTGTTTACAAATTTCAGAACAAGAGTTGAGCAGGTAGGGCAGCCTAAGGAAAGTGCAAATCTCACACCTAGGAGTAGGCCTCGGTCCCAAAAAACCCCAGTGAGAGAAAGGCTTTAGTCTCTTCACGTGGCCCTGGAATCCAAGGAGAAATCAATAGAGGGACACCAGGGAAAATGGCAAAGGCATATCTACAGCCTCAACTCAGTAGACACTGCACGACCAGCAGGTACACAGGCTCAGGTTCAGCACACAGGACACGTGTCAGGTAGGAGGCCCCAGGGCCCCAGTCCCTAGCTCAGAGCCAGGCGTGTCTGTGGGGGGTTGGGAACATATTCCAGGTAGAACATAACTCATCACGTTTCTTAAGAGTAAAAGATGAAGTTGTTTCATGTGCGATTACAGGAGCAACAGGAAAACAAGGCCTAACTCCAATGACTAGAATCAGAATGCACGAGGATGACTGGGAATTGCTTCAGACACTGGCAAGGGAGCTTCTTCACTCCCAGAGGCTCCTGGCCAAGGCTGGGGCCGACAGAGTCTCACGGGTCCTCTCAGAAGGCATAGAGCTGTGAGAAGGGTGCCTGTCAGGCTCTTTCTAGCAAGTCATTCTGAAAAGAAAGCTCAGGATTTTCCTTTGTAATGCTCTAAAATGGCACTTGGAATATGTGAAAGACTTCTTTCTACTGAGGTTGGATTGGATTAACTTGAATTTTCAAAGTAGGCATCACTGAGAAAATAAGCTTGTAAGAATGTATTTCCTTTTATTACCATTCCTTTCTAGTGTACTTTCGGTTTCACATTTTGTTAAATATGAACTTGCCATGAAATACTTTTTTGATCTTCACTTAGGCTTTTGAACTTCTTAGTTCTACCTCATCTGCCCCCTAAGGTTTCAACATCAATTTTTCTCATATGTTAGCAAAGTGAAATTGACATTAAAGCCAGGGAAACACATCTCATCTCATTTGCACTTAGTATTTCGACCCTTAAACTGAGAAATATGCCCCAAACGTAATCATTGTCTTGTTGTTTGAATACATTCCATGAAGTTACTTTAATACCTTTTCCTTTTACATATTGTGAAACACTATTAGAATTTTCCACCTAAAAATGTGGTTCAAGTTTTTCTCATGATTTCAAGTAGGTGAAGAGTAGGTCTGTGGTTCAGAGAGGTGGGCATTTGACACTGTTTCTATGTAGACAAGGACTATAAGCACAAATGAAATCTCAAGATATCAACCGCAATAACACAGCAACTGTTTCTGTGCTCCTTGTGTTAGTTACCACAAATAAAAATAGGTAGTCATTATTTACGAACTGGCTGATTTCACCAAGCATAATGGTTTTCAAAAGCATCCATTTTGTTATGAAAAACAGTATATTATCTTTTTCTATGGCTTTTTAGCATCCCATCATGTACATGTACTATGTTTTCTTTGTCCATCCCTCAGTTTATGGATTCCTGGATTGACTGCACATCTCAGCTGTTGTGAATTGAGTTGGTATTAGCTAGTGGGACACAAGGAAATGCAAGACAAAATTAGTTACCATCACATTCAATGGAAAGATGGAAGCATTTGCACTACAGTTCAGAACCAGACCAAATTTCCCCCTCTCACCACTGATTCTATACATGGGAGAACCAAAAGACTCAAGGAAAAATAGCAGGAGATAAAATCTATACAATGGAATTGATAACACTGGTAGGTCAAGCAGAGTGGAGTACCATTCTAGGCCTTTGCCTGTGACATCAGCATCCCACATGGACACCGGTTCAAGACCCTGCCACTCCACTTCCAATCCATCTCCTTCTATGGACTTGGAAAGCAGAAGAGTGGGCCCCAGTCTTTGAGCTCCTGCATCTAGGTGGAAGACCTGGAGAAAGCTCCTGGCTTTCAACCTCGAACAGCTGCTTGGGGAGTCAGCCAGGAGATGGGTCTACGCTCTGCGTCTTCTTTGTCTCAGTAATTCTGTTTTTCCCATTGGAGGGAAGGAAGGAAGGAAGGAAGGAAGGAAGGAAGGAAGGAAGGAAGGATGAAAAATAAATATTTGTATTCAAAACATTTTATCAAATGCTTTTTGGCAGCTACTGAAATATTCACATAGTTTTATCATTCATTTCCTAATGTAATATTTGATACACTTACATAAAATCATCATAGGGATAAATCCCACTTGGTCTGGGTGGATGATATTTCTAATGTGTTGTTGGATTGGATTAGCGATTATTTTGCTGAGGGTTTTGTTATATGTGTTCTTCAGGGATATCAATCAGTATTTCACTGTCATTGATGTATCTTTTTCTGATTTTCTTAGTTAAAAGTGATGCTGGCCTCATAGAAGGGTATGGGAGGATTCCCTCCCTTTCAATTGCTTTGAATAGTTTGAAAGAATTGGAATTAGCTCTTCTGTATAAGTTTGGTATGTAGCTTCAGGTTCATGGCCATCCAGTCAGTGAGCATCAATAGGAAGTTCAGTTTCTCTCTTTGAATCTCCAACTTTCAAAGAATAAATACATTTTTCACAATTGGCTTCTTTAAAGAAAAGATCTATTTAGGGCCCAGTGCTACAGCATAGTGGTTAAGGTCCTCACCTTGCACATCTGGGATCCCATATGGGTGCTGGTTCTAATCCCGGCAGCTCCACTTCCCATCCAGCTCCCTGCTAGTAGCCTGGGAAAGCAGTCGAGGATGGCCCGAAGCTTTGGGACCCTGGACCCATGTGGGAGATCTGAGAGAAGCTCCTGGCTCCTAGCTTCGGATCAGCTCAGCTCCAGCTGTTGTGGCCACTTGGGGAGTGAATCATTGGACGGAATATCTTCCTCTCTGTCTCTCCTCCTCTGTGTATCTGACTTTGCAATAAAAGCAAATGAATCTTTTAAAAAAAGATCTATTTAAGTGTTTTTTGCTTATTTTTTTCATTTGGTAATATGCTCGCCGTTTGTTGATGTGTAAGGTTTGTTTCTCTCTCTCTCTCCCTTCCTCTCTCTCCCTCTCTCTCTCTCTCTCCCTCTCTCTCTCTTCCTCTCTGATACACACACACACACACACACACACACACACACACACACACAATTTCTGCCCTGTAAACTAGCTAGTAATTGATGATGTTAATGTCTACATTTTCTATGTATAGCAATTATAAATAGTAAGCTTAAACCTGATTGGTAAAAACATATTTGAATTCAGGTTACTACATGCAAGTCAAGATGTAAGACTATAAGACTCTTTCAAATTTATTTAAATCTCAAGTATCCTAAATGATTTTTCTACATTAAAGTTCACAGAATGAAAATATATTTTAATATTTATATAAAGAGTTTTCCATATATTTAATACTTTCCTTTGGTATTCATTTTAACGGGAAACATCATATTTTCTTGGTTTTGCATAATGAAGAACAGAACATTATTCTGAGCAGAAATACTGGAGAATTGTAGTGTTTCAAAACAGATCTTCTTTGTTCTTCTGTATTTTCATACAAGCACGAACCTCCAAACCTCCCAGCAATGATGCTTTAAAAGTAAACCATTAGTTATTGCTATAAAGGAACACCTGTTTTCCTTTTTCTATAATTCATAACCAGCTGCCATCATACAATCAATTTTTGTGGGAGAAGCTCACTGCTGAGCAAGCCAACTTTGATATAATGCAATGGTTGAAAAATTGTTTTCCAGCTCAATGCAATTTGCAAGATACATATTTCCCACTGCCTGGGAAATACCAGTGTTTTACATTCATTCGTTTTAAGTTTTCCCCTATTCAGTAAGAAATTGGCTGTGGGTTTGTTATAAAGAGCTTTTGTGATGGTATTTCTGACATAGTGGATCCAAAATCATATTCTTTCTAATTTAGATGATAAATTGAGCAACAGTTTATTTTCTGCAGCACTGACTAGCTAGACAGACTGACAGGCAGGACTGATAGTCACTCCACTAACTGTGTTTTTGCTTAGTTATCCTAGTAGAAAATCTTTTTAAAACAAACAAAAAAATCCAGCCAACTTAGTGTTTTTTATTTAGCATAATTAGTCCTAAGAAATGATTTTATATACTTACGTCCTTATGTAATCAGTCTTCTAAAATTATAAAATTGTTTAGAGCCACATGGTAGAGTACATATGATCAAACTATATTATTCAAGTATACGCACATTTAAAAATGTAGACACTAATGAAGTAATGTCTGTATCAGGTTTAACAACATTTATTTGCTTTGTTTCAACTTGATGAACTCTTTGGTGCTTTCCATAAGGCATTATGCTAGTGAAATTCCTCAAATTTTGTTTGGGGATTTTGTCTTTCATCTGATAGACAGTGTGCACTCTACACTTAATTGGTAGCTTTTTCTTTAAATATTTCTAATAAATTATATTTATCATAGCCTGTAATATTTCTACTAATAAATGTACTTCTAATGTTATGAAGAGCCGCTTCAGAATTCTTACTTTTGATTGGCTATGCCTGTGATGGGGATCACTGTGTTTGAGAGATCCGGATGCCCATTTATCTCTTCATATTTCTGAATTTGTTGGCACTGTCTGTTTAAATAACTTTTTTCTCCCTTCTCCTTTCTGTTGCCTCTGATATGACAGTCATGTGTTGCTGACTTGATTGATGATGTTGCATAAAAGTTTTCATCCTTTTTGCTGCTGTTTCTCCGGCGTTAGTAGACCCTTCTTTGCCCGAGTTTCCAAGTCTTCAGCAACATTGCTTTGCTGTGTTCTTATTAGAGAAGCTATCAAGGCCAACCCGCTGGGCATCTCTCAGAATTCCTTCTGGGTGCCCCTGACAGAGGTCTGTTTATGGAGTAGATTAAGCACAGTTGTTTTCAGTCAGTCACACAATGTCTCATCGGTTCGGAGCGCTGCTGTTTACATTCCAGAAGATAGTAGCCTGACGTGTTCAAGACTGTCTGCTTTCAAAATAGCAGAGTTAAGTTCACCTGGCTAAGAAGATCTATACTTGCTGTTGAGATTCAGTTCCTGTGTGGACGAATTCATGAGGTGTCTCCATGCAAGGGTGTTGAATGTACCGGGGTCATTGCCAGCATCTGCGGTAACCGGGTAACTGTGTTTTTGCTTTTGTGGGTCGGGTTCTGTTTGGCATCTACTTGCCTGTGAACAAGTTAAATGGCCTGCTCTTCAGAACCTGGCATGAGTTCTGAGTGCTGCAATCCATCCTCTTGCTTGTAGTGTACCCCAGGATACTGGTCGTCCCTTTTGCTTTCTGGTGCCCTGTACAGCTACGGTGAGGTTACCGCCTGTCTTCATTGACTGTCATCTTCTCCTGCAGGAGAAATCTTGAGCCGAGAGAGCCTCTCTCAGCACCAGGGCATGCTGTCTTTGGGAACCTCTGAAATGCATGAAATAAACCACTATTTTCATCTCTTCAATGTTTCATTCATAATTATTACTGTTTTACCTGCAGTGAGTTTCTGTAGCAATTTAGGGAGAGCTAGTAGCTCCACAAAATCAGTCCACTCAAATCGGCTTCAACAAGCTGTGCTTGCTTGGCTGGAGGACTAAGGATTCTTACCTTCATTTTATAATTTAAAATTATATTTAGCTTAACTGTAATATATATTTCAAGTACCAGATTTTTCATCTTTTTTATTTCAAACAGTTTTATGACGTATGAGTTATTCCTCTTTTATAATTTTGTCAAATTGATGATCATGCTAATAATGTTTCAAGAATATGTTCCTAAAGTTCTCCACATGTTCTCCATCCTAATGCTGGAGGCGTTATTGTATCAAGTTGTGACACACAATATCACTAAAGTATAGCAAGGAGATACAGCAAGGCTGGAGGTTTTATTTTGAGATCATGTAAGAAAGCTGTGCTACTCTGGGAAGAGGGAACAGAGTGTGTAAAAATGCAATCTACTCAGCTTACTTACCATGATAAATGATGCACATTTCTTATTCATGTCCTTGTGTCACTTTCAGGGGATATAATGTACTGGGACTCCTCGGCTCTGCTTGGTCAAACAAGCATACTTGAACACCACCCCACATGAATATTCAGAAGGGAAAAACTGTAAACAGTTATTTTCCATCAATACTGTACATGTTAAAGAAAATCCCAAAATCAAATTAGAAAATGCATAATAGTCAATATAAACGTGCCATAATTGAAGCTTTGATAAATCAAGATAATTCAATTCCATTTACAGATATGTATATTACATTTGATGTAAAAGAAATTGAGTATTTGTGTAGATTAATAAATTTACTCAAATAGTGCAGATGCCAATATGTACTGAAAATTATGTCATTAAACTGAAGGTTTTTCTTTGAAGGGCAAGGAAGAGATAAGTGAAGATTTAGAAGAGAAACAAAATTAGGATATTCTTGGCAGGTTGATTTTGGTGCTGCGTCTACCATGGCAAACAGATTAGCTGTACCAAAGTATCTCCTGAGTGTGAGTTCAGCTTCAGAAAACAATTGGATGAGCTGCATGAGTCCAATTACTGAGTCCCTCCTGAGTGATGCTGTCATGTAGACAAGTAGCAAAATGAAAAGATGATTCTGCTCCATCCAATTCTGATGCGCTTGAATAAATTTGATCTTTTTTTTATAAAGATAAGATTGAGCTTGATAGACTAACAGAATAGAGCCTTGAAATGTTATTTGGAAAATGCCTACTAAAATAGAATGCTAAATCAGATTAGGAAGTCAAATCCAATTTAAAGCTAAAACACTGAATACCTATTTTGTTTACTTGGCGTTTAATTTTAAAAAATATTTCCTTTTATTAAGGTTATGCTTTTGTTTTCCTTGACACCCTTTACAAAGCAATGTGATGGCAATGTTTTTATTAACATCTCAGGATAGACTGGTTTATAAGCATTAATTATTCATTGTGTGGGCATCACTGACAGCAGGTGCGGCAATAAAGGAAGGGACACAGGATGAGTTAGTATAAGGACAGTTATCTTTGTAATTGGGAAACGGCCTATAGGTTATCGTTCAAAGCAGGCATTAGTTTGTTGAGATTCCTATCTGTTTTACTCTGATTAGAAATGGATTTCTTAGGTTTATTATAAAAGACATTACTAGAACTAAAATATAGGGCGAAGCTCTCTAACAGCTAGAAGCACACATATTCTCTTTGTGAATATTTGCTGTGATGAAGCTTTGAATCAGTGTTGTAAGGTCTAAGCTTATGAAAGTTTGAGTTAAGCATGTTACCAAACTCCACATGTATTAAGAAAATTATACTGACGTGAGTATTAATTAAAATATTAAGTATACCAGCAATTAAGCAAGCAATATGAATGCAATGCTGTGAAATAGAAGACATTGGCTGTTCAGCTCCCCCTTGGGAACTTTGTGTCCCATATCACAGAGTTTGATGTCAATCCCAGCCCTGCCTTTGATTCTAGCATTCTGTTAGAGCACAAGCTGGGAGGAAACAGAGGACGAATCAAGCAGCTGGGTCCCTCGCACAGCTAACGGAGGAAGCTTGCATTGAGTTATCATTCTGGCTTCAGCCTGGCCCCTAAGTAGCTTTTGCAGGCATTTAAGGAGTGAGTTAGAATATGGGAAGGTTGCTTGTCTTCTTGTCTGTGATTATTTCTGTCTCTCACTCAAGTGAATAGAAAAGCAAATAAATAGATCATTATAAAATGAAGAAATGTTGCATTATATCAGAGAGAGCATATGATATTTATATTATTGGGAATGGCTTATTTCATTGATCATAATGGTCTCTAATTGAGACAGTTTGGTTGCAAATGGTAGAATAGTATTCTTTTTAATGGCTGAGTAGTATTCCATGCAATAGATGTACCACAATTTCTTTATCCACTCCTCTTGCAGCAGGCATTTGGGTTGTTTGCATGTTTTTGCTATTGTAGATTGTGTTGCTATAGATGTAGGTGTGCAGATGACTTTATCATATACAGATTTAATCTCGTTTGGATATTTTCCCAGAATGGGAATAGCTGGGTCATACAGCAGATCAATTTTCAGTCTTTTTAGCACTCTCCATACTGACTTCCATGGTGGTTATACTAGCCTAGACTCCCACCAAGAGCGAAGGAAGGTGGATACTTTTCTCCCCACATCCATGCCAGCAGTTGTTGTTAATAGAATTCTGAATGTAGGCCAATCTCACTGGAATTAAGTGGAAAGTCTCTGGTACAAGGCAAACTTCATGCAAAATGCAAGCTCAATAAATATGTAGGTAGATATGCATGTACTTATAGTTATTTAGAGGAACTATGTATCAGAGATTATCATAGAAATTATCATGTCAAGATGGAAAGATACCATGCAGTATATATCTCTATAATAAAAGATGGACTTCAAGTGAAACTGTTAAATGTATTAAGACAATAGCATGCTGGACTTTCTGCCAATTTCCATACGTACAATATTAAGATACACTTAAATAGCAGAATGATGGACTCATGACTGTATTTGAAGGAATATACTGTTATAATGATATAGGGCAAATAAATGGCGTAGAAAGGATTGGGGGAGTGCAGGGTGGAAATTCTAGAACTTGTGAAATTGCATCATTCTCAAGGGTTTTCTGTCCAGCAGGTTCCAAGTCCACTGAAGATTGAGGCAACAGTGTTCTTCTACAGCAGAAACACCAAAGACAATTGGGTGATGAGGGGTGTGCATTTATTTGAGAGCAGTCACAAGCTTACATAAGGTAGTGCAACAGGACAGGCAGGAGGACGGTCCTGGTAGTCTTTCCACTCAACAACAACATTGTGACTGGCTAACAGATATGTCTATCTGTCTGGACTTTCCCATGAAGTTAAAGTGTGTGTAGCACAGGAAGCTGTGTCTCTTGATAAAGATGTTACCTCTGAAAAGCAAGATGGTTGTAACATTTGAGTTCCTAGAGTTGTTTACCATTGAAGTACTAGCATAGCACATTAAAGAGGCAGAGAAGAAAGACTGGGGAGCAGCCCACCTCTCTGGCTGCAACTTTAGTTCCAATTTTGGATCCCCACCCTCCCTTGCAATGACCATCAGGGTTGCTTCAAAGTCTCCCCCTCCAAAAAATTAGATTAGATAGACAGAGAACAACAAGGAAAGCTTAGTACCAAACAGGAAACGGTTAGCCTGGTCTCACATATACTTTAGTAGGTAGGACATGAACATAAGTTACTCCTCACTAAGGTATTGAAGATTTCTCTGCACATCCCTCCTAAAACTGTTCTGCACCTCAACTGTTGACATACGCCTTGTTAGAGTTATAAGCCAACATGGACTATCTCAAAATCCACCAAGTTCAGTAAAAATTATGCTTCAGCACTATAAACTACTAAATACAAAACTGAAAATACACGAGACAGCTGGATAGTACCCTATAGCCATTTTAAGGTGTATAGCAGTCAGTTGTGTATAAACTAAAATTGAAAAGTACATGAAGTAATCACAGGATGTGGTTAAGAACTTGCATTTTCTAACATATTGGTCACTCAATACCAGGTCATTTAACTCCATAAGGTTGTAAACAGTTGTTGATGTTAGGTTGTGGCTTTTAATGGGTCAGGATGATATTCTACCAGCTCTGCCTTCAGACCAGAGATGGTCTCCCAAAGAAACTGTTGAATTTACCTGGACAATAAGATGCTGGAAACTATGCAAAGTACATGCTTGCAATGAAAGAATTATGATTGGATTTGAACTGTAATACTGCAACTAGGTGGAGAAATCCACCGTCGGGGCAGGGGTACAGGGAGGGGTTGGGGGAATCCCAGAGCCTACGAAACTGTGTTATAAAATCGAATGTAATAAAATTTTAAAAAGAATCCTTTATATATATAAACTTGCCCTTTCCCAGAGAAAAGGCATCTAATTGACCCAAACTTTAAACCTTTTTTTCTCATGCCTTAATTACTAAAGGAAACAAATCATAATGATAATCTATTTCACCCTTAAAGATTTGTGGTGTACATTGGGAAAGATATTAGTAGGGAACTTTAAATGGCTCACTAAAAAACATGCATTTCTTCAAACAATTAAGACAGAGATGTATCGCTTTAAGCATTAAATCAATGATGTATATATAGATATCTACTTTTATTTTCTGCTCAATAACAGGTCTTTAGATATCTACAAATGAATAACCATGGTTGTTCCTAAGGACTTATCAATAAATTATAGGTCATCTTCAGCATGGTAAATTTCAAATGCTTCTACTTTCTGACATTATGGGTTTAACTTTTTATTACTTAAAATTATACCCTTAATTTTTATGTGATAATGTTAAATATAATTATGTTTCACTTAGGAGGACTTAGCTATCTGGTTATGAGAATTTGGCTGATAGCTTTTTAGTTTTAGTCAATGAAATTCTGGAATTCACTTCTAATGCTGACTTCTACTTAGTCTTTCACGACTCCTCATTCTGTAACTTGCCCCGTGCAACTTTTGTCATCTTCTGCATTTTGACTTCAGGTTGAGCTATGTAGTTTGATTTAGAGTATAGATGAAAGTAGAGAAGACAGCTTGTCATTCCTATTCCTAAGCCAAAAATGGTTCTGTTTCTATCGTACTTTTCATTCTTTTCTAATTTCTCAGGAAGGAAAGAGGTCCAAATCAGCCACATGTTCTCAGTACAATGATGAGAGACCTGAGGGTACAACAAACTCAATTAGACCTCCAGGTCCTCATGTGAGCTCACAGGTATGCACGCGTCAGACCTCCAGAGCAACACACAGAGTTCACCGTTTCACATTCATGTAGATTAAGAATCTTAAAAGAAAAAAAAAATAAAGCACAACAACGACCTGGGCGTTGGTATTGTGGGTCACTATTGCCTATGAAAAGGCCTTCCCTATGGGAGTTACATCCAGCTCTGACTGCTCTATTTCCTATCCAGTTCCCTGCTAACATAACTTAGAAAAGAAGCTGAATATGGCCAAAGTCTTTGAGGCCCTGGGTGGAAATCCTGGATCCCAGTTTCATGAAGCCTGGTCCAGTGCTGGCCTTTCTGGTCATTCAGGAAGTCCACCAGCAGACAGAAGATTCTTTCTCTCTCTTCACTTCCTCTCTCATTTTGTAACTTCAAAATAAATGCACAATTCTTGAGATAAACCAGTTGACACTATTTTGCAGAGAAGTTTTCTATTAAATGTAATATGAACACTAAATGCAGAGACCCCATAAGGCCCATACTATCAAACATGCTTAGTCTCACTACTACAGTGCTTGCTCCAGAGTTCCAAATTTGTAAACACATAGATACACACATTCTATGAACTGCATTGGCATATTGTCATTACCAAAGTCCGTAGTTCACATTACACATTGAAATTAACTCCAAATTTTGTACAGTTTATGGGTTTGGATAAATGTAAAGGGATATTTAACTACTATTACAGTATCACATGCAATAATTTCACTGCTTTAATAATCTTATCCAAACTATTATTCCCTTTTCTATCTATAATCCATGTCAACGATAATCCTCATGCTGTCTTTGAGTTTTAAACAACTTTGGATGTTATGTATTTGGAATCATATAACAGAGTTCAACAAGTGATAAGTTGAAGGACCACAATTCAGCAGGAATGTAGGCAAAGGCTATAAACAACAATCAAATAGCATTCATTCACATTCATTAAATTTAAAAATAACCACAGGCTGCTATATTTATAACAGTGGATCATTCTTAAAATCTGTCTAAAAAATTTATAAAACAGAGTTTGATGCAATCCTATTTACAGCAGTACTGATATCATTAATTTTTAAATTATTCTCTTTATTGAAAGGCAAAAAGAAGAGAGAGAGATATGGGGGCAATATCTTCATGCTGAGTGTTCACTCCTTGAGCTTGGCTAGGCTCTAGTCAGGAACATGAAACTCAGTCTGAATCTTTGCTACAGGGATTAAGGAACACAGTATTTCAGCTATCACTGGCTGCTGCCCTCAGGGTCTATAATAACCCAAAAGTAGGATCTATGGCAGAACCAGAGCTCAACACAGAGATCCACTGCCAGATGCAAGTATCCTAGACAACAATTTAACTGCTGCGCCAAATACATACTTCCTTTTTATTTCTTTATGGTATGCTTCTTAGATGTCAGTTAAACATTTTTGAAATTCAGCTTATAATGAACTCTTTCATAAATATATCTTTGATACTCTGTCTAAAAATCCAAATTGAAGAACGTGTAAATTTCACTTGTGTAATGTTTCAGAGTTTAACAATTTTGAAATTTGTTTTCAGTTTTATGATCATCTTTTCATTTTTTTTCTGACAGATGTGAGGTCTGTGAATACACTTCTGTTTGCATGTTCATTCTTTCACCATTGGTTGAAAAGCCTCTCTCACCGCTGTATTTTCTTAATCTTCCTACTGTTTCTCTAGCCTGTTACATTCATTTGCTGGTCTAGTCTCTTACCTGTAACCCAGTGCCCGGTTTCTATAGCTTTATGCTGAAGTCTATTTTTCCTACAGCAAGAAAACATTAATTTATTTATTTTGAAAGTCAGAATTACAGAGTGAGAAAAGTCAGAGAGAAAGAACTCTTTCACCCACTGGTTCATTTCCCAGGTGGCCGTAGCATCCGGGACTTGGTCCAGATAAAATCAGTACCTGGGAGCATAAGCCAGATATCCCATGCAAATGGCAGAAGGCCCAATGTCATAATCATCTTCTGGTGATTTTCCCTGGCTTTTCCTGCTTTTTGCATGAACTTGGAGTTCTATTATAGCAGCTGGAATATGAACTTACTCCCATAAGGGATCGATCCCAGCATCACACACTGCAGCTTTACTCTGGAAACCAAAACACAGTGAGGACTATTTTAATACAACAAGTATTACCTGATGTATAATCATCTAAAAATTGTATAGCAATATATATATACATTTCAACTATTACACATTTGTGTAGCATTAATCTATATTTTTCAATACATTGAAAATGAGTCGTTAAGCTGAGTAGCTATTTATTCAATCAAACCTCATAAATTGCAGGAATTCAGAAATTAAGTAAATGATATCCCATACAAGTAAATAAGAATTCTGCCTAAACTCCACCTTGTCTGGGAAAAGTAGTGTTAATATCCACTCCTGATGTGAAACAGGATTCCCACTCCACTGGCTGTGAAGTTGTGGCTTGTGGGATGGAGGCAGCCTGAGCTTGTGACCCAGAATTTCCACCCTGCTGGTTGCCTAGAAGCAGCAGGCAGGATTTTGGGTAGGTCTACTAAGGCACTAGTGGTGCTGGGAAAAGCCCTTGGGTCATTCAGTGGTGAGCTCGGAGGCCTTGAGGGTGTGGTCCTATAAGGGGTCTGGGGGATGGCACAGGTGGAATTGAGTAGAGACCTGAGGTTTCATTTCTGAGAAATTTCCGTAAATACGGCTATTACACTAGCAGATAAGCAAAGAAGCTGAGACCGAGTGTTTTGGAGGAGAGGATGAGTGGACCTTTAAGAGTCAGACTGAAGTGCCAGCACACATAGGAATTCTGAGCTGGAGCATAAGTATTGATCATCACCAAAAACCACTCATAGACACACACTAAAGCTGGGGTGGTGGTCGTCCTGGAAGGGCTGGATTATGGTGCCTTCCAAGTGAGAATTGAAACAGAAAATGGATAATGTGTGGCTGAAACATGACACTGAGTAGCAAGTGGGTGAATCAGGACTGGCAGAATCTGTTGGGGTGTATTGGCGCTCACCCTTATGGAACAACAGTGTCCACTGGCATGTCCAGGATCTGTGGCTGGGAATAAGTCTGGTTGTAGAGCTAAGGGGATACCCCAGCTAGCTTGGGGTTCCCACTGGTAAGAGCGAGAGTTGGCGTGAGAGCAGCAGGCTGGGTTGGACATGGCTGCATCCTCGTTCGGCATAGGTGTGGAGTTGGTCTGGGGAAGTATCAGACTAGGCCTGACTACAGCACCGACTGGTGCTTGTGCGAATGAGGCTGGGTATAGAACAGGCTGGGCTATGTCTCAGTTCCCACTGAACCATGGGATGTCTGTGACTGGGTATTGACCAAGTGTTGTTGAGCTGCAGCACCCAGTAGTGGGAACCAGATTGGGTGTGGGCTGGTTGGGCAAGGACGCTGTTCCTTCCAGGACAAGAGGTAGACATGATCAACCTAAGCCAACAACCCTTCAGTGTGTACAACATCTGCCACTGTGAGGAAATTTCATAGAGGAGCTTGGGGTGCAGTTCTTCCAGATGAGTGTAAAACCAAGGCAAGGAGCAGCCCAGACCAGGCCAGGTTACAGTATCACGTTACAGGTTGTAGCCTACAGGTGAGTTAGTCTTGGGGTGGATCAGGACAGTCCAGTTTATAACCTCTACTAGCAGATCTGAGAATCAGGATAGGGTGCAAGAGTGGCTATAGCAAGCCATAGCAACAGCCAGTTCACATTAGGACTGGGACTGGGGGCTGGGTGGTTCTGGTTAAGCAGTAATCACCACCATGAGCAAGAACTATGGGAAGATTGGACTGAGCCAGGCTGTGGCACCGATTCATGGGTGCTAAAGAGAGGTGAGCCATGCCAGTCCAGGGAGGTGGCTGCTGAATCCGTGAACCTTAGGGATAGGGAATCCAGTGGGGCCCAGGTCATCTGGCCTGGGTCCTTCGGCAAGCCTGCATGTAGGTAACAGATCCATGAGCCCTAGAGTTGGGGTTCCATTGGTACCCAGATTGCCTGGCCCATGTCATTGGGTCTGCCTGTGTGGTGGGTGCTGGGTCTGTGTGCCCCATGGGTTTGGGTATGATGAGGCCTGTATCAACTGGATCGGGTCCTTGACCTGCCTGTATGGTGAATGCTGGACCCATGGGCCCTTGGGTCGGGGTATTGTGGGGCCTGGGTCATCTGGCCTGGGTTCTTAGCCCACCAGTGAGAACTGATCTTCCACAGTGGGAAAGATGGAGTAGTGGACAAGTGGCCTAGAACTACATGGAGAATATGGCAACCCATGGAAGCCTGCGGAGGACATCTGTACCATGCCAGAGAAAGGTGGGTGGAACAAATTGGACAATTACCCCTAGCCAAACAAAGACAGCAAATATCTGAGCATGTGGAGAGCCTAAGGTCTACTATGTCAGGCAGTGGACATTGAAAGGGTTTCCTCACACTTGGATCAGTGAAATCAACATTCCAGAACTATTAATGACACATGGGCAGAACCCTTGGTGCGGGTGCCACTTTGGGATTCTAGGTTAATATCAGGTGGCCATTCTTCATCCCTGCGCACTGGGGCAGTTGGGAGGCTGAGTATGACTTCTTCCTTTATCTCTCCCCTTCACTCCTCTCCCCAATAAACACGAGAAAGAAATAGCAAATTTGGAAACAATGATCACACCCACTTTTCCCCAACCCTTGATCCTTCCCACCCTGATCAACTGTTGTCATCATCTAAAATAAATAAATAGATAAATACATAACTATATACATAAATACATAAATATTTTTTAAAAAATAAATTTCCCTAATTTATGAGAAAAATATATACATTAAAGTGTATGTGGCCATGTGCACCAACATATTAAGCCACACATACACACATGCCTCTGCCTCTGTATACTGTGCAGGAATATTAACAAACTCAGAGAACTCTAAGGTCCTTCTAAATCCAGTTTTCCTTTCTTTGTCATAATGCTTTATAACCTTTCACCATTTTATAGTTTGGAACCACCAAGCACAGTGTGGATCCAGTAGCACATTCCCTGTGTAGGTATAGTGAATTAGTTTTGAGTTTTCCCTGAGAAAAAGACAACATGTTTATAGTAGCTACCAATCATCAACCTTCTATAAGATTTACCACACAGATTGTTGAATAGCTCACAACTCCAAGTTTGTGCATGCAGCAACTCATGAAAGTGCTTATCAGGCTATCCTGTGTGGCAGTGGCAAAAAAATAAAATAGGAATAGAGAAATATGTTAACCACTTATAAGGTGAAATCATTTTAGCCCACATCTGTTTTCTGTAGCAACGGGTAGAATGAAGTCCCATACCAATTCAGCTCCAAAACAAAACGAGACCTAGACTCTTAGGAAACATAATATAAATTGGATTTTCCAGGATAACTCCAATTAATGCAGCTGGTGATCAATGCTCTACAGGGGATAGAACCCTTAGCAGAATCATCACTGCCTCTATCTGATTATTCTACCACTACATTTTGAAAAAAGACTATCAATGTTATGAAAACGTGGTCATCGATTAAGAAAACATAGTTGAATAAGAATTTCAACTCTTCGTATTTAACACAAAACTGCTATTAGATTGGGAGTCACAGAAATACTGATGGCTACAGTTTTCCCGCCTGACAGTTACTTATGGATACAAACTTACCATGTCTTTATATTTAATAATGCATTCATTAAGGAGGAGAGAATGAAGAATCAATATACCAGAATGCAAATAAATATTTACCAAAGCCATAATTGCATTGTTTTGATATTAATGAAAGAAGATATACTTGAAATAATGTACATATGAAAAATATTGAATAACTAGTGATATATTAAAATATCAATCTCATTGCTATATTTGAAATATCACACTGATGCTTCCTCTTAAATAGGAAATATGTTTTTATTTCTCTTGGACATCACAACACACATAGAATATTTTATTTCTGAAACTGATTTTTCCACTATGAGATGTATTTTCAGATGATAAAGAACTAGAAAAATATATATTTGAAGAAACTGGATTTGAAAACACACAGAAAAGGGAGTGAACAGGGCTGCTTCTAAAAATAAAATAGGAGCATTTTGTGGATGATATGAATTTAAAACATATCGTAATTATTTTCTTTGGCCAATTTGCATACCCTTCAGTATCTCTGGCTTTCCACATCAAAATTTGGAGTATTGTCCTGCTCAAGGTTTCCCCATGTCAAAACTGGAAGTTTCATCGTACCCATGGCTTTGCTCTTACTTCATGAACCAAGCTTTCTTAACAGTCATTCCTGAATACACCGTTTCTTCAAGCTTAAAGTGACCAAGTCACACCCTTGTGGGTCTCTCTCCTGTGTGGTCCTGGTCCTAAGCAATTGTGTCTCTACAAGACAGCTAAAAGCAGAGGCTTGTCAACCATGGATTCTGTCTTTTTATGTGGCTCACGAATCAATCTTGAATGATCAATTTTATTACCACCAAAGCTAGGGGCGAGAAAACAGAAAATGGAAAGGAGGAATTTAAAGATTTAAGCAACTCCTTTACTATTAGGCTTAAGGAATATTATGAAAAACAGTCTTATTTTAGTTTTTAACAAAATATCTTTATCTTTTATTCTACGTTTCCATGAAAAATTTAAAGTTCATATTATCCCATTATAAATACAAGCTATTTTTTCCCAGAAAAAAGAAATATGAGGTAACCTCTGTTTTGATTTCTCTAAGAAATGTTAATTTCACAAGATTATTTTTCAAAAAGATATATTGCACAGTTGAGAAAAATATTGAAAAAATTTCATATGATAAAACGTTTTTAACTTGTTCTGTGTTTTATATTAGCAGCATTTCACAGATACAGTGTATTTTAGAATAAAGGCATGTGCAGTTTTAAATTGAGTCAAAGAAAGCACAAAACCTTTTTCAAGACGTCTTTCCCAATTCCTCTATCTTGGAGAGTGCTTCCTATGTTTTCCTCTAATTGTTTGATGATTTGGGGGTGCAGTTTTGGGATCTTGATCCATTTGGAGCTGATTTTTACATAAGGTGATACAGGATTTGCTTCTTAGCTCTGCAGGCTGGTATCCAACTGTCCCAAAGCCTTTTTTCTTGGATCGTTTTCAGTTTTCTTGTCAAAGAATAGTTAGCTGTACATGTGTGGGCTCCCTTCTGGTGTTTCCATTCTGTTCCATTGATCTTCTTCTCTGTTTCTGTGTCAAGACCAGGCTGTTATGATGAGCATTGCCTTGAGATCTGGAACTGCGATTCCTCCTGCTTGACTTTCATTCTTCGGTATAGCTTTGGCTATTTGTGGTCTCCTGTGTTTCAAGATGAACTGTTGTATCTTATTTTTATTTCTGAGAAGAATGCTGTTGGGATTTTGGTGAAGATTGTGTCGAATCTGTGTACTGCTTTTGGCAATATGGACATATTGATGACGTTGATTCTGCTGATCCAGGAACAGGGAAAGTTTCTCCATCTTTTAATATCTTCTTCTATTTCTGCTTTTATTGTTTTTATTTTCATTATAGAGGTGTTCCACATACTTGGTTACGTTAATTCCTATTTATTTAAGATTTCTATCCACTATTTAAAGTGGACTGGATGTACAATTTCTTTCTAATCTATTGAGTTGTTTGTGTATACTAGCACCATTGATTTTTGCTCTTCAGCTGGGATTCCAACCATTATATAACTGTTATAATTACACATCAATCTGATTAATCAGAATGTCAGAAGCTAATTTTTGAAGATAAGCTTGAATCACCTCTGTTAAGATCATAGCTGCATCTTAGAAAATCTGCTGATTGACTTTATGATGCAGATCAGAGGGCTCAGGAATTCCCCCCCCCCCAAACCTCCTGAATTCTCCTCTCCTCACTGATTTCCTCTATATTATTACAATAGTTTAGGCCTTCAGATATAGTCATAAGTCTATCACTCTGCTTCTCAAGTGCGTCCTGACATTGGAGGCATGGACAATGGCCAGAAGTCCAGTATCCTATGTATGTGTTAATCTTGTATTTTACACGAAGGCTGCTTTACAACAGGGAGAAAATATGATGCTGTACTTTAAGGACTGGTTTATTTCATTAAGCATACCGGTCTCTAGTTAGCATCATTTTGTTGTTGCAAATGGTAGAATTTCATTCTTTTCAATGGCTGAACAGTATTCCATGAGGTCGATGTACTATAGTTTCTTCATTCATTCCTCTTTTAATGGGTATCTGAGCTGCTTCCGTCCTCACTAGTGTAGATTGTTCTGCTGTAATTATAGGATTACAGGTCACTGTAATCAATAGATACGGAGTTAAACTTGTAAGTACATGCAGTCATCTAGGGAAGAATTGTATAATAGATTATCATATTGAGAAGTGAAGACACATAGCATTTCATCACTACTCCCAAATCAAGAATGGACTCCTAGTAAAAATGTTAAATGTATCTTGAAAATAGGATGCTGGACTACCATTTTCTATTCAACTGCATTTAAAATATTCAATGATAAGCTTACTTTTATTTATTAATTTACTATTTTACTTTTAAATTCTGATTTGCTGTTTTCTTTTTACATTTTCCTTTCCTTGATGTCATATATATATATATATATATATATATATATATATATATAGAGAGAGAGAGAGAGAGAGAGAGAGAGAGATGTAATTTATGTGGTAACCTTAATTTACTTACTCTATGCATCTACTTTGTGAAATAGCAGTAACATTTTTAGTTAAAAAAATCACAGATCCTGGCCCGTGACAGAAGAATCATCTGAAATTGTGTGTAAGTTAACCTGCATTTTAAACCAGATAACTGTAGATTTGAATCATAAAAATACAACCCTAATCTACTCCTTTTTCCTCTTCTGATTCACATTGCTTATTTCATAAATGGCAGTAATATTACTCAAAGATTCATATCCTTCTTTCTAAAATTGTAATATTACAGAGGAAAGAACTGGCAAGGGCAATTCTTGTTAGGAAGACACTGATTTCAGAAAAGTAATTAAATGAAATAAATTCCCTCCAGACACTGTAATAACTACTTTATCTCCCATAAAATTTCTTTCATTTATTTCAAAGTCAGAAAACATAGTATGAGGCCTAATGTGAGGCCTTTCATTAATTTGTTTATACAAGAGGTGCACCTGCCACTTGAACAGGAAGTTGAAAGAGAACACACTGAGTCTGAAAATTGGAAGTCAGAGCTTGGAGAGATTAGAGATAATTTAAAATGCACTCTAGTGAAATAAGCCTTTCTGAAACAAGATTAAACTGGCATTTAATACCAAACTATCAGAACAAATAGAAAATGTAAAGATAAAACTCAAGAGCACTCATTGTGAGCAACAGTAGGGAATGATCTATTTATAAAGACTTTATTCATAGTCCACCAGAAATGCCAGTCTGGAGAGGAATGAGCGGAAGCTTTCTATCACAACTTGCTCTCAAGGAACTTAAAGTACAGACTTGGAGTGAGAGCCATGCAGCCATAACAGAAGAAGAATTAATAAACATGAGCAGTAAGGAGCATAATTATCATAATAGATTGTTTTGTACAAGTGATCTCCAAATGCACACTTAAAAATCGTTGGAAATTAATGAGGAGTTAGACACAGCGGACATATTTCCACTAGGAGATGAGAGTTTAGTGTCAATATTGTGTGTATACACTTTCATTAGCTATTAAACACAATTATAATGTATGAAGAATGAAAAATCAAGATATTACAGATAAAGAATTTATGATGTGCAATGCAAATTAGTGCCATGATACAATTTCTAAGAGCCCATTGTCATCTAGGTTTAAATCATTACTTTCCACTGGGTTTTAGGAAATGTTCTGTCACTGAGTTCCATTGTGGTAAAAGTGACAGGATGCGGATAAAAGGTTGTGAAACAGGAAGCATGTTGCGCTGTGGGGGTCTGCATAGGTGAGGTTCACACTGTCAACTGTGTCTCACAATTTTAGTAATTTTGAATTGACTAGGCTCTCTGACATCTGAATGTGAATGAGCAGATCTGGCCACAACATTAGTGCCTTTCTAAATCAGGGAACCCAGAACCAGCTTCACCAGTGACGCCCTGCGCTGTTCAAAGAAACAGCAAGGAGGAACTTGCCTGAGTCTCAAAACCTGGACTTCCTGGTCTCCAGAATTATTAAGGTGTGAATTTCTTTCATCATAAATTACATAGTTTCAGACTCTACTATATAAATGGAAAACTGATGAAAAGGCCCACAACACTGGGAAATATATATTATATTGTATAATATATATATATTATATCTATAATGAGATCACAATGATCGTAATCATGGCTAGATAACCTAGCATGCAAATGGCATCGGTGCTGGCCCATATCTTTTATTTGTCTTGTAATTTAATTCATCTCTTAACAATAACTGTTTTAGTTCTTAGTTCCACTACCACTAGTTTTTCCTTTAAGTCTGCCTTCCCTCCATTTTCCAGTTACATTATTTTCATCCTATGTCTTCCAAAAATTTAGATTTACAGCTTTCCCTCTACATTTGTAATCCAAAGGGGATGTTTTCTTAAAAGTCAAACATATAATGTAACATATGAAATATCTTAAAGAAATGTGTGAATTCTGCCTTTCACCTTATCTGATGAGAAGTAAGTATAAAATATTCATGATAGAAAATGAGAAGTTAATGACTAAATTGCCTGAGGACAAAGAAGTAATTTGACAGATCACAAATTTATTGTGTTTTCAAAAAGCAGGCTCTTCTAACAATCAATTACAACTATATAAGCATATTGAAGTTTGTGAATTGAGCAACATTGTATTGATGTCATTAAATCTTAAACAGCATAAAAAGATGGGAAATTAACTCCACTGTCAACAAAAAAAAGACTGTGTGCCCTTCAGAAGGCTTTCTAATGTTGAGTCAGGGCAAAATTTACCGAGGAAGAAGTTATGGAACTTCAAATGCCTTATATTCATATGCTCATAACATCTATTTATTAGGATATAGCTTAATAAAGTTTAAAAGTATCATTTTAATTAAATAAATCAAGGAAGTGAGCTAAGGTTAAAATCATGCTTTGAAACGAATTTACCTTTGGGTTAATAGGACAGCATCTGAAACAGCAGCAAGAAGCACTACAGCAGCCAACAGACGATTGGAATGATCTGGATATCAATCTGGATAGTAAATGCATTGACGATTTGTGTTATGGTGGTTGGAGTAGAGCCCCAGGGAAGAGAATGAACAGGATAAAGTCGTTAGGATGGAGTCATTAAGATTAAAATGTTGTTAAAGGACCACATGTAAAATACAGACGTTTCAGATACAATGATTACCAAGAAAATATGAGGGAGAATTAGGTGAGATGGTGGTTAAAAGAGGCGTAGTGCTATCTGTGGGAAGGGAGATTAATTAGTACAATCATTATGGAAAACAGCAGCTCGTTTCTTTAAAGACCAAGAATATTATTCCCAAATAGTATGTATCCAGAGAAATTGAAATTAGTAAACTGAAGTGACATCTGTGTTCCTGAGATAATTGTAGTCCATTCACAACAGTTAAGACGTCAAATCATGTGAGGTGTCTATTGATGGTGAATTTTATGCAATGAACCCAGCAGGTGATTTATTTGAAAATTAGGAAGTAGCAGCTTGAGAGTTTGAGTTGAGACCCTTTGAAAAGAGATTTTCCTTTTGATAATCTTAGTGGCAAGTAGAGAGATAGGGCAAATCTGCCAATTTCCGCTGGAATTCTGACAGCAAATGCAATTATACTCTCTATATAGTGCTCATTATGTACTAGCTAAGTCTAAGAGTCTCACAAAGAATCTACAAGAGCTTTATACAACTCTCCATGTCCAAACAGAAGATAACAAAGCTAGAACAGAGGCAAACTGTACAGGAAATAATGTGATGTGTGATAATATTAACAATAATACTTAACTCTATTCTTTAAGTGGTCCAGTGTTCACTGGCACTTATCTTGAGTGTATTTGGATTTCAAGCTACTGTATTTTTCCTGAGTAATGTCAAATGAAGATATTTTGCTTTATTTTCTCTTGAGTATTTTTGTTGCACTTTTGGGAGAAAGGCAGACAATAGTTGGCTGGCATTCGGGGCCTGGTTGATGCCAACTCGGTGTTAACTATATCAGTATGTCAGCATAGCTGTCCATTCTAGTCAGTCTCTCTCTCTCTCTCTCTCTCTCTCTCTCTCTCTCTCTCTCTCTCTCTCAGAAAGCGGCCAGAGTGCCTGCCGGGTGTAACCTCACATGCACACATTGCTAAGGGCTAGGAATCTAGAATGCAGTTTGGAATAGGGGTCACTGAGAAACTGTTTGCAGATATAATATGAGTGTTTCAGGGCTTTCAATGACCAGGCCACTGCAACTATAGGTAACTCAGGGATTTAAGACAGGGTGGATAAAAAGGGAGAATTAGAGATCTTTCATCAGTCAGACACAAACACTTACCTGCATGCACAAGAGCTGGGGTTGGAGACAGACCAGGCCAGGTTGGACCACAGCACCCAGTGGCATGCACAAGAACAGGTAGGGGATTTTGGGTGAAACACCTGTTAGGCCCCCATTATAGCATCCGGAAGCTGGGAATAGGTTAGGTCACTTCAATGGCCAGTGAGTGTCAGGGCTCAGAGCAGGCCACACTGTACTGGACTGCAGCACCTGATGGCATGTGAGGAACCGGGGCTGGGGACAGATCTGATAGTGGATCCTTGAATATACCCCTGCTGGGCTACAGTGCCTGTTGGTGCACATGAGAGGTAGGCCTGGAGGCATGCTGGGCTAAACTAGGCTGTAGCACCTGCCAGTTCCTTTGAGACTCCAAGTAGACTGCTGTGTTAGATCCCTAGCATCAGAGAAGATTAGAGAATCATATAGTCCTGTCCTACAGCACATGTTGCAGTGCTGGGCCTGCTTAGTTGCTCGTCTTCGTGCAAGACCGGACAGCATACCCAGATGAACATGAAAAACAAGACAGTCAGCTCATGTAAGCCAACAGAACACTTCACGTCTTCCCATCAAAAGATGGAAAGGGCACTCCAACCAGGCTCTACAACAGGCACGTAGGTCTGTGAGTACATTGAGGTAGACAAGGACAGTCAGCAGGTGTAACAAAGTTGACAATATCTCAGAACAAGTAAAATCACTCAGGTAATGCCGGAAGAACATTTTGCCCACATTGGGTTTCAAAAGGGACTTTCAAACAACTGTTACTGAGCCCTGATTTAGTGTGACAGTGCACCCTCCGTCCCCCACCCCAGGGATGATTTAGTGTGACAGTGAAGAGCAGTGCACTGCCTCCCTCCTGCCCCGACCCCCAGTGAGCGCAGGAAGGGAAACAGAATCATACAACTCACCTTGCTCCTGAAACCCCACCGCACTCCAGCCTAATCGGAGGTCCACATGGGTCTGTAATCCCCTCACATTTGTAATGTATACTGAAGTAAAACAAAACATAATTAAAGTATTTGACATCTGTACTTCCAAAAGCTGAGTTACTGTGAGTTTGTTGGCATCAGTTTGGCCAACTATGCTGCTCATTTAGCTTCTTTGACGCCTCCACTGCCAGTGTTACTCGGACAGAAACTTTACACATAGATGAGAATATACCAGGCATTGCGGCGTATATTGTAGCAATGTCCATTACAATTTATGCTCAAAACCTTTATCTTATAAAATCTAAGCCTTTCAAATTTAAGAAAGTTTAAATTCAATGACATGTTTAATGCAAAATACATACTTTTAAGATGAATTCACTTCTCATACTCCTCAGGTGATACTTTCTCTGGAACATACAAATCCATACGGAAGATTGTTTGAGCACTTGTATTCTTACATGAAATAGAGGAGGGATATGTAATATATTTAAACACAACCTTAGTATAATTTTAAATATCACTTAGTCTGCTACGCATTGATTAGTCTAGCAACAGAGAATATTCTTTAATAAATTCATTTTTAAAAATCAGTCTGCTTTGGCTTATTTCAACTACAAGATTCACATATTACACTCAAACACATGTAAAAGATGGGCATAGTTTTTGGGGGAGAAAAATAAGCTGGCTGTACCCGTGGGTATTGCTGCCTCTGGAGCACCATACCCGACCCTGCACTCTGGTGTGCGTGAGGCTGCTCAGACTCTGCCAACTCTGTTTCTCCTTTTCCCGGGTAGTGGGTGTCCTGCATGGGCCATGGAGAGAAATGCCCTCGAGCCCTGGTGAAGCAAGCAAGGGGCCTTCCCCTCCAAGTGCCCTGTTCTCCTCTTGCCGTCCTCCAGAGAGCTGCATGCTCCACGTCCCTGGGCCGGTGAATCCAGCCAAAGATCAGCCTCCTCCCCGGAGCCCTTCAGACACCAATGACACGGGTTACTTGCTGATTTCTGGAATCTGGGGTCCCTCCAAATCCCTGGATTTTGGTGACTGGATATTGCCAAACTGAGTCCATTTTATTAATTCCCCTCTCTAGAAACAGATGCTTGGCTTCTGCTCCCTTTCCTGAATTGTGGCTTATACCAACCTTAATTAAATATTTGACCTTTCTTATTAAAGATCTGAACGAATCTTTCATATTGTTAAATAAAATTAAAGCAGGAAGAAAATAGCTTCAATTTCAGAGCCCTCTTGCTAGTGTGTCATCTAATGGGTTTCAAATGATCAATAACCAGCATGAAAAAATGTAATTGAAGATATATTTCCACATTGCTGTTTCTCATCTCTTAAAATATTTAGGTATTAACTGGTAATATGTTAATATTCTGCAGTGTAAGATATTAAGCATGAATGTGCTGGTCAGCGTTCTGCAGGTACTGGGAAATCATTAGGTAATGATGTCCGGGCTCGAGCACTGCAGCTCCAGGGAGGCAGAGCAAATAAAAGGGCCCATGCTGAAGAAATACAATGAAATTCCAGAAGTTCTATTCTGGGGCCATATGTGTCTAGGGGCTGGGGTTGTGACTGAAGAAGTATAAGATAAAAGTTCTGCTCATGGTAATTGGCAATCAAATAAGGATTTGTTCTTCCCTGTACCAAGTCTAAGTAAACTGAGATTTTTATCTCAATTGCTGGCAATGCAAGGCCCCTCCTAGAAGTCAGGGCTTGTGGGAGGAGCTTTTCATGCTTAAAGTCGAAGATTGATCCTGCTCTGTCGTGGTTTCTAGAAGAGTTAAAGTCAGGAAGTTGGAGTTCAGGCAAATCACTCCAGAATGAACATAATCTGCTTAACGTGTGTTTCGTTCGTTGTAGTCTTATGTAAGCTCTACGTCAGCATACTGCGACTGGAAACAGAACGAAACAACAATGTCCCCTCTTTCCTAGTTTTGGTGACTACTTTCCTATACATTCGCTTATGGACAAAAATCCCATGTGATCATCTTAACTGGAAAAGCCAGTCAAGGGTCTGAGCATTTGCTGCAATTCTAATAAACCATCAACATTTCAGACCCCACCCTATGCTTAACTTGTGTAGCACCTGTAAATGTACCCCTATTACAGAATCCCAAAGGATTTTAAAAATGAGAACTACACGGTTGTAGCCAAGCCAACTAATTAAAGAGTACATCAGGGGGCGGATCAGCTGTGTCACTGTTATCTATGGCTGCATCCACATTTGAGTAGTGTCTGTTCCTATTCATGTCCAGCTCTCGAGAAAGGAGCTGAAAAGGACCCAAGCACTGTGTCACTCACGTGGGAGACTAGAACAAAGCTCATGCAATGTGGCTTTGAACAGGACCAGCATCAGCCATCGCGGTCATTGGAGAATCAATCAGCAGTTAGAAGATCTCTCCGTCTTTGTCTCTCCCTCTTGCTCTGCAACTCTACTTTCCAAAGAAGCGAATAAATCATTTTTAAAAATTAGCCAGGGTACTTTCTGATTTTCCTATCAAATGTTACCTACAGAAAAACAAAACTTATAGATTCTCTGGTCTTTTAATGGAGTGTCTCTAAAACAAATGCTAATTTGTTTAGTTCTTTCCTTTTCTTTGTGAACCTGAGATTTGGGTTGGTACAATAAAGTTTGACCTGCAGGTTTTTCAAGTGTGATTTAGATGAATTTTCATTATTTGCTTTCGTACTCATTTCTTTATTTTGAAGAAACAATAAAAACATTGTTTAAAATTTTGTGACTCAAATGGGGGTGGGGGAATCAATCAAAAAGTGTGACCGGTCAACATTTTCCCTAATTTTAAAAACTCAAAATAACATAAAACATAAATTTTAATTGCTTTATTTTGTGCTAGCCTTATTTTGTTAAAGATGTATTTGTTTTCAAGGAAGGGTGAGGGATATATGGAGAGACAGGGAGACTCCATCTCTGGTCCACTTCAGAAACGGCCAAAACAGACGAGGCTGTGCCAGGCTGAGACCACGAGCCAGGAACTACACCTTGGTCTCCTGTGCAGGAAGTAGAATCCAGGCCATATTCCGTTAGCTTCATTGGCATAATTGCAGGAAGCTACAGTGCAATCGGAGCAAGCAGGACACAGTCTGGGCTCCAGTAGATGCAGGCGTAGCAAGTGGCTGCTTCACCCTGCTGGGACCCAAGACAAGCGCCTTGCATGAACCTCTTAAAATACAAGCTTAGCTGAATGTCAAACTGTTTTCCTTTGCATTGCAATTTCAATTTACCTTACTATCTTTGAAGATAAATTATTTCTCCCAAAATGTTTCAATGCATTTTTGTATCTGAGAATGATTTCAGTCTTTGGTATTGTAAAACAGATTGGCATCAATTGTACAAAATGTACATGCTTATTAAGCTGTAAAGTATAACATAGAAAGTCACTCAGCTTATTGCTTCAGTTTTACCAAAAGGCATTGTCATTCGTTTGTGGAAGATAGGGTCCCCCAGAAATATATGCCTTGCTTTCATACCACACCTGATGGCTCAAAGGCCTCTGTGATTATGGATTCTGTACACCAACATTGCTCCCCACAACACAGATACATGATAAAAGCCTGAAATCAACAACTGCCAGCCCTAGCTTGGGTTTATGCTAAGTTAACTTATGCTTCACGTGTTGTGTTTTCCTGACTGTAAGGTCAGCTGGCTTTCACAAAGGGCTTCTCGGAACGATACCTGCTCTGTTCTTCAGAGAGATGCATCTGAACCTCCATACGTGCAACAAAGCAAAGCTACAGACAAAAAGACTCTTTGACAGAGTGGCCGTCTGGACTGATGCCTGGCTTATGTTGTTCAAATTGAAGATTCCTTATAGAACTGGCATCAGAGGTTCCAGATAAGTCACCAAGTCTGTTCTCTGCTTCCTGACATGGAAAGTGTCTCCTCTTGGATCTGAGTTATTCATTGCATTACAGGCAGTGAAGGCTAAAATTCCCCAATACCCTTAGAATTTCTAACTTTTCTACGGTTGTAAGCAGTTTTAAGTAAATATTAAGTTAAACATCCTTATTTAAAGTGCCTTCTAAAGTGTCCTGGTCCCTACTTTCTCAATTTAAACCAATATTTACTATTCTATTAAGCTGACTAAAACCAGCAGTGTTTCAACTGATAAATTCATTGAGGACAATAAGGTGGTTTTTGGTTGTTGCTTTTGTTTCTGACAACAATGGGCCTATGCACCGATCTGGGAGATACGGAAGAAGCTCCTGGCTTCTGACTTAGGATCAGCTCAGCTCTGATCATTGTGGCCATTTGAGGAATGAGTAGCAATGGATGGAAAATCTTTCTCCGTGACTGCCCTCTCTATAAATATGCCTTTTGAATAAACAGAAATCTTTAAGAAGTGTAAGGGTATTTACAAATTGAACTGCCAAGTGGCAGGCAGGCAACTGGTAAGATAAACTTTTGAGAAGGAGAAAGGAAGCCATTAGTGTAGTAACAGGGGCAGCCTGCTATTGCGCTTTGTGGGTTAAGCAGCCAGTTCAGGATCAGGAGCTTCGAAGGCACTCTGCCACTATTACCTACTTCCCTTCTGCCCAAATGTGATGGTCACCTATCCTCACCTGGAATCTAAAGGGGACGGTATTGCATTGTGTAACCTCTCCCTTAGCCATAAATGCCCTTGACAGGGAAGGACTCACTCTCTTGGTCATGTGCTTCCATTGCTCTGGCACTTCTACTCTATCCAGAGTACCTGCTTGCTCTCTGATTTCCCGCGGACAGACTCCAAGAACAGGTGTCCCCCGAGCATGGCCCCTGTATGTCTGTATTCCTCACCATCTGTTCACGACTTTGGCAGGACAATGAAGATGTTATGCTAAGATGCTTTGTATTTCTAATGTGTGTACTTTCGAGAGTTCCAGGAGAGGTGAGGCCTGGCAGTAATGAAATGTGTCTATATCCTATGCCATTCATATCTGGAATGTATTTATAAAAAAAAAAGTGCCACACATTTTCAAATGCCCTTCTCATCACATTATGGTTATTTTCAAAATTCGATTTGCATTAACTAATTCCAAGTGACATTTAAAGATAGGACCTTTACAAAACGTACATTTCTCTCAGAGGGCTAATTTTATCTTGAAATAGTAAACAATGTATCATTATTTAGTCAGATTAGATACGGAAATAAATTCAATTACATTTCAAAAAAGAGTATCAGATTTTAGTTTTTGAGATAATTTAATTAAAGTGTCATGGATTGAAATTTGAGTTATCTGTTCCTTAAGAGTCACATGGAGCTCCTGTTCCGAGGCAGTCAGTCAGGCCATCACACGCATGTTTGGCACACCACATCAGTGCCCATTCCAGGAAGCCCTACTGCTTGAGGTCAAGCTTCCCGTTGGTGTGCCTGAAGGCAATGGAAGATGGCTCAAGGACTTCTCCGCCTGCTGTCCGTGTGAGAGACGCCAATGGATGTCCAGACTTGTGGCTTTGACCGGAATGATCCTTGTGCGCCAGTCATTTGAGGGAGTGATCAGCAGATGGGAGATGCTCTGTGTCGCTTTCTCTCTTTCTCTGTCTCTAACTCTGCCTTTCAAATAACTAAATCTTTAAAAGAAGAATCCATAGCCACCTTAGATCTCAATCTGCAAATATGTATGACAGTTTTCTCAGGAAAATTTAATCAAACATACAATATGCATGGTTGCATCAAATCGAAGTTTGTTACAGCCGAAATTCTTACATATTTCCTCATAAAATCAGTTGAATTAGACAGCCAAAATCATTACCTTAATATGTAATCTGAATACATATAGATTGCAAAATTTTGAATACAGTGTTTACATTTAACTATGAAAAAAAGATTAACTTTTCTGTTAATTCTCAAGTTTTTAAATGTAACAAATGCATTCAATGATTTAACTTCATCACCACAGGTTTTTAAACAACTTTGAAAACTAAATGATTCCATTTTGTCATTGTTTTCTAATCAGTTTTCTATACCTCACCTTCTGGTTCTCTATGCTTCTTGTTAACCTATAAAGCAAAAGAACCTAATGAATTGATTTTTAAAAAAAGAAGCCAGGTTCTCCTAGGTTTATTGAGGTCTTAACTTGTCAACTCCACCTAAGATATCTCTAGAATAAGCAAAAGCAAAGCAGATAAATGGAGGACTCTGTAATTTAGAAATGGGGCAAGGAGAGCACCTCACCTCTGTGACCTCCAAGCATTAAATTGCTAACGCAAATTTCTTACCCATGAATACCTTTGAGTCACCTGTGGGAAGGGCGGCACCAACCCTTTGCACTGAAAAGCAGAGCCGTCTGGTCTCTGACCTTGTGAGAGTGCAGACGCTCCCACACAGCCATTAGGGCAGGTGTTTTTCAGAGTATGTACTCGTGGAAATGCAGTAACAGCAGAAATTCCTGCTTCTCTTTGAAATCTTTTATCAATACCACCTCAGACAAGAATAATGGTTTTACTGCACTAGGCAAAGTATATAAACGTCATAAAAAATGAAAAATTATATTGAAAATCCAGAATCCAGCTGGTGTTTTAGAGCAGGACTTAAGCTACTGGCTGCAATGCTGACAGCCCACAGAGAAGCCTGTCCTGGCTGATCTGATACCAGTTTTCCTGGGAAGGCAACAGCAGATCAAACAAGTACTCTGGATCCTACCTCTTATAGCAGGGCATCAGATGGAATTTCTGGTTTCCAATTTCAGTTTAGTTCAGCCCTGTCTTTTGTGCCCCATTGAGGGAAGTGAATCGGCTAGTGGAACATGTCTTAGTACCTCGCTCTCTATACATCTCCGTACTTTTTGGATAAACAAGTAAGTGCTAAAGGTACCACTTAAAACCCTTAACACACGTCTAACGTGAAATCACAATACTGACCAAGGCAGATAAGAATAGTTGAGTTGAAGCAACTCTGAACAAGGCACACACAATGAAAACATGGAAACCTTTTGTAACTGAACTCACATTCTAAATACAAAAATATATTAAGGACATTGAGAACAATGATATCTATATTTGAAGGCAAATTAATTGCATGGAAAACAAAGAAATAAATAATCGTGATGACCATTGAAAATAAAACTGATGAGGGTGGGGGTGCGGTGAGTCCACAGGAAAATCCTCCTTTCAATGGTGTGAGCATTCCGCATGAACTCAGATTCATGTCCTGGCTGTTCCAGTTCTGGAAAGTCAGATACACAGAGAGGATGAGAAAAAGAGAGGAAGGCCTTCCTTCCATTGATTCACTCCCCAAGCAACCGCAACAGCTGGAGCTGGGCCAACCCAAAGCCAGGAATCAGGAGCCTCTTCTGGGTCTCCCACCTCGGTGCAGGTCCCGAGGATTTCGGCCTTCCTCGACTGCTCTCTCAGGCCACCAGCAGGGAGCTGCATGGAAAGCAAGGCCGCTGGGATTAGAACCAGCGCCAATATGGGATCCTGGTGCAGTGCAGGCGAGGACTTGAGCTGCGAGGTTACCATGTGGGGCCCATCTCCCTCTCCTTTCAGGAGGCACTCCATCTGCTGGCTTTCCCTTTCTCTCTTGTTCTAGATTCACCTGGTCATTTTTGCAAATTAAACATGTGTGTCTGCAATGGATTCCTATTTTTTTTTTTTTTTTTTTTTTTTTTGCTGTACTAAGCTGAGGAAGAACCTACCAAGCTTTCCTGGTAACAACTTCCGAGTCAGCTCGCTGTTGTAGCCTGGGAAAGCAGCAGAGGACAGCCCAGATTCTTGGATCCCTGCACCCACATGGGAGATCCAGAAGAAGATCCTGGCTTCCAGTTTTGGATCAGTTCATCTCTGGCCATTGTGGCCACTGTGGCCATTGGGGGGAGTGAAACCTTCTCTCTTTCTGTCTCCTTCTCTCGCTGCAGACTTATAAAAAGATCCCTTTTTGGTAAGCCACATTTTGTGTGTGTGTGTGTGTGAGAGAGAGAGAGAGAGAGAGAGAGAGAGATAGATTTACCTATTGAGTTACATTTGACAGCATGCATTTAGGGGCTGACACCCTGGCATGGTAGGTTAAGCATTTGACTGTAGTGCCAGCATCTCGTATGGGACCTGGCTCATGTCCCAGCAGCCCCTGCCTGGGAAAGCGGGTAGGACAGGGAAACCCCTTGGGCTTCTGCATTCAAATAAGGGACCTGGAAAGTAGTCCTGGCTCCTGCCTTTGGACTGGCTCAGCTCCAGCCATTCCAGTTATTTTGACTGAACCAGTGGATGAAAGATCTCTCTCACTTTGCTCTGTCTCACTCTGTGTATGTACTTCCTTTTTTTCTGTAACTCTGCCTTTCAAACAAAAAATAACATTTTAAAAATAAAAGGGTAGTCTAGCTGGCTCATAACTCCTACAAGACATATGTCAACAGTTTAGGTGCAGAACAGTTTTAGGAGGGGTGTGCAGAGAAATCCTCAATACCCTAGTGAGGAGTAACTAATATTTCACGTCTTCCTCACACCTTCTAGGGTGATGGAAGATTTCTCTGCTCTCCCACCCCCTTACGGAATAACATAGGGTATTAAAAGTATGTTAGGTTTTACAATTCTTTGATGTAGATCATAAGCAGTCTGACTCACATTTATTGTTGGTTCATTGGTTGCTTCACAATATCTGATTGCATGTGAGATATGCTGTTTGAGGTTGAGGTAATATAAACTAAAATTGAAATGTCAATGAAGTAGTCACAGGATGTGGTTAAGAACTCGCATTTATTTTTAACATATTGGTTACTCAATACTATGTCAATTAATTCCATAATGTCATAAATTGTTGCTGATGGTATGTTGGAGCTTTTAATTGATTGGAATGATACTCTGCTGGCTCTACCTTCAGACCAGAGAAGGTCTCCCCAAGAAGCCGTTGAACTTAACTGGACAATAAGATGCTGAACTCTATGCTTGGTATATGTTTGCAATGAAGGAATCTCAACTGAACTTGAACTGTGGTTATGCAACAAGGTGGAGGAATCCACCATGGAGGGGGAAGGGTTTGGGGAGGGGTGGGGGCATCCCAGTACCTATGAAACTGTGTCACATAATACAATGTAATGAATAAATAAATTAAAAGAGAAAAAAATAAAAGGGTACTTTACAACCTTAAGGTACATGGATGTACTTAAATGTTTGATAAGCTATTTTTTATGTAAATAAGTAACAAACTTGCTGTTTAATTTGGTGCGCGCTCAGTAGCAAGAAGCACTCCTCAGCCGTGGTTGTTGCCCTTCCTTCCTTCTCCGTCTGCAACTGTGTGTTTCTCCTGATGTGCACGCAGAGTCAATGATGCGCTTGGCATTCGCCGGGAGCCAGTGAAAACACTGTGCTGCTCCCAAGCCGACACGTCGAGGGTTTGCGTCATCTCACCTTTCTTTGCTGGGCGTAGAATTCTTCACAGTCCTTGCTGACCCAGAAAAAGCTTCCGGCTTTTGGCTTCATTTTGACACAAGCCCGACTGTTGCAGGCATGAGAGAGCAGACATGCACGTGGAAAATCTCCCTCATGCTTTTCCTTCTCACCTTGTAACTCTGACTTGCAAATAAACAAATAAACCTAAAAAAAAATAACCAATTGATCTGTAAACTTTTTTGAGGAGGTAAAGTTAGTGATTGATCACACAGGTCATTTTACATTTATGATTATATTTACTACAATAATGGTGTAGTTAATTATAGTATTAATTTAAAATGGAGAGTTATTTCTTGAAACACTTATTTCAGTATCATTTATTAAATGATTCACTCATCCACTTGAATCATAACGCTTTCCATTTTACAAACGATTATCTGCTTGTGACACTGCATTTCACTGAGTAAATCATTTATTTTCCATTTGAAAGGCCACTTTTGAAATGAAATTTGCGTATAAGAAAGTGACCTGTAATGCTATATTTGCAGCAACACAATCTACAGTAATGAAGACGGGGATACAAGGCAAATGCCCATCAAGATGGGAGTGAATAAAGCAGCTGTGTTAGTTACTCTAGGGGATACTACTCTGTCATTAAAAAGAATCGAGTTCTACCGTTTGCAACAACAAAATGGTCCCAGCTAGAGGCCATTATGCTCAGTGAAATACGCCAATCCCCTAAGGACATATCATACTGTCTTTCCTCCTCTCTGTATATCTGACTTTCCAGTAAAATAATAAATCTTTAAAAATACATAAACATCTACATGTACATACATATATTCATGTAGAGGAACTGTAAAATGGAGACCAGCGTACCGAGATGTGAAGATACAGTGCAAGACGCATCTCTACTCCCAAATACAGACTCCCAATCAAACTGTTAAATATATCTTGATAAGAGCGTGCTGGACTTCCTCTCATTGTCTATTCCTGCAATGTCATCATTCACTTAAACAACAGAATGATGGAATTGCGAGTGTCGCTGAATGACTGCACTATTGTACTAATATAGGGAAAATGAGTAGGAGCGTGGAGGAATGGAGAAGGTGAAAGTGGAGATGCCTGGGTCTATATAACTGCATCATGAAAAATAAAAATTAGAAAAAAGAAAATATCACCTTTTCAAAAAAAGTAAAATTCTGCCCATAACATAGTCTCTTTCAATAAAGTTTTATATATTATTTATCCATCAATTTTATAGCATACGTACATTGACATGGTAAAAATGCATAGTTTTACATATTTATAAGAAAGTCTTGGCTTTGACAATGAATTTATCTTTGGTTATTCTCATTCCATGGCGCTTCCAGATGACTTAGACAATATTTCACAATTACAAAAGTGTATGCATTGAATTGTGCTTAATTTACTATTTAACTGCAGAAATTTTTATCTTTACATGTTAGATTTCTGCTACATAATATATTTTTCTCCATTTTTTAGTGGTACACACTGATTTGCAAAAATAGATCAAAATAGCTGAAATTCCTAGTAGTAAGATTCAGAAATAAGTAAAAAATATTAATTAGAAAATGAAATAATTTTTCAGTGTATGCTGCTTGCTGAGCTTGCGTAAGTGAAGAAAGATCACCGAGACTTCACGGGCTGCTGGGGAAAGGCTTCCATCCTACACACACGTTTCTCTGCACAGGTGGAAAGCTGTCAGAGCTGAAGTGACAGTGGGAGAGAAAGCCCACTCACTGCGCACATCCTGTCGTCTGTTCTGAGATGCTAGACCTATTAGCCAAACAATTTGAATCCAGCAAGGTGATTAGAGCCATTTTTAATATCGCCTTCCTTCATGCTTTGTTTTTGCTGATTTTGTGGGCTATACACTTAACACCGCAGTAAAGTTTCTGGCAGTTTGTGAACATTTGTAATAAGGTCAAACACACAGAATGTTTGCTGCCGCGAAAAACACTCATTGCACAGCAATCCAGCCAGTGAATGATTCTGGCTCAAAGATAAACTTGTTCTTTCTCTGTTTAGTTTAATCCACTTTTGATAGAGTACATACTCCGATATTTCTGTAAACAAAACAACCTCAAAGCAACTGAAATGTCGCAGTTTCAATTTACACACTTGAGCTTTGATTGTATTGAATATAGAAATGAAAAGGATAGGTTTAAAAAAAAATATTGAAGGTACTGTGTCTCTGAGACATTCAGTTGCTTCTTCTGTCGCTGTAACTCCTGGGCGGTTGTTGAAAAGGCACTTTCTTGCCCTGTAGCGGTCAGACGCAGCACTCCGCCCAGGATTCTGAAGGACATATGACGTTTGGTCAGGAGTCCTTTTAACCCATTTCTCCAAGTGTTTATGACGGGCACTCCATTTGGAGTTTCACAAAAATCAAATCTCTGAAATACTCTTGGGAAACATTTCAGATTTATTCATTTTGTATTCATTTATCTAACTCCCACAAAATACAAATGCAATTAGAGGTTCCTGGATTAATTTTTTGATTGCATATCTAATTTTCCCTTTGCTCAATCTTTTTGCTTTTCTATTGAACCATTGAAGGGTTCTCTTCGACTTTAGTTTAACCATTCAATTGGAATTTTTACTTTTGAGATTTTTAACCAATACTATTTTATTGGCCAAATCATTAATTGCATACATGTGTGGGATATAACATGATGTTATGATAAGTATGTTTAATATGGAACCTAAAATATTGAAGTCATAGAAGCAGTGGCTACGGTAAGGGTTATCAGAGTTTAAATGGTGAAGATGGGGCTGAGGAAAGCAAAACATTTTTGGACCAAGTTTTACCTTGTCTCTAACAGATAGAAGGAGTATGTGTTGAAATTTGTGGCACAGCCTGGTGAATATGGTTAATAACACAGTATATTTTTAAATAGTTGAGAAAGTAAATGGCACATGTCTCAAACGCCTATAAGTAATGATGTAATATATACATTAATTAGGCTGATTTTAAAATCTCTTTATGTAGCTTGATTAAACATTTTTTATGCATCCTCTACAAATCAGTTTAAATCTATATTTTCAATATATCTGCTTATCACTTTATAGTATATATTCTATAAGACAATTAGATTTGTAATTGGATTCTCTTCAATTCTTCAAGTCTGTCATATTTTTTTCTAGCCGGTATGAATGCATATTTTTCTACAAAACATTTTGTTTACTTGTTTATTTCAGAATTAGAGTGCTAGACAGAAATGCATAAGCCCTCAGAGATAAAGGGAGAGTCTGTCTGAGAATGATCTCTCATCTGATTTGATCCCCAATCACCTTGGAGCTGAAAGGCAGTGACTCATCACACAGGTGGAATGAATCCAATCACTGAAACCATCACCTGCCCCCTCCTGTGGACTTTACAAGCAGGAAGCTGGAATCAGATGGCAGAACCAGGACTCAAATCTACACACCTTGATTTGGAAAGCAGGTCTCTTAAGTGATATCTTAGACATAAAGCCAAAGCTCTCCTATTTTTGTTGTTTATTTTGATTTCTGCTTTCTTGTAGTCGTTTTCCGTTAAATGTCAATACATCTTGACTATCCAAATACACTGGGATGTGAAAATAGAAAGTGTTACTTTCCTCTACAGTTCAAAGTGTAGTCCATGCCTAGTATTTTAATCAGTTTCTTATGCAGAAAAACACCATAAAATACATACATTTAAATTAGGTACTTCAGTAAATGTTGTCAATGTGTGGACCATGGATTTAAATCATGCCCAACGAAGGAATCATGAAGATGCTGGTACATCAGAAGACAAACTTAAACTCATAAGGCACATATAATCTAGATGCTGGGTCCGAAACCCTTCAGCTCTTTTGCAAGGCAGCAGAAACAAGTAAGACAACAAATTATACCTGGGTTCTGTTGTGTTTGGAATTTTTAGTCATCTTGGGAACTGCATTTTGTCTTCACTTTTCCCTAATGTGCTTTTCCCTGTGAGCAGTCACCTCCTGACCACCACTGGGATAACCTTCTAACAGTTGCTTACTGGCCACCACTGGGATGACCTTGGATTGAGCAGTCACCTGCTGGCCACCACTGGGATGACCTTGGATTGAGCAGTCACCTGCTGGCCACCACTGGGATGACCTTGGATTGAGCAGTCACCTGCTGGCCACCACTGGGATGACCTTGGATTGAGCAGTCACCTCCTGATCACCACTGGGATAACCTTTTAACAGTTGCTTACTGGCCACCACTGGGATGACCTTGGATTGAGCAGTCACCTACTGGCCACCACTGGGATGACCTTGGATTGAGCAGTCACCTGCTGGCCACCACTGGGATGACCTTGGATTGAGCAGTCACCTGCTGGCCACCACTGGGTTGACCTTGGATTGAGCAGTCACCTGCTGGCCACCACTGGGATGACCATGGATTAAGCAGTCACCTGCTGGCCACCACTGGGATGACCATGGATTGAGCAATCACCTACTGGCCACCACTGGGTTGACCATGGATTAATCCATGGCCTGGATTACGGGGCTCGTTTCTCCTCTTCTCTAGTTATCTTTCTTTCTTTCCACTAAGGTCTCAGCTGCCATCATGAGAAGGGAGCCAATCCATTTTTCTGCTTCTCACTACTGACAAAAGTAAAGACACAGCTAGAATATGGAAAGAACTCGATTTTATCTACAGGGTATACTTAGGCAGGTAGGAACAGCAACCAGGAGAAGGGAGAAAGCACAGAGCCAGGAACAAGCCGACAATCAGCACCTGTTTGAAAAGCAGTGTGGGCAGCAGAGCTCAGCACACATTCATAAACTGTTTTAATTTAGCCATGTTCTAACTCACTAGTGCGGACATTTCATTGCTTTCCTGGCCTATAATTCTCAGAAGTTTGGATTTTACTGATGTCAGGAAGACAACTTTGGACTAACTATCCATCATTTAGTATCTCAGTTCCTGGCACATTTGTGGTTGCATTAAACCTGGTTTGTCTTTGCCAGCTATTTGCCCTGTATCTTCTTTCCTCCCCATTTCCCACTGTAGTTGTTTAGCACCTGTGCTTTTTGGTGGTAAATTCTGACTGGTACAGAGTTCCTACTATTTACTGAATGAACCAGTAATTCCTATGATATATTCAGAAGAGTTACCATGGCTAAAAAATGGAAAATAAGAAGCTCTTTGTTGTAGATTTAGAGCAGAAATCAGATAATCAGGGTGAATGAGTTAAATTCTGAGAGCTTATTTTATTGTGAGACTAAGAAAACACTGAAGGAAATAGAGTTAGTATAAATAGCATAGGGACCACCAAAGAATTAGCTGTAGAGCTATCAAAATGTATGCGTCAGGCAGATGCGAAACTCAGCTATGAGGACGGAGTAAAACTAAGAGCATCATAAATGAAAAGCGCATAGTGCTGCAATGCAGCCACAAGGAACTGCATTAATCAAGGACAAGATATTGATCAACTGAGCCAAATTCTGGTAAGAACTGGAATGAGATGAAAACTAAGCAATTAATATTGTATGTAGCATAAACATAATTGGAACAATTTGGCTGGAATTCATACTCATAATAGAGATTTTGATGTTGATAAAAATGCAGGTGAATTGACTGTTAATGATGCAGAGGTGGAGAGGAAATCACTAAAAGTGTTGTTTAGCAGGAAAACAAGAACATTTTCTTATGTAAAATGATAGCAATTCCAGGAATTTTCACAGTGTTCCAACAAAATGAGAATGATGCCACTATGAGGATGATTGGAGGAAACTGAAGAGGGAGGGCAAAGAGCATTGAAGAACCATTGAAGAGATGGGGAAAATGGATCAGAAAAATATTTGGAGACTTCTGCCTACACCATGTGTTTGTGGATGCCGCTGATAACACCCATGTGGTTTCCTAACCATTTTCACCTATCGGTGATGGGTAGGCGCAATGAGAGGCAGATTCTTTAAGGACTACTACTAAGGGAACACAACAGAGAGTGGCAAATCTAACAGTTTAGTTTTTTAAAAGATTTATCGATTTATTTAAAATGGGGAGTTACAAAACAAGAGAGAGCAAAAGAAGATTTTTCCATCTGCAGCTTCACTCCTCAAATGACAATGACTAGAACTGGGCCAATCCTAAGCCAGGATCCAGAATCTTCTTCCAGCTCTTCCACATAGATGCAGAGACCCACACACTTGTGTCATCCTCTACTGCTTTCTCAACCATTAGCAGGAAACTGAACCAGAAATGGGGCAGCCAGTACTCAAACAGGTGCCCATCTGGGATGCCACCCCTGTGAACAGAATCAACCTGTTATGCTCCCAATTTCTCTATGAGATTTTACAGTGTGAATTGGATACTGTGTGAATATATGAAATACTACTATCATTTGCATTTCATTTAGCAAATTAGATTAATTTCAGGCAATTAATTCTGTACCAATGAAGTTAACGCAAACTAGGAATAAACTGACTAAGGAGAGCACTTAAGCTAAAGACCATAGTTAGAATGCATTTAAGTCGTGCAACAAGGTTGAGGAATACGTTATGGTGGTGGGGGAGAATCTCACGGCCTATAGAACCATGGCACATAATGCAATGTAATCAAAAAACAAAAACAAAAACAAAAAAACACAAATGTAATATGGCAACGGGGTGGGGCGGTCCATCGCGGGGGGGGAGTACAGGGAGGGGTTGGGCAAAAAATTAAAAAATGAATAAAAAACAAGAATACATTAAAGTCATACGATTTTGACAGAATCTCTGTCTTATAGTGAGACAGCCTGCATGTGCCTGGCAGATCCTTGTTGCTGGAATGCCTCCCGGACCACTCTGTTCCGTGCATGTGAATTCAGTCTGAATTAGTGGAGGTCCGACCTGAACTGCATAATCACGACAGGCTATGAATTAATCCTCATTGTTTCAGACAGACTTAGAACTACATACAGTAAAGGGCAGGAAATTGCTTAATGATCATTACCTAGTCAATGTCACTTGTTTCCTATAGGAATAAATGAAGACCATGCTGAGGTGGAAAGGTTAGCCTGGAAGTATGTGCAAGTTTGTCAGATGACCTCAGGTCAGCTGTCTGAAACCTCAAGATGAGGGCATCTGCTAGACTTTTGGAAGTTGGGCACATTTCGTGGCATGGGCTTGGTGCCACCCTGGGGCTGCTTCTACTTTGCACCTTCATTACATCTTCTTCAATTTTCCTATGTGCATTCCAGAAAACTAAAAATAAAGTACCCTGATTCATAAGAGAATGTTATACATTAAAAATATAATTTCAGAGTGATTCCATTATAAACTATAAAATAATTGTTTTGGAGTGATTTAGCTATATTGTGACGTAGCCTCCATGGATACTCTGGGAGGCTTGAGGGCTCACACTTAGATGCGGGAGAGCCACTTGTAGCCACTCCTTCACCTGGTAACGGGCAAACTAGCCATCACCAGCTCCCCAGTTGAGCCCTACTCCCGTTCCCCAAGGCTGAACCACATGCCATCACCTCCCCCTAAAATCCCCGTGGGGGATCAGAACTTTCAGTCCATCACAACAGGTAAGTATGTTTCATTCCTGTTGTTGACAGAGCTCATCAACTATATAGGAAATTATTTAACAAATGTGGCTGTCACTGTGACAGGAAGGACTAACGTTAACTGACAGGTGTACTTACATACGTACACGCAAATGCAAGTAGCTAGTTAGATGATAGATGCATAGATAGATATTTCTATTTATGTCTCACATGCATGACCACTGTGTCATCAGTTAATTCATTCATTCATTTAGAAATATACACGATTCTGGGGACTGCTGCTATGGTGTAGTAGGTTAAGCCTCTGCCGGTGGCACCAGCATCCCATACGGGTGCAAGTTTGAATTCTGTCTGTTCCACTTAAAATCCAGCTCCCTGTTAGTGGGCTTGGAAAGTACCAGAGGATGGCCCAAAGCCCCGGGCGCCTATACCCACATAAGAGATCTGAAATAAGCTTTGGCTGTGGGCTATAGAGAAGTCCAAGTCTGGCTGTTGTGGAAATTTGGCCAGTGAATCCATGGAAGGAAGACTTCTCTCACTGTCTCTCGTTCTTTCTGTTACTCTACCTTTCAAGCAAAATGAAATAAGTCTTTTTTAAAAAGATATGCTCACGATGCTGAGAGCAATGCTGTTTTTGAGGTTTAGCATGTCATAATTCAGAGCTGTACATATGCTATAAAATATAACTGCATAGAATGTGCCGAACATAGAATTAAAATGAGTGTTTCACTGGATTCTCTTTTTAAAGAAGTTCTCATTATTAATTGACTTAACATTTTATACTGAATATCATAAAAATGAACATAAGTCAGGAAAGATAATGGCAAACAAATACACATTTCTTGGGGCTGGCACGAAGGCTCAATTGGCTAATCCTCTACTTGCAAGTGCTGGTATTACACAGATGTGCCAGCTTGTGTCCTGGATGCTCCACTTCCCATCCAGATGTGGAAAGCTGTGGAGGATGGCCCAAAACCTTGAGACCCTGTACTTGCACGGGAGACCCAGGAGAAGCTCCAGGCTCCTGGCTTCAGAACAGCTTAGATCCAACAAGCAGATAGATGATATCCTCTCTCTGTCTCTATTCTCTCTAAATCTGCCTTTCAAATAAAAATGAATAAATCCTAAAATATACATATACATACATATTGGTAAGTATTAAATATTATTTGAGTAATTTATTACTGTGGTGTTTTAAAAATTGCTAGCAATTTACATGAAGAGAATTTAATCAAGTCTGCTGTATTGTGCATGATATTTGTTGCAAGTCTTACAGAACTTTTGCAAGAACACAAACCATATACCATGGTTTCTCTCGTGTTTCCCCATGCACACATCATTTGCTTCAACATAAATTAGCAAATTTCTCAAATCTCTTGGTCACTTAACTTTACCACCCACCTGTTTGATTTATTGCAGTTCGCCTTAGTGTAATTACATTTAATTGTTTTGTCTTTTGTTAGAGATGAGAACAGACTTGCTATGCCACCGTTTAGCTTTAGTGCTTTCACTAATTTGACTTGTACTATCTAATATGCTGGTATGTTGAAAAGCAATACGATTTTATTTTTTTAAACTCTGGAGAATACCATATTAGTGTGCTATCTACACTATTTTATAATTGATTACACAATTTAGCATCCCTAAGGAGGTAACTGATAAATTCATACTGAGGGCTTTATTAGAATTTAAACTCAACTTCAAATATTAACATAAAAATCAAACAATAAACCATTAGCATATAGGATTCTAGAAATTCATGTTTCTTTCTTCACATTAATATAGGAAAATTAAATGTGTATAATCACATCACCTCACAATCACAATAAGCGCAAATGCTTATTTTTTGCATCAGAAACATTTGAGATACTCCACCAAGGGTGTATTTGCAGTTTAGGGGCATGTTAACATTCTGGGCGTGTTATTAAGATCAATGTGCCATTTCATACTTTGTCCTTGTGTTGTTTTCAAACTTCTGCCTGAGGAGAACGGGTTTATTAACTTAGAAATGTTGGTATTCTGACCTCGATAATTCTTCGTTAAGGTGAGCAGAGACTGATATATGCTTGCTCCAGTTGAGAAACTCCAGTGGTGGTGACATAAAATGGGTAGCTCGTGGCCCTGAAGATCAGCGTCTAAAATGTTGACTGCCAAGAGAAACCAGTCTACCCATCAAGAAAACATAGTCTGGGAAATAATGCAAGACAACAGATATCACAAAAAGAAAAAGGAAAGACTGAAAAAAATATTCTGTATACTGCTGAAAGATTGAATAGAAACAGCTAAAATATCTTCCTTGTTAAAGCATAAAGATCCTTAAGATAGTAAATCAACATGGGTAAATGCTCGTCGAAACAAAGTGAGTTGTAAATAATATGAAACAGCAGATAAAATTGTACTTATTTCAAGATTAGCTTCTCTGTAATGTAAAAAAAAACCTTTAAACCATTAGATAAAATTGTTCATGTTAAAATCATTTGTTTCCCTCTTCTTACAGTGTCAAAGATGTTCAAATTCTTAGAAATAGAAGCATGTGCAAATAATTAACCATTCAAAATGAGAGAAATATGCCTTATTTGCCATGCACCTAGAATATTAAAATTATTTTAATATTATTCTTAATACTATCACAAGTTTCAAAGACAAGATAGATTAGTATTGTTTCCTTCAGAAAGTTGGAGAAAAAGTACTGGAGAATAATTATCTATAATTGTTCTATGGTATGACTCTAAACTATAGCAAACACCAAAACTCAGGATACTGAAGTGAACTGAAATAGCCTGTTAATAGTACTGAAGTTTATAATTACATTTTAGCCAATAAAATTGATAGGAGAATGCTTAAGAAGAGAGAGAAACGTAATGGAAACATAATAATCACATGGATAATTGATGAGGGTAATTACTGAAATGCTTTCTCTTTCAGTAGTAAAATAGATTCCTGCAAGTTTCATTATTAACGGAGAAAACACTTCAGTGGGTCTCACGTTTATGGCAGAATTGATGGCTCTTATCAACTTTAAGAAACATCATAAAGTCAGACTTTTAAAAAACTGGGGGAAACATTTTGGCGTGAGGACCTGAGTGGGACTGTTGCCTGGTCTGCAAATGGCTGTAGTGTCCCTCAGCAAAAGTGTGAACTGGATCTGGGGTACACCAGACTGGGCCAGACTGCAGCACCCACTGGTGCTTGTGAGAATCATGGTGTTGGGCTGGGTGTCTGCCCCTGCTGAGTCATGTGTGAGCTGTGTCTTCTAGGTTTGGGGCAGGCTTGACTGGACTACAACACCCAACAGCAAAATTTGATTGGGTAAGGGCAGGTCAGGAAAGATCACTAATTTTCTCTAGGACAGGAAATAAACTACTTAGGGCTGGCCTCTGGACCCACCGGTGGGTGTAGCATCTGGCACTGGGAGAGGTTCTGATGGAGGATCTTGGGGAATTCCTCTGTCAGGACACAGTCCCTGCAGGTGAGCTCAAGCACCAAAATAGGGAGCAGCCCGGACCAGACCAGGTAATGTTACCCGCTGGCATACATTTGGCTCAGAATGGGGGCAAACCAGGCTGGGCCAGTTCATATCACTTACTGGTGAATGTGAGCACCAGAATGGAGTGTGGGTCAGGCTGGTTCAGGCCACAATACAAGCCAGTTCACATGAGGGCCAGGACTGAGAACTGGCTGCGCATGAGCTGGAATTGGGGTTGATCTGAGCCCACCCAAGCTACAGAACCTACTGGGAAATGCCAAGGTGGGGCGGACCATGCCAGATTGGGCTGCAGCATTCAACCAGCACATGTGAGACTCCTTGGGGAGGAGGTAAACCTGGTAGGAGGGCTGCGTGGTTCTCCCCTTTTGGACCACTATCCCATTGGAATATGTCAGAGCTGGGACGGGACAGACCAGGTCGGGCATGGCCACCACACCTGTTGGTCTCATGTGAACTGGATCAGGGGAGAGCCAGGCTAGGGTGACTGTTCCTATTGATGTATACACAAGTCAGTGTGGGTATGTGCTGGAGACCAGCTCCGGCTGACTCGAGAGCTTGCTAAGGATGCGTGGATTGGCAAGAAGATAAGAAGAGGAGAGGAGACATGGAACACTATGGCATGATGCTCATAATGGACAACTCAGAAAAGTTGCCTTCTTTATTTATACACAAATCATCACAAGCTTTTGCACAATATCCAATTGTTTCATTTTTACTTCATGGTTAAGAAAATACAAAAAGCAATCATTAAGAAAACAGTTTCAACAAACCATTACTCATTCAAACCTGCAGTCACCTGGCTGAAGCCAGGAACTCCACGGTTGGCAGTGCATCCAGTTACATTGTGACAAGAAGTTTACTTATACTCAAAATCAATCTTTACTAAACACAAACTAACATTGCTTAAAATATTAAGAGTACAGAATTAAAAGATCATAAATGAAAGGATTTCATAAAAGCACATAACATATATTCTTTATTAAATCTTAAATCATGTATTAATTACCATCACCCTCACCTAGTGCTGATTCAATTGCTTGTTTGTTCTTTGTTAAAGGGCAGTGAGAGGGATCAGGGCAGCTCAGCCAATCTACAAACAGAGGGCCTTTACAAGAAACTTCCTTTTATCTTTATAAACTGTCTTCTTTCCCTAAATATAAGTGCCAATATAAGATAAAGATTTATGAGGGGGTTCACATTTATCTCCCTTTAGAAGATGCCCCAAATATTCTCTGCTTTCTGTGGTGAGAAACCAAAATGCGTCATTTCATGTGTTGTAACCGTTCGAGGTACATGGGAAACAAACTCACAATGGTGTGAGGCAGCAATGAGGTGACCAGAGACATTCTGCTGGGCCATGACACGCAGCCAGAAACTCCTCGTAGCCCTGCTAACCTAGGAGCGGTGCTCATCACACATCCATGCCATCCGACCCAACTGCATGGCTCCCCACAGGTATGGGTTGGTGGGGCTTTGCTGCAGCATCATCTGCCAGATGCTGGCATGGGGTGGGAGGTGCGGAGAAAGTTTTGTCAGGTTAAATTGCAGAACTACATGAAGAATGCAAGGTCCAGGAGTGGGAGTGGGTCCAGTAGGGAAACAGTGGGCACCTTCCTCTTGGGTTGCCACTCTGATTGATAAGCATGAGAACTAGGACTGGGGCAGGCATGGCCAGACAGAGAGTGGCTCACACAGGCAGGCATGTGGGCTGGATAGTGGGTCTGGTTAGGTAGGGTTGAACTGGGCTTCAGTTTCTATTGACATGTGTGAGAGTTGAATGGGATGGGGGACAGATTGGACTAGTCTGCTGTTCACACTGGCAAGCATGAGAACCAGGGCAGGGGGCAGGCCTGATGGGGGTTATTGCAGGTTGCTATGTCTATGCTACAGCTACCAATGGTTTGCATCAGGAGTGTGCAGTGGCCAGGAACAGGATGGGCTCCAACACTCATTGATTTGCATAGAATACAGGGCTTGAGACAGAACTGACCCAGCAATTACAACTACCAGTGTGTCAGTGTGTGCAACAGACTGTGCCAGACCCTGTATTGGCAAGCACACACAAGAATCAGGTCTGAGATCACCTCAGATGAAATTTTTGTGGGGATTTCCCCCAACTGAATGGCTGGACTCAGAACCCAACCATGAAGAAAATTGCAGGTTCCATGGTCTGACTGTTCAGAGCTGGGACACCTTAATAGCTTAGATGAAGTAGTAGAAAGCATATCCAAGAGGATATGGTGGGCATGGAGGATATGGAAGTACCTTGGAGCCTGTAGAGGACAGAAGACAGAACAAATGGATCAACTTTTGCAAATCAAATGTTGGCAATAAAAATCTGGGTAGAGACTCTAAGGTGAACTATACGAACCAATGGATTCTGCAAAGATTTCATCATGCTTGGAGTGTCAAGATCAGCAGCTAATCATAACTGTGGAACTATCAAAACCTTTTAAGCAGCATCCTTGGACCTCTCCCAACATCAGGGACGCTGGGCTGGCGTCTGGTGGCTGTCCTCCATCCCAGGGTACAGAGGCATTTGAGCGGCTTGGTGTGGCTTCTATCCTTGTCTGCCCCCTAAACCCAGAAGCAGGAAGGGAAAAAAAAGAGAGAATGTGGAAACAATGGTCTCACTCACTTCCCTTTAGCCCTTGACCCTTTGTACCCTAATCATCTATGTAAAAATCTGTGTCATAAAATGAAACAATAATAAAAATAAATACATAAAAATCATCAAAAATAAAAATTAAAAAAATTAAGGATGCATTAATTTAAAATTTCCATGATCTATCATATATAATTTTAAATTTGATGAGAAACACTGTGTACTTAGAATTGGTCAATTATTTATAAGTTTAAAAATTTAGACAAATTTAAAATTACAGCATGACAACAAGATGCTGGCCTTTACAGAATTCTTGACCTATAATGTCAGGATACACTGAAATAGTATAATGATGAACTTGCAATTGTTTTTGAGGGATTAAACTATTATTAACATATAGGGGGAAAAAGTGGGGGCGGTATGAAAGCAAAAATCCTGAGACCATTGGGAACTGTATAATGAAAAATAAAGAAATTTAAAAAATGCATTTAACAGAGATGTCTGCTCAGTCTTATGTTATGGAATCACATGACAATCTAGATTATGGAAAACTCATTTTTCTACTCTTATTAGCTATGTTTCTAAAAGTATAAATCCATCATAACATAAAACCCTGACTTTTATGTATATAATATGTATATACAATGAATTAAAAAATGTTTCCTGAAATTATTCCTTGTAAATTTCCTGAAGACTAGAAGCCGGGTCACATTCTGAAATGATTTTAATAATAAACTAGCATAAGCAACATCTTAGTTCTTAAGTACATCCAAAGAATGTCTATTTCTTACCATCTTTAACCTTGATGTCACATATTATAATGAATGTATTTATTCAATTTTATGTTTGCAAAAATGTAGCTGATATAAAGGTTTTTTTCAACTTCACAAATTTTAGATTGCATAATATGTCTCAGAAATGTTCAGTCCCTGTTCATCTTGAGCGTCATGATGAAGCCATCTTGTGGATGCATCAAATGGATGCATTGCAGATAACTTCTGCTTCTGTTTCCTAGGGGAAAAGGGCATTCACGAACAGCTAGCCCCTGATGCTCCTGCCTTGGTAATTTATAAAATCTGTTCTTAGAAAGTCTTCTGCCAGGGTTTGGGGATTAGAATCATTTATCATTATGTACAGCACCTTCTGAGTCAGTTTGTTCAGAGAACTTTGCTGCACCTCTATTGAGTTCCTAAGGATTTTGTTCCTCAAGCTTTTGTTATAAAATATATGAGGGAGAGACCTGTAAGATTTTACATTCTACTGAAAGCAAGAAAAAATCAATATGTGAAAACAAGATTCTCTGTAGTTTGCAAATTTTCTTTCACGTCAGGATCCTCCATTGGTCAAGGAAGGCTTCATTCAGATCCTGCCTTATACTAGTTTATTATTAAAACTTTTGGCATAGTTAAAATTTGAGTATATTTATAGGGTAACATTTTTATTTTGATACACTAATACACTATGTAATGTTCAATCACGTAAATACATCTGTCACCTCATAGGTTTCGTATTTTTCTGTGATAAACCATCTAAAATCTTACCTTTTATCAAGCTGAACTTAATCAAGCCAGTCCAGAGAAACGAGAGGCTCTGTTACATTTACTGCCCATGGCCAGAGGAACTTTGAAAATTAAAGAATCTGGAATAACTTATGGCACAGAAAAAAAAAAACCCAAAACACCTAATTCCCAGAGACATATCTTTGCTTTCTCAGATAACAGCTTTGTCTTGGTCACTCTGAAGATTAATTGCATCGAATTACCATGAACAATTAAATATTCTATCTTTCAACCTAGTTCAGAAAACTTGATTTGCACTCACTATATATTATCATTGCAAAACAAAATCATATTAAAACCAAACAGACAGACTAACAAATCTTGCTCATGTCCAAGCTGAAGTAATCCCTTCCTGCATAATAATCTGGTCGATTTTAAAACTAGAAAAGCTTACGTCAGCACGTGTATCCTAAGCTGTTACTTGCAGGCAGGCAGCAGACCTGGGAGGAGACTATGAGTTCCGACACTGATACCAGGTCAGGACCAAGAGAGCAGGAGAATTATTTGGATGTATTGTGACATCAGATCTCTAACAATAAGAGTGCCAGGGTCTCATCTTTATGGCTAAATGAAATAGCTTATAATTATTATAAGTGGTAATTATAGGATTGGGGTTTTAACATGTCAAATGTAAGAAAAACTTGTGTTGAGATAGAAAATACAGGTGAAAAAAGTCCCTGAGGAAAGCTTCATTTTATTTTTTTAACTTTACAATGTGCTTGCCATTGCTGGGAGGTTACAGACAATTTTTAGTTTGTAGTGCACCCCAGGTTAGCAATAGATCTGATTTGAACACACTTTCATATCTCCCTATCGATCTTAAGCTTGTGGCCTGGTCTAAGTAGCGACAGGCAGTAGTGTTCATTTTCATTGTAATGTGTATTATGCCTTCTAGCACCGTGATGATAGCACACACAATTTGACATTTAATATTATCCCAGAATTTATGCAGAGTCTCAGAAATACAGAAAGGGCATATCTGTAATTTATTAATGCATATGGAAATATTTTTTTTCATTTTATTAAAACCTTTTGTGTTACCAGTTACAGTGAGGTGAGGATTTGAAGAACTTTCTTGAATATTTGGGGGTGGGGGATAATACTGCTATTTCTGCTTCACTAAATCTTTTGGAATTGCACTTTGCTCTAATTATACATGGGAAAACAAACTGACAGATAAACAGACAATATATTCTCCAACCCAGCACAGTATAAATCAAATGTTAGATGTGAGGCACAGAGCAAGCTACTTAATCAATCTAAGCTTCAGTTCCTCTCCATATTTACTTTAAAAATACACTGGTTTTTATCGGAAAAGCAGATATGAAGAGAGGATGCGAGACAGAGAGGAAGAACTTCGTCCGATGATTCACTCTCCAAGTGGTTGCAATGGCTGGAGCTGTGCCAGTCTGAACCTAGGAGTTCAGAGCCTCTTCCAGGTCTTCCACATGCTGTGACCCAAGGCTTTGGGCCTTACTCGATTGCTTTTGCAGGCCATAAGCAGGAAGCTGGATGGAAAGTGGGGCTTCTGGGACATGAACCAGAACCCATATGAGATCCTGGCAGGTGCAAGGTGAGGACTTTAGCCACTAGGCTACTGCACCTGGCCCAGTTTTTTATTTCTGCACACAAAAGACCAAGGAAGTAGTCAATATTTCAAAGTCATTTTATTTTTGGCTGAAGACTACTGCTGCTTGATCTCAGCTATTCCCAATCCTCTATCCCTAAGAACGTGAGGACAGGAATCAAACCCTTCAAGTAGATGCTTAGTTATGTTGTCGAAACTGCTCACCAATAAGCACGTTCATTCGTGTATCTGTATATTTTTACTACAGAAGAGTCTCTAATGCCAGCTGCTGTTTTCCTGTATATGGATTTTGCCACACAGGGGCCCAAACTGTTGAAAACCCTTACATGTTGAAATGAAATGAAATTGAGCCACTACCAAGGATTCAATTATCCCATTGAGCCACCTGCTTCTGAGTGATGAGGTGCTTTCAAAGACCAGCGTTTCACATGTGATGGCGTCCATTGTCACATTCCTTCATTGTAAAATGTGGCTATGTATGGACAAAGAATTAAATGAGACACCATCAGAGACTACAGTGGTGCTGCTGGAAGGTCAATGAGCAGGGAAGACAAATTCATTACTGAAAATGTGGCTCACCCCCTGAGCATAAAGTGCTGCCATTCAGATGTCAGAAGGAAACTAATACATTCAGTCTGCCAAGTAGTATCTAGCTGAGTTCTATCTTGCACACTGTTCACGCCTTGAGATACAGGAAATTCTTGAAGCTTTTTCTGGTTTACATTATGCGCTGATTCTTACAGTATCTGATTTCATATTACCACTGTGACACCTTAATGCCACAATTCAGAAGAAATGGGTATATTGGATCTCTGCGATCTGGCAGGAGCTGGCTCAACACCCTTCAGGGTGGAGGACAATCTGTATCCACTTGTCCATTGATAGATTTCTGGCTTGATTCCACATCTTAGATATTGTGACTTGAGCTACAATAAACATGGGGGGTACAAATAATTCTTTCATATGCTGATTTCATTTTGTTTAGGTAAATTCCCCGGAGTGAGATGACTGAGTCATATGGTAGGTCTATTTTCAAGTTTCCAAGGAATTGCCATATGGTGTTCCATAATAATTAAACTAGTGTGCATTCCCACCAAGTGTGTATTAGGGTACCTTTCCCACCAGAGCTTCACCAGCAGTCATTCTGACTGGACTGAGGGAAAAAGTCACCGTGGTTTTCCCTTGAGATTCTCTGATGATCAGAATTCTGGAGTGTCATGTGCCCATTGAGCATGTGTGTATTCTATCCTTTGGAAGTCCTGGAACTATTCGTGTAGCTTGCATATCAATCCTTTATCAGTTGTATAGTTGGCCAATATTTCTACCGTTCTATGGCTTGTGCATTGCTTTTTCACTTTGCTAAGTAACTCCTGTGTTGTTCAAAAGCTTCATATTTTAAATTAATCTCATTTGTCTATCTTGGCATCTATTACCTATGTTCTGGGGTGTTTTCCATGAATTCTTTGTCAATGCCTATAACATGCAGAGTTTTTCAATTATTACCCTCGTGTAATTTGGTGGTACCAGTGCATAGATTTGGATGCTGGATGAATTTTGGATTTATTTTTGTATAAGGCAAAGGTAGGGAGGGGTCTTGTATTATACTTTTGCATGCAAAGCTCCAATTTTCCCAATACTATTTGTTGCAAACTCTCATTTCTTCAGGGATTGATATTAACTTGTTTGCTGAAGATAGTAGGTTGTGGATGCAATGCATAGTATCTGGGTGTATACTGTTTTCCATGTTTATTTTTTTTTAAGATTTATTTATTTCATTACAAAGTCAGATATACAAAGAGGAGGAGGAGAGACAGAGAGGAAGATCTTCCATCCATTGATTCACTCCCCAAATGAGCCGCAACAGCCAGTGCTGCGCCGATCCGAAGCCGGGAACCAGGAACCTCTTCCGGGTCTCCCACGCGGGTGCAGTGTTCCAATGCATTGGGCCGTCCTCGACTGCTTTCCCAGGCCACAAGCAGGGAGCAGGATGGGAAGTGGAGCTGCTGGGATTAGAACCGGCGCCCATATGGGATCCTGGGGTGTTCAAGGCGAGGACTTTAGCCGCTAGGCCACGCCGCCGGGCCCTCCATGTTTATTTTTGTGTTAATATCACTTTTGCAGTCCCGTGGTAGTATTCTTTGTAATCTGGTGTTGTGATGCGTTTGGTTTGGTTTTTGTTCTGTAAGTTCTTTCAGTTTTGTGGGAACTCTTACACGTGCATATGAACTTTAGGACCTTTTAAGATCTGGGAAGAATGTCCCTGATATTCTGATTGAGATACCGTTGAATCTGTACATTACTTGGGATAGTATGGACCTTTTGATTATAATAAGCGTTTAATCCATGAATATGAAAGATTTTTTTGTTTTCTGTGCACCTTATATTTTCTTAATGTTTGTAACTTTCATCATAGAAATATAGAACCTCCTTGGTTAAATTTATTTCAGGTGATTTAAATTTTTGTGGCTATTGCAAACAGTACTGGTCCTACAAGTTCTTTTGTGGTAGGATACAGCTTACTAATGCCACCCCAAGACAGCACTGGGTTTAGAGCATGGCGAAACACAACTATCGCTTGTGTACCTGATTGGCTTAACATGCAGGTCGATTGGGCCCAGCACAATAGCCTAAAGGCTAAATCCTCACCTTGCTTTGCTGCTATACCATATGGGTGCCGGTTTTCATCCAGCTGTTCCATTTTTCATGCAGTTCCCTGTTTGTGGCCTGGGAAAGCAATGGAGGATTGCCCAAGGTCTTAGGACCCTGTATCCACATGGGAGAGCCAGAAGAAACTCCTGGCTCCTAGCTTCAGATCAGCTCAGCTCCAGCTATTGCCATCATTTGGGGAGTGAACCAGCAGGTGGAAAGTTTTTATTTGTACATCTCCTTCTCTCTGCATATATCTGCCTTTTCAATAAAAATTAAATAAAGTCTTTCCAAAAATTACAGATTGATTTATTTTTTAATACGGACTACTTGAGTATATTCAAAATTCCTGACTGCTGCATGTTAACAAAAGCTTAAAAACTTGCAGCTTTGGCCATGCAGTGCAGTGGTTAGCAGTGAATTAATCCTGTAATTATGAATTGAATTGCATGCAATTTATAATTGCAATGTGTAAACTACTGAATATATGCAAGTGCAAATATTAAATGAAAAGGAAAAGAAGGCTGCTACATATAGCCTGTGGTGTTAAAAAGTGAGTTATTGTAGAATACTTCATATTAATTTTTAACCAATCAGTAAAGTTTGCGGAGTAATTCATTTATTTTAGGTAAATATAGCACTTTTTTATTTAGACTGCACAAAAATGTGGAAAGCTTCTTCAAGAGCTCACACTATGTTTTTCTTCATGACATCTCATGGGTTAAGAAACTGTAGGACAATGATTTAATGTGTGTATCTAATAATACAGTCATATGAAAGCATTATTTCTGGTTTATAAAAAAATCTGCATACTGTGTTGCGGGAAGCCATGCAGTTGGGTCGGATTGCATGGGTGTGTGATGAGCACCGCTCCTAGGTTAGCAGGGCTACAAGGAGTTTCTGGCTGCGTGTCATGGCCCAGCAGAATGTCTCTGGTCACCTCATTGCTGCCTCACACCATTGTATGGACACTCAGTCACCTCTCTGATGTTTCATAGAATTCTCCTGAGGGTGTTGTTGTTGTTTTTCTGCTAATGTGAAGTGATTCCTGTAACTGGTATAACATCTCAAACTGATCAATCATGTTATGATAAAAACATCTTTAGTGATGTAAGGTTATGACACACAGCTAAAAGTATACAATAGTACAATTGAGCCCACAATGTCTCCAAATATCCTGTTATTTGACCACCTTTGTCCTGGAGCTTGCCCTAATATAGGTAATGTTTTCCTTAAGAAATGACTTGATAATATCTTGGAACAGATGGCAATCATGGAGGTACAAAGAGTTTGTTTGCCATGTGCCTCGAACTGTTACAACACATGAAATGACGCATTTTGGTTTCTCACCACAGAAAGCAGAGAATATTTGGGGCATCTTTTAAAGGGAGATAAATGTGAATCCCCCGAAGTGGCTTAAAATCTTAATCTTATATTGGCACTTATATTTAGGGAAAGAAGACAGTTTATAAAGATTAAAGGGAGTTTCTTGTAAAGGCCCTCTGTTTGTAGATTGGCTGAGCTGCCCTGATCCCTCTCACTGCCCTTTAACAAAGAACAAACAAGCAATTAAATCAGCACTAGGTGAGGGTGATGGTGATTAATACATGATTGATTGTAAGATTTAATAAATAATTTATGTTAGAAGCTTTTATAAATTCTGTTCATTTATGAGCTTTTCTTTTAATTCTGTACTCTTAATATTTTAAGTAATATTAGTTAGTTTATGAAAATTGGTTTTGAGTATAAATAAACCACTTGTCACTATGTAACTACATGTGTTGTCAACCGTGGAGTTCCTGGCTTCAGCCAGGTGACTGCGGGTTTGAATGAGTGACAGCTTGCTGAAATCATTTTCTCTGAAGTAAAATAGTAATAATGTTTTTAGAATTGATTCTGTAATCATTATTTTATAATGAAGCAAAAATGAAACAATTTGATATTGTGCAAAAACTTGTGATGATTTGTGTATAAATAAAGAAGGCAACTTTTCTGAGTTGTCCATTATGAGCATCATGCCATAGTGGTCCACGTCTCCTCTCCTCTTCTTATCTTCTTGCCAATCCACACGTCCTTAGCAAGCTCTCAAGTCAGCCAGAGCTGGTCTCCAGTACGGTTGTTCATGAGGTTAGCTTCAATCCACCATGCTGAATGCAGTACTAGCGCTATTACCAACACACACAACTGACCAACATGTTCATCATCAGATGAATGGATAAAGAAAACACAGCAAATATACATTGCACAGTATTAGTAAGCTACAAAAATAATGGAATCCTATTCCTTCCAGCAAGGCTGATGGAACTGATGTACAATCATGCTAAGTGAAATAGTCTAGACACGAAAAACATGAACTGCAGTTCTCCTTCGTATGTGGATGCTAAACAAATTCTGTTTGAACACAGAGTACTGATACTCACAGGCTCTGAGGGGTCGTGAGTTATGAAGACAGCATGGGTAATGTAAAGCAAATTAGAGTCAGGACAAAGAAATAAGCACCTAGTTCTCACAACAGAGTTGCGTGGTCATAGTTCACTTTGCATACTGTCTTCTCATGGGGCCTGGCGCATTTGCCTAGTGGTTAAATCCTCATCTTGCATCTGCCTGGATCTCATATGGGGGCCGGTTTGTGTCCAGGTGGCTGCACTTCCCATCCAGCTCCCTGCTTGGGGCTTGGGAACGCATTCATCGAGGGCCCAAAGCCTTGGGACCCTGCATCTGAATGGGAGCCCTGGAATAAGGTCCTGGATCCTGGCTTTGGTTCAGCTCAGCTCTGGCTGTGGGGCATTTTGGGTCTGAATCGTTGGATAGAAGATTTTCCTTTCTGAATCTCCTTCTCTCTGTATGTCTGACTTTCAAAAAAAAAAAACTTAAAATATATATATATAAATTGTTTACCAACAACTAAAAACATAAATTTCAAGTATATAACCATATATTAATGTCTAAAGGAAAATATCGAATAGCATGTTTTATAGCATACTCATTGTACACATGTGTTTAAATGTCACAATGTAGCTCCTTTATCTGTACAATTATGAACAACGTGTAAAATCAAACATGAAAATACATGAATCCTTAAAATACTGCAAACCACTTCAAGACAATAAAATTCCAAAATTATCGAATAATTACATGAGACAGTTCACACCAAATACCATGTTGAATCAGACCTTTCTCTCTTGACAACCTTGGGAATTCCACCTGCTTGATCGGCCTGACTTGCCGGCTCCGGGCTCACTCAGTAAGAACTGACACGTAGAGGTGCCCGCAGATGGCAAGGAGTCTCTGTGAGAAACAGAAGTGAAGATGTGACCTTGGCAGGGCGGAGAGTGGAAGCTGAGGCTTGCGACACAAGCTTTCTCCTTGTTCTCCACAGCACAATCCCATCGACATACTGTGCCCAGGCCAACAATGTTAGATCTCAGAAGATTCAGGCAGTAAGCCTCAACTGCTGAAAACAATGATGTAGGATTAATAGATGTTATTAACTTCCTCTCAGTTTAGATACTTTGATTTGGAAGTCATCTGGACATATGTGGCAATGATATTTTATCAACTGTTACCGGAAAAAAATTGTAAGCTACATGTTAAGGGACTGCTTGTAAAATTAAAATACTGCTCACATTGAATTAAATGCATATTTCTGCTGAAATATTTCAAATAGGAGACAGTTTTGAAGTTAAAAGAAAAAATAAACCAATGTCTTAAAAACATTATTGAACATTATTGATTTATTTCGACCCTGTGATTTCTTGATTAGTCTTTATGTAATTCCATGCCGTTGTACTACATGTGGCAATTTCAAATGTGCGACGCTTTCACTGCCTGACTGACACTAGCTTGATTAGTGTTATTTATACTGGAGAAATAGAAAATATTAGCAAGCACTGCAGTTATTGAAACACACAGGATGCAGTTCTAAAAATATTTGAACTTTAGTTTGAAAAATAACGAATCCATAGCCAGGTTAAAATGAAAATGCAGTGAGGAGGAATTAAATGTTCATCTGATGCAGCTTTCACAGTAACTTTTTTTTTTTTTAATTCTCACAGTTTGCTTTGTACATGATGCCTAAGGGTATAATTTCCTTAACCATAAAAATCGTATTGTTGAATTTGCATATATATATATGCACACACAGAAGTAGACGTATGAGTTTATGCTTTCCATGTTCACTATATTATTATTACTTCAGTATAAATGTAGAGCAAAAATAATTGCCCAAAGCACAGTGCAAATGTTCCTATTTAATTTCCAACAGCAAATAGCCTCTTGTTTAAAAGTTGTTATTTCTAAAATTTCTAACCTGTGTAGGAAATGGAAATCAAAGGAAACAAACCATTATCATTATGAAGTTTCCTCATAGCTTTTATAATAACTCATTTTTAACCTATAATATGTTTTTCAAATTATTTCTATTTTTCTGCCTTCTTTATCCATCTACATTTCTCCAGATTGGGGGGCGGAAATTGAACTAAAATGCTAAGAAATGTGTAATTACAAATGTTTCCCATCCTGCTTGCCTTTGCTTTTCTCTCAGGTAAAACGTCTGTTCAAATACCGTCTTTATGCTTTCCAGTTAGAGTAATGAGGTTTTCCTTCACATTTGTGTGTTTCCTTTTCCATCAGATCACCAGGAGTCATTACTGTGGTTGTACAATAGCTTCCATGCACAAAACACTTCCTTTTTCTTAAATTTATTTATTTTATAACAGTTCCATAGGCTCTGGGATTTCCCTTACCCCCTCTGCAAGTCGACCCCACCCTGATTCCCCCTATATTATTAAAATAGAATGATCTTTCATAAACAGCCGTAAATCCATCATTCTGCTAAGTGTATCCTGACATTTTAGGTGAATATCGGAGGGTGCTAAGTCCTTTCGGTGCTAAAAAGACTAAAATATTTATAATTGGAGAGAGAAGTAGAGACAGAAAGATGCTTCATCTGTCGGTTCATTCGAAAAATGACTGCAATGGCTGGTACTGAACCTCTCCTAAGCCGGGAGTCAGGAGTTTCTTCCGGGTTTCCCATACTGATACAGAATCCCGAGGCTTTGGGCTGTCCTTCCCTGCTTTCCCAGGCCACAAGCAGGGAGCTGGATGGGAAGTGCAGCATCCTAGACATGAACGGGCACCCATATGGGATGCTGGTGTTTCCATGTGAAAAATTAGCCATTGGACCCATTATGCTGGCCTCTGAAATGGTCTTTAGATCAGCTGGAAGTTATCTTGAGTCATGATGCACATGAAAATTCAGGTAGGTTTTATAATAGAGACAACAATTATAATTTTAGGCAAAGTTTTAAAGAAGACGTTAGTTTTTTAAACAATTAAAAATGGAGGAAAAAAAAAAAAACCTCACAGACGCATTTTCTTCAAATACTACTCTATGTAACCCCTAGGCAAAAACCAGAGAATTATTACAATTGTAAAGACGTTATATAATTCTAACTTCATAAAGCCTTCTGGATACAGCCTCTCAAATGAACTCACTCAAGTTGAGAAATAGCTAGTGATTCTTTTAAAATTGGAATTTAGCATATTTTCTTTTGTGCGATACTGGAGTCAGAGCTATAGGAAGCTCCTTGCTAAAGGCATATTGCTGTTTGATATTTAAAATTAAATCTGATAATGCATTTATGAGGCATGGGTTATTATACCAACATCTGGATTGAGTGGATTGAGAAAACTGAGACTCAAGGCTGAATTTTTTTTTCCCCCTGCAGGGCCAGTGAAATCCAATACGCTGTTCCTGATGTTTTATATATACAGGCTTTTCTTAATGCCTTTCGCTATCAAAGTAGAACAAAATGTAGAAACATTGCTAGCCTTTTTATTGCTCAAATGAATAAACTCAAAAAATAATTCTAGGCCTATAGAACCAGAAGTATAAGAAAGCATATTTACATTCTAATTATAAAACAACATAGCTCTTAACAGGTTGTATCTAAGATTAACGCTAGATGTGGCTCACCATACATTAAGCACTTTGCATTTAAAATTTTGGAACTGATTATCTTATTTTGCTAAATGTCATAATTTTAAGATGAATATTTTCGCATTTAGGTATTTTCGAGGTGTGCCCTGCTTCATTTTCCAATAATTTTAAAGCAATTCTTTACAACTTTCTTTTGAATAAAGGTTGACAAGAAAATCAATACATTTTGTCTCAAAATGGGATCACCTTAGACTTCTAAAAATGTGATTTTTTTAACTATAGAAAAATGCTAGAATGTTTTTTGTAACGTGTTTGTGTGTGTGTGAATGTGTGTTCTAATCTTTTTAAAGAAAATAAAGGATAAAATCTTCATGCTCTAGAATTTTCCACACATTAGATTTTTACATGCTTTAGTGTTGCTCAGAATTTTTAAGTAAAGTTCAGTCATTGTTTTTATAGTTGCTGCATTTTGTTATTTTTGTGTTCATATCATAGTCCATTAATCTTCACTAATATTTCAATCTTCCGTCTTTTGGTGATAACCTTTATAATCTCCAATCTGTTTTTTAGACTAAAGTTATTGGGAAAAGTGAAAACAAAACAACAAAAACAAAAAAAACCTTCTTCCTGTATCTGTGAATGTTTATAAAGATTGTCTAATGTAAACATTTTCATACATTGGATGCAGTAGAGTCAGTCTGTAAGATTTTGAGGCATCACAAATTGAAAATGAATGCCTGCTATCTAAGAGCTCTTCTCTGTATAAGCATTTAGAAAAAATGAAAAGATAAAACAAGTAGCTGATATTACTAAAATCACTATTGTAGCAATGTCATCCTGATTACCACATCTACACAGAGAGACGTAACTTAAACGTAAAATTGCACTTCGAGGTAATTGAGAAATCTGTGTCTGTTTGCTGTTGTTCCTGTTGTTGCTTTTATCTGCCAGCAAGGGCCAGCTTGGGCCACAGCAAGGTAAGCTGCCACTTGATCCACCAGCAATGATCTCAAAGTGCCAGCTGGTTCACTTCTGACCAGGCCCCCTCCTCATGCGCCTGAGGAAGCAACAGTGATGGCCCAAGCGTCAGGCTCTTGCGACAGTGATGGCCCAAGCGTCAGGCTCTTGCTACCTGTGTGGTAGACCAGAGGGAATGCTGGGTCTTGACTTTGCCTGATCTGGCTTTGACCGTTGAGGCAGCTGAGGAGCAAATCAGCCAATCAAGGGTCACTCTCACTCTCTCTCTCTCCTCATTTTCTGTTGTTTTGGATTTTACAGAAAAAAAAAAATTCTTTTCTTTTTTGAAAATCGGGCAATGGATTTAATTACAGTTTGGAATAATTATATTTTAGGCAATACTAAGCATTTAGTACAAATTACCACGTGATCCGTGATAATTAAAATTGCAGTGGAATGTGAGGCATGTGGACGTTGAGCAGCCACAAGTACTGACTCTGGACTGACAGACAAGAGACAAATCATCTACCCAGGAGTAACTCACTTTATTGAGCCTCATCCCACTCCCGTCTCCCCTGGCTTCACCAGTAGCTATCATTATTGCTTGCCAAATGATTGAGTTACATCCTGTAAAAACAACTTTTTTGTTATCCTTGTCCTTACAAACACTGAAACACATGAACTAGCTCTGACGCTGCATGCCCCAGATATGTCATCTTTTCTGCCTTCAAAACACATTGTCACCTGCAACGAGTCATGCAGAAGCTCATAGTGTGATGAAAGATTTCTCTGTCTACGTTCTTGGAGAAAATGTACTAGTTAAATGGAACAAAAATGTATCTGAAACACATTAAATTGAATTTAAATATTTAACTAAACATCTTTCTAATAATCATTAATATCACCTCTTTTTTGTTTTGTTTTGTTTTTTATAGAAACCAAGGACAGAGGTAGACCTGAAGAGACAGCTACCCATGCACTAAATTACTCCTCAAAGATCCACCAACAGTGGCTAGACCACAACTGGGAGCAGGGTGTGGTCAGCAGGAATTTGATGTGCAAGCCATGACTGCTCTTTCCCAGTCTCCATATATACAGGAAGCATGGACTGTTGCCGGGTGTGAATGTTCACATGATGTGGAATGCAGGTAGAATAACATGTGTCTTAACTGCCAAACTCCAGCCATTTTGGGTGGATTTCATTAGTAATCTTTTTGCATCTTAGCCATACTTCATATTACTCACTAATGTTCAGTTTTCATGCTAGACACCCATCACATTATAGAATGGTAATAACTCGAGATACTAGAGATATACTGGTTTGGAGATTGTTTCAGAGGGTTCTCTGCCGGCCATTTGGGAGTTCATCAATGCAGATCAAATATCTTTTGCATTGTAATTGTGATTTTATAAAACAATGATCTTATATTATTGAGTTTAGTAATGTGATATAGTAAGACATGTAAGACATAATTCAATAGTATTTGAATTTTTAATTGTCCACTTTCAGTGGACCCTATTTGATGTGTTCATTTTATTATGATGTTTGCATTGGTATTAAAAAGCTATGTATGTGTAGTGTTCTGACAATACAGGACAGCAACAAAGGCATCCAGAGGTCACTTTGTAGAAATCTGGCAGTCCCAGATGACATGAAATATAATTTTTAGCATTATATTACTCCTACTCAAGACAGATTTTTATTGTTAGGTAGATGTTTTCAAACAGTTCTCCAATCTGAAACTCCAGTTCACCAATGACCTTGCAAATATTTCAAGGCACAAAGTATATTCTCTTGGAATTCAATAATTTGTGCTTGAAAACCAGTGAAAAGCCACTTATTCATGAAAACTAATTAAATATCTGATGTGGAAACGGAACTGCTGCTGATGAAATGGCATTCTAAGTTCAAAAGAGAAATGAATATCTAAAGTAATTTTAACAACTCCCTAACAATAATACACTTTGTCAAACAAGATTATCTATTCCACTGCCCCAAAGTTATGATTGGGCTTCTACATACGGACACAAGATTCAACTTCATGTAGAACTAAGAGTATTGCAATTAAAATATTAAACTTCATTTTCAATGCTATAAATCAAAGGATAAATTATTTTTTGAAAGAATTGGTGAAACACTCTCATTTTTCAAACACAATTTCCTAAAATGTTACATCGTGAATAGCTGAGGCCAGAAATTCTTTAAGATTATCCCTCGAAAAAGTGTATTCAAGAACGTTCCTACTGTAGCTATGGCGCTGCTTCCCCATGACACTCAGCACATTATGCTAATTTTTTGCATTTTAATCCTCTAAAATAATAGTTGAAATTGCCAGTTGGTTGAATATTTTTTTACTGATCACAGTATCATGTAAATTAGAACAGGATTTTCATTCACATATGATTCAGAGGGACCAAGGATGACTGCATTTGAATGGTATTTTGAATGCAATGAAAAGTATTTGTAACATCATTGATCATTGGCTTTATGGACTTTTGAATACTCTCAAGTGACTACTGAACAAAATACAATGACCTAATGTAGTTTCATAGCTCTACTTTCTTCCTATTATTGTCATAGTTTTTAGTTATACATATGTTTTAAGCTTTTAATACAGATTTTTTTTAATATTTACTGTTTTTGGAAGTCCAATTTACAGAGGCAAGGAGAGACAAGGAAAGATCTTCCAGCTGCTGGTTTACTCTCCAAGTCACTTCAATGGCCAGGGGTTAGCCAATCCGAAGCCAGGAGCCTCCTCCAGGTCTCCCACATGTCTGCAGGGCCCAAGGCTTTGGGCCATCCTCTACTTTTCCAGGTCACAAGCAGCGAGCTGGAAGGGAAGTGCAGCAGCGGGGATACAAGACGGCACCCATATGGGATTCTGACAAATGTAAGACTAGGATTTAGCCAGTAGGCTACTGTGCTGGGCCCTGGATACAGCTTCAAAGTTACACTTGTTAAGTAAATTAAGAGTATTTTATACACTTGCTCTTAAACACATTTCTGGAGTTCTTCCTTATTTCTCTTAGGTTTCTTTTTTTTTTTTAAAGATTTATTCATTTTATTACAGCCAGATATACAGAGAGGAGGAGAGACAGAGAGGAAGATCTTCTGTTCGATGACTGATTCCCCAAGTGAGCCGCAACGGGCCGGTACGCGCCGATCCGAAGCCAGGAACCTGGAACCTCTTCCGGGTCTCCCACGCGGGTGCAGGGTCCCAAAGCTTTGGGCCGTCCTCAACTGCTTTCCCAGGCCACAAGCAGGGAGCTGGATGGGAAGTGGAGCTGCTGGGATCAGAACCGGCGCCCATTTGGGATCCCGGGGCTTCCAAGGTGAAGACTTTAGCCGCTAGGCCACGCCGCCGGGCCCTCTTAGGTTTCAATTAGGCTGTAGTCCAGTTCCTTTCATCTTGATCAATTTCACTATTTCTTTTAATGTGAATTCTAATTATCTATCTATCATATATCTATCTGTCCATCCAGCCTTCCATCTATGTATCAATCTTCCAAGAAAATTTTAGTTATTAATTTCCTAAGAGGGATGACTGTCATGTATTTGCATAATATTTACCTGAAATTTCATCTCCCGTCTGAGTGGATGTGTTGCCTGTCTGCCCCAAAGGCAGGTACTGCCCCCAGCTGCTACAAGGGCATTCCCGTACCAGCAACCGCTGCCCCAGATGCAGCCCTGTGCCAGGCTGTGCCCATTGCCACCTGACTATCATCCACACTCCCTCTCTCTTGATAACCCACCGTAGGTCCTCAAACCCCTAACCTGCAGAATCAGATTCTGTTCTCTAAATGGTCTCACAAAAGCCCCAACTGTTTTGACTGAACAGTGTAGCATAAAACACATCGCTTGATCCAAAGTACCTTTCCCCAGTTCATTTTCTGCTATTTATTTTAAACTTTGTTCTACATATTCTCCATAGAAGGTCATGTCATCCGATACATGGGTGATACTCAGACATGGCCAGGGAGTGTCTGTTTCTGACAATATTTATCCACACTCGCTGGCTGTGTTGTGTGTACTTCAAAATGTACATTTAAAAAATTGTTTGAAACAAACAAACAAAACTAAAATAGATAGACAGAGAACAACAAGGAAAGCTTAGAAACAGACAGGAAACGGCCAGCGGGGATGCACTTATAACTCACTGGGTGGGACACAAAGATTAGTTACTCCTTACTGGGGTATGAAAGATTTTTCTGCACACCCCTCCTAAACATGCTCACCTAAACTGTTGACATATATTCTGTTAGAATTATAGAGTTAGATCACCTGAAAAACAGCCAGGTTCAGCGAAAACTTGCTTCAATGTTATAAACTGCTAAATACTAAAATTAAAATAGGCATGAGACAGCTGAATCACAATCTAAGCCATTTTAAGGTGTATAGAACATGGTTGAATATAAACCAAAATTGAAATGTCTATGAAGAAGTCACAGGTTGTGGTTGAGAACCTGCATTTTCCTATTAACATATTGGTTAATCAATAACGTGTCAATTAATGCCACAATATTGTAAATGGTTGGAAATATTATGTTGGGGCTTTTAATTGATTGGGATGATACTCTGCCGGCTCTACCTTCAGACCAGAGATGGTCTCACCAAGAAACCATTGAACTTACCAGGACAATAAGATGCTGGACTCTACGCTTGGTAAATACCTCCAATGAAAGAATGTCAACTGAATTTGAACTATAGAAATGCAACAAGATGGAGCAATCCGCCGTGGGGGGAGGGTGTGGGGAGAGGCGGGGGGAATCCCAGTGCATAAAAAATGTATCACATAATGCAATGCATTAAAAAATGCAATAAAAATATGTTTAAAATAAAAACATAAAAACATAAAAATATGTTTAAAATAAAAAATAATAATAAAATAAAAAATTGTTTGGACCACATGGTATGTATAGAAATAAGATAATTTATACAAATATCGGTTGTCAAATTAAAGAGATTAAAAGATTATTGAAGTACATTGTTTTGAGCGTTCTAGAATTTTTGGTGTATAATTTCCTTTTCATTAATAAATTAGAAACAGAAAATAACTTGTGTATTTATTTATCTTCAATGGTAGAATTTTACCTAGTAAAAAGACAAATAAATAGTGAGCATGGGGCAAATATTGTATTTGTTATCATTGCTAATCACATACAAATTAAAATGGAAATGGGTATAAAATTATAGTATGTCACAGAGATTTTCCCAGAGATTTCAGCCAAAAGCTGATCTATTTTTGACAAAAGCTATGGTTTGAGGCTTTGAGAGTGACAGCAACAAGAGCAAAAGCGAGGGTCAGAGGTCGTGGGAAGGAGCAGGACGAGACAGTTGGGGTCTGTTTCCACAGCACTTGCCATCAGAATGGTGCCATGGGGAGAGGGAAGTAGGTGGAGTGCCATCAAGAATGGTTGCCATTCCCAGCTTCTCAGAAGTAATCGTTCATGTGACGACCTTTGAGTGTGTCAACTCACTTAAGCTGCTTGTGATTCGTTGTTACCAGGGACCCCTCTGTGGTTGATTTACCTGACTGCCAAGGTTAATCAGTTAAATAAATAATGACGAATTTTGTGTTATCGAGTTACTTTTCATGAAATTAACATGCAGATATTTTAAAATCCCAAAAGCTACCTCCAGTAATCCAAAAAGCAGCTATTGATATCTGCAAATTTAAGTGGATATTAGTAGTTAAGATTTTGAATTTTCCCGGATTTGTTTTTTGTCTTCCTTTCTCCCTCCTTCTCTTCATTGCAAGGTTTGGATGAAGATCCCCAAAACAAATTCAAACAAAAGTGTCCTCAAAATAAAAAAAAAAATTACGGTATTTCCTGTTGTTCAACCAGGAATTAGAATCCGTTTTTCACCCTACTTATTTAACACGAGCGTATATCAGCAAGGAAAACTTGTGAGCATGACTGTCACATGGAGCAAGAAGGTCTCTGTCTCCTGTGCTAAGCAGGCCTCCTGCTCTGCTGGGCACCATGGGTGTCACTGAGGCCCGGCTCAAGCCGATGACGGCTCTCGTGGAGAGCAAGCCGCAGTAGCTTTCCCATGGTCACACGCGTGAACGAAGCAGAGAGCCTTCACACGTGAGCTCCTGTTAGAAATCCACCAGGGTGGCCAAGAACAGAAGATGTTAGCTCAGAAGCCAAGCAGTCATAGACGAAACGTATCCCTTGTGTTTCACATCATATTCAATGAGGAACTGCTGTTACTGTTGAAATAGAGTGCTTTCCTGGTTCCAATTGGGCTGCTTTTGGTAACATAAATGTTAGTGCAGATGAGAACTCACAAAAAGCTGCCAGAAATAAACATGTAATTCCCAGTGTATTTTGCAAAAAAAAAAAAAAAAAAAAAAAAAAAAAATTGAAAATGCACTTCAGGGATGGATGAATTGAGGAAATTATTAATTTTGCCTTTATAAAATGTCATGCTGTACTATTTTGCATGTGTGCTGCAAGTTCTACATAACTGAATGAAAACTCAGAACAGAAAAAAATGTATTTTGCTAAAGCAAGGCTCAAAGAAAAAAATGGAAGGGGCCATTTATAATAATTTCAAAATTTTACTAAACTTGCTGTTTTTATAAAAATGTTAGCAACTGTTCTGGACTTTCCACTTTCAGTTAAACTTATAGGCATACAAGTCCAAACTATGTGTCAACTAAATATTCCTCCCACATCCGTATAATCACCAGGGTAGCAAAAGAAAGGAAAAGACAGAAAACATGTTTCATTTGACAAGTACTGCTTATTGGAATAGAATGTGGTAAGGAGGCTTATGTCAGGACAGCTTAAAGCAATTTTCAGGACTAAAGATACAGAACGTATCATAAGACGCCTGTCTCTAAATATACCCAGAGAGTGCCAACCCTCGTGGAAAGAGACATGAGAAGAGAAGAAAGAGTATTTCAGGGAAAAAAAGGAATCACTCAAGGTAATGTGAGCGTTCGAATGCACTCCTCCAGCTAAATGCTGCTGAGTGTCCTGCAATACAGTGAATACAGTCCCAGACAGCCCCAGTTAGGATGTCACAGGACCTCGGAGACATGAGTGATGGTGGGGCAGACATCCCAAGGGGTAGCTATGCTTTTTGGGCCACAAGTAAATCTAAGTTTAAGGGGTCACATTGCCCCGCTGAAGCCAAAGCCCAGAGGACAGTCTGAGGGGTGACCGAAGCTCCTGGTGGACATGTGTGTTAGGGACAATTTGTAGACACTTCCTGATTTCGACTCTCAAATTACAGGATAGGGATTTACTGCATGTGTGGAGAGTGTGCAGGAACTATAATTACTTGTGATTAAACAGTTGATCCTGTGAAAAAGTGGTATGTTACATGTGGGAAGCCAGAGCCAAGGGCTCACATTTGAAACAAGACTTCCCCATCACAGTGCCTGACTTAGGACACAGCACAGGTCTACATTTCTGGCGCTGACTCGGGGGTGATGCCACTCTCATTTCTTTCTGCCTTTCCTTTAACACCGTGGTATAACCTGTGGATCTGGAGGGCATGGCCAACAACACACAGCTGCTTCACCAGGGCTTTCTTCCATGTAAGAAAAAGCATGAGGGATTGTTAAAAAGTCACATAAATCAATTTTAGTGTTTTTTTTTTCTTCTATTGATATCTGTTTTACTGCATTGTAGGCAGAGAGCCTATGGGCCTATATTCACTTGTTGGTGTGTTTTCCAACTTCTTAAACTTACTGATTTTTCTTCATGATGAATATAGTCAATTTTGTATATGCCAGGAGGTGCAGTGTAGATACTCAATAATGTAATTAAATACACTCTTAGGTGGTTGTAGCCAAGTATATTCTCCCTTACTTTCAACACTTTTTTAAAAAGATTAATTTTTATTGCTAAGTCAGATATAAACAGAGGAGGAGAGGCAGAGAGGAAGATCTTCTGTCCCATGATTCATTCCCCAAGTGACCACAATGGCCAGAGCTGTGCCGATCCCAAGCCAGGAGCTCTTCCGGGTCTCCCATGCAGGTACAGGATACAGGGCTTTGGGCCTTCTTCAACTGCTTTCCCGGGCCACAAGCAGGGAGCTGGATGGGAAGTGGGATTGCCGGGATTAGAATTGATACCCAAATGGGATCCCAGCACATTCAAGGCGAGGACTTTAACCACTAGGACACTGCGCCAAGCCTCAACACTTCCAAGTAAATACATTGATTCTTGTTAATTTCATTATTCAAGTCTTCCATTTCTCACATGTATTGTTTTGCCTTTTTCAAAATAATTTTCAATTTTTGGGGGGCTCAGAAAAAAAGAAAATTCTCTGTTTTGGTTTGTATTCTGTGTTAATTATGATGTCATGACTGAAAACATTTAAATATATTGCAAAGGTAAATTAAAAATGCAAATATTCACAAAACATTATCAGCATTTTGGCGTTACCAGTCACTATTGTATGAAGTTGAGACGATTAAGCTTAATTGAAGTCTTGACTATAACTGTGCGGACAGGGGTGCCCGGTCGACATTCTAGGCAGGCTGTGACAGTGTTTTCCACATGCTGTGTGTGTGCTTGGTAACAGGAACCTGACTTCAGCAATAAGCTTTGATTTTCACCAAAGAGCCTCTGTAGGGTAGTTTGTAACACTAACTGATATGGTGCCACAACAGTGTTTATTTGTTTGGTTTGGTTTGGTTTGGTTTTGTCTTAAAAGTTTTATTTTACTTGAAATATTTTCAGAGACAGAGAGAGACAGAAAGCTTTCATCAGGTGATTTGCTACCCAAATGGCCACAATGGCCAGAGATAGACTTGTGTGAAACTGGAGGCAGGAACTTCTTCCAAGTCTCCCACGTGCCTGTAGGAGCCCAAGGAAGTGAGCTAGCTTTCCCAAGCCACAAGTAAGGAAGAGGATCAGAGGCGGAGTAGTTGGAAATGGAACAGGTACCCATATGGGATCCTGGCACCACAGGAAGAACAGTAGCTTGCTATGAATTGTCAGTGCACCCCCCCACTAAGTTTTTTTTTTTTAATTAAGTAATTAATGAACTACAGGAAAGGCAGATTTACAGAGAGAAGGAGAGACAAAGATCTTTGATCTGCTGGTTCACTTCCCAAGTGTCTGCAATAGTGGGAGCTGAGCCAGTCTGAAGCCAGGAGCCGGGAGTGTCCTCTGGGACTCCCATGTAGATGGAGGGTCCCAACTTTTGGGCCATCTTCTACTGCTCTCCCGAGATGCAAGTAGGGAGCTGAAAGGGAAGTGCATCAGCTACAACATGAACCAGTTTTGATAAGATATCCCAGCCGATGCAAAGTGAACATTTAGCCACTAGGTTATTGCACTGGGCCCCCCTCTGTGTTGTTGCTATGAATTGGCATTTCTTGTCTCTATCAAGGCTGGTTCTTCTGTTTTCACCAGAAACAAACACTGCTGCCTAAGCACAAAGAAAGTTGGTCTTCACCATTGTCTCCCAGGAGAGTGAAAAAACCTTTCTGACTCATCTCTGCTAAGCCTACAGTTCAAGTTCTCAGCCTGCATGCGTCAAACATGCATTTCAAGAAAGCACAGTGAACTTATTTGATCCTTGTTATGGCCATGAATTCTTGTTGTTGAGGTAAAGGCAATTTTCCATATCATGACTTGTCTGTTGCTGAAACAAAGCTAAGTGGAGTTTGGACATTTCACCACTTTGCAAAGTAGAGAGTATTGAAGGGAAATGAATGTAGGTGATTTTAGTTACAGAGACCCAAGTACAAGTTTGTCACCTGGTGGAATTCTCCTTTTGGATACATTAACTAAACTTGTACTATCACATGAGCTCCTAGACTGATGATGAGGCTTTGTCCCTGTAAATCCATTCTAGGTTGAAAGTAATTTAAGGCAAAAATGCATGAAACAGGCTGGATCCAAGACGACTGCACAAACAGGGCTTGTTCTCATTCATGACAGAGAACAACAGAGAGGAGGTGAAGCAACTCCAACAGAGGATAGACACCTCCCGAAACACGAATCTATACAGCAACAGAGGAAAAGCTGGACAGAATGCATATGAAATAACAGTAATCAATGAACGGAATACTGTAAATTAGTATATTGATCAATATTGAATTCAAAATATTGATTAAAATCCCAGTCAAAAGAGATAAGTCAACCAATATCCAACTGTATCCAGCCTACCAGAAACTCACTTCAAACATACAAATACTTAGAGATGAAAAGTGAAGTTTCAGAGAGAAGATTTATTATGTAAACGGAAGCCAAAAGTTAGCAAGAACAGCTCTACTGCAATCCGATAAATTAGACTGACATCCAAAACTGAGGACTAGACACACAGCGGAGAGATCTCTTTCTGGCTCTCCCTTTCTGTAACTCTGTCAAAGAAACAGATCTTTTTTTTTTTTTAAAGTATTACAAATATGATTTATATGTAAAGTAAGTAAATACGCTGAAGATGTCTGAGATATACTCTCAATGACTAAATGGATAATGAAAGCTTATATAAAAGCAGGAGAGATTAAAATATGACCTGTTATTCTGAACTTGATTTTATACTACGTTCTTGACACACTCTGCCATGCCAAATGTGTCAACTGCTTGTTAGTGTGGTTGGCAGGGCACGTGATAGACAAACTACAGAATTAAACAGTAGAGAATGTGTAGTGACTATGAGTCACATTTCTCTTCTTCTGGATGCCATTTTTTATGTCCTTGAAGGGAGGATGGATGGGACTGAACTCCGGCATTGTAAGCATGCCAATATATTGAAAATAAAATCCAAGAACTAATGCTCGGGAACAAATTACATTCCACGCCGAAAGCAGACTGCGAGGTAGGCCAACTGAGAGCTGGGATGTGTGTTGTTCAAGTGTGCAAAATGACTTATTCAGGAGGCTCTGTAAGAGATGAATACTAAACTGACCGGACTACAGCAGCCAAATCATGTTTTCGATCAGAAGTAGACACTTCAGTTTCATGAGTCATTGACTTGGAAAACTGTCTTAAGGGTGTTAGGAAAGGAGAAGAAAAGGAAAATAAAAAAATAGAATATCTATCGAAAACTATGCCAGTAGAGGTGAAAAAAACTAGCATGATGTAGGGAGTCACAGAAAGAAAATCCAATTCATCAGAGAAAACTTCTTACACCTGGCACTTTTCCGACACACAAAAAATTGCAATAACAACATTTTCTCTCTGAGTTAAGATGCCAGCATCTATGAAACATAACACGATGATCAAACATCAACAGGACAGAGTTCTATATGCTGTAATGAACACTTTAAATATTGCATGGGATTTACCTGGATTTATGTAAGTTCAATGCTTCAGTAACAAAATATTAAAACAAAACATTTAGATATAAATAATTTTATCAGTAGTTGTCAAATTAGACAATGAAACAACTATACAATTTGAATGCAGTTCTATAATATAGTACATTATTCTCTAATTTTAAAATCAAATAATGCATATCATATCAAAGTCACTTTGCACTAATAATAAATTTTAGCTTCCACTACACCACAGATAAAAACCCAATCTACATTCCTAATCACATTAACAAAATAGCATTGCTGGGCTCTGTGATAAAGGAAAAGCCTTGTGAAATATTCATATTAAGCCTATAAAATGAAGAATATCAAGTCCACCTTAATTTTAATGAGATTTGTTGCTTCTATCGTTAGGAGACAGTAACAATATTTTTATGTTAGAACAAAGAAGTCTCAATTTCAAACTCTCAATTGCAAATTCTGATACAAATCAATGATTTTTCTGATTTTTATTTGTTTATTTTTATTTATTTATTTTTTAAAGATTTTATTATTATTGGAATGCCGGATATACAGAGAGAAGGAGAGAGAGGAAGATCTTCCATCCGATGTTTCACTCCCCAAGTCAGCCGCAACGGGCCGGTGCGCACCGATCCGAAGCCGGGAACCAGGACCCTCTTCCGGGTCTTCCACATGGGTGCAGGGTCCCAAAGCTTTGGGCCATCCTCGACTGATTTCCCAGGCCACAAGCAGGGAGCTGGATGGGAAGTAGAGCTGCCGGGATTAGAACCGGCGCCCATATGGGATCCCGGTGCGTTCAAGGCGAGGACATTAGCCACTAGGCCACGCCGCCGGGCCCGTATTTGTTTATTTTTACTTCTTTTTTTTTTTTTTTTACTGGAAAGTCAGATATACAAAGAGGAGGAGAAACAGAGAGGAAGATCTTTTGTCTGATGATTCACTCCCCACGTGACACAATGGCCTAAGTTGTACAGACACAAAGCCAGGAGCTCTTCCATGTGGGTGCAGGAACCCAAGGCTTTGGGCCGTCCTGGATTGCTTTCTCAGGCCATAGACAGGGAGCTGGACAGGAGTGGGGTCGCTGGGATTAGGACCGGCACCTATATGGGATTCTGGCACGTTCAAGGAGAGGACTTTAGCTGCTAGGTCACTGCGCTGGGCCCAATTTCTCTGATTTTTAAGCAATAATTAAACGAGATAGGCTAAATTTGTGTCAGCATAATGCCTCTGGAAGTATATAATTAACAAACATAATAGACACATCACAGTATCAAAAAATATATGACCATTTTAAAAGGTACCTTACTTTTTTTGTTAAATGTGAGCACACTGTTTTCAGTCAATTGACAAAGATACTAACAGTATCTTGTCTTTAATTTCATAAATGATCATGCATGTTTCTTGTGCTAAGGGTCCTGGGGGCCCAGGCTGCCCAGCTTTGTGTCATTGGGGCACAATGTTGGCAAGGCCTGTAGATATCTCTCCAACCCCCTCAACACAGAGTCACCCCTTTTGCATGGACATTAAACCAACCCATTAAAAATTTCTGTAATCTATTGAGACATTGCTGTTTGCCCCTGTGAGATGGTTTTTGTAACTGATGTGAGCCTGTGAGTTCGTGTTGTTGATAATGTCTTGGTGAGTGGACCTTAGCAACTTGCACACAGCAGTACAATCAAGCCCACGTCATTTCTGGACACCTTATTGTGTACCTACCCTTTGTCCCAGAATCTGACTCAGACATGTAGCATAGCTTCTGGAAAAAACAGCGTGATAAGTATCCTAAAAATTAATGGAAATTATGGGAGTATGAGCTGGAACTGCAATGGCGATAAATGCAGTTACCTTAAGGTTTAGCATGTCCTTGTAATTCTTTGGAGCACTGAAAATGTATCTGTTTTAGTTGCTTTTATGATTTTTTTGGCTAAAGGAATTACAGGATGCTTTTACTAATATCATAGAGATATGCTTTTAATTATTGTTTGTTTATCGTGTTGGAGAGTCTGTAGCTGTAGGGGGATTCAATATTTGAAAATATTGCCTTGGATCTTTATGTTTTTCGTCTTTCAATGTATTTCTCCCATTAAGTGATAGAGAAGTTGTAAAAGTAGAATTGTTGCTGAAATATATTACTAATTAGCAGGTAAGCGCAGGTGCCTTGGAGTCCTGGCTGTGGATCAGTGGCTACTACTGAAGAATGAATAATGGTTTGTTTTCAAGAAAAATGATTATAGTATATTACAGAATTATCTTTAAGAGCACCTGGTTTACCATGAAGTAAAAAATTAATCAATCGAACATCTGTGCATGCCAGATTGGTGATGAAGTTAAAAATAAAACAATCCAACGTGTGTGCAGAAGTTTGTGATGTGTCTGAGTAAATAATAAAGACAGCTTCTTGAGCTGCTAGCAGAGGGCACCGAGTGGCAGTGTCCGTGTCTCTTCGCCTACTGCACGCCCCCTCCTCCAGCTGCAAACTCAGCTGGAGCTGGCCTCAGGCACAAGGGTAACACTTACTCTAGAGATCTCATTGTGTCTTTATAAGCCGTTTGAGAAAAAGAATGCAAAACTGCATTGACTAATCCTTTTAATGTACTCTCTATATCTTATTTGGATTCAAGACAAAGCCAGAAATCTTAAATAATAAAGGTTGCATTGCAATGATTAGTAGATTCCTAACCACTGAAATGTTATCTTCTAAGAATGAACTCAACAGGAGCTTTTGTGCAAATTGCTGTAAACAAAATATCACTTTCATTGCTGGGAAAAGGAATTAAATGAAACCTGTTTCACAAGGTGTCAGATTATGCAATTATATTGGGGAGGATGTTTTGCCAAGTAGTTAAGAAGGGTTGCTAGGTTTGAGTTCTGCTCCAGGTTCTGACCTTGTGAAGAAAGCAGCAAGGTGATGATTTAAGCCGGGTCATGGACCGATTTCCCAGCTGCCAGGTTTGGCTTGGCCAGCGTCAGACATTTTGGTTCTCGGGAGTGAACCAATGATCTCTGTCTTTGTCTCCACTGACTCTCAAATGAGGAAAATAAATAACTAATTAAAGGTGAGTCTGGCATCCGGAAGAGACATTGGGGCTTGGAGGGCAAGATTTGTGCTTGTGCCAGTGTGCAAGGAATAAAATAGCACTGAACACACACAGCTGTTTACCAAATCTCCAACAGATAGGAAAAAAAATCAGCAAAATGAAATGATTACATTTTAAGTGCTAAGCTTAGAGGAAATTGAAATAATAACTTGGTGTGATTGATGTTGTATGAATGGGGCAGTGCAACAAAAAGTCAAATGTGGGCTTGTAAATCACAACCAGGGACTGGAAAATCGATTTCAGCATAACTCAGAAGTTTGAACACTTCCTCTGCACATTCGAGATAGCTAAGGGAGGAAAATCCTGGAATCAGAGGGTGCCTAGCATAGCAAAGCATAGGCACAGGTATTAGGTGCGAGGTGTCAAAGATTGGGGCTTATCTTTCAAACAGGTAAGAAAAAAGAAGCATGGGAGAAATAGTGTGAAACATACCAATATTTGGTGTCTTTATGGACTGAGATTAACACATCAAATATAATATTGAAAGACTCAGAAACAGCCCCATGACAAACTGTGTTGCTAGAGTACCTGTGACAGAAGTTGGAGCATCTTACTCTTCCAAAGTAACAAATTAACAGAGTAGTGTTTGCATATATGTGAAAAAGAAACACTGTGCAAACTTTTAGTATTCAATGCGTCTGTCTGTCACTATAATTTCTCTTTGGGTCTAAATAAAATATTCATAATATTGTTTTTAAACAGTAGGACAAATGGTTTTTTGTTACTCAGAATTTACTGATTGGTAATAACACATTTATCTGAAATTGTTAAAGATATTGTCTCTGAATGCTAAAAAATTACTTGTATAATTTTGTGAAACTAGAGTCTTGGCATGGAAATAAAGCCGCTGCCTGCAACACTGGCATCCTTCACGGGCATGTCAACAGCATGATTTACACATCGTAAACTTTTTGTTTTAGAATGCCTTTAAATAAACTAAGTATATATACTGTAAATATACAAACCAAAATTTGTAAAATAGTACCAAGAGTGTGCCATACACTCCTTCCCCTGTTTCTAACATGTTAATGGTGTAATATACTTGTCACAACCCATGAAACACACCCTGCTTCAGCTGTTTAGCTTTTTGGTAATTGCCATTGCAATGGGAGTGAGGTGATGCAACTCACTGTGATTTTGACGTCCATTTCCCTGATGGACTGTGACACTGAGTATTTTTTCAAGCTTTTGTCTAATGTTGATAAATGTCTATTCAGATTTTTTCTCATTTTATAACTGGATTGGGTGCTATTTTATTTTTATTTTTTTCTGGGTCCCTTTTATATTTTGCATGCGAGCCATTTGTCAAATTTGTATCTTGGAAATATTTTCCGCTATCCCATCAGTTGCTGACTATTTTTTTTACTGTACATATTCATATTAAGTGGATACTCAGGGCACTTCAAAAGCAAAAAGGAATTAAAATAATACAGGCTTCCTATGAAACTTCTGAAGTACTCTGATATATAAATTCCAAAATACCAAAGAAAATGAAAAGCGGGTATAAGATCAATACTTCTATTATAACATGATAGCATCACACTGTTTTTGAAATGGCTAGTCGTTAAAATCTGATCCAAGGAAAAATTATATTTAAGAGCAAAATGAAGCTATTACATAATGATTTATCACATATACCTATGTACTATTTCACACAGCCAAATATTCTATTGGCTTTTATACATGAGAGGAACATTGCAAAATCGCCTTTTTGCAGTAAACATAGAGTGGCCAAGAAAAGGTCTAACAACATCTTTACAATGCAACTAGTAGCCATTTCAGAAACATGCATCTTTGGCCTGCTATCCCTAGGGGGATGACAGTGTTCAGCATTTAAACTTGGGGTAGTGATTAATTGTGATTAATTGAACAATTGTGAGCTCTTTTCTACTTTCACTTTCCTAAGTCAAGGGAGCTCTCTCTCCAAGTATGCATTGATTGGACAACCAGAAAAGAAAAAAAATATTAATTTAAGCCTACCTCTAAATAAAGGTGTATGAGTTCATGGGGTGGTTGTGTTACAATTCAAATTTTGTTTATGTTTCTTGAGTTTCGGTTCAAAGCATTTTCTTGAGATTGTCTTCTGCCTCCACTTACTCAACTGAGAGAAGTATTAAAATACTCAAAAGATGTATAATCCACTGTTTCAGCTATTTTGAAAGCAGTGCCACATGAAAATTATCTACAATAAGCTTCTTGTGCAAAGGAACACAGTGCTCCTTTTTCCTACGTGGGAACTGATACCCTCTGGGTAAACTGGTTTATTCTCCCCTAGTGCCTAAACTCTAGCAGGAGCATCCGGTTTTTTGTTTTTGTTTTTTTTCATCTGCTGGTCACTCCTTATTTTTTTCTTTTATTAGACATTTTGTTATTATTATTCTTATCATTTTATGATACAATTCCATAGGCTTCTGGCATTTCCCTTATCCCCTCCCCAATTCCCTTCCCCCCCAACTAGTTCCTCTATATCATTACTAAAGTACAGTTCTTCAGACTCAGTCATATGTCCATCATTGTGGGCATGGACAATGGCAGAGAGTCCAGCATCCTATTGTCAATATATAGTGAACAGTTTCATTGTAAGTCCATCTTTGTCTGGAAGTAGAAATGCATACTACATTGTATTCTCACATCTGGATGTTATTCTCCATTTCACAGCTACTGTACATCCCCTCAAATGAAGTCATAATACAAAATCAACAATAGAAAGAAAAATAGAAATTTACAATGCCCTGAAGTTAAATGTCATGTTACTAGATACGACACTCTCCATTACACAGCTACTATACATCCCCTTAAATGAAAAGCCACAAAACAAAATCAACATCAGGGAGAAAAAAGAAATTAACAACACCAAGAAGTTAAATAACAAGCTACTAAATCACTAACGTGTAGCTGAAGAAATGAAAATCAAGAACCTCCTTGCAGAAAATGATGCTTCTGTATGATCTATGAGTCACTGAATGATTTAATCAGAAGAAAGTGTTTTGAAGAGATGAAACTAACAGAAAACAACAAAACCCATTCAATATAGCTTCTGCTGATTTTTGTTGGTGGTGTCTCTTCTAGACAGTAAATAGATGGGTTTTGTTTTTAATCCAGTCTACTAATCTATGACGTTTGGTTTAGCTTAAGCCATTTACATTCGGGGTTAATATGTATGGATGGTACTTTGGTCCTGTCATTTTAGGAATGGGTTGTTCATTGGTTTAGTCTTCTGTTGTTATTTTACCGGGATGTTCTTCCCATTTGCCTTTTGTTTTGTTTGGTGGTATTCCTCTTCTCTGTGAAGAGAACATCTTGAAGTGTCATTTGCAGGGCAGGTTTGGAAGAGGTAAATTCTCTTAACTTTTCTTTGCTGTGGAAGAATTTTATTTCATTTTCAAAGACAAAAGAAAGCTTTGCTGGATATGTTATATTAGGCCAACAATTTTTTTTTCTTTTAGAATCTGGAATATGTCACTCCATTCTCTTCTGGCCTGTGGAGTTTCCTGTGAGAGATCTCCTGTGAGTTTAATTGGCATTCCTTTACATGTCAATTGATTTTTTTCACGTGCACATTTAAGGATCTTTTCCTTCTGTTCAATTGAAGAGAGCTTGATGATCATGTGTCATGGTGAAGATCGCTTTTGATCAAGCCTGTTGGGAGTTCTGTGCCCCTCCTGGATCTTGTTTCCCAATTCTTTCTCTAGATTAGGGAAATTTTCCTTTATTATTTCATTAAATATATTTGCAAACACAGCTTCTCTTTCTGCACCTTCTGGGACTGCCATAACTCTTATATTTGGTTTCTTAATGGTGTCTTTCAATTCTTGAATACATTTTTTGGCCTGATCCAGCTCTGCTTCAAGTTTTTTGTTTGCTTGCCCCTAATGACAGGAAATATCTTCCAATTCTGAGATTCTTTCTTCTGCTTGCTTCATTCTAATGTGGAGAGTCTCCATTGTACTTTCAATTTGCTCTACTGTGTTCTTAATTTCTGATATATCAGCCTTGATTTGCTTTATTGCTTCCTTAAATTCTTTGAACTCTTGTATGAGCTTCTCATTGTTGATCAGAAGCTTTAAAATGAGGCTTAAGTCCTCGCCTTGAACACCCCGGGATCCCATATGGGCGCCGGTTCTAATCCCGGCAGCTCCACTTCCCATCCAGCTCCCCGCTTGTGGCCTGGGAAAGCCGTCAAGGACGGCCCAAAGCTTTGGGACCCTGCACCCATGTGGGAGACCCGGAAGAGGGTCCTGGTTCCCGGCTTCGGATAGGCGCACACTGGCCGTTGCGGCTGACTTGGGGAGTGAAACATCGGATGGAAGATCTTCCTCTCTGTCTGTCTCTCCTCTCTGTATATCTGACTTTGTAATGAAAATAAATAAATCTTAAAAAAAAATTTTTGAACTCTTGTATGAGCTTCTCATTGTTGATCAGAAGCTTTAAAATGAGTTTTATGAATTCTGTGTGCCCCATTTTCTCGATGTCTTCCTCAGTTAACTCTGAGGTTGACATAGGCTTTTGCTCCTTTGCAGGGGAGTTTTGGTAATATTCATTGTGCTTTTGTCTCTTCTTTTGCTCTTGGTCATTGTACTTCTGGATAGCAGAGTCTTCTCCTTGGGGCAGGTTTCTGAGCTGTGTCACCCACAGGTCTACAATGGGATTTTACTTATTGCAGTTGGTACACAACTCTTTGCTTGCAGCCACTTGTGACACAACCTCTAGTAAGTTCCAGGTCTGGGTTCTTATGTTAGATTTGCACCATGGTCTCCACAGCCCCAGCTCCTGGCTCACCACTCTCCACCTCCTGTGATACCGTGCTGAGACTGCACCGTTGTCTCTGCAACCTTTCTCTCACTTCTGGTTGAGGCAGGTCCCAGGATTAGAGAGACACCAGGTGTCCTATATAGTTAGGTTTTTGGTGGTGCTGATCTTGTTGGAACCTGTTGGACGCAACACCACACTGTTGTGTCTGCTGCTTTCCTGTGTCTGTCAGTCTCCAGGTACCCCTCTGCTGTTGTTCTGTCCTTTCCTATTTCCTGGAATATGTCCTCTCTGCTTCATCCTGATTAACTGTTTTTCCGTCCATTTAAACGTGTCCTTACCCTATTCTGCCATCTTGATTCTCGTACAAGCATGCAGTTTCGACTTAATTTCCTATGTCAGTGAGTGCTCATAGGCAGCCAGCAGCTTCTTGGGCACTGTCTTAATATGAGGCCTGCTGGCATCTCAGCTCCTCTTGACAACATTCCCTTATAGAATCACATCAGGGTCCTGTAGTTTATATATAATTACACCCATCCCTAAAATATTCTTCCTTCTTCTCAGTTTTGACTCCCCTTGTAACTTATTATTATGTAATTTCATGCATACTTTACTTTTACTATGTTTATTGGTTATCTGGTCTCACTAGAAGAAAAGCAAGTGAAGAACAGTACATGACCATAGGAATGAATAAAACAGTCAAAACAATGTGTGAGGAATGAGGGCTTGGCACGGTAGCCTAGTGAATTCAATCTTAGCCTGGCACATGCTGCATCCAGGGATACCATATGTGCATTAGTTCCTGGCTTCAAATCAGCTCAGCTCTGGGCCTTGTGGCCACTTGGGGAGTGAATCAGCAGATGGAAAATCTTCCTCTCTGTCTCTCCTTCTTTCTGTATATCTGATTTTCCAATAAAAAATATTTTTAAAAAGATGTATGAGGGGTGAATACAATCAAATGAAAGAAAAAGAAATATCATAGATGCTAATGTACTAGAAAAATGTATTAACCAAAATAGGATTTAATGCTATATAAAAGATGATCAATATATATCCTTAAAAGTGCTTTCAAAACTATTATGAAAATACTTTTACATTTTAACTATTGATTAATGTATTTGCAACATAGTAAATACTAATGGCATGATTTTTCAGGAAGCTATGATAATATACTTTTTGGAAAAAGGATAAGTACATGAAAATCAATTAGGGATATGTTATTATATACCAGAGCTTTTTAACTAACAAAATGTTCACTCTTTGTAAATCTTTTCTCTTATTTCCTCTCCCTGTTGGCACACATCCAATGTTCTTTTCTACTCAGATATTTTCATATTTACAATCATATAAATGAATACAAATTATTGCGACAAGAACAGTTCTTTTTTTATTGATTCTTACTTGCTGACTTTGTTTTGTGGTTATGATAGTTAAGTGTACATTCAATTTATTACCAGTGTTGAGAGAGTAAATTGTGAATAAATGAACTTGGGGCTTACAGATGAATGAAAAATGATTGAACTATCATTTAATAATATTATTTGCTTATTTGATTTATGATGAAAGTAAGTCTCATTTATAATAAACACAGGAATATCAATATTTGTAGAGGAATTTGATGACTGAAGTTAAGTTGGAATCTAAGTGAATCACTCTTCCAGAAATTTTCTGCAGTATATACAGATGTTCCATCTAGGCTGTGTTCTTTCTCCAACTAGAATTTGCATGATGGTGTTAAATCCATCTTGTTGGCATGCTTTCCATGGGATAGGCTGGGCTGACAATGAGGGTTACCCTTAGCCTGGGCACCAACCCAAGCACTTAGAGACATCTATGTAACCACAGCGTTTTGTTTTTCACATGGTAGTCAGGAAAGAGAATGTGTGGGAAACCTTGGTGCCACTCAAGAACTGCTGAGGGTGTCTCATCAGTTATGGCAGAAGCAACGCTTCTTCCTATAGAAACCAACTTCCCTCATTGTTTTCTTCCCTGTATCAAGTGTGCACAAGGATGTGAGTCTCTATAATGAAAATTCTAGATCATTTTTGACAGAAATGAGCAGATACACACACATGCCATGCAAAGATATTTCCTATTACAAGAATTAGGGCCCAGCACCGTGGTCTAGTGGTTAAAGTTCTTGCCTTGAACTCACCAGGATCCCATATGGTTGCCTGTTCTAATCCCAGCAGCCCTGCTTCCCATTCAGCTCCCTGCTTGTGGCCTGGGAAAGCAGTTGAGGATGGCCCAAAGCCTTGGGACACTGTACCCGCATGGGAGACCTGGAAGAAGTTCCTGGCTCCTGGCTTTGGATTGGGGCAGCTCCGCCCGTTGCAGTCATTTGGGAGTGAATCATTGGACGGAAGTTCTTCTTCTCTGTCTCTCCTCCTCTCTGTATATCTGACTTTATAATAAAAATAATTAAATCTTAAAAAAAGGATTACAAGAACTAATATTAAATTATCCAAAGGATAAAATTAACTAAAATGCCTATCATCACCAGATGACTGAATAAAAATTGTCATATTTATGCCCAGTGGTATATTATTAGGCCATGAAATGTAGAATTCATGTCACATGTAGCAAAATAAATAAACCTAGGAGACAATGTGTGAAGTGAAATAGACCAACGCAGAAATACAAATAGCACATAGTATCTGGAAGGGAGGGAGGGTGTGAGACAGGAAAAAGAAGGAGGAGGAGGAGGAGAGGAAGAGGAAGAGGAAGAAGAGAAGAGTAAGAAGGAAAAGGAAGAGGAGGGGAAATCAAAGGGGAGGGGAAGAGAGAAAAGAAACCATGATCTCAATCTGAACCCTGAATGGTGACAACTAGAGGCTCAGAGCACTTGGAGAAACAGAGAGTTTGGACAATGAGACACACATTAGAATGAGATCAACCAGTGTGTTCCTAGTACTATGCATGCTAGTGGTGAGACGTTAGATCAGTCTATGCAAAGAATCAGAAAAACAAAGTTTCCATTTAATGTCAATAAGGTTAATTTGCACTACTTTGATTTGATCTGTATATACTGCAACTTGTACTGAATGCCTGCTACTGTAGCCCATTAATATGTACAGATGTTACCAATGCATATTCACAGTTTTCCAGATCAACACCAAATTTCATATAGCATTTTATAGATTTTTTGGAAAATATGCAATTTTTGAAATATTAGATTAATAACAGACATACCAACAGCTATAAATACAAGGGAAATGATCTCTCTATGGACTCAAATTGATCATTAAATTATACAATGAGTAGAATTAGCCAAGACTAAAAATAGAAGCTAATAAGTATTTCTCAGCTCATATGTTCCCCTATTATTATTCCATTTGGGAATCACTCTATCATTCTTTCAGCAAGAAGTAGAATAACAGGTCTACTCCAGGTAAGTGCTGCAAGCTAGTTCAGACTTGTAGTCTTCCAGTTCCTCTTTAACTGTTGGTTATGACGTTCACCTTCAGCAGACTGGACTTCGTGGAATTACCTGTGTCATGGAGTTGTTGAGATTTTTAAATTAGAGGTACAGATATGGATATAAATCACTTTGCATGATTGCTGAACTGAAGTTTAATAAGTTAACTCCAAGAATGTAATAAATGTTAATATGGGAATTATAATCTTCACTAAATTCTATTTCTTTCTAAGATGCTGTCTTACTCACAATGAAAACCAACATACATAAGTAAGCAACTCATAATTCCATATTTTCAGCAAATACTCAAATACACCAAAATCAATAGGTTTCCTCTGCTTCTCAGGTAAAAACTGTGTGTTGAGGGTCCTACATGTTTAAGCAGTTCAATTATCAAAGTGGATTTTTATCCTTCATAATAGTTTTGTTACTATTAAATGCGACTCTTCACACTCTTGTGTCAAATTAGCTTTTAACTGTGAGCAGACAATAAGGAACAAAAATAGATCCATTTCAATGGGGTATTTTTGCTCCTATTTTATTTTTATTTTTATTGTATAAATTCATAGGCTCTAGGATTTCCTCAATCCCCTCCTCCTTTACCCAGACTTATTTCCCCCATATTATTACGATAGTATACTCCTTCATAAGTAGTCATAAGTCCATCATTCTGCTGTTTCAGTGTGCCCTACATTTCTTGTACACACAATGGCCGAGAGTCCAGCATCCTATTTTCAAGCTATATCCAATAGCTTCATTAAGAGTCCAACCTGGATTTGGAGGTAGAAATGCATACTGCACTGTATCTTCACAACTGGACATGGTAATTGCATTGCACAGTTACTATACATTCTCATTTAAATGAGAAGCCATAAGACAAAAGCAATAACAGAAATAAAGATAAATGAAAGATTTATAGTACCAAAGAGATAAGTTACATGCTACTGAATAATCAATGTTTCGATGAAGAAATGAGAGAGAAAACACAAAATCTTTTTGGAGAAAATGATGCTACTGTGTGATCTATGATCGATCCCAGAATGTCAGATACCATATGTTCACTCTGATATAAGGCAACCGTAATGCAAATTATAAGATTGATAATCCTTTCAATACCGTTTTTGCTGCAACCTATGGGTTTTTGACATTGTGTTTATTTTCATTTCTGCAGAATAGTTTTTCTATGGGGTCTTTATAGCACAGCTTCCGAGACAAATCCATCAATGAAAGGACGAGATTCTTGGCACATGCCGGCTCCTATGGAGGCCACACATTTAGAGATTGGGGACATGCACAACATGAGAAAAGAGCATGGAACAGTAGATACAGCAGGCAAATGCCAGAATGTTCTGTTTAACAGAAGCTGAAGAGACATGGGGCCCAGAGATATGAAGCAGAGTGCTACCTCCATGTTTTACATCTTTTCAGGTTATCAGGCCATTCATGTGTGGTATAAAACTGAAAAATGTTCCAAGGATAGCTGAGCCTAGCTTCTCTTAGGAAAAATTTAACCAGTACAGAAAGATAGATGCTGAGCAAGCATAAAATTATAGAAGTATTCTGTATGAACTATTATATCTGACATGGTGAAATTAACACAGGTGTAGCAGTAGCATGATTTAATTTTCTTTTTCTAGCATTGGGAGCATCACCTTTCACTTATTGCATAAAATCACATGTACAGATATTTCAGAAGAAATGCATTGTGCTCAGTTCTCATAACACTTGTATTATGGAAATTCAGAAGTGATGTTATTAGCAGTAGAGAATGCTGAGTGCAAATAAATGCTTTTAACGGAGCTGAAGCTCTGGCTCTCACTGCTGGGACGCAGACATTGCTGGTAGTTTTTCTGTCATGCAACTGTATCAGGTGAGAAAAGCCTGCATGTCTCCCTCAATCAGGGCACAGACTGGGTAAACCATGAGCTTATGAAACAGGTAACTTTCCTAAAGCTCCCTATTTCTTTTGCTTTTCTCATTTATGTTTCTATCTCAAGTTTTATGTTTTATAAAAAATTTGGAAAATCGGTGCTATTTGTATGCCTCGTGCCTCAAATCAAACAAAGAATTCTGCTAGTTATCTATACAGCATAATAAATACCAGTCAATGATATTATGCTATCATTATTCCCTTGAATATTGTGTAGCAAAGCAAAATTGAACTCAGCTCAGAGCATTCCTTTTCTGCTTGAGTCCTTAAATCATGACTCTTCTGTATTGGCTCATGTCCTGAACACGCTTCTTCAGGCCTTGCCTTGTGCTCTGTCATCAAGTGAGAGCAACACGGAGCCAGTCCTGTGCCACAATTCTTGTGACTTCTTTTTTTTATTGGAAACACAAACGTACAGAGAGAGAGAGAGAGAGAGAGAGAGACAGAGAGACAGAGAGAGAGAGAGAGATCTTCCATCTGCTGATTCACTCCCAAGTAGCCACAACAGCCGGAGCTGAATTTATCCAAGTCAGGAACCAGAGCTTTCTCTGGTCTCCCACGTGGGTGCTGGGTCAGACAGCTTTGAGTCATCCTCTACTGCTTTCCCAGCCAAAACCAGGAGCTGCAAGCGAAGTGGAGCATCTGGGTAATGAATAAAGGATTTTGGCATTTACAAGGTGAGGATTTAGCTACTGAGCCATAGTACCAGGCCCAACACTTGTGTGTTCATTCTGTGATCTCATTGGCACAAAATCCTTTCAAAAATGTGAAGTTTTCACGTCCTGCGCAGCAGCCTAGCTGCTAAAGTACTTGCCTTGCACGCACCGGGGTTCCAAATGGATGCTGGTTTTAATCTCGGCAGCTCCACTTCCCATCCAGCTTCCTGCCAGTGATCTGAGAAGGCAATTAAGGACGGCCCAAAGCCTTGGGACCCTGCACTCATGTGGGAGACCTGGAGGAGGCTCCTGGCTTCGGATTGGCTCAGCTCCGGCCATTGTGCCGCTTGGGGAGTGAATCAGTGGACGGACGATCTTCCTCTCTCTCCTCTCTGTGTGTCTGACTTTCCAATAAAAATCAATAAATCTTTAAAAAAAGGAAGTTTTCATACCAACTCCACATTTTTTTCCCTTTCCAATCATTCTTTAAGTGATTCCTTTTGACTACTGCATTAAAGCTCCCATGTTAGATATGCAAAATGAAGCAGCCTTTCATTACCAGGTTTCATGTGCCTGTCCCTGCCCTTCTCAGCAACAGTAATAGCCTCATTGGAAATTTCAAGAGCTAACCCTTGTCGCTCCTTCACCATTACCATGCAGTTAAGTGAACTAACTTCTTCACTTTGTATGTAAAAGTCTGTCTCCCTTATCTCAGTGTCTACAATAGGATATGATTGTGAGGGCAGCATGGAGAGCAGTGAAGGAATTCATCAGGACAGTAAGAGTGAGCCCACTTAGCTGTATTGAAAACACCCTGTGAAAGAAGTGGACAGACGGGGACAGGCTGAGTGTAGCTACTGAAAAGACCGACAGATCGCCACTGGCTAAGAACTTTCATATCACTGAGGACTTACCTACAAGGAGAACTCTACATCTTCTTTGTCAAAATGAGCATCATCTAAGTAAACATTGAGCAATTATCTAATCATATATCACATTAGATTCTCACATTTCTCCACCCCTTTCTCCCTACTCATGTATTTTATGGAAAAATAATACTTTCTGTTAAAATAACACACATATTTGCACGCGTGCAACAGGTTAGCTCAGAAACTATCCACTTTCCCCATTCTATTGCCTTTAATGTAATTCAAATATATACAGATATTTTCAGGGCAGAATGATTGATTTCTTTTTATACACCTGGATTCTTTTCCTCCACTATGTTTTGCCATTTGATTTAATGAGGTTTACCAGGAATTTCTCAGTGGTTCCTTGATATTGTATTCATTTATTTAAAATTTTTGATTGTCCACTTTACATTTCTATGTTATTCCATTGACTGAAGATTCTCAGAAATTGTTGCACATAAGCCATTATGGATGCATTTGAACAAATGTTTAAATTATACACACATGTACAAACTGCTTGAGAGAAGAGAGTGCACGACTGATTGAAAAAGACATTCATAAAACTGGGGAGAATCAAGATGGCAGAATAGGGTAAGGACACGTTTAAACGGACGGAAAAACAGTTAATCAGGATGAAGCAGAGAGGACATATTCCAGGAAATAGGAAAGGACAGAACAACAGCAGAGGGGTACCTGGAGACTGACAGACACAGGAAAGCAGCAGGCACAACAGTGTGGTGTTGCCGTCCAACAGGTTCCAACAAGATCAGCACTACCAAAAACCTAACTATAAAGGACACCTGGTGTCTCTCTAATCCTGGGACCTGCTCCAACCAGAAGTGAGAGAAAGGTTGCAGAGACAACGGTGCAGTCTCAGCACGGTATCACAGGAGGTGGAGAGTGGTGAGCCAGGAGCTGGGGCTGTGGAGACCATGGTGCAAATCTAACATAAGAACCCAGACCTGGAACTTACTGGAGGTTGTGTCACAAGTGGTTGCAAGCAAAGAGTTGTGTACCAACTGCAATAAGTAAAATCCCATTGTAGACCTGTGGGTGACACAGCTCAGAAACCTGCCCCAAGGAGAAGACTCTGCTATCCAGAAGTACAATGACCAAGAGCAAAAGAAGAGACAAAAGCACAATGAATATTACCAAAACTCCCCTGCAAAGGAGCAAAACCCTATGCCAACCTCAGAGTTAACTGAGGAAGACATCGAGAAAATGGGGCGCACAGAATTCATAAAACTCATTTTAAAGCTTCTGATCAACAATGAGAAGCTCATACAAGAGTTCAAAGAATTTAAGGAAGCAATAAAGCAAATCAAGGCTGATATATCAGAAATTAAGAACACAGCAGAGCAAATTGAAAGTACAATAGAGACTCTCCACATTAGAATGAAGAACACAGCAGAAGGAAGAATCTCAGAATTAGAAGATATCTCCTGTCATCACGGGGAAGCAAACAAAAAGCTGGAAGCAGAGCTGGATCAGGCCAAAAAATGTATTCAAGAATTGAAAGACACCATTAAGAAACCAAATATAAGAGTTATGGCAGTCCCAGAAGGTGCAGAAAGAGAAGCTGTGTTTGCAAATGTATTTAATGAAATAATAAAGGAAAATTTCCCTAATCTAGAGAAAGAATTGGGAAACAAGATCCAGGAGGGGCACAGAACTCCCAACAGGCTTGATCAAAAGCGATCTTCACCATGACACATGATCATCAAGCTCTCTTCAATTGAACAGAAGGAAAAGATCCTTAAATGTGCACGTGAAAAAAATCAATTGACATGTAAAGGAATGCCAATTAAACTCACAGGAGATCTCTCACAGGAAACTCCACAGGCCAGAAGAGAATGGAGTGACATATTCCAGATTCTAAAAGAAAAAAAAAATTGTTGGCCTAATATAACATATCCAGCAAAGCTTTCTTTTGTCTTTGAAAATGAAATAAAATTCTTCCACAGCAAAGAAAAGTTAAGAGAATTTACCTCTTCCAAACCTGCCCTGCAAATGACACTTCAAGATGTTCTCTTCACAGAGAAGAGGAATACCACCAAACAAAACAAAAGGCAAATGGGAAGAACATCCCGGTAAAATAACAACAGAAGACTAAACCAATGAACAACCCATTCCTAAAATGACAGGACCAAAGTACCATCCATACATATTAACCCCGAATGTAAATGGCTTGAGCTAAACCAAACGTCATAGATTAGTAGACTGGATTAAAAACAAAACCCATCTATTTACTGTCTAGAAGAGACACCACCAACAAAAATCAGAGGAAGCTATATTGAATGGCTTTTGTTGTTTTCTGTTAGCTTTATCTCTTCAAAACACTTTCTTCTGATTAAATCATTCAGTGACTCATAGATCATACAGTAGTGTGATTTTCTGCAAGGAGGTTCTTGATTTTCATTTCTTCAGCTACACATTAGTGATTTAGTAGCTTGTTATTTAACTTCTTGTTGTTGTTAATTTCTTTTTTCTCCCTGATGTTGATTTTGTTTTGTGGCTTTTCATTTAAGGGGATGTATAGTAGCTGTGTAATGGAGAGTGTCATATCTAGTAACATAACATTTAACTTCAGGGCATTGTAAATTTCTATTTTTCTTTCTATTGTTGATTTTGTATTATGACTTCATTTGAGGGGATGTACAGTAGCTGTGAAATGGAGACTAACATCCAGATGTGAGGATGCAATGAAGTATGCATTTCTACTTCCAGACAAAGATGGACTTACAATGAAACTGTTCACTATGCCCTAACAATAGGATGCTGGACTCTCTGCCATTGTCCATGCCCACAATGATGGACATATGACTGAGTCTGAAGAACTGTACTTTAGTAATGATATAGAGGAACTAGTTGGGGGGAAGGGATTTGGGGAGGGGTAAGGGAAATGCCAGGAGCCTATGGAATTGTATCATAAAATGATAAGAATAATAATAATAAAATGTAATAAAAATACATTTATAAAACTCATCCTCAAACTCATTTTCCCCCATGACTTTAAGTGAAATGTTGGTAAATATCCTATCAGCCTAAGAACAATACAAGTTAAGCAATACTTTCAAATTGACCAAATCATTCCATACCTAAAATCATTTAGTAAATAATGTTGGGTAGTTAATAAGCATAAAATCTTACAGTTCAATCTAAGCTGACAGATTATACAACTAAATGAAGTCAATTTCTGGCAAAATTATGGGAACAGTTAGAAAATTTGTAGTGATGCTGGTCTTTTTGACATTTAGATGTTTAAGTGGGTGTAACTCTGGCAAAAATATTATTAACTTATCCAGTGCTATAGCTTTGATATGCATGCTGGTGAAGAAATTAGTGAACAAGCAAGGACATTGTTGTTCAGATAATGTATCACTGAGCAACCCCACCCCTCAGCAGGTTTGTGCATTCCGTGAAAGCTGTTGTTTTCTCCTAGTACTACGCACAAAATCATTCAGTCCGGTTTTATTGGTGACATTAGTGAGTCTCAGTAACTCAGGCTCTCATCATCACCAGGGTGAAGTAAAAGTTGGTCAGACACTGAGAACAGGGTACAGCCGCTTTGATAAAGCAAGGGGTAAGTTTTATGCAGAGTTATTTTTAAGCACTTACCAAATTCATTATAATTCCCAAATAAATACTTTTGTGTCCAGACAATGCAATATTATATAAAATGTAACATAAAAAGTGCTAATGCAATAAATAAGGGCAGCATGACAAGTGTAAAATCCATATACATGTGACTGCCTGTTTTACGAATCTGTCCATTATCTTGAGATGATATAAAATTGTGGCTGGAAGAGAAGCCTGAATGACGACATGACCACATTGAGAGAGCCGACTGAATTCAGGCTGAATCCTATGGCATTCAGTCTGGTCCCTGAGGGAGCTGGAGGGTTTTTCCTTTTTTTTTTTTTTTTAATGCCTCTCTGATGCTTTTTTAATGGCACTCAATGACAATTTCTATATTTCAGGTGAAATGCTACTTCACAAACGCTGATGCAAACATAAATACCTGCAGAGTTGCAACATGCTGGTTACGTTTTGTATGAAGAAACTAGCTTTAATTTATTTTCAAGCGGGTATGGTTTGGCCAGCATCCACCTATTTCCAGAGTGTGAGATATGCATAGTGAGCATGCACCAGCATCAAGTGCTGTAGTAGATACATTAGGGAATGTGACATCACCTCTGTTCACCTGGTTGGAAAATAATAATGTCATCATAGCTCAGCAGTTGGCCACGGCAGGGAGGGACAAGCTCAATGTGAGATGCAGGTCACTGTGATTCTGTTGATAATTTTTGTCATGTTCAAACAGCACAGATAGGAGTGTGCATTCAATTCTGCTATGAATGTGGACCTAGCAAGGCAGTGGTGATAGCTGGAAAGTTTGAGTTTTTTCCCCGCATCTGAGGGAAGCAGACTGACTTCCAGGCATCCTGTTTAGATGAGGCCAGGCCCTGTGGTAAACATTGCAAACATTGTGGGAATGAACCAGTGAATGGAAACTATTTTCTCCATATGTCCATTTATCTTTATATATATATATATATATATATATATATATATATATATATATATATATATACATATACACACACAGAGCTATACCTGTATGCATACATATGAAAATACGTAGATCATTGCTGACATAGAGAATAAGTCCTACTGTTCTGCATGAACATGGGATGATGTAGAGTCAATAGCACATATGATACACATATGAACATGTGAAGGGCTGGTGCTTGAATTCCCCAAGTACAGGGTCATGCTGAAGAAGGGAACACTTAGTGTTTGACCTGCTCAATAAATATTATGAACATCTCTCAAAATGACTTACTGTTGCTCACAGAGATGTACCATTATAGGTATAGTATTTTACTTGCTCTGTGTGTACCTGGTCATTCCGTTTGTGTGGAAAGTGGTGTGGCCTAATGTTCTAATATGTACTAACTTGTGTCTTGCCTGTCTGGCTGGACAATGGCCTAAGACCCGTAGTGGAAGGTCATGAACAAGAATCTGAGGTGGAATAATGTGGATGTAAACTAACACACAAAACTGTCTGTTATGCTCCCAACCAAGACAGCATCCATCACGGGCAGGAATTCGACAACAAATTGGGGAAAACGTATTTCTCCAGCTGCGTCAGTTACCCCATTTTAGCAGTCATCCTAATACTGACCCAACAGGTTTGTAGCAAAGAGCTTCACTGTCAGTAATAGAGGCTTTACATAGGCCCAACAAAAAGGGGTTATTACCTGGATTGATCTACGAATTCTGGCGTAGAGACACACGGGAAAACACACTTCTGCTTTTGGAGGCAATGCCTTCTGTGACCCCCTGGAATGCTAGTCCTAGAAAACCAACACCCTGTGTGCAGAATGGTCTTGTTATCTACAGGAATACAGTAAGTAGCAATAATTGAAATCTTTGATTATCTAATCTGCAGGCAAATATCACATCCAACAGGGCATCCTGCTCTAGTAGAACTGAAGCATAGAAATGAACCCATGCACAAGGGGTCCTGCTTTCGTGCACCTATCGCAAAACCTAAGCAAATGACCCAGGAGCATGAGAGGAATGTGTTGAAGGTGAGAGCAGATATGAGAACATGTTACCTACCAATATTTCATCATACTCCTTGAATTTGTTTATGCTGTTCTCAGCTTCCAGTGGGAAGAATGGTTTTAAAAAAATGATGGAAGCAAGCACAGCTTTACTGATCAGCGCTTGCAGAACTACTTAATTAATTTACACATGAGGGCCCAGCGCAATAGCATAGTGGTTAAAGTACTCGCCTTGAATGCACCGTTTGGGCACAGGTTCTAATCCCGAAAGCCCTGCTTCCTATCCAGTTTCCTGCTTGTGGCCTGGAAAAGCAGCCGAGGACAGCCCAAAGCCTTAGGACCCTGCACCCACATGGGAGACCCAGAAGAGCTCCTGGCTCCTGCTTCGGATTGGCTCAGCTCCAGCCATTGCGGCAGCTTGGGGAGTGAACCATCGGATGGAAGATCATCCTCTGTCTCTCCTCCTCTCGGTATATCTGACTTTGTAATAGAATAAATGTATAATAAATCTTAAAAAAAAAACTTACACATGAAAGCTCTTGGACTCTGGGATGTAAGGAAGGATGTCCATCAGAGGAAAGACGGAGTCCATCTAAGTTCCATGTGTGAACATCACCAGGGTACTTCCAGACCCGTGCATTCAGACACTGGCTCTGGGGTCCGCATCCTGGCTGGGGAAATGGACACTGATGGACAGGAGCTAGGAGGATTGTGTTTGGGCCTCACACTTTGAGCTGACAACCTCATGGCCCACCCTTAGCCTCCTTTAATGTCAAGGTCCAGCCCTGCCTGACTAGAATGGTCACGTTAGTCTGTGCTTTATACAGCAGTGGGGAAGTATTAACACAGCGGGCAAATCCTGACTGAATTTGTTATTTTATCTGAGTGAAATTTGAAGACAAGCCTCCACGTTCAGGTACCAGGCCAAGACTGACAAATTTGCAAACACAAATTATTTTATACTTCTGCTTGAATGACATAATATATGAGTCAGAACTTTGTTTGCTTCAAAATGTAATTTTGTTGACTTTTTTTTTCTTATTAGGCTTCAAATGCAATCAGAATCTAATTCATTAAGTAATCTCAGTTAATGTGTACAAGATGAGATTATCCATTGACATGAACTAATTGTGACTCCGGTAACATGTTTTCATGAATGGTTTGCAAATAATTTGATATTATTGCAACATATGAGCCTTTTTAAAATCCTTCAAATTGTTTTAAGAACAACCAGTAGGGAAGATTAGAAATTGTGCACAAATATTTGTGGGGCAAGAAATATATTTCATCTAACTTAATACCTATGTTAATAAAGCACAGATGTGATGGGACTAAAGTTAAACGGAGTAAGTCCCTCATATTTACACCAAATCTTCCAAGACTTTCCAAGATGACAGTGTGTTATACGAACTTGCTTCGCAACTCTAACACTAGGGCTGTTTTCAAAACCCAATATATTAACTGGTCTCATTGTGATCATAGTTTGGAAAGTTTAATCCTTTGAGAAAACTCTTTTTTAAAAACACTATTCATTTTTATTGGAGAGGCAGATCCCATTTATGGAGAAGAAAGAGAAATATCTTCACCTGCTGTTTCACAACCCAAATGACTGAAAAAGTCAGAGCTGCATTAATCCAAAGCCAGGAGCCAGGGCCCTCTCTGGGTCTCCCACATAGGTCTGGGTCCCAAGGCTTTTGACCTTCCTCAACTGCTTTGCCAGGCCACAAGCAGGAAGCAGAAGGTAACTGCAGTAGCCGGGAAACAAACCTGCTTTCATCTGGACTCGCAGGGCCTATAAGATGAGTTTTGGTCATTGAGCCATAGTGTCAGGCCTGAGGAAATATCTTTTAATAAATCAGACACAAGTTTGTTATTTTTCTTTAATAATTCACTTTAAAATGTTCCTATTGACAAAAATTAAAATTGTTCAATATTTTTGCTCATCGTCATCTCTGATCTATAAGTAATATTATACTTTCCATCAATGGTTGCTTATATCTAAATTATTTTTAAAATGGATTCTAGTTAATTTGTGTTAAGTATGACCTACAGTAACTAAAAATTTCAAAATAGTCCAAGTACACACAACTGAAATTCTCACTTAAATAGCGACTGCAAAACTCCATACACTTATATGTTTCATGCAATGTCTGATTGAATGCAATAATTAGCATACATCAAACCATATAAACGTTGCTTGTTTTATGGCCAACTATAAGTTATTACAGTTATTTTAATGGATTGGGTCAAGGATATTAAAAAACCATTCATCATATTGAATGTCACTGGGAGAAAAAACAGAAACTGTTATGTTTTATAGTTTCTTGCCTTACTATTGTTGGCAAGATTTAATTTGGAATCAAATGCAAAGGCATACATTCGGTGTGTGAGATGTGATTTTAAAGATATGCAGCTGAACATTTTAGTGCCTACCGTAATGAAAATGAATTTCATTTTCAGCAAGGAAACCAAGAAAAATAATTCTTACGAGTAAGTTGCCAAGATTTCTGAACTCTTAATTACTGTGCCTTACCTTTGTCACCCGGAACGAAGGACAGCAATTGAAAATGCAATCATTTGTAAAGGAAGATCAGCTGATATGTTCAGCAAGTTAAATGACTAATTTAGTATGAAATGAAGGATGGCAATTGTTTTCCAAATTTATAAATCAGGCCAAGGAAGTTGTTCGAGAAAAGTACAGAGAATCATTTGTCCTGAAATCTTTGAAAACCTGAATATGAAAAATATGGCTACATTTAAAGTTGTTAACCATCATTTTGTAAAATAATTTTGCATTCTTCCATTTTGGAAAAACATATGATGGAAAGGCGCTATATGAACATTTTCATTTTGTCTAATGTTTTAAAGATTTATTTATTTATATGAAAGGTGGAACAACAGGAGAAAGTGGAGATACAGAAAGAGAGAAAGAGAGGGAGAGAGAGAGAAGGAGAAAGAGGAGAGAGATCTTTCATTTACTCACTCATCATCCATTCATTTCCAGAAAACCCACAGCAGCTAGATCTGGTTCACGTTAAAACCTGGAACCAAGCACTGCATCAGGATCTCCTATGTAGTGTCTGGGGACAGGGTGATGGCTCAGTTGTTAAATCCTGGCCTTATCCCACCTGGATCCCATGGGTGCCGGTTCACGTTCTGGATGCTCCACTCTGCGTCCAGCTCCTTGCTTATGGCTTGGGAAACCACAGAGGAAGCCTCACTGCCTTGGGACTCTGCATCCATGTAGAAGATCCAGAAGTAGCTACTGGAGACGCAAAAGCTACTGGCTTTTGACCAGTTCAGCTCCAGCCAATGTGGCCACTTTGGGAGTGAACCAGCAGGAGAAAGCTCTTTCTGTGAAATTTGCCCTTCCGGTAAAAATAAATAAATCTTTAAAAAAATACATTGTTACACTTCAAGTATCTTTCACTGAACATTCACTTGTGGTTTCTGAGAAGCAAATATACGACCTTTTCGATAATTCGCCTTGGATGAAAACTTGTTAACATTGTGCGCTGTGTAATCTTAGGACATTTAATTATAACCAAAGGGAAAGAGGATGCGTTTTTAGTTCAATCATTCACCGTAGAGATATTTCTTTCACAGATATCTTGAATGCATAAGCAAAAATGCAGCCGGATTGAATGCCCAGGGTTTTACCGATATCATAACTTAGGGGAGTTGCTGTTATTTCTTTCTTACAGATGAAGAAAGTGAGTTCAGAGAAGTTCATTAAATCACTGAAAATCACACAGATAAAAAGCAAAAATAGGACCCGGCGGCGTGGCCTAGCGGCTAAAGTCTTTGCCTTGAACTCACCGGGATCCCATATGGGCCCCGGTTCTAATCTCAGCAGCTCCACTTCCCATCCAGCTCCCTGCTTGTAGCCTGGGAAAGCAGTGGAGGATGGCCCAAGGACTTGGGACCCTGCACCCATGTGGGAGACCTGGAGGAGGTTCCTGGCTCCAAGCTCCAGATCAGCACAGCACCGGCCGTTGCAGTCACTTGGGGAGTGAATCATTGGACAGAGATCTTCCTCTCTGTCTCTCCTCCTCTCTGTATATCTGACTTTCCAATTAAAATAAATTAAAAAAAAAAAACAAAAATAAGCAAACTGGGTTATGTGAAACTCAGAAGATCTTGAACAACGGGAAAGTTGGTAGAATGAGTGTCTTGGAGTGTTTTTTTCTGCTACATCTTCTTTCAGCAACTTTATATTCTCCTGCCTTATATTTTAGTTTTCAGTCTTTAAGGTGATTATTAACATGGTGAGAAGTAGCAATCCAGTTCCTCGATGCACATACAGTTTTACCAATAACATTATTTCGAAGATTATCCTTACTCCAGTGTATAATCTGGACATTTTTATGAGTTGACTGCATGCATTGGCATTGATTTTTGGCCTCTCTGTTCTGCTCTATGGACCTGTGCATCTGTCTTCAAAACATTATGAAGCTCTTTTATAATGATAGCAGTGCAGAATGCTGTGCAATCAGATATGATATCTCCAGCTTAATTTTTTCCTTTGAAAAGCATTCGTGGCAGTTTGAAAGGAATTATAAAAGACCTGTAGATTGCTTCAGCAATAGCCATTTTAATGGTACTGACTCTACAACTATGAACAAGAAATAACTTTTTTCCTTTTTCGCCCGGCTTATTTCTTTCATCAATGTGTTACAATTTTAATTACAGAAAATTTTCATTTCTATGTTTAACTTATTTCTAACATTTTGTTATTTTTGTAGCTATTGATGGGGGTTTATTCATGATTTGTCTTTGAATCCACTATTTGTGTATTTAAAAAGCTATGCTTAAGAAATTATTGTTTTATTGGAAATGTAGATTTACATAGAAAACAAGATATGAAGGGAAAGATGTTTCATCTACTGATTCACTGCCTAAGTGGCTGCAGTGGCTGGAGCTGAGCCAATCCGAAGCCAGGAGCTGGGAGAATCTTCCAGGTCTTCCAAGCAGGTGCAGGATCCCAAGGCTTTGAGCCTCCTCCACTGCTTTCCCAGGCCACAAGCAGGGAGCTGGATCGGAAGTGGAGCAGCCAGGACATGAACTGGCACCCATATGGAATCCTGGTGCATTGAAGAGGAGGATTTAGCCACTGAGCCATCATGCTGGACCTGAAGTTACATATTTTTATACATTTGTTTATTAACTTGTAACTTTACTGAATTGGTTAATCAGTTCTAATTATTGGTTGGAATGCTTAAGTTTTCCTTGTACAATGCCATGCCATCTGCATATATGGATACTTTGATTACATTGTACATGCTTGATGTCTTTTTTTTCAACCCCAGTTATTGATAGCGCTTGCTGTAATACATTGTGTAAATGGGGTAAAAACGGTAACATGATTTTATTCCAGATCTGGGATGACATTAGTTTTGTTATTCTCTATTATGTATGATACTGGCTGCTGGTTTGTGCTATATAGCTTTTGCAATTTTAATGTTTGTTCTTTCTGTACATAATTTGTATAGAGTTTTTATCATAAACAGGTGTTGAGTAGTGTAAAAAAAATCCTACCCAGTGTTTTCTTTTTCCCACCAACCGAAGTGATTCTGGGTTTGCTGTTCTTCATTCTGTTGTTCTGCTTTATGATGCTTATTGATTTGTAAACGTTGGACACCTTAGCATCTCTGGAAGAAATCACACCTTGTCATGAATTATGACAGTGTTGATGTGGTTTTGCAGCTTGTTCATCAGGACTTCGTCTTTGCGTCAGCGTTCATCATGTTGTGTCTCTGGTTTTGCTACCAAAGTGATACTGATTCATCAGGAATAGATGTTGGCAGAAGTCCCTCATGTTCCAATTTGTTAATAGCTTGAAAATTATTGTAGTTAATTCCTCTTTAAATGATTTTTAGAATTCGGTAAGAAATCCATCAGGCACTTGACCTGTGCTTGATGGAAGACTTCGAATCACTACTTGGTAGTTATCAGATTGTCTGTATCTTGTTATGATAAGAGAGCTCAGGCGCATATCCATGTTCATTGCTTAAGTAAGGACAGACCATATCATGCGATCAGTTGAGGAGGTGATTGATCATTGAATGTGCTTGGAAAGGTGATTCTTCAGTAGACTTTCAGAAAGTTGAGAATCACCTAAGCTCATTAAGCAGAACTAAATAGATATTGATCATCCATCAGAATTATGTATAGTAACAACTGTAGCAAAATGAAACAAAACACACAATGAAACAAAACATAAGGTTATGGTCAATACGATGACAGTTATGTAAAAGCAGCTTTCAAAGTCATTGTGTTTTTCTGCACCTGAGAATAATTTGGGAGGATGTTCACTCTCTAAAAGTTGAAGATACTGGGCTAAGTGAAATATATTTGTGAAGAATTAAAATCTCAGCTAAAATACATGGTATACAAATAGCTATATTATTCTTTATGTCTGTCATCTGTCAGCAGATACCCAATACATTTTAAGTAATTTTATATACAATGCTATAACATTCAAACTGGCTTGAGAAAATATAATGCTTTATACAGAAGAATGAAGTAGCGCTATCAACTGTACTGCCCAAGGATTAATTCAAGGACATGTCAAAAGGTGGCTAACTTTCACTGTCATGTTTCATACTAAACTTGGTGCTATTATATGATATTCATTCCGGTAAAGTGCATGAGCTGGCTGTGCTGATTACCCCCATTTGCATGCAGGTTTTGCTCAAAAGTAGAAGTGACTCTATTCCAAATCATCCAGTGTTAGAGTTTATGCATTGAATTTGAAATATTTCTATCGAAAAGACTGAAAATACTTTCTGAGTCTGATACTGTCCAAAACAGATTTAGTCTTCAGTGAGACTGCTGCATGGGAGACAGAGTGAAAAATAAACCAGGAGAGAAAGCAAGGGACATCTGGACCAAGGGACATCTGGACCAAGTGATGGATGATCAGAGAGTACTAACTTTGTCGTATAACCCAGTATGCCAATAACACATACTCAGAAAAGCAAATGAAATGTGTTTTATCTCTTGCTTAAATGTACAAGCATTAGGTATAAGTTTGGTTTGTATAACATAACAGGTGACAAAAATTTGAAGTTTCAAATGAAGTCAAAGCAGAGATCCAAAATTATATTTTCACAGTTAAAAAATCAACAATTAAAAGATGATTTTTTGGGATGTCAATTAAAGAGGGTTTTTGTTTTCAATTCATCACCTTTGTAATAATGAAGAAAAGAGAATAAACCATTTAAAGTTGAGCAGTTTTCCGTAATTTATGGAAATAAAAATTTGTTTTCCCTTTAGAATGTTCAGTAATGCAGTCATGGAAATTGTTCTACACAATTTCACAAAGAAACGTTGAGAATGTGTTTAGAAATATTAGATTGCATATAAGAATCAGAGTTTTTAAAAAATGGGCAACACTGGATGAATCTTTGCCAGCCTTTGAAAGTCAGGGAAATATAACCAATTTCCTCTGTTTCTATGCTCAGTTTGGTTAATCTCTATAAATGAATCCTAACTAATCCCAGTTTTCTGTCAAGCTCATAGCCAACTTTTTTTTTTTTTTTTAAGATTCATTGTCTACCATATGTTAGCACCAAGTATTCCAGAAGGAGAGAACAGCCTCTTGTCCAGGGAACTCCTCTCAGCATATGCAAAGCCATCTGCTGCTCCTTCAGGGAGACACTGCACATCTAAGTGTCTAAACACTCAGGCATCCCACAGAACATTCTACGGGGTCTCTTTGAAGATGTTCCAGAAACGTCTTGAAGCACATGGTGTATCTAGAGCAAGCATAAGGTGCACTAAGGAGGATGTGCTAAATATGTCACCCTCTTCAAATCCAACACCTTCTCAAAGGAAAGCGGTTTTAGGCCTTATGAAACTGACAATACATTACAAGTAGTGAATAGTTTGAAAACAAATTTGTACATCAATTTTCAAAATTAAGCACCTGTTTAGAATTGTGCATTGTTTTCCATTAAAGAGAGATATTATTAACTGCTTTTTATTTAACAATGTCTCGAAAACCTCTCTCAAAAATCTTGAAGTTAAAATGTAAATTACCTAATGTGGAAACAGTTCATGGAGGCAATAGATCTAATAGCATGATGTACTTCCTATATTCACATGAAATATGAAAAAATAGATACTGGGAAATAGTTGGGGATTTCCTCAATACGTTTTAAAACATTGATAAATATTTTACATTTCTTTGCATTTTGGAAAGGCATTCTTATTTATCACGCGGTGTGCTGCTGTTTTATTTAATGATATTAAATTTATTTTAAATTAAACAAATGCTAACTTTTTCTGTTATTTTTACTTGGCTTTCCAATTAACTTTATTGTTAGGAACAGAAGATACCTAAAATAATTGTCTGTGTTTTATGTTTCTCATTATTTTCTCAAACTGTTGTATCATTATTTCTAGACCAACATAAGAACAGGGCATGTTTCATGTTAGGTCCTGAAAAGTCTAGCAAGTGAAGTCATCGCTGTCCCCTTCCACGCCACCCCCACCCCATGATAATTTTGCTTTCTTTATCACTCATCATTATGCCATTGAATTACACTTCGTCTGAATAATTTATCCCTTAATGTCTTAAATTAAATTGTGTATTTGATCTATCTTTACTCAATTCCGTATGTTTTCCAGTTTTCTCTTGAACCCTCTACAGTATCTTTGATTTTGAACACGTGCATAAATTTATGTGTGTGTGCGGTAAAACTGTATAGGTTTCCTTTAAATATTGACTTCTAATTGTGCTTCTTTTTAAGATATAGATGTTTTACTTTTGTGTGTATCTTCCGTCTGTGCTAACACATTGAAAATTGTGATAAATGTGTCTATAAATCATTGATGTGAAGTAGGTTTCCTCTGCGTTAAATGTATTTATGCCTTCAATATTAATGTACTGCATTGAATTTTTATTTTATGATGAATACAATGTCGTGTTTCCATAATATATGATCACATTTCTTAGCAAATCACTTGAATTAACGTGTTTGTTATTATACAGTTACTTTTTTGTTTTTAGGATTCTTCTGTTTTTTAATAATATCTAGTTTGATAAGTTCTTTTTTTGAAATTGAGTTTTTTATCATTTATAAAATACTATGAAATCTTGGGATGTGAGTGTGAGTATAGCAACCTCAGTATTAAAAAATAATTCCTATTTTAAAAGTCCTATTTAATGTTTAGTCCTGTTATGTATTACCCACCATTTTTGGGCTGCTTTTCTTATGCCACAGTGTTTTTAACACACACATGTATGCTTTCATTGTCCTCCCTTTCATTATGCTTTAAGACACGCGTTTTTCTCTTTTATTTTCTTGGATATGTTGAGAATTGTTCCATGTGCTAAATTCTAGGAACTTCTCAGACAGTAGGTCCCTGAAACTTCTTTATTGCTGTTCCCCATTCCCACAACAATTTATTCTACACAGTTTATTTTTCAGATTTTTCTTTCCTTTGCCCCTGAAAAGCCTTTCCTCCCCTCTACCCTCACATTGTAACATTAAAGAATAGGACATTTTAATTTTTAAAATTTTTATTTATTTATCTATTTATTTGCCTTTCAGGGTTCAATATCTCAAAACACATTAACATTGGTGGTATTACTTTGTCACAATTTATGGTGAAGAAAACCTAGTTATTGCATTATTCTGGTGTATTTTCTTTTTTCTTCTTATTTCTTTTCTTTTAAGATTTACTTTATTTTTATTGGGAAATCAGATATAGAGAAGGAGAGACAGAGAGGAAGATCTTTCATCTGAGGCTGGTGTCCAGCTCCAGCTGAGTTTGGAACTCACGAAGGGTGAGGTGCAAAGAGAAAAGAAATGGACCACTATAATTCCAGGATCATAATGGACAATGCGAGAATGCTGTGCTCTTTATTTATAGAGAAGCCATCACAAAGGCTGGCATAGACTTTTCGCACCTGGTCAAGTGGGCATTACTGAGGATATTTTTGCCAAATGTTTCCTTGAGGCAGGGTAGATATCAATCAGTAACACGTTCCTATTACAACCCTCATTCTACAACTTCATTTTGAATCAGTTAAGGAAGGAAATGCATCACAGAAGGAGAGAGCTAAAGATCAAGAAGAGAGGTAAGACTAGAATTCCACTACACCAGGGCACTTACCACCCTTGATTATCATATGGTCAATGGGGGAGGAGAACCCTAAGCGTAGGCACCTGCTATACCGTTGATTAACATATGATCAATGGGGGACTCAACACCCTTGATTAGCATATGGTCAATGGGGAGGCCTAGACAGCATGAATAATAAAAGGTCCTTTTGCTAAAACAGTATCAGCAACATCAGCTTCCAAGCTCACATTGGTAGTAAACACCAACTCCACAGACAATGCCTAAATAGATTCCAGAAATCTCAGCGGGGTTGTCCAGTGTCTGTGCAAAGGGAGGTGGAAATGCCTTCAGGTGGATGGAGAGACATCACTGGGCCCCGCCATGCAGCGGGAAATTCCTTGCGGCCCTGCCTGCAATGGAACAATACTCTTCACACCTTCCTGTCTTCGACATCCACTGCACAGATCCCAGCAATCTGATGATTCACTCCCTAAGCAACCACAATGGCTGAAGCTGAGCCAGTCCGAAGCCAGGAGCCAGGAGCCTCTTCTGGGTCTCCCACACAAGTGCAGGATCCCAAGGCTTTGGGCTGTGCTTGACTGCTTTCCCAGGCCATGAGCAGGGAGCTGGATGGGAAGTGGGGCTGCTGGGATTAGAGCTGGCACCCATATGGGATCCAGGCACGTGCAAAGTGAGGACTTAAGCCACTAGGCTACCACGCCGGGTCTGAGTGTATTTTCTGACCACTGGATCGCATGTATCATGATGATAATATTTGCATATGGAGAACTAGATATTTTACACATCTTTTTAAGCAATGCACACTTTCAAGGCATTGTACATCATGTTATAGGAGGTAAATTCAGAGAAGGCAGAATTTGTAGCCTTAACGATTTTGACAAGACACATGAATCTACATTGCAACTGTACCACAGTACCAATTAATACATGTAACTATCCAGCTCTCCAAGCCTATGCTTCACAATTGTGTAAGGCAGTGCTGTGATATTTTTAACTACATGTTGCGTTACTGAAAAAGAGAATATTTTAAGGTGACACGAAAGAAAGCACCTGTCTAACCCTTTTCCATGACTGACATTTCTGCCATTCGAGCTTTGAAACCTGTGTATTCAAGAGTTTCAGAATTTACCAAGACGCAGTTCGCAATGATTCTGACTGGGCGACCTTGATATTTCACTTCTCATTTTTCAAATAATGGTCCCCTGACTTCAGAGAACTTCAAGTTCTTTCAGCAAAATCATATTTTCCTTTAACACAGTTTTCTTCCCTTTTTCTGTCAACTAAAACTGACAGATACAATTATTTTCCTTCTCTTGTCTAGATCTGGATAATTTATTCTATTCGACAATTCACATTAAGCCATGCTGCTGTTTTTTTTTGTGTTGGTGCAACAAAGAACGTGTATCCAGGAGGATAGTATCAAGGCTGAAGCTGGCTTACCAGGCGCCGAGGACTAAGGCTCCTTGTGACAGCATCCCATGACAGAGGCTGACTTGGAAGTTCCCTAGATTTCACAGTAAACCAACTAATGTCAGAAACATGCTAAGTTATTGATGTATACATTCATATTGTTTGTACTTGTTTGTGCCATGTGTATCGTTCAGCCCTAGAATATCTAAGAGATAAATGAGAATCTCTTGTGCTCAGATAGCAGATAACTAATTCTAAAACCTTTTGTGCTTTTATTACAACAAGCCTGATTACTCTGCAGCATTTTATCACACTTTTTAGGTTATTTATCTTTTCCTTTCATATCTCTGTAATTATCCAAGCTCAAAGTTTTCTAAAAGGAGATCCTGTTTTTACTTCAGTTAATTGTTCCTTTTGAATATTGAAAGTATTCCAAATTGAGAAACCTATGCAGAGGGATGGATTGTTGTTCAGTAATTATCATAACCTCTGGGTAAGTGAACGCTGCCCTCTGTCCATGCCTGCTTCCCTGATCAGTTTCTCAACAAAGCCTTGACATCCACTATATGCAACTTCCTTATCAAAAACTTTTTTTCCAAAGTTCTGTTAATCAAAAAGACACTTCCACTCTGTCCTTTGCTTTTATTTTTGTCTCATAGATTGCTGAAGACTGTAGCCTTTGTTAGAAAATAAAATAGAGCTGCCTTGGCAGTGAATCTATGGCTAGATTCAGGAAAAAAAAAAAAAAGAAAGAAAGAGAGAAAGAAAAGAAAAAAGCATCTTAACAGGGCATTCATGCATAAAGATACAGGCTCCCAGGTTACCAGATGGACAAACAGGCAGTAACTTTCTCTGACTTCTTATTGTAACAGTGTCATCGTGTTGCCACTACGATAATGCATATGTTTTGCCTTTCTTATTGGCATAAGCTGCCATCACAGGTTATGAGGGGATTTAGATATGAAACAATCTTTATTCCCATCATGAGGCATTTCTCCTTAAACAACAGACTTACATGAGGAGTCTGAGGTGGTGCTCTAGGATCTCACAGGCTTGAGGATGCGGTTACAGAGTGAAAGGATCCAATTAGAAATGAACCCGCCCGTTTGCAGTGTGCACAGCACACCGAGCTAAGGCAAAGGGATGCACAGGGATTCTCACTTAACACTCCGTGATCAAGCCTCAGCCGTGGATGTGCAGTCCAAGCAAAGCACGATTCTTTCAAATGTTAATGTAAGGAAACCTAGACTAAATACGTTGGTCCACATAAGCTGACTTTTAATTTGTATGAAAAAGTTACCTATTTTGCAAAAAACAAGCAGAAAAACCCCAGAAACATTCAAACAAAACAGAAGTTTGGGTTAAATTGCACCTGTAACGGCACAGGAAAACAAGAAAATGCATACTGAAACAAAAAAATTACTCAAATTTACAGCCTTTATTGAAAAGAATTTTTGAAAAATCAGTGTGGGATAAACATTTAAACATTCTAAATAAATGCTCAGAAAATACATTTTTTTACACGTTATACTCTATTTCACCCACTTCTCAGTAATGATATGGTATTTTCTGAGAATTTCATGTTAAATTGCTGTATTTTGAGATTACAATAATTTCAACAAATTTTCTTTATTTCCTGAAACTGTTTTCATGTTTATTCATTTTAAGTCAAATCCAAATGTGTTGCAATTCAGCCTATTTTCCGGTGCAGAACACTTTCTCAGGACAAATCTCCCAGAGAGAAGCGCCAGAACTCCAGCCTCCATTCCCTTTCAAGGAATCCACCTTCCCATTTCGCCACAGAGTGCTGCACGTGTTGTTCTCAGGGAGGAACAGAAATCAAAGACCAAAGAAAATATTTACATGCTGAGATGCTCAAGAGAAGTCCCAAGAGATACTGGCATAATTACTCATTGCTACTATTCATTTAAAACTTAATTCTTCTATTAAAAGAGTCTGAAAGGCTGTTAAGAATTTTGTGTTGTGCTCGAACAAGCCAATGTTGCCGCCTGTGACAGACATCCAGTATGTGTACTGGTTTGTGCTCTGGCAGATGCATTTCATAGCCAGCTTGCTGCTAAATGCTGGGGGAAAGGCAAGGCATTTGGCTCAAATGTTGGGGCCATAGTCACCCGCATGGGAAAACCGGATCAAATTTCTGGTTCCTGACTTGAAATGCTGGGCCTTGTCCATTGCAGAAATCTGGGAAATAAGTAAGTGGATACAAGACTTCTCCGTCTGTGATCATCTCTCCTCTCTTTCTCTCTCTCTCCAGCTCTGACTTCCAAGCAAATAAATAAATACATCTTTACAATAAAAATGTCACAACTTTGTTTCTGTTCCTTTAGTTCTGGCTCATCATTCTGAAGCTTCTCAGGTGCACAGCCCATGATCTGGAAGTTAATTTTTTGTTGCATAATTACTTACAAACAATAATGCACTCAGGTAAATTGACATAATTTACAACTAAGTCTTTCTTTTTTTCAATCTTCAGCTTAGTCTTTTTGTTTGAATAGCTTTGTATCTTAGCTGATTCATTAGGCAATCAAAACATCCCCCACACAACTGTGTGCTACCTTCTTTATCTTTTTGATCACACAGTTGGAAAAAGAAGTAAGTAGAAGTACGCATCACGCTTTTTCTTTGTTTTCTACATTTTCATAGTTTTCTCATAAACCTATAAGATTATAAAGTATAACGAATATTAAAATGTGTTATCTGAAAAACTCATGCCATAAACTACAAATGTATATATTTTCTTCTATATTATTTCAGTGATTCGATGGTTCTTTCCCTGAATTGTGCATTTGTGTCATTTTGAGCTATGATTTTATTACTACTTCAGATGCTGCCTTCCTCCAGTATTTGTTGGACATATAATCCGGTCTGATTGTAATTTTATTTTGCTGCTGCATACTACTTGTCGTAATTTGTTATGTCCAGATATTGTAAGTTTTAACATGTCCAGATAATCTGTCCAGATTTTTTGGTAACATTTGCAAAGTATACACATGTTTTGAAGCGGAGTATTGTGCATTTACTCTTCATTATAAACCAAAGCTGCTACATTTTGCCTATTGTATTTGGGGGGGCAGAGCTGCCAAAGGAATGTCAGGAATAGGTTGCTATTAAAATATGGCAGATGAAAACTTAGATCCTTTTTTTAAAAAAATAAAATTAATTTTAAATTAGGAGCTACAGAGTGGGAAGAAAGACAGAGAAAGATCCTCCATTCACTGAAGCAGTCACAGAATGGCCACAATGACAGGGCTGGCGAGGCTGAAACCAAGGAGCCAGGAATGTCTTTTTTTTTTTTTTTCTTTTTTTAGATTTTTAAAATTTTTTTGCAAAGTCAGATACATAGAGAGGAGAGACAGAGAGGAAGATCTTCATCCGATATTTCACTCCCCAAGTGAGCACAACGGCCAGTGCTGCACTGTTCTGAAGCCAGGAGCTAGGAACTTCTTCCAGGTTTCCCACACAGGTGCAAGGCTTTGGGTCATCTTCTACTGCTTTCCCAGGACACAAGTATGGAGCTGGATGGGAAGTAGGACTGCAGAATTAGAACTGGCTCCCCAATGGGATCCTGGCACATTCAAGGTGAGGACTTTAGCTGCTAGGCCACCTCACAAAGCCTGGAACCAGGAATTTCTTTAGGGTCTCCCATGTGGGTGGCAGGGCCAGGAAACTGGGCCATCTTCTGCTGCTTTCCCAGGTGCATCAGCAGGAAGCTTGATCTTAAGTGGAGCAACTGGGATTCTAACAGCTAGCATATTGGGTGCAAATACTACAGGAAACATTTTAACTTGCTGTGCCACTCTACCAGCCCCTGATGCTTGTTTTTATGTGTAATGAAAGAGTGTGACCATATTATAAGAAATTCTGAAAATGAATTGAGTAAATAGATTAAAAGCAGTAAAACACATTTAATTAGGCTCTGTGAATTAGTTAAAAATCTTTATGTGGTTATCTCTACTGACTTGGTCTTTGGTTTCAAAAAAAATTAAATAAGAGGCATTGATTATTATTGTCTAACTAGAATTAAAATAACTACTGCTACTATATCATCATAACACAGGGAGGATATTGTTAAAGTGAGAACAAATACTGATTTTTTCTGTGGGAAGAAAGTAGGGGGTCTTTTCATCCCTTTTCTTAGAGCATTTATGGTATATCTATATTCACAGTCTATGACTGTGAATTCCTTTACATTCCCTTTGGAATATCTGAAATGTACTTGAAACCAAAGTAGTCCTTTCAGCACTGTTAATCACTGGAAATTCTTCACCCTCCAAGGGTCTAGAGCTACCACGTTGGACAATAGAATGCCAGTCTTTTCCATGAACAGTCGGAGCCTATCCTTAGCTGGTTTGTGGCTCCAAGCTGTTGGAGTGTATTCTCTAAAAGGTAAGTGAGTTTCCCTCTGGACAGATGCAACCAGCAAACATGTGTGACTACCCCTATTACCGGGTTAATGGGGCTGAGTAGCATTTTGCAACAGCAGTCTGTCAAGTCTCCTTATTTGGCAATCATTTCTCTCTAAATATGTTATCTCTAATATAGAATGATTGTTTAAAAAATTTAAAATGGAATAAGTTGCAAGTTTTTGGCTAAGGTGATCAAAGACACCCTTCATCAATGGAACTGCTGCTTAGAGAAGAGTCCTTTGAATAAGCTCTCAGTAATCAACTGTCTTGACTGTCCTCCACTACGGCCCATCTTACAGGCCTTATTAGTTAATATGCCTTCTCTGTGGCTGGGTCTCCTGAGTGGTTTGCCTTCACACGGGCTGCATGGCCATGGTCCCTCTGCATCCCACTGCAAGGGTGCTTGTACACTTCAGTGTCAGGCAATGCAGATGCTCTGTGATAGCAATGACTTGATTGTGACCTTTTACTGTCCTCCTCCTGTGAAGTAGCTATACCCCCTTTGCTAAGATAGAATACAATGAGTCCAAAACGCAGGGACTAAGATGATCTCAGATTTGGGGCATCGTCTACATGGGCAAGAATGATGTCATTATTGAAGCAGTGAAGGTAGGCCTTTCTCATCCGAATGACTGAAACGCAATTACAGGAGACTAGGGCCATTGAAACATTACAGAGTATTTATCCTGCATGTGGCATGAATTCTGAGGCCCTTTACTCTCTGGTAGAGAAGGGTACTAGGTGAGAATGGAGTGACCCAAAACAAACAGCCTTTATGAAGTTAAGTGCAATGTACAAGCATTCAGGCCTCACAATATTTGATCTGATCCTCTAGTGTTTGAGGTGCACTTGCAAGTGATGTGAAAGGCTGAGACAACTGATACGTGGTCCCAATTTTGAAAAACGGCAGAAATTTGGATTTCGCTGCCTGCAGACTATCTTGGCATTCTGTGCCCCACCACGAGGGGCACGAAGGACTGATGGGTACTCCCCATCATGGTGCCCATCCTGGAGCATGTTGTTGGTTGGGTGAGAAAATGGACTGGCACAGTGAGGATCCTCCCTGCAGCAGTGGGAATTATATATGCAGACAGTTGCAGGCTGGGCTACCAGGCATCTCAGGGCCTGTGACTTGCTGAGAGCATGCTCTCTGAAGCACAGAGGAACTGTTCTTACTAAACTCCAGGGTAGGCCACACTGATTCCTGCAGAGGCCTGGTGCACAGATCCTGCAGGGGCTACTTCCTCTGGGAGCCTCTAGAAGCAGTTTGATCTCCCACGTGGACTGGTGGATAAACCTAACGGATGGCCTAGTCCGCTGCACTTGCTTCTCCCACTTACAGGATTTCTACAATGAGCTTCAAAACACAATTTGGCAAAAGTTTATAGGCAGATGTATTATGATATGTTTTGCAATTATATCTTTATCTTGTGCATATATAATCATTCATATAAATAATCTATATGTATGTATATGTATATGTTTATAGTTCTTGAGGTCTCATATATCACACAAGAACACAACGACCCCTTCATCTGTGATGCTTTCTTTTGAAGTCTAAACCTTTGCTTTCTTCATTGCAGCGTAAGCGAGCTAATTACAACTGAGCCTTGAAAGGGTTCAATGCATTGCAAGTGTGCTCCTCATTTTGCTCGATGACAGAACAAGTGAATCACTGCCCCCAGTCTTCCATGTCTCTTTCTTTATGACGCACACACGATGTTACAACAAGCACAAAGACTCTTAACTCCAAAAGCAATTCCTGTATTCTTCCTAGTCTTCTTAGCGCCCTCTGAAATAACATTTTACTAATCAAAAAGACAAGTTTTTAAAAGATGGAATAATTGATATAGTTTTAATATTTTATCAAAGTATGCCATAAATCAGCTTACTAAAAATTGGCAAACTTATGTAAATCTGCTTGAAAAAATATAAGCTTAGGGCTAACAAATATTCATTTTTCAAATAAGATTATTTGCATATATCAGAGTGTCATTTTATTGCTGAGAAGTTTCTGCCAACATGTAAACATCCTGTTGGAAGTTGATCTAGCTATTGTTGGTAGTATTTCCCAGTGCTTTTACAAGCATCATAAACTAACTGTCCATGAAACCGTAGGTGTTTTGAAATTATGGGAATAGGTGAATGACAAAGTGATGTTTGAATTTTTTGTTTTTAATTTTTTAACAGAAAGGACTGTATGCTACTTTAATTTGTAAAATTTTGTTGCAAACACACAAGAAATCTCATACTTACTCTACCGCAGAATTTTCACTTCTGAATATTGTAAATTACATCGCATGTTACAATATGATATAAATAACTTCAGTTGCCCTTACTCTGAGTTGGGAATGCTTGACTCAATGCCAGGAATGTGAAAAAAAGAACACGGTTAAAATAACATCCAATATAAATTAAATATATGTGATTTTATTGATAGGTTCATCTTTAAAGCTCAGATTAAAGAGTGCTCATTTATTCATGAAAAGAAGATCATTTCAAGGTAACTGATTGACTCACTGTTTATGGAACTCAGTGGCATAGAGTTTTAGCTTACTGGAACACATTTTATCCTTTTGCTATCTTTTAAAAATAAATAGTAGTAATGAAATATTTAGAAAGATATAATGTGAAGCAAGCAGACAATAACACAGATCAATGAAAAAATCATGGACAACAAATTTATTTCAAAACAACATATTAGCATATCATTGCATGTTCAAACAAGAGTAATTAGTATTTCAGTTTATTGTAACGCTAATTTTCAGTTTTTAGGCAAAACAACATAGCTGCAATATGAAAGAAAAACTAAAAAACAAAGATATCTTTTATTAAACCAATTATTTGTGTTTACAGCAAAAATATTTTACTAAAAATATTAATTTCAAAGAGATCAGTGAAAAAATGGTAAGCCTCTGGAGAATATGAAAAGGAAGACAAGAGCTTAAAGTTCACCATTCCTTAATGCATTTCATCTGAATTTTCAAAGGAACGAATGATTGATTATAAGAATTACTGAGTATTTGCTATAGGATAAATATAAATGTTCATGTTTTGTTCTTTTGAAAAGAGTTAGGATTGAAACTATAGTTTGTCAATTGCAACCTGTATTCATCCTAAGCCTTCCTTAAACACTCAAACAACTTTCATAATCAGTAGTTTAACCACAATATGCTTTTCAGTTTTCCACATCAAAAGTTTGCATTTTCTAAATGTACAGATTGAAGACAGGTTCTAAATACCTGATTAAAGAGAAATGTATGTGTTACTCCCATTAATTAAATTTAAGAACAGTTTTATGGCTCATATCAGGAGAACTAATCACCATAATTAACAATGTGATGAAAATAGTTCTAGAAATATTCTAGATACTACCATATTTTTAATTAAAAATAAAGATTGTTACAAAAACTGTTGTTGACAGATTTTAGGGACAGTTAACCTGTGTTCTCCTTTTTAGTCCAGACATTGTGATTATGCTCAAAATACCAATCAATCATGTTCAAATAAGTTGCTAATTAGAATATCTACAAAAAATGTGCAAAAACTGTTGATTTCACTGGCCTTTTTTTTTTTTTTTTAGAATCTTACAGGACTGTAGATCATGAAATGCTTGCTTTTAGAGCACCAACATAAAAATACACTTGTTTGCTCCTTATCAAATTCTAAATATCAAGCTATGTTTTGCAGCGATTGTGAAGTAGAACACTTTCATACTCTTCACATTTTATCTCTTTGAAAGGTTTGTTTTCCATCAATTCGCCTATGGAATAGGTTCTTGATAACCTATTTATGCTTTAGAAGGTCAATTCAATGCTTTGAAAGATGTAAAGTGTAAATAAACAGAGCAGCACAGAGCATTGTGCCTCCACATGAACTTCAGCTGAGTTCAAGAAACTTCAATAAAATAGATTTTCTGCAAACAGTTTTTCTTTCAACTCAGTTTATGAACTTTCCATTTGATGCATTTTCCTGAAGAGATACTTTAGAGAAAGAATACATATTTATAGAAGCCCCAGAGAGTTCTTGTGAGGAACAATCCACATGATTAATATTTGCTGAACAATTATGAAAATCTTGATATTTTCCATTACTTTGACTTATAAAATATTTGTTGCATCCTACCCAAGCCTCTCCCCAAGACGTGCAATTCAGACCACCTGCAAAGCATCAAAACATGTTCAGGAGGCAGGTAAGCAGCCCGACTACCTGTAGTCAGCTCTCCTTTCCTTCAGAGAGTGGCCCCAAGGTGAGAGTTAGATGGATTTTTATACAAAGAGTGAGTTATAGAGCACTGGGAACCAGGTGAGTTGGGCAGTCACAGGAGCCTGTGATGGGAGCAATGGGTGGACAATGAGTGGGCTACAGGAAGCAAAGCAGGCTGTCTGGGGGTGATAGTTGGGCTGCAGCAGCCACAGGAGGCAGTCAGATAAACAGTGAAGAAGTCATACAATTGCTGGAATCAAGGGTTCCTGGCAGGGCATGTTGGCCTGGTGATCTGTCCCAAAATACAGGAAGTTAGCAAAGCATTTTGTACAGAAACATAAAAAGTAAGTTGGCAAACTTACGCTGGCCTGAAGCAAAGTGATTCTATTTTATGACAGGATTTCACACATTAAAAAAAAAAAAAAAACAAAACAGCACATCTAAGGGCAACACTTAAGTCAAAAATTTGTAGGATCAATATATTTTAAGAGTATATGAGATATACATTACTAATTTAAAGACCTAAATATATTCTACATGCTTAAATAGAAGAAATCTTCAAAAAGTTTAATAAAATTGTATAACATGAAGAAAACATGTGTATGGATCTCTAATCTACTTTGCAACAAAGCAAACTTGAATGTGGAACAGCTGAGACTGGGATGGGCTGGTGTAGCAGGCAGGGCTTAAGCTGTTGGTACATTCTCAGGCTTCCATGTATTCCCCATAGTACTAGTTGGAGAATTAAAACTCAAACACTCACACAACTTATCATACGTGAAAAGTCAAAGCGTGATAGTAATAATATGACAGAACCTATGTTATTACATATGTATTGGTATGAATACAATCAAACTCAAATCTCTCCAAAACAGGATAGTAAAAATAACTTCTCCATTGGCTTTCTCCTCTTTAAAACATGGGAAGATGTCCCTCGGAAAGATTTTCATAAACACAGGAGATTAAGTGTTGCTGGGAATATGCTGTTAGAAATTTGTGTTTATCCTTAGCACTCCATGATGCAATGCCAATATTAATATCATCATGAAGAAAGCTAGCATCAGAAATCATGACTGATTTATTACCTGGCTTACATTTATGCTTTTCTATCAGTCAATTTCATTGTGCTACAGTATTCACTATTACATTTCTCTCCAATGATTTAACTCAGTAACACTGATATATTTTAGAGATTGAGGAAACATGCTCCTTTGACCTTTGAACTGTTTGATGAGAACCAAACATTTTTCTTTGTAAATTAAATTGCTTCCATGATCTTTAAATGTCATTCCAAAGTAACTGAGATTCATGCACCAGGCAAATACACATAATGTTGAGAAATTTCCCTATGTATTCCAAAGTCATTTTAGTTTCTTTCTTTGTGGGGATACCAAACCTTTAGGGTGGATTTGGAACTATCTTTTGAGACCTTTAGGAATACCAACGAAAATTCTACTTCTCTTTCTGCCTCTTACATTTTGTTGACAGCAGTGTATCACGTTGTAACATTGGCTAGACAAGAAGCCATGTGGCTGAAGAGTGGAGTTCCACTATCAAAACTAAAGTGCAGGCTTCAGACACTTGGTGAGCTGTCCCTGGGCCTGCTCGAGCTCCAGAGGCTGCTCCCTTCCTGGTGAGTACACTGAGAGAGGAAATCTGGAGAACAGAGCAGCCCGGATCCCACCCACTGCAAACATCATGCGGTGGATGGGATTGGGAGGGGGCGACCTTGGGGTCTGGGGGTTAAAACTCCCAGCAGTCTGTTGGCTGCTGGTAGGTCCCAGGCCAGGTTCATCTCCATGCTCGGAGCCCTGAGTCCAGCCACTGCGAACATATGGTGAACTTTTCCCTGACAGCCAGTGCGCCATTTGGCTCCAGGCTCTGCCTGCTGATCGCCAGGCAGCAAGCTCTGGGGTTTGGGGACTATGAATTGCTTCTTAGGTATCTCCAAGTTTAACCCACTTTGCTTCTGGTTTGCAAATCAGTCCTGAAGGTTCCCAATGACAGAGTAACTTTTCCTTTGAAGGTAAGCGAGGGTATTGAGACCTGGTAATTTGGAGAGGAGGGACCAGATAATCTTTATGGGTCAAACTGATATACCAACCTCCTTTGAGTCCTGTGTAGAACTTGTTATCACCTACAATGCTGACGACCATCCACCAGTCCATGCAAAAGTTAAGGTTGGGGACTTGTCTAGCAGGACTACATCCTAGTACCTGACAGAATGATGGATCAGAAGACAGGACACATTAGGCAGGGGCATGACATTAACTAGCACATGAGAGAACCATTTCTGTGGGGGTAGATTCTATAGGGGATGTGTAGGCCAAACCCTGCGGAAATACTAGTCCCACTGGTTAGTTCAAGAGTGGGGTGGTGATGGACTAAGCTTGGTGTGAGCAAGGAGCCTGCCATCACCCATGGGTAGAGGAACTCACAGCAGTCTGGACTGGTCAAGGCAGTAGCACCCGAATGTGCTTCCTGAATAGGGCGTGGGGTGGGCTGGGCTGCAACGTTCACCAGCTCATATAAGGCCAAACGGAAGGCCAGACTATGCCAGACATTGGCCTAAAACCCTTTGGCATGTATGAGAACTAAATCTGGGAGTGGGTCAAGTGGAGGAACTTGGGAAACTCCCCTGGTGGCTCATAGCTCCCGCTGGTGAACACATGGTTCAGGCCTGGGGGTCGGACAAGCTGAGCAAAGTAGCTCCAATGGCTGGCTAACGTGTGGGTTGGTAATGGAATGGGGTGGACTTGGCAGGGCCAAGCAAACTTTAGCTCACAAGCAAAAATAGAAATCAGGATGGAGCACAGGTCATGCTGAGCTAGGTTCTTACACCTACTAGTCTGCATGAACCAGGGACACTAAGCCACAGCATCTAAGGCAAAGTCCAAGACAGGTGAGGGCTGTACCAAGTTGAGTCAGAGCAATCATTTGCAGGCGCGTGATCTATGGCTGGGAACTGGCCCGGTTGGGGAGCTAAGGGGACAACCTAGCTGGGTTGGGGTTCCCACCAAAGAGCACAGGGGCTGAAGTGGAGGCTGTGTTATGGTCTGGATATGGCTGCAGTCTCCCTTGGCACAAGTGTGGACTGGGACCGGACACACCAAACCAGGCTAGACTTCAGCACCATCTGGTGTTCTGAAGGACCAGGGTAGATGTAGGATGGACTAGGCTAGGTCCCTGCCCCTATTGAGCCATGAATGAGCTGTGTTTGGGTATGGAAGAGCCTGGGCTGAAACATCCAACAGTAAGAACCAGATTGGATTGAAGGCCAGTCAGGAAAGGCCACTGTTCCTTCTAGGACAGGAGATGGACTGAGTAGGGCTGGCTCATGGACCCATCAATATGCACGAAATCTGGCATTGGGAGAGGTAGATGGAGGAGCCTGGGCAACTCCTCTGGCAGGACACAGTCCCTGCGGGTAAGCACAGAAGCACGATAAGGAACAGCCCAGACCAGGCCGTGGAAAGGTACCCACTGGAATATATTTGGCACAGGTAGGGGGCAGTCCATGCTGAACCAGTTCACATCACCCCCTGGTGAATCTGAGCACCAGAACGGAGTGCGGGTCAGGGCAGGTATGGTCGCGACACAAACCAGTGCACATTACGGTATGGCAAGGTGAGGTGACCTGTACCAGGTGTGGTCACAGCGCCCAAACAGCACACGTGAGAACCAGAAAGTGAGGGGACTGCTGGAGAGCCACTGCCATTGGAGAGTGTGAGTCGGAATGGGGTCAGACCAGACCAGGCAGAGCTACAACACCTGTGGGCCTCATGTGAGCTAGATCAGGGAAAAGCCATGTTGGGCTGACTGTTCTGACTGGTGCAAGCAAGCAAATAGTAGAATGGGTGAAGGTTGGTTGGGCTTTGCCACAGCATCGTCTGGCAGAGGCTGCCACCAGGGGCTGAATCTGTCAAGTTGAACTCCAGAACCACCTAGAAAGTGCACAATCCAGGAGTGGGAGTGACCTAGAATGGATGGAAATAGTGGGCACCTCCCTCTTGGGTTACCACTCCCACTGGAGAGCACGGAAACCAGGGCAGGGGCAGGGGTGGCTAGACAGAAAGGCACCCACCAGCATGTGCATGGGCTGGAAAGTGGGGCTGGCTGGGTTGAACCAGGCTTCAGTGCCCATTGACATGTATGAGAGCTGAATGGGATGTGGGACAGACTGTGCTAGTCTACTGTACATAATGGCAAGCAAGGGAACCAGGGAAGCAGGTGGGCCTGGTCGGGGTGATTGTGGGTCTCTCCAACTAGGCTGCAGCTCCCACTGGTTTATGTGGTGGCTGAGTGTGTGCTGGGCACAATCAGGCTGGATTGCACTACCCATTGGTTCCAGTGGAAGACAGGGCTAGAAACAGAACGGACCCAGCAATTGCAACCACCAGCATATTGGGGCAATGGACTGTACCGAGCTCTGTACTTACAGGTACACTCAAGAATCTGGTCTGGGATCACCTCAAAGTTTCTTTGGGGATCTCCCCAATCAAACTGCCGGACTAAGAACCCTAACTATGAAGAGAAGTACAGGTTCCATGGTCTGCCATGGAGTGCAAGTGCCAGAGCCAAGCTCCTCAGAGGCTCAGACAGAACAATGGAGAGCATAACCAGGTACACATGGAGGATATGGCAGTCTTTCAGAAGTGCAGAGGACACCTGGCACCACAACAGAGGACAGAATAAATCAATCAACTACTCCGGTCCTATGCTGGCAATGAAAAACTGGGCAAATGGAGACTCTAAGGTGCACTATGTCAATCAGTGGATTCTGCAACAACCTCATCATGCTTAGAATGGTGAGATTGGCAGCAATTCATAACTGTTGAACTATCAAAACCACTTGAGCAAGACCCTCGGAGCATGCCCCACATCGGGGACCTAGGATGGGTGGGAGACTGGGTAGGGCTTCTCCCTTTATCTCCCTGTTTACCCCAGATACAGAAAAAATGTGGAAATAATAGTCTTAACCCACTTTCCTGTAGCCCTTGAACCTTTGTGCCCTAATTAACTATGTAAATATTATCAAAAAAACAAAAAAAATGAAAAAAATCTAAAGTGCAGAGAAGGGAGAATTGCTTATGCAGGACTTACAGAGCTTACCACCAGGTTTAAGAGAAGCATCTCTACATATTCAAAAATACATTTAATGTTATAAAAAGGACTCACTTATTCAAAATGCATTTTTGAACTGATTTGGACAGAAAATGAGAGAGACAGAGATCAACCACTTGCTGGTTCAATCTTCAAAGAGCTGCAGGAGTGGAGGATGGGAACAGCAAAGCCAGGAGCCAGGATTTCAGCCTGGGTTTCCGTGTGGGTTCAGGGGCACACCCCAGGACCAGCCTCTACTTCTTTCCCAGATGCTTTTTGTAGAAACCTGGATTGAAATCGGAACAGCTGGGATGCAGACAGACATCTATATGGGACTGTTTCACCTGCTGTGGAAAGACACTTTCAAAAAATGTATTTGGAATGAAAAGAGCAGTGTGACATTGCTACCAGTGGATATTTTGTGACTTCTGTATACTAATCCGTGTAAAATCAAATGCAGCCACAAGCTGAATTTACAGGGTTGAGAATGAGCCTGGAGTGGGTGGAGCTGCTTGAGGCTCAGCTTGGTGTTCTTGCGTCCCAGATCTGTGGGGCATTTGGCTTTCCAGCCCTTCTGCTTCAGACCCAGCGTCTTGCGGTCACGCATCCTAAGCCGCCAGTGATGGCTCGGGCACTAGAGTTTTCTCTGCCCAGGAAGCAGACCTGGATCCATTTCTGGTCCCTGGCTGTATCATGTTTCTTCCGTGGTTATGGTAGCCTTTTGTGTACTGAACCAGCACATGAACGATATCTCTTTTGCTCTCCATCTTTGTGTTTTGTCACTTTCCTTCAAATAAACAGATCTGAAAGAAACATTCACCTTATATGTGTGTCCAAACTTGTATCAAAGGCAATGGATACTTCACTGCCCACAAGTACCACATTTTCCTAGTTTGTTTCTCTGTCCAAGGCTTCTTGGATTGCTTCTGACTCTCACTACTCTGTGAAGATGCCCAACTCTGTCTATTTTCCTTCTTGAGGAAGCATTACCAGAAGTAGATCTAAAGGCTCACAGGATGGTTTTATAACAAAATTTTTAAAAATAACTGACACATCCTTGTCATATCATCTGCGTTATCTCATATTCACACCAGTGATTTATAAGCATGTCGATTTCTGCAAAGCCTAATATTTTCTAGTTTTGCAAGTTTTTTTTTTGAAAGTAGCTCCTGGATATATCTGCAATTATGTCATACTATATTGTTTTGAATTGCGGTTTCCTAAAATACAGCTTATGTTAATCTTTTCATGCGCTTATTGTTCACTTGGATATCTTCTTTGAAGAGATGTCTATATATATCTTAAGCTCATTTTTTAATAGCATTGCAGTTTGTTGAGTTTTAGAATTTCTCTTCTTATTTAGAATTTGGATCCTTTTGTGGCAGGAATGATGAGCAAGCACTTTCTCCCAATCTCCCATTTTCACGATGCTGATAGAGTTAATTGATGCACCATACCTTTAATGTTGGTATAATTCACCTTAATCGTGTTTGTTGTTGCCTGAGCCTTCAACAACACTAAACCTCAACATGTAATGAATTTCCAAACAAAAAAAAAAAATCACCAAATCATTCGAAACCACTGAAACATATTTCTAAAAGTGGAATTATAAATTTAGTAATGAGGCCCCATGCCTTGTATGTTTGCAGATTTGAAACACATGGCAGTAGCAGGTCACAAAGATTTCATACCCAGAATAAAATGATGAAACATGTATTTATAAAATGTTGGTTGCATTAGTTTTTCAATGGTATAATTCTTTATTTGCCAAACATGAGATCCATGCTTAATTTTTAAGGCTCCAGAAATGAAAACTAAGATTAAATACCCATTTCTTTGAAACAGTTTTTACTATCACGTTACATGTAATTTACACTTCAAGATTGATTCGCTGACCTGACGCAGTGGCCTAGTGGCTAAAGTCCTCACCTTGCACTCGCCAGGATCCCATATGGGCACAGGTTCTAACCCAGGCAGCCCCACTTCCCATCCAGCTCCCTGCTTGTGGCTTGGGAAAGCAGTCGAGGATGGCCCAATGCTTTAGGACCCTGCACCCGCGTGGGAGACCTGGAAGAGGTTTCCATACTCTGGGCTTTGGTTTGGCTTAGCTCCAGCTGTTGTGGCCATTTCGGGAGTGAATCAGTGGACGGAAGATCTTCCTCTCTGTGTCTCCTCCTCTCTGTATATCTGCCTTTCCAATAAAAAGAAAATAAATTTAAAAAATTGATTCCCTGAAATATCACATGAGTGGAAGAAAAACATCATTATTTTCACATTTTCATGAAAACATTTTTCAGAAAATCTATGTGCAATATGCACATTTGTGATAATATAAAATTGGGGAGTTTACACACATGTGGCAACACCGGTATTACTTATTTAGGCGATTTTATTTTAATTTTGACTTCAATAAGCACAGCTAGTCTTACTTTTCAATTTATTTCAGCTTCAAACTTTAGCAAGTATAAATTATTCATACCCTTGCTTCAATGCGAGACTCGTTTATCTTCATTTTCTGATTTTTTTCCTGCATCCTAATTTTTTAAGAGTAGTTCAGAGAGTCTTGATGTCTCCGTTTCCTGGTAATGTCACTAAGTATAGAATGCAAGGCTTCAGACCCAGCACAGACATAACAGTGTGAGTCAAGGCAAGCAGCTGGCTCCTAAACATTTACACACACACTTTGGTGTGTGTGTGCGCGTGTGTGTGTGTGCGCGTGTGTGCGTGTGTGTGTGCGTGTGTGTGTGCATGTGCATGTGTGTGCGTGTGTGCGTGTGTGTGCTATCATTGACCTAGAAGGTGTTTAGTAAGTTATTGCTAGGGAATTCAACTCATATAACTTGTACACATAAGGTCATCTTTATAAATTCTTCTCAGGTGTTTTGATACAGAATTAATAACAGAAAAGGAATTTCCTAAACCTAACAGCTTAATTTAGGAATGCATAGGAGCAGGTTAGTTGTCACACACTCAGTTATTCACAACTCACGCAACAGGAAATTACATTATTTATAGAAATAGTCATGTAAAACCTTGTCATTTCATATATAATAATAATAATTCTAAACATGAATGTATGTAACAGAAAAGTCACAACATTACCCAATGGTCAGTCTGTACTCTGAGACATTACTCTGCATAGAAATCACTTTATTCTTGAAATGTATTGATTATTTGTATTATTACATGCATCTTTTTTTTAAATCTGAGCAAAGCAACTGATTTTGCTGTTAGTTCTTTGAGCATAATTGTCAGGGGTACTCTTCTCCTTTCTCCAAAGTGCCCCAGTTTGAATAATACATCATATTTCCTTTAAAATATTCTTATAGTTTGAATAGATCAGAAAGCATTGCCGACAGAATATCGTTATGTGCTTCCTTGTGGGTAACTGCCACCAATCCTTACATTATTTATGTAAACTTTCCCATGTGTGATTCATATTCCCTTTATACTGTAAGTGTTAGAAGAAATTAAATTAATTGTATTATTCATAAGGAAATGCTCTGCATACTGAAAATATACACTTGAGCCCATGTTTCTTAAAAATCATTTGTCCACTGAAAATAAGTATTGCCTGTATTGATAAGTGATGTTAAATCACACCTTACATAAGGAGATAAAATCCTTCAGAACTAACATTTTAACCAAATTTGCACTGTGCATGAGTAGAAAAATAATTAATTCAGATTTCCGTGGAATATATACAAATTCTTCCCAACAACTGCTTAATCTGACACAGTCACAAAATTAGCATTTTATTATCTCTGGGAAGAAAGAACCAGCTCTGGGCTTGTTACCTCAGAGTCCAGATCTTCTGTAATGCAGGTTGCCCCCATGAATAAACAGTAGTGCCTAGTCTACATGAGTCTCAAGTCTCCTTGGTCAACTATTTTCTCTCATTTTTGAACCCTGTTGCACTTGAGGCCATGTTTCTGGAAGGCCGTTGGTCTGTGTTTGCACTCTTACCCGTATGTGGCAGCCATTGCACCCGTCTGTCACAGCCCTTGCTCATCCGTTGCCCGTCCACACCTTCTCACACCTTCCTGTGCGCCCGAGATGAGTGCGAAACAACAGCATGGCTAACTACTCACTCCCTACAGGAGCTACACTGCTAAATGTTTGAAAGCCACACTTCCTAGGATCTCAATTCCACTTATCTTTCTAAAAAAAAAAAAAAGGCTCATTTATTTTTATTGAAAAGTTGTACTCACAGAGAGGAGAGACACAGAGAAAGATACTCTACCTGCTGGATCACTCCCCAAATGGCTGCATGGCTGGAGCTGAGCCCATCAGAAGCCAGGAAACAGGAGTTTCTGCTGGGTCTTCCACACCAGGGCTGCTTCCCCAGGCCACAAGCAGGAAGCTGGATGGGAAGTGGAGCAGCTGGGAGATTCTGGCATTTGCAAAGTAAAGATTTAGTCACTGAGCCATCCAGCCAGACCCTCCTCTTTCTTTTAAATATGCAGGAAGTTTTACTTAATCAAGTTTTGATCAGCAACTTTTTCTGGCAAGCTTCATTAATTTTAAGATTATCATTGACACAAACATTTATTCATTTACTGACTCTTGATTCCCAAATGGTGGTTTTTCATGATCAGCCAAATACCACAATTTCCTGTTCTCTGCTCCAAATATTCTGGCTTTGAGAGACATTTTCTCTGTAACACCTGTTACAGTTTTAAGCATGCTTATTTCTCAAAGGTTATGTGAAATTCAATTGTTGTGAAGACTGTAAAGCAGCCTTACTGGCTCCTCACCCAGGATTCTCTCTTGAGTCTGGGGGCAGAGAATGCTCGAGGGCAGGAGGCTGTAAGGAGCTGCTAGATCCCTGACACACAGCAAGAAATCACAGAGGAAGAGAACTGCCAACAACACAGCCTTCCAAGGCTCTGGAAATCATCATGTTGGAGTTGAATCTCTGTGTGACTACGGGTACCGCAGCACAGAGTCCTCCAGGGAAGGCTGACCTGAGTTTTACAGTGAGAGCAACGTGGCTTCATCTGTGTGGGACTTGCTACTCCAGGAAGGCCAGGAATACAGTGTGTGTGTGTGTGTGTGTGTGTGTGCACAGAATGGAGTGGGGTGTTTCTTAATGAGTGTAGTAAAGCCTTGAAAATACTTGAGTTTTCTATGATCAAAATTAATTCTTAAGGATATAGTTGCAGAAGAAAATATTCTCAACATGATAAAACACTTATCAAGAAGTTCAAAAATAATATTTCTATTATTGAAAGCTAAGTAAATATATTCCTTTAACATTTGGCACAAGGCAGCAATGTACCCTCTGATCATTTTTAAAATGGTGAACATATATATTAGAATAATCAGTGAAGGAACAGAAATGAATGAGGAGCCTGGCACAGCAGCTTAGTGGCTAAAGTCCTTGCCTTGCAACTGCTGGGATCCAAAATGTGCACTGGTTCATGTCCTGGATGCTGCAATTGTTTTGTTTTGTTTTGTTTTTTTAGAAGTCACAACTACAGCTGGGACTTTTTTTAAAAAAGATTTATTTATTTTTATTACAAAGTCAGATATACAGAGAGGAGAGACAGAGAGGAAGATCTTCTGTCCGATGACCCACTCCCCAAGTGAACATAACGACTGGTGGGAACCAGGAACCTCTTCCGGGTCTGCCACGCGGGTCCAGGATCCCAAAGCCTTGGGCTGTCCTCAACTGCTTTCCCAGGCCACAAGCAGGGAGCTGGATGAGAAGTGGAGCTGCCGGGATTAGAACCGGCACCCATATGGGATCCCGGGGTGTTCAAGGGGAGGACTTTAGCCGCTAGGCCATACCGCCCGGCCCCTGGATGCTGCAATTATAATCCAGCTCCCTGCTTGTGGACTGGGAAATCAGAAGACAGCCCAAAGCTTTGGCACTTTGCACCGGCATGGGAGACCTGGAAGAAGCTCCTGGCTCCTGGCTTTGGGTCAGGTTAGCTCTGGCCATAGCAGCCACTCTGGGAGTGAACCAACAGATGGGAGATGTTTCTTTTTGTAAATCTGATTTCCCAATAAAAATAAGCATTAAAAAAAGAAATGAATGTCCCCCAATCTGAAAAACAAAAAGTGACATTATCTCTGTTTTCAGATGATATAGCTCAATGTAAATAATACACTAACAGGGGGAGTGCAGGGAAGCCTTTCAGGACCATGAAGGGAGTGAGGAAAAAGTATAATATAGCCTATCAAGATCAAATCTGGTAATTCATAGACAACAGATTCAAAGCGGCACTGAACAATAGTAAAACTACTGTACCAATCCATGAGGGGGGAATCGGGTGTGATCCTGACAACCTCTTAATAGGAGGTCATGTGCGTGGAGCAGGGGGGCACTCCAGGGTGGAGCAGGTGGCAAGGAGAAAGCCTGGATCCCAACCATGAAGACTCCCAGACCTTCACCACAAACTATTAATACGAGCAACAAGGACTATATCCCAACTGCCAAGGAGGCCACAGGGAATTGGATGCCCTCGGAGGCCGAGTACTGTGAGGTCACCCACCCCCAACCGGAGCTTCCGCAGGGGATGGAAGAAGTCCAAACACTACCGTACAGAAACCAACGTCATCGGAAAGACAACCAGAAGCCCTGAGCGGTCCGCAGAAACAGAAGAACAATAAACGTCCTTCGGGACCAGGGAGGAGAGCTTTCTCTGGTCCGAGCCTGGCTCCACCTCTGGACCCTCACCCTCCCTTGCAATGACCATCAGGATAGCTCCGAAAACCCCTCATAGCACACAAACAATCATACAAACTAAAAAAACCTAAAATAAATAGACAAACAACAGAAAGTAGAGCTTGGAATCTGACAGGAAAGAGCTGGCATGGATTGGCTCATGCCTCGCTGGGTGGGACACGAAGATTAGTCACTCTTCACCATGGTGTTGGGTACTTTCCTGCACACCCCCCCCCAAAAAAAAAGTGTTCTGCACCTTAATTGTTGACAAATGTCTTGTTAGAGTTACAAGCCAGTCTAGATTATCCTAAAATCTGCCAAGATCAGTAAAATTATACTTCAACACAACAAATGGCTAAATACTAAAATGAAATAGACACGAGACAGCTGAATGGTACCCTATAGCCATTTTAAGGTATATAGCAGCCGGTCCTGTATACAAACTAAAACTGAAATGTCAGTGAGCAAATCATAGGTTGTGGTTAAAAACTTGTTTTTTGGGGGTTTTTTTTTGACATGCTGGTTGCGCAAAACCATGTCAATTCCATAATGTTACAAATTGCTGTTAATGTTGTATTGGGACTCTTAATTGACTGGGATGATATTCTACCAGCTCTAACTTTGGACCAGAAATGGTCTCCCCAAGAAACTGTTCAACCCATCTGGACAATAAGTAGCTGGACTCTATGCTTGGTATACGTTTGCAAGGAAAGAATCTTGATTGAATTTGAACTGTAATACTGCACCAAGGTGGAAGAATCCACCGGGGGTAGGGGCGTGGAGAGGGGTGGGGGGATTCCCAGAGCCTATGAAACTGTCACATAATGCATAATAATTAATAAAAAAAAGTCAAAAAAAGAAAGAAAAGAATACACTAACAGGTCCAAATACAATCCGTTACAGTAAATTGAGGTATCACATGCTCGAATATTGGAAGAATTAACATTGATAAAATGCTCATATTTTGTAACATAAAAATTCAGTGCAATCTCTATCAAAATTCCAACAGTACTTTCACAGAAGTAGTAAAACATGTCTAAATTATGACAAACTTAAGGACCCTAAATAGTCAAAGTGGACTTGGAAGAGAAAACTAAATTTGAGACCTCACTTTCCCTGAATCTTTACTTATATTGCAAAGTTATTTGACCGGAAGTATGATGCTCTGTGAAAGTAGACACAGAGTCGGAATTACACGATGGACTCACACAACTCAATAGTGACAAATGAGTAAAAAGAGCTTTCCTGCAAATAGTAGGAGGTTCCCAGTGCCATTTTCTCTAAATATACAGATAGCTATAAATAATATGAATAAGTGCAGATGAGTGAAAACCATGAAACACTATTATACTGTAAGACAATAATTTTAAAAATCTCAGTATTAGTGAGGTGTAGACAATTACAACACTTTTAGTGGAATTTCAAATTGGTATGAAAAACTACTGCAGTACCTGACAAGTTGACAATAAATCCACCTAATTATCCAGCAACCCCTACAATAAGGCATAAATGTACAGGCTGGGACATCAGTGTGTAAAGATCATGGTATCAGTGCATTGGCGAGAAGGCTTCACTTTAATTTTTACTGCAGCATTCTCACAATAGCCAAGACACAAAAAACAGCTTGATGACATCCAGAGGGGAGTGGATGAAGATTTTGCTGCAGATATGTGCACAATGGTTTGTATTTGGCCTTGCAAACAGATCCTGACAGATGACAACATGGACAAATTGGAGGCGTATTATGGCAACTCATAACACAGCAGACTTACTCAGATCTATGCTGCAGACCGAAAAACACCAACCTCAGAGCAAGTAGTAGAAAAGTTACTTAAAGACACCAGGAATTGAGGGAACAAAGAGTTAAAGATTAAAAAATTGCAAGTGAGGGCCTGCACTATAGCATAGCAGTCCTCGCCTTGAACATGACAGGATCCCATATGGGCACCTGTTGTTTTCCCAAAAGCCCCACTTCCCATGAGGCTCACCATCTGTGGCCTGGGAAAGCAGTTGAAGATGGCCTAAAACTTTAGGACCCTGCACTCATGTGGGAGACCTGGAAGAAGCTCCAGGCTCCTGGTTTTGGATTGGCTCAGCTTCAGCCGTTGCATCCGCTTGGGGAGTCAACCAGCAAATGGATTCTCTCTCTCTCTCTCTGTCTATTTCGCTCTCCCTCCCTCTGTAAATCTCTCTTTCAAATAAAAATAACTAAACCTTAAAAAATTGCAAGTGAATAGGATGGGTAAATCAGAAATTCTAATCTACTTTCTGGATAACCATGGTTAACAAATTGCATATTGTATTAGGAATTCACTAAGAAATAAATGTCAATAGTTGAATCATGTAGAAAAATTCACTTTAGAAGAGACAGCTTTGTCACATGGGTAGTGTAGTCACCCTTATATTGCACAAGCATGTAAGATGAGTGTGACAAAAATGTCCTGTTGCACAAAACTAAACAGCTGCATTTTTAATCAAGTATTGTAAGCAAGTAAACAAAGTGTTTCTTTTTGCTTAAAAAACTTGTGTTAATACAAAGAGCTTGCATGCTGTATACTTCATACGTATGATTCTCAGGAGATAAGCATATGTCCCTCACGTCTTTTCTCAAGTTCCCCTCCTTCCTTACTTTCATTTTCCTTTAATTTCTGCAAAAACAAGACTGAAATCCATTTTAGGGATTCAAAGTTAATACTGCACTTAACAAAGTACTGTACAGTAAAAAACTGAAAAAAAAGTACATCTCTAAAAAAGTACATCTCTTATAAAGAAGGGCTAAAGAAGACCCAAACCACAAGATTTCAATTTCATTCCAACATGCACTTCTAAATTCTGTACTGACTAAGACATAGCAGAGAAAATGTTTGATAATTGTCTTTGGGACTGACTCACTTTATTAAGAAGAGTGATTTTCAGTTGCATTCATTTTGTTGCAAAAGACCAGATTTCAATCTTTTTATGGCTGAGGAATAGTCCCTAGTGGATAGGCTCACAGATAAATAGGTTGACTGATTTCTCAACATTGTTATTGTATATTCGTAGTCATCTAGCAAGAGATTGGAGAATAAAGACAACATCAATGACAAAAACAAATCTTAGCTATTAAAATTTTAGAAAGCCTTGGTGAATTTCATTATATCTGTAATAGTGTAATCTCTGAATTCTGATATTGCCACTACTGATCTTACTGTAAAAACTGTCTGCAAAAGTTTGGTACAAAAAGAACATATTTATTCAAAATCTTAAAGGTAACATGTTATAAATCAGCTGCCAATATCATATTTAGTATGGAATCGTTGAAAATATTTTCTCTTAAATATGAAACAAGACAAACAGGTCCACCTTCACTACTGGAAGTTTAGACAACTGCAAATATGGAGAAGAAAGAAAAAAAAGCCACAAAAACTAGAAAAGAAATCAAATTGTTAATGTTTGCAAATGAAATGATATTGTACAGAGACAGACATAAACATCTCAACAAAAAGTTGTTAGAAGTGACAAATTAATTCAGTGAAGTTGTGAGTTGCCAATTAAATATACTAAGAGGTAGTTTTATCTTTTAACGTGTAAGTGATGGAGAACATTGGCATGACGGCTCAGTGACTAATGCCTTGCTTTGCAAGCGCTGGACCCCGTATGGGCGCCAGTTCTTGTCTTGGCTGCTCCACTGCCAACCCAGCTCCCTGCATGCGGCCTGGAAAAGCAGTTGAGGAGGGCCCAAACCTTGGGACCTTGAACTTCCTGATAAACCCAGAGGAAGCTCCTGGATCCTGGATCCTGGTTCCTGGCTTGTGATCGGCTCAGTTCTGGCTGTTGTGGCCACTTGGAAAGTGAACCAGCAGATGGAAGATCTTTCTCACTGCTTCTCCTTTTCTTTTTAGCCTGCCTTTTCAATAAAAGTAAATACAATTTTTTAAAAAAGGAAATTCTACCATTTACAACAAAATGTACTCAGCTAAAGTACTACAGGCTCTGTGAAACAAGCTGGATTAAAACTACTTTGGTGGGACCTAAATTTTAAAAAGAAAGGATTCAAAGAAGAAAGAAATGGCTGTGTATAAAGGTATTCCGGCAAATACACTCGTGCCAACCCTAGTTTGATGTTTATCAAATTAACAGTTAATGCTGCTGTACTGTTATAGCCTCAATGATGTGATTACATTAATATTTACTGTATATTTGTGAAATGGTTCTCTTTCCACTTGAATATTGCTTATAACCCTTGTTGGTATTGCCATCATAATAAAGTCTTGTTTATTTTTGATGCAATAAACCCTTAACTGTAATGCAAATTAAAAAGATGCTACTTCAAACAGTGAAAAAAAAACAAGAAATGGGAGAGGAACAGAGGGGAGACAGAGAGAGAAAAGGAGAAGGGAGAAAGAAATGGAATGTCATTCTATTATTGGAATTGTGCCTGTAAACTATATTGAATTGGTTATAAACCAAGAAGATAATGAGCGAAAACAGCAAGAAGCAAATAATTTTTAGAAGTGAAATGATTTGTCTTCCCTTTTTGGGAATAACCTGATTTTATTCTCACTACTGGGTTCAAAATAGTATTGCTTAATTTTTTTCTTAGTCTGCTTAAAAATGAAAGTTTAACAAAAATTAATCAGAGGATGGTTATATTCAAGTATCATTGTAATCAGCATTTTCCCTTTTGTAATAATCATACTTAGGTATGCATTACGGTGATTCAGTAGCTTATTTAGTTTGGCAGCAGTGAATGCAGCTGCACATTTAATCCAACATGTTATTTAGGATTATTCCTGGTTCAAATGGGAAATACTAAAGAAATATACATCACCTGTATGCAAGTGATGGTTTCCTGATTTTCAAAAATATAGTAAGATAGTCAAAAATTGCAAGATAAAGTGAAAAGTAGATAAGCTGTTAGTTCAAGAAAAACTAACTAAATATATTTTAGTTTGTTTTCTAAACGTTGAGGTTGGCTAACATTTGAATCATCTATTTTTCTTTAGATTTAACCAATGCATAAAAATTGTATGTATTGATTGGATACTACACCATTTTTCTGTTAGAATAAATATAATTATCTCCTCAATTATATGAATTAGACATTTAATAGATAACATTTCAGAAGAATATGTATGATAAAAAGTACTGCTTGCTGATTATGACTGTAAGTTGTTGCGTAAGTCTGTGAAAATAGTGTGGACTAAGGTTACATCTTTGAAAAAATTAAATAAGACAATAAAGGAATAAGGGGATGGACGGAGACAGGAGGAGAGTGTAACTATCTTCTCAGAACTGTCACATGATGTACATAATTATGTAAAATGCCTTCTTTATAAAATCCGGATTCTAAAAATACAACTTTCTTCCCATAGATACTTAGTCAACTTTACCACAAAGTCTTTAAATTGGAAGGAGTCACACTACTATATAACTTGTAAGAGCACATTTATTTATTAACTTATATTCTCTATTCCTTTTCTCATTACACATCTAACCATTGGGAACTGATATAAAATATAGTTTTATATAGACACTTGGTAAAGAGTTTGATCATTTGTGACAGTAACCAATAGCCAGAGAAGTGAAATGATAAAAGAACATTAATTTTCAGAAACTGGTATCGCATTAAATACAATGTTATGGTAATATTTCAAAATACACGTCCTTTCCAGTCACCTTAAATGTTTTCAGTCATGTTTTGCTTTAAAATAAGAGTGACAGTCCTCAGAAGTACCCCTGCTAAATCAGTAAAATATACAAATATGTAAGTCAAGGAATTTTTTTTGTTTTAACTAAGCTTTCCAAACTAGGAGGAGGCCAACTTTAAATGCAAATTGCAGAACCTTTGAAAAATAGCTATATCATTCATCTGTAATCACCATTGATATGTCCATTTGTTCAAGAGACCAGCTGTTGGTAAGTCAATTTTCATAAAATTAAGAAATCAATGTGATAACCGTTCTGCACTGTATGATTAGATGCAGAGGAGTATTAGTAATAAAACTCAAATGCAGTCCTTTATAAAAAGAGGACATTCCTATAGCCTTAACCCTTTACATACATACACCTATAGTGAAAACTATTTCAAACTTAGAGTTTATTAAAATTCTCAGCACATGCCCTGAAAGTTCTTCCTCTCTATAAATCCAATATCAAAGATAAAAAATGAGCTAATAAATATGTGCCATATATATATATACTTAGAATAAAATAATTTCAGTAAAATAAGTTAGTAAAATCCCCCACATTTAGTCATTTTATATAAGGAAATAATGTTATTACTATTTTTTGATAAAAATATACCTTAAGGAAATGTATTTTTATAAAATACGTCTGAAAATCTAAATACATTTATATGTTTATCTACATATATAATATCAATTCATTGGTAGTAACATAAAAATATTTATCATTTAAATCCAAAAAGGCATAATGCATAAAGATTTTTAATGAAATCAATCAATAACTGTTGACAAATAATCTTTTTTTTAATTTAAGATTTTATTATTATTGGAAAGCCAGATATACAGAGAGGAGGAGAGACAGAAAGGAAGATCTTCTGTCCGATGTTTCACTCCCCAAGTGAGCCGCAATGGCCGGTGCGCAAATACGATGCCAGGAACCAGGAACCTCTTCCAGGTCTCCCACGCAGGTGCAGGGTCCCAAAGCATTTGGGCCATCCTCGACTGCTTTCCCAGGCTACAAGCAGGGAGTTGGATGGGAAGTGGAGCTGCCGGGATTAGAACCGGCACCCATATGGGATACCAGGGTGTTCAAGGCGAGGACTTTAGCTGCTAGGCCACGCTGCCGGGCCCCACAGTGCCCTTCTTAAAGCATCAAGGACAAACATCAATATTTCACTACTTGCTAATTTCCACTATCTCACTTTTGCTTTTATAAAACATTTTAAATAGAAATTTTTATATTTCTGAAACATAAGGTATTAAACTCAATCTTATTGACAAGCACCCCAAGTGGAAATACATAGCATTAATAAATGTGCTTTTTATCTCTTTACACTCAGGTAGCCTTGAAGCAAAATATACAAAGGTATCTGCCCATTTGAAATTGGTACATTGATAATTGTCAGCTATTCCATGCTTGATCTTTTCTGAATATATCATGCCACTAAATTACAAGTATAAATGGACTTGAAGATTGCAAAAGATGTATAATATAATGGATCCATTGAAAAAGTATTTATATTAACATATACAAAACAGTTTTCCCAACCCCAGTAGTGATTTTGCAAGCTGAAGTTCTTGACAAATAATCTTTAAAATATTCCTAAAGAAAGTGAAAAACGGGCTGGGAGGCGTGGCCTAGCGGCTAAAGTCCTTGCCTTGAACGCCCCGGGATCCCATATGGGCGCCGGTTCTAATCCCGGCAGCTCCATTTCCCATCCAGCTCCCTGCTTGTGGCCTGGGAAAGAAGTCGAGGACGGCCCAATCCTTTGGGACCCTGCTCCTGCGTGGCAGACCCGGAAGAGGTTCCAGGTTCCTGGCATCGGATTGGTGCGCACCGGCCGTTGCGGCTCACTTGGGGAGTGAAACATCGGACGGAAGATCTTCCTCTCTGTATATCTGACTTTGTAATAAAATAAATAAATCTTTAAAAAAAAGATGAGTGTGACAAAATCATTTTTGATGTCTAATTTTAATGCAATCACTGATGTGTCATAAATCAGATTACTTCTAAAAGTGCCACAGAGTTGTGCACATGTTACTTAAGAAAAATATAAACATAGACTTTACATTTATTTGGAGGGAACTCCAAAGAGTTCATGGAAAAATAAATCAAAATGCTAACACTGGTGGAAAATGATTTTAAACTCCATGCAGATTTTAAATTAGATGAATTTTCCATGAACTTTTTGAAATGGATGTGTACATACACACACATACTCATAATTTTGTTAGTCAACCATGATAACCCTGTTCACAAAACTAAAATTAAATTCAGATAGTGGTGTTATTTCCTTCGTTAAAAATAATAAAATCTAGAAATGTTGAATGTCTTATTACAGATCAATTTATTATTGAAAGAAATCTGTGTTAATCAGTGATGTTTTGAATAATAAATTCTGAATTACTTTTTCTTGACTGGCATTGGCATTGTAACCCTGAGATACACATGCTGAGGTGACAAGCGCTGGCCTTTCCTTCGTATGTGCCCACATCCCTGTAACAGGACGCTGTATTAAGAAGACCATTGGGGCTTGTGCAGTAGCCTAGTGGCTGAAGTCCTCCCTTGCATGTACCAGGATCCCATTTGAGAGCTGGTTCTAGCCCCAGCGGTCCTGCTTCCCATTCAGTTTTCTGACTGTGGCCTAGGAAAGCAGTGAAGGATGGCCCAAAGCCTTGGGACCCTGCACCCATGTGGGAGACTCGGAAGAAGTTCCTGGCTTCTGGCTTCAGATCGGCTCAATTCCAGTCATCGGGGTAGCCAATGAACCAATAGATAGAAGATCTTTCTCTCTGTCTCAAGTTCTCTCTGTAAGTCTCCCTTTCCAATAAAAACAACCAAACAAATAAACAAATAAATCTTTAAAAAAAAAAAAAAAAGACCACTGAGCCAATAAGAGTTCAGTGGGAGAAGAAAAAGCATACTTTGTGCACCAACCTTTTCATCTAATCTTGCTTTTTTTGAAGGGGGAAGCTTAAAGACACAAGCAGGAGAATATCCCACATACCTTATGGCTAATCATAAATTTAGTTTTAAACAAACCCCGTGTACTGGCAGGCGTAAAGCTGCCATCTGTGACACAGGCATCATGTATGGGCACAGCTGGAGTTTGGCTGTTCCTTTTCTGATCCAGCTCCCTGCTAATGGTGTGGGAAAGGCGACAGAATAGTCTTAGTGGTTGGGTCCCTGCCACTCACATGGGAGATCCTGAAAAAGTTCCTGGTTCTTGGCTTAGGTCTGGATTAGAATGGCATGTTGCGGCCCTCAGGTTAATACACCAGCAGATGGAAGATTCTGTCTCTGTCTCTCTGCCTCTATTTCCCTCTGTAACTTTGGCTTTTGACAATATACAAATCTTAAAAATGATGTAATGTAAACCATTATACTTTCTTAGTTTCAATCTTTCCATGGGGAATTTCTATCTTCCTAGTAATAATCCAGTGATAGCAAAATAAAAGGAAACAAAGCAAAAATTTATTTTACACTTTCATCCTGAAGAAAAGGGCTCTGCTTCCCCTCTTGACTTGAGTCAGTATTGTGGCCACTCCAACCAGAAGGGTAGAAGGCTTGTGGATGCCACTGCTGCCCACCAACACGCGGTTTCTATGTTAGGGGAACATGTCCTTTCTTGTTTCACAGGCTCGGGAATGGAAAACAGCTTTCCTGAGAAATAAAGAAGAAGTGGCTGAAGATCGCAGAAGGACACTCAATAAGAAAATTCAACCAAAAACTCTTCCATAATGGATGGCACATGTATTTTACAGGTGTAATTTTAGAAAAAAAGATAGATGAATATGCTAACATTAAACCAGAAGATATCACAGATCTCATGAGAGTTTGCACAACTCACGTCACCAAATCCAATTCTCTTTTCCACTGTAACCACATCAGGGAATTCTTTTTCTTTCTTCATAGTTTGATGGACATATTTGTTCTGGAGGGTGGGGAATCTTAGCAACCTTAGTGTGTGATTTTTTCCTAATTCTAAAATGTTCACTTTTTCATTCAAAGGGAACACAATATTCAGCTGATCCTAGCCTCTTGGAATCACTAACATCACCACCCTTCTTCTTTGAGAAATGAAAGTTACATGTGCCACAATGTGAGGGAAATTACTTGAATACGGATTGTGGAATAGTTTGAGAGTCCCATGATGGCTGCTGTAAAATTCAGTGACTGAGAGGGGGAGAGTGGAAACAGTGTGAATTAAAAGGGTGCCTCACATCCTGGATGGGAGTCCAGGAGAACATGGAACACTTCATTGACACAGCAAGGCATATGAACTAAAAAGGTCAAGATTGTTTATCTTCAAAATTTTTAACTTAATATTTTTGTACTGTGGTTGAGCACAGGTAGGTAAAATCATGAGAAGCAAAGCTGCGGATGGGAAAGTCCACTTTGTACCATTCCATTTTTTTTAGGAAATAACATTGAATTTTACAAATTTATGGTATTTAAAATGGCTCTCCCTATATAAATCTTAAACAAGCAAGACACATGATTTTGCTCTATATGATGTTCAAGGTAATTTGCTTTAAACACGAGGACAAGCTATTAAAAGGTGTTAATTCTGGACCCAGCGCTGTGACAGGATGGGTTAACCATCGCCCGTAACATTGACACCCCTATGAGTCTGAGTTCTGTTCCTCCTTATCGTAAGCCAGGTCCAATCTAGCTCCCTGATGACAGGTCTGGAAAAGCGACAGCAAATGGACCAACATTCTCAAGCCTTGTCATCCACAGGCGAAGCCATCAACTGTTACTTCCCGATGTGCACATTAGCAGGGTACTGACGCTGAAAGTGGAGGTGAGACCGAACGAGACACTGGCACACAGGATGCAGACACGCCAAGGGCCTGAATCAACATGCCTAGGTCCCAACTCTTTCACCTTTATGTCACCGAACCAGGAGTAGTGTGTCAGACCAATACTCTTTCCTGGTGTTTCAGGAGCCAGCACACTACTAGTAGGAGAATCTCTCCAAAAACTTTATGGAAAGTACATTATGTGGGAAAAAAAGTGACTGGATTTGAAAACCTGGGATAACCATAATAAGCTGAGTTTTCAGTTTAATTTTCCATAAATTTTGGTGATCTAACAATTTTTATGATTTTTTAAATAATTGTATAGACAATGTAATTATTTTATAAATTTGAGAGGTTTGATTTTGAGATTGATTGATATTGCTCTCTTAAAATATTAAACTCTATTTTAATTCTAATTTATTTTTGAATTTTTCTCTTATTTATTTTATTTTTAAGGATTATTTATAATTTTAAAACATAGTTCCATAGACTCTGGGATTTTCCTTTCTCCTTCCAAAGTCCACTCCCCTCCACTGATTCCCCCAATATTATCACAGTAGCATAGTCTTTCATGAGCAGTTCTGAGTCCATCATTCTGCTATTTACATGTATCCTGACATTGTATATGGACAGTGGCAGAGAGTCCAGCATCCTATTGTCAAGATACATTAACAGTTTTGTTGCGGGTCCACCTTTAATTTGGGCAACATTGTATCTTCACATCTGAAATGATAGTCCCTATTACAGTTACTATACACCCTGTTACATGAAAAGCCATTAAACAAAATCAAAAACACAAAGAAAAAATAGGAAATTTATAGCAACATGAAGTTGGATAACATGCTACTGAATGATCAATGTGCTGCTGAATAAATTAATAAGAAAAACTTTTTGAAGAAATGAAAATTAAATTGATATTATATTTTGTGTGAAGGTTGCCTTATATGGGAGGAGATATATGATATTTGTCATTTTGGGATTGACTTCCTTCACTGAGCATAATGGCTTCTAATGAGACCATTATTTACTTGCTATTAATATGAAGACAACAGTATTAATGTAATTCATATATAACATTCTCTTTTATTGCAAGATTTATTTTATTAATCTAAAGGACACATTAACATACAGAAAGAAACACAGAGACAGAGAGGGGAGGGGGAGAGAGAGAGAGAGAGAGAGAAACACAGAGAGAGGGAGGAGAGAGAAATCTGTCCCAGTGGCTCACTCCACAGATTGTTGCCACAGCTGGGGCAGGGCCAAGCCAGAGCTGGCAGCTTCATCCAGGTCTCCCGTGTGAATGGGCCAGACATTTGGACTGTTTTCCATTGCTTTCCCAAGCCATTATCAGAGAGATAAATAGGAAGTTGAGTGTCTAGACCCAAACTAGCCCCTTCATACATGATGCTAATGCTGTGATGATAATTCTTTTCGGTTTACTTACTAGTCAAATGCTTCATGTTTCACTAAACAGTTCAACAAGTTAAAAAAAAAAATCCTTGCATAGCAGGAACATATGCAAGCTACAGTCAAAGCCAAACGTGTCCATTTCACTCATGTACATTAACTTTTCATCCTTCTCTGTGCATTAAATACTGGAAATCACAAGATGTCTTGGGGGAGGAGCGTTGTAGATCATTACACGAAGCATCGTTATCTCTAATTACATAGATTTGGTGCTGAAGTCAAGAGTTCTCACTGTCCTATGGCTCAGCAGTTTCCGGTTGTGTGTCTGCACCACACATTCCTTATCCTGTCGTCACGTGGTGGACATCTGTGCTGACTGTATCTTGGCGATTGTGCATTGACTTGCTCCGATCCTGGAAGGCAGCAAATTACTTAATATGTTCATTTCATTTTCTTCCGGAAAGTTTCCAGGAACGGAATAGCTGGGTCATTTAGTTAGTTTATTTTCAAATGCTGTAGAATCTCCACATTGTGTTGTATAATGGTTGTTCCACTGACTTTCAAATAAATTAAAATCAACAAATAGACACGAATAACTGAATGTCATAATGCATAATGTGCTCAGGAGGCAATGATTGGCGCTAACACTGATAGATGTAAGTGACGCTGTTGCCCAAAGCTCAGTATCACAAAAAACTAAATTCTTACCCTGTTAATATGTAGTTTAAGCTGTACCAATTATGTTTTTCCTATTTGATAATTAGAAGCCAAATTAAGTGGCTATTTTAGTAAGGTGATAGCATATTTAATCAAAATATGCATTTAATTCTTTTTTTCTCTTTTTCTTTTAACTGAATATCACCGAAAAAAATAGATAACCAGACATTTTTGACAACTTCTGTGCAAATCGTGGCAATTTATCTTTGCTATGGGATTCCTGAATTTTTTGGTTTAATATTTATCTACTGTATTAGGTGCACTGCAATTATTCATGTTACATATCGCTTTCTTCCTAAAAGTAAATATATATAGCTAGATGTCTTTCTAAAAGTAAATATTTATAGCTAGATGTCTTTCAAAAATATAATTTTTCTCATTGTTACTATAATATAGTTTATGTATGTCTCATTTTTCTCTTTCAGTCAAACTTCATTTACTATTATTGACCTACATTTGTTTCATTTCCTAAGTTGACAAAAGTTATTGTAAGAAGATTTTGTAAATCTCATAATATGTCATAAAATACACAGGTGGAAGAATAAATACATTACTGTTCTTACCCTGAAGTAAGATTCTCTATAAAAATATAATTTTCCTTATTGTTTCTTTATGGCTTCACAATGTAAAACATAATAATACATGAATGCCAATTTGGAATCAAAAGAGGCTTCTGGCAACATGGAAAATAAATTATGTCCCATTTTTCCTTTTTGTAATATAGGGAAAACTTCAGCCCTTCAGGAGCGGAATGAAGCCAGGCAGGAATGAAGCCCAGTACCCATGGTGTCATGTACACATCTGACCTCTTCTCCTCTTCGTATTAACAAATCATTATTAAAGAGTTGCTGTGGTGACTCAAGGACTGAAAAGAAAACATTCTCTACTTCCTTTTGAGATTGTAAAATGTGCTATTTTTCCTCCCAAACGGAGTGTGCAGCTTGTGTTCTCACTGAAGGATTCTGAATCCTCCTGTCTTTTAAAATCTTCTGCCAGCGTGAGCAATTAGCCTGGTTGGTAGGAAGCCCACATTCCTGATCAAAGGGCTTGGTTTCCCACGTGCCTGACTCAGGACTGCAGCATCTAAGTGACACACGTCCTATTTTACCATGACAGGGAATCAAGTTACTGCGCTCCTGTGTGGACTTCTGTGGTGGAATTCCCAGCTCCCACATTTGTAGACATATGAGAAGTGAACCAGTCACTGGGAGTTTAGTCCCTATCCTTCTCCAGTAAACAAATATTTTAAAAATTCATTAACTTGGGCCCGGTGCCGTGGCCTAGCAGCTAAAGTCCTCACCTTGAAAGCCCCGGGATCCCATATGTGCGCCGGTTCTAATCCCGACAGCTCCACTTCCCATCCAGCTCCCTGCTTGTGGCCTGGGAAAGCAGTTGAGGATGGCCCAAAGCTTTGGGACCCTGCACCCACGTGGGAGACCTGGAAGAGGTTCCAGGTTCCTGGCTTCGGATCAGCACGCATCAGCCCGTTGTGGCTCACTTGGGGAGTGAATCATCGGACGGAAGATCTTCCTCTGTCTCTCCTCCTCTCTGTATATCTGACTTTGTAATAAAAAAAAAAAATAAATCTTTTAAAAAATTCATTAACTTTACCAGATTAATAGTATGATTATGTTTCATCAGGAAGAGAAGAACTATTCCAGAAAAATGAACAATAATCATTCAGAAAGAAAAAGTTAAGAGATTGTGACTATATGGTAAATTTCTACTTTTCATTTTTGGTTTTGATAATTTAATATAAGTTAAACCACATTGTGTTATAGTTATGCCATCCTTGTATTAATATCCTGCAACAAAGAAGCATTCAGTTTATTGTTGGCTTAAGCTACTCTTTGAACATATATCTCCTTTGTTTTCAAATTCAGCATGAGACAGCTAATCATCAAGCAGTATTTCTATGTTATGTTTATGGATATATCTTCATTTGGGGCATTCTTATTATGTACAATAATGATTATATGTTTTAAAATAAATGTCAAGTTCTGATCAGGCAAGTCTACCACCCCTCCATGAAGCACTTATTAGATCCACTTAACCTTAAATAACCTCACTATTAACAAACTGTTAACCTCACTGTCAACACAACTCATGACTTGGGTAAACGTTGGCACACACTCACACAAAAACACTTTCCAATGCTAAATAAAATAATACAGTGCCTATCTAGGTTTGTAACATTAGTGGAGGGTGAAAAGACAAACAAGGCCACTAAATAATGTTGGCTAGGAAACAATACATTCATATCATGAAAATGAAATTTTGCGAAGACTTACTTCTAAGGGAATAAATGATGTTAATATAATCTCACTTAATTTTATTTTCTGATTCTGTTATGAAAGTTTGTCTCCTTGATAGACTCTTAACGAGACATAAGGACAAAGAAGTAGGCAGAGCGTTTCCAGACTATAAAATCTGCATTCTTCCCAATAATAGACCAAACATGTAAACACAGATTTTAAAACAGATGGAGAAAGTCAGCAAATGTCCCAATTATGTGAACAGAATAATCCCTTTCCGTGACTGGTTCCCCACCATCTCCATGTGTTTGATGTTCAGGTATTAGCATCACTAGCAGCATGAGTATGCCAGGGTTCATGGAGGCTGAAATGGGGGGTGAAAGTGGCTTTCCATCGGCTATTGAAGCTGCATTGCTTTGTTTTCAAATGGGAGAAATGTTAACAGTTTTATGATATTGGGTTTAGTGTATTATACGTCAAGTAGAATTCTAAATTTTTGTTTAATAAATTGTTAGGTATTACATACTAATACATTATGAATGATTTAGTGACTATTGAAAAATTTTGTGATGGAAATTAAGCATCTTTTCCTTTGTGTATTATTCATAGACCTGGTCTATTTTCCTGTTGGACAATTTCATTTTTTATGTTTTATTTGTTAAATTTTTATTTAATAGTTACTATAAATTAAAAATGTAATATCTAAAACAAAATAAAATATTATTAAAATTAACATCATAATTTTTTATTATTTATTTTATTGGAAAAGGAGATTTACAGACAGAAGGAGATGCAGAGAGAAAGATCTTCCTTCCACTGGTTCACTCCCCAAGTGGTCACAATGGCCAGAGATGAGGCGATCTGAAGACAGGTGCCAGGAGCTTCCTCCGGGTCTCCCACGCAGGTGCAGGGTTCCAAGGCTTTGGGCCATCCTTGGTTGCTTTCGCAGGCCACAAGCAGGGAGCTGGATGGGAAGTGGAGCTGCTGGGATTAGAACCAGCACCCATATGGGATCCCACAACATGCAAGTCGATGAGTTAGCCATTGAGTTATCACAACAATTTTTAACTTTTTAAAGCTTTATCAGAATGTAATAATTTGGGTGTCTAACAGTGTGCTACTTTTGCTAAGAGTACGAAATACTATGTAGTGAGTTTCTTTCACTCCCTCGAGGTTAAATTCATATCAGGTGGCATTTCAATGATAGATCTAACTAGAAGTAGTATATGCTTCTTATTGTTTGGAAAGCTAATATGAGTATTTCACAGTGTGTCACTGTCACTGGTATTCCTCAGGGATTCATTTGACCGTTTGGCTTTAAAACCTTTAAATATGTTCAATGTTAGTGGAATGATTACTCAGAAGAAATAATTCAAGTAACAACCCTTGTCATACCTGAATATATAATTGAAAATAACTTGGTTTTAGGGAAAGGACAGTGAAGGAATTGGAATAATGTTGGGTATTAACCCCTTACAAAACCATAAACACAAACACAAACATATAGCCAAAACAACTTCATAAACTATATAGAAATAGAAGTAAAATTCATATTGTTGTAAAATTATTTTGGAATTCAAACATAGTCATTTCTTGAGAATATACACTTCCATGAAGCTTTGGAGGATGCCTCAATTTCATCAGGTGTAAATGGACTTTGTGTGTGTGTGCGTGCACGTGTGTATGTGATTATTAGTGTATTTTTTAATTACATAAATTTATATGGACACTACCATCAAAATACAAAAGATCCTATCACAAGCAGTTATTAACCTCCTTTTATAGAACCATCTCTTTTCCTACTATCACTTTCCAACTCATGGCAGGCACTGACCTATTCTCTATGACCAGAATATTAGAGAATTATATTAGAGAAATATAGCATGTGACATATGAAACTGAACAGATTCAGCATAGTTTCTCTGAATTTTGTTAGAATAGCTGTGTCTATCTGGAATTGTTTACCATAAAAAGTTTTCTAGGATCCAAAGCACCAGGCTTACCATTCTCAGCAACATTCTGTAACACTTTCAGGTACTGATTTGTTACTTTCTCTTTTTTTCCCTTTTCTGTCTTAATTCTATCATGTGACTCAATGATCCTCAGTCTCTCTAAGTTCTTCTCAAAATAGTGTGCCTTATTTTCATCTTGACATTTTTATAAAATATGTTGCTTGTGATAAGATAAAGATTGTAATTTTATAAGTTTTTGAAATGGTGAGAAAAATATTTTCCTGCTCAAATAGTGATTTAATGTTGTACAGCTTTAACTGGTAGTTCTCTAAACCACTTAAAGACTAATACATCCAGGTTTTTAATACTAGATAATGATCAAATGCTAAATTTTGAGTCTTCTCTTATTGAAATGTGTTCATCCTTTGTAATTTGGGGTATCAATACGTTCATTCTTTCTGTGTTAAATATTTATCAATATTTTCGCGTGTCATACTGAATACTTAGCATTTTATATTTGTCTTCTTTACCCCATGCAAAAGCATTTAGGCAAGTGTTACAGCTGTAGTTAGATATCTGAAATTCTTGTATATCTCCTATAGGGAATGCTTCATTCTCTCTTTTGAATAAAACAATTTCACCGAGCCTATATTCACTAAAAAGAAATCTGGCTTATGACTGGATTTTCCATATATTCTCCCTGCTTTTTGATTATATGATTTAGAAAACAGTAATTATATGCCCTGAAGAGAATCCTACATTCTAGCATGTTCCAGCATGTTCCTTCAGAACACAGTCAGAACCAAGATCCAAGTCCACAACATCTCACCCCTATGGTTCTCGTCCAAGAAACTGAGCTCTGAATGTTGGTAATTTCTTCTTGTATCTGTGGAAGTATCACATTTTAGATACCATAATCTTCAAGAAGTGAGTCTTTAATCACTCTTGTAATGGCTTGCTTCTCTGCAGCTCTCAGAATAGAGTCCGTAATGCGCTACTGATCCACTCCTTCAACCGTAAGAGTTATTCTAGACTTTCTCAGAATAGTCCCTTACATTTTTCTGGTTTTCTTTTGGATTCATTCACATGTCTTAATGGATAAACACCAAAATCTGACTTCTTATTATTGCTGCATAAAACTATCAAATACTACTCTCCCTGAAATATCTCAAACTCTGCTTCTGGAAGTTTTTTTTTTTTTTTTTTTTTTTCCTGGAGCTCTTCTTTGCTGCTGGTCACTCTGCCGAAACAACACACACACACACTGGCATTTCCATGACTGCCTAGCCTGCATGCTAAGTTCAATCCCTGTAAATTGCACTTTACGATTGAATTTTATCTAGATGCACCTGGAAAAGGCTTGAGCCTATAAAACTCTGCAGGAAAGCCACTTCTGCTGAAGTTCACAAAACGTCAAGGCTCATTACTATTCGTGTGAGGACTGCATTGTTTTGGAGGTTCAAACGGACTTGCTGCCTGCCTGCCTGCCTGCTAAGTCTTGCCTCTATGGTCTTCATGAACAACTCCTGACACACGTCTTTGAGTTTTCCCTTCTTGCTTACCAATCGTCTTCTCTACTTTATCTGAGGCCTTCTCAGACTTTAAACTTTTTGTTATCGCTGTACAAATATTGTTTCTTTGTTAAGGTCCCTGTAGTTTCCCTTCACGTGAAACCTTACCTTCACAGAAAGAGCTATTCACCTAAAAAAAAACCCCACTCTCTATAAGTTTACAAAACATTATAGCCTAGGTTTTGAAATAGCTTCATAGGCTACAACTGTTAATAATACAATTGCAGAAGGGAAACATCAGATGGTCTAACGTTAGCCTCTACTAAGTGCCAACTGAATATAAGTGCTCAAAACTTACAGTATTCAATAACTCCAAAACCAGTTGCCCTGAAATAGTGAAAAGACTTAGGCAAATATTATGGTTCAGGAGCTGAATCGGTGATTATTAGGTTAAGCTGCGGCTTACATCTCTGACACCCCCGCACTTGAAGGTTCCGTCTTCTGCTTCTGATCCACAGCGCTGCTAAGGAGTCTGGGCCCCTATCACCTACGTGGGATTAGGATGGAGGGTCTGGTTCTGACATCAGCCTAGCCCTCTGCAGGTTTTTGTGAGCATTTGGGAAGAGAGACAGCAGATGAAATTTCCGTCTCTCTCTCCTTCTCTGTCTCATTTGGTCTCTCCCTCATTCTCTGTTATGCTGTCTAAAAAATGAACAATTTTTAGAATGGTGATTCAAGTTAGAAAATAATCAGTAACACTGAAATTTAAAATTAATGACAATATCTGAGAAATCACATCAGTGATTTTATGCCTCTCTGTCTTTAAGTAGAATGAAATTTTTTTTCTGTTTCTTGTAAATGTCTCATGTTTAAGAAAATCAAGAAGAACCTGGAGAGTTGCACACAAGGTGGCTCACACCAGTCAGACATGAGGGAATTTGACAAAGAACATTATTATTAAACTAATGAATATCTCTTTCCAAACATTAACTTAGTTTAATGCTATCATATTTCCATTGTTGTCCATGATTCATCTCCTTAATGACATTTTGCTTACTGAAAGTTCTTTTTGTCTTTTATTTCTGGTACAATAACTTTTCTTTTGATTTAGACATGGATTAGATGTTCAGGGGCATAGTGGTAGGAACTTTCTGTTGGCAAATCAGATAACCATTTCTTTCCACCCACTGCTCATTTTTAAATGCAGTGACAGCGCAAAATGGTTGAAATTCAGATCTTCTCACATGTTGAAGTATGCGGATGAAATGCTGGAAACACTTGCCTGAAGTTCCAAGGAAAGGCCTGCAAAGTGTTCTGAGCTTGGATTCCTGCATCAGGCTCCTTTCTACTCTGATTTCTTCTCACTTGTTCTAAGATAGTGGCTGTGACCACTACAATTTCAGCAATTGGGATTTAAGCTCAAGGTTACCTTGACTGCAGCCAGTGTACAGTATCTGCAGCAGGACAGATGGGAAGGAATCCCGGGACATCTTGTGATTATATTGGATGTCCTTGTGCCCACTCAATATGGTCTTCCCAAGCATGGACGGTGACATAAAAACATAGACTTATGCATGGGGGGAGGGCGTGGGGAAGTGGGGGGAGAATCCCAGTTCCTATGAAATTACAACACAATGTAATTAATGAATAAATTTAATAAAAAACATAGACTTATGCTTGTTATTATGAGGGGAATGCAATTCCTATCTTGCTTCACAATAATTAAAACAAGCAAAAAACAAATAGCCTCTTTAATGTAAACACAACGAGCTTCAGTGTCCCTGTAACACATCTGGGAGAGACACCTTTACAAATCCTCCAGTGTGCCCATCTAATGCTAGGAATATGAGTAACACTCTGTATGTTCTGCATGACACACACAAAAAAATACCTTGAAATGCAGAAAATTGGAAATGTTTCTGATAATGGAAAATATCATGTATATTTGAATATGACAATATGTCTAGTTTTTTGATTTCTCTTTCAATACCTAGATTCTACTCTAATTTGTCTTTTGTTGTCACCATCATCATCACCATCACCATCTTTCTAAATGGTGGCTTGTATTTCTAGTGAACATTTTTTTAAAGATTTATTTACTTTTATTGAAAAGGGAGATTTACAGAGAGACAGAAAAAAACTTTCATCTGCTGATTCACTCACCAAATGTCTGCAATGGTCACAGATGAGCTGATCCAAAGCCAGGACCATTTTCTAGGTCTCAAGGGTGCAGGGGCCAAGGCTTTGGGCCACCCTCTACTGCTTTTCCAGGCCACAAGCAGGGAGCTGGATGGGAAGTGGGCAACGGCAACAGGACCCGGTGCCTATATGAGATCCTGGGGCTTGCCAGGGGAGGACTTCGGCCACTAGGTTATTGTAGTTGACTTCTACAAACTTCCTTTGAATCTCTAATCAGTAATTGGGATTTTAATGAATATATCACGTTACCATTCCTGATGTAACACTAATTAGTGGACAGGATCACTGTATAATGTCACTGACTTTTTTTTAAGATTTATTTATTTTTATTACAAAGTCAGATATACCGAGAGGAGGAGAGACAGAGAGGAAGATCTTCCGTCCACTGATTCACTCCCCAAGTGAGCGCAATGGCTAGTGCTGAGCTGATCTGAAGCCGGGATCCTGGAACCTCTTCCAGGTCTCCCATGTGGGTGCAGGATCCCAAGACTTTGAGCTGACCTGGACTGCTTTCCCGGGCCATAAGCAGGGAACTGGATGGGAAGTGGAGCTGCTGGGAGTAGAACCGGTGTCCATATGGGATCCTGGTGCGTTCAAGGGGAGGACTTTAGCCGGTAGGCTATGCCGCCGGGCCTATGTCACTGAATTTTTGAGGATATTGGCCACATGTTGTAATATAGCTCTCTTCCAGTACCTATAAAGTGGTCGGGCAGTGAGGGAGTGTTCCAAGGGATGAGAGTGCTCAGTGCTATTGATAATCATCTGCTATCTTTACTCTTGCATACTTAAATTACTGAATTTGTTTTCCTTTAATATATGTAAAACCGTAGAGAAATATAGGAACTAGATGCATATCCAACAAAGGTAAAGTGCAGTCTGCCTTTTAGCTTAGAAATGGAAAATCTTTAAAAAGTCAATTTTTAAAAAGTGCTCCAAAATGTCAAACTAATTTTCTAAACTTTTCTGTGTAGTCTGATCCAGGATAATGCATTCAGAACGTGCACGAAGAGGAACTTCTTGTGGTGATGATTCAAATAAAACCCTATGGACAACAATGGCTGTTCAAAGAGGTCAATGGGAACTTCAGTATCCTTTTTCTGTGGAATTCCTTAACTTTATCTGTGATTTATAGCAATGGCAAGACTCAAAATCATTTCACTTTCAGTTGCCACCTTCCTAGTGTGAAGCTGGAAATGCAAGCACAATGGCATTCATTGTTTGTTTCTTTGTTGTCCTGATGTGCTAGAAACTTTTTTGTTGTTGCTTTGTTTGCTTGTTTCCACAGAACCGTCTTTATACAAGATGATCTTAGTGGAGTGGATATTTTTGTAGAATGAACATTTCTCCTCTCTGCTATTATCACTTCCTTCAAACTCAAACAACCATAAATTAAAACTTGTTCTTGCTAATGTCAGAGTTACTTTGTTGCTCTGCTTAATTTCGTATTTCTTTGCTAACATGTGTTCTAAGTTCCCAGAATTAACTTGTCATCAACCTTGGGTGTCGTGGGGTGAGATGGATGTAGTTCATGTCACAATTTGAATCTAATTTCCAGAACTGAGAATATTTTTTTTCTGTGCTCTGGAACCAAATTTGTGGTAATTTATGAGTCCTGTCACAAGAAAATAATGCAAATGTTAACGGCTAGCCTTATTAAGGAAACCATTCTATTTTATTTTTGAGTATTCATCATTACTAGTGGAGTATAAGGTCAGTACAAGGGTTTAAATTGAATCCCACATTGTATCCTCAGACTTTTGAACATATACCCTTATGAAACTCTGAAGGCATTGTGCAACTATTTTCTCTCCCCGAAGTGGGATAGGTGAAGTGGGGGAAATGGGAAGGAGAGAAGAATCCTAAGGAATAATCTAGCAGCAGAAGAGCTGTGGTCTCTTCCATATGGCACAGAATACCTTTTCAATGATTGATTCCAGCAATATTCATAAACATCTGGCTGCAGGTCTAACCTGCACTATGCTCCCTTAAGTGTGTGTTCTTTCTGCTTCTAAAAAGAGTACAGCTTGTAAAGGCAATTTTAAAATGTAACCGATAATTTAACAAAATGTGTAATTAAGCTGAAAGCAAACTCTATCCAACATTTCCTCATTGGGGATAGTTTCAAGGTCAGTGCATATGACATAGAACTTGATAAATAGCAGACACCCCTCTCCTTGAGCAATTAATTAATGACCATGTGAGTTTCTTGCCTCATCTCTTGTCTGAGTCTTCCTGGGACAGACAGAATGGTTGTGAAAGTGACGTGACTGTGGGCTATAGATTTAAATGATACACAACCACCTCTGGTTAGAAGCGGAGAGGCTGAGTGATGCTGATGCCCTGAGTACTCTTCGATGATGATAGAAGTAGAAACACAGCACTGTATCAATTAGTTACATGAATTTAGTGTAATTGTTCTAAAACCTGTTCCTCCTTGTGGAGACAAATAGTATACCAGAAGCTGTAATGTATTCATCTTGGCCAATCTGGAGTTCTGTAATTAAAAGGGATGAAATCTCTGACCCGTTCCATATTAACAATTAGAAGTATACTCCTTTTGATCTCCACCTTAAAGTTCGTGCATTTTTCTTAGGGATATTATCATATAATGCTCTTTAAAATGAATGTGACAGATGCCATGGGATACATTGGAGCATGCATAATTTGATATGCATGTCGGGGTCTTAGCACCCAGGACAAATTTAATATGTGACGGGATTCAGTAAAGTTGCACACTGTGAATGAATAGCAGTGGTCACAGTTGGAAAATACACAAATGTTATAGGCAGGAAACAAGTGCGTTTTAGGAGAAAGAGAAAAAATATATATACTTTCCTTTTTTGTAATGTTATTTTTTGTTGAATGCACATTCATAGCATAGCTAGAAGAATACTAAGTACTTACGTGAGTGATGGAAAGAGAAACATCCATGTTATTGTTCAGGTTGTATGTAACTGTAGTACAGAGATAGTTTGCTTGATTTACAGATCTATTCCCAAGCTTTTGTCACTTTTTATCATTTTTTATTAGTTGTATTAGAAATAAAATTAGGGGGCCAGCGCTATACTGCAGCAGGGCAAGCTGACAACCGCAAGCTGGAATTCCAAGTAGGGGCCAATTCTAGTTCCCGCTGCTCTACTTCTGATTTAGTCCTTTGTTGTTTGTCCGGAATGGCATCGAAGGATGAAGCAGGTACTCAACTCCCTGCACCAACGTAGGACACCTGGAGGATGTTCCTGGCACCTGTCCTTTAAACAGCCACCAAGGAAAGGCTTTATTGCCATATGTGTCATCTGCCACATTAAAGATGTGAATTCTCATTCCGTGAAATAATTCCCATGGCTTAGCGGATACTACCTCCTCTGTGTCAATCCTACCTATTGCTGTTTATCCCTCCATAGCTAACCCTGGGTGTTCTGTGCAAATCCTCAATGTCTGTCTGTGAGAATGACTGTCAGTACCCCTCTTCAATCATGGTTCTTGGCTTCAGGTTCAAACTATATCAGCTTATGCTGAGCATCATCAGTCCGGTAGGTGAGGGATGTTCCCAAGTCCTTCAACCCAGACACACATAACTTCCATAACAATGCCAACATTGTGAAAATATTCAGCAGGACACGAGTTCAGTAATACAGAGTAAATTTGCAAATAATTATTAAGGAATGATCTAATCAATGGAGGATGCTGCAAGGTTTCTCTCTTACAGATATAAAATACACAACTCATTCAAACACACACACACCCCTTTTTTTGCTTCTATTTTTTAAGCTATCTTGCAGTTCTTTGGATATAAATCTGTAATAGAATATCTGATACACCTGAGTCCTAAAGCAAAAGTTTGTCAAAGCTTAATAAACAGTCATGCTTCCATTTGCTCAAGCCTGTGTGTAATTATGTTTTCACACAAATTATTTTATACATTAGCAATGAAACACAAGAAGGTTAAGTTTAACTATGACACAATGCTACATCATAAAGGGTAATAGAAATAAATGATAGATAAATATGTTGGTACATGTGCGAGGGGCCAAGCAATTGGGACAGACGGCACAGGTGTGACAAGAACGGCTTCTCAGGAAGGCTAAGAAGAGTTTTTGGCTGCATGACAAGGTCTGGCAGAATGTCTCTGGTCACCTCATTGCTGCCTCATCCTATTGTGTGGATACTCAGTCACCTCTCTGATACTTCATGGAATTCCCCTGAAGTGGTTGCTGTTTTTCTGCAAATGTGAAATAATTTCTGCAACTAGTTTAATAACAGAAACTGATTTTATCATTCATGTTATGGCAAAAGGGTCTTTAGCAACTTCAAATGAGACACAGCTAAAAGCATACAGTCACACAATTGAGCCCGTATCATTCCCAAATGTATTATGGTGTGCCTAGCTTTGATCTGGAACTTATTCAAAGACGTGTGATGGTCTCCATAAGAAATGGCTTGATAATATCTTGGAATAGATGGCAATCATGGAGCTACAAAGAGTTTGTTTACCATGCAGCCTCGAACTGTTATAACACATGAAATGCAGCATTTTTGTTTCTCACCATGGAAAGCAGAAAGTACATGGGGCATCTCTTAAAGGGAGAGAAATGTTGTGAGTCCTCAGAGGAAAAAGCTTGGAAACTTCCACCTCATATTGACACTTACATTTAGGGGAAGAAAATAGTTTGAAAAGATAAAAATGATTTTTGCTTAAGGCCCTCTGTTCGTAGAAACACTGAGTTGTCCTGATCCTTTTCACTGCCCTTTAACAAAAGAACAAAAAACAATTGAATCAGTACTAGGTGAAGGTGATGGTAGTTAGCATATGACTGATTATAAGATTTAATAAAGAATCTATGATATATGCCTTTTTAAATGCCTTTCATTTAAGATATTTCCTTTAAATTCTGTATTCTTGATATTTTAAGTAATATTAGTTTAGGTTTAATGAAAATTTACTTTGGACATAAATAAACCACTTGTCACTATGTAACTGCATATGCTGCCAACCCTGGAGTTTCTGGCTTCAGCTGGGTGACTGAAGATTTGAATGAGTAGTCGTTTACTGAAAATATTTTCTTTGAAATAAAATAATAATAATAGTAATTGAATTGTTTTTGTAACCATCCTTTTAACTATGAAATAAAAATGAAACAATTGGATGTTGTGCAAAAGCTTCTGATGACTTGTTATAAGTAAAGAAGGCAGGTTTTATTGAGTTGTCCATTTTGAGCATCATGCCGTAGTGGTCCACTTCTCCTTTTTTTGTTTTCTCAGCAATCCATACATCCTTTGCAAGCTGTCCAGAGAGCCAGAGCTGGTCGCCGGCATATATGTGTTATATGTTATATAATAATGACTTTATTTTAAAAAGAAACCTGATCAACAATCCAGGTTTTATCTCTCACTTGCTTTCTTCAATCAAACATGATACTACCAAAACTAGCATATATCCATTCAAAAATATTTTATCTTAAAGAATTTGTATTTACCTGTGCACTGAATTTATATTTAGCTATAAATTGTATTTTATAAAACCCTAATCTTTATTTGTGATTAACATATGTGTTCTTTCATAGTTTCACATATTTTCACATAAATTGTTTTATTGGGCTTTCATAATAGTCATGTAAGTTTGAAATCACAGCCACTAGATAAAATTTAAGAATGTGACCAATGTCACTTTGATTTTCCTCGTCATTAAGCCTCAGAGTCAAGAATCCATGTGATTTCTGCAGTGAAACGAGTGTTGCTCTACAGCTTTCATAGTTCTCCTGCAATGAGGAGTGCTGTCATCCGACACATTTCCTGTCAGACAAGAGCAGCTGCACACATTTTCTTCTATAGTGAATAAATGCAAGATTTTTCTAGATTAGTGAAGAAATCAAGTATCTTAGAGAGTGCTTACTCCTCAGCTCCTTCTACTATGGCAACTTCTCTCTTCAAACACAGCATTTTAAAGCCTGGGGCTGTGTGAGTATTACCAAGAGCACAGGAAAGACAGTGAGAGAGAAGAAACCAAAATTAGAGGATTTTCATTCAATAGTTTTATGAAATAATCCTCTTCGAAATATTTTTGTGTGGAGTCTCCACTCATTCTCAAAAGCCACATAAGTGACTTCTGCTGGATAAGGAAGTAAGCAAGGCAGCTTTCTTGATTTCTGACTATTGCTAGAGTGCTCCATGTATTATATACCTTAATTCATTTAGCCCTAGATCATCAAAGGCACTTCTGCAAGAGATGAACAAGCACTGGGCTGCTCTGGTAAAAATGTTACATCACATCTTTGTATTTATTTAATCAAAATTATCATATTGTGTAAATAAATGAGGGCCATCATGAAAATTAAATATTATGTTGTAGCTAATTCATGTTGAAATAATTTAACAGCCATTGAGTTTTACACTAATTGCTTTATGAGATTAATGAATTTACATAGTTATTGAGTCTCATTACTTGGCAGAGTATAGAAAAAAGAAGCTAATAAACTATCCAAAGAACTTCATTTGGCATGAAGCAAATGGAAATTAAAATTCTGCTTTAAAACTGGCAGCATTAATTTGTATAGAGAAGCTGATCATAAAATCTGCTTCTTTTATTTCAATACCATTAGTAAGGTATACATTTAGCTGCATTGAAGTCTTACACAGAAATCATTGTTATGTAGGTGTAAGGCATCAATTTTTTGTGGGAACAATATGATAAAATTTAACAGCAAATTCTGGACAAAGAAAACAAATACATATTTTTTTCTTACCAAAGAGAAGCACTAGATATTTGAGAATAAAGAGAAGATTATTGTGGTAGAAGCATAGCAAAAAGGGAGAAGATCATTGTATTGAGTCATGTTCATCAGGAAGGCAATCTGAGTGGTACTGTAGGTCACACTAAACAATTTGGATTTTATTCTGATTAAACATCTAGTCAGTGAGACTGTTCATTAGCAGGCAATTTACTTAATTCATGGGCTCATGCAATCATCTAGCTCCTTTCTACATGCCTGAAGAAGGTCCAGTGTGGACATTTGAAAAATTTCTGTTGTGCATTGAACTCCAAATCACAAACAGTATAAGAGCTTCTTCTCAGGTAAAAATGGTATGGAAAGAACAGCTCAAATAGGGGCACAATTTGAAATTGGTTTTATTTTGGGGTCAGCAAACAACTTATCAGGTTAATTCTCTGCCTGAGTGTCTAATATCCCAGGTGGACACCAATTTTTTTTAAAGATTTTATTATTATTATTGGAAAGCCGGATATACAGAGAGGAGGAGAGACAGAGAGGAAGATCCTCCATCCGATGTTTCACTCCCCAAGTGAGCCGCAACGGGCCGGTACGCGCCAATCCGATGCCAGGACCTGGAACCTCCTCCGGGTCTCCCACGCGGGTGCAGTGTCCCAAAGCCTTGGGCCGTCCTCGACTGCCTTCCTAGGCCACAAGCAGGGAGCTGGATGGGAAGTGGAGCAGCCGGGATTAGAACCGGCGCCCATATGGGATCCCAGGGCTTTCAAGGCGAGGACTTTAGCCGCTTGGCTACGCTGCCGGGCCCTGGACACCAATTTAAGTCACAGTTGTTCCACTTATGATGAAGCTCCCTGCCTAAGAAAGCAATGGGGGATGGCCCACATTCCTGAGCCGTTCCACCCAGGCAGGAACCCTGGAAGAATATCCTTGCTCCTGGTATTAGATTGACTCAGCTCTAGCCATTGCAGTCATTTAGGGAGTGAACCACAGAATGGAAGATTCTCTCTCTCTCTCTCTATTTGTGTGTTTGCTTCTATTTGTAAATATGCATTTTAAATAAAAATAAATAATTTTTTTAAGTTGTTGCCATTTGAGTTACAGTTGAGCTTATTTAGGCATGTCAAGAAGAAACAAATCAAAGACTCCCAGACAGGAGTTGAGGCTAGCAGAGGAATGGGGGAGCCAGCAGCTGAAAGAACAAGATGGAAAGAGGATGTGGCAATTCCCACGAGGGATGATGAGATTTATACAACTGAGTCCACAGTTGTGCATCCCAATCTGCCTACTGTGTTGGCAATGAATCCGAGGCTAGGCTACTGACCGGAATAAAAAAGCAATCAATAAAGGGAAGATAAACTTCTCATGACACATGTGTAAGACGGTGAGGCAATTAAGTAAACAAGAATTTTGAGATCTATTATTTCCAGACTAACCATTGTTTTCACAATGTGTGCATCAAAAAAAGTTCGTAACATGAAATTTTACAAGAGAATCTGTTTATGGTGCACATTTAATAACATTACCACAGAATTTTGATGCATTGAATATTTTCATTTTAAAAATTATATTTCTTAAGGAAAAGAAGAAGCCACCAATTATTCACTAAGACAATATGACAATCGCCTAATGACTTTCAAATGGAATAACATGAAAATACTACTGTAATAAAATATGTAATAGTTATATACAATTATATAGGATTGACTTCCTGGCTCTCTGTTTTAGCCTGGTTCCATGATGGCTATTTTAGCTCTTTGGAGTGGTAACTAGCGGATTAAAGAGCTCTCTCTCTCTCTCTCTCTCTGTCTCTCTCAGTGTGTGTCACTTGACTATGCAAAATGAAAAATTTTGAAATGTGTACTTTTGGATGGAGTCATGCAAACAAAAATGTATCTTTAATAATGCATGGCTTGACGTCAGCTGGTATGGTGTAGCAAGGTAAACCACTAATTGGGATGGTAAATTGTACTGCCTCATCAACCCCTGGCTACGCTATCTGATCCAGTTCTCTGATAATGCTCCTGGAAGGAGCTCCTGGAAGGGCTTGGGCCCCTGCCACTCATGTAGGAGCTCTGGGCAAATTTTCTGGCTCCTAGCTGCAGCCTGGTCTAGCCCTGGGCCTTTCCCAATTTCCACATCTTTACTTCTTCTCTTTGCCACTTTGTCTTTAAGGTAAATGTACATTTTATATAAATTTTAATTTATCTGATTGTATATGTAATTTTTGTCATAGAATTAAAATCACATTTTTATTACTAAATGTAACTCTCAAGTTCATTAAACTCTCATTCTGTCTGAAAATAGTTACTAATATATACATAAAGGTATTAAAAATATTCCTGGGGAAACAGAATTTAATAGCAGGTTTATTTTGGCAATAACACTTCCTTGTATCTAGATAGGTTTTCCATAAAGTGCATTTCCATGAATTCTTTGAAGATCCTTTCATCTGTAAATATTCGGTTTTAGAATTTAATTTACAATGTTATATTATTTATATTCTATTTTGAATGCATGTGGTGAGAACAAAGAATGCTGGTATTAAGAGGTTCTTACACGTGACCACCATTATTTTCACACTGGTAGGAATATGGCAATAGCCTTAACCCTCACCATATTCAATTAAAACGTGATTATATTAATTGCTTTAGTCAATAAACTATGATAGGAACCCCAGATACAATGTTTTTTTGAATTACATAATGTTGTTTCTTACTGTAGAAAAGGTTAGGCCCTTATGGCTTAGATGCTTCTGCTTTTCCAATTCATTTTGCAGACCAAATGGCTCACAACTGATTCATCCTTGTGGTCTTAAAGTGTTGAGATACTAAGAGAATTTATCATTGAAATGAACTTCGTTCTGATTTATGGGAGATCATTGAAGGTTATTTGTTCATGCAATCACTTACTAGAACTCTTTAGATCCTTTTGGCCCTTTCTGTAAGTGAATATCAATGTCCATTATTCCAACCAGAGACATTGCCAACACAAGGTGACTATGTGGCAGACTTGATTTGCATTTTGTACTGCTGTCTGTGTGTTTAAATTGTGTTGTTGCTTTATCTCTCTGCAAGGCTTCCTTAAATCTTGAAAGAATAATACACACATATTAAAAGAATAATACAGGGCCCGGCAGCGTAGCCAAGCGGCTAAAGTCCTCGCCTTGAAAGCCCCGGGATCCCATATGGGTGCCGGTTCTAATCCCGGCTGCTCCACTTCCCATCCAGCTCCCTGCTTGTGGCCTGGGAAAGCAGTCGAGGACGGCCCAAGGCTTTGGGACCCTGCACCCGCGTGGGAGACCCGGAGGAGGTTCCTGGTTCCCGGCTTCGGATTGGCGCGCACTGGCCCCTTGCGGCTCACTTGGGGAGTGAAACATCGGATGGAGGATCTTCCTCTCTGTCTCTCCTCCTCTCTGTATATCCAGCTTTCCAATAATAATACAATTTAAAAAAAAAAAGAAAAAAAAGAATAATACACACATGTTATTCTTTCACATGCCATGTTCTTCATGATAGTGCATTAAAGAAATAAAAAGAACAAAGCTCAAGGCGAAGAGTGGATGAGAAGAAGCAAAGCATGTGCTTACAAATTCTAATTCTTCAGGCAGCTTCCCCTGTTTCAGTGTTCTTCAGCCTAGTTTTCATCCAATGAAAGAGTTCATAACTTCAGACTGTCCAGCTGTAGGCAACCGCGAAGATTGTCTTGAACTAGACAAGTGCTACGCTACTTGGAAAAAGGCAGCCAATCGTGGGCTCAGTTAATGCCAAATTTGTATTAATTATGAATGTGTGCCAGCACCCTGGCTTTATTATTATTATTTAATATACGTGGGGAGGGCACAGCGCAGTGGTCTAGTGGCTCCAGTCCTTCCTTTGAGTGTGCTGGAATCCCATATGGGTGCCGTTTCTAATCCCAGCAGCCCTGCTTCCCATCTAGCTTCCTGCTTGTGGCCTGGGAAAGCAGTAGGAACCCTGCATTTGCATGGGAGACCCAGATGAGGTTCTGGCTCCTGGCTTCAGATCAGCGTAGCACCGGCCATTGTAGTCACTTGGGGAGTAAATCAGAGGATGAGAGATCTTCCTCTCTGTCTCTCCTCTCTGTATATTCAACTTTGCAACAAAAATAAATAAATAATTTTTTCAAAAAAAAAAAAGATATGTGGGAAATGCTGGGAATGCAGCATCAGGAATATGCCACCCCAACCCCATATGGGAGCTGCAGATCACCCAGAGAAGGGGGTCTGGGAGTGGTTGGAGTAGCAGTGACTGAAGGCATGTTTGATAGGCGAGGGATGGCTTCTTGGAGCTTCCACAGACCAGGTACCAGCACCCACAGGTAAATGAGGGAGCTAAGATGGGGGTCAAGATGGGGGGATCAGAGGGCATGCCTAAGTCAGCTCAAGGTACCCACCCGTGTGGTATGTACAAGATTAGGCTGGAAAGCATGCCTGGCTGGACTAAGCTACAGTATCTGCCTGTGTGTGTGTTGGGGAAGGAGATGGGCCATGTCAGCCTTGGCCAGGACATCCACCAGAATGTGAAAGAACCAGATCTGGGAGCAGATTCTGTAGGGGAATTGTGGATACCTCTGTGGGACTGCAGCACCTACCAAGTTGCTCAAGGGCTGGGTGCGCTGACAAGACAAGCCAGAGTAGACAACAGAACTCAGCTGATATTCACAGGAGTTGAGACATGTAGGAGGCCAGGCTGCACACCACCTGGCATGCATGAGAGGCAGGACAGGGTATGGACCACTCCCGGCTTGACTTTGCCACAATACCCGCTAGTGAGAGCTGTGACTGCACATGGTCATGCCAGCAACCACAATACCTAGCACTGAGAATGGGCCTGGTAGGGGATCTTTGGGGGCTTCAACGCTGGCTGCAGCTCCCACTGATAAGTGTGAGAGCTGGTGCTATGGGTGGATCTGGCTGGGTAAGGCTGCAGCACCCATCAGCATGTGTGGGCTGGGGCTAGTGGTAGGCCACACTGAGCTAAACTCCAGCACCTGCTGATGCTCAAAAGTTAGAATGGGTGTGGGGCAGGCTGGGATAGGATGCAGAATCTACAAATGAGAATCAGTTGGGCTAGGCTGCCATATCCCCCGGTGAGTGCCAGCAATAGGGACTAGCCAATTTCCAGGGCTAGGATCTGGTCTGCTAGGGGAACATGGAGAACTGCCCTACTCAAGCATAGCTCCTGCTGGTGAGCCCAAGTTCCAGGGCTGGGTGGTGCAGTTCAAGCCAGGCTTGGCTGCAACACTTGCTAGCATCCATGTTGACTAGTATAGGGGCAGGCTGGGATAGGTGAGACCACAACACATACTGGCACGAACAAGAACCAAGACAGGGTGCAGCTTGAGCTGGGTTGGAGCACAATATTTGGTTCATGTGAGGGTTGGGGTTGGAATATGCCAGGGTGGGCTAATCTGCTATACTCACTGTTGAGAGCTGGGACTTGGGGCAGGCTGGACTGAGCCAGGCTATAGCACTTTCTGGCAAATGCCATCTCAGGTAGTTTACTATAACTACTTCATAAAATTATAAGAGAAAAGAAAATCTGAGAGGAAAGATGTTAGCTTACAAAATCAAAGTTACAAAGATAAGGTCTCAAGATACAGCAATTTTTATTCTTCGAAAGTTTAGGTCCCCACAACAGTACAATATTCAGTGACACTTGCAATGAGAAAATGACAATGATACAAATATCATCCATCCACTAAGTTCTCAAAATTCATCCAACCTAGCAGAATTTTATTTAAAATGAACATGTGAAACTCTGAAAATTTTACACACACATACATATACATACAAACAAAACCCTTCCACTTAACACATGCATTAATCAAGTTATAAAAATCAAGGCAATGTACACAAATAAGCTGTTTTTCCTAAAACTAGAAATGAACAATCAAAAAATGAAATATTTGTAGCAGTATCAAAAATAAAAAAAAAGGCAAAATATTCCACTCTGAAAACTACACAATTTTTCTAGAGTAAATTTTTTTTATTAATTATTTTGCATTATGTGACAGTTTCATAGGCTCTGGGAATCCTCCCACCCCTCCCCCTCCCCTCCCCCTGGTGGATTCCTCCACCTTGATGCAGTATTACAGTTCAAATTCAATCAAGATTCTTTCCTTGCAAACATATACCAAGCATAGAGTCCAGCTACTTATTGTCCAGATGGGTTGAACAGTTTCTTGGGGAGACCATTTCTGGTCCGAAGTTAGAGTTGGTAGAATATCATCCCAGTTGATTAAAAGTCCCAATATAACATCAACAGCAGTTTGCAATATTATGGAATTGACATGGTTTTGAGTAACCAGTGTGTTAAAAAAAAAAAAAAAAAGCAAGTCCTAACCACAACCTATGATTAGCTCATTGACATTTCAATTTTAGTTTTTATACAGCACCGGCTGCTATATACCTTAAAATGGCTATAAGGTACCATTCAGCTGTCTCGTGTCTATTTCATTTTAATATTTAGCCTTGTTGTGTTGAAGTATAATTTTGCTGATCTTGGCAGATTTTAGGATAATCTAGACTGGTTTGTAACTCTAACAAGACATTTGTCGACATATAAGGTGCAGAACACTTTTTTTGTTGGGGGGGGTGTGCAGGAAAATCGTCAACACCATGGTGAGGAGTAACTAATCTTTGTGACCCACCCAGCGAGGCATGAGCCAATCCACGCCAGCTCTTTCCTGTCAGATTTCAAGCTCTACTTTCTGTTGTTTGTCTATTTATTTTAGTTTTTTTTTTAGTTTGTATGATTGTTTGCTTGCTGTGAGGGGTTTTCGGAGCGATCCCGATGGTCATTGCGAGGGAGGGTGAGGATCCAGAGGTGGAGCCAGGCTCGGACCAGAGAAAGCTCTCTTCCCTGGTCCCGAAGGACATTTATTGTTGTTCTGTTTCCGCGGACCACTCAGGGCTTCTGGTTGTCTTTCCGATGACGTTGGTTTCTGCACAGTAGTGTTTGGACTTCTTCCATCCACTGCAGAAGCTCTGGTTGAGACAACAGACTCAAAGTGGCACTAAACAACAATAAAACTATTATACCAATGCATGAGGGGGGAATCGGGTGCGATCCTGACAACCTCTTAACAGGAGGTCATGTGCATGGAGCAGGGGGGCACTCCAGAGTGGAGCAGGTGGTAAGGAGGAAGCTTGGATCCCAACCATGAAGACTCCCAGACCTTCACCACAAACTATTAATACGAGCAACAAGGACTATATCCCAACTGCCAAGGAGGCCACAGGGAATTTCTAGAGTAAATTTGAAGATACATAATGAAGTAGAAGGAATTTAAACTCATGGTTGAAAGACTTTGTTCACGTGTCAGTACAGTACTCCTAAGGTTGTTCTGTATACTTCTTGCAACCACCACCAAAATCCAGATATCACTAACTTACAAGAATGGAAACTATAGCCTAAATCTCATATATAATCATAAGGGACACTAAATACCAAAACACGTTGATTTCTTTTTAATTGCAGATAATACAAACCTAAAATCATGAAACAAGTGCAGGGATAACATAAACATAAGTAACAGTAGTGGACTAGGAAATGCCACCCAGAAATGACACTTGAAAGATATGTTCAAGTGATTAATTTGACTTAAATGTGTACCTGCAGTGGTCAAATTCAGAGCTCAAAAGTGGAAAGTTGGTTGCCAGAGATGGGGTAGGAGGAAAATACACTGTTGTTTGACACTCTGAATACTTAGAAAGCTGAAGAGTCCTGCCATCTGAGTATACACCAGAATAGGTAAGTGTAACAGTAAGGAGCTTTATACCTAAAAATGGTCAAGATGGTAAATTTTATCTTACAAATATTATTCTACTAATTTGGCTAACTCCAAAGTAGTTTCCAAATGATTCATCTGAAAATTTTCTTAAGAACTCATAACCGGTATTATAATCTTCTGCTAAATTTGATTATTATGGCAAAATAAGCTTAGAGTTATTAAAGTGTAAAACAATATTTTGGCTAATAAAATATCTAGTATAAAATGCATTTACTGGGAATGTAGAACCATTAGCCTATTTAATTAAGGTATTTTCTACAAAGTTTCTCCATTATTTTAATGTGCACTGTAAGCACACAATTATGATTCATGTTTTTGTTAAATAAAACATTTAAAGGGTGGATGGTTCTTTCAAATATTTAATTTAAATCTAAGTTATCATTTCCTTAATAATGTATTTCCTTTAAAATGTACTGAGTGTGTAGCTGTGTTCTTTTACATGGGCACATAGTTTAGTTTTTATGTAATCATAGGGTGAAGTGAAGGTATCACTTCACCTCCATTTAAATTTATTTAACAGCATAACATCAATGCATGTTGTAGAATATGCTTAGCACTAAGCTTGGAGTGGCAAGTACAATACTGCAGGATTCAATCGTAATTGCTGGCAATAGAAGCAGCTACAAATTTTGCTAAATCACTGATGTTGAAGTATTATGAGCTAAGATGAATGCCACGTTGCTGACTGTGCCTTATCCAAAAGTGTCCTACAAACATCACAGCAACAAAGGCCCTAAAGTTCCTGGTGCAGTCTAGGGCTTCCTTTTTTTTTTTTTTTTCCTTTTTTTTTAAAATTTCATTTTATGACAGTTTCATAGGCTCTGGGATTCCCCCAACCCTTCCAAAATGCCCTCCCCCCATATTGGAATCAACCATATTGTTACAGTAGTATAGTTCATGTCCAGTCATGATTCCTTCATTGCGGGCATGGACCCTGCGGAGAGTCCACCATCTGATTGTCCAGATAAATTCAACAGTCTCACTGGGAGACCATCCCTGATCTGAAAGTAGAGCTGGCAGAATATCATCCACTCCAATGAAAAGCCACAACACAACTTCAACAACAATTTACACCATCATGAAGTTAATTGGCATGGTATTGAGTGACTGATACGTTTAGAAAATCCAAGTTCTCAACCACATATTGTGACTACTTCATTGACATTTGAATTTTAGTTTATACACAACCGACTGCTAGACACCTTAAAATGGTTATAGGGTACTATTCAGCTGTCTCGTGTCTATTTTCATTTTTATATTTAGCAGCTTATAGTATTCAAGCATGATTTTTACTGAACTTTGTGAATTTTAGGATAGTCCAAACAGGTTTATAATTCAAACATGTTAACAATTGAGGAGCAGAACAGTTTTAGGAGGGATGTGTAGAGAAATCTTCACTACCTTAGTAGGAATAACTAATCTTTGTGTCGCACCTAGTAAGGTGCATGGGAGTCCAAGCTGACTGTTTCCTGTCTGTTCTAAGCTTTCCTTATTGGTCTCTGTCTATCTGATCTAATTTTGGGGGGTGGGGCTCCAGAGCAACCAAAACATAAGGAACACATCACGAATTTGCATATCACCCTTGCACAGGGGCGATGCTAATCTTCTTTGTATCCTTCCAATGTTAGTTTACGTACTGCCGAAGCAAGCATGGGGGTTCCCTTTTCTAAGGCAGAGTGGTTTGCCCGTGTTAGCATTCAACTGAACCACCTGTAAGATCACTTCATGTAGCTGCATCTCCTACTCCAATAAAACTTCACAATTTTTGCTTTCTCACAATTAAAGGTAAACTTATATGAAGCCCAAAAGTGGTGCCTTATTTTTCCCTTGCGCTTTTTTTTTTTTTTGCAGGAAATTGGAAGCCTGTGAAATCAGTTCCTATCCCTATATTCCTTAGGAATTGTGCATGTAATGAATGCATTTTAAAGCTAAACCATTAGAAACATTCATTATGTAAAGGGAAATAAAACCAGTTGACTATTATTTGAATATAATTCTAAAAGGTCATTGGAAAGTAGAATTAAAAATTAAATCATGTTGCACAGTTACATTTTAAAAACCATGTATAGTTTTCCCACAATGGGCATGACCCATTTTGAAGAAACACTAAAATGCATGGATTAAGTATTGCACCAAAGTAACCTTATTTTTCAATTCTGTTTCCCACACACTTTTTGAAGTATTGTCGCATAAGTACATTTTGATAGTGGATGATTTCCATTTAGAAACATGGTCATGTACCTTTTAAAAATGCCTTATGGTACAATGAAGCCCTAAGAAAGAAGTTCTTCTTATCCCTTGGTAAAATTAGAGCAAATGGTATTGGGATACTGTCCCCATGTCAGAGCGTACACGTATGCTGTCTAAGGTACCTGCGTTGGTGCCTGGATTTCGAACGCAGCACATCAGGGGATAACTCGATGCTGAGGGGCTGAGGAAACATGACCTTACAGGTCAGCATGAGTATGAGTCATTTAGTATCCATATTTCTTAACAAAAAACAGAAACCCTGCTTCCTCCTCTATGCTCTCCTTGACAACCCCAGTGTCAATCACATGGTGTGCGCCTTTGTGACAACACGGGGGATCAAAAACACATATTAAAGTGTTGCTGTTTTTTTTTTTTTTTTCTAATGTCCTCTAAATTCGCCCTGAAACTTCCATTGTAAATTAGCAAGCACTACTTCAGGATGGTTTTGTTGTTGTTTATTTGCTTGTTTTCAAGTTCCTGCAGTACAGTTGACTTTTCTTATTTCATTAACAGTGTATTCCATGGACAGTTAGCTAAGCTAGAAGTTTAGTAAATGGAAAACAAGCAAGGAAGAGGTTCTGGAAATGGACTCTACTGGTTTTTAGCTTAGATTGATGTCTGTTCATAGCCCTGTGCCTGATACTTTTGCTACAGAGATCTCCTGTAAGTTTATGTTTATGGACTAACAGAAGAGATACAAAGGGATTTATGTAAGTGCTGATATTTTCAAATTACTCTGTCACAAACATTAAGTTCTCAACCCAACTTCTCTGCCTGCCTACTCCCTCATTCTTTCAAGGCAGCCTTCCTCATTATCTGATCAACCATTTCCTTTTTTTAACCTTTAAGCGGTGCCTCTGAAATCCATGGGTAAAAATCTGACTAAAGTCAGGATGTGTTGGGTGATTTATAAATGACTCAAGTATCTTTCTGGACAGAAACTGCTGCAGTTAGATTGCTTGTGTCTAAGGTGACTGTATTTCCATTTGGAAGGCTCTATGGTCACTAAAAATTTCCTTGTGACAGGAACCATATGTGTTGTCTGTCTAGACGCAAAGATGGGAACTGCCTGGCCATCTCTGCATTCCTCTGGCTCTTGATACTCAGGCCTCACATCCTCACAACCTTGGACTCTGGGCCCATGAAGGACTAGGTGCTTGGCATTTTGACATGATGAATTACACATCTCAAGTTTGGAAATTGCTCCGTGAGTTACTTTAACAGGTTTTTTTTTTTTTTTTATTTTAACTCTGTATTCATTTGGGGTTTGAGCTCACCTTGAGACTTACAAAACATACTTTGATTTTTTAAAAAATCTATTATCAAGATCACAAATGATAAATCTAAGCAAGCAAAAGCAATATAGAAATCTGGCTTTAAGGTTTATAAAGGAGGATTATTTAACGTCTTTACATCCGTTGGATTGGTAGATAATTTCTTCTACATTCTGCATGCATAAATGGTCTGCCATTCTGATATCCTGAGTCCCTGTGCCTGATTCTGTTAACGTTGAAAAAAAATACAGTGTTTTATTTATAATCACACTGAAATGTGAGCATGTAGATTAATACTTTTAGGAAAAACAGGTTAAAGTTACCTATGTAGCAGCATTTTCCCCTTTATTAAATTTCTTGTAACTTTATTTATTCACTTACGTTTTTTTCTCTGAATATAACCCTTGCTAGGTAATTTTCCATCTATTTTCTGTCTTTATAACTGCTGAACATTCTATGAATTATTTATCATCATAGTAGAAATGCAAAAAAGCAGGTTTTGAAAATTGAAACGAGTTGCCCTGGGCAATACACGTAGTAAACGGTAATGTTTTCCCATTCCAAGCTCTATGATCGTGTTAATTCACACCATCCCATGAATTAGACTGGTATATTTCAAATCTATATTTATAATTAAAGACCAAATATCTTTTGACTGCTAAGTCAAGGACAAGAAAATATAGATATAAAAATCAATAGGTAGGTCTGAAAAGGAGAGTTAACCCAATATTTCTTTTTGCTGATTAAAGAAAATATAGGACAATGAAACTGAACACTCAGTGATGCTGATTGTGTTTTACCTTCAAGGTAGGAAAGCTGGTGAAGCACCATGACATTTGGTTAGGGGGTTCTTATCTAAAGGTGTAATATTACTTGCTGATGGAAATGCTTCATCCTTGACAGTCTAACAACTTAAGGACAAAGTCAGGCATTGATTAGCTGTCACACAAGTGCCTTGCCCAATTTAAATCATGTTTGCATTTCCAATGAGTTAAGGATAGCCAACATGATCATGTTGTAAAAGTGTTCTTTAACAGATACATTAAACGAAAATGTATTCATAGTGAAGTATATATTGATCCTGAATAATAAGGAGAAAGTTATAATACTATTATATTTAAACAGGCAATCTCAGTAGGGCAAGCGCTGAATATCTCTGGGATAATAAAAGTTTAAAAATGCCTAGTTGAGTGAAGTCCTTTTCCTTGGCAAAGTACCGAACAAGAGTCTGAGAAGTGACAATACAAACTTTCTCTTACAATTAATATTTTTCACTTTATGCTGTATTCTTTGTGGGCAAGCGGACAACACATTTGATAAATGACTAAGATGACGTGCTCTCGAGGAGGAGTGTAAGCACGTGTTATATGATATTATGTAAAAATGCATGGACTTCTGACAGTCACTAAAAGAAGCATTCCTGCTTCAACTCTGTTGGTAGTCATTTCGTCCTTGTTTCTTGTTTTGATGTTTTGTTTTGCCCCTGTGGGTTTTGTGGGACTGCTGGTTAAGTTGCCAGTTAAAGCTTTGGGTATCTGCCTTCCATATCCGTGTGCTACCCTGAGTCCTAACAGCACTACTTCTGATCTAGCCTCCTGGGAATGCATAACTTGGGAGTCAACAGGCAGTAATTCAAGTTCATGGTCCCTGCTACCCTTGTGAGATACCCAGATGTAGTTCTTGACTCTTAATTCCAGTCTGTCACAGCCCTGATTGCTGTGGGTATTTGGTGAAATGAATTGGTAAATTGATTAATTCTCTCTCTCTCTCTCTCTCTCTCTCTCTCTTACTCTCCCCACCCCAAGCATGTCTATTTCTCCCATGTCAGCACAATGTTTTTTCAAAAAATGTTTTTTTCCTTAAGGGCTATGATTTAATTTTTCCTACAGAAACTGGGGGTGTTTTGTTCTGTGCTCCTTGCTAGAACTTTACTAAGTTAAATATATTAACCCTAATGTGGCTCACATACATTATAACAGTTTTCATGAGTTATTTTATAAAAATGAATATCTACACTTTGATAATTCAATATATTAAGTTTGGTTATCTACAACCTGGTCCAGGCATGAGAATTATTGTGTAAGTGACTTATGATGGGAGTTTTCTCACTTGGAATTAGTAATGTAGTATGGGAAGTAGGACTAGGGAGATTCCAAACAGGAGTGGAAACTCATAAATCACCTTTACAATCTGATGGAATGGAGAGATGCAGAGACAGCATGATGCCTCAAGATGTGGCCCAACTTCAGACAAGTTGGCTGAGTTTTCATAGCCATGTACCACTTGCATATGAGCATAAATAGTGAAATATTAGACCAAAAACAAGTGTATCTCTCTGTGCATAAAACTGAAGCAGATCTGGTAGCTCAAAGCTATGGAGAGTGTGTTTCAGATGTAATGTGGAACAAATTTGGATTGAATGCCTAACACCTGTGGTAGTGCTCTAAGGCAATCAGGATGGATCATCAAGGCTTCCAGCACATATGAAAGAATGATACATTTTCTGTGTTGTACGTTGAGGTATTTCAGCCTCAGATATTGGTTATTAGAAGGCCTCTGGACAATCTCAGGATTTTTATCCGGTAGTATTACAGCTGCTGTATCATGTTGGAATCAGATGTTGTGATAGATAGTAAGATAGATCAATGATAGATAGATGTATAGATAAATAGACATTTGTATGCAGGTAAAATTCTAGATATGTGGATATGTAAGGGTATTTCATTGTTATACAAATGTGAGAACAAACCATACAGATTATCTACAGCTCTTATTTTCCATTCGGACTTAGGCGTCAATCAACAGAGGAGAAGAGGAAGGATTAGGTAGTGAGTCCATAAAACTGGAACTGTTGGGCTCGGCGGCATGGCCTGGTGGCTAAGGTCCTCGCCTTGATCCCATATGGCCGCTGGTTCTAATCCCGGCAGCTCCACTTCCTCTCTATCTCTCCTCCTCTCAGTACATCTGACTTTGTAATAAAAATAAAATAAATCTTTAAAAAAAAAAAAAACTGGAACTGCTAAGAATGATCTAAGCACAGTTTGGTTCTCCCATTGACATGAAGGTAAACTGGATCCAGACTGAGTGATGCCTAGAGTCCACAGGGAAGATGGAGAACAAGTAGCATGTGTTCTTGATGATTCTGTACCCAGAAAGACTTGTCAAGTAGTTCTGAACTTCCAAAGGACTTGATACATAAACCTTCAAGTGGACATAATTAAGGAGGTGATGAAAAAATAAACACATATTGAAATTACTGACTAAGGTGTCGTGATTTGTCTTCATATAAATCTGCTAGACAAAATAATATTAACAGGATTTTAAAGCTAATAGTTGAAAATAATATCTACATTGTGGACTTATAAAAAGTCCTAATAAGAAAGAAAGCTTCTCTTTTGCCCAGTTGTAATTACTTTAACAAACACAGTATGCCCTACTTATCTAACAAGCGAAATAAAGTGGAAGTATTTTAAAATATTTAAACATGAATGTCCCCATAAGAAGCTAAAGGTGTGCTACTAAGTCTAAATATTATCAGGTGATATTTGCAGCTTATGGTTGATTGATAAATTGTTGCTTTGACCCCAGAGGCTCATTCTAAAACACTTACCAAGTCTTGTTATCAATGTATTCTTCATTTTAGTGCACCGAAAAAACATACTCATGACACTTTGCATATATTTTTCCACTTATGAAGTATGTAGAAATTTAACCCTCACAAGTGAAATAAAATGTACCATTAAAATTGGGCTATATATGGGCTAGCTTAAAACATTTGAATGTTTCAGTAAGAACTGATTTTTGGAAATGTGAACTCTGTTCACTTGACATACTTTGTAAATGTCACATATCGTTAGAGATGTGACAGTAAATAAATTGTCAAGTAACACAAATGAAAATCAACCTAAAATCAACAATAATAAATAGCTAATCTGAACACCAGATGGAATTTTAACATCAATTCAATCATCTATAATAAAATTATTTCTAGGTGTGATTGAAAAAAATACATCATAAAAAAAGAGAAAATCATCATATCCAGTTGGTTTAAAAAATCATTGCCAATACACAATGAATGATTATTCTTCACATGGACTTGTTGTGTCATGGGAGATGTTTATAATTCTGGTCGATCTGCAGTGCATCTTGAAAAAAAACCGATTAGAATCAGAGTGAAAAAAACATTAGCTTGAATCAGCAATAAGATGCATTCATTCTATATCATACAGATATGACTTAATGAGATTGATAGTGTCTGGTTGTAGTGCGGAATGTGGAAACGCTAGTACCAGATGAGTATTTAACATTAATGAAAGTGGGTTGTAATGTTGTATTCAGTGCCGTTGGGAAGTAATGATCGTATTTTAACATGAACATGTACTTGGATCAGCAATTCCAATTCTGGGAAGCTATCTGTCAGAAGTATGCTTAATTGCCCACAGTGATACTCAGCAGCGTTCAATGCAATTAGTTTTTTAGTGGTGGAGAAAGAGTAGAAATATTTGAGTTACTTTCTAGCAATGGTAAATGTTTTAAAATAATTTCTAATGTAAAGTAGCATGTCCAAAGATCACAAACGTACAATCAGTAAAGACAATGCTATAACCAGTATTGAGAAATTTTGTAGCTTTCGTTATTTCCAAAATGGAATGATGGTACCTAACAACTGGGATAGCTGTGGTGGTAGTAATGATATGTAACATGGTCATCTAGTAAAGGTCAATTATAGAGTAACAATGGATGTAAATGGTATTTACTTTTCAGATAAACTCATAACCCAAATAATATCCTGCATATTACTATACCAATCTTCATCAACATTTGAACATTGAAGGAGGCAACTGAGTTTCAGTGTGCCGCATGCTTATTTAGGATAACGGTTGTATTTCCTTAGGGTATCCTATATATGTTTTGGCTTGCATGATGAAATGATTAGTATGATGAAACTCAGTTTGCTAGTCCTGTCCTCAAATATTTCAAGAGAGTGTCATTCAACACCAGCAATGCTCTAAAAATAGGTCTCAAGAATTTCATTTTGTTTAACTTTTTTTTTTTCATTTGGACACAAAAATCTCCATTTCTGTTCGCTCCTGACCCCTGGGGACCCCCATTTTATCATCTGCACTGTGCATTTGACTTCATACATTCCATATGTGAGATTCTGTCATTTGGTTTTCTAAAGATGAATCAAGTCGCAAGTACAAATTACATCTATTTTTTATAAATTGTAACATATGCTCTGTTTTTCTCCAACACTAAAAAGGTTGTTGCTAAATGCTTCACGATAAAATAATTTTTTTGTTTTTGTTGTTGTTGTTTCTTATAAAAATCTATATAGGTTAACTCTGTGCTAATACGAAACTATATATATTTTGTCTATTTAGGCATAATTTTTTATTTTGGAATCTGACTAACTGATTTATAAAATTTCTGAAAATATTTGAAGTTTCTTAAATTATGTCACCAGAAGTTGTCTCAAAAAAGATTTTTGCAGCTTGCACAATTTGAAATTTGTATCCAAATCCCTGCAAACAATAAAGAGAAATCTTGATTACATTGCCCTGTTAAATTTCTGTAATTATAACTTGAATTCCTTACATAGTAGAGGGTTAAGTCTGTGTTTATAAAATAAACTGAAAATATGTTACTGTAAACATTAAAATAAAAAGGAAGGAATGATGAGGGAGGGGTGTGTACAGGTGGGAGGAGGCCAATGAGGAGGGGTGAGTGCAGGTGGGAGGAGGATGATGAGGGAGGTGTGTGTACAGTTGGGAGGGGCTGATGAGAGAGGCGTGAGTGCAGGTGGGAGGAGGATGAGGAGGAGGGGTGAGAGCAGGTAGGAGGAGGATGATGAGGGAGGGGTGTGTACAGGTGGGAGGGGCTGATGAGAGAGGCGTGAGTGCAGGTGGGAGGAGGATGAGGAGGAGGGGTGAGAGCAGGTAGGAGGAGGATGATGAGGGAGGGGAGTGTACAGGTGGGAGGAGGATGATGAGGAGGGGTGAGTGCAGGTGGGAGGAGGATGATGAGGGAGGTGTGTGTAAAGTTGGGAGGGGCTGATGAGAGAGGCGTGAGTGCAGGTGGGAGGAGGATGAGGAGGAGGGGTGAGAGCAGGTAGGAGGAGGATGATGAGGGAGGGGTGTGTACAGGTGGGAGGAGGATGATGAGGAGGGGTGAGTGCAGGTGGGAGGAGGATGAGGAGGAAGGGTGAGAGCAGGTAGGAGGAGGATGATGAGGGAGGGGTGTGTACAGGTGGGAGGAGGATGATGAGGGAGGGGTGTGTACAGGTGGGAGGAGGATGATGAGGAGGGGTGAGTGCAGGTAGGAGGAGGATGATGAGGGAGGGGTGTGTACAGGTGGGAGGAGGATGATGAGGGAGGGGTGTGTACAGGTGGGAGGGGCTGATGAGAGAGGCGTGAGTGCAGGTGGGAGGAGGCCAATGAGGAGGGGTGAGTGCAGCTGGGAGGAGACAAGGTAGCAAGGAGCCCTGTGCTCCTACATCAGCATGTTTGAAATACACAGTTTTTTCTCACCTTATATAAATAAAATTATTTAATTAAAATATGCATAGAAATTGAGGGGCATCCATAGGGAATCTTTATGGAAAATGTGTTTTAAGAAAATAAAAATTGTGCATATGTTCCCAAACTTGTTTTGCAGCCAGATAAGCTATCAAGAGCATCAGCACTCACAATGTTTGCTGCTGACAGAGCCAACCCTTGGCCAGCTTGCTGCGCACGCTGGGTGCGGCAGGAGGAGTGTGGAGCACTTCAGTTCCATCACCTGTCACATCTTTGTCTTTGCTGCGGACTTGTGAGGAAAGAGGTGCTTCTGAAACACATCAGTCACAATGACCGGGGTTTCCTTCCGAGCAAGGCAGAAGCCTCGGGACAGGGACTTCACATGCTGTCTATTGTTGCAGGTTTCCTTATATAGCATTGAGGAAATCTCTACCATCAGCTGCTAAAACTCAAAAACTGAACAGATTAGCAATATTTGAAGCATAAATATAAGCAAATTTACCTCATATAGAGAAATAGTAGCACTGACACTTTAAATACAATATATACTGAATAGTATAATTTGAGCTACATGAAGATAGCACAATTTAAGTATTTTCTATTTTTTCTGCTATAAAGTAAGCAAATATCACAGAAAATTAACACAAACTGAAAGGTTTGGCAGATTTTATATATCTCAAATATGTGTTATAATTCTACATAATCTTTACAATATTTTTTTCAAGGATCCAAAGAGTAAAATTACCCATTATAATACCAACATCTGAGTGTTCCTATTTTAATGATGTGAAGAGTGAATGTCAGAAGATGAGAATTCTTAGAGAGCAAAAGGTTGAATTTATTATTAATAAGTATGTCTTATTAAAAGCTTCATTATACAATCAGAAGAATTTTCAAGTATGTCGTTAGAATCAAGTTGTAATGCTTTAAAATAATCTATTTGACATTTCTATCATAAACAATTAACCAATTCTGAAATTGTAAAGTATATAAATTCTACAGAAAGTTTGATACATAAATTGCATTCAAAGAATTTTGCTGAACTTCAACTGTAAATGTCCAGGCAATTTATAAAATGTAATTATGTATAATCTTTTTAGAAGAAATAATTGTCCTTTTTTAAAAAAGATTTATTTATTTTTATTACAAAGACAGATATACAGAGAGGAGAGACAGAGAGGAAGATCTTCCGTCCAATGATTCACTCCCCAGGTGAGCGCAACGGCCAGTGCTGAGCCGATCCGAAGCCGGGAACCAGGAACCTCTTCTGGGTCTCCCATGTGGATGCAGGGTCCCAAAGGATTGGGCCGTCCTCGACTGCTTTCCCAGGCCACAAGCAGGGAGCTGGATGGGAAGTGGAGCTGCCGGGATTAGAACCGACTCCCATGTGGGATCCTGGCGTGTTGAAGGAAAGGACTTTAGCCGCTAGGCCACGGTACTGGGCCCAATATTTGTCCTTTTTATCCTTCTACAGCCCAATTTTACTTCTAATATATTTGACTACGGAATATAATCTCAAAATAGTCTAGATAAAAATTAAGTTAGACTTGAATTAACGAATATGCTCAAAATTAGAAAACATAATTTGGTTACATTTAAAATATAAAATAATTCTAAATAAACCATCCTTACATTATTTTGTTTCTATGACTTCAACATTTTCAAGTAGGGACTGAATTCAAATCAGAGAGTAAAATAAATTCGTTGATGGAGTATCTGAACATTATTAGCATATAAATATGTAATTATGTAAAGTAATACATGCTGATAGTTAATTAAAAGTATTAGAAATTAAGACATACAAAAATATTAAAATATTACTATAATTTACTGACACGGAGCTTCAAAAATGTAAATAACTATTGGGACCTGCTTTGTGGTGCCTCAGGTCGAGCCACTAGCTGTGACACTGGCATGCCTTATGGTTACTGGTTTTGGTCCTGGCTATTCTACTTCATTTTTTTTTTTTTTTTTTTTTTAAAGATTTATTCATTTTATTACAGCCAGATATACACAGAAGAGGAGAGACAGAGAGGAAGATCTTCCGTCCGATGATTCACTCCCCAAGTGAGCCGCAACGGGCCAATGCGCTATTCTACTTCTAATCCAGCATCCTGTTAAAGAACCTGAAATAATTGAAAATGATGTTTGAACTGTATGGACCACTGCCACACATATGGTACACCTGACGCCTGGCTTATGCCTGGTCAAACTCCAATGCTTGTGACAATTAGGCAGTGAATTAATTCATGGATTATTTCTTTTTATCTTCCATTTAATCCCCAGAGCTGCTTTTAAATCAATCAATCAATCTTTATTAAAAAGATAAGCAACTATTGATGAGGAAGAGGTTACTGTTTTATAGAGAATAAGCACAGAAAATTATAAACAAGTAGCATGCGTGTGGTGACTTTGAATTTGTTGTTTAACTGCCTTGTCCATACTGAGAATTTCTGTTTGTTCTTCACTATTGGACTCTGATTCTACAAATGCTAAATACTTCTGAAACAAACAGAAGCCATTCTGCTGCTTATTCACCCTTTCTTTTTTTAATAAGAAAACCTTAACTTCATCTATTACAATAGTAAAATGGATTCATTTGTTTGGGAAAAGAGGGGCATTATAAAAACACAAGTGGCCTTCTTACACTGTGACAATAGCAGGATCTATAGTAAGAGGCTTCTGTGAAAGTGTTCATTTAACATGTAGGAAAAAACAACAAAGACCCTAGGAAAATGGAGAATGGCTTTTTCACCTGCTCTGGTAATTGATATTCTGCATCTGCGTAACTTACATGGAAAGCAAAGTATGGTTGCCATTTAACACCCCAAACTGGTTGGATGTGTAGTCGTAGAACCCACAGATGTGGTCTGCTTGCCTGATGTTTGGAAGGCCCTTCATTTACATATGATGGTAGAACAAAGTCGATATTTTTTGCAAAACATAGAGCGAGGGACCTGGTAGGCATTGCTCAATTCTGACACTCCCATGGAGTTAGGGGTGAACATTCTTACACATCGGAATTGGAGCCAAGAGTTCTGAAATCAGCTTGTGTCCCATTTCCTGGTTTGTCAATAGAGATCATTATCTTTTCAGATTGATCAGAGATGCTGTGTTCTTTAGGAAATTTAGGATGGTTAGGAGTGTTCCTGTTGTTCCTAGGGTTATGTGAAGGGAGCAGTTACATTTGGCCCGGTCCTGGTATTCCCTTACCCAAATCACTCCAAGACAAAGTTGACCACTGAGGGTCTTACCTATTGCAGAAATAGGTAAGCCTGGCACCTGTAAGGCAAGGTCTTTAGCCACCAGGTTTGAAACGACTTTTTATTAGAAAACTCAGAAGTAAAAATTCAGTAATTTTTCCAGTACAAAAGGAGTATACTTTTAAACCACGGATCTTCAATCAGGCCATTGAGAAGGAAGGATACTTCATAAATTCTAGTCTATATATATATATATTTGTTTTTTTCAGTTCTTTTTTTTTTAATTATTTATTATTTAACTTCAGTAATTACATTGTATTATGTGACACAATTACATAGATACTTGGGTTCTCCCCACCCCTCCCCAAACCCTCCCACCATGGTGGATTTTGCATAACCACAGCTCAAGTTCAGTTGAGATTCCCCCATTGCAAGCGTATACCAAACATAGAGTCCAGCATCTTATTGTCCAGTCAAGTTCAACGGCTTCTTAGGTATACCCTCTCTGGTCTATATATTTTTTAATATAGAACTTGAATGCCTTGATCCCTTTCTCCCTTGAGGACAATAGCGTAGGGCAGGCAGGACACGGTAGACTCTGAAGAGGTCTCTGCAGAGGGTGTGGAGTCTTTGTCCAGATATGCTGCTGATGAGCAAACTAGGCTACAGTTCGAGGACTGACAAGCACTGCTTTAATCCTGCATTTTACCGACCCTGGTTTTCCAAATATTTGGACACATTGTCTTGGCCTTCTCTCACCGCAGGGCTCTCTGAGTTCAGGCGATGCAGCCGAGGCAGCTGATGGGCTCAGTGACAGCAGTCCACCGCCACAATAACCACTGTGCGTGTAATAGACACTCTGCCTTCTGAAGAGTCAGCATGCCGCAGCTTTAAAAGGTGCTAAACTCTTTCTAAACTGTTTGTAATAAAACGGAATGTGGCTGAGCTTCAGCTCAGCAGTAAGCAATGATCTTTGGAATAGTTGGGCATCATTCTAAATGTTTTATAACAGGAAGGAATTTGAGGATTGGTGCTGACAATGTGCTTCTGTATTTTGATATGCCTCGCAAATTATAGCATTAGGAGAATGTTGGAGTTTGCAGGTGGCTATACTCAATTCTATGTTTAAATTGAACAGAGTGAAATCATGACGTGGTTTTCAGAGCATGTGTTTTACCACCGCAGTGTATTCATAATCATGAATAGTTCTCATCTCTTAATATGCATCTTTGAAAGGTAATTATGTCAGAAATTTATAGTTAAATTTTTAAAACTATATTGAAGTCCTTTGTTAATATCAATTTGTTACAAAACTTTGAATCCTAATTGCATCTTAGTGAAATCAGTCAAAAGACAATTACAAACATAAATAAGATATTTTTAATTTGAAGAACAGTGAAAAACATTTTGTGTTTATCTTAATTTTTAAAATGTTTACAAAAGGAACAGACTATGAAATAATTTCCTAGAGTAAAACCTTCCTTTGATGCTTACTATGTGTAGTTTCTTCACGCCTCTCCTGATCTTACTTCCTTTTAAATAATAATAATAATAATAATAATAATAATATGACTAGGGCACTGTGATAATAAAATAAATTGTGCTTAGACTACTCTCAGGTATGTGACATCATCATGGTAGTAGTAACGCTACTACCAGAGACAGAGATTATAGTCACTGAGCAATTAGGTAATTATTGGAGCTTAGGAATTATGAGTTGCAGAGTTAATTGCAAAGAAAGTGTGAGCATTCCTATTTTCTCACATTCATGTCAAATTCATTTTTATAGGAGGACATTTTCCCCATATTTTATGAGGTACTCACACTGATAATTCCTTCCCGATGACTATGTTCCTGCTTCCTCTATATGGGTATTGTTGACCGATTGTGTTCTTTAAAATGTAACATCAGAAAATAGGACAAGTCTCACAATTTACGATTATAAATGGAATAAAGAGGGGAGAGTTGAGGAGAGAACAAAAGAACCAGCCCCAGGTTGACTTGGAGCCATACACGTTACAATTAACATTTTAAACCAAATATGTGTTTTCTTAGTGCATTCATGTGCCACTCTCTAAATACATCATTTTGAGCAAGATAGTTAACCTCTCTAACTCATAGCTCTTGCATCTGAAAAATTAGAATAACAGAAACATCCTTTGTGGGTTATTATTTAATCCAAATGATTTTTCAAAATTTATTTTTAGGTACGATGAGACTGGTGCAGAGTCCACTGATTGACACAGTCTATCTTAGAGTTTCCCCTTGTCCAGTTTTCCGCTGCAAGCATATAGCTGAGGTGGTTGATTAATCTACTCCATCTTCTATCTTTTCTTGGTTAATGTTTTGATTCCTCCATTTTGTTCAGGGGAATCCCCAAAGAAACTTTGAGGTGTTCCCAGTCCAGGCTCCTACATGTACTACTAGTAAGCACAGTGCCCGCCCCAGTCCATCACTCTGATCAGCTGGTGGTTGTAACCCCTGGGTTGGATCTATTCTGAGCCCCGACCTCCATTGGAACCAATGAGTATTGCAGCTCTCCCCGGCTCTGCCCATCACACACTCGTCCCTCACCTATATCAGTGGGAGGTGTGCTGGTTGGGTGCTGCATTCCCTACTGGCACAGGCAATTTCGCCTTGGCATTTTGTGTTTTGTACTGTTTTTTTATCGCAACCAAACCTGGCCAGGCCCTCACACAGTTCCAGCGCTGGGACTTGCCAGTGGACTCTGCACCAGTCTCATTGTACCTGGACTGTTGCTGATGATATGTTGCAGCTTCTAATTGATCGAGGTGACGCTTTGCTGGCTCTACCCTCAAACCTGAGAAGGCCTCCCTAAGAGGTCTTTGAACTTGACTGGACAAGTGGGATGCTGGACTCTGTATGGTGTGAGCTTTTAATTAGGGAATCTCAACGGAACTTGAGCTGTGGTTATGCATCATGGTGAAGGAACTCACCATGGGGGAGGGGTTTGGGGTGAAGGGGGGAGAATCCCAGTACCTATGAAATTGTGTCATGTAATACAATGTAATTATTGAACAAAAAAACTTATTTTTATTTTTATTGAAAAGGCGGATATACAGCAAAGATGAGAGACAGAGAGGAAGATCTTCAGTCTGATGATTCACGCCTCAAGTGGCCGCAACAGCTGGAGCTGAGCCAATCTGAAGCCAGGAGCCAGGAGCCTCTTCCTGGTCTCCCACGCGGGCACAGGGCCCCAAGGCTTTGGGCCGTCCTCGGCTGCTTTCCCAGGCCACAAGCAGGGAGCTGAATGGGAAGCAGGGCAGCCGGGATTAGAACCAGCATCCATATGGGATCCCAACGTGTGCAAGGAGAGGACTTTAACCACTATGCTATAATGCTGGGCCCTAAGCCAGCTGAATTTTCAAGAAAAATATTCATAATTAGATATTTGAACATGCAAGGACATATTTATTTCATTGTTATCTATGCTAGTAAATTTTTCATTTAATGTATGAATGCAGTTTCACTCACTGGACATTGAGGAGACTTTTACTTTGTTTTAAAAGAAGAAAAGTTCCTAGAAAAGAGAAAATGGAATCATTATGCATAAAAACATCACTATAGTTATGTTCAAAATGCATTGATTATTTTAAAGTAAGACAAAATGTGAGACTACAACAAATAGTCTACAACAAAGCAAAAATGAGATAACTTTATTTTTCTATAAATTGTTTGAGGCTCAGGTCTAGTTTTTTCATAATATGCATTTTCCATGAACATTCTGAAAAACCCTGGTAAGGTCCACACTAATGATCTTTGTATAATTTACACTGAAACTCCTAGATCTTTAGCAAATGCTGTAATCCGTATGAGTAGAGGCATGGGGAGCGAGATACATGGAAAGAGACGTGTGTGTGTGTGTGTGTGTGTGTGTGTGTGTGTGTGTGTATTTAGGGATGGACTGAAGGAGCAATGGATAGATAAATTCATACATATGTAGAAAAGTGTTAGGTATGAGCTTAGATAGATGGATAGATAGGTAGGTAGGTAGATAGATAGATAGATAGATAGATAGATAGATAGATAGATAGATAGCCTGCCCCAGGTGGAAGATCTAAAACATGATGTGAAGCTTGGAATAGGCTTAATGCCTTTGGTAACCATCCCGGTGCCTCGACTTGTAATTGACATCATGGTACTGAGGCCACAGAAAAATTTTAAAGGGTTCTAGCAATGTAATAAATCCATGCACTAAAGTCCATCCCGTGGATTTCAAGTCTTCATTTTTTTTTAATTACTGTTTTCTTGGTGGCCAAGCTGGCTGTTGGACATGGACTGTCCTCCCGTTGACTCAGCACTTCCTCCTCATTTCGTCTTCTTGAATCCACTAAATAGCTTTTATGTTTTTTCAGCCCGTTATCATTATTGCTTATCCTCATCATTTGAAATGATAATGAATATGGATCAAATCATTCCTGGTGCCCTTTGAGACTGAGATGTAATTTTTGCTTAAGCTACCATGGTAAACAGATCACCTTTCTGATCAATTTGTTTACAGCCTTGGATGAAATTCTGAACCGCCAAACAAGTGTTTACCAAACACTTACAGGGTCCATTGGATATAGTGGAAAACAGGCTGCCATGAAAGATGCTATCATTAATAAGAGGGATATAATAAAAATAAACACACTTGAACAAATGCTGTTCAGCATTCCTCACAAGGAAGGGCTTCCATAAGGTGATACTATAAGGCCAACAAAGTTTGGATTTCTGTAATGCAGTCAATGAAGTGTTTGGCAATGTTCACATATTTCTTTGTAGAAGAAGATAAGACTTTGTTGCTACAAGTTGGATAAGAATTCAGAAGGAAGAAGACTGCTAACATAGAATTACTGCAGTAAAAATATAATGCTTTTATTAAGAGACATTGAGTTTGCTTCTATTTTTGGAAAATAGTTTAATGATCTTAGATTTTATATTCTTTAAATTAAATCTTCAGTTAATCTCTGCAAATTAGATGCCATTAAAATGTTATTAAAAATGTGAATCAAAAATGTGACTGTAAAAGCTATAGACGTAGGAAGATCTGCAGTAACCATTTCTAGTAAAAAAAAAAAAAAAAGCCTACATGTCCCAGACACATGCATAATCTATTTCTCATTTATACTTGTTTCCTTGAAAACATTTTGTAAAGGTTTTTTGAAGTATCTTGATCTCTTAATTAATTATAAAATGTTAACAACACTTTCATTTCCTGATTTATTCCACAGGTGATTTTCCAAGATACCCAGCAGGTGTGAGAACCCTTCATTACTGCCCCCTTCTGCTTTGGTCCATGCTCACTCACTGCATGGGTTCTTCTCATACTCCTTTGATAGCGCCTCCCTTGTGATTTCCTTCATTAAAGCGACAACTGTCCTTTCTGTCTTGTTATCTGTCACATTTCACATCCCCAGACAGGGTCCTCGTGATTCCTAACAATGGTCTTTGTCTCATCATCTCCTATGACTGATTTCCTTGAATGTCTCTTTCTCTCCTAGCAAGGGGTATTAAGCACACCCAAAAACTCTCCTGGAAGCATGGATTAGTGCCGCTACAAATGTTGGTTCTATTTTGCAAACTTCAGTGTCTGGACTTTTCTGTGTTGCACTAAAAGCATGGATTAGGACAGTAGGAAGTCTCAATATAGGTGTTCCATGTAAGTTTTCAAGTAAGAGAAGAGCATGTGGCGGCACAAGTCCACGCAATGCAAGCATGCACAATTACTGTGTATGGATCATAAACAAAAATAAGTTCAATACTTATTAAGTATTAAGAATTAAGTAAAACATAACAGATAATTTGAATCCCTATCTTTATTGGTGCTCTATTTTCCATCTATATTATACACACATATATACATTTATATATGCATATATATGACTTATTTTCTGTGAAATTATAGTTACCCTGTTGTGTATTATTTTATTGAAAAATAGTTTTTTTGAATTGTCGTTTGACTCGGCATCACTAACAGCAATTATATAGGTTAAAAATCTTAAAAGCTGTTATTTTAATTGCTGCAGTGCGAATGTCAACAGCTGGAACTCAGTAGTCAAGCATCAGCGAATGAACTCAGTAGTTAAAAATCCCTTGAGATTTTTCTTAATATCGTAAAATGCTTGTTGCAGGTTTTTCATTCTGCTGAGCCTTCAGAACTTTTATAACTCTGTTATGCTAGAATTCTGTTATTTACAGCTCATTCTCTCATTGCTGATCTTACTCATGTCTAGGAATATTTAAACGTACACGAAAGTTTTCAGTTGAAAGGAAAAAGCAGTGAAAGAGAAAGCTCCTGGATGCACTGGCCAGGCTTGCCATTTGAGTAGTCGAAGAAGAGATCCCATGAAGAGGTATCTGCATTTTACAATGGTGAGCTTTCCCAGATTGGTTACTACCCGTGCTCACATGGTGAAAACTTCTGGTAGCGCGCATGGAGCACGCAGGCTTTGACTGCCACAGTCATCTGTCTCTACGAGGTGAAGCTGAAGGGCTGGCTGCCAGCTGCCCAGACATCAGCGCCACTTTGGTGCCAGCCTTTAGCTGATGGGACCTCCTCTGTGCTGTTCTTCCTTTGACGTGACCATTCATTACCTTTCACAATCCTTACCCCTTTGTATACTTTATGATCTAGGTATTACGTCATTTCATTTCCTTTGGTCGCTGGGTGTTTCCACCACCACATACTCAGCTACATGTTAGGTGTAGAAACGTTTTCATCTCCATGTTTCTGTGTAATATATGTAGCTAATATTGTTAACAAACAATAGTGATCAAATCTGTGGATTTGGGGAGTACACATGACCCATACAATCCGTGCCTCAGTTTTTACGTACACAAAGTCTTGTTAATGTCCATATGAACTCTACTATCTTCCTTGTGGCTCAGCTCTCTTTGTTAAGATTTTCATTATTTCAAATGTTAATACTCTATTGTGTTCTAACAGACACGTTTAACTCCCATATTTATCTTTTTCAGATCATTATTTAACTGTCACTAGAATAATCCTTCTAAAACATCATTCTCTTTATGAGCTGCTTTTTCTAAGCATACTCTGGGAGTCAGAAGCATAGCACTTCAAGTGTGCTGCATGGGTTTCTGACATTTTGTATGTAGAGGTGTTTTTCTTTTCTCTCCTATGTTTTGTGATTACATTCAAACTGGCAATAGATCAGGGTGAAAATATAGGATTTACCACTTCGAAGTCAGTATTTTCCATCAATTTGCCTCTTTTTCTTTAAGTGCAAAGTACCTTGACTACAATACCAATAGAGCTTTAAATAAAATAATCTATATAAATCTAAGGAATCATATTTGCCTTAAGATGAAGCTGCCATTAATCCAGGACTCCTACTAAGCGTTCAGATTATGTTTGGGTTTGGGTGTTACATATGGCTTTTATTTTAGTATTAGCATACACTTTATCCTGTATGCTTTTTCAAACTAACTTAGTTTTTTCTTTCAGTCATTTAAAAGATTCATACAAAGTATGTAGACTGATTATTTAGCATAACGTGAATTTTGACATTAAATTGTATTCAATTTATGGTTTTAATGTTTTAATACTATCACACATTAAATATTAATACATGATTTTAAGAATATTGTCTGGAAACATTTTTTTTATTTCTACTGTATTATAAATAGCATTCCATAGAAGACAAAGCAATATTGAAATGTAAGGCCATGTGACTCTAATTTTCCCTGCTGTAGTTTCTGTGGCTTCCTACATTCCAAACAATAGACAAGACACACGTTAATGATTGACATTGAGATGAATTTGCCTCCCACTGCTCATTGTCAACATCTCATCCAAGAACAGTGGGAAAAAAATCTGTCTTCTACTAATATTCAATTTGTGAACATTCATATCTTCATACCAACGGTAAAATGCATTGCATGAATTTATAAAACAGATGGATATTACCAGACAAAAATAGATTTACTCATTTTAAGAAGCTGTGCAAAGCTGGTGTTTTACCAGGGAACACATCATTTCTACCCAACATGAAAATGTGTATCATTACACAAAGCCCTGGAAAATTTTGCTAGTGGATTGCATCAGATTTGAAATTAGAATTGAAATTAGACCCTAAAATTAAAAAAAAAAAAGTAGAACTTAAATAAATGTGATCCTGCATGGCTCAGTGGTGTGAGTTGTCCAGCTTTTTGTTCATGGGAGTGTTCAACCTCAGAAGACAATGAAGGCTCCTATCAAATGTGTGGGACTGATGGCTCTGTCACCAGATTCATACTTTAATAATTAAAATGACATTTCTAATTATCCTAATTTGATAATCTAAAAAGGAGCCTGGGATAAATGCATACTCATTATATTCTGTCTTTAGAGCTAAGCATTGGGTTCCTAACTGAGGGCACTTCTTACAAGCTGCCTCCTCAGTCACAGCGCTCAGTATTGCACCACCTCAGATCTTGGCTGCTCTTTTTTCCTCTGGGACCCTGTTACTGTGCTGGGAAAACAAGAAAATGGCCCAAGTACCTGGGCGCCTGGATCCGTGTGGGAGACACAGATGGAGAGCCTGGTTCCTAGGCAGCCTTTGAGAAGTGAGCCAGCAGGCAGAAGATCTTGTTAGATATATCTCTGTGTCTCTCTTTATATCTTTGTAACTCTGCCTTATAGATAGTCTTCTCCTTGAGCACACTGGGATCCCATACGGGCACAGGTTCTAATCCCAGCAACCCCGTTTCCCATCCAGCTCCCTGCGTGTGGCCTGGAAAGCAGTCGAGGACAACCCAAAGGCTTGGGACCCTGCACCCGCATGAAAGACCTGGAAGAAGCTCCTGGCTTCGAATTGGCGCATTTCCGGCAGTTGTGGTCATTTAGGGAGTGAAACATCGGAAAGAAGATCTTCCTCTCTATCTCTCCTCCTCTCTCTATATCTGACTTTGCAATAAAAATAAATAAATCTTTAAAAAAGTATATTAATCTGTCAAAGTTCACTTGATCATTATTGTGTTTTTGAAACGTGTTTACTGGAGAAATGAATTGGGGATAATTTCTGAGTGCATAAGAAACCCAGATTTTATTTAACAAAATTAAAGATTATGAAGCAGTAGAAATAAAGATGGTTCATTACACCAATGCTGTTTAATTTTTTTTTTGCTAACAATAACAAGCAGTTCATTAAGTAACATAATTATTGGTTTTAATTTCTCAACTTTATTAATTTTGTTAGAGCCTGTTTTATTATTAATATGGTAGAACTTCTTTTTCAAATATAAGTCCAATTGTGGGAGATTATCTTACTGAATTTTACATTGTAAGTCTTATTATTTTCTAGCCTCTTTCTGATTAATCATAATTTATTATTACATTCAAACCTAATGTATTGTTAAAATCATTAAAATCATGCCTTATAGTATTTTAAATTTTAAATACTAAATGCTTCATTTAAAATTTTTAGAAAATGTGACTCACAGCCAAATCTACTTCTCAAAAGCACTTGCTGCTTGACATTAGAACAAACTTTTCCAAAGAAAAGAGCTTTGTGGTTTCTTTACCTAAAAATAAAATGTTTTCAGGAGAACATTGCCGGTTTTTGTCTGTATCAATTAAAAGTATTTTATTAAAATTACTTAATTTAATATACTGATTATTGTTATGTATTTTGCAATATGTGCATATTTCATATTTTTAAATTACATTTTTCACATTTACATCATGTTTACACATGCTCCATCCTGATATTGTCTTCTTCAGTTTTCCTCAAAGTTGTGCTTAAAGGTACCATTTTTTCAGTTTATTATGTTTTGTACTTCATATTTGTGCAAATATGTGCATGTTTACACACATATTTCCATTTTTTGGCTGGGTCCTATTACTTCTACCTAAAATACTGATAAAAGATCTGAGCAGCTTAACATGTACAGTTTCCATTTTGCAAGAAAGAAAACTTTCTAGAGGTTTATTGCACAAAATTCTAGAACAAGCAAATACCAATGGACAATGTAATTTCCATTTTATGATGACAAATTTCAGCTTTCAGTTTTATTTATTCATTTACTTAATCATTTGCATGACAGAAAGACAGACTCACAGCATGGGGCCTGGCATGATGGCTCAGTGGCCAAACCCTTGTATTGCATGTGCTGGAATCCCTCATGGGCACTGGTATGTTCTGGCTGCCCCACTTCCCATCTAGCTTCTTGCCTGTGGCCAGAGAATGCGTACTGGTGGTCCAAGGCTCTGGGACCCTGCATTCACTTGGGAGAACCGGAAGAAGCTCCTGGATCCTGGCTTTGGATTGACTTCATTCTCACCGTTGTGGCCAGCTGGGGAGTGAATCAGTGGACAGAAGATCTTTCTCTGTCTCTCCTTCTTTCTGTGAATCTGGCTTTACCATAAAAGTCAGTTAATCATGGGCTCGGCAACGTGGCCTAGTGGCTAAGGTCCTCGCCTTGATCCCATATGGCCGCTGGTTCTAGTCCCGGCAACTCCACTTCCTCTCTATCTCTCCTCTTCTCAGTATATCTGACTTTGTAATAAAAATAAAGTAAAAAAAACAATTAATCTTTAAGAAGGAAAAAAAATTACAGCATGATAGCTAGACATAAAGAAATTTCCCATTCTAATCTCTGATTTACAACCCAAACACCCTGAACAGCCAGGGCCGGGCAAGGTCAAACCCAGACTAGAAAATTAATGTGGAACTCCCACTTGAGCGGCAGGGACCTGACTGCCTGAGACATCGCTACGACTTCTACAATACTCATTATTAAGGAAACTTGGATCACAGCAACTTCAGGACTTGGGTCCGGAGTCACAATATGGGACATGGACGTTCCAAAGACGTCATAATCACTACTGTATCCAACAATATCTTCCATGAGGAAGATACATTTCTTCTTCCAGTCCCTTCTTTTCCCCTTCCCTCCCTTCACTCCCTCCCTTCCTTCCTTCCTTCCCCTTCCCTGCTCTCCCCCTTTCTCTCCTCTCTTCTCATTTCTTCTCTCATTGTTAAAGATTCATTTATTCTACTTTGAAAGATTTCCAAAGAGAAAGGGGAAAAAAAAGAGGATTTCCACCTGCTTATTAATTTTCCAATTGTCCATCTGGTCAGAACTGAGTTGATCTGAAACTGGGAGCCTGAAGTTCATGGAGTTAGGGACCTGGGCCACTCTTCACGTCTTTCCCAGATCATAAGTAGAGAGCTGGATTTGGATGTGGAGCAGTGAGGATACTTACTGATGCTCATATGGGATGCTGATGCCACAGGGTAGAGGACTGGTCTGTTATGACACCATGGCAACCCTGACAATTTCTTAAAAATTTATTATTTATTTTAAAGACACAGTGAAAGAAACACACACACACACACACACACAGAGAGAGAGAGAGAGAGAGAGAGAGAGAGAGAGAGAGAGAGAGAGAGAGATTGTCTGGCCTACTCTATGTTTAAAATTTCTTCTTGGTGAGACCATCCAACATCCTATGTAATTTGTTTTCTTAAAACAGAAAAATGTACCGTATGTTAACATGTTCTATCATCACTCTATTGTATAATAGAACTCCAGAGTATTTTACTATTGTTTAGCCATAACTTAGAAACCATGAAATAACCTTTCCACATTATTCTCTTCTTTTCTGTCCAGGCTCTGAGGACTAACATTCTCATTCTCTGTCTTCTCTCTCTCTCTCTGTCTGCATATCCATGAGTATGTAGCTGTATTTATTTTAGGTTTAATTTATTTTTACCTTTCAAGAGGCAGAGAAACAGGGAGATCATTTGCTGCGTCACAAACTTAGTCAAAATATCACAGCTCATAATTATGTAAAAGCAACATTGCCCAACCTATTATCCAGCTGGCTAAAGATAATTTTTTTATTACTTTTATTATCAAAAGTAGTTTTTTCCTTTCTATTTGTTCTGTGAAAATCATACCATATGAAAAAATGTTGTCTCAGCTCTAAATGTATGAAATTTCTGCTTGTATGAGAGGAAGTTTGACACTTAGCTGGAAAATTAAATGAAAAGATATGTATTTTGATGTAAAAATTCTGAAATCTATTCATAGCTTTTTTCATAATACATACATTCTTTGAGCTTTCAAAGGGCCTTCATAGTTGATGTGGCCTATATTCCCTGATTACTCTCCTATTTTATTTTCAATTCAATTGTAGTTGATTAACATCACAAAACTTTTTATTTGGATCTATATAGTTTGTCCAGGAATGACTAAGAAAATAAATTAAAACAATGTTATAAAGTTAGAAAGCTTTTGCACAGCAGAGCTGCCTTGAATTGTGGGTTTGGCTGCTTCCTGGTGCTGACCTCCAAAACGTGTTCATGTACTAAGTGCTTATTGAAAATTACCGCACTTACAGACACATTTTTGTGATACTTGGACCTGAAATTTGGTCCATCATAATTTTTTCATTACATGTTTTTTTTAATGAAAATAAACATCAGGTATTTATTTTTATCGTTCACATGAACTGTCGTTCTGATTACTTTCGTAACCTTATCAGTTTTTCAATGACATAAAAGTGTCATAATCCTTCCATTCTGTGCTTATTTATCATTGCTATTCAATATCTAAATGGTTAAACCGTCGGTATATAAGTTTTGCTATGACATATGACTGATATTTAATATATAATTTAGGTGAGAGGCAGTGCAATTCTAACAAAAATATACAATAAGTTAGCTCTGGAACTAATAGAAATCCAACAGTATTCACATTGTGGTCTCATGACAGACCAGTGGTGCTGTAATAGGAATTGAAGTCACATACTAGGAATTCAGTAGCATTAAATCTGGACGATACTACCAGTTTCTACAGAGAATCAATTAATACAGATTCTTAGTTTAATTTGCTGCAAAAATAATTCCTATGTTTTTCATCATACATACATCAAAAGGTTTACAAAAAATTGAATTAGAAGATTATTTGCTTCAATCCAATTTAATTTTAATCAATGAGAGATATCTTTTTTTTTTTTTAAGATTTTTTATTCATTTTTATTACAGCCAGATATACACAGAGGAGGAGAGACAGAGAGGAAGATCTTCCGTCCGATGTTTCACTCCCCAAGTGAGCCGCAACGGGCCGATGCGCGCCGATCCGAAGCCGGGAACCTGGAACCTCTTCCGGGTCTCCCACGCGGGTGCAGGGTCCCAATGCATTGGGCCGTCCTCAACTGCTTTCCCAGGCCACAAGCAGGGAGCTGGATGGGAAGTAGAGCCGCCGGGATTAGAACCGGCGCCCATATGGGATCCCGGGGCGTTGAAGGCGAGGACTTTAGCCGCTAGGCCACGCCGCCGGGCCCGAGAGATATCTTTAAAACACATAATTTTTATGAATTATGACACCCTAATCTGCATACATTTTTAGGATCATTTTTATTTTTCATTGTACGGTTCTATAGGCTCAGAGATTATTTTGTCTTTTATTTGCATTTTCCATGAAGTTATATAAATGTTATATAAATATTTGTTTAATACTTTCAAACAACCACTATCATAAATGGTATAAAATGTCAGACAATCAAGAAACTTATATTGAAACCATCTTTTTTTTAGGTTTTAATAGTTCTTTTTTTCATTAATTATATTACATTTTGTGACACAGTTCCATAGGCTCTGGAATTCCCTCCCTTTAAGTGTTCTTTTATGTGTAACCCTAAACAGTGTTATAGAAACTATCAAATCTCCATATTTTCATCTGTAAACATTAGATATTACGCACACAATGTTTGACCATTTATTAATTTAAGAATTAAAACATGTAGCCATTGTATTTAGTATCTAGTTCATAACACGTTTCTGAAACATTACTGTAAAACAATTTATTTTACTTTGTTGTTAAAACTTCCTGGAGAAGGCAGTGCCTGTGATTCAGTGTTCATTTGTGCTACCATATTTCCTAGCGTCTTTGCATGTCTTGTTGCCTGAGCCAGTAGTCATGAGCAGTGGGAATACTAGCGACAATCTGTTCTGACTATGGAGAAACACTCAACGGATCGTTCTCAAAACTGGTGTGTTCTCGAGCTCTGATTTGAAGTAGGGATGTCTCACATCAAGACGGTTTATAGCAAACACAGAATTTACATAAACAGATGTTGGTTATGTTTAAGCTTCATTTTTACCATATTACGTCAATAGATACAGTAATGTTTACACATAAAATAAATGAAAATATGCAGTATTGTCTAACAGAAAATGGTAGAGAGGTGAATATGGGGAAATAAAGGCTCTCAGTGGTGATTGTGTGTGGATTACTGCTTGTGAAGAGTTGGAAGTCAGGAGAAGCTACCAAATTAGTGGCTCCAGGGCAGATGAGGGAGAGTAATGGTTCCTTCTGATTTTGCTGCCTCTTAGCATTGGAAATTCTGTAATAGTTTCTGGCCAGGTTATTGTCTTCGCACCATACAATAAGAACTGGCAAATATTGCTGCAAAATCATAGCTTCACTATGCCAGTCCATGGCTCTGAAATTCACCCTTTACTAGACTTTTGTCCAATGAATTCTATCTGCATAATATGCACAAATTGTGCGTGTGTTGGTGTTGGTGTGTATTTGTCTAATTTTCCCAAGTAATTCCCTGTTGGATCAATGCTGTAACAGAATTCCCTCTGCCTCAGAAAATTGCAAATCCTCAAAGAAAAGTACTAATAGGATAATGAAGTAAGTAATTATTGTAAATAAAAACACTGTTTATGAACATACCCAAAGATGATGCTCTTCCAAAACTCCAATAAGAACAAAAAGACCCATTAGTTATACACAATGTGAGATGAATGTGAGTTGTCACCTATTACCTGGAACTAGTACACTTAAGAGAATGAATAAGATATACAAACAGTAGAAAAATAGAAGTGCAACTTACATGTATTATTTGATGGAATAATTGTAGTAACTTTTTCTATTGAAGACTATTTTTAAAGCCCCGTTTCACAAAATAATATTCAAAGAATTCAAAGACTATGTGAGTACCAAATCGTTAACTCCATGTCAGATCAAAGTGGGTAAGATGAGCGATGCTCATAGTGTATGATTTTCAATTAGCATAATTAATACCTTGGTGAAAACATATTTGGGGCAGAAATACAGGCTTCATATGTGACTTTGCTTAAAAAAAAGATTAATTACTCTGTGTTAAAATCGCGTTACACAGAGAACTAGAGAGGCAGATTGAGAGAAAGATCTTTTGTCCACAGTGGCCAGCCCAGTGCCAGGCTGAGGTCAGGAGCCAAGAGCTTCTTTCTGGTCTCCCATTTAGGTAGAGAGGTAACACTCAAGACTGTGTAGTTTGCACTCAGGAAAAGATTTGGACAAGTGGCAGTGGAGGGAAAAAAATGATTGAGGCAACTTAGCGTGGGCAACTGATTAAGACTGTCAGTGGGAAAATTGACTTTATATGGCAGAAAAGTCGGAAAAATCAATAGTGGAATCTAATAATGCAGAAAGTGATGTTGGAGAATGCAAACACAGCCATGCACCACCTTGGGAAGATACACTGGGCTCCAATACAAAAGTGACTCTTGATGAAATTAAACGTGTGTTGATTGAGGTGCTGTTTTGTGGCAAGCATTTTACTAGATTCAGATTTTGACTGATTAGTGAGAGAATCCATACTCTCACAGGGTTGGAAATCTAAACCCTGCACTAAGGAAGTAAATTGACAATTACAAGGCAGGAGGATAAATGCTGTGCTAAGGAACCAAGGAAGAAGGCGTGTACTTCTCTACGTAGGGTTAAAATGTGTACGCAGATGATTATACCGAAGTGCTATTTCTCTTTCTTGCATTCTATCATTTGTCTTCAAAAATCTTATTTTAATAATATTGACCTCTAGAGCCTATTTAAATTTTAGAAGGATAACAGTGTTTCTCAGAGTTTATAGTACTGAATATTTGTCAGGATGATGGAGAGAGAGAGACTGAACAAAATTCAGACGACGTTTGCTACAGTCTATAGGATTTGAACTATAGGTACATGGAAACTGCATGTTAGTCCTGTCTCTCAAATATTATGGATTGACAGTATTTACTAACTTATTTACATACCTATGCATCCCTACACACAGGATATGTATGTGCACACATGTGCACCTGTGTGTGTACATGATCACAGTCATGCAAATGAAATACTCTGTTCCCTGATGGCTTGCATCATTGACTGAGTGAACACTGCCCTACGTGTATACAAATGTCTAGAGTTGTTTACCAAGAATTTGTAAAAAGTTTACAAGAAACAGTTCCCATTACTAAAGAACAAAAGTATTCACATTAGCACAGACAAAGGTGTCCATTAAAAATGTCAAGTGTTATTAATGAAATATGCAGAACCTGATGGAATTCCAGATGATTGAAGTTAGTTTACATTAACAAAGTGGACATAACTTATTTGAAACTACTGTAACAATATTTTATTAGAGATATGTATATGTGTTTAAATATAAGAAATAAAAACTATAAAATTATCTAATATCATTAACATGTTATCTATCCATGCATAACTTTATGAAAAAGATTTATTTGTTTTTATTGTAAAGGCATATCAGATTTACTGAGAAAGAGAAAGAGAAAGATCTTGTACCTGCTGGTTCATTCCGCAAAATGGCCACGGCAGCTGGAAGATGAGTCAATCTGCAGTCAGGAGACAGGAGCCTCTTCCAGGTCTCCCATGCGGGTGCAGGATCACAAGGCTTTGGGCCATCCTCAACTGCTTTCCCAGGCCACAAGCAGGAGCTGGATGGGAAGTGGAGCAGCCGGGATAGGAACAAGGACCCGCCTGGGATCCCTGTACTTGTAGGTGAAGATTTAGCCAGTGAGCCATCATGCTGGGCCCCATCATACCTTATATTTTGACTTCAGGGACTGTGAAGTGGTGTCACCTGTGGTTTCATTTGTAGTGACTTCACAACTAAAGATGTCAAACAACTTTGTACGTGCTCTTCTGTCTTTTTATATCTTCATTGAAGAAACACCAATTAATAGAATTTTATCACTCTCTAAATTCAGGCTGTCTTATTTCCAGCCTCACTCGCTTGCTCCATCCCTCATATCTCCTTCCATTCTTGTTTTTCTTCTAAATGTGCAATGATATTCTTTCAACTTTACTTACAATCACTAGCTTATTCTGCACAGAATAAGGAATTGAGCAAAGTATTAAATAGAAAACAATGCTCCTTAGGAGCATTGAAAAGGGCTATGGACAATAACCAAGGTCAGGATGTCAGTTTCACAGTAGTATGTTACATTTAAACATTGCATTTTAAAAATTCCATATGGGTTACAACAAACAAGAACAAGCAAGATGCTTTTCTATTTGGAATTGGTTTATTTCACAAAACCTGTCTCCAATTGTACCTATTGTGTTGTGAAGGAATTTGATCTTTTATGTCTGGATAATATTCATTCAAGAACATAAAACTCAGCTTCTTCTCTCGTAGTCACTTGATGAGCATCTGTCTTCATTGAATATCCTAGTTATTGCTACAAACATGGGTAAAAGGAAAGCTTTCTCATTGCTGATTTTATTCACTCCATCGTCAGTCCCTAAGAGTGGGATGGCTGTGTGATACGGTAGATCTGCTGTTTTGACTTGGGATAAGTCTCCACACTGTTTGGTGCACTAGTTTGCATTTCTACCAACAGTGTATTAGGGTACCCTTTTCTCCACTGACTCACCCTCATCTTAATTATTACCATTTTATCTATGGTGAGCTTAAACATCATTGTGCTTTTTAATCTACATTTCCTTGAAAGTTGGTGACTCCAAACATCATTTCATGGGTCCTTTGACTATTTATATTTTATCTTTTGAAAAATATATGCTGTCAAGTTTACTACTCAGTGTGGTTCTGGAAGCTTTAGACAGAGCTGCTCAATCAGAAAAAGAAACCGAATTCACTGCAGGATCACGAGAGCACATAAAAGTTTACAAAGAGGTTATATAGGCAGCGCACAAAAATCAATATCCTTATGTATTCAAGAAATGCAGTAACTGAGAAAGAACTTGTAAGATCAATCCTATTCAGGATTAAATTGATTCATTTAAATCAATTTAAAAGCCATGGGAGAAATTAAACTAAAGATGTAAAAGATCTCTGTAATGTAAATTGTAAAACATTGGGGGAAAAAGGTGCCATAGTGGCTTAAGTCCTCACCTTCCATGGACCAGGATCCCATATGGATGCCGCTTCATGTCCTGGCCCCTGCACTTCCCATCCAGCTCCCTGCCTGTGGCCTGGGAAAATAGCACACCATGGTTCAAGGCCTTGGAGCCCTGTAAACGTGTGGGAGACCAGCAAGAAGCTCCTGACTTCAGACTGGCTCAGATCTGGCTGTTGTGGTCACTTAGGGAATAAACCTGAGGATGGAAGTTCTTTTTCGCTGTGTCTCCTTCTCTCTGTAAATCTGCATTAAAAAAAAAAAAAAAAACTTAAGAGAAAAAAAAAAGTAAAAGACACCAAAAAAGGAAAACTGTACATGTTCCTGGATTCAAATAACCATTAAATACTTAATAAAAATGTCCCTATGCCCAAATCAATTTATAGGTTCACTATGATACATCAAAATTCACTATGATACTGTGTACATTCCTCTCACATGTAGAAAAAAATTACTTGGATACACAAGAAACAAGTAGCCAAAGCGATTTAAGCAATATAAAGAAGGCCTGAGATATTACAATACTGCATTTCAAGATATATTATAGCGAGACTATTATTAAAGCAATGGGTTACTCTCACCGCAATAAACATGTGAACCTATGGAACAGATCAGAAATCCATGGATGTTTGACAAAGGAGTCAAAATCACTCCCTGGACAAAGGATGCATTCTCTCCTTCCGATTTTCATTTTGTTTGGTAAATTCCCAGTAGTGGGTGGCGGGGTCATATGGCAGACCTATGTTTAGGTGTCTAAGGAAACTGCATTCTGTCTTCCACAATGATTATACTGGTTTACATCCCCACTCTCAGTGGAATAAGGCAATATTTTTCTTCGCATCCCCATGAATATCTACTGTTTTTTTTTTACCATTTCTATTATAGATCTCTAACTCTGTTGATGTGAAACTTCGTTGTGTGTTTTTATTTGTATTTCCCTGATGGCTAGTGACCATGAACAGTTTTATATATGTCTGTTGTTCATTTCAATTTCATCCTTTGAAAATTACCTGTTCATGTCCTTCGCTCATTTCTTAACTGTACTGTTTGTTTTGCTGTCATTGAGTTTCTTGAGCTCTTTCCAGCTTCTGAGGATCAATCTTGTATCAGTTGCATATTTTGTCAATATTTTCTCGGTTTCTGCCTTTTGCCGCTTTACTCTGTTAAATGTTTCCCTGGCAGTGCACAGAGCTTTCTCAGCCGATTTAATCCAATTTGTCAGTTTTTATTTCATTTAGTGCTTCTGAGTCTTTTACAAGAATCACTGCCTATGGCAATGTCTTGTAGAGTTTTATCAATGTTTTCTTCTGGTAATTTGATGACATATAGATTCATACCCTTGATCCTTATTGAATTTTGTACGAGGTGTAAGGAATGGATGTTTTTCATACTTGTGTATACGTACATCCAATTTTTCTCACAATATTTGTTTGAGACAGTCATTTCTCAAGGGGATAGTTTCAGCTCATGTGTCATGAGGAATAAATAATTTCTTGGGATTGTTTTCTGTTACATTGATATACATGCGTTTGTCTACGGCCATACCACCCTGAACGCGCCTGATCTCGTCTGATCTAGGAAGCTAAGCAGGGTCGGGCCTGGTTAGTACTTGGATGGGAGATATACATGCTTTTGTGCCAGCACTGGGCTTTTTTGATGAAAACTACGCGGAGGTATTTCCTGAAGTCTAGTTGTGATGACTCACTCTCTCTTTATCTGTTTTGTGAATGTGTGTGTGTGTGTGTGTGTGTGTGTGTGTGTGTATATCATATATATATATATATATATATATATATATATATATATATATCTTGAGATACTCTGAGTCTTCTGTATTTTCATACGTATTTCAACACCATTTTTTTCTCAGCCTGAGAAAAGACAAAGCCGATGGTTTTTTGATTGGGTTCACATTGAATCTATAAATTGTGTTACGCATTTTGATGACATTAGTTCTCCAAATCTTTGGAAATAGAAGTTTTTTCTCCTATTTTTGTTGTGTCTTATTTTATATTTTTCTATAATGCATTCTATTCTTTCTTGTAGAGAACTTTCATATCCTTGGCTAAATTTATTGTAACATATTTATTTTGTGTGGCTATTGTGAATGATGTTCTTTATCAACCATATAATTGTGTAATTATACAAAGACTATTGACCAAGAGAATGGGGGAAAACATTTGCAAACTCTACATCTCATAGGGGATTAATATCCAAAACACACAAGGAGCTGAAGAAGCTACATAGCAAAATAAACAATTCTATTAAGAATGGTGACTTGAGTTACAAATCCTTTCCGGCTTGATAAAGTTCAGTTTAACTTTTTGTCACTTACAACTAAAGAGACATTTTTGGATGTTTACTTATTTGGAAAGCATAACACCTCATATATTGGTATAATTTGAACATTTTTTGTTTTGTATTGGTTATGAATTTGTGTCTCCTCTCTGTTCTGTGCATCTTTCCTAAAGATGAGGAGGGTGGATATATATAGTCCAATAATGTGTCTAAAAGGGGTTTTGGGCTTGTTTGCTTGTTTACTTGTTTTTCATAAAAGGGCATTGGATCCCTGTGAGACAATTATCATAAGGCAGTTTTCACAAAATGATAGGTTATAGAGTATTGCACGTTTGCTTAACTGGCTAATACTCCACATCCAAGCTCCAGAAACCATATGGGCCCCTGTTGATGTCCTTACTGTTTCACATTCCATTGAACTTCTTAGTTTATGGCCTGGGAAAGCAGTAAAGGAAGGCTCAGAGCCTTAGATCCTGCACTTGTGTGGGAGACCTGGAAGAAGCTTCTGCTTTGGATGGACTCAACTCTGGGCATTGAGTCCATTTGGGGAGTGAACCAGAAGACAGAAGATCTATCTCTCTCTTTCTCTCTTTCTTTCTCTGCATTTTGAATAAAATTAAATCAATCTTTTATTAAAAAAGCAAATTGAAAAGATAAATTTCTTTAACAGCTGATTAGTTCTGAAAACTCAGTATAGGTCCAGTCATCCCCTCTGCTTTCTGAGTTTCTGCATATACTCTGTACCCTGCCAGGCCATTCGCTACTCTCATTGCCTGTTAAATACATAGAATCACTGGCTTTTGAACTCTCATCTTGTAAACTGTGAACCAAAAAAATCTCTTTTCTTCAAAAATAGAATCTCTTGGCTTGTTAGTTGTAGCAAGAAAAGAGCGTAAGCTATCTTAGACTGAACTCATTATTTTAGAAGTATAAAAATAATGCTTTCTTTCTAAGATTAATTACAAGGTTTTCCCTTTTATAATTGCCAGGTTTTCTGTGACCAAAAAGAGTCTGTCAATTTTGCAAATTTTCCCTTATTTACACTGCTGTTACAGAACATCAGTGAATTCTCACCTCCTGGATTGAACTCTTAAGAGCAGTCAATATCACCTTAAGTGATAAATTAGAAACAGAAAAGCACACTGCTTTTTAACTTCAAGGCTCATTTACTATAACTGATCTCTATGGAAGAAAATAATAAACAATTAAAAAGAGATTCTGTCCACATAAAATATATCAAATAGTGTGATTGTCTTCATTAGAGATGCATGAAAAAAATGAAAATGTCTTTTGGTTACAATAAGTAATGATCCAAGACAAAAATCTATCAATACTGGAGAAAAATAGCACAGAAACTATTTTTGAGTTGTCACCTGGAATTAAAAGCACTTCCCCGTGACATATAATTATCAAAACTTTGGTTCAGTTATGAAACATGCAGATGATTAAAGGACAATCTGGCCGGCGGAATCCAATTAACAGATTATTTTCAGAAGTGAGCTAGTGCTTTACACATGTTGTTAACCCGTTAAAAAAATCTTTTACACCAAAGATATCTTTGAGAGCTTATGTAAAAGGAAACTGTTGCTGGCAGGCATAATAATGTAAAAGCTGTCCAGCAAGACCACATGTACCCACAGGAGAGGTGGCTGGATTGTCCACTCTGGACACTACCGGCATTCACTCTTGGATGGACTTTGTCATGAAAAACAACGGTATGCATCGAGGTGTGTGTACTGCCACCCACGACCTCTCCGTCTGAGACACCAGCAGATACAACTGTTTGAAACAGTGCAAAATACTTACAGGTATTGTAAGTATCCACTGGGAGACAGTATTATATTCAGTTGAGAAATATAATATTGCATCTTCTTAAATATAACAATATATTTATTACAAATGTTTAAGTATTATAAGCATAAATAAGAAATGCAGTTAACTATAGAAAAATTAGAGAAATTATTTACTTAAACATTATAATTTTAAAGGATTCTTTAATGTTATAATTTTATACCATGTATGGCAAAATATGCATCGATATTGTATTTTCCCAGGGCAGGTTAAGTTCTTGCTATGCAAGACCGCTCTGCTAAGGCATCAGGATGTGTGAGAAAACAAAGACAATGATCTTCTTGTTCTGTATTTATAGCAATTCGCTAACATAATTTCTTATGTTCACATTAAAATTTGAATTCTTGATGATTATTTGAGAAACTTGTTATTTGTGGAAGGATGGCTTTTGGTTAACATAGGCATTTCAAATTGCCACTGTTGTTTTTTAAAGATTAGAAACAATCTTGGCTTGCATGGTAGTAAATACCAAAAGGGTATAAACCATCCATTAACATTCAAAAAACTTCCACAGATTTCCCCTATTGTAACTCTCTTTGGGGAAGTCTTGGCAGTTTCTGTGTTTGCTATCAGAAACTTACCAGTGCTACGTGACTAAGACGATGGTACTTTGTTGCATGATTCTCGTTACTGTTTCCCTGGATGATCCCAGTTGGAAAATAGACAGCTGTTTAGCATTTCCTCACCTTCTCAGTACCCACTGACATAAAGGCACCTGCTAGACGTCAATCCGTGAAGCTGAACTCTTTTTCATCTGATTATGTTTATAACCCTTGCCTATTCCTGCTACATTATGATCACTCTGCTTTTTACTCATTCAACTTGAAAGTTAGCCTTTGATTATAAAGTAAATTACAACATTCCAAGTATAAGATAATAAACAACATATTGCATTGAAAAGGTACTACTAAAGCATTGATCTAAGTGAGAATCCTAAATTAGTATTGCTGAACAGAACATGAGCAGCAGGGATTGGAAAGAGACTGAAAAACAGGCATTAGCAGATCTTCCCGTTTTCTGTTGCCTAATATTGTTATCACTACGTTTCACACTGCATCGCCTTACAATGCTTTGTTTGAAGGAAATCATCTTGTTTGGTTAATTCTGCAAGGAGAACATTTATCTGACTGTAATCAAATATGATTGTCTAGTTACAATGATCAAGGGCTGGTCTTAACAAGGGTTAAGTTTGCAATGTTTAAGTCTAGATTGCAGTCATCATGAGGGAATGCTTTCTCTTTCTTGATATACAGTTCTGAACGTAAATGACGAACCTGTTATAACAATTCCTTTCCATTTTTCCCCCTGCTGGCTTTTTATCACCTACATCAAGATAGAACAAGTATTTGCATAACAGGTGGCGTTTCTCTTGCCTGTCGTGTTTACTGATCTCAGGCCATGGAGAGAAGACTGCCGAGTGTTCCATGTCTCAGATCGGCCAGTTACATGTGTTAATTTCTGTTTGCTGTTCGCAATATTCCACCAATAGCTATACTCTCAGAGTTAACAGTGATAAGCATTTTATATAATGTATTTTTTGGTTTCTAATATTAGTAAACATGTGTCCATGTCCTATAAATAGATTACTAAAGATAAAAAGGAGACTTAAATATGAATGTTTACAGCGGCAGTGTATGTATTAGACAAATGGAAATCACAAGGAGTGTGCCAACTAAGTTTAGTCTGTTCTTAATAATAAAAAAATAAACTAGAATGATACAGGTGGATGCCATTGCTCTGAAATATCACTTTTTTGTGGTAAAATGGCCTTTCTGAGCTAAAAGTCACCAAGATTTTTCCTTTTTCGTGTTTCTCTCACATATTACAACTGATAGTGAATAAGGAAAACACAGAAGGCTGACTCTTCAATGATTGTAACCTTAAAGAGAGCAAATAGCAGTATTTGGAGAGCTTCCCACATTAGGCATCTTAGGAAGGATCAAAGAAAGACAAGGGTGAAACGTTATCTGAAATCAGATTAAATATGATGCCAGTTAATTCATTTTGGTACAATGTGTTAAGGAATAGGCCAGTATCATTAAACAGCCAATGAAAGATCCAGTTAAATTTTCCAAGAATATCTACAGTAATACACTGAGGAGTTGGAGAATTCTACAAAGAAGGGAGACAGCTAGGTGCCAAGCCCTTGTACAACAGGCCCACGTAAAACGCTAAGGTAGTGGCACAAAGAAGACACAGCATCAAAGACTACACGGTATAAAAACAAAATGGAAACAGTAATATTGAAAAACAAACTTTTGATAGATTACTGTGAGTTAATTATTGTTCACACTACTATCTTTGGTGTCAGTATAACATTTACTATTTCTTTGTTAAACTGCACTAGGAATCTGTATAAATTAATGGCATGTTTCCCATATTAAGCGTATTTCAATAAAATGTGTTTCCCTCACTATTGTTCTATTTCAGAACAGCTTCTAAAGTGTAAAATAGCAGCCTTGTCAGCATTCTGTTATAAAGAAAAAAATTGCGATGTACTTCATACCATTAATGAATCTGATTTGTCATCAAGAGTCTTGCTTGAATACTATGAACTGTTAAATATAAATAAAATATGAAAGAATAAAGAATAGAATCTAAAGTCAGTATTAGATACTGTTCCCATAAAGTCCACCTTTGGTGAAAGGTGTGAAGACAGGTTGCCTCTGCGTTTTGTTAGTGTAGGTGTTGGGGGTTGCTAATTGTAAATGATAGACAATCATAGATATCATAGATATCCAAGTTATTTCACATAGCAAGCCGTGTTTATAAGATCTATCTAACTCATCACTTGCAGATTTTCAGATAACTTCTGTTAAGTATAAACAACAGAGCTCATTCATTTATTCATATAATTGGAAATTAGTTTTTTATTCTACTCTTACCAAGGGTCCTACCTTACTCGCTGGTGAATTTCTGAGTTTGGGTGGCTCTGCTTGGTGTCCTTGCCATAAACTCCCCCACAGGATGGCAGAATAAACACTGCAGCCCTGGATTTACGCACAGTGACTTGTCAATCTTAATGGAAAGAGAGACAGACCTTGTCCCCAGTACATGCAGAAACTTTTTAATAAGATACTTTTAAATAGAGAGTTTTCAGTTCATGGTACTGTGTGGGGTAGTTTGCTCAGTAAGCAACTGAAATTGCCTCTCCATAGGGAAGAATTGTCAGCTAAAGCAAAAGCAAAGACATGAATAATTGATATTGAACCAATAATGATTTTAGTGTCACCTGAGATGGAAATGGACTCAATGAGATGTGAAATAATGTTTTCAATAGAGGTAAATAGACTGATCCCCCAAAACAATAAGTGATGACAGAAATTGGGAGAGGGAGGCTAGCCAATGGCTTTGCTGTGTGTCTAATGATGCATTTATTTTACATATTTGTGCAATGCAGGAATTCTGCCTTTAACATGCTTCTCAAGGTGATGGAGTGGAATTGTCTCCACAATGGTGAAAACGTGTGTCGTCTTGTTGAAAGATGCCAGGAGCACTCGCAACATTGAAAAGCTTGCTTCCGCTTGATGCTAGGAGGCAATGAGAAAGGTGAGAGGAGTTGCCACATTTGTCTGTGACTGATTAGGTGTTACAGAATTTCAAAGAAATGGAGAAAGACAGGCTTCAGGAAAAATTAAAAAAATGGAAATGCGATGATTGTGAGAATACACATTCAAAATAAATAGATTATTAGGGTCATCCCTACTTGTGTAATGTGTGATAAACAACAGTTACAATAGTCTATATCAAGCAAGAGTGGTTTCAGTTAAACAGCGTTGTTAATCCACAAACTGCAAAGGAAGGCGGTAGAAGCGATCTTGAGAGTTCCATGAACACTTGATGTTTACTGCACTAACTTTGTATGAGAAAAACACTTTTTTTTTCCTTTTGATAGTAAGACAGGGTTAGCCAAACACACACACATAGAGAACACCCATTTGCTGGTTCATTCCTCCAATACTGATGTCAACAGGGTTGCACCAACTTGAAGCCAAGAGCAGAGAACCAGTCTCACTGGGGCATCTGGAAGTGCAGCAGCAGGGAAGTGATGCACAATGCAGCATCGCAGGTGACCATTTCCCCGCTGCACCACAATGCAGGTCCCTATGGTAACCTTGGTCGTCCCCTCCCACCAGGGATCTAAACTGAAATCGTAAGATGATTCGTTCCGGTTCTCGAATATCACTTTTCCCAGACCTGTAAATTACTTTGCAGTAAATTCAAGAGAAAGGCATTCAGATGATTTTAACATTCTACTTGGAAACAGAGGTGAAAAATAATCTTTCCTGCATTCGCAGCTCAAATACCAGTAACTCCTGGTTAACAGGTTCCCAATCAAAAACACGAAGGTTTTAGCATTATCGTTCGAATTTCCTGCTCGCACTTCAGTGAAGTTTTTCAGCATAACCCATGGTTATAGTGATGTGGACAGCACAAGAACATGATAGAAAAGATGTTACTATTAATAATAACGCACCTAACACAGTTTGATTTAAAATCATGTGTATATACATTTGCTTCATTGGAAAAGTACATATAATGAAAAATAATTCTTTTTTTCTCTTTTTTGTACATATATATATAGTGAATAATTCTGCTGTTCGTATTAATTCTAAGTCTAATCTTAGAATGTCACTTAGATGTTATTTGGACATCTGTTTCACATCTTTTGAAGTTGTAGTTCTTAACATTAAACACAAATGGACCATCTAAACATAGCTATGCCAGAGAAATTATACAAAAATTGAAATTAATCGCACTTAAGGACAAATTGTTTTAGATTACTGCCATGTCCTACCTTCATGTTTTTTACTTCTTCCAGTCAAATATCTCTGACAATTTCTCTCTTCTAAAACTTGAAACATCTCTTCTTTTATCACCACTTTATGTTTGAGAGAAAGGATTTAGGGACCTGCCGCTGGTGAGTGTCTGTTTTCTCTGTCATTTTGAATGTTTCTGGGAGACATGCCAATTAATTATGGTCATCTCATATTTTTTTCTTAAGCAAGGGTATATATTTCCAGCATAGTTTTTTCACTCACATTCAGGTCTTTATGTTAAAAACTATCTCAAAGTAAGAGTGATTCTGGGGCCTGTGTTGTGGTATAGCACTCTAAACCTCTGCCTATGATGTCAGCATCCCATATAGGCACTGGTTCTAGTCCCAGCTGCTCCACTTTCAATCCATTGCCCTGCCGATGTGCCTGGGAAGCAGTGGAAGACAGCCCAGGTGCTTGGGCCCCTGTGTCTGTGTGGGAAACTTGGAAGAATCAGAACACAGCCTGGTCCAGTCAAGAAGCCATTTGGGGAGTGAGCTAATGGACAGGAAATTCTCATTCTCTCTCTCTCTCTCTCCCTCTCTCTCTCTCTCTCCCTCCCTCCCTCCCTGTGTGTGTGTGTGTGTGTGTGTGTGTGCTAGTATGTCTCCTCCTTTCAAATTCGGCCTTTCAGATTAATAATAAATCTTTCAAAATAAGAGTATTTCTACATGTATTTTTATATCCCTGTAAATTTTTCTTCTGAATCTAGTTAGATCTGGTTGTTGCCAACCCTCTTTTTTCTTTTTGCCCAGATTAACCAACATCTCCCCTTACTGTGTCCGGTGGTTGAGTTTCAGTCGATCCTACGGGATGCAGAGGCAGTACTTCCCTTCAGTATTATTCCCTTTCTCCTTGTCCTCCATTACTTATTACTGTCATATTTCACCTGCTAGGGAGGAGTCTCTCTGAGAGAATGTTCTTTCATTGTCACAAGTCCCTGAGACTCTAATCAAAATCTCTGTAAAAATAATCATGTCAAGGGAAAATTAACCTTCCATTTTCCAAAGTTTATGGCATCATCAATAGATACATACACAGTCATACATACATGCATATTATACATGTATATATACCTATGGATGAATATCCATACATATATCTGCATACATATAGACATATGTGAATATATACATGTATATATATTCATAAGGTACACACTGAAATCAAAAAACGCTTAATAAAGGACTTTGAATACATAAGAGACCACTCACGCATGATGCTCCTGTACTGGTGTGCAATGTAGAAACATTGAGGCTTCATAGGAAGGCATGGTACTGTAATGAACTGTTTGTCAGAGCTGGAGAAAACACTTTACCTTGATGTACTTTATAGCAAATACAATATAATTCTTCCTGATTATAGCACTGTTAAACAGCAAATCTTTCCATTACACTGGGTTTGTGATAGTCCAGGTGTGTAATTGATGTATAAAAACCTTTGAAATGTACATCAAAATATTCCTGAAATTGTAACCCTCATCTGTATCATATAAAATTCACACTGTACAATCTCCACATTTCTGTACTTTAGCTTGTGTTTTTGGCTTTTCTTTCAAATCATCATTTATTTATTTATTTTATGTTATTTGCGAGGCATAAAGAGAAAGACTAAAAAAGCACACAGCAAAATAGACATACACATCTTTTGCCTGTTGATCCACACCCTAAGCGATTGCAACAGTCAGGCCTGGGCAGGGCTGGAATCAGGACCTGGAAGCTCAATGCAGTCCTGCCATGAGGGCGACAGAGACTAAGGGCATGAGCACTCACCCCCTGCTTTTCAGGCGGCTGCACAGAAACTGGTTCTGGGAGCAGAGCCTGCACACCCTGGGGTGAGATGTGGCACTGTAGTTGCACACTAACTGGCAGCTGAGACCGTCCCATGCTGCCCACTGATTTTGTCCCATGATTCTGTCTAGTGATTTCTCCCATACACATGCTTTGCTGACTGAGCATGTTTCATTCTGTAGGACACATCAGAGAGTGATCCACCACCTGAGAATCCACTCTATGCAATATTCCTGGCAGTTGAAAAGCCAGGACTTTCTTAAAACCCATCACTTAGCCCACGAGAGCAATGCAATTTTTTTTTAGCTACAATTATTTGCACTTTCCTACATCAAGACCTGTTTTTTTCTCTTCCAAATGTCAGTTTCATATTTCTTCTTTACTTGGAAAGATTACCAGTGTCCTAGTTTCACAAAGTTATGCAGTTATAATGCAGAATCTACTTACTCTGCAGTAATTGGAGTAGAGCCGTCACTACGGGATGAAAAGCAAAGGCTTACAGTTCAGAAGAAAGAACCATCCTGTGAAGATTGTGCAAAAAGGGTGAATGCTATTTGGCCTCAGTGACACTCTGAGCATAACAGAATTTTAACTGTGATTGCCTTCTTTGTAATAAAAACAAATGTTCTGAACACTTCTGATATAATGGTTTCAGAAACCAAATTAAGGCTCTCACAGTATGAGTTATGGTGGTGGCACAGGTGACTTTTGCTAGAAAGATCCCTCGAGGTGACCCTCTGCAGGCAGTTTGTGTAGATTCTATGCCCATGTGTGATTTAAGTGTATACAGCCAATTGCTCTCTCCAGCCAATAATTTATGGCACAAGTGACATTGATATCAGGTGCTCGTTGATCAATGCTGTCTTCTTGCAGGCATAATTTATCTGGCGATGGAGGAAGTGTCTGTGCCGGTTCATACCATTACTACCCTTTCTGAGGATCAACAATGCCAAATGGAAGATAATTAATTTTCTTGAATTGGAGAGCAGATTATGGGGAAAATCATATCCAACAAAATAAAACTAAAATTTCTCTGCTCCATAATCTCCAACAGAGAATGAGCCAACATCTTTCCACATTTCTCCTGTAAGAATTTCTCCAAACTCCTTTCCAGAGAAAGGTGGTTATGAGTCTGCACACAAACGATTTACCTACCTACTCTCACATTTTCTGCCCATCAGATTCCACATCTCTCCTTTTTTTTCCCCCGGCCCTTCCCTGCAGGCACAGGTCTTCAAACACGTGAATTCTTACTGTTACTGGGCTTTTAGCTCCAGCAGTAGCACTGCCTGTCCGATCTAATTTAGTCCAGTGTTTTTCTTAGAATTATAGTTGTTTAATTTGCCAGTTAGAATCTATATATTCACTCTAGTACCTGCAATATTTTAGACCTGCCTAAAGCCTGTGGCTATTTTATCAGAATTGCGCCAGTTATTGCCTAGACAGATCTCATCTGGAGTCAGTATCCTTAGCCTGAATGGGTGCTTTGTCCTAACACCAATGTGTCATCCCTCTTGCTGCATCAGATTGGGTGCAACTCATGTAATCTACATTCCACACAGATATATTTGGAAATAATCCTAGCTTCACAGTAAGAAGGAGTGGATCTAGGTCTGTTGTACGCTCTCCCCCGAAGTTTTTGCAACAGAAAAATAATCATGTGCCATTTTTGCTCATGAACAGATACTTAGTTTCTTTACAAATTTAACATTTACTCTCCTATGAAAATCAAGGTGATCCTTTCTTTCGACATGTAAACGTATTTGTTTATTTATTAGTTTATTTATGCAATAGGTGGCAGGTGTTTTGAATAGTGAAGACATCATTCCATATCACAGTCCCGTCTCCCATTCTTCATGTGATTGCGTTCTCAGCTCCTGGCCTCAGCATGTTCCAGCCACTGAGATCAGTGGCTATTGGGAGAACTAACCAGTGCATAGATCTTCTTTCTCTTGAACACTCTCTGTATTGGTCTCTCATGTTCTTTCTCTTCTCGCTCCCTGTTTCCTTTTTAATTTTTTTCTCTCCACATCTTTCTCCCTCACCATTGTCTTTCACTATCTGTTTTAGATAAAATGAATGCATACAGATTGTGTAATGCAACAAAAAGGAAGCAGAAATATGCACTAGATACCAGAAATTGATTTTCTTACATACAAATACTACTTAAATGAGATCTGCAGGCCAGGTGATTAAGACAGGTAGGAACACTCAACATGCACCTAGATTTTAGTCCTTCGTATGTCTATTCCAGCTTCCTATGGATGCAAATGCTGGGAGACAATAGTGGTGACTTGAGTGCTTCACACTTTCCGCACACAGTGAGGATCTGGATTGAGTTTTGAGCTCCTGACTTAAATATGGCACATCCAGGACTAGTGCTATGAGCATTTGGGGAGTGAACCAGAGAGCATAAGATCTCATGGTCTCTGGGCTAGCACTGTAGCCTAGTGCTACATCCTTGCCTTGCATGTACCAGGAGCCACTTGATAGTGGTTCATGCCCTGGCTGTTCCATTTCCATCCGGCTTGCTGCTTGTTGCCTGGGAAAGTAAGGGAGGATGGCCAAAGGCTTTGGGACCCTGCTGCCATGTGGGGGATCCGGAAAAAGGCCTTGGCTCCTGGCTTCAGATCAGTTTAGCTACAGTCATTGCAGCTACTTAGGGAGTGAACCAATGGACAGAAGATCTTTCTGTGTTTCCTTCTCCGTAAATCTACCTTTCCAGTAAAAATTAAAAACAAAAATCTTAAAAAAGAAAAGCTCAATCAGTCTGCTTGTCTACTGACCCTTTCTTTATGTGTACCTCTTTGCCTTTAACACAAAAATGAAGAGTTTTAACAAATGGTCTCCTCTATGACATCTTTCTTCAGAGGCAAGAGGTACCAGAGTCAGAGGGCTTCCTGCGATCACTCGTTCACTAAGATTTATGACAGCTTTACACATGACATACTATTGCATGTCACAAAAAGAAGGGGATTTCACAAAAAGAGGCATTGTACCAACTATAAGTCACGGTAGACATAATACATAACATAATTATATGAAACACTGGTGAAAAATGCCACAAATGTTTTCTTGATCCACTACCAAGAAGTGTACGGTGTCATTATTGCTAAAGATTATGGAATAGCTCTAAACTCCATACATGAACTTTACCTGTTTAAAAGGAGATAGAAAGAGAAGCTGAAGAGAAGAATCACACCCATGTCTTAAAGAGAAACCAAAACGTCTAAGAGAAGTTTTGCAACATTTGACCCTATAATGTGTGGCATCAGACAAGAAACACTCTTCGGAAGCTGGTAAATGCAACCGCTGATGGAGAGGTGAAACCGAATAACCATCCAAGGCTCTGTGATGCCTGCACAATGTGCTGCAGTAGAGCAAGGCATGGGCGGGCATTACTTCATAGCTATTTTAAACAGGGAAGCAACAGCCAAGAAAGCAAACCAATGCTCCAGTATTATTCTCCTGCACCTTGTTTCCCATTGAAAATAGAAGTTATTTGTAAAGATTTATTTTCATTGGAAAGGCAGATTTACAGAGAAAAGAAGAGACAAAATTCTTCTGTGACTCTCCAAGTGGCACAAGGGCACAAGCTGAACCAGTGAGAACCCAGCAGCCAGGAGCTTTCTCCATGTCTCCTGCACGGATACAGTGTCCCAAGGCTCTGAGCCATCCTCTACTGCTTTCCCAGGCCACAAGCAGAGAGATGGATGGGAAATAGATTAAATGGGACACAAACCAGTGGCCATATGGGATCCATGGGATCCTGGCTCATGCAACACAAGGATTTAGCTACTGAGCCATTGCTCTGGGCCCAGTAGAAATTGTTTTAGGATGTCACAAAAGATATAAAATAGTCCCTATAAAATGAGTGAAAATAAATTCTCTCTCAAATCGGGGGTGAGCACATGCACACTTACGCACACGCACACACACACAAACTTGATTTGGAGAAATTATTAAATATAAAATGTCTTATGACCTGCCTATGGATGATTGTAAATATTGTCAAGTACATTGATAAAAGGATATTCTAATGGGGAAAGTCTTAGAAATATTAATTGTAGTAAAACATACATGCTAAGAATGAAATATTAATCAAGCAATGTGACAGTTAAAAAAGAAAGCAACTAAATAAGTTGTCTAGAAAGCTAGGGAGTAAAAATGAGATTTAGAAAATAGAAAATGGGAAAGAATTTGCAATATTTTTTTAAATGGAAAGGATGAAGAAGACAACTCCTGGGAGTCTTTTCAAAAAACATGAATATGTAAAGGCCGTGAAATATAATGGAAATATTTGGACAGATGGCTCAGATGAACAAAAATGTTGGAAGAAGAATAAGCAGTGTGAATTTAATTGTTGATACATTTGAATCCATAGGTAGGCTTTACAAAAGTAATCATCATAAATTCTGGAATAAATTAAATACTTTCCCAAATAAGTGCTCATTACTATGATGCCATGGTGAACACATTTAATAATAAAAGATTATGAAAATGAACAATCCAAAAGCTCAGGAAAAACACACCATGCACCATTTAAATTTATTTAACAATAGCAAGTCGCAGTCAAGAAGTTACACTGTAATTATATGTAACAGAGCAAATGAATGGCAAGTAAAAGCACTTTTAAAATTGAATTGCATAGAATTGGCATCAAATACACTGGAACCGTAATATCCAGACAATTCCTGAAGCTGCCTTCACCGTAGAGGCCTCATTTATTCAGCCATCACTGATGGTTAGGGAGAACTGATGTCCTTTCCCGTAACCACATCTATGCTGCCATCAATCTTTGTGCTTCATTTTCCCTGTTGTCACACACACCATTCTGCATAGGTTCTGCAGTTTCAGCATCCACTCAGCTCTTGATGCACTTATGAGATGATTCCCGAATTGACCTGGAATCGGTGACGCTGTGATGTATCTATCCTGTGATATTTCATGAATTTGTCTAGGTTATAGAACTGGGCGCAAGTTTCTATACCTAGAATGATCCACATTTTAACTGTTCTAAAAGTGTCACACTGCTTTCTAAGAGCATCATGCTGTTTCTACAATTTGTGCACTCCTTTGGTTTTCTGAATCTGCCTGCAAAGTATCCCCAGCAATACTGCCTCACAGTCCCTGCTTTTTCGCCAGTGTCATCTGACTGTTTGCAGAAGATTACCTTCTATTTGTGGAAGACAATCAACTGTCAACAACATATTCCTCACCTGGTTTCTGCAGTTTATTTGTGTTTCAGTCGATGTAATGTGGACACATCTGTGGCTGGCTGCAAGTTGAATGTGAGCCCAGGTCTATTACAACTACCTTTCAGGCCTGCGATAGAACACTGTCATGACAGAAGCTAAGCAAATAATCCATCCGTCAGTAGGTGAGGTCAAGCCCAAGGTTAGGAGGTGAGAAGGTGCACTTCGCCACCACATGGCTGTGCAAAACTCAGCTGTCCAATTTCCGCTCTGGAGTGATGACTGAGAAGAAATAATTCAAGCACCTGCATTTTGAACCTGTCTTGAATTTTTTATTCCTTTAAAAAAATAACATCATGAAGAGCATGTGTAAAAAGTAAACCTGATTATTCAGCAATGAATTTGGAAAACAGCTATAAGCTTTCAACAACCTGAACATAATTAGTATTTCTGTCTAACTTTGCAAAGAACTGAAACCTTAATTTGGAAACCTCAGCAAACAAATGTATTCAAACTTTTACAGATCTAAATTCAAAACAGTGAAGATAAATATTTTTTCCAAGTTATATAGTATATAACTCCCAGTTTCTAAAAAAAAAGTAATATTTTGGCATGTGTAGCATTAGAAATAACAACTATGTTCCATATCACGAATATCAAAAATGTTTATAGTGTCATAAAATTATACTTACAGGTAATATTAATTCTTTTCTGCATAAAACTTATTTTTTCTTTCTCAATTTTTACAAAGTTACTAAATTTTTTTGTGTTGTGAAACAGAGTGATTTAGACAACAGGATATGTGCTATGAGTTGAACGTTTTCTCCATGTTGATGCTTTGGAAAGCTAATCTCCCTACACGTTGTTAATAAGTGAGACTTCCATGAGCTGATTGGGTGCTAAAGACTCTGCTGCTATGAATATGTTAATGTCATTTTTGCAAAGATGAGATTGTGACATGACACTAAGTTGCTTTATAAAAGTGAGTTCACTCCATCTCTTGTGATAATTAATTGCTTTATTACAAACACGAGCTTAATCTGTCTCTTGCTGCTTGCCATCTCACCTGCCACCATGAGATGACACAATAAGAAATCTCTCATCAGATGTTGGAAATGTCATTTTTAAGCTCCTATGTTGTAGAACTGTAATCAGTAAGCTGCTGTTCTTGGTCAATGTCTTAGTCTCATATTAGCAGCATAGAACAAGTTAAGGCCAGAGACAGGTGCCAGGCCCAGGGCATTTCTCAAAGGGATATCTGAAAATGTGCAAGTGGCTCTTGAGCTGGGTGACAGTTTGAGGGTAGAGGAATTTGGACAAACATGCTAACAAAAGCCTAAATTGCTGAAAAACAAAATGTCAATTGAAATTCTGGCAAGAGCTCAGGATAAAATAAAAATACTATAGAGAAATTGTGGGATACACAGAATCACCAAATGGGCATCATTAGAATGTAGTGAGAAGTACAGGCACTATGGGAAGCCCTGGTAAATTGACAGAAACTGAGTCAAATCACCATTTTGTCCAACTTCAGGGGACTTGGAAATTTATCCACATCCTAAGCCTTGTGAAATAAAAAACTTAACAGCAATGAGGTTGAATATCTGCCAGAAGAAATGCCTGTGCTTCAAGGCATTCAGGGTGTAATATGACTTTTTAAAATTATTATAATTATTATTTTTGGCTAGTTAGAATAAAATGAAGGAAACTATTTAAGGATGGAGCTTAGTACTGAAAGAGAAGAAAACTGGGTGAACTCCGTGACGCCTTGGTTAAAAGTGCCACTTGGGGCATTGCTACCCATCTCAGAGGACCAATCTGAGTCCTACTGTTCACCCCAGTCTAACTCTTTGCCAATGTGAGTGAGAAACAGCAAATATGGATCAAGCACTTGAGTTCCCACTGCCCAGATGGGATACTGCAAGGGAATTCCTGATTCCTGGATGTGCCTGGCTCAGCTCTGGCTGTTTGTGTTCACTTGGGAAATAAACAAGCTCATGAAAGATCTCTAATGTTGGGCCTTTTCATTTACTGCTCCAGGCTGCCGCTAGTTTCTGTTGACCTTATTTCAGGCTAGCACTGGTAGCCACTGCAGGTGTGGACCAAAGGGATTCAGTCGTGACTTAGTGCACAGTATTAGAAACTAAAAAGAAAATCTTGGTAGTAGGCCCATGATGTTGTTTAAAGTCAAGCAGACAGCAAGAACTCCGGTCCATGGAAGCTGCAATAGATTTTAAAGGATGTTGTAGATAACTGGGGATCCAGGAAGACACTGGCTCCGGGGCAGAGTTACATAGGTCATCATGGGGATGATATCTAGTGAAACTGTTGAAATAAAACCTTTACTAAGGTAGTCACTAATATAACAGGTCGCTGGATATCAAAGTAGGAAATCTTGAGAACCCCAAACTCTAGAACCACCAGGCTGGGATTTCTACCAGCTTAAGTTCTCAGTCTATGAGAGTTCTGGGCAGATAGAGCCCAAAAAATCTGCAGAGTTTGGGGATCCGAGCACCCCAGCATATCCCGGAGATGGTTCTAAGCTACTAAGATGCAATTGTATCACCATCTTGGATTTTACATTGTCAGTGCTTGTGCTTGGCTATTCTTTCTTCTCATTTATTTCCCCAGTTTAAAGGGGAAATGGTTAAGTACGACCAATTATTTGTGAATGGAAACACACCCTTTGTTTTTTTTTTTCATTGGTCTGCAACTGTAAGTGAATTATCCTCAGGATTAATTTTGCCATGAAATCCATCAGAATCTCATTTAGGTCAGACTACACAGGTCAGGTTTTCAGTTGATGCTGCAGACTACTGGGGTGGCATGAATGCGTTTTTCATATAGGAAGGCATGCACTTTGTACATCAGAGGCAGAATGATACAGTATAATCTGGTTACCGAGCTTCATGTGTGGAAACACAATGCTCAAAGCTGCACTGCGGAGAGAAAGCTCCTGAGGCCTCTGCCATTATTTAATTGATCAGTGGTCTCATTGTTCCTTCATGTCATTGGGAGTCCAAGGATCAGGCTACCTTATTCTATGCCTGTGGAGTGAGCCGCAGTTAAATTCTGAAAAGGTCCACAAAGCATGTGGAATAACTGCCACCAAAGAAACCTTGACTGCTCTGGCTGGACTTGCAGACGATCAAAGAGCTGAGTGCCATGGGCCAAGTGTCCCCAGACCTGGACAACGAGTCACAGGATCCTCAGCTTGCCCAGGTAGACCAAAGAACCCCGGTTCGTGGTGATTCCACCTGATCTTCCATATCCTCTTTTATTTTTTTTCTAAAGCATCTGTGCAGCCTTTGTGTGTTGTGTGTAGGGGGTGATGGAAGACAGCCAATTACAATCTGTTTGCCTTCACAGATCTAGAACGTTGAGAGGAGCTCTCTCCAGGGAGCTGTGTTTAAGGAACTGCATCTAAACCTATCGACTTAATTATGGCCTCTCATTCTTAAATGGATTTTTTCCTGGGATTAAAAATGTAGACCTTGGGAAGGAATAAATATGTTTTGCATTTGGGAGAAGCATAAACAATCTATAGCCAGACTTAAAATACTGGTGGTTTAAGAATTACACCTTAAATCCTTTGATCGTATCCTGTTTTCAGAAGATAAAATTCGATTTCTTTCCCAAGTGTATAGGCAGAACACAGTGATTTGGTTTCATAAAAGCAAACAAAGTAAGGATAAGATGGTATTTCAAATATCAAACTCATGAGTAGTTCCAAGTAAAGCCATCTGCCATATTGTGAGGCAGCCCGGGGAGACAGAAACAGGTGGCTTGGTCTCTGAAAATCAGATGCCTGCGTGGGGGCCCATGTGAGAGATAACTGCCTGCATCTGCCCAGGGAGAAAACTCCTAAGCTAATCAGCTGAAGACTTTCCATCAGTTGTGCAAGTAAGTCTGAGTGGACTTGACTTTAAATCTAGGCAAAAGATTGAGGTAGAGATCCAAATTCAAGACAACGAGGTAAATACAGCTGTTTGATCTACTGCAACTGCGAGAAAGAAATACAGAAATATTTTAAACCACTAATTCAGGAACAACATGCTACATAACCATAGGTTACTAAATGTATGCTATTTATTTTCAGAAAGCACATAACCAACTTCTGTTTCTTGACCATTTGCTTGGTACAAGATATTTTACCAGGTGTACCAATGCTACATAAAAAAAGGTACATGGATAAAGGATGGATATATAGTTAGACAGACAGACAGACAATTTCTCATCTCATAGTATTACAGGTTTTTTTTCCTTCTGAGTAATATTTCTGTTTTATCAGTTTTACTATGAACACAATTTTATTTGCTGTTTAATAGAAGCTAGATTTCATATTAATTTAATTTTCTTTATTGATTTATTTTATTGGAAAGTCAGACACACAGAGAGGAGGAAACACAAAGAGGAAGATCTTCCATCTGCTGATTCACTGCCAACTGGCTAAAATGGCTGAAGCTGAGCCAATCCCAAGCCAGTAGCAGGAGGGCCCCTTGGGGTCTCCCATGCAGGTGCAGAGTCCCAAGGCTTTGGGTCTTCCTAGGCTGCTTTCCCAGGCCACAATCAGGGTGCTGGATGGGAAGCATGGCTGCCGGGACACGAGCCAGCATCCGATGAGATTCTGGCATGCTCAGGGCAAGGACTTTAGCCACTAGGCTACTATATGGGATCCCATATTAAAAACATTCTGATGTTGAAATGTGAGTCAACATCCAAGCTATGATTGACTTATACATATCAAACCATCATTTTATGCTATGGAACTGAGACTAGACTGCAAACTCTATTTCAGCTATTTCTCTAGAAAATTTCACCTTTAAAGGCACTTCTCCTGATTCTCTAATAGTTGATGCATGACAGTCAGTTCTGGGTGAGCCATTCTCTTTCAATGGATATTCTGTGATTTATTCCTTCAAAGGCCCAGAACAGTTACCAGGAGGTTAGAGCAGAGCCAGCACTCAGAGGCTCTGTGCTGTTCTCTCATGTTAGTAACAGACATTCGAGTACTTGGGTCATCATCTGCTCCCTTCTAGATACATCAACCGGAAGCTGAATCGGAAGCACAGTGTCCTTGGTCTTCAAACCAAGCACCCCAATATGGTCTTGGATGTCTCCAGCCACAATTCAACAAACTGAACCACAGACTGCTGAGCTGCATCTTACTATGTAATCCACAGTGGCGTTGTATCTCCGTCCCAGCCCCTCTTTTTCTTGGTGGAAGGCAGTCCTCTACACTCAGGCCTTCCAGGAAGCAGGTCCAGCTGTGTTGTTGACCACTGGTCCTCTCATTTCTATCCATGGAAAAATTCTGCAATGACTTTATCCCTTGAGTCCAGTCGCACTCAGTCACAATGCAAGGTCACAGGCTGATCTAGGCCTCCAGAAGGACAAAGTATTGCCTCACAAATGACACTGAAGTAGTCCTATAGCACAGCACACAGTGCTGGCCCTTTCAGTCACTGTCCAGTATTTAACTAGAGGCACATATGGGTATGTGCTGTAGACATCAGGCATAGCTTTGGGTCCTCTGACTCTGTTTCCCTCTCAGCCATGCTCTGTGACTGATATTGCATAGCCCGTGACCTGCCAAGGACCTGCCAATACCACCATTGTCTACACACCAAATGACTCAACCTAGATGATCATCAACAGATGAATGGACAAAGTTAATGAGCTATATAAACACAGTGGAATGATGAGACCTGAAATAAACCAGACACAGAAGGAAAAAGACTAGGTTTTCTGTCATATATAAAAATACATAGAAAGTGAACCTGTGTGGATACTGTATTATTTGCATTGTTCCCATTTCAAGATTTCTCATTTTTAACTCATCATGACAGACTTGAAGCAGAGGGGGAAGGAAGCACATTTCAGCCTAGGGTTGGCCTTTTTCTTCTCCTACAGTCCCCAGAAAGGGAATGTTCTTCACCTCCCCTCCCCTGTAGTTCTCCTTGTCTTGGTGTGTGAAGTCTTGGTGGCTCCTTCTGTGGCACCTGAGCTTAGGTGTGCTCTGTAAAGCAGCTAAGGCACCATCACCTCAGAAGTCCCTGCATGTAACCTGCTCTACATGTACCACTGTGGAGTCAGAAGAATCTTATCCTAGAATATATGTAGAAGATGAGTAAATCCGCTCGCTGACATCTAGAGAGATACTACAGCTTTGCAAACGATTGATGCCTGTATCTGTGGAAGTTTTTGAGACCAGCAAACATGCATGTGGCAAAGTGATTCAGGAATATGAGCATTTCTGCCTTCTCCAGGGACAGCCATGATCCCAGAACTTATTCTTGTAAATGCCACCATGTTCTCTGACATAATCTTCAAGTGAATTTTGCTTTTTTAATGGCGTCTATATAAAAGATTGGCTTCATCTAACAGTATTTGTTAAATATCACCCCTTCTGCCCTCACCACCCCCACCCGTAAAGGCACAAATGCTTCATAATCATTTTCATGTGACTTTTGGTTAACAGAAAATGAAATTCAAAACAAAAATACAGTTAAAATATCAACAATTCTGAAAATCATTATTTTATGTACAATTTTTGAAAACTGGAATTGTCTCCACTTCTGATCAACATTCATGAGGTCTGGAGTTTCATGAGGATGGCTTTGCACATCAAAGCTAAAATTGCATTTATTGTGCTAAGCTGCTAGCTGAGCGGTCCAGTCCTTTACTCATGAGGTGGGATTTGATATGCATGTCTGCTCATGTATTCCTGTGTGCATCTAGTTAGTTCGTAGAAAAATTCTGAGTAGCTCTGCAATAGACATGAGATGAGGGGCTTCTTTGGGGTTGATTTGATGCAGAACTATTTTAAAGCTTAACAAATCACAATTCAGGAGACTGTGCCATACACTGGACAAAATAAAAAAAAAATTAAATCAAGTAACATTTGGATGAATGTAAAGCTACAGGAAACAGGAAATGGAGAAGAGAATAACATAATTCGAAATAAATTTGAAGCAACACTTGTAGGGGGAAAGTACTCATGAATAAATGAGTGAGTCTGGATGTTACTGCTCAATACTAACAGGTTCTGGAATTGAGGGGGTAGTGAGGCAACATCAAATGATATATCAACAGTGCTTGCCGCTGTGTTAGTGTGACCCTGCGTCACAAAAAGCTTTAATTAAGCAAGCACAGCTCCTCCGTCTCGGGCTGGCCTGCTTCACGTTCACACCCTCACTATCCCCACCACCGATGAATTCGTAAGGGAAATTAACATCTCCTGGATAAATTAAATCATAGCTCTTAAAGGCCATACTTCAGAGGCATCACAGAGTGGGCACCTGCATTTCCTTAGAGCAGGATTGTCATCCACACTAAATGCTGACAGATGAGAAATGCAGTTTGCCAAAGAGCTACAATGAACATTGTACGTAGTGTCAGAATTCTTGACCACAGGAGCTAAAAACAAACTCAGGGTACCTGACCCAAGGTCATAAAAGTTATCAAAATGTTATTGGGAGATCACATTTAGAGAGTGGCAGGGTCAGACTTTTATCTCTGAAATCCATAGTTTCAAAACTCAAGAATCTTAACAGCCTGCAGATGAGAAACAGCTTAATCATAATAACCCCACCTTACATTTTCCATCTTTCAAATGTAAAGCTGAAGTATCTTCAATCCTGTGGCTCAAGCCTATGTCACATATATTTGAATTGAATTTTAGTTGCTTCTAAGTAGAGTTGGCAATGACTCTGTAAAATAATTGTTGTATTTAAAAGTTTTGATACTTATACAGGCCAAAATAAAATACATGTCCTTTTTCCTGCACATATGCTTAAAAAGGTGTACTGTTGGGTACAGCACTAGCCTCGTGACTAAATCCCCGCCTTGCATGTTCCAGGATCCTATATGTCACAGCTGCTCCACCGCCCAACCAACTCCTTGCTTGTGGCCTGGGAAAGCAGCAGAGGATGGCTTAAAGCCTTGGGACCCTGCACCCGCATGGGAGACCTGGAAGAAGCACCTGGCTCCTGACTTTGAATTGGCTCAGCTCTGGACGTTGTGGCCACTGAGGGAATGAAGCGGTGAATGAAAGATCTTTCTCTGTCTCTGCTGTCTGTAAATCCAGCTTATCAAATGAAAATAAAAAATCTTTAAAAAAGAAGAAAAGTTGTGTTGTCCATATTGGCAGAAGATGAAATCAAATAATAAATGTATGAATCTATTAGTTGTTCAGTCGTAGTTTTTTTCCCCTTTAAATACACCCCAAAACCACCTGTAACAGAACTGTCCATAGATGTCTAGCCTTGGCACTATGGAAGTTTGGATGTGAAGCTGACATAACCAAGCTTATGGGATGGGAATATTTTTATGTGAGGTCAGGTTTTCAAAATATGAAACAGCAAATATTGAAAACTTCTAGCTTGCTGTTACATTTTGAGGATAAAAATTGGATAAAACCACACACGGGTTTTATTGCTTAAAATACATTGACATTATAGTTATAACAATCAATAATAATTGTTTTGAAACTATTTATTTTAGAACCTTACCATTGATAAAATATGCATAACTCTTCGGCTTAAACCAACTCCTATAAGTTAATAAACATTAAGGTTTGTAACATTAGCCCACAAGGCCATCCTGGTTAACTTACTACTCTCCTGTAATAGCCATTTCCAACTTGGCTCGGTCCTGCTTAGTTCTTGGTCTTATTTTCTTTGTGAAAGTTCTTCCTACTCTTTAAAGATTAACACATAATCAGTGGCCATGAGCTTTAACCCCTGATCCTCCCTCTCCAAGTCCCCAAACCCTAGTACCATTATAAAGAAGAATATGTTACAAGTCAGACATTGGAACTAATCGGCAGGGTTGTATGCAATTTTGCTTTCACCACCACATGTTTCAGAGTTCCCTGTGGGAACCAGACCTCCCAGCTTATAAATACATGTCTTTTCTTGGAGAGATATCTTTTGGACAAATTGAAAGATTTTAGTAAGAAGTGGGAACCAGACACTCTGCTGGGGTTTGGAGTGGCAGTTCCAGGGCTGAAGCCTCACCTTTCTGTCCCTCTTCTCTCCATAAAGTTAATTTCCCTTTCCAATAAAAACAAATAAATCTTTGAAAAAATACTGCAATAGATCAAGATGTCTGTAATCCAGTTTAAAAGAACACTTTACATAGATTTTGTATTTAACTATATCAAAATGATATATGTATTTTAATATATTTACATGACCAATATCACACTTGTTATCATTACTGAGTGGCTGCAACCTCAAGCAAGTTATGCTCTTGTCCAGAAAGTGCAGAACTTTGTGAAAGCTTGCATCTTCCCCAAGATAATACTAGAACATCAGAAGGGTAGAGAAGTAGGAGGTGTTACTAGAATACTTGGTATATAGTTTAATTTATGAAAGTTATGCGTCAGTGCAATCCTACAAAGTTAGCTTTGCTATTTTCCACCGTGATCTCTGCTTCTACTGCTAGTCCTCATCCTTTTGTGCTTATTTTTGGGGGGTAACAGAGAGAGAGAAGAGAGAGAGAGAGAGAGCTATTGGACCACTCCATAGTTAAGTCTAAGAGTAGAGTAATGCTAACAATAAGGACCACCACAACATTGGTTTAAAAAGCTGTCACATGTTCAATAAGGTTTTTTTTTAATATGTTTTCAGTAAAGAATATAAACTTCAAAATACTGTCACCACCCAAACCAAAATTCAAATGCTCAGAATTGTTAGCATGAAAGAAAAGATCTCTCTTGACTATTATTGTGGCATTATGAATACCCCCCAGGAAATCGTGCCAGAGAGTTTAAAAACAATACACAATAAGAGTAAACACACACACACACACACACACACACACACAGAGCAGCCAACTTCAGGTGGCAATTTTGGATTGCAAAGAAGGATAAATTATTGTTCCAATAATCTGATAAATGACCATTTGGAAAAAATGTATTTCTTTGGGCCCACCAGGATGACTCAATAGTTACCATCACCTTACCTTGTAAGTGGTACAATTTTTGATTTATTCTTCATTTTTTTTAATTTTCATTAATTTGTTTTTGTTACTAAATACTGGATCATAGGAGAGAGACAGATAATATGCAGGATCAGGTCTCCAAAGTGTGCCATTTTTTTTCCTAGAACATGTGTCTTCAATTCAACCAACCTATGTTTACACATTGAATACTATCTGTACAGTATTATGACTTACCATATTACATTTTTGCATAATCTTGGGGTACTGGTTTCTAAATATAAACAAAACTGGTAGCAGTCAGCTTAGAAAATGAGATTACCCTGATTACCACTCTATGCAGCCTGTTAGTTTGTGTCAAGTGCCAAGCTCCCACTACCAACCCTCATCAACCACTGGTACTAGTATAGCGACGTGATCTCGTTTCTAGGCCTTAAGTCGGCTGACTTTCCCCTTGCAGAACCTTTAAGCCAGTTCTTCCTTATCCTCTGAGTTTTGCAGATTCCACTCCTATTCTTCCAATATATATAATTGCGGGACTGAAATTTATGTTTCCAGAAGCCAGAGTCTTGTGATGACAGTACCTGAAGGATCATTTGTCTTAAAAAGCAAACAAAAAAAATCAAAACAAATAAACAAGCAATTTTATTTTATCTGAAAGAGAGAAACGGAAATCTCCCTTCTGCAGGTTCATTTCCTGAACATTTGCAATAACTCACTCCACCGGGGTCAGATTAAGGTCAAGTACCTGGAGCTGAATTCGGGTCTTCCAAGTTGATAGCAGAGGCTATCAACAACTGTGAGCCATCACTATTGCCTCCCAGCTGGACCTTTGTAGAAAGCTGGAACCAGGAGCAGACCTGAGACTTAAATGCAGGCATCCTAGATGAGAGCTGAGCACCACAGGTGGTAAGCAGTGCCCGGATATCTGGTGTAATCCTTGACCTAATACACACAAAATGTACATCATATGACTTATAGAAAACAGAGATTAAAGATAACATTTTTGGTACCAAAAGTTTTAAATCCAGGCACATTTTTTTAATAATATGTAGTGTATGTCCCATAAGCTGAAATTTTCCCATTTGAGAAGTCTCATAGTTGAAATTCAGAATGCTTATTTCCATACAGGATGTGTATTTATTTATTTCTTATATTGGAAACAGATTTATTTTGGGGATATGTTACTCACCACTATATTACACTGATTGTCTATCCTAGTGGTATAAATAGTAAATTCTTGTTGAGAAACTTCAGGAGTGAAAAAAAGACTTTAAGAGTCACACGTCGTTTAATGATGGAGAATTTCTGACAAACTCATGGCCACATAATTTCATCATTGTAGATTTTACTTAAATAAACTCAGCTGGTCTACTTCCATCACACAAAGCGGTCTCTAGAAACAACCAAGAGACCTGGGGAACACGAGAGGTATGATGCTCTTGTCAACAAATTACAACATGTTGTTTCACATTATCTTTTAATGATTTATTTATATGAATATTTGAAAGGCTGAATAACAGAAAGGGAGAAACAGAGACACGTTCTGGCCACTGGTTCACTTGGTAAACAATTGCAACAGATACAGCTGGGCTGATCCAAAGCCGGGAACCAGGAACTTCTTCCAGGTCTCCCATGAGTATGCAAAAATATTTGCATGTAGTCATAAAGGAAAGCCTTATATATATTGTAAAAACTGGGTGTTTATTGGCACAGTGCATAGCAGCTAACATCTTTGCCTTGCCCTGCGGCAGGAACCCACATGGGCACCAGCTTGTATTCCAGTGGCTCCGCTTCCCATCTAGCTCCCTGCTTGTGGCCTAGGAAAACAGTAGAGGGAGACCCAAAACCTAGGGACCCTGCACCCATGTGGGAGATCCTTAAGAGGGTGCTGGCTCCTGGCTTCGGATTGGTTCAGCTCCAGCTGTTGGAAGATCTTTTTCTCTGCCTTTCCTTTCTGTGTATCTGACTTTCAAATAAAATAAATAAATACATATTTAAAATAAAACAGGGTGTTTATGTAAGTAAACATCAATATTAAGCATATGGTTAGCATTTCTGAGGGAAAGAGCAATGTTCTAAATGGTAAAGAAACTCAATTATAGATTACAAAGTATGAGTAAATGTAACTGATTTATTTACAAGGAAATAATTAGATGTTTTAATTATAGCATTTTAATTTTACTAAAATTTATTGTGACTTTAAAATACATGTTTTCTACTTTGGTGCTTAATGAGTACTGAATTGTTTGCAAAATGATCTACTTATTTATTTCCTTAGCAACTTCAATGACAAAAGAGATGCAGAGACAGAGAACAGGAGTGAGAGCCTGAGGGAGAGAGTGAGACCTCCATCTCTTGGTCCACTCCCTGTGCTGTGTGCGGCAGCTGAGGCTGAGCAGGCCTACGGCAGGAGCGAGGAATTCCATGCAGGCTTCCCTCTTGGATGACAGGGCCTCATCCTATGCTGCTTTCCAGGGACATGAGTGGGGGCTGCCCTGGGAGTCAAGTAGGTGAGACCCCAGGTAGTGAGTGGGTCTGCACTGGGAGCCGAATAGGTGAGACCAAACCCCAGGCACAATGATACAGGATAGAATGGTTCCAAGCAATGATGTAACCAGTGGCTTGACTCCAACACCTCCGTTACATCTTGCATTCTTTGTTCTTAAGTTCTCCATTATCTGTTTTCGCTTGCCAGAACATTTTGCCCAAGATTAATATCTTTTGTTGAAAGCTAAATTCACAGTTCGCATCTAATCAGACAGATGGTGATGTTTTCCTTCCCTCTTTGTGTAACATAGCTTCAGAACTTTGGTTTCAACTTCATCCCATCTCTACATGCCCGTGAATGGATTCATTCCTTCTTTGTTCCAAACTGCTTTTATCAGAAAATGGTATTTATTTATTTGTGCTTTAGTTACCGCTACCCATTGTATGAGATTTAGTTTTTCTTGATTGGATTTTGTTTCCTTTCCCTTCCCTAATTTTCTGATCAGTCTGCTTGTTTGCTGCCAGAAAATTTCCAAACATTTCAAATTTCTCCGGTGGTTACTCCATATATTCTAACTTTTATATTAAGCATCTGAATTTTTTCTAGATATATTTTATATGTACATAAACAGACATGCAATTATAATTACACTTAAAATTATAAGTATCATTATTGCACCTGCAAGGTATTTAAGATATTTAGGGCTATTCAGTCATAAAATTTCTATACTATGCATTCTTTTCTTTCAGTATACTGAAAATTACACTTTTATCTTAGTGAGTATAGTGTTGCTGGCAAAACTTTGATGTATGCATGATATTTTCCATTATTTACTTTATCTAGTGTCATCTTTTAGAAAATTTTCTATGGCTTTGATGTTAATACATGAAGTAAAAATGTGCCTGTCGAGATGTGGGTTTCTCTTTATCGTAATGTTTGAAGTCACCTTTAAAGATATTCAGAATTAGAATCTTTTAGTTCTGTTTAATTCAGGAAAATTAAAGTCACTGTTTATCACCATGCTACACACTAAATCTTAGCTTGTTTGTTTCCTTTTCACAAAGTTACATTTTTTTTATTAAACAATATGCATCACCTTATTGATCTTTTGTAACTTTCAATTTCACATTTGTGTTTTATTTCTGGTTTCCCAATTATTTATGTGTTTAAAATAATGTTTATAAAGTTTTTAGCTAGATAAATATAAAAGATCTTGATATCTATTCATATTGACTGATTTTATATTCCAGTATTTTTTAATTACATATAATTTCTTTTGCATTTGGTTGACTGTGGCAGATATTTAATTTCGTTCTAAAAATACTTTCAAAAACTTCCTTAATAATGTTAAATATTTAAGCTAGATTGCTACTTAATTAAGAATAGAACTGAAATTTATCTTCTACATGTAAATTGTTTTACAATCAGCAAATCTCAAGCTGCATTTGACAAACTGGAAGTCAAGAGTGTACAGAACAATGCATCAAAGTGAATTTCCATTGTTTGAAGGTCTAGTTTCCAAACTTATATATGGGTTTAAGCTTCAAAGTCACATGTTAGTGGTGCTAAAAAGGTGGAAGCGATGCACTTGTATTTCAGCATGGCAGGGCTGTGCTAAGGATACCAGCATGTACCCTGAGAACATACTTCTCCAGCTAGGGTTGGCTCTACTTAATGGGCCCCTCGTCCATGCCACCTGGCTCACCTGGAATACTGCCTCCTAAAGCTCTCCACCACCGTGGCCGGGCCCTCACCACACAGCTGGTCACTGGACTGTTTGATCTGACACTTCACCTCTAAAAAAGCGAGGTCAGGAAAGAGGACTATTCTTTCTAAGTTAGTCGGCTCAGTAGTTATTAAAAGGTGACAAATACATGGTCTAACTGCAACTCAAAAAGAAACTATGAGTTTAATAGCCTTATAGTCAAGAAAATGCCAATCTACGGCTTGCATATGCATAAATGAATACAAAAGCAATGGAAGACAGATTGCAATGAATCTATGAATAATGAGAAGGGTAACAATGCTGGTGGAAAAATTTGATAGGACTTTATTATAGATGCATTAAAAACCTCAAATTATAGATCTTTTATTACAAAAAAGATTGCATTAAAATATATCTTAAGTAAAATTTGATGAATATTCTAAAAATTTATATATAGTTCTAAGAAATATTTATTACAGTAAAACAGTGAAAAATATGTTAGATATTCAACAATAATGTCTACAAAATATCTTAACCCACACATTATCATAAAAGGTTGGTCATTAAAACAGAATGTTACCTAATAAATATTAATCATTATCATGTTATACTACTAAATAGCATAAGCAATACCGTGTCATTTCAACATGTATAAGTAATGATACTTGCATTCATTTCATACTGAAAGACAACGATACATTTTTGTTTCTGGCTAATAGGAAACAACAACGACCATGGCTGAGCCAAGCTGAAGCCAGCAGCCCAGACATTCTTTTACGTTTCCACATGGGTTTACAGACCCAAGTACTGTTGTCATCTTCTGCTGCTTTCTCAAGCATATTGGTAGGGAGCTGAACCAGAATGGAAGTAGTAAAACTTCAATGTGGCACCCATATGCAATGCTGACATTACAGAAGGAATTTTTTTTTTAATTTTTTTCTTTTTATTGTATTGTTGTTGACAATCTTTACATAGTTAATTACAGTTAAAGGAAAAAGAAGAAAAAAAAAGAAAAGAAAAAAAAGGTTCAGGGGGATAGGAAAGTGGGCAATACCATTATGTCCATATTGTTTCCATCATGCATCTGAGGTAAAGGGGGACATTGAGGGAGAAGCCCCACCCGGTTTCCCGCCCACCCCAAGTCCCGGATGTGGGGCATGCTCCGAGATATGTGCCCAAGTGGTGCTAATAGTTCTCCAGTTATGAATCGCTGCCAGTTTCGCTCGATGAGGTCGTCTACTGATTGACATGGTCCATCATAAAGTCTCCGTTTGCCCCATAATTTGCTGCCAACATATAGCTGAGATGAATGACTGTCCCGTTCTGTCTTCTGTCTTTTCTTGGTTAGAGTTCTGAGTCCAGCAATTCGATTGGGGAGATCTCCAAAGATACTTTGAGGTATTCCCAGACTAGATTCTTACATGTTCTAGCAAGCACAGGGCCCGGCACAGTCCATCACCCGATCAGCTGGTGGTTGCAACTGCTGGGTTGGTTCTGTTTTCAGTCCCGAGTTGCACTGGAACCAATGGGTGTTGCAGTCCAGTCTGGTTCGGCCCTTACATCAACCAGTGGGAGCTACAGCCTAGCCGGGGCGACCCACAATAACCCCCACCAAGCCCGCCCCCTACCCTGGTTTGCCAGTATGTGTAGCAGAAGACCAGTCTGTCCCCCATCCCATTTGGCTCTGGTACTTGTCAATGGGTATTAAAGCTTAGTTCTATCTAATCAACTCAACCATCCAGCTCTTACGGATGTTGTTGAGTGCCTCTCTATCTAGCCATCCCAGCCCCTGTCCTAGTTTTCATGCCCTCCCACGGGAGTAGTGACCCAAGAAGGGGGAACCCACTTTTCCCTCCCAGGTCTCTCTGTCCCAGTTTATGCACTCTTTAGGTGGTCCTGTGATTTGACTTGACAGAAGGAATTTATCTGCTACCACACAATGTTGGCACTGAATTGCTTTTGGAAACAGCTTTATTACTGTTTAATGTAAAACATGGGCTTTATGCATAACTTCTAATCCTTTGTTTTATCAATACATAGGGATAAAATTGGAGGTTGGGTGTCTTTAACAACCAAGAGGTGAAACCAAGCTATGAAGGGCCTTTACTCCTGACCTTCCAGGCTCTGGGGCTGAATCTGCATGCGTCTGTTACGCACCTGCCAGAAGCTGCCATGGCTTATGGCTTCTTTCTCTAGTTTCAAAGGCAGAAACAATCTGTTGAGTCCATCTTTTTGCTACATGACCCAGATTCCATTCTGTAGAAAAGCCGTTAATCAGACAGTAACGAATGTAATGAAGAACAGAGTTTTCCTCTGGTTGAGAAAGGCAGATATAAGGCAGTGGAAGGGAACATTCTAAAGTGAAGGAGGAGAAATGTTGGTATCCTTCCTAAGCTTTAGGTTGAAGACATATAAAGTTGCCAAAAGTTTATCAAACTGTACACTGATAGTCTGTGCATTTCACTGTCCATACATTTACTTGAAGAAAAGCTAGAGCCAGTTGTTAGAACACCACCCCAATGGTCTGTGAATATTGCTTCCTGTTTATCAACATGTTTGAAAATAATACAGAGTTTATTCTGAAATCTTTGAAGCTGAGCAAATAGTTTTTCTGTATACACATTGATTTGGTGCACATGTGTAAGTGAATTGCACAAAATGTAACTAAAGTATAATGTATTTATTTCATAGAGTTCACCGAAAGCTGTTTTATTATAGGAATTAAACAAGATGCCTAGATCTAATAAGAACATCTTGTTCACACTGTCAGCAATATATAGCTCTGCTAAAAATAGATTCCTCAGACACATCTGCTACTTATCAAGGGCCGAGCCAAAAAAAAAAAAAAAAAAAACTCAAGTGAATATTTTTAATTTAATTTAAACTTTAAGACTGAAGAAATATTCTCATTATTTTCAAAACTTCCTTCACTCAATTTCTCTTACTCTTTACCAAAAGTCTATATTCTCAAACTTAATTTTTCTTTCTTTTAACTTCATACCTCAACTGAAGCTCTGCCTTTTAACCACCATGTCAATAATAAGGATAACGGTTCCACCTAGTAACATTAATGAATTTAGTATCATGTAGGATGCAAGAATGCAATGATCACTACGTTTTTATCAATTGAAAGGTTAAGCAATAATGTGGAACTCCGAATCACCAATTCTCAAACAGAGTTATCTATGAATCTTGCCTTATTCTATGTCAACATCTTTATGATTACTCTGACATCGTTGAGACATACGACACAGCAGTACTTTGGACATAACTATTTTATTGCTTTTTGTTTGCTCACGTGAACCCTTGTTTTCATATCTTCCTTGTATTCTTCCGCTACACAGTAGATTCCCCTGTATCATCAAATTTTTCAGTGATCTTTTACTGTCTTCTCCTTAACTCAACTATTTTCTCCTGAGTTGTTTGTGCAATAATTATGAGCTTAATAAGCATCTAGAATTAGACAATAATACAATTTACTATTGTAATAACAGTAGACATGTGATACATCTGCTGGTAATTAACAGATGTTGATAACACGTGTGAAGGCCTAACATGTCAGTTCCTTTTAAGCTATAATTGTTACTACAAAAATGTCAGACTGATAGCTAGTTAATTAAAAAGTGGAAATTAATCCAGTGACGCAAGTGCCTCGTGAAACATTTAAAAACTGCAGTTAATGTCTGGCTGGCTTTGTTTGTAAAACTTGAGTTAAGCTTCAAAGTATGTCAGTTATGGGCAGACATTGTACCACACTGTATAAAGCCACCATTCGTGATGCCCACCTCCAAGGAGTCTCTGGGTTTGAATCCCCCTACAGTTTTAATTCAGCTTCCTAAAAAACCAGTAAATGATGGCGGAATTACCTGAGTTCCTACCGTCCACTAAGCTGATCCACATGGAGTTCTCGGCCCCAGTCTTTGTCCTGGCCATTGTAAGGATCTGAGATATGAATCAGTGGATGGAAGATTCTTTCCATCTCTGTCTCTGTCTGTTTTACACTCAAATAAATAAATGAATATTCAGAAAGTTGAAGAATTTGTATGTTTAATGTACTTGGTTTAGAAATTAGCAGGCTACCTAAACATATTAAACTGCCATTTTCTGGAATAGTCTACTTTTGATACATTCACAATGAATGATAAATATAACTTTAGTTAAAAGAAAAGAATAAACACTGTACCTTTTATTTGACATAACCCTGCAAAGTAATTTATTAGTTTGTGTTTTAAATATGAAAATGTAAAATGTGTATTTCAAATTGTACTTAAGTCTAACAATACAAGTGAATAAAGCAAGCATGGGTAGACAAAGAGAGGGAAGGGAAGAAAGAACAGAAAAAAAAGGAAGAAACCGAGAAAGAAGAAAGAAGTGTATATATGCTAAAGAGGGAAGAAAACCACCAGAAAACCAATTTCCTCCTTCCACCAATCTGAAACCCTTTCTCTTCACCTTTGGACTATCTCTGAGAGAGGAAGAAAGCACAGTAATTTAGAAACAGCTGAAAACAGCCCCACTAACTAGTAACATGCCACAGTTCCTGGTAGGGCATGGTTTCATTTGAATTTCTCAGCTGCAGCTCAGTTAGGCTTGCTACTCAAAGTTGGTGGCTCTCTATCGAAAACTAGAGATGTACATCCCAGTTGTAGAATTGAACCGCCAGTATCACTCACAATTCCTGGGTGGCAATATATTAGGGGTTTTAAAATTGTTTTACTGGTATTAAAAATGAAGGCAAGGCTCTGAAGCGTCTCCTCCCGCTCCATCAAGCCTTCAGGCTGCCACCCGCTGCGGCTGAGTCCTTCATTCCTAAGGAGAATGCATTTGAAGGAAGCTCAATCAAACTATTTATTTTTTCTTCAAGGTCCAATCATAGTACATGCACTTTAATTATTCTTAGCTCAATTCCTCAATTCTTGTATCAGCTTATGTTGACAGTTTGGTTTTCGTAAGAATGGAAACTGCTCTCTTAGAAAAGTAATTTGAGTCTGTAGGAATTTATTTCTAATGTGTTTTGTAAAATAAAAATATATAGGACTAGTAAATCACCTTAATCATTGTGTTTTACTTTGTCCTGCTAGCCCCTACATGAGGAAATGATAACACAGTCTTAAATGCCTCCTCTCCAACTGATGATGCTCACTTTTCTTAAATTTAGAGAAAACTACAAAAGAGCCATCTCAAAATCCACATCAAATAATTCTGCTTTTCAAATAGGAAAGGCATTTGCTGTAAACACAAACATAGTAAGTCCATGTTAGAGAATAAGATATTTAAATCTATTTTTAATAAAATAGCTACAAATTATCAATGAGGCCTGGTAAAACAAGCTACACAGCATCTCACTTTCACAAGCCGGGTTACTAAATGTGACACAAAGATTCTGATAAACCCTGCTTATTCCTCATGACTAATTTTCTCAGTTTTTCATCTAAATTTTCCTTGTGATTCTGATATGCCACTATGTTCCTCCAGTATAACAAAAACATTTATTAATGTCCTTCTTTCTGCCAGGTCCTGCTGCTATGTGATGTATACTGCTTTATGCTGGTGGATCTCTCTAATTTAACTCTGATTTCAAAATGTGGTAAGCATGTGCGAGGCCAAACGCAGAGTGTAAGACATGAACAGACATGTCTAGCCTAGACCAGAAAATGATCTTGGGCTAGCTCCAAAATGTACACTAAGCATTCAGGCTAGTAGAAGGTATTACACAGGTTTCTACAACCTGAGAGCAATGACTGTGTATATTTCTTGCAATTATGATGAACAAAATGATGTGCATATTAATATATTATAATATGGTTACTAATGGAGTATTAAAACGAGTCAACAAAAAGATGCTTCAGTGGAATTGAGCATATTAGGCTCTGAAATAATATTATCATCCGTTGTGAAAAAACTTTGAAAATTCACAAAAATGGAGTTCAAGGGTTTCATATTGAATTAGATGTAAATACACTAATATCTTTAAGCTTCACATACATGCATCATACTTTTTAAAGATTTATTTATTTACTTGAAAGTTAAAGTTACTTTCAGAGAGGGAGAGAGTGTTCTTCAATTTAGGACCCATCTCCAACTGACTGCAGTGGCCTGCGTGTAGTCAGGTTGAAGCAACAAACCAGGGGCTTTTTTGAGGTCTCCCATGTGGGGGGCAGGGCTCAAGAAATTGGGCCAAATTCTACACCTCTTTCAGGCCATTAGCACAGAAGTGGATCAGAAATCTGCACCTGAATTAGTGCCCACACACATGGGCAGCATAACATGTGGCAGCCTTACCAACTATACCAAAACACCAGTCCCTCCAAGTCACTTTAAACATAGGATGCCGTAATATTGGAAATGTCTCTCAAATGTGTGCCATCAAATCCATTTTCAATATGAGCAGAAAGCATGTTTGCCTTTAGGCAAATGAGTAAATAGGATTTGTGCTGAAACTAATTTGCACCAAAGCATTTTAATTCCAAAGCAGATTTTGTTTATATTTTTGTTTACTTCCCTCAGAGTTCTAAATTTACAATACATGATGAAAGTGGCAGAAACACAGTCAAACAACTTACAGATGTCAGCTGAGAATACAAATTTTTCCCCAAGCATTTTGCACTTTTAAATTCTGCTTAGTAGAAAGGGATGGACGCTTTGCTATAGCCTGTGAAATTCGCTTTTCACTTCAGTTCAGGCTTAACTAAGAGTACAGTCTAATCGCAAAGGAGCAAGAAATGTGACTAGTGCAATTTTAGCAAGAGGTTTTACATAGCCAAGTATCTCAGCAATGACCATACGTATTTACTAAGTAGCTCTAAATGTCCTTTTATGAACACATATTTGAGCCACAGCATTGAAATGAAATCCATGCTTAGAATAATGTGTCTAAGGAAACTATATCTGGAGCTAGCTTCCAAGTAGAAAGGCACTAAAATAAAATTCAGTTGAGTTGGGAAACTAGGTAAGTTCTTCCCTGAAATTGTCTAATCCTAGTGTTACATAAAACTTGCACGTATGCAAGCCATAAATGACTCCGGATTGCTAGAATTCGATGACTTCTGTAAAACTAGAACTAATGGACATGTACAGATGTTATTTCATTATATAAATACCTTCTCACATGCTTCTAGATCAGCAAGGGAAATTTTATTATTAAAGTATTAGTTGTAGACAACTTTAATTTATGGAATGACACATGGTTTTAGTTTCTTGCACTTTTCTTTGCTGTTCAAAACATGGGCAATACGTTTTAAAAATAGGATCCATAGCTGTAACAATGACAGCAAGCACAACTGAAACAACGTGCAACTCAGATTGCACATGTCCCAGCAGGCTGAGTGGAGCTGTGGGCACGATTTCATTTTCACATGCATTTGGCCATGCTATCCTTGCCTTATGGAACCTTGGCTTTCTCAATCACGGTAAAAACTCTTTGCACATTTAATTATGCTCACGGGTAATCTGCAGTTTTCAAGATGCATTTTCCCACCCACGTCCTTCACCCAGATCCTCAACTTATACTTTCCTATAACACTCATTTTTTCTTTTTTCTGTATCTCATGCCACGTTCTGGCATCAGATCCTTGAACCGCAGAGGACGGGTCCCAGGACTTCCAGGGACACTCAAGCCACTTACATCCAGCGACACGGCATCTGTATAAAACCCATCAACATCCTCATATGTATTTTCATCATCTCTACGTTGTGTACAACATATAATACAATGTCAAAACTGTGTGATACATAGTCAGAGCTGTGTGAACTGTTGTTACAGACAATGTGTTATTTAAAGAATTGGAAAAACAGAACATCTGTACATATTCATTACCAATATTTTGTTTTCTGAATTTGATGTATATGTGAAAACACAATGCAGAACCCAGGACTATATATGGCTGAATTCACACACCACTATTGCTATCTCTTGTCATAACTATCTTAACAGTGATGAAATATTTCAATGTGGTTTCAGTTATATTTCCCAGATAAGTAGTGACATGGGATTTATTTGGGAAAATCAAGCGAAGTGCAAGTAAATAGAAAGCCATCTTGTGCACACAGATTGGAAGACCGCACATCATGTCATATTCACATTGCCCAAAGCACTACATGTACTAAACCATACCCCTAGGAAAATACCTTTTTTTTTTTTTTGCAGAAATAGCATAAAAATGCTAAAATATGTGAGAATGTGGAAGATCCTGCTTTACAAAGAAGTTTCCAACAGGAAATGGTTAAATGTGTTACATTTCCTGATTTTCAATTATATTACACAACTAAATATGGCTTTGTATAGTACCATATCAAAAAAGAGAGACCATGAATGAGTACGATTGAAATGTTTACAGCTAATGAATCTCTGACAAGGCCACCAAGAAGACACATGGAGAAAAATATTCTCTTAAATAATTGTTGTTTGGAAAAGTCTATGTATAGAAAACGCAAGCTAATGAATCTGGGTGGTGTCCTAGGCTAAACCATAATCCAAGCCAAACTGACTTAAAGACCTAAAGTGGCAGCCCTGAAACTAAGGAATTCCTGAAAGTAAATTAAAGATGAATGATTCTTGGCATTGGAGTTGACAGTGATTTACTGGGTGTCATATGATGTGAGAGCAAAATAAAGCAAAAATGTGTAACTCGAGTCACAGAAAATGAAATTTTTTTGTAGCAAATGAAGCAAACAAAATGAAAATGGAAGAATTGATGTAGAGAAAGTTTTTGAAAGTCATATATGCGACTAGCGGATAAAATACAAAATATATAAGGAACTGATAGAACTCCACAGCAAAAAACACCAAAACTCCACAAAAGAGAGAGAGAAGAAAACATGCCCAGAATGATGAAATATATATTTTTCTGGGCAAATGGAAAGTCATTTAGTGAAAACAAAAGGTTTTCCAGACGGAAATAAACATATTTAAATGTATGTGAGAAGGAAAGACCTACAAGAATATCTGTATGATCTTTTCTGGAATGCCATATTCCATAAATCTGAAGATTTATAAAAATAAAACGGGAATATATATATTTAATATTTTCTAGAGGAACGATTTATATTCTAGAAAACCTGAAACTACAGACAGCAAGATGATCGAAGAAGTAGTGAGGAAACTCTCTGGTAGGTGCCGTGGGTGTGTAGGGACTCTTTTTAAGGTTAATTTTGCTTTTTAAATGACGCGTATATGGTGCACATGTATGGGTTGTAGGGTGATAGTTTGATAAATGCAGATACACCACAAAGGGGCATTTAAGGATATCTGACACCTGGACTTCAGATATGAGAGAAAGGCCCTTGCCTAAGAAGTTATTCAACATAAACATACAAAGCATGAGAAATAGACATTAAGGTGCACTTGGAAGACAATTTATTTACACTAACTGCTAAGAAGTAAATTTCATTGTGCAGGAATGCAACCTTCCATGGATTCAAATACAAATAAAATAAAATGCTTGACAATGATCAATTAGTCCAACCGACTGCCTTTAACACCACCAACTCTTGTCCTTTTTGGCATTCTGTCTCAATTTTCCTTTAACTGTCACAAATTCTAAATAGACTCGACTACTTATCTCAACTTCTTTTCCCAGATTTTAGTATAATTTAGGTTTAAAATGACATGTTTAGGAATGTTGTGTAACAATTTTCCTTAATTACACCCTCACTAGAAAACTCCTGAAAAAATCTCCATGCCTTACAGTTGATCTCTGGAATTATTAAAGGATTTCACTAAATAATTGTAACAACACAAGCAAATTGTCACAACTTCTACTTGAAAGCAAGCATAAAATAGTAATAAATCTCAAATATTTTAGATATGTTACAGGCATTATTCCTGCCCATCTTAGGTAACTCACACCAGCTCTAAACCACACTTGCTTGTTCCCTAAGCTCAGCTTCTATCAGGTAGTTTCATGAACTCAAACCTTAGTCTTACAATCTTTTTTTAAGATCTATTTATTTTTATTGGAAAAACAGATTTACAAAGGCAAAGATCTTCTGTTGGCTGGTTTTCTCCCCAAGTGGCCACTACCCAAGTGGCTCCAATGGCCAGAGCTGAGCTGATCTGCAGCTAGGAGCCAGGAGCCAGGAATTTCTTAGCGGTCTCCCACACAGGTGCAGGGCCCCAATGCTCTGGGCCTTCTTGACTGCTTTCCAGACCACAGGTAGGGAGCTGGATGGGAAGCGGAGCAGCCAGGACACGAACCAGCATCCATATGTGAACCCCAGGGATGCAAGGAGAATGTTAGCCACTGAGCAATTGTGCTAGTACTCTCACCATCTGCTTTTCACAAACATAAAGCTTTTTCTCTTTTCAGTGTGAAACACTAAAATATTGAAAATTATGCAAAGCATTTTGCTTATATTGCTTTTATAGATGTATCTGGCACATTGCTTGTACTCTCTACAAAGAAGCATTTCTTTTTTTCTCATGGAGTGCAGGTAGCTCCGCTTCCCAGAAAAGCTGCTCTTGTTATTACCCCAATGAAGTCACTAAGATTATCTGAAAAAAAAACATAGCTGTAGAAAATCATGGTTGGGCCCGAAGCAGTTGCCTAGCACCTAAAGTCCTCACCTTGAACACAGCAAGATCCCATATAGACACCAGTTCTAATCATGGCGACCCCACGTTCCATCCAGCTCGCTGCTTGTGGCCCGGGGAAAGCAGCAGAGGGCTTACCAAAACCTTGGGACCCTGAACAATATGGGAGACCTGGATGAGCTCCTGGCTCCTGGTTTAGGATTGGTTCAGCTCTGGCCATTGTGGTCACTTGGGGAGTGAATCACTGGATGGAAACTCTTCCTCTCTGTCTGTCCTTGCCCCAGCTTTGCTTCCAGCATTTTGTTTCCCCATTGTAACAAGAAATATCTTTCAATGTTGAGATTCCTTCTTCTGCTTCAATCATTCTATTATGGAGATTTTCCACTGAATTTTTTTTTAAGATCTATCTATTTTTTTTTTTTTTTATTGGAAAGCCGGATATACAAAGAGGAGGAGAGACAGAGAGCAAGATCTTCTGACTGATGGTTCACTCCCCAAGCGGCCTCAGCGACTGGAGCTGAGCCGATCTGAAGCCAGGAGCCAGGATCTCTTCCAGGTCTTCCAAGCGGGTGCAGGTTCCCAAAGACTTTGGACCATCCTGGACTGCTTTCCCAGACCACAACAGGGAGCTGGATGGGAAGTAGGCCACCGGGATTAGAACCAGTGCCTAGATGGGATTCCGGCGCGTTCAAGGCAAGGACTGTAAACCACTAGACTCCCATGCTGGGTCTTCCACTGTATTTTTTAATTTCCTCTATCGGGTACTTCATCTGCAATGATTCTGCTCAATTTTGTTTCAGTGCAGCTATTTCCTTTGTGACATATCTTAATTAGTATCATTCAAATCTGATTAAGTTAACTAAATATATAATGACAAACCATCTAAGTAAGTTTTCAAAAATTTATAGATAACTGTGGTAAAAGTTTCCAATGTCAACAAGTAACTATGGTTCTGTCTGCTGTCCCAATGCTTTTTGTTCTCATTTTCCCCTTATAGGTAAGGGAGGGAGGGAGGCATTTCACTCCGCAAATATTTTCATTTAAATTTTCCAAACCATTATTATTATTAAAACATTTTGATTAGGATTTGATACTGACAGTAATATAATTATTTTAAATACTTATTTTTCTTCAGAATATTGTGAGTAGGGCCCGGTGGCATGGCCTAGCAGCTAAAGTCCTCTCCTTCAACACGCCAGGATCCCACATGGGAGTCGGTTCTAATCCCGGCAGCCCCACTTCCCATCTAGCTTCCTGCTTGTGGCCTGGGAAAGCAGTTGAGGATCTCCCAAAGCTTTGGGACCCTGCACACGCGTGGGAGACTTGGAAAGAAGTTCCTGGCTCCTGGCTTCAGATCGGCACAGCACTGGCCGTTGTGCTCACCTGGGGAGTGAATCGTTGGATGGAAGATTTTTCTCTCTGTCTCTCCTCCTCTCTGTGTTTCTGACTTTGTAATAAAAATAAATAAATCTTAAAAAAAAAAAAAGAATATCGTGAGTAGCTGCTCTAGGTGTCAACCATTGGAACGTGAAGCAAAGTGACCTTGTCAAGGCAGTTGCCCTTGTGTTACATGAGTAAAAAGATAGAAAGCGACTTTTAGTAATTATAGCAGTGTGATCGAAATTGAGTTACAGTCATGCTATTAACCCAAATAAGAAAAATTGTAATTTCCATTGAAGAAGTATGTGAGACATTACAATACCCTTGTTAGGACTGGGATAGCATATTCATTTATTTTCTTTTAATCATCTGAATGTTCTGGAAGTGTTTTACCAAGATATCCTTTTGTCAGTTTATTCCTCATTATCCTAAAGGCATATCTTAATAACCACCACAACAGAAACACTCTGTCTTATGCCTGCTGATAGTTTTCTAATGAGTTTTTTAATATTACAAAGAAATATCATGCAATTATGTAACAAACACACGTGTTGCCACTTTTCAGAACAAATTATCTCTTATGATTATATCATCTTCAAAACCACAAAAAATACAAAAAATTGCAAACTCAATAAATTTCGTTTAGTTTTATAGCCATAAGTTTGGTAAACATTCCTGTTCCATGTGAGAATGTTTATACATGCTAATAAGTTGCTTATCTTAAGCACTTATTACTAGATTTTGCTGAAAGTGAATCAGCTCCTGTTTCTTAGTATATTGATCTACATTGTTTGTTAACATATATAAAGCTATGAATATCATATTCCCTTATACACTCTATGTCATCATTCATGTTGTTATGCGTCACCGTTGTGACTGCAAAGAAATCTCAAGGACAATTATTTTGGAAAGAAAAAAAAAAAAAAAAAGAAAAGAGCTGTCTTTCGGATCCACATCAGGACCCTAAGCTCTAAGTTGACAAAGACAGAATCTGTGTGGCCATGTGTGGTCTCAGAGCAAATGAAACTGCATAACAGAGTAAATTCTAGAACAGATTTCATATCAGCCTAAATTACTTATTTGCTGTGTCTCAGTTTATTTATCATTAATAATGGAGACAGTAACATTCTTGTTAGATGGAATTTATACATGTGGTGCTACATCAAAGAGGTTGTGCCAGAATGAATTTAAAAGATATGTTTATTTTGGTAGAAAATTTTTGAAAATCACATTTTTATTTTTATTTTTCAAAACCTTCACTTACCATGAACTTCTCTCTTTCCTTTTTTAAGATTTATTTTTATTGGTAAATCAGGTATACAGAGAATAGGAAAGGCAGGAAGAAATATCCTTTGTCATTGGTTCACTCCTCATGTGGCAGCAATGCCTGCTATGTTGATCTGAAGCCAGGAGCCAGGAACCAGTAGCCTCTTCCACGGCTCCCACGCAGGTGCAGAGTCCCAAGGTTTGGGGCTGTCCTCATCTGCTTCCCCAAACCACAAGTGGGGCCACCGGGATTAGAACTTGTGCTCATATGGGATCCTGACACATGTGAGGTGAGGACTATCCACTAGGGTACAATGCCAGGCCCTACCATGAACTTTTCTAAGATCTGTTAGATAATGCCCCTCAAATGACTAATGTATTTAAAAATTTTGTAAGGTACACACGCTATGTTTTTACTGAGAAATGAGTGTCACTCTAAGGCAAATTATCTCCTTCAGTGATCAGCACAAGAGCCTGTACCAAATCTCTCCGATTATATAGTCATAAGTGTTGCATTACACACGTTTAGTGTTCTGATGGCTTCTCATCTCCTTCAGTAATTAATGCAAGAACCTCATCCTGATAATCACAGGGGACAGTGTTAATTCATTCTACAGCCAACTGAGGGTGGAATAATTGGGAATGCTGTACAGATAAACCAATCAAAGGTTTGAATTCTAAAAGTTTGAATCACCACCTACTCGCAGCATGTGGACCCAGCTGTACAAGACAGGATTGCAGATCAGGAGGAAATAACAATAGACCAGTGCAAAACATCCAAACTGATGTGGTGAAGGCATATACTGAGTTCAAAAATTAATCTAAATGTGCTAAACACCACGTTATACATATGAGGTTTCCTCATATAATCACATCTGGTTGATTCAAGTTTAAACAATCTGGAAGTAATCATTTACGGTCACTGGACTATCATGGGGAGCGCGCTGCAGGCTTTCACCAGAAATAGCTGGTCCCTTTCCTTTTACTCTTCCAACCTGGGATGTGAATTATTTGTTTAATAGTGCTGGGGAACATCTGGCCTATGATATCATTTTGTCTGGCACTGTCAGGGGAACTTGAATGGGTCTCAAAATTTGAGAAGTCGATAGCAAGATAATTTTTGATAATTTTGTTGGCCCAAGGATGCTGTCACAAATATCCAAATGAAACTTTATGGTTTCCTATCTCTGATTCTGAACTTTGGTGTAATCATCCATGAAACATTACTCTTTAATGTTTACCCCATTATCATGAAGAGAGAAAATGTATGTAAATCTCATATTTCAGTGCAAAAGTAAGATCAGTCACATATTATTGCTAATTAGATCACTGATTTTGATACATAAAACACCAGTGTTGCATGGCCAGGTGCGAAGGTTCAGTGGCTAAAATTCCCACCTTAAACACAGCAGGATTGCTTATGGATGCTAGTTCACATCCCTGTGCCAGTCCCAGTAAGGTGGCTTTAAAATGGCACATTCATTCATGCCAGGAAGCTCTGTTTCTTCGTGTTTTCACATCAATACTTCAAATTTGAGTTAATTTTTATGTTGGAATTTTGTAACAATGGATATTATAGTCTCAATATTTAGGAGTACATGAAATAAGCCCCAAGAAGCCCTTTCTGTCTTATGCTAAAAGAACTGTTGGTTTCATGTCAGTGCTGTGTTATGTTGGCTTTGTGGAATCCTCAGAGACAGTTTCCTTCCCTTTGACAGCTCCTTGTTGAACAATTAATGGGTGCGCTTCAGAGCATTTTTTCAAACTCATTCCAACGTACTGTCATTTCTACTTCTCACTAAAATGTGTGAGTAATTAAACACATGATTTCCAAGTGTAAACTGTGCAACAAAGCAGCAAGTTAATAAAAATTCTAATTATTAACTCTGTGATTACATCTATGACATTAATAGCAACAACGATAGCCCCAAGACACCCGACAACACATCTATCATATGATCATGACCGAGTTGTCACTGTATGCAAAGCACTTCAAAGAGTTTTCTTAAAAACAAACAAATAAAACATTGCGGGTGGTATCTTTACATGTTAGTTTTGGAATTCAAGAAACTGAGTTTCTTGTCAAAATAACATAACCTGTGAGTAGTAAGCAGGGGAAGTTGCAGAATATCTTGCTATTTTCCCAGTTATATCATTTCGAGTCCTTTACTCATTTATAATATTAGAACATTTTAATAAATGGTGAAAGAGTTTTTAATTTTTAAAAATATTTTATAGAGAGCAGAATTACAGATGGCGGCACAGAAAGAGAGGGAGAGAGAGAGACATTCGTTGATTCTCTTCTCTTATGTCCTCAAAGGCCAAGGCTGGGCAAGATGAAAGCCAGGAGCCAAGAGTTTCCCCCAGGTCTTCCACATGTATCCCAACACACGTGCCATCCTGTGTTGCTTTCCCAGGTGCGTTAGCCAGCAGCCGGGTAAGAAGAGGAGCATCAGGGACTGAAGCCAGCACCCCTATGGGGTGTGCACTGTTTTACCAACTGTGCCATAGTGCTGCTTCAGGAAACAAAGCTTTATAAAATATAAACGAAAGCTTTCATGGGTTAAAAGCAGACGTGAAACCTAACACTATATGGTCACAAGGCAGAGCCTGTGTGGAGGTCCCAAGATACAAAGGAGAAAAGCAGGTATCTCCACTGGCTGCACCTAGTTAAAGATTAAGTGCTCATGTCAAGGCTTAACATTATCAGGGAATAAGCAAAAATGATGTGTTTTCAAAACAGAACTAAGAATTAGAGTAACAAGCTATCCTAATGTGGCAGATGACTTCCTTCTAACTAGTTTCTCTGTTTACTGTTGGCTGAAGATTCCGTCCTCCACGCTTTCGTCACTCTACACCCGACTTTCCCTCCTTTTCCACAGCGCCCTCAGCTCCACGCCCTCACCCACGGCGCCCTCAGCTCCACACCCTCACCCACGGCGCCCTCAGCTCCACGCTCTCACCTTGCCTGCACTACATCACTTTTCCAGGCTGCTTTCAATTTTTCACCTTGAGAAAGGAACTTGACTTTTTAAACCTTAAAATCTTGATATTTTCATAATTGATGTTGCCCTCAATAATAATTCACTTGAGCACTTGAGGAAATTAACTACCTGTAGAACATTCAAAATCATAAATAGGTCAGGTTTTTTAAAGACCATAAAAGTTGAAGCAGCATAATCTACATAATAATTATATAATGGGCAAAACGAAAAACCAAATGTAAAACCCAAGGAATAGAATTTCAGGATTCACATGTAGAATTTGCAGACCTCTGAATTAACATCAATGTGATATTTATAAAATACTAACTTTGGTTTATTATAGTGCAACAAACAGACATTTCTGCAAAGCTGCCTCATGTTTCCACAACGGAAAGCAGTTGTGTTTTCTCAGGGAACTTAGTGAAAGAAAGAGGACGTGGTCATAAACCGTAAGAAACAAAGCCATCTTTATGTTTATTTTTTCAAGTTCAATTAATGTTCATATAATTTGGAAGTATAGAGAAAGACATCTGAGACACTAGAACCAGGTCTGGAACAGTGTGGTTGCCACACTTGGGAAGCGCTCCCAGTATTTGAGTCCTCCTGTGCTGCGTTCAGGTATGGCTGGAAGACAAGCAGCTGGGACTCATATCAGCCTCTCAGAAATGGGCTGTACGCATCCACAGCATGGCTTTGCTGTTCTGAGGCCCTGTCCTGCTGATCATCTTTAGCCATACACAAAGTATGTGTGTGTCCTTTCAAATGTATTGATTGGTGAAATGAAAATACTTCTCAGTATTTCTGCAAGGAATATCACAAAAGCCAAAGAATTTAGAATCAGAAATGTAAAGCACAGTATAAGAATTCCTTAATAGTGTTAACTGTTGAAATGTTGGAATGAACGTGCTAATGTACTCCTTATAACTGATGGGAAGCTATTGTGTCGTATGCAAGGTAATGAGAGGAACAAGGGTAGACTTCCTTGGACTGCTGACAGTTGTTATGGAGAACTTCATTGCATGTTGCTCTTTTAAATTCTTTATTTTCACAAGTCATAAACCAACATGGATTGCACGTAGTACATTACTTGAATACACATGCATCTTGTATGTTGGTCTTTTAAATGAATGTTAGCATTTCATTATATATTCCAGTGAATAAAATTTCTCTTCAACATAACGCATGGCAGCTTCATAATCCAGCTGCAATGCCTTAGTTACTAGCGGAAAATAGTCTTTTGAAATATTTCAGCATCTGTGAAGATGTCAGAAAAATGCTACTATTGAGGCAAAGTATTAAAAAAGCAATTAAAATCTGACATGCTATAAATAAAAATGGAAACTTTTATAGGCATCTCAAATTTAATTTTCATATACTACACAGATTTAGAAATGTGTTGCCAAATGTGGCATCCAGTTCCTTTCTCCTTACCCTTTAAATTTGTTATACTGTTTCAGATGTTTAGTACTTTAATCACTGGATCTGCAATAATGCAAATGCTACTGAAATTTGACATTTGTATTTCTTGTATGGTATGTTTCATTTCATAAAGATCCTGTATACTTTGGCATGAAGAGAAGTGTTCCATACACACACATACAAGGTTGATACAGTATTCAGGGGGTGTTTATTATGAGTCACAAGGTTGTTTAGTAAAAGTACACCATGTGTTTGGGACCGCCCTTAATAAAAGTCACAATGTGTCTTCTCACTCTAAGTTAAGCTTTCTAAACCTTTGACAACTGAGTGATCCCTCTGCACCCAAACACAGTAACTGTCCAAGTCCCTGAGAGACACATCCATTACCTTAGTGATGCTGTTCTTTCTGCACACAAAGAACCCTGTTCCTTTGACATCTTGGTTTCTTCCCAGGCATGTCAGTTCCTTTCTCAAATCGACCCAAGAGCTCAGGAATTTGCATTAAGAAGTTCACACATCCACCCTAATGAACCATACATTTAACAAGCGGTGATTATTTGCCTGATCTTGACCATTACTGAGCTCTGAGTCAGCATGGATACATGTGCTTCGTTAGCTTGAACATGCACTTGGGCTTGCACAGTGAACTGAGGAAAAAGCTGTCTGTGGAAGGCGGTGTTCCTCCCCCACCGCCATCAGTGTCCATCTCCTCTGCTTCTGCTTCATCTGTCACTCTCCCCCTGCTCTGACGTTTGGAATTTTGTTGGATGAACAGAAGTTGTACCAGGTTCAGGGTTCAGCTCCGAGTAAAGTTTCATCTCTTATTCTTTGGTTGTTCATATTGTGAAGTCGGTGCCCAGCTCTCCTTGCAGTGTGATAGTACCTTTAATTGCGACGTTAAGTGGACATGCAATACCACATTTTGAAATCACATATACTATGTAATTATTGGAAATGGTTTTTTTTATGTTTTAAAATTGACTTTATCTCACTACTTGACAGATGATTCACTAAGAGATTTTTTTATCACTTTAGTGTATAAACATGGTTCATGAGTGGCCTCGGTGTGCTCAGCATTTCTGCACTTACATGAAAATGCTGATGTAAAGCAGAATTTCCAGATAAACTTTGCTTTTGCTCTGAGGTCATTTAGATTTCAATGATTAAAAACGCTCAAGGATGCACTTCAGATTAAGCTTGGGAGGAGGACAGATTGACCTCTGGTGAAATTAAATTTAATTTAAAATGCTGTATCCTTTAAAAAGTGGTTTTATTAAAAATTTTTTCACCCTGAAAACATTTTTCACCTCATTACTTTTATTTGTATTTCCTGTTTCTATCTAATACATTATGTGCTCTACAAAAGGGAACATTGATAAATGTATTCCAGCTGAAAATATTTCCATAACAGTAATCAGAACAAGCAATACACTCCATTTAAATGATTCCTTTTCTAAAATCCAAAACATGCTTCAATGATAGTTTTACCAACACACAAGACGCCTTGAAGCCATCGTACTAATGTATTAATAAGTTACTGTAGCAAGATCACAGGGGAAGGAGTGTGGTTGTAACTCAACATAGTCTGCATTTCCTCAAGCTCCCGACTCAGTCTTCAGGGAAGCTACAGTGTAGCAAATGGACATCCTGAGTATGCACTGAAAAGGAAACTATTCTTTTGGCATCTGCTAGCTATTCAAAGCATGCAGTGGAAAGGAAGAGTGAGAGAGAGAAAGATTGGGGAAAAAAGAGGGAGAGAGTAAAAAGGAAAATTATTTTTTTGAATAACAAAATGTCTTCAACTTTATCCATGATGAACTTAGAGAATAATTTACTTTCTTCACCTACATAGAATCGTTTGGTATTTCAGGCCAGACCAATGATTGTGCTTAAAAGTTCCTTGGGATTATTTTCATTGAGAAATTTGTATACTGCTTTAATGTCTTTTTCTTGATTTCTGTAGAGAAGGAAATTTCACAGGGTGCTCTCAAGTTTGCTCTCTAAAATATATGGACACAGGATGGTAGTAAAAACAAATTCTACAGTATCTCCACATTTTGACAAAGTTGTAGACTATTCAAAGTGGTTTGGGGTGCTGTTTAAGTGTCCATGGGTACCTTTGTTAGCACACTTCATGCGGAAAACTTTTAAAGTGAAATATTCAGAATTGCCATCAAATGTGTCGTGTGGAATTCAGACCAACAAAATACCTGTGACCCATTCACAAGATGTTTGGTGAAAAATGTCACTAGGTATCTGGTTGAGAACAACTGGCAGTGCAATTATCAACTGTTGGTGAAATTGAAAAGACTCACGTATGTAGGCAGCACTTGTTTAATTAGAATTGTTTATTAGAACAATTGGGGGAATCTCAGTGAAAGTGCTGAATATCTTTCTGAGCCTGTGTTTCCTCATTTATTTGGTACAAAACATAAACTTCATTGCTTTAACAGAGGAATTACATAAATGTGTACATAGGTGGGGCATAAAATAACTGGATAGATGTGACATAATTTTTGTTTACGTATACTTCTTCCTGTTTCCCATTAACTCAGTCTACTTCCACTGTTGAGCACATTGCTGCTGGACTCCTCCTTTGTGGCATGGGGGAGGGATCTAAGACCATGGTGTTCATGATGGCCCGTTGTTCTCACGGTGTCCTGAATGTCTTATACTCAGCAGTTCCATGCCTACCAAAGCCCAGTAACTGCTTCTAGGAGCTCTGTAATTCTCTATGGCTAACAGCGTGCCTTTCAGAATCCCAGCAGCCTCTACTATGCATCATTATTAGGGGCTTGCTGTAAACCACAGGCACCATTTTCTTTCCAGTACCAAAATTCCAAATAATACAGGCTGATGGGCTTAGATCCTTGCATGTCAGCCTGTATCCTAGCAAATGTGGATGTCAGGGAGAAAGAGGCACTGTTTGGCAGCATTGGTATCAGTCAGTGTGGGTGGGAGCAGAATAGTCTGGAAGTGAGATAACCTAGCAACCTTTACACCCATTTCGTCTGATGAGATGTGATGTTAACACTATTGGAATATTTCCAACACTGTGGATTCAGTCTTTACCAGAAATCCAGCACTGCCAACAAAGACATTTCTATCATCATATTAGTTCTGGCTTTTACAATTTCTGTTTCTGCAATCTCATGATGAGATTTTTTTCTTGTTTTGGTGCCCAGTGCATTTCAAGCTGTAAGCCATTAGTGCATATTTCTGTGATTTCAGTGATCAATATTTAATTTCTGTTTATTTATCAGTCACATATCACTGGATGAACATAACACATATGTTTTGTTCTTTTGTCATGGATGAACATTTGGATTATTCCTAAATTTGATGATTATGCTCAGAACTTCTGGGGACACCACTGAGCAATAAGATAAGATAAGATAAGATTGCTTGCTGTTAGAGTTTTTGTTTGACTTGCATAATTTTTAATTTTGTCAAAAGTCTAATGCTTTCTTCTTTTATAGTTTATGATTAGTTCATTCTTACAAAATTATTGTCAATCTCAAGGCCCAAAGAAATCTTAGTTTCCTTCAAGAGAACGTATTGTTTCAGCTTAATATTTAGGTCTAGTATAAATGTTTGACTGGTTTTTGAGTGTAGATTGAGGTATGTGCTAGGCTACCAATGTGGCATATGGCTGTCATTTTCCCCACTGCAGTGCCCCTTAGAGATTCTTCTGGCTGATGGAGTTGCCTTGACACTAGTGCAGAAGATGGGTGATTGTTATTGCAAAAGTGTGTTGAGCAGTTTGTGCAAAGGTTGACTGGACAGGTACGTTTGTCATGCAGGGCTCTGGTGTGGTGTTGAGAACACTGATCAAGATGCCCAGATTGCATAGCAGAGTTCCTGCTTCCCTGTCTCCAGTCACAGTTCAGCTTTGGATTCTGGCTTTCTGCTAACGGGCGATACAGAAAACAGCAGGCAAAGATGGTAGTGTTTGTATGCCTACCACCCACAAGGGAGGCTTAGACTGAGTTCATGGCTCCTGGCTTTAAGCTGACTAAGCCCAGGGTCAGGGTTTAAAGAATGAATACACAGGAGCGCACATCTCTCTCTCTCTCTCTCTCTCTCTCTCTCTCTCTCTCTCTCTCTCTCTCTCTGTGAGCCTTTCAAATAAACGAAATGATTTTCAAAGATTAAGATGATTTTTGTACAAAGACTGCTCTACTTGACACAAAAACGAAAACAAATAAGGACATTTAAATTGTAAAAGAGGAATTTCTGCTTTTAAAAATACAACCTTCTACCTAAAACTATGGGTGGAATATTAGTAACCAAAGTATTGATAAGTGAATTTATCCAGGAATTTGATTGACTATCAATGGAAATGTCAACATTTCTGAACTTCATATGGGAATCGATGCAACTGAGTTTATGCTGTTGCAACACCACCTTCAGTCCTTGGCTGGTGCATTTTTTAGTTAACTTTTTTTTTCTTTCAAATTTTTAACTCTGCATTGTTATTTGTCTATTCAGCTTCATTGTTCAAATGTGGATGTGGCATGCTAATAGTGGCCATGCATTCAATAGACCTGCTATCTGCATAAGGATTTTAAAAAGTATGTATGTATGCATTTCTATTTGGGAGGGAGATATATTGGATATGCTGATCCATTCCAGCCTGCATACTCAGAAGCCTGCGATTGTATCCTGGCCACAAAGATGAGTGGCAGGAACCGCAAGACTACAGTCAATCTTCAGGTGTACATGATGGCAGAAAGCTGAGATCAGAAGCAAAGCCAAGAATGAAATTCAGACAGTCAAATACTGAATGTGCCCCTGCCCCCACCACTAAAACATCTTACCTACAGCCCAGTTTTTTTTTTTTCAGTTAATGTCATGCAACAGCTCTATTTTATTTTAAGATATTTTGTTATTCACAGAAGCTTTTGGCTTCACTTAATAATCTTCTTGTTTTTAAGGGACCAATATATCCCAGGTTTGACTGATTGCTTTAAATGGTGATATCAAGTGGAGAGCCATCTCTCCCCATGGCAGTAATGGGGGACCTTAATATCCAATCCCTCTTTAAGTGCTACTGACTCGGACATGAAAGGGCTAAACGTCTAATTGCTGGAAGTTCTTATTGTAGAGAGGAATATTTTCTGTCTCATTATGAGAATAATGCAAATAAAATAGTATCTATTCCTAAAAATATAACTACATAATGGAAAGCTAAGGCATTCATACGTATCTGAGCCTCATATTCTATTGCTTTTGTGCTTTAGCATATTTGCTGAAATGTACAAGAAGCTTGGCCTTCACATCTCTAAACATTTCATATTTAGTCTTTTCATTATTTATTTGCTACCACCCTGAAAAAACTCCTTTAGGCTAAGCATTGAGAAAGGAAACTTAAGAATTATGTCAAAAGTCCTCTTGTATAATTCATTTTATTTCATATTTATATTTTTTCTTGTGTCTTATTGTAAACAAGTAATAAGCTTCACAACAATTTTGTTATGAGCAGGAAAACAAATGGATGTATAACAACCCTATTTATTCTTCTTCAATCCTAATAAAATTCTTTGTATCAGTGCAACATGGGTCATTTAAGCATTAAAAAATAATTGCTGCTGTAATATTTCATAATAAAACAAGTATCATTCTGGCATGCTGAACTAAAGGGAAAGTGCAAGACACGATGAGTGGAACAGATGATAACTGGATTTTCCTCTCAATGCCATTACTGTAAAAGAGGCTAGCTTAATGTCTTGAAGCTGTTGATGACATTTGTTCCAAGTACTTGAACATTAAATATCTGTCTGGTAATACCCTAAGGAATATTTTCAAATGCAATGACCTCTTAAAAGATTATCATAAAAATCATTCTTAATTAGATTTGGGAAATCAATTTAAGTATCTATGTAAATCAAATTTCATGTAATGCCACACTGAATGCTTAGCCAGGTAAGACCCAGTGAAGAGTACACACTTCATCCCACAGTTGCCTACATAACTGCTAAGTATTAAAATTGATTTTTATGTAGAGGAATACTTATTATTCCTTGCATCTTTGGAAATAAGTCAATCATTAATAGGAATGAATGATAGTTATATGAGTGACATAATCAGAAATGGTGCATGGAAAATTGTCAGTATCATTTTAAGCTATGTGACTATGAGCACTAGAGGAAAGCCTCTTTAGAATATGCCTGGAGTTATAATCCTGTTTTGTATAGGCATGCTGCTTAAACTCAGGAACACACCTTCTTCACTGAGAGCAGCCCAGATCACAAGGCAATATGAATGACAGAGGCTGATTTGCCGCAGGAATCCAGCAACTGTTGCTGATGCTGTGATTTTGAGAGCATAGTGCTGACGCTCAGGGGTTTGGCCACACACTGCTATTGTACAGCTCCCAAGGGGCTCCAGAATCGCCCCTGAGAAAGTGTTACCAGTTAAGAGGACTGAACATGCACAGCTGTTATTATGAAACATTCATGTTCGCTTCTGAAAGTTAAATGCAACTACTGTATGTTCTGTTCATTACCATTATCTAAATAGCATTATCTAAATAACATGAATATATTATAAATAACATATCATAAATAACACTATATAGTAATAACGGTGTAGAGAGATGTGGATCGCAATAATATCAGGAGTTATTTTTGTCATTTTAGATAAACAGCACAATAATGTGGAGATTTTAGGAAGTCTTTTATTTGACTGATGTATTTGATATTCACTGGGAACTTAGGCTTTATTCCACATACGTTAGTAGCAAGCAATGATTAGGTCATCCGGTATTTCCGCACTGTTCTAGTTATGTTGTTCCTTTGGCTTATTTGTAGTTCTCTAGATATCTAGACAATGGAAATGTTTACATTATGCTGTGCTTGATTTGAAAGCGAGTGCTAATGTATTTGTATGCAATTGGCAGGTCAACCAGAATTATTATTCTTTCCACATAAGCAATAGCAATTGAAATCAAAATTATAAAATTGGTCTCCAAATCCATACTATTTAACCCGAACTATTCTAATGCATCAAAATAAAATATGTCACAATGGAGGGAATGGCAGACATTAAATGAATGTCACCGTGGGTTCTGTACCTAACAGTAAAAACAAACGTACAGATGAATACATGGTCTTCTTTCCCTCCAGGAACCTATAACAAAGTGTTGGGTCAAATACCATGCCAAATATGAACAAAACAGGAAGCAAACAACTGATGTAAGAAAAAATCCAATGAAAAGAAAAAGTATGAGAATTAAATAATGCATCACAGAATATTTATTGTCTTATTTCTTGCATGGAAAGTTCTGAGATAAGCATTATAACTTAAAAATCAGGCATATTAAGAACTACAAGTTCATGTTGGTGATCACACACAGCAAATACATCTCTTCCTATTTAGATGGAACTATCGAAAGTAGAAGATGCTTATTTATGTAAAATGTCGTTTTCCAAATGGGACAAGTCATTTTCAAATACTTAACTGAAGAACACAGGCTTTTTCCACATGAAATGTCCTTCCTCCTTTGTCCTCCGTGTCTCTCCATGTGAAGCAGAACAGCATGATATCCATTACTGACCAGGGGAGCAGAGCAGGAGGCATCGTGGAGGTGGGAGAGAGACATTACCCAATATGGCCACAATCAATCCAATCATGTACTCACAGCGCTAGCAACTGCATACCAAACCTCCCAGAGTACACAAGTTCAAATAGAAGCTACTGTCACCACAAAACTGATTTATCTTGAAACAGCATTGTCTCCACTGGGGGCTAAGACCCCTGTGTGGCATTGCTAATAGCTGCTTTTCTTGAGTCTTGGGGAAAATGAACACGTCTTTGTACAGTGCTTCTACACTCCACCCAGCAGTGGACCAGATCACCGCACACGTCACGCAGAGATGTGAAGTTGTCAACAAACTGGTGACAACAAAAAGCCTGGAACACACTTAGGTCTGCATATTACCTGACAGGTAAGGCATGCAAATACTGCCATTCCAACTCCTAGCTGTTACTGTGAAAGGAAAAGTCACACATCTCTCACTTTAAATCTATATGAAACCTATTAAGAAAAGCATGTTGAAAACTGAGGTAAGCCAAAGATTAGACTTTTTTTAACCAGACATTTAGCTAAGCTGTGAGTGGAAAGGAAGAAAACTTGTAGAAATTAAAAGTGCCACTCCAGGGAATGCACGAAGGACTGTGGCCATTAAGGCTAAGATTTTACCTGTGGCACTGGCATCCAGTAGGGGTACTGTTTCAAGTCCCACCTGCTGGGCATCCAATCCAGTTCCCTTCTAAAGTTCCTGTGAAGGTGGCAGAGGATGGCCAGTGTGCTTGCATCCCTGTAACCACATGGGAGATTCAGGAAAAGCTCCTGACTCCCAGCTTCGGGCCAGCCTAGCCCCAGTTGTTGCAGCCATTTGGGGTGGTGGTTTTATGAAGTTTAGTGAAAGAATCATCTTTATAGCAGAGGTACAAGGTGAAACAGCAGTTGGTGTTGTGGAACCAACAGAAAATCAAACAGAAGATAGATAAGCCAAGGTAATTAACTGATCAAGGTGACAACAGTAAGGTACAATATTAGTTAGAATAATCACCCTTAGTTATTTTATTTGTGAAGATTTTTTACATAATTGGCTATCTGCATATGGCAGATTCCTAAATAATGAAAAAAAATAAGGTGTAAACATCACAATTCCAGACTTCAATACATACTTCAGGGCAATAGCAATCAAAGCAGTGTGATACTGTTACAGGAACAGCGAAGATGATCAAGGGACGAAAACAGAAACCCCAAAAGGGAACCCACGCATGAACAGCCCACTAACATTGGGCAAGAGAAATGTTGATTTCATTAAATGCTGTTGGGATAATTGAATATCGGCCTGTGGAAGTAAGAAGCAAGACTTCCACCTGTCACCTATCCAAAAAGCTCTCAACAGATTAGAGACCTAAATCTGTACACGGACATCAAATTATCAGAGAAAAGCTTAAGAAGCACTTTCCAAGATAGAGGCATGGGTAAAAACTTCTTACAATAGTCACCAAAAGTACAGGCAGTCAAAGCCAGAATACACAAATGGAACTACATTCAACTAAAAAGCTCCTGCACAACAAAGGAAACTATCAACAAAGTGAAGAAACCACCACCAGAATGGGAGAAAATCTTTGCACACTACACAACTGATAGGAACTAATATTCAGCATTTACAAAAAGCTTTGAAAACTTAACATCAAAGCAAAGAACTCTGTGAAGAACAGGTCAAAACCAATGAGTAGATATTTTTCAAAAGGACAAATGAAAATGACTAAAAAGCGTATGATAAAATTATCAGAATTCCTGGCTATTCGGAATATACAAGTAAAAATCACATTGAGGTTCCATCTAACAGCATCAGCATTCATTTGGAAATATACTCTCAGAATATCTGTCAGCGTACATGTGGAGAGAAGGGTACTCTACTCTGTTGTTAGTGGGGGTGTAGGCTAGTGCAACCATTATGGAAGTCGGTATGGGGTCAATATGATAAGACAACAGAAAATTGATCTACATATGACCCAGCTCTCCCACTTCTGGGAATACATTCAAAAGAAGTAAAAATGCATATGAGAAAGCAACCTGCGACCCTACTGTGGAAAGAAGCACAATCCCGAGCAACAAAGACACAGAAACAACCCAGATGTCTATTGAACAAGGAATGCATAGAGAAATTGGAACATCTATTCTATGAAACACTACTCATTAATTGAAAATAGTAAAATTGTACCATTTGCAAGAAAATTGTCCCAACTAGAGACCATTATGTTCAATGAAATAAGCCAACAAAACCAAAAACAAATATATTTTCTTTTTTTTTTAATTATTTATTATTTAACTTCAGTAATTACATTGTATTATGTGACACAGTTACATAGATACTTGGGTTCTCCCCACCCCTCCCCAAACCCTCCCACCATGGTGGATTCCTCCACCTTGTTGCATAACCACAGCTCAAGTTCAGTTGAGATTTCCCCCATTGCAAGCGTATACCAAACATAGAGTCCAGTATCTTATTGTCCCGTCAAGTTCAACGGCTTCTTAGGTATACCCTCTCTGGTCTGAAGACAGAGCCAGCAGAGTATCATCCCAGTCAATTGAAAGCTCCAACATACCATCAGCAAAAATTTACATCATTATGGAATTAATTGACATAGTAATGAGTAACCAATATGTTAAAAGTAAATGAGAGTTCCCAGCCACCTTCTGTGACCACCTCACCTATACTTCAATTTTAGTTTATACACAACATATAACATTCAAAACATAACATGTTATACATAACATCATATCATCTTAAATCAAGGCAAACATGTGGTATTTAACCTTTTGGGATTGGCTCATTTCCCTTAGCATTATGGTTTCCAGTTTGGCCCATTTGGCCACAAAGAACTGCATTTTGTTTTTTTTAATAGCTGAGTAGTATTCCATGGAGTAAATGAACCATAGCTTTCTTATCCAATCCTCTGTTGATGGGCATTTTGGTTGTTTCCAAGTTTTTGCAATTACTGATTGTGCTTCTATGAACATAGGAGTGCATGTTGGTTTCTCATAGAACAAGTGTTCTGGATATATTCCTAGGAGTGCTATTGCTGGATCATACGGTATGTTGAATTTGAGTTGTTTGAATATTCTCCATACTGATTTCCATAGAGGCTGTACCAGCCTGCAGCCCCACCAGCAGTGGAGTAGGGTTCCCTTTTCCCCGCAACCTCGCCAACAAGTGTCGTTGGTGCTTTTATTCATGTGGGCCAGTCTTACTGGCGTTAGGTGGTATCTCATTGATGTTTTAATTTGGATTTCCCTTATTGCCAGGGAACTTGAGCATTTTTTCATATGCTTATTTGCCATTTGGGTTTTTCATTGAAATAAGGCAAATTTCATGCAAACTAGGAAATTCATAGATATCTAGGTAAACATATAAATACATATATTCTCATAGATGAACTGAATAATGAGCAGCAGCCTACTAGGAAGCAAAGATAAATTGGAGAATGCATTTCTGTTCTTGAATAAAGAAGCTTGCAGACATTCTTAGATGGAGAACAATAGAACACTAGACTTTCTGCCATTGTCAATATATACAATGCCACAACACACTCACATAGCAGAATGATGCACTTGGGACTGTGGCTGAAGGACTGTTGCACTAATTTGGGGGAAATGATGAGGGTGTAGAGGTCTATGGAACCATATAACACAAAAAAAGAGGGAAAAAAGAAACAAAAAGAAAGGAGTTTCATGAAAGAAAGTTATAGTCTATCAGTGTGTTATTTCCATATAATGAGATAATCATAATTTTAGCTATCATTTTATTGGTATGATGTGTATTATTTATTAATTATAATGTCCAACCATCCCTGAATCTCTGGAATAAATCTAACCTGATCAGGTCAGATGATCTTTCTGACACGTTATTGGATTCAATTTGCTAGTATTTTGCAGATGGTTTTTACATTTATGTTCATCGAGGATGCTGATACGTACTTCCATTTTTGTTGTGTGTTTTTCTGGTTTTGGAATTAAGGTAACTCTGGCCTCATAGGATGAGTTTAGAAGAGTTTCTTTTCTTCCAATTCTTTTGAATGTATACACATATATATATATATACACATTCCTATACATGTGTGTATATATATACACATATATATCTTAGCCTCATATTTATTATCTCTGAAGTCTACAATACAATTCCAGAAAAAGTAGTCAAATTAGTAGCAATGAGAACAAGTGTGGAAACCCAGTAAGAGCAAAGCAAAGCACGCTACTTGTTCTGTGGAAAACAGAGAAGGTGGATGTCACAGCCAATTAGAAGCAACAAGGTTTAACAAACCAGAGGGCACCAGTGTGAGAATCTTGGTGCTCAGGGATTTAAGGATAAATGGCTTTTTCACGACGGGTAATTAATTCATGATGTGGGTTCCCTGAGGCAGCTGGGACAGCAGAGAGACCCAGAATGAGCTTCAGAATGGCTTCCAAAGCTCTTTCCTCATGTGTCTCAGGAATGTAATGGAATTGTTGTGGAATTAGCCAGAGAATACCGCATAGCAAATGGCTAAAGAAACTTGAAAATAAGCAATTGTGGACCAGGAAGTGTAAGTGTTTTCCTTCACAATTGTGTTGTTGTCTTGGAACAACTCCCTTTCCTTATTGACTTACAATTGCTTCAATTTCATTCTTAATTTTAATAATTATAACAGATTGAGTGTGATTTGTAGATGAGATAGTAAGAACAAGAATACCATATAGTCCCATAATCATTGAATCCCTTTTTTCTTCCTTTCTCTCTCTCTCTCTCTCTCTCTCTCTATCTCTATCTCTATCTCTCTATCTCGTCCTTAAGAGGAATTGCTATTTTATTCTGCCAGGTAGTCTGGTAGAATTAAGTGGTAAGGCCAACCAGCAGTGGAGTATATTCTTTGGTGGGAGGCTCTTTTCTACCAATTCAATCACATTCTTCATTACTTATCTATTCAGGTTCTCTGTATTTCATTCAAACAACTGGCTCCATGTTTTTTTCCTAGATTTTCAACACTGCTGATATCTATGTAATGTGTAATAACTCCAAGCGTTCTTTTTATTTTTTTAAGAGCCACAACATTTTTCTTTCATCTATGATTTCACTAATTTGTATCGCTCTCTGTCTCTGGGGGAGTGGGGGTAAGTACTTGTGGTCTGGTCAGAGTCATTCCTGATCATGTCTATCTGGGAGTATCATGTGGTGTGATCAGGTTTATTCCTGATCGTGTCTATTTGGAATTCTAGGTGCTTCCTCTCTTTGGGTCTCCTGCTTCATTAAACAGGTTTCCTAAAATTTTTTTCCAAGGTGTTCAAGAACTTCCAAGACATGTGCATGTGGTTGTTTGCTTGTAACCCATGGACCCCTACTGCTGTTCCTGCTTTTCGAATTTCTTTTTTTATGTTTAGCCCCTAAGATGTTTCAAGATACCAGTCTTCCACATGAAATTATTCCTTTTTCTGCTTCACCAAGTGTGTTACCACAGGTTTACACCACATTTTTTGATGTATCAATTTGATTTTGGTGTACTGAACAATTCATTTCTGATATTTCTATCTTTAATATTTCAGTCTATTTGCTTGATATTTTCCTCATGTAATATATTGATTTATAATCTTCATTTAACTGTTGCTCTGTATTTTGAATAACTTTACAATCATTATTTTAAATTTCTTTCAAACTTTTCCCTGTACTTAGCTTACTAATCCATAGGAAAAGTTGTATTGCTTTCCTCATCTGTGTTTCTTGTATTCGCACGTGGACTTGTGTGCATTTAGGGGAGCTCCTATTTCTGTTTCCTTTGGAGATCTTTTCTAACTAAAGGCTTTGTTCCTGAGTGTGTGCCTGGGGGCTTGGTGGAACTCCTTAGGCTTACCTTTGAGCTCTATGGATTTGTCCAAGGCAGAGGATGTGTTCAGAGTAACACAAATTCGGCATGGTGAAGTGCCTCTGACTCAAGCCACTGGGGAAGAGGGATGATGGAAACACCTGCTGTGTTTGCAGTCCAAATCTTTTCTGGATCAGAATGAACTAGTGTTCACAGATTACAGTGAGCATGAAGTGAAAATGTACTCCATCCATTCAGCTGTGTATACCACCCAGGGCTTGGACTCCACAATGCACTGTGACATCTACCACCAACATGCAAGAAGCTCTGCATGTCCACACTCACACTGGGGGCACGCAGTGGCACACCGTGACAGCTTGCCATTTTCTTAGCTCTGACACCCACAATTTCCACATCCAAGGGCACCGGGGGATTGTTGTCTAGTCTGTAATGTGCCTTATCTCCGGCTCTGGTGGCTTCTGGTAGCAGAGGGACCAACTCTGTCGTTAACAGTCTAGAACTTCGTAGGTTTTCTTTCTGGAGCAGAGAAGTTGCTCTTATACCTGTGGTGTGTGGAATTCTCCCATAGTTGAAGTTAGTTGTGGGGGGGATCGCTGCGTCACCTTCAATAAATACTTGGGGAGCAAGTATTTATTAATTAGTGTCAGGTGCACGGCTGCAGAGGTGGCTAATGGTGCAGCCAGTGGGGGCATGGCTGCCTTCTCTCCTTGCTGTCCCATGCAGTCTGTGTGGCACACTGTCAGTTTATCCCAGTCTCCGGGGAACAAATACCTTCCTTGGCTTTTCTGGTGTTTTAGTAAGCTATGGTCAGTGTGAACTCTCACTATCCTCCTTAGATTTCTTGCTGAAGTATCACTTCAGTCTCTGTATCTCAAGGTATTTTGTGTGAATGCTCCTCAACAGAGCTTGCTATTTCCTCCCCCAACTTTTCTTCCCATGGCAGAAAGGATTTTTTTTTTCTGCTGTGGATTGTTAATGTCTATCAATAATTCAGCTGCTATTTAGTGGCCAGCACTCTTTCTTTAGAAACAATAATATTCTTCTCTTTTAATTCCTCTCAATAACTAGCATAAATATGGGATTCCTGATTCTTTTTAAGATTTTAACGTGCAGGTAAGTCTTCTTTAAAAGCCGCCTGTTACTAAAACTGATAACTTCAATACAAATCTTCAAAATCTATTCAGACATCACCCCCACTACCCCCTTGCTGGTCAACATAAATGATCTTGTTCCGTATCCTGCTTTGTCGTCTCATAGCATGAAAATTCATCAAGTGTCATCAACAGAAAATTGCCTGCCTTTACTACTTCAAAACTGAATTTTCTTTTTGACTATTGACATCTATCATTCCTGTATCTTCCTCTTATTTCTTGCAACAATCACGTTGTGTTTCTACAGAGAGGCAGACTCAGTCTTATCCAACCGACATTCAGTACTCTTGCTTTGTGTAGTTCCACTTGATCTTCCACTACAACTTAGAATCCCTTTTCTTCCCACATAATCAAATATTGAAGAAAGATAGTCAATTTCCAGTTGTTTTCTGTGTGAACGTAGGCTATGTAATTTGAGTTTCAGGGGATTCAGTGCTGACATGGTTATCACTCAAATTCTGTTCTCTCTCTGTTAAAATGGTTACAACTGTTACAAAACATTTTTTATTTCTTACAAGCCTTAGCTTCAAGTGATCTTAGCTGATGCTTCACTGAAATGATTTAGATCTCCAAAATAAAGTTATCTCAAAAGACTTGTCAGTTGCAGAATTTGTCTGTATTTTAATCCATGTTTGCAATTGCTTTTTTTTTTCTTGCAGATAATCTTAGTAACAGCATGTCATAAATGAAAGTCCAGTAGAACTGAAAACACAGCTTTTTTCTCAAGTCTCCATTTTTGATCATTTTGAATGATCTTGTTACCTTCTGGAACAACACATATTTAATTTCACAGACGCCATTTGTCTCATGTACCTGCCATAGTTAGTGCCTTTATTCTAATGTTTGGAAGAGTTTGAAAATCTGTTTTATATTCTAGGTAACTTATGTGAAAGCTTTTTTCTTCTAATGAAGAAAAGTTTGTAGCTACTTAAAGGAGTCAGATTTAAAAGCTTTAAAATATTTATTGTCTGATTGAACTTTTGTGTTATGTCTTAGGAACTGGAAGACTGTAAAAGGATAATTATCTGTCCAGATACAATATAGTAAACAATCCCATTTAAACTTATCTTCTAGACACTGAAATATTAAATTCAAAAACTATGCTACACAAATTAACTGAATTAATGGGTATCCTATAGTGCTTGTAAATGGTAACACTCTCATCTTTCACATTGTATTTGTATGTTATAAATAATACTCACTTTATAAAACTGAGGAATTAGCACACATATTTCTCCGTTATTCACCACATGGTGTTAGTGTAAAATCAACTCTGATGGCGATTTCTTTATGTTGGCTCAAGATTTTGTGTTCAGTATTCATCCTGACAACTCTGAATGACAGCCTTCCATACTTCAGTGCTTGCTTATGGGAAGTGCCCTAAGCATCTAAACCAAAGTGGTCAAGCAGCATGATAGCAGCAATGAAAACGAAATCAAAGAAGTGTGTTAAAAGTTCATGGAAAATGTGTATTGTGCGAAAGCTATGCCTGTGTTTCAAAATTCCTTGCATCGAAATGAACTTGCCTTTCAATAGCTGTTGCCAGGTTATATTCAATTCCATCCTATCATGTTCTGTGAACATCTGAATCTAAACGTATACATGTTTATCTATACAGTGATTTCTTGCTTTAATAATTATTAGTCCAAGCGATGTCTTGAAGCAATTTTTCTGTTCCTTCGGGGCGTAAGAAAACCCTGATTTGAAGAAATATTCTAATTCTCTATTACTCTAGAGTTTTTCATAGGTTATTTCTTGAAAAAATTAAATTTTCTGGGCCTGGTGCAATGGCTCAGTGGCTAAAATCCCTAGCTGCATCTGCCAGGATCCAATAGAGGTACTGGTTTGTATCCTGGCTGCTCCACTTCCTATCAAGCTCCTTGTTTGAGGACTGGGAAACCAGTAGTGGATGGCCCAAAACCTTGGAGACCTGCACCTGCTTGGGAAATCCAGAAGAACCTATTGACTACTGGCCTCTGATCATCTCTGCTCTGGCCGTAGCAGCCACTTGGGGAGTAAACCAGTGAACAGAAAATCTCTCTGTAAATCTGATTTTCCAATAAAAATAAAGTAAAATCTTAAGAAGAAAAGACTAAATTTTCTACTCATATTGTTGTAGTAAAATCAAAATTGTCAATTTATTATCATTATGGTTTTAGCTCATTCTTAATATTTGTTTTTGTTGATTGCCCACTGCTTTTACCTGGGTCTTGCACAAACTCGCAGTTCCCCACCAATCTTTCCTGTCTCTTCCAGCTCCCAGGAGCTTACACGGCATTTGCTTCCCAGTTTTAGACTCACTCAGACTCACACATCTTTGAATAGCTCTCACTCCCCGACAGGTAGACTTCTCACTTAGTATCCACAGGTCTTCAAAGCAAAATTTTTTAATAGGAGGCTACTTTTCCCTTTCTACTATGCATGAACTTCCCTGTCATTTTTATACAATATGGATTTCTAAACTGCTGTTAGAATGTTCCTTCTCTATGTAAAATCAATATTTCACAATTTACTACCCAAAGAAGCTGAAATTCCTGAGCAGAGCTAAGTATAGCTTGAAAGACCTATCACAATTTGATGTAATGCTAGCAATCTTGGCAAAATGCTCTCCTCACTCACTTTCCAATGAGCATCTCCTTAAATTTCTTCTGCTTTTTTTTTTTCATTTTACATATTTATTTCAAAGTATTATTTTAAATTTTTTTAGAACAATCCATTCAAAACCAGACCTTTAAAGTAATACTAGACCAGTGCAACTTCTTCAGAACCGTATCGATCCATTTGCTATGAATATTTCTACATTTTTCTCTGCTTTCCAAATTATTTATATTCTACCTCACAGTATTTAATTATTAACTTTAAAAAAATAATTTCTACAACATAAACAATAGATATCCTTCAAGGATATTTGCTTTAATCCTTCAGTGAGTCTTGCTCTCATTATTTTCACTGCCTTCTCTGCCTTCAATTATAATTAACATTGTGTCATTCATATTCCTTTCTTAGTGTAAGCTACGTGTCTTTTCAAGTCAGCTTCCACACAATTGCTTATATGCAGTAAGTATGTTAAAACAGACCAGTCTTTTCTACAGTCTAATCTTTTCAATGATTCTACCAGTATTATTTTGAGCAAAGTTCTCTATCCAGTCTACTAATAAAAACGAATTATTACACATTCCTGTGTCATTTTTTATGATTTATTTCTTTTTATTGGAAAGGCATACAGAGAAGGAGGTACAGAAAGATTGTCAGAAGATCTGAGAACTAGTTCACTTCTCATACGGCTGCAATTGCCAGAGCTGAGCTGATCTGAAGCCAGGATCCAGGAACTTCTTCCACGTCTCCCAAGCAGGTGCAGGGGCCAAGGCTTTGGACCGTCCTTGACTGCTTTCCCAGGCCACAGGTAGGAAGCTAGATGGGAAGTGGAGCAGCCAGAATTAGAACTGCCATCAATATGAGATCCTGGCACGTTTTAGGCAAGGACTTTAGCCACTAGACTACCAAGACCGTTTGTTTTTTAACTGTTGAAGTACATATATTTGGAATATATATATTTTAGATCACAAAATCCTAGGTTGGCCACGCTTTTCTTTCAGCATTCCATATATTTTATGGTACCCTTTTCCTGCTGATGTATTTCTGATCAGAAGACTAGTGTAAATCACTCTCATGACATTCTTTCCCTTTGGCTTATTTCAAGGTTTTCTCTTAATCTTTGTCTATCTCTGTAGGTTAAACTGTGACCTCAATTTTTTTATGAGTCTAAAAAAAGTGGTTTTCAGCTAGAGTATATTTTCCTTGTTGTGAACATTGGACTGGTGATTACCTTCACTCTATGCCAGTGCTAAAATGTCCCGTGCCTTGAGTGATTGCACAAACTACTGCACTTTCGTCCCATATTGATGCACCTTTATCTGGTACCTGGTACCTACTCCTGGTTCCAGCTGCATGCTGATACAAACCCTGTGAGGCATCAGGGCTAAGATAACTTGTTTCTTTCTATCAACATTGGAAACTCAGATTGGATTCCTGAACCATGGCACTGGTTTCGTGCCATCCTGGTATTCACCTAGGGACTGTCCGATATTTTGGTCTCTCTCACAGAGACTTTTTGAAAAATAAATTATTTTTTAAACAGAATACCATTAATATAGAATTATTAAAAATAAAATAAGTATTTTGTTTATGATATTAAATATGTTATAATTCTAATATTATGTTGTATTTAAGTATTCGATCATATTCAATTCCATCTAATTTAATTTAATCAATGATAATAAAATTTCATAATAAAAATTTAATTATATAACATAATTACATAGATTATACAATGAAAATATAATAATATGAATATAATAATATAAATACAATAGTATAATTGATTTTAATTTAATAAAATTAAGTTCTTGTTATAAACTATGTTTATTTAATGTTATTTCAATAATATAAATATAAAAGATTATAACATAGAAATACAAAATACATAAAATATTAAGTCTTTGCTGCAAACATAATCATGCAGTATCATCTAGGTATTTACGTTTTATTTTGGAATATTTAAGTCTGTCTTTAACAGATGAAAGTAAAGAATGAAAATGTGAGAAAAATCTACTGTCATTTATTTACCACATGAGTTGATTTTAGTCCTATAGTCAAGACAGTTATCACCAGGGGAGCATCATGACGCCAGCTGTGGTACCAGCATCCCACATGCGCACCGGTTCATGTCCATGCTGCTCCAGTTTCCATCCAAATCCTTGGCCGCAGCTCAGGGAAACAATGGAAGGTACTCATGTTCTTGGACTCTTGCACCCACATGGGAAACCCGGAAGTAACTCCTGTCTCCGCATCAGCTTAGGTCCAGGCTCTTCCTCTGTCTTTTCTTCTCTGTATCGCTCTGGCTTTCACAAAATGAAAGAAAGCAAGGAAAGTCAGCCCCGTGATGAAGGTGATCCTGTAGTGAGTTCCTGAGTATTCTTAAGTCACTGATGTGTCTCACTCCTAACAGATGGTAAACTAATACTCGGAAACTTCATCAACATGCTTCTGAATACTTTAAATAAACAGGACCTTTATAGTAGTATCAATCTCTATTAAATTTGTTGATTTGAATTTTATTTGTCTAGATCGTCAACCACTGAAAGATACAATATATATCAGAAAGAGTTCAACCGATCCTACCTATGACCTAAGTACTAGTTGCTTACCTTAATTATCTCACTAAACATAGGATTTCAGTGGTCTTTTTGTACTGTTTCAAAATGAAAAAAAAAAACCCAGAAGATTCTTTTTAAATTTTTCTTAAGATGTATTTATTTTATTACAAAGTCAGATATACAGAGAGGAAGAGAGACAGAGAAGAAGATCTTCCGTCCGATATTTCACTCCCCAAATGACCACAACGACTGGTGCTGCGCCAATCCGAAGCCGGGAACCAGGAACCTCTTCCAGGTCTCCCACGCGGGTGCAGTGTCCCAGGGCATTGCGCCGTCCTTGACTGCTTTCCCAGGCCACAAGCAGGGAGCTGGAAAGGAAATGGAGCTGCCGGGATTAGAACCGACGTCCATATGGGATCCTGGTGTGTTCAAGGCGAGGACTTTAGCCGCTAGGCCACTGTGCTGGACCCAGAAGATTCTTTAAATATATTGTATTATAAATCATTGATCAGTGCTTATATTTATACACACAACAGAATTTAAGACAAGCTGATTTTAAGTATACATTAAGTGTAGCGAATAGATTTCAAGCGTTAAGCCTGCAAACTGCATTTGAATAAAGTTTATGACACAACACCTGGTAAGTTTCTCTGGGAATCAAAAGAAAATCATAAAGAAGGGAAGCCTGAATTGGCTTTCTCATGAACAGGACAACCTCACGAGTAGCTGCCAATACTCTCAGACGCAGAATATCATCTATTCATGTAAAAATCTCAGTGCACTTTGTACAGTGGCAGGCTGCTTACATGTTTTAAAAGGGCATTCTGAATGAGTAAGTGGATCAATAAACAAATGAATGAATGTGTTTCCTTATAACATAATGGATTTATTCTTGCACTGCACAACCTTAATTATGTATGAGACATTCCATCTAATGATGCAAGCGTGCTTTCTATTCACTGCCTGTTGCACATGACCACAGCTTGTTCATAGCTCCTCACACTTTTAAACAGGTTCATGATAGACAACCCAGGAATATTCTATGCAATGTAAAAGATTTTAACCACAGAGGTTCTTGACTGTCTCATGGAGGGCTTGCTCTTTGTAATCACATCGGCCCACTGATCAGGTTTTGCTTTGGTCTCCACACATCCGAATTTTCTTTCACAAAGACTAAACAGATTTATTTGCCCACAAAGTGGACTCTGCTGTTTGAAGTGTTTAACACTTTTGAGTTTCTATACGTTTTCCTTTGATCCATTTTTCCAGTACTTTTCTTTACCAACAACTTCAGGTATAATTCAGTCATCCCATTTAATATAACCACATTTTATATATCAAATGTACTCACTGCACAAATGCAAATCCTGTCTTCAAAGTGCTTGTAACTCAGAAATATGTAAAATAGCACTATGATATTACATAAACCTCAAATATTCCCTCTGAAAACACGGAGAACCGAAACAAGTGTCTGACCATGCACATCCTTAACTTTCAGAAAACATTTACATGTTATTTTTTACACAAAGTTCATATTCACTGAAATGTGAAGCACTGTTATTTGATGAGTTTTGACAAACTACATTCCTTTCTATTTCAAACTTATATCTTGTTCATAGTAGAATGTCACCATGATCAGATGTTATCATCACTCCAAATAGCAGTCCTTCTATTGTTTTGTTCCAGTCCATTCTGACCCACATCCTTAAGGTAGCCACTGTTCTATCTTACTCTAGCAAACTACTCTAGTTTAAAAAAATACAGAAAAGTATTACAAATAATAAGCCTTTACATAAGACTTTTAACCCATCACAAATTTCCATATCATTTATATCATTGTGTATGTCAGTAACTTCTTTCTTTGGACTTCTAAATAACATTCCATCACTTCGATAGAAATATTTTTTCTCTTTTTATATTAAAAGGCATGTATTCTGTTTTTAGGATTTTTTTGTTATGATCATTACATATTAATCAGTATGAATGTTCTTGTGCCAACCTTTGTGGACATTCTAGTTTTGTACAAAAATACACAAAGTGTAAATACAAAGTCATAGGTCAATATGTTGTTTCTGTTATATTTTTCTTTTTCTTTTTTTTGTTTTCTTAGAAAATGGACTGTTCTTTTATCAAACCTATGTCAATTTGCATCCTAACCAAGAGTATATGAGATTTACTGTTGTACCACTTTCTCATTCACATATTATATTGCCAGGTTATTTAATTTTACTCATTTAGAAATGTGTGTTTTAAGTCTAGGAATAATATTAATGCTCTACTAAGACGATTTGCCCTTGCTGAAAAGTTACTATACTACTTGTTCCCAATTTTTAATAGTTGAATATTCACATTTAGTCTATTCTCTTCTGTTGATCCCTATCAGCATAATTTTCCAGTAATTAATTTTACTATTAAATTGAATTATACCTTGCAGTATAATTATTTTCTTTGTCACTTTAGGGTTCTCTATTGTACTTGAGGGGAATGATATTATGAGTATTCCTTGTTTTTGAATCAACACATATTAATCTTTGTGCTCAAGTGAAATAATTTTCTGGTGCCATCATTGGGGTGTAGCAGATTTAGCTGTCATTTGAATGCTGGTGTCACCTATCCCAGGCCAAGTTTAAAGCCCAAATCTCCACTTCTGATCCAGCTTTCTGCTAACATGCCTGGAAAGTAGCAGTTGAGGGGCCAAGAACTCGGGCCCCTGTCACTCAGGAGGGTGGAGACCAGGATGCAATTCCTAGCTCCTTGCTCTCACAGGCCCAGGCCTTGTGTCCATTGAAGTGTAAAGTAGTATAACTAATACATGAAAAATTTTCTCTCTCTCCTATCACTTCACATTTCAACCATCCAAATAAATCTTTAAATAAATTAGATCTTTCAGTGGTAAACTTACTCTAATATTTATCTCAAACAGAATAAACATTCTAATGTTTAAGGCAGATTCTGTGTCTTCAAATCTTTTTCAACTTTTTACACTACCTCACTCCATCTCAGGTCTCGGAGATATTAGCAAACTAGTACTATTTAGTTTTCTTATCCAATTTCTATTACGTTGACATAACATGCATAACATCATCAATAGTGATGTTAATATTAATTGCCACACAATTTAGGTGGGTATGCTGCTAAGCATCCAGTGCTTGGCCAGCAACTAATGATTTCTTGTTCATGAGAGGGCTTGGTTCCATAGAACCAGATGTAACATAAAACCTCATCCATAGCCCAGCTTGGAAGAATGGAAAGAGAGAAATTTAATTAAAAAGGGGGTGGAGGGCAGCACAGTAGCCTAGTGACTAAAGTTCTTGCCTTACATATGCCAGGATCCTATGTGTGCCCATGTTCCAGCAGCCTCGCTTCTCATCCAGCTCTCCTTGCTTGTGTTATGAGAAAGCAGTCAAAGACAATTCAAAGCCTTTGGACACTGCACCCACGTGGGAGACCCAGTAGAAGCTCCTGGCTCCTGGCTTTGTATAGACTCTGCTTCTGCCACTGTGGCCACTTGGGGAATGATCCAGCAGATGGAAGATCTTCCTCTCTGTCTCTCCTCCTCCCTGTACCTCTTAGTTTCCAATAAAAGTAAAAATAAATCTTAACAAAAAGAATGAAAAAGTGAAATGCAACAGACTTGGGAAAACTAATAGGTAATGTTTCCTGGCATATAACGAGCATTCAAATTTTCTCAGTGTGTTTAAAAACATGAAGATGGTAATGGAAATAAAAACAATTATTTTTTGTGTTATCACATTTCAGATATCTCATTATAAAAATACACGTAACTTGAATAAGTATTTTAGTTAGGGTCAATTGCTTGGTGACAAAGATAAGTAGACATCAACTCAGATCCAAGGATGGAATAATTCAGCTCTTGACGATAACGTACCACTGAAAGATATTTATTTTAAAGAATAGGGACATTTTTTCACAAACTGGAGCAACAAATATAAAAACTAGTTGTAGTACCTAAGAGTTTTGAAACATACCAAATACTTTCCTTTAACTTAGTACCATGTAAAATGAGTTACCTCTGCTTGGTAGATTAAGATATGCGAAAGTGAAATGGCTTCAAGCCCAGGAAACGGGCAAAACATGAACAAAACTTTCAGCTCCCACACCTTGTCTTTCCTTAACCAAGGTCAGGCACATTCAAGAATGCATTAGGGTCATTAGGAATATGCTTTCTCTTTCTGGGTGGAAAACTACTTCTCATCTCTGTGTACTGATTTTGAATCATGAGTGCCTCACACACAGGTCATGCATTCTGTAAAGTGTCGGGGCCCCTCAGAAGGATTGCTTGCTCTTTCAGTAAAGCTATAGTTTTTCATTTCCTCAAACACATACTGATTTTCTTTTGATTCAAAAGGAAATAAGTTTGATGCATTCCAATCCATGTAGGCGTCAACCTCAAAAGGCAGCTTTCAGAGATTTGAGGCTGACCTCATAACCATTTACTGTGGTGACTTACATAAAAGTTTGGAAAGGTATGAGAATGAAAATTCTGCATTAGAATATACCTCAATATCAATCCACGTTTAAAAATGAAAGTTTGGCAAACTGTGTTCAATTGTCTGTGAGAATCTCAGAGGTGATCAGTAAAGCAATCATTAGAAGGGAAATTGGAAATAGATAGGACTTGGCAGAATCTAAAGCTCAAATTTTAATCAATCTCTGAAATTGGATTAATCCAACCCCAGAGGATAAGGCCACTGGAGCTATAAACTACAGAAGCATACTCACACCTCTGCGATATTCTTATTAAAGTTTCCAGACCGTAATGGTTAGTGAAATATGACAGTCCCAAAAGTACAAATACCATACGTTCTCTCTGATATAACTCAGCCATTAGTCAGATTACAAAACAAATTGATGTAGGTCATTCAATATGTACATATACTCTCACAGACAAACAGAATAATGGAGACGAGTATATTGGGAAGTAATGTTCCTTTACAGCATGCATCTCTACTTCCAAATAAAAATAGGACGACGATTTTGAAACATGGACATATACGCTTACAGCATGATACTAGATTTTTAACTTCTGCTTATACCTACAATGTCATGATACATTTAAATAGCAGAAATTAATCTTATAACTTACTAAAGGACTATACTACTGGGACAAGTCAGGAAATAGCAGGGAGGGGAAATGGGAAGAGAGGAAAAGGAGGGAGAGCAAAGCATCTTTATACCTAGAACATAACTAACTAAATAAATAAATAAATAATGAAGTTTTGATGAATTGCTGAGGAAATAACGATCTTTAAATATCTTCATATATGTGTGAAAAAATTAAAATTTAACTCCAGGCTCACATGAATGTGAAATAAATTTCAAGTCAATCACAGTTTCAAGTTTTGGGCGACTATCACAGGTTCTTGAAGTAAATGAAGAGACTACTTCTCAGAACAGCATGGTTGGAAGATGCTGGAGAGGGCAGCTACTTCTTTTTAAATAAATCACAATGTATTCATCAGCTGCATTAAAGCACAGGTATTCATCCAAAACACCAAAAAAATGAGTGAAAGCAAAAGTCATAGAGTCAGGAAGAAAGAAACAAAATAGCAGAAAAGATAAGTAGGGTACTTTGAAATAAATGCTTTCCAAGCATAAGAATGCAAGTCACCTTCCTGAAAATTCCAGGGACAAGTAGAGCTCAGTGAGTTATGACTCACACCCTGCATGAGGCCAGAAGGAAAGAGAGCACCAAGGATTGGCAGATGCAAACAGCGGAAGTCAGCTGGACATCTCAGGGACATCGCAGGTCTCCAGAGCGCTTTCATCACACCAGTGCGGAATGAAACCGGCAAGCAATAGTAAGAACGTTCTGTTAACTTCTGTGACCGAATATCCACTACCTTCAAGATACAGGCTAAACTCTAACATTTGTTAATCTAAGATTTCCAATAAGAAAATCTAAGTGAAATTTCAACAACATGGTTGTGAGTGGTAGATAAAATAGACAACCAGTGCACATTATAATTCTTTTAGAATACCCTTAAATTTGCTTTTTTGCTTTTTTTTGGGAAGATTTATTTTTATTGGAAAGTCAGATATACAGAGAAGAGGAGAGACAGGAAGATCTCACATCTGATGATTCACTCCCCAAGTGGCCGGACATAAGCCTATGCAAAGGCAGGAGCCCAGAGCATCTTCCAGGCCTCCCACGTGGGTGCAGGGTCCCAAAGCTTTCTGCTGTCCTTGACTGCTTTCCCAGGCCGTAAGCAGGGAGGTGGATGGGAAATAATGCCACTGGGATTAGAACCGGTGCCAATATGGGATCCCAGCACACGCAAGGCTAGGACTTTAGCCACTAGACTACTTCTCCAGGCCATAAATTGCTTTTTATAAAGCATCTCTCAACTGTAACATGTGCAGTAACTTCAATTTCAGGGGAATCTAGGGTAGGAAACTATATATTGTAGGCTAAAGTTTATAATAACATTCCCTTGATGTAAGGTGGGGACTTATGGACTTTGAGAGATTATTTGGAGTGTTTAGCTGAGGAGCCCAGCTAACTCTTACACCCTTGACCAAAGACCCGTCCTCTATCAGGGATGGTCGTCCTCTTCCAGGGAGCACAGAGCTTTGGGAGGGACGCACATGGAGTGGTGAGGGAGGAAGGTGACACCTGCCTGGCCAGCTAGATCAGCCAAATCAACCGTGACAATCAGTGGAGTGACAGATGTCTCGGCTAGATCACCTTCACATCTAAGCTGGGGATGTATGATAGCACAGTGTTGATGGCTGTGTTTTATGCTACCCTGGCAATGAATGTATATATGCAGGGGCCTTATAATAAAAAGTGAAGCTGGAAATACAGATAATGCAGAATTCCTGAGCAATCTAGAGGTGCATATCCAGGAATAAAGTCTAAAATCAAAACACTCATGCTGCAGAAGATATATAGAGTCAAGACACTCCTCAGATGTGCAAAAATCAGTGCAGGAACACATACCACATTCACACACACACACACATGCACAAACACACACAGAGACATACATGCACAGACACACACATACACACACACCATAAGTGAGGAAGGCAATGCGTCCCCAAAAGGAAAACAATTTTGTATTAATACTGGATTGTGAAGAAGGGGAGATTTGATTAAATGCCTAAAAATGTGCTCAAAAGAATGAACATGTTTTCTCAAAAATACATAGGGAATAGGTTAGGTGAAATTTGGAAATCAATAAATACCATGAGTGAGAAGTTTAGCAATGATTGAGATATTGAAAAAGAACCAAACAGAAATATTAGAAATGAATTATTCAGTATATAAAGTAAGAATAATAATTACAAAAAAAAACCCCATAGTGCGTATCCTCAATGACAGACTCGATGTGGTAAGGAAAGATTATCCAACAGAAAAGACAGGTCTTTTGAAATACCCAATCAGACCAAAAAAAAAAAAAAAGAATGAAAGCTGTGTTTGCAATCTTTGTAAGATATGCCATTAAATGATGTCTGTACTTCTCTGGACTTCCAGTCAAGCTAAAAACTATTGAAGCTATAGGGAAATCAAAAATTAGTAGGCATGACAAGTGCTTGTCTTCGTCATGACATCTGTAGATATGGGTCCGCCACCACAGCCTCTCCAACACTAACTGGAACAAACACACTGCACACTTCACTGAATCTCTAGCTTTTCACTCAGGCATCCTTTGGAGATGTTCTTGTATGCATACATTAGGCATGGAGAGAAAGAAAAAAGACACACAGTCAGATCTTACATCAGATTTGTGTAATATGTTACAGTATTCCAGAATCAGAAGTCAACTGGGGGCAAATCGGGAATATTAAGTAACAAAGGCTTCCAAATCATTAATCATATACTTTAAAAAAAAAACATTGCTTCATTGAGAAAATGAATGGATTGACTGTAAATATCTGAGGTACAATGAAGTACAAAGCCTCCCCCAGGAACTCTGAAATGAGCTGATAATGACCTGGATCAGTGTCAGTGTGGTATGAATGGGGATTTCATTTTCACAATAAATATTGACTGATGAGCAAATTTGCATGTACTTCAACTGAATCCAATAATGAGTAAACAAGTATGAAAACTTTCTCTGTATTTTCAGTATTTACTTCATTTCTGTGGCAAATTATTGGAAGTTCCCATTTCTAAAAATATGTTTCTGGCGTTCCTGGAATGGTTGATGTGTGACTATAAGTTGTACTTGTCAAATTAGTCATTCTAAGATGCCATTAATCTAGAAACTTAAGAAGCATCCACCTCCTGTGTAGTTAACATTGAAATAGAAGCATTCAAGTTTAACATTCACATGTTTTTCAGTTAAACTCTCCTTCATAAAGCTGCCAGTGTATAAACTACTGAAAGCAATAAGCACCAGTAGAGGTCTGCGTTGGGTGCAGTAATAAGGAAGCCTGTGGGACACCGGGGAATCCCAAGCTGCACCCCACAGCGCAGGGCTCCAGTCCACCTTCTGTTTCTGACTCAGCTTCCAGCTCACACTGACCTTGGCAGATATTGAGCAGGAGGCGTTCTCACTCTGAGGCTCCACTCAGCCACATGGGAGACTCAACAAAGGTTCAGGCCCTTGGCCACAACCTAGCCCAGGATGGAGCTCTCTAGTCCCCTCACACTTTTTCAAATAAAGCAAATTTCTTGAAAACTCATTTTTTTATTTTAAAACTAATGAGATTATGCATGTGATGTACCTTGGAGTTACAATTATAAAACAAATAAGACCAATCTGATGCTTTGTCTATGTGGTTACTTACAACCTGCTTGTACATCTGAGTCTTACCATTTATAATCAGGCTACAAAAAATGATCCTTAGTGAGGCTTTACCAGCATATTTTCCAAAAGTTGACAGAAAAAAAAAGAACAAATCTATTAAAAAACATACTTGATACAATTTAGATTTCATCAGCCTTTGAATTCTTTTTGACGTCATCTTTAGAAAATTTATTTTATTTACATTTTAAAAATTCATTTACAGAATAAGAAAACAAGATTTCAAAATCATATATGATTTTACAAATTTAAATGCATCATTGCAATCCCACCTATTGTATCCTTTTTGGAGTACATTTATGTTAGAAATATATTTGAAGGGAAATATGTAGAGAATTGTTATAAACAGCAAATCCATTGTTTATCAAAAATGAGCCCCTTTGTAATAATTCTATTAGCAATTAGATAATAGTATTCATTAATCCTTTACTGTGAATTTGGCTCCTGAAGAATTTCACATATATCAGCAATTTTTATAATGAAATCATGCATAATTGTGACTTATGATGCTTTAAAAATAGGAACATGGGTTTTAAAACTTCACTGAATGAAAAGTTTTACAAAAGGTAAAAACATCTTCAGATTTAAATGCATCACATTGATATCTCAAGGCAATCCTGGGATGTTGCTTTCTGGTGTTGCATTATACTGGGGTTTAGGACAACTCTGAGAAACAGAAGAGAGCCAAAGCTTCAATTCAGTGATGTGGAGAGAGAAAAAAGCTGTAATCATGGGGAGGTAAATAGCAAGGCCTGAGTAAGGCTTCTTAGGCTGTTGTTTGGGTACACGTGGGAGGGGGAGAGGGATAAGCCAATGGAGAAGCAGACTCCGTGTGTCCACACCACGGTGCATATGTCCAGCTGCTTCTGCTCCGGGCAGCTGTTGACATGTGTGTGGCCCCAGTCCTGGGGACGGATCAATCCCTTGAGGTGGTTTCCGGCTCTCACCATCCAACTTCACTGACATGGACTAGACACAATTGTCTAATGCCTCTGCCCAGCTGCCTCTTCCCAGTCACGTGTTTCTCAATACATTATGAAATATGGATTCACTGTCTGCATTTCATGTCCCAACATGTAACTTAATGGTGAATGACTTTCCTTATCATTAAACAAATCCATGTATTTAACACAGATTTTGGAGCTTAACGATGTTTCTGACCTCACCCACTCTCATGCCGACACTTTTTTATTAATCTTAATTTCTACAATGACACACTTTCAGTTTATTTTATAATCATAGGCTCAATCCTCAGCTAAGTAGAGTTCAAGTAGTAATTAGGTAAACCATTTTTCCCTAAGAGCATACACAATAAACCTAAAAATGTCAATCTTACTTACACAGTATGCTTTTTTATACTGCATATAATCATAACTGAAAATAAAACAAGATATTTGTCTTTGTCCTTTGGGGACTGGCTTTTTTCACTAAGCACAATGGTTTACAGTTGCATCCAGTGGCAAGTGACAGAATTTGATTCCTTTTTTACAGCTGAGCAGTAACCGTAGCAATGTACATATCTTATTTTCTTTATCCAATCATTAGGTGCTGGGAAGCAGGTTGATTCCATGTTAGCTATTGAGAATCGAGGAGCAATATACATGGGGTGATAAAAGCCACATTTTTCATCGTTATGCTCATGGTTACTTCTACCTGTGTCTGCTGCATCCTCAATGAGTTATAGAAACCATTCTTCGTGTTGGTCACCATGCTTACGATCTGGGAATTCATCACTACAGACAGCTTACACAAATGAAGAATAATCTTTTAGTTAGTCACAGCTATTGTTTAGTAGAGAAGAAATACATTTCTTTATCAAAATTTTTGTTTATATTGAAGATATTTGATATAGCTTTTTTTTCAATTTAGTGACAGAATGATATCAGTGTTATATTCCATCATAGTGTACCAAATTGCTCTTTTCTTTGACTTTTCTGGGGAGAAACTAGCTGGCCTGTCAGTTACAAAAAATCTAACCAATATTAGGAATTGCATTAAGAACAGGACAGAGTATATTTCCATTGCCGCAATAAATATAGAGACTCTACTTTTTAATATAAAGATTTCCTTTATTGTCATTACAAAGTCAGATATACAGAGAGGAGGAGACAGAGAGGAAGATCTTCCGTCCGATGATTCACTCCCCAAGTGAGCCGCAATGACTGGTGCTGTACCAATTCTAAGCCGGGAACCAGGAGACTCTTCCGGTTCTCCCATGCGGGTACAGGGCTCCAAAGCTTTGGGCCATCCTCGACTGCTTTCCCAGGCCACAAGCAGGGAGCTGGATGGGAAGTGGAGCTACCGGGATTGGAACCGGCGCCCACATGGCGCGTTCAAGATGATCCTGGCGCGTTCAAGGTGAGGACTTCAGCGGCTAGGCCACGCCACCGGGCCCGAGACTCTACTTTTGGAAAATTACTGTGTTAATTCAGCCTGGAAGTTTTATAAATATTCTACAACCAATATCAGTTTATTTATTTTTAAGTACTGGTCAGTGGCTAGTAGAGAAATAAAAGCACATATGTTTCCTTTGGCAATTTCAAGTATAGGCTTAATTTTTCTGCAAATACATTTGCACAAAAACGGTCTCTAACTTAAAGATAAAATGGTTTTAACATGGTAGACTCAGATCAATTATTATGTAGATTATGCTATATAAAGAAATTATTTAATCTGCTAAAATAAAAACCATAGCTGAAATTTTTGAGGTGATATCAATGATTTGCAACATAAAAACAGAAAACATGCTTTTTTGTTTAATGTATACGTACTTGAAAAATATAGAGATGTTGCTGAAGAAGCACAATGCAATGTTCTGATGTGGCGATGTATTGGAAAATGATTACATGTCAATGTCATTAATATGAGCTCACCTAGTTGTGCTTCTATATGTGTATAAGAGAAACAGTGGGACGCAGGTTGTGGGAGCACTTAAAATAAACATCAGCAGCAACTTTCCAGTGCACAATGTTTAACCCTAACAACCGATGCTATGTTCTAGAACATCAGAGCCCACCCAAACCACACAACTGGACATTATAACACTAGGAAGACATTACCACATTTTCCCCATTCTGGTCCCTAGCAATCATCATTTTAGCTCTGCTTATGTTTGTTATTATTAAGTAAGAATAGAGTCTATGTGTCCAAGTAATGATTTTCTTCACTGTTTATCACAAGTCATGGAGCATTTTTAGTGCTTCCCATGTGAGTCTAGGGGCCCAGCATGGTGGTCTAGTGGCTAAAGTCGTCACCTTTCACGCGCCAGGATCCCATATAGGCACCGGTTCTAAACCTGGCAGCTCCACTTCCCATCCAGTTCCCTGCTTGTGGTCAGGGAAAACAGCAGAGAACGGTCTAAGGCCTTAGGACCCTGCACCCGCGTGGGAGACCCGAAAGAGGCTCCTGGCTCCTGGCTTCTGACTGGTGTAGGTCCAGCCATTGCAGCCACTTGGGGACTGAATCAGCAGACAGAGGATCTTCCTCTCTGTCTCTCTTCCTCTCTGTATAGCTGACTTTCCAATAAAAATAAAGTAAATCTGTAAAAATAATTAAAGATGTGAGTTTAGGAAATTTTTAAATAAACTGGAAGGTATTTTTAGTTTTACAGTAACTCCTATTGGTGGTATAGTGAAAAGCAGCAATTTGCTGTTCGTAACTATGTTAACAGCACTGTGGGCACTGGAAGCAGCCCAGACAGCTGTGTGTGCTCTACAGTGCATCAGCTGAGTGACAATAATTAGCCTGTGTGGTCCAGGCCACACAGTGGTCAGTCGTCTTCATGTCACTACTCTCAACCTCTGCCTAAGCAGCTCTGCTTCCTGATTGAATTCTCCTACTTTGATCAATGTTGCTGAAACTTTGTTTCTATAGATATCCCCACATGCTTTCTACTAGGTGTGTTTACACCCGCTTTGTTACTCCCTACTCTCTTATTAGATCACTCAGGCATCTCTGGACTTCCCGATGACTGACCTGTACATAGACCGATGTTCTAGCGTGTTGTTCATGAAGGATATTTGGACACTTGAATTCACTATCTAATATCCAAACACTGCCTTGGAACATTAATGATAACACAAATTGTTTTTGTCATCCTGTGTAGGTTTTCTATCTGCTTATTATCAATCAGCTTTTGATACATTTACAGTAGGATGATGATGGAAAAGGAAGATTGCTTAGGATGTATCATTTTTTCACTCAGCAAAAAAATTATAAAAGCAGCACCAGCTTGGAAGTCACAGTGGCCTTAAGTGGCCCCAAAGTAGAAATAACTAAACACAATCATTGAGAGCATCACCAGATAATGGTAAATTATAAACACTAGATTATAAAAACGGGGAAAGTCAATAAATGCACAAAAAAGGACTGGAAATTTTGAATTAGTACCACAGGGAAATGTAACCATTTATAATTCATTATTCTCCATCCAACCCCAGCCCCACCATGTGTGTTTAGGAGTCATGTGATCCGTGAGAGTTTTGTGAGTATCAGGAACACGTGCACATATGCTGAGGCGGCAGCATAGCACCTCCTCCTGGGTCAAGTCCTTCCTACAGCTGAGGAAAGAAAACTCACATGATGCTCTGCTTGCAGGCAAGAGTAATTCCACTAAATTATCTCAGCTCCACCCCACATGTGTGCAAAACAGCGCAAGTACTATTTTATTAAACAGTACACTAATCATGTTCACTTTTTGGCATCCTCACGTAGAAGAGGCAACAGACTTGAAGCACCAACCCTCATTTTGTCTGCAGAAACTACATCATTTAGATATAACTCTTTAATCTCATCATTAGAGCATCTAAATCTCAAAAGTTTTCTTTGATGGATATCAATATCACTCAGAACTTTACAGCTGGAATAGGGTGGCATTGGCTTCCTCTCCGCTTTCCTTTAGGTACATGAAACTTCTATACTTGCCAGGTTGTTTTAGTGTTTAGATAATACAATTCCAGTGACATCAAATTTAACAGCTGGGGTTCATAAGTGCTATATTTTTTATTCCTTCATTCAATCACATTTATATATAAAAATGATAGGTGGAGTTTATGTTTTTGTTTGTTTAATGTTGTATTTACTATTTTTCCCAATTTCTCTATTTTAAATGCATTATAGAAGGTCTTAAAGGCTTTTCATACATCTCTTAGCAAACAGCTGTGAATAGCAGAATTTCAAACAGACAAGGCTTAGAATATCTGTTTTTCTTTTGTTTGGTGAGGGAAAGAATTCCAACATTTAGAAGAAAACTTTGCTGTGAAGTTCTGGAACTCATCAGCCTAGAACCATATAATTGTTAGATTCTGCTTGATCTGTTGAGGCTGCGGGGCAGGGACGTGAAAAAGGACGGCTTGCTCAAAGATGTGACATGAATGCAGAGGCTCCTAAGACACATAAATGCTAAATCATAAAGGAACTTTCACATGAGACCAGAATCCTGAAATCTGAAGCAGCGCTTAAGAAGCAGATTTGAGAAGTAAATGTTTTTGAAAAAGAGAAAAAAATAGAGCACTTGCTAACTTACATAAAAGTAATGAACTATATCATGATTATTTCCACAAAAGAGAAAATGTTGTTTTGACTTTTGTCATCATTAATTCTATTGAGTCGTACGTGTTTGAACAAACATTTTGTCATTAGCAAAAAATAGATAGCCACGGAGTTTATCCTTTTTCAAAATAGTGAGAAAGCAATTGTATCTCCAACAGTAGTCCTATCCTCTAAACATGAAAGTGTAACGAGTATAACAAAAATGGAATCTAATGATTATTTTCAGAAAATCCTTTCTCAGGCAAAAGGACACAAAATAAAGTGGATACTACCAGAGTTGTTTACAGTCTAATAAATGAAAAACTAGTGAATGATCTCAGCTTCTATGTTATTCATTTGAACTATCATGTAAATACCAAGATATTTTTCAGCATTTTAGAACAATAGTCTTATATAAGTCTGGGAAATTATCATATATGTTAATTATGTCATTTGTTCAATTTCATGAAATTCTCAGTATATTTATAAAAAAGAAATAATCACTGAAACTGATGACTGTTGTATGACAATTAGAATCGTTATTTAAGTATCTAGTTATCATTTCTTCTACTAAAACCTAAGAAATTAGAAAGAGAAAAATATTTCACATCCAATATTCCTTTATCTTACCGTGTAAAATCCTTATCATATAAAATTCTCCTACCATGTTTTTTATCTTCATGAAATTTCGCAGCAATAATGGATAGCCCAAGTGATTTACTATTAGGATGTCATTCCAGAAAATAAATAAAAAATACAGACTTGCATTTGGGCACTATTATTAAGACATATAATGATATGTGATATAGCCCCAACAGTCACTGTAATTTCATTCTGTATATATGTATATATATATATACACACACATATATATGTAGATATGTATGTATATAGAATAGATTATATAAATCATATAAATTTATATAATCCATAAATTATATGTATATTATTATATAAAATATTAATGTTATATACAGGATAAAATTACAAATATAGATGTATGTATATATAAATATATACATTATATATATATATATATATATATATATATATATATATATATATATTAGAATGGTGGGGTTTTCTAATATCTAATACATCCTTGCCCATTCATTCATTGTGACATTTCTAAAATCATTTGCAAAATGTTAAGGCAACTAGAACAATGGTGATTATTGTATCACAGGTCCAATAAAAGTTTTGAAATGAAGGCCCAGAGTGTTGGCTCAGTAGCAAAATCCTTGCCTTGCCTGCACCAGGACCTCATACAGTGCCAGCTCATGTCCCAGCTGCTCGACTTCCCATCCGCTCCCTGCCTGTGGCCTTGGAGGGCAGTAGAGGATGATCTAAGACTTTGAGACTCAGAGAGAGACCCGAAAGTGAATCCTAGCTCCTAGCTTCAGACCAGCTCAACTGTTGCCATTGTGGCCACTTGAGAGAATGAACCAGTAGATCAAAGATCTTTCTTTTTGTCTCTCCTTCTCTCTGTAACTCTGCATTTCCAATAAAAATAAAATAAATCTTTGAACATTTTTGAAATGAAAATTGAAATCATAAGAAGTTAGGTTATCCTGTGAAGGCCACAAATACCTTCCAGATATGTTCTTCCTAAGTTATCTTCTATGTGGAAGGAGAAACAAAGCAACTTATAGATTTGAACCAAAGAACAGCACAATTCCCTTATACCAAGAAGCCTTGTAATGAATTGCTGTGAAAGAAAATTACAGTCAGGTTAATTCTTGTCATGCCTTCTAGGCATAATAAATGATATTCTGCTTCTGCTCACACCTGACCTTCTATTGTATATGATTTGAAGGGGTTAGCAGGGATGCTGCAAAATCTAATGTTAATTTTATTTTATGGGATCCCAAGCCATAGTCTCTGAAAGGAGCCCACATACATCATTAGAATGGATGATGATCTTCATTATAGAAACAAAATATCTATTATTCTAAGCCTATAACTTCATCATTGCTAATCTCAACGCATTGCTTCTTGTTCTTGTTCATTTTGAATGCAAAACAAACATGGAGGACAAATCATGGACTATTTGAAGGTAGGAATTTGACTGTACTTTATGATTTCTGTGTTCCACATTATGTTGTTGTGTTCAACCCTTGGTAGAGCTTCTTATTACAGCTTCCTGCCAGTGCAACGTTGGGAGACAATAGGCGAAAGTTCATCTGCCTCTCTTTTGACAATTTGGATCAGTTCCAAACCTTGCTTTCAACCCCTCATCACCCCTGATTGTCAGAAACATTTAGGGAGTTAAGAGAAACAAATAAACATTATTTTTAAAAAGCATCATTTTAAAGTTTTTAATCTTCTATTAATATCCATAAATATTATGAATAATCAATTCCATACTATGTAGTCACAAATAGCTTTGGTGTATCACACCTATGGTTTTGCAAGGAACTCTCCTGCTAGGCAAAGCTCCTGCTGGTGATCATGAGATTTAGGCTGCAGCACACAAGGGCAGCCCAAGCAGAGTTAGTTCACAGCATATATTGGCATGAGTGAGAGCCAGGACAAGATATAGGCCAGGCTGAGTTGGAATACAACATTAACTAGTTCATTTGATTGTGGTAAGTGGGCCAGGCTCAGCTAAACTGCTTCACCCATCAATAAGAGCTGGGTCGGGGGAGGCCAGGCTAAACCAAGCTGTAGCACTTGCTGGTCAATGCCAAGACTGGGAGCAGGCAATATCAGACTAGGTCATAGCATGTGTTGGCACACGCAAGACCCAGGACTGAGGATGGGCCTGATAGGGAAACTTTGAGGAATTCCTTGGTGAGTTGGTGCTTCCCCTGGTGAGCATACAAGTTGGAAATTGTGGCAAAGCGGTCTGTGGGCAGTCTAATCTAGGGTAGGCTGATGCACCCACTGATATGCACAAGAGTCAGAATGAGTACAGGTCAGCCAAGCTAGGCCAGCGTTCAAACTGGCAAGTCCCAGGAATATGTCAGGCTGGACTGCAGTAACCCCTGGCAGGTGAAAGAGCCAGGGCTGGAAACATGCCTTGCAGGGTAACTGTGGGCACGCTCCTGTTGGCTTTGTATCTGTTGCTGGTGAGCACAAGAACCAGGTCTGGGGCAGACACCTGTCAGCATTTCTGGGGTCTGGGGGTGAGTTCGGCTGAACTAAGTCACAGTAGCCGTAGATGACACAGAACTGAATGGAATGTGGCTGGGCTACACTGGCCACAGCACCCATTGGTTCTTCTAAAATATTGAAATATGGGGTTTAATCAAAGCTGTTTAAACCGCATTCACCAGCATGTATGTTGGCTAGTGCAAGTAACAGACTATATCTGACCCAGCACTGGCTGGAACATACAAGAGTCCAGTTTGAGGTCACACCAGGCAAAGTTCATGGGGGACTCCACAACTAGATGGCTGGACTCAGAACCTGGGCTCAAGAAGAATCAGACTGTGTAGTTTGACCATGGAGTGCATGTAGCGTGAGTGAGCCTACTCAGTTGCCGATGCCTGTGTAGTAGACAACCTGTTCAGATGCACTGAGGACACAATGACCAGCTCATTTAGGCCAGCAAAGACTGTCACTGCCTGATTAGAGGATGGAAAACAGAACAGATTGGAAAAGTTCCCTGACCAATCTTTGTAACTTGGGCTGTGGTGCACTAAAGTGAGAATTATCAACCAGTCGATCTTGGAAAGAGTTTCTCAACCGTGGAGCAATGAGACCATCTCAAGACTATTGAAACCATTCAAGTAACACCCTCAGAACATTCTTCCTCACATGGGGTCTCCAAGGCATCATCAAATGACTGTCCCCATTCCTGAGTGCTGTTGTTGTTTGACAAAAAAGAGTGGCCTTCTACTGCTGCTCCCCTATGGACACAGAGGAAAAAAAAATAAAAAGACTGGAACGTGTCTCACCCACCTTCCTCCATACCTAAACCTCCCCACCACTCTAATCGGAAGCCCACATATGCATGCATCACATTCAACTCTGTAAATAATTAAAAATAGAATTTAAAAATATAAGATAAAACACATGCTAAAATTTTATTGTATTATTTTATGATACAGTTTCATAGGTTCTGGGATTTCCCTTACCCCTCCCCAGTTCCTTTCCCTCCACTGATTTCACTTATATTATTACATTAGTGTAGTCTTCCATATAGAGTCATAAATCCATAATTCTGCTGTTTAAGTAAATCCTGACACTATAGGTATGGACAATGGCAGAGAGTCAAGCATCCTATTATCAAGATATATTCAACATTTTCATTGTAAGTCCATCCTTGATTTGGAAGTAGAGATGCGTACTGCATTGTAGCTTCACATCTGGATGTGATAGTCTCCATTACACAGTTACTATTCAGTGAAAAGTCATAAAACAAAATCAATGACAGGAAGTAAAGTAGAAAATTTACAACAACATGAAGGTAAATAAGCTATTGAATGACTAATGTGTTGCTGAAGAAATAAAAAAAGAAAATCAAAAACCTTCTTGAAGCAAATGATGCTACTGTACGGCCTATGAGTCAGTGAAAAAATTAATAAAACATTAAAGAAATGACAATAAAAGCAAAAATATCAAAACCCATGAGATGTAGCAAAATCAGGATTAAAAGGCTATTGATCTTGCATTTTTCATGAAGGAAAAACAATATGAAGAACTATACCTCAGTATCAATATAGGGGAAATCGGTGGGTTGTAGGAAGGATTCTTGGGGAGGGAGAGAGGGGAAATCCCAAAACCTATGGAACTATATCATAAAATAATAATAGTAAAAAAAAGAAAGGACTACCAATTTTGTATTTTTCATGAAGATGGCCTTATATCAGAAAGAATACATGATGTTTGTCATTTTGGGATTGATTTACTTCACTGAGCATGCAGGTCTCTAGTTGGGATGATTTGGTTGCAAATGATAGAAATTAATTTTTGCTAATGGCTGAGTAGTATTCCATTTAGTAAATGTACAATTTACCCCTCTTTTGATGGACATCTGAGTTGTTTCTATGTCTTTGTTATTGTAGATTATGCTTCTGTAAATGTAGGATAAATCTCACATGCAGATTTCATTTCATTTATATTCTCCCAAACAGTAAAAAAATTACCAATGATGCAGTTATTATATAATACATATATTTCATAAATTTTTTTGAAGATTCTCTCACATGCATGCATTTCAAAATTCTCCATATCCAAATATACTCACTTTTTATACATTATTTATTTTTTTTTATTTTATTCATTTGAAAGTCACATTGAGAGAGGGAGAGCAGAGACAGTTTGTCCATATGCTGCCTCATTCTGCAGTAATAACCAGAAAGTCTGAATCCTGGAACCCAGTCCAGGTCAGCTCCCTGGGTGGCAGGAGACTCAGAGCTTGGATCGCCACTGGCTTTCAGGGAGCACATGGGCATGTGGCTGAGGTTTGGAATCAGAGCAGCTTTGAAGCACAGACCCAACTCTCAGGAGGCAAGAACACCCAGCTCATCTCAATCACTGCCTCAGACCACACCTCTAAACTCAGCTTAAACACATTTTTATCAGCTTTGTGGAATGCCCTCTTATAGCTAGAAGAGTGGAAATGATGGGTCATTAAAAAACATGTTTGCTATTCCAGGAAATGATCAGATGACATCTCATCTTTGAGTCGATTTTAATAACACCCATGACAATGGTTTGTATGAACTGTTTAATTGTTTTGAATCAGTGACTCTTCATATCTACACGTGAGCTTATTTGGATATCTTTTTCACGCTAAATGCATTTTTGAAAATATTTGCACGTCTACACAAAAATAAGAGTTGATAAATATTTTTACTTTAACATTTCCATTCTAGAATAGTTAATTCTACATTCTGTGGTCAATTAACTACTGGAATTTTACTCACACTCCATAATTTAGAAATTTAAATTTTATTTTATTTTTAGAAAATATATGAGAGGCTTCAATTAGTTTTATACATTTTACTTTTCTTACTAAATATTCGGTGAAATTGATGTATCGTATGAAACATGATTGATATTTACTGTTGCTTGAGTAGAAAAAAGAAAAAGTATCACACTATTTAATTTTTTTCATGATCTTGATAAACTGAGATTGCCATCATCACAGTTACAGCAGTAGCCACAAAGTGTTTGCAGACAAGTCCATTTGGGACTTTCGATTATAATTATTTGTGTGGTTAAAACGTTTTCCCTACCTCTCCCTGAACTGAAATCGGAACTCATTAATGAGAACTTTGCGATGATTAATTAGAAACCTGTTGAAAAACATCCTTTGAAGATAGCTAAATTAGGCTTTTCGTTTTTTCCCACGATAGACCTATACACTAATTGGCTTTTTCCCCCTTGCAAGGGCAATTTGCGGTTTGGGAAGTTACTGTTCTGCCTTTAAAGTCTTTCAAGTCCGCAGCTGAAATGAAAAAGGGCAACTTTACTTTGCATCTTTTTTTCATAAGGAAAGGGTCCACTCAACCCAAAATCTCAGCTTCTCTGAGAGCAGGGAACTGCCAGCCCTGTGCAGTGCTTGCTTGCCGTCATTAACGGCAGAAGGAGAAATGAGGGACAATGCTAGCAAGGCAGAAAGACTAGAAAATCTCTCTCTCTCTCTCTCAATTCCTGCCTCTTCTCATGTCATCGGAGGAATATCAATTGTCCTAGTTCATTTTTAATCTTTCCGTATTTTATTCAAATGTTAAACTTTTTCAAACATTTTCAATCCACTTGTTTTTCATAGAGTCATAAGCAAGAGATAGGGGAGCGAGTAACACCTTTAAAACGTTGATTGTTGAGAGTGTGTGAAACCAAAAGTTGTCAACGTACTAATTTATAAGTGATTGTGAAGGTCAACGACTTGAGACTCAAGCTGTGGATGATTTTTGCATCCTAAATGGAGCAACATTGAGATAACACATGTGATATGCAGATAAACAACTGAAAAAGAATAAGAGGAAGAAGAAGGAGGAAGAGGAGGAAGAGGAGGAGGAGGAGGAAGAGGAGAAGGAGGAGGAAGAGGAGGAGGAGGAGGAAGAAGAGGAGGAGGAGGAGGAGGAGGAAGAGGAGGAGGAGAAGGAAGAGGAGGAGGAGGAGGAGGAGGAGGAAGAGGAGGAGGAGAAGGAAGAGGAGGAGGAGGAGGAGGAGGAGGAGGAGGAGGAGGACACGACAACAGTTGACATGGATTTTTGAGCAAGAGATTAGGATGCTGTTTGGGGTGACTTGCTCCCCTGTCTAGACACCTTGGCTCCAACTCCAGCTTTTAATTCCAGCTTCCTGCAATGTATACCTTGAGAGACAGTGACCAATTAAGTGTTCAGGGTACTGCCACTACATGGGGCACTTAAACTGACCTCAACTCCCAGATGCCAGCTTTGAACTTGCCTGGTCAGGCCCACAGCAGACATTTAAGGATTAAGCTAGCAGATGAAATCTCTCTTTTTTCTCTCCCTGCTATCATCCCCCTCTCTCTTTTTCTCTCTCTTTCTGTTTTGCAGGTGTGTGCTCATGTTCTCACTCCGTCTTAAATAAAGTAGAAATTTTAAAGGCAAAGATGATATTGTCCCCAATTTAAGTAACTTTCCCTTTTGATGAGTTTCCTTTATGTAGTTTTTACAAAATTAACAAGAAATACATATTTTGCTACATTAAAAACAGGCTGAAATTCTGTATACTCATTCAATATTTAAATCACAGTGTCTATGATGCCACTTAGGAAAACTACATCGCATATTAGAATGTCTGGGTTCAATGCCCACAGCTTTCATTTTGAATTCCAGTTGCCTGTTTTAGTGCACACCCTAAGAAAACAGCAAAGGGCTACCTTTCAAGAATCATTGCTAATTATGCACAGAATCCAGAGTGAGTGTCCGTCTTCTGGAATCAGTGTTGCTCAACATGTGCTGTTTCAGGAATCTGAAGTTATTTTTTTGAAAGAGAGATTAACACACATAGACAAGAGCAACAGAGAAAGAGAAGATGGAGAACAGAGAGAGACCAAAACCACGAGAGACACTGATAGGAACATCTTGCTGGTCTGCACTACCTTTGGACTTTCAAGGTCCATCAACAGGAAGCTAGATCAGAAACAGAGCAGCTGGGACTCAAACCAGCACAGACACGGGATGCAGGCAGCACGAGTGGTCTTAGCCTTTCACAGTACAGCACTGAACTCACATGAGGGCATTTAGAAAGTGAACCAGAGGGTGAGATACTATTTCTGCCTGTATGTCTCCATCTGTCATCAGCTTGGGATTCCCATATGCCAAACTAGAGTGGAAGTTTGAGTTTTGCCTGCTGCATTTCTGGTGGAACTCCCTGTTAACAGGATTCTGACGGCAGCATGTAACAGTCTGAGTATTTGGATCCCTGGCAACAATTCCGGAAACTTGGATGGATTCCCTGGACCTCAGCCTCCATGTGTTCCAGAACTGGTTATTATGGCCTTTGGGTAGTGATATAACAACATTAATTTCTCTCTCTCTCTCTGGCAAATAAAGAACGATTCTTAAAATAGAAATAAACACAAACAAGCAAGAAGATGAACGTTACAGGGATTTCTGGATAGAATTGTTTAAAGTGCTTTTTATCTTGGATTCTTTCCAAATAAAGTAGCATCTGGATGGCAAATTGGCTTTACAAAGGCAAGGCTTTAAATTGAAAGTTGACTATGCCTTGCACAGCAGAGGAGCTTAGGAACAGCAAAGTGGTCAAAAGGGAAGTCTGGTAATGCTATGCTAAAATTCATTTTCAGTTACACCGTAAGCTACTAATTATTTGGGGGCAAGAATGATGTTAATTGTTGAGAAGTGAACTACAGGATTTGTTCCTGTTTTCTCCAGACCACTGTTTTCATCAGGGCTACACTTAGAAAAGTGAGATAAATATTGCACTAGACATATTAAGTCCATCTTACCCATTCCACATTTTAAGCTCATGGAATAGATTCTGCTGCTACGGCTTATTGAGGTCACACAACTTGGAGTGAGTGATGGCTGCAAATCCTCAAAGGACTCCATCACCTCTGAGTCCCTCTGTCTGGCACAACACTTTCCTTGGGAGTCCAAGGGAGAGGAAACAGGAGGAGAGGGAGTTGTTGAGGGACAGGGAGTATATGAGAATTGTACTGAATACAAATTATTTCATGACCTGGACTGTTAAGTCCCTCCACAGATAAAACAGTCTCTACATATGTATGCCTTAGCATATTTCCATAGACTCTGATATCCAGTTTTAAGAAAGCATGGAAGAAAATAATTTTGTGCTCTATTGCAGGAAAAATGAGTGGTGAAATCCTTGAGTCTCCACAGAGTCGCAGCAAGAAAAACAGATGAGCTAGTAATTATGTAACGTTTAATTTTAGTGTGGTAGCACACAGATGGAGTTAGGAATCCTGGAGACTTCTGAGGGTAGGTGGCAACATTCCTCACATGGTATAGGGAAGAATGGCACATGACCCCAAGAGGAAAACAAAATACACTTCATATTTTGTGAACATATTTAATATTATAATTCATAAAACAATGGGACTTCACAGTAAGGCTTAAAGTCAAACACTTGAGAATTGGATCATCTTTTTGGCTTGAATTTATCAATGTAAATCTTTGCATAAGGTTATGAGAGAAGAAAATGACTAACATTTAAGTAACCTAATTATAGAGATGGGAAACAAACTTTAAACCTTACAACTGAAAAATAAGGCCTTTGCCCCATGCACTTAATATAGAGAGCACATATTACATCAGATTTCTAAAAGAAAATTTGAATAATCATGATTTGCAATTTCAAAAATTTACTACAAGGAGAGATCAACTATTATACTAAAAGCTTCAAGAAAACCAATTTGAATAAGTTGCTATTCTACTTCTCAAAGATAAATATTCCTAATATTTCTCAGAATTTTCCTTAAATATAGGAATTATGTACATCTATAAATTGTGTACTTAGAGGGTCTGATACAATGGCTCAACTGGCTAACTATCCACCTTCAAGTACAGCATTTTATAAGGGGTCCATTTCATGTCCCAGTTGCTCCACTTCCCATTCAGCCAAACATCTTCCATGCTTTGATGACTCCCTAAATGACCGCAGTAGTTCAGAGCTGAACCAATCTGAACTCAAGGGCCAGGAGCTTTTGTGGGTCTCCCACATGGGGAGGTGGTCCCAAGACTTTGGACCATCCTCTACCACTTTCTCAGACCACAAGTAGGGAGCTAAATAGGAAGTGGAGAATTTGGGACACGATCCCGCACCCAAATGGGATCCTGGCACATGCAAGGTGAGGATTTACCCACCAGGCTATTGTGGCAAGCCCAGAACACTACACTATTTTAATATACTTATCTATTCACAGTTTTTACAATACATTTTATAGACATACCAAAAGCCTAGAGAAGATAATGGAGCTTTTGTTTTCTTTTCTTTTTTTTAAAAGAAATAAATTAATGAAACTCACATAAGGAATTCAAATTTTGCTTATTAATTATTCTTGATGATGCAGTTCATTAAAACCAATATTGTTTTAGGATCCAATTCCTTAGCTCTAATCATAATTGTGCTCTATGGGGAAAACTGTGTGGGAGATAGTGATTTCCAGTCTCAGGCATGTTGCCCTGTGTTAGTCTTGCTTCTACTTACAAACCACCTAGGCTTTAGGCCATCCCAGTACTAAATAGTTTCAGTTCATTCAAGTAGAAGAAACATGAAAAGACCTATTCTCTAATTCTACTCTGCCAGAGTACTTATCCTTCTGGAAATTGCCTGTATATATGATTACTGTAGGAGAATAAATTCATAACTGAGAGAAAACCCACATAGTTAACACTTGAGATTGTAAAGTTAAAGTACTTTTTACCAGGGCAACTTTAGTATAACAAAATGGTTTAATTTCCCAAGGAATGAAATATGCTCTCCGAGGAATGTATTATTAATGGCATGCTATAATTAATTAATTGATTCTGGGAACTATTATACCATACTAGTCACTTTCATATTAGTGTTCTCAAGAGTATCAAATAAATAAGTCAGTGACTGCACGTCTCTGTGTCCAGCCAAGACATCCTGCTGATGCAGTTTCCATGCAGTTTCCCACAGTGTACTGCTCAGCTGTCTTGGTCCAAGTTTTGTTGGCATATGCTAAGAAAAGACTGATGCGCTCAGAGGAACTATTTTCTTCTCATTACCTTTTTGTAATATTATGGACAGCTGTTTCCTTGTGGGGTTGGTATTTGATTCCAGTTGGTTATTTATAGTGAAGCAGTGGCTGTTGCCAATGGCGTCACCCTAGGTTGGTGGTTTTCAATGTCGAGTTTAACTAAGCAACAATTTCACCAGTTGTAAATAATTCTATATTTCCTTTCCAGTCAAGTAACGGCTGTCAAATTAAGGAAGTTTTCTAAGCTGGGAGCACAGTTTTGCTTTTTCACTAGAACACCTGCAATTTGTTTGATGTGATCCATTCTATTCCCTGAATATGCATCGATTAAAAGAGACAGACATTTGCATAAAATTTCTCCATGTTAGGCAGCCTTCCAGTTGCTTTACATGTCAAACCTCTGAACTCCTACTATAATGATATTCTATAACATGAGAAACCAGATTACATAATTAATTTGCATTCTAAATACAATAACCTACTCCACTAAAATTACATAAATAGGTTTTATTTCATAAGTATATGTGCCCATTCAAATGTTATTTAGGTAAATATTTATTTAGTAGAAGTAACTTTGTTGTTTTAGATTTTTCAATAACATTATTGAATTTAAACTTCTTGATAACCCATGCATAAGCCTTGTGCTATGATCATGAGGTAAGAAATTGAGAAAGACAAAGTAAATTCATGTACTTATTAAGTTTATGACCTGAGGTTTCCAACACTAAAATTGATATTTGTTTCTTCTTTCAACTGGGATCCTTAATGTTGAAAAGAGCCTGAAGGACATTGAGTGAAGGGCTGACTTTCAGCTGCATCTCAAGGAGTTAAGGAATGGCTGCCAAGCTCAAGATTTCCCAAGAGAGGAAACAATGCTTCCGTGGACTTTCACCTGATTTGATAAGCAGCAGTTTGTTGTGAGAACGATCCACTCTTCAGGACTTCTCAAGGACGCTCTGTCCTCTGCCGTGCTCATGGTGCTCTATTCCAGTTGGTCTGCTGAACGTTGTGCTGTGAAATCCTGTTTTCTTCCACATTCCGTCATGCACGTTGACCATCCCAGCCAGAATCAAGCACCATTCCAACATCTACTTCCATGAGACACACTCTTTTAGGTTCCCTAATTTACATACCATGATTTTCTCCAAGTTTACCTAGACTACTGGAAATGAAATGATTTCTTTCTTTAACAGCTCATTATTATTCTTTTGAGTATACATATATATGTATGTCCATTGTTCTATGTGTTTATGGATCCTTAAGAATATGTCTGTTTCTGGGCTTCTGTATATGATGCAGCAATTAACATGATTGCCACTGTCTCCTGGCAAACTCATTTCCCTCCATATATATGGTTACCAGCAGTGTTTTGACTCCTTTGCTTTACTTTGAATATTTTTCAGAATACCCATATTATTCTCCAGGATGGGTATAATAATTTAGGATCTCACAAACTATAATGCTAGTTGGTGTCAATTGATATTTTACTATAGCTATAAATTACACTTCCTTGAAGAATGGCAATGTGGAGTGTCTTTTAACATCAAAGTATTGTGTAAATTATTAGTAAACTGGAAACCATAATGCTAAGGGAAATGAGCCAATCCCAAAAGGTTAAATACCACATGTTTGCCTTAATTTAAGATGATATGATGTTATGTATAACATGTTATGTTATGAATGTTATATGTTGTGTATAAACTAAAATTGAAATGTAAGTGAGGTGGTCACAGAAGGTGGCTAGGAACTCGCATTTACTTTTAACATATTGGTTACTCATTACCATGTCAATTAATTCCATAATGATGTAAATTTCTGCTGATGGTATGTTAGAGCTTTCAATTGACTGGGATGATACTCTGCTGGCTCTGTCTTCAGACCAGAGAGGGTATACCTAAGAAGCCGTTGAACTTGACTGGACAATAAGATGCTGGACTCTATGTTTGGTATACGCTTGCAATGGGGGAATCTCAATTGAACTTGAGCTGTGATTATGCAACAAGGTGGAGGAATCCACCATGGTGGGAGGGTTTGGGGAGGGGTGGGGAGAACCCAAGTACTTATGAAACTGTGTCACATAATACAATGTAATTAATGAATTAAAAATAATAAATAATAATAAAAAATTATTAGTAAATAGAATTAAATGATAACTTCATTTTGATTACTATCAGCTTAGAAATATATGAATACACCATGGGTCTTCAAAATGTTCACAACAGTATATATTTTGAGATAAATGACACGTTAAGAATTTGCACCAAAGCAGCTTAAATTTGAGTTCCATGTCTTCATGAATGTTTTGAAATACGTACATCTGTTCTATTTCCTAATCTGGAATGAGTTAAATCTTGGGGAGCAGTCATCGTATCCTTCTTCAGTGGAATCTGAAGGACTAAGTTAGAGTCTTGCAAACATAAGCTCTCAAATATGTGACCTTTAAAATTTTCCTGACTTATTATTCTCTATCTTATATGATCGATCTTAATTATTTCATGCTAATTATTTTACCTTAGTTTTATGAAAAACATAGCTCCTATTCAGCATCATTTCCTTATTCAACATTAAATAAAGCAGGAAGGAAATGCTAAATGGAAAATATTTCCTGAATATGGAAATGCAAAGTTTAAATTGTTTTTTGATTGAATGAAATGCAAATAATGACACTATGTTCTATTTGAGTCATTGAACTTTTTTTTTTAATTGAAAAGGCAGATATACAGAGAGGAGGAGAGACAGAGTGGAAGATCTTCGGTCCAATGATTCACTCCCCAAGTGACTGCAATGGCCGGTGCTGTGCCAGTTCAAAGCCAGGAGCCAGGAACTTCCTCCAGGTCTCACACATGGGTGCAGGGTTCCAAGGCTTTGGGCCATCCCCAATTGCTTTTCTAAACCACAAACAGGGAGCTGGAAAGGAAGTGAGGCTGCTGCGATTGGAACCGGTGCCCATATGGGATCCCAGCATGTTCAAGGTGAGGACTTTAGCTGCTAGCACACCGAGCCAGGACCGAGTCATTGAACTTTTTTATCAATCATGAATTTGGTGTTACAGAAAATTATTTCTCTAAGTAGATCGTCAGCTAGAGGAAAACTTAAAAAAATTATGTTAGCTTGGATCTACTTCTTATTTTCAATCAAACTATCTTCAAATGAGCTAAGAAGGGTAAAAATCTTAAGTAATCAAAGACAGTCAAGGTCTCATGTTTAACTATTCCCAAGAATCCCATGTGATAAGTCCCCAATGATAATTAGTATACTACATTCTCTAGTTAATTGAAAAAATAAAGGTTATGAAAATATGTGTTTCTGTAAATTAATTAGATTTTAATAACATCATCCACAGGTTAATCACTTACTAGAAAACTGCTGTTTCCTGTTAATTTTGAGCATGTTGCAAGTAAATACAGCCAACAAAGATCTTCTAGGATTGAAAAACATTAAACAAGCCTATGTATAAATAAAAGCATACTGCAGTTAAAATAAATGAACAGATAGGACACAGTTTATTATTACGCATTGTTTCTGACTTTTGATTTAGAAAATAGAATCAATGTACTTCCTACATTAATAGTTCTTGGGATATTCTGGAAAGTTACCATTAATTTTTTTTAAACACTAGAATTTTGGAGCATGTACTTGGGGCGGTGTTTGGGTTACTTGTTGTGATGTTCATATCCTGTCGCTGAGTGTCAGAGTTAGAGTTCCTACTCCCTTGCTGGTTTCTGCTGGAGTCGTCGGTCATGGCACTGTACTTGGTTTTTTGCTATCCATGTAGAAGTTCCACTGGATTCTTGAGTCTTGGTTTTGGCTTACCCTGATGTTAGCAGTTTTCATCAGGAAAACGAATCAGTAGATTATCTCTCTCTTATTTGCCCCAACTTTTTTTCTCTCTCTGTTTCTCTTTTTGTTCATTAAAAACTGCCGATGACATATATTGAATCAAGGCCATCTTGCATATATGACTGTAATAACTCATACTAAACTGTAACAATTTAAAACGGAATGCAAATGCAAAGAATTTACTAAGCCATTTGTAAAAATAATATTTTCAGAACCTTGCTTTATATTTTGAATGTGAAGAATGGTATCTTTAGGATTTAATTTAATGAAATACATTTTTCATAGCCTTCAAATGGTGTGTATTAGCCATTTGTTAGTTCAGTTGATAAATCAGATAGCACCTACAAAAAAATTCCCCTTAGTTTTAGAATTTCCATGGAATGCAAGTAAAAATCAAATACAACTCTGCACAAATATTTCTAAATAAAATTTCCAAATGCCTGAGACTCAAAAAGTGCCTCATGTGTGCAGATAAAGACATACACGTTAATATATTCCTTGGACAACCAAGAAATGCAAAGCAGACTATCCACATCCAACAGCAGAAATTGTCGCGTGGATGTCCTAAGAGTGTGTAGTTACGATTTTTTTTTAAAATTGAAGCATGCATTGGCTCCTAAAACATCTAATAGATCACTATGAAATGCATTATCATGCCTCTTATGCTGTGTAACACTCTATGTTTTATCAGTGATTTCAAAAAGCGATAGTTGTATCACCTAGTTTAATCAGTGTTACTGGTATGCATGTGATGAAATGCTTAGTCCATAATTATAAATAATCATCTTAATAAAATATGGAATTTCATTGAAATACACATTTTTCCTATAGTGAGGAGTTCTATACTAACAAGGGAGGATTTATTTGTTTTCTTAGAGAAAATGTTAAATAAAGTGGCCAAAAATGAGCAGCATTTAGAAAAACATTGAAAATGAATCATGTAATTTTTTGAGAATATTTCCAAACCCAAGATCCACTATTTTCCTCTTTCTGTAGGCTACACAACTGATCATTTCATGAGAATTTTATTTCATTTGATTTGTCTGTATTATCAGAGATCAGAAGGATGTTTTACCTGCATCTACGAGAAAGCAAATATGAATTACACAGCACTTCGCTTAATAAATGTTAATAACTTAATACATGTTTACTACAAATGGGATAGCTGTCCGACTGTTACTAAGCAATTTCATGTTTCCAACACTTCCTTTTCGAAAGTTATTTTAAACACTTTTTTAAATTGTCCTATTTGTTTCAAGGAAACAACTCGCTTCTAATTATATTTAAGTGATTCTTCACAAGTGATTGGAAAGTTGAAACATCTTAATAAATAGCATCCTTCAGTTCACACAAAATGTTTTCTAAGGTTCTGATGTTTTAATTAGCTTTGAATGCATATATCATTGCTGTGAAGTCTGAAAAATTACCTAAAGTAATGCTAATTACTTCCTGTCTGCAAGGGAAACATGCACAGGATGAGGGAATAACATTTGTTCAGAACACTTTGAGGCAGACAAACTCATCTAGTGCTTATTTTTCTGAAAACAATGTGCCATGTCTTATTGGATTTATCTATAGCAAATAAATTATGTGAACTCTTCTATTGGCTTGATAAATATACAGCATTAAAGATACAGGCTATTTTTTTTTTAACGTTCTTCTTTGCCTTTATTTGAATTTTTCCTTCCTTCCTTCCTTCCTTCCTTCCTTCCTTCCTTCCTTCCTTCCTTCCTTCCTTCCTTCTTAACATTAGTGGTAGTTGACAGCTGGAGTCCAACGGAGCTTGAAATGGTCATTCAAGTTGCCTTGTTTAAACTTTCAACACACACAAAAGTAGATTCCTGGGCTGAATATCTTGAAGAGACACGTTAAAATGTTACTCGTTCGGTACCCCAGCCCCCAGTATGGGAGTGGTGACTGCAATGCCAGTGCCGTAGTTCCCTGTCTAGTTTTCTACTGAAATACAACTTGGAAAGAAACAGATGAAGGCTCAAGAGCCTGTGCCCACCGCAGCCTGCTGGAGGGACCTGGCTAGAGATGAAAACTCCTGCTTCCCCTGGCCTTGTTTATTCAAGCATTTAACTAGTATATGGAATCCGTAACTACTTTCCCTTCTTTCAAGTAAGTGAAAAGAAATAAATAATCATTTAAAAACATATTGCTAAAGGAGAGGTCATGGAATGAGAGAGGAAATAGCAAGGGTATGAACTTTCAGAAACAAATGTCAGCAGAGACTATAGGCGTCATTTAACAAAGAGAGTGGCAGAAATCTAAGGCCACAAGGCTTACAACGTTGAAAGTGTTGTGGAAGAATGGAGGAATATCAATTTAATTACAAAAAGTCATTACAACTGGGATAATTCAGCAATAAAAAAGGAGCAAAAATCATGAACAGTGTGGTGACTTTTCATAGACCAGAACTTTCTGTCTCCAAAGTTCCCAACAAGCTTGGTCCGATGACATCATCACTGTGGCAATGGGATCACAGATCAAAGTGAATGAAAACTATAAGCTCCAGTGTCAGATGTTGAGAAGTTAGATTGTGAAAACTATACTTATGGAGGCATATGTCCTAACATTGAGTTTTGAAGTAAATTTTGAGTTGACCAAATACCTCACATTTGTGAGAAAGCTAATATCAGATACCTTCCAGATATTATCAATGATCTGCACATGCAATTTAAAACAGTACACATTTTTATTCAATTTACAAAGAGGAAATTCTATGAAGATTGTGCATGATTGTTCATGAGGTAATAAGTACATGGTATAATTGAGATGAGAAGCAGAACACTCAACTTGTTTAATCCTTTTTAAAGCTGTGACTTCTTTCAGGTCTCCCACATGGGTGCAGGTTCCCAGGCCAAACCAGGTTTTCAGACTCTTAATGAGCAGATTCTGGAAATAGTGGAGCAATGGCCCATGTTGCTCTTGCAAGGACTCCTTGAAGCAGCAGGTCTGTGGAGATTGCAATGGCCTTATCTGCACACTCCTTCCCACACGAAGAGAATACAGCTGCTGCTCTATTTGTGATTCTCTTGTGATTTGCTTCTGTGCAAGGAACAAGAAAATTCTAGAAAATGTAATTAAGCTAACATGAAAAAAATTTAAACACTGCATTTACTGTGAGATGTTTAATCAACACCACAGTACAGTCAGTAATTTCACCTCCTCAACTGCGATATCCTTCATGCCACATGATCATACAATCATAGCACTAATGTGTAGTCTTAATCTCAAACAGCTCCTTTGAAGGACCTACAAAGCACAATTTTGGCTTCTTCCAACCAGCATAAAGATCAAATCTTCATCGTGATATTATGCCTTTTTTAACTGAGGTGTTTTAATATTTGTGGAGTGTCCTTGGAAAATATTGTTTATATTTTCAATTTTTGGGTAGATTCAAACCATAATACATCTTGCTCTGAAGAGCAAGATTGCATATATATATATATATATATATATATATATATATATATATATATATATATTTGCACATGTATGCATGTCAGTTTTCCTCCTGTTGTGACTGAGAGCCCAGTGATAGAGCATCTCTAAGTCTTCTGGGGAAGCCGATAGAAGGGATGGAAGCAACTCTGGTTCTTGTCTCACACGAAAGGAGAATTTTTCTGTAGACAATTTGAGTGAGCAAAGTGAGATTTATCCAAGATAGAAACATTTTGCTGCAGCATCAGGGGTGAGGTTGGGGCTCCAAGAGTGGAAAGACTAAAGAAATTGTGGGGGTGGAGTGTGCTCAGCGCAATTCATGTTAGCACAATGATGGCCTATCCATCAACAAGAGTGTGGCTGCAAAGCCCATTAGAAGGCCAGACTGTCCAGCTTATCATGATGAGCAGAAAGCCATCAAGCTTGTGATCTGTAACCTCTTCCATTGTCATGACGACCTAAAGAACTCAGAAGGTTGGGATGGCACTTTCGTCCTGCTGAAAGCACCTTCATAAGAAAAGAGCTTGTTTACTTTTAAAGAAACTTCCATTTTCTCATTCCAACAGAGACAGGACCCTAACTTCCTATAAGCCCATTTAACTGTCCCATAAGGGCTCTTTCCACAACCATCCATCATGTTATATCCATGTAACAGAACGTACATGTTACCCTACAATGGACACAGGTTTATGATGGACAACGCTTAACAGACACAAAATTAGTTATTAAAATGGATGGTTGAAGTTGCATTAACATCCCAAAACTCTTGTAGGATAAGATACTATTTTTCCACCTTCGTACTCAGTCAGACGGCATTGCGTACTACAAAACACAGCTCACTCACCCCATGAATCACAGCAGAGGAGAAAGGAACAAATAGGGAGAAGAGAAATAAGAAGGAACATACGCATTCAGGATCAAAATAATGTCTACAGGAGGTTTACTCAACTCAAAGAAATTTATTAATGGTTATCTTCTCTGGAAATTAAACTATTTTCATCTCAAATCTTAAATAGGTCATCTTTGAAAATAAAATCCTGAATGTCTAAGATGAATGAAAACACCATTATAAATACTCATAGGACTCTGTAAGTTCCTAAAAACTGTCAGAATTTCCCCGTCTTCAAGTAGATCGAGAAGAAAAACAAAGTTAACAGGATAGTTGATTTATCTTTGACATAGACCAGCGAATCATAATGCACATTTTCCCCTTCAATTTCTTCAGGTTATGCTATAATTATAACTTTTCTATTGGTGCAAAAATGGAAATTCTGTGTGGCTAAATGACCGAAATGCTCTTGTTCATAAGTTTGTCCTGGTGAGCTTCTTCCTCTCCCTGTGGGGTAGACTAAGGATATCTTCCTTCCCCTGTCCCACCTTCCCCTTGGGCTCTCATCTATGTAAGACCATAAGTATGCATGCATGCCTACCTGTGTGCTGGAGTTGGAAGAATACAAATAGTGATGAAACTGGGTGCAGGTCGTTCATTTAAGGACTAGTGGAATGATTGCTAATCCACTAAGCCACCCACAACACCCCAACTCCCAGCGGTGCCTGCCGACATTCCAAACTGCTCAGACAATGCAGTTAGCAGGTTCCATGCGGTGTCCCCATCTCCCCAGTGAGCCTGTTAGGAAGAGGCTTTGTGGCACTGTGGGAATCTTCTAGCTTCCACTCCCCTGCCCTCTGTTGGGAAGGCCACTCATCCACTCTCCCTTTATTGCTCTCCTCCCTCACCCCGCAATGTTGTTCTCCCTAAAATAAAGCCTTTATTTAAAGGAAAAAAAATCTTCATTGTTCTGAAAATAATGAAGGGTATTGGCATCTGATGCTTCCCTCACTATGTACTGTCATATCAAAATTGTTATAATAAATGATTTGGAAAACCTTTTCAATTTCACTTAAACTTACTAGCTACAACAACATGTCAACATTTGAGATTATCATTTACAAGTTTGAAAATTGAGATGAAATTATGCAGAGTACTTTAAAAATTCAAATTATTCTTCAATTAGCTGTGACAAATGATAAGGAAGTATGTAGCCAAAGAAATTCACACCTACTGAGTAGGATGGATTTGTTTAAAATAAGACAGACAATGTAACACTTTCTTTGGACACATTTTTTTTTCTCAGATGAACACATTAGAAATTTATCCTGCTAATTTTTCTGAACACTATCTTTGGGAGAGTAATGAATAATTATGTACAAATAATTAAGATGGTGCATAAAGACACTAATGCGTATCTTATGCAAGGAGTATTGATTAGCATTTTAATGCTTTCCTGGAGAAAAAGCTGTAACAGGCAGGCAGTAGAAATAAAGTCATTTAGCAAACTCTATATTTTTCAGCAATAATCTTTATAATGATGTACATGAAGATTATTAAACATAAAGCTAAAACAGGTGTAAGAGACATAGCTTACATAGTTTACAAATCAAATCAAAGTACCCCAAATGAATGGGTTAAAGAAATAAGATATTATAGAATGTACTGAAATTCTGAAGTTTCTATTGACATTTGTTTTGTAGAAACAGCCACAATTTCACACAGAAAAGCAAAGTTCTTCAGAAGCTATGTGAAAATGCAAATTAAAATAAGTGGATCTTTGAAGAGTTTCAAATTGCTTTTTTTCTTTTCTTTCTCCCCTTTCTTCAGTGAAGGTTTTTTGGTTTTATGGTATTGTTAATTTCTTTTTTCTTGCTGTTGTTGATTTTGTTTTGTGGATTTTCATTTAAGGGGATGCATAGTAACTGTGTGATGGAGACTATCATATCTAGCAGCATGTTGTTTAACTTCATGGTGATGTAAATTTCTATTTTTCTTCCTGTTGTTGATTTTGTATTGTGGTTTTTCTTTTAAGGGGATGTATAGTAACTGAAATGGAGACTAACATATCCAGATGTGAGGATACAACATAGTATGCATCTCTACTTCCAGACGAAGAAGGACTCTCAATGAAACTGGTTACTGTATCTGGACAATAGAATGCTGGACTCTGTACCGTTGTCCACACATGCAATAATGGACATGTGACTGTGTAGGAAGAATTATACTTTAGTAATGATATAGGGGAACACAGTAGGTTGGGGAAAGGGTCTGGGGAGGGGATAAAGGGAATCCCAGGGCCTATGGAACTATATCATAAAAAATGAAAATAATGACGATGATAATAATAATAATAAGTAAAATTTCAAAAAAGTGGTTCTGATATAAAAAATGTTGAGATGCATGCACTGAGTTGCATACGTTTCCCATGAAGACCCCTTGCACAAACTGATTACAGGTTTTGTATCCAAATAAACTTAGCTGTTAGTTTCATTTTATGTGAATATTTTGAACTGTACTGCCACATAGGCCATAGGCTTGTGTTGACGATGCACATATGGGATTCGGTGAAGCTTGCACACCAACAGTAGATGGATAGTGTCAAATTCTAGTCCTAAACTGAAGTAGAGTCCCAATGTACACAGGGATTGGAGTCAGAAAATGCAGTCTCATCCTCCAAAAATTATAAAATAGCACTCATTTGCTGGAATGACCATAGGTTAAACTCAGTTAAATTTGTATGTGTCCTATTTCCACAATGCTCATCATCTAGCCCAGATTAAATAGTTACATTGGTTGATAGGATGAGCTGCACGAAAAATACTTTCCAATATAAAAATGGGAAAGAGTATCAGAAATTTGAAGAGTTCAGAATTTGAAGCAACTTCCTAATTAACCATAAATATTAATCCTTGTTTATGGCATGAGTCTGGAGATACAATCAATATTTCCAAAACGTTAGTTTCACATAATCACAGACTACCAAGTCTCTAGGGTAATTCCAGGTCTGAATAGATAACACTGGCCTGCGACTCCTCAATGAAGAATTGTTTTATTTATCATCAGTAGAGTGGGATTTAGTGTAACATTGAGCTAGAAGATTGAACATCTTGGGTCATTCCGTGTTGATATCTACTCAAAGAGTATGAGGAAAGGTAGAGTAATGAAAGTATAGTTAAGAATGAAGAAAGCTGAAACTTCAGTATTGTGTTCCCAAGCTGCAATTTAGACAAATCATTTACATTGAAAATAAGTCAACTTGTTAAGACTTCATGGCTGTGTAGATGTTTCATATAAAGATGGATATATATATATATATATATATATATATATATATATATATATAATTCTATGTTGCTAGATAACATAATGCAGTGGAAATGTTTTAGAAAAAACTCTTCATGGCTTTACAGAGCACTTTTTCCAATGTGAAACATAAATAAAATTGTTTAGGAGTATCATCCTTACATTTACAGTGAAGTAGCCTTCAGAGTCACAGCTCACATTCAAACATTATCCTCTCCTCTTTTGTCACACAACTTCTCCATCTGAGTGCCTGGATTAATCACACTCTGACCTTCAGAGGCACAGCCATATATGCTCACCTTTGCCCTCCCTTGTGGCATGCACATGTGTCAGGGGCACGTTCATGTGTCACTTTAGCCACAACCCATTCTGGTATCTGTGCCAAGTATCCCTGCCAGGGTCAAGAACATTTATTCACACTCAGTAAATAAGGGACGAAAAAACTATATGAAGTGTGGAGTCAAGTAAGTTGTGTTTTAGCCCTACATGCTTCAGAGTTCTTCTGAAAAATATTTTATTCTCATTATTCCACGGAAATAAACAGTGTGAGTCTGTCCAGTTTGGAAGATGATTTTAGTGTATTTAATTTCCTGCATAATACAGGCAGGCTGAAATGATTTTTAAAAAAATTATCCTTACATCCTTATTCAGAAGATGAAATAAAATGCATTAGCAAAATATTTGGTTCACTATGATGGTACTAGTTCTGCCAATAAATCTGATTTTCATTGTCCATGTCATCTTTTAAGAAAATGAAAATGTAGCTACACAAGAAGTTAGGGCAAAAACAGAATTTTTTTATCAAAATAAAAGTTACTAAAGCGAAAATGTGGTTAATAAACAAATTTGGTAAAGACAAGAAAATAACTTCAATAGTGTATAAATGTTCATTTATGCATTTAATACTTGGTTCAAATTCAGCTTAAATGGATGCATGTACTTTAACAGTACATACATATAACTGTTGAATTTTAGAGTAACATTTTTATTAAATATACGATGGCATAATCCTTTTTTGATTTTGATTTTTATGTGAATGGGAAATGAGGTCTTCCACTGGCTGATTCACTCTCCAGGTGGTCACAAAGGCCAGGGTTGAGCTGCTCTGAAGCCAGGAGCTGGAGCCGGAGCCTCCTCCAGGTCTGTCATGAGGCTGCAGGATCCCAAGGACTTTTGTCATCTTCCTCTCCTTTTTAAGGAAGCAAACAAAGAGCTGGACTGGAAATAAAATAGCAGGAACATAAAACATCATCCATTTGGGGCACCATCACTGCAGGGTGATTAGCCTACTGTGCCACAATACTGGCCACATAAATGCTGCGATCCTTTGTATCACATAATTTCTATAATTTAATGGAATATGCTTTAGACACTATAAACATATACAAGTTTGGAAATCAAAGTAATCTCTCTGTGTCTCACTTTCATTATTTGAAAAATCAATACATGTAATAAGTGATAATTCTGTTTTATTATTTTAAGATTGAATGTTACCCTTCAGTTATTCTCTTATATGTATTTATTTTGTATTTAAATAAAATATACTCTGTTTTCTTTACTTTGAGTTTATTTCTGGTTCATTTTTTAAACATTTATGCATACTAATAATTTTAATTTTTAGCTTACATTTAAAATATATACATATACTACTACAGATTTCCTTATATTCATTGTAAAATATAATTTATTAGCAAAAAATAATCCTTTTTTTAATTATTTATTATTTAACTTCAGTAATTACATTGTATTATGTGACACAATTACATAGATACTTGGGTTCTCCCCACCCCTCCCCAAACCCTCCCACCATGGTGGATTCCTCCACCTAGTTGCATAACCACAGCTCAAGTTCAGTTGAGATTCCCCCATTGCAAGCGTATACCAAACATAGAGTCCAGCATCTTATTGTCCAGTCAAGTTCAACGGCTTCTTAGGTATACCCTCTCTGGTCTGAAGACAGAGCCAGCAGAGTATCATCCCAGTCAATTGAAAGCTCCAACATACCATCCAACATAACATAATCCTTTTTATTCATTAGTCCTATTACCCATTAGCTCCTAGTAGATTTTTTAAAAGATTTATTTGCTTTATTGCAAAGTCAAATATACAGAGAGTAGGAAAGAAAGAAAGGAAGGAAGATCTTCCTTCTACTGATTCACTCCCAAAGTGACCACGATGGCTGGAGCTGAGCCAATCCGAAACCAAGAGCCTGGAGCCTCATCTGGGTCTCCCACGCGGGTGCAGGGTCCCCAGGCTGTCCTCGACTGCTTTCCCAGGCCACAAGCAGGGAGCTGGATGGGAAGCAGGTCTGATGGGATTGGAACTTGCGCCCATATGGGATCTCGGCACACTCAAGGTGAGGGTTTTAGCTGTTAGGCATGGAGTCAGGCATGGGTTTTTGCTTTTCAAGGATTTATCATTACATTGGATTTTCAGTATCGTAACAGAAGATAATTGCAGCAACACTATTCTTATAAATTCAAATTAGTGTTACACTAATGCAATCAGAACAATTCCATGTGATTCATAGTAACACTTCAGAGAATATAAAGAAATTTCTATCTTGATGCATATTTTTGAGATTCAAAATAGTTTTTCTATAATGTTCATTTTTACAAAATTGTTGACAATTACGTGTTTATATGGATTGCAAAAATTTCGTGAACAAAATGGACTTGTCTTTCTTTTGGATCAAAATGAATGCGATTGGAAATCATGCCCAGTTAAGAAGGTCTCAAAATGACAAACACATTTTTGTGATACATGTCAGTTAATATCGTCCACAAAATTAAGGCATAGGAATGAAAAGAACATGCTGTGATATGGTGAGGTAAGCCCATGGCTACACAGTGTTTTAAAACTGTCCTTTTGAAAACTAATGAAAACAAAACAGGGCCCAAAGGATGGCGGCAGCTGGGGGACAGGGAGGAAAGCATGGTTGTCTCACTGGAAATCTACCTATGGAATCATGAAATCTGTTCTCTATTAAGTGATAATAGCAATGATAAATACATACATAAAAAGGGTGAAAAGATGCAGTTGCCATTTGGGGCAATTTTTGCAAGCTCTTTTGAAGGATTTGTAAGTGTGTGTGTGTTTGTGTGTGTGTTTGTGCCATCTATAATAAGTATGAAATAATTATAACGTATTCAAAATTGGGACCAGTGTGTGGCAGTAGCTGGTAAGCCCATAGCCATAGCCATAGCCCACAATAACAGTATCTCATTGGCACTGGCTTATGTACCAGCTACTCTGCTTCTGATCCAGCTCCCTACTAATGCCTGGGCAAAGCAGCCAAGCATGGCCCAAGTGTTTGGACATATGCTACCTATACGGCAGACCTGGACAGATCTCTGGCTGTTGGATTTTGCAGGCCTGCTGATGAAAGATATCTCTCTCTCTACCTCTGTTTACGTAACACTTTTGAAAAAATAACACAGTTTTCTTTGTAAGTGTATACTTAAATTATTTTGTAAAATAATTCATTATACATTGTCTTAAAATATGAGGGCCTGGAATGGTTGCCTAGTGGCTAAAGTCTTCACCTTGAACGTGCCCGGATCCCATATGGGTGCAGGTTCTAATCCTGGAGGCCCTGCTTCTCTCCAGCTCCCTGCTTGTGGCCTGGGAATGTAGTCAAGGACTTCCCAAAGCCTTGGGGCCCTGCACCCATGTGAGAGACCCGGAAGAGTCTCCTGGTTCCTGGCTTCGGCTCGGTGCAGCTCCGGCCATTGGGGTGACTTGGGGAGTAAATTAGCAGATGGAAGATCTTTCTCTCTGTCTCTCATCCTCTCTGTATATATGACTTTGCAATTTTTTTAATTAAAAATAAATAAATAATGAAAGGTGAATTGTAACAATTATTGCCATAATTTTAATCCTATGAAAAGTAAGAATTACTGTTTTGGGGAAAATATATGAAGAACGTTTTAGGATATTTGTTGCAGATTTTGCAAAATCAAGCATATGGAAAAGTGTAAAAATAAATTATATTCCTCCAATGTTGTGATTTATGATCAATTTTCTGTATATCATGAAATCCTCCCTGGTGTTTATGTTATTCACAATTAATTAGGAATAAACTGAAAAAAACGGAACTATAAGTATTTTGTATATAACTCATTTGCTTACATGGGGAGCTCCCCAAAGTCAGAAATGTTTATTTGTATAATGATGAAACTATTGTATTCTTACTAGCACTCACTGGACACTAGAGTTTCCTTAGCATACAATCACTCGAAATGCTAACGCTTAGTAAATGGTGATATCAGAGATGAAACTACATATGATAAGTTATTCAATTTCTTGCACATCTATTGCCTCCAGGATAGTGTATTATAATACAGCAGCAAAATATTGCCCCAGGCTCTTTCCATAATGTTACATTTAAAATTTCAGTACTATTCAGGTTCAATTAAATAAGGTTAAATATTTAAATATATTGCTAAATATTGTTGTCTATGATAATAAACCGCATGTTACATTTATTTCTATGGTGCTATGGTTTGGATGATTTTGCTTGGAATCCCATTTGTATTATACCTGGTATGTAGCTGCGTTCTTCTCAGAGATTGTACCTCAGGACTGATTCATCTTTTCCAAAATGATCTGACATGAATTCCCTCTATGTCCTATAGATGTACAGAGCTAACATCTAAACAGGTAGCCTTTAATATATCAACTTACTTCAGACAGTTTCAGTGCGTTTGATTATTGCGTTGTAAATCAGAGTGATGATTTAGTGCACCAGCACTGCTGTGGCTCTGAGAGGGATTTGTTTTGAAGGTTTGTAAAAATAAATCTACCTGAATGAGGAAGAGATCTAAATGTAGCAGTCATAAACGTGTGGAGGATAGTGAATTTCTAGGGTCTCATTGTTTGCAACCTATCAAATACTGCTTTACAGAATGCTTCTCTTTTAGTAATTTATATTGCAAGTAATTATTCATTTTAACCACAAAATGTAGAAGTGAAAAATCTCATTGTTGACACCTTGCTCCGAAGCAGTATTTTTTTTTAGATGTTTTTATTTGTTTGAAAGGCAGAATTCGAGAGAAATGAGAAAGATGAGAAAGGGCAGGAAGAGGAAAGAAAAAAAGAGAGGGAGGGAGAGAGAGAGAGAGAAGAAGAGAGAAAGAAAAAAGGGAGAGAAAAAAGAAAGAAAGAGGGAGAGAAAAAGAGATGGAGGGAGAGAGAGAGAGAGCTATTCCATGTACTGCTTAAATCCCCAAATGGCCACAAGTGTTGGTGCTATGCTGATCAAAGTCCCCCATATGGTACAGGGGCCCAAATGCTTGAGCCATACTCTGCAAATCAACAGGGGCCTAGATCAGAAGCTGTGCAGCCAGGGCTTTAGCCAGGCCCCATTTGGGATGCTGGCATTGCAAAAGGAGGATAAACTTACTACACCATAATAATGCTGACCCTTAAGAGCAATACTGTAAATCTTTATTTTTATCTTTATTGCTGTTGTTGATTTTGTTTTATGTCTTCTCATTTAAGGGGAATGCACAATAACTGCACAGTAGAGACTATCATATTGAATTATAATGCAGTAGCATTAAAGATGGACTCTCAGTGAAACTGTTGGATGCGTCTTGACAAAAGGATGCTGGACTTTCTTCCATTGTATTACCAGCATTGTCAGAGTCAGAACACATTTAAATAACAGAACGATGAACTCATGATTGCTTATGAAGCACTATGCTATTGTAATGATATGGGGGAAATAAGTTGAGGGGATATGGGGAGGGAAAATGCAAGAGCCTATGGAATTGTATCATAAAAGCAAAAATAAAATAGAGAAAGGAAAAGAAAAAGAAAGAATTCATTCTGTCAAAGTATAAAGAAAAAGACAAGAGCAGTGCTGTTTGCTATTTTGACAGGCCTATCCCTATTTGCCCTACTAACCCATACCCCTCAACTAAACAATTACTAAGTTCCGCTTATTGTGCCCTGGAAGTTTTTCTTCCCTCTCGAGAGCTCGTGGTTCAGATACATTCTGTCTCCTCGTGTCGAGATGATAGGAAGTGACATGTACCGCATGCAGCAAACTTTGCTACTGTTCAGCCGAAGTACAATCTCTGTTTCCTCCTTTACAACACCCTTATTTTATAGTTCAATCTCTGTGCATCTTCGTGGTCCTGTGACCAGGAAGAAGTTAAATACCACAAACTTCAATGCAAAGATTACAAGTAGTTTCTTTCAGGCTGCCTTAGCTTCCATTATTTTCTTACCCAGAAAATATACTTCTGTGAATTTATGCTATTTATACATAACATTTGCATCGTGTGTTTTCCACCATCATTCTTTAACACACCATTACCTCTTAATATAAAACTGCTTTGTTTCTACATTTTCCCCCCTTCATATTCTTTCCTACTCTTCAAGCTCCAGCTAGCTTAAATCTTGCTTATTTCAAAACCCATTTTATAGCACTACAGGCAAAAGTGTTATTGTTGCTTCTTCAAATACCTGTGTAATTCAACATCTGTCTACACGTAAGAATGTATTACTTACTAGTCTGCAGAACTGTGAAAGTCATTGCCTATGTGTAATTTCTACACTGATTTCTAGTCTTGTTTTATCACTTTGGTTCTCAGAAAGATGACGTCCTGATTTGAATAAGTATTTGATAAATGAAGATGACATTTCTCCAACAAGAAAAAACAGAAGCAAAAGGAAAAGTATTCAGAATAGAGTTAGTTGATGCTTAAATTTCCTTCCACAATAAAGTTTTCTTCCTTCTTTCATTCCTTTATGCATGGGTAGTATTATTTTTCATTTATGGAACATAGAAAATAGATTTGGCCATGCGTACAACTCAATATATAAGCATGGTTTCTGTCTGAGAATCTTGAAATAGTCATGATATAAATAACATCAAAATGAATGTTATTTGCATGTACCTAAATTACTACCCTTCCTGTTAGCCTCTCCATTTGTCATTCTTTCTGTTTGTCCATAAGGTGTGATCTCATTTTCTTCTGATTATTTGTTTCCAAACTAATTTTCCTACAAGCATCTGTTTTGTTCAATTGCTAATTTCAGATCTCATGTATAGAATATCATTTTAAACAGATTACTCCTGTGATTAAAACATTGAATATTTACCTGTAATATCCCAAAAGGTTTGTTATAGGTTGAAGGATCTCCCTGCAGCAAATTCACACTGAGAGGTAAGCTCCAGTGTGAGGTGGGAATCAGTGAGCCCTTCAACTGGCAAATAGATCAGGAAATATGTCCCTGTGAGTGAATTAAGTCATTCATGGAGTAATGGATTAAGGGGTTAACATGTTGACTTAAGAACAGTTTGTTATATGTCAATAAATAACAGGTTTATTAGTTACAATATGAGATCATGTCTACTTCTCATTAATTCTCTAAAAAATTGTCTATTCATTTCTGTTTTCTTTTAGCTCCACAAAACAGACTAAAATGCACATTCTAGTTGAGTTTGCTTGATTGTGGAATAATTCCCATAGGTCAGAATCTGATGTGTGATGTGGGGGATCCAATGAATCTTTTATTATATCATGCACAGGTGTTCACTAAGCAAGCACCATAATCTAGTAGAAAGAATAGCTATTCTCTCAAGATCGTTCAAGTGCAAAATTGCATTAGGGACAATGATAAGGGATTAACTGACTCTCGGTGCTCTCTTTATGCCTTATGTTATAAGCAATAGAAATGACCTTATAGTCCCCAAGTTCTCCAGAATAATCTAAAGTCTTTGAAAAACTCATCCGGGATGCTGAGAATTCCCAGACTGTGCATATACCTGGAGAGGTTCACACAGGGTTCACGATGTTGCTTCATTGTTTTGTATTTATTTTTATTTTAGTTTTTGTTTTCATTCTGTATAACTGGAGAAGCAGAGTAAGAGATACAAAGGCAGATAAACAAATTCAATCCACTGGTTCACTATCCAGCTTCCCAACACATGGGAGAAACTTGGCCGGACTGAAACAAACGCACACAACTAAATCTGAGTTTTCTATGTGGATGGATGGTGTGCAAGCATTTGAGCCATCACCGGCTTCCTCCAGGTGTGCATACCAGGATCTAAAGAACAGGCTGCATCTGAAGATTCACACCCTGTGTCCACTCTTCTTTCATAACGATATTCTTCTCATCTCTAAAAATGCTGCTTTAGACAGTCTTCGCTAATGGTGGCCCTTTGACCCGGGAGTAAGATGCCACTTGTAGTGCCTGTATCACATGTGTAAGTGCCTGGGTTCATAACCTGGACTTGCTTCCACCAACCCACAGAAGGTATTTCCTTTCAATTCAAACATGACCACTACAACGTTAAGCAGGAATGTCCACGACTGAGTCTTGCTTGACTCTGATCGGTACTTTAAATGTCCAACAAATCTCTCCTTAGAGTAAGACTCCTCTTTTGTGAAAATGAACATTGCTGATTTATTTTCTTACTTATTATTCACCATTGCTTTCTTATACCTCCTTATTTAACACCATTATGACCCGTATAACGGTGTTTTGCTTTTTGCTTTCTCAGAATGCTGAAGCCTTTAATAAATCCATGCATTTCATTGAGGTTAATATCATCTAGCTAAGTGTTGGGAACAATAATAATAAAATAAGTAAGTAATTAGCAGTCCATACAGTCCTGCCGCTAGTATAATAATAACATTATACAATATTCATATAGACTTTGTAACTCTTTTTTAAAAAACTTTTTTGGAAAGGAAGACTTACAGAGAGAAGGAGAGACAGAAATATCTCCCATCCAATGATTCATTCCTATTTGGCTGCAAGGACTGGAGCTCCGCTTATCTGAAATCAGGAGCCAGGAGCTTCTTCTGCTTTCTCGTGGGTGCAGAGTTCTAACACTTTTGGCCATCCTGTACTGCTTTCAAGGGATGTAAGAAGGGAGCTGGATGGGAAGTGGAACAGCAGGGACAAGAACCAGTGCCCATATAGGTCTTGGTGCATATGAGGCCAGGATTTAGCCACTAAGGCCCATACTTTGAAATTCTTAATGACTCCTTTCTATTAGATTACTGACCCTCTCTCTGAGCATACATTAGCCAATTGAAAATATAAGCCAACCAAGATATCTGTTAGACTGAACAAGATCAAGAAAGAATTACTTACAATGTGTTGCGTGTGCATGTATGTGCAAAATTATACCTTCTTAAAACTCATGGAATGTTAGGTGACATATGAGATTTTTGTATGCAAAAACCCTACAAATCTATGTGTTTGAAATTAATAGATGTATTCTATGAATTTTTATGATTCCTCAGATACGTAGATGTGAATATATACATGTATATATGTATATGTATGAGGAATCTTGAAATAAGTATATATGTATGCATATGTGTGTATCCTTTCCTGTGGAAAGCATAATTCAAGGGAAGACACAGCTATATACCCACTACATTATAGATCACACTATGTCAATAATATGATAAGCACTGTATGATAGCATGAAAGAAGTAGGTTTCATTGTCTAGGGGATTATTGTAACATTTCATTTTCAGTTCATTTCCCAGTTTCATTGTTTGAACTATTACTTTGGTCAATATTTCCTCATAATTGATTAAAAATAAAAAATCTACAGAGATCAGTTATTTATATATACCTTTTCTGATTTTTGTGAAAGATCATTTTTTTCCAACTACAAAATGAAGTTTTCATTTTCTTTTTCTTTTTTTTTTCTATTGTGAGCTCTCTGAGAACTGAGCCTCTCTCTTCCTGCAACAATACCTAAGATGCAGTGCACATGCAATACAATTCAGTGACACAGATTGTATGTCTGAGTGCTTGTTCAAGAGGCTTCACAACAGTAAAAACTTCACCAGGGGTATTAACAGGAAATATTCTTCTTCAGAATGAGTCCATAATCCAATGTGATAGAAGGTACATTTAACTGGTGATCTGATAACTAACCCACAAGTAATGGGATTTAATTTTGAGATTCATTTTGCTGCCTGTCCTGCATGTAAGCTGAAATGACCTTATTGCTTGTATGTACACATCCTTTTACCTGTGACTCCAGTTTTGTTCCAAGCAGTACCTGTTAGAGCTTCAACATTGAGAGCAATGCCACTCAATCCTTCAGTAATAATAAGAAAAAGTGTAAGTGTGTTGTTTCATTATCATTATCACCCTGCTCAATATTTTTTGCTATAATTTTCTAGCATTTTCCCAACTTCAGAATAAAACCAATGATTATATTCAATAAATTTTGATGAGTTATTTCCATGGTTTATTATAACTTCTTCTCCTCCCAATGAACTTCAGAAATGGATATGAAAATTGCACAAATGTTTTCACAAACTATTTTTGCAGAACAGATGTATGCTCCAGTCTCTTTTGGCAGGATAATAAATGTAGCTCTCTGAAGGGAGCTTAAATGATTCAAGAAATTTAGTTCAACTCAGCTGAGAAATGCAGCTCCCAGTCAGCTGCTACTTAACCTCCAGGGTCTCAGAGCTCTAGTTTGTTAAGACAAAATTACATGTGGAAGTCGGATTCTGTAATTAACTACAAAGGACTGAATCAAAAGTGCAGATGATTGTTCATGTTTTGCTTTGTTTTAGGTTACCTCCATTGACACTTCATGTTTCTGCTTTCACAGTTTCCTTTATTTCCGTTGAATGTAACGATATTGTGTATGATTCAAATACACAAACTGGAATTTTCCTTTGGTTGCAGCCACCTTGCCAGAAGGACACATATTCCTGTGTAGTTGATTTAGAAAGAATTTTACTAGGGAATAATTGTGAAAAGGGATGTTAGGAAACCATGTTTTGAATCATGTACTAAACATTTAATTCGTAGCAAAATGTACATAAAAATAATCTCACTGAAATCAGGAGGCAGATGGTGATGTTGGACAACAAACACACTATAACAATGAGAATATTTTAACAAAAATGTAATTGTGGCATGGCCATTGTCTGCCTAGGCAGTCAGGAGCAATTATCATCTGAAAGCTCTCTTGGTAATGTGTTCTAGGAATCCCTGTCATTATGTCCTGAAAATAAATTTTCCATAGTATACACAAAAGGATGGAGATGTATGCCTTTCTGTGACATTAATGGTGAGCACTTTATGACTTTCTACAAAGAGTACCGTTGTATTCAGACAGTAAGAGAACATTTAATCCATGAAGCTTGCCAGCATGGACACTTTTTAGTGGCTCATGCCTCTGAACCAGCTATGCCTTCCACTGTTCGAGGAGAATGGAGTCTATCATTTTCAACAGAGAGAAAGCATTGAGGGTGCTTCCAAACATGTGGCTCTTTCCTTGGTTCTGAAGCTGGATGCAAGACCCTTCAAAATTTCTTCAGCTTGAAAGACAAGCAAAGATTCAGAGAGAGAGAGAGAGAGAGAGAGAGAGAGAATATGATTACTCATGCCTTTAACAGCACTGTGCAGCAGTAATTCTCAGAATTCATCACAGTCAAATTTGAGTAGCATGCCGTTGTTTTACATTTTTTCTGTATGAATTAACTTCATGCAGGGTGATTTCCTTTGCATGTTTCCTTTTAAAATGTATTTGCTTGCAATAACTGAACAATACTGTCATGTTTTAGTAGGAACTAACGTATTTTCACCAAAGTGTTTTAAAAGGTAATGATTTAGCTTACTAGGCACACATTTGATCCATTTATTCTTATTTTCCAATATTCTCAATACTCAAAATATACTATTTGTGCAACTTTCATAGTTTAACATTGAGTACATCTGTGCTTGACCACTTTCGCTTCCTTATAGAAAGAATTTTAGGGAGAAATGAATGGAGTTATCAAAGATATGTGGCCACAAAATAAGAAGCAGACCCATTTCTTGGCACAAGTAGTTCCAGAAGCAGAAAAATCTATTCATAATACTACATGGATTGTTTTTCATGAGCAGTTTCTGTATTAATGGAAAGAGACCCTATTTATGTTAGGTGTTAGTCTAGGTGTCTATGCTCATTAAAGATTTTCGGTAGTTTTCTTAATTTTGGGTATGCTGTATTATGCATCTTAGTGTTTCTCCATTTTTCCAAACCTTGCATTCCATGTATTTGAATACTTTAAGCCAAATTCATGAGTTTTACATTGCTTGAAACAGTAAGTAAGTTTAAAAGACTCAACGATGGCTTAAAAAGAAAAGAACAAAACATTATGAATTCTTTAAAGATGACTTTAAATTCTGACATTTAAATTTTTAATAAGTAAAAAGTTAGTAGGAACAAACAAAAGATGATTTTGTATGTCTTATGGAATTAGCATTTGTGCTTCTTTAATACTGAAAATGGAGCTTCTGCTACTGTACTATGCTTCAGGAAAGAATGGTTCCTGATATAACGAAACCATTCATAAATTTAAGTGTGCAAAAGAAAATGAAATGGCACTAAAAATCCTAAATTATGTTAGATCTTGCATCTCCCTGCCACTATTTTTTGCATATGCTACATAAACATGTAAGTACAATCTTAGACTGCTGCTACTTAGTGCTACTGGAAGCCAACACTTGGTCTTGATGGAGAAAACAGTACTTTCAATACCCTTGAACTTTCCAATTAGACCTACTGAGACCTTTCTTTCTTAGGGCAGTCAGTGGGACTTAGAGATCAATGACTTATCTATTGTTTCTTGGGTAATTAATGTTTGGTTCTAACTAACAATTCCCAAGATATCTGTGAATTTTTAATCCCTGGTTATGCACAACATCATAATATCCATTCATTTTTCTTCCATATTTAGTTTTAAAACAATTTTATGTAACTAGCACAAGGATGTTGGATTCATTGGCATACAGCTTAAACATAAGATTTCTCAAACTCAGGGGTATGTGAAAACTGTCACTGTAATTTGACAATATTCTTCCCCTTCCTTCCATGAACTGCTGTACCCCACAACGTCATGTCACTTTCATGTAATGACAGTGTTCCTAGAAAACAACCTTGTCTTCTCCCATGGTCTTCTTTGTGAGCGGTTTTGTTGATACTCAAGAATTCAACGTTAATTCACTGACAACATACATTTAAGATATTCATGTAGCAAAGAGCATTACTTTAAAGTGTTTGGTATGAATTTATATAGTTTAATAACACTTAAGTTGAGTTAAAAGTTTGTAAATTTTGATAAATGGCTCCTTAATTTTTTTCCCACCTGGAAATTCACAAGCCAGAGACTAGCGTGAGAAATAGTAAGCATACAAATTGTGAGACACTCTAGTTATCATATCCTATGATTTTATCTACAAAACTTCAGAAGAAAAAACTCAGTAAAACCACACTGCACAAAGTGAATGTAAAATAAATATTAAAATCACTATATATGAATACTGCATTGACTGAAAAACAAATGAAGAAAATACAATTCTGTTTACACTTCCTACCCCAAAATTCTAAGGAATAAATGTACACTTAGGGGTGACAGATATGAAAGAGGAGACAAGGAAAACTATGAAACAGTAAAGATGTTATTAAGCAGGGTATGTAGTGGGAGATACCTAGTGTCCACCATTGAAAGATTGAATACTCTGAAGGTGCTCGAGGTACACAATGTGATCTGCAGATTTCATGCAATACCTGTTCAAATATTGATGCTACTTTTCACAAAACAAGCAAAAATGATGCCAGGATATGTTTGGGATCACAAAAGAAAACAACAACAAAAACACATGACCAAAGTAACCTCAAGGAAAATGAATGACGCCAGAGGCCTTAATCAATAAATAACATTTGAATATGAAAAAATTGATTTATAGAATCCAAGAGCATAGAGTCAAACATGACACAAACACAGAAGAAGCCTAAGGCTGAGGAGAATAGATGTCATGTGACTATAGTAGTTGGACAAAGCGCAGAACCCAATCAGACTGGATCTGAGCTTTTCAAAAACGAGGAATCTTCTTTTGTTGAAGTGAGGTTACTTTTCTGCAGAGCCAAGGCCAAACGTAAACATACAGATAACGGAACATAATTAAGGTATTCTAAGAAGAGAGTATGAAGAAAATTTATACTTTTGCGGATTAGTTTAGTGAATGAAATTTAATATATATGGTGCATTTTTATTTAATATTTCTTATTGAACAAAAGGTGAGATTACGTGGTATTATAAAATGCCTCCTACTAGTAGAATTATCTTAGTGGACTATCCTCACGCAGTAAGGACACAGATTCTGTAACTCGACAAACACCACCATCCAGGATTAGACCTGGGTAGAACTTTCCTGCCAATAGACATAACAAATAGATTTGCCATTCAACTGAAGCAATTTCTTAGTTTCATCTCTTGGTCTTCAGAAGACATTGAGAAGACTAACCCTGAAACAATGTGAAACTTTATGTTTTTACTTTAAGCATAAAATATTATAAATAAAAAGCAAACTGCATAAGTTAAGAAAATCCAACTGAAACCTGTGCTTATTATTTTTGCTATATGCACCATCGACCAGAGAGATTTTAGTGTAATGATATGTGATTAAACTTCCACTAAGCAATCATAATAATGAAGATTGATGAATAACCTATTAATATTTGGCAACAATGTTTGCTATGGTAATAACCTTTTTTTTGGATTCCAAATTACCTTCCGTCAAGTCTCTTTGGTCTCTTTAGTGAGTTTGTCTATCAATATGAATTGTTCCATGAAAATTAATTGTCCCTGTTATCTCATGTCATTAGTGATTAGGCAAACATTTATGGAAGCATGCGACAAAACAGATAACGTGCAAAACTTAAGTGAGGACTTCAACTATTGAAAAACACCATGCATTCTCAAGGAACTACTTTTTATTTGATAGACTCAAATTTTTTAAAAAAAGCAGATTCAATACGATGTAATCAGTGCTATGATCATAGCAAGTACAGAGCTGAGGTGAGGCAGCTAAGTTTGAGTAGTCAAGGACTACCACAAGGAATGTAACCCAGTAGGTGTCTTTACGAATACTGACGTCTTTGCGGGTTAAGCAGCTGAACAAGGCATTCTGGGCAGTAAAGTTACTGGGAGAAAAATCTTCATACACAGAGTCAAGTTCCAGCTTTGTGAAGTGTACTTTCTGGAGAAACAACAGAGAAAAAGTCAACGAACACAATCATGTGCATTTTTGTGTCTTCAAAATACTAATTGGAATTCAATCTTGAAATCAGGTGTGCTATTGATATTTTTATGTAATACTTATCTATCTCATCAAATTGCTTTATTGTACCAATCAAACATCTTATTATCTTCTATCATGTCATTCATCCAACCATTCATATTCATTTTTTTAACTTTTGAAAATTTTCTTTATTTAAAATATATAGAGAGAGAAAGAGAGGGAGAGGTGGGGAGGGTTCTTGTCTGCTGTTTGTCTGTTGAAGCATCCATAGGACTTGGGCTGTGCTAGATTGGAACTGAGAGTCAGGAACTCCATCTTGTTCCCCACATGGAGGGCCAGTTGGTTATCATCACTGTGCCCCAGCATGCATGTGAGCAGGAAGCAGGGTCAGAAACAGAACCAGGACTCTTAATGCTGGCAGTGCCAGTTGGGATGTGAGTGCTCCAAGCAGTGCACGGTCCCTGTGCCTAAGGACTGCCCACCTCTTAGCTGCTTTTCCTGTGATGTTTGCTATGCTTTTACTTCAGAAAGTGAGAAAATTGTCCTGTGCTCCTTAACCTTAAGCTTGGAGAAGACTGACATTAGAGTCAGCCAAACTTGACAATAGTAGGCTTTTAATATATATCTGGAATTCACTTGATTATACATAATAATCATTAAGCAAATGAATGAATGCAATGTAATTAAACATATTTGAATACAGTTCAGTTGTTTCTGGATATATTGTAGATATGTTGTTAGAAAAAATCCAAATAGAGAAGTAATGAGAAGAAAAAGCATGCTATTGTCTGTTAAGCAGAGAAATGAAATACACTGCAGAATTTTTACACTTAATTTATCTTTTACAAATTGTGTGTTAAAAGACAATACAAGTTTTAACATACAATAGTGTCAAGATGGATTCAGCAGAAATGCACATGATTTGTTCATTGCCTAATGTGAAATAGACAAGTAAAGAATCATTATTCCAGAAGAGTGACTTGAATGCTGTTAAATTATCTTATCTCATGTCTAAAAGAAAAGAAAATGTTTAGAAAGCACTTATGTGCAGTCTTTACTGTAGGTAAAATCTTCAGAATTTCATATATACATACGTGTGTGTGTATACAACCTCAACAGTTAACGATCATTTGTGGGTTTTTTTTCTCTGCACAGTTACCTAAATAAATATGAGAAATTATGAAAGAAAATGAAAATTCTCCATAAATTATCAAATACCTGTATGGCACAGCTCTTGTGGAAACAATTTGACTATATCACACATATCCTAAATTGGCTTTGTATGCCCCCTAATCTAAATATCAAGGGATTTAGTAAGTTGCATCTATAAAAGGCAAATATGTATTAATTTACATTGTCTTAATAAAAAATAAAGTAACTTTCATCAATAGATGCAATTGTCCACACAGGCATTTCATTCTAGTTCTTTCTCACTCAAAGAATAAAACATTGTTGCAGTTTATGTTTGGTCATATTTCAGTTACTGGTAATTTTTATTTCACAGGGGAAACTTGCTCTTATAACAGTATATGTGATAAGAAGCCTTATATATACCAACATAAACACAAAATGCCCAAACACATGTGAGCAGATATGAGCATCAAAGAGGGGAGGCAGAAGAAGAAACATGGGGTGTGCGATGGAGCCCCTGTCCTGAACCTAACTGGCCTCTTTCTCAGGTGTAACCATAGCTATGTCACTTAAACTCCTGTTACTCTATTATTCCCTGTGAAATGAAATGGTCAATTCATTGTTGACTTATTTATTGAAAAATAATATCTCACCTGTATAACTGATCCCCCAAATGAGGCACAGAGAGCGGAGCATCATTAGAAATGCTCGGCAAACATTTCCTTTGGTTCTAAAGAGCAGTGACTTTTGTTTAAACATTTGTCATTGCAAAACATTGCAAATAATGTACAAAAGTCCAAAGAAAGATCTATGGACACATAGATATATTTTTCAGTGTTTTGCCATATGTATTTCACATAAAAGTATTTATGCACCTGTTATTCTCTGAAAGAAGAAATGGGTATATTAGCAATATAAAATTGAAATTCAATAAATCATATCATAAAAGGAGACAAGATTTTTATGTAATGGATATAATTCATTGTAGCCAACATATATGTGTACATATTATAAACCAAATAGGACTACAGCCGCATAATTTTAATATATTATCTATAAGTTTTTATAACTAACTTCCATAAAAAGAGAATACATAGGACATCTCTTTTTCTCTGGGTTATTTTGCCTCTAGTAATGTTTACCAATTCTTTTTGTTACATATGTCAGTATTTCAATCTTTTCATGGTTCAGTAAGATAGTATGAATAATGCTGCCATACACCTAGTAGTCTTCTTAAGCTTATTTCATTTTCATTGGAGATACTCCCAGAAGAAGGCTAGCCAGGTCATCTGCTAAAAGTTTATAATTTCTTGAGGAATCTCCATACCGTATTTTGTAAAGTCTGTACTATGCACAACTTTGAAAACTATGTATTTGCAAAACATCATCGTCATAGAGCATGTAAGATGCAGTCTACAGTGACAGCATCCCACAATGGTCCTGATTGGAGTCCTGACTGCTCCACTTCAAGGACAGTTCTCTGGTACTGGTGTGGGAAAGCTATGGAGGACAGCCCAAGGTGTAGGGGCCCCTTCCACTCTCATGAGACACCTTGACGGAGCTTCAGACTCCTGGCTTCACTTTGGCCCAACTCTGGCCCTCTTGCTCTCCTGTGTGTGCGCACTCACGTGTGTGTGTGTGTGTGTGTGTGTGTAAGGGGTTTTTCACCCCGAATGCATGGATGTTAATATTTCAAGCCTCTTGTTGACTTGACTAAATGTTCCCATCATGTTGGCTCACAGTAAAATTAAAGTCAAGTTTGATGTTCAACCACAGCAAGTCCTCTGCCTCTGTCATTGGTACCCTATAAACCCCGGATCTCATTTAGAGTGCTTTCGTTCCAATTTCATTCTGTTACGACGTTAACAATCTTATGGCTTCTGAAGTACCTAACAGGATAAATCTTAAATTAATCTACTACATGAACTATGTTGTACTTTTTCTAAATGGTACATGTAAAGAAAATCTAAATCTAGAATAAAGATATATATATAGATACACATAGATAATGCATATAGATATATAGAGATAATATATATATGAAAAATATATAGATTTCATTTCTAAATATCAATCTATCTATATTTTACAGGCTCATTCTAGACATGTTTAGATAAAGCATCTAATGAAATACATAAAAGGTGACTATTACAGTTAGTGTGTTCATTTATCATGATTATGAAATACAAAACTGAGGCACGTTACTATACGTGTATTTAGTAACAACCAATCATTATAAACTCAAAGAGCAAAAATAGTACCAGCTTGTACAACCCCAAACTGAGCAACCTAAGGAAAAATCTGAAGAGAACAAAGACATGTTTTCTTGGGAAAATTAGCTGGAAGAAATTAAATAAAGAATCAATAAACAATTCACATGATTTATGCATTATCATTTTTGAGATCCTTAAAATATCTTTTATCTTTAAAATTTGTCTGCCAATTTGATACCATCCTAATCAACATCTCAGCATATTTTTATGAATAATTTTTTCAATACTGTGATTCAGTATCCTTAGATGCACATCTCAGTAAAAAATAACAGCAACAACAACAAAAAAAAACCAATGGGAGCCATCACAACAAGATTTTGAGAATTATTTATAAAGTTACAGTTATCAGAACAACACTGTAAAATACATAAAGAAATCAATGAAGAAAATGCAGTGGCTAAAATAAATTTGAGCACACATAGACAATCGATCTAGAATGACATCAAATAATTCAGGATGAAAAATATAGACTAAAATCAATGGTGCAGGAAAAAAATGCACAGCCCTCCATAGGCACACAGAGGTATCAATGGATTTAGAAAATTACAGAAATTCATGGTCACAAACATGAAACCAATTTTTTTTTAAACTTTCAAGAGAAATAACCACTTTCCATGGTTAAGCAGATTTCTTGGATATGACATATAGACTATAATCCATAAAAGAGTTGAAAAGAATACATGAAAACTCACTAAATTTAAAATGTTCGATTTTCAATAGATATTGATAAGATTTGTAAAACAAAACACAGACTCTGAAAAAATTTTGGGAAATAATTTTCTATAAATCACTCATAATATGCAAAGAGCTTTCACACTCAGCGATTGCAAGCATTACCTAATTAAATAATGAGCAAACATTTCAGCGTAAGGGATTCTGAAACAATAAAAAACACTACAAAAGATATACTTAAAATATTTAGTCATGTGAAAAATGCAAAGTCAAACTATCTGAATATCTAGAATGAAAAAAACTTACCAAACAGTGTTAGTAATAACATAGAAAACTTGGAAGCCGCAACACTATTTGTAACAATCCACATGGCACAGCCACTTTGGAAAAGTATGTCTCTTAAAATATTAAGCATATTTTACTATCCCATATTTATCCAAGAAAAAGGAACACGCATGTCCCTGCACCACTAGTACAGATCTGTGTATGAAAGCTCACATTGATTTTATTTGTAATATGCTCAAACTGGAATCATTTTTACTAAGAACAAGCGAAATATACCCATAAAATGACATAGTAGAAATGGCTGTTAGCTCACACAATACCATAGAGGATGTTCACAACTTTATCAGGTGAAATACGTCCTGAAAAATGTCAAAAGTTCTTCGCTCTCAGTTGTACGGGATTCTATAACAACGGAAAGTTGGCCAGTGGTTATCTCAGAATAATGGGTCTAGGAGTGGCACAGAGGTGGGGTGAGAAATGACAAAGGAAACTTTGAAGCGTGATAACACCTACATCTGCTTTCATCACATTGTTAGTGATCATCTACTCTTTCATTCTTATAAATCTTTATTATTAGTTTATTTGAAAAGCCAGGTTGTAGGGAGGGAGGGAAGAGGAGGGAAAGAAAGATCTTCTATCTAGTTCTCAAATCTCGCTGGCTCCATCAACAGATGCATCTGGGCTCTCATAGATTCCAGCTCTCACTGGATGGAACCAGCTGTGGAGGCTGGGTCCAGTTTCAGCTCCTTGCAGCCTGTTGGGAGCAGACAAACCACTTTTTCTCTGAGAATAATATCATGATAAGGCAGGTGTCCACCAAATTAACTGCCAAGGAAGAAAAACCAGAAATGTGATCCAGCTGGATGCCATAGCCATTGGTAACCAGGTGCTGTACTCCTCTCAGAAACAAATCTGGAGTTCAGCCCACTAATGAATTGGAAGATACTGCACAGGCAAGTGAATACAAGGGGATATGGATCAGTAATAACACTTTGTAAGTTGTTGGTCACAGTGCACAGTGACAATCATAACTTAACCATGGTATACATGTTAAGTAAAGATTAGGCTTCATACATTAATTTGCTGATAATTTTCATTCCTTTTTTAGATTTATTTATTTTTGTTGCAAAGGTAGAGGATATTTATGGATAGAAGCGTAGACAGAAGAAAGATCTTCCATCTGCTGGTTCACTCTGCAAATGGCTGCAATGGCTGGAACTCAGTCTATCCAAAGACAGGAACCAGGAGCTTCTTCCCAGTCTCACACACAGTTTCGGGGTCCCAAGGTTATGGAGCGTCCTGTCCTGTTTTCCCAGGCTGTAAGCCAGGAGCCAAATGGGAAATGGAGCAGCTGGGACACAGACTAACACCCATATGGCATCCCAGCACTAGCTTGTTGAGGGTTTAACCATTAAGCCATTGCACCTGGCCCTCATTCCTTTTAAAAACTGAATTTCATTTGTTTTGATGTTTATATTAGCAGTTTGTAACTCTGGTTTGGGTCACTTTGATCCATAGGGTCCTCATTTTGTTTTGGTTATCTTGTTGTTTATTACCGATCAGTTCTGCTACTATAAATTTTCAAGTCAAAATCCTAAAATAATTTCTGAATTTCAACAGCTAAAATGATATTTAAATATATCCTTGAAAAATCACAAGCCATGATGATATCATATGATCCCAGAGCTGCATTTTAAAAATAATAAGAAGGGCAGGGACGGCATAGCAAAGCTCCCCTCTGCTTGAGGGGTCGGCATTCCACATGAGTGTGGGTTCATGTCCTGGCTATCCCATTTCTGATCCTGCTCCTTGCTAATGGCCTGGAAAGGCAGGGAGGATGACCAGAGCCTTAGACACTTGCACTCATGTGGGAAACCTAGAAAATGCTCCTGGCTCCCAGGTTGTAACAACTCTGCTCTGGCCTTTGTGACCATTTACGGGATAATTACCGAATGGTAGACTTGCTCATCTCTGTCTCTGTAATTCTAACTTCCAAGTAAAAAAAAAAATTAATCTAAAAGTAGCAAGAAGAAGCAACTATGTTTCACTGCTTTTAAAATTAAAATAAGCATGTTTTTTATTTTAAAAAATGTCGAAAGAAGGCACAAACTTTGATTTGTAAGTTAAAGAAATACAAATGCATAGATAAACTTCAGCTAGTTAATTTTTTAAAGACTTAAACAGCATCTCTCAGGACACTCGGTCCAGGACGAGCTGTATCTCTTCTGTTTGGACTGTACACAGGTAGATGGACCAAGACTACACTATCAGAACGTGGATAAAAAAATATAGCATGAAATGGTGATTTATAAAGATAAATAACTTTTTGATTCCTATCATAAATCTGTGAGAACAAGTAAAAAGCATAAAAATGAATTCCCATACACATTTCAGAGCTACTATGGGACAAAAGCGGAATGAGGACAATGTGAGGAATAGAATTCCAACTGTGACTCAGAGTAGGCAGGCCTGGAGACATGAGACAAGCTTCCATGAGCCTGGTGACAGGGGCACAGCCGCTCCACACACCCATCTGTGAGTTCCAGACAGACAGGTGCACACAGGCTCTCACAGACAAGCTAGACTGTATTAAAAGTTAAAATTGCTTTATAATAGTTTGGACGTTTTGCCTCTGGTTAGGAAACGTCATAGATAGGAAGTAAAAAAAAAAAACAGCAAATAAAGGATTCTTCTTACAGTAAATTTTATTAAAAATATTCAACTGTAAAAATAGTTGTGTATGAGTATTATACAGGTAAGGCAAATTTGTTAAGGTAAATTTTGCATTGCTGTAAAAACTTTGTGATCCATTCTTTCAAATGATGATTGTCTGACACAGTAGGTATTTAAGGGTATAAATACCCCAATATGTAGGTTTCATTGCCTTTTAAATATAAAACACACTGATATTAATATCACAGAAGGAATAAGCCAAATAGCAATTGAAAAAATGCCCTCCTGTTGGATTACACAATAGTCACAGAGTCTGAAATTGCTATGACTTAGCCACAGATTTGATGATAGTGTCACAAACAGCTGTTAACAAGCTCAGTTCCTAGATATTATTTTCCACTGGGGTTCACATCTTTTGTTTTTAATGAAAAGCTGGTGAAAGAGGTAAAGAAAAATCACTATTTTTGTACTCACAGATTTTAGCTACTGAAATCTGAAGCAAATTGGAATATTGTAGTACCCTGGTTAATTTTCCTCCTTTATAGCTATCTATCTAGCTATCTAGATAGAAATGCCTAGATAGATAAATGGATAGATAGATGATAGATGGATAGATAGATAGATAGATATAGATAGATGTTTGTGTATTATGTGAAAGGCACAGGTACAGAGAGGGAGAGAGACTGAGAGTTTCTGTTTAGCTGTCCACTCTCACAGAGGGTTATGACAGCTGGAACTGGGAAGAAGCCACACACTCCATCCTAATCTCCCAAGTGAGGATGAGGCACTAACCCAGGATGTTGGATGGGAAGTGGGTAACAGGAAGCACTGTGATTGGGAGAGACGCAATCACAAGTTGTGGTCGCTCTGCTGCAATGCAACAGAAACGTCTACTTGATTTTTCATAACTTGTGTTCTGCTTTTCAATATAATCGTATTTAATGAAATTAAGACATGCTCACTAATTATCCCTTAATAAATACTAGTAGATATCTGTTCTTTCTCTAGCTTTTGTTTGTTTATCTTTTACCAGCTTATATAAATTCCCTACATTGGTCTATTGTCTGGCGAAAACCCTATTGTTCTGGCGGATAATGTCTGTGTGTGCGTGTGTGTGTGCGCGCACGCACAAATTCAAGAATTATATTTTATAAACTTAAAGGTTTTCCAGGTTTATCTGCCCTACCATGCATACATATAGAATCAGACGCAAGGAGACATGCAGTCAAAGTTCGGCATCAAGGATACTAATAAATGCCACATTGACGTATTTTATGTCCAGTTGGTGAGTAAAGATGCCAGTGAATCCTTACAAGAAGCAGCAGTACCTTTGCTAACTTGCTGTAATAAATTGCTACGCTCTTTTAAAAGCTGGGAGGTGTTGGGGTAGGGGTCACGTGATATGCAGAATTTTATAACTTGTAAAGATTGGCAGCAAGACCTGGAGAGTGTTTTGCTGTTGTTGTTGTTGTTGTTGCTGTTTATGTTATTCGTGTAAAATATATAATCTTCAATTATAAATCCTTTGAAATAAGTAATCATTAAATTACATGCTGATGCAGATGACAGTGAAGTCAAAATAATTTTTTATTAGGCAGTAGATTTTAATAGATATGGTTTATTATTTCATTTCCCTTTCTCGATGTATCCATATAGTGAAATATGCAAACACCTAAAATATATTCTCATTTTTAAAATTCATGCTGCATACTCTTTGTTAAGGTGGAATATAAACTTACTTGTGTTTTTATTAATATGAGCTCTTTAAAAGAAAAATATATACTCATATTGTACTTAAATTGTAGTTGAAAAGTAGAACTAATATGCCTCTATATAAATTTTATTAATTGTGTTATGCCAGACTGAAGGACACATCTTGTTATTTAACTATGAGCGGGTTATTAATTTACCACAGAGTGGTGATAGAAGATGGTGAGTTTATATGTAGAAAAGTAGCTCTATGGAGATAACCTTTCCTCAAATCAAACTGCTTCTTATCAAAATAGCTCACAGAATTTACAGCATTTGCCCATCAATCTGCTCATTCTCAAATCCTGGAGGACAATCTGAGTATTTTAAATACTTTTGGGAGGGGTGTGCAGAGAAATCCTCCATACCCAAGTTAGGAGTAATTTGTTTTTGTGTCCTACCTAGTAAGGTATGTGTGAGTCCCAACTGATCGTTTCCTGTCTAGTTCTAAGCTTTCCTTATTGTTCTCTGTTTATTCCAATTTTTTGTTGTTTATTTTGTTTTGTTTAGTTTGGTGGGGGGGCTCCAGGGCAACCCTGATGGTCATTGCAAGAGAGGGTGGGGATCCAGTGTTGGAACTAAATAAGGACCAGAGAAAGCTCCTCTCCCTAGTCCCGAAGGGAGTTTATTGTTCTTCTGTTTCTGTTGACCGCTCAGGGCTTCTGACTGTTGTTCCGGTGACATTGGACCCTGTGAGCAGGGGTTTGGACTTCTTCTATCCCATGTGGGAGATTCGAGCGGGAGTGGATGACCTTGGAGTACTCAGCCTTTGAAGGCACTCCAATTCCCTGTGGTCTGCTTGGCAGTTGGTATATAGCCCTTGGTGCCCATACTGATAGTCCTTGGTGAGGATCTGGGAGTCTTCAGGGTTGGGATACAAGCCTCCTCTTGTCCACCTGCTCCACTCTGGGATCCCCTCTGCTCTGTGCATATGACCTCCTGTTAAGAGGTTGTCAGGATAGCTCTTGATATCCCCTACGTTTGTGGTTTTACTATTGTCCAAGGCTGATTCGAGTCTGTTGTCTATAAGTTCCCTGGTATGTTCTTGATAGGTTATGCTTTACATCTGCCTCACACATTCTAGGGAGATGGAAGATTTCTCTGCTCTCCCGCCCCATTACCGAGAAGCATAGGGTCTTAAAGGTGCATTAGGTTTTACAGTTCTTTGATGTAGATCATGAGCAGTCTGCCTCACAGTGATTGTTGGTTCATTGATTACATCACATTTCAAATTCCAAAATTTAATATAATTTTCATAATAGCTGGCATTTTACACAATGGTTCAAGGTGCTGTTTGAGACAGGAACATCTCATATCCCAGTGTCTGCCTTCAGATCCCAGCTCTGCCTCTGATACCAGCTTCCTGCATTTTCACACTCTGAGATAGAGGTGCTGGCTCAAATATTTTGATCCCACCCGAAGGTGGGACACCGGATTTGAGCTTTGGCCTCATCCATCTCCAACTAATGGAGACATTTGGATTGTAAATATCCCCGTATGTGTCTCTGTCTTTTTCTTTCAAATATTTTTAATTAGAAATACTTCAAAATAATGTCAAAAACACCTCAATGTCTTTGAAACTACTTTTTAAATGTCTTGCTAATACGATACATGAACCTATTTTCTTTAAAAAGTGAAAGCATTATGAGTAAGCTTAAATTTCATTTTGTTTAGTGTAACATGTTTCATTTCTTCACTAAAATAGCTTTCTCTAGTTAAAATAGCAGAAAAGAAACCCTCATAAAGTAAGAGTTAAAAAGATGACTATTTTGGACATAAATTTGCCATCTTGAAGTGTTCTGATGGATTTCTTAAAAGCTAGGGGACATAGGCCTTGCTGAGGGTTCAGGAGCTAAATCCTTGTCTTGTATGGCCCAAATCAGTATTCTGAGTGTTCCACTTCGCATCCAGCTCCATGCTTGTGGCCTGAGAAAGCAGTTGAGGATGGCCCAAGACCTTGGGACCCTGTACTAACTTACGAGACCCAGAAGAAGGCTCACCACTGGCCATTGTGGCCACTTGGAGTGCGAACCACTCTCTGAAGCATTAAAAAGGGGAGCATGCAGAAACTCCAACTCCTTCTCTATTAGCTTTGGGAAGAACACGGGATACCTTTGCACCGCATTTTTCTCATCAAGCCAGTCACACACTCACTCCTGGATTCATCAGGGGTGAAAATGTACTTTCAATGCCTTAATAAAGAGAGCAACTTTGAGAAAGTTCATGAGCAGCCTGCTTCCCACAGTGACCATTCTGGGGGAATGCATTCTGCCTCAGGCCATCCTTTGGCTAAGGCCGGTTGTATTTTCTCCTATGGAAAATACAGTCCTGCCATTTTCATCCTGATTCTCATTGAGTTTGGTATGAGATTGAAATTTAGAGGCAGATAGAATCAAGCCTGTGTTTATGGGAGCTTTGTATGTGCTTTCTAAACCAAACCAGTCTAACTTTAGCAAATAATTGTTAATGTATTTTCCACATGAAAAATCTGTCCACATAAGATGTTTTGAATGTCCTACACTTCCAGTGCACAGTAGTTTGTCACTACGGGTTTAGAATAGAAAGAATTGAGCACCCACAACTCTCTAACGAGCACACATAGGCAGTGCTGTGGGCAGAATGTCGCTTCCCTGGAACCATTCACTACAATCCTCTAGTCTGTTTTCTCTTGTTTCTGATTCATCCTTTTCTCTACATGACATGTGTTCCTCTGTGTCAGTTTTATAGTGTACTCTGCATCACCTGGGAATAACATTAAAACCAGTTTTAAAGAACATTAATACATGTGTGTGCTAATGTGGCTCAATGACATGAAATAAATCTGCATTTAGTATGTGAAAAGGGATGTCTAGCAAACATCAGTGAATACAAATTGTAGCAAGCAACTTTGAATGGAAAATACATTAATAAAACTACAGTAATAGTTTTTGAAAAAGAATAAAGTTGACAGAAATGAACTGGAGAACTTGAAGCTAAATGAAAAGAAATGGTAAATTCTGAAAAATGAGAAAGCAATAAATAAAACTTAATAGTATAACACCAACAAGTAATAACATGTATGTACTGGAAGTCCAGAATTTGAGCAACCACCAAAAATAATGCTTATACTCAGATTTGCCCAGCATTTCTTTATCCAGTATGTTTGTGTGTGTGTGTGTGTGTGTGGTATATATACATAATATCATACATATATTGTAAATTGCTATAACTTGGTATTTACTCAAATTACATAATTTGCATAGTAGGCCTATTTTATGCATTGTACATAATATTAAATATGCATTGCAGGAAAAAATCTTAACCAATACTATTTTTTCCTAGATTTGATTGGGAAAAAAAGATTCTAGCTAACAAGGCACCCAATCAGAATTTAAGTATTTTTTTCTTGAACAACTTGGGATAAAAGCAGTAAATTTTAAGGACCTAGAGGTGAATATGTCATGAATAACCTATGAATCTCAATGAAAAACACTTAAATATATCATTTTTCTTCATTAAGTATGACATTAATATTAAACAAAAGGCTTGGTCATCCAAATGACAAGGCAACACTATGAGATAAATCAAGAACACAATGACTGATGGAAAACATTTACTGTTTCATATTTCTTTGGCAAATTGAAGGGAAAAATAAAGCTTGGGATTCTGAGGAATCAGCATAATTAAATTATAGCATTAGGATGCTGTGTAATTTTCCTGAAAATCTGCATTATCTCTTTAAATGATTTGTTACCTTCTGATACTGCAAACTGCTAGATTAAAATTTCATTTATTTTTATTGATTTATTTTCAATCGAAAAGTAATCATTGCATGCGTTTATGTAGAACAATGTGATGTTTTGACCAATGGAAACATTGTAGAATGATTCAATCAAGCTAGTTAATATATAAAGCATTTCACAAACTAATCAATTTCTATGATAATACTGTTAAAATCATGTCTTTGTAATTTATCTGCTTGGTACTGCACTGCAGTGTAGATGTGACTGTGTTCCACAGACTCGTTTTTGGACGTGTGATCATCAAAGTGGTCATGTGAGGAGGTGACAAAGTCTTCAGGTGCAGGACCCTCAAATGGAATTAAGGCATTTCTCCCAGAGCGAGATAGAGGGAACAGGTGCCTCCCTCTCTGTGACCCGCTGGCGTGCCTTTCCCACCTGTTCTTCCCACCATACTTCCTGCTGGGACAGGATGAAACCGAAGCAGATCTTCCGGAAATGAGCCAGTGTGGCACCAGGCCTTTGGTCTCCGAAACTAGGAGAAAAGATATCTCTCCCTTCATGATTCAGATAATCTTTCAGATGATGTTTCTTTCAAAAGGAATAAAAGGACACTAGCAAGACAGAGAAATTCAAACCAAGATATTTATATTATATTAGGAATGGGAGATATTTAAATACACATTATTTGAAGTGTTTAATTTTCCCTTCTCAAATATTCCATGAAATCACCAGCAGAACCACTAAACACCTATGTCCGCCTAGCACAAACTCCTGGCTTTTTATAATTTTTTGTAAGATTTATTTTATTTTTATTACAAAGTCAGACATATAGGAGATAGAGAGAAAGTGGAGCTGCTGGGATTAGAACCAGCACCCACATGGGATCACGGCATGTTCAAGGCGAGGACCTTAGCCACTAGGCCACACCGCCGGGCCTGCCTTTTATAATTTGTTCTTCTCACCTGAGTTCAATTCTGTCCAAAACCCCAGGCAGCACTTCACCTGTGTCCTGTAACCATAATTTTTAATGATTTTATATAAATGGAATCACACCATAAACATCATTTCTGCTCAATTTTCTTTCTCTCGATTGTCTCACTGCATCACTGTGTTAAGTGTGAGCATGATGCAGACTGTTTTGTCTTTTATGTGCTCATAGTTGCTTGGGCATTTTGCCAAGTCGTGACCTTGACATATCAAGCTACTACAAACTTTCCTGTACCTGCACATATACTGTCTTCTGTGCAAATGCCAAGAAATGTGGCATAAAGCAGCTGCACATTCAACATAATAAGGAACTCCCAAATTGTGTTCTAAGGTGGTTGTACCATGTTAATTTCCACAAAACAATATATACCATTTACATTTATTCCACATCACAGCCCTCACTTGATGTGGAGAACCAAACCAGATGTCATGCTTCTAGTAGTATTTCCTTGTGGTCTTAATTTCCAGTTTCCCAAAGATCACCGATGCGTGCGATGGAGACATGAAACTGGCCACCTTGAAAGTACAAAAATTCACACATTTTGTACTTTGCAACTCCGGAGGCACTTGTTTACCATTTGTAGCAATCTCCCAACTACTGCATCTTGACAGTACTGCGTAAAGCCAGGAAGTGTATCTTTCATCAGCTGAACCTCACAGGAGATTCTGGCCCTGACAAGCACAGCATAGGGAAAGACTCAGAAGTAGAGTTCCAAGACTTAAGAATCATAGATTCTTGAACTGTGAGATCACATAGGTGTTGAAGATGTGCTAACATTACTCTACTATAGGTCATAACTCAGACATTGTACCCACAGTGCCACTTTTTACAGCTCGGTTACATGCCAGTCAAGCTCAGATTGAACATATTAAATCTAAAAGTCCAGAAATCAGAATTCAGCAGTACTAAATTGCCTTCTGTTGTGAAAAGTGTAATTAAATCCTCTGTCATTTCCCTCTCTCACATGAGATTTGAATCATCCTTTTGATCACTGGCTTGATGTATTTGGTAGCAATTTCAACAACCAGACCTAGTGTCCCAATCATGGGTTTGTGTTCATGTCATCCCTGTGTAATCTGCCATGCATTCACTTCATCTCATCATCCAACCATTGTGTCACCTCACATAATCACAGGGAGATGGGTGAGTACAGTACAAGATACAGGATACTTTAAAAATGGTGGAAAATGAAATCAAAGAGTCAGTTTATTTTGGTATAAAAATATTTAAAATTTTGTGTATGAGGGGCCTTAAAAAGCTAATAGAAAACATTCATTAGAAAATAAACATACATTTATTTCTATTTTGGAACCAAACTATATTTAACCATTCAAAATATTTTATTTTATTTTAAAGGCAGGTTTACAGAGAGGAGAGACAAAGAAAGAAAATATTTCACCTGCTGGTTCACTCCCCTACTAGCTATGATGGCCATATCTGAGCTGATAAAGAAGCCAGAAGCCAGGAGGTTTCTCTGAGTCTCCAACGTGGTTACAGGAGACCAAGGACTTGGAACATTCTCTGCTGCTTTAATAGGCCATTAGCTGAGAGCTGGATTGATAAATGGAGCTGCCGAGACAGGTACTGGAGCCCATAAGGGATGCTCACACTTGCAGGGGGAGGATTATCATGTTGAGCCTCTGCACCGGCCCCTGTATTTAATTTTTTCATGACCATTTTGAAGTATACTTTTGAGTCATCACATGCAAATGGCTTTATTGCAATATTTGACTATCACTGCTCTATTCTTATTAACTATTGTTAATCTGTTGCTTTGAATAATTTATAAATTAAATTTTGTAATGGACTGCAGTGTATAGGGAGATTGGTACTTGGATTTTAGTACTATCCAGAGTTGCCAGCATCCACTGTGAGTGCTGGCGTCCATCATGACCGCCCACCATACCTGTGTCTTGTTTGCTCGAAAGTTGGGTCACACATTTTGCCCATTTTTACAGTTGAACATTATCTTATCTTTGGGATTTGATAGTTTTTACACATTCCCACCCAGTGTTCATTGTCAAATATATTCTTTGTAAATATTTTCTCCCACTCTGATGTATCCAATGCCTTAAAAGTGTCTTTTGAAAACATTGAAACATAAACGAAGTCCAATGAGACATTTTAGGAATCAGCTTTTGAGACTCTACTGACTTGTTATTGATTGACTGTGAAAGCCCAGTTAATTAGAGATCGATTGCAAGACATCCAATGTCAGAATTCTCTCTGCACTCATTGAGTCCAAGTCTTCGAATTAATATTCTGTATCTGCCCATTCATTAACTGGCATGTAGTTCACTAACCAGCATGCAGTTCACTAACTAGCATGTAGTTCACTAATTAACATGTAGTTTTCATTGCTACTGATTTGAACAGTAGAAAGTAACATGTTAGGTGATAGAGTTTTATGCATATATATGAACATATACATAGTTCATATGTATATGTTTTTATTTGGTCCAATTCTAGGCAAAATATAATAGCTCAAGGCTAAAACAGCTTTTTGTGATTTTAATTAGGAAATGGATCATAATGCAAAAATTCTTCCATAAAATGAATACCCAAATATAGAAATATTTGAAAGAATGTTTCTTTTGGTGGAATCTAGCATCAGAATCCTATCTGGAAATAATAAAATGCAAATGCTTAGAATTTATTTTTGTATGATATAAATTTCTTATTCATTCACTGAAAATATTCTACCTTAACTTAGTGATTTATGTGACAATGAATATAATGCTTCCCATTATTAGATATTATTCATAAATCTGATTTATCATTCTTATTATAGAAAACAAAGTTTCAAAGCAGAAAATTTATTTGAAAAAGCATAAGATAGAAATATTATTATATTAAAAATATTGATGTACTATGCATTGATTTCCAATAAAGTGATTACGTTTAATGTTGACAACATTGTTATGTTATTAAATAATTATTTCAATATTGATATCAATTTAGTGTAGTAATACTTAATATGGGGCATGTGATGAACTTAGGAGTTTATATAGATGAAAATGTCTAATTCTTTACTCTGTCAGAAGTAAATGTTTACATAAGGATTTAAGCTCAAATTTTGACCTATCAGAAAAAGCATGTGAATCTTAAAGGCTAAGAGTAACACTTTCTAACTGTGTTGTACTGGAAGTTTCTCCTTCCTTTAATTCTTGTTTGTACGTATAACCTGTCACTCAAATTCCCCGATTCCCCCCCCCAAAAAAAAGTAAAAAAAAAAAATGATAACTTCATTCCAGATCAGTTCATGTGTAGCCAAAAGTGTGTGTGCCAAATGCTCTTACAGGTTTGGTGATAATATTCTGTTGGTCCGGGCATACAGTGGAGGCGCTCACACACTCGCCCATACATGGGAAGCTTGCAGGTCTGAGCTACAACCCTGATTCCAACTCCCTGCTCCTGGGATAAAGCAGGTGCTACCCAAGGTATTGTAGCTGAATCCAGCTATCTAAACAGAAGACCTGTACTGTATTCCTGGCTCTGGTGAGTGAATTAGCAGAGGAGAGGTGGCTCTCAAATAACTAAAATGAAATAAGTATTTATGAAAGATTAAATCGAATGGAATGACTAAGGGATTTCAGTCAAAACAGCCAATGAACCAATGAATGATACTGTAAAAGAGAGGAAGTGATGTGACTCCTGTGAAGAAATGATCTAAAAGTTTGACTCGTGAAAGTCCAGGAAATGAAGAGCATTTTGGAGGCACAGGAGCTGATTCCCATTGATTGTGCAGCACCGAGGGAGACAGCTGTGGACCATCTGGAGGATTGCCAGAGACACGCATGCTTTTGTCGATAACCATCAAGTTCCTGAAGAGCACCTGTGGGTATTGTGCCTGGCTAAGCAGTGATTAAAAGTGTTTCAAGTGATAACACTTTATGTTCCTCTATGTTCTTTTATAACCTTACAGAAAAACTCAAAAGCAGTCTTTCAAGGTTGTGTTTGCTCATTGCAACCAAGAAAAATCTAAACTGAACAAGTGACCCGCTCAGTTCATTGTCATTAAGAAGCTCACAGGAATGTGATTAGCAAGGTGTCTGGACACAAGAAATTTGGACAAAGTACAGGTGGTCGAAGTTGCTGTGGTGGTAGACCACTGACCAGGACAAGCAGCTTTCACCCTTCACTTTGTGTAAGTACTTTCTGACCCTGCAGACAACCCCAAAGGAACTGCATGAACAGTCAGGAGGCATCCTATTATGACATTTCTAGTAATTTCTTCTTTATAGATCTTGACGATCAAAGAAAAACATCTCATTTATTTTTTAAAGATGTATTTATTTTATTGGAAAGTCAGATATACAGAGAAGAGGAGAGACAGAGAGGAAGATCTTTTGTTTGTTGATTCATTCCCCAAGTGACCTGCAATGGCCAGAGCTGAGCCAATCTGAAGCCAGGAGCCAGGAGCTTCTTCCAGGTGTCCCATGCAGGTGCAGGGTCCTAAGGCTTTGGGCCATCCTTGCCTGCTTTCAAAGACCGCATGCAAGGATCTGAATTGGAAGCATGGCCTGCTGATTAGAACCTGCACCCTTATGGGACCCTGGAGTGTTCAACGCAAGGACTTTAGCGGCTAGGCTACCATGCCCAGCCCTAGGCAAAGCATTTTAAATTCAGTGACTTCTAATTTATATATGAAGGGTTATAACCTTTAACTTGGAAACAGAAACTTGCAGTTAGACTTTAACAACAACATGAATATGAATACTCCACTTAGCTAGTAACTTTGGTTCACTTGTGCACATGCAGTGTCAAAGGCTTCATCAACATTGACTTACCTGATCTGCACACACTCTTTGAAGCTGAGCGTTAATGTGGTAATTCTCTGATGATGGAGCTGAAAGCTAGAGCAGTTACGCAGTGCACAGAACACAGTTATTACGCGGCAAGGCTGCCAGTAGACTCAGACAGGTTTGACCTCCAAACTCCTGGTCTTCACCGTCTCATTATCTTCACTTCAGCTTTGTAAAGCATCGCATGGTGTGATGTATGCGTTGCTTCAGCTGGCTAATAAAAAATGCATGAAGTTGGGCTTCCTGGTGTTATCATTCACAGACAATAAAACCAAGATGTAGAAATTACTCCAGCAACACATGACTCTGAACCATTTCATAGAGTGTAAGAGAAAACATTTGGACTTTTTCCCCCATATAGTGTTCGACAACTGAATTTTTAAAGATTTTTTGTTTGTTTTTGAAAAGTAAATTTTACAAAAAGAGAATGAGCGATAGAAAGAGAGGCTTTACAGCCGCTGATTCACTCCCCTCACAGCTACAATAACCTGAATGTGCTGATCTCAAGTTGGAAACCAGGAGCATCTTCCCAGTCTCCCACATGGGTTCAGGGGCCCAATGACCTCAGCCATCAACTGCTACTTTCCCAGGCCAGAGGCAGAGAGCTGGATGGCAGGTAGTGAATCGGCACCCACACTGCATGCTGGCACTGCCACAGCACTGGTCCCTGTGAATTATTTTAGAGTAAAAGATGAATGTCAAGTCAAAGGTTTAGAGAGATGCAGCAGAAGGCAGGATGATTTAACATGGATGGAGAATGTGGGAGTTAAGTTGCTGTAAATTCTGATCTGTGTATATACCAGTGCGGTTGGCCAGGGTACTCGGGGCAAAATAGAATTCAGCAATGCATGCCATTGATTTGAATTTAAATTCTCCACGGTGAGATAAAACCTATAGTCACATTACTGATTCTAAGAGATCACAAGGAAACACAGGTTGGCATGTCTCACATCTGACAAAGATATCATTTCAGAAAAAGTTGTATTCAGAAGTGCTGGTCTAAACACTTTAAGCGCAGACAGAAAAACCAAATTGGGTTACAATGTGATGAGAAGCTGACCCTCAGCCTTGCCGTTAGACACGCACACAGACCCCCAGTGTCCTGCTGCTAAGAGAATTGAGAATAAAGTGGATTCTTTTTACACATCAGCACTGCATCACCAACTGCAAACAGCAAACTGAAATTTATGCGTTTGATGATTTGAGTCACAAATGTTGCACCAGTTTTGACTGAACAGAGAAATATCCTGCTCTGCTTAACATTCAGGCTAGAGAAGGTCATTTTACCATTGCTATTAATGACTGAGTTCACATATGAACATCAGTATATTTGTTCAATATTTGACTTTTGTATATTGCAATATATGTAGCTATACATATAAATACATAGAAAGACAAACACCATTAAATGAGTATTATCAATTTTCACTATCTGTTTTATAATGATGTGAAGGTGATAATACATGGATAAGGCATTTATCTAAAATATCACATTTAACAAGAATATTGAACACAAAAGTTGACAGCAGTTAAAGAGAGGAAACGATAGACTTTATAGAATGAACATTTATGTCCCCTACCCCCGCGAACAGCTCATATTTTGAAGCCCTTAACTCCAGTATGGTGATTGCCGTTGGAGTCTTCAGAAGAACTTAGCTGTAGAGCGGGTCATGAGACTGGGGTCTCTGTAACGGGATTAGTGCCCTGACAAGAAGAACCAGAGATACCCCCACACCTCATCACGTGAAGAATCAAAGGTGTACAACTCAAAGAAGATGTCTCTCGCCCTACCAGAAAGTTCAGAAACACGACTACATCAAAACTGGTAAATACTTGGGAGATCATGAGAAGTCAGATGAATTAAATTTTCCATTTTCATTTTTTTCAGTGTATGGTGGGAAGATGTTATCAGCCTTCTAACACCCAGGTTTTGAGTCTTTCCTTCTCATGGACATAAAATGGTTGTATTTTCAGCATAAAATGGCTGAAATTTTCCACAGAATTTAAGGATGACCTATGGGTACCCTTCTTAGGAATTTAGATATTTCATATATACCTGAGAAGGTACAAATAAGATTGGTACCTATCTAATAGTTCACCTATCAATATTTACTATTGTCAATGAATCAATAATGGAGCTGAATTCTCCCCTTGAACCATGCCAAATAAAATGATGCAAGATGAAATCCCAATACTATCAGACATAACTTGTACAGTTCATAAGTGACTCACTTTGCCACAGATAAGCATTGAATGCCATTGCTTCAACAACTGAAAGCTTAGGCCTGTTGGGGACTAACAGAAAAGTACAACAGTGAGGAGATAAACTTACCACTCCCTTGGTTCAAAAGAAATGCAAAATTAGAGCGTAGAGTACAGAAATAGAAGCAATATACATGTTGCTTACCTTATTCAAGAAAAAAATTGACAAGGGCAAAAATTTATTATTCTAGGAAGGTAGTTTTGGAATGTGGAAATGAGAGATACTAATACCATCACAAAACTTTTGAAATCCGTTCTTTCTAAGATTTTTAAGTGAACATAATGCCGAAACCATAGTTGAATTTTAACATTTTTGTACCAAAACAAATTCTCAAATTCATATCCACACTTCGAATTACTCTCACATTGTTACTTTTTAGTAGCTAAAATGTCCCTTTTATTAAAAAAAATATTGAATTCAATGGACAAGATCCAGTAAATACACAGGAGCCCTTTCCAGGCAACATTTTTTAGGTGGCTAAAGACACTAAAAGTCATGACTAATACACAGCAGGGAACAGGAAGCTAAGGCTCACTATGTGATTTTGTAAGTTTGTGCTAAATCCTTATACAGACACAAAGGACAAAATATGAAATCAGAGAAAGAGTATTTTTTTTTTAAAGATAAAGATGTGCTTTAGGTATCTTCAGACCCAAAACGAATCTCAGGAAGCTTAAAGGATGAAGCCAAATTTGGAAAAAGGGTTATGTTGAAAGATTTGTGGATGTGCCTTTTGTCTAATGCAGTGAAAACCAATAAAACCCACACAAGGCCCTCAAGGGTGTTAAAAGATTATATAGGCAGAAAAACGACCAGCTTTTATTGAGAAGGATCAATAGAGTACAAGAGCAAAGGGGACTTCTGGCACCCAGTGTTTCACTAACGGCATTTCACTAGCAAGAACCAGGTCCCTCAGACACAACTCAGGCTCCAATATGTGCCACCTGTCATGGAAAATAAACTCTGAGAATCACTCAGAGGGCAGAGTTGGGAGCCAGGAGAACTGAGCAAAAATCCATGAAGGAAGACCCCCAAGATTTGAGATGTAGGGACAACCCACTATTTCCCTAATTGTACATTAGGATGGGTACGAGTCAGTTGATGGAACTTTTCTCCTCACTCTGGCTTAACAAAGAAAGGTGAGTGCTGAAGCTGACTGGCTCTCTAAGGCATACTGCTAAGTTTTGAGGAAAACAGCTCTTCTCTTCAGCTTCTGAGGTATTATAGATAGGATACATCTGACAGTTTTGATTACCAATGTTAAGATCGTCAGATTTAGACAAATTTAGATTGGAGACACTGAGTAGATGAGATGATAAAATTTATATTTTGATTAGGGTACTTTGCCTATGAGCTGATGAGCAGACATTTGAAATTTGCAAGAAAAAGCAAATATGTTTTGCAACTAGGAGAATATATGAAGCTTTGGCCCAGAGTATAAGACTTACAGTAGAATTGTTACAATTTCTTCCAGGAAATGATGTACACATACTAGCATTTCCATTTTATTCTTTTTGTAGACCCCCATCCTAGCAAATAAACAAACAAACAAAACTCATGGCTCTCACTTTATTTATTTACTGGAGGTAAATTATACCTCCATAAAATAACTTCAGTAGAAACAACTCAAAAAATCTGGCACAATTTAGAAGAATAAAAGAAAAGGAAAGAAGAAAAATATGTATTGCCATTTCAGTGTAAGCAGGGAATACACATGCCAAAATAAAACACAGAAAACTGGCATACAATCCCATTTGTGCCATTTTGCTTTTACTATCTCAGTTTTTCTATTTTATCTGACAAGTCATCACCTAAACAAATGTCTGGAAATGTTACACTTATATTTTTCTTCCAGCAACTAGCCAGTCTATTGAGGGTGGATCCTCACAGTTCTGATTTCCTACAAGCATCATGTTAAAACTTCTTAAGTATAGATTCAATGAATTAACAATATTCTTGGTTGGATGTGTCACGTTTCTGTATTTAACACATGGAATATTGCAACCTACTTTCTTCTGGTTACAAAGCTACTTCTAGGGCCCAGCGACGTGGCCTAGCGGCTAAAGTGCTCGCCCTGAACGAACCAGGATCCCATATGGGCACCGGTTCTAATCCCGGCAGCTCCACTTCCCATCCAGCTCCCTGCTTGTGGCCTGGGAAAGCAGTTGAGGACGGCCCAAAGCTTTGGGTTCCTGCACCCGTGTGGGAGACCTGGAGGAGGTTCCAGGTTCCCGGCTTCGGATCGGTGCAGCACCGGCTGTTGCGGCTCACTTGGGGAGTGAATCATCGGATAGAAGATCTTCCTCTCTGTCTCTCCTCCTCTCTGTATATCCGCCTTTCCAATAAAAATAAATAACTCTTTAAAAAAATTGAAAAAAAAATAAAAAAACAAAGCTACTTCTGAAAATTCTGTGGTTAGCTTAATTGATTTCCTGTCATATGCATTTCAGTGATTTTTCTCTTACTGTTTTAAGGATCCAGCCAATGTTCTTAACCATTGATAACACAAGCAAAATGTGCATTGGAGAAGAAATGTTTTGGATGTGTTAGCTTGAGGTTCTTTGAGCTTCTTATATTAAGGTGAGTAAGTCTCTTTCAAAATTTAGGATGTTTTCAGTAATTATTTTATGTAGTTAAATCTGGAGTGTCCGCCTTTTTCTTTTAGATTTGCCCATAATACATTATCTAGTTGCTTAATGATTTATATATTTTGTATGCACTTTCATTTTCTTTAGTCATTTTTCTCTAATTTTTAAGCATTGCTTCAAAAAAAAAAACATGTCATAAAGAACAGAAATCCTTTCCAATAAAGTCTATTTTGAAGTTGAAATTCTCAATTACATTTTTGTTTCACTGAGTACAATTTTTATGTCTACCTTTTCTCTTTGGGTATTCCTATTAATTTCTATTAAGTGCTTTAGAAAAATTCTGATCCTTCAAACCTCGCTTCTTAATATTTATATTGCCCTTTGGGAGAGCAGAGAAATCTTCCATCTCCCTAGAATGTGTGAGGAAGACGTGAAATATAACCTACCAGGATCATAACTGGTAATTCATAGACAATAGACTCAAATCAGCATTAGACAATAGTTAAAGTACAAAGACATATAGGGGGAATCAAGAGCGATCCTGACAACCTCTTAACAGCAGGTCATATGCACAGAGCAGGGGGGACCCCAGAGCAGAGCAGGGGAACAGGAGAAGACTTGTATCCCAATCCTGAAGACTTGTCCGGATCCTCACCAAGGACTATCAGTACGACCACCAAGGTCTGCATCCCAATTGCCAAGAAGACTACGGGGAATTGGAGTGCCTTCGGAGGCCAAGAACCCTGAGATCATCTACTCCCGCTTGGATCTACCGCATGGGATGAAAGAAATCCAAATAAATAACGTCATTGCAGATAATTTTTTAAAAAAGAATTGGCAGTTATAGGACATAGGACAGCTTCCACCTACCTTGTCTTGTGAAGATACAGCTTCCTTGCCCGCAGCTGTCTTCAAGTATGCACACTGTGGCTTGGCTATGGGTTGTGTTTTGTCACTTCTCAACTGAGTGTTGCAGATGGTGCCCTGTGGCCAATGCCAATGAAGCGTCTCACAATTCAGCCATCTTGGATTCCCTCAGACATTTTGATAATTTATCACTGTTTTTTCTTAATATCGGATTTGAAATCTATTGTATGTTTTGGAACTAATTTCTTTTACATATATATCCTACAAGTATTACCACTTATTGCATGGTTTGCCTCTCCATATACTTAGCCCTAATTTTTGTCATTTATAATTTAAATAAAATTTGCCCATTAATAGTTCCTTTATAATTCTACTTCTGGTGTTTTATAAAACCTGAAATTCATGAGTGATTCTTTATTGCATCTTAATAATGAGAACATGGACATAGAAGTAAAATACCTGAAGTAATGTCACTCCTCTTAGAGCACAGCAAAGTTTTAATTCCCAAACTAATGAACATTCACCCCTCCAGGAAATCATCAAGGTCCAAGCCTTTATAGTTATCTTATTTTGTGACCTGCAGCTTCTGTTCTATTGGCTCTGCAAACTTCATCGTATTGAATTGTCTTGAAAACTCTGGCATCTGCAGGATGAAAAACTTTACAATTTTTCTTGTTGGTGAGCTTTCTGTTGCTGAGGGTACCAAGTGATGGGTTTCAGCCTCTTTGCATGCTGGGTCTGAAATAGAAAATCGTTGGCAGATTTTGCAAGATTTAACACAGTACATTTAACTTTAAAGGAAAATAAACTAGTAAGCTAAAGCAAATTAGCACTTAGCTGTATCATGTATGCAATTGAATTAACATCTTACAGAGGAAAATAATACATAATGTAGCAACTTTTGCAAGTGAATTTTGCTGTTGCAACATGTCCCCCTATCTCTGGAACACACTTAGAGAATGCACTAAGATAGTATTGCATGGTTTGTCTAATTATACCTTTTGTAAAAGAATATCCTTTTGATTGATAATATTTAGGAATATTCCCAAATACTAAATTTTATATTAATATTTCATAAGTAAGCAAAAATGCACTAAGTATATATTAACACATTAAATCAAGTTATCAGAATTCATCTGCCAGTGGAATGAACCTTAGCAAACGTAATAAAAATGACCTATGAAAGGCATTCTGTGTTGAAAGCTCTGATGTTTACTAGCAAATCTGCTGTATTAGTAATTAGAGAGGGCAAATATCTTCCAGTTTTATTGAATAGTTTGAATATGTATTTGTTGAGACCAGCATTGTGGGGTAGCAGGTAAAGTGACTTGCCTATAACAGTAACATCCCATCTGGGCGCTGATTCATGTTCACAGAAAGGGAACAAAAAATAACCCAAATGGTTGAGCTCCTGCTTCCCAAAGAGGAGATATATGTGAGGTTCCCATGGCCAGACCAGGTGCTGGCTGTTGGTGACATATCGTAAATGTGCTCACTGATGGAACATCTCTCTTTCTCTTTTCATCTGTGTGTGTCCCTACCTCTGTATCACTCTGACTTTCAAAATAAATGAAAATTTAAGAAACATTTGTTTAGTTATGCATTCATTCATTGATTCATTGGTTCATTCATTCATTTCTGACCAGAAACAAATGTGGCCCCTGGGAACTCAACCCAGTTTTCTCATATAGTGGAAAGCACATAATTACTTGAGCCAGCATTAATTGCTTTAATAATATTTGCGTAGAAAAAAAGAATACGGGAAGAAAACCAATATCTTTAAACACACGTCAATGAAGGACAGAAATAAAAATTCTAGAAAAGGGCATGCAAAGATAAACGAGTGGAGAGGTTAAAAAGATAAAATGAATCTGTTTTGTATCTCCTCAATGTGTAAGTCCGCCTGTATCCCACGAGACTTACACTATAGCCATCTTTATTATAAAGGTCCACCTCCCTGGCTGGTGCAAATAACTGCGTTCTTCTACAAACCGTGTTCTTACATTGCATGATGATGCTTTGGGGTGTGCTTTTAATGATTTTGAAAGCAGGCGGCTAAATAATGAGAGGCTACCCTAACTGCAGTCACAGAGAAAAATAAGCGAATGACCATGTTTACAGGGAAATGACTGACGGAAATGCAAAGGAAACGTGATAGGAGAGAAGAGAACACAGACTATGAACAACAAGGACAAATACGTCAACACAGACATTTATGCTTCCAGCTAGCCCTGCATCTGTTCAGCTGGCTGCAGGCAGGGAAATTCCATCTTCCTAAGACAAGATGCAAAGGAACTGCTGAACTGCGTCAACACTGGCAGCTTTACGTGCTGGAGAATTCAGCAGGGCCATGCAGACTTCAAGTCCTACCTGGAGAGCTGACCAATATCTGAGCAGTGACTCCACAAAGGTAAGTCACACTGTCAATGTCCCTTCCAGGCCTCCTCAGGCTCTGTCTGAGATGACGGTGGTAGAGTTCTGGCTGAACTGTATATGCCTTGGCTCAGCAGACAACACACAGTTATCTTGCCACCAGAGACAATCAGTGGAATAGACAGAGCAACTTGCAGAGCAGAAGGCTGACATGAACCTTGCCATTGAGGATACTCTGGGCATATATCACAGACCTCTGTGTAGTCACGTGTATAAACCAGGACAGTTCCCCTCAATTTCTTGTAATTAGACCCACCTGCAGCCCATAACATATCCAGACTCTATGAGAATTTCCCTTTGTAAAGTTCCAGGCACACAACTCAGTACCAGCAAGACAAGCAAGCTGCAAGACAGCAAATGGCATTTCCAGCCATGTCTTGTTGAAATTCGACTGTTGATGTTGGTTGAACAATTGTAGCAGTAACTGGCACTTACTTTTCCCCTGTCAAGAGTGCTCTACTGCATCATTCTGCTTCCGGCAGGTGACTAGTACCATTCCCAACACAGGGAGATCTAGGTAGCGATCCACTGAACCCTCAAGCACCAGGACTGTATCAGACAATCGGTATCATTATCCTCAAACCCACTGGAATCTACCTGTTGTGATGTACCTAAGAATTTTTCATGTCCACCTTTCCAGGCCAATACTTGACTGTACTCCTGTTTATCTTGGGGTCACTCTGAAGGATAGGAGCCATGTTCATTTCATATCCCCAAGTCCTGGACTAAAATAAAGTATTGGTAGTATTTGAGACCACAAACTAGTCACTTTATCCCTCCAGGATGCAAGGAGCACTCTGCCTACATCTTGAAAACCTAAACTCTCAACCATTAGTGCCAAAAGCTCTACTATCATTCACACTTTTCTATGGAGAAGGGGGGACAGTCCAGATTGTGTCCCTCAGCACTAAGGATAGGTCCTGGCTGGGAGAATCCCCTTGGTGAGAATCTGCAGGAGTAAGTCCTTGCTGCGTGGATCCATACATAAAAAGGCAAATGAGACTGTCATTGCAAGGCAGCATTTAATCTCATCTTCAGATGTCCTTCTGGAATGCTTGCTTCAGGCCCTTGCTTCTGCATGCTTCAATCTAAAATTCCACTAAGGGGCAGGAGGCAGCATATATTTGCTGAAGTGTTTGGGTTCTTATTACCAGTTTGAGATCCTGACTCTCAAACAATTTAGCTTATTCTCTCTGTGGACTGATCTGTCCTGGTTGCTGTCATCCTGTGGGAGGTTTCCAATAAGTACAAGTTATCTCCATTTCTGATAAGTGTGTGTGTGTGTGTGTGTGTGTGTGTGTAGCTTTAGATAAGCTCTAGATACAGATTTTACTTTGTCTTTCAATGTAGATGAGAATAAAGCAATATTTAACAAGAAAAGCTAGGCATAGAAGCTTTACGATTAAAAACTTCATCATTTAGAAACAAGTGGAATTTTTGGTTAGTGCGGCTAAGAGAATAGCCTATTTCAAGCCTGTCTGTGTTGTGCTAGAATCTTTCTATTAGTCTTCTTTTATAACTTCAAAGCATTGCTCTGGAATATCCTCCCCTTGATTCAGAGCCTTGGATACTTTCAGTAAATCATTAGTACATTTTTTTCCTAGTTAAATTACTCAAAGTTCAAGTTAAGAAATCAATATTTTTCAGTAGTTTTTACAAAAAGTTTTGGTTCATTACAGCAAGCTCTGCAAAATGCTGGCTGCCTTGTTTCTATATTAATGAGAACTTCTTCCTTGTGCTGGAACTCTGTCTTGCTCTTCTCTGAAAGTTCCTCTCTACAGCTTTGTGTGCTCTGTCCCTAATTTCTCAGCTCTGCCCCTAGCCTTAAAAGCTAGAGTCACTCCTGCATCGAGGTCCCTGATCAAAAGTCTCTCATATCATCAGTAGCGGTATATGGTAAAAATATCATTAGTAAATACCTCTCAGACCATGGAAGCTCGGAGGATCATTATCCCACTGCTTAACAGGCAGTGTCTAAAATAGCTTAAGAAGAAACTAAAGTGAAAAATAAGATTAATGGAAGCTGATAAATGTATTTCTAGCTAGCATCTGCTAGAACTGTGAATTTTCCCACACAAATTCTTATGCATCAACTTATTTCACGTTAAAAATTTCTGGTAGGAAGTTATTTGGAAGACCATCAAATCAAAGAGTAAACTGAGGCACAAATTGGATAATCTAGTTTTTCTAATGTCACTTCTTTAGATGCAGTATATTTAGCACGTATCCAAGAGTATTCTCTCCCAAGCTAATCTACAAACTTAATATAAATCATTGCAACTATTTCAACTTAGTATGAGAAAGATAGAAAAAGCAAAAGCACATGCTCAAGGAACTGTTAAGAAACTAGAAGATAATATTAAATGGATATATAAAATTACTCAAATCTTGACCATTCTTGTATGGAAGAGATAAGAATGCAAAGATACAAAAAGTGCATAATAAGCAAAATGCCTCGTCAACCCAGCAATGCTAAGAAAGCAAAGTAAAGGGAGGAAGATATGTGTGGCTAGCCTGTGCTGGTGCATATCAAAGTGTGCTGTTGTGATTCAGAGTTAAATAAAGATGATCTCCAAGTGCAGATAACCTGTAAGCAGTGACAGATGTTGGAGAAATTCTTTGGCAACCATTTAACAGTAGGACAGCAACTGTCAACACAGAGGACCCAAGGTATAATCCTGTCCTCTGTGTCAGTGAAATAAGAAGACTGTGTGTCCAGAGAAGTGTAAATACAAGGGGACCACAGAAGGAAATTCAGTGAGAACCAGAGTGCTGTATGCTGCAGAGTCAGCTTCCTAAGATCCCCATTTTTATTGTGCATCAGGTACTACATATTTAAAAAGTTAGGGCAAGTTTATAACACTGGACAACTTACTTCCTAAGTGTGTTATTGTGGCTGACATCCTAAGATTGGACCACTGAATGAAGAAAGGGAGCAGAAAAACCTGTTAGAAGATTTTAATTTAAGGAAGAGAGAATGAGACTCAGGGCAGGTTTGTAACATTGATCATTGGTGGCGATTTGACACAGGGTCAAGTATTCTTTAGCTACAGGTCAGGTAATAAAATCTAGGGAAGAATTTTACATGAATATGACAAAACTAGAAACCTTAAGAGCAGTCCAAATGGAAATACCATTGTCTAAGACAAGGAAGACTGGGAGAGTAGATTTGGTAAAATGGAAGTTAGGTTGAGATCCTAGCTAGCTGTCTGGGTGGAGTTATCCACCAGATAGGTGAGTTCAGAAAGTTAGTCAGTGAAGTAGAAGCTGGGACCTCATGCAGTGTGAATGGCAGTGAGGCTGGAAGGAGTAAAATGGGCTGCTAGAGTGAGAGTGCACACTTTCAGATGGTGATTGCTACATTCTTCGGATTAGGTTTCAGCTTTGCCATTTTTGCTAGTCTTCAGGTATCCCCACACTTTCTGTTCAAGTAGCTGTAGATGTAAATTAGTTTCCTCCATAAAAGACTATACTTTATTTCATGCTTGATGAAGATAACTGTGAAATAATTCCCCACTATTATTGTCTTATGATACTGTGATAAACTATTTCAATTATGATACATAAAATTGTACATGTAAAATCCATAACAATTAAAATTCATATTACAACATTTATTGGTTACACTCTTAAACAATTTTCCACTCACTTCAATCAAGCAACATTTTTATATTACTTTTCATGTTGTCACATTCACATGATCATAGATCATTTTTATCAGATAACGTATTTCACATCCATAGAATTTTAACCAGAAATATAAGAAAAGACACCAGTATAAATAATTTTTTCAAAGCAACGACTTTCATCTAGTTAGAACAAACAATAACAATAAGAAAATAAGAATAGTTTTCAAAATGCTAAAATTTTCTCAGAATGCTTTTTCTAAATATAGCTGAAAAGTTATAATGTTAACTTTATAAAATGTTACCATTTTCACAACAACATATGCAGAACTGGAATTAATTAAGCAATACTTTTTCTTTTTTTTTTTTCTTTTTTTTTTTAAAGATTTTATTCATTTTTATTACAGCCAGATATACACAGAGGAGGAGAGACAGAGAGGAAGATCTTCCGTCCGATGATTCACTCCCCAAGTGAGCCGCAATGGGCCGATGCGCGCTGATCCGAAGCCGGGAACCTGGAACCTCTTCCGGGTCTCCCACGCGGGTGCAGGGTCCCAATGCATTGGGCCGTCCTCAACTGCTTTCCCAGGCCACAAGCAGGGAGCTGGATGGGAAGTAGAGCTGCCGGGATTAGAACCGGCGCCCATATGGGATCCCGGGGCTTTCAAGGCGAGGACTTTAGCCGCTAGGCCATGCCACCGGGCCCAAGCAATACTTTTTCAATTCAACACTTGTCTAGACACTGAACAAGAGATGTTACCAGAGATGCCTTGAGTGCTGCCCAGCTGAGACTGAACATTCTACTGCAGCATCACCCATGAAAGCGGTGATGAGCTGAGAGCTTGCTGACACATACCTCCTGCCTCTGGATATCACACAGGAAAAGTCACTTGAAATAGCCAGTGTCGTAGCAGAGGGATGTAGAGATTATCAACTAGAAAAAATCTGCCTTTTCTAAACATTTCTGATAGAGCCCACTTAGGAAATCTCATTGCTTCTGAGAGCTGGGACTTGACTCGTCACCCACATGGGATTCCAGCACTTGCAGATGGAGGAATAGCCAATGCTACTTTTTATGAAAGATATGTGAATCTAATTTGGATTGTTGCGCTAGCTTTTTGGTACTTATCCAATGACCCAGCCTTTACATGTCAACAAGACAACTATTCTCAGAGGAGTGGTGGTTTCCTGTTTTCCCAGATCTGGGAGACAGAGATGCCTAACAGGTCTACAAGCAATATTGGGGTTGTGATTTCTTCCTGAGTGACCCTCCATTGTGCTTTCTTCTCAAGCACCCCTCCATTTCTGGACCACATGACAGTGCCTAAAGTCCTGATAAGAAAAAGGGAATAAAGTACTGTATTTTGAGTGAATTTATAATGCAGTATGTTCAATTGATACGTGTACCTGAGCACATCAGAGTTCTGACCTTGCCATACCTTACAAAGTTAGAATCATTTAATCTGTTCTTAACAAAGCATCTGCATATTCAGAAAGATTATTTTGGAAATTGACATAATAATAATCACATATTTTCTCTCTTGTCGTTTTAATGGAACTTTAGAAATTTACTACCCATGTATGCCTTACTTTTTTCCCCCAATCTTTGTGGTAAATGATGCTGCATAGAGATTAGACTGTGAGAGTTTCAGGGAAATAAATACTTAAGGGGTGTTTTTACTCATTTTGAATCATTCCAAGGAAGATCAGACTTAGAAACTAGTTCACTTTCTGTAGATCATATTGGAAATAACATTCAACTTCAATATGTCAATGTCAGTACTAAAGGTCTTGGAATTTTATACGGCTTTAAGTTTCTTGTTTTCTTTACAATTATGTGAAAGGAAACTGGGTTTAACATTGTGCTGCACTGGGTGAAGCTACCTTTTGCTATGCAAGTCTGTGCTATAAAATCCAGTGCATGCATAGCAGATAGTAGCTTCACCCACTGCTCCTTGCTTATGTGCCTGAGAAAGCTGCAGAAGATTACAACTGGATAGCCCCTGACCCCCGTATGGAGAGCTGGTTGGACGTTTGGGCTCCTGGCTTCCAGCCGGACCTATCCAGGTCCTGATGACCACTCAGGGAAGCAATCAGTGGATGGAGGAACTCTACTGTCTCAGTTACGTTGAGTTACCACAATTAAATAAATAATGTTTACAAGAAGAACATTTATATTTAATTTATGAAGTCGCACTACGTTTTCAAAAATATTGTATTCATAAACTCACTTGAAATTTAAGTATACATGTATTATAATATTCAAGGCAATAAGTTTTTACATGGCTTTACCCCCCAAATTAATATCAAAGCTAACTGTTTACATGACATTTTATGATTATGCACATTCGTTGATGTAAATATACTTAAGTTTTTCTCAGATTCCTCTCTTTCTTCTTCAGAATCATTTCTTCTAGCAAAAATATTCCATATTCATGACATTTTAATGGTCTCTTTTCAGTAAAATTGATGAAGTGTATATTTGAAGAGGATAGATGTTTTAAAATCAAGCAGTCTCAAATTATTTTGTTTAGGAAGATAAATGAGCAATGATCCTTACCCTTCATTCAAGATTTATATGAAAAGACCCAAAATTGGAATTTACTTTATATAAATAAACCTAACAGCACAAACAAGGGAGACCATCATTGTGAGAGTTCATTCTGAAATGTGGCTTTTTAAAACTAAAGACAGAGGAAAGAAAGAAGGTGGGTAGCACAACTGTCTGGCAACATAACGCTATTTTTATAAGCATTGTAAATAAAACATTCATACGACATTTGCTTATTTTTTGACATCTTGCCAACAGCAGATTAGACTGCATTCTTTGCAGGGAAGAAATGAAATAAAATAAATCATCACTGTGCACAGGAAAGCTTAAACTACCTCTACTGTAATTCTGGCAGTTGAAAACACAGAGGTAAGGATAATTTGAGAGAGGCTTAATTTTGTTCTATTGTTTTATTTTATATGGGGTTATTGTTTCCTACCTACCATTCAGATTACTTCCATATAGAAAGCAGCTTCCAGCAGCCGTTCCTTCCAGTTAGTAAGCCAATGTGGACAGGCAAGGTTCCAAGGTTGGGGTCCTCAAGGTGACAGACTGACCACGGAAGGAACACACCCACTCACACACACACTCACACCCACTCACACATTCACACACACACTCACACAACCACACAACCCAAACAACTGTTTAGTGACAACTGGCTATTTAAATAGGAAAAAAGGAATGAAATGAAAATCTCTACACACGATTCGTAGAACTATTGGATATAGCCAAAGAGAGATGATTCAGTAAAGATCTATCTGAATCCATATTCACAACAGGCATGATGCAGGATTAGTGTTAACTATCTAGGAGTAGATGAATATAAAGTACTGTGGTTGTGTATAGACAATGTGTACAATGTATCTTTACAAATGAACAATGTCCTATCATTGGAGACAACATGTTAAGTAGAAAAATGTAACAAGATTTGACTTACAAGCAGAGCCTAGAAAAGAGACACTACAGAAGAACAGAGAATATTGGTTACCAGTAATAGTTTTTTCTTTATGTTTTTAAAGATTAATTAATTAATTAATTTTCATTTTAAGAAGCATTTTTTTGAGATTTTACATTGTATATATATTTGCTAAAAACTTCAAGCAAACAAGCAAATCTAAGTCACTGGCATAGTGAACATAATCAAGGGACTCTGGTATTACTCCTTAATCCCTCCTTGCTGTAGCAGAATGCTCTTTAAGATCAGATATAGTCTCTGAGTGATGAGAAACAGCGTATTAGTTGCACATAGAGTCATTTTGGTCAGGAAACATCTCCATTCTTGCATACTTTTTTTCTTTTCTTTTTTTTTTATTGGTTACATTGCATTATGTGACAAGGTTTAATAGGCAGTGGGATTCCCCCCACCCCCCCAAACCCCCCAACCCCCCCATGGTGGACTCCTCCACCCCGCTGCGTTACCACAGTTCAAATTCAGCTGAGGTTCTCTCAGTGAAAGCATCTATCAGGCATAAAGTCCAGCATCATATTGTCCAGATAAATTCATCTGTTGAATGCCTGATTATTCTTGCATACTTAATTACATATTTTCTATGACATTTCTTAGGGAATCATACACCATAAATCCATAGTTTCCAGGTTTGTTTACCATAGGTAATTCTAGATATATGAGGCATATTCTGCATTATTTTTTATTGGAAAGGCAGATACACAGAGAGAAGGAGAGACAGACAGAAAGATACTCCCTCTGCTAATTCACTCCCCAAGTGGCTTCAGTGGCTGGAGCTGAGCTGACCTGAAGCCAAGAGCCAGGAATCTCCTCCCCGTCTCCCACATGGGTGCAGGGTCCATTGCTTTGACCCGTCCTCACCTGTTTTCCCAGGCCAGAAACAGAGAGCTGCATGGGGAATGGACCAACCAGATATTAACTGGTTCTCATATGGGATCCCAAGGCCACTAGGTCATCACACCGGGTCCAGCAACTGTTTTCTAAAAGGATGGATAAAGAAAACATATCTTACTTGTACCTCAATATCATGTGGCTCATGCTATGAATCTTTAAGCTTCTTAACAGAATTTACATACATACCCAATCCGTATTATGTATATCTACATATGATTCCAGAAAATATACATGACTATTTTATAAGTAATAATCTTGGCAGGCTGTGCTTTTTTCTTCAGGCTTCATAACAAATGGCAACAAACTGAGTAGCTTAATATAATATACATTTATTTTCAGACAAAGTGCTAGTTGATTGTTCTCTTCTAGAGACTTTCAGGGAAAATGTCTTTCTTAGTTTCTGCTGGTTTCTAGCAATCTTTGGTATCCCCTTGGCATGAATGACATAGCTCCAAATACCTCCAGCCTTGTGACATGGAGACAGGCATTCCTTCTGAGTGTCTCTGTGTATTCACATAGCTCCTAGCTCCTTGTAAACATCAGTCATTGATTGACTGGCCTACATTAGCTCAGGATGAGCTCAAATCCACAGGTACATGCATAGGCCCTGCTTCCACACAAGTAGATGTTGAGGTTCCAGATATATTCAATCCCATGTATGTGTGCCTACACATATTTATGTATGTATGCATATTTACATTGTATATGCACAGATATTAATAAAAATGGGTATGTCTACAGAATACATGCATTTACATGCGCATAAATAGAACTTATAAGGACAGAATCACTGTTGTTTTTGTCAGTCGCATCTGTTTTCTTAGTGCTAATTATAAATATCTTGAGGAATTCAGAGAACCTTGATTGGCTCCTGAAGTCATTGTGTAAAAAACAAATGGTACAATGAGAAGAAGTAGATTTATTAATTTAAAACACAGCATAAGTCAGAGGGATTTGTGGTGAGAGGGGAGGGGATTTTCCTTCTGCTAATTCATTGCCCATATGACTGAAACAGCCAGGTGTTGACCAGACAAAAGTCAAACAAATTCCAACCCAGTCTCCCGCATGTGTATCAGGGACCCACGAGCAGAATCAGAGGGACCAGAAGTGACATGCCAACACAGGATGTTGGCATAGCAAGTGCCAGTTTAACTTGCTTCTGCAAAATGGCATGTCCTAAAGTAGGACTTCACGGTAATCAGGAGTAGGACCATAGCTTATGTACATCATGATAAAATAGATGTCATTTTATTTAAAAAAAACAATGAATTAATTAGGCAGAAGTATTTATAGAGCATTGATTGAATGGCCATACTATAAAAGCAAGTTCTAGTATAATGCTTGAAAAACAACATATGGATAAACACATATCATAATTCAGAAGAAATAATCTCCTGAAATGGAATACATCAATTAAAAGACAATATTTGGATTCTTAAGCTTGTAATTTTAAAAAATGATACAAGAAAACGTTTAAAATTGCAAATATAAATAAAACAGGAAAAGGAAAATCCTACAAAATCACAAGATGGTATGAGTACATGGCAATAAATAGCAATATAATTATCGTTGTGATGAAAAAAATCTTTGGAAGAAAGGAAATACCTGACAAAAGAAAATGATTGAATTATAAGGAGAAAACATCATGTTGGAAAAAAATAAGCAGTAGTGGAATAAGAATTGGAGCAACTACAAGAGCAGAAGTTGACAACCTAAGTTACGAGAATGTTAATGTGTAGTGGAGGGCTGCTGGATCAAAGCGTAGCGATACCACTGCTTAAATACCAACGCCAAGGCACAGGTGAACGGAGCTCCCTGATAACCCCACCCAAGCCTGCCATCTTTACAGATGGCTTTAGCCAGTAATGCAGTGGCCATGCTCTCTCTCTGTGCTCTTGCTGCCTCACTGCTCCGCTGCCTCCTATTTTGCATTACTCCCAGGAGTGTTTCACAGTGCAAGCGAGACATTTCCACAAGGCTTGTCGTAAAAAACAAAGATGTGTCTTTTCTGTTGAGTATAGAATCCTTGATTTTAAATTGTATTTGTATTTCCAAATCCAAGCATTTTGGCTGAGGCACTATCATGCATACACCATTTCTTTTGGGGGAGGGATACATATTTCTTTGACAAAAGAAGATAAATACATATCTGCAAAAAAATGACCCAATCTTGATTATTCAATCTAATTAATTAACCATAAATTTGTGACTTCTCTAACATACAAGTAAGAAAACGCAAGTTGCTTTTATCAGTAACATTTCTAGTGTAACTGAATTGCTTCTGGTTGGGAGAATTTATGGTCTTACAAAATATCATGCTAGAATTTTAGTCTTCTAATATGTGTATAAAATATGCACTAAGTCTGCATGTTACTTCCTATTCTGATCTTATAAAATTTCAAAGAAGTTTGTTTTTAATGTCTGAAAAATGAATTTGTTTAAATTAACAATTTATAGGTGACAACCACTGTTACCTTTATCATAATAATTGGCATATTCAATCTATTAGTGAGTGTTACTATGTTGCCATTTGGTTTTCCATATCTTCTTTGTGAATACTAATTTAGGATCCTTTTTTAAAAAAGATTTAATTTATTTTTTTTATTGGAAAGGTAGATATGCAGAGAGAAGGAGAGACAGAGGGAAAGATCTTGTGCCATTGATTCACTGCCCACGTGGCTGCAGTGCAAGAGCCGAGCCAGGTCTCCCCAGAGCCTGCACCATCGTCCATCACTTCGCCAGGCCTGGGGAAGGGAGCTGGATGGGAAGTAAAGCAGCAGGACACTAACAACCACCTGTATGGGATCTTGGCAGATGCAAGGCAAGGATTATCTACTTCATCTTTCTGGGCATGCCTTCAATGATTTTTTTTTTATTGCAAGATTACTGCTAATTATATTTCCAAGCCAATGTGTGCCTAGAACATTAGATAAATATGGATATCTTGTCAAGGAAACACTGTATCCTACTCAATCAAATTCAAAAATTTGTTGATACTTGGAAAACAAAATAAAGAGTAGATGTACTTATATAGGGTATAACCTTCATGAGTATTGTGCTTCACTTACATCATAGATTAACTCATAGTGTCAGATACTTGGTTAAACATGATAATCGCATGCTGTGTCTCTGCAACACAGATCAACTGCACATTGCTTGGCACTGTTCACATCCATTATATGGAATGGTGCAAGTAATTTGACATGCTTTATCATGCGGATGTGTTATTGATTTACTATCAAGATTTCCTCCTAACCGCTATTGCTCTTATAAGTAAATATTGTCAGCCAGATATGTATTATGTTTATCTCATATAACTGTTGAAAAGTGTGGTATTTTTAGTAAATATTACAAATTTTACTAACCTTACTCTTATGTTTATTCATTTTTCAATAAATTATTAAACTTGCATGACAGGTTGACTGTTAAAACTAAACAGGAGAAAAGCTTTTGAAGACCAGGTATTCTTTGCTTTGTTGCTGTCTCGGGTTTACTATGAGGTCAAGTGCATAAACTTTCCATCCTGGTGAAAAGGCAATGAAACTAAGAGCCAGCTCCTCATTTACAAGCTTTCATAATTTAACACATGAGCAGGCATGGGTGACCTTTGCAGTAGTAAACCAGAAAGTTATAACTCAAGTCCTGCTTAGTCCCTTACCGCCTGTGTGTGCAATGTGACAGCATGCATCCTTTCGAGTCACAGAGCAACGGCATTAGGATTCACTTTTTAAACAGATTATACCCTTGGCTCTGTACAGGCAAAAATATACTACATAAATGAAAATCATTGCAAGACATGAATATAAAAGCATAGTCTTTTAGAAATGAGGCGAAAGAGAAAGTATCTGAAATACACGTATGGAAACCAATTACATCTCTCTTTGAAAACAACACTATATTGTTGCAGAAGCAATGTCATAGAGCACTGTGCAGTGAACAATCTGAATCCACAGAAAATGAGATATTTTGAGCATTATTGAACACAATCCTTTTTCATAGAAATACGACAAGGTTATCCAGCACAGGTGTTTCTGTAATTGTGATGCATTAGCAAAATTAGCTGTGTTCAATGGCCCTAAGACTGGTGGTGCACCTGTGGCAGAAATGGCCTACTATTAATACGAGGAAATTTGATGTGAGACATGTATTTTAGAATTGAGTTAAATGGCCACTTGTGGCCAAAATGCTTTACTTTATTAAACAAAACTTTGTGAGGCCGCAGCAAGATGACATCTGAGTTTGAAGTTCTAAGTGGTTTTTGGAATCACAGCAAATTAAATGGCTGTTCGTACACTAAGCCACCTTCCCTCGAGCTAAGGAAGCCAGGAAAGCAGTGATGGAACAAAACAGTAAGAGCTTAAGCCAACAGGGAGAAAGAACACAGGTGTTCTGCTGTGATCTAGGCATCCGTGGTTCCGTGCCACTCTCACCCATCCACGGGAGCACCACCTTGCTGGCACTGGGGCAGTTGTATCGCTGGGTATGTCTTACCTCACACGTTACCATGCACTACAGTTGCATCCACTATGTTCCAAATGGTATGATCTCACTTTTTCCAGAAAGCCAAGTAATTTTAAACTGTGTGTGCGTATATGTCCTGTTTCCTTGGTGATTCATTTGATTATGTCCATCTTCAGTGACTCCACATTTTAACTGTGGTGAATAATGCTGCTAGGGACCACATGGTGTGGGTGCTTCTTTGACACAACACGTTCATTTCTTTCAGGTAGACACCCAGGAGAAGTATCCATTGGACAAGCATATTTCTAGCTTTTAAAGAAATCTCCACAGTGTCTTCCACAAGAATTGCATTGGTTTACATTTCCACAGAGCATAACTTTGCTCCTCTCCTCACCTCCTTGCCTGCATGTAAGATTTCTGTGTTTTGGAATGTAGCCATTCTGAAAAGGGCAATGTCTCGCGATTTTGATTGATATTTCCTTGATGGCCAGTTAGGATGAGCATTTTTTAAAATATTTTTTCTATATTTTCCGGCCATTTATGTTTCTTGTTTTAGGAACAGTCTATTGAGGTTCTTTGTCTATTTTTAAGTTTTTGATATATTCTAGAAATTGATCATTTACCCAAGAGATGGCTTGCAAATATTTTTCTTATTCTGTTTGCTTTCCACTGTATTTAGAGTCTTCTCTACTGTGCAAAATATTATGTTTGGTATGATTTCAATTGTTTGGTTTTGCTTGCTAGTGCTTCAGAGATTTGTAATTCAAGAAGTAACCCCTTTCACCAACTGAACACATTTAGAGTGTTTCTACTTCACTTTCTTCCAAACACTTCTAGTCTCTAATCTTAAATCTACGCCTTTGATCCATCCTGTGTTAATTTTTGCATGTGGTGAGACATACAGATCTAATTTTATTCTTCTACCTATATGCATCCAGGCTTTTAGGCACCATTTGTCGAAGGTATGATTCTTACTCCAATGTATGTTATGAGCATTGCTGTAAAATCAATTGGCTCTATGTCCTTGGGTTAATTTCCAGGCTCTCTGAACTCTGTTGGTGAGCTTTGTATCTGTGTTTTTTTTTTTTAAGATTTATTCATTTTATTACAGCCAGATATACACAGAGGAGGAGAGACAGAGAGGAAGATCTTCCGTCCGATGATTCACTCCCCAAGTGAGCTGCAACGGGCCGATGCACGCCAATCTGAAGCCGGGAACCTGGAACCTCTTCCAGGTCTCCCACACGGGTGCAGTGTCCCAATGCATTGGGCCGTCCTCAACTGCTTTTCCCAGGCCACAGCAGGGAGCTGGATGGGAAGTAGAGCTGCCGGGATTAGAACCGGCGCCCAGGTGGGATCCCGGGGCTTTCAAGGCGAGGACTTTAGCCACTAGGCCACGCCGCCGGGCCCTGTATCTGTGTTTTTTATGAATCAGGTTTCTCCTGAATTTTCTTTTGGTGAGTTCATCATTAACATATGTATAAGTTCATCTTTTTTCTTCGCATGCTTGTTCATAACCTGAATCTTTCCTGAATTAGTTTATCATTTCTAAAATGGTGTGTGTGTGTGTGTGTGTGTGTGTGTGTGTGTGTGTGTGTGTAATGTTAGGTTTTCTACTGGTAGAAGAACATCATACCAGCTGAAATCATGGATACTTTAACTTCATCTTTTTTAACCTTGATGCCCTTTATTTATTTCTCTAATTTCTATGGCTAAGTTTTCAAGTACTATTTATAGTAAGAGTAGTGGAAGTGGACCGTTGTGTCTTGTTCCAATCCAAGGGTAGCTTCTTTCAGCTTTTCCCCAATTCAGTATGATATTTCTTATTTTCTAATATAGCCTTTAAGATTTTGAAGTATGTTTCTCTTGCAATGAATTGGTGTAGATTTTTTATGATTAAGGGGTTTTAAATCATATTAAATGCTTTCTCCACCTCTACTACATAACCCTATGGCTGTTATACATCATTTTATTTAAATGATTTATGACATTAACTGATTTACCAATACTGAAGCGCCCTTGCATCTCTAGGGTAAATCCTGCTTGCCATGAATTGGAATTTTGTTTCTTGGCATGGTATCAGATTCATGTGCTAGTGTTCTGTTGATAAACCATGCATCTGTGTTTACTAAGGATATGAATGTGTAAGTTTCTTTTCACGCTGTGTCTTTGTTCAGTAGATACTAAAATGATGTTAGCTTCATGAAAAGAATTTGTCCAAAGTTTCATCTGGATCAATATTTTGGGACAGTTTAAAACATTAAGAATCAGTTCATTTCTAAATGTTTGGTACAAGTTTTTCTTCAAGCCATCATGTTATGTACTTTCTCTTGATGGCAGACTTAATCATTACTTTGACGTCATTGTCTGTTACAGATTTGTTTAAGGTTTCTATATCTTCTTGATTAAATCTTGATACATTTTCTATATCCAATTTCTTTATGAACCATTGTATTTCAGTGGTGTCAGTACATTATGTCCCCCTTTTATCTCTAATTTTGCCGACTTGAGTTGTTTCCCCTGTTTATATTTGTTAGTATGGTTACAGGCTAATCTATTTCGCTTATCTTCTCATTACAGTAACTTTTGCTTTGTTGAACTTCTGCATTAATTTTAGTTCAAAGTCAATTATTTCCATTCTGATATTTATATTTCTTATTTCTTTTGATTTGTGATTTTAATTGTTTTGATTTTTCAGGATCTTGAAAATGAATTGTTACATCATTTATTTGAGAGATTTCCCTGTTTTTTACTATAAGTACTTAATGCTAAACTTTCTTCTTAATACTGTTTTTCTGTATGCCACAGGTTTGACATAATTTTATTTTTCTTTATTTGAAGAAAGTTTCTTTTCTAAATATTGCAGTGATTTATTAACCATGAAGTAACATGTTGTGTGATTGCCATGCAATCGCGAGTGTTCTACTGTTCTTCCTTTTGTTTATTTCCTTTTTAAAAAGATTTATTTATTTTTATTGTAAAGTCAGATATACAGAGAGAGAGGAGGAGAGACAGAGAGGAAGATCTTCCATCTGATGATTCACTCCCCAAGTGACCACAATGTCTGGTGCTGCGCCGATTTGAAGCCGGGGACCAGGAACCTCTTCCTCCAGGTCTCCCACAGGGGTGCAGGGTCCCAAGGCTCTGGGCCATTCTCAATTATTTTCCCAGGCCACAAGAAGGAAGCTGGAGAGAAAGTGGAGCTGCAGGGATTAGAACTGGTGCTCATATGGGATCCCGGCATGTTCAAGGTGAGGACTTCAGACACTAGGCCACCGCACCGGGCCCCTTTTATTTCTAATTTTATTTCTACATGGTATGAGCAGATACATGGTATGATTGCAGCTTTTCAAATTTGCCAGGACTCAATTTGCAGCACAATATGGATAATGTGTCATGTGATGATGAGACCAAGGTTATTCCATAGCTGTTTTAATACCTCATTTTCTTCAATGGACATGTTGTCCAACGGAAAAATCAGAAGGTAAACCACACAGGTGGTCTACATTATCAACCAAATGGTCCTACTATATCCTTACAAAACATTTCACCCCACACTTTCAGAATACACATTATTCTCATCAGTTTGTGGAACATTTTCTAGGATATACTATACATGAGGCCATAAAACTAGCCTCCACAAATTCAAAACAATGGCAATTGTATCCTATATTTTATCTGATCCCTACAGGATAAAATTGGAAATCAACAGCAAAAAGACTCCAGAAAATATATAAGTACATGGAGACCGAATAGTATGTTCCTGAATGAATAGTAAGTCATGTAAGAAATGAAAAGGGGATTTGACAAGTTCACTGAAGTAAATAAAAACGGGAAAACCGTGGATTGGAACTCTAGTTCTTTCTTCCCCGGCTTTGCTATTCTGCTGCTAAAATCAGTTAAAACACTGAAATCTTAAAAAAAATCCACTGAGATGTGAACTATCAGCATTCAACATTTTTCATTGTAGAGAATATAAATATTACATGAAGATACTGAAAACATTATTTAAGAATTAACAGCAATAAGATATGTTATTGCTGTTCTAACTCAGGAAAAAAATGGAGGTGGTATATATTTCACTTGAAGTAACTTTCCACATCACTGAATTTAAAAGCAGGATCATAAGTGTTGCAGAATTTAATGCTTTAAACTTGACAGATCTGATTGCATTGTTAACAATTAAATAAAGCTGCAACTACCTATTTTAAGCTTGCACATGTATTTAGTTCAAGATAAAATATGTATGTAACAGTAATTTTATTTTAAATTATTGAGTAAATGACCAAAAATATTTCTCAATTAGATGCTTTCTCACAGTTAAATACATTTTGAGTTACGTTGTTGTTAATATTAGGATGTGTTCAGTAATTTGCAAAATCATGATACCAATATATACATTAATTTTTGATGGTAGAGGCCAGATGATTACATGATTACATGAGATTATTATAATGTGTTACATTTGTTCAATGGTACGAGCAGTTACATGATGCTGCACGGGTAACTGCGTGAAGAGGGTGGTTTTTTTTTTTCTCTCAAGGCCTAAGTAATCACTGACAACAATCCATCAGTTCTGATTACCTATCTGGTGCCAAATGAATCTGTGTCCTTTTCCCATATCTAGACAAACCTTGAAAAATACTCCCTAGTGAGGAAATCTTTCTCAGATAATGTATTTATTTTTCAAAAGTATTTTCTCACATCGATGGTTATTATTTGGAGTTATAAATCCTTATCTCATTAACTCAACTGTCCCATATACCAGCAGTGTTATGGGACTCTCACATAGCATTCTGTTTTTCATTTTACTCAATGGAAAGAAATTGAATACTAACTATACTGTTGGCTAAGGCATTAGGTAGATTAGACTTGCCAGACACAAAGTCAGCACTCTATGGTCACTTCACAGGAACTGTGATGCTGCTCCTACAGACTAGAGTGTGTGCAAGTCCCAGGCAAATGGCATGCTGCTCCTGCAGAAGGTTTGGGACAGGCACCTCACCCCGCACCCGGCACCCATGCCCTTAGGCGCCCTGAGCGCCACGCGCTCTGCAAGGTTAGAACTTCCCAAGGGCCAGTCCGTTCTTACTCTCTCATCTCACTGTGAATCCTAGTCAGGAACATCGCTAAATAATCACAGACTCTTTTGAGTTATTTTTCCTTTTTACTTCCTAGAAAGTCTTAATCTCTACAGTTTTTCTTCATTTTTGGCCTTGAATTATAGCTAATCATGCTTTCTGATAGTTCAAACAGAATAATCAAGTTTCTTTTATAATCTTTAAAATATTTTGTTTCAAATTGCTTCTAAAATATTTAGATATTGGAAAGAGAAAGAGAAAAAGGAGGGGGGGGAAGAGAGAGAGAGAGAGTGAGAGAGAGAGAGAAAGAGAGAATCTCTCTCTGCTGGCTTGTTATCCCAGTGCTCACAACAGTCATGTATGGAACAGGCTGAAAGCAGGAACCTGTCACTCAGTAAGACTCAACTACATCAATATTAAAGATCAATGTTGGACCATCACCACTTTCTACCAGGGTCTGCATTACCAGGAAACAGAAATCCTGGAAAGGTCTGGACTCAAAACACAGACACACCAGTACGGTCTGTGGACATCCCAAATAACATCCAGCTATGTCCAACACCCATATTTACAGCATTTTAACTGACAAATCCTAGTTGTAAGAGTTTAAATGTGCTTTTTTGTTAACTATACATTGTGAATGACAAAATCAAAAAAAGTTAAGATATGTACCACTTCACGCAGATTTTTTTTGTGGTAAAATAAATAATTGTAGTGTACTGTTTCAGCAATTTTCAAATATATCTCAACATTATTATTCCAGACCACCATGCTGTGTACTCAATGGATAACAAACTGTGTCCTCCTCCTGTCCTACAGAAACTTGTACACTTTGACTTTGATCTTTTCCCATAACTGTTGCCCACCTCCACACCCAGCCCCTGATGGTTCCCATTCCACTTCCTACTTTCATGAGTTCAACCTGGCAGATTACATATTTTGAGTGAGACACTATGATAGTTATCTCAAGCCATGTACCAGAGCACTGTTATTTATTTTGATTTATTTCATCTTTTTCTTATAGTTAAAAACATTATATTAAAATCAGAAGAGTGAGGGAGAGAGATCGTCCATGCCTTGGCTCACTCATCAGAGCAGCAACACCTGGAGATGCCCCAACCCTAACAGGAACTAGAACTTTCATCTGTGCTTCCTAAGTGGGAAACAGAGACCCAGACACTCAGTCATCTGCAAGTGATTCAGGCTGTTGGTAGGCAGCTGGACTGGAAGTGCAACAGGCAGGAGAGGAACCTGAACACACAAGAGGATGCAGATGGCCAGGTATCAGCCTGACCAGCTTGGCCACAATGCTGCCCTCTTTTTTTTCTATTCAAAGCATCATAGTTAAATAACAAACACAGAATCTTGTCATCTCCTTTGCAGAACATGCGGGACCCTTGACAGCAGACACAATTAGAGCCACACTTGGGATACGGTTTGCCGGTGAGTTTACTCTAAACATAACTGTTTGTTTTATCATAGAATGATACTGTTGTGAAGCTGGCTGCAAAACATGAAATTAGGCCAGTATGTACTATGTTATTTGAGAAGAATGAATGATTTCAGAGAAGATTCTACATAGCAGAATCTAGAGTTCACTGTTCGATACAAGGAAAGATAGGTATTTACACTTCCATATTTGGACATGTCTCAAGTCAACTCCAAGTTCTGTAAAGTTAAGTTTCTTTCACTGTAACCTAGTGGTATAATTTTAGTTGCATTCCACAACTAAATTCCACAAGTTCTAATAGCATCTGTTTTCCAGGATTTTTGCTTCAGCTTTTCTGAATTCACCTGTTAGTGTGTATAAGTAACATGAAACAATAGGAGGATTTTTAATTAAATGAATCATTCTTAATCAGAGGAGTTAGTTCCCATCGAAAATAATCACATTTTAATTAATCTGTTTTGTAACTCTATAATGTACTACTTTGGAGTGTTTTTAATTAGCAAGAGTATAATCAGAATTAATGAGATAATTACATAAAATCTTTACATCATTTTCCCAATGTAATAATGGACACCAGTAATGTTTTTGTGTTACATTGTTACATCAACATGAGTTCTCTGGAATTCTGGATACCTGTTTCCCATTTGCCTTGAAAGCATAAAACTACCAAAATTATCTGACCGTAGTGTCTACTGATAGATATTTTTTCAAAATAATGTATAGATTATATCACAAAAATATTTCTACATATAAAGTTGACTGAGAAAGTTTCATATTTCACAATATTTTCCAAACTTTCTTAATACTAAAGTGAAATAAATATTCATGTCTAAGCAGAAAAGTTTCAAATATAATTTACATTTTAAAGTTTCAATATTTCAATGACAAAAAAATCTCTATTTGTCGAAAAGTATCTGTGAAACTATTTAACCATATTTCCTTTCCTTTGGGTAAATAAGATGATTTGTGTTTAGCAGTCCTAGAGCAAATCTACGAATTCAGGTGTGTGTAAGCAGGTGTTTACATGTCCTTCTAGTAGCCAATGAAATGCTCCAATGACTCCAGGACTGCCCAATATATCTACCTTCCACACCTGCTGCCCAATGGATCTACCTTCCACACCTGCTGGTGCCATTCTGATATGACTCCAAGAGTTCAACGCTTGTACATGTTTGGAAGCTGTATCTTTTTCATATCATCGCAGACCTCATCTATGTGTTTTAACAGCTTTAAAAATAATTCTTTATTAACTTAAAAGTAGGAGTTACAGATATAAAAGAAGGAGATACAGAGGGAGAAATCTTTCATCCACTGGCTCATCCTTCAATGATTTTAAGAGCTGAGTGTATTCCAGGATGAAGACAGGGATCCACAGTTCCTTTTGAGTCTCCCTCATGTGTGCAGGACCCCGATTTCTTAGACCATCTTCCTCTGTTTTCTCCAGGTGAGTTAGCAGGGAGCTGGGTCAGATGGGGAGCACCTGGGACTCATCTCTAAGGAGTGGCTTTCCCAGGAAAGCTGTGTGTTGACCCCTAGAGTCTGTTTATGATCAAGCAGCTACTCCTGGATTTTAAGTTAAATGAAGTCTATGTTTAGGCCCTTTTGAAACTTTACTTCTCTTATCTCTTGAGAGAAAGCAATTCTACATTTGTTTTTGAAATCTAAGGAGTTACAAAAACAAATAAGTAGAAACTGCAATGTATCATTCCACAAACACATTACAGTAAAAATTATTTTACTTGTTCTACATTCACACAGTATAAAATACTTTTATTATATTCTGCATTTTACAGAAAAAAAGAGGCACTGATAATTTAAGAAATGTATTTAAATTGCACTAGTAAGAAATAGTAAAATATTGACGTTGGGCTATAACTCATAATTGAAGTGTTGCACACTCCTAATGTTGAAGTATACAGTGCTACTTGGCATATCTGTGTCTCAGTTTCTTACCTACCTAAGAAATTAATTAATTTATTCATTTATTCAGCCAGTCATTTAATGAGTGTCTACCACATGCTAGACTGTATTTGCCTAGGGATGCAACATTTATCAGTAATAAAATGAATTATGGGTCTGCTTTTTATAGGAAATGGGAAAAGACTAAAGAGAAAACCAACAAATAAATGACTCTTCCATGTTTTTTGATGCCAAGAACTTAGATGAAAAATAAGGCAGGTTAGGGAGAAAAGTGTACTTAGTGGAATACTCATTAATATAAAATAGGGAAAACCTCTATGCCAAAAAGGTATTGAAGCATCGTGAGATTATTTTAGGCACCAAGAAAAACTAATGAGGAGGCTGTTCTAGGAAGAAGCTTCTCATCATCGCTTGAAGAAAGTGAGCAAGTGGAAGAAAGTCAGATGAGAATGTTAAAGCAGTGCCTGCAACTGACACACGCATAGCCTTGGCAGCATTAGCATCTGTTACTGTCCAGCCAGGAGACTGCAGCAGGCAAAATTAAGGAAGATAGCTGTTAATCACTAACTGTTACGGAGGACTATCCACCCAGGGGTAAATAGAACAAGAAGAATTTAGGGATAGCAACTGCAGGTAGTCATTGCTGCATCAAAACTGCAGGCAAGGCTCCGGAGGCAGGGCAACATGGAGAAGTCTCTCACTCCCGGAGAGGGACGCGGACAGGTCTCTGGAGGCTGAGGCCTGCTGGATGGCACTTCTCTTCCACAAGCTGTGGTAACAGAATTGGAATAATAGAATAACTCATAACAAACTTTTCTTGGACTCCTGCTCAGCTCACCATTAATTTCTGATGGCACATTGTTTTCTGAGGCACATTGTGAGTGAAAAAGTTATCCAACACCTTATGACTTTTCTTGTCCGAACAAAATATAAGTATTATTTTATTTTGTATCATTAAAAAAAACTGTTTTATTCTCAGCTGAAAAGAAATTGCAAAACATTTTAATCCGACAATATGAAAGCAGTGTTTATTAAGTAACTATGTGGCAAGGGACATTTTAACATCTACCAATGTTTAATTGAGCTTCTAATCAGAAAATATCCTATGCCATATTTAATTAGATTTATAAGCATGACCTTTATACCCAATGCATTGAATTATGTTAAAAACATATGAGTTATTACATAAAAACCCATTACTGTTTCATAGTTACGAAATGCGTATAGTGGATGTGATTTGGTGCAGTATTTAGTTTGCACCTGCATTCCAAATACTGGAGTTTACATCTTGGTTCAAGTTCCAATTACAACTTCCTGTTAATGGAATCCCTGGGAGAAAGATTCCTTGACATGCACAAGGGATAAACACTTTCCAGCTTCCAGTGTTAGGCTGCTCCAGCTTAGGTGCTAGTCATTTGTGGAGTTAATTGATGGGTTAGAACTTCTTCTATCTATTCTGCCAATATCTCTTGCTGAGTCTCTGTATTTGAAAATCTTTTTTTGGTAATTTAATATTGATTTTAATGATTCAAAATTCCAGAGGCAAGAGCTTAGGCATTGTTGCTCTTCTCTTACTAACACAACCCCAAGAATAGAGTGATTAGTCCAATATGTCAAGAGCCTATCACAGTAATAGGAAGGTTCTTGGGGGAAAAAAGATCTGGGACAAACTGATCTAGGCAGCCACTTATTCATTCAATTAGTACATCCTTGTTAAGTTCTTACCATGATCCGGTTATGTACAGAACGGAAAGAGCCACAGATTGACCAAAAGCGATCTTTACCATAACACATGATAACCAAGCTCTCTTCAATGGAACACAAAGAAAAGATCCTTAAATTTGCTTGTGAAAAAATGACAATCAGACTCTCAGCTGACCTCTCATATGAAATTCTACAGACTAGAAGAAACTGGAGCAACATAATCCAGATTATAAAGGGAAAAAAATATTGACCAAGAATAACTTACCTAGTAAAGCTTTCCTTTGTCTTGGAAAATCGAATAAAATTCTTTCACAGTAAAGAAAAGCTCAAAGAATATGCTTTTTCTAGACCTGCCCTGCAAATGATACTTAAAGATGTTGTCTTGACAGAGAAAACAAATAGCACCCACCAAAACCAAAGGCACATGTGAAGAATATCCTAGTAAAATAACAACAGAAGACTAAATCAAACAATACACAATGTATTGCTGTTAACACTGAATGTGAATGGCTTAACCCATCAATCGAAAGTCATAGATTAGTAGATTGGATTAAAAACAAAACCCATCTATTTGTTGCCCACAGCAGACACATCTCAAGAACAAACATCAGTGGAAACTATTTCTCAAGGATTTGGTGTTTTTGTTTTTATTTTGATTTCTTCAAAGTATTTTTTTTCTCATTAAATTCTTCGTTGAATCATAGGTCATACAGTAGCATCAATTGCTTCAAGAAGGTTCTTAATTTTAATTTCTTCAGTGACACTTTATTCATTCAGTAGCATGTTGTTTAACTTCATGATGTCATAAATTTCCATTTTTTTTTCCTGTTGTTGGTTTTGTTTTGTGGCTTTTCATTGAATGGAATGTAGAGTAACTGTATAACGGAGACTATCATATCTAGATGTATCATACAGTGCAGTATGCATCTCTACTCCCAGATCAAAGATGGACTCCCAGTGAAACTGTTAAATATACCTTAACAATAGGATGCTGGACTCTCTGCCCTTGTCCATATTCACAATGATGGACTTATGACTGTTTATGAAAACTATACTAATATTCTAATATTACAGGGGAAATCATTAGGGAGGAGAATATTTAGGAAGAGGGTAAGGGAAATCCCAGAACCTATGGAACTGTATCATAAAATAATAATAATTTTTTTAAAGATTCATTTATTTTCATTACAAAGTCAGATATACAGAGAGGAGAGAGATAGAGGAAGATCTTCCGTCGATGAGTGCGCTCCCCAAGTGAGTGTAACGGTCGGTTCTAAGCTGATCCGAAGCCGGGAACCAGGAACTTCTTTCCAGGTCTCCCACATGGGTGCAGGGTCCCAAAGCCCTGAGCCGTCCTCCACTGCTTTCCCAGGCCACAAGCAGAGAGCTGGATGGGAAGTGGAGCTGGCGGGACCAGAACCGGCGCCCATATGGGATCCCAGTGCGTTCAATGTGAGGACTTTAGCTGCTAGGCCATGCCACCGTGCCCAATAATAACAATTTTAAATGGGGAAAAAAGAAAGAAAATTTAAAAAAGACGAAATGGCAACAATTGGCATGGCAATCCATATGTACTCTTCTGTTTTGTGGCAGTTTATTTAGGGAAGTGGGTCTCCTTATGAACTCTCCCACCCCCGTCCTCTGGCCATGATGCCTGAGCCCTCTGCAGGGTATCCTGATGACACACTGAGTAGGTTCCCCAATATGGGAAATGGACTTTCCCCTGACTGTTTGTTTCTGTATTCCCCTGATTCTTGTCAAGTGAGGTGAATGTCATCTGTTAAGATAATGAAAGATCCTCAAGTGGTTACTGAGACTACTTTCCATGATGAATTCTCACACCAGGAAAAACTCCACGTGTACAAATGTGAGTTGCAAAATGTCTGTCAATTCTTTCCCAGCTTTTCCTCTGCACAGGCAAAAGAGCTGGAGGACTGTCCAGACACACCCCAGTGAGTGGCCTGTCCAACTAGTTACTGTGAGTTTCCTGAAATCTCTGTGACTTAGCTTTGAAAAATAGATGCAGCTGCCACTGAAAGGGGCAAGCATCTCCAAGCCTACTTATTGGCCCACAAGCCAGTGTACCTGTGCCTTTCTCCTTTGCCTTTTGTAAAATTATCATGGTGTCTGTGCAGATGAACTGTTCAGAGAAGATCCAGCTAAGACACACAGTACCTAGACTTCTGAATCACTTATAATGTAAAATGTATAAATTGATGTTTTTTATATTAATTTAGATTGTAGTCCAAGTTTTATGCTTATAGGAACATCTCAACTCTAAAAGGATTCTCTCTCTTCCTCTTTCTCTTTCTCTCTCTGTTTCTCTCTGTGTGTTTGTCTTTTGCATTTTAATATTCATTTTGTTTATTGCTCATTTAAATCACTAGGCATGTATCCGAGTCTATCATATCACATATGGAATGCAGAAAGCTCACGTGCAACTGCTACATTTGTCTTTATGGAGGATTTAATGAAAGGTTTCCTTGACCTAAAGACAATAGCATTCCATTGTAGGCATAAGCCATGTTTTCTTCATGCTTGGCCCTGCTGAAGAATACATAGGGTGTTACTGCACCTTGACTACTAAAGATAATAACGCAATGAAAATGAGGGCTTCAGGTACTGCTTAGTTAGACGCTCAGGCCTAGCACGGCTGAGGCACATGCTGGTTCACTGCTTTGACTTATGTGGCAGCTCCACCATTTCACATTCCCACAAACAACACATACACAGCTCCAAAGCATTCAACACAATACTAAGACAAACAGGAGACTGAGGAAAAGACAAGCGGCATGATTGTAAGTGTCAAAAATAGACTCACAGAAGCAGCACAAAATAGTGGTTTCCAGGCGGAAATGTGTTATTCAAGTGAGTAAGCTCCCGGAGTTGCTGCACATCGCAAGTAGTTGATACCACTCCTGTGCACTCTGCATGTAAAGGGTAGATTTTATGTTTAGGGTTCTTACCACAGGAACCATAGCAAGAAGAAACAAAACGAGGAACAGAGGCAGAGAGAGAAGCTTTTGAAAGTGACAGGTATGTTGTTACCTTGATGACGCTTTGGTGTGCTGAGCTATAACCTACAAAAGGAATACTTGGCATTCCAGAAATTTGCCCAGATGCTGATGCAGATCATACCTCAGTGACGGTATTGAACGACAATTTTTCAGGAAAGGAAAGTGTCACCCAATCCCACTCTTGGAATTTCAAAAACAGATGCTGAATCTGCCTTTTTGGATAAGGAGAATGTGGAGTGGTATGGCCTCTGACCATCATGTAACTCTGATAAAGATGCCTGTAGTTAATGTTTGTAACTTTATCTTGTTCCACCATCCATTTCAAATACAAGTCAGACATTTTTGAATGGGAGAAGGAATGAGTTATTCTCAAGTTGTAGCTTACCTGCACTAGTTCCTTGGTCTGGTCTTCCTCATACAATGTTTGCTGTTGCCCACTGCCCTGTGGAGCTGCTGTCTGCAGCCTACTTGACTGGAGCCAGTTAGGCTATGCAGGGACACCACAGGAAGGACCTGTCTGCCACCATCTCATCTCCTGTAACCTGGGCCTACCAGAAGTCACTAGTTTAAATTCGTTGTAGAAATCTGTTTGGATAATTCTCTGGACCCCATAAAAACATTGGTCCCCTTTGTTCCTCTCTTTGCTTCCATTCACTGTGGAATGGACAACTCTAAGCCACGCCCACCAGGTAGTAGGCCGACTCAGGGGCAATTGCCCACAAGTACTGAAAACAACTAACACTTCAAAATGTGGTTGTGTCATTGAAAATGTGTTCAAATTCCAGTCAATGACCATGAGGCTACGGGACCCATGAGAGTGAAACTTTCACATTGAACTCTTGCCCAGGAGTCCGACAGCTGCTGGGGACCAAAACAACCAATTAAAGTGACAGCTAGAAAGTTTTATCCAGGGGTAGGAATTTATCCAGTTGAGATATTAATGTCTGTCAGTGTCAGAATTTAGTTCCAGCTGCAGCTCCTGATTCCTGGTTTCTGCTAATGCCCACTCTGGTAACATGCAGCTGATGGCTAAGGTAGTTGGGGCCCTGCCAGTTTCAGCCATCGTGGGCATTTGCAATTGAACCAATAGATCACCCTGTTCTCTCCCTGTCTCTATCTCTCAGCCTCTGCCTCTTAAATAAATAAATAATATTTTTTAATTTGTTCAAAGAAATGATCTGTGTTGATGATTTGCAATGCAAGCCTCAGGTTCTAGCCATGCTTTGGAACAGCTGCTCTCGTAAAGTTATTCTGTTTCTGTGATTGATCACATGGGTATCATGTCGCAAAGCGCCCAAGCAGCAGTCCCCAGAATCACAAGGAGGCTTGTTGTTGCTGTTGGTGGCAACACAGAGTCTTCCACATGTACTTGAAGCTTCTTACTGTTCCAAGTTTTAATTGCAACTTTCACTGCACAGCTGTGAGAACACTGTTTCCTAGTTTCTTTGTACCATTGTGTACATTTCTTCAATTGTTGCATGCATATAATTTCTTCCTTCCTTAAATTGTAACTGCTTTATCTCCCAGGATCTTTACTTCTGATCATCATGACAGCCTTTCCCATCTTTTAAACTGTCATGGATATTCTAATGATATTGTTTTAGAAGAATTCATTTACTTATTTGGAAGTCAGAGAGAGAAGAAGCAGGGAAGAGAGAAAGCGGTTTCCATATGCCACATCACGTCTCAGACAGCTGCAGGGCTCAGGCTTGGGCCGAGCCCAAGCTCCTCTGGGTCTCCTAAGAAAGAGGCAGGGGACCAAGCATAGGGCCCTCTTAGGAGATTAACCAGCAATGTGCAGGTAACTGGCTTGGAAGTGGATCAGGGGTCACAAACTGGTGCCCCATTCAGATGTCCACATTACAGTCCCTGGCTTCACCTGTTAAACCACAATGCAAGTCCTAATGAACATTCAGACTAAATTTTTAGCTCCTACAGTTGTGGTCCACATAGATATTATATGCACATCAATTTACAGAAATCAGCTCTTCCAGATGATCAACAATCAGTTTTCAGGACAGAATCTTATTTATATTTATGCACAAACTATTTCTTAGTTATCAGTAATTTGATATCTTTTGCTAACCTATACGACATTTTAAATATTTCAAAAATAAAATGATCTACCTTTTGCACATTTACAATGTTAGTATCAAAGATTACTCAGAGTAATGGTGCAGAGAATTTTTCACATCAATGAAACACATAATTAACAAATTATAAAGGTTTAGTAAGCTCTCAACATTTTCAGTGGAAAAATGAAAGTTCCAGCTAATTGCATGTTATGGACTGCAGCATGTAAGAGACTTTTCCAAATATATTTATAAAATTTAGTATTTTGAGGTGACAGGATATAAGTTGGAAGTAAGTGATTTCCAATGAAATATAAAATAAGCCCCACTGTTATTTAAATGTGTTCAGTGTCCACATGGAATTGTTTTCAAATGAGAAATCTGTTGCATAAATTTTGCATATAATGTATGAAACCCTTAACTGCAAAATTTTAACTTAAAAATGATAGTGGCAGTGGATGTGATGTGCATCCATTTACAGGTTCATTTATGTGCATGTATGTTGCAATGATATTAATATTTTGTAAATACTGTAATTGGATCAGAGAGAGTCCAGTGCTCATCTTTGGTTCAGAAAACAAGGTATTTGCAGTTCATAAACAGAGCAGCTGTACCAGCAAGGATTGTCTCCACCTGGGAATTTTAATAAAGAATCTAAGACACCAAGCAGAAACAAATAAAGCCAAACCCCAGACAATCACTTTAATTGCTTGAAATGACACTTCTTGGGGTGAACCCTTGTGTAGGTCGTTTGTATTTTACCATTTCCATGCTGAGATGTAACATGAATAGCACTTATTCTTTCTCTAATCTACTGATATTGTTATGGCTCTCATATAATATGCACCAAAGTGTATAGAAATGGAAATGTGAGGTAAATTTGCTGAAAACAGCTTCATCACATCTTTCAGGACCTCCCACCTGAACTGCTGCTGGTTGGATATCCAGCCATGTGACACAGGACTGCCTACATGGTGAGATTCACATAAAAATCATGTAGCTGTTGAGCTTGCCAACTTCTTCCAAGCAGTAATCCTTAATGCGCAGACACAGACAGCACGGGATATTAAAGGGATTTCTGCTGCCTGAAAAAAAAATAGCACAAAATTTAATTTACATTCTTGGGGAAAAGTATGTGGACAAATGTGAAAATTATTATCACATAAGGACCACCACCAGCTGTAGCAAATGTTTTAGCACGGAATGAGGGGGAAATCAGCAGTTAAATGTAAAATACAGTAATAGAGGCCAAGAAGGAAATGTGCCTAAGGACTTAAATTCCATGGGTCAAAACATGTAATCATTTCCTTCATGTTGCATCAATTGTTTCGGTGGCTGTAGGATTTGAGTTGTGTGTTTGTGCGTGTTCTCACTAGGTATGACTGCTTTTTGGTTTCCTCCTTGCTTCCTCTTTCCCCTGATTTCCCAAGAACTCATCCGTGGAATCACTAACCTATGCATGATGTTTCTCTCCTACGCAGACTTCCATTTTTTGTCTTTTATTTTTCATATAACTTCCATGTATTATGTGGAATCCTGTGTGATTTTGCTCAGCATAGGTTTGATTAAAAGTTTCAGCTCATAAGTAAGTTAATTCTATATATTTGTTTCAAATTTGGATCATGTCTAGGTTTTTTTTAATATATTTGTGTCAAATTTTGGATTTCTCCAATCATTTCTTAACTACTTTTTCACAACTCTACTTTATTCTGTTTCTTCTATAATTATACGTACATACATCACTCAATAAACTTCTGTGTGCATGCACACCCACCCACACACACACACCCACATATGTGAGTTGTATCATGACTGTCTTATGCTTCTGTTTTTCTGAATGTGCATGGAAATTTCCTTTCTAACAAATGATTTTTACAATAATTTTGTTTCCCTTTGTGGCGAAAGTGTAAGTATTATTAAATTCATTATTTAAATCTTTGAAGAAATATGTTTCTTTATGCACGCTACAAAGACCACATAGGGAAGCCATTGATAATTTTCATGTATGTGAGATTTTTTTAAAGATACATGATCATTTCTGGCTATAATGTATAAAAATTAACAAGCCACATATTTCCAGATTAACATCCATAAAGTTTGTTCCTAAAGAGATTCACGTGGACAGTGTAAGTCAACGATACAATCTCAGTGATTTTCCCCAGGTGTTAAAAGAATTAATTCCGACTTCTACAATCACCTCCCACCTAGGCCTGCCTCTCGAACATACAGCTCTCATTCACACCTGTGAGGCTGAAAATATGCTATCCAATTGCCACTTCCAAAATCACATTTTAATTTCAGGAAAGGTAGAGAAAAATATATGAAATCAAGCAGATTGCTCTATGGCTACTTTAAAACTACTGCAGGAATTATGCCATAATATATAGCAAAATAGTCAAGCAGTAATTCATGTGAGACAAAATTAAGAATTTAAGTTTATATTTCTGGAGAATAGTATAGATGTATTGAAATACACATGATATTAGCAAAATTAGATACAAAACATTCAAACAGATACTCTGCATGGAATATTTAATGATCTTTTGTCTCCATAATAAAAATAAGTATGAACGAGTGATTACATATCATTTATATTACATAGATATTAGCTTGCAGTTCTTCTATATTTCTATCACACTTTCTTATGTAGCATTTCATGTATTTAACAAGCATTTAAACAAGCATAACTACTCTGAAAACTTACAATCAGGCAGAAACTTAATTAAACATCTTATTTTTTTCTCCAGAAAAAAACACAAGGACATATTGGCTTTGATTCTATTATAAATAAATAAACATGTGTGTGTATGTGCGTGTGTGTGTGTGTGCGTGTGTGTGTGTGTGTGTGTGTTTGTGTACCTAGCCTTCTGGTTTAATTTGTCATAGCAGAAAAATGAAAAGCAAATTTTCAATTATAATGATAGCTGTAATCACAATTGTAACATTCAACCATACTTGACTTCTGTATATCTTTAAAATTAGCAAAGCTCTATAATCCCTTGAAATGACCTATGCAAAATCAATTTAAGTACATAGCAATAATAAATACCTGAAACAATATATATAATTTGACGCAGTAGCTTGTTCCATGCATGTAATATACCAGAAATATCATTAAATAGGATTGAAGCAGCAAAAACTGTTACAAATCTATTTCATGTGATAGAACTGGAAGTTACAGTACAAGTCAAAATAAGATTAAGTGTGGACACATCAATGATCTGTCAATGTTTTTCCTTTGGGTAAAAAAAATTCTGTAACAAAACTGAGGATGTGGGGTTATGTTAAAAATAAGTCTTGGTTTTGCATGAGCTATTGTACATTTTCATTATTTATTGAGTTGACTGACAGAAACCAGGAAAACTCAGAAGGAAGTATAGACAGTTTCCATCTGCGAGTTCCTCTCTTGAATTTTTGCAGCATCTGGCCAGCTCTGGGATTGGGGTCAAAGTCAGAAATGGATGGTGAAAACCCCATGACTGGAGTCATTGTCCTTGGTTCCCAGGTTAAAGCTTGGCAGGAAGCTAGAGTCAAAAGCCAGAGCCACCAGATGACCCCAGATCCTCTCACAGGAAGCTTGCATTTCCTAACTGTGGCTGTCCCGCAGCGATGGACTTGGTGCATGCAGCCAATAATAACACGCATGGACTACTGGCTGATGGTCAATAGCCGAAGTTTATTAGCAGCAACAGACTTTTTTTTTTAATTATTTATTATTTAACTTCATTAATTACATTGTATTATGTGACACAGTTACATAGATACTTGGGTTCTCCCACCCCTCCCCAAACCCTCCCACCATGGTGGATTCCTCCACCTTGTTGCATAACCACAGCTCAAGTTCAGTTGAGATTCCCCCATTGCAGCGTATACCAAACATAGAGTCCAGCATCTTATTGTCCAGTCAAGTTCAACGGCTTCTTAGGTATACCCTCTCTGGTCTGAAGACAGAGCTAGCAGAGTATCATCCCAGTCAATTGAAAACCTTATCAATTGCAGCTGTGCCTTCAGGGGGGATTCAGCTGGCTACTGTCTCCCACAATAACAAATACTTTGAATGTCCTTCTACACCTAACTAGTAGCGTAACATTCTATTTTAAGGACTCTTTCTTGGAAAGTATTATACAATTGGTTTACGTAGATGCACTGCATACTAATTATCAACCAACATCTAAAATTGACCTCAAAAGTTAACGAATTTCACAGCTAAGAATTCTGCATGGACATAAAAGTTATTTATTATATGCACAATAGGTAAGTTATATATAAAAATAACAAGTATGATTTAGACTGTTTAATCTTGTAGTATATTATATATTATCTTAAAATTAAATAGAATCCAGCAAGAGATAAATGCTCCAATTACATATACATTATATCATATATGATTATTTAAATCAGTATGCTGAAAGAACTGTAGGGAAGAGAGAGAGGCAAGCTCTTGCTTGACCCGTACGCACATACTAAGACATGGTTAAAAACCTAGAAGAGAAAATGAACACCTCTATATCAATGACTGTATTTGTTATTCTTTACATGCAACACTAATGCTGAGTCGTCATGACAGAATGACAGAATGATTTAAGAAAATAAATAATTACAAAATCAGTTGAAGCATATGGTTGATGGATTTCAGGGTTCACTTGCTAAGCTTTGGGTATCACTGTCATGATCATTAACTTGGTAAATCAGTTGATGAAAGTAGGAGATCTGATGTCCATAGTTTTATCAATCTGACTACCAAGAAAATACCACCTCAGTCCTATTATTATGTCCAAATTCTATGGAAGGGCAACCCATTGATGAATCTCAGCTGCAAAGAAATAAAGAATGTTTTTAACCTAAGTAATAATACTCTGAGGCAATAAAAAATAATGAGAGCAAACAAAGAGAAGAAAATGGAACTAATTGCTGCCTGAAGAATAAAATGATTAAATGGAACAATTTACGTGACAATTTGTGAAACTTAGTAGTCAGCGTCAGCTATAAAACTTTGCAATGGAGCAGAACTATCAAAACAGACGAACAGTATTAATAAGTTTAGTAATGATTCTAAACATGATAAAAAGTGGGGTTGAAACAAAATTGGAAAATAAAGTTGTCAGAGATAACTTTATACTGTGTATATGTGTCTACTAATGAACAAAAAAGATTGATGTGTTTATTGAAAGGCAGAGTGACAGTGAGAAATCCTCCATCCATTGCTTCATTCTTGAAGTACCTACAATAGCCATAGCTGGGCTGGGCAAGGGTGAAGCTTGAAGCCAACCAATCCACCAAAAATTTATACAATTAAAAATTCTTGTTTGTCTCAGGACTACCAGCTTCTTCCTGTGTTTCTGTTAGCAGATCAAGGCAGGGATGCGTCCTCACTTCCCTACTCTTGGTGCAATGGATCATATTGGCAAAGCAGGTCTCTCCTAAGATCAAATGCTGAGAACCCAGGCTAATGCTGTTTATGAACTCCATTAGCCCCAGTAAACAACAATAATATTCTGATTTAATAAGCTATTAATATAATGATGATAGTGAGTGATCTGTCTCACCGTCACTAACAGGAGGCTCACCCGTCTCAGCTTGTAGAAACGATGAACAAAAGCCATGTGAGCAGCTGGAGGAAGACAGTGGGAGGTGAAGGCCTTTGGCGTGCTCTGCTTTCTCTCAGAAGGTGAGCTTCCCTGCCTGCTCAAGCTTTCCATCTTCTCTCTAGGAAACAAGATGAATTCTTAGATTTGGCTTCAGTTTACTTGTCCACAGAAGTGGAATTTAAACACTACACACACACGCACCACACCACACACACACACACACACACACACACACACACACTGGATCTGTTTTCTCTTTTAGTGCCACATTGAAATAGCACTCATTGCGATCACACACAGAGAACAGGAGGGAAAGGATACTATCATCATTCCCTCTCATATATATCTTTTTTTTAATTTATTTATTATTTTTAATTCATTAATTACATTGTATTATGTAACAGTTTCATAGGTACTTGGATTCTCCCCACCCCTCCCCAAACCCTCCCACCATGGTGGATTCCTCCACCTTGTTGCATAACCACAGCTCAAGTTCAGTTGAGATTCCCCCATTGCAAGCATATACCAAACATAGAGTCCAGCATCTTATTGTCCAGTCAAGTTCAACGGCTTCTTAGGTATACCCTCTCTGGTCTGAAGACTGAGCCAGCAGAGTATCATCCCGATCAATTAAAAGCTCCAACATACCATCAGCAAAAATTTACATCATTATGGAATTAATTGACATAGTAATGAGTAACCAATATGTTAAAAGTAAATGCGAGTTCTTAACCACCTTCTGTAACCATCTCATTGACATTTCAATTTTAGTTTATACACAACATATAACAAACCTAACATAACATGTTATACATAACATCGTGTCATCTTAAATTAAAGCAAACATGTGGTATTTAACCTTTTGGGATTGGCTCATTTCCCTTAGCATTATGGTTTCCAGTTTGCCCATTTGGCCACAAAGAACTGCATTTTGTTTTTTTTAATAGCTGAGTAGTATTCCATGGAGTAGATGAACCATAGCTTTCTTATCCAATCCTCTGCTGATGTGCATTTCCAGAATATACAAAGAACTACGAAATAGCCAAAACACCAAAACAAACAAGCCACTCAAGAAATGGGCACGGGAAATGGGCAAACACTTCACAAAGGAACAATCCCAAATGGCAAATAAACATATGAAAAAATGCTCAAGTTCCCTGGCAATAAGGGAAATCCAAATTAAAACATCAATGAGGTACCACCTAATGCCAGTAAGACTGGCCCACATGAATAAAAGCACCAACAACACTTGTTGGCGAGGTTGTGGGGAAAAGGCAACCCTACTCCACTGCTGGTGGGGCTGCAGGCTGGTACAGCCTCTATGGAAATCAGTATGGAGAACATTCAAACAACTCAAATTCAACATACCGTATGATCCGGCAATAGCACTCCTAGGAATATATCCAGAACACTTGTTTTATGAGAAACCAACATGCACTCCTATGTTCATAGCAGCACAATCAGTAATTGCAAAAACATATATATATTTCTTAAAGAAAAACTCTCAACAGTACCTGGTGATTGTTTCCGTTAAATGTTTTTTTCTGCTTTCTTAGAAATTTCCTTCAATTTTCAAAATGTTAGTCACCCTCTTAAATTATGGAAGATGTTATATTTTCTGATGAAGCTCTGTCATACTCCCATGTCAAATGTGACATAACATAGTCTTCCGGTTGAGAGAGCACAAGGTTTTGTCTTCCACGTGAGCCGTTGGCAGCTCTCTGCAGCACTTTACAGGCGCCACAGTCTGTGGTGACCAGATAATAAAGGTTACATCTATTGGAGAATAAAAGACAAGTCAGCTTTACTTGCATTTCAGGTCAGTATAACTCAGTGTAATAAGATAATCCCAGAAGGACAAATATCACATATTTTCTCTGATATAAAGCAACCTCATGCAAGGGACAAGGTGAATGGATAAATATCCACATGCATATATTCTCACAGGTTAAGTATATAATAGAGTATAGCATATTGTGATGAGAAGATATGTTGCAGTACACATCTCTACTCCCAAACAAAGGGACGACTCCCATTGAAACTGTCAAGTTTATATTAAAAAGAGCATGCTGGACTTTCAGCCATTGTCTATGTCTACAGTCCCGTGACACACTTAGATACCAGAACTGTGACTGTTATTGAAGGACTAAACTTATTATAATTATATAAGGGAAACCATTTAGGAGAAATGGAGCAGGTAGAATGGAGGACCCTTTTGCCTATGGAACTCTATCATAAAAAAATAATAGTAAAATGTGAAAAACAAAATGTCATCTGAAAAATAGATAATGTAGAAATATGTTAAAGCCTGAAAAAAACGTATTAAAAATGGCAGTTATATTATAAAATCAACAGGATAACAATACTTTTAAATTAATTATTAGATTAGAAAAATAAATATATAAAAACGGTCAACATGTTGAAGGAATGTTTATTATCTTCTCACTTTTAATCTTGCCTATTCATCTATTGGATTTGATAGCCAGATATCTGTAGAAATATTTTTAAATATACACTATTTTTGGTATTTTTACCCCAACACTAAAATTGATAATTATGTAAGATGGTCAATGGAAGCTGAAAGTGTGAAAATATGAAGTTCAGAGCTGTACGCAATGTGATATCTGTGATCTGCTTCTCATTTGCCTTTTCTGTTAATCTCTTACAAGAAAGCATTTCTTGAATAAAAATCACTTTGCATCTTCATCTTCCTGCTGAAATCATCTTTATTTGTTGTATGCGTGGAAAGTTTATTTGACATGTTTTGCTTATAGTTTAGGTATTATGTTTAGCTTAAGAGTCCTGTATAAAATTCACTTGAACAGAATTGCCTTAGGGCATCTTCAAGAACAGGTTTAAACCATGTATATAAAGTACAGCTTGTAAGCACAGAAGCTGTAAAACAAACGTATATGCTGTTTGATTCCTTAAAAATTTTAGGATTTTGGCTGTAACTATGTTTTAAATACATAAAATGGTTACATTAGTTGATTTTTTTGACAAATATATATTTAGTGCAGATTAAATAATCATTTATGTGCAATTTTAAATTGTCAAAAAATAGCTAACAATTCCTAGGTGAATAGAATGAAAAACTGTAAGTTTTCTGTTTTGATTGGAAATTGAATATCCAGTTTGTGGAAAATCCTGCCTATGGAGAAGATTCTCTGAGTATTGTAAATTTAATTCAGTTTTGTGCATATTACTGGTTTTTATTACCAATGCATCAATTCAGAATAATGCAATATACCAGAAGCAGTATAAACAAACATTTGTATAAGAGATAGATAATAATTCATATGTGTTAATATACGTGTGACCTTCATTATAGTTAAACAGACAGATGAGATTGACATAGCAGGACAATGACAATGACACTGTGCGTTGTTCTGAAAAAGAAGAAAAGAAAATAGTTTTGAGTGTTTTCACCATAAAGAGTGATAAGTGTTTGAGGACACAGACACAAGGATACCTCAAAAATTTATACAATTAAAAGATTTTTTTCTTTTGCTGCAATATGTAAGATGTTAGTAATGCAGAAAACTGTATGTTGTACACATGGGAATTCTTTGCACTGCACCATTGTACAATTATTGTTTTATAAACAAAGTCAAGCTGAATTAAGCAGTTAAATAGATAAGTTCATTTTAAGACAGCAAATTTTGAAACCATGCTTTTTATTCAAGGCACATATTTTGGTATGAAATTTAAAGACTTGTGTATTTATTCTAATTTGAACTTTTCATAATACACAGATAGCTGAAAACATCACACACTTTTCCATCAATATGAATATGTACAGTTTTCACGAGACACTTAAAAATAAAACAAATGTATAAAGAATGTGTAAAATAGGTATATAAATGTATTGGAGGATTTAGGAGTAATCAAAATTTTGAAGTTCAAATAATGTTTAATGAATTACTATGTGTTATGGATATCATATCCAGATTGTAAAATTTATCTTAGCAGAATGCAATAATGTATAAGAACCTATCCCCAGAGAATATATTCTTGAGTAGAATCACTGATTCAAGTATACATATTCCAGTAGATACTGCACAGTTAATTCCTGCCAAGAATATATTATCTTTATCCACAAAATTGTTACAGTGCATTTAGTCCAAGTTTTTTTTTTATTCATTTGGTAAAACATAACTTTTGTTACCTCCTAAATGTTACAAAATTGAATTACTTTTTTTCCATTTGAAGAAGTCTCTTTATAACATCTGCCACTAAATCATTTGGGTACCACTTGCAAATAATTTTATGGATATTTTGGTTTTATTGAGTAATTCTTTAAGTTTTAAAGACATTTATTCTCATTTTCATTTGAAAGTCGGAAGGATGCAGAAATGTTTACCCATTTGTTTACTCCTCATATTTAAGATGTTTATACAACAGAAGAATTAATGACTTACAAGATCTGTTTCGAATCTTTTTCTGATTTATTTTTATATTTGCATTTATATATAATTATAGTTGCTTTAGAGAATATTGTTGCTAGGGACTCCATCAACTTCTTTACTTTGTTATTGTAATCACTAAATGCGTTTGTCTTTATTTTATTTGAAAGATAAAGACAGAATGGAACAAGAAGTCTTCTATCCACTTTTTGACTCCCAAATGCCCCCAAAAGCCAAATCTAGGGTGGGACAAAGCTAGAAACTCATGTCTCCCACGTGAGCAGCAGCGAATCATAAACTCAAGCCATCACCACTGCCTCCTGGATTGCTGGTATCACAAGTAGTCAGGACTGAGAAAATTTGTACTTTTCATTTACTCCTAAACATAACAGGTTATCTTCTAAGTCTAAAAGCAAACAATAGGAATACCATAACTAAAAATGCGTTCAAATGTTCATATGGCACTTAGAATTTTATTCTCTTATGTATCTCAAATTCTGTGGACATTTTCAGGGAAAAAAAAACACATTTTTTCATCTAATGTTTTTAATTAAGAGAATAAAATGTAAAACAACTAAGTAGCATAGAGTGTTAATAATATCTGCTTGGCAACACGAATTCCTTTTACGTTATGGTGGATCAAAGATTTTATCACAGAGCTAGTGACAGCAACGAGGATAGCTTATGATGTATTTTCTAAATCCTGAATTTAAAAATAATTTAGATTGAATTCTGCTATTATTTATACATGTGGTTAAAAATTGAATTGCTATTTTATGTTTTGTTCGTTAGTTGGTCATGAACATGGTACTACAGAGTAAGCATTTGTTTATCTTTGCTACCAGCTAATAATCAAGGAACCATGATGAACATATTTTGATAATTTCAGGCACTGTTCTAAACGCTTGAGCTGAAGTGCTTATACTTCTTGATAATAACTGAAGATTAAATACTGTCTGGGCTCTTGTTTATGAATAAGGGAATGGAAGTACAGGGAAGTCAGAGAGCTGGGGTAAGCATTGTTACTGCCATGCTGGATTTGGCAGATCAGCCACATTCAGAACTGGCTGTGGGTTACTCACTATGGATTTCCTCCATGGTGAGTGCTATAAACTCAGTTTAACCTGTGTTATTTCATTTTTCAATTGTTTGTGACAAAGCAGAATTCTTAATGATTTGGTAGCATTGTTGACTGGGAGTAACATATGCTTTAAGCAACTTTTCAGGGATTGGGAATTGAATCATAATTTTTTTCCCTTGAAGCCATTGATTTTTGGTGAGCAATTTTAATAACTTTGTGACAGGATTTAATACCATGTTGAGCACAGCATCACTTGCCAAAGTCCTCCGCTTCTGCATGCTAACTCAGCTTAAACAAAACAAAGCAAAACAAGTTATTTAAGCTTAATATGAGAGAAAATTTATTACAGTTGATGAGAAAATGCTTTTATGAGAACTTGTTTTCCTCACAGATATGTACATGATGGTTCCACAAGGTGATTGTGCTGAAATTGCTTCATCTCTTCATATCAAATACATGTAAATAATAAGTTTTACTCTGCTATGTGGAACATGACAGCATGCAGATTTTAGGTATGTTTCACTTGATGTTTTAAAAGTGACAATTTGAAGTGTACTTCAAATATATTTGAAATTATAGCTAATTTACTATAGCTGTGTATCTTCAAGTGCAAAGACAATATATTTCAAGATACAGATATGCATTGCTATTATGGCATAAAAACAGATTGCTTATTTTAATTTAGCAGAGATATTTTGCTTTAGGGAATGAACACTGAATTTCATGAATATCTCTGAAGCTTATCTGTCCCAAGGGTCTTAAACTAGAAGGAAATAAAATCGTAGCACTTTCTCATAATACGCACCACTGTTAGCCCCGAAATTTCTTGGATTCTGAACCACACTGCACAAAGATAGAGAAATCCATCCACTAAGCCCCTTGTGTGACTCTTTTTGCACTGATGTGTTCAAAGCAGATCCTGCCTCAGATAGCACAGGAGTCTCTCAAGTTCACATCGAGTCAACTTGGCTGAGGCAAGTCTTGCATTCCTGGTTGCTTCATCGAGAGTTTAACTAGAAATATTTGACTGTATTGGCATATGTGATTCCAGCAGCATCTTAAGGAGATGAACATCATGCGACTTTTTTTTTTCCTGCCTGAAAAGATACAAGGAAAGCTCTGAGCATTGGCGACATCCATATTGTCAACTTATGACTGCCCTATAACAACTCAATCACCTGTCTCCATACATTGTGTTGGAATAAATAAGTTAACACCAAATGTCAGGACTTGAATCATGGTTACATTGACATGTTGGACTTAAGAAGGTCATGGAAAAATGTAAATGTGTATTATATTTGTGTATTATATGACTACAGGTACTTCATACCTGTAGTCATTTACTTGTGAATAGTTCACATGCATGTGTATATACACACATAAATAATCTTACACTAATCAAACATTGCCATCTGTTTCTTTTTTATTTATTTATTTATTTATTAATTTCATTGCATTATGTGATACATTTTTTTTTATGCACTGGAATTCTCCCCGCCCCTCCCCAAACCCTTCCTCCCTCCCCACGGCGGATTGCTCCACCTTGTTGCATTTCCATAGTTCAAATTCAGTTGAGATTCTTTCATTGGAGGTTTTGACCAATCATAAAGTCCAGCATCTTATTGTCCTGGTAAGTTTCATGGCTTCTTGGTGAGACCATCTCTGGTCTGAAGGTAGAACCAGCAGAGTATCATCCCAGTCAAGTAAAAAACCCAACATAATATTTACAACCATTTACAAAATTATGGCATTAATTGACGTGGTATTGATTAACCAATATGTCACTAGGGAGATGCAGGTTCTTGACCGAAACCTGTGACTTCCTCATAGACATTTCAATTTTGGTTTATATTCAACCATGTTCCATATACCTTAAAATGGCTATAGATTGCTATTCAGCTGTCTCTTGTCTATTTCAATGTTAGTATTTAGCATTTTATAGCATTGAAGCATGATTTTGCTAAACCTGGTTGTTTTTCGGGTAGTCTAACTCTATAACTTTAACAGGACCAATGTCAACAGTTTAGGTGAACGTTTTTGGGAGGGGTGTGCAGAGAAATCCTCAACACCCCAGAGAGGAGTAACTGATCTTTGTGTCCCACCCAGTGAGTTATAAGTGCATCCCGGCTGACCGCTTCCTGTCTGTTTCTAAGCATTCCTAGTTGTTCTCTATCTATTCTAGTTTGTTTGTTCATTTGTTTGTTTGTTATGAGGGGTTTCTGGAGCAATCCTGATGGTCCTTACAAAAGAGGGTGGGGACCCAAAGTTGGAAGCAGGCAAGGGCCAGAGAAAGCTCCTCTCCCTAGTTCCGAAGGAAGTTTACTGTTCTTCTGTTTCTGCGGACTGCTCAGGGATCCTGGTTGTTGCTCTGATGACCCTGGATCCTGCAAGGCAGGAATTGGGCTTCTTCCATCCCACATTGTAGGTCCAAATGGGGATGGGTGACCTCAGAGTTCTTGGCCTCTGAAGGCACTCCTGTTCCCCCGTGGTCTCCTTAGCAGTAGGGATGTAGTCCTCGGTGGTCGTACTGAAAGTCCTTGGTGAGGCTCCGGGAGTCTTCAGGGTTGGGATACAAGCCTCCTCCTGTCCCCCTGCTCCACTCTGGGGTCCCCCCCTGCTCTATGCATATGACCTCCTGTTAAGAGGTTGTTAGGATTGCTCCTGATTCCCCCCACATGTCTTTGTAGTTTTGCTATTGTCTAATGCTGACTCGAGTCTGCTGTCTATGAGTTACCAGTTATGATCTTGATGGGTTATCCTTCTCCCGTCTTCCTCACACCTACTGGGGTGGTGTAAGATTTCTCTGCTCTCCCTCCCCATTTCCAAGTATCATAGGGCCTTACAAGTTTATTAGGTTTTACATTTCTTAATGTAGATCATAAGCAATCTGACTCATATCGATTGTTGGTTCATTGGTTACTTCACAATGTCTTATTGCATGAGATACAGGCTGTTTGGGGTTGAAATAATAATACTGTTTTCTGGATTGACATCAGTTCATAACAGCCACATCAATCACAACAACAACAACAACATCAACAACAGAGTATAGCACCCTGATAAAATAATGCGCCTCTGAGTAACCAACACATGCTTAATTAAAAGGAAACACAAAAGTCTTTTGGGAAAAATGATGCCATCGTCTGCTTCATGAGCACGTGATGAATTCCAGAGGGAGGCGGTAGCGCTTGGGCCTGGGAAATAGCCAGGGACCACTCACTGCCTCGCGGAGGTGGTCTTGATTGCCATCTGTTTCTACAGAGAACCGATTCATATCACTGACAACATAGATGAAGTTCCTCAGTAGCTTTTGTTTTTTCACTGTCATCTTTCTTGCTAAATATGTGATGTTACCAGCTCACACTACTGTCAGAAGAACATCCATTCTTTAATCACATGAAAATGTCATTGCTCTATCTAAACATGATCAAGCATTTATTTGCAGCTTGATTTTCATTTTTAAAACACAACTGTAAAAGTAGATTGTAAATAAAAGCTGCACCTTTCCTAGCCAAACCGCAGATGAGTCTTTAGCCCAAAAGTCAGCTTGGCTGCACCCTGTAAGCATCCAGGAGAGACAATCCAGATAGCCATGCCCAAATGTATGACCTGCAACAGCTAAGAAATAACATGTTTTCTCTTAGACTTAGGGACACGCTATAAAATAGTCAACTATAACTAGTAAAGTCACCATAAAAGTAAAACTGAAAATAATTTTATTGTAGTATTATGATTGCAATAATTTAGAAGCAATAATATTGCCATGTTTTATCATACTGAAAGTATCATACTCTCACAGAATCTCTGCAAAATCATCTACTATAGTTCTGGGAGATAAGTGAAATAAAGATCAAAATTATTTGTAAATGATATTTTTGCTTTTAGGAGTACTTTACTATGAAGACTCCAACGGGTGGGCAGTGTGGTAGAGTATATTAACTTGCAGCAGAGTATATTGCAGTGCGTAGTTCAAGTTCAGGCTGCTCTGTTCTGCTGCAGATTTCTGCTAATGCTCTTAAGGAATAGGTGACAAGTCAAGCTACATTAGCCTCAAAACAGAGAAAACTAAAACTTTCCAAACAGGGCTTGAATTCTTTAATAGCTAATATTGATGTGTCCTCCCTGAATCCAAGATAATTCTAGTGACATTTCAGCATTAGCAAAGAGGTATCATTAAACAAATATGGTTTCTTTCTTTTCACACGTTAGATTCAAAGCATAAAATCCCTGTAATGATATAAGTTTTCGACATTTCTACTGGTGGGTTTGTAAACCCATCATGTTTAACACATTGAATTTACAATAAAATTTAGTATGTAATAATATTAGTTCATACTAATACACATTTTAAGAGAAAGCATATACACATTATCTTTTCTCAGTAGCATTTATAGCTAACATCCTTAACAGAAGCAGAACTAATACTGTACCTACGTGTCTATTGTTGACAGAAAAACAAATGAGCTCTGTAAGAAGGTTAACATAAGGTTTTTTCAGGGAAGAATATGAGTGACCCAGGGGAGAAGTGAGCCTCACACCTTTTGATGAGTCTTGGCAAGTGTTCCAAAGAAGTCGAATTCTACTCCCACATTATGTATTCCATCACAGTAGATTTTGCACTGTGGAAGTGCAATTGCTTGTTCTGAAAAATTGGGAGTGGTTTAGCAGGGGTGACTTTCTTATAGGTTGGAGATGACTGGTTACAAACACTGCAGAGACAGGTTCAGTTGTAAAGGAAGCGTTTGGTGAATGTTCAGAAAGTTCTTTCCGTAATAGATAAGAACTATTTAGGCAAGGCTCAAAGGACGCTGCATGGTTTCTCCATGCCAGCGCAACTCGGGTAACATGGTGGATAAAAGTCACAGCTCTGTCCCAACAGCTCTCAGACAGAACTCCAGGGATATTTCCGAAATACCTTGTGTGATATTTGAGGGCAATCCTCTCTCTCTCAATACTGGAAACTTCAGTAATTTGCCATTTGCAAATTGGAATTCCAGAAAAGTCATGGTTTAAGGCAATAAATCCTGAGTGTCCGACAAGAAGGGGTATCAACGATATCAATCCCATTCCAAAGACAACCAGAGATGAAATGTTCTGCTTCAAAATGTAAAATAGAAGTTTTGCTTGATTTGATGATTCAAAGAATTCAGTAAGTCTCACCCATACCATGGAGAATAAAACACTTCGCTGAGCCCAAATGCCAAGGTCTTCCAGAAGCATGTCCACAGGCACACCACAAAAATGAGTTGACCTTAAACGTGGTCACTGATGGTTAATAGTCATATGTGTTGATTCATCAATAAGTTGTACCTGTCTTTCATGTCAGTTACAGCTCTCATTGGAAGTAACTGTCACATTATCTCAGATACACTAAGGTTTTTCTGAGACAATGTGTGTGTAAGGAATTGGAAGTGTGTCATCAGAAACCAACTGCAGACAGGTGTCTCAATCAGAAACAGACTTCTTGTGTTTGACTCTGTTCTTCCGTCTGCAGGCATGCATGATGTCCACTGAAGGGTGCTTCCGAGTGACTCGGTGCAAAGTGTCACTACGGTCCTCAGTTTGTACTATGAGCTAAGTGCTATTTGTTCACCTCACACACACATTTTTAAAAGAGAGACTGAAAAACAACTTCCAACATTAAAACCAAGCACATTTTCTAAGTTGTATCCTATAAACAGTTGAACATAGTTTACACGTTTATTTAAATATGTTCTCTTTTTATTCTATGTTTTAAAGATTTTATTTATTTTTATTAAAAAGTCAGAAATACAGAGAGGAGGAGAGACAGAAGCATCTTCTGTACTGTGACTCACTTCCCAAGTGGCCGCAACGGCTGGAGCTGAGCCAATCCGAAGCCAGGAGCCAGGAACCTCTTCCAGGTCTCCTATTCAGGGGCAGGGTCCCAAGGCTTTGGGCTGTCCTTGACTGCTTTTCCAGGACATAAGCAGGGAGCTGGATGGGAAGTGGGGCTGCCAGGATTCAAATCAACGCTCATATGGCATCCTGGTGCGTGCAGGTGAAGGACTTAGGTCACCACGCCGGGCCCTGCAGTCTATTTTAAATATGTGTAATATTCTTGCAATATTTATTTTTAACATTTGCCCAGAATATTTTCTATTGGCTTGTTCTGCTGTTGAGGAACTTCACGTGGTTGTGTTTCTATTTAGTTCTATGATGTTTAATGTTAGTGCATTTCATTGGCTAGTAAGAAATAAAGATAGCTGCAATATATGAATTGATCAGCTTCTAAAGTATAAACTCTAGCAATAATATAAATACACCATTTATTATCCACATTGATAGTTTAATGAATTCAATCAACAGGATTAAATGGAATGCAAAAAAATCTAATACAATGAGTTCCTTTTTGATTAACATGCTCAGTTTTGTTAGAATCGATCTTACAGAAAAAAAATTTTATGTCTTATTAGATGTCCACCTGAACAGCTAAATACTTTACAACAATTTTAATATATCTTCAAATGATGTTTGCTAACCTATAAAATTCATTACTCTGAAAACAATGTGCTTATTATGGTTATAAATATTGCTGAAAAGCCTTGTATTTGAGGAATAATGACTTTGTCTAGATTGATTTCTAACAGTGTTATGGCTCCACTGCAATGTTAATGAAACCTAAAATGAGGTCCTCTTTAACAAGCTTTCCATTCTACCGACTTTTATTATTGCACATTTATTCATGAGAAAGAAGCTGTTTTTTTAAAATAAAATCTATTAAATCAAAGGTACATTTTATGAGAATATTTTCATCCATAGAATGCCACAATGAGATTATAATAAATGGGAAATAATCTGAAGTAATGTGTTGAAAAACAAAATAAAAAATCTAAATTGCATTCCTGAGTATGGGTTTAATAAAATATGCACTCACTAGTGAAAATTACTAATGGAATTAATAATAAATGACAAATATCAAAGAAGACTTAGTTCTGCACACAATAATCTGTTACAAGTTTTGGCCTAGTCTTTCTAGCACAAATTTTAGAAACCAATAGTGAAATTTATTGGTCTAGAAATTTCTTTTTTGAATAGCATCTAACACTAACTGCTTATAGAGGATAAAATAAATTTGGTAAAAGAGGTCAGTTAATAGTTTATTTTTTCTGGAAACTTTTGCTTGAAATCTAATACTGTATACATGTCACAAACATACTTGCTTTGCAAATCAAAGTTTTGCTTTGTTTACAAATAAAATATATAACATAGAATGAATTAAATATTCAAACTGACTATACACCACTATTTTATTGACCATAGTTACTTTTTAGCAAAATATTAACATTATCATGAGAATTATACAGGTATAAAACTAAGGGGCAGGTACTAAATTGCACTAAAACTTAAATATTTATTACAACTATGTGGATTTGTGATTCCTGTTTTTATGAATCACCAAAGAAAGCAAAATATGAGGTAGACATTGATAATATTTGTGTTTTCCTATAACTTATTAGAATGAAAGTTATACAGACAAAGAGAGGATGGGAGATGGGGGTCAGGGGACTGGCGAGGTAGAGAGAATCTTCAGCGTGCTTTTTCACTCTCCTCACCATGGCTGGAGCTGCCCCAGACCTAACCCAAGAGTCAGCCAGAAGATTCTTGCAGGTCCCTCACATGGATGCTGCTTTCTTAGGTCATTAACTGGAGATAGATGGGAAGTTGACAGCCAGGACTTGGACCAGTCACCATGTGTGTTGTTGCAAGGACTACCGAGAGAAGGTCTGTAATGAATCCCTTCTGGAGTCTTGCTTTAGGTTCCTGACGCCCCCTCAATCTAAGTCACCTGCTACAGAGCTTTATCCCTCTAGTATGAACGTCTAAGGTATGAGTGCAAGTACAATCAGACTTTTCACAATCATTTCTGCAAATATTTGTTTGTTTTACTAGGATGTGAGTGACTAAAACTGAAAACTGAAGGTTACCTTCCTTAAACCAATTTACTTAATATCTTCCTTTCAAAGAAAGTAATGCTAATAAGCATTAATTATAAACTATCTCAATTTAACAATATCATTCAGTAGCAGCAGCAGAGAATGCAATAGAATATTTTATCATCCGACTTTAAATGTAAAAAGCTAAATGAAGATTGTAAGCTAGTAATTGTAGGTAATATAAGTATAATTCTCATGTACTCAAAGAAAAATAAATATTAGCTAATTTATCATGCAAAACAACACTATAGAGGGCATCAGTTTCCTTTGTTTTATACATAAAACACAAGAATATAGGTGTTATATAATTTGTCCCAAAACAAGTATTTGGCATCTAAAATAGAATTTGGACTCTGATTCCATAACCCAATCTCTTAAGCAACTGGCAATACTGTCTAACAGTAAGATGTGAAATGTATCTGTAAGAAAATGTGAAGTTAGTGTTCGGCTTGGTTTATTTAAGGTACTATGCTGTGTGTTAAAATGAAAGACTCATCACTATGAAATAAAAATTTAGTACAGTAAAAAAAAATGCTCTAAGAATGAAACTAATCACATCAAATTTCATTTCATAAGTTTCTGAGACATTATACTCTTTGACTAGATTCAACATTGTTTTTTGTTTTGTTTTGTTTTGCTTTGTTTTGTTTTGTTTTGTTGAAGTACAGAATACCTATAGAAAACAAAAAATGAAACTCCTCCAGTACCTTAACTACCAGGCCAAAATGCCCACCCACCTCCAAAATCACCCTTTCAGTCTTACTGATTGATTGGTGTGCCTTCAAAGAAGTTTCTCACTGCTTCTACAACACTTCCATAATCTTTCAATAACTGGAACAATGAGTGCATTGGCCTGAAAGGAACAGTGTTTTGGCACAGGCAATAAAACCGCTGCCTGGAGTGCTGGTGTTGCTATAAACATGTGTCTGTGTCCTTATTGCGCAAATTAGATTCATCTCCTTGTGAATGGTCTGGGAAAAATCATGGAAAATGTTCCAAATGCTTGGGTCCCTGCCACCCTTGAGGACAATCCAGAACACGTTCCTGGCTCTTGGCTTTTGCTTGGCTCTGGACTGACTGTTGTGACCACAAGGGAAGCAAATCAATGAATGGTACATTTCTCTCCCCCATCTGTATCTCTTACAGATAAATGCATAAGTGTTAAAAAAAATGTCATGCAAATCTTAGACGTTCAACAAAGTGCTGATTTCCATTAGTATCTTCATAAATGCTTGAGGAACTTTCAGTTTTTGTATTTTTCAAATGCATGAAGAATGGGAAATATAATTTGATTATGTTTTGGATTTTACCATGGCTTAAATCTAATTTTTGAGCAACTCCTTATTGTTCTGAAAATATTTCTGTGGAATTGTGAGAAATCCCTTATATGGTAGATCAGGCTAAATTAAACAAAAAAATAATTGTAAAAAATATAGGGGAAATGAATAGGGAGAGCAGGATTGGAAGAGGGGAAACGGGAAATCGTAGAGACTATGGCACTGTTTCATAAAACAATAAAATAAATACATTAAAAAGGAATAAAAAGCTATTATTTTTAAGTAACTCCCAAGAGTTAGAGACACACAATAACTAAATGACAATGCAGCTGCATGTCATTGACAGCAATCATCAATGAAACTTCTTTTTACAGCATCACAACACTTCAGCTCACTTAGGCAACACTTAAGGACTCCATTGTGGATTTACCCAACATCAGCCTGAAGGATGGCTACGATTTTTGTAGAAAAACAAAATACTACACTAAGAGATTGTCAGAATAAGAAAATAAGGTATAGGTTCAGGTATTAAACTAATATACAAAACCAGTCACATTTATACACCAGCAATGCCATTGCTCACAAAGAATGTATAAGTGCAGTCTCATTTACAGTAATTACAACATTGTTTAAACATTTTGAATAAATTTAAACACGGATGTCAAAGATCTCTACAGTGAACATTACAAAATATCATAAAATGACAAAATAAAAAAGTAAGGAGAAAATCTTCATGTTAATCCATTGGATGAATCAATATAACCAAAATGTCCATGATACCCAGGGCAATCTACAGATTCATTGAAATCCCAACTACAATAACAAAGGCATTCTTCTTGGACCTACAAAACATGATTAATAAAATATACAAAAAACACAAGTAACACCAAATTGCGAAAGGCATCATGGTATCAAATTAGAAAACATTCTACAAAACCAAACAAAACAGGTAGGTACCAGTATAAAAAGAGACATGTGGAACAACGGAACAGAACAGAATTCCAGAAATTAATCTATTAGCCTGCAATAGACTCATCTTTGGCAATTAAGTTAAAATCATTCTCTGGGGAAAATATAGTCTCTTCAACAAATGATATTGGAAAAACTGAAATGGCATATATTTGAAGTATGAGAGCAGACACCTACCTTACAGCAAATACAAAACTTAACTCACAACAGATCAAAGATCTAAATCTAAAATCTGAATCCATTACATTATCTATAATAAAAAGTAGTCATTACAAGACATCGGCATACACAAAGTCTTCTTGAATAGGATCCCAGAATAAAAGCAAAAATAGACAAATGAAATTACATCAACCTAAGATACTTCAGTGCCGCAAAGGAAACGCTTAACAAAATGAAGACTCAACTGAGAGAATGGGAGAAAATATTTGCAAACTACGCATTTGATAAAGAATTAATAGCTAAAATAATATAAGGAGCTCAACCACGACAAAACAAAACTACATAAAAGGTGCTAAAGGGGGAGGCATAACAACTTGACTGGCTAATCTTCCACCCTCAAATCCTGGCATCCCATATCACCACTGCTTCATGTCCCAGATGCTCTGCTTCCCATCCAGCTCCTTGCGGATGGCTTAGGAAAGCAGTGGAGGAAAGGGAAACCTGGAAAAAACACCTGGAGACCTGGAAAAAACAACACCTGGCGTTGGATCAGTTCAGTTTTGGCCATTGCAGCCATCTGGGGAGTGAAGCAGTGGGGGGAAGATCTTTCTCTGTCTGTTTCTCCTCCTACACATAAAATCTTCCTTTCCAACAAAAATAAATTTTTAAAAGGATGCTTAGGATCACAAGACATCAGAGAAATGTAAATAAAAACCACCACGCATTTTCATCTAAAAGCATTGTGCTTATTGAAATATGCCAGACCCCAAAAGACAAATTATGCTTTCTCTGATTGGTGGTAGCTAATATACAGTGTGCAAAAATATGAATCATATGCGTCATACTAGTGATGATTTAAGTGAAAAGATACTCTAATACATTCTGGGTTGGAAAGTAAACATTCAACACCACTATGGAAAATAATATGGAGATTCTTTCAAATCCTGAGAATTTTTCTGCCATGTGATCCAGCCACCTAACTCTGTGAAATACTTTCAAATGAAGTCAAAGCAGTTAATTTGGATGTTATTTGAACCCCCATGTTTATAGCAGCTGAATTCACAATAGATATATCATATGAAATCCATTCAAATGACCAGTAATTGATCAGTGAATAAAGAAAATTTGGTATGTGTATACCATACTACCCTGCTGTAGAAAAAAATTAAATCCTCTCTATTTTGCAACAGAATGAATGGCACTGGAAAGCACTGTGCTTATCGAAGTATGCCAGACCCCAAAAGACAAATTATGCTTTCTCTAACTGGTGATAGCTAATATAAAGTGTACAAAATATGAATCATATGAATGAAATTAACATCTTAGGTTTTGATACTATTTAATGTACCTCTCTATAATCCATTGAAATGGATTCCACTTTATAATTTATTGAACTCTATTGAGTGAAGTAGTAAGCCAATGGTTATAGAGTGAACTAAAAATATGCTAGCTCCAAATTTAAAATGGAAATAGAAAGGAAGGGAGTATAATTATATTCAGAATTGTATCTATGAGCCAATTGAAATATGTTTTCTCATATTAATTAAAATCATCTTAAATGTCTTCTTTTTAAATCATAAAGTCTTCTTCTGTAAAATGATTATTCATAAGTGCTTCATGTATATCAAGGAGTGCTGTGCCTATCACACAGAAAACCTACAAAGCTTATACTTGGCATAACTATTTCTCCTATGATTGTTATTAATTCATTTAATTTTATTGATTTCCTGAGCCAAGAATCAAGTTGGCATTCTTATGATTAGACAATACAATAAAAAAGGCTATTGTTATTAAATATGCAATGATACATTCCATCCCTTTAACTCAATTCATCTATTTACAAATAATTGGAATTTAAGGATATGCATGGGGCCCGGCGGCGTGGCCTAGTGGCCAAAGTCCTCGCCTTGAAAGCCCCGGGATCCCACCTGGGCGCCGGTTCTAATCCCGGCAGCTCCACTTCCTATCCAGCTCCCTGCTTGTGGCCTGGGAAAGCAGTTGAGGACGGCACAATGCATTGGGACACTGCACCCGTGTGGGAGACCTGGAAGAGGTTCCTGGTCCCAGCACCGGATTGGTGCACACCGGCCCATTGCGGCTCACTTGGGGAGTGAAACATCGGATGGAAGATCTTCCTCTCTGTCTCTCCTCCTCTCTGTATATCCGGCTTTCCAATAACAATAAATCTTAAAAAAAAACAAAAAAACAAAAAGGATATGTATGGAAAAAATAAATTTCGTCCTGAGGCAGCATATAAATTGAGAATTCACTGAGTTTGATGAGGTTGGCCATGTTTTAATCCTTCATAGAAGCCTTAATAATAATTTGACATTTTTAAGACCATACTCAAACTGCACAGAATTTAATTGCTTTATTAAATCATATCATAATAATAAAAATTAAAATTGTGCTCTAATTTTAAGTTTACTAAATTTAGAGTATTTGGGAATTTTAATATAACCCTGCAAATTCTTACTACATATTGATAATGTTATTTCAAATGTAAGATCATTAAACCCAAAAACAACGAAAGTCACTTTGTTCACACATCTGGTCCCTGGGATCCACATTTACAACTTCAATAGTAATTGCAGCGTCTACTTACCAACATTAGCTCACAACTCCGAATTAGTTATATTCTTCTGAAAACTTCTTCGTTCTCTTACTGCTTCCTGTTTCTTAAAAAGTTCCCAGAAAGTAATAATGTTCTGTTTTTGATTTCAGAGGTAAAATTTCCTGAAAAGTGTGAGTGAATCAGTGAAATGTTTGCTGAGATACTCACAGATCTTTGTCCTCCGTGATGAGACTAACAGTTCTGTGTGTCGTTCACCTTGGTCTGTCAGGTAGCTTGCTTTCTCCACCTGCCTTCTGTCTCTCGTGCGCAAACATGTCATGTCAGAAAGACTGCACCGGGCCTTTCTGAGTGAGCCTATTTCTCAGCTAGATCTTTCTTGAAAGGTAATTCTCTATAACGGATTAGCTGAGACATTGTTATAGTGTGAATGTCTATTCTCCAACCTAAGGTGGAAAAGAATGAAAAACGAGAGAACGAATTTCATATATGGAGTTCTAACCTACACACTAGATGGTCTCTCCTGATTTATTTTAATTTGTTTTAAAAGTTTTTTAAACAATGAAACTATTTATGAAATAAGTTTACAGTGAGACCAGAAAAAGTAAAAATGCATGTGCAGACCTTGTAACCAAGCAACTCTATTTTGATACAGTAATGAATGGCTGCATTGCTACTTTTTGAATAAAAATAGAACATAGATTTGATTTTGTGACTGTTTAATTTTTCAGTGACTGCTGTGGGGATCTCATTTCAGGACCACGTAAATATTGTCTTTCAAGGTATGTAAGTCGATGACTTTAAGCATCTTCACAAGTTGTGTGACTATGACCAGTGTCTGATTTTAGAACATTTTCCTCTCTTACGAGGACTGCCACAGCCATCAGCAGTCACTCTCCTGGCTGGCTATCCCACCACTACCAACATACCTTCTTCCTCCGTGAAGCCCACTGAGTAGATACCTCACATACATGGACTCATGAAGTCTGGGTGATTTTGAGTGATTCATTTCACTGACAAGCAAGATTGCAAGCTGCGTTCATGTGGTATAATGCATGATGGCTTTTGTTCTGAGCTGCTGTTGAGTCTTAGCTCAGACCTAGGTGTTAGCTGCTATCCTATTGCTTTTCTCTCCTTTATGGGAAAGAATGGCTTGACCCTCACAGAGTTTCTGTTCCTTTTGTCTCATAGGTCCCCTTTTCTGACTGCTATAGCAGTCACTGATGTGCCCACAGGGAAATTCTTCTTTCATGTGAGTTAAGAACCATGGCACCCTTCATCTCCTTTGCACCATTTTCTTTGTAACAGTGTGATGATCATAGTAGAGCACATCTCTCTTTGATATATTGATTTAATTTAATTTGGATACACACACAAAATAGTTGTATTGCTAGACCGCACAGCAGTCCTAGTTTGAAGAATCTCAGTAACTCTTTTGTGGTGTAATGAATATTATTATATTTCCACTGAAAGTGTTGTTTGAGTGTTCCGTATCTCCACAGCCTTCCTAGAACTGTGCCTTTTGTCTTCTGGATAAATGGATTCTAACATGAAAGAAGTAACTCTCGTTATTGCCATGATATGCATTTTTTTAATGTTTTCTAGCATTCAACAATTTTTATCTGCCTGTTGGTCATTTGCATATAATCCATTTTTAAAGATTAATATATTTTTATTGGATAATATATTATTTAGGGTTTTGCTGAGTGAGGCAGGCAGAACCTCATGAGCCAAGACAGGAACTCCTCAGTTCAGCCATAAGAAAAGAGGCTTTGCTTCTGATCTAAGAGCAGCGGTGATCCGAGCAGTGAACCACCACCGCGGGCCACCCAGATCCACCCGTGAAGATGCTGTGACTAGCAGAAAGCTTGACCTGTGAGGTCTCGCTAATATGAACTAATACTAATCACACATCTGCACAGATTGCAACTTCAGACATGCCAAAGAGCTGTGCCTAAAATATGCTAGTACCTGGCCAGCATCCATGACCTGCAGGAATTGGAACTTTATCATTAGCTTACATTTGCATAATTCAAAACAGAGATGGTCATGAAGCCATTAATATGGGAGTTAGGGGGAGACATAAGGGTGACACAGCTCCGTGCTTTAAAAGTGCTTAAAATTTAACGTATCTTTTGAAAATAATAATAATGCTGATACATCAAGCTGAATCATATCAACTGATGTCTCAAATTCTTTTTAGCTTGGTATAAATAAAATGAAATTATATTTTATGGTACTAAGTAAATATAAAACACAACATTTTAAAACATTAAAATAAATGAATTTGGATAAAAGTTAAGGAAATATATGTAGCATGTATCAAAAAGGGAAATGTGTTTCAAGGTAAATGATAAAATGTCTGAATTATGTATCAGTGCTTTAAAATATTGGCTGGTCATTATTAATTTTTTCTGGTATTTATTGTCACAATGTTAATCACGATGAACTCATCTGATATTAATGTGCATGTCATAACTAGTTCTTTGGGATTTCAAAGGTGATTCCAAGAATGATTAATTGCACAATTATTTTAAAGGGTTTCCAATTTTCTTAATGCCTCCTACCTGACAAAAGAGTTTGAGTTGCATTTTTGCAGGTATAGAGTATAACAGGTACATTTGTCTTCTATCCATGGAGTCAAAATTAATCCATTCCTCAAATCTCAGGTGGCTACTTGAGCTCATTGACTGCTTTTTTCATTCATAATCTCAATATGCCAACCTGTTTAAAATACCATCTTTGAAAGATTAATCATCTAATATAGGTTACTATATTTTTTAATATGGATGAGAGTTGAAATGTGAAGGAATACATCATTAAAAATTAAAAGAAGCAACCAAAGAATTTATTCCTCACTGAAAACATGGAGGTAAATTGAGATTCTAGGAGATTGGCAGCTGAACTAAAACAGAGAAGGTTAAGTTAGCAACCTGAAATAGATCATCTCTCAGAGTTCACAAAAATGTGGAAGAGGTCTGACTCTCAGGGGCCATGGGGGGTGATTAGGGACAGTTATCTTGAGATTCCAGACACAGAACATACCAAAACCAAGCTTACCCATGAAGGTCCATTTTCACAAGAAATGTATAATGATAAAATTAAATGCAACATTTTAATATACCCAAAATATTGTTAAGGTATAAACTTGCATTTGTTTATTGATCGTGTAATAAGTTTCCAGTATTTTCAATTAGTTTTTTTCTCTAAAAAGTTTGAAGTTATTACAGTAACTTCTTATTCCAAAAGAAAATAGGTAAAAAGTAGTGGATATGTAAATGTGCTCCATATCTCTTTTTCAGGCTTTTATCTTTCCTCTCCCACTGACCTTAACCCAAGCAATTACACACATGAAGAAACAACCTATTACACACATGAGGACACTACTCCTCCATATTCACGTCCCATTCGTCAATTCCTGGTTATCTAATTTCCAAACTAAACTTCACAATATACTCCAACTCTTCAAGGATGAAAGCCCCTGCATTATAAATAAGAATATTTATTTACTTCATATTGTATTATGTGAAGTTTTAATCTATGCTTATATAAGTAAGAAAAGATTAGACTACTGTTGTCAACAGATGCCCTAATTATTTTAGTAGAACCTTTCAGAAGAGAAATTCAAGCTAAAATGTATTGGCATCATAAAATGTTGCCCATTTGTATTTTCCATATTGTATTTACTTTAAACTTTCAAAATGTACTTAAACTCACAGCAGTCAACATAAGTGTGCTTTCAGTTAAATACAGATAACAAAACATTTAAGGGGCAAATATCAGAAAAACAGCAAGGTACAGAAAGGAAAAAGAGATAAACTTGGCAAGTATTAATATAAAGCAACCAAAATTGGACTACAACAAAGGGATAGAAATATTTTAAGAACACAAAAACGAATTGTTTAATTGGAGGAATAGTGGACCTGGCACAATGGCTAAATTTGGCACACAATGGATCCTCTTCCCAGTGCCAGGATCTCATTTGTGTGCCAGTTCATGGACCAGCTGCTCCACTGCCCATCCAGGTCGTTGTTAACAGCCTGAGAAAGCAAGGAAGGGTAGCCAAAAGCCTTGGGACTTAGCACTCATGTGGGAGAGCCAGGAGCAGCTCCTGGCTCCTGGCTTCTGTTGTCTCAGCTCAGATTGTTGTCACCATTTGAGCAGTGAATGGAAGATCCCCCACCCCCCTTCTCTCTCTTTTTCTCTCTCTTTCTCTCTCTGTAGAAAGAGCCTTGCAAAGAAAATAATAAGAAAGAAAGAAAGAAAGAGAAAAGGAGAGAGAGAAAGAGAGGGAGGGAGGGAAGGAGCGAGGGAGGAAGGAAGGAAGGAAGGAAGGAAGGAAGGAAGGAAAAATAATGGAATAATAGAAAGTAGGATTGGGAACAAAGTTAATAGACATAATATAACTTTTAAAAGCTACAAAAATCGCTTCAGAAGTCATAGTAATGACAAATAAACTATACAAATTGAAACCCGAAGAGATTCTCACATTAATAAACAAACAAATAAACAAACAAAACACTACCTAGGCACTAAAAGAAAGTCTCTTGTAGAAACAGTGCAGGGAGAATTGGTTCCGCTTCTGCACATGGCGACAAGCCGCTGGCCTCCCCATTTCGCTCCGTTCAGCCGTGTTTCCTCTAGCTGCTCTTCCTTCGTAGAAACTGCTACGAAGAGAATCAGCAGGCTAATCTCCACGATTGTTTTAAAAGGGAATGTTTTGTTTGCAATAGCTATTAATGAAGTTGAGAAATAGACATTAAGCAGGGGATTGGCAGAAAACAAAATGGGGATCTTATCTACAGATGCATTGATGCGTTGAAATGTAACCTGCACAAAGGAAAATATTTCATTTTGAGTAGACAGGCTTATCTGTGTTCCTCGTGTAAAGCCAATTGAAACTTGGCAGGGTTTTCGCTCTCCTTTGATTTGCATTATTTGCCGCTGAGTGGGAAAATCTTGATGTTACTGAATTGGCTAAAATTATAGTAGCAATAAATTTGTTTTACATATTTAAGCAAAATTTATTCTTTATTTAATTGTGATATTTAAGCAAAATTATGTCAGTTTGAAATGTCTTTAAGCATTTAATATCCTTTATGGAAATGTTTATCATGTTAAAAGAGATTCATTTATTTATTTATTAGTATTTTATACTAATAATGGCAAGATTTACATGTATTAAAATTATATTTACCTAAGTATGTATACAGCTGAACTCAATCAATAGAATAATGCAATAAGACCATGTGTAAGGGAAATAAACCTTAAGATGTTTCAATATGTTACATTTGTTTTTCTGCTATTAGGCAAGGACATAGTGGTTGCTTTTTCAGTCGTTTGTGTAATAATGATCATAACCAAAATGTATCAAAGAATTTATGATTCCCAGCTGAAAAAAATACATATATATATAGTCCTGTATTCATCATGGTGTTTAACAAATACATGATTATATTTATATATTTATTAAACAGCTTTTTCTGTGCCTGACACAATGGCCTAGCGGCTAAAGCCCTCTCCTTCAACACGCCAGGATCCCACATGGGCACCGGTTCTAATCCCGGCAGCTCCACCTCCCAACCAGCTCCCTGCTTGTGTCCTGGGAAGACAGTAGAGGACAGCCCCAAACCTTGGGACCCTGCACTCGTGTGGGAGACCTGGAGGAAATTCCTGGTTCCTGGCTTTGGATTGGCACAGCACCAGCCTTTGCGGTCACTTGGGGAGTGAATCATTGGACAGAAGATGTTCCTCTCTGTCTCTTCTTCTCTCTGTATATCTGACTTTGCAATAAAAGTAAATACATCTTAAAAAAAATCACTCTTGTAAGTTAATACTATCTTTCTGGTAGTGGAAATTCAAGGCTACGTTCCACTTTATAGTGTGTTACCTCCATCCACTCCAGCTTGCAGCATCCCGTCCCAGGCACTGAACGCTGGAGGGCAGCGGTGACCCCTGCGAGCGTGCTGCTGCCTCCCTCACAGAGACCTGAATAAAGTTCTCCAATCTTCCCCCTCTTATCTGGATCAAATACTTTCATTAGAGCTATCATGTACACCTTGATTCAATGAATTTCTAGGATTTTTTTTCATATTATGGGATATGTGATTTTTCTTGACTTCTTTTTCATGAAGTTCATTCTTTATATAAAGAGTTCGCTTCTGTGTTCCGATATTTTAACTTTCCTCCTTATGGGATTAATTTATTAGTTGTAGAAGTTTTCTGGTGTTATCTGTAACATGTTCAGTTTCTTTCTTAACCAATAAATTATGCCATGGGTAAAATTATATAACCTTCTTTAAAACTTTGAAATCACTTATTCTTTTTTTTTTTTTTTTAAAGATTTTTATTGGAAAGGCAGATATACAGAGAGGAGAGACAGAGAGGAAGATCTTCCATCCGATGATTCACTCCCCAAGTGGCTGCAATGGCTGGAGCTAAGCCAATCCGAAGCCAGGAGCCTCTTCCAGGTCTCCCACGCGGGTGAGGGGTCCCAAGGCTTTGGGCCATCCTTGACTGCCCTCCCAGGCCACAGGCAGGGAGCTGGATGGGAAGTGGAGCTGTCGGGATTAGAACAGGCGCCCACATGGGATCCCAGCGTGTGCAAGGCGAGGACCTTAACCACTACGCCATCACGCCGGGCCCGAAATCACTTATTCTTAGCAATATGCACATTAACATGTCAAGATAAGAACGTTTTTCAAATATGGAAGCACTGAACAATAGAAACTTGAAAAAATGCATTTCACAGTTGTCCAAATTTGGAAGCAATCTTTTTTTTTTCAATAACTGAATAGATAAACTCTAGTGCAGCCAACGAAAGACTGTCAGTGCCAAAACTGAATTAACCATCAAGCCGTGAAAGACATGAAAAAAAACTTCAATATAGACTGATAAATTAGACAGGTAAATCTGAAAGCCTACGTCTATATGATATTCTTGAAAAGGCAAAATTACAGAGGCATTGAGAGAAAGCAGGGTTGCCAAGATTTAGGAAGAAGAGAATGATGAGTAAGCACAGAATGGTTCAAGGGTAATGAAGCTAGTCTGAATAGTAGAATGGGAGATCAATGTCACTGTATCTGTGTCCAAATCACAGCACACACAGTGCCAGGAGTAGATGCCACGTGTACTGCCAACATCCAGTAATCATGGCACGACTGTACATTTTCTCATCATGAGCAGTGTGCCATCGGCTGTGGAATGATGATAGAGGGATGTGTCTGTGGGGAGAAGTCTATGGAAACTCAGAATTTTTTGTTCAATTATGCTGTAAATTTAAATATTTTCAAAATACGATCTGTTGACCCAGGTTATTGGGGACTAAAGAAATGTAGTATTTTTCTTCATCCTATCAATGAATCATTGGCCTGATTCTTTCTCCCAATATTGAAGTAGTCAGTTTGGATATTTTGTTGCTCTTTAATTTTATTTAAAGTCTTTTAAATTCACACATAATAAGAAGCATATAAATATGTAACATTCACTTGCATTGTTTTGGAATACACTGTAGATTCTGTATAAGCACCTAGAATTTCTATGCATAATAATTTTGTCTCAGTATTCTTAAGATCTAATGTAACGGCTAAAAAAAAATCTGATGTAATTACTAGAATACTTAAACCAAGCAATGCATTAACTAATATTAAGTGTAAAATAAAGGCTTTTAAAAGGATTTTTGTTATAGAGTCTGGGAATCATATTAATTCTTCAGGGATACACCACATATTTCTAAAATATTTCAATGATAATGCAAATATGACTGAATTCGAAGAAAAAGGCCCATGAAGTGGTTTAACAGGCTAAACTAGGTCACAAGGATGGGTCCCCAATCTGACGTAAGTGAAGTATGGTGTCCTTGTGAATAGAATCGTAGAAGTCTATTTTCTCTCCAAATTGCACATGCTCCTTCTTTTTCCCTCTTTTGTAAAGAAATGCCCTGAAAGCCAGCCGTGGCTAACTAGGAACAGAGTTCTCGCCAGGAACTGAGCTTGCTACGTTTGAAGGTGTTAGTTTCCAGAATTGTGGTCTGGATATTTTTGTGCCACTGCAGACTAACACGATTGCTCTCAGCAAATATGGTTTGGGTAGGGCTGAGTTAGGAGAATAAGTATGTCATGTGTCTTCAAGGCATTTTTTCACCTAACATCTGTTCAACTTACAATCCATTTTTTTTCAGGACATAAGATCATTGTAACATAATAATCATGATTTTTTTCTTTCATTTTTAAAATTATTACTTTAAGATACAATTCCATAGGCCCTGGGATTTCTCTTACCACCACCCCCCATTTCCCATCCTCCCACACATTGATTTCCCCTATATTATAATAGTACAGTTCTTCATAAACAGTCATAAATCCATCGTCATGAGCATGGACAAGGCAGAGTTCAGCATCCTATTGTCAAGATATATTTAACAGTTTCATTGGGAGTCCATCTTTGATCAACAAGTAGAGATGCATACTGCACTGTGTGGTCACATCTAGACATGACAGTCTCCATTACACAGTTACTATACATTTCATTAAATGAAAAATCACAAAATAGAATCAATAACAGGAAGAAAAAGAGATTTATAATGCCATTAAGTTAAATAATATACTACTGAATGACAAATGTGTTGCTGAACAAATAAAGAAGAAAATCAAGAGAATTTTTTGAACATAATGATGCTATTATATGAGCTATCTAAGAATTTAATGTGAGAAAATAAAAAAGTTGAAGAAATAAAAAAAAAAACCAAAAACATCAAAATCCATGAGATATAGTTTCTGCTGATCTTCGTGGATGAGACGTGTCTCCTGTAGGCAACAGACAGACATATGTTTTTGTTTGTTTTAATCCAGTGCATTCTTCTCAGAAGTTTGATTGGTGAGTTTAAGTGATTTACATTCATGGTTAACACGAATAAGTATTAATTTGGTCCTGTCATTCTAGCAATGGATTATTTGATAAGACGTTTTATAATAAGTGTTTTAAATTCTTGGGCCCGTGGTGGCGTGGCCTAGCAGCTAAAGTCCTCTCCTTCAACACGCCAGGATCCCACATGGGCACTGGTTCTAATCCCGGCAGCTCCACTTCCCATCCGGCTCCCTGCCTGTGGCCTGGGAAAGCAGTCGAGGATGGCCCAAAGCCTTGGGACCCTGCACCCATGTGGGCGACCTGGAGGAAATTCCTGGTTCCTGGCTTCGGATTGGCACAGCACCAGCCTTTGAGGTCACTTGGGGAGTGAATCATTTGACAGAAGATCTTCCTCTCTCTCTCTCCTCCTCTCTGTATACCTGACTTTGCAATATATATATATATATATATATATATATATATATATATATATATATATATATATATAAATCTTTAAAAAAAATTCTTTATTTACCATTCTTCAGTTAACTCTGAAGTTAGCCAAGGCTTTTGCTCCTTTGCAGGGGAGTCTTCAGTAACACTCATTGTGCCTCTGTCTTTTATTTTGCTCTTGGCCATTGTAATTTTGTTTAGCTGATTTTGCTCCTTAGGGCAGAGGTCTACAGTTCAATTTTAATTATTGTGTTTGGAACCCAGTGCTTCATCTGAATGTCTTGTGCTACTCCCTCTAGTGAGTTTTAGGCCTAGACTCTATTTTTGGTCTCCACCAGCTCCTTGCTCACCACTCACCACTCCTGTGATACTGTGCTGTGGTCACACCATCGCCTGTACAACCTTTCCGCCTCTTCCAGTTTAAGTAGTTTCCAGGGTTAGGGAGACACCAGGAGTCTTAAATATCTGAGGTGGTGATGGTGCTTATCTTGCTGGAACCTGTTGACCGTTGGGTCTGAGGGCCATCAGGAATGATTTTGACATGTAGGATGCCAACATTGGTATTATTTTTCCTGTGGGACCAGAGCAATGCACTGAGCTGGAATTGAGTTTGCTTCCAGTTTTACACATATGCAGCTCATTGTTATCCCTCTAGTCTCACAGCCTTTTCCACAGTTTACAAAGTAGTACCTGATGTGCCACTGGTGGAGTTCTGGATCTTCTCGCCATTAGGTTTTGGGAAACCTGGTCTATTTTGAGTGGAACTTGCAGGATGCTACATGGGTGCAATGCATTGAGCCAGAAATGAATTCATTCCCAGATTAGTGCCTACGCAGTTCCATTCCACAGCCTTTCCCTCTTTTTAAAAAAATGGTACCCAATGTGGCTCTCTTGGGAAATCAAGAAAATTCACCCTGTTCATCCACTACATTCTTTGGGTCTGCTGCTCTTTCTCTGTTCCTAGTTGAAATATAGAAATCAGCAGCAGGCCAGTTGTTCGCCTGAGTTCACTTCCTTAGCTCCAGTTCAAAACACACCTCTGAGTACCATCCATGAGATTAAAAGATGAGTTATTAAAATAAATTTAAAATTCAAATTTCTTTCACAATTGAGGATGCAGCATAAGAAAACTTAATTTAGAAATGCCTTTGAGAAATTAGAAACAGACTGTTTATTAAAAATTGTTCCCTGACAATTCACTTGTTATTTGATCATGGTGCTTATGAAATTAAAAAAAAAATTAAAAACTGAGAAATGTGGAATATTTTTCTGAGTAATTTTTACTTTACTTCTCTAATATGCACAAATTTTGTTTTTATAATTTTCCTTAATTGTATATGTTTTCAAAATAAAGACAACGGCTTCAAATGTTGATTGCAATAATGTTTGCTTACAATAGAATGAATAGCATGACAATCAAAAGGCTCAATTAAGGAACAGTGTTCCAAATTGTGCTAGAGTGGGTAAGCTGATTGCTCCACTTTGGGCCAGACTCCTTGCCAATGCACTTTGGAAGGAATCACGTGACGGCCCGAGCACCTGGAATGCAGCAACTCAAGTGTGAGTTACAGTAACTCTAGGCAGAGTTACAGTAACTTTAGGCGGAGTTACAGTAACTCTAGGCGGAGTTACAGGCTTCTGGCTTCAGCCTAACCCAGCGTAGTCCGACCCTCTCCCGTTCTTCCTCTCTCCATATCTCGTTCACTTCTCTGAAATCTACCTTTCAAATATAAATATATAACACAGCCTATGCAATAAAAATTACATATTAGATGTAATATATTCATGTGACATGGCATACAATCTTATATATAACAAAATCATACAAAATGAGTATATATAATATATAAAATTATATAATTATACATAAAGTAGAATATGTCATATAACAAATATATAAAATAAAACAATCTGTAAATGTATAAAATAAATATATGGAATAAAGAGTATATATATGTATATAATTAAGGAATTATATTCACATACAATATATATAACAAAATATAACTTAATTTTCCGGTACACACAATGATGGTGGTAGTACGCTAGATGGGAATGTCTGTGGTATAATTCATTATCTAAGGATTCTAGTTAATCTATTGTACAAATAAGACAAGCCAACTAACTCAATTTGACTGGATGCTACAATCTCGCAATACTGAGAGCAAAGGCGACCTGCCATGGCTCATCCTAAGACGTGACTGATCACGGGTAGGTATTAAGGCCGTGTGTGTGTGTGTGCACGCATGCATCAGGAAGTGATAGAGACAGGGATTGAAATAGGTACAGTTATCATCATTGGTATCAGTTTTATTCTCATCACGTCCTATGAGTAACAACCAAGTTCTTCAGAGTACAAGTTATGTTCTGGACATTGTACGGAGTAAGTCCCCTGTATCATCTCCTTGTCTACTCACTGCACACTGATAAAATTCCATCACCACAGAGGCGCATGGACCATCCAGAGGCTAATCCACTGAGTGATCAACAAGGCTTTGCCCCAGCCTCTCTCCTGCCAGTCGTTTCTCAATCAGTCTGCAAGTCTGTGCCTCACTGGCAAACTCCTGACTGCCACATCACATTATCTGCCCCTGCTGGTCCTCACACCTACCATGTAGCAATGCTGGCATCCACTTCTCTCGTGTTCTCATCTCTCATCTCCATTATTGTGCTCACACTTGAACCTTCAGTCTATTCTCCAAATTGAAAATTTGAAAACTCCACATGATAAGACATCACTGCTTGAAATCTATCAGCTTTTAAAAAGTCATATCTAATGTTCTTAGCAATTCGGAAAACCTTATGTATGTGTCCAATAGTAACTGTGTGGCATCATATCTCATATTTTAGCTGGCGATCATCATTAATACATACCATTTGGAATTACTTGTCTGCTACATATAGGAGAAAAATTCACATGTATGATTCAAAATTTAAAAAGGCAAAAAAATCACCAACACAAATGTCCTACAAATGTTAGGAAACTCAGGCATGAAAAATTACAGGGAAGCCAATTCCAATTATCTCAGCCTCCTGCACATTCAAACAAGTTATTCACAGGTCCTACCTTGGAATATGTGGAATCCTCTTTTTTTAAAGATTTATTTTATTTTTTTGTAAAGTCAGATAAACAGAGAGGAGGAGAGGCAGTAAAGAAGAGAGAAAGATCTTCCATCTAATGATTCACTTTCCAAGAGGTCACAATGGCTGGAGCTGAGCCAATCCAAAACCAGGAGCCTGGAGCCTCTTCCAGGTCTCCCAAGTTGGTGCAGGGTCCCAAGGATTTGGGCCATCCTAGACTGCTTTCCCAGGCCATAAGCAGGGAGCTGGATGGGAAGTGGGGCCATCAGGATGAGAAGCAGAGCCCATATGGGATCGTGGCATTTGCAAGGTGAGGACTTTAGCCACTAGGCTACTGTGCTGGTCCCAACGTTGAATCCTCTTTTATGATCTTCATGCATGAATATATCCATTGGTGTGAGAGGGAAAATATACACATAGCTTCTACTACTCAGAGTGCATGCTGGTAGAAAACCTGGAGTGTAACAGGACTGACAGGCAGCAGTTCAGCCTGCTGCTTCGTGCAGTGTTTATCAGACCAGGGCTAAATATAAACATATCCTGCATTCTAAATATGTAGCAGATTTAAACTTTTCTTGAGACTTCCCTGACACCAAACCAGCAGCATCCTTGACTGGATTCCAGCAATTGCCTCTAACTGACTCTGTTCTGTCTGCTTTTACCTCCTTCTACTGCCTATTCACATTCCAGCAGCCTGAAGGTCCTTTTCAAGATATACCTCCCATAATATCATTCCTCCCCTCAAATGCTGCCAATAGCTCTTAATCTTAGCTGAAATAAAGTCAGAATCCATAAAATGATCTATAAATTCCATTGATTTGGGCTTCAGTTATCTTTGTGATTTTTTCCCCCATAACATTTTCTGTTTACTTACTCTCCTGAGGTTATATTGGCCAAGTTGAAGTCCCTCCAAGGTCCAAGCATTTTGCAGATGGAGGACTTCTGTAATCAGACTCCCTTCATGGATAGCAGGCATACTCAGATATTCCCAACAACTCGTTATCTCATGACATTCATGTTGTTTCTCAGATGTTATCTTCACAAAGAAGGCTTCCTTATTATTAGATTTAAAATTATATAAATAAATCTTTTTTAAAAAGTCTACCAGGTTCACCAGCCAAGCTGTTACTCATATTTTCCTCTTGCCTTGCTTCTTTCTTTTGAGCTTAACACTTTCTGATAAATTATGTATCTGAAGTTATTTGCTGTCTCTTTTCATTGTCTTTTTCTTATTCCATGTTTATTGTCTCAGTTTCATCAAATACATTTCGCAAAGGCCAAATCTGCTTAGTGGGTTTTATCTTTGTTTATCACAAATTTGGCAAGAAAGTCAGAACTTCATACAAAGTAATAACACTATGAAGGGTGGTAGAGATACTCTCAGTAGGAGCAGCAAAAAGTGGTAAAAGGAACTGACTGGAAATGTGGTTGGCTGCAGGTGTGAAGAGAGAATGATGGAAAGTGTGGCAGCGAAGGGCTCTGCAGTTAAGCAGAACCTAAATAAATACTTCATATCAACAGTCGACTCACATGGTGAGCTCACAGAACTCAGCAAAAGATGAGGATCTGATCCAAATATGCATTCGTTTAGTATATGGGACAATACAATTCTTCCTATTTGCTGTTTCACCTGCTTTTTAAGATATTGAAAGATAGATATTGATATAGTAATATGGTAACTGGTGGTAGGGAAAGGTTTTTTGTTTGCTTTTTTCTTTTGTTTGTTTTTTAACTGAAGTATATGCTTCAGTGATGTGAAGGGCCTGGCTGCCTCCTGGAATTCATGAATGCAGGATAGCAGGATATATCTCACTCCGGTTCTGTGCTTGCTCCTATGGCCTGTTAGCAATTCTCACAGTCTCCACTGGCGCCTAGACTTCAGTCACACAAGACACAGCTTACTAATATGCTGACCTGGATTTAAAATGCAATAAATACACCCACATGACCATGATGTCAAAAGTCTGTTCCAGAGCTTGTGAAGTTTTCTGCATAAATAAAGCAGACAGCTTTCTTGCATTTGTCCATTGTGATCATGAAATTGTAGTGGTCCATTTCTTTTCTACGCCTACTCCACTCACCATTCACGAGCTCTGAACTCGGCTGGAGCTGGACTCTGGCACTGCACCTTCTGGAACTCCCATAACTCTTATATTTGGCCTCTTAATAGTGTCTTTCAATTCTTGAATACTTTTTTTTTGGCCTGGTCCAGCTCTGCTTCCAGCTTTTTGTTTGTTGTCCCCTCATGATAGAAAATATCTTCCATTTCTGAGATTCTTTCTTCTGCTTGCTTCATTCTATTTTGGAGACTCTCCACTGTTTTTTTTTTTTTTTTTAATAATCTTACTTAGTTGGGCCCGGTGATGTGGCCTAGCAGCTAAAGTCCTCGCCTTGAAAACCCCGGGATCCCATATGGGTGCCGGTTCTAATCCCGGCAGCTCCACTTCCCATCCAGCTCCCTGCTTGTGGCCTGGGAAAAGCAGTTGAGGACGGCCCAATGCATTGGGACACTGCACCCGCGTGGGAGACCCGGAAGAGGTTCCAGGTTCCTGGCTTCAGATCAGCACGCACCGGCCCGTTGCGACTCACTTGGGGAGTGAATCATTGGATGGAAGATCTTCCTCTCTGTCTCTCCTCCTCTCTGTATATCTGGCTGTAATAAAAAAATGAATAAATCTTTAAAAAAAATAATCTTACTTAGTTGATTAGGGAACAAAGTGTCAAGGGCTACAGGTTGAAAGTGGGTAATACCATTGTTTCCACATCAATATCATTTTACCCTATATCTGGGGTCAGGGAAAAAAACAAAGGGAAAAGCCCCACCCAACCTCCCACCCATCCCAGATCCCCAACGGGAGACGCGCTCTGAGGGTCCTGCTCATACAGTTTTGATAGTTCATCAGTTCTGGATTGCTGCCAATCTCTCAGTTCCAATCGCAATGAATGGTCAAGTGGGTGTATTCAAGAATAATTCTGCCATTTCTTTCACCTAAAAACTCTAGAAGTTCATACTACAATTCTTATTCTACAACTCAATCTTGTATCACAAAGAAAAGGAGAACCTAAAGGTTAAGCAAAGAATGAAACCTTAAATACAGATTACTTGATTAGCCTAAGGTTTATGGGGACAGACACAACAGCATGAATAAAAAAAGGCCCTTTTGCAAGGAATTATTGACATTAACCTCCAAGCTCGCATTGATAGTGAAAAGCCAATTGTGCAGCAAACAATGCCTGAATGGATTAGAATTCTTTCACAGGGTGGCCCAGTGTCCATGCAAAGGAAGGTGGAGCTGCATTCAGGTGGCTGTAGAGACTTCCACAGGGCCCTGCCATGCAACAGGAAATTCCTTGTGGCCCTGCCTACAATGGAACAATACTTTTCACACCTTCGTGGTCCCCACATCCACTGCATGGACCCCAGCAGTGCAGAAAGAGAAGCAGGGATTAAAGGTGTATTCAATGAAATAATAAGGGAAAATTCCTCTAATCTAGAGAAATAATTGGTAAACAACATCCAGGAGGGGCACAGAACTCACAACAGGGTTTACCAAAAGCGATCTTCACGAAGACACATAATAATCAAGTTCTCTTCAATGGAACATAAGGAAAAGATCCTAAAATATACACATGAAAAGAATCAATTGACATACAGAGGAATGCCAATTAAACTCATAGGTGACCTCTCTCAAGAAACTCTACAGGCCAAAAGAGAATGTAGTGACATATTCCAGATTCTAAAAGAAAAAAATTGTTGGCCCAGTATAACATGTCCAGCAAAGCTTTCTTTTGTCTTTGAAAATGAAATAAAATTCTTCCACAGTAAAGAAAAGTTAAAAGAATTTGCTTCTTTCAAACCTGCCCTCCAAAGGATACTTAAAGATGTTCTCTTGACAGAGAAGAGGAATAGTACCCAGCAAAACCAAAGGCAAATGGGAAGAACATCCCAGTAAAATAACACCAGAAGACTAAATCATTGAACAACCCATTCCTAAAATGACAGGACCAAATTACCACCCATACGTATTAACCTTGAATGTAAATGGCTTAGCTCAATCAAATGTCATATATTAAAAAACAAAACTCATCCATTTGTTGCCTACAGGAGACACATTTCACCAACAAAAATCAGCAGAAGCTATACCTCATGTATTTTGATTTTTTATTGTTGTTAGCTTCATCTTTTCAAATACCTTGTTCTGATTAAGTTCTGCAATGACTCATAGATGCTACAGAAGCATCATTTTCTTCAAGAAGGTTTTTTATTTTCTTGTTTATTTCTTCAGTGACACGTCAATCATTCAGTAGCATGCCATTTAACTTTATGGTATTGTCAATTTCTTTCTTCTTCCTGTTGTTGATTTGGTTTTGAGGCTTTTTCATTTAAGGGGATGTATAATAGCTGTATAACAGAGACTCTCATATCTAGTAACATGTTATTTAACTTCATGGCATTGTAAATTTCTGTTTTTCTTGCTATTGTTGATTTTGTGTTGTGGCTTTTCATTTGGGGGGTGTACAGTAACTGCAAAATGGAGAGTAACATGTACAGATGTGAGGATACAGTTCAGTATGCATCTTTACTTCCAGACTAAAGATGGACTCCCAACGAAACTGTTTAGTATATGACAATAGGATGCTGGACTTTCTGCCATTATCCACGCCCACAATAATGGACATATGACTGTCCACAATAATGGACAACATGATTGTCCATCATTAGTAATGATATAGGGGAACTCGGTGGGGGGGGGAGTAGTTGGGGAGATGATAAGGGAAATCTCAAGGCCTATGGAACTATATCATAAAATGATAATAATAAAAAGAAGTAAAATATAAAAATAAAAAAATGCAATAAATATTCTATTAGCCACGCCAGACTCTTGGAAAGCTTGATACTCAACAGCAGTTTCTCCAGCCAAACCCACTGGAATAGCACAGACGGTGACAGATGAACTTTAAATCATGAAAAGTCCTGAAAAAAAAAATGGCTGCCATTGGGATCGGAATCTGTCTCCTGTTGTCTCTGCCTTTGCATTTACTAACTCTGTAAACTTGGATAAATCATGTATTCTCCTTGGCACGACTGTGTTTAGCACCATAATTAATGTGCTCAGTGACAGTTCTCAAAGCTGACAAGAAGACCATTATTTTTACTACAGGTGCATACTGGAGCTATGTTTACGCAGATAGTCCTTGACTTATGGTGGGATTATGTCTGAATAAATCCATTATAAGTTGCAAACATTATGTCTACAATGCATTGAGCACACTTATCCTCCCATGTATCAAAGCTTAACAACACAGCACACTACAAAGCCCAGTTGTTCACTCGCATGATGTGTAACTAACTGGAAGCTGTGTTCTCCAGCACCACACATGGCAATGCTTTTGTTGTATTTCACTCAACACCAACCCCATCATTTCATTGCCAATGTCACGACTGCATTTCTTAAGGATGATTAATCCTACATGTATATGTGTGTACATGTGTGTATGTATATATATATATATATATATATATATATATATATATCTGCATTCATCTACCGATGGACATCTTGGTTGAGTTCCATGCCTTTGTTTTCATGACTTGTACTTCAATGTGTGTATACAACCATCACTTTCATGTGCTTGTTTTGTTTCCTTCCAACATATTCCCCAAAATGGGATAAATGAGTCACAAGGTAGAGCCTTTTGTAGTTTATTTGAGGACTTTCCAGATCTTTTTGTACAATGCTGATTTACATTCCTACCAACAGAGCGTCAGTTTTCTATTTTTTGATGTCCTACTGGTGATTTGTTACTTCTTTGGTTTTTTTAAATCTTTCTTGATTAGAGCTGCTGTTCTAACAGGAGTGAGATGATACTCCATTGTGCTTTTTGATTGAGTTTCACCAATATCACAGGTTTCCTCTTACATGGAATTTTATAAAACTTAAATTTTATAAAACTTAAATACATAAATGTATAGGTGTATTTTATGATTCTAAAATGGCAGTTCCTAGAGGCTACACGCTACGGCACTATACTGCATAAAAACTTACAAGTACTATATACTAATGCAAAAGATTGTTAACTTATTTAAAAAGATTGTTAACTTATTTAAAAAGAGAAATATATCATCTTTTATTAGCCTGGGAAAAGAAAATATTTAACAAAAGTTTCTACTGAATATTTGTTGCTGCTACACCATTATAAAGTTAAGGGATCACACTGTACTTAATAAATATGAGAATTACTACCTGACATTAACTAAAAGAGAATAGATTTTTGATAAAAGAACTGAGAAAAACTAATTATAGTCAAACCATAAGATATACTTCCTACATATAACACGTTTCATACTTATACAACCTGATTTGCTTATTCTGTATAGCAGTGTCTAAGATCTATACAGCCAATAAATATACGTGTTATAAGTGAACTAAGTGCATAAGTGTAATGATCTACCCGATTTTCAGCCTCAGCATTTTCCTGATAACTGCCCCACCTAAAACACTAGTATAGAAGAATCAACATTACATATAAAATTTTTGCAATAACATAATATTAAATGTCTGTTTTAAGGGAAAGAAGCCAATATGAAAAACCTATAATTATATTGCTTCAACTATACAACTTTCTGGAATAGGCAAGTTATAAAAACAGTAAAAAATAATCATGATCTTCAGGAGCTATGCGTAAGGTGGCAGGGAGGCGGTAAACATACAGAATATAGGTCATTTTAAAGATAGTGAAATTACTATATATGACTTTATATAACCAGGTATATAGGATAGTATGCCTTTATCAAAACTCATAAAAATTAGAGTGCTGTAAATATCAACTGTGACTTCAGGGAATGGTCAATTAGCACTGGTTCATCCACTGCAATAAATGCATCACAGTCCTACAGGATGTTAGTAAGAGCAGATGCTGAGAAGATTGGATTAAAGACCGCGTGAGAACTTGTTCTCCATGCAGTCTCTCCCTAAACCTGGAACTGATAAATTCCAAACCTCCTGAAAATCCTCCAGAAGGCTCTTCACTAGCACCCATGTAAGTTGACAGGGAAACCAGCTTTCAGTTACTTTGCTAATTTTAGGGTGGTCATTTAAGCATGATATTAAAATCAGACCCCTAGGGTCAATAGTCAGAAACATATTCAGAGTTTAAGAAAAACAATGGTTGGTCCTCTTGGATGTTGTGAATCCATGAGTGAGCCATGGTGTTTAGTGTTTGTGTTGAAATTTACAAAGTGTCAACTTTCTTGCCACAGCTTTCAGGCAGTAAAAATGTTCTCTTCACAGCAGCCGGATCTAGGTTTAGGACACCAAACTCAGCGTACTCCCCATGAAGGAGATGTTTCTGGGTGGCCCAGGACTTCTCAGTTCTGTCTCAACCAGACTTCCAGTCCCTTGAAGGAGTGGGTAATCTCTTTTCTGCCAACAACCATTCGGATATTTCCAACTTCATTTGTGAACCGTATAAAATCATCAATTTAAAAACTAGCATGTTTTGTATTTATTGAATTTTGCCTGTCTTTACGTTGGCAGGACCAGATCAAGCAATCTTGAAGGCCTTATGAAACCTGCAGACCAAACATTTCCTCTCCCAGCAGGGTGGCTTTGTGCCGCCTTGAGTGTCAGCTTCCTAACAGGTTTATAGTGTCCAAACCACCTATTCAGGATAGATTCTCACATCCTCTCTGCTTCTGGAGTTTGGAGATAGTTAGACCGTTTTTCATCAATTGCCATTACTGCATTCATGTTTGAACCCTGATGAGAGCCTGTGGGACTTTCTTTAAAACAAACACCATCCCCTTTGAACTTTCCCTGCCTGTGTCTGAAACTCTTTTCCAATCCCTGAGGCATTATCATCTTATTTTCTAGGAAAACTGTAATTTCATTCGTTCTTTTAACGTTTACAGTTTTATAACTGCTTCTTTCAGGGTTTCATTTTTGATATTATAAGTCAAGGCTTCTAAAGTTCAAAACCTCTTTTCCCTAAAGTACTTTGCTCTTGAAATTGAAAAACAAAGTTTTTCAAATCTGTCAATCTCCTAGAGATACGGAAAGATAGCACAAAAGGAAGTAAACAAAACATCTCTCAAGTCTGTGTGTGAGTGAGTGTGTGTTTGTGTGTGTTGGTGTGCAGGCAAGCTGAAGTGGAAGGTGAAGGTTCATATCTGGCTTCTGGTATCAAGTGTATACAGCTTGAAAGCCACAATAAGAGGAAAGGAAGAGTAAATTAAAGTTTCAAAATGCAATTTATTCAACTGAGTGAAAGGCATTAAAAGCAAAACTGCTTATTTTTTAGTAAATGTGTAATTTAAATTTTAGTATGTACCAAAAACCAACTGAAATGACTTTTCCTTTTATATGCTCATTATGATACATCCAAATTATTAAAATGTCATGATTTCACATTTAAAAGAAGACAAATCTTGGTGCTATTCGGGAAGACGCTATACAGCACATTCTACAGGCTCAGTGCAGAAACAGGATAGAATTTCATCCGCCCTTGTTTTTCATCAGCAGAAAATAATTAGATATCAACAGAGAGCCAGTGAAGTGTAGCCATGTTTTTGAACAGAGTTCCATCAATTCCCCTCTCTTCTTATATTTAATGTGATTTCAAATTCAAGTAATTATATTTGGACAAGGTTCTTTGGTTAAATGTGTAACTGATGATTTGAAAATCTTAGGTCCTGAAAGCAGTGAGCAATCACAGAGCATCACTGTGTGTTCCGGTGCCTCCGAAGGTCACAATGGCCTGCACGTGACTGTGCTTATGTGGCATTTGTGATGGATCCACAACCTCTTTGTTATTAAATTCTCAAGAACTTAGAGATCTTTCCAATTACTCAATATAATTGTTTTCATATAATTCACATTGTACTTGACAATGCTTTTTCACACATTTTTAATCTAATTTTGCTTTGAAATTTGAAGCCCATTTTACTTTTGAAAGGATAGTTTTTTAAAAAGTTAAGTGAGGACAAAACGAATAGATGAAAAAATTGCAGGCTCTGTAAAAGAATAGACCTTTGTCTTGGTTAAGATTCAGAAGGAAGTAACTTGACTTGGTCTCCTGGACCAGATGCCTAAGAAAATGGTTTGACCACCATGTGCAAATCATTGGACATGGACCATAAAACTTCATTAAAGATAAGCACTTGGAGAAAAGGAGTGCACCAAATCAAAAGTCTGTTCCATCCATGTAGGAACAAACTGGATGAGCTATGGCAATGCTAAGCAGGCTTTACTTCTGGGAGTACGCAAGCTGCTTGCCTGCTGAATAAACTGAGTGCTCTATAGATATTACAAACCTTCATTGCTTTCCCTTGGCTCCAGTTATGCGGGATCCATAATTTCCTCCCACCCAGCATCACCCGTATCAGTGGAGAGTTCAGATGCCTTGAGGTCCTCCAACATCCCACTGCATGGACATTTACCCAGAGGAGAAAAGGAATGTAAATAGCTACATGTGAATAGCAAAGAAACAAGGCATTAGGGAAAAATATAAGAAATCATATCAGTAACTTTGACATACCCACTCATATCGTAAACAGAATGTAAAAATATTATTAGCAGAGGAGAAAAATTAAACTAGCCATGTTAAAATTTTATATTTTATTCATTCAAGTAGAGTGTCAGGAGTATAGTGAAATAACAAAACAAACATAATCCAAAGGTGTGTATATATAAAATATATGACTCCAATCAAGAACATATAATCAGAATATATATATGTGTGTGTGTGTATATATATATATATATATATATATATATATGTGTGTATATATATATATATATATATATATATATATATATATGTGTATATATATATATATGAAAGAGCAGAATGGGGCAGCTGTTTTAAGTTGCTGTTAGCCACTGTGGTACCCTACACCAGAGTGTAGGGTGAAATCCCAGCTGCACCGCTTCTGATCCAGCAGGTTGCTACCACACCTGGTTAAACAAATCAATGACGTTCTCCCTCCATCACGTGGGAGACCCAGAGTAGCACAGAACCTGGTGAAACAAATCAATGCTGTTCGGATGTTGGGCTAAAGGTGTCCTTCGGGGAGGGAGAGCAGGAAGTGCCTGGGGGCGTTAGGTCGCTTGGGTGGTACATATGATATTTTGATCTCAATCTAGCTGACTTTTACATAGTTATGTTCCATTTGGGAGGTTCATCAGCGTTACACACTGATGATGTATGCACTTACTCTTACATACATACTATTAGAATGAGAAATGTAGCAGTTAACACATTAGGCATGGATTCAAAGATGAACAAGAATAAAGTCACAGGGATTTTGAACAAAGTCATAGTTGGAAATCGATTCAACAATACGAGGAATAATACTAGCATAGCTAAATAATTTCTAAAATGGAAAAAAAGGAAAACTTACCCAAATGGCTCAAGGAGTAGAGCTTCCAGAATAAAAGAAAGGAAAAACATGACACCTCACCTCTAGTTTTAACAGCGAGTAGGTACTTCATGCTGTTTGTTGTTATTTGATCAGCTCTGGGAATAAAGATGGCTTTCAAACAGGAATCATTTTCTTTTTTCCAGTCTTCTTTCAGGGAGTCCCCGGGACATGAAGGACTCACACGTTCATACTACAATATGGATTTCTTCCGACAGTACAGGTGAGCAGTGCAAACCAGCTGAAGGGAGCCCCAAATGGCAACTCTTCACTATACATTCAATCAGTAACATCAGAGGGCAGGACTCTGCTGCGGGGGCTGGGTGCATGTGGCTATCAATGTCCAAAGTTGAAACAAAATGCATTAAGTATACAGTATCTTACCAGAAAATTGATATGGAGCAATGGCATCACAGTTCACTTTTATATGTTAATATTTATTGGGCACTTGGTTATAACAGGTGCAATGACACATAAAGGTAAAAAACTTAAAGAGAAGCTTAATCTATCTTACTTGAGATAGTTAAGTGTCTTATTTTGAAATTCAAAAGTATGATGCATTAAGGTTTTCATTAATTAAAATGATTAGAAAAAATAAGAGCATTTATTATTATTGAAAGAATAGAAGTAATAAACTATGAAGTGTGTGTCAACTAAAGCTTGCCATTTAGTTTAAATACTATAAGTCAATATCAGCCTCGTTCATTTCAAATGTCTTAATTTACCACAATGGTGATAAAGCCATATGCTATAAAATTCAAGGAGTATGTGTAAAACAGTAAACTCCATTCAAAAGGATGAGCTGTATTAACTTCAAAAATCATGAACATTGTTATACTATATATATGTGTGTGATATATGTATGTATGTATATACACACATTACACACATACATATATAGCCATTTATATCAACAGATATTAGCCAATAATATTTGTTTTCCAATGAAATTGCAACACTCTCATACCAACCAAAACAGTAAGCCCAGAGTTCCAGGAAAGCCACAACACAATATTCAAGGGATGGAATGGGATACTCCACAGCATCTTTTTTTTTTTTTTTAATCACAAAGTCAGATGCACAGAGAGGAGGAGAGACAGAGAAGAAGATCTTCCGTCCAATGATTGACTCCCCAAGTGACCACAGCGGTCGGTGCTGTGCTGATCAGAAGCCTGGAGCCAGGAACCTCTTCCAGGCCTCCCATGTGGGTGCAGGGTCCCAAGGCTTTGGACCATCCTTGACTGCTTTCCCAGGTAACAGGCTTATATTTTATAAATCAGAATGTTTGTAGAAACTCTAGTCAAACATGTCTGTGGATACAATATGTTGTTTCTACTTCACTTGGAAAATTTCAAGTCCAAAAATCACTGAAGTCTTATCTATAGCACATTTCCCAAATTATTTTGCCCAAATATAGTTAAAAAGACAGTAATATGATAAAAGGCATGACTACCTCAAACAAGTCTCAACAGACAGCTAGAATTTGTTCTTCAAACTTCTAAAAATTTCTGTAATCACAAAACCCATACTTTTATTCTATCTATGTGTATAATATTTGCTAAACAATTATCCTAAGTCTTAGATATTCATTTTATTCCTGACTTAGGCCCCATCTGTCTTTGACAGTGGCTGAAATCCTACCGACTGCACATATAAATGTCAGCCCCTCTTCAAACGTACCAGAGCAGCCCAATTGCATCAAATGCAAATGGGAGTGATCTCTTTCACAATGTCTTTTGAAATTTTGCTTACTTATTTACAAGGTACACAGATAAAGAAGGAGGACGATTCAAGAAAGAGAGAGCCAGTAAACTCCCCTCCCCCATCTCCTGGCTCACTCCTGGGAAGCCCAATTGGCTCTCTGGCCTAGCTCAAACCAGAAACCCCATATTCAGTCTGGATTTCCCCCAGTAAGGAAGGGACCCGAGTACTGTGGACCCGAGTACAGTGGACCCGACCACTGTGGTCTTCCAAAGTGTCTACATTCAGCCTGAAACTGGACCTGGGCAGAGCTAGGCTCATATGGAGTGCAAGCAGCTCAAGCTAACCCACCATGCCAAACAACAACCCTCAGCACACCTATCATGTGAAAGCTGAGACATACTAAAATCGTCAGTAAACTTCCCAAAGACATCCTTAGAGTGATGTCCTTCAGAATGATTTTTGTCACAAATCTACGAGACATAACACTAAAGAACACGAGCATAAATGTTAGAAGTAGGCTGTCACCATTTACATCGTGTTTACATTGAAAACGTGTGTAACCTTAAAGTCATTAAACTCTGGACATCAATTTCCTGCTCTGCAGGTATAATAACACTTTCATTTGTGGGGAATTGCATAAAATAATAAGTTAATTTATTTAAACATCTTACGGCAACATTTGGCAAGTATAATTCAAATGTTAGTTAACAACATCGTTGCCATGGAAACCAACTTTTGAAGGAATCATTCAAGTAACATTTGGAAAAGTTCATACCAAAAATTAAATTGATATTCTATGATGCTAAAGAGAATATCATACACACAGGAAAGCAATCATATAAACAAATGAGTGAGCAAAAATAATTTTCAAAGATAATTTAATAAAGGCAAAGTTTCAGAATCCAATGCAGCCATTACTGTGGATGTCTGAGATGTGAACCAGCCAATGAGAATTGTCTGTGCTATTCCCTCTGCATGGTCCAAATGCATGTAAAAATTATGTTACTTGGAGATTGCAACAGAATCCCCAAGGAAATAAACCCAATGAGACACATTGTTACTTTATCTTCAGGATAATTCATGATCATGATTCTGTTTTGCCCTTTGACTCTGTTACTTGGCATGATGCCTAAGAAAACGCTGTTTCTGGGAAGTCTTTAGAAGCTACAGGGGCATGCTCATTCTTCTTGTTATTATTCTTATTATTGGAAAGTCAGATATACAGAGAGGAGGAGAGACAGAGAAGATCCTCCCTTCGATGATTCACTTTCCAAGTGACCACAATGGCTGAAGCTACGCCGATCCAAAGCCAGGAGCCAGGAACTTCCTCCTGGTCTCCCATGCAGGTGCAGGGTCCCAAGTCTTTGGGCCGTCCTGCACTGCTTTCTCAGGCCACAAGCAAGGAGCTGGATGAGAAAATGGAACCACTGGTATTAGAACCAGCGCCCATATGGGATCCTAGTGTGTTTAAGGTGAGGACTTTAGCCACTAGGCCAACATGCCGGACCCCATTGATTTTTTTGTTGTTTAATTCATGTATTACAATCTGTGATATTTTTAGAATTGTAAACTCATTTAGCAATAGTAACTAAGCAGGTATAAGCATTAAGTGTCCTGTTTTCAAATTGGCAAGCCGTTCCAATTTAGGATGTTTCAGAATTACCACACAATCCCTGGAAGAGTGTGCGGAGGTCTGGCAACATCTGTCACATTTAGACAAATCTAAATAATACATACAGGGTGGCCTGGAGAGCTCCGCCTGCCTTTAGCTGTCTTGCTCCCACTTGATGCATCTTCTCGAGGGTGAGCTGCATTTGGAGACTTAAATGCAGAGGAAGTGGCAGGATTAGAATATAGACACAACATTTTCTCTCTTCCCTCGTGCCATAGGAGACCTATTGAATAACAATGCTTCAGAAAAAAGTGAGATGGCTGAAATATTTGTAGCACATTTTAACCCACATCCTATAAATTCAAAACCACTGACACACTCAAGCAACTGTTAAGCTACTCACACGCGTGTTCACACACACACACACATACACTTATATAAAACTATTAAAAATGTACATATAATATGTGGCACATAAACAAAGAGAATGCTTTATCTCCTACCTTTTATGGAGGAAAAAGTACAATGATCTCGGGAAAGTGTGTCCAGCTGACTCATTTCAACTGTGGTAAGTTTTGGAAAATGCTGTGTGTGACTGGATCTGCCTTCTGCTCGCTAAGGGTGAAGTTAATGAAGATCCTCATTAAACGTAAGCAGTGGAGCTGCAGGAATCCGATGGTTCTGGATAGACTTTCTGAAAGAGTTCAGCTGTGAAATATTTGCCTTGGGACAAAAGAATAACATGGAGCACTTCTATGTGTGAATCTTTTCAACTGTAATTTTTGAAATGGATAGATAAACATGAATTCTGTTTTAGAATTAACACATAGCCAATTTGTTTCACAGATCATCTAATTAAAAGCAGATTGTCCACCCACTTCAGCTTAATCCCTATGTATTTCAAGATAAATTCAGTTACCAAGGAAATGTGTGTGTGTGTTTCTATTGGATTATTGTGGGTACCTATTGTGTAATTATCTCTGCTATAATCTATTTCTTAATTTCTTTGTTCTAACAGTAATTGTTCTATGAGCAAAACAACTTTTTATTTCTTTCTATAAGAGACATTACAAAACATGCATACTCTAAGATATCATTATACCATTTTATCCTGTTGTTATCCTATTCTATAATCCTTTAAGGCCTACACTGATACTGAAAACTGCACCTGGAAACACGCAGAACTCCTCAGATACACAAATCATGAGGCCCTCACGGATCAGTAACATACACAACTGAGGAAATCAAGAAACTTCTGTAGATCAGTTTCCTCTTTTACTTTCATGTCATTTTTTTTAAGAATTTAGCAATTCATAGGAAGGAGGATCTAAATAGTAGGCCAGTACAATATACTCTCTTAGCTGCACATGTAGCTACAGAAATCAGTTCATTGTAAGGAACTTAATGTAAAAAGTCCAAAATAGACATTCATTGAACAGGACTCCATAGATCTCATATTTTTTGTCCATAAGTTTGTGTGTGTGTGTGTGTGTGTGTGTGTGTGTGTGTGTGCTGAATGACAGAACTTGTTCTTCATTTTCCTCATTAATTGGGAAGAGCAAAGACCACTGAAAATCCAAAATCTCTAAATTTCTTATGTTAGATTTCAAATTGTAAGAAATGGTGTAATTGCTGTAAAAGTCAAAATCTTGGAAAATGAACCAAGTCATTTCATGACCCCTGGATATTTTCTACTCTGGTTGCAAGCTATTGTCACACAGCATGAATGAGCCATAGCCATTGGGGGCTGTGATACCAACTTTGCGGGAATATTGATTTACTTTTCCTGCATTTAGAATGTCTAGCTTAACGTACACGGCACTCCTTTATGTATCTTTGATACTCATTCTCGTGTTTATTTTCTGAAACCCTGAATATTTATCATATATGCAAAATTGCCAAATCAGCTATCTGTTTGTGTATGTGAACTTGTGTTTTATAGATTCCCTTCTGGTTTTACTTCCCACCTCACCTAAGCTAGATTTTACAAGCTGGTGCTATAAATACTTAGAACACACTCACATGGCTTGTCACATCCACCAAGCAAAACCTAAAGTACAGATGAATATAATAAATTATTATCTCCACTAAGTACACTAACAGCTAGATATGCCTTTATTCAATTACACAATGTGATTGATCGACAACCTTCTACACCAATAGTGGCCATTAATTTAGTCAATCTATGTGGGCTAATTTTTCTTACTAAATTTATGTCCTTAGCTGTTTTTGCCAATCCTGTCAATTACCCTCTCTGCCCTTTTCACTTTCTGTATTCCTCCACTACATGATGTGTGAGATATAATTTTTGTAGAACACTATAGACAGTCAATAGAACCATTTAGCTTTTCCCATTACTAAACTGCAAACTTAACTGCATCCTGTCATTCATCCTCTCTGTCCTGTGACTAAACCCAAACCTTCACAGGTGCACTGCCTCCCAAACAGATTTGCCCAAGCCCCTTTAGGAGAAAAAAACACCTCAAACTGAGAACTTTGCTGTAACCAAAAGACCATCTCTTTGGTGCTTCTTGATTTACAACCCCAGTTATCAAAACTCTATGACCTCCTCAAATCATTCAAAAACAATGCAGAAAAATTGTAATCAGTAGATCATAGATCATTTTAAGGTTTCTTTAAATTGTATTACTCTTTAATCATGCAAAGAAGCTAGGATTGATAAAGGGAAAGTTAATTTTGAGATAACAAGGTAATTTGGTGGAGAAGAGGATCTACTTTGGTTATGTGTACATCTGCCTTCCTGCTCTGTTGTAAAACACTGAGGCAGCTTCTCTTGTGGCTCCTTGGTTTTCCTTCCAATAGGATGCCATCAGGGATAAATCCTGACCAGTAGGTCATTTCGGAGTTAAAAGCCACCCCATGTTTGCTTCACGCAACCAGCAGGTAATATTAACTCTTATCGCTGCAGTTGGAATTGTCAGCTCTGTGTCTGCCTTGCTCCCGTCCTATTTCTTGGTGAGGCTGCCAGATGCTTGGGTCCCCCTGTTCTTTCCCAGTTTCTTTTTCTCTTTTGGGGCTTTTAAATTCTCCAGTCTCAGCAATTTAAGAGTGAAAAAAAAATTGTCTTCTGGACTATACAAGCTGACTCCCTGTTACTGTCACACCGCTGTCATTGTTTCAGGGCAAACTGCACCACCATAGCCAATTGTGCTTTCATTTGCTTCTTTTCCTGCCATAAAGCTGTAAATTGTATGTGAAGTAAATAAAAATCATGCATGTCTCATTCACTAGAAGCCAGGCTGACGGATATAGTTCTCAACTGTGTGGGATAGTTTCGTGTTTCCTAGATGGGTGATACTGACAGTCTTGTCCATCCTGATAACTGAGGTGACTTGCAGCTGAGGAGTGGATTTTGTTTATCTAAGACTTTCTCAGATAAATAAAATATCTTGGTATATCGTAATGCTAAACAGTTTATAGTTTTAATAAGACAGAAATTTAATCTCTACCATGAACATATTTGTTTATATAGTAAACCTAATAAAATTATGCAAACTCATCACACACACTATGAATATAAACAATTCAATATTCTCTTCTTAATTAATCAGACAAATTATGAACTAATTCTTTCTCTTGATCTTTCTTTTCCTTTTGTTTTCCTTTCTTATGTTGTGAATATAGTATAGCGCAGAAATTGAAAGATAAGAGGAACTAATTGATCTTTTTTTTGTTTTTGTTTCTTCAACAGACAGAAAAAAAAATAACAGTATAAGAACTTGGAATTGTCACGTTAAGAATTCTAACATTACGAAGAAACCAGAAAGGAGAGGAAGCTTAGGGAAACTCTGATTCGAAGCAGCAAGCAGTAGCAGTTTCGAAATGGCAGTGATTTTGTCTACTATTGCACCAGATAACCATAAGGACAAAACAAAACAAAATGAAACAGGAGATGAAGAACTCAAGAGACAAACATGTGACAAAATTCACCGGATTTGGTCAGATAATTCCAGATACTTTTATTCTCCTAATGCTTATTTTATTTGGCAAACAGAATATTTAGCAGTTAAATTTTAGTAAAATATCTCACTCTTTCCTTCTTTGTACCATGTTTCTCAATGGCTAAAAAGCTAACATAGTGAAATTCCCAAAATATTAAACCACTGAATACTGCTACTCTCTGCATTGATGTATTTTAAAGAGCTTTCCTGGGTTACGATAGCATTGGAACTCTAAAAATGTGAGGCTGCTTTGTTTTTCTAACTCTGCTGAGAGCATTTCGGACTTCTCCCTCCAATATTAGAGTGATGATCTTCAGATTTCACTTTACTAAAATATGAAATTTCAGATACTAAGTGATGCATGATCTTATTTTAACAGTTACAAAAACCAAACTTATTCTTCCATTTTCCACGACCTGTGCTGGAAATTGACTTCTCTTTGCCTCCTCTCCCTTTCACTTTCTGCATTAAGTTGTGCTTTGTAAATACTCACTGTTATGATGTTATTTCAAGCGGCATGGTGTTTCCTCGCAGTGATGTCCCAAATCCCAGTGCCTAGGGCCCACTTTTGTAAAGTGGAAAAGCTAAGAGAAGAGGGAGGGGATTATGTCAAGTGATATAACTGTTCCACACTCACTCTCTACAAACAGCCCTAGATTTAGGGGATGTTTCCTCACTCCTGTTAAGGTACACTCACTCCCGTTTCAAGGTTGCCAAGCTTTGTGTCTATTATCTTGTCAGTATTTGTATCCCAAGTGAAACTGATAGTCTTTTTACTAATGTCCTAAGCAATTATTCACAATTTCTTTAGGATTCCACAATATATGAGTTACTATGTCAATTAATTCCATAATGATGTAAATTTTTGCTGATGGTATGTTGGAGCTTTTAATTGATAGGGATGATACTCTGCTGGCTCTGTCTTCAGACCAGAGAGGGTATACCTAAGAAGCCATTGAACTTAACTGGACAATAAGATGCTGAACTCTATGTTTGGTATATGCTTGCAATGGGGGAATCTCAACTGAACTTGAACTGTGGTTATGCAACAAGGTGGAGGAATCCACCATGGTGGGAGGGTTTGGGGAGGGGTGGGGAGAACCCAAGTACCTATGAAACTGTGTCACATAATACAATGTAATTAATGAATTAAAAATAATAAATACATTTAAAAAAAGGCAACAGAGAGGGTATGTTTAGTAGATTTGGATTTACATCTCCACAATTTTGTGAAGCACCTTGCATATGTTTCCCTAAGCCACGCGTTTACTTCATGGAAATGAATCCATATTCTTTCCTGTAGCACTTCGTTTGGAACACTGTGAAGCGTTATCTTTTTAGTCTAAATGCAACAGATACTGTCATTTTGGGAAAATATTTTGAAGTTTAAAATCAAAACTTAGTTTGAAATAAGATTTAGAATACTGAAAGTCTTTTAGAACATTTAAATACATTTTTCTGATCTTAATATTTAAATTTTTAAACAATTTTTCATCATGCATGGACTAAAAATCTTTTGTTAATTACGTATCTACAGAAGATGGAAGACTTAGGCAATTAATTAATTTTCCCCTGAATTGAAAACTAAACAACTTGAAAATATTACTTTAAGCATTTTATTTTGCTGGGTATTTTCAGGTCACAGATTGGAGAAGATAAAGGATGAAAGATATCACAGATGATCCTAAATATGTCCGACCCACCTTCTTGTGACATACTTACTTGACTGCACATACTTCTGGCATACACAGTAAATATTAGATACAAGTGCATTACTATTTGACATCATTCAGACATGCTATAATTATTATGTTGATATTGGAACAATTGCACATAAATTATGGAACAGTTCACTTCCTAGGGAACAATATGAGATTATGAGTGTAAAGAAGTTAGACAGTACTGAAAAGTCTTTAGTTATAAATCTTAATAATTCTTGCAATTATATTTCCTACATTCTGAGTTATTCTGAAACAGGTAAGCAGAATATCAAATGTGAAAGTTGCTGTTTATGGCTGTCAGAATGCTGAAATATGTATCTGGTGATCACTAAATGCTTCACTTACATAATAACAATAAGAACCTAATAAGCCATAGGCTGGAGAAGATGCATTGTGAAGTGGATCATCTGTCTTCCACATGCTACAAAACCACACAGCCAGTTTCTTAGCTATACATAGCTACCTGTCGAGGATAAATTGAAATGCTTGAAAATGACCTTGAAACATCCCCAGCTTTGTCTCTACCGCAGCCCTGATGGGGGATTGTGATGCGCTTGTTAACAATTGCACTATCGCTGCCTGCGTTTCAGTGTTGCCAACTGCTCCGGCTGAGCAAGGGGAGATACTCTCCTTGGAATGGTGGTTTCTGAAATCTGCGTCAGCATCAGAGCAGGGTGTGCTTCGCTGCTCAGAGAGATGGACCACAGCATGTGTGATGCGGAGCCCTCATCCCGTGACTGGTTTCCTGGAAAAGCCAAGGGGGCACAAGTGATGATGGTGGAAGAAGGCGGTTATGTAGATTAAATGCAGGTTAGACTATAAACCTGGTATTGCTCCACCACAAACTGCCAGTGGTAAATATCTTCCATTTACTACCACCTCTTTTCAGGGAGAAACTGCTCATAGTTGAGAACACTGCTTGCAGTTCCTTTCCTTGACCACATACTCACGCATCTTAGCAATTCAATTAGTGAGGACATAATGTTTTACTTTCAGTTCAAGCTGAAATTTCTCATGTTACCAGGAAGACTGACCACAACTTTCCACAAAAGGAGGCTAGAGCCATTTGGCTACATGTTTTTCTTTTTCTATTATTTTTGAGATTAAATTCCTCACTTGGTTTTTCATCACCATCTATTTTACTATTATTATATTACGCAATAGTTACAAAGAGGATTTACTAAACTAATTTGTCTAGTTTCACATCCAAACCACAAAATAGCAGACTAAAATATGTTTTTACATGTGATTCATTTTAGTTAACCTAAAAAAAAAACTGCATTTCAACATTTCATATGTATAATTTTTCTCCAGCCTAGGGACAGAAAGAAAATCACCCACTACAGCAACAATCTCATCTGGTCAAGCTCTGACTATGGCCCAGGTCCTGGAGCGGGCAGGCGGGGGTGCCCGGGCCCTGGAGCGGGCAGGCCGGGGGTGTCCGGGCCCTGGAGCGGGCAGGCCGGGGGTGTCCGGGCCCTGGAGCGGGCAGGCCGGGGGTGTCCGGGCCCTGGAGCGGGCAGGCCGGGGGTGCCCGGGCCCTGGAGCGGGCAGGCCGGGGGTGTCCTGGATAACTTAGCTCCTTGACTTGCTCACATTATCAGAGAGCTGGATTAGAAGCAGAGCAGCCAGGACTTGAGCCAGTGCCCATGGCAGCTACCGGCAGCACAGACACAGTGGCTTTATCCACTACAAGACAGCACCAAGCCTATTTTATTTTTCATACAGCTTTTATTTAGTTTTCAACTTAAATGTTTCCTGAAAAAAAAAATAGTTACATTAGCATTACAATGTGAGGGATTCAAGGCAATGATTATGATGTGTAGGAAAAAAAAGATATATTCTCATGAATATGGTGTGATCCCATAAAGAACTTTCGTGACGCTCTCACCATTTTGCAGTTTTAAAATGTTCCTGAGTGTTTACCACTATTGCTTCTTGACTCATAACATTTCCTCGACTTTCCTCTTAGACTCTAGACCACCCATAGTGCGATAGATTTCTTGATCACTGCAATGCAGTTCTTCAATCAAGCTTTACCTTTTCATTAATTATTTCCTTCCTGAATTCGTCAGAGACTGTCTTTCTGAGAAAATTATTCTTTATATCTGAGATTAAAACCTGACTACAATTTTAGCACTCAGAATTTTTTAGAGAGGTTGCCAGGGTGACGGCAGAGCAGGACGTGCAAGGCAATGTTCTTCCCTCTTAAATCAACCCACGTGCAGAGTTCCTTGGTGTCCCTGGAGTCTACTGCTGACCTGCATTTCCAGGAAAGATTTGGGATTGCAAATTGTGCTTAACTTTTGTGAACCTCAGTTCTCAACACAGTAGCCACTTTTTCCTCTCCCCCAGCCTGTGCCAGCAGCTGTGAACATCTTGCAACTGTAGATTGCACACAACAGGTGAGAACCATGGTGAGATCCCGGCGAGATAGCCTAGTGGCTAAAGTCCTCACCTTGCATGCTCCAGGATTCCATATGGGCACTAGTTCTAATCTCAGTGGCCCCAGTTCCCATCCAGTTCCCTGCCTGTGGCCTGGGAAGGCAGTAGAGGACAGCCCAAAGCCTTGGGACCCTGCACCTGCGTGGGAGACCCTGGCTCCTGGCTTCAGATGGGCTCAGCTCCAGCTGTTGCAGCCACTTGGGAAACGAATCATTGGACGGGAGATCTGTCCTCTCTGTATATCTGATTTTCAAATAGAAATAAAATAGATCTTAAAGAAGAGAAAGTGAGCGATCCATGGTGAACAATAAGGAAACGTATCCTAAGACCAGGCATTTGTATTCTGGTTGCTAGTTCCTCCTTCTGATCACCAAGGTGAGATTTTAAAGCTGAGGGCCATTCTTTTTGCACCTTTCTCAGCATCGCAAACCCCTTTTCCAGCACTTGATCATTGTAAGGATAGTTGGAGAGATAGTATGAAGCACATTTTTTCTTCTGCACGCAGAAAGCCTATGGTCCAATACTCTTGCTGAGGCAATAAGTTGAAAACTAATGCAAAGTCCACATTTTACAATTAATTAGAACACACCCACCAGAATATGTAGAATCAGCATATGTGAGATTAGAAGTCAGTCCCTACCCAGTGGTCTTAGAAGTGTAACTACAGCTCTGATCTTCTGATGGCAGGATGTAGAAGGCTCCAACTGCTTTGAAGACAATACGGCAGCTGATCCAACTGTGCTACTCCCCGTGTTTACTTAGGAGAACAAAAATATATGCCCCTATAAGGATTTGTACAATTTACACTGCTTTGTTTGTCATACTCAAAACCTGGAAACAAATCCAATATCCAACAATAAATGAATGAAAAGCTCATTTATGGGGAAGCCATAGAATGCATTGCATTCCACCTTGAAAAGGAATGAGCTGTTGAAATGTACAATATGCATGAAAACCTTAAAATCACCATATTTAATTTTTAAAATGCCAAAGAGGTGGAAACAAACAAAGTCTTAAAATTATCACTCTGTTTTTGAGAACAGCATGCACGAAATCTCGGTGGTGGCAGTCTGAGCAGAGTGCCCAACCCCAACAGGATGAACCAAATACAATGACCTGAGGTACAAAATCACCCTCTGTTGGGGTCAGTCACCGGCTGCTGTTTGCTTGCGGTCACGCCAACAGCACACTCCTGAGTTGTCACTTCAGCACACATCTTGGCTAGCATCAGCATTATAGAGAAAAGCAAACAAACAACAACAACAAAAAAATAAAACTTTAAGGGAATTTTGCAGAGTGGCTCTAATTAGTTGGGCTGTTCTTTAAGCCCTACACTGACTAGAGAGTCACCCTGTGCGGCACTCATTGCTGTCACTGGGTTAACATACCGGCTTAGAGTTCAGTCAATGAAACCTCAAGGGAAGGACATTCACTCCCCGTGCTCATCCTAAATGTACAGGCGTGCTGCTGTTCCTTTCAGATGGATATCGACACGGCAGCTTTAGCACTCTGCTTTTAACTACAAATAAGTCAATAAATACATCTTTAAAAGAAAGACAACAAATTGGAAGAAAAGTTCAGAAATCCAGGTAAAATACAGTATATTCTGGGGGAACTTCTGCAGAGCATAATTCCTGCAGTGTCCCCACCAAGGAGTATTGCCCAAATTAAGTAACTCCTCATTTCTGGATCTTATTTCACATCTCCAGAAGTGAGAATCGAATTGACTCTCTGCAAGTGGTTCTTTGTAGGGTATACAAAACCTCAAAGAGAAATGAAAAACAAAAATCCAATCCAAAGAGGACAGATTTCCATAATACCAACACTCAGCTGAAATGTAAGTGACATCTCTTAAAAGGGCATGTGAACACTGCCTATAGAAGTTTTTCCCAAAGCCTAACTCTTATGCTTTGGCTAACGCACTAAACTCTACAGTAGGACACTTGCATGACTATAACTCAATGTAGCACAATGTCAAAGTCAGCAGTTCGTGTAAACACTCAGTTATTCCAGGAAGATTATCTGTGGGGAAAAAAAGGAAGATTTCTTTTTACTTTCTCAAAAACGTAATCTCTCAGTCATTCCACTGTGTAAGAGACAAGCATAACATAAATATTATGACATCATTTTAAGGATTCCTTAAGTGTAGCAAAAGGCAAAAGAAACAAATTGTAAGTCCCAGTGAGGAGAAATTGCTATCAGTCTCCAGTTCACCAGTGCAGATGTGACGGTGAGAGGGGCCCCGTGTGTGCTGTGCATGGAAAAACTCAGCCAGTGCAGTAAGTGCGGGAGTTGTGCTAAGCCGTCCTCTGGCATGTCTCAACTGCCAAGTCTTAGCTCTTTGGTCTGTTAATACAGAGGCAAGGAGAGAGGTGGGCATGGCAGGCTCTTCGCTTCCATTTGAATAGAAGTATAAGTGAAAACAACCTTTCAATGTTTTGTTTTGTTAGTAATTTGGGTTATGTTACCCCACTACTTGCTGATTCCTCGCTAGTTCATATCAACTTGCTCTCTTAGTGAAGCTCCAGGGTCAATGTTTTTGAAGTAAGTTATGTGAAGTAGCTTTTTCTGAGGACTGAATAAGTAGATATTTGAATACACAGAACACTTGCAAAACGAAAGTTCTCATTCATTTCAACATGTCAACTATTTGTAGAACTTTACGATTTATAGGCAGCTTACGAAACATTTTTTAATTACCCATTTTGACTTATTTATGTAGAAGTACTTATTAATTTATCGCCTAAGGAAAACCACTGAACAGGGCCCAGCACAGTAGCCTAGTGGCATAAGTCCTGGCCTTGAATGTGCCAGGATCCCATTTGGGCTCTGGTTCTAATTCCAGCAGCTCTCTTTTTCCATCTAGCTCCCTGCTTGTGGCCTGGGAAAGCAGTCAAGGACTGCTGACCCACGTGGGAGACCTGGAAGAAGGTTCTGGCTCCTGGCTTCAGATTGACTCAGCTTTAGCCGTTACGGCAGCTTGGGGAGTGAATCATAGGACGGAAGATCTTCCTCTCTGTCTCTCCTCCTCTCTGTATATCTGATTTTACCATAAAAATAAATCTTTAAAAAAGAAATGAAAAGCACTGGACAGCCCGCACTGTACCCTGGGCAGGGAGGATGAGTGATTACCTCAAACAAAGCAAAACAACCCTAACAGAAAACTGGTGTGGACTTTGCCGCAGCATTACAGTGTTTCGGGACACCCACTTTCCCAGCATCATCTCTTTTAACTTGTTCACCTTATAGCATGCCTGTGATTACACATTCTGCTAATATATGGAGGACGGCAGGCCGTGAATGCAGTAGCTGGGTTCCTGTTACCCAGGTGGGAGAGCCAGACAGCCTTCAGTCTCCTGGTTTTAGATGATTTCTCTGTGTATCCCTGCCCCTCTGTTTCACATAAAGAAAAATTAGAAAGCATTTTTAAAAAGATTTCTTTTAATGTATCTCTCTTTTAGCACATTGTAGGCTTACACTGCAGTCCCTTCAGTTAGCAAACTAACTTCTTTCACGACTTCGGATACTTTGATCAGGCGGGACGATTTTATGATATCGATCTTATCCAGATTTAGAGATCCATTGTCCACTACTGACTCTGTCAGTGGTTGATATTTTCTCCAATTTTAAAAATGGTTTATTTTATTAGAAAAGCAGGATTACAGAGAGGAGAGACACAAAACAATTTTTTTCTCTTTTATTTATTTATTTATTTATTATTTTTAATTCATTAATTACATTGTATTATGTGACACAGTTTCATAGGTATTTGGATTCTCCCCACCCCTCCCCAAATCAATAGCTGTACTCCTCAGATGAATCCAGCAGCCAGGCTGGGCCAGGCAGACAAGCAAGACATGAGATTTAGCGGGGTCTCCTGCATGAGTGCAGGGCCAAGGTATTTGTGCCATCTCCAGCTGCCTTTCCAGAAGCATCAGCAGGGGCATCAGGGACTCAATGTGGAATACCCTGAACTAGAACAGCACCCACATGGGATGCTGGCAACAAAGACAGTTGCTTAATCTGCTACACCAAAAAAGCCTGTCCGCCTCTATTTTTGTTGTGATTTTAATGCAATTTCAGGAAAGAAGTAGGCGAGCCCAACTGTTAGGTGCCATGTCTTCACGCATTAGCTCCAGTAAAAATTAATGGAATTTCATCTTGACCTAAAAAGAAAAAGCTAGCTACACATATTGAATGTTAAGTTTAGTTTATATAAAGCAGTAGTTATATAAATTGAAAGTATGACACCTAATAATGTTGTAGTTTATTTCATATTTGTATATTTCAATTTGATTTAAGGATATTCCTGGTTATCAAAAGGAATTTCGCAGTGCAATATTATAAAAAAATCAATTTAGAGAAGAACGTTCTGTTTTCCTGTTCTTGTTTCATTCGTTAAAACATTTAACACATTGCACACCAGCTATGAAGAATGAACCCAGGAGTGACTTTTTTCCCTCACCAATGACATCGCAGCTAACAGTTTTTTTTGGTGGTTAAGGTGGAGGAGAGAATGAAAAAAGCAAATCTTTCAAACATCAAATATAGAAGAATCTTTGTTCTGTCTTTAATAGTCTCTGTAATGTTTCTCATTGCCAAAATAGAGCAAAGGAAAAAGTGTAAAACATAAGGCACTTTGGTGAGGAAATTAATAACGCCCTAATGAAAAATTTTTGAGATTTCCAAAGTCTTCCTGGAAAAGTCCAATTGTGATGTTATCTTGTGGATGTTTAATGTGGAGTATTGTCTCCCTAATCTGTAATGCTTTAAGTTGAAATTGGTGTTTACACACATTCACATAAACTAAATATTTAAAAGCTACCTAACTCTTCCCGAACATTCTGTTATGAGAAAATCCTGGGAGGTAGGGGAAACTCAGCAGAGATTTGAATATCCCCTGTTTTGAAATGTAGGAGCTATGCACTGAGAGGCATATTGTATAGACAATGAGTGCCTTCCAGGAAAAACGTGTCTTTCCCAGCTGTTCAGTGTTTCCAAAGCGCAGGAGTGGGTTCCTTGAGGCCTGAAGACTCAGCCACTCTTGTCTGAATGAAGATGGGATTTAGCTTTGACTTTTCATTCTCTCCCTTTAACCCATTCTTGTTTACAGAAAGTCTGTCATTATGTTCTGATTTGAGCCTTCCTTTTATGACTGGCTTATTCACATTCCATGGTGTCTTATTCAGTTCTAAAGAAGGCATTAAGTATAGAAACACAAAGAGCTGCATTTCCGAAACTGTACTCTGCCAACAAGCTCTTGTCCTCAGACTAATTTTTCATTATCCATGCCTAGCAACTCCACTGTTTTTCACTCAATTGTTTTACTGGTAGTCTCTTCATAGTTTAGCTCTTTTCCATTTCCTTTTTATTCTCCCCTTTAGCAAAGGGGAATGAAAACTACTGATATCCCAGTGTAATAGAGTTTTAAAATTAGCCAAAAAAAAAATTAGGAAAGGGAAGGAAAGGAAAGGAAAGGACAGGACAGGACAGGACAGGACAGGGATCGGCACAGCTCCGGCAGTTGTGGCCACTTGGGGAGTGAATCATTGGGCTGAAATTCTTCCTGTCTTTCCTCCTCTCTGTATTTGACTTTGCAATAAAAAATAGATCTTAAAAAAAAAAAAGAATTTGGTGAAATTACGAACACATATCAAAGAGTTCCAAACAGAAGTAAATGAATCCAGCGAACCCACCCTCTGATCCCTATCGGATCTCTTACACTGTTAGCCGCAGCAGAGGCCCACGCCGACCTTGGACAAAGAAATTCTGACCTACAGGAACACCGGTGCAACTGCAACCGAGCAGGCTAAGGCAAAACTTTAGAAATTCTATTCCAAAACATTTTGGGGGAAACTAATACTAAAGTATGACAACCACAACCAAAAACACATTACAAGTGAGGCTGAGATTCAGAATATGAATGAGGACACTAAAAGATACATTTTAACTCCATAGATATATAGTTACAAAATGAAAGCTTGGAATTATGAAGTATAAAGAGGTGAAAAAAAAACTGGGATTGGGGAATGGAAATAAAGCATTTTCAGGAGACGGTACTCTATGTCACTCAATATACTTCACGTGCCAACTTGAAGAATCAATTTGTATCCCACTTTTTGGTTAAGAAATAAAAATATATTCTTTTTAAATGAAAATGTTGACAATTAAACTACTACTAAGAGAAAGTGTGCTTCCAAGTGTGGCAGGAGGGTTCCCTGGCACAAATGGTTAAACTTATTGCAGCATCCGTATCCCATGTGGCAATGCATGGATTGAACCCTTCTTGCACTGTAGTTCTTAAACAGTTTTGCCATAATGTTCTTAGGAATAACAGGTGATGACTGCAATCCCCAAGTACCTGAACCAATTTGGAAGACCTGACTGGAGTGACAGGCTTCATCCGACACTCTTACTCACCCCTAGTGCTTGTAGATACTTGGGGAATAAAATTCTCTCTCTCTCCTATATTACTCTGCCTTCCATGTGAATAAACATGTACAAAAATGGCGTGGCTTTAAGCAGTATGTGTTTAGTCTGAACTCAGTTGGAGAATTCATAGCTTGACTCACTGCAAGTGTAGAGTGGTGGACACAACTGTGATACCATGTGGAGCCTTGAGAATGGTCTGGCTGTGACCGCCTTGCCCTAGCAACTGCCTGTGAGAGACGAATAGGAACAAACGAATGTGGGCGCTATAATTTTTTCAACAACTCATGCTGTTTTACCTCTGATGATATCAATGTGATATCATAGCGATTACATAGCGATGCCAGTCTAGAGTTAAGGGAGGTGATGCAGACGCCATCATTTTAGCAGGAAAAGCTAGGAAGTTTCCAGCACAGGGGAAGAGTATAAGGAGAGCAGTTCAACTGGGAACTTCAAAGAGTCCAGTATAAAACCACTAGATAAATATGCTCCTGAGTAGGAATAGTTATTATATTATTATTAGAATCACGTGATTATGGTCTACTCCACATTACCCACTGAATGCAATTTCCATAAAAATGTATCAAAAGTATGTCTCACTGAACTTAAAATGAAATCCTAAAGTTCTTAGAAACATGTACCTCCTCAAAATAAGCATTTCAATTTTTAAAAACAGTGACTTGGGGGTGAGAGTAATTCAAGATATGTCAAGACATATTCCAAGATATACTTTTAGGCTTCCCATAAACAACAGATTAAGTTGAAGGAATTAAAAATACAGTGATCAATCACACTGACCTAGAAATGAACTATGTGAGAGAAATGACCTGACAAATTAATTTCTGATTGGTAAACTTGCGAATTCATGATGCAAATCTAAATGCTTACAAACAATGAATTATATATTCATTTCAAATCACATTCCCATAATCTATCCATTTATAGCATATGGAAAGTAAAGTCTTAACATTTCAGCATGCTATGATTGAACATACCCACATACTGAGGATGCTAAAACATCTCCAGAAGCAAACACAGTAATGTAAGCCACAAAATAAAATGCTAAATGCATTTGAAAGGCCAAAAGACGTTCCAGAGAAAGCACTGGAAGTGTGGGTGAGTGGACAGCTTTGGCTACATCGAGTGATGGGGAATGTCAAGTCCTAATACCTCAGCTGACTTCCAGAAGAGGGAAGTGGATAATCCAGATACATTGGTAGACCCCAACCTCCCAATTGCATAGGAGAGTGAGAAGGGTTTGGAAATGTTCCTGAAGGATTTGTGTCATGGAATGCAAGGAGCAGAGGGAAAGGGAAATTTGGAAAGGGTGGTTCTGCTGGCCGCACCTGCTCAGGTGAAGGGCAGGCCCACTGCAATAAGCACAGGGCCCTGAGCTTGCTCCGGATAGGAGCGCCTGACAGCTTCCTGATGTGGACCAGGAGTGCCGGGAAGGCACGTCTCCTCTGAACTTAGGAGCCTGTTTTAGATTCGAATCTTTATCCTGACAACACCAAGTTTTTTCTTTCCTCCAGAGCATTGATGGATTATGCTACAGAATACCTTATTCTCTTTAAAAATAAAGATAATTCAAGTGCTTATTATTTATATGTATTGTACAAAGATACAATATGAAATAACCATTAAAATAGCAACGGCATATTTTCTGGTTTTCTTTGTACTGCTTTATAGAGAATAAATTTTTTTTTCATTTTTCAATGAGAAACATGTATTTATGAGGGAGATATATCATCTTACATTATACATCAAGTTTTGTGTGTATGTGTCAGATCCACTAGGATATTAATGTGGAAAGAGCAATGACTTTATTTAAAAGACCTGATTTCTGGATTTATTGCTGCCTCTTAGTACTTGGACCTTGGACAAGCCACTTAACCTCTCTTGGGCAGTTCCCTGCCCTCCATCCCTCACACAGCAGGTGTTAGAATGAAGCGAAGTTACTTGTAAAGGTTTTATAACTCTTGGTGTAAATGTCAGGACTGAGTCTTAGAAAAATATTTTTAACACAAATTCATTAATGCTTTATTTTTAAGAAGATATTTTAGAGCTTGTGGACTGTCACAAGGCCTATTTACATTGGATCATGGTTTTATACCACATTTATTTAGGATTAAAGAAAAATATTCAGTAGACTATGAATAAATATGTATAAGCTACATAAAATACAGTGTATCTACAGCTAAGACAGTTTAAAAAGTATTTTGAAATATAACATACATCATATTTGCTAACACAAACTAAGTTAAGATTTGGTTCCTTAGAGTTTTGACTTCTAGATTTATTAGATATTTTGGTAGATTAAAAAGCATTTTATTGTGGTTGCTGTTCATTTTGTTTGATTTGGCTCAACTGCAAAAAGAATTTAGTGTTATGGAAAGCAAATTTACCAGTCCCGTTACATTAAATGGAATCCAGTACTTGCAGGCCCCGGTCTCCCAAGGATTAACTCCACAGCTTAGCTTGTTTCTCAGAGCATAACAGGATTGGCAATTTTGGCCTGATACATCTAGCCACTGGCTTAACCGCAAGTTCCTGCTTCCTATTTGTCAAGTTATCTGCCTAGGGATTGGATAAAACTCAAGGGATTTAGGGTGGCCACTAGAGGATTGGGTAAACACTGGGAGGAACTCAAGGGATTTAGGGCGGCCACTACTGGGAGGAAATCAAGGGATTTAGGGTGGCCACTACTGGGAGGAACTAGAGGATTTAGGGTGGTCACTTGAGGACTGGATAAACACTGGGAGGAGCTAGGGAGAGTATAAAAGAAAGCCTGGAGTTGCAATAAAGATCAATCTATCATCGATCGGCATTCGGTGTACTGCGTCTTGTGTTGTGTTGTCTCTGTGCGTGGTCTTTGTTGTAACCCTAGTCCCTCCGCTCGGCTCGGGGTACGTGGCGAGGAGGGCGTTGCCAACAAGTACTCTTTCTTGAATGATCAGCACATAATTCCAAACTTCATTTTTCAAAGACCTCAGAAGTTCAAGACGTCAGAAGAGAGATGCTATGTTCTTCTGGTAATAACCTCACACTGAATTGCTGACTGTGACCTCGGCACACATTCACACTAAACTACCTCACTAACGGTGCTTCTTAGAAATTTCTATGTAGCACGCACGTGACTTTTTCCATAGTTTTCACCAAGTCCTAAGGAATAAAAGAAAGGATTTGTCAATATGAATAACTAAAAGCTGAAAATAAAACAACTTTCTTTGTTCTGGTGAAAACAACATTCCTTTATTCTAAAAAGTTTTTTTTCAATGATAACACATATAAAAATTTATTTTAATAACATCTAAATGTGCATCAGTTTCAAACAGCATAATAGTTAATATCTGTATGAAATAAGTTATTCTAAATTCATTGATTTTCTTTTTCCCTCTTTTCATATTTTTATTATTGTTATTTTCCACGATGAATTTTTGTAGGTATAGATTCTCTGCTCTACCTCCCATTCCTCTCTTCCTGGTCTCCCTCCATCTACTGACTTTGCCCATGTTATTACAATAGCATAGCCCTGCAGTAGGTTTTGGTAAGGATAGAAATCTAGGGTCGTAATTTCAAGGTACATTTGATGGTTTCATTTAGAGTCCTCCTTTTATTAGTGAGCAGATGCACATTGCAACATTTCTTCACTTCCCGATATGACAGTCTCTGTTATATACGTCATTGATGAGAATATATGTATATGCATGTATATACATGTATATGTAAAATACAGTATATATATAAATATATATATATATATATATATAGTATTTTGCATGATGCTTTACATATAATTTGGGAAATTGGCATATTTCAGTGAGCATAATGGTCCCCAGCTACAAACGGTAAGATTTCATTTTTTTAAATGGCTGAATAGTATTCTATCAAATAGATAGACTACAGCTTTTTTTTTTTTCACTACTCTTTTGGTGGACAATAGGGTTGTTTCCATGTCTTTGCTATTATGGATTGTGGTGCTACAAATATAAGGTTGCACATCACTTTTTAATATGCACATATCACTTCTTTTGGAAATATTCTCAGGACCGGGATAGATGGGTCATGCAGCAGATCAATTTTCAGTTGTCTCTTCACTGACATTTGTAGCGTCTGCACTAGCCTACACCCCCACCAACATGGAAAGGGGGTATCTTTCCTCCCCACATCCATGACAGCAGGCATTGTTAGTATATTTGTGAAAGTAGGTCAATTCCACTCAAGTTAATGGAATCTTAATGTGGTTTTTATTTGTGTTTTTCTGATATTCAAAGAGACTGATAATTTTATATATATAATTTACATATTATATATCTGTATGTTCATATGCATCATATATTTATATGTGCATATATATCTATATACTATATTATATAGTATATTTCTATATGATATATTTATATAATATATATGTGTGCATATATATATTAGCGATTTGTTCATTTGGAAAATACCTGTACATGCATCTTTTTTTAAAAAAGATTTATTTATTTTATTATAAAGTCAAATATACAGAGAGGAGAGACAGAGAGGAAGATCTTCCATCTGATGTTTCACTCCCCAAGTGAGCCACAACGGGCCAGTGCGCACCGATCCGAAGCCGGGAACCAGGAACCTCTTCCGGGTCTCCCACGCGGGTGCAGGGTCCCAAAGCTTTGGGCCGTCCTCAACTGCTTTCCCAGGCCACAAGCAGGGAGCTGGATGGGAAGTGGAGCTGCCGGGATTAGAACCGGCGCCCATGTGGGATCCCGGGGCGTTCAAGGTGAGGACTTTAGCCGCTAGGCCACGCCGCCGGGCCCCCTCCACATGTGTCTTAATACATTTTGCTCTTTTTGCCAAAGTTCTTTGTGAATCCCAGATATTTACAAAGTTTTTTCCCATTCTGTTCTTCACTTTGTTGATTGTTTCCTTTGATGTACAGAAGATTCTTATCTTGATGTTATCTCGTTTCTTTATTTTGGCTTTGTGTTTTTGATAAATTTTCTAAGAAATCTTTACCAATTCCTATATCTTACAGGGTTCTTCCTGTGTTTTCCTCTAATAATTTGATGTTTTCTGGGTGCAGATTTAGATCCTTAGTCAACTTATAGCTGATTTTTGTCTGAGGTGACAGGTGGGCGTCTTGCTTTTTACCTGTGCAGGCTGATACGCAGTGGTCCCGACAACATGTTTTGAAGATACCAGGTTTTTGCCTGGATTATTTTCAGTTCTTTTGTTGGGCATTAGTAGGTTGCACATGTGAGGAATCCCTTCGGGGTTTTTTATTCTGCCCCATCGGTCTTCTCTGCATAATATCAGTGGTTATTTTCCATTGCCAGAGTGTTTTGAGAAACACGCTCCCATAGTATATCTTGAGGTCTGGAATTGTGATTTCTCCAGCTTTGCTGCTATTTTTTTTTTAGGATATTTTTGGCTATTCATGGTATCTTGCATTTCTGGATAAATTTTTGTGGCTTCTTTTCTATTTCTGAGAAGAATATTGTTGGGATTTGGTTGCGATTGCATTGGATCTGTATATTACTTTCAGTGACATGGACGTTTTGGTGGTGTTGATCCTACTGACCCAGGAACATGATAAATTTCTCCATATGTTATTGTCTTCTATTTTTTGTTTCTGTTTTGTTTTTCATCATAGAGGTGTTCTGTATCTTTGGTTAAGTTTTTTTCTAGGATATTTAAGGTTCTTTACTATTTTAAATGAAACTACCCTCAGAAGCTCTTTCTTAGTCATGGAGTTGTTTATATATACCAGGGTCACACATTTGTATTCATTGACCCAAGGACATGGTTTCTGTGTGCTCTGCACATCTGAGACCTAACATCTCATTAGTGGCTCTGAGCCTTAGAATCATGACTATGTTGAACAGTTTCCTACAGATCTCAAAGATCAGGTTCCTAGTACTAGATTACAAGTTTCTGTGTTCAGTCCTGGCCAGAAGTCAAAGGATTTACCTGACAAGAGAAGCAAGGAAAGCCGCTGTGCCAACTGCAAAGCAGCCGTGCAACCAGAGCACAGGATCGTGATGATTTCTTAGTCTTTTCCTCTGAGTTCCCAGCCCAGAACATTCACAGTTAGTTCTTTCTGTGAGAGGTGATGCGCTGAGTCTTACTCTGGTGCTGTTTGAGACCTTCTAATAGGAGAGAGTGCTTGTCCTCGCTTTGACACAGAGCTCCCCTTCATCACACCTGAAGCCCCTGGTTTGTAAAACACCACCCTTGCTGTGTGGGGCCGTTATCCTCACGAGACGACTTCCACATATGTATTTTTCCACCTGACCCTTGAATATGTGCATTCCCAAGATGGAAAATGAATTAAGGGCAGTTGCAACTTTCCTTATTTTACACTCTTGTTTATAGTATACTAGGAAAACTTGCATTTTTGAAGTCTTGGTTTAATTAGTTATTCTGTTACTTGCAGCTTAGCTCACTCCATCTCAACTCACATGAGCTCCTTGCAAAAGAGAGGGCAAAATGAGAGCTTGGGCAGCACAGTGCTACCTGAGCCCTAGCGGGCTGGCAAGTGGAAGGAATGAACAACACTGGGCCAAGAGCGACTAACTTCAAATTACAAAGGGGAACACGTTCGTCAGACAATGGAGGTTATCTACATACATATGATGCAACTCCTTTTTTAAAAAAATTTATTTATTTTTATTAGACAGTCAGACATACAGAAAAGAGGAAAGACAGAAAGAAATATCTTCCATCTGCTAATTCACTTCCCAAATGGCTGGCGTGGATAGAGCTGTGCCAATCAGAAGCCAGGAGCCAGGAGCTTCTTCTAAGTCTCCCACATGGGTACAGGGTTCCAAGGTTTTGAACCATTCTCAACTGCTTTCCCAGGCCACAAGCAGGGAGCTGGATGGGAAGTGGAGCTGCCGGGATGAGAACCAGCGCTCACATGGTATCCTGGCATGTGCAAAGCAAGGCCTTTAACCACTAGGGTACCGCACTGGGCCTACATATCACTTTTTTAAGATAGAAAAAAAAACAGACTTTAAATTATCTTACCACAGAGAAATGATAGATGAAGAAACAGATTTGAGCACAATGCACAATTTTCATTAATGAAAACATCACATATACTCAGTCAAAATGCCAATTAAAGGAAATCAAGATATTTGTTTAAGAAGGTTTGGGCTGGGGCTGATGTGATGAGTCAGAGTCTAGCCCTCCACCTTGTAGCTTCAACATCCCAAATGCCCCACCTGTTCCATTGCCATCCAGTTCCCTAATTGTAGCCTGAGAAAGCACTAGAAGATGGCTCACGTCCTTCAGCTCTTGCGCTTATGTGGGAGACCTGGAAGAGGATCCTGGCTCTTGGGTTTGGACTGGATTGGTGCAGCTCTAGCAGTTGCAGCCACTTGTGTAGTGAACTAGTGAACAGAAGATCTCTCTCTCTCTCTCTCTTTCTCTCTCTCTCTTTCACTGCCTTCTTAATAATAAATAGATAAATCTTTAAAAATATAATGCAACTTAAAAAAGAAAGAAACGAAAGCACAGAAATGCTGGGTTTTGGGCGTCTATAATTCTGTTATTCTCTCACAATGACTATATTTTCTTCTGTAGTCTAATATGAGTTCAGTATTTGCTGAAATCGTTGCTATATTTTAAAACAGTGGCTGCGAGACTGAAATCGCAACACCTGAAAAAATGTCCTTACCAAGCATACTAGGAGCAATGTGAAGTGGGGAGACCCTTTTCTGCTTACATCAAATTTTAAAAAGTAAATCAGAATAATAATTTAAATGAAGTCTTATACTCAACTCTGGATGAAAATGATAAGCAATTTTCATTGGTTCCTAGTCATTAGATAAAATTTAATATGTGTTCATGCTAAACTAATATCTTCTGTTTTATATAACATAATGCTAGCTACTTCAAAGTTTCAAGAGAAATATTTTTTATAAATTTCTAATTTTTGTTAATGCTATGGTTGAAATGCCTGACCCTATCTAAATCTGCTTTTCAATGTGTTGTGCTGCTCAATTTTAAAGCTGTATGGAAACTAAAATGCTTCTTTTTTTTCTTTATTGGTGTAGTAATTCAGTTTCTTTCGCTAAAGTGATGGTGATTCATTCTTTCTACGTGATTTAATAACCGAATTGACCTTGCAATTCTCTTCTCTCCAAAAATGAAATATTTTACAAATACTTTGTGAAATGGCTATTCATTAGTAAAATTAATCACAAAGTACATTAATGCAATAACAAGCTTGACCCGAATTTTAGAAATATGAGAAGGTTCTGAGCAAATGTCCCAAGAACTGAGAGTCAATTGAACATGTTCACCTTCTTGGCAAGGATTTTCATAATACAATTTTCTCCTTTTCTCTGCTCAGAGCTCTACTTCTTCTGCTATTAAATTATACTTTTGGCTCACTGAAGTGTTTATGAATCAGCATTACCTTAAGTGAATCTATCTTCATGAGCATTCGTTTTAAATATAGAGCGTTTCAGTGGATAGAAAAATAATAGTTGAATGAGAATCAAGACTCTCAGATATAAATTACCTTCCTATCGTTTCTACAATCTACTGCTTTTTCTCTTGAGTCCTTGATGGCTTCACAAGAGATAAAGTAATCATATTTCTAAGTGTACTAGTTCAGAATAAATACTACATTTATATAAGATTTCTAAATACATAATGGATAAGAAAAGAACAAGAAATTCATAGCTTTTGAGTATTCAAGTTTAGGATAACTGGCTATTCTACACTGCAGAGAGTATATCTTTCTTAAGAGAATTTTATCTGAGTCTTTAATAACTGGAATTTAAATATTTTAATACAATTGTACAACCATATTTATTTTAAATACTCATATTGCTAAACATTTTAATCAGAATTACATATGTGAGGGCTTTGTTTAAAAGCAAAGTTAGCTTTGAAACATAGAAGTATCGTCCAATTCTGTGATTTTTTTTCTTCCTCATTCATTTTATTATTGAGACTTCCCACTGAAGCATAAGCAGGAATTTAAATAATATTTCACAGAGAAAATAGCAACAGTGGAACAAACTCAGGCAGAATTCTAAGAGACAGTGAGACGAAGAGGGAAAGAGGAAGAGGGAGAGTGTTCTTGCACAGCTGATTCATCTCCAAACGATTGCAAATTCCAGGGCATGGCCAATGAAACCCAGGAACCAGGAGCTTCTTTTTTCTCATAAGTTCACTATGTGCCCAAGCCCTTGGCTCAACTTGCACTTCTTTCCCAGTCTAGTTACTGGGAGCTGGATGGAAAGTGGAACATTTAGGACATGAACTGACACCCTTAAGGGATACTGACATTTCATGTAGTAGATTAATTGGATATGCCGTAACACCAGCACCAACAGTTATTTTAAAATGTTTATAGATTTGTTACACAAATTTCAACAAAAGAAAACGTTATTTTAGCTAAGGTTGTAGTGTCTCAAGTTCTGCAGGTAAAATGATGGGAATTCTATTCTGCATATATTAGAATATCACACTCAAAATTACAATATGAAATATACAATTTCTTATTCCAATTTTTAGTGTCAGGAGTGTTTATAAAGCACTTGTTAATAAGAGTTGCACACAATATACCTGCACTAATTTTATCATTCATTATTATTTACATCAATTTATGGGTGAATTTTTTCTTGTAGCCAAAAGTTAGGGATAATTGATTTTATAACATATACCTAATTAAATGTGCTGTTGTAGTTTATGGATGCTTTTATTCTCATCATTCTTTCTTTTTTAAGATTTTATTTCTTTTTATTGAAAGCTCAGATGTATATAGAGAGGAAGAGAGACAGAGAGGAAGATCTTCAGTTCATTGATTCAGTCCCTAAGTGGCCTCATTGGCTAGATCTGAGCTGATCTGAAGCCAGGAGCATCTTCCATGTCCCCCACACAGCTGCGGGGTCGCAAGGCTTTGGGCCATCCTTGACTGTTTCCCCAGGCCACAAGCAGGGAGCTACATGGAAAGTGGGGCTGCCGGTATTAGAACCAGCAGCCATATGGGATCCTGGCACATGCAAAGTGAGGACTTTAGCCACCGGGCTACCGCATTAGATCCTCTCATCTTTGTTTCTTGCATGCCATTTATTCCTTTGGTGTTTTTGCTTTTGTTGTTTCCTTTAGTTTTCACTAAATATTCTGTAATAAAGTTGCAAACATCTGCATAGAGTGAACTAACTTATTTATCTTAGCTCTTTCATCTCGCTTATGACCAATTTGAGTTGCTGATAGAATTTTAAAGAGGAAGTGATGTGATTTCAGCAAATAGAATGTCTTGCTGAACTGCATTTTCATGAGAGTTTTGCTGTCAGTCTAATTGGTATCCCACTGTGAGAAGTTGTCCTTAGTCTGCTGTCAACATGTACCAAGTTTCTTTGTCGAAGGGGGTTTGACCTAGCAGCTTCAAGGTGGAAGCATTTCTGCTCTTCGTATTAATGTTTGTTTGCCCTTTCACTCCGAAATTCCTTGGCACAGCCGCTTTGCTCCTTGGGCCTCCTCTACAGATTCTCCTTACCTTAGAACTTACATCTTTCTTGCTTGTTTCAATTTATTTATTTATTTATTTATATAAACAGAATTAATCACTTTTCAAATCATAATGTTATCACTGTTCTCAATGGAGAAGATCTATGGGACAGAATACAAATCCCATAAGGGAGCCCATACATGTACTGCCAACTGATGTTCAACAAGAGACCTGAAAATAATCCAAGAAGAAGGTTGGTCCCTTCAACAAATGCTACTTTGACAGTTGGGTATCAGCTTGCAGTAGTAAAAAAGCAAGATCCCCACCAGTCATTTTATACAAAAATGAGCTCTAAACGTATCAAGGACTTCACTCTGCACTCAGAAACCATCCAACTGTTAGAGGAAAACATAGGAAGAACTCAGTAAGATGAATACATTGGTAAAGATGTCCCTAAAACACCACCAAAATGACAAGCAGTCAAAATCAAAATAAATTAACAGGACTACATCAAACTAAAAAGATTCTGTACAGCAAAGGGAACAATCTCAAAGTGAAGAAGCAACAAACTGAACAGGAGGAAAATCATTGCATGCTACACAAATGCTAAGGTATTAATACACAGGGATTACACAGAGCGTCAATCAATCAATTACAGCAAAATAACCCTGTGAAGAAATTGGGAAAGGAAACAAATAGAGTTTTTTTCAACACAATTAATTAAAATGAATAATAGACAAATGAAAAAAATACTTGTACTCCTTAGCTATCATGGATTTACAAATAAAAACCACATTAAGGTTCCACCTAAATCCGATTAAGATTGACCTGCATCATAACTCTGCTAAAAACACAAGCTGGCATGATTGTGGGGAAGAAAGATAGCCCACTTCCATGTTGGTGGGAGTGTAGGCTAGCACAGCCACCATGGACGTCAGTGTGGAGAGTGCTAAGAGAGCTGTGAATTCATCCATTATAACACCCAGCTATCCCACTCATGGGAATACATGCAGAAGAAGTTATGTGCATATGAGAAAGGGATTTGCAACACTATCTATATAGCAGCACAATCTGCAATAGTAAAGACATGGAAGCAACTCAAATGTCCATCAAAAGAGCACTGAAAAAAGCAGCAATAGTACATCTATTTAAAGGAAGAGTTCTCGGTCATAAAAAATGAAATTCCATAATTTTCGACAAAATGATGTAATATATTTAATACATATTATAGCAAAAAGCCTTATTCAATCTATCAAATAAAGAGTGCAACAAAGTAAAAAGCAAAAATTCCAGTTCATCTAGAAAATAGGCAAGGGCTAAAAAGATAGTCAAATGAAGTTATATTCAACTTCAGACTAAAAATGTAAGGGAAACAATTTGTGATAGAAATGAGAAAATATCTCAGGAGACATAAAAGAGTCAAGTAAATTTTGAAACTAAAAGCTTATCTAAGAAAATGAAAAGTACAATTGATAACTTCAACAGATGAGTAGACCAAGCAGAGAACAGAATTTCTGACCTGGACGACAAAAATATATGTAATGCATGTGAATGAAATTGACATCTGACTTTATTTTTTTCCCTCCCTTATCTATATGCCTATAGAACAGTGCTCTTTCTATTTGGGTGAAGTATTTACTTAGTGTAGAAGTAAGCCTCAGACTATAAATTTGATTTAAAATACAGTATCACGAAAGTTTAAAAAAAGGGAAAAAAGGAAAGAAGAGGCAGGGAGAAGAAAGAGAGATTGAAAATTTTCATTATGGTTTTAAAATTTTACGTGTGAGTTACTGGAACCCCGTTCTGTTTATACAAATAAAAATAATAAATAAATGCTCAATCCAGAAAAAAAGAGAAAGGAATATTTAGGAGACTCCAGATGGCAGAATAAGGTAAGGACATGCTTAAACACAAATAGAAACATTAGCCAGGGTGAAGCAGAGAGTGCAGATTCCAGGAAATAGGACAGGACAGACTGAAGACAGAGGGGTGCCTGGAGACTGACAGAAAGAAGAAAGCAGCAGAAAAAAATAGTGTGGTGTTGCAGTGAACACATACCCATACAGCGTTAAGCCAGTGGTGATCTGAACTGCACCAGTGACTGGAGCTCCACCAGCATCAAGATGGGAAGGAGCTGAACCCAGACAATCAAATGCCCATCCTGATGATTTGATTTGACCAGCAGCAGAAACAGAGCAGCAAATCCCAAACAGGCAGTGTGGAAGCAGGAAGATTTCACAGCCAAGACACCCAGCAGAGCCAAATCAAGCACCATTTTGTGCAGAGAGGCAAAGGTTATGGGACAGAAATGCACATGCACTAAGCTGGGAGCAAACTCCTTTCTGGCTCAGTGAACTGCAAAGACATGGCATCCTACAGGTCCCACCCAAAACAGGTCAGTAGATAAAGAACTCCACAAGTGGCACATTAGGTGGCACTTTGTACGGTGCAGCAAAGGCTTTGTGACGACAGGGACAACAATGAGCTGCACATCCACCGAGCTGGGATTGAACTCACTAGGCTCAGTACTTTGTACTAGTTGCCACTTGCTATATGGAGTGGCACAAGTGACTCCAAGCAAAGAGTTGTGTATCAACCACAATAAGTAAAATCGAACTGTATACCTGTGGGTGACAGAGCTTAGAAACCTGCCCCAAGGAGAACAGGCTAACCAGAGTACAAGAACAAAAGAAGAACAAAGGCATCATGAGTATTACTGAAGACTCCGCTGCAAAGAACCAAAATCTTTTGCAACCTGAGAGTTAACTAAGCAATACATGGAGGGAATGGGGGACGATGGAATTCAGAAAACTCATTATAAAGCTTCTTATTCACAGCGAGAAGCATATACAGATGTTCAAGGAATTTAAGGACTAATTCACACAGGAAACAGCAATACTGAAAAAAATAAAGCCAGATTTTTGAGAATGAACGATCCAATAGAGGAAATTAAAAATTCAGTGGAGAGTCTCAATAGTGGAATGATTTAGGTAGAAGAAAAAGATCTCAGAATTGGAAGATGTTTCTTTTCACAATAGGGAAAAAAAATCAAAAAACTGGAAGCAGAGCTGGGTCAAGCTAAAAAAAATATTCAAGAATTAAGAGGCATTATTAAAAGGCCAAATGTAAGAGCTGTGGGAGTTCCAGAAGATGCAGGAAGAGAAACTGGGTTTAAAAATGTTTTCAATACAATAAAAAGAGAAAACTTCCCTAATCTGGGAAAAAAATTGGGAAACAACATCCAGGAGGGACACAGAACTCCCAACATGGTTGACCAAAAGCAAACTTCACCATGACGTATGATAATCAAGCTCTCTTCAATTAAACATAAGGAAAAGATCCTTAAATGTGTATGGGGAAAATTAATTGACATAAATATGAATGGCAATCTGATTCACAGCTGACCTCTCACGGGAAATTATACAGCCTAGAAGGGAATGGAGAGACATATTCCAGATTCTAAAAGCAAATAAATTGTCAGCCTAGAATAATCTACCCAGCACAGCTTTCCTTTGTGTTTGAAAATGAAATAAAATTCTTCCACACTAAAGAAAAGTTAAAAGAATATGCCTCTTCCAAACCTGCCCTACATATACTTCAACATGTTCTCTTATCAAGACCAAGACAAATGTAAAGAACACCTCAGCAATATAACAACAGAAGACTAAAGCAATGAACAACCCATAGCTAAAATGACAGAAAAAAATTACCACCTATTCATATTAATGCTAGATGTAAATGGCTTAAAATCATCAATCAAAAGTCACAGACTAGTAAACTGGATTTTAAAACCAAAACCCATGTATTTTTTGCCTATGGGAGACACATCTCACCAACAAAGATCAGCAGAAACTATGTCTAATAGATTTTTATGTTTTTGCTTTTAGTTTTATTATTTCAAAAACTTTTTTTCATATTAAGCTCTTTACTGACTCCTATGTCATGCAGTGGCATAATTTTCTTCAAGAAAGTTCTTGATTTTCTATTTCATTTCTTCAGTGACACATTAGTCATTCAGTAGCATTTTACTTAACTTGATGGCATTATACATTTATTTTTTTTCTTCCTGTTGTTGATTTTGTTTCATGGTTTTTCGTTTAAGTGGCTGTATAGTAACTCTGTAGTGGAGACCATCACATCCAGATGGGAAGATACAACGTAGATGCAGATCACAAGTGGAATCCCGTTTAACTGTTAAACGTATGTTGGTATGTTGACAATACAATGTTGAACTGTCTGCCATTGCCTACGACCGCAATGATGGACTTACGACTTTTTATAAAGAATGATGCTATTGTAAAAATACAGGGGAATTCACTGAGCTGAGGGGAGGAAATTGGGGAGGGTGTAAGGGAAACCCCAGGGCCTGTAGAACTATATCATAAAATGATGCATAATGAAAAAGAAAAAAAAGAAGAAAAGATTTTAAGTAAATGAATAATGTCTGTCAACAATTTTAATTCCATTAGCTGAATGAGTATTTTTAGTAAGTAGTCTCTAAAAACCAGTTTCGTGAAAAATACTCAGCTTCTCTCGTCTGAGGTATCCCTTGCGACATTTTGGCTCAATTTGCTTGTATGCTCTCTTTCATGTTCGGTGTCTCTCACATCTGTTGTGCTCAGGCTCTGCCTTTGTTTGTTTGTTTTTGACATGCTCAGTCCTTAGGTGCTTTGATAAAGTCCTTCTTGTGTCTTATGTACTTTTTTGTTCTTCTTTATGTACTTTGATAGGGTATTTCTTAAGGTACTTAATATGTCTTTCATGTCAGTGATTTGAACTTTAGTCATAGCAATTTATCATTTTACTTCTTATAAGTTAACCAAGGCTTGATATTTAAAGAGAATATTGCACAGTTAGAAACATTCCATCCAGGCTGTGTATTTGTAAATGGTGGCTAGCCCTGCACCCTTACACAGTTAGTGCTCCAACACAAGAAACAGCCATTTGCTCACAGATTCTGCTGAGCTGTGATCTTGCTCCTAGAATCTGCTCTATGAGAATTGTTACAATTCCCTCTAACATTTGCAGCTGCACCATTATAAATTCATCTTAATAACTATAGGATAGTTGCAAAACATCCAAGGCAACTATGTCATTTAAGGAATTTGAACCTTTTTTTTCTAATTTTTTCATTTGTAAGTAAAATATTGTTTATTTATTAAATCTCCTTTTAAAATGTTAAATAATTTAACAAGTTCAAAGTAGCTCATAATATATTCGAAGAATATAATAGTTCCTTTGTTACTTACTCTAATGTCCTGCTGCCCCTTTTATTATTATTTTTTTAAATACTGTTTGAGGATCTGCAGGGTAGCCTAGTGGCTAAAATCCTCACCTTGCATGTGCCAGGATCCCATATGGCACCAATTATAATCCCAGCAGCCCTGCTTACCATTTCACTCCCTGCTTGTGATCTGGGAAAGCAGTCAAGGATGACCCAAAGATTTGGGAGGCTGCACCCATGTAGGACACCAGGAATGGGCTCTGAGCTACTGGCTTCAGATCAGCTCAATGCTTGCCATTGTAGCTGCTTGGTGAGTCAATCAACAGATGGAAAATTTTCCTCTCTGTCTCTCCTCCTTTCTGTATGTTGTCTTTCCAATAAAAATAAATAAAATCTTTTTAAAAATTAGTGCTTGAGATAAAATGTTTTAAATTTAAACTTTCTAAAGTGAGTTTTCACGACCAGCAATTTTTCCTTAAGCTTTTTTTTTTTTTTTTTGCCAAGTAGACTGGCAGCTCTCTTCCCTTCTTCTCAGTTAATACAAATTTGGAACTTTGTCATTGCGTTGCCAGTGATTCACAGAGACATTTCTAACTGTTTTCTAAAGAGAACTGTCATCTCCTACCCAGTGTGCAGAATTCCTGTTTGAATAATCACTGTAACAAAGGTCGGCTTTGTGGTGTAGATGCCTGCTGGGCTAGCATCCCAGGCAGGTGTAGCTGCTGCACTTAGGATCCGGCTCCCTGCTAGTGACCTGAAAGAGCAGTGGAAGATGGCCCAGTTCTATGCTCCCGCACACACATGTTAGACCCGGAGAAAGCTCAGCACCTCGCTTCAGACTGGATCAGTTCCAGCCAAGGTGGCCAAAGGGGGAGTAACCAGCAAGTGGAAGACTCTGTGCCTTTTGAACTAAATTTTAAAAATCTTTTAAAATGAAATTCTATCATTAGCAGTAATGGATTCATGTTGAGTGAAATATGTTGGACTAAGAAAGACAAATACTGCATGTTCTCCCTTATATAAGGGGACTAAAATTTTAAAAACAAAGAAAAAAGAAATGGCTTTGTGTATCAGTATTGCTAAAAATATAGTTTTGTGAAAAGTTTTTTCATGCCATTGTGAGACCAATGTTTATGTATGCCATATTATTACAGTTTTAATGCTCTGTTAGCACTTCATGATTTACTGCATCTGGATGAAATGGATATTTTCCCGATCAATTAATCCTGAGAGCCATTGTCTGTATTCCCAGGAAACTAAGATATTTGTGCTTTGCACACCTTAAACTTATTTGGTGAGGTATTAAACCATTTTACCATAGTGTAAGCTTAAAACAAGTTAAAACACGTCACCTTAAAAAGTAGAAGAGAGAAAGGGAGAGCAAGGGAGCCTGGGATGGGGAGGAATGAGAGGAACATCATTACGCTCTTGGAATTGTGTTTATTAAAAGTGGTATCTGCTAAGGTGCCACTGATGTCTCGGCTGTTCCATTTTAGAGTACATGTCCCTGTGGATGGCCTGGGAAAAACTGTGGAAGATAGTCCAAGTGTTTGAGCCTCTGCCACTTGTGGGAGATCTGGAAAAAGCTGGTGGTTCTGGGCCTAACACAGCCCTGGCCCAGGAGGCCTTCTAGGGCGGGCAACACACCATGGGCCTAACACAGCCCTGGCCCAGGAGGCCTTCTGGGGAGGAGATCACTGGATAAAATATGCTTCTGTAACGATCAATATCACATAAACATAACAATTTTTTTAAAAATTTACTATATAACACTGTAATTGACTGCAACAAGATTTAAACCAACACCCACACTTGTAAATCTATTTGTTATCTTTGTGATGTTTACTGTTTCTTCATCAATGAGTGCTTTCATGCACACATTTTGCCACATGTGATTATCACATACATCACTAACACATACTTCCTGTGATTCTCAGGCAGGCAACTTGCATGTCATGTTTGTTCAAAACTACTCACTTAGAAACTACTTTTTCTTAGGATAAACATATATATTTTACAAATCAGGTAAAACAGAGAGGAAGAAACATATTGACAAGCTGTGTGACTACCCATGTGAAAGTGTAAGATAAATACAATGAAAGTAACATGGTAAAAAGGGTGGATGATTAAAAAAAACCTAGTTGACACTTCGTATATCTTTATATATTTCTCATATCACTTAGAATTAGAGTTTAATATTTTTGCAGCCCAAGTTAATATTTTCCAACTCTACAGTCAGTACCAGTCCTTACTTTGCACATGGGAAAACTGCTATATGTTCTTAAGCATTTGTTCTGAATGTCTTTAAATCTGGATTTTCATTTTTAGTGAAATACACATATTTATCTTCAAATTACCCGTTTTGTCTTTTGTCTGAAGCAAATTCCAAATTTTGCTGACACTTGTGCTGCGAGAGTACAAGAATTTGGCCTGATCTGATAGTCTCCAGGGTACTGTTACAAAGTTTACAAAATTCATGCCGGGTGCCAGGAAAGCTACAAAAATGATTCACTGTAGATTGTACACAGAGTATCTATATTAAAAGGGAGAAATTATTGCTCTCATGGTTGATAAGAAAATGAAAAATCAGTGAAGTTGTGATGCAAAATGGATTTAAATTTTGGTGAGGGTGGTTCTTACGTCTTTGCTTGCTAAACTAATCTGAAAGTGTAGAACATTGCTCTAAGCCCAGTAGATTATCAATAAATAGCTAAGCAATTAAGTACTGTAAAGAAAAAATAAGAAGTGACATGATTTAGACATGCATATTACAAAGCAGATAGTCAAGACAGAAAAGCCACTGACCACGCCAGGTGGGCTCTGAGCACTGACGCGGAAGCAGGATGCTGTGCACGCAAACGTGTGGTGACGAATGCCTAAGCAAGAGTTGCGCTTGTCTGACACGTGAATTATCTCAAGGGTTAAATCTATAAAACCCTGCATGTTGAAGAGAAATAAAAGTTACAGACACATAGTGCACTGATTTCCAGTTTTCACCTTTATTTTAATAAAATGCATAAGGATGTTAAAATTCCATCCAAAGGGTTTTTTTTTTCATCAAAACATGCAAATGACCCTTTCAGGTCTAGAACTACTCTGAGATATAGGGCCAAACAGGTTGTGAAGTGAAATATAATTGAGAGCCAAGGGCATTCTTCCTTCAAAAGCTTTAAAACATGAAACTTTTAAGTATTTTATGACTCTTCTGTATTAGTAGTCACTGAACTTTTAAAAAGCAAAGTGCTTTTTACGGATGATGCTAAAATATCTAACTTGGTAAAAGGAAGATACAATCTTTTGTACTCAAAAGTTGTTATTCTAATAAATCATTTAGTCCTTTTGCTAGATTTTATTTCTCTTTTTTTCTGAATGAAACTTTTTTAAAAAGATTTAATCATTTATATTGGAAAGGCAGATCTACTGAGAGAAGGAGTAACAACGAGCTTCCATCCCGTTTCACTCCCCAAATGACCACAACAGCCGCAGCTGAATAGATCTAAATCCCAGTTAGCATGATGGCTCAGCCGGTTAACCCGCTGCCTCTGTGCACTGTACATGTCCCCCCCAGCTCCACTTCCCACCCTGCACCCATGTGGGAGACCCAGAAAAAGATCCTGGATTATCAATGAATATTATAGGCCAAGTGAATAGATGGATGATACCTGAAGTTAGTTTACGCTATTTCTGAATGCACAATGGGTGTTTGAATTTTAAATTGTTGTCATGATTTTTCTTCATTTAGGTTCCTAAAATTCTACATGTTCTCCTAGTTGACTAAGGACCTTATTGACTGTTAGCATGAGCTGAGGAAGAGAAAGGAGCAGTGGCAAAGAATCAGAATATGGGTGGAATTCAGATCCTACCTTTGTGTGATATGCCCAGGGTGTGCCCCATAGGGCTCAAGTGCTGAAGCGTGGTGCTGAGTGCAGTAATATCAATGTATATATGAGGTTTAAAAGCCAAGCCCTATAGCAGACTGCTTCATTACTGGGGGCTTAGACCTGAAAGGAGGTTAAGGTAATTTCCAGGGAAACCCAGTTACTTAGAAAATTGTTATGGGACAGGACAGGGCAGGCCCCTTGCTGCTTTCTGTCGCTTCCAGTCTCACCATGTTATCCCCCCTCCTCTTGCCTGCACTCCCCCCACAATGCCATCTACTTGGAGACCTTCAGATCTGCCTCCATGCTGTTTGGACTCTCAGGCCCCAGGAGTGTGTGCTAAATAAACAACATTTCTTTAGAAGTACTCAGCGTGGAAAAATAATGTTACAGGGTCTGCCATGCAAAGTGGGACTATTTATGTAGTGAAATGCATGAAAGATTATTTGGCCCATATCTGACAATTGTGGGCACATGCGGTGTGAACCGGAGTACAAATATTTCTCTGTCTCTCTACCATTCAAAAAATAAATAAATTCTTAGAACATTAGAATAAAGAAAGGCTTAGGTGTAAGTAAGTCTTCAGGCTTGTGGGGATAGAAGAGATTTATCTGCTCTTCAGTCAAGCCAAGTCAATGCCTAAGGAGCAATTGTGGGTGCCTGGACTTAGTCTGAACTCACATTTTCAAGCATATATTCAAATAATAAATACAAATACAGGTTTATTTGTACAAATGTCTGCACATACTTGCTAGCATTGTCCGTGGAGATAATGTTGAAGCTGATACACCCTAAAATTAGAAACAGGTAACACTTGGCTTTCACATCCTGACTGGTAGATGTGCGTGAGGACTACTGGTGTTAGGGGTGGGGATGGACAGAGCTGATATCATGGCTTCTTCCACCAATTCACTCTCCACATGGACACAATGGCCAGAAGCCAGAATGAGGAGCTTCTTCCATGTCTCCCACGAAGGCGCAGAGTTCCAAATGTTTGGGCTATCTGCAGCTGCATCCCCCGGCCAAAAGCAGGGAGCTGTACGGGAAGTACTGCCGCCAGGATTAGAACCAGCCCTATATGGGATCCCAGCATGTGCATGGCAAGCACTTTAGTTGCTGGGCTACCACACTGGGCCCTGTTTTATATATTTTAATATTTTTGTGTCATTTGTTTTTCACTTTGCAACTATTTTCAGCATAACACCTTTATGTTGATGTAACATAATATTATGTTTATCCATATTATGAGTATAGCGATATAAACAGGATCAAGGACACTTCAAACTTCTCAAACACGTTTTAAAGCCCACATTGACTGCCTGAGATTAAGTATATATTATCCTGGATGAGCCTGACAGAATGATGGACTCTGTGCCTAGTATGGTTCTGCTAGGAGAATGCTACCTTTCCCTGAGCCACCCTCTCTGTGATCCTTCACTTCCTATGAGTTCAGTTACTAGAGAGGAGAATCACCACTGCCTCGCTGTCACTGTGAGTTGTCCTCATCTTTTGCGTGGCACACTCTTGATTCTAAGGTGATAGTACTCCAGCAGGTCTCTTCATTCCTCACAATCAATAGTCTAACCAAGTTATTTCATGAATTATTAGGACGTACTACTATACATCATTGCTATCTTCTGTAATAAAATAGAGACATAACATTTTAGACCAGAGACCTAAACTTTTTCCTTCATCCTTCGTGTATTTTGGGGGAACAGATGCAACTATCACAAGTTTCCTTGAAGTGATTCTAAATATAGACGTTAACAATAGCATAGGTCATCAGAGAGCTTTCATGTTATTTTGAAAAGGATTCAAAAGATGTTCTCAATTCTAATTTGAAATCTCCCCAGGGCTTAAGCAATGTGGCAGGTGGAGACATCATGACAACAAATCATTTCTCTTTTTCCATGCCTGTGTTTGTACACATTTTTTCTAGTCATTTTCAGCACAACCATTTGTCACTGGTCATGAGTATTCACATGAATATCTCGACTAAGAGAGTTATATTTGGGATGTATGAAGGAACTAGTTTTAATAAGTGACAGAAACTTCTCAATAGCTTAAGTGTGTTTGAAAGGAAAACTGCCTTGCTTCAATATCTTTGTATGTCAACATGAGAAGAACCAAAATAATGGGCAAAATACTCCCTCTGTTTCACTCACTTCTGAAACCTGAGAATGACATCATAGGAGTAGTGCCCTACCTATTTAGAGTTCTTTGGTGTGGTGGTGTGTGTGATTGTTGGTCTGCTAACACAGTTGACCATGGCTTCTTTACATGCTCATTATTCTTTTCAATGAAAGATAGGCCCAAAAGATGACAGCCTGCTAAACAGCACCGTCTTTGTGCATCCCTAGATGATTGTCACATTTCCCCTGGAATACGAACGTGATTCATAGGAAGCAGAGTGGAGAATCAAGAGCCATCACTCACGAGATTTGTTGAAGATTCAGGGTAAAATACTATTCCTTCCTTGAATTACAATTTCAAGTAGAATGATGCTAAGGACCAAATCCTAGTTCTACTGAGGAACACAGCTCAGCTACTGTCTTGAGTTAACACCCTAATGTGAGACAATCTGGGATGCCTCTCTTGACCTAAATTCATATCCAGAGAAAAAAATCGCAGGAAGCTGTCTCAGAAATGAACCGAGCAGTCAAAGCTGGGATTCTGTCCTCAGATGTATTTGGCTGGAGGCATTTCTGCAGACAGTGATGTGGCCTGATAAGATGACTCTGTATATTGACATGAAAAAATGTACTAAGATCCTCTGTTTCAGACATCAGTGAGCCAAATGGAGGCATTAGGGAAAATGAAACACAGAGGGCAAGGCCTTGGGCAGAAGCTTTTGGGCAGTTGAATCCACAAGCAGAAACAAGCCATGAAGTTAGGGCAAACACAGAGTAAAAGCAGAATGAATCAGGGAGTCTGAGGAGCAGGAAGAATCCATGGTCACTGTGGAGCGAAAGAGCCATGTACCTTCCGACATTGGAAGCCAGCTCTTCTTTATGTCCTTCAGCCCTTGTCCTTGTATAAAATCAAACATCCTACAACAGTGCACAAGGATTCACAAATTTGAAGAAATTGAATAAAGACAATAAAATATGGACCCTTGCTCAGAAGCACGCAACAAAAACAAAAGGCAAAGATCACACAACTCAATGAGTGTTTATCAGCTAAAGGTATGTATCCCTGGGGATAATTGGTAACAGGAGCATTTTAGGTTGTCAGAAAAGAAGGCACGGCAATGTTTTTGGAGTGGAGTCAATAGAGGCCAGGGACGCTACCAAACATGCTACAATGCTCAGGGCAGCCCCACCACCATCCTGAGTTACCAACCCAGACCTTAATGGTAAAATAGACAAGAAATACTTATCTAAACCAAGGTGGGTTGGATCAAAGCAAATTCTTATTTTCTTAATTGATCCCAAACTGACCTACTTCAAATGAATCGCTGTTCTTGTTGTAAGTATCATACATGAAAATATCTAAAACCAGATATGTAAAGCTCAAGAGTTCAAATGTGCCATCAAGATTTGGTTTTGGTAATCTGTTTATGCAAGAGAAAAAGAATATTTTGAGTAATAACTTTGAGTTTCATTGCTGCCACGTTGCTGATGTAAGTAAAACAAGCAGGGAGAAATAATGTTTTCAGACAAAAACAATGAAACAATGAACTTGCAGAGTCAAGTAGGTCACTATCTTTATAAGTATCAAGGGTCATTTCACCCTAGTTGGCACATATGAATGTGGGTGTTTGGGGCTGATACAGGCTGTTTATATTAATGCAACAGAATGCTGTGTGTGTAAGTGCTTCACAATGAGGTATGATGGCTACATGAAGGCTAAACACAGAGAGATCCAAGTTTACCTAGTAGGAGCTCAGCTTCAGAAAGTGAAATGATATTTTCTCTAACAAAGAGAAGATCTGCTGTATTTCCAATAGTTGTTGAATTCTGCGATGGAAATGCAAACACCTTAAGGCAGAACAACATTTTAAACTTCAATAGTTACTAATATTGTAGTAGAAGTTTACATCAGAACATTTACATACTCACAGAGGATTAACTTTGGTCTGTGGGGGTGGAGGGATGAGAGACTGAAATAGTACAGAATAATTCAGAGTAGAATGACTTAAGTAGAAATTTGCATTTGGAAGAGAAAAAGCGTAGCAAAACATAAAGCTCTAAGTAAAGTACAGACCAGAATCCATTGAGTATTTCATCATTTGGACTAAAGAGAGTCCCAGATAGCTTACATTTATTTCATGAGTCTATGTTTATTTTGCTCTTGCAAAAACCTAGTAATGTAGCTATGGCAACTTTATATATATATATGAAAACTGAAGCCAAATTAGTAGCTTATTGTATCCAAGGGTACAGAGGCAATTAATTCGAGGAATGAAGGTACATAGATATAGTGTATGCTTTGCAACTTTGCCTTGAACAATCTTTTCCTGCAGATTTAATAGAATCAGGGTGAGTGCGTGGTGCAGCAGTTGAGACACTAGTTGGAACATTTGCAACCTGTATTGGAATCCCTCGGTTCATGACCCAGATTGGCTCCTGAATCTGGCTTCTTGTTAACATGGAGCAGCAGAAAGTTTTTTTGAGATAAAAATCGTAAGTTTGTTCCTAACAATAAAATTTTAAAAACTGCAATGCTGTCTGATATTGAAATATCATCTAATGCTGATGGATTGTTTTTCATATTTTAGTTGAAAATTTCCATCACCACATCAGGTTTTTGCTTTTTGCATCCTTGCTCTCTCTTGAAAGTGGTGCAGTTAGACAATCACCTTGACCAGAAGTCTTTTTCTCCAGTGGTTACAAAATGTTTCATGTTAACCTCTGTTAGCCAAATCTTTAGACAATGGAGAAAAGAAGAGGAAGGAAGAGAGAATGTGAATTAATTTTGTTTTGCTAGTATAGGTTATGCAAAACTGATTCTGTGAACAAACTCCAAACTGGCACAGTTATTGATATTAGTATGATGTCATATTGACCCAAGCAATATCCCCAGGCACTCCAGTATGTTGTTTACATGCATTGCTTTGTGACACCTCACCCCAATCCCACTGGAAGACATTCTTATTATTCCCTTTGCAGATAAAGAAAATAATGACAATGAACATGCTGAGGGATACACAGCTAGTAAGTATCAGAGTTGGTTTTTAGAACCGAAGACTTTTATTTTACTGTGTATTGTTCTGAATCTCACTGATTTTTTTCTGATTATAAAGATTCTATATTGAACTGTAGCAGACATTTAATGTGGTTCAATAGTTATGATTAATTATCCTATTCCAAGTAACATTTAACTATAATTAGAAATGCCTATTAGAAAATAAATCAAATTTGTTGAAGTTCAGAATATGTTTCCACTTGACAAATTCTGACTAAAAAAGGTAATATCCACTTAACTCTAGTGAGGTTGCATTTCATTTGGAAATCTACTAACAATACCTGCTGGCATACACATTGGGAGAAAGGTACTCTACTCCACTGTTGTTTGGAGTGCAGGCTGTGGCGCATCATTGTGGAAGTTAGTGTCCAGAGTGCTAAGAAAACTTAAAATTATCCTGCCATATAACCCAGCTATCCCACTTTTGGGAATATATCCAAAGGAATTGAAATCTGCACACGAGAAAGCAACCAATAATCCTATATATATAGCAACACAATCTACAATAGTAAAGGTAGGGAAACAACCCAGATGCCCACCGAAAGAGGAGTTGATAAAGAAAGTGTGGGTCATCTACTCTAGGAAATATTACTCAGCCATTAAAAAGAATGAAATTATACCATTTGCAACAAAATGGTATCAACTAGAGACCAATATGCTCAGTGAAAAAAGTCACTCCAAAATGGGCAAATATTGTATATTCTTTCTGACATAAGGTAATCTTCATGCAAAATACAAAGCAGAGATACATAGGAAAAAATATGTATATATATATATATATATATATATATATATATATATATATATAAATAAAATCTACGGGTATTGTACAATGGAGCCAAGTATATTTTGAAGTGAAGATACTCTGCATTATGCACCATGCATCTCTATTTCCAAGTAAAAGAGGGACTTCTAGTGAAACATTAAATGTATCTGGACGATCGGGTGCTGGGACGTGTGCCATCGTTTAGGCCTACAATGTAGTGATGCATTTAATCAGCAGAATGATGATCTAGTGACTGTTCTCAAAGGAATATACTATTGTAATGATACGGAGAAAACAATGGGGAGGCAGGGGATCAAAAAGGAAGAATGGGAAATCCTTGAGCCTAAGGGACTGTATCACAGAAAAAAAAAATTCCAAAAAAAAAAAAAATCCACCTAAGGTATACATTAGTTCTTTAGTATATTTTATATATTCAACGTAAAACATGGAATTCATGTTGTGAGCCAAGTTCTTGTTGGCAAATGTTATCATGCTACAATATGCTTTGAAAATAGCTTAGTGTGTACATTGCTAATTTGTATATTCAAAAATATTTGTTAAATTCATCTAAATATCAGAAAGTGTTGCTTTTATAAGGTGTTATATGGCATTCCTTTAGTTGGTGATTTTTAAAAAGATTTGTTCCTTTTTTTTGGAAAGGCAAATTTGCAGAGAGAAGCAGATACAAAGAGAAAGCTTTCTTCTCTACTGGTTCACTCCCCAAATGCCCACCATGGCCAGAGCTGAGTCAATCCACAGCCAGGAGCCAGGAGCCAGGAACCAGGAGCCAGGAGACAAGAGCCAGGAGCTTTTCCTGGGCCTCTCATGCACATGCAGGATTTCAAGGTTTTGGATCATTCTCTCCTGCTTTCCCAAGCTGTAAGCAGGAAGCAGGATGGGAAGTGGAGCATCCGGGTCACAAACCAGCTCCCCAAACAATCCTGATCCTTGAAATGACATGATTAGCCATTTGAGCCATTGTGCTGGGCACATAGATTTGCTTCCTAAGTCCTTTTGCATTATTCTAAAAGCGTTATATTTGACATGTTAAGCTCTTCCAATTTCATGTTTCAGTATTGTTAGTTATATTTGTTACATTGGTGTTGGTTCATCTCCTGGCACTTACCATTGTGCTCCTGTTTATGGCCTGAAAAGACAGTAGAGCATTATCCAAAGCCCTGGGCCCCTGTACTTGCATGGGAGACCCCAAAGAATCCTGTTTTCTGACTTCAGAAAGGTTCAGCTGTGGCCTTTGCAGCCATTTAGAGATTAAAATATCTGATGGAAGATCTTTCTGTTGCTTCTTCTCTTCATAACTCTGCCCTTTGTATAGAGTTTAAAAAAAAAAAAAGAAGCAACATCGAGGCTGATTGATTGGTGTTGCCACATCTCTGTTTCTCTAGGTGCTTTTGCATGGAGCTGAGGTAGAAATGGAGCAGCGGGGCCAATAACCAGCACCTGTATGGGAAGCTGGCACCACAGGCAACGGCTTAACATATTACACTATCCACTAACTCCACAAGGGAAATTCCTCATGGTCCCAAAGCAGAAAGGCACTTTGTAGTAGTCATGTAATGGTAAACTCTTGTAGGTTTGCCCACCCAGGAAGAAATGAAATTTTGAGAAATACAATTCCATATAGCTCTTAGCCCAAATCACTTACTCTGAATAATCTGACTCACCAATAATGGTACAGTTTTCTATTGGAAGTTAAGCAAGTCACAGGTGTGCAGACTGACTGCATGATAATGTGTATGTGTAAGAACAGGCATGGCCACTGGAAGCTCCTGAAGGAGTTCTCATTTCTTTAAAAATGTTTAAAATGTATATTTCTACATTACTGACATTATATCAACCAATTACTAGTACTTATTCCTTTATAGATTGCAAAATTAATTTATTTTCCCATTACTCTTTCTCTTTTCTTGGCTCAAATCCCTGTTTCCATTTCTTTAAGAGGAGTACAGTTTATTGGATTCTCTTTCAAATTATTTCTCTTCCATCTCATGGGGCAAGTTGTAAGAGGGTGATGTGCTTACATAAATTCCCATACATTTAGGAGCTCAGATTATGAGGGAAGGTACCATTAGAGCCACTTGTAGATGAAATTACTGATATAAAGGAAAACATAATCTAAACTGTTCATTTTGTAAAGTGAATTTCTGTTGAAAATAAGTTGGAATTAATTTATGAATTAATTCAGAGTATTATCACCTGGCTATGTTGCCTTAGATAACTTCTCTTGGTAGGAATATAATAAATATTGCCTCTGTTTTGTATTACCTCCTGATAGAACAGACTTATGTATTTCTGAAGTCCAGTGTATTCTGTGTGCATTGAAAATTAAAATAATCCACCTTGCTATCAATTCTGCCTCTCTTGTAGTAACCTCACAACTGACATCATAATTTAAAACTCTACTGGAGGGAACTAACTTTAGCTGAGAGTCTGTTCCACAGTATCAGATGACTTAGCTTATGTGCTGTCTGACAAACACATGATTAATTCTCTTTCTATATAGAAACTTTGCTGCTTCTGTGGCTGTGAAGGGAAAGGTGACTTTGAGGATGAATGAGTCAAGTTCCGCCGAGACAAATTGTCTGGAGGGCTACAGGTTAACACACTCAATCTGTGGTGAAGTGGAGCTTCCCTGGAGATGGTCCAAGAAGCAAGGAGTCCCAAGCATGGAATGTTTTAATTTTTGTGTTCAGACACAGTAAAGGTCAGTGTTTGTTTTTTGTCATTTTGTGATGTTTAAGTGACCTGGAAAGGTAACCCTCATTGCGCCATCAATTGCTTATATATAGGTTCAAACTCAAGGAAGAAAACTAGCTTAAAAGTATTTGAGGACATGGATTTTTTCATTCATCCATAAAATATGTCACTATTTAATGTTCCCTCTAAAGTAACTTTAAAGCATAATTCCAAGGGGACACAATTTCATAAATAAGCTATCTAATCATAACAAGTATCTTTTATAAGATGTACTTATTTGAAAGGCAGGGACAGAGATCTTCGATTTGTTCTTTCATCCCCCCAAAGGGCTGCAGTGGTCAGAACTGGACCAGTCTGAAGTCAGGAGCCCAGAGCTTCTTCCTCGTCTGCCATATAGTCACCGGGGCCAAACACTTATACCACTTCCCATTGTTTTTTCAGGTACATGATCAGCAGTTGGCTCAGAAGTAGGGCTGTCAGGACCCAAACTAATGTCTCTATGGGATAACTCTCTGTAGGCAGCAGGTTTATCCACTCTATCTCAGCTGTGGCCCCACAGGCATCTTTGTTACTGAACATATTTATTCTGACCATAATTATTGTTGTGACATACATGTTATGAAATAAGCAGCGCTGCCATTATTTTGGAATCAATATTGAAATAAGATCAAAGTAAGTTGGGGATGTAGAAATTTTGGGAAATAATTTAGTGATTTAGGAAACATACAGTTTTCAGAATTGTAGATCAGCTAATAGAACCCAGATATGGGCAGTCATAGTGGTACAGGGGTGGTACTGACCCTACTGAAGCCAGTATCCCATGTCTACATGTGTCACCAAGTCCGGGATTCTATTTCTGAGCAGTTACCTGCTGATGCTCAGGGGAGGCAATGGGGGATCACCCAAGTTTCTGGGTTCTGCCATGCACGTGAGAGAACAGGATGGAACGGCGTGGCTGCTGGGACCCATCTCGCCCAAATACAGCTACTGTGATTATTTGTGTAGTGTGCTAGAAGTTGGGGTCTCTCTTGTTCTCTCCCCTGTCACTCTCTTTTAAGTAAATAAAGAAACAAAGAAATTTTGGAAAGGTCTCAGAAGAAAACAACTTACATAAAATTAATACCATTTTGTGATAGTGGGCAGATGTTTGAGAGCTTATAGGGCCTCTTTTAGTGCTGCCTAAGGGAGTGAGCCGATTATCACCACGATCCTGTAATTCCACGGGCCCCCAATTCCACACTGAGGGCTAAACTTCAGGCACACCAGGAAATAAACTACTTCCTGCCCTTGGTATCTTTGAGTTATGTGGGATTCTCATGAGCTGTTTGCTGGTTCAATTTCAACTGAAAGAAAAATAATTTGGAAAGAGTCCACAGTCCATATGCTTTATATTCTCAGCCCTCAGACTGGGACCAAGTTGTTTCACACTGTAGCTCATTTAGAGTAAGATCGACCAGACTTTTGGCAAGTATCCTAACTTTACTTTTCTCACTTTTGAAATGAGGATAATAAGGATTATTTTAAAAGCATGGCTTTTAAACAAGTAAGCAAGTATAGGCATTCTTTTATCACTGAATTTTCAGAAATTGTTAAGAATTGTGTTTTCTTTCTTTTGATTCTCCTTTCTTTGAATGGTGTGCTGTGAGTTTCATCAGATAACACTTTCATTAATGCTTTCATGTTACATCTGATATCATCCAAAGCTGCTTCTTTCTTTTGTCCAGTCTCAGTGACATTCCAGATCTATTCATGGGCCATTGGTGGCAATGTGAATAGTGGTTTTCAACAAGACTGTGGAAACTTCTGTCCCTTTTACTGGGAATGAACACTTGGTGCTACTTAAGTGAGAGGTATAATCTCTTCACCCACCTCTAGAACTGAAGCTGGTCCGTGAGGGGCTTTGGGCATGTGATGTGAAAAGCAGTACCATTATTGTACTCCACATAAGTGCCATTATTATTAACTTTCTGTTTCCTTCTGACCACTGTTCAATGAAAACACCAGCATAGCCTCTTACTGCTGAGTGAAACTGGAGGAAATTCAAGGTACCCAAGCTGACAGACTGAACCAACTGGCAGAAGTGAATTAGCCACAGCAGACCCCTTTAACTCAGCTGTGATGTCAGCTGATTACCTTTATATAAGTAGATCAGCTGAGATGAGCTGAGAATTGCTTATATAGGCAAAGGGGCAGGCAGAAGGGCGGTCCCAACAGTGCTTCCACCCAACAACAACATTGTGCCTGGCTCACAGATATGTCTATCTCTCTGATCCCTCCAGTGAAGCTAAAGCTCGGGAAGCACAGGAAGTGCAGGAAGCTGTATCCCAGGGCAAACTCCTTACCTGCTGAAAAGCAGGATGGATGGAACATTTAACTTCCCAGAGTTGTTTACAGAGGAAGTCTTAGCACAGCTTGTTGAAGAAGCACAGAAAAAAGACAGGGGGGCAGCCCATCACTCTTGTCCCATGGCCAATGAACAGGCCATGTTTGGGTTTCAGTTAGGTAAGGACACAGTGTACCATGTGCCTACAGCCTCCCATATGGGCTAGGCTGGTGGAGATCCAGGGGTGATCTCCCATACATCTGTAGGGTGATGATATGATGCTCTCCTCCAGGAGGTGAGATGAAATACATTCCAAAATTCATTTCAGCACTTATTTGTTTATATTAAAAGTCAAGTGTCACATAGAGAAAGGAGGGAAGGGAGAAAAAGATTTTCCAATTACTGTTTCATTCTCCGGGTTGGATGCAATGGCCAGTGCTGGATCAAATTGTAGCTGGGGCCAGGAGTTTGATCCAGGTCTCACACACGAGTAAAAAGGGTCCAGCAACTTCTTGCTCCAGCTCCTACTGTGTTTCAGTGGCTTTCCCACCAAGCCACAATGCCATTCCCAATCCGAGGTTTCTGCTACTAAAAATTAAAAGGGCTTTATCATCCTGAATAAACAAGAATGGTTGAGTAACAAGCATTTTCAACCACAAAGAGTGGGAAAGGAGTGGGAAATTTCCAAGCACTGTTCTTCAATTTAGTCTGATTTTACTCTGGGCAAAACAAAAGGCTGTCAAGATAATATTGTAAGAATGCCATAATTGTGTTACTTAATCTAAAAATAAATTTTTAAATTACTTAATGGGTACATGAACTTGAAGTCCTTGAGGATATACTTTATAAACAGTTAAATATTTTATCAAAATTGAGAGAGCTTGGTGTGGTGGGCTAGAGGCTATAATCCTTGCCTTGAATGTGCCAGATGGGCACCGGTTCTAACCCTAACAGTCCTACTTCCCATCCAGCTCCCTACTTGTGGTGAGGAAAAGCAGTCTAGGATGGCCCAAAGCATTGGGACCCTGTACCCGAGTGGGAGACCTAGAAGAAAGTCCAGGCTCCTGGCTTCTGATCAGCACAGCTCCGGCTGTTGCAGTCACTTGGGGAGTGATTCATCAGATGGAGAAGTTTCCTGTCTTTCCTCCTCTCTATATTTGACTTTGCAATAAAAATAAATAACAAACCTTTAAAAAAAAACAAGAATTGCAAGATAGTGTACTTTTAGAGTTTGTTCCCTGACTGGTATATATGTGGACTGTAGATATTTTCTTGCTTCTAAATTTATGCCATTATAAACATCACATTTTGGAAGAGATAGAAAAATATCTTAGAGTATATTTATGAAAAATGACCATGGAGATAAAACACCAGAGGTCTTTAGGGAGTTGAGGAGTATATAAGATAATAAATGCAATGTATATCATGCCCCAATTATTTTATGACCCTACTTAGAAAATACACTAAATTTGAATACTTAGAGAAAGGTAGAAATTAGAGCCACAATTTTAAGTTTTAAAAAGTTACTTTCCAGTATCACATATGAAATAGACTTTTAACATTTATATTATGTAAATATGATCAAAAATATATGTCAATGGTTGAGTAATTACAGACTTCAAATAGGTATGAGCTTGCAATAAAATTCTCATTATAAATAAAGCAAAATAAAATAAATGTGGTGTGTTATGAAATATAGCTGGTGTCTGTTGAATTTTTTTTTTTAAGCCCTGTGTTTTAGAATTTAAAGTTGTATTATTTGTGATTACAACTTTCCTTTGATTTATATAAAAAAAGTGTTGAAGTTAAAATCTACTCACTCTATGGAGAACAATACTTTACTGACAATGTTTGTAAAGATATTTTAGCAAGAACAAGTTGAATAACCACTCCATGAGATTGCTCTGACCTGGTCGTTTTGTTCTTTGGCTCCTTGCTGAATCCGGGGTTTAAGCGGTAGCACTGTGTTTTCGGCCTGTGCTCTTAGGATTGTGTTTTCAGGCTCTCCTAGTCACAGATCTTCGCGTTGTGGCTTCACACCATCTGCCTCTTCTGGGCTACAAGAGTCCAAACTCCACATCCCAGATTTCACACCAGTACAGCAATTTAAATGGAACCAAAACGTTTTCAATTGTAAATAGCTCTCATAATGCTCACACGTAACCTCTACCACCTGAGAGGAATTTTATTCCCTATTTCCCAACTTAAAGGCGTGGTTGGAACATAAGATGCATGCATTCTTTTTATGGCATCTGATACTAAATTAGCGCCTAATGGCTGCAGTAATTTGGTTACTGAACAGATGGCCATTAAAACATTGTCATCCACAATATATAACGTAATGGTAGCAAAAATGCCCAGACATTATCTGATATCAATGTCATTTTCATTATCTCTCAGTTCATATTTCCTGTTTCTTACTATGCAATTTATATTTCATCAGATAACAATTGTTTCTCCTATAACTATTAAAGAACTATTTAAAATTTAACAGAAAACAGAACTGAAATTCATAATTGGTTTAATTTTTAATTTCTTCAAGACTGTTTGAGCTTAACTATTTGACAAAATCAGATTTATTCATATTATATTCTCATGTAAGTCTGAAATATATTATACATTCTAACAGAAATTAACCATCATGCAAAGGACAAGCTATATGTCCTTTTGTACATAAAGAGAAAGCATTTGCTTTACTTAAAAAGTAGTAAGGCGATTGCTTTCGGAAATTTCATTTTAGAAAACATCTGTAACTCTTCTGACCAGAGCGAAAAGCGCAGTACATTGACAATGCTCAATTTTTCCCCTCGCTCAAACACCAGCACTAACCCCGCTAAGCACTCTCGGTGGTGCCGACCTCAGATGGAGCCCCCAGCATGCTCCAAACGGCCACTTCCACTCCATGAGAATTAGCACTCAAGTTAAAATCAATTTGCTTTTCTATTTGCTCTTTCAAATGGATGAGTAGAACTGGAAATTCATGTGGAACATTAACATGAATTTGGGAGGCAGCCAAAAGCCAACATGGTGAAGTCTGTAGGCTTCAACAGGTGGGTCTCTGAGACTTACAGTTATCCATCAACCTGAAGGACATCTAATCTAGCAAGATGGATAGCATTCTTTTGCTCAATTTTACTATACTCAAACCCCATTATGAAAGGCACTTGGGAAAACCCAAATCACTCTAATCCATTCCAAATAAACATATTCGGACTTCCATAATTAATAACATACATGTGATGTTGTTGTCGGGAAAGACAACCAGAAAATAATGGCCTTCAGAGAGTAGAATATTTATCTTTAATGCAAACATATCCTTGCATATCCTTGCCGCTAAAATGCAACAAAAGCTTTCTTGAACAGGAAGAGAAATAACCTTCTTTATGAATTTTACAGTTTAATTGGTGGCATTAGGCAACAAATAGGCAAATAAAGAAGATGGTGTTTCCAAACTGCCATGGAAACAGGATGTTCTGAGACCTGAAGATGAGGGAAGGTTAGGATGTGATGTGTCTCTCATGCTGTTATTCAAAGATATGTAATAATAACTTGTTGCCTTTCCCAAGGGAGCCTATCTTCTTGTCCATATTAATATAATGCTGCTGAATTTATGGAAACAGCTAAGAGAAGAGAGCTCTGAACCCAGTCTGTGTAGAGCTAAGAGACAGGAACGGACACATCTATTACGGTTCATGTGAAATTATTGTTATTCAGTTTACACAAAGGTTTTCAACTGCCTACAATTTATACAAGCTGCTTATCTTGTATAGTCCAAGTTAATAACCAAATGGTCTGTAATGGCTATGGAAGGAGTATGTACACGCTTCTGTTCACTTTCTCACTCTAAGTATTGAAACTGTTATCAATAATGTAGATAGTTAATGAATTTGTATCTTCCTTTCTTCTCTCTCACCACTATGTTCTTTATTGGTCCAAGATTTTCATTCTGTTCAATGTCAGTAACTCAAACCTAGTATAGGGTTAATAAATATAACTTGCATAAAAACTTTAGTAGAATGTAAAAACATTGGAACAAATTCATAGTACTGGATTTGCTGTCTAAAGCAATGGTCAGCAAATCTGCATCCAAGGCTAGATCTGGCCAGCTATCTATGCTGATGGAATTACTTGGAATACAGCACAGCCATTCTTTTACATGTTGGCAGTGATGAGTTTCTTGATGCAACAGACACACAGTCGAGCACCTCATGTGAGACCATATGGCCAACAAGTCTTAAATATTTATTACTCAGCATTTTACAGAAAGTTTCCTCACACTTGATGTGAAGTTATTCTGTAAGGCTGGGGGAAATGGAAAATACCACCTTTCATGGATGCCTAAGGAGATTGCTGTGGTACTTACATTATCTGGGCTCCTGTTTTCATTCACTCGCATCCTGTAAACTTCTTAGCCATTTCAGTTAATTCTATTGTCTATTCTGGAGAAATAAGAGTCTATCAACTTTATTCCATAAAACTCATCCTTTGTTTTTGTAAGCCCCAAATCCCACGTGCTTCCTTCCTGTAGTGAACCAGCTTTGGTTGTTATAGTTGTTGTTTGATTGCTTTGTGTTTGGAATTTCTTATTTCTAATTAGTATTAATTGCCTTTACTTATGGATTTTCGTGGCAGAAATCCAACTATTTGATTCACCTGCTGCCTACAGAGTATATATTAACAGGAAGCAGGAAGAGGGAGTTAAGTAGAAACTTCAACTCAAGTACCCTGACACAGAACACTGGCTTCTTAAGCATCGTAGTACCAGAATAATCAATGTCCATTCCTACATTAGTGATTTTAAAAAGCACAACACATTCTTATTGACTGGATTCCCTACTCTGTGCACTAAAAATCAGTCTCCCTTTCCAACAAATCTTTTTATCCTCTAACCTCGATTTTTTTTTTAATTTTCCTTTTGAAGTAGTATAGTATATGTGGGCACTGACAGTACTTAGAAATCGCCCTAACACCTTGATTTATAACAACACTTTAAGCTCATTGTTCACAGAAAGACCATGAGGACTACAGCAACCAAGACTCAGAAACCTTGTCTCTAAGAAAACACTTCACAGAATCTACTGGAGCTGGATGGTTTGAATAATCTCAGCCATTGCTTAAACTCCTTTGCCATAGTTTAACTTGCTCCTCATGATAGGTTAGCAAATTCCTGCCATCCATATTACCTTTTTGGTTAGGTGGTGAAAGATATGAATAACATGGTAATTGAAAAGAGGCACCTCCCAAATGTCTACATGTTGAATTTACAAGTGAAAGGAAGGCACAGGCCACATAAGAGATGATCATGAGTTTGTACCAGATCTGTTTGCTAAGGAAGAAGCTTATTCAGTCGTTCACTGGCCTTGCAAGATAGTTCTGATAATAACTGATAATTGGGTACAAATAATTTTGAAGTATATCATTGTTTTTAAATTTGTTCATCTATTCAACAATTACTTCTTGAGTTATATCCTTAGACAACTTTGTGCTGCCCAATGCACTAACAGTGGTAAACCAGAATTATAGTCACATTTTTGATACAGTTTACTGTCAAGTAATTGACCAAGACAAAAATTTTTTAAAAGAATAAAAAATAATGAGAAGGAATGTAAGTGAATAGAAAATCAGTTTAAAATGAGTTAACAAAGAACAACCCAATAATGATTAACCATATTCCAAGTAGTCTTACTGATCTGTGACTCAGTATAAATGATGTAAAACTAAATAGCTTGGTATTTATTGCAAAGAATATATTTGAGACTCTTTGCAAATTGAAGCACTATTTGGAGTTACAGACTTTTCAGAGCTTCCACTGTGTTCTCATGGTGACAGTACGGCTCTCTCTGGAAAGACAGGCATGGCATTGATCTCTTAGAGTAGCTGTTAAAGTGGATGTGGCACAGAAAAGAAGTAAACAGTGAGCATCAAGGAAAATGCCAAGAAACCATCAGATAAAAGAAATAAGAGGCACAAATACCATTGTTTATTGAAAAGCCAAGCATAAATGGACCCAAATGTGGACATATGATATGAAACCACGCCTTAGGAGAAGAAATGATATAGAAGCAACAAGTTGGGAATATTAGCTATGTTTCTTAAGGTGAAAAGAAAAATACTTAAAAAAGTAGAAGAAGAAAAAGAAAGAAAAGGATAAAAGCTAACCACAATGACTAGAAGATACTGTGTGCAGAAACAGTGGCTGGGTTGTGATGAGTGAAAGAAAAGGACAGCCACGTAAGAGTTGGTCATGAGTTTGTACCAGGTCTGTTTTCTAGGGAAGAAGTTCAGATTTTATTTCTAATAGGGAAATAAATCACTAGGAAATTCCAAGCCCAGTGTTGAAAATTCTATTTGTATTTTAAAAAATGTAACTAGAGATTTTTTGAGAGGGGGGTCATTTTTCTTTTTCTTTTTGTATTTATCTTTTTTTACTGCAAAGCTGGATCAGATTTACAGAGAAAGAGAGACAAAGATCTTCCATCCACTCCTTAAGTGGCCTCAGGGACCAGAACTGAATTTATCTGAAGCCAGGAGTCAGGCGCTTCTTCCACATGTCCCATGAGGGTGCAGGGTCCCTAGGCTTTGGGCCATCCCTGACTGCTTTCCCTGACCACAAGTAGGGAGCTGGATGGGAAGTAGAACACCATTGGAACCAGCAACCGTATTGGATCTTACTGCTTCCAAGGGGAGGATTTAGCCACTAACTGCACAAGGTCCTAAAAAGATGTAGTTTTAACAGAGTCAATGTAGTTTTGGGTTATAGTTCTACAACTCTAATGATATTCTCATCTTGGCTCCTTCTTTTGTCTCTCCTTATCCCATTCCATCTTTCTCTCTCTCCCTCTCTCTCTGCCCTTCATACTCTTCCTTCCTCCATTCCTTCCTCCCTCCTTAGCCTTTCTGCTATCATTCCTTCCTCCCTTTCTTTCATTTTGGGATAACATTTTAAATTTACATTACATTAAAGGGTATAATGCTTCTCCAAATAAGCATGTTGACAAGCAAGAAGACCCTACCTTATTGAGAATACAGGGAGCAGCTATAAACAAAAACTAAGTGGGAAAATGACCTTTCCACCCATACTCAGTAAAAAGTAATCACAAATCATTAAAACTACAGAAGTTTAACATTCTTATCCATTGGCTTGACAAGAATGTAAAATGACATTTTACAAAGTGTAATTGCAACATTACTAGTACTCATGGGCACATCTTTTTTTCTTGGTTTGGGTTTGATTTGTTTTTCTAATTTTAACTCCCATGTAGAAGGGAATACACATCCTATTTGCCTTTTTGTGCCCAGTTTATTTCTTTCAATCTCAATCAACATAATAGCCTCCGATTATATCCATTCTGATCCAAAGGCTATAATGCTACTATTTTGTATAGCTGAAATATATCCCATTGTGTAAGCACACCAAATTTTCTTTAGAAATTCATTTGATAATGGATGGTTTCGGTTTTCAAGATTATAAATGTCCATTATTTTTTAAGAATTGATAGAATTGATGCATTTATCTTTTGCAAGACAGAGTTACATCTGCTGTTTCGCTCCCCAATGACCACAATGTTCAGAGCTGGATCAGTTCATAGCTAGGAGTCAGGCATCTCTTCCAGGCATCCCACCTGTGCAGGGGTTAAAGCACTTGGCCATCTTCTGCTGCTTTTCCAGGTGCATTTGCAGCGAGCAGGATTTAAAGTGTAGTAACAGCATATACAAAAGCACCAAGTGGGATGCCATGCTATGGGCAGCAGTTTAACCCATTACATCACAGTGCAAGCCAGAAGTTTGTGTACACCTCAAGGATGATTTCTACTGCTTCATGCATTAAGCATTTAGAAAGATAAGAGAACAATTTGTAGGTCATTGTGTATGTGACAACCTGGGATAGTGTTACATAGAGAAACAACACGATTGATGACAAGATACATGGGGAGCAAATTAAATAAAATAATAAGTGGCTGATAACTGTAACAGCAAATTCACAATAGCATCAATCTATGAGACATAAAAGACTTAAGGAACAGATCTGGATGTGAGCATCTACCTACTTAGATATCACAGAATTGGGAGATTTGCGTTAGTCCACTTGGGATACTCTCACAAATTATACAAGAATGTGTAGTTGATACACAAGAGAAATGTAGGCTCTGTAGTTCTGGAGTTTGGGAATTCTAAATTCGAAGTGCTAGCATACCACTGAGAACCTTTCCCACAGAGACTGCACTTTTATTTATTTTTTTTTTTTTGTAAATCCATGTGGAAATATCCAGGTACCACAATCATTGAATCCACTCAAGACAACAATTCTGCATTCCCTGAGCATGCCTTAATATCCCTTCCTCCTGGTAACCAAAATATTCCCGTCCTAACAGAGCCACCTCCAGAACACACAGCTGAGGCAGGACTCAGGAATAACTTTATTACTCAAAAGAATGTACATTAGAATTTTGGATGAAAGTCCTTAAAGATTGTACAGATCTTGGCACAATTTCACATTCAAAAAACAAAATGAGACACATTAGAACAGAGGCCTTAGATGGGTCCAGTGATGAGGGAGACAACTTTCTCCTAATTTTTCAGGGTCACAAAAACTGAGAAAATGAGCAGGTTAATTAAATGAAAAAATATTTTATCGCTTCCATGTGAGGACTTTGAAATCATCATTGTGTCTGACAACACTGAGTTCAGATAACAAGAATACTATAGGAAAGTGATGAGAAAAATAACTTTTTTTTTCTCAGAAGATGGAAGTGATAAATGTGTGCTAGGCTTATTTTTTTTCAATAATTTCAAAGGGCAGTTTAATTAACTTGACCTTGAAAACTGGCCATTTGTAATTTCTGTATACAACATATGTCCAATGTAAGCTCTAATATGCAACTTTTTGTTTCCTCTGTGTAGACTGCATATTAACATTAGTAAGTTTATATCTTTAAGCATTTATGGCAGAGTAAATGAAATTATCCTAACACTCTAGTGCATTTCCTGTTAATGCATCTTTTCATTTGGTTATAAGAACGATATTTTATAAGGAACATTTAAAATATACAAAACGCGATTTCTTAATTTTAGAACTGAAATATGTGGTCAGAAGAACATGCAAATGTGCTTATAAGAATTATTATGATCCACAGTTTAGACTATTAAATTAAAATATGCAAGTTGATGTGTTGTGTGGATAGATTTATTCAGTAAGCTTGTAATATTACCTGGATCATTGGTTTCTTAGAAATAATTATGGCTTACATTTATCAAGGTAGCACAGCATATGAAATTCACAAACCAGAAATACAATGTTAAATGTAAATTAAAAATGGAACTTGATTTTAAGAAATATAACTGTACATTTAGTGTTAGTTGAAATTTGCAACTTTGAAATATGAGTATGTTAGCTATAAGATCTAAGCTAATCTTATCAATGTTCAAGTTTTAAAAATACTCTGAATTACGGTTTCATAGCTTGTTGCATGAGCTCACTGAAAGAGCTGTGAGGAACCTACTTTATGTTGAGGAGAAATGGATTAACTGCACGATTACAGCCCTTTCCCAATCAAACATTTCACTTGAGTTTTTCTAGTTTAAAGAAGTCCTTTCTATCCTTGGTGGATTTCCTCCCTTCCTGCTTTTCCTGCAAAGTCAGTCACATGGACTTTGAACTTGCAGTGTTCTAAAAAGATATCTGATAATCTGAGAAACATTAGTATGGTATCACAAACTTGCTTTGTTTCCTATTAATAATAAATATGAATGAGCTGATCTGAACAGAACTTGAGTCATACTAAATTTTTATGCTACTATAGTTAAAAAATCATTAACATATGAATTATCAATTTTTATTGTTGGGGATTTTCTCATATCATAAAACTGCTTTAACGTAAGTTAAAAAGCTATTATTTGGGGAAAATAAATTTTAATATCTAATGAAAAGCAGGACTTTGGCATTTGTGGCCACCCTATTAACCAATGACTCTGTTTAAACAGATGTTACAATGTATTAATGGATGTCAGAAAGTGAAAGGTCTGAGGTATTACCTGTTTCAGGGCGATGTGACCAGGACCGGAACCCCGGTAAGCATTGAGAGATCTGCTATGATGAGACCACAATCCACTGGAGAAGTCACTTCCCCGTGTCCTTCCAAGCCCAGTCAACCTCAACAGCAACATCAGGAAAATCAGATGGGAACAATACCTTTTGCTCACTACAAGCACACTCCAGGGATAAGGGTTAGGAAAACATCAATCTCCTCTTTTTTGTAAAGGAGAGAGATGATGTTTTTCCATCCTCTTCTCAGAAAGTTGTTTGGAGGAAAATGAGGTCTTAACTTACTCGGCAATTCAGTATTTGTAACTGGTAGGATCTTAAGGGTATAAGAGAAAATTCTTTTGATAGCAGCAATTGGCTTGACCATTAGGCTGCAGATCCAGCAGCCCTCAAGCAAGCGTGTGCTGTGTTGACAGTGGTTGCCTTTCCCTTACTCAAGAAAGGGAACAATGAGGAAGCAAGATGTATTTTCTCACTGCATAAAAACGACAAAACGTGATCCAAAGTATTGTTTTACAGAGACAAAAATGATCTCAAAGTTCTATAGACTCCCATATTCTTTCTATAAAACCAATATTTACATATATGTGTTCTGTAACTATTCCATGGAAACTATATAGACAATAAATGTATTGGGATTAAAATGAAATAACCCGTAAACTGCTTCTAAAGGAGAGTAAAAGTAACAAATTAGCATTTTCCTTTTATCAACATGACTTTGTATGTAACTTTCACAGAATAAGGTGAACATGAGAATTAGTGAATTTTTAAATGAGTATTTAATGTTCAAAGTTCACCGTCTCATACTTTGAATACTACTTATTCATATGCTGTGTGCTAGATCATATTTACCTGATAATTCTCTTTTGTCTGTTTGGTGTGTATTTAATGCGAAACAGGCATAGTTTCAATCTGCTGGTTTGTTCTCCCGATGCCTGCAGTGGCCTGAAGCTTGAGTGGGGAAGCTGATTCAGATCTCACGTGAGTGACCGAGTCCCACCTCCGTGAGCCATCACTGCTGCCTCCACAGCCTGCAGTAAGACAATCTGTGGTCAGCAGTCCCTCAGGGATGCCGAGTGTAGGTATTACAGTACAGGGTACAGACATTCTAAACAGCACTGTAACATCAGGCCAAACGCCCGTTTCTAAAAATTATTTGGAAATGGGAAATGATGTTTATAGTGGTAGAGGTGAATATGGTATATAAGAGAATAATCACAAACTTACATATATGGAGTATAACCATTTTATTTCAGTGTCCTTTATTACAGTGTTTAGTATTATGGTAAAAACACACATGGTCATGTGGGCTCACAGTAAAATATCTCAAGTGTGCCTCAATAAGTTTATGAAGATTAAATTAAAGACTAAGCTAATTCTAGTGCAAACCACTTGCATGCCATCAATATGAAGTATCTTCAGTAGGTTCATGAAAATACCAACTTTTGTTTCAAGTCTGTTTTGCACCATAAATTCATATCTTTTAATTGTGTTTTTTTCCCAGAATCTTCTTGAGATTCTCCAATAATTAAACCTGGCTACAAAAGTTTATTTTTTTACCATACAGTAAATAGTCCACTTTCCTGCAACACTGGTAGTGGAATGTGCATATGTCTTAGACTGGCAACTATATCCTGCTGACTTAGCATAAGTCCTAACTCAGACAATCCAGGTACTTTTCACTTGGTTTTCATCTGTGGATGCCTTCACTTGCTGTATTCTCTTATACCTGTATAAGTATAAGTATACACATATACATATAAGTGTATACCTGTAAGTATACACATCTGATAAACATTCATTTATAAATTAGCCCAATCAGGGATCATGAGAACGATTTAGCAATACACTGTAAGAAAAGTTGTATGAATGTGCTCTGGCTCGAATGTCTTTTGTTGGCCAGCCCCCTCGTGATGCCGTGAGATGACTGTCATGACATGCCCGTGTGGAACATGGTGAATGCCCTAGGCCCTGTGACTGTGTTCAGCTGCTTGGCTGAGTTACTTGAACACCAGCATTGCCATGCCACCACGGTGTGACTGTCATGACACGGACTGCAACTAAATCACTCACAGCGTGTCCTCAACCTGGTTTGTTCCCCACGATACGAGGAACAGGGCCATGTCCGATGTCATCACAGCAGTCAGAAAGGCATGCCACTTAAAATCTAAGAATTGCTCATTTCTGGAATATTTTCTGGCTGGGCTGAATTGCAGGCAACTTCAACTAAGGGAAGTGACCGGGCAGAGGATATCACTGCAGTGGTCAGTTATTAAGATTCCAGAGGAACTCTTGTTGAAATTGACTAACTTTTTTTTTATCTCACCTTGATTTTCTCCTCTCTGACCAAGAGCATTACAAAATACAAACATGAGTGTCTGCCTTATTCAAGGCGAGTACAGTGATCACAGCTTCATTGTTGCAACCTGGGACTTCTTAGCACATATAGAGTGAATACTGCAGCATATTGTGTTAAGTATCATTGAAGTGTAAATTTTGTGAAATCAAATTTGACTCCTGTGCACAGAGAGATGCTCAAGAATCCTAAATTTCTGGTGGCACTACACAGTGTAGAATGGGACACGTGTCATTTGAAGTCCTGCTCTAGGTGAAAAATCCCATACTACGCAGTAGCCACATAAGGTCTTGCCCTGCTGAAAGCATTTGAAGCTTTGTTTTAGAAACCAAGACTTTTTAAAATGTTAACAAAATTTCTCTCAAGCAAGACACTTTATTTTCCCCCACTTCTTTAAATTTTATTGAGTATCTAAGGAATCCTATTTGGCCCCTGCTTCCTTTGGTCAATTAAATTCAGGAATAGCAAGCAGGTAGCAAGAAAGTGTGGCAGTTGTAGACCAACCAATAAAAATTTTAAAGACTGATTGAAACACACACACACACACAAAAAGAAACCAAGACTTACTTGTGTGCTTTATAAAGGTGGAATCTCATTGGATAATGTTACATAAAGGTCTAAGCACACCTCCTCTGTGTTCTATGAGGAAATCAGAAGATGAGGCATTTCATGGAGCTTGTCTAACCATAGTTATCTCAAGGCTTTGATCGCTGTTGAAGCGCCTCAGCAAACACCTGGGAATCGTGTCGAAATATTTGAAGATTATGGGGCAAAAAAAAGATAAAGATTTGGACTTTGTCTTTCCAGATGTCTTCCCCCCACACACACTGAAATACAACTCAAAGTAATAAAGTCATGTCACGTCATTGAAGGATGCTGTTCATTATTGAAATTATAAAGATTATAAATACTCATTGCAAGGTCATTAAAATAACCATCATAGCAAGCATAGAAATCACATAAAAAATCAAAAAATTAGATGGCTCACAATTGTTTAAATGCATCCACTGCAAGTCGAATCACCCAGTATGACTCTAAAAATATTAACACAAGTAAACATAGAATATTATTCTATAATAAATTTGCACAGATATTTATGTATTATGCCATATGTAATCTATTAATGGCATTGATGATATAGCACATATATAAAAACATGCGAATCTATAAATATATTTCATGAATAATTCAATTAACCAAAAGTTATATTAGACTTTGATTTTAACATCATGTTAGAAATATCATTTCTTTGGGTTATCAATGATATTTGATCAATAATACACTCACATATCTAACAAAATTGTTAGGTATTCGATTTTTTATTTCAAAATTCTTTTCTAAAATTAAAAATTTTCATAATTTTTCTCATTCTACCTATCATGGTCATTAGAAAATATTTTACTAAGTGTCAGTTTGTGTCTATATACCATATTTTGGCTTAAGAGAACATTTCTCACACTAGACATTTTTTCTGCCCATACAATTGCATAACCAGAGAATTTTATCACCATTTCTTTAAATTTGTTTTTAAACATAGCATTTAGGTGAACAATCTTTTATTCAGGCTTAATGTCTGGAGTTATTGTGTCAACAATCCTATATTTTACCAGAATCTGATAAAAATTGTAAAATTATACTCCTGACAGATGACAGTGGTTTGCTTTATTATCCCCGGGCCATAAAGCTGGACATTTTATTATACCCTCATGAACACTGAATGCTATTTCTAAAATATTTTCTGTGTTTAGGACATAAAAATGTCATTTAATCTGTGTTGTAGTTTATATCAGAATAGTGAATGTCATTGTGTAAGTGCTGTAATGTTCGCTCATGATCATTTGGGATTTTGGTCATATGTTACTGCCTCTTGCCTTTCTCGGAGGGACTGTGGAGGGGTTTTCCCACAAAAAAATGCAAAGCATGCGTATTATTAGCCTCAGCTGTCCAGAACATTGACGCTGTGTGTCTTTTTGCTGGAACCCATTGATTTATTTACTTTTTATTTAGCTTGTTATAAATTGTTATGAAAATATTGAAAACACTGTGAAATACATTGTTCTTTGTTTTGTGAGTGTGTGAGTGCAATTTGTGTTCCCATGTTTCCTTGATATTGTTGAGCACAACAATGACTGTCAGCTGCATGCACAGTTTTGTGAATGCCTGGCACCCACTTGACAGAAGAAATACGTAATTGCAGAGTAACAGTGCTATAGGGTGTAGCCTAAGAATCACAATCAACAGCCTTCTGAACACTTTGTGTTATACGCTTAAGCAGAAGATGGAATGATGATATTGCTATGCTTTAGTTAATTGACAAGCGATAAAAATGTGTTCTGAAATTTTCCTCTGTTAATTCTTACTGCAACTTTCTTTACTTCCCAAATGTGATACTTAAGGATATAAGCTAACACAATTACTGTGTCATCAATTAGCTTGCAATTGATTTCTAGAGGGAATAAAAATGTATTAAATTTGAAAAGTTGCCTCATGCTTTTAACACAGACCATCTTTTCTATTGTGTTAAAAATGATATGGTTGTATCTATTCTTTGATTTAAGAAGTACTATTTTATTATGGATACAATAAGCAAGAATTAAAAATCAGACAATATAATTCCTATCAAGTACACAGATAGTACCTTCCACTGATATTCACTATAAATGCATTTAAACACAAAAATAAATGAACACATTTGTATTATCACACTACTAGTAAGCTTTAAGTGATCCAATAAATAAAAAATCATAATTTCAACACTTTAATTTTTCGAAGAGAATATATAAAATGGTTTCTCATTATTCCCCAAATATCAAGTAATTGCTTAACTAGAAATTCTCATCATAGGAAAAGGAACACTTGCATAAAACTGAGAAATAGGTGTTGGAAGCAGTTTTAATTGGGAGCTCATCTAATATGAGCAAATTCAGGAAATGTGAACTACTGTGTTTGAGGACACTGAAACTTTTAAGAAAGAATGATAAACCAACTCCCCATCTTGATACCTGTGGAAAATCATCTAACAGATGGTAGAAAACTTGTGGTTTCCAGTTAGAATTTTTCATGCATGCTTAAAGAGAACAGCAAGTTCTATTTTTAATTAGTTAGAAAGTCATTATTTTGGTTGAGTTGGTTTCTCTGTGAGATTTCAAATGCAAGGAATATTTGTTGCAGGCCACACTTGGTCCTGCACATCTAGTGGTTGTGTTGAATTTGCCATGAAAAGGGTGTCTTGCGTTGTAACTGACATGCCCTGCAGACAGCTCACATGCCTGGTCACTCCTGCCAGTGCTTGCCCTTCAGCCCCTACCTGGCTACTTCCTGCATTACATTGGTCTGTTTTTATCCACAGAGAGTTTGTTCTGCCTTATCCAATTCTTGCGTTTTTTTTTGTTTGTTTGTTTGTTTTTTTAGCTTCACGCAGTAGACTTTTCTGCAGACAAAACAAAAACAAACTAAATGCTAACTTCCAAATGGCTGTCTGTGAATGCATTTGTTTTTAGGAGTTACAGAGGTGTTTCAAAGTTCAGAGTTACTGAAAGAGGATTGAATTTTAGAATAGTATTTAATAATATACTTTCAACAAGTAAGAGTATTTCATTTCTCATACCTCAAAAATAGACCTTTTTCTTTTCTAATGTATTTGTATTGATTTTCTGTGCTCCTCTGCTCAAATATATTAGTTTCTACTATTTTGGAAATTTTTGAAACATATATGCACAGTACCTTGAGAACCAAAGTACAAAAATATTTTCTCAATCAGAGTTAGTACTCACTCAGCTGCTGGGTTCCTTTTTGAACAGAAAAAATATATATACAGTTTAATGAGGACATATTTGTTCCTATTTATAGTACTGCATTTCGCCTCAGCATTAGGATTAATGCTTTAGCATGTGAATTGATCTGTGTATGACATAATTAGTGAGATTTTATTCACAAATGTGTTGCAAAGTAAGCATAGTTTTAAGATCTTCATGTATAATTTAATTTAATTCTCACAAAACCACAAGGGAACTATCAGTAACCCCATAACATATGGGCATATGAAGAATAAAACTCAAAAATTTAACTGAAGGATGTATGGGGAGAAAGCTCAAACCAAACCACAAAAGGAATATCCACCTAGCCCATAAAGATAATGTGGAGTTTATATGTTTTACATGTATCACTCAGTCATCAAGGTGCATGAAATCTGCCATTTGTAACAACACTGGGAAAATCCATCAGCGCTACGCCAAGGGATGTAAATGTAAGGCACAGGAAGACAGATGCCATCATTGCTCTCACATGTCTGTGCACATGTACAGGTGAATACCAAAGCATGGTGGCCAGTGACTGGATAGGGGGACGTGTGGAGTTAGATCGCCATCGTTGCTCTCACATGTCTGTGCACATGTACAGGTGAATACCAAAGCATGGTGGCCAGTGACTGGATAGGGGGACGTGTGGAGTTAGATCAGGCAGTGGGTAAAAACACGGAGCTTGTTTCAAATAATGGGGTCAGGGATTCCAGAGAAGAGTAACGTGGAATTAGTGATAAAGGAAGTCCTTTGATAGTGAAAAAAAAGTGCCTGAGGTGCTGGGCTTAAGCTATACATAAAATGCATAAGTTTTTAATGCTAAGCAAAATTTTCATCTTAAATTAATAAAAATATGAACCAACATACCTTTAAACATGCTGAAGTAAGTATTGACTCTGATCTTCTCTTCCTAACACTCATGGGTAATGTCCTTTTTTGAGCTGCTTTTGTAAAATCTGAGGCCTTATTTTCCTTTTCTTGGACACATTCCTCATCAATGAACCTTCTTCTCATTGCATAGCTCAAAAACATTTCTATCATGATTGAATGCGTCTCACATTAAATATACTAATTGTTGCCAGCCCATTGGATGATTCTTTTTGCTTGTTGACTTATTCATCTGTTTTTGTTTGTTTGTTTGTTTGTTTACTGTTTCAGCTATTTTCCACAGCTTTCTTAATGTCGCCAATTGGACTGATGTAATAATATGCAGCTTTTTTCCCCCTAGAAATGCTTCATTCAATGTTTTATTATCATTTAGATAGATTTAAATGGAGGGTTTCAAGTAATATGTAATAAAGTCCAAAAGTTCATACGTGGATTTTTGGACTGGTGCAGGTGTGGAGAGCAGGACAGTGTGACTTCCCTTGGGAGGGGATGCTTGGCAAAGCCTAGACACTCATGGTTCCCAGCAAAGCCCTCAGGTCACTCAACAGCATGCTCTGGTAATTTGTTGGTTGGGCTTACAGAAGGTCTGAGGGATAGCACAGGTGGAACAAGCAGGGACCTGAGGGTTCGTGTCCAAGAGCAATGATAACCGGGAGAATTCCATAGACAAGTACAACTTGTTTGAAAGTAAGCGAAAGTGCTAAGACTGAGTGATTTGAAAGGGAGAATGGGAGGACCTTATAGAATCAGACTGAAGTACCAGCATGCATAGGTCAGCTGGGCTTGGGTAATTAACATCAACCACCACTCATTGGTGCACACTAAAGCTAAGGCTGGGGGAAAACAACAGTACCCATCAGTGAGATTTGTTATAGTGGACAAGTAATGTCAAGAAAGCCCATGACACTAACTAGCACATGAGAGAGACAGGTCTGGGAGCCAAATCGGTGTGTCGGGGCAGGGGGTGGTATGTTGGCTCACCCCTATAGAATTGCAAGCTTCACTGGTATATGTAGGATCTGTGGCTGGGAACTGGCCTGGTTGGGGAGCTATGGGGATGTTCTGGCTGGATTAGGATTCCCACTGGTGAGTGTATGGGCCTGAATGAGGGGAGTGATCTGGACTGAACATGACTTCAGTTTCCCTCAGCCATGGGTATGGATTGGGTCTTGGGAGTGCACCCACTGGTACTCATGAGAGGAAAGGAGGGTATAGAATGGTCTGGACTTGGGCTAGGTCTCAGCTCCTGCTGAAACACATGAGAGCTATGGTTGAAGAGTGGACCAGGTATGGCTGGGCTGTAATCCCAAAAGTAACAGAATGAGTGTGGGTGGCTGGACAAAAACATTGTACCTGTCAGGACAACAGGTGGATTAAATTAACCTGGGCCAAGGGCCCACCAGTGTGCACAAGATCGGCTGCTGGGAGGAGACCTGTTAGAGTAGATTTAAGAACTCTTGTTAGAATGCAGTCCCTGCAGGTGAGCACAAGAACCAAGGCAAGTAGCAGCCCAAACCAGACCAGGTTACAGTACCCACCAGCCTACGTGTGAGTCAGGTCTGGGGCTGGGCCAAGCTGGGCCAGTTCATTACATCCACTGGCAGATCTGAGAACCAGAACGAGGTGCAGGATGGGCCAGGTTGGATCACAACTCCAGCCAGTCTATACTAGGGCCGGATCTAAGAGCTGGCTGGGCCAGTCTAGACTACATCAACCACCAGTAGGAGCTGGAAATGGAAACAGACTGGAGTGAGACAGGCTGCAACACCCAGTAGTGGGTGCCAAATGAGTTGAGCCATGTGGTCTGGGTCTGGTGGATGCTGGGTCCATAAGCCTCAGGGCATGAGGTCCAATGGGGAATGGGACACCTGGTCCAGATCCTTGGGCCTGCCTGCATGGTAGGTATCAAGTCTGTGAGCCCCAGGGATGGGAAGCCTGTCAGGCCTGGGTCACCTGGCATGGCCATTGGGTCCACCTGCCAGAATTGGTCCTCCTCATTGAAAAAGATAGAATAGTGGATGATAGGCCCTGATGTACATAGAAGATATGGGAGTAGCATAGCAGAGGAATAAGAATAGTGCAAATTGTACAACTGCACCAGTCAAAAGATAACACCAAAAATTTGGTCGAATGGAGACTGTGAGGTCGACTATGTCAGCCAAAGAATATGGAAGGGTTTCTTCATCCTTGGATTAGCAAGGTTGGGAACACTTCAAAGCTGTCAAATACCCTGGGCAGAACCCTTAAAGCGTGTGCCCCATCAGGACCATGGTTTGATATCAGGTGGCCTTTCCTCATCCCCGGGTACTGGGGTTGTTGGGAGGCTTGGCATGGCTCATCTCCTTATCTGTGTCCTTCCCCCAGAAACAGGAAAAGAAAGCAGAAAATTTGGAAATAATGAGCATACCCATTTTTCCCTAACCTACCCTGATGAACCATGTAAATATCTTCACAAATAATATTTTTAAAAGTAAATACACTGTATTCACTCTATTCTTAACTCTTTCCTTATGGTAAAGAAATAAATAGAGGCTTCTTAAGGGAGAACAAGAAAAAGCTCTTTATTCATAGATTGTGGATTTCAAGCAACAAAAATATACAATGAGTGAAGAATGAAAGACAGGTGGAGGAGTACAACAGAGGTTTTGCCTGTACACCTTGACTGGAACATGTTGATGGGGAAAATGGAGGAGAGTTACTGAGATATGCAGTTTCCATTGGATTTTTCAGAGCAGTGTATTATTCAGCTAATCCTAAACTGGAGGAAAGGTGAGTGGGGAAGCTGCTGATTACTGATCAGTTCATCATCTTAAGCCAATTGATCTGAAGTGTGGGATTTTGCTTTCTATGCTGGTTACTGAAACAAAATTTTATTTTTATTTTTAAGTGGGTTCATTTCAGTTCCTTTTTATATGTTGTTGTTCACTGTTAACATATTGCCAAACTTTTTCTGTCATCAAAGTTCAATAAATGGAGTTGTATGTATTTTGGATTGATTTATCTATTGGGCACACACAACAACAGTGAGAGAAGTAGGGTCAGGGAGAGAGACAAAGAGAGAGGAGAAGGAATCTTGCGTCTGCTGGTTCACTCTCCAGATGGCTGCAGTATTCAGATCTGGGCTGCACCAGGCTGAAGCCAAAGAGCTAGGAAATCTATGTGCATCTTCAACTGTCGCAGCAATGGCCCAACCACCTGGCCCATCATCTCATGCCTTCCCATGCACATTAACAAGAAGTCAGATGACTAGAATCAGCACTGTGATATGGGGTACCCAATGTTGCAAGCATCTGCTTGATCCACTGCAGCACAATGCTGGCCTCTAAGTGTGTATGTTCTTTTCTTTGGTCCATCCGGCCAGTTTTATCTCCTATCTTACACACCATTTCAATTATATATTTGCTGAACTATCAAATCTTTCTGGTCTTCCAGTCAGATATTTCATGTCTCTATCTAGAAAAGTTATCCATGTCCTCATGGGTCGCCCTGTGTTTCACAGTTTCTCTCAGCACTCTGTTATTTATTTCAGGAAAAACTATCTCTCAAGTTTTTCCCCTTGTTCCAAAATGGCTTCATTCAGATGGCATAGCTGTCAATTCTGTGACATCTAGCCCAGCTACATTCTTACATATATCACAAAGATCAATGAATGACATTTATTGAATGCACAATATGGAAGAAAATAAGTCACCCCTGAGTAATCCCCTCATTCCTTTCTCCTCAAATAACCTCTCATTATGGTAGTCAAAGCTCTTAAAATTAATTTAACCTGAAATTAAGGCTTTTCATGAGCCATAAAACTTTCCTAATATATTTCTTGCACTCCATTTATTGTGATGCATATTTAGAGGTAAATAATACTAACTGAAAATGCTATTTCACCTAAAGAAGCAAGCAGTACTTATTACTGAAGAGCTGCTACAACAATGACTGCAGGAAACTGGTCCCACCATGTGATTCCGGAGCAGAGGTGTTTACATGATTCAATGGCCAGAGCATCATGCCAATCATCGTGGTGCCACCGTGGGGAGCAGAGCCCTGTTATTTCTGTGGCAAGAATAGAGCAGCCATCATGCACTCTCTGCTTGGTAACTCCCCAGGAGCAGTACCCTCACTGCAGCAACATTTCACTTCTCAAATTACACCATCAGTGCATTGGAGCCTACTGCAAGATTCTCATATGTTACAAAACTATATTCGATAGTGCACCTGAAAAATGCTTGTTATTGCACCTATGCCATCAATCAGAAATATATTATTTGTAATGTTTTGGTTTTTAAATTGGGCTAGTATCACATGTGTTCATTGAATATATCTACAATGAAGACTACTCTTGCTAAATAACTAAAAGCGTGGAAATTAAAAGAGAATGAGCTTATGTGAATATATCCCCTTACTTTTCAACATATAAATAACTTGAGCTAAGCCATAGGAAATGATCTCACTGGATTGAGTCTAGTAAGCCCAGAAATCATTACTACCATCTCTTACATCTTGTTAGCATCTACCATAACAAACAAAATATTGGATGTGCCAAAAACAACAAAAGATATAATATGGCTGACTAGAGCATTCAGTGTTGCTGGATTTTTGTGAGATATATATAATAGTAAAATACAATCACTGAAAGCGTCCTGTCATTTGAAAAGTAGGAATTTGATATCTTTGAAATGCTTATCAGGACTATTTCAAGTTTTGGCAAGTTCAAGAACTGACTCATTTCCTAGGTACATTGCATTCCCGTGGGAAGCCCCTCCACGTTTGTGCTCCCTTTGAGGTCAGCCTGGCCAGATGATAGCCTACAGTGGCGTAGTCAATTACCAAAATAACGTCTGACTTACTAGAACAACCACTGTGTGTCTGGTTGCCCCACCAGCATGGGACATGGCCTCTGTCTGCAAGCTGGTTCAAAGAATTTCAAAGACAGCAACAACCTGCTCTGCTCTCAACACAAAAAGAAACACAACCAGCTCATTCAGGCCTGTTTTGTGGACTTACTAAATCATGCCTACCATGGTTCAAGGCTAACAGTGTAGCAGCTGTCTGCTGCCTTTCCTCCCTTGGTGACTGGATAAAGTCCATCTCTTCTAACACGCTGAATAACATGGAACTCTTAAAAAATGACTCACAAGCCACAAAGTTAGCTGGTTGGAGGTAGTACATGATTTTCTAGGGTGTATTTCCTGGTTCCTTGTTCCACCACATTAGGCACCCCCATCATGTGACACCCGGTCCCTCTCCCCATGCTGTTACATCTGGTCCTGATATCTTTCACGTCTCTGATCACACTGACGCATTCTTCTCTATATCTCCATAAACAACGATGCTTACCTTCAGCTTGGTTGATCCTTGTGTATGCAGTGAAAGAATACGGAAACCAACAAAAATTATCAGTTGTGAATATTTAAGTTAAATATGGGTAAAGAATCAATCACATTTCAATAAGTCATATCTTAGAAGACAGCTTGTGAAAATAAGAATTAACTAACATGACACGTATAATGATATACCTTTTCTTCTTTTTTTTGTATTTAATTGACACAAATAGTATAATTAGAGAAAGATATTCAAAACACTGAATTCCAACCTTATAGAGAAAACAGAAAGAAATGAACATTGAAGTACATGGTTTATATTTCTTCAAATACAAAAGCAGTTGTCCTAACTCTATTACAAACTTCAACCAATTTTTCCAAAATTGTATCGAGTTAAGATAAATCCAGCAGCAAAGACAGGAATATCTCAAATATAGACATTGAATATTTTAATTGCATGATGATTTTGTAACTCTGATCAGATAGTTACTAGGTGTTAATTCTTAATGAGTAATCCATTATACTGATGAAGATTCCTGATACTTGTGCTATGTTCTTTGTAACTAAAAAAACATATGTTATAGTCTGTAACCCAATGATTCTTATGTCCAATTGCCTCTCAATTTAAAATGGAATTACATACCCTCAGAAATGCATCCAAACAGTGTCTTTCAGGGACTGGGGGCTGAGATTATCTGAGCCACAGGTAGATGGGTGGAGAGTAGGGGAAGGGGCCAGAGATTGGGGAGTGGGATTCTCAGGTAAGGTTCCAGGTTACATCTGATTGGTGGATAACAGGAATGCTGCTAATTTCGCAAGCTGTAGGGAAGGGGAAGCAGGAAATGCAACAGGGTCCAAGATGGGATGTTTGAATCACTCCTCACACACCTAAGCTATAGAACATGTAACTAGGAAAGCATTCCAAAAATTCAAACTTTGAAAAAAATGAATGCTCCCTAATGTTTTGGATGAGCAATTCTCAGTCTGTATTTGATGAGAATAATACACATAAAATCTTGGCAACACCTGATTATGAGTTGAGAAAAAATCCAGGTACTGCAGAGGAATAAACAGGTAAGATTCACATTAATCTTTGTTTTTGTAGGTAAGAGAGAAGTGTTCATACAAATCACTACCAATGTAGAAACAAGCATAGTTCTGAAACGGGAATAAAAGGGCTAAAATGATGAGTTCGAGAGTAGAGCAATGTATCTCTCAGCCAACACGTTGGATGTGGGAAAGTCCCAAGTTAAAAAGAGCATGAAGCTTTGCAGTAAGCAAAAGTACTATCATTAGCAAGATAACTCAAAACCAGCAAGCAATTAAGCTAGAACACCAGTAGAGCAAAATTGTTGGACACTGTGCTAAAAGAAGAATTAATTTATTTATTACACAATTGGATATTTGAAATTAAAAACAAAATATTATTTACTTTAGTACTCACAAAAAGAAATATTTAAATGAAAATCTAACAAAACATGTGTGATAAACTGAACAAAAACTTAAAATCCTTAAAAGAGAAATCAAAGAAGATAGAAGTAAATGGAGAAAGATTCCATGCATGTGTTTAAGACTTAATGTGTATGAGAATTAAGATTTTAAAAGGTATTGAAATTGAACATGGAATATTGCTTGTTAGAGGTTAGGAGGGATGGGTGGGGCAAGAAAAATAGGAAACCTTTATGCAGTTCATTAACTGCAGCCAATGAAGTATGAGGTGCTATTGGGAGAGCAGGATTAGGGAGAGCAGAAGACTTTGCATTACTACCTCAAAATTTGTACTGTATTGATCTAAAATTGCCAATTATAAAAACAGACACTAAAGAAGTGAGTTATTCCCAACACAATCAAGTCAAAATAAAGCAAAAATCAAAAACCCAACATCATTCTGTAAATAGTAACAAGTAGCTCTGAAGATCTGGAAAAAGATCAGAATCGCACAAAATAATATTGAATATGAATTATTAATTTCTAAGAACTGGAACTCTCTAACTCCCATATTTACAAAAGCATCTATAATTATCACAGTTTGGTAAGGGCAAAAGAAAATACTTTATCAATGCAACAGAAACACATATGTAAATTTATTCGTGTGATCACTGACCAAGTAATAGCTCAATGGAACAGGGAGGGATTTCTTATAATTCTGGGACAATTGTACATCCAAATATCAAAAACGAGGATCCGTGTAAGCTTTGCAACTTTCACAAAAGGTAAAATAGATAATCTACCTAATTGTAAAGCATAAAGCTATAACCATCCTAAATTGCAGCAGAATGGAAACTGTGGCTGGTCATCAATTTGGCATCATGTCTTAGATACAATATCAAAATCATGACTATGAAATTTTTTAAAAGTAAACTTCATGAAAATTAACAACATCTACTTTACAAGGGAACTTTTAGGAGAATTAAAGATGGACCATATGGACAGAAGTGTCTTCAGAGCAGCACTCTGTAAAAAGATGAGTACTCAGAATAGGTAAAGAATAGTTTAAATCCAACAAGTAAAAATAAAATTTAAAAATAGATGGAAACTGTTCACAGAAAACTCACTAAGGAAGATAAGGAGATCAAAACCTATGAAAAAAGTGCTCCTTATCATTGATCCGAAGAGAATCACAAATTAAGACAGCAGGAGATACCACATTAAAACAACTACACATCTATTAGAATGACTGAGACTTGACACATTGGCAGTACTAGGCTTCACCCAGGAAGTGAACTAACAGACATTGATCCAATTCTGGAGTAAAAGCACACAGGGAAAGCAGAGTGTGGGTAGTTAATTGTGACAAATTTACTAGTATGAGATTTTAACAAGGGAATGGAATGAGGAGTAAACAGCAATTCTTTGTACTACCACCTCACAATTATTGTTTGCATATTTAAAACTATTATGAAATTAAATGTTAGAAATGAAAACATATTTTTAATTAAAGAAACTGATCCATTGTTGTTGCTAATCAGAAATGGTTACCGCCACTTTGGATTACAGTTTGACAGTTTCTGACAAAATTCAACGTATTATTGCCGAATGGATAGATAATTACACTATGTGAGTTGACAACTTTGCCCACATAAAGGCCACACGCAAACTTTTCTAAGAACTTTAGTATAAATATGAAGATTTTAAGGCAGCAAAGATGTCTTGCAAGATGTGAATAGAAAACAAACTGTGATACTTCAATATACTTGAATATTTAGCAATAAAAAATGAACTTTCAAACCATTAGAAGGCTAAGCATAAGCTTAAATATTCCTTGCTATTTGACAGAATTCAATCTGAAATGTTTATGTGAAGAAGTACATGACACTGTGTTTTAGAAGAGGCAGCGTGGTGAGACAGTCAAAAGCACTGAGGTTTCCAGAAAGAAAAGGCAAGGGAGGATGGATCACAATGGACTGCCAGGCAAAGTAATGGGGCCATAATATTCCATGAGTTGGTGCATGGCATTATATCTCTGTCAAAATCAGTATAATTCGACAACATGTAGAGAGAATCATTGTAAACTATGAGATTCAATTGGGAAAAAATAGCTCATTAATGATAACAAACACATCTATCTAAACAATGATGCCAATAATTGGGGTAACTGGAAGAAAGGTATATGGGAATTATTTCATTTCTCTCTCCAATTTCAGTCTAAAGTTAATTGAAGTAAGTTTAATAATTAGAAACAAATGAAAGATCAACATTCATATTGATACGGGAATGGCAGTAGATAAAGCTAAAGAGAAAGGTAGGTTTTATTAAGTAAAAGTCAATGGAATCACACTGAAATGTTGAATTTTCTTCCTCAGGACAATGAAAACACATTGAAAAGGTCAGATATTGCATCCTCAATACATTTTAATGAAGATAACACAGAAGTCAGAAGAGCACATCTGTCTTGTATGAACTGAATCTCAATCAGTTTGAAGTTTTCACCTGGTTACTTACATTACAAAAAGTGGATGAGACAGGGCAACAGTGGTTAGTGCCTGACGAACACTGAGGTGCAACAGCTCTCTCCTTCCCACCTCTGATCCAGATGGACAAAGGATTGTCCCATCGTTGAAACTGTTATAATGCTATATCAGAAAACACCCTCAGGGAAAGTCTGAAGACCTTAACTGACATTTCTCAGGTCGTTTTTCATAATTCCAAAAATTTAAAATATCCTTCCTTTTAGCCATCAAAAACTAATTAGGTACATCCAACTGAAAGCATGCCGCAGGTAGGCATCCAACCACAAACACCATTGGCTGCTTGGCTACAGGTCTCAGTATCCTGATTGTAAAGAGACCCTAATGGACAGTTCTCCTTCCCCTACTAGAATTCCCAGTAATAAAGGGAACATGGAACTCACATTTTTCTTGGATCCTTCAAAGGCCCAAGGTTCTCGCTGAAATAAAATGATGCATGTAGTATATTTTGAGAATTGCTAATGTTTGGTAATGTCCTTTTCCTTTTCCTTCACCACTCAACAACTGTTTATGCTTCAACCAGTGCTCACTTATGTTAGCTTTGCTCTAAGCCTGGACTGGGAAGTGTTTCATAGAAATAGTTAATTACATAAGATCTAGGGGAGAAAACTGCTGCAGTCTTAACTAAACACACTGATCTGTAGCTGCAGGGATCAATCCTGATGCAGGTGCTGTGTCAGGGATGTTGGACGCCTCCTGAGGTTGCCAGCACTACTGGGCAGCAGAAAGTCAATAGGCACATACTGGTGGACAAAGCTGCACAGATGAATGTGTATACACTAGGTCAGTACTTCCTGGACGGTGACCCAGTCCACCATGGAAGCACCCCTTCCAAATAACCAGGACCAAACATTTTGGATTCCACTATGTTTGAGAACTACATAACTCCCCCTTAAAGTGTTAACTCAATGTTCACTCCCTCAATTCAGTTAAGATACACTCCAGTTTCACAAAAATTTTAATCAGCTGCAATAAGAAAACAAATGAAATACGCATTTCAGTTGCATATAGTATTTATTCTATTGCTAAACAAGGGGATATACACTAACTTTCCAGTTAGGGTCTTCTGATAGATCAAGACTTCACATACATAAGTAGTATGTGTCACATAGACTCATATATGGACATATATGTGTGTCCATTTGTGAATATACACTTAAGGCCTAGTTGGAGGACAACTAGCAAATTTTCCAAATAAAAATGTGGGACATACTTAATGCAATCAGCATCAATCATGCAATAGCTTCAAAGACTATAGTTAGACACATACAAAAAGATATATTTCCTACTATGGAGACATCATTTCAAGAAAAATAAAGAACATTTACACAACTAAATGATGACCACAACTTATTCATTACATTGTGCTCCTGAAATTTAGCATTTTCATTAAACTGCTCTTCAAATGTGTGTACTCACACCTTTAAAATTGGTCAATTCATTTATGAACACAACAGACCTTATTTTTACTTCTTTAAAAATTTGATTTAGGGGCTCGGCAGCGTGGCCTAGTGGCTAAGGTCCTCGCCTTGATCCCATATGGCTGCTGGTTCTAATCCCAGCAGCTCCACTTCCTCTCTGTCTCTCCTCCTCTCAGTATATCTGACTTTGTAATAAAAATAAAACAAATCTTAAAAAAAATTTGATTTAGGAAAGGCCATTAAAGAAAGAAAACTTGATATTTAATTTCTTCAAACCTGAATTTACTAACTTTAAGGAATTCTTCACAGAGGCTGAAGTTGGCCATCCAGATTGTGTTGCCATTTCAATACATAATAGTTCTTTGAAACTCAGAAAGAATGATGTGTTTACCTCACATTATTAATAACTAGTCTCTGAAATACGTATTATTTAAAATTTCAAATATCTCATACTTAGTTATCACAAATGAATGCACAACCTAACTTCATATTCCAAAAAACAGAACCAAAAAGAATACGTCCCAATCCAACAATTTGTTTCTCCCGTTTTAATGACCACATTTGCGCTATATTATATGTACCCATTTAGCAAAAGACACTGAGTAGAGATAATATTAGACTATTTGCAGAAAAGGATAAAAAATCATTTTGGAACATGGAAGTAGGCTTGGTGACACAGAAAATTGTATTTCTACTTTAAAACTGAATAACCGGCAAAGCACTATATATTTAGGCTAAGTTGACTCTTGTGCATTTAACTGAGTTTCTATGACTACATCTTCTGTCTTATAAATCCGTCATATCTTTCTTTGTTCATTGCTGATGTCAGTCAAAAAACTAACCAACTATTGAAATAACAATCCAACAAACAAATCAAAAATATCTAACATATAATTCTCTCTTTCAACCTGATTAGTGGCTTAAATAGTGCTTTGTTTTCAGATGTTTGCATTGAAGTATTCATCAATGGTATTCAGTTGGGCTTAAACAATTCTTACTCAATAAATAAGAGTGTCTCCTTGCTTTGTGCATTACAGGATTTCAATGATACCTATCAGTTCTCAGTCAGGAAATCACAAACAATTTGAATAAAATTGCCAAAATCAATGAAGCCAGCTAAGTTCAATGCCTCATGTGATAATACACCCAGGATGTTCCAAAGCATAAGCCAGATTCCCTAGTGAGGCTGAGCTCTGTTATTCCATTGTAATGTCTCTCCTGCCATCACTGTTGATTATTTTCAGAGGGAATAAAAGCCATACCGGTAGCAACAGTGTCACTTCTGTGGAAAGGAGACAATAATTTAGGATTAGCAAAATTTTCCTTAGTTATCTGGTGGGAGTTAGGTCCAAAGATATATTTTCCCCCAATATGAAACTATCAAATAAACCTTGGAACTTGAATCCTGTGAGAATCTGTTTGATCTTCAAAACCAATAAGAAAAGGTTTATGTGGAAAAAAGAAATAAAAGCAGAAATGAGGTATACTGGCCCTTGCTCAGAGGAGACGCAGAGGGAGACGCAGAACACGTATGAGTTACACCTGAGACATTATTTGGGCATCCCCCGGAGCCCGCTGAACCAATCTCTACTTTTTATTTGTAGTATCCTAAACTTTTTACGTTTATTGATTTTGCAAAGATAATTTAGATGCTGAAAAGAGCAACAGTGATAACATATCTTGGAGCTATTTATAATATTTCTAAGTTTTACTAAATTTAAAAAGAAATCCAGAATTAACAGTACAAAAATTTTGTCTCAAATTTCCATGTAATTTTCAGTTGTTCATTTCTACATATTTTTGGAGTAACCAAATATTAGCAATTTCTATTTTCCATGTTTTTGTAACATTCAAAAACATATCTATAAATAACTTATTTTTATTAAATTTTTGAACTGGTTTATTCCGAATACAAAGCATCTTTTACTCTTAATGGTTTGCTTGCAGTTTTTATCATAAGATACAAAATCTATTTAATCTTCTAATTCAGTGTTCATATTCATGATTACCAAAGATTAGGTCATTATGTTTATTATAAATATATTTATAATTTCAAATTTCACATGGCTGACTCTGCTCTTAACTATTTATCTATATAGATAGATATAATATATTTATCTATTATACTAATACTATTTTTCATAACTGGTAAATTCAAGTAAAATGTTCAACTATGCATGAGAAAAAAAGATTTTTGTTTCTATCCTTGATTCTTCAGACAAAATGCAGTCTAGTCAATCATATAGTTAGACATCTTCTTTGCTATTACCCCTTGTTTCTGTTCCCTGATGTTGAGTAACTCTAACCATTAACAATACTGACAGATCAAATAGCTGTTAGCTGCTAAATCTTGTCTCTATTTCATTTGCATATTTAAACTTAATAGCAGTTCATCTGACAGTTCACATAATGAAACAAAATTCAATTAAGTTTTTTTAAAGATTTATATATTTTTTATTGGAAACACAAATATAGAGAGGAGGACAGATAGAGGAAGATCTTCCTTTCAATGATTCACTCCCTAAGCGGCTGCAATGGTCTTAGCTGTGCCAATCTGAAGCCAGGAGCCAGAGATTCTTCCAGGTCTCCCACACAGGTGCAGGGTCCCAAGGCTTTGGGCCTTCCTCGACTGCGTTCCCAGGTCACAAACAGGGAGCTGGATGGGAAGTGGAGCTGCCGGGATTAGAACTGGCACCAATAAGGGATCCCAGTGCATGTAACTAGGACTTAAGGCACTAGGCTACTGTGCTGGGCCCCAGATAAGTTTTAAAATAGTAATTTCATTAAATTATTTACTCAGAACTCAGCATTTTGTTTTGTAATCCCAAAAAGGAATTGGGGACCTGTAACGTAAATATGATAAATTATCAATATGTGAAAGGTACATTTAAAGGAAAATTACATTGCAAAACAAGCAAAGCAAAACCTTCCAGCATCAGTGTTTTCTTCATTCTGATATCTCATTTTTACAAAGGAAAACAGCTTTGAAATGCATGACCTAAAGAGTGTGTTTCAAATCAATAGAAACTTTTCACTTTATTTGACATGACTTTTGGAAGCCCATCACCTCCCTCCATGTGTATGTCTCTCCTGTTCAGACTGCCAGCTGGATCGCTCCGACTACTTTCTGCAGCATACAACATCTCTGGCGGCTGGAATCCAGCACACCTAGATCACTTGTTCTCTTTCAAATTAAAAATCGTCAGGCCTACTGCTTCTCCTTGTCCGTAAGAACTGCTCATTCTGCTTGCCACGCCTCTGAGAATGACCCGTGTTCGTGCTTTCTGCCTCCTCACATCAACCTTCATGGCACAAGGCAACAGTCAGAACTGGAGATCCCGTACACTATTTCAAATCTACTTGCCTCATTTCTCCATAGCACCTGAGAAAAACCAATCAACCAATCAATGCAGGTTGCTCATGTGCGCAAGTCGCAAACTCTAATTATGAATTCCTTTCCATAGGTCTCCACCACAAGAAGGTCTTTCTCATTGGAGACAATGTGGCACAATGTGAAAAACAACTCTGATGTCCAGCTGTCTCAACACCGATACTAACCGCTTGCTACAACTGACCGGATTCAATTCATCGTTTGATAAATAGTAATAAGATCTATGTCTGTTTCACAAATTACCTTTCAGTGTTCACTTTCTTAATTGTAGCAAAGCATTTAGAACATAGCCACGAACATACAAATCACAACATGATCATAGATCTAAGTTTTAAGATTTATTTATATTTATTGGAAAGGCAGAATTTACAGAGAGAAGGTGATACGGAGATAAATCTTCCATTTGCTAGTTCAATCCCCAAATGGCCACAACAGCTGGAAGTGGGTAGATGCGAAGCCAGGTGCAGGAGCTCCTTGTGCAGGAGCTCATTGCAGGGTCCCGAGGCAGTCCTCCTCTGTTTCCTTCGGCCACAGAAGGGAGCTGGAAGTGGAGCTCCAGGGCATGACCCATCCTAGACATGAACCAGCACACTTAGGGAACTTTGGCACTTGCAGGCAGAATTAGCCAATGAGCCATCTCATCAGCCCAACAGCTGTTTTTTTAATCTCTTCATCCTGATTTTGTTGATAATCAAATGCATTTTCATGTCTTCTATCACGTTGCAGTTTCAAATGTTGCATATTTTAAACTTCTGCCTCCTCTCCCAATAGTTCTAAATATGTACCAGCTTACCGCTAAACTCTTATTGGCTAGATATCATTCCCCGAATGCCTGCAACAGCAAGAGCAACATCAGAGGAATCCAGAAGCTGTGTACTGCACTGGGTCTCCCAAATGGAGACAGGAGCACAAGGACTTGGGCTAGCATCTGCCTTATCAAGAGCCTGAACGTGAAGGCACTCTGACATGGAACGTGGCTGTCCCCAAACAGGGCTTAACCTGCTCTACGCAACAGCCTTGCAGCGCGTGCAATTATTCTGTGGCAACATGGTAAGAAGAAAATATAGCATCATGTCTCCTTTGCCTGAAATAGGAGCTCTTTTTTCTGATGGCTTTACAGGGAAAAAAAAAAAAAAACATTGTTAATTAATTCACCAAATCTAATCATCATTCAAAATATAGACAAAATAATTCTAAGATGTTTACTTGAATTAGCTTTCTCTAAGCCGCTTTTTTTCTCTATCTAAACATAAATTTCTATTTGTTTTGAGAAGGGGAGAAGAGAGAGAGAGGAGAGAAGAAACTCCATAACTGGCTATACTGCCTCCATCTGGTCTGGAGCCGGAGCCAGGAGCTGGGAACATACTGTGGTCTCCCACAAAAGACCCAGGAGCCCATTTTCTTGGGCCATCATTTGTACCTCGTGGGATCCTTTGTGATAAGAAGTTGATTCAGGAGCTCAAGCCAGGAAATGAATCCAGATACTCCCCAGTGTGTGGTGCATGGGTGTTACTTATAGGCTAAACAAACTCCTGCTTGTGAATATAATTTTTTATAGAATTTACCTTAATATTATCATGTGACTGAAACAAGCCATTAATATATATATGTATATATATATGTGTGTGTGTGTAGATTAGCCATGATTTTTATGAATCAATTAAAATTTCATTTCTGACATCTTTGCCACAATTATACGTACTTTGAGTGATATTACTGTGAAATATATTTTTTTAAATCCATGTTGATTGATTTTATCAACAAGATGTCTTCCTCAAATTCATAAGAAGGTATATGTTTATCTACTGGCATCTTATCAATATTGACTACGTATTCGTTGTTATGAACAGGGTCTCTCCGATAGTGTTGGCCACTCGGGGGCCCTTACTACTCTGAGTCCCTCACAAGCTCTCCTTCCTTTCACAGCATCGAATACCTACAACTTAGGGAACTGTTGACTGTCTTGTTAAGCATCGAGTCACCACTTTGAGCAAATGTCTCTCAAACAAGGGAAAGTCTGGCAAGTGTTCCCTACAGACGCTGCCATCCTCACACTTCGGCTTTTACTGTTCACATCTCTTTTCTATGGAATTGGTAGAAAACTAACAGATTGCAAGTATTGCCAAAGTTTTCCTTTTCTCTCCTTCTGTTTTGGTTCACCTCTATGTATTTTTTTGATTTTTGTAGTGAACACAGGCACCACAGACACCACAGTCTTTTCATTGAAATGCCTCAGCATTCACCCTTATTGAAAGAAGTTCCTTTGGAAGCCTTCCTGGAGTGGGGAATTTACCAGTTGCAAGTGGCTCTTGACTGTAAACGGAGAGCTGGGAAGTTTCACCTGCAATCTGCTAAGAGGTTCTTCTTATTTCTGCCTACAAATGGCTTTTCTTTCTTTGAACTTACCTGTGTGCACCCATAATTACTCTGCATGCATCAGAAATCCCTGCTGCCCAGATAGAAGTGGGCTTATATTCTAGGTTGAATGACGGTGATACTGGAAAAGCCTTCAAATTGCTATCATCTGAAAATGATTCTTTCTTGCTTTCAAATGCTTTCCTGCAAATATTCCCTCCTTATCTTGTCAGTCCGAGATTTTGCTACTATAAAATTTCATTTCCAGTACCTTAATGGTGATACCAGCTAGCCTAACAGTAATTGTATCATTTCAAAATTATCTCTGTGACAACTGACAGATCTCCCCTCTCAGAGCAAAAGGGAATTAATAGCCAAAGGATTCTTAGTGTAGCCATTTACATGGAGATAGTAACTGAAGCTCAGTACTACTTGGATATTTAATAAATACGGACACCATCTCAGTCATGCATTCTGTAACTGCTATTTCCGACTGCCAGGAAATAGGAAATCCGAATTACATTTTCTCTTTTTTTTCTAATATTGCTCTTAAGTGATCAGCAATGTTAACACTGAAATGTGTACTTTTCCTAAACAATGGACTTAGTGTTTTACTTTCATATGCTCTAAAAAGTTGATACATCCCTGATTGCATTTCAAACATGAAGAAACAGAAATCTAGCAGGATAAAATAAACTGCCCAAACTTCAAAACACTCTAGCCAAATTCAATGGCAAATACGTGACAGCATAGTTTTTGTTGGATTCTTGAAGTGATGGACACACATTATACACATATAGCCATAGTATATTTTGTAGAAGTCATTTCCTTTACTATGACAATATAAGCAATTTCTTCTAATTTTTTGTGTTTTTTTTTAATGTATCTACTTGAGATGAAGAGACAAAGGTGAGTGGGAGAAGATCCCCAAAATCACTTCCAAGTGTGTACAGTAGACAAATCTGGGACAGACAGGAACCCAGATGTGTCTAGAAATTCAAGGACCCAAATGCTTGAGTTACCTCCCAGGGAGCACTCTGGCCAGAAGGGTGTGACAGGGAGAAAAGTCAGGATTCGTGAAAGGCAAATGGATTCAGCAGCCCAGTTGCCACTAAAAATGATTTTTTCTAACTTGTCTCAACAGCAAAAAAGCATCATCTCAACTGATAACAAAGTGTGTGCCTGATTTTTTTTTTTCTTCTTAATGTATTAACTTGAGACACAGTGAGAGATGGAAACAGGTGGACAACAGAGAAAGCTTTTTTTACCAGGTCACACACAAACTGTCCAAAGAAGATTGAATCTGGATCACGCTTGCAAAGAGGGGACAAAAATGCAACCTAGGTTTCCCACTCAAATGGCAAGGACTGAATTACATGAGCCATCAACTGTGCCTTCCAGAATGGACATTCCCTTAAGGCTGGAGTCAGTAGCCAGAGCCATGCTTCAAACTCAGGCACTCTTGTATGAGACACTGGGGTCTTAACTCACATGAAGAACATCCAGCCAATACACAATTGTGAACATATAAGGTATTCGTCATTTTTTTTTTCACTCCAGATTGGTCTTCAGTATTCTTCTTTCATTGTTTCCTTGGTAAGATAAACATACCTTCATTAATTATGTTTACTAATAACTCTTGCTTCATAACCGTCATCCTTTCACATGGTCCACCTGACAAAGCAGCTCTACTGGCACTTGAATTTCATCTTACAGAGGATTGCAGGGGATCACTGGAAAAAATGCAGTGTAATAAATACACAATACAATGCTATGTGCATCCATGTAGTTTTTGGAGGAGAGTTGGACCATTCTCTGCAAATAACTAGTAAGCTCAGACTTATTGTTGAGCCTTCATAACTAGAACCCGGATTGGGAATCAGTAGGTGACCAGACCACGGACCATGGGGAAACTCAGCACAGGTTGAGTGCTGACAGGCAGCAGACTCAGTGACCCTTGGTCACCAAGGGGAAATGAGAGGAATTACTGAGCTCAAAGGATTCTGAAAGGCGAGTCTCATGGCCAGATAGTACAGGTCTCCATTACCCCTGCTGTGGCTACAGTGATCTCCTTCCATGGCAGCTGCTGTATACATAAACAGACATGCTTCTCACGTTAAATGTGTTTGGCCACTATACAACTCATTTGTGTCACCACACATTTTATTTAGATCTCCAAACCAATGATTTGATCACTGAGATATGATATGAATTGGAATTCTGTGATTTAAAGAAAGAGGTGAAAATACCACCCATGTCTCCATGCTCACATCACATATGAATTAGCACTATTTTTTTTCTTCCATTCACCCAAACTGCCACTGCTCTTGGAGTAGTTTTTATACTATCTTTAACTTTCAGATATTTGAAGTTTTCTAATTCAAAAACTCCCTTCCCTGATGAAAAAAGTTTTATTATTTTCTTACTGTTAAAGCCATAAAATGATATTACTCTGACATTTTTCACTCGGTTTGACCTGATTATATGGTTGTAGGCTTCTAATAAAATCCTTCCTAAACCTCGGAACATATTGGAATAACATGGAGCTATTGTAAATATACAGATGAGTGTGTGTGTCTGCTTTGTTCCCAGAGCTTCTGATTAAGTGGGATGGAGGAGTGCCTAAGACTTTGAATTTCTTTTTAGTTCCAAGAGGGTGCTCATATTGCCAGATAGGAAGCTCCGTAAGGAGTTCTAAAATCATATCAGTGACATAAACCATGAAAAGTCCTAACTAGAGTTTAAATTAAAAGTATGGAATATTTATACAGCCCAGCCAAACAGACAAAAGAGAAATGGCTATGGAAAAATAAAGATGACACAATATTTGCTGACTTCAAATCATAATCTTTTATTTAAATGAGATATAATAAATACAGGAATGGCAAATTTGGCCTTTGCTTCTCTTTGATAAAAGTTCTCATTATGAATTGAAATGCTGGAGGTTCAGATAAAGGAACCGATAGCAGTCTGAGCAGGTCAAGGCAGCAGCACCCAAAGGTGCATCCTAAAATTGGATGTGGGGTGGGCTGGGCTGCAACTGGAAGGGTGTCAGGATCCAAGAAGATGAGCCATTTTGCATGGAAGTGACTGCTTCATCTGCTAAGTCAAGTAGCAGCCTCTGTCGTCATGTCTTTGAAACGATTTCCACCTCTTTGATATTTCAAAGTGGCTCAAGAGTGCCAGTACCTCAGATATGTTTTCTTGTCATCTCTTCACAATATCACCGTAAGCTTAGCTCACTCCTCTTGATTCTGTTTCATCCTCTTCTAGCTGGATATGTTCAACTTGCCTGTATTCAATATCACTGATTCTTTCTTCAGGTTCACCTGTTCTGCTATTGATGCCCTTTTCCTACAAGTTTGCTTTGTGTTGTTTTACTTAGTGTTTTTTTAAGATTTATTCATTTGGGGGTTTCTGTTCAATTTTTGGAGAGGCAGATTCTTTTTTTCCTTTCTTTCTTTCTTTTTTTAATCTACAGAATTAAGGAGATAAAGAAAGACACTCTGTCCACTGGTTTACTCACCAAGTGACCACAATGGCCAGAGCTGAGCTGATCCAAAGCTAGGAGTCAGGGGCTTCTTCCAGGTCTCCCACGTGATTATACGGTCTCAAGGCAGCCCTCTATTTTTCTCAAATAACAAGCAGTGAACTGGGTTGGAAGTGGAGCAGCTGTGATATGAACTGGCAACCATATAGGAGATCAGCCATGCAAAACTAGGATATAGCCACTAGGCTATCCTGCCGGGCCTGGAAAGTCAGGTTTTTACAGGGTATAGAGAAAAAGATTTCCCATTCTCAGATTCATCAAATGACTGCCACAGCACAGAGGAGCCAATACAAAGCCAGGATCTAGGAGCTCCTCCTGTGTCCACCACATACATCCAGGGTCCCAAAACCTCAGGCCAGCTACCACTGCTTCCCTAGGTAACAGAGAGCTGGATTGGAAGTGGAGCAGCCAGACACAACCAGCACCCATATGGTATGCTACTTCCAGCAGATAAAGGATTAGTGAGTTGAGCCAGTGTACAGGTCCCCTATAGTGAGCTTTTAAGTTGAAGAATTACTGTTTGTATTTCAATATCTCTTCAAAGTCTTTCTTTAGGTTACTAAGTTGTTTTTCTGGGTTCTTTGAGGTTGGATAATTTCCTCAAAGCAGCTGTTTAGAAATAGTCATCTAAACCTTTAACATATTAAATTACTGGACAGTCAGTTTCCTAGCACCCTTTTTGCTTCATCAGTGAAGTTGCAGTTCCCTGGACAATCCTGATCAACTTTTGGGGTTATGTCATCACTACACTCACTTTGTTTCTGATTGCCCTTCTACAAACCCCAATCAGTCTGTTTATAACCTCTGAGTATGAACATTCCTTCCTTTTCAGTATCATATTGAGTCCAAGTTCAAGACTTGCCATAGGTCTATAGTTATGGCATGTTCAGGGTTTTGGTCCTCAAATACTGCCCAATATATTTGTTCCAAATGCACAGTTAGTATGTTATTCAGAAGAAATCAGAAAAGCTCCTAAAATGTGGCACTTTGTCTCCACAAGTCTCTTGCTGGGTCTACGGTAGTACCAGATGGGTGGTCCCATTGCTCGAGCACACACAGAGCTCACAGCCCACTTGAGATCATTGCAGCCTGTGGTTTAGAACAAAGCCCACTCTGCCATGTTCAGTGTGCTGCTGAGATAAACAGCTCACTGCTGCTCAAGTCATCAACTGCAGATGTTTGCCGGGTGTTAGATCACTCAGTTGGGCATGAACTCTGAAGAAAGGAACATTTTCCATGTTTCCTATATCACATCATACTTTTGAGATATTACTCCTGATTCCTCTTGACCTAAATTCTCTTGTGTAGTGAATCTACCTACAGGCAGAGTTCCCACATTTCCACAGTGAGTGCAAATCCTCATCCTACTTTGAGACTCTCCCTATTGAGTAAGTTAATTGAATTTGTACACCATGGTTTTCACACTAGATTATCAGAAGGACTGGAAAAGTGACTTAAAAGAATAATAATAATAAGTAATGATTTAAGACTCTCTTTATTGCAGTGTATATCCATGTTCTTTCTGCCAGTCCCTTTTCCTACTTTATGAATAATCCGCATCCTAAAAACCAGCTTTGGATTGTCCTCTGAAACCATAGCAAAGTCATCTGAATTTTGACCTCACCAAAACTCACTTCTGATGTGAAATGAATGTGGATGTCATTTTGGAAAAAGAAGATACTTGTTCTTTCACTGTCTATTCTACGAACTCCAGCAGTCAATTTCAGCTTAAGCAAAAGCATATCATCTCAGACATTCACTGATTGTCACACACTGTAAATTCAACAAGTGCTATCTCTATACTCAACTTCTGTTTAAGTGTCCTCATGCAGGGACTTTTTTGGGGGAAATACTAGGAAGTATACAGTGTCTTTTATATCTTGCTACCTTGTTTTAATTAAAACTGACTCTAAACGACATAGGGCGGTGCCCTCTCTGAAACTGCCTTGAACCAATTTCCTTCCATGGATTCTGTACTCTCGTTGCCAGGCAACCGTGTTCCATTTGACTCTGCTTTTACACTATTAAGAGCAATGCACCTCATACTCGCTTTGCATTTTTTAACCATAAGGCTGCTTCTTTATTTGTCTGTTTTAAAGTGGATGTATCTTTTAGTTCCACGTTTTGAAGAAATGACTCTGTAACTTGTTACAAAGTCCTGTATCATCTATACCTTCTTGTATTCTTTCTACTATGAAACTTCATCTACTTGTTTTTGCTATTTCTTTTCTTCCCTTGCATTTTTTAGTGTAGTAAGCCATAGTTGTTTCTACATGAGGCAAATGAAGTACCAGCAGTGGTAACAGCCACCTTTAGTGCTAAGTGCACAATGGTTAAAACAATCAATTCAGCAAGCATTGCCATATTTCAGTTACTGATTATGGGACAAAGTAGAGGTGTTCAAAGCATATAAGTAATCCTTCCAAGTAAGTTTATACTCTGTTGCAGGCAAGTAAAAAAAGACTATGTACATAGTTGGCTTTGACAACTTCTAAGCAGGAAAACTTCCACATTGAATGAATATTGTATCTCTTCTACAGCTTGATAGCACATTTCTAAAGACATCAAATAGCAGATGCATGTTAATTTAGCTTAAAGATATTAAAAGGTGGTGGGAGTTGTGGTCCAGCAAGTTGAGTTACCTCCTAAAATGCAGCATCCCAGATGAATGAAAATTATTATAGTCTTGGCTGCTACACATCCAATCCAGTTCTCTGATAATGCACCTGACTTATAAAGGATACCTGGATAAAGTTCATGGTTCTGGAATTTGGCCTGGCCTAATACTCTTTGGCTGTTAAGGAGATCTAGGCAATGAACCAGCATATGGAAGACTCTCTTCTCTCTCTCTCTCCCTTTCTCTCTCTCATCTCTGTTACTCAGGTATTTTAGAGAAAGAAAGAAAGAAGGAAGGAAGGAAGGAAGGAAAGAAAGAAAGAAAGAAAGAAAGAAAGAAAGAAAGAAAGAAAGAAAGAAAGAAAGAAAGAAAGAAGAGAAGGGAAGGAGAAGGAAAGTTGTTTTAAGTCTTTATATATACTCCTGGGAATGGTGGTCTTTCTGTTTTCTTTCTTGCAATGTATTACAATTACTTTTGCTTTAAGCCTGTGGTTATAGAGTGGAGTAAAATAATGAAATAATATTTTTACAAAAATTAAATAAAAATAAAGAAAAGAAGGAGGGGCATGAGTGGGGAAAGAATGAGTATACTTATCTTCTTAGCATTGTACCTATGCAATATACAAATCGTATTTTTACATTAGTAAGAATAGAAGAAAAAAGAAATAAAAAGTTTAACTCAAATGAAGGACTCTGAAGCTTATGTACATTGTATACACATAATTGTGATATCAATGTGTTATTGATTTCACAGCTAAATATAATTGTGACATGGGGGGGCGGGGGAGGGGTGGGGTGATTCCCAGTTCCAACGAAACTGTATCACATAATACAATGTAATCAATGAATTAAAAAAAATAAATATAATTGTGAAGAAGCCATCAAGCTCAAGGCAGGTTATGAAGCATGGTTTTTCATGGAATGACCAAGGAAGCAGTCCAAGAAATGACAGTCTAAATAATGATGATACAAAGCAGGGAATGAATTATGTAGCTTATCTGTGCTATGATCTGGATGGATCTAAACAACAGGGAGTTGGGCTAGAAAAAGAAAATCTTAGAAAACGACTTCTTTTAGAGTAGAACTCCTGAAATTAAGATTATAGATACTGATGATGATGATTTCATTAATTATCAAGGATAAGATTTTCCTTAACAAACAGCTGAAACAATGAAAAATGTGTTTATTGAATATGTGAACCTCAAAAAACAGAACAGCCAAATTTTTAGGTTGATTACATAAATGGATATTTATATAATCAGGACAAAAGGCAGCTTTAATATTAGGCTGCATGTCAGCTACCATGATGTTAAAACCTTCAATGGTATGAAAAATTACCTGGCAGGTTGTAGTAGTGAAGTTGAAAATTCACTAATTTTTCAAGAAAACTAAGAGCCAAACTTCAGAGCATTTAGGAATGTATGACAGCAAAAAGGGTGATTTTGTGAGGAAAAACATTCTGAAAACACCTGTAAGAGACATCAGTGGGATCTCCACTGCCAGGATATTTTATATATCAACAATGAGAAAGAAAATTCCACAACCCGCAATACAAATGCAAGGAAGGCCATGTCTACAGGGTGACCCAGGAAGATATGCAAAAATTCAGAGATATGATTCAAAATGCAGTCTATGTTCTCATGGCCAACCATGATTTAAAGAAAGAGTAATGGAGAAATTTCCAGTTGGGGAGTAGCTGAAAAACAAAACACACACAGATCCTTAGGACAAACAGAATGTCCATGATGAGAGATAATATTCCTTGTATACTGGTTAGGATTGTTCTACCGTGATGTGCATACAATCACAGAACAGAAGCACTGGAAATTGGGTAGTGCAGTCTAAACCTGAGGCATTGTTATTAGCTGTTGTGTGAGTTGCTTCCAACTAGCGGCAATGACGTTCCTTCACGGAGACACCTCTGCCAGTGGTTCTACTTTACACGTGAGGATTCAATCTCTGAAGTCCAAGGCAAATCTCCAGGCCACACACAACCTTGATACATAACAACAGTCGACGTAATTCTGCTTCATTATGGCACATGAAAACTAAAATATGTCTTTGCCATTAAAAATTTCTCTCTGGGCCTGGCACGGTGGCCTAGCAGCTTAGGTTTTCACCTTGCAATTGCTGGGATGCCATATGGGCGTCAGTTCTAATCCCAGCAGCCCCACTTCCCATCCAGCTCCCTGTTTGTGGCCTGGGAAAGCAGTCAAGGACAGGCTATAGCCGTGGGACTCTGCACCCGTGTGGGAGACCCAGAAGAGGATATGGGCTCCTGGTTTCAGATTGGCACATTGCCAGCTTTTGTGGCCACTTAGGGAATCAGGGAAGATCTTCCTCTCTGTCTCTCCTCCTATTTATATATCTGCCTTTCCAATTAAAACAAATGAATCTTTTTAAAAAAATTTTCCTTAAATGATTATTCATTAAATGGGACTGATAATAAGTAATGGATAAAATGGGAAACAATAGAACACATTCCCCATATACAGAGATTTCCAACAACTTCTAATTGTCTTCTAACCTCATTTAGTGAGTCAGTGTTGAATCCATGCTTTTTGAAAGAGAATCATTACATAAAAGCATCCTGTACCTCTTAATTAAATTATAAATTTCAATAGTACTGCATTGTATGACTCATTGGTCTTTATCTCTCTGGTTCTGCAATTTAAATTGAACGCATATAAGCATTTTAAAAAACCCACACTGGCCATTTGTTCAAGAAACTGAATTATGGGAAAGGATTTTGTAAATACCCTTATCTCACTTGAAACATAAGTTAGTCTAAGTGTTTCAAAGAACTCAAAATAACTGACACTTTCAATAAGCATTTTTTTTCATTCCCATACATGAGTGAAGACTTATTTTTATTTCAAGAAAACAAGCACTTCACAGAGTTGACAATTTTTGAAAACTTTTAAAAGCTATCAAATTGTCTGCTCTATAGTTCTGAAGAGAAGGAAATAAGCGAGAAGAATCATTTTTCACCAGAGGTATGAAACAGGAAAAAATGGGCACAGCAGAAGCTCAACTGTCGTTTAAAGTTTTGGCTGATAGCCTGTAGAAGTTGAAGAGCATGATTAATCTGGCTGAATGCTAGGGACTTTGTAGAGCAACGCTGTCTCCCCTTCCCAGAAATGACTTGGTAACAGACATATTTTCCTCTATCAATTAGAAAATCGTATCAATATAGCCCAAATTCAGACATCACTTATGGCTGTGATAGCATATTATAAAAACATAAAAATCACACTGAAACCTATTGTACTTCTTAATCATTCTCCAATGTTCTATAAAGGCAAATCTTAATCTGCTTTCAAAAAAATTCCAAACACTATGGTCATTTAACAGTTGCTGAGTATACACTAACTGCATCTTTTCCTGATTGATCCATTATGACTTTAGACCATGCTTCTGAAGACTACACACAAATCCTTATACCATTTCACCTAAAATAGCAATTTGGGAAATGTTGATTTGTTGAGTCACTAAATAACAGATTTTTTCAAATTATCTAATTAAAGGTAGAGTTTAGTCTGGAAAACATGAACAATTGGAAATTAGGACAGAAAAAATATTGGAAGAATCTTGGCAACAAAGTCTTGGAGTTTTTCAGTAGGGATTTTAGGGAGAGGCTGATGAAATCTAAGGTGCCCAGAACCTCCTGTACTGTGTGTTCAGCCACAGCCCCTGGAGAACACTGACCATCCTCTTCTGAGCATCATACACACTCCTCTTTGAAAACATTGTTTTAATTTCCTTGTAGTTTGCCATATCATAATGTTCTGTTAAGAATGGTTGAATATTGCATACCTTTGATCATTCTTTTAAAAATTACAAATGATGTTTGTAAAGTGGTCACTTGAAAATACCATTTTCCCTGGAACTTCTGCAAAACATTCTTATAGTTTACACATTTGAGCAAAACTATTGAAGTATGTATCTACTTGCCAATAGAAGCTGTTTCAATGAAACTGTTAAATATGTTTTGACAGCATGCTAGATTTTCTACCATTGCCAAGATCTACAAAGCTCTCCACACTTAAATAGCACAATGTTTGACTTGTGACTGTTCTGAAGAAATACAATCTTCTAATATTGCAAGGGGAAAGTGTTGGGGGATGCAGAGGGAGAAAGAAAAGATTTGGGGGGAAATCCCTACACCTGCAAAACTGTGCTATGCAAAGTAATAAAAATAATAAATATTTTCCCATAAATGTGATACACCACATCCAAAAACTGAAAAGCAGAATCACATAATAGTATCAATAGACGCAGAACAAGCTTTCGACAGAATCCAACACTACTTCATGCTAAAAACCCTAACCAAGGTAGGCATAGAAGGACCAATCCACAACATAACCAAAGCAATGTATAAAAAACCCAACGCCAGCATCATACTGAATGGAGAAAAACTGGAACCCTTCCCACTGAGATCTGGAACAAGACAAGGATGTCCACTATCTCCACTACTATTCAACATAGTCCTAGAGGTACTCGCTGAGGCCATAAGACAAGAAAAAGAAATAAAAGGAATTCAAATTGGAAATGAAGAAGTCAAGCTTTCTCTATACGCAGATGACATGATCCTCTACATAGAAGAACCAAGAGACTCAATGCAGAGACTGCTAGAACTTATACGAGAGTTTGATGGAGTGGCAGGGTACAAAATAAGTGAACAAAAATCAATAGCCATAGTGCATGCAAACAGCCCCAAGATGGAAAAAGATCTAACCAGCAAGGTGCCATGCAAAATAACAGAGAAAAGTATGAAGTATCTATGATTAAATCTAACCAAAAATGTAGGAAACCTTTTTGAAGAAAACTACAAACTACTTAAAAAAGAAATTGAACAAGACCTCAAAAGATGGAGTAACATCCCATGCTCCTGGATGGGTAAAATCAATCTCATTAAAATGTCTATACTGCCAAAAGCAATATATACATTCAACGCAATCCCAAACAAATTGCCCAAAACATTCTTCATGGAACTGGAAACAATGATCCAAAGTTTCAGCTGGAAACACAAAAAACCACGGATAGCTAGAACCATCCTGAAGAATAGGAAGTTAGCAGGGGGAATCACAGTTTCAAACCTCTGGACATACTATAGGGCAGTGGTTATCAAAACAGCCTGGTACTGGCACAAAGATAGATAGGACGATCAATGGAGCAGAATAGAAACAACAGAAGGGAACTCACACAGATATAACCAAATAATCTTTGACAAAAAGACAAACGGCAATCCAGGCAAATGGGAAGGTCTGCTCAATAAATGCTGTTGGGACAACTGGTTGATAGCCTGCAGAATCAAAAAGAAAGACCCACATCTCTCACCATACACCAAGATCAAATCTAAATGGATAACAGATCTAAACCTACATCCAGAAACCTACAAACTTTTGGAAGAAAATGTTGGAAACACACTGCAAGATTCAAGTGCAGGTCCCGACTTCCTAAAAAGGACACCAAAAACACTAGCAATCAAGACCAAAATAAACAAATGGGACTTCATCAAACTAAGAAGCTTCTGTACAGCAAGGGAAATAATCAACAAAGTAAAGAAGCAACCCACATAATGGGAGAAGATCTTTGCACACTACATGGGTGATAGAAGGCTAATCTCCATAATATGCAAAGAACTCTAAAACAACCAAAATCCCAGAACAAACAAGCCACTCAAGAAATGGGCACGGGAAATGGGCAGACATTTCACAAAGGAACAAACCCAAATGGCAAACAAACATATGAAAAAATGCTCAAGTTCCCTGGCAATAAGGGAAATCCAAATTAAGACATCAATGAGATGCCACCTTATGCCAGTAAGATTGGCCCACATACAAAAAAATAAAACACCAACAACACTTGTTGGCGAGGTAGCGGGGAAAAGGGAACCCTACTCCACTGCTGGTGGGGCTGCAGGTTGGTACAACCTCTTTGGAAATCAGTATGGAGAACACTCAAACAACTCAAAATCTGCATATCATATGATCCAGCAATAGCACTCCTAGGAATATAGCCAAAACACCTGTTTCAAAAGAAACCAACATGCACCCCTATGTTCATAGCAGCACAATCAGTAATTGCAAAAACATGGAAGCAACCGAAATGTCCATCAGCAGAAGACTGGATAAGAAAGCTATGGTTCATTTACTCCATGGAACACTACTCAGCTATTAAAAAAAAAATGCAGTTCTTTGTGGCCAAATGGGCCCAACTGAAAACCATAATGCTAAGGGAAATGAGCCAATCCCAAAAGGTTAGATACCACATGTTAGCCTTAATTTAAGATGATATGATGTCAATATAAAAAACAGTGTATGTAAAATGCAATATTACCTCAACTTCAAATAGCCTATCTCACATGCAATAAGATAGTGTGAAGTAACCAATGAACCAATAATCAATGTAAATCAGACTGCTTATGATCTACATCAAAGAACTAAAGAATCTTGATTGAATTTGAACTGTAATGCTGCATCAAGGTGGAGGAATCCACCAGGGGGGAGGGGGAGGAGGAGGGGGAGGGGTGGGAGGATTCCCAGAGCCTATGAAACTGTCACATAATGCAAAATAATTAATAAAAAAATATTAAAAAAAACCTACTATACTTTTAATACCCTATGTTATCCCATAGTGGGGAGGGAGAGCAGAGAAATCTTTCATCTCCCTAGAATTTGTAAGGAAGACGTGAAATACAACCTACCAGGATCATAATTGGTAACTCATAGACAACAGATTCGAATCAGCATTAGACAATAGTTACACTACAAAGACATATAAGGGGAATTAAGAGTGGTCCTGACAACCTCTTAACAGGAGGTCATATGCACAGAGCAGAAGAGGACCCCAGAGTGGAGCAGGTGGACAGCAGGAGGCTTGTATCCCAACCCTGAAGACTCACGGATTCTCACCAAGGACCATCAGTATGAGCACCAAGGACTACGTCCCAACTGCCAAGGAGACCACAGGGAATTGGAGTGCCTTCAGAGGTCAAGAACTCTGAGGTCATCCATTCCCGCTTGGATCCACCACATGGAATGAAAGAAATCCAAATCCTTCCTTGCAGGATCCAAGGGCGTCAGAACAACAGCTAGGAGCCCTGAGCAGTCTGCAGAAACACAACAGTAAACTTCCTTCGGGACTAGGAAGGGGAGCTTTCTCTGGTCCTCGCTTGGTTCCAACCTTGGGTCCCCACCCTCTCTTGCAGTGACCATCAGGATCACTCCAGAAACCCCTCAAAACATACAAACAAACAAACAAAAATCTAAAATAGATAGAGAACAACAAGGAAAGCTTGGAATCAGACAGGAAACAGTCAGCATGTATTCACTTATACCTTGCTAGGTGGGACACAAAGATTGGTTACTCCTCACTAGGGTATTGAGGATTTCTCTGCACACCCCTCCTAAAACTGTTCTGCACCTAAACTGTTGACATATGTCTTGTTAGGGTTATAAGCCAGTCTAGATTACCCGAAGAAAAAAAAAGGAGAAGAAAAAGACAAGTTCAGCAAAATTATGCTTCAACGCTATATAATGCTATAATGAAAATAAACACAAGACAGCTGAATAGTAATCAATAGCCATTTTAAGGTGTATAGAACCCGGTTCTATATAAACTAAAATTGAAATGTCAATGAAGGAGTCACAGGATATGGTAAAGAATTTGCACTTTTTTTAAAATGTTGGTTACTCAATACTATGTCAATTAATTCCATAATGATGTAAATTTTTGCTGATGGTATGTTGGAGCTTTCAATTGACTGGGATGATACTCTGCTGGTTCTGTCTTCAGACCAGAGAGGGTATACCTAAGAAGCCGTTGACCTTGACTGGACAATAAGATGCTGAACTCTATGCTTGGTATATGCTTGCAGTGAAATAATCTCAACTGATCTTGAACTGTGGTAATGCAACAGGTGGAGGAATCCACCATGGGGGGAGGTTTTGAGGAGGGGTGGGGGGAATCCCAGTACCTATAAAACTGTGTCACATAATTCAATGCAATAGGAGTGCAATGAGCATAGGAGTGCATGTTGGTTTCTCATAAAACAAGTGTTCTGGATATATTCCTAGGAGTGCTATTGCTGGATCACACGGTATGTTGAATTTGAGTTGTTTGAATATTCTCCATACTGATTTCCATAGAGGCTGTACCAGCCTTCAGCCCCACCAGCAGTGGAGTAGGGTTCCCTTTTCCCCGCAACCTCGCCAACAAGTGTTGTTGGTGCTTTTGTTCATGTGGGCCAGTCTTACTGGCGTTAGGTGGTACCTCATTGATGTTTTAATTTGGATTTCCCTTATTGCCAGGGAACTTGAGCATTTTTTCATATGTTTATTTGCCATTTGGGTTTGTTCCTTTGTGAAGTGTTTGCCCATTTCCCGTGCCCATTTCTTGAGTGGCTTGTTTGTTTTGACATTTTGGTTGTTTTGTAGCTCTTTTTATATTCTGGAGATCAGCCCTCTATCACCTATGTCGTGTGCGAAGATCTTCTCCCATTCTGTGGGTTGCCTTTTTACTTTGTTGATTGTTTCTCTAGCTGTACAGAAGCTTCTTAGTTTGATGAGGTCCCAATTGTCTATTTTGGTCTTGATTTCTACTGCATTTGGAGTCTTTTTTAGGAAGTGAGGGTCTACCCCTAAGTGTTCCAGTGTGTTTCCAACATTTTCTTCCAAAAGTTTGAAGGTTTCTGGATGTAGGTTTAGATCTGTTATCCATTTAGATCTGATCTTAGTGTATGGTGAGAGATGTGGATCTATTTTTTTGTTTCTGCAGGCTATTAACCAGTTGTCCCAACAGCATTTATTGAACGGACCTCCCCATTTGCCTGGATTGTCGTTTGTCTTTTTGTCAAAGATTACTTGGCTGTATCTGTGTGGGTTTCCTTCTGGTGTTTCTATTCTGCTCCATTGATCTTCCTCTCTATCTTTGTGCCAGTACCACGCTGTTTTGATAACCACTGCCCTATAGTATGTCCAGAGGTTTGAAACTGTGATTCCCCCTGCTAACTTCCTGTTCTTGAGAATGGTTCTAGCTATCCGTGGTTTTTTGTGTTTCCAGATGAAACTTTGGATCATTGTTTCCAGTTCCATGAAGAATGGTTTGGGCAATTTGATTGGGATTGCGTTGAATGTATATATTGCTTTTGGCAGTATAGACATTTTAATGAGATTGATTTTACCCATCCAGGAGCATGGGATGTTACTCCATCTTTTGAGGTCTTGTTCAATTTCTTTTTTAAGTAGTTTGTAGTTTTCTTCAAATAAGTCTCCTACATTTTTGGTTAGATTTATTCCCAGATATTTCATACTTTTCTCTGTTATTTTGAATGGTATCTTGCTGGTTAAGTCTTTTTCCATCTTGGGAATGTTCGCATACACTATGGCTGTTGATTTTTGTTCATTAATTTTGTATCCTGCCACTCTACCAAACTCTCGTACAAGTTCTAGCAGTCTCTGTATTGAGTCTCTTGGCTCTTCTACATAAAGAATCATATCATCTGCATATAGTGAGAGTTTGACTTCTTCGTTTCCCATTTGGATTCCTCTGATTTCTTTTTCTTGTCTTATGGCCTCAGCGAGTACCTCTAGGACTATGTTGAATAGTAGTGGAGAAAGTGGACATCCCTGTCTTGTTCCAGATTTCAGTGGGAAGGGTTCCAGCTTTTCTCCATTCAGTATGATGCTGGCGTTGGGTTTTTCATATATGGCTTTAATTATGTTGTGGATTTTTCCATCTATGCCTACCTTGGTTAGGGTTTTTAGTAGGAAGTGGTGTTGGATTTTGTCAAAAGCTTTTTCTGCATCTATTGATACTATCATGTGATTCTTGTTTTTCAGTTTTTGGATGTGGTGTATCACATTTATGGATTTGCGAATGTTGAACCATCCCTGCATTCCAGGGATGAATCCTACTTGATCTGGGTGAACGATCTGTCTGATGTGTTTTTGAATTCTGTTGGCTAGGATTTTGTTGAGAATCTTAGCATCAATGTTCATCAAAGAGATAGGTCTGTAGTTTTCCTTCTCTGTTAGTTCTCTGTCTGGTTTTGGGATTAAGGTAATGTTGGCTTCATAGAATGAGTTTGGAAGGGTTGCCTCCTTTTCTATTGTTTTTGAAGAGTTTGTAGAGGATTGGGGTCAGTTCTGTTCGGAATGTTTTGTAGAATTCTGGAGTGAAGCCGTCTGGGCCTGGGCTTTTCTTTGTTGGGAGGTCTTTAATCACTGATTCAATCTCTACTTCAGTTATGGGTTTGTTCAGGTCGTTTGTTGCCTCTGGGCTAAGTTTTGGCAGGTGGTAGAAATCTAAGAACTTTTCCATTTCTTGGTGATCTTCTGACTTGTTGGAGTACAGTGCTTTGTAGTAATTTCTAATTATAGCCTTAATGGATGCGGTGTCTGTTGTTATGTTGCCTTTTTCATCTTTGATGCTGTTAATTCTTGCCTTCTCTTGTTTTTTCTTTGTCAGTCGGGCCAGCGGGGTGTCTGTCTTGTTTATCTTCTCAAAAAACCAGCTTTTTGATTCATTGATTTTGTGTATGGTTTTTTTTATTTCTATCTGGTTGATTTCCTCCCTTGTTTTGACGATTTCTTGTTTCCTATTGTGTGGGGGGCACTTCTGCTGTTGTTTTTCCAATTCCTGGAGGTGTGTGTTTAATTCTTGTATTTGGCGCCTCTCTTGGGCCTTGACATGAGCTCCAATTGCGATGAGTTTACCCCGTAGCACTGCTTTGGCAGTGTCCCACAAATTTTGGAATGTTGTGTCAGAGTTTTCATTGGTTTCCATAAATTTTTTGATCTCATCTTTAATTTCTTCTCTGATCCATTGTTCGTTTAATAGCATATTGTTCAGCCTCCAAGAGTTTCTGTATTTCCTGGGGCATTTTGAATTGCTGATTTCCAGCTTCATTCCGTGGTGGTCTGAGAGGGTACATGGTATGATTCCTATCTTTTTGAAGTTATTTAGGCTTGCTTTGTGTCCTATCATGTGGTCGATCCTGGAGAAGGTGCCATGCACTGCTGAAAAAAATGTATAATCTGTGGCCTTAGGGTAAAAAATTCTATAAATGTCAACCAAGTCCAGTTGTTCTATTGTTTGTATGAGTTCTGTTGTTTCTTTGTTGAGTTTTTGTTTTGTTGATCTGTCTATTGTTATTAGTGGGGTGTTAAGATCACCCACTATTATTGTGTGCATATCTATGTCTCCCCTTAAGTCCGTGAGTAATTGCTTCACGTAGCTAGGTGCGTTTGAATTTGGTGCATATATGTTCACAATGGTAATTACTTCCTGATGGATCAGTCCCTTCACCAATATATAATGTCCTTCCCTGTCCTTTTTGATGTGTGTCAGATTGAAGTCCACATCATCTGAAATTAAGACAGCTACCCTAGCCTTTTTTTCTCATCCATTGGCATGAAATATCTGTTTCCAACCTTTCACTTTCAGCTTCTTCGAATCTCTTCTGGTTAGATGTGTCTCTTGTAGGCAACAGATAGTTGGGTGCTGTTTGATAATCCATTCTGTTAATCTATGCCTTTTGATTGGTGAGTTCAGGCCATTTGTGTTAAGAGTTAAAATTGAGAGGTTGTGATTTTGCCCTGCCATACTTGTTTTTGTGGGTGTTGATATCTGTGTAATTGCCCTTCCTTGTGTGGACTTTAGTGGGGAGATCTTCCTGTTTGCCATCTTTGCTTATGATTCACCTCCTTTTTTTCTGGATTTAGTGCATTTCTAAGGAGATTTTGTAGAGCTGGTTTTGTGCTGGCATATTCTTCTAATTTCTCTTTGCTGTGAAAGTATTTGATTTCGTTCTCAAATACGAATGAGATCTTTGCTGGGTACAATATTCTTGGTTGACAGTTGTTCTGATTCAGGATTTGGAAGATCTTTGTCCATTCTCTTCTTGCTTGTAAAGTCTCTTCAGAGAAGTCAGCAGTGATCCTGATTGGTTTTCCCCGGTATGTGATCTTTTCTCTGCTTCGTACTTGTCTCAGGATTCTTTCTTTGTCTTCATTGGAGTGGAACTTGAGCACCATATGTCTGGGTGAAGATCGCTTTGGGTCATATCTGCTGGGAGTCCTCTGACCGTCCTGGATTTGGGCTGGGTTCATGTTCCAAGTGTTTTGGAAGTTTTCCTGTATAATTTCGTCGAGCACCATTTGCATTCCTGACTCTTTTTCCGCTCCTTCAGGAAGGCCAATAATCCTAATATTCGATTTTCTGAGGTTGTCTTTCATTTCTTGTATGGTCTTATTGGCTTTGTTCAGACTTGTCTCCAGCTGTTTAATGAACTGGGTATGTTCGTTTTGTGTGTCTTTCGTTCCAGAGACCCTCTCTTCTGCTGTATTTGTTCTGTTGGTTAGGCTCTCAATTTTGTGCTCTAAGTCAAGGATTTTACTTTTCATTTGTTGTATTTCTGAGGCTATGTGGTTCTTGAATTCCTTGAAGTCCTCCCAATTCTTCTCATTGTCTCTGAATTCCTTGTCTGGTAAATCTCCTATGTCTTCATCTCGCATCTCCGAAATAGACATTGGTTTTTGATTCTTTATTGGTAGGGTGTTGGCACTCTCATCTGGATCATTACCTTTTCTGGTATTTCTTCCCATTGTGTTAGTGTTTCTTTTTTGAGAGACCTAGGCACCAGTGTGCTGAGGGGTCTCCAAGCACTATCCTGTAGAGATTGGAGTCTGCAGGCGTGGAGTAGCAGGGTGTCGGAATTTTCAAGGCACTTTTGGTGCATCTTCAGAACACTGGACCTCAGGGCGCCACTTCCAGGGCCCAGCGTATTCAAAGCGCACTCTCAGCTCGTCCCCTACAGGTATGCTACCACAGGGCGTGGGGGAGTGAAGGCACTCTCTGTGCACGCCCCCTGTGCGCGCGATCACAGGGCTCAGAGGATTCTAGGTGCTTTCTTGGTGTGTCCCCAGTGCCAGGGACTGCAGGGCGTGGAGGTTCCAGGTGCTCTCTGGGAACGCCTCCTGCACGCGGGTCCGCAGTGCTCTCCTGGTTCGTCTCCCAAGCAAGGGACTATAGGGCATGGGGTGTTCCAGGTGCTCTCTGGAAGCGCCTCCTGCGCAGGCCCGCTCACCCCAGCGCTTGCAGGGGACCGACCGCCCCAGCGCTAGCATGGGACTGCCCAGCCCAGAGGCGTGCTTGGGTTCCTGTGGGATAGCACCGCCCAGCTGAGTGCCAGACCACAAAGGCACGGGGGAGTATTCAGTGTGCCTTTTGCCTTTCTCCCAGACACAGCTTTGGCAGTTTCAAGGCACTCTCCCGGTGTCTCTAGACGCTGGAGTCTGGGGGGGGAGGTGCGGGGAGACGAGCACCAATTGTGTTCAGGCTCTGTGCATGCCCCTGGGGGGCCAACTCCCGAAGCCTCCAACCCACCACTGTCCCCACCCAACTCACTCAAACCTCAGGTTCTTGCAGTTTTCCTCTTCCTCTGGTGGGAACCCTCGCCGTGGATGCGTCTCCCGGCTACTGCGTCCGTTGCTGGTCCCAGCGGGTGCAGGCGGGTGGAACCTGGAGGCTGCGGCGGTCCCGGCGGGGCTTGGCGACCAGGGTGGGCGGATGCCGGCGGGTCCCGATGACTCAGGGTCCTGGTGTCCGCAGCGGGCGGAGGTCCTGGTGGGTCCTGGTGACCAGGGTGAGCAGATGCCAGCAGGTCCCGATCACCGCCGATCCTCACGGCCACAGCGTCTGCGGGTCGGTCTTTGGGTGGGTCGGCGGCTTTCAGCGTCTGCATTCAAAGGTGACTCAGCAGGTCAGGAGCGGAAAGTCGTCTTCCCTGCCCTTCGTTTTGTTTTTCCCTGGTTGCTCTTCCGAGTTGTGTGGATTTTTTTGGTTCCACACTGTCCAGGGAACTTCACGTTCTTCTCCCTGCAGTTCTATGCTGCTCCACTTACACTTTTGTCACGTTCTAGCCCTCTCTGTCTGTGAGTTCTCTCACAGTCTTCCTCCTATGTGGGCCATCTTGCGAGTCTAACAAATATTTTTTTAAAATACACTGATTAAGATGTATGTATTTTCTTTCAACAATATTTTTATGTTTATTAATTTAATTAAATATTAACTATCTAGGTTTATCAATTGAGTTATTAAATTGTAATCCTGATTATTTTCACAATATAAGTAGACCAAAGTCATTTACTGAGTATTTAACATGTATCCTTGTTGTCAACTTTTGTTTACTTTATCATTTTCCATAAAATGTAGGTTCATATCTTATAGAAAATGTCTGATAAAGATGTATGTATTTTCTAAGCCATGTCAAGACCTGTCTGTTGACTGACACAGAAATTCTTCTCTCCTTACTATACTATACAATTTTCTAAGATCCTTGCACTCCCTAACTTTTTTATACTTTATAAAAAGTTCCATTAACTAGGACAAGTTATTTCTTTTTCATTTGTTAAGAAAATAAGTCATTGAGAGTTTGAAGAATTTGTCCAAGCTGATAGAAGCCTAAAGACCCAAGGAGGAGTTAACATGATACTCTCATGTCTCAATCACTTGTGTCGTCATTTTTGCTTTCAAGGGTTTCCATGACAGCCAGTGAAGTTAGAAATCAGAGTCAAAATCAAATGCAGGGTCTACCGCTGGGTCCAGACATCCCAACTGGTTTCCAAAGTGCTGCCTGTTTCATTATTCAAACGCCTGCAGATTATAGAGAAACCATATAGTTTTTCTCTCCATGATTTCAGTTACCTGCAATTAATCATGGTCTTTAAGCTCATGGAAAGTCTCACAAATATATAGTCAGATTAGTGGTATTCATGTAGTAGTGTACAAATGATCCTTTACTTAATAATGGTCCCAAATATAAAAAAATACCAATATTGGCACTTACATATGCCAAAAAGAAACCATAGAGTTCTTCAGGTTAAATAATAAGGAAAGGAATGCTGATAAGGAAAGGAAAAACATCACATTTGGAGAATGGCAAAGGGTCACAAATTTGTAAGCCCAAAACTGTGAAAATGTGAAAGAAAACAAAAAATCCATTCTAGCTTTATTTATATATTCTTGGACGTTAAAATCTGTATGCAAGTATTTCATAATGTATTTCTAATCAGGAGAATAAGACTTTATACCGACAAGGAAGTCCCACCTATGTTCAAACAGTGAGTACTCTCCCATGTACCTAATTCCCACAGTATACAACCCCTGGATGCACATCACTCCAGCGCTACAGTAGATGAAGGATCATGAACACATATCATTGTCTTACAATCTTCTTATATAATCGGTGGCAATACAAAAACAGTATTGAATGATGTCTACTGATTCCATTACAAAAGCAAAATTAATTGAAATAGTTTGTGTATCTAGCAAAGTTCATTCTTGTAAAGATTTATTTTTTTTGAAAGTTAGATATACAGAGAGGGAGAGAGACAGAGAGAAAGATGTTCTGTGCACTGATTCACTCCTCAAGCAGCTGCAATGGCCAGACCTGAACCAATCCAAAGCCAGAGCCCCGAGCTTCTTCTGAGGTAGCGTGATAAACCTGATGACTACTGCAACCAAAACAGATGCACCATTGGGTGAGAAAATGTTTTAAGGAGGACATGCAGTGCAAATAAGTTGCTTCCAAATGAAAGAAGCAGCCTGCTTAATAATATTGTTCAAAAATCCTTTAAAGTTTGATTTTAAGCAATGTGACTTTCTGCAAGCACTATTACCAATGTTCTTTTTCAAATATAATGAACCAAAAATATTTGAAAGTACAATCTACTTATTTTGTATTTATGCTTTTTTAGTTTAAATGTAATTTTTATGAATGAAGCAATTCACTATTGTATACATTGGAAATTAATATTTTCTTGCAAACATGCATGTGCCAGATACAGGATCACTAATGTGACCAAATTCTCATGAGAAAAAGATTGGTAGAATTGTGGCATATGCACTCACCTTTATCAAACTATGTAAATTAAGCTTCTGATGTTTAAAGAAGATTTTTAAATGCTGTTTTAGTTCTGTCTCTCATTTACTCCAGTCCCACAAAAGACTAAGTGTCACCAAATTAAGACATCAGCTTGTTACTCAAAAGAATCTTTGTTGAACCTTAGTGGCAACGAGATGATTCAAGCTGGTTCTTTTGCTTTTACCTGCTGTAGGATTTGTGGACCAAAAGGATATTTAAACTCCACCATTCAGGCTGCACATTCTGGTGGACTGTAAAATCTATGAATGTATGACAAAGTTGCCTATATTCGAATTTAAGTTCTTATATTCATCATTAGTGTCCAGATAAGCAGCCAGCAAAGGTCAGTACTGTTTTGTGCCATCCCTGGACTCGGTGGCATGATTGTGATTTATTATGACATTTTGGAGTTTCTTATCATGCCATTTACCTACAATGTTACACAGTCAACACTGGAAAACAGGTTTCAACATCCAGAAGAGGCAAAACTCACTATTTGCACAGCACATCTACCCAAGCCCATGTTAACATGAAAGCATGCTTTCTCCAGGTAAATATCCTCAAAAACTAAAGCAACGGTTGTCTAGTCTTGAGAGTTGTTGAAGCAGAAGGTAAATGGGAGTGGTGGTGGGTGGTAAAGATAAGAGTTAGAGCGTGTTGAAAAATCATCTCAGGCCCTACCAAATAATTCTGACTGCTCCAGGAGAACTAGAAACACTCAGCTGAGAACCAAACAACCCCAACATTGTCCTCACTCCAATTCCACCCTAAAGTCCCATGTTCAAATATTCTGCAATTGGGAATTCACATTACAGGAAATTTCCAAGTCTACTGAACAGGAAGATCTAAACTACAAGTCACGACCCTTCTTTTGTTCCCTACAATACCTTGCACTAAAACGTGGGAGAGAAATGCTCCTTCATTTGCTACATTACAGCTTGTTCATCTACGATGTAAGGTCTCTTAGAATTTAAGAACATACCTGCTTCAGGCAAGTGTAACTCTCAATTTTAGGGAAATCTTTCAAGTCTTGTCATTTTATTGTCTTTGCTGTATGCAAGAACATATTTTGAAGTTTCATGAATAGCCATTCAAAAATCATTTTGCAAATTGTTATTTTATTGACCCCCTTAGGATAGTCTCAAATATTGCTTTCCTGGTGGCAACAGCTGACAACTGTAGTAGATCACCAGGGTCCAAGGACAGAAGTGACTCAACCTTTCACACAGAGGAATGATATGATCTGATATAGAAAAGGAAATGCTGTGATTTCAGAACTCTGCCTGAAGCCTGAGACTAAGGCGAAGTCTTGAGACAATTGAAAGTGTCTAGCAGGGGAGACCTCCAAGAGTGACTGCAAAGTTCTCTGATGTAGCTCAGTCTCCATCCACCCAACAGAGTATTAGAGAAAAGCCCAAACTCCATTCTCTGTTCGTTTCTGCTTGAGCAGTTCTCTGCACTTTTTGTCCCTTCTCTGCGTCCCCTTCTCCCAAGACTTAAGACTACTCCGCATAAGCCAGAACTCCAGTTGGTGTCCATATGTGATGGTAGTGCTGCAAGTGGTATCTTAACGTGCTACACCACAGTGTCAGTCCAACAAAATGCAATATCATATCATCTCTAATTTCTATGCTATGGGATGTGCTTCTTTCTAAATGATTTCTGCCTTTACAGAGTAAGACAACACCAGAGGCCAGACAAAACCCTAAAGTGTGTTTTTATAAGTGAATAAGACATGTACCCATTTCTAAAGGCCACCGTCCTTCCTATTTAGGTGAAGCAGGATTTTATATGGATCTGAGAAGAATTTTTACTCTTACTTTAAGACACAGGACAGTTTAACTCCTTTGTCCATTGCTTAGAACTGCCAGAGAAAAACAGCTGAAAGCACTTGAGTGTGGATCATCACATTTTCTCCGTGGATTCCTGGTTGGCAATATGTATCCTGCCCTTACAGACTTGGTTTTTAAACCCCAAGTACTGCTCAGTGAATAAGCAGGCTGAATCTGAATTTTAGACATGGCACATTATACCGGAGAGAGTCTTGCATGACAAGGATAAGAAGAGAGCGGGGTCGTGGGGGATGCAAGGGCGGAGTCGGAGAGCAAGTGAGAGAAGCATACTCTTCTCTCCAGTATGTGCCACACCCCATAGGAACTGAAACCCCAAGGCCACCAGGTCAGATGCCTGAAGGAACGTAGCCTCCACTGTCACAAAGCTTGAGGGAGGCCTAAAGTTTGGACAGAAGCAGAAAATGAGGGACACGTTGGTTTCATGTCTTGTCATTCCAGATAGGAATGTGTTATTTGACGGGAGCTGATAACCACAACAACATCTTCCAAATAGACCCCTTCTGTCACAGCACAGGGAAGTGCTCTGAAATCTCTGGTATCCAATGAGACAAGCCAGCAATTTCTGCACTTTGTTCAGTAGCTCTTAGACTTTTAAAGGCTGACAGAAGCTTTGGCCAAGCAGACCTCCCTGTTTTCTAATTCTGTGAAGGAACAGTCACTCCCAAAGAATAATTTTGATATTCGGTAACCCACAAATATTAGTAGAAAGCTTCAGACTCTCTTGGCTATTGAATCTAAGAGAAAACCTCCCTAAACTTTTCCACGTTAGCATTTTCGAATCAGCCTCAGAAGGAAATCCAACAATTAGAGAATGGATAAAAAATATGTAGAAGCTCCAGTAACAACCTTACAGCCACACCAACCAGAGGGTCCACAGGAGCCCAAAAAGTGCTTTGATTGTGCTAAGACAGGACACCTCCAGAGGGAATATCCACATCTCTTGCATCACAGAAACCGCCATGGCTTTGATCAATTTGCCATGGAGATCATGGGAAGGTTGAATGTTCCTGGAGACCCAAGCCTCGGGGCTTGGGCCTCCTCAGATGACCCAGTAGGGCTGTAAGGATCGGGTGTTCTCAAGGAAGAGAGATTAATTTTCTCCTAGAAATAGAAGCCATATTTTCTGTCCTCCCTGCTCAGGAAAACTATTGCTTTGATATTTCACCCAGTCTCCAGGCTGTAGCTTTGATAACTTGACTTTTTTTTTCATATGTGTTCCTAAATATAAGCTAATTCCTCCAATGTTGAAAACAAAAATTATCTAAATGGCTGTGGCTTCAAATATTAAAAAGGTATTTTCCCCTAATTTAGTGGTGTCAAACAGGGAAAAGATGCATGTTCTGATCCTGGGAAAATACTAGAAGAAAAGGGGATAACACTATTCGTGCAGGACAGTTGGAGAGAACCAAGTCAACGGGGACAGGTGCTCGATAAAGTTTAAATAAGAGAGACAATTGGGTTCTTTAAGACTTCATTGATGCAGTGGAATTTTTTGTTTATTTTGCTTTATCTCCATATTTTTGGTGTACATACTTCATACAATGGAATACAATATTCTTGAAGATTTTGCTCATCTAGTTCGATGAATATTGTGTCATCGATCTGTTACACTGGCAGCTACACACAAGGCTCAGATGGTCAAATTCCTTTGGACTACTATTACAGCTGGTAGGATTGCTAACATAGCTGTGGGCAAAGGAGAAAACAGATGAGTTTGTTTCTCTCATGTGACTACAACTTGACTTCGTCCAATTGGAGCAGAAATCTTAAATACATTAAAGGATATACTTAAGCTGTTTGAACATGACACCATGCATACAAATACAACAAAATATTACATAATACCCCATAACTATCAATGATTTTTATTTATGTGCTAAGATTTTTTTAAGTAAGAGTTTTTAAAAGAAAAATTTCCAGAGTTACTTTTTTCAAAACATGAAAGTCCTCATGATTATACTTTCTCTACCTAGTTGTTTATTTCAAATCCATGCTTATAGATTCTCATTTAGCTACTATTAGAACCTTCTAAACTACTATAATCATGATGGTAATAGAGACACATGATAATGATTCATATCCGTTTCTTAAAATAACCAGCCTGGATGAGATTTAGGCAGAATCAATCATTTCAGTACTAAGTTCAGCAGTTGATCCACAAATAATGAAATCGCACAATTCTAGGTAAAATTCAAGAAATCTAAGCTATACAGTAAATTACTTGAAGTGTTTATACTTAAGACAAGCAGCTTATTTTCTTTGATAAAATACTGTGTGTTTAGCATTCTCTAAATTATTTTCTTGATCTCCAACAGCTCATGTTTCCTTCATGTTCTTCATTTTGAAGTCTTCATTTAGATTACATTAAAATAATTTAATTACAGTCAGCGGGTGTTTTAGTACTGTGATTTCTTTTTTTCTGGTATTTTGCCATTCGTTTCATGTTAAACAGTTTTGCTGCTGTGCATCTGGGGATCAACACATCTCCGTTCATTTGTTTGAGGGGTATTTGAAACTCATTCCTTTTTTACTTAGATTTCCAAAAGAGAAAAGTCTAGAGAAAACCAGCTCAAATTAGCACGGTATTTCTATTTTCCACTTGAATGTCTTTCATTGTGTAAACACTGAAATTGTCAGATGAAGCAGCAAAACAGTCTCCATAAAGTGCTATTCCCCCGCAGAGCAAATTCTTAGAAGCACTGCAAATCTGGCGAGAAAAAATGGAGTCTGCATTAAAACATGCAGAATATCCCTTGCTGAGACAAATCACACACACACCAGGTATATGAACATTGAAACAGGATTGCAAAGCAGAAACCAGCAACAATGTAATGCTAACTAGAGTTTCCACCTCTAAAAACTAAAGCAAAAAGTAAAAAAAAAAAAATTAGCAAAACCATATGTCAGTGTTTGGCGGAATTTAAACTATGAAATAAACAGTGGGAAAAAAAAATCATCCTGAGTGTCATATATGGTTGCTTTACAAAAAAGAGGCACATTCTGTTTTGACTGTGCAGATGTGACAAGGGCACCCATAGAATGTGAGTAGCAGACGTGTAGCAGTCAGAAACCTAATAAGATGCACCAGATGTGAACATGGTAAAAGACATTTAAGAAAAAACACTGCTTTGGAATGCAAGCGTTTTATGGTTTCTAATCTTAGTTTTAGAACTAGTATCAAACAATTGTTTTTAATATAAACAATTCTAGTTCTCTCTCCATTAGAGTAGTTTTAGTTTGTATTTTCTCCAGTTTTACATTCTTATAAATGGCAGCAGTTTCGTGCCTGGCATGATACCCCAGTGGCTAAGTCTTCTCCTTGCATGCTCCAGGATCCCATACGGGAGCCAGTTCCTGTCCCAGTTGCTCCACTTCCCATCCAGCTGCCTGCTGTGGCCTGGGAAAGCAGTCAAGAATGGCCCAAAGCCTTGGACCCTGTACCCATGTGGGTGACCTGGAGGAAGTTCAGGGCTCCTGGCTTCGGATGGAAGATCTTCCTCTCTGTCTCTCCTCTTCTGTGTATATCTGGCTGTAACAAAATGAATAAATCATTAAAAAAAAAAGAATATATTACAATAATTCTCATTGTTCTTTCAGCACCACCAGGTAAGCACTATATTCCCCAGACAAAGCTTATGTTTCGATAATTATAATTATTTATATATAATTGATCTATTTCTATTTCTTTCTTTCTTCTATATTTATATATATATATACATAAAGAATACACATAAATATGTGTGTGTATATATATATACGTATATACACACATATAAGGTATTTTCAGAATAAATTTCAAATTAATTCAACATTGTCAATAAATTCAAAAGATAAATTTATTTTTTCCTAATTATTTTGAATGCTAATTGACATAAATATTGAATGGACATATGTAATTACTGCTTAGGTGCTGCTGATAACACAAGTTTCTAAATTTAGATGTTGTGGAGCTACAAAGATTTCAATTGAAGAGGATAGGATGATAAACACACATACAAGAATGTTGGATTTATTTATTTGAACAATGGAGATTAATTTCTGTAAACTGTGAGTTGTGTCTTTAGCTTGCAATAATGAGATAATTTTTATTGTATGCAAGTAATGTTTCTTACTGAGTACATTTCACATTTCCTTTTTGTTTTTTTTTTTTTTTAAGGTGGCAAGAATCCCGATGATTCTTTTTTTTTTTTTTATTGTTAATTATTTTGCATTATGTGACAGTTTCATAGGCTCTGGGAATCCCCCCCCCCCTCCCTCCCCCTCCCCTCCCCCCGGTGGATTCCTCCACCTTGATGCAGTATTACAGTTCAAATTCAATCAAGATTCTTTCATTGCAAACATATACCAAGCATAGAGTCCAGCTACTTATTGTCCAGATGGGTTGAATAGTTTCTTGGGGAGACCTTTTCTGGTCTGAAGTTTGAGCTGGCAGAATATCATCACAGTCAATTAAGAGTCCCAATATAACATCAACAGCAATTTGCAATGTTATGGAATTGACATGGTTTTGAGTAACCAGTGTATTAAAAAGAAAAAAAAAAAGGAAAACAAGTCCTAGCCACCACCTATGATTAGCTCATTGACATTTCAATTTTAGTTCATATACAGGACCGTCTGCTCTATACCTTAAAATGGCCATAAGGCACCATTCAGCTGTTTCGTGTCCATTTCATCTTAGTATTTAGCCAGTTGTTGTGTTGAAGTAAAATTTTGCTGATCTTGGCAGATTTTAGGATAATCCAGACTGGCTTGTAACTCTAACGAGATATATGTCAACATTTTAGGTGCAGAACATTTTTTTTGGCGGGGGGGTGTGCAGGAAAATCCTCAACACCATGGTGAGGAGTACCTAATCTTTGTGACCCACCCAGCGAGGCATGAGCCAATCCATGCCAGCTCTTTCCTGTCAGATTTCAAGTTCTACTTTCTGTTGTTTATTTATTTTAGGTTTTTTTTTTTTTTTTTTTTTTTTTTTAGTTTGTATGATTGTTTGTTTGTTGTGAGGGGTTTTCGAAGCGATCCCGATGGTCATTGCGAGGGAGGGGGGGATCCAGAGGTGGAGCCAGGCTCGGACCAGAGAAAGCTCTCCTCCCTGGTCCCGAAGGACGTTTATTGTTCTTCTGTTTCTGCAGACCACTCAGGGCTTCTGGTTGTCTTTCCGATGACGTTGGCTTCTGCACGGTAGTGTTTGGACTTCTTCCATCCCCTGTGGAAGCTCCGGTTGGGGGTGGGTGACCTCAGAGTACTCGGCCTCTGAGGGCATCCAATTCCCTGTGGCCTCCTTGGCAGTTGGGATATAGTCCTTGTTGCTCGTATTAATAGTTTGTGGTGAAGGTCTGGGAGTCTTCATGGTTGGGATCCAAGCTTCCTCCTTACCACCTGCTCCACTCTGGAGTGCTCCCCTGCTCCACGCACATGACCTCCTGTTAAGAGGTTGTCAGGATCGCACCCGATTCCCCCCTCATGCATTGGTATAGTAGTTTTATTGTTGTTTAGTGCCGCTTTGAGTCTGTTATCTATGAATTACCAGATTTGATCTTGATAGGCTATATTGTACTTTTTTCTCACTCTTTATGGTCCTGAAAGATTTCCCTGCACTCCCCCCCCATTACAGGTTAACATAGCGTATTGAGGGTATAGTAGGTTTTACAGTTTTTCGATGTAGATCTTAAGTATTCTGACATTAATTGTTGGTTTATAGATTATATCGTGTTATCTTATTGCATTGGATACAGGTTATAAGAGATTGCACTAATATTACAATATACAGGTACTATTTTCCAAGTTGTTCTCTTTTCATCTCAGATTAAGGCAAACATGTGGTATTTAACCTTTTGGGATTGATTCATTTCTCTTAGCATGATGGATTCCAGTCGGGCCCATTTGTCCACAAAGAACTGCATTTCGTTTTAACATTTCCTTTTTATGACATCTGAAAGATACCATGGAATATAAACACCTTTGCTGATATATCTAAGAAAAGGAAACGTTTAAGAGATTCTTTTCTTTATAATTGGACTAAAAGCAATAGGTTGAAAATTATGGTATGAAATAAACTGTTTGTTGGATGTTTCCAGTTAAGAACATTTTAATTCAATATAATATCTTTTGAAAGCATCACCAATATATTTTGTATTTCATAGAAGAAAACAATAATTATTTCAAGTTTTAATTCATATATTAAGGATAAAATTAGAATCCTAGTTCAGTAAATCATTTTAATTTATTCAAGTATATAAATACAACACATTTATTGTAGAATGAAAAGTAATCAAAAATTCACCAATATTCTATAATAATTTAATAAGTAATGAACCAATAATTTACCCCACAATTATTTCTGGATGTTCTTGCTACAACAGTCAAACTCCAATATGTGTTTGTTTTGTTTGTAACTTCTGATTACTTCTCATAAATTCATTGATTCCTGCAATGATACTATTAGATTCCTCTGATAACTAGAACCTGTTTTAGGGATTAAAGGTGGATGAATAAAATAAAATCTACATTAGATTAAGATGCTGTTTCACATTTTATAATTTTTTCCAATACTTACTACAAGCAAGAAGATTTCAGTGATGTTACAATATAAGAAAAAGGTGATTGTGTATTGTAGTATTACAAAAACCTTTCTTTTGATAGACTTAAACTTATAAGTTTTTGTTATTGTTTGATTCATTTTATGATACAGCTTCGAAGTCTCTGTGAAATTTTGCCACAGCCAATAAAAGAAACGCTGATATATCTACTCCATGGAATAGTATTCAAACATTAAAAAAATGAAATTCTACCATTTTACAATGAAATGATTCCAACTTAAAGCCATTATTCTCAGTGAAATAAATCGATCCCCAAAAGACAAACATCACATGTTATTTCTGATGTAAGGCAACCTTCATGCAACATCAATAACCATTTTTGCTACATCTCATAGGCTTTGATATTTTAACTTTTGTTTCAATGTCTTCAATTTTTTTTCCTTATTAATTCCTTCATTGACTCTTAGGTCATGCAGTAGCATTGATTTCTTCAAGAACGTTCTTGATTTTCTTTTTCATTTCTTTGGTGACACATTGCTCATCTGGTAGCTTGTTATATTTAACTGCATGTTGTAAATTTTCTATTTTTTGCTTCCTGTTGTTGATTTTGTTTATGGCTTTTCATTTAAGGGGAGGCATACTAACTGTGTGATAGGGACTATCATATCCAGACGTGAAGATACAATGTGGCATGCATCTCTTCTTCCAAATTAAAGATGGACTCCTAACAAGACAGTTAAATATAACCTGACAATAGGATGCTGGACTCTGCCATTGCCCATACCTACAATGTCAGAACACACTTAAATAACGTAATGATGGACTTAGGACCATTTAGAAATGGCTATAGTATTATAGTATAGGGGAAATCAGTGGGGGTGGGTGGGAAAGGTGGTGTTGGGGACAATTAAGTCCCAGAAACTATGAAACTGTATCATAAAACAATATTTATAAAACTATCATGGTGCAGCAGGATAATTCTTTACTCTGTAGCACCAGCATCCCATGTGGGTACCAGTTCATGAACCAGATGCTCCACTTCCAACACTGCTGCTATGTCCCCAGAAAGAAGACAGTGGAGAATGGCCACGTCCCTGTGACCCTGCACACATGTGGGAGACCCATAAGAGGCTCCTGTCACTATCAGTATGAGCACCAAGGACTACATCCCAACTGCCAAGGAGACCGTGGGGAATTGGAGTGCCTTCGGAGACCGAGAACACTGAGGTCACCCACCCCCATCTGGATCTGCACATGGGATGGAAGAAGTCCAAATCCTGCCTTGCAGGATCCTAGCTCATCGGAAGGACAACCAGGAGCACTGAGTGGTACACAGAAGAAGAACAATAAACTTCCTTTGGGACTAGGGAGGGGAGCTTTCTCCAGTCCTTGCCTGCTTCCAACTTTGGGTCCCCACCCTCTCTTGCAATAACCATCAGGATCACTCCAGAAACCCCTCAAAACAAACAAACAAACAAACAAAAATCTAAAATAGATAGACAGAGAACAACAAGGAAAGCTTGGAATCAGAGAGGAAACGGTCAGCAGGGATGCACTTATACCTCACTGGATGGGACACAAAGATTAGTTACTCCTCACTAGGATGTTGAAGATTTCTCTGCACACCCCTCCAAAAACTGTTCTGCGACTCAAGTGTTAGCATATGCCTTGTTAGGGTTATAAGCCTGTTTGGGCTATCCTAAAATTCGCTAAGTTCAGTAAAAATCACACTTTAATACTATAAGCTGATAAACATAAAAACGAAAATAGACACGAGACAGCTGAATAGTACCCTACAGCCATTTTAAGGTGTATCACAGCCAGTTGTGTATAAACTAAAACTGAAATGTCAATGAAATAGTCACAGGATGTGGTTAAGAACTAACATTTTCTAACATATTGGTTACTCAATACCATGACAAGTAACTCCGTTATGTTATAAATTGTTATTGTTGTTATGTTGTGTCGTTACATTGGAGGGGATGATTTTCTGCCAGCTATACATTCAGAGCGGGATGGTCTCCCAATGAAATTGTTGAATTTATCTGATAGGACACTGGACTCAACGCATGGTACATGCTCGCAATGAAGGAACTATGACTGAATATTAACTGTACTACTGCAATGATGTGGAGGAATCCAACATGGGGGAAGGATTTGAGGAAGGGTTGAGGGAATCCCAGAGCCTATCAAACTGTGTCATAAGATGAAATTAGCCGTTGAACTTGACGGGACAATAAGATGCTGGACTCTATGTTTGGTATACGCTTGCAATGGGGAAATCTCAACTGAACTTGAGCTGTGGTTATGCAATAAGGTGGAGGAATCCACCATGGTGGGAGGGTTTGGGGAGGGGTGGGGAGAACCCAAGTATCTATGTAACTGTGTCACATAATACAATGTAATTACTGAAGTTAAATAATAAATAATTAAAAAAAAATAAACCCAAGAAATCAAAGGAACAAAAAATAAATAAATAAATAAATAAAGTAAAGAAGAAAGGAATGTAGGATGAAGAGAGACATAGGAAATAAACAAAAGAAAATGAAAGAAGGAATAAGAAAGAATAGAATGGTACAGGGTGGCAAGGAAAAGGAAGGGAAGAAAAGAAGGAGAGAGAGATAGTAGGGAAGAAGAAATGAAGAAGAAACTTGAAAGACTGTAAATGCTACAGGAAAGAGATGTTAATTTAGGGAAATGGTTGTTGCTTTTTCCCTCATTTATACTCCTGTGGAACTGTGGTATTTTTTTTTTTTTACTTTTTTACTTGTTGGATACTAAGAGTAATGGCAAATTAATCCTGTGAATAGAAAATGGATTAAAATTACACCATTGCAAAAACTGATGAAGAAAGTGATAGGAGGGAGAGAGGTTGGAAGGAAGTAGGGGAACAAGAGAAGTGGGGTTATCCTCTTGGAGCTGTAACAATCAAAAGCATAGCATCTGTTTAATGTGTATAAAAAGACTAGTGAGTAATAATAAAATGCTACATAAAGTAAAAATTAGCCACTGAACGAGCATTGAGAATGTTGGAACACTAGCGGTTTGAGACAGACAACTATTCAAGATAAAATTTTAGAAGCAATAGAGTTATTCAGAAGGGAGTTAAAACAAGCAGATGCAGCACACGCTGAAACCTCGCGTCGGAATAAGCGTGAGAGCCTCCTCAATGAGAAGGTGAAGTACAGCTGGACTTTGGGAAGACAAATGGAGAAGAGTACATGTTGAGGAAGAGTGTCAAAGGGAACAGACTGAGGCTGCACAGGCAGCAGCAGCCATGGGGCGGTTAGATCCCCAGGGCCCCTCCTCTTGTGTTCAGCAGCCCTGGGCTGGGTAGATCCCCAGGGCGCCTCGTCTTGTGCTGAGCAGCCATGGGGCGGTTAGATCCCCAGGGCCCTCCCCTTGTGTTCAGCAGCCCTGGGCTGGTTAGATCCCCAGGGCCCTCCCCTTGTGTTCAGCAGCCCTGGGCTGGTTAGATCCCCAGGGCCCCTCCCCTTGTGTTCAGCAGCCATGGGGTGGTTAGATCCCCAGGGCCCATCCTCCTGTGTTCAGCACACTATCACAACATTGTGAGCAAGAAAAATGGGCTGTTTGGAAAGAGCATACAAGAGCAGACACATTTTGGAAATAAAGTCAGCATGCTATCCTGACAAAATTAATTATGAAATGTGAAGAAAAGAGGACTCAAAATGATTACAAAGATTTTAGACATAAGCAACACAAATATGGTAAGGTTTTTGAGGTGAGTGTGAAAATTATTAAATTGGATTATACAGTATAGTAATGCCAATTACAAGCTTTTGGATATTTTATAAATAAGAAAGTCATTAAGACATGATAATTTGATATGTGACAGAATTAGCAGATAGAAGAATTAAAATAACATTTCACTTACTCTTTTGTAAATTCCTTAAAAGTAATCTCTTTATATTGCTATTTAATAATTATTTCATGCCTCGAGCTAAAAATCGTATGTACAAGTAATTTTTATATTGCTATTGATCCATAATTCTCTTCCAGATGTATGTAAATACCCAGTACATTGCAACATCACCCATGCATGATGCCTGTTACGTTCATAGCCTTCTCTACATTTAGCTTTTATTTTAAAAAATGTGTAAATGTTTCCCCATGGACAAATATATCCAATATCTGTATTGGTTAATTCTATTCTTTTTTGGGGTGTCTTCATTTTTTTCAGTCAGAAAACAAAAATGTAGCATACATTAGTTTATACATCTATGTATACACATTTTATGACAAGATATGGATCTCTATAAATATCATTGCTTTAAATCCCAATGACTGCTACAGCAAGTGTCCATGATTTTCTTTCAGTTTACAAAACATGTTCTTTTTTTATGTTCTGTGTGGTGTGAGGACTTGCACCAACGTGCAACCGTGATCATTCTATCACACTTCCTCTGATGCTCCAGGGAAAGAGACACTACTTATTGTTTACAGCCTCTGGAAGCTTCCCTCCTTCCCTGTTTCAAAGCCACACAATGCATCGTTTTAATTCCCTGCTTGCTGGTGACACATTTTCTTCCACTTTCAACTCTCTCCTGCCTTTTTATAAGGATTCACACTTCCATATAGGGCCCAGTGCAGTCACACTTGCCAATGCACTAGCAACCACATACAGGGACGCACAATCCCATCATTAGGTCCTCAGAATCTCCCAGGGTAGATAGTTGCCAGGCACATCATCTTCTTGAGGAGCAGGAAAACAAACCAGAAAATTTAAAACTTAGCCGTGAAGTAGAAGAAGAAAACACTGATCAGATCCAACTCTTCAAGCCAAGACTAACTCAACGTAAAGGACAGGGTTGAACAATAACAGTTAATCACCTCATCAATCATTTTTTTCAGCGAATTTAACCAATGATTTCCCTCACTGATTTTAATACCATCGTTGATTTCAACAAGCGTACTTACACAGCAGTCTTCCTATTGCTGTGACTGAATTTGGCATGGAATTTGAAATCAAGGATTTAACTGCAAATGACACAAATTACTGCTCCAGGTTGATCACCTTCAAATCCCCTGTCGCAGCTTATGATCCCGGCAGTCGAGGAAAATTATCACAAGAAGAGGCACTTTCAACTTTCATTGCCTTTGTGGAAAGTGGTATATGTGTCTGAAGATAGTCAATGGCTCGACTACACCTGGTTGAAATTTCACTTCTAAATTGCAGCTGAGATCCCATTCCCTTTCCTACCCCTTCCTAGTCATTTTTTCATTCTTCATGAGTACTTACAAGTATTTTACTTATAGGGACTTATACTTCGCTCTTACTATACTTCATTCTCTGTTTACATTTATAAAACACATGGACTGTGATTCCAGAACGCACTGTGTCTAGCACCTTGTAGAAACTATTATTCTTAGTTGTGAATGATTCCCCCAACCAGAAAACAATTCAATGAATGGTTCTTGCTCTATAAAGGTATTGTAAGGAATAAATAAATGAAACAAGTCAAGTCTGACATTTAGTATCTAATAATAATAGCTTATCAGTAAATATTCACTAGTGCTATGTTTCTTTTAAATTTTTAATTCATATTTAAATTATGAGCTTTAAAATATGAGAACTCACAGGATTGTCTTGCAAAATACAAAGTTACTTAATAAATTCAAATTCAACTACATGGTATTATCCCCTTAATTTTTAAATAATGTATTCGTTTTTTTTAAAAGGTAGAGCAACAGGAGTAGGGGAGAAAGAAAGAAGGGAAAAAGACAGAGAGAGAGAAAGACGTAATCTTCCACTGCTGGTTCACTCCCCAAATGCCCATAGAACAGGGCCAAACTGAAGCCAGGAGCCAGGAACCCCACTTTTGCCCCTCACTTAGTGCCTGGGATCCAATCACACAGGCCGTCATCCACCGCCCTCTAAGCCATATCAACAGAAACGTTAATGGAAGTAGGGCACTGCAATTCAAACGGGCATTCCAGAACAGACTCAGGAGTTCATAGGGTTTCTATGTTCTGCACCTCAATCCCCTCCCCAGATGCCATGGTTGTAGCCAGCTTACAAAACAGCCCTAAAATTCAAAATGCATGACCTTTCTCGAGTGACTTCTCACTGCTGAAACAAGCGCATCCAAGAAATGAATTAGAGAGCCCTGTTCATTTTTAAGGAAAATATTGGTTTTTTTAATTTTCTTTTTATAAAATTACTGTCACTGCATATTTTTTGTGACTATCCTATATAATGCCATTCCTAGAAAGTCCTACATAATTTTTTTTCTCAAAAATTGAACTTATTTGGCCTGACGTGACTGTTCAATGGCTAAATCCTCAGTTTGCAAGTGCTAGGATGCCATATGGGCGCCGGTTCCAATCCCAGCAGCTCCACTTCCCATCCAACTCATTGCTTGTGGCCTAGGAAAGTAGAGGAGGATGGCCCAAAGCCTTGGGATCCTACATCTGCAGGGGAGACCCGATAAAGTACCTGGCTCCTGGTTTTGCATCAGCTCAGCTCTGGCCATTGGACTCACTTAGCGAATGAATCCGTGGATAGAAAATATTTCTCTCTGTCTCTGCTTCTCTCTGTAAATCTGCCTTTCCAATACAAAATCACTTTTATAAAAAAAAGTAACATTTTGCATTTCCAATTTTCCTTGTAAGTATTATTTTGCAATGTTCTCTGGTGTGTGCCTTTTCTCTTTGTTTTCTGCAGTGTGGGATTTTTAAAAGAGAGAGAAAAAAGGACAATTGCAGGTGTCGTATGACTTCTATGATCAAAAAGTACAGATAATTTGCTTATTTTCCCAGTGAAGCGGGCAGGCAGCCAAGCCTCACAAAAATTAGTCCCCAATTTAGTGTTGGATGTCATTTCACAAGGACTAGAATGAAAAATGAGACATTGGACATGTTAACTCTAAGGAAAATTATCACTTCACCTTGTATAGGGCATCTTTACCCAATGAAATCAGAGGAGATAAATCACCTTGCTCTGTGACAGATCTGCCTGTCACTGGGGAAAAGATGTCCCTCCGTGAGGGTCTGGCACTGTCTGAGCTCCCCTCAGGTTATGACCACATATATTTTATGCCTCAAAATAATTATAGAAACTTTAAAAACAGGGTGATGTATGCAGGGCACACATCCCAAGTCAATTTTTCTGAAAGACATTTTAAGTGCATGTCTATAAATGCAAACAAAAATGCATACATATTTGTGAACTGTGTATATCCTTGAAATGCCTGTTGGTTACTGAGGGAGGAATGAGGGCCGATCATGAGCAGACATTGTGTTGACCTGTGCCCACTACTGTTAACAAGCTCATGTGCCCACACAGAAATAACAGACACTGGATGCCTGGCGCCCCTCAAGTTTTCCTTCAGAAAACAGGAAATCAAATTATGCTTAAATCTTTTTAAAAAGAAATTATTTTATGTTTAATTTCCTACATAGCCATCATGTTAACAACAAAACCTATCACAGACTATGAAATCCCCAACACTATGGGGAAAGTTTTGACCAACAGAAAGCATGATCCCCCATCAAATGTTGAATACACGTAGAAAGATGACCTCAGGAGTTCATAACACAGAAGGAAAGACATATTATCAGCATTAGATGTTTATTCCAAGAATTTTCCATCACAGTTCAAAGTTTTGATCACAACTTGAGTGTTTTAGAATTAATAGAAAAAGTATCAATTAATAAAAAATTTCAACACATGCAAGATAATCAGCACAAAATTTCTTTGAGTAAATCTTTGTGGTCTGTAATAAAATGGTCAATATTTGTAGGAAAACCTTTTTAAAACTTATTTGCCAATATGAAAAGAACAGATTTCATGCATTTCATGCTTCTGATTATAAGGGAAATTGAAATTATGTTATCGCAAAAGTTTTAAAAAAAAAAAAAGGAAAGGAGGGGAGAGAATTGTGGGTATCTTCTTGGAAGTGACTGTGTCTGAAACATTCTCCAGGAAGCCCAAGTCTGAGTCCTGACACAGAACTGAAAAACAGCCAAAATGCAAATGCTAAAATTCCCACATATGCCATGAAGTGTTGAAATAACATGTTTCACTTTCAACTTAGAAATATTTGTGCATTTGATGATTTTTATAGTCTTCACGTAGTTTACTGCTAGATTTTTTTTTACTTTTTATTTCTTGAACTCTTCACTTCGTATAGCCCTTAAGCATTTCACAATAGTAAATGCACTATCTCAAAAATAATAAATGTAATGTTAAGCTGAAAAAGCTAATAACTTCATAAGGAATAATAAAAAAATTAACAACAGTTTTGATAAGGCCATGCCACGGCAAAACTATCCCAAGGATAAAATGAATCCTAGACACCCCAAGTCTTTGACGTTAAACTTTGCTCCTGAGACCACAGGGTTTTAAGTGTACAGTAACCACAGTCACCAGTTGTATCACAACTGAGTACTGGCTAGTTAACACTATCTTCTTCCCCCAATTTCACCTTCCACAAGCCACTTTCCTCAATACTGCAGGTCCCTGATTTGATCAGTAGCTCTTATAATATAAGCAGTATTAAAATACACCAAAGATACATGGAGCATTCACTCCTCAGCCTGCAATTACTGTGTTCGGTTTGTATTATAGCAAGGGATATTTGAAATGACTGTGGCTTAAAGAAAATCAGCCAAATCAACAATAGCAATTTCAAGGAATGAGATAGACTGGCAAGATATTCAAGAAAAAAAATATATCCTAGGTGACAATCACCCAAGATATAGATGGCACAACAAAATTGCAATTTGATGCCCTTTGTTATTTACACTTTCAAGGAGAACAAGATGAGTTTGGAATCACATATCTTACAGAACAACTTACTGTGTCCCAACATTCCTGCTTAGCAACATTGTCTAATGTTGGATTTGGCAAGAGAGTCACAGAGAACAGAAGGTAGCCCAGCACATCGGCAAGTACTCTTTACCTCATTATAGAAGGTAAATTTAATTTAATTCCAAGCTGGGGAATATTTAAATCTCACAATTGGGTTAATGTTAACTAATTAAGAATATGAATATTTTAATATAAAAAGCACTAGGATCAATTTTATCAAACATGCTTAAATATAATAGCAATCAACTTTAAAGCATTATCGCATAGAAGCCATGCGGTGAATACTAATAAGCCACAAAATGTAATCACAATATGATGATCATAACACTGTAAGATGTTTTAAAATTAAGAACATAAGTTAACACCTTAATACATTATAAAATTAATATATTCTGCTATACTGTTACTGTTCTACTTTTTATTTCTGTTAAAAACAAAATTGAACATTATAATCAACTACAGCTGCTCAATAAGCACTAATACACAAAAACAGATCGACTTAATTTTCTTTTGATGCATATTAATATTATTCAAGTGAATAAAGCACATAGCTGTTACAATGGAATATGAAAAAGAAAATAATATAGTAAATTATAAAATAGAACACAAAATCCTTGCACCAAAACACATTTATGTCTGAGACCTTGAACAACAAATTGATTCATCAAAAAAATAGGATATTAAGAGGAAAGCATCAACCTCTACTCCTTGATGTTTTTGCTGGGAGCACTTTACTCCTCACCTTTTAAAAAGACTACTTTAATGTGCTTATTTGCTGATTTGGTTTCTAATGTTCTCAAAAGTACTGTAGCCAGCTTATTACACTTTTTTTCGCACCTGGCAATGATGCATTTGACCACAAAGGTCACTCTGTTACTGCCAACTCTTATTGATTCCTAGAAAACATTTCTTCATGCATATCTCTGTATATAATCTTCACCAAACTCTCACAATGTTAAGCTGTTCCCTAATCCTCCTCTGTGTACACGCTAGTTTGCCTCCCCCAGAAACGACCCTTGAAATCAGATAAACATTCGTTTAAATCATTTGCTTGAATGCCAGTAAGAAACCTGGAAGCTACAGACAAATCATCATATCAAACATTGATTTTTCTTTTCCTGTCACTCAGAGATCCTAGTCTGCATCCCAAACTCTAAAATCCCATTATCAAAATCTCTTGCCAAATAAACACCTCAGCCTTAATACTATTTACATTACACATGTTTGATAAAAGTGACTTGTATTTTATCTTAATACCTTGACAGAAAAATCTCTGGCACTTAAGAAAATGCTTGAATCCACTGCCAATCTTGGCTGATATGTGTTTTAAATTATTTCCTAGCCTCATATCATTAAGTTAAATGAATGCCTCATGCCTTATGGTTTCTGTCTACCCACTACATTTTAATTCCACTATATATGATTAAATAGTTTCACCTGGAAGACTGTATATTTCACATAATACAAAATATATCTTAAGAAAAATAAGAAATTTTATAATAAAACATGAAGGGATGTTTCATACAGGGAGAGTTATACAGGTGAACTTTAGGAAGAACCTGTAAGAACCAAAGAACAGGGCCTGGTGCAATGGTTCAGTGACTAAATCCTGGTCTTGTACACATGCCATGATCCCATATGAGCACTGGCTTGTGTCCTGACTGTCCCACTCCCCATCCACTCCCTGCTTGTTGGCTAGGAAATCAGTCAAGGCCTGCCCAAGTGCTTGGGACCCTGCACCTGCATGGGAGGCCTGGACAAGGCTCCTTGCTCTTGGTATCAGATCTGCTCAGCTCCAGCTGTTGCCACCATTTGGGGAGTAAACCAGCAGACAGAGCATCTTGCTCTTCTCTTTTCTCTCTGACTTTCCAATAAAAATAAATAAATCTTTAATATATATATAGTGAATAAAGTGAATAAAATATTTATTTATGTATACACACATGCACACATACATATATCATAGAACAAGTCATTTGGTTTTATATGTTATAATTCTTTTAAGCCGGTTCATTCTGTTGTAGTAGCATATCATATTCTCTGTTCTCCGACTCCATGATTAAACAGAGAATTAAATGTATAGAAATAAACACAGCAAAATACAAGAAAAAGTCTTTGTAAATAGAAATACCTTTTTCTTCTCTTTCTCTCTCATCTAGTCACAATCCTAAGTTTCTGAACTGTGAGTGGAGGCGTGGGAAGGAGGTTCTATGAATCTGGAGATGTCCCAATGACTGAAGCTGAATATGATTTACTTTATCAGAGATGTAATCTTGCAGTCCTAGAATTGACTTGTATCTACTTCTTATTCATTATCTATTTGTTTATTTAAAAGGTCGATTGATAGATACTGTTGGTCAGTCCTCATGAGCTGTGCTTTACCCTAATCTTCATGCGGTTAACGGGAAGACAAATACTTGGAGTATCATTTGTTGCATCTCAGGCACATCTACAAGAAGTTGAATTAACTGGTGAGAAGCTAGGACTTAAAGCGGCACACTGATAGATGCAGCCGTCGCCACGTGGCAGCTTCCTACATTGTGCCACAGTGCCTGCACCAGATCACATTATAATTGTTTGTTGTTTTTTTTTTAAAAAGTATGAAGACAGAAAGACAGAATGAAAGAGAACGCAGGTCTGTTGGTACACTCCCCAGTTGCCCAAGGTGAACGCTATGCCAAGATAGAGCTGGGAGTCATGGACTTTAGGAAGCCAACCAACAGAACAACCAAAACTGTGTATCAGAATTCAGAACTGGGGCAAGGAATGGGACCTGGATACTAAGATACGGGGTTTAAGCGTAAATAATGGGTTAAATACCACTCCTGACTTGACTTTTAACTAGACGTAGGAATAGAAAATGGGACCAATTTTAGGAGATTAAATTTACACTTATGAAATTGCAGACAGCTAGAAATCAAGAGTTATATCAAAGGAAGAGGGAGGACATATGTCAATAGGAAGCAGGGCAGGATGTAGACAGCAAACCACTCTCCATTAATTGGATATCCAAACAGTGCTACATTGTTTTATAGTTGCATGGTCTTACACACCTCCTTTAATCTCTGACCAACATTTCCTCAAGTGCATAAAAACATTATTTATCCCTAGTTGGTTGAATAACACAATGTATAGATTTAATCTAAACCAGCACATCAATAAAGTTAGGCATGCCAAGGATTTAGCTTTCAACTCCATAAAAATCTCTTCAGAGCACCATTCTCACATCACCTAACCAGTTAGTACACATTTTAATTCCTGGATCAATTTCTTATTTAAATTATTTCATTCCTGTGTGTTCAGTCATGCATTAGCTGTCCCTTCAATCTTATTGTAACTTTACAAGAGCGAATCTTTGCACAAATCTTTGCACTAATGTAGTCCCCATTTTGGAATAGAAGTGATAAAATGCAAATTTGTGTCATGAGGGACATGTGTGCAGAACCCAAGATAGCTGTTACATCCTTCAACAGCCACATGTTTGAATATGTGACAACAAATATTTTTAAACTCTAATGACTTTATTGGATTTAGTATAGTTGAAAATATGAAGACTATTCCCTTACAGAAAAACTAATTACAAGAGCAACAGCAAATTACAAATTTGTATCAATATGGCCATCCATTATTTCAACAATAAATTGATTAGGATAAATTCTGAAAAAATCATTCATTTGTCTAACTGTGAGCCTAAGAAAGTAATTTCTGTCTCTCCTCTCCCGCATTACCTACCCTCCTCTCTGTTACTGTCACTAGTGTGTTTGCCGTTGTTGTTGTTGAATTAAATAGGGGCTTGAACATTGTGGTGTAGTTGGTAAAGCTTCCACCCATGAAGCTGGCATTCGTATGGGTGCCAGTGGAATCCAAACTGCTTCGCTTCTAATCCAGCTCCCTGGCAATGTGCTTGGGAAGCAATAGAAATGGCTTAAGTCCGTGGGTCCCAGAATAAACTGCTGGCTTCAATGTTGCCCAACATATTCACTGTGATCATTTGGGGATTGAATCAGCAGATGGAATATCCATCTCTCTCTCCCTCTCCCCCACCCACTGTGCCTTTATAATAAATAAAATCCTAAAAAAAAAAAAAAAAGTAAAGGCAACCTGGCATGATGGCTTAATGGTTAAATCTTCACTTTACAGAGTCCTGTATCCAACACTGACTCGTGGCTTCGGCTTCAAATTGGTTCAGTTCTAGTCATTACAGATATTTCAGGAGTGAACCAGCAGATGGAAGAAATTTCTGTCTCTCTTTATGTCCACAAATTTGCTATGCCTTTCCAATAAAAATAAATAAATCTTTTTTTTAAGCCAAGAAAGGATGTTTCACCGAAAATATAATTGTCACTGTCCTGGCTTTCCTGCAAATATAAAGTACGTAATTCCTGTCCATTTTTGTAATATATAAAACAGTCTCCCTTGTGTCTCAGCTTTTCAAATTAAAAATATGATCTCTTCTAAGCAGAGAACCACATTATTGATCCGATATTTCCCAGAAGAAAGTCAATCATGCCTACACAGAATGAAATCAAAGCCACAAATAAAAGGATCAAATGAGCCAATGTTTTCTGAAATGTGCTTTGCAAAACAAATAATATGTTTTATATCAAAAAGCAAAAATAATGCAGAAAACTCGACCTGAAAAATCTAAACACTGCCAAAACGAATAAAGATACATAGTGACTGAAAAATGGCTAGGGTTTATTTTGAATAGCTCTGTCACCATTCATTGCATGTTGACATCAAACTGAAGCATCAAAAATATTTGATTTTGTCAGCATTATTTTTCTAGAAGTATAATTAATAAGCACCCGTGCTGTGTTTATAGTAGCCATTCCCTGGCTGAGGTGCTTTGCCAAGACAGTATAAACAGCGAAGAGGCTGCAGGCCCCTCCATTGTAATGGTGGGTCCTGTGAGAACGGAGGATGTGCACATGGCAGCATTCTGACAGTGGTTTCCAATGTGCTGCAGGAAGGCGGGGCTCTTGAAAATCCGAGGGGATTCTGTTCATCTAGATTGCATTTTCTCACTGTCCCAATGCGCTCCATGTGAACTGACAGTGTCATAAACGTGCTTATAGGAATGGCAACACTGTCATGGTGAGAAAGAGAAATGGCACCAAGTGAAAATTAATTTCAGGTATTTTTTCAACTGTCTTTTGCTGTTGTAAAAGTAATTCGTGCAAAACACATAGTAAACTGTGGAAAAATAACACTCGTGCCTGCAGCGAGTGAGCGGTGCCTTCTCTGAGCCAGGTGATCAGTGTCCAGGGTTCAGAAGCACAGTATGTAGGATACTGTGATGTTTGTAGATTTCCAGGTTTCCTGTGTCATCTCATGAAAACAGAATCAGTGTTCTTGTTCTTAGTATGAATTACGAATGCACTGGTGACCATTGTATCTCCAATTAACTAGAGAAATAGACTCGAGGTATTCTAAGCTTATACTCAGAGGGCATTTAGCACTGTAATGATAATTGAGAAATGTGCATTTCAACAAGGTTGTTATCAACACCAAAATAGTCAAATTGTATCAAGGAATTAAAACACGGCTAGTCACTGAAGAAGTGCTAAATAAATTGCAATTGTGAGATAAGCACTAATATCTAAATTTGTTTTAGTATTTTAAATTATTGTTTTTTACAAAGCATGGTGTAAATTCAACTCACATTTTGGATATTACTTTTCTGGATTCTTCTGCTGTCTAGATGGCATGGGAAAAGCTATGTATGATTGACTGCTATGACTGACTTGACCCACTGAGCACGTATACAAGATAGGGAACTTGTCTGTATTTTAGGATTACTTGATTAAACCTTACAGGTGCGTGAATGTCAGTTGCAGCACTCTTGTTTAGATCCCTTACTGCTGTTCTTGCTCTTTCACTCAGCAGTTTTAAATTCTCCATCATCTAACATCTGATGAAACAATCATTTCCCTCAAAAAGTGTTCCTAAACCAAAAGTCAATTTTATTTTTCTTTAGATGTAGTGCCAAATGTAAAGTTGTAGGAATAATTTGGAAAACAAATTTATCTCTCCTGAACGCCCCCAAAATCCCTTTACCTTCCATCACTGCTCAAAAAGTTAAGAAAATTATGAAAAAAATGAATGAAAATTCAAAAGTTCACAATGTTAGATAAGGTTTCAGGAAGGAGTCAAGTTTGATGTATTGTATGTTCAGAAGAGGAGAACCAATCTTGCCCAAGAATGGTTTGCTCTTTCACCCTGTGCTAGGAGGATATAAAACCTAAACTGCTGAGGGACCTTCATTGTAAAATATTTAAGTCCACTTAGTAAGTTTCTCAATGCTTAAATTTAAGCTAAAATGCTTAATTCATTAAAAATTATTGCTAATGATTCAATGTTAATTATTGAACGACACCAGAAAACGAAGTTGCTTATTGATATCTGCATACATGGTAGATTCAACTCAAATGGAGTTGCAAAAAAATGTTTTGTTTATTCATCAAGATTTCATGGTTTAAAATTGAGCAATGCAGGACCCAGCGTGAAATACTAGCGGCTAAAGTTATTGCCTTGCATGTGCCAGACATCAGTTCGTATCCCAGCTGCTCCACCTCCCATCCAGCTCCCTGCTTGTGGCTAAGGAAAGAAACAGAGTTCAAAGCCCTGTGGTGTATCTGGAAGAGGCTCCTGCCTTCTGGCTTCAGATCTGCTCAACTCTGGCCTCTGTGGCCACTTGGAGAGTAAGCCAGTAGATGGACGATCTCTCTCTCTCTCTCTCTCTCTATCTATCTCTCTGTCTCATTCTCTCTGTAAATCTGCCTTTCCAATAAAAACAAGTAAATGTTTTTCAAACTGTGCAACACAGCTTTTCTCTTGCACAAACTTCAGCATGGTGCTGAAGTGGGTATGTAGACAGCAGCTGCGATCAGTGCTTCAGCCAGCCACACCCACTGCAGAGTGCCCAGAATGAGTGAGACCTCTGATTCTAGTTGAGCTTCCTGGGAATGCACAGGCTGGGAAGCAGGAACTGGTGGTGCAGGTATTGGGTCCCTGCCACCCTTATGGGCAACCCAGCCAGAGCTTTGGATGTCTGGCATTAGTCTGGGCAGCCCTGACCAATGTGAGCCTTTGAGGAGTGAACCAACAGGTAAAATGTCTCTCTTTTGCTCTCCCAAACCCCCTCTCCTCCTCATCTCTCTTTCTCCTTTTCAAGCCAACACAACTAAAGGAGGAAAAATAAATGACAGTCCATGGCATTGTGTCAACAATGAAGAAGTATTCCATGTACTAATGACTGAATTGATTGCCAAGGACAAGGATGAACAAATGTATGACAGCACTCACTAATGTGGAACTGGAAATATAACAAATGTCCATATAAACTGGGATGATGACAAGTCATCAGAGCTGTGATAACACGATGGCTGTGAGACTCATAGTTGGTGATAAACATGCTGCTACTGACTCGGTGCAGGCAGCTGAGACTTCCCTGACTTTCTCACTGATCCTCTAGAAAGTTCCCAGAAATATTGTCAGGAACCCTGAGATGTGTAGAGCCATGACTGCTTTGACCCAAGTGGGAGAAGCTATCTCTTAATTCCCACAGAGGTCAAGACAGTCTGAGCTGGATGAATTCCCTGGGTACAGGGGTACTGGCTGGGAACACCAGAGGTTTTTCTTCCTGTCCCTTTGCACACCTTGAGGAAGGCAGCAGGTCCCAGGTTTTTGAAGCTGAGATCCACATTTCAAAGGGCTGGGGTCAGGAGGAGACCCTTTCAAGTGGAGAGGGAACTGCTGCCCTCCTTGGGCCTCCCCCTTCATAGAGACTGGATTTTAGGCCACTGGGGCGGAAAATCCACCAGCAGCTCTCCTCCTGGTTAAAGAACAGGGCAGGATGGGGTGGGGGAATGGACTGCTTTCTTTTTCTCTATATCGGACTTTTAATTTCTACAGATACTTTCAATTTACACTATAGTCAAAAACACAATTTGCTATTACATGACAAGTTAAACAAATAAAAAGAAAAAATGCTGAATTTCATTAGGAATACAGATAAGGATTATAAAAAACAATCAAATGAAAAGACGTCAATGTCACGAATAGAGTACATTTTCAGATAGTCACAAATCAGCAAAACTATAGCTATGTGTATTTCTTAGCAAATTGTTTGACCAAGATTTGAAGCAAGTTTTGACAAAACATTGTATTTGCAGCAAAGCTAATATATAGAGTCATTTCTTCTGTTGTTTTGTGTTTTATTGATTTTTTTAGAAAAGTGTTAACTCTCACATATAATAGATAATGTGCTATGTTTGTCTGTGTCTAGCTTCTTTCGTTCAACATGATGTACGCCAATTGCAAAAACTTCAATGTGAATCATAGGATTGCTCTTTTGAAAACCTGAAGAATATTCTGTTATAATTCTGCATAAACATATATCATACATTGTATCCATTCACTCACTGATGGAAAAAATGTTGATTTAGTATGTTGGCTATTGTGAGCCACTGTTATAAACACGTTGTGCAGTTATCTCTCTCACGCAATACATTCATGCTTTTAGTACATACCCAGAAGAGGGATTGCTGGACTACATGACGAGCTTTTGTGTGTGTGTGTGTGTGTGTGTGTGTGTGGAATCTCCATGTTAGTTGGTAGCATCTTACTTTTCCTACCCATGTGGTATAAGGGTATTCCTTACCAGCATTTCTTACTCTGTCTTTCAGGTCACAGCTGTGTAGATAGGGGTGAGATGACATTGTGTTTTATTTGTACTGCCCTGATAGCTACTGATGTTGAGCGTTTGTATTTTCTTTCTTTCTTTCTTTTCATGTGTTATTTTTTTTTTGCCATTTGTATTTGTTTTTTGAGAACGGTCAATTGAATTCCTTTCCCCAACTCTTTTTTATTTTTAAAATTTTTTAAAAGATTTATTTATTTTATTACAAAGTCAGATATACAGAGAGGAGGAGACACAGAGAGGAACATCTTCTGTTCGATGATTCACTCCCCAAGTGACCGCAACGGCCAGAGCTGAGCAGATCTGAAGCCAGGGACCAGGAACCTCTTCCGGGTCTCCCACATGGGTGGCAGGGTCCCAAAGCTTTGGGCCATCCTCGACTGCTTTCCCAGGCCACAAGCAGGGAGCTGGATGGGAAGTGGAGCTGCCGGGATTAGAACTGGCACCCATAAGGGATCCCGGGGTGTTCAAGGCGAGGACTTTAGCCACTAGGTCACGCCGCCGGGCCCGTTTACCCAACTCTTATGGCTGTTTTTTTTTTTTAAGTTTTTAAATCACTAATATATTCTGGATATTAACTCTTTGTTGGATAGTTAGCTTTCAGATGTGCTTTCAGCCCATTGATCAATTCCTTTTGATGTGAAGAAACTTTTAAGTTCATTTAATCCCATAGATCTAATTTGATTTTGCTCCCTGTGTTTGAGGAGTCCTTTTATCTTTGATTTTTTAAATTATTCATTCATCTATTTTGTTGGAAAGGCGTATCTACAGAGAGAAGGACAGACAACAATCTTCCATCCACTGGCTCACTCCCCAGATGGGCACATTGGCTAGAGCTGAGCAGATCCAAAGCCAGGAGCCAGAAGTTAGAAGCTTTGTCAGGGTTTCCCAGGCAATACAGGGTCCCAAGGCTTCGGGTCATTTTCTGTTGCTTTTCCAGGCCACAGATAGGGAGCTGGATGGGAAGTGGCGCCGCCAGGATGTGAACCACACCCATCCAGGATCCTGGCGCATGCAAGCATGGAATTTAGCCAATAAACCAGTTAACCAGGCCCACTTTGGTGAGTCTTAATCAAAAGTATTCAATTATACCATTCTTTCCTTTTGGTTTGCTTGTATATTCTTCCAGCTACTTCATTGTATCAGGTCTCAAGCTTAGATTTTTGACTCAACATGAGTTGCTTTCTATATATGAATGGGTTAGGGATTTAATTTCATTCTTCATATACACATGCAGATTTTTCAGCACCATTTACTTGAGGAAACTATCCATACACCATTCAGGGCATTTTTGTCAAAAATCAATTGGCTGATCTGGTCTGGGAATACCTCGAAGTTTCTGTGAGGATCTCCCCAATCGAAATGCTGGACTCAGAACCCTAGCCAAGAAAAGACAGAAGAAAGAACAAGTAAATCAACCACCTCAGCTATATGTTGGCAGCGAAATACTGGGCAAATGAAGACTCTATCAAGCAGTGTATTCTTCAACGACCTCACCAAGCTGGGAGTGGCGAAAATGGCAGCGATTCATAACTGGTGAACTATTAAAACCGCTTGAGCAAGGATCTCAGAGCATGCCCCACATCCAGGACTTGGGGAGGGTGGGAAACTGGGTGGGGCTTCTCCCTCAATATCCCCCTTTACCTCAGATACAAGAAGGAAACAATATGGACATAATAGTCTTACCCACTTCCCTATAGCCCCTGAACCTTTTTACCGTAATTAACTATATAAAGATTGTCAACAATATAATTTTTAAAATAAAATAATAAAAAATTTAAAAAATCAATTGGCTGCATGTACATGAATTAATTCTCAAATCTTATAATGTTCCATTGCCTATATATTAGTTTTTATGCCAGAAGTATGCTGTTTTAATTGCTATAGCTTGTTAATATTCTTAGAAGTCAGATGTTGTTATATCTTCAGGTTGATTTCTTTCTGTTCAAGATAGTTTTGGCTCTTCTTAGTCTTTTATGATTTCATATGAATTTTTCTAATTCTGTAAATAATACTGCTGTTCTTTTGGTAGAAATTGCATTCAGCTATGCTAGGTAGACAAAGTTTTTTCATTAAGTTATTTCTCCCAATCCATAACCAAGGAGCATCATTGCATATTCTCTATCATTTTTATTTCTTTCATTTCTGTTTTACAACTATCACTGCACACAATTTTACTCTTTGGTTAAATTTACTCCCAAAAATTTGACATTCTTGTGATTAATGTGAATGGGATGTCTTTTTATTTCTCTTTCTGCGATTTCATAATTGCTATATGAAAAACATATTGTTTTACTTACGTTTATTTTTAATTGCAACTTTATGTAATTATCAATTTCAATGTCTTTTTGATGAATTGTCTAGAATTTTATGTTCAGAATAATGTCATCACCCAATACTGATATTTTAACTTAATCTTTCCACTTTTGCTAGCCTTTATTTTTCAGTCTCCATGATTTTCCTTGACACCACTTCCAGTAGTCTATTGAAGTGCATGCCTTGCCTTGTTTCAGATCTGAGGAAAATGACTTCAGTTTTCTCCCACTCAGGAATGATATTGACTGCTGGTTTGTCAAATGCATCTTTAATTTTGAGTTGCATTCTTCCTGTGCCTAATTTGAGTTTTTTTTTTTAATGATGGGATGTCAAATCTTATCAAAATATTTGACCCCACTTGTCATCATGAGTATGTTTTTTCTTCATTCTGTTTATATGACTTATGACATTTGTTGATTTGTTGAAATTTATTGACTGTTGAGACAAGCTTGCCTCTCTGGGCTAAATACCCCTCATCATGATGTACAAACTTTTTGACGTGGTCTTGGAATTAAGAAGTAAAACACCAAGTCTTAGACTTTGGCGATTTTAATTACTGTTTCAGTCTCTTTGAACTGTTTCCAGATGTACATGAATCTTAAGGCATGGAAAGTTTTCAACACTCTAGTAGGTTCTTAATATCTTTCTTTTTCTTCTCCTTCAGGGATTCCTATAATACAAACATTTGGTCTCTTAAACACATCCCGTTTTTTAACACAGAATTTCATTCTTTTTCTTTTTTTTTTTTTTTTACCTGTTTAGGTTGTATTAAATCTTGTCTTGCAGAGTGGAAATTATTTACGCCCCTTAGCCTATTATTCTGTTGAAGTTCTCATTAGCATTTATTTCACTTATTGAAGTTATGGTTACCTAAATTTCTGTTTTATTCTTTTTAATAATATTTATCTTTTTAAGTAACTTTCATTCATGTCATCAATTTACTATTTATATTCTATGACATCACATTGAGCTTTGGTTTTGTTTTGCTGCTTTAATACTAATTATTTTTAATTGTTTCTGGCATTTCAAAGGTTTCCTTCAGATTGGCATCTGGTTCTGTAGAACTATTTTCTTTTTTCTGGAGCTGTCGTCGTTTTTTTTGCTTCTTGTGTGTCTTTGGGATGTGGACGTGTCTTCTCCTGATCCTGGTAGGGAAGTGCAATTGGTTCTGGAGATGATAGGACTCAGTGTTCTAGTTCCAACATGGCAGGATGTGAAGGAGAGTTGTCCTTGGTTGGTTTACGTCTTACACAGTGGAACACATCTGGTTTCTTCCCTAGGTCTCTTCAAGTAGATTCCACTGAATTTGAGGCAATTGGTGCCGATTGTGTTTATCCTTGCATGGTAGCATGCATTGGCAACTTTCTTCAGGTCTCCCAGCTTGGGAGCCAGGCATCAAGAATAAATGTATCACTGCCTGAAACAGATCAATGAGGACAGAGAAATCCAGATGCCATGAGAGAGTGCAAGTTTCTCCAAAGACCTGTTAACAATGTCAACAGTCCTGTGCAAGACAAAATGGGAGGGCTCTCACAGAACAGGTATCCATAGGCTTAAGCTGGGGGCTCCCAGTACTGTGCAAGGCAAGATGTGAGGGCCCCCAGTTCTCATAGAACAGGCATCTATAGGCTTATGTTGGGGGGGTCCCAGTACCATGAGCTAAAAAGTGCAGAGTGAACTGCCTCAGTTGAGGTCCAGACTCACTAAACTGAGCGGAACCCCAATGGGTCAGACATGGCAGACAAAATGAGTGAGCACAGCTCTGGGGCTTGTATCTGAAACTCTGAAGGTTTCAGGGTGCAAGTGTTCTGCTCTCAACCCTGTACTTTTCCCCGACTCTGGCTTTGGTCACACATGGTGGCAATCTGACTGCTGGCTGTCTCCTGCTTCAGAGAACTGCTGAGCCAAGAGTCTACCCCTACCAAGGCCATCTGTCACCGTGATAGAGTGACTCACTTTTAGACCAGCGTCGTCACTCAGACCCAGCCAACTCCTTAGGAGGACTTGCAGTCAATAGCTCAGTTAAAGCTGTGATTTCTACCTTGGCTTTGTAGGATGGTGTTTCCCTGCAGAAATCCAGCTGTGTGAATCCAGGGGTTGCTCACATTGTGGTTGGTCACAGCAGTGCACCTGTCGTCTTTCCTTACTGGACAGAACATTTCTTAATTAGTGCCCTGATACTGTGGTCATGAAGCATGCTCTTCTCAGCACTTCCCCACAATCCCTCCCTGCCTCCTAGGACAGTATGGATGTGCGGTGCCTTTGGCGATGGCTTGTTGCCGTGGATAACAGATGCTCGTGGATCCTACTTGGCCATTCACTGCTGACTTCAATACAGTTGTTGTGTGTGATCATTGCCAAGCTGTTGAACTACCTTCTGCCTGGACTTTTCACTTCCAAGGTCAGTTTAATCATAACACTGCCCTCATAAGTGTCTTTTCAAAGACTAACCCACAGGACATATAAATCAATGCTTACACTCTGATCATAGCATTCACTTAGTGAACGCTTCTGCAAGGATTTACTCATGGTAATAGCATGCCTACCTCTTGCTCTAGTTCTAAAATTTTGTTCTCATGTCTATGCTACTTCATAATTTTGCAATCTCTCAAATCAGTAACTTCAGATAAAGCCGTCACTCTTCTATATCAAATGTCTAAATATCTATTTGAAATCCCCATTTACTACACATGAGTAAGGGTTATCAGTTGTTCTTTTCTGCTCTCCAAATGCATGTGTCTGCGACCCCAGCTGGCCCAATTTGAAATCGCAAAGTGCTATTCAGCAGTGAAATGTGTCTTATCCTCATGCTCCATGTCCAGATATGAGAAGCAACACGCCTCTGGCTCCTTTAAAGTGCAGCTCAGGTGCATTTCTTATCTCTGCATGCTGCACGGACGCCTCCCCCACAGCAGCTGACTTCAGCTCTTCTCACAGGATGGGCGTAGTTTTCTCGTTGCTTTTCATTAATGAACAACATATTTAATAGTCATTTACCAGGTGGAGCACGCAGAGTGTTAGGGAAAACCCAAACATCCTGGAATCTCGGAATTCCTCTCAGATTTGAGCCCTGCCCATTATTGGATTTTTGCTTGCTTGTTTGTTTGAGAGGAGATTCGGGATACACTGATCTGCCAGTTCTGCTTTGGACAAAGTACTTTCTCTCTTCAGGACCGTAATCTCTCAGAGTATTGTGGAACATGCAAGAAATTGAATTCAAATTCATTCAATACCTTAATTCAGAAAATTTCTTAAGAAAAAATATTTTAAAATTTGGTGGATATTAAGCAATAAATATTAACCTGATATGAGTACAAATCAAAAAGAAAATATAAACATCAGAACATTTGTATCCAAAACATCTGCAGCTCTAAAACTTTTTTTTTTTTTATTGTTATTGGAAAGCCGGATATACAGACAGGAGGAGAGACAGAGAGGAAGATCTTCCATCCGATGTTTCACTCCCCAAGTGAGCCGCAACGGGCCGGTACGCGCCAATCCGATGCCAGGAACCTGGAACCTCTTCCAGGTCTCCCACGCGGGTGCAGGGTCCCAAAGCCTTGGGTCGTCCTCAACTGCTTTCCCAGGCCACAAGCAGGGAGCTGGATGGGAAGTGGAGCTGCCGGGATTAGAACCGGTGCCCATATGGGATCCCGGGGCTTTCAAGGCGAGGACTTTAGCCGCTAGGCCATGCCGCCGGGCCCAGCTCTAAAACTTTATTAAACTTTTTCAATAATTCATCAAATTGTCTGTAAGTTAATTAACTCTGAAAATTACAATTTATTCAGGTCATTCACTGTTCATAAGACAATTTAGCTATATTAATTACAAAATTTGCCAAAAAAAAACATTTAATAAACTCCATGTTTGCAACTTTGTTAAATTTATACCATGATAACAAAAGTTTGTGATGAAAATTAATTACAGTCACATCAAATCTGTAAGAAAAATCAAATGGAAATTCAAATATGAGATCAGAAGTTGCCCTCAAGTTCTATTATCAACCATCTTCTAAATCAGAATATTGATTAATTTACTTTGCTAGCTTAGCTGAGGTTATCTGTGGCACATTAGAATAAAAAATGCAATGTTTGATCCACAAATCACAAATGCATTAATCCCCAAACAAGAAGGGCCTATCTCCTTAGACACGGGTCTTTCCCCACTGTTCCCTGCCGCCGTTTAGACAATACAAGTCAACATCCTTTCTGGCGGTTGGATGAAGCCTGCCTATCCTCCTACAAAGGCTCAATAAAAGCTGCGTGGGATCCAAAAACACTTAAAAAGTAACTGTTAGTCAAAGAACACAGAAACTCAGTCTGGGCAAATGCCTCCACATCTTCCAGTTGGGCAAACAGAAGTATTCCTTGATGGCATTCTCCTTAATAGTCTTTACCTTATTGGTTTAAATTTCATTGTTTTTTTTTTTTTTCCAGTGGGATTGAAGTGAGTCTAAGATATTCAAAAGAGCGAATGGCATTTACCATGACAAGTGTCTTCCCAGTGCAAGCAACTGATAGCAGCTAAAATGAATGGGCTCTCAGGAAGTGTCCCTTCACGTTACAGAGACAGTTAATCCTGTGGAACTATTGCAAGGGATATTTAAGAGAACGTCTGTATCATGTTTCTTATAATCCTTAACAAGATACATAAAAATTCAAGGACTTTTCACCCCTATTTTTCTGTTACTCATAGTTAGTGTTTTACTTGAGGTTTCATTTTTACATTGATGATATGAAACTAAAAAAACAACAATTGAAGTATTATTAACGATTTCCTTCATTAGAAAAGAAAAACAAGACTTATTCAAATCATTCCTGACTCCATTTTTATTAACCTTTTTTATTGTTTTTTGATATAATTTAGTTGGCAGTGGGCTCTCCCTTTCCCCTTCTATTGGAAAGTCAGATCTACAGACAGAAGGAGAGACAGAGAGAAAGATCTATCTGCTGGCTCACTCCCCAAGTGGCCGCAATGACCAGAGCTCAGCTAATCCGAAGCCAGTAATCAGGAGGTTTTTCCAGTCTCCCAAACAGGTGCAGGGTCCCAAAGCTTTGGGCCATCCTTTACTACTTTCCCAGGCCACAAGCAGCCAGGATACGAACCGGTGGCCAAATGGGATGCCAGCAAATGCATGACAAGGATGTTATCCATTAGGCTACCATGCCAGGACCTCCCCACTGAACTTTTTAAGGAGCAATTTATTTTTTACTTGATTGAAAGGCTGACACAGAAAGAGGCAGTTATAGAAATAGGGATCTTCCATCCTATGGCTCACTCCCCAAGCAGGAACTCCATATGGGTCTCATAGCCCCAAATGGAGTGCTAACATGGAGGGCGCTGGCTGGGTTTTTACAGCTGTGCTGAGCACAAGGCCACCCAGTCTTCAGAGACTGGCATGCACTACATGGGCAGCTTCCGTCTAGGAAGGGCAGTTTTCTTCCACAAGTTTCTTCAAAAGAAATCTATTGTAACTGCCTATGATGAGGCCTGAAAATCATGTAGACTTTAACCAGGGGCTGGACTCCTCAATTCCACACCTTGCTTTCTCAGATCATCTGAAGGGATTCCTACATTTTTTTGACAGCACTCTCCCCAGCTTCATGAACTCAATTCTAGGTAAATTACAATTGAACAAGCAATTCAGGAAACAAATTCTGCAAATCTCTTGGATTTCTACCTATGTTCATATTCCAGTCTGTGACATCAGTAGACACAAACAGTTATTGTGAATCAAAGAGGAGGTGGTGCAAGAGCTTAATCATATTGCGGTTTGCTGGACAGTAGTATTGAGTAGTGCAATTTATGAAGAAAAATTCCTCAAGTCCACCTGGAGGAGTTTTGTGCCTTATGTAAATATTAACTTGTTCATACATTGGTTAAACCCCAAAGCACAAGGCTAAGAACAATACTCCGGGATTCTGAGCTGAGCACGGCCCAGTGTCTACAGGGCTTGCAGGTGTCTGCTGTGGTAGCCAGGGTTGCAAAGCATTCAGACTGACCTTACCCAAGGGATCATCTGACTGTGGGCAAATCACCTAGAGTTAATTCTAGATCTCCTAGACTGAAACAGGAAGAAACAAATGAAACTTAGGCAGAGTTAGAGGATTTTCAAAATGATCTAGAATAACTTCAACAATTTTTATGTCTGTGTTCATTATCAAGCATCTGCAATCAAGACAACATACTATTGGAATAAAGCAAGGACATTTGATGAACAGAATAGCAAATAGTCTTCAGAAAGAAGGCAACACCTCCAAATGAGGGAATTCTTTAGAAAAGGTTCAAATGTGATCAACAGAAAAATAACTAAATTGCACTGAAAGTAAGTGACTGCTATATTTCACTAAGCACAGAAACTACCGAGACCTGATTCCATGCGGAATCTATGTAGCAACCATCTTAGATTATTTTTAAATAAGGTAATAGTAACCGAACAAAATTTAAACCAAAATGCAACAAATAAATTAAAAATGTATTTTGGAAATAATTAGGTGAAAAAAATTCAAAAATTGTGAGAAAATGGTTTTTGGGCAACGGTTCTAATCCTGCAGCCCCATTTCTCATCCAGCTTTCTGCGTGCGGCCTTGGAAGGCAATCAAGGACAGCCCAAGGCCTTGGGACTCTGCACCCGTGTAGGAGACCTGAAAGAGGATACTGGCTCCTGGCTTCGCATTGGTGCAGCTCCGGGTGCTACAGTCACTTGGGGAGTGAATCATTAGAGATAAGATCTTCCTCTCTGACTCTCCTCCTGTCTGTATATACACCTTTTCAATAAAAATAAATAAATCTTTGAAATAAAGCAAAACAAAACAAACAAAAAAATTGCCAAGATATGAAATCAACCATCATGTCCATCAACATAGGCACAGGTAAACAAACGTGGTATGAATAAACAATGGTACATTATTGAACCATAAAAAGAATTAAGTCTTAATTTGCAGCAGAAGAAATGCATCTAGAGGACATTATGTTAAATAAAATAGGAGGGGCAGAGCAGGTGAAAGTCCTTGTCTTGCAAGCACCAGGATCCCATATGGACGCAGGCTCTAATCCTGGCAGCCCTGCTTCCCATCCAATTCCCTGCTTGTGGCCTGGGAAAGCAGTCAAGGACAGCTCAAAGTCTTGCAGGGAACTGGATGGGAAGCAAAGCTTCTTTTTTCCAACTGGCTCATGATAAAAGTTTCTGTGGTGATAACGGCACTCGGGAATACCGATCTGGCCTTGTGTGTTGCTGGGCATCTTTCTGAGTTGCCCAGAGTTTGAAACAACGATCATCAGCTTATGATTATAAGGGTTACATAGGGTTTCTTAATCTGTCCCGATTTGCCCAGTTTAACCTTATCTTTCTTCATGGTGGCTTAGAGATCTGGATTGGCCTCATGCACATGTTAATGTGGAGCTGTTGCTCTGCACAATAGGAACAAATGAGCCACAGGTCACTCACTTGTCAAGCGAATCTGGGCGACTTTGGGAAGTGATGGACAGATTCTAAAATTAGAATGCCAGAAATCCTCAATGCTTTAGTGATCCATTGCTCGAAATAAATCACAACCTGGCTCAGAAGAGGTGAGAGACCTGGATTGTCCTGGATCACGAAAACATTCATTCAGAGATCAGAAAAATAAAATCTTGTCCACTTTTCTATAATTGTGGCTCTCAAATTTTAACTTTGATGAAAGTCAGCTACTGACCTGAATTCTCATTATTCTAATGCCCACTTCAGGGAAAAGCAACCTCCTAGTAGCAGGTTGACTGTGTTGGATCAACTCTGCTCAGGAATCGGAAACAAAGGGCTCCTTTCTAAGGAACTACTCAGGATATGGATTGGTCTTCTCACCCGAAAGAGTTTTACTAAAGCCATATCATTACACTTAGGAAAGAAGCTCTTCTAACAAAGACATTCATTTCATTAAAATCAGAGTAGCAATAGGACTATGGTTATAGCATTTTTTAAAAAATCTTGAAATGTTTTTTTATTTTCTTCAAACAGCTGCACACTGTATCGTGTTGTATATTCAAGGACTTTGGTAAGTGGTTACTGGCTATTGCACTCAAAAAAGTTGATGGGAATTTCTAAAACTTCTTAGATATTGCACAAAGTTTTTTATGTGATTTTTGAGAATTATTGAGGTTTTCATTCAAGTGACTTTCAAAATAATATAAAATCCCAGTTAAACATCTCTCATAAGTTACAACATGTACTGTAAATGAATAAATAATGAAAAAGCTTACTAGTTACTCTTTCCTCTAACTGTGCCAATGTTGATTTCCTAGGCATGTCAGTAGATGGATTCATAGTTGCCCTGGTAGCAGCTTTAGCCACTTTGCATGACACCGGTCCCTGTGGTGGTTTTAAAATGTAACATACATGGAGGGTATTGCAGTGGCACTGGGCATCAAGCTGCTGCCTGTAGTGCTACCACCCAATATGAGCACTAGTTTGAATCCTGGCTGTTCCACTTCCAATTCTTTTCCCTGTTTATATGCCTAGACATCAGTGGAGAATGCTTCAGGTGCTTGAGTCTGATTACCCAAATGGGACACCTGGAGGAAGCTCCTGGCCCCTAGCTTCCTACCAGGCAAGCTCTGACCATTGTGGCCATTAGGAGAATGAACCAGTGGATGGAGGATCTGTCTCTCTGTCCTTCTTTCTGCCTTTCATATAAACAAATAAAATTTTAAACAACGATTATGGTTTGTTAAAACTTGTATCACATCATTCTTAACCACTAGATTAATAGACTACACAACAAAATTTTGCCAAGCTATCAAAAGCTGTTAGAACTGACACATCAATTCAGTGGCATTCTGGGTTACAAAATCAGCATACACAATCAATAGTATTTTGGGGACAGGTCAGTGGACCAACCGGCTCATCCTCCGCCTACAAGTGCCAACAATCCATACGGGCGCAGATTCATGTCTCAGAGGCTGTGTTTCTGATCCAGCTCTCTGGATAAAGCCTGTATAGCAGAAGAGCATGATCCAAGCCTGTAAGCCCCTGAACGGCTTTGGGAGACTCAGAAGAAGTTACTAGCTCTTGGCTTTGGATTGGCTCACCTTTGACCTTTGGGGTCATTTGGAGACTGAATCAGCAAATGTAAAATCTTTTTCCATCTTCTTTCTTTCTATAAACATACCTTTTAAATAAATCTTAAAAAAAGTCAGTGGCCCTCTTATGCCCTCATGGCGAACTCAGAGAAAGTGTAATCCAGAAAGAAATCTCTTCCATCACAGCCACAAAAAGTCAAATATTAAAAGATGAATTTCACTAAAATTACAACATTCATGAAATAAATAATCAGATGTCAAAAAAATCAGAAGGCATTCCTTGTGCATGAATTGGAAGAATCAATACCAAAAAAGGCCGTACTGTCTAAAGTAATCTAAAACTCAATGCCATCCTTAACAAAATATCAATGATATTCTTCACAGAATTAGAAAAAAGCAGTTCTGAAATTCATCCGGAATTACCACAGACATGGTAATCCTGAACAGGAACCACAAAGCTGACACCTGGCTTGAAAGCCACTACCAAGCTACATGATACCAACGTAAAAATCAACACGTAGAATTAGAGTAGAATTGAGACCCAGAAATCAATTCATATACATACACCTAACTGACTTTTGATAAAAGTGCCCAGACCAAACATTGGAGTTAAGATAGCTTCTTTAACGAATAGTGCAGGCAAAGCTGGATGCATATGGACACACACACACACGTAATTAGACTCACAGTTCTAACCACAGACAAAAAAAAATCAATTCAAGATAGAATGCAAACATGATTTTAAAACCTGAGATGATGAAATTGCTGGATGGAAATGTTGGGAGAAACTCCTAAAGCACAATGGTGTACTTGATGCCTTCTTGGATGAGACCTGAAGGCACAGACAAAAATCAAAAAGCTAAGTGTGTGGGACTAAACAAAACTCAGAAACCTCTGCATAGTTCAAGGAACAATTAATAGAGGAAGAGACACCCAAAACAATAGGGGAAATGGTTGCAAGAAGAGGATTTATATCCAGAATATAACAACTCCAGAAGCTCCACACAAACCACAACCAACATCAATCCGATTAAGAAATAGGAAATAGCAGGAAAGTATATTCATGAAATACTCACCATCACTAACTGTCAGGAAAACACAACTGTAAACCACGATGAAATGTCATTTCCCCTCTGTCAAAACAGTGAAGACAGAGAGTCACAAAAGTTGATGCGGATTAGGACAAAGGAGCATTGTTTGCAGAAATGCCGATTAAGGAAAACAGGAGGAAATGTCTAGAAAGATTAGAAATAGAATGACCGTATGATCCGGTAATCCCAGCCCGGGCTGTATATACAAAGACATGAATACGTTGTGTCACAGAGATATTTGAAACACCATGTAATAACACTGCATACAACAGTCAAAATACGGAATCAGCCAGGAGTTTCATCACTAGATGAGCGAAAAAAGATAACATAATACAAACACAGGACTATTACAGTTACGAGGAAGAATGGGTTTCTATTATGTGCAGCAAAATGGATATAACTGGAAGACATCATGCTGAGTGACATAAGCCAGGCCCAGAAAGATGACAATAAATGTTCTCCTTTACATGTAGGGACTAAATTTTTTTAAAAAAAGAGCAAAAGAAATAAAAAGCAAATATAAGAAAAAATGCCTATGTGATTACACATTGCTTCATCAAAGAGAAGACACTTATTTTTTCCCCCAGAGATGGACTCATCTTCTGGTATAGAACTTCTTAATTCCCTAATGAGGTTCCTTAAGCCCAGTGTTTTTATCAGCATCAATTCACTGACTCAGTCATCTCCATCACCACAGTACTGCATGCCATCACTGAATTGATGGATTGCAGCAATAGCCCTCAGCGCACAAACCCATTGTAAACAACTATTTTGCAATTGTTTAAGAACATCAAGGTAAGGTGTCATAGTCTCAATGACTGGGCCATCTTGAGATAACTGTGTCCTGGAGGTCTTAGGGACAGTCCTGCTGGTACCCTGGATGCCCTCATTAGTTCAACAGCCACTCAGATGGTTTTCCTTCCATGATAGGATGCACTGGACAGGTCTTTGAAAAGTGAAGATATTTTCTCCATGAAACCACAGAACCTGCTGAGGTGTTTTCCCCTTTGTTCTGATAGTGTTGATCTCACCGAGTTTAGTGTTCCCACAGCTGAAATGCTTCCACCAGGAAAACATAGTCATACTTCCATTAAATTGGATGTCGAGATGGCCCAAGGGTATTTTTGTCTCTTCTTGTTGTTGCTAAATCAGCAAGGGCTTTCCACACAATCTGGAGTGATTGATCCATCCTTTTCAAAGGGTTCATTGATTCAATATACTGGCTACTCAGACTGCCATTCAACTGTGCTGATCCTGCTGTTCAGCACATTAATTCAGTTTTCTCTTTCAACAGAAAGACTGCCATCTTGGTCTGTTGCTAACCATAAATACGTTTACTCCATGGAACAGACATTAATAAGTTTATTCTCACTTCCTAGATAGCAATTCAGACAAGATGAGAATCACAAATCTTGCATGTGTCTTCGAAATAGCATTCATGGTAAAATTGAGTTGTAGTTAGCAAAGATCAGCATACAGTATTTGCCATGGTGGATTCAGTTCAAAAGAAACAGGCAATTTTAAAACAGCAGTGGCATTGCAAATATTTATAATAAATTTTGTTCTTGTGGTTATTCTTTATTCTAGACATACTCCTAGAATATAATTTTTACAAAGTGTTTGAATTTCAGACTTCCCTCATTGACATTATTTAAACCATGTGAATAGGTGTTCCTTTTTTTTTTCCCATCTTTGTAAGTTCTCACAACATTCCTGGAGCCTCAAAAGTTTCCAATTTGAACATGATAAACTAGAAGATTGGTATTTCTTCTAAGATACTGCCTGTTTGCTGGAAATCTTTCCTCCTTTATAGTATAGTTTAAGAGAAGAAAGTCACACATTAGTGGAGATTTTTTATGTGTGTGGATGGATCAGCAAATGCAGCAATAACAAACACACAGCTTGAAATTCAGTGGTGAACATTCAAACAACAACTGCAAAAGAATATAATCAATAAAATGTATCATATATTGCAATTTGTGAGATTGTTATATATTGTTGAGAAGTATTTCTGATTTCGTTAAGGAACAGTAATGGAAGCACTGATCAAAAATATTTACCTGTGATACTGTTCTTTCAAGATCAAGCCCAGAGTAAGAAAAAAATTTTTGAATGTGCAGAACCCAGAGAAAGATACACATTTAGGTCCTTCCAAAGGCTTAAAAACAAGACAGCATTTGTTCCAATAGAAGGTAACTGGAGAAGCATGTTGAGCTTTACATAGACCTTAGCATAGAACTGACCTGATACAAAGTGACTCATGTCTTCAAAACACTATGCATCTGAAAAGTAGAAAAACAACTAAAAGGGTGCAATAAGTAGAGGAAGTAAAACGAGATTATTAAGGCTCCTTAGATTTTATTCATAACGAAGTATCACCTTTAAAACTGACCAGAAAATATTATTTCAGAATTGATTATTAAAGTAACTAAAAAAAGTATTGCCAATACAAAACTACTGGCATGACAGTGTAAGTATTTACAAGTAACTTCGTACTTAATAGCAAAGATAACATAAGCGATATTGGTGAGTGAAGCAGTAATATGCCATAATACATATAGCAGAATAATATTCATGGATACATTTAAAGCAGTGTGTACTATTTTGGAAGAAATAATCTTGTTAGTAGGTTTGGAGACAATTAAGACAATCATGAGATTTATATTAAATCAGAAAGACAAGATATAAATCATGATAGTTGACAAAACTCTCTCCTTAAGTCACTGGATTATATTAAAAATGAACATTTTTGGTGAGAAAAGTACCATATACAATGAACACATAGCAAATAATTGCTGGGATCAGACAACTAAGTGACCAAAACACAAAAATATGTAATGTCTAAAGAAAGCTCTGGAGTAGATGTTGGGCCATCTTTAGCAGGTCCGTGATGAGGGATACACCTCCTTCTCAGGTCCATGGCACACATTGCCCTCATTGGTTTTAATCTAGTGCAAAAGCAACTCAAAGTAGCTTTTATTAGATATACATTTAAGAAGGAAATCTGATACACAGTTAAATTATAAATAAAAGTCAAAACCTGATGGGTTAAAATTAAGAGACATTTCATTAACCAGATATTTGGTAACATGGTAGCAATAGTGACAGATTTTCCAGTTATCAGAGATAATGAAATAACAAACATCAGGATTCATGAAGTGTATTTAAATTAATGCTCAGAGAAAATGCAAGGGAGAGAAAAAATAACAATAAATTACTTTATTCCAATAATAACGAGATAAATACTTGGCTTTATTAAATTTTTAGTTTTTGTGCATTGAACTTTAACATCTATTAAAATATTTCTGTCTCAGAGGTGATTTTCTTATTTTATTTAATCCATTAATTTGTGTTTGTAAATCCTTGATTCTTTAAATCACTAGATTTTCAAATGAAACTATGAGTGACCTTGGGTTTAAGGTTATGCTAATTACACTTCTTTAAATCCTACAGATTGGTCAGATTGGCCTCCGGTTTCCATTGTCTAGTGGGCATTTTGATGCTGTGATGTAGATTCACAAAGACATCTTAGGTACCCAGGCAAATCTACAAGTCTAGTAGTCACCCTTCAATCCATTTCTGTGGTTCCCTGCACTCCTAGGAGTGGCCTCCAACTTTTATGTTCAGATTTTGGTTCCCATATTCACTCTGAGTCTTACTGTTCTCAAACCCATGCCCTTCCCTGCAAGCTACAAACAGTCACAAGAGCCAAGGCTGCGCCAGATGAAACCCAGTGCAGGAACTGTTAAGTGACACAGTCCCTTGACCACTGCTGTTGCCTGCCTGAACACGTGCTAGAAAAGTTGAAATCCAGAGCTGGATCCGGAAGTCAAATGTTGGTGCTCCACGATGCAATGCGGTTTAGAGTCATAATTCCTTAAAAATGTAATTAAAGCTTCTTGGACGTTTTCTCCAACTGTGTTACTGAACCTCAATAGAAAGTCAGTGAGAAATGGAGAATTTCTCCATTGGGTATTTCTCCTATTCACATACACACTAACACTTACACTATGTTTCATTCATCTAAAATGCTGCATGTTGCTCTTCAAACTTCCACACTTCACCTGCAGGCTCACTTTTCATTTCAAATTGGCATCATAGTTTATAGAATTCAGCATATAAACTTCATAAAATGCTGTTGTTGAGTGAGATCATTTCACAATGTAAGTTTAGTAAAGTAAACTCATTTTAATGTTTTCTTCCTTATCTTTCTAGTTCCAATTTTGGATTATTTAAATACTAAACACAGTTACCATTACTTGGTATTTTAACTATATCAAGCTCTTGAAATCAAATCTGGAATGTTTGTGTGTGATTTTCACAATCGAAATATCTTTTCATATATTTTGGAAGTTTGGATTTATAAGCATATTTTCAGCAGAACATTTTATGTAAAAACACTTTTGGGACAGAATTCCAGAACAGACAAATTTAAAAAGGGTGAAAAAAATTACACTGGTTTCTAGGGTGGTCGTTGGTGGTAAGCATGGTAAGAAATTGACGGTAAAATCACAAAATAAACCTTTGACAGTAGGAAAAGCATCCATATCTTTATGGGGTGTAAGCTACATACTACAAAGATTCCCTAGATACAGACATCGGGAAGAAGTGGCCGACTCCACAGAGAATGCTTTTTAGGGCTTTTATTTCAAGTCAAACTTGCAGGGAAACAGGGGTGGAAGAAGGCTTGAAAGTTGTGGAGTCTCATATGGTTCTAGTACTGTACACAAGTCACTCTGCATACTCATTCCCCCAGTGACTGTGCCCGGCTCAGAACCCAACTACAGTGATTTGCTTAAGTGATTATCTTCAGGGTGTGGGCAACGTCTGTCTGTCTGTCTGTCTCTCTCTCTCTCTCTAATGTGTTTCTTTAACCATGTAATTGCTTCAGTCTAGCTTAACTGAACCATCTACATACCATCCATAGGGAAACTGACTCTAGAAATTTGTTACATCTTGCAGATAAAGCACCATCATTTCCAATGTTCTTTTCTTGGCCAATGATTACAAACTACTCATTCAGACATCTCCGAAGACAATGATACATTTTTTTTCCTGTACAGGTGCAATGTAATTCCATCCGCCACAATGAATTGCATACATTTTTTAAATGTATTGACTTAGCACATAAAGGATACACCTTTTGTACATAAAAGTTTCTCAATTATAAAATAGGAAGAAATAAGGAACTGGTAGCCCTATGTGACAGAAGAGAAAGGTCTCATTGAAAAAGTCAGAAGGTCCAAATGCAGACACCCAGGGAGAGGATTTTTGTGAGGGGCTTGCCTGCTAGTAAGGTGATGGGAAACCATATGAAAATAAGCTTATCATGCTCAGAAAAACTACACAAAGCAAGGCTCCTGATACAAGCATGGATTTCAGCTTTTCTCACAAAGCGAACATTATGAAGCTTATTTGATGTTCTCACATAAGAATTGTCTATAAGAAACTTTTCATTTGTGCTTGTTACTTAAGCGCAAATGAAAAGTAATTTAGTTATGAAGATTGTTAGCATAATAAAACAGCTAAAACAATATTAGCATATTGAAATAGTCAAACTAATCGCATGAGTTATGTTTCTTAGTTATTTTTTTATTTCAGTTAAATTTGCCCTTTCTCTTTCTCTCACAAAAAAATAATTAAGAATAAACACAGTGATAACATACAAACATCTTGTCATCTTTATCCCTAAGTGTATGTGCTAATAACTGCCCCTGAATTAAATAATGACAGAGTGACACATCCTTTCTAGAGATATTGGCCTCAAAAACTTTAAAATGGAGCAATAGAGAAAAGAAGTGCTCTCCACTGGAATCTTGCACTTAGGAAAGTGAAGAGACAGGAGCTGAATTGGAATATTTTCAATTCTGAAAGATCTCCATTTATACAAAATCTCCATTCATTTGATTAAGAACAAATGAATGGGTGGAAATGAGTTAGTAGAATTTTTCTTGTAGAGCTCAGCACATAGAAACACAATAAGCAGAGTTACATTTTCTCCAAGGCCATTCTTATAAAGATTTTAATTTTCAAGATGATTGCATTTAGTCTGTCTCTACTATTAGATATTGGATTTTTTTTTTTTTTTGGAGACTTGGAACAAGTGTTAAAAAAATCTCTGTGCTATCACAAATTGTTCAACACCTATAATAAAGAAATAAGTGCCACAATGTGGAAGGAAAAAGAAGTTAGGGCATATTAAAGAAAAGAAAATGAAGTGAAGACATTATTAAAATATACAATACATAATTTTCTGCATATGTTCGAGAGAGATTGCTGAACAACCCTGAAAAATGTCAGAACTTGATGTAACGTCATACCGACTACACAATAGACATAGAAAAAGAAATAGCTCGGTCCCGGCGGCGTGGCCTAGCGGCTAAAGTCCTGGCCTTGAACACCCCGGGATCCCATATGGGTGCCAGTTCTAATCCCGGCTGCTCCACTTTCCCTGCCTGTGGCCTGGGAAAGCAGTCGAGGACGGCCCAAAGCTTTGGGACCTTGTATCCGCGTGGGAGACCTGGAAGAGGTTCCAGGTCCCTGGCTTTGGATCGGCACAGAACCCGCCGTTGCGGTCACTTGGGGAGTGAATCATCGGACGGAAGATCTTCCTCTCTGTCTCTCCTCCTCTCTGTATATCTGCCTTTGTAATAAAAAGAAATAAATCTTTAAAAAAAAGAAAAGAAAAGAAATAGCTCAACTGTTAACTGCAGTGCACATCATTTTCTTTCATTCCTTTTTATTCTCAAATATGTGTTGCCCTCTGTTCCTACTAGTCGTGGTGATTGGACAGCCATTTAGGCTTAGACTGTCAGTTGTTTGGCTATAATTACCTAAGTTGCAGAGAAGACATTTCTGGTGCAATGAACAAATTACCTCAAAAGTTTTTAACAACCTTACGAAAAGTGGATTGTGAACATTTTCAGGAAACTGGATGGACTTGGAAATGATTCCAAGTTACATAAGTCCACACAAAAAGACAATTACTCCAATATTCTCTCTCATTAAAAAAAAATTCAATGTCAACTTAGGGTTGGACGAAGAGTGCAGAGAGGTTAGATAACAGGAATCAAAAAGTAGTCAGATGGAAGTTGCAAATCGTAATGCTGCATAGCACAGTTGCAGGTCTATAGCACACATTATGTACATTACACTAAAGAGGCTACATGCAGTGCATAAGCATGTATTGTACATAGATATGTAGAGAGTTATACCACACATGCACACATGTATAGGCATAAGAAAGTGGCAAAAGGAGCTGCTATGTTTCAAACGGAAGAAAAAAGCAATGAACACAAAAGTTTCTAGGAATCAATCTTTAAAAGCTATGCAGACATTTATAGAGACTATAAGCAACATGCTGAAGATATCAAATTGGCCAAAGTAAATGGAGGTTTAATGTTAAAAAAATAACCAACATCAAAATAACACCTCTTCTCACGCTAATTTTCTAATACGTGTCCATTCAAACTCAACACTGAATTTTCGATCATTCTTAAACCACATGGCTTTGTTTTTTGCTTCAACTGACATATACACTTCACTATATCACATAAATTAAGTCAAAAGATTTTTATCAATTGAATATATTTCTTCTTGTTGCCAAAATAAATTCTAGAAACACACACACAGAGTCATCACCATCATCATCATAGAAATTAGAAGGGAATGAAAGAATCACAAGTTAATTAAATTTTCAAAGTAATAAGAAAAGCCAGGAATAAAAGAAATTCAGGCTTAAAACAAAAATTTCACTTCATCACAGCTACTGCTGGTGCTCGGATCTTTCCCTTTCATTGTTCTGCCAGGCTCGCACACCCAACTTTAAATCTCATGGATCTTACTTGGTCTGTTCCTTTTGTTACCATGTAGCTCCTTTTAGGTTAGGTATTCAATGATGGCACAATTAAACCAGGATTATGTGGAAATTTTTCTTCTGATGGCATCACTAGTGTCAAAATATTTACACTGCTTGTCTAGGCAATAAATTAATATGAGTAAGAGCTGAACATTTATTAAACAACAGAAAATTTGTTCTTTCAAGTTTAAAAAGCATAGAGGAAAAAATCAGCTAATAATACAATGTAATGAAAATGTAAACAGTTCTTTAGAATTAGAATGTTAATATAACAAAAACTTTAAGGATGGTTTACACATTTGAACCTGTGGAATAGAAAGGCAGGTAAAACACTAGTGCAGAGAAAATAAGTTACAGGTAGCTTCCTAGTTGGAAGGGGTTGGAGAGACCTTCACCGGTGCACTGATTAGTGAAGTCGAAATTGAAGTGTTGCACACTAAATGGGTATTAAGCTTATGGAGAAACTTGTTCCTAATCTAAGACCTTGCCCTTAAGGAAAATGTAAAATTAAGGAGAACAAAAGTAGCACAAAACCCTTATTATTTTCAGAGAACTTTTAAAAATGATTACTGTGATGCTTTAAAATAGATAAAAGGAAAAATTTAGCTCATAGTAATTAATGCTCATATATTCTTCTGTTTGAAAATAATGATGGATGTTACATGTCAGCATGTCTTGTTTGGCCTAGCAGTTAAGATTTAACATGGGATATCACGTCCACATTGAATTGGATCTTCAGATGTTTATCCAGATTCCAGTTTGTTGCCAATGTAGACCGGATACGCACGACGTGCTGGCTGAACTAGCTAGGGCCCACCCCCTAGGAGACCCGGTTTGAATGCCAAGCTCTCAGCTCTGTCTGGCCTTGTCCCAGCTTTGGAGGCCTTTGGGGAATGAGCAAGCAGACAGGATCGGAGTTCTCTCTTTCTCACTCCTTCTCATTCTCTCGGCTCGTTCCCCTCTTCTGATGAACTGAATTTGTCGGTCTGAAATACATGAACTAAAACTGATGTATCTCAAGAGACAGAGATGCTGGGATCCCATCTGCTGATCACCTCTCAACTAAGATGAAGGATCTCATCTGCCCGCATGCTCTGCCAAACGTCAGAGGCTGGGAGTACCTCACTGGAAGTTGGGATCAGGCATGATTCCTGAGCTAGAAGCCAGGCACTCTCATCTGGGATGCAGGAATCCCAACTGGCATCCTAATCACTACACCAAAAAGCAAAACTTTTGTTGTTATTGCTGAAAAATGATAACTAAAGGTACAAGCTTTTGGCACATACATTGTGTAGTGTATATTCATCCTGACATACTTGTAACTCCTTATACATTGTCTTTTTATTTCACAAGTTTTTTTAGTACATCACCCAGAATGTTTCAATACAGTATGCCATTTGGCACAGCAGGTTAAGCTTGTAAACGCCTGATCACTGATTAGACTCCCACTTGCTCCATCTCCCTGCCAGTGTGTCGGGCAGGTAACAGAAGTGCTTGAGCCCCTGATGAGCAAAGTTCCCAGCTCTGCCTTCAGGCTCGCCCACCCCTGGCTGCTGTGGCCACTTAGGAAGCAAACAACAGATGGAAGATTGTGAACTCTGTATCTTGGTCTCGTTGCTTCTCTCTCCCCCATCTTTCTCTGTCACTCTGCCATTCAAATAAATGCATGTTTTTTTAAAAAATGTTATGTATCTTAGCTTATACTAGTTATAATATACATTTAAGTTTGAATTGAATATACATCAGTAGGAGGTAATAATTTTATTTGTTAAGTCACCTAGCTTGCAGTTAATTAACAGGAAAGCAAAAACAAAAACTAGAAAAATATTTACCTGTGTATGCTAATGAGAATGCATACCTAGACAAAAATTAGAATATCAACCAACATTTTCAATTCTTTCCAACTTGAGTTTCTAGGTTTTAAATACATGTTCTCAAATTTGCTACAAATTAATAGTAACAATACTTTTGGATGATTTTTTTTCATAATTCATTAATATTGTTCTTTCAGGAGAATAAACACTCTAGCCTCTCAAAGTTACTCTCTGACACCAGCATATCATTCATACTATCAACCACGGTATCTAGCAAACAAAAAATTTGAAAGCATGTATTTTAATGCTCTACATTTCATTAATTGACTCTTACTTTTTTGATACCTACCTTCATATTTCTTTTGAAGCTTATAATAAGTATCTGGTATTTCTGTGTCTACATGAGGTGCCTTAGTAATAGAACACAAAAATTAAACAATCTAACAATTTTAACAGTATTTTTTTTCTAGACTGAGAACCCATGTGAGAGAATGAAATCAGTTTATGTGTTATTTTTTAAGAATGTGTTATTTGCTTAAAATTAATTTATGTCATTTTATGCAATCTTTAAGAAGTAGATCAGAGACTATCCCTCAAAGGACAACATGAAACTTTTGAACTGGTGAAAAAAACTGTGATCAGAAAATTCAAGGTGCTAAGTGGTGCTTTGCTTCAGATTCTATAAATATTGACAGGCTATTGGGTACATAACTACTCAGCAAGAATATTCACACTTGGATACACCAAGTACTTGTTTCTTTGTTCTCAAAACATTGAGAATCTTGCATATTATTTTACATAACTGTAAATAATTAACATGTTACAAATGCCAATACTTTCAGGTAAATTGTATTCTTTGAATTATAGATTTGAATAAAAGAAAATCATGAAAGAGTGGTAGTTAAGAAAACATTTGTACATTTGTGTATTTTATCAGATTATTTTCCTTGAATATAGTACAGAGTTAATAAGCATTCAAGGACAGTGCCATGGCCTGCACTGTGACTCAGCTGGGTAGACCTCTGTCTCGCACGCAGGTGCCGGTGGCAGTCGAGCTGCTTTCCTTCCCACTCAGATCCCTGCAACCCTGAGGGAGACCTGAGGAGCCTCCTGACTCTGCTTCACATCATCTCAGCTCTTGTGTTGCAGACATCTGGGGAATGAACCAGCAAATGGAAGCTCTTTCTGTCTCTCCTTTTCTCTTTAACATCTGCCTCTCAAATAAAATGAATAAATAAGTAAATCCTAAAAAAATGTCAAATGCTTCATTGTACTCTATATACCCACCATATCAATATGAATTTTCACACTTTCTAGTCATACTTGTGGCTTAGCACACTAAAACTGCAAAATATAACAATCATTTTAATGCACAGAGTAATTGTCTCGCAGAATGCTCCAGTGTTAAGTAAATACAGGTTTTCAAGGCCACAGTTCAGTGTCGTCATGGAAGACACACTAGTATGAAAACTTGAGCACATATAAATCTGTATATCTGTGTGTAGGCATAAACAAATACTACTTAAAAACTATAATGAATGCACAAGTTACAGTGCAAATTCTGCATTTCAGATTCACAGGAATTCAAAAACTCAGGTGTTGCGTCATGTTCTTCAAATCTCCGAGCTGTGCACTAATTTGCCAAGACACAAAACATTATGCACAAAATCTTCCCCCACACAGTGTGAGTATACATTTAATCATTTATACATTACAGTTTAATGCACAGAGTAAACATGGACTATCAGCCAAATAGACTCAGCTGATTTATTTGAATGAACTTTAGTATGGCAACTTAAAAGGGGATAGCTTAACAGAAAATGTTTAATAGAGTTAATGATTATTGCTACATATTATTGTTTGCATAGTGTGTTTTTGAGACTCCTTACTCTGTTATTAAAGAGTTATTATTTGTATTTTCACTTGTCTTTCTCTTTGCTTTTCCTGGCCTTTTTAGTGGATCTCAGCTATACAATTTGCCTCCTCAGATCTGAGGTCTGAAATACGTTGTTATTGGACACTGAAATGTAAAGCAAAAATCGTCTCACACAGCAAACTGAATGGTGGTGTTCTGGCAGTGACTGAAGACAATTCTGGAAACCTTCCAAATGCATGACCAGTAACTGCACAGAAATTGTCATGAACTTCCTCAACCTTGATTTTAGGCTCCCCACCTGTGCAGAGTCACTGCTGCCTGCTAATACGAACACAAGAGGCCTGATGAGAAATTTCAGCAAAACAGAAAAACAGATCATGTATGTGTAAGTCAAGAAATCAGTAACTTCTCCCAGTAACTCACAGAAATTCAGAAAAGGACTTGCTAAAGATGCCTGCCACTCAGGCTGATTGGGCTTTGCTTAGCACAGCTGGCAAGTGCTGAGACTGGGGCAAGTCCTGTCGAGCTACACTGCAAAACTACCTGCAGAGTGCAAGATCCAGGGTAAGGAGTGGGTCCAGTAGGGAAACTGTGGGAACTCCTCTGATGTACGTATGCCATGTAATCAGGAACCTGCTGGTTTAATATAATGTTCTATTTTTGAAGTGTCTAAAAGTAAGAGTACACATGTTGTTTGCAAACTATCAATCAAATTTTCATGAAAACTTTACATATTTCATGGCATCCCGAATTTTGCTATGTCTCTACCAGGTATTTCTGCATACGATCTGAAAACCCATGGCCAAAATATTAACATTTCCCAGATAAAGCACCATAGTTAAGGCTCTCAGAGTTTGGCAATGATGTAATTATACTGCAGTCACCTACTTGGGAGCATCCAATGGATTCTCCAGTCCCCAGTTTCAGCCTGGCCCAGCCCTGGTTGATGTTGGCATTTGGGAAGTGAACCAGTAAACAGAAGAGCTTTCTTTGTCTGTCTCTGTGTATGTAACTGCATTTCATATGAAAGAAAGAGAGAACAAAACAGGGAAGGAAGGAAGGAAGGAGGAAGGAAGGAAGGAAGGAAGGAAGGAAGGAAGGAAGGAAGGAAGGAAGGAAGGACAGAAAGAGAGAATGAAGGAAGGAAGGGAGGGAGGAAGGGAGGAAGGAAGGAGGAGGGAGGGAGGGGAGGGAGGGAGGAAGGGATTAAGGGAAAGAGGGAGGAAGGGAGAGAGAGAAAGAAATGAATGAAGGAAGGAAAGAGAAAAAGCAAGCAAGAAAATTAATTTAAAATGTCAGTGATTAATTGTGAGACTCTGCAACACAAAGCAGTATGCTTCTGGAAACAAAAACAAAGGCGGGACAGGCAGGAGATAAAGCTACAGAGTTTCAATTCCAGCTGTACATCAAATGCCTATTTTGAAGGGATAATAAAAGGAAATGAATGACTTATGACAAGACAATGCTCAGCAAAAATGATAAACTTGCAATTCAGGGTTTTATAACACTGGGAAATTAAAGTATATTTTAATTTAACAAGATACATTTTTTTTCATAGAATCTAGTTTATATTTCACAACATCATTTATTAGTGTAGGAAATTGCTATTTCCTACTAAATAAATTGTAAATCATTAAATTATAGTTAGATTAATTTCAGCTAAAATGCCAGTATTTTTCTATTAACCTTGAAAATTAACAATTCTTAACATTGAATTATTATTCCTGTAATTAACTTATCTAAATAAAGCTTGTATTTTCTTCCAAAATAAAGAATCACTGCTAGCAAATGTGTTAAAGTAAAATCAATTTTGTATTTCTGTAACATTTACTTTCAATTTATATCTGTAGTGTTAACATTTATGCATTTTATTAGGTTATTCAGGACTTCCTAGTATAATTCTTAATATTCCTTAATCATGTGTGTTTTCCTCCTACAGTCAAAACAAGAGAAAAATCTGACAATGTCTATAAATTTAATTATAATTATTACATAAACACTGTTTTCTCATTTTGTCAAAGATTTCTATTCATCTGGAAGCTGGAGACAGGAGTCAGAGACAGAAGTCAGAGATTTTCTGTTTGCTGCCTCACTCCCCACAGCTAGGGCTGGACCAAGTTGAAGCCAGGATCCAGGAGTTTCATCCAGGTCCCCAATGCAGGTGACAGGAGCCCCAACAATAATGCCATCCTCCTCTGAGCTTCTCAGGCCACCTAGAGGAAGACGGGTTGGCTGCAGAGCATCTGGGACACAAACCAGTATTCACAGGGGACGTTGACAATGCAGACAGCAGCTTCTCCGCTTAAGCCACAGTGCCGGCCATGTTTTCCCTTTTGCTGAGAATTTTTAAAATATTTGTCTTATTCCGATTATGGAAAATTTGTCCGAAAATCAGTGAGAATTGTTCTCTAATTTAAAACTATCATTATAAATGAAACACCAGGAGAAATCAGTAAAGCATAAAATTATACCAAAGTAGATCGGCAAGTAAACAGCTAGTATATAAAACTGCACATATTTGTGGGTTACCGGGATATACTGATACATGTGTGTGCTGTATAATGTGCAAATCAGGGTAAAAGTATCTATATCAAACATTTACCATTTCTTTGTGCTAAAAACATTCAAAATTGTTTATGCTAGCTTCTTTAAAACACACAGTTTATCATTGTTTAAGATTTATTTATTTTTATTTTAAATGCCGATATACAGAGACAAGGAGATACAGAGGGAAAGATCTTCCGTCAGCTGGTTCACTCCCCAAGTGTCTGCAATTACCAGAGATAAGTCCATCTGAAACCAGGAAACAAGAGCTTGCAAGGCGAGGAATTTCTTTGTATCAACTAATACCCCTTTTCCATCCCTCCCTCTCTAATGCCCTCCCCACCTTCCAGCAATCCTTTACTCTCAACTTCCATGAGGAAAAAGATTCTATATTCCACACATGGGTGAGAGCAGGTGGTATTTGTAGACAATGGCTTCTAATTCTAATCATGATTTCTTACATTATAGAATCTCCTTCATTTCATGATAAGTAGTATTATGTTGTATGTGTGATGTGTTGGGTAGCTCCTGGCTAGGCCTGGTCCAGGTTCATATCTCTATATGAGATTTAATTCAAGGAAATATCTGCATGAGATTTAATTCAAGAACAAGGAGAAAAACAAGATTTTTATTTTAAGTAAATGTGAAAGGCACAATGGCTCAATGCCTAAATCCTCCCTCTGCAAGTGTCAGGATCCCATATTGGTACCATTTCGTAACTTGGCTACTCCACTTTCCATCCAGTTCCCTGCTTCTGGCCTAGGATAGCAGTAGAGGATGGCCCATAGCCCTGGGCCCACGTACCCACATGGGAGACCTGGAGGAGGCTTCTGGCTCCTGGCTTTGGATGGGCTTCAGCCATTGTGGCCACTTGGGAGTGAATCAGCAGATGGAAGATCTTTCTCTCTGTCTCTCCTGCTCTTTGAGAACCTACCTTTCCAATAAAATTAAGTAAACCTTTAGGAAATAAAGTACATACTGAAGAGTAACTATGCCAAGCTTGAGAACAAGGTGCAGCGCTATCCTTTCCAATGAGCTGGCGGTGTTTGAGGTGGTGGTTGTGTGTGTCCTAACTGAATATTCAAGATTGAATTTGGGAGGAGGGCTTGAGCACCACCTATTTTATTTTATTTTATTTTATTTTATTATTTTTTTATTTTATTTTTTTTCTCCTTCCTTTATTAAGAATTCTCAGAAACATGACATTGGCTGCCTAACAGGAGTGGTTGTGTTACCCGTGATATTTTTCATTATACTGACATTACATTGCTGTAAATACTATCACCACGATACAGTCTACAGTCATATTGGACTGTAAATTAAATTAAAACATCTTGACACCGGTGGTTTCTTCTACCCAGAAGAGAGTTCATTGTAAACAATGTCCCTGGTTTTTCCTTATATTTCTTTTCTATTCTGAAGTGGGTTCTTACCCTTTGTTCTACAGGAGTAAGGTTTAGGTCTGCTTTTCTATCCTTACCCTTCTGTTTCTGTCATTAGTAGATACTGAAGCGATGCTTACGAATTGTGAAGGTTGAGCCCTGAAAGGTGATGCAGCTTGTGTCTTGTTCACAGCAATGATTACACCTGAAACTTTGAGCCACCACAAACGTAGCTTTGCTATCCTAAGACCATTGTGTCATGAGGAAGCCAGCCTACACAGAGGGAAGTTCCTAGCAGGAACTTGAAGTGGCTGTTCTTTACTTCCAATAACTCCAATCCAGGAGGTAGGTGTGGGAGTAAAGGAGACAGACACCTGCCGATCCCAGGCCCCATTCTTGAGTTACACTAAGCTATCTGAATTGAGTCCCTAGGCATTGTGGAGCATAAAACTGTAGTTCTTATAATGCAGTCCAAGCTTCTGATCCACAAAATCTATAAGCATAATAAAGATTTCTTTTAAACCATAGAGTTTTGGGATAATTTGTATTCTGTGATAATGACTGTCTCTCATGCAGTGGCCGTTTTTATTCCAGTATTTAAAATGGATTTTCCTCTTAATACCTACTGGATTAAAATAATATTATTCAAGATTTTCATTTAAATATGGGCAGAAATCTTAGGATTCCCAGATGTTTTCAGCTCCCAAAGCACGTGGATAAGCCTGAATTAGAAATGATAGGAATTATATTTATAATGTCTGGCAGCAGTTCTGCTATGTGAGAACAGAAGCCAGCTTTAAAGAGTTAGAGTTGCACATATTTAATAGCAGAACCAATATTGGCTTATTAAAGATTCATCATTGCTTTGTTTATTCTGTCCAATGACAGGTACAAAACAGCATAACTTTCCTTCGCATTCAGAGATAACAAGAGGTAGTGCATATGCCATCTTGAATTGTTGTAGACAGCCATGCTGCTCATTCATGCACGACAGATAACAAAATATAAGTGGAGATTTCAATGATGAATACAGGGCAAAATTCAATTTCCAAAGCTATTTTATTTATTAGCTTCTCATAGATGAGGCTGACCTAAGATTATTTATTTCCAAAATGCTGAGCGACGAGCACCCTCAGCAGGCCATGCCACTCATTCCACTGCTCAGATCAGTTGCTGTGCCACATGGGGCTGACAGTGAGGTTGAATATCTCTTATGGAAGAAATGCAGCAACAGAAGTGTTTGTGATGTTTTGATTCTCAGAATATAGACATGTTTCAAGAGTGAACGTGGGTGGGACCTAAGCCTAAAAAAAGTAATTCATGTTTTATATACACTTAAATGCATAGTCTGCAGGCAATGTGAGATAATGGTTTTACTGAACCTATATTTTAACTATGATGCTGACATGAGGTCTAATGTGGCATTACATCAGCACCTCGAAATTTTCGTCTTCAGGTTTTTGGGTTGTGAATGTGCAACCTATATTGAAAAAAAAAAGGACTACATTTGATACCAAATGAAGCCATTTTGTAGGAACTCCCCTATGCTTTTGTCAAAGGTTTGATAATGAAGGACTAAATCAGATGATTATTAGAAAAAAATGTAGCTTATAATCAATTCCTTTATTGTTGCTAAACACAACATAGATTGGATTGCTTTTAATTTCTGCCCATCAGCCCAGAAGGAAAACATCACTTTAAAAAAAGCTGCATTTTTGGGCCAGCGCAATAGTGTAGTGATTAAAGTCTTTGCCTTGCACGCGCTGGGATCCCATATGGGCACCGGTTCTAATCCTGGCGGCCCTGCTTCCCATCCAGCTCCCTGCTTGTGGCCTGGGAAAGCAGTCGAAGACGGCCTGAAGCCTTGGCACCCTGCACCCCCCTGGGAGACCTGGAAGAAGTTCCTGGCTCATGGCTTTGGATTGGCTCAACTCCAGCCTTGTAGCCACTAGGGGAATAAATCATCGGATAGAATACCTTCCTCACTGTCTCTCCTCCTGTCTGTATATCTGCCTTTCCAATAAAAATAAATAAATCTTTTTAAAAAAAGCTGCATTTTTGTTAGGGCAGGATTATATACTTTATCCACAGTATCTACTCCCAAGGATTTTCACTAGTCGCAAGAGTTTCTGACGCTGTTAGAATTAAGATTCAATTTATTCTCATCATCTGTGGGCACTGACAGTTACTGAAAATAATCTGAGAAACATTTTATATTTAAAATGTAAAAGTTCTCTTTTTAAAAATAACAAGATTCTGTTTATTGCCTTAGCATGAGAAAGAGCAAGACAGCTGTATCCACTAATTCCCCTCCCTCTTTGGCCCAATGACCTGGTGTGATTCAGGCCAAAACCAGGAGCCTGGACTTCCATTCAGGTCTTGGTGTGGGTGCTGTGGGGACAAGTACCTGGGCCATCTTCTGCTGCTGCTTTCCCAGACGTGGAGCAGCCAGGATTCAAACCAGAGCTCCAATAGGGCATGCTCACATTGTTAGTGGCTGCTTAACACTTGTCAGGATGATGATATCTCAAATTTGCATTCAATTTCAACACTAACAGGGATGCCTACACAATGACATTTTAGGAGAATGATTTTGAAGAGAAGATTGTATGTATGAATATATATGTACACATATATTAAATATGTATTTTTATTTGAAAAGCAGATCTACAGATTGGTGACACAGAGAGAGAAACCTTTCCCATCACTTGCTCACTCCCCAGTTCCAAAGCCAGCAGTCAAGTGTGAGGTGCCTCCTCTGGGTCTTCCATATGGATGCAGGGTCCCAAGGACTTGCAGCATGTTCTCCTGCTATCCCAGTCCACAAGCAGGGAGCTGAATCAGAAGTCGAGCAATGAGTGCAAGAACTGGCTCCCATTTGGGTGTTGTCATTTGAACGTGGAGAATTAGCCACTGCATTGGCCCCCAGGAAAAATACTTTTTAGCAATAACAGTTAAGTTACACTGGAATATTGTCCATGATATTTTGTTTGCATTTTGGTTTTGTAAAACCCTGAGTACATGAAGAGTGACCAAACAGTTGCAACATTTGTTATTTTCTTTGCTTCATTTTTGTTTCTGTGAAGGTATCCAAAACATCAGTGAGTAAAATCACATCCAGTGTGGCCCACAGCTGTGTCTTGTAGGAAGGAATTCAGGTAAATATTGTTACCAATAACATGGACCATGGGTTGACCTCCACAATGCTACTGATAATGACCACATTCTCATCATTATCATTGGGTCAACGTGCCCATATCTTACCAGGCTGTCTATTCACTAAGTGACAGATGGTATTATGATACTATTTTTTCATGTCTAAGCAAGCTTGCAAGACTGTTTTTAAGATTTATGAGATAATAATACACATTAGTGCTTTTTTTGAGAGGTTTTCTTTGGAATAAAATGCAACAGCATAATAAAAGGAAGAGCTTGGGATTGTTATGACTATGTTGAAAATAGAAGTTCTTATTTTTCTCTTAAATCACAACAAAATTTCTAAGAGATCTGTCCTGCTACCACTTTGAAGACATAAATACAGAAGTCAAATAATACGCTTCAAACTGAGTTTTATTCGATGTATCAATCCCAGAAACTCCTTTTGAATTAAATCCGTAATAGTGCCTTGGTATTTAATGTATTTTACTTTCTTTTCTTTCTGATCTGTTTTTAAGTATGTTTCCAGGCTTACATTCAAAGCCAATTGAACAAGGAGATGAGAGTTTACAGAGATAGAAAGGCAAGGCAAGAAAAGCTGTTGATGGCAGTTACAGAATAGATTGAATCAACGAGTCAGGACTAAGAAAGGAGAAACAATCAACCAGGCTGTAATCTTGAGAAAATATAACAGCTCAAAGTTTCACTACACAGTGTTTAGAAATGGATTTAGTAAGCGGCATGTGAGGAAGCTTTCAGAAAGGAGAAACTAGGCTTTTGAAAAAATGATTTTTGATAGTATGGTATATTTTCAAATATTCCAAGGGACAGGGTTCTCTTCTTTTCCCTCCCGCTGTTTGCCTTCAAGCTATTTCACTGCTCATTAACACCTGCACCAGAGAGTTGTCAGGAAATGAAGGCGCTGAAACAAGAGTCAGTCAATTACAGTTCTCATTAGAGGTCCTAGCAATAAATAAATAAATAAAATTAAAATATGGGTGGGAGGGGTCTGTATCTAGTAGCTAAAGAGTCATGTTGGAGATTAGCCATGGCACTCTCTTGTCCAAATCCTCCTGCTCTCTGAGTACCAGAGATAATTGCGTGTTGACTATATTATAATACATTTCCATAGCAATTACTGACATGTTTGCAGAAGCAAAACAAAGCAAGAGTGTGAGGTAATTATCTGGCCCAGTGCTTCTCAAACTCTGGCTTCATCAAAATCACCTGCACAGTTTTCCTTTTCTTTCTTTCTTTTTTTTTTCTTTGTTATGAAGAAGATTGTTGGGCTCCACCCATCCAGTTTCTGATTGAAAAGGTGGGGGTGGGTGCTCAACAGAAGGGACTTCTAGCCAGTTCCTGGGTGATACTGTGACTGAAGATCCATACAGCCCAATGACCTCTGTAATTCAGAAAACATCACACAGTTGCCAACAAGCGCCATAACTGACTAATTTTAATGTTTTCTTTCTGATAGGGTTTCTGAATCATTTGCAATTACTTTCCACGAATTCTGGCAGCCACGCCACTGTTTTCAGTTTTATCCTAATATATTCACAAAATAGAAGACATTGAGTTGTTATCAAACTTCTACAGTCACATCCAAAATCCTCATAGCAAAAACATCTGACATTGAGATATTTGCTTCCAAGGTCATTTTGATTCCACTAAGACATACAATGTGCTATCTCAAACCGTTAATTTGCCAATTAAGTCACTTAAGCCATCACAAGTATGTTCTGTCTCTTTCCCTTTTTGTAAAACTCTCCAATGAACATAATTTCTCAAAGCAAATACTTAGAAGTCTGCAGGAAATATGTACAAGTCTCCTCTTCCTACACCCTCTCAATACATAATCCTACTCTGAAGACATTCCAACATATGCAACCAGTGTAAACAAGGACTCTGAAACAAGAATCAGGTGTGGGGATCACCCCAGATGAAGTTTCTTTGGGGATCCCTCCAAATGAATTGCTGATTTCAGAATCCCAAACATGAAGAGACTATGTCAGCCAGAGGATTTTGAAGAGATTTCAACGTGCGTGGAATGGTGAGATTGGCAGCAATTCAGAACTGTTGAACTATCAAAACTGCTTGAACAGGACCCTCAGAGCATGCCTTACATTGGGGACCTGGGATGGGTGGGAGGCTGGGTGTGGCTTCTCCCTTTATCTCTTCTCTTTCCCCAGATACAGAAAAAAATAATAATATTAACCTGGAAACAATGGTCTTACCCACATTCCTGTATTCCTTAACCCGTTGTGCCCCAAATAACCATGGAAAGATTATCAAAAAATAAAAAAGACATGTAAAATGAATAATTATGGAAAAATAGATATTTTCTAAGACAAAACAAACCACAGTTACATTTCCCACAAGAAGTTTTCAGTTCTCACATTCAGATCGTCATGGTCACCTTGACGAGTTTTGCTGTGGATTACTTCTAAAGAATCATCCTAAAGCCGAGGGACATATTGATTTCAGCTCATATTCAAAACTACTTTAAGGTAGCTATATATATATTGGGGCCTGGCGCCATGGCCTAGCGGCTAAAGTCCTCGCCTTGAACGCCCCGGGATCCCATATGGGCGCCGGTTCTAATCCCCCAGCTCCACGCCCCATCCAGCTCCCTGCTTGTGGCTTGGGAAAGCAGTCGAGGATGGCCCAATGCGTTGGGACACTGCACCCTTGTGGGAGACCCGGAAGAAGCTCCAGGTTCCTGGCTTCAGATTGGCTCAGCACCGGCTGTTGCGGTCACTTGCGGAGTGAATCATCAGACGGGAGATCTTCCTCTCTGTGTCTCCTCCTCTCTGTATATCTGACTTTGTAATAAAAGTAAATAAATTTTAAAAAAGATATATATATATATTATTTTGCAATAGCATGAGGCACGGTTCTAATACATTCATTTATCTATAAATCGTCCAACACTGCTTACTGAGCTTTCTTTTCTCTCTGATTTGAAAGGCGGCTTTTATTTCATATTTTCACAAGTTTTTCGTTTTTATAGTCACACTTACTGGTCATTCAGGAGATTCCCTATAATCTCATAGCTTCCTAAGTTCAAATATACATTTCTTTACTGAGTGGCCTACGATTCACACTGATTAGATCCTCAAACAGCGGCGTACACACACATACACACACACACACCAAGAAGCTGCCGTGTTTCTGGAGGAGCAGCGCTGTAGACTACTTCACCAGTGACACTGCAGTAGAATCCCACGAACCCTCACAACACAATAACGCTGACAGCATTAGGGAAGACGGTGAAACTTGCCGTTAGCTCAGCAAATAGTTCAGTGTCATTCCATTAGGAAAAGTTTCCACAAAATAAACTCACTGAAACTTTGCTAGGGAGTTTCATTGTTTGCCCAGTTGCCATCTGGACTCACAATTTTCTTTCTTTCCAAGTAGGAGAGATGGCTTTTTGTACTGCTAGTACCACAGAGGCAAGGTTTTCTTTCTGAGACCTCCACAGTTAAGGAAAATCTGCATTAATCAAAAATTGGCATGTTCTCACTGCTCAACTTTCAAGGGAATTTTTTCTATATAAAGTTTTCAATGATATTGAAAAGAGCATCTGTTAAGGCTTTTGCTTTGTTTGCTGCTCTGTTACTTTTGGGGGCGCCAGCTCTTCGTCATTCAGTAGAGGCTCACTGTTTTCTTAGTTGAAAGGCCAACATCTGGCTCTTTCTGTTACAGTCTTTTCCATATATAGTGCTAAATAATCCTTGATTTAAAATTCAGAGATGCAGTTATAACTACCAAGAAAATGATCTCTCACTAATGTCCTGATACAAAGTAAAAAGAGTTGCTATTAAACTTGATTAACTTCCAAATATTTGGCTTAGTTTCTAATTAGATTTTGTATAAACTACTTCATTTGTGTTATCTGTACACATTGTTTTAACTTCTGCTGTACACTGGGTGACTACCAAAGGAACTCTACTAAGTTACGACAAACTTTCAAAATGTTGCGTCTGTGAAAAGAAGAAATGGGAACTCTGCTATGAAATTAATTCCTGCCTTTACACAATAATTGAATAACAAACTGATAAAAAGGGCACAAAGTTACGTTGTCCAGGCCCACTCAGTGTCCACTGGTTGGACTGGACTCTTCTAGTCCACCTGCTTCACATCTGTTAAGCCACTTCAATCTCCACTTCCATTTTGTTTCCAAAGCCTCCAAACTTGTGACCATGCCTAGCAGAACTGACAAGGCTGAATACTACAAAGATAAAGGGAGAAGAGCTGAAGTAAATAAATGGGTCGTACACCTCCATGAGAGAGAGGCCCTCAATGTGAGGAATATCTACAAATATTGAGTTATGTTTATTAAGCAGCCAAGGCTAAATTTGTGACCATGAACCAAGAATAAAGTTACTTTTATTTCTCATGGAATTTTTGAATATTTTTAAGAGATTTTTTTTCAAACTTTTTCAACTCAGTGTACATTCTTGATTAAGGATTTGTTTTATATATTTGAAAGTCAACATTACAGTGAGAGATAATATAAACATGTCAACACATTTATTCCATTAATCTTTAATGACAAGTGAGAGGCTTAACAGAATTACAGTTTCCCTCACCCTCATCTCTACTGCCTCTTCTTTTCTTTGTCAAGTCATTAGTATTTTTTTTGCATGAGGATACTGCGAAAAAGGTTAGAAGCAAAATAAATCCAGTATTAAGGATTTATCAGAGAATAATCTATAATAGTGGTTTCATAACAGACAAAACTAAAATGTGTACTTGGTCTTTCACACGAGCCATCACATTCTTAGACATATCTACAAATTACATTGAATCTGTTTTTTGTATTAATCTCATTATTATGAAAAATAAAAAGCATAATAACAGGTGTTTTGCGTACTTATAAAGTGTTAACTTTGCTAAGTGTCAGTGGCACTAAAACTATGAAGAAATAATAAGAAAAACTAGCAATAACAGACAATTTGTCATCAGATTCTCCCTTTTCTATAGAAAGTCATAGGTGTGAGTACCCTCGTGCTATTTCTGCATAACACAAAGCCTTTCAGAGAAAGATAAATTCTAATTTCAAGAGATACTAAAGAAGAAGATAATCCAAGAAAAAGTGAAATTTGCATGCAAAGATGTTCAGACTAGGAGAAATTTCCCTTCATTTTTCCCCAAGCAGCTACTGTGTACCTATGTAAGGTGCCCTTCTCCTGGGAAAAGGGGCCATCCTAAGCCCTTCAGAACCTGTGCTAGAGGTAAGGGCTGAGTGAGCAAGGTGGCAGGAGATTTGAGCTGCGACTTTGCATCTGTTTAGTGCTAGGACATGGAGAGTTGTCCCAACAGAGCACCGGAGAACACAAGTAGGAGCAAGCCAGACATTGGAGACAGAGATGTTAGTCTTAATTCATACCCAAAGGTGCTAAACCCAGCCCAACATCTGGCTGTAATGAGATGGTCAGTCATTGCTCTAAATGTCCAGTAGATGAAGCAGGCAGCATCCCAGCAATGTTCCAATATTTGTGATGCCCAAACACGCTGTTCAAATATGAAAACACAAATGTAGTGCCAGGAATGCATAACTAGAGAACAAGGAAAAATAAAACAAAAATTGAGTATTAAAGATTAGTTGTTGTTCTACAGCTAACCAGTATTTGGCGTTGTCAAATTTTGGCTACTGACCATTGGGATCATATATAGTTCTATCGTATTGATTCAATTTGAAATGACCTAATCACATAGGTATTTGAACATTTTTCATACACTTTTTCAGTATTTCCCATTTATAAAGTATTTGTTAAAGTCTTTATCCATTTCCCTATTTTGAGACATATTTTATATTATGATGACAACTGCTTGTTTTCTATTTTTCTTGACATTATCTTTTACAGAAAATATTCTTTCAAATATTTATTGCTTCTACATTTATCTAAAAGGCAGAAAACAGAGGGGTAGGGAGTGGAGAGAGAGGAAGAGAGAGAGATCTTCAATCTGATAATCTATTCATAGAATGTTTGCAACAAGGAAAATGTGAGAAGTTTGCTTTCAAAATAAAATTCTAGAATTAGAAAATAATAGTAGATGCTTAAGTCAATTGCTGAATAATAGGAAAAAGCATCACTTCACTATATCAAAAAAAGATGTATTTAGATCTAATTTTTTAAGTCTAAATAAAAATGTATGGAATATTGAGAATACACAGAAAGTTCATCAAACTAACAAATATTAGGTGAGAAATCTTACAACAAATGAGTATTGTGTTAGCTGTTTTATTCTGTAAAGTATGGGCAGACCCATTATCCAAATTTATGTTTATCCTTGTAGGAGATAAGAACAGGCGCAAAGGAAAATATGCAAGCATGACAGAAAAGCATAGGATTTAATCATGATTTGCATTTAAGGTGATTTATTTCATGCAGAAGGGAGAAAAATGTCGCAGATGGATCACAAGCTTCAAAAGCAATGTATGGGGAGCAGCTTGGCCATGTGCTGGCTTTACGCATAGCCTGTGATGCCTGCTTCCCATACCACGGTGCTGGCTTGGGGGTCAGCTGCTCTGCTTCCAATCCAGCTCTCTGCTAACGCACAGCCTGAGTGCTGGGAGAACAGGATGAAAATCTTGGCTCCCAGCTTTACCTTGGCTCAGGCCTTGCTATTGGGCCATATGAAGAATGAACCCGAGGATGGAAGATCCTGTCTAACTTAGGGGTTAGGGGATGGCAGGCAATGTGCATGTAAGAATATGTCACCCTCTGTCCGTCCATTTTATAAATAAGTAAAAAATAAACATTTTAAAATAACAAGGTAAACCGCAAGGTGTCCTAAAATAAAACATATAATAGTAAACAGAAATCTCCAGCCATCACAAGTAATATGTTAACATTTAAATAGCAAGAAAAACGGAAACACCTAGCAGTTACTCTAATGAATATGTGCAACACCTGAGTGGAGAAAATCATAAAATATTACTTGAAAAGTCAAGTTTTTAAAGCAATGAAATATCTGCTCTATTAGTAGAATGAGTGAAGAATATAAAAGTGTAATTCATTTTTCAGAGATTAGGTTATTCTAAAATTTATATTGGAAAGATCTATGAATAGTTTAAATCTTTGAAGAAGAAAAACACAGTAGAAGAAATACTTTCACTAAGCCCTGAGACTTATTTTAAGTTATAGCAATTGAGACAGTGCAACAAGTATACACTGGGCAAGCAAATTGACAGATAGAACGGAATAGTGAACCCAGAAAGAGAGTCACACAAATATGCCACTTTGATTTAGAGCTGAGGAAGCAAAATGAGCAACAAAAATTTGTTATCCATATGGAAAGAAAAATGAAATTCAATTCCTTTACAACATATCCATAATTCAAACACAGATGGCTTAAAACTTGAAATACCATAGACAAAGCTTTAAACTGCTTGAAAGAAAATATAGATGAATATATTTTTGATGTAGGAATGTGGTAGCTTTCTTTGAACACTGTGAAAAAGTGTTCACTATTTAAAGAGAAATATTATAAACGTAGCTATACAAGTTCAGATACTTCTGTTCATCTAAATATACCTTAAAATTTTAAAAATCAAGCTATAAATTGTGACAATAGTTGCAATGCATGACTCATAAACATTAATAAGAAAATATAAAAAGCAAATAACAAGAAGATATTGTTATGATTTTTCACTATATAACAAACTACTCCAAGTTATTGAATTAATACAGGAAGAACTTTATGGTTCTGTAATTTAATCAGTGCTCCATGGACATGATTTTTATTCTTAGCTTTATGGAATTGACTTTGAGATTCAGGCCAGGGCATTTCTGGCACCTGAGCTGGAGTGGCTGGATTTGTGTAGACTGGCTCATTTCGACCACATGCTTTTATGTGCGCTTTCCAGCTGGCCTTACTGCCTAGCTAGGTAGCCAGGCTTTTTTCTATGATGACCAGGACTCAAGGGAATAAAGACAGGGACATGGAATTCTTTCTAAACCTGGACCCACAAATCAAATTGTGCAGCTGCTGTCTCATTCTATCCAGCCAAGCAAGTCACTGGGCCAGCTCTGATTCAAGGCACAGAAACGCAGATACTAATGACTCTTAATGGGACCAGTGCCAGAGGAGCTTTTGGAGGTAGAAAGCTGGCAGAATCACTTCTCAACAATCTACCATGGAAACCTGTGGAAAAATGAGCAGGCGTTCCCCAGCAGGAAAAAAAATAAAGACAGTATTAAAAAAAATGCAGCAACCACAAAAGCAACACATAGACAAGGGTTGGCACTTTGTCTTAGCCACATGATTCTGTTTTATTCGAGAGGATCTGAGTCACTGAAATTTCTTATGCTTTGGTAAAGTGTTCCTGGAAACAACTTCCTGGTATACAAGGCAGCTGGGAGGGGTAGGATCATGATCGTCGTATTCTATGACGTAGCAGTTAGGCTACATCTACCCATGATCAAATGTGCTACAATGCAAAGGAGAATGCTCATGGTGACACCAATTGTAGTGCAAATCAGAGATATTAACTCAACTTCCACTGATACAAGGTCAATAGGAAGTTTAATATCTTCATATCAAGTGTCTTAGCCAGTTTAGGATGCCATAATAATGCCATAGACCAAGAGACTTAATGACAAACATTTATTTCTTAATTTCAGAGTTTGGGAATTCCAAAACCAAGACACTGGCAGATACTGTGTCCAAAGACACATGTCTTCTCTTTGGATCCTCACATGCTTATGCATGCAGGTGGAGGTGCTGAAACACACACCCACGGTGGTGGAGATGGAAATTGACCCCTCCTTGTCCTAAAAGAACAACAGCCATCTTTATGAGTGATCTGCTCACAGGACTTGGTTACCATCCAGGGGCCACAACTGCAGGCACCATCACTTTAAAAGCTTGATTTTAATATGAGAACATTGAGCCCCCAAAATCAAGACAAAATTCTGCATGAGAAATCAACACCACGATGTGCATATTAACAACAGGTCATGGAAACATAATGCTCAATAGAAAGACAAAATATATCATTCGCTTTACATTATTCCATATCCAACAAAAATAAACACCATATTGATAGGAATTTGCATAGCTACATACGTAGTTATCACTGTATATTGTAGTAAAATTCTGTATAAATACACAGCACAACATGCAATTCTTTTTTTTTTTTTTTAAAGATTTATTCATTTTATTACAGCCAGATATACACAGAGGAGGAGAGACAGAGAGGAAGATCTTCCGTCCGATGATTCACTCCCCAAGTGAGCCGCAACGGGCCGATGCGCACCAGTCCGAAGCCGGGAACCTGGAACCTCTTCCGGGTCTCCCACGTGGGTGCAGTGTCCCAATGCATTGGGCCGTCCTCAACTGCTTTCCCAGGCCACAAGCAGGGAGCTGGATGGGAAGTGGAGCTGCCGGGATTAGAACCGGCGCCCATATGGGATCCCGGGGCTTTCAAGGCAAGGACTTTAGCCGCTAGGCCATGCCGCCGGGCCCCACAACATGCAATTCTAAGGAAATCATTTATCCAGGAGATACAGGAAGGGCACACAGGCAGATGTGTGTGTCATTTTGAAATGCTTTAGGATTTGGACAATACACAAATGCATATTTGATTCTTCAGAAATCATAGTATTATGTCCTCCAACTCACTCCATATTGTTTATGAAAATCAGAATATAACCATATTCCCACACAAGAATGCATGTTTTAGGTCATTTATTTTTTATCAATCCCATTTCTTCCTTACATGGTTAAAATTACTTTCCCTGTTCATCGTTTATTGCTGCATAACCAGCACAGCATTAGCAGTTAGACCACATCATGTACCAGAGTACTACAGCTCTTGACTCCAGCTTTCAGCAAACATAGCCTCACAGAGACAGCAGTGATGATCAAGTCCTTGGACTCCTAGCACCAATGTGGGAGATGTGTAAGGAGCCTGTGGTTCCTGGATCTAGCCCTGGCCACTTCCAGCTGTTGCAGACATTTGCAGAGTGAACCAGAAGATGGGCTAGTCTCTGTCTCTTAAACAAAAATAGAGGGGGAGAGAGGGAGAGAAAGAGAGACAGAAAAAAATTAAGGAAATTTTAAGACAGTTTCTGAGGATCAGCAATCATCTTAAAACAGATTAGTTTGACAACTTTTTCTCAGGATCGCAAGAATTTCTGTTCAAGATGCAGGTTGAGGCTTGGATCATCCACAGGGTTCATTTGATTCACTCTTCTTCCACGCTCACTCACGAGGTTTTTGGCAGGTGTCTCTGCTTCCCATTGACTACGGCTCTGAGGCCTCAGCTGATCATCATGACAGCTGCTGTGGTCAGCTGCCTTGCTCTGGAGCAGTGACCCCGGAGAGCTATCAGGAATACAGTCTTCAGAATAACATTCCATCACCGTGCCTCGTCCTCCCAGAATAACATAAAACCACCATGCCTAGTCCTCCGAAAATATTATACAATCATCATGCCTCATCCTCCCAGAATAACATACAGCCATTGTGCCACATCCTGCCAGGCACATGGCCAACCATAACTCACATAGCAGAGGACTACAGACTGTGAGTTCTGAAGCAGAAACCATCAAGGGCCAATGTGGAAGGTTGGTCTCCACCCCCACTCCTATCCCTCACCTCCTCTCTTCAGAAACTGATAGTGGAGTGTTTTCTGGATATGCAGTGCTTGTGTATATTCCTACGACACTATCAATACGGTGTTAAAGGACTGAGTAATGCTTGCTTGGTACAGGTTGGGAGAGAGGATGCCCAACTACCAAAGTTATTGAACAAGAGAGAGATTTGAATCATTTGCAAATCTTGGTTATATTTGTGCTTGCATTTTTCCTCATTCCATCGCACAGACATTTCCATTGTCTTAAAAAAATGCACACATACTCTGTCTTTCAGCCCATACATTACATGCATAGGCTAAATCTATTAAGCTCTTTTATCAGTACACACTGAAGAAATAACCCATAACCTTATGGGAGTAGCCTAGATGAAGGCCAACCTTATTCTAGCAGTCAACATTAAGAACCAGCTTGAGAAATGAATGTAGTGTGTGGTCCAAAGAGCTGGCCATATTTTCCAGTGTGATATGTTTGGAAGCCCTACTTGACCATCTGAGGCTAGGTAGCTCATATTCTCTTAGGGACAAAATGAATGAATGCATTAAGAATATGTGGTCGAGAGGAGAATTGGTATGAATATGGGAGCTATAAGAAAGGCAGAAACAAGATTTCCATAACCAAGTTCTGAATCAGAAATGGCAACCTGCATTAGTCTGGTACTGGCATTCTTGCCTCATTACAGAAATAGTGAATATGGTCCTGTGCCTGTTCAGTTTGAGCACAAGAAATGCCCGGAGCTGTCTAGAGACTGCTGTGGCGGGAAATCGCTGAAGGCCTTCGTGCTCTCAGGAACCAGTTTCTAGTCCCCAGAAGTGAGGATGAGTGACAATGGAGAGTGTTCTATGACAACTGATGGTGCTTTTCTTTCTTTGACACCTGGTTGCCATGTTCTGTTGGAGGTTAAAGGTGTTAGTCAAATGCCCCAAAACTGGAGTCTGAGATGGTGGGTCAATCCAGCAAGTCTTTTACATTCTAGAGTGTCTTCACTTCACTCCTGGTCCTTTAGGTTCTCCACAAGGTGGAATGTGTCTGTTCATCTTTTCTGACATCACTGTCCACGTTAGCTGTGACTCTGCACTCTGTTTGCTAATGCAAAGGTAAATTAGAATGATTAGGAGGGGAAGGATTTTAGGCTTAATAATATTCAGACTTTTGAGGCCTGGACCCATGGGATAACCTGTAGGGTTTGGGAAGGGGCATTACCAGCACATTCCCTTTGGGGTGTACCAGGAGGAGGGACAGTTCTATTTTCAAGTGGCCTGGCTATGGATAGAACAGGAATGGCTTTCCTAAAAGATAACTTCTGTCACAATAGCTGCTTGCCCAATGTCTCAGCTTTCCACATTGATAATAAGTGCCATCTATGTGTGAAAAGGCCATGTAAATCAATTACCAGCCAGGAGTGCTGCCTGTTCATCTTGCTTCTCCTGCTGACATCACTATTTTTTTCACCTGATCTATGTTAGAGAAGACCATGGAATCAGTATTTAGGACGTCAGCCAAGGAGGTGCTTGGGCCCATGACTAATTCTTTTAGCTTTCTTTTAATTATTAGAGGTGGCCTGAGTTAAAAATATGTGGGGCGTGGTTTGACACAACTTGTCTTCTTCCACGAGGAGAGCTATGTTCTTCCAGTTAAGATTAAACATGTCAGTCCACTTGTCTATCGATTGAGTAGGGTCTTCATAAAGTTTTCAACTTCTTTTTGATCTTATTTAAGTTTTGCAGTGTAAAAGGAACTGGTATCCTGAGGGGGCCAACTGTTTCCACTGCCTCCAGTAGGGGGTGCATGTCAGCTCTTTCTGTGCTTGGGGCTGAGGGATGTCAGAAAGTGGAAGGCTATTGGGATGTTTATAGGGATACTATTCGTTGTGTGATGAAAGTCCTTTCTTTCAGTTTTGCGTCCGAGTGAGCTTTTGGAGGTAGATTAAATAAAGCTAGCACAGTTGAGTCCAGCTTGAGTCTATGATTTTCTTTCTTTGTCATAAAGGCCCCATTCATGGGATTTCTGTCCATTTACTGTGCCCATGACAGAAGAGATCCAGCTATAAAAAGGTATTCTAATTTAAAGTCCTGTTTACTGACCAGACTTCCTGTTCACCTAATTTATTTTGTCACCAGTTGGTGTTTCAAGGGAAAAATAGCCATTTTATCCTTAAAGTTTCAACATCAAGCTGTGACCAGTTTTGGGGACTACATCCTGCTGTTGAGCAGCTCTGGGCTGGCTCCTCGTATGAAAGAGATTAGAAGAGAACTGGTGACAGATATTTCCGCCATCCAAAAGCGAGAGCAAGCATTTCTGCTTTCAGTTCCCCGCTCTCACAGAACTTCACCGAAGCTCCTCCTTGGGCATCTGGACTTTCATGGTGTGGCCCACACGTTCTGAGCCACTGATGAGATAACTAGGATCCTTGTGTAGCCCACACATTTGCATGTATTCAGACTTTCACCTTGTAGCCTGTGGATACTAGAGCTTACCATGCACCCGATATTCCTATTGGGCCACATAATCCATCAAACACCATTTCTAAATCTCTTTTGCGAAATCTTCCGTGTCTTTTGACTACACCTCCCTTTTTAGTTCATATTTTGAACTGGCAATAGGACTGGCTGCTAAACATTGAGTTTTTCTGGACTGCTTTAGCCCCATTTAAAGAATTTGGCCTACTTTCCTAGCCTTGTTAGCTTCAACATGGGAAAAAAAAAAAAAAAAAAAACCTGTTCCCTGCTCCCCCGCTGCTCCCAAACATCCGTGGCCACATTAGCAGGAAGATGTACATGTTTTCCTGTCACATTCCTGCCGTTGGCTCCATGTCTCGGATGTGGGCACCCAGATATAAGGACTCCTTATAAGTGCATTGCCCTAGCTCCTTGTGGACAGCAAAACTCTCCCCAAGTCCCAAAGTGGATTTTAACCCTTAGTGACAGGATCTGTTGGGTGCCCGTCGAAGTTGGGCCAAGGTTTGTGAACAAAAATGGGAGTGAAGCAGAGGAGGCAGCTGTCCATCTCAGGGGCGATCCAAGCTGTGATGGGATGCAGAGGACAGGGCAGGAGACATCGTATTCACTCCCACTCCCCTTCACCCCCTAGCAACCAACACGGCATCCAGGACAAAGCTGTGTCTGGCATGAAGCCTTAGAGGACAGGTCTACCTGAACCTCAGAATAGGAGACATCAAACATACATACAAAATATGAATATGGTGCCAGTTGGTAACACAACAATGTGCTCAGCTCTTGTTTCTCCAAGAAGCCATCCTCTGAGATTTCCAGGGATCCCATTGAAAAGCTCAAGTCAAAATATTCAGTCCATAACGTTAAATCTAAGGGATTACCAAAGGTTCAAGCTGTTTGGCTAAACTAGAAACAATAATTTATTTAATCTGAATGTTTTAAACAAGGCTGTGAACCATATCAGAGTTAAAGTGATCAATCAAGCATTATTCCCAAGGTGAATAACATTATTACTTACGTTAATTAAGAAAACAAAGAGAAATTTCACTAAAATAGTTAGCATGTGACATCAACATATAAATTTACCTAGAATAGTTAGAAAAGTTAAATACATCATCCAACTAAGAAGTAAAACTCAGGTAATTTTGCTGTCTGCATTTCTAATAGACAGGAGCTAACTAAATTAACTAAGTTAATTCAGTAATTTGCCTCTAATTTCATCCAACACAGTATCACAGTATTCAGTCTCTAGCAGCCTTCAACAATATATTTCAGCTCCTCTACAAAACAAACAAATAAACAAACAAAACTTTCTTAGTCTTCATCAATAGGAGTGTTCTCAGGGCTAGAATTCTAGCACAGCATACGAAGTTACTGCCTGTGGTACCAGCATCCCTCATGGCTGTTGCATTCCAAGGCCCAAATATAAAGAAATACCCCCATACTCATGGTGTCCTTCTTGTCTTTCCTATTTAATTTTTCCTTCAATTCACAGTCAGAAATAATTCCCAATACCTCTAAAGTAAGATACAACCATTATTTAACAGAACATAAAAATTGTAATCCATAGTTACACTGTATGCTTGTTTACAAATTCATACGTAAAAATGCATCTCCTAATCAAACTGAGGGAATAATACGGGCATTGCGGCATAGTCAGTCCAGGTTCCGCTTGTGATGCCAGAGTCACACATGACTGGCAGTTTGAGATCCAGTTACTTCATTTACAACCCAGCTGCCTGCTAGTTCACCTGGGAAAAAAGTGGAAGATTTCCCAGGGCCTGCTTTACTATGCCAATAGTCTGAAAAAATTGCCAGGCTGCTGGTTTAGCCTGGCTCAGTGGCAGCCACTGGGGTCATGTGAGGCGTCCACCGCCAGGTGGAGGATTGTGCTGCCTTTCTTGAACTCTACCTTTCAAGCAAATAAAAATAAATCTTTAAAAATTTTTTTTCAAAAAGAATGTTAGAAAAACTTCTAAGGCTGGGGAAGAAAACATTGAAGTATACATTCCACAATGTGTTTTTTAAACAACATAGCTCCATGAATCCAACCACAACCCCATGACAAAGGACTCAAAATAGATGGTTGCAGTAATAACCACACAATTTACAGCATTTTACAAAATACAGAAGAGTTTCAAAGCCGGCTTTATCCTTTCCTGCCCCCGGACCTATAATAAGAGATGCCGTGGAGATTGGAGAGCTCTTTGGGTTTAACAAGGCATAGATTGACTGCATCTATATAAGAGATGGATTTTAAGCAGGTGGGCAGAGGCAGTTCCCGCTCTAACAATCAAGAAATTGGAACCCTCAGTCCCCCACCCCCTGGGTAGCTTAGGGAAAAAAAAAAAAAGACTTTGTGAAAAGTTACAAACATGCCTCTACAAAGCATCTGGCTGGTGACCGGAAAGAAAGAAACGTTTTAAGAGAAAACATCTGAATACCTGTTTTTGCCAGTGCTATCTTCAAAATGGTACAGGAGGAGGCAGCCGAAATGAGACCCTGGTGTCCTTGAGCAGGGGGACTCATTGAGACCAGACACTGGGTCATAGCTGCTGAACAGACATAACATCCCTCCTGCATCCCTGCGTTGGAGCTGAAGGAAGTGCAGTGAACCAACCTGAGCACACCAGACCAAGATGAAGAAGGCAAGGGGCCTGGGTCGTGAGCATGAATGAGGGTAAGCTGGGCTTGCAGGACACTCCTCTGGCAGAGGGCAGTGAAAGCTGAAAGAGCGAGCAGGAGAATGTCAACGTGCTTAAAGATGAAAGGTGAAAGAAAGTGGACAAGCGTCTGTGTCTGAGAAGTTCTGGCCAAGAGCTTCCGGTTGCCCTTGGACAACACAGGGTACAGGAAGGGCATGTTGTTCAGTACTGACTGCTGCTCTCATTCGCTGCTGGTCGGCTTGTCCAATCTGTCTTGGAAGACCTATGCGTGGAGGGCCCTGTCTTCACCCACAAAGGCATTCAGATGCCGGTAGGGAGTAGCATTAAGCACATCAGCCAAGTGTCATGAAGAGACTACCAGATGGACAAGCAGGTAGCTCAGTGAGAACTGAAATCCGAGCTCCGAGTGTCAACTCTGACCTCCCCACAGTGTCTACAGCCCTTTTCCTTCTTGCAGGAAGCTGCTAGGTGGAGAACTCCCTGCTGTGGATTTACTTCAACTCCTCCAGGACCTTTTCAGTAAGCGTCCTCAGACCAACAGCCCCCTTCCTGCAGAGTGCAAGCTGCCTCCAAGGAGATGGCTGAGGCTCACCTACCATGGTTACTGAACGCTTCTAAGTGTTCATCATTTCACTGCACAAAAATTCCCATTTTCTTCAACTTCTCATTTTCAGCCACTCTTATACACCTTGACGTAGTGTCTACCTAGCTATCTTAACAAAAATGCACTAATACATCCACAGAAGGAAAACAGTGAAAAACAGATTTGTCCATTCAGAGTAGCAACAGGTTTATACCAGACACTTATAAATTCTATGGTCTTCATGTTTTTCTTCAAAATCTGTAACATGATTTATCTTTGCTTTTCCATTTCTTCCTAATGAAATCTTCTTTTCATTCAAGAGCCTGTGAGCAAAGTATTATCACAGTTTTAATTTATATATACTATTTTTTCATTAAAATGGTGACTGTTTACAACTGATTGCTCTTGCTTTCAGAAGGAAGATGTGATTTTTCATCTATGTTTTGTGTTAAATAGTTTTTTGTAAAGCAATGTTAGGAAGCTTCTCTCCACTCATTTTTCATGTTTTTCCGTATACTTAAATCAATCGATAACTCTGAGTATTCTAAGAACAATGTGGATGCTTTGCTTACTGATTAAATGTTTTAAAATAATTCTCTAGGCATTCTAGGCTGTGAAAATATGGGCTATTATCCTCATGCATTTACATATAAATGAATAAACTTCAAGAAGTACATGAAAAATTAGAATAAAAAGATAAATTCATTTCAGTGTTAAAAAAACTAGGGATTTTTAAATGTTTTTTTTAGAGATTTATTTATTTTTATTGGAAAGGCAGATTTACAGAAAACACACAGAAACACACATACACGCACAGATAGGTCTTTCATCCCCAGGTACACTCCCCAAACATTTGCAGTGGTTGGAGCTGAGTCAATCTGAACCCAAGATCCAGGAGCCTTTTCCAGGTCTCCCACGGAGGTGCAGGGACCCAAGGCGTTCGGCCATCCTCTGCAGCTTTCCTCATCATAACTGGGGAGCTGGATGGGAATCAGAGTAGCCAGGACTGGCATTGTCTCCCATAGGGAATGTCAGCACCACAGTGGAAGGCTTAGCACCCAGCACCCCCACACAAGCCCAGAACTTTAGTTGTTAAAAATAATATCCAGCAACTTTTTGGAGAACTCTCTTGAGGTATCCTTATACATGCTGGTTTTCCCATCCTAAATCAGATGTCGCAGTTTAGTATGCCTGAGCAGCATGATCAGAGGCTCGCAGCAATGGGAGGAACTTGCTAGGTGCAAACTCTGTGCCTCTTGCAAACAAGCATGCAATACCGACCACGTGGCTTATCCTGCTTGAAGAATGACAGTTCACACCGGCTTGGGCAACAGCAATTTCTGATTTTAAATGTTACTATTGCATTTAGCTACAGATGGGAGGAGCTGCCGTTAGGGAATAAACACATGGTTTCTGAAGCAATGGACAGAATTAGTCAAAGTTGATGGAGGTGCCCCCATTCACCCTAATTCCCTGAACCAATTCAGGCCACTTTGAGGCTGTGTTCGAAGGCCTGCAGGACCTGAGTGAAGGAAGACATAGAGAACTCCTAAGAGTGTTGACAGTTATTGCCATTTTTCTATTGCTCCTCCACTGACAACTCCCATACGCACATCAGTTTTAACCTGGAAAGCCTTGTCTGTCTATTGGTGTAACATTAGATACGATAATAGGGTTAGTGTCATGCCTCTGCTGGGGTGAGAAAAGGGGGAGTCTCTCTTGCTTCTCCCCAGAAGTTTGGCAAAGCCAAAGTATCTTCCCAATGTCTGAGTATTTTAGCTTATCATGACCATCGGAAAGAAGTTATGGATCACCACCTTCTGATTTCTTTCATTTTATCATTAACAAGCTAGTCGGGATTACAGTCGTGGCCTTCTGATGGGTTTCGTCCCGGTCCTCTTGCGGACCCTTAGCTGTTGTTCTGATCACCTGAACTATGCTTACATGACACCACTTCCGGTATTTCCCTCTTGAAAACTCCCCTGCCCGTGCTGTAGTAGGAGGTATCCATTTTTAATAAATTTTACTTTGCTCAATGAAATTGTCTACATGAAAATTCTTTTGTGTGAGACAAGAAGTCAGGTCACTTTCATGTTGAACTTGCCACCTCACTGGGACATTGGATTGCAGACTCCTTAATATTGCACTTACTTGGTTAGGCTGTTTTGTCCATATTGAGGAATTGTATGAGTGGAAGGTAGAGAAGCTGCAGAAAAAAATTCGTAAAAACAATTACCTACCTTGTTAGACACATTTGGTATTTGAATAGTGTCCAATTTTCTGCCTGAAAATGGTGACTGCATTATAGGCCAAAAAGATTTCAAATAAAATCATGCTGAAAAATTATGGTTTTTACATTAGGATCACAGTATAAATTACTGCAAAGTTACCACTGTGCATAGTGAACGTTTGCTTGTCATCTAAGGCTCATAGTCTCCCAGATTATTTCCTTGTCATTACAAAGTGAGTAAGCTTCTAGAAATGCATATCAGCATGAGGCTGCTTTCTGCATCTCCTGGAAAATCCCAAGGTGAGGCGACGGAGGCCCCACAGAACAGCCGAGAAAGGAGAAAACCAGGAATGAACCAACCGGTCCGTTCATTGAGCCCAATAGTGAAACTTACACACAAGGTGATAAACAGGAAGCCCAGAGCATCAGTAACCTGATTGTCCCCACACTCCATAGCCACCAATCAACTTAAACATTAGTTTTAATGCAATCCTTCTTGATAGGAGCAGCTCTGTAAGCATGACCTAACCACAGTGACCCTACAGTGGTTCCCTCATTTCCCCACTGCCAGGCAGGGACCTTCCAAGCAGAGGAAAACAGGATATGTACATCCTGTCTTTGGGCATCTGTCAGTAATCAGGTCAAAGCAGGACTTCTGCTTACCAAGCCCCCAGCCAGTTTCCCAGGGCGCATAGTGTGTTATGCCCTCCTGACCTCCGGCATAGGCCAGGAAGGCCCAGAACCATGGATGACTACCCACATAGCACATTTCAACTCTCAAGAAAACTTAAAGAATAATACACTTTATGCTTAACCATTATGCCAACCAGAAGATAGAGCTGCAAATGTTACAGGTGCAACTTAGCAGAAATATTCTGCATTTTCTCTAGGGAGATTGGTTCTTCAAAGATCTGCAAAGCACATGTCAACCATCATGGCTCGTGCTGCTGGTAAAACAAGTGTTACTCTGAAAATTATCCATGCTAGACACAGTCTTAGTGAAAATGAAACAAACCAAAACACACAAAAGCAAATAACCACTGAACAGAGTCCTCCAGCCCAACAAGCAATGGCCTTGAGAATGCTTTTGTGACTCTCAAAATGTAAATTATGTCTTCAAATAATAGAGACAAAAGAATTTTTGTGTCTGTGAATAAAACTAATTGGGGCTGAAAGGAACTTACACCTGTTTCTGCTCATGACTCACTTTGCAGTTGGATGAACTAATTGGATTTAGAATTAAGGGACCCAGGTTTCTCTTCAGGCTTAATTGTTTTCTAAATTAGTATCCTTAGATAAGTCATTTAATCTTCTTAGCCTTAATTCACTTTAAAATGGAGGAATCAAATGAGATGATATAAATTGTGCCCAACAGAACTGGTAGCTCTTAGTATCAAGGCTGCTCCCAGAGAAAATGTATAACTTTAGAAGTTTTTTTAAACTAATTTTTCTTAAAAATCATTGTTTATTTAAGAGGCAGAGAGAAAGAGATGGAGAACCTGTGAGAGAGCAGGAGCACACACATGTGAGAGAGAGAGAGAGAGGGAGAGAGAGAGGGAGGAAAGGAGAGAAGGAGAGAGAGAAAGAATTGCCATCTGCTGATGCTGGGCTGCCAACCAAGCTGAGAGCCAGGGATTCAATCCAGGTCTTCCAGGATTGCAGTGACGGAACTACCGGAGCCCTCACCACTACCTCCCAGACCAAGGAGCTGGATTCGGGAACTGGGAGTCATCACTAGGTCCTCTGACGTGGATTTCAGGCATCTTAACTGCTAGATTAAGCATCCACTGCTTTAGAGTAATTTGCAGATCTGAAAATACATAGTGGTACTTCCTACAACAATTTTTGCTACAGTTGTCTAAATCTGTTCAAGTATTCATGACTCTTATCCTAAAGCAAAATATTAATATCAATTATTTCTTCCACATTTTAAAAATTATTTTACTTACATGACCGGACGCTGAACTGACAGTAAATGAAAATACCTAATCAGAGATTGAACTATGGGAGCACATGAACTGTAACCATAGGAACGAAAAACGGAAGGAGAAAGAGTCACTGGAGCACTATTCCAGAAAAAAAGTCATTTGACAATTACTTTTATAATGTATATTTGAATAAAATAAAATGTAAAATTTAATCTCAAAAAGTGAGTGAAAAAATTGATTCTTTTTACAAATACTAAATGACAACAGTTATTCTGTTAAGCAATGGGACAAAATTTCATATTTAAACTTAGTAATTACAGTTTTTCAGTAAAAGGTAAGTAGCAAGGGAAGTACACTTCTCATAGTGTACACCTCCTCTGCTTTTCCTACAGCATTTTTTGTTGCATAAAAATGTTTCTAATTCCTCTTTGTCACAATCGCTGCTGCTGTGTTGTGAAATATTCCCTTTTTAGAAAGATTTTTTTTTAACCGATAGTTTTTTATGTAATTGGCATTTTAATGATTTTTTTCATATGTTTGTACAATTTTGGTGAATTTGAAGTTTAGAACTTTACATACATTATGATCATATTTCATGATAATCGTGAATTCCTCTACTAGGAAAATAGTCTTTTTTATAGCACTTTCTGACCTTCTATAGAATATGATTGTGTCTTTGTACAATGCGAATTCTGTTTGTTATGATTTCTAGTCTGATTATAGATATCTCTTATAGTTAGCATTTTCTGAAGTACAGTAGGATATTCACCTGTTATCTGAAGAAATGCCTAGATTGAAATACCCCAGAAGCAACTCTGGAGGGAAATTTCTGTGAGTTCTGTTTCTTAGTATAAACTGGAAAATTGTTGCTTTATTTTCAACAGTTCTATAATCTTAACAACCCTTTTCAAATATCAATAAGGAAAAACCTTTTGACAAATTACTATTTAATTTTATGTGGTTTCACAGATTTTTTAGACTAAACTTCAGTTTTTCAAAAATTTATTTTTTATTAAAACAGTACATTTACAGATAGAAAAGAGAGAAAGAGGTCATTCATCCATTACTTCACTCCCCAAATGGTTGCAATGGCTAGAGCTGAGCTGATCTGAAGCCAGGAGCCAGGAGCTTCTTCCAGGCCTCCCACATCTGTGCATGGGCACATGAATTTGGATCTTTCTCTGCTGCTTGCCCAAGCCGTAAATAGGGAGATGGATAGGAAGTAGAGCAGCTGTGTCAAGAACCAGTGCCCATACAGGATACCAGAGCCACACGATGAGGATAAGTTTACAACCTCAAGCTCAAACTTTAATCTCAATTGTATGTTTCATTCTATTACTCCATCTTGGTGTAAATTTACAGAAAATAAATGCTGTGCATTGAATGAAATGCAGAAAGCATTTGGAGAGTTAGGCATTTTAATTAGGAAGCTCTTCATTTCATGTCTTTGTTTGTAATAAAAGCAGATCATTACTGAGGCAGTTATAGCTACCTGAACATAAAGAACCCAGATGATTTCAAATGCTCATGCCAAAGTCATGCATAGCTCTAAAATTTAGGTGTAAGTATCTCATCTGCAATTATGTTTGATTGGTTTTATTTGTCATTTATAGGCATTCTCAAATGAATCACTAAAAAATAGTCCATCAATTCCTCAATATGAAATGATTCATTATGGTAGAACATGATAGTTTAAAAACGTAGTTTTGCCAAAAATGATTACATTGCAAAGAGAAAGTGGCCCAGCATCTCAGCTAGCACAGTAACTGAGGGATGGAATCGTGATTTGGCTTCATGGCTGAATGGATTGGGCACATTTTAGAAAACAGGCTAAACACGAGAATAATGGAATGGGAAAAAATCAAGGAAAACGTATGAAGTACAGTATGTCCCTCTATTATTAACCTACCTTTTTAAAGAAACGTGACCATTTTGTCAAAACTATTTTTCTCTATAGTCTCTACCTTTGAATAGATTGTAGAATTGCTACTACTAAGGCGGCATATGGGAATTCGTGATCAGCATAGATAATGGAATGAAGCAAAGGTGTGGTCTAAGGGCAGAAATTATAGACAGATTGAAATTACAATAAAGGCCCTGCTCTTCATTTGCAAGTAAAGAACTTTTTTAAAACAACTACCTAGAACAATAGGGGAAGAGAACAGTTACAGTATTAGAATGGGTGAGGAATTCTAACGCCTGAATGAAAATTCAATAGTTTTTCCTGACTTTAATTTACCGAATATATAGGTTTTTACAGAAACTCTTTGGAAGATTATAGAATGGCAGGGATATGCTTTTAAAACTTTATTTCAAATATGATCTCAAGTAAGTAGCTCTTTTATCATTGGCATTACCTCATTTTCCGTCTGTCATTGTAGGCTAATTATTTAATCTTTATAGGCTTCAGTTTCCTCATTTACAGATGGGAATAATTAAACTATCAAATTTATTAGTTTACTGTAAGAATTTATCAGTGTAAATTGGATTAGAAAAGTTCTGACCAATAATGTACATCTGTTAAATCTTCACTATTCTTTTACAATGCTAACATACACTCTCCAACGATCCTTGCATATTGATGTGAGAAAGTTTTTCTTGACACAGCAGAAATGTGTTCACAGAAAGCACCTGTTAAGGAATTTTAAAGAGTGACGCTGCATCCACATCAATCTTTTTCTTCCAAAGGCATGATGCCATCATAACATTCAAGGAGAAACACTTTATTAAGTGTGTTAGTGATAGAACTGTTCTCTATAGAATGACATCATCATCAATCCTCCACACAAGTGGTTAAAACTAACCTGAACTATTCTTTCCTCTCTGCTTTTGAGAATGAAAGCCATTCTATCAAAATAAAGCCTTTCGGGGCCCGGCGGCGTGGCCTAGCGGCTAAAGTCCTAGCCTTAAACATGCCAGGATCCCATATGGGCACCGGTTCTAATCCCCCAGCTCCACTTCCCATCCAGCTCCCTGCCTGTGGCCTGGGAAAGCAGTCAAGGACGGACCAAAGCTTTGGGACCCTGCACCCGCGTGGGAGACCTGGAAGAAGCTCCTGGCTCCTGGCTTTGGATCAGCACAGCACCGGCCATTGTGCTCACTTGGGGAGTGAATCATCAGACAGAAGATCTTCCTCTGTCTCTCCTCCTCTCTGTACATCTGACTTTGTAATAAAAATAAATAAATCTTTAAAAAAATATAAGATGAAGCCTTTCTTCATATAGATTTAGATACAGCAAATTATTGTTCAGCTATAAGAAATGGAAAAACTGCTTTATTTCTTGCTGCCCCCCATTTATGTTGCCATTTTGTACATTGCTGTTAATAAGGATGTAATAAGACATGAGGGAAAAATGAAGACTCACTTTCACTTTTAAAAGCTGTATGCTCCATATTTCCAAAGTTTTGAAAGATAATTTCTGATACTATTTTAACTTGATCCAAAGCAATTCAAATTCCAAGTATAGAAGCTGTTCACTAGATGTTCAAGTTAGAACGGCTCAGCAGGGCTTCTTCCTTCAGATTAATGTTCTCTAGGTCCTCACCCTCGGTGGCAGCCCTGACTAACACCACTCCTCCTGTCACCAGCTGCCTCTGCATTGGAGACTTTCTGTCTAACCCTTTATAAATCTGCTGGGGTGAAGGAAGGCCCATGTAGAGAATGCTTTCACATTGTGTGCGTGCACTGATGGACTTGGACCTCCTCACTAAGGTCCCTGACCCCTAATCCTGAGACTCTACTCTCATGATTGAACCACCCAAGTCCCCACTTCTGAAAAATACCATGTGGGGGGGATTTGGATTTCATCCTAGAAATGTTTAAGTGACACTTTCTGAGCCCAGTGGTGTTCTTCCTCCCAGCCGCTGGGGGCACTCATTCATGCAACTTTTCGTTCCAAATGATGTAGGAATGCTGTGCCATGAGCAAAAGGGACAAGTCTAAGAACTAGAATGCTGTAGTAGATAAAAAAAAAAAAAACCCTGTGCCTACCATCTATGAACAAAAGAAGAAGCATCAAGATAAACATGTAAAAGTGGGTGAAATCCAAGGAGGAAAATAACAACAGGAGGAACTGTACAATTTTTAGGGGAGCCATGAATTATAGGAAAAGATTGACCTAACAAGGAAACTCCAGATCAAAGAATAGGAGGTAGATGTGTCCTTGGCTATATGAAAAATAATGAAAGATGAGCTTCAATTCAGGCAGGTGATGGAACTGAGTAAGGCTGCTGTCACAATATTTGCGATAAGTTCATATTTATCTTATTAGCTTCTTCATTGTTGTTTTTCTTTTAAGTGGTGATTCTAGAGATTACAGTATGTATTATCAACCCATACCCTGCAGGTCAAACTAGGCCTTTTACCTCTTCAAAATGGTAGAACTTTAGAACACGTAATTCCGTGTACCCTTTGTGTTTCATGTAAGTCAGGCTATGTTTTTCGATTGTGTATACGCTGCAACTCCACAGGCTTAGTGTTCGGAACAGTGAGAGTTTCCATCACTGTTGTCCTCTCCTCTTCCTCTGTGTCGTGCTCTTCATTTTTGTTCCTTCTTTGGACTACTTTGCTTCTGTCCATTGGGATTTCTTCCAGTGGAGCACTTGCCCCTTGTGATTTGTGTGTGTAGTGCCTCTGCAGAGCCTTCTCTCGGTCATCATTCTATTTTCACCTCTGTGTGTGTCTGTGTGTGTGTGTGTGTCTGTGTGTGTGTTTCTGATGCTAGGATTTCCAGGTGCACATGCCTGGACCAACTCTTCTCTTACTCCATTTCACATCTCAGAATTTTTCACACATTAGTTATTTGCATATTTATTCAAAACAATCCTTCCTAGAGAAAACATAATGCTGTTTTATGTATCAGTTAACCATGGAAATTTGACTGTGCCAGTCAGCATACAAAAAGTCAAGCATGGAATGGATAAAAAAAGGCAGAGGAGAGAAAGTATAAATATATCGGCACCCTCCCACAATTTTAGGATCAGAAAAAAATATGTAGATATGCATAATCATCAAGAAAATGTGTTGTAATATATGGCAAAAGTTCTTAAGTGCAAGTGGAGAAAATGCCAATATTTCATAGACCAAATAATAATCAGCCGTTTCATAAATGAGGCAGGATTGCTAATGTATGGAATACAGCAGATAGTAGAAACATTCTGGAATTTTTCCTAAACGTAGTAGGGAGTTGTTGCTGATTTCAGAATTAGGAATGATGAAGTAAGATGTTTATGCTTCTAGAAAATAAATGCTTAAAAAGGTAAGCCTAAGCTTTTCTGATTGGGTCAAGGATAACACTAACAAGAGATATTTCATAATTTCAGCTTGTCCACATTTGCACTTCTGTGTGTGTTGGAAATTATGGAAAGTTTTTTTTTTTTAAAGGAAGGAGTGATGGAGGGAACAAAGGAGGGATAGAGAGAAGATGGAAGGCAGGAAGGGAGGAAGAGCTAATACCACAGATCGACAATATTACACACAGAGGTAATAAATTCTCAAAATAGAGAAAGAACAAAATATTACTATAGTTCAGACGTTCTACATTAAAACACAAAAAGAAAGCTTTAAAAGAGCTTATTGAAAGAAACTGCACTTTTTAACAAAGAGATAGCAATATATTGAAAGTTAACTTGTACAATTGCCTACAGATTATAAACAACATGCAAATAAATAGTAAAAATTACACAAAATCATGGCTACACCATGGCAAACAGTAGTCTGTATGTCTCTCTGTATATCTGCACTGTAACTCAGCGAACAGAAATTTTATTATTTTCATTACTCCCTTGGAACACTTCATGGCCTAGTAATTATGTTATAAACAATTTGCTAACTAAATTATGAAACAACAAGGAAGGTAGCATATAGAAAATTTAATTAAGGTGTGAAAGAAAAAGGATGTATACTATAACACAATAGTAGGTATTTTTTCAGTTAAAATTAATGGACAAGAGTTGCTAATTCCTTATCAAGAAAGACCAGAGATTTCTATTAGAATCCATCTCTTCTTGTATATCTCATTCATACACACACACACACACACACACACACACACACACACACACACACATTACATATACATACAAATGCTTAAATGAATGGTAAGGTATAAGTAGCTTTCACTCAAATGTTCATTCACTCTGTTATTTTTTGACATTTTATTATCATTTCATTTTTTCCTTCTTTTTTCCTTCTCCTGAGATAAGAAGCTGCTCAGGGTAGTTGTCCAACAATACATTACACATAAATGTTACAATTATAAATTGATGCCATCAACTGGACCGAACAGTGGTGCCTGGAGTCAGGTACCTATCTTTATTTTGTTTAGCTTCCTGCTGAGGAATCCTCTCAGAAGCAGCAGGAGAGTGGATCCCTGGTGTTCCAGAGTCAGTGAACTTCTGGGAGCGTTTGTCTGCCCAGCCTTGGGTTTCCATCCCCCTGACTCCCACAATGCTTTCTGCCACTTTCAAATAAATAGAATTAACAATAAACTGGGCAATTGTAAATTAATCTCTTCAACATAAAAGAGCTTAGCTATTATTTTATACTCCCTTTATACTGAATTTGCCCGATTTTATTTTAAGCTCTCTGGGTAAAACTCCGATTTGCTTCTACAGGTAAGCAAACACAGAAGGCTCTTGAGTTTCCTGTACACGTTTTTCAATTAACACTTACCCTTTGGAGCAGCGTGTTTCTCCCCAAGGTAATGCCAGGGGCAGCAAAATGATGAACTTGCTTTCTCAGACTCCCTCCAAAGCATTGAACTATTTTAATTGTTGATTCATGTGGAGAGATGATTGATGTGAAAAAGAAATCCGAAGTGCTCACATCACACTTCATAAAATTCCCCTCCATTTATCATTCAGTATCCAAAAGCCCTCAAGATTAGTTTTGTTTAAAGATTATTTGCATTTAAATTGTTGGGATATAGTGGAGTAGTTGTATTTCATGACTGAGGTTAAAAGCAAAAGGCATCAGGGGTTTAATCTTTTTAAAAACAACACTCCCTAAAGCACCCCAAGCCTGATTGTGCTGTAGTGTTTAGTGGGAAGCTCTCCAGCAAGGGGATTCTCTGAAGTCAACAACGTGAAAGAAAGAGAGAGAGAGAAAAAATGTCTTTTTCTGCTAGGTTGGGAGCCCAAAATACATTCCAGTAAATTAATAGCTCTTGATCTGAGCTACTCTTTACAAGCAAAAATGAGGCTTTTTATTTTCTAAAATTACAATTGTATAAGCCAATTTTTTCTCAAGTATCATGCAGAGTTAATTGACTCCCCGTAACCTAAATTATGTTGTTACCTTACAGTTCAGTTTCAAATTGTTAAGCAGAGAAATTTGGAAATGCTCAGAATGAAAACATGAGGCATGGAATAGAAGGAACTTTGCATTCCAAGAATTCCAAATAGATTGCACACAATGCAGGTTACAACTGTGAGTGTAAAACATAATTACCTCTATTCCTTCATTCATTTTGAGGAGTCCAAGGAGGTCATTCATACCAAGTAAACAATCACAATTTGGAGTTTTTACCAGGGAAGGCATCTTATCTGAGTGATTCTTGAAAGGCGCAAAGGAACTGTTAAATAGCCTCCGTAAAATACTTCAAATTCTTTCTACTCTTCATTTTTATGTTGGTATGGGCAAGAGCATCCTTTCATGTTTGACAGGAAAGAAAAAAAAGACGTCTAACAACAAGGCCTGTGGAGGCGTGCACTGCGGTCGGCAAAGGGACATGGTGTCCTCTCGCCTGGCCCACACATCTCAGTGGTGGTCAGCAGAGAAGGGACGCGGTGTCCTCTCAGAGGGTGCACAGGTCTCAGTGCTTGTGGGCAGAGAAGGGACGCACAGGTCTCCTTTGTCTTGACATGACATGTGTATCATGTGTGCCATGAAGCCAAATCATTTCCCTTGGCCACCATGTATTCATGCTGAGATTTAAGAACACATTAGTGTACAAACTATTGTAAATAGATTTTAAAAGTTCCTGTTTTTTGTACATCTTCAGGTAGAAGACCAGGGACACTGACCCACATGGTTAAAAAAAAAATCTATGTAGCTTTTACATCCGATCACTAAAAAGTTAAGGAAATTAACAACTTTTCTACTTCAGTTATGTTCCTGGTGTTCCAGATGACATATCCATTAAAATTTAACAAATCTTTGAGAAAAAAACAACTAGGTTTATGTATTTATGTATGAAAAAACCAGAACCACAAAAAAACAGGGAGACTTGCAGAAAGAGTTCTTTCATCTTCTGGTTCACTCCTCAGATGACCAGCACTGGGTGAGGTTGATGCCAGCAAGCAGGAGCCCTCTAGGGTCCAGCATCTGACCGTCAGGGGCCCAAGCACTTGGACCACCTGCTGCTGCTTCTCCCAGATGTATTATCAGGGAACTGGTCAGAAAGTGGAATGCTGAGGGCATGGGAGAGCACTCACATAGGGTGTCAGCATTACAGGCAGTGGGTTTACCTGTGACATCACAGTGCAGGCCCCCACATTTGTCAAATCTTACAAACCTTAAAATATGTATGCATCATGCATGCATGTATAATATGTAGAGCACAAATAAATCAAATGGTTTCAATAAAAGTATGAGCCACATATTTGTAGTTTCTATACCACATGCACTCTGACCTTGCCTAAGGTTGATAGCTGCAGCAAATGAAATCATACACATAAAAACATTCTACAAAACACCAAGTCAGTCAAACAGTCAAACAACACGTGGAGCGTCTCCTTTGCTGGGCACTGTCTCCTGCTGTCACAAGCATTCACTTTCTGCTTAGTGTTCCTGGATGTCAGTGGTGGCAGTGGGGAGGAACGTCTTTTGGAATGATCATCGTATGTCCTGCTGGTGATGGTTTCTGATTCTACCTGGGCATTTTGGATTAATGTATGAGATTGTTTTGTTCAATCCTCCTGTTTTCAGAAGCCTCCTGAGATATCATGGTACACAGGACACTGTGTCCATATCCCCAACCATATAAAAAAATAGCATTTCTTTAGTGCCTGGCAGGGAAGGCTGATTGCACAGTGCCGGGCAGGATAGAATTCAAGCTTCTCCACTAGACTTTGTTTTGCACCATTCTGAGTCCTTTTAGCAGACAAAAGCTGCTGAAATTAAGGAGCATCTTTTGGGAACGGCAATTCAAGGATAATCCCAAGCAGCAAGGAAGAGTTGGAATTAATTTATGGTTTCTACATGTAGGCAAGAAGAGAGAAGTAAGAAAAAGCATCTTAACTTATGGCACATGAATTAGAGAATACAGATATTACCAAAAAGCATAGCTTTATCTTACTGCTTTTAGTAATTTGAAAAATTTTACATATAAGTACTGTCTGAAAACTCTTTACAGTAGAAAAGTATATAAACTTTTTTATTATCTCAAATTATTTCTGTGTTTTTCTTTGATATAACAATCACAGGCATCTCTGAATAGTTCTTTCTAATTGTCAATTTGTATGGAGCTTACTGATTACCAAAGTTTGATAATAAATCTAGTGTATTAAATGGTTACATTAATTATATCATAGTTTTTAAAGAACTCACATGTACATTTTACATTCTCAATCATGTTATAGCAATATTGGCCTAAGTACTGTATTGATATATTTTCTTTCTTCTCCTTCCTCTCTCTCTTTCTTTCTTTCTTTTTCCCAGAATTGAGGCATTCGAGGAGCACAACTTCTCATCCAGGCAGGTTGGGTAGGGGTTGTGGTGTAGAGTAAGGCTCTGTTATAATGAATGCAAGGATCTTGGTCCTTGAGGCTCTGATGGTTACCCTGTTGGAGGTATTCCTTCAGAAGAGGAGGGCAGGAAGATGTTCTGTAGGAAAGACCAAATGCCAGCACTAGCCAGGGTTAAGTCAGGCTGAAGCCAGGAGCCAGGAATTCCATCCTACTTTCTTAGTTGGATGGTAGGAGCCCATATACATTGGACCATCAGCTGTTCTCTTGATGTTTTTGTAGGGAACTGGACCAGAAGCTTGGAGCAGCTGCAACTCTATCATTCAGACTTGGAATCAAGGTGCTTCAAACACTGTGGTAACCTACTGCACCACATGACTTGCCCCCCCCCAATGATGCCTTCATAGACACTTTTGTATCCCTAGTCAAGGTGATAAACATTCATCTCTAATATCTATCATTTGTTTATGGTGAAAATATTTTTTTAAAATTAATTTCTTGAAAAACATAAACTTCATTATTAGTATATACAGTGACCCTGATGGAAATGGAACCCTAGGTGATTTGCTTCATTCTAGCTGTGACTTGCTACCCAATGCTTATTGAATTTCTCTGGTTGGAATTTTCTTTAAATTCTTCCCAAATGATTTACATATCTTTTTTTTAGATTTATTTTTATTTTCATTACAAAGTCAGATATACGGAGAGGAGGAGAGACAGAGAGGAAGATTTTCCATCCGATGATTCACTCCCCAAGTGACCGCAACGGTCGATGCTATGCCGATCTGAAGCCAGGAGCCAGGAGCTCTTCCGGTCTCCCACATGGGTGCAGGGTCCCAAGGCTTTGGGCCGTCCTCTGCTGCTTTCCCAGGCCACAAGCAGGGAGCTGGATGGGAAGTGGATTAAAACCGGAGCCCATATGGGATCCCAGCACGTTCAAGGCGAGAACTTTAGCCGCTAGGCCATGCAGCCAGCCTCTTCATATCATTTTAGATTTAATAATCACATGTATCAATATCTCCAAGAAGCAAACTGTACTGAGAAAAGAGAAAAGGGGAGAACCTATTTTCAGATTAGATGTGCCGTGACTGAGAGAGTCATTGCTGTCATCTGAGCGGAAAACAGCTTATTCTGTGGAAATGATGAGGGAGAAGTAATAACCAGGAAGGAGTGCAGCTTGGGCTCGTCTTGACAGGAACTGAATGGGGGTTGGCAGAAGGAATCCGCTGTAAATGTAGGGATGCTCTAAGGATAATATGATAATGGAATTCACTACATAATATTTAAGCTGCAAACTGGATGCAACTTGAGAATCCAAGGACAGATAGAACAGATTATAAACAACTAAGGCTTGCACATTTTATCTAACAAGCAAAGATGGATGGATGACCGCTTTTTAACTATACTTCTGATTTGTATTTCAAAGCAATATGAAGACTGCTTGAATAAGTAAATGGAAGTAAGGCTTTTTGTTTTGATTATCAACATTTTTATTTGAAAGGCAGATAAATGGAGAGAAAGAGAGACAGAGTGCTGATCCACTCCCCAAGTGGCCCTAATGTCCAGAGTTGAGCTAATCTGAAGCCATGATCCAGGAGCTTCTTCTGGGCCTTTCATGTGGATGCAAGGTCCCAAGGCTTTGGGCTCTCCTCCACTGCTTTCCCAGGACAAGCAGGGAGCTGGGTGCGAAGTGGAGCGGTTAGGACACAAACTGGTGCCTATATAGGATCCTGGCACATCCATGTTGAGTGTTTAGCCACTAGGCTCTTCCCCTGTGCCCAGTAAGTTTAGTTTCTATTAATAAACTTTCTTATAGGTGGTTGCATTTCCCCAATATGTTTGCCTTCAACTTGTAGCAAAATTCAGACAACATGCATATTTCATGCTCTGTAACAGTATTTTTTTAAAAAGTATAAATCTATTAAACCACACTTATATCACATGGAAAAATCTGCAGGAATTTTTAAAGTTAAGGCAATTACAATTTTAAGACATTAAAGTTCCTAAGGACATGTTATGATATACCTTCAAAATTTGTGTTACTATTAAGAACATTTCCTCAAAAAAAAAAAAAAAAGGAATGTTTCCTGTATCAATTTTCGTTACTCTGGTAACTAATAAAAATAGAAAAATTTTTTAAACTCAACAATTTCTTAGTTTTAAAAGTATTATGTATTTCTATTTCAGTATAGTTATTACGTTTTTGGTAATGAAAGCAACAGAAAACTATGGCAAAGATAATGAAAATTTATATAAGTTCCTAACTTGTGTTTCCATAATTTCAAAAGCATTAGAAAGAACTCTCTATTTTTTCCCATTTGTTTCTTTCTGAAAATGAAGATAAGGAAAGCTATTGCATAACATTTCAGAATGTATTTGATTTTTTTGGGTATCAGATATCTACATAAGGTGAAAGAGAAAAAAAAGAATGACTCCTATTTTTAATGTTTTAGATGCACTAAAACTTACCAAAATAGTCCATTGCACTAAAATTGCTGTAAGTACAGTAATATTACATGCTTTAGATCCTTTCAGTAAAATTACAGCTCAATAATGATTTAGAGTCTGAAAAATCAATTTAGCAAGCATAGTAAACATGTGAATATTATACAATAGTTGGACATGTATTTCAATTTTAAGCAAATTTTAGTCACCACTGTATAAAATTTTATTCTCAACAAATAATATTTTTAAATATTAAACTTGCAAAAAAGATAAAAATGGGAAATCAACTCATGATAATTCCTTTTTTCTTGCATCCTTTAATATTAAACTATTTTCCCATATTTATGCATGTTGTAAACATTCCGTGAATTAGTCATATTACAAACGAATAACGGGATGTCCGTCCATCAATCAACTTCACCAACGATGGCGCCTGTATTCATAGATGTTGGTCAATTCGCTACACATCCTTATTTCTCTCCTAGTCCGGGAAGGAGAAGCGAGTGCAGGATTGAACACAGGTGAAACCGATCCACGCAGTTAATTAATGGTGATGGGAGAGTGGCCTAGCTTGCTGTGTTTCCATTTACCACCCTCACCCACAGCTCCCATGCACCACCTCTGCCACAGGTGGTTGGGGTGTTGTGGAAGATTGGGAGTTGTGCATTATTTGCCCTAACTTTTCACACATTTCTGTACTTGCGCCGGGAAGAGTGTCCTCTCACACTGACATTTAACCTGACTTTGAGACATGTCCGTCAATGTAGCAGTAAGCAGAAGCAAGAAAGCAGCCTTTTCCATATTCACTATCTTGAACATTGTCACCACCAGGCATTGACAGTGGAAACACGAAGCAGCATATAAGAGCTAAGTCACTTGCCTCAGGCCTTCTGCAATCAGGAAAGGTCCCTTCCTGAGATGCACAAGCAAGCCTTCCAGGTGGGTGCTCAATCACTACGTGCTGCAGTGTTTCACGATCAGTAATAACACACACGCTATGTCAGCAGTTCCCAGTTTGTTCAGTAAGGCACCAATTCTCCTCTGGGATATCTAGATCCTATGAAATGCTCAGGACGCCCAATGCTTCTGAGTACCGATGCTCCCCAGGGCAGTAACTGCTGACACTCCACAGCTCTGTAGGAATTTTATCAAAAACAAAAGGAGTTCACCCGGCTGTGTGGCCTAGCAGCTGAAGTCGTTGCCTTGAAGGCCCCAGGATCCCATGTGGGCTCCGGTTCTTATCTCCCAGTTCCACTTCCCATCCAGCTCCCTGCTTGTGTCCTGGGAAAGCAGTCAAGGATGGCCGAAGGGACTCCGTACCCGTGTGGAAGACCTGGAAGAAGTTCCTGGATCCTGGCTTCAGATCAGCATAGCATCGACCGTTGCGCTCCCTTGGGGAGTGAATCATCAGACGGAAGATCTTCCTCTGTCTCTCCTCCTCTCTGTATATCTGACTTTCCAATCACAATAAATAAATCTTTAAAAAAGGAGTAAAAAAGAGAGTGTACAATATTGCGTGAAGGAGAAGGGAAACACAAAGATACTTTTTGGTTTTATTTAATTTTGAGCCATTGAACCATGTACTACTTACTTGCAAATCTAATTTAAGTTTTACGTGAATAATCCATAACTATGTGAGACAAATTGAAATAACTAAAACCATTGTGTCGCTATCTCAACTAAGTTCAAATGAAGATTTCTGCAGATCACAGAAGTTTACACACACACAAATTGTATGTGTGTACATATATATGCAAATTAAGTAAGACTGTTGTAAGGCAATTCTTTTTTATATTTTATTATTATTATTATCATATCATGATACAGTTCCATATTCCCTTATCCCCTTCCCAATTCCCTCCACCTCACCTAGTTCCTCTGTGTCATTACTAAAATATAGTTCTTCATACACAGTCAAACGTCCATCATTGCAGGCATGGACAATGGCAGAGAGTCCAGAATCCTATTGTCAAGATGTAGTAAACAGTTTCATTGTAACTCCATCTTTGGAAGCAGAAATGCATACTACATTGTATCCTCACATCTGGATGGTAGTCTCTGTTTCACAACTACTGTACATCACCTTAAATAAAAAGTCATAATACAAAATCAACAATAGAAAGAAAAATAGAAATTTACAATGCCATGAAGTTAAATGACATGTTACTAGATATGACAGTCTCCATTACACAGCTCTATACATCCCCTTAAATAAAAAACCACAAAACAAAATCAACATCAGGGAGAAAAAAGAAATTAACAACACCAAGAAGTTAAACAACATGCTACTAAATGACTAACGTGTAGCTGAAGAAATGAAAATCAAGCACCTTCTTGAAGAAAATGATGCCACTGCATGATCTACGAGTCATTGAATGATTTAATCAGAAGAAAGGGTTTTGAAGAGATGAAACCAACAGAAAACAACAAAACCCATGCAATATATGCTTCCACTGATCTTTGTTGGTGAAGTGTGTCTCCTCCAGACAATAAACAGATGGGTTTTGTTTTTAATCCAGTCTACTAATCCATTCTGATGGATTGACCTTAAGCCATTTGCATTCAGAGTTTAATATATATGGATGGTACTTTGGTCCTGTCATTTTCGGAATGGGTTGTTCATTGGTTTAGTCTTCTGTTGTCATTTTACTGGGATGTTCTTCCTGTTTGCCTTTGGTTTTGGTAGGTGCTATTCCTCTTGTCTGTCAAGAGAACACCTTGAAGTATCCTTTGTAGGGCAGGTTTGGAAGAGGCACATTCTTTTAACTTTACTGTGGAAGAATTTCATTTCATTTTCAAAGACAAAGGAAAGCTTTGCTGTATATGTTATCCTAGGCCGACAATTTTTTCTTTCAGAATCTGGAATATGTCACTCCATTCTCTTCTGGCCTGTAGAGTTTCTTGTGAGAGATCTCCTGTGAGTTTAATTGCCATTCCTTTATATGTCAGTTGATTTTTTTCACGTGCACATTTAAGAATCTTTTCCTTATGTTCAATTGAAGAGAGCTTGATGATCATGTGTCGTGGTGAAGATCACTTTTGATCAAGTCTGTTGGGAGTTCTTGTTTCACAATTCTTCCTCCAGATTAAGGAAATTTTCCTTTATTATTTCATTAAATACATTTGCAAACTCAGCTTCTCTTTCTGCACCTTCTGGGACTCCCATAACTCTTATATTTGGCCTCTTAATAGTGTCTTTCACCTCTTAAATACTTGTTTTGGCCTGATCCAGCTCTGCTTCCAGCTTTTTGTTTGCTTCTCCCTGATGACAGGAAATATCTTCCAATTCTGAGATTCTTTCTTCTGCTTGCTTCATTCTATTTTGGAGACTCTCCACTATACTCTTAATTTGCTCTACTGTGTTCTTAATTTCTGATTTATCAGTCTTGATTTGCTTTATTGCTTCCTTAAATTCTTTGAACTCTTGCATGAGCTTCTCATTTGTTATTAGAAGCTTTAAAATGAGCCTTATGGATTCTGTGGCCCCCATTTTCTCGATGCCTTCCTCAGTTAACTCTGAGGTTGGCATAGGATTTTGCTCCTTTGCAGGGGAGTTTTTGGTAATATTCATTGTGCCTTTGTCTCTCCTTTGGCTCTGAATTATTGTACTTCTGGTTAGCCCATTCTTCTCCTTGGGGCAGGTTTCTAAGCTGTGTCACCCATAGGTCAACAATGCAATTTTATTTATTGCAGTTGGTACACAACTTTTGCTTGCAGCCACTTGTGCCACAACCTCCAGAAAGTTCCAGGTCTGGGTTCTTATCTCAGATTTCCAGCGTGGTCTCCACAGCCCCAGCTCCTGACTCACCACTCTCTACCTCCTGTGATACTGTGCTGAGGCTGCACTGTTGTCTCTGCAACCTTTCTCCCACTTCCGGTTGGAGCAGGTCCTAGGATTAGAGGGACACCAGGTGTCTTATATAATTAGGTTGTTGGTGGCACTGATCTTGTCGGAACCTGTTGGATGTTAGGTCTGTGTGCCTCACAGACCTATTTTGACCTGTAGGATGCCACAGTTGGTATTATTTTCCTGCGGTACCAGTGCAATCCACGTGAGCTCAGCACATGCGCAGTTCACTGTTGTCCCGTGCAGTCCTAAAGCTATGGCCACAATGTGCGAAATGGCGCCAGATGTACCACTACTAGAGTTCTTGATCTGCTGGCCATCAGGTCTGAGGGCTACCTAGACCTGTCTTGGGTGAAACCTGTAAAATGCCACGTTGATGCAGTTCACTGAGTCATAAATGAGTTCACTCCCAGCTCAGTGTATGCTCAGTCCTTTCCCTTGCCTTTGCCTCCTTATGCAAAATGGTGCCCAATTCGGCTCTAGGGGGCTGACTGGGCTGTGAATTCCATGCTGTTCTCGCACTGCCCATCTGTGATCTGCTGCTCTGTCTCTGCTCCTGGTCAAATCAAATGGACCAGCAAGATGGACAGTTCTTTGTCTGGGTTCACCTTCCAAGCTCCCAGTCAAAGTCCCTTCCTACATGGTTGCTGGTGGAGTTCCAGCTGCTGGTGGAGTTCAGATCGCCCGTTACCTGAATGCCGTTGAAATATCAATCACTGCAACACCACACCGTTGTGTCCGCTGCTTTCCTGTGTCTGTCAGTCTCCAGGTACCCCCTCTGCTGTTGTTCTGTCCTCTCCTATTTCCTGAAATATGTCCTCTTTGCTTCATCCTGATTAAATGTTTTTCTGTCCGTTTAAACATGTCCTTACCCTATTCTGCCATCTTGATTCTCATAAAGCAGTTCTTTAGCTGTATTCACACACAACGAGAATGTTGAAATGTGTTTTTTTAAATTATTGTTCCAAACCTATTATCTATGTATGTGTGAGAAAGAAGTTACAGCTTTGACATGAAAAACCATGATTTTGAGGTAAGAACAGACGTATGGAAAGAAGTTTCAAGTAGAATTAGATAACTCGGTATAAATTTATAATGCATTTTTTAAACTGGGTATTCTTTTTTTTTCCTCTAAATGTGTTTAAAAATAAAGACTGAATCAGAATCCACAGCAACCTGCAGCAATATTTAGTTTGTTTTTTCCATTAAAAAGAGTTTAAAAGGGAAGGCATGGCTACTTCCAAGGCTGTGAATTAAACAGAGGAAATTCAAGAGACTCATGTTGTCATGGCAGGGCAGTGAGTTGTGAAAGGCAAGTAAGTCATCACGGGCCTTGACAACCAGAAGTTTCAGGTGCTAAATGGAGACTTCCCCTGGGAAAATAAACTTCTGTTGCAGGATAATTCATACAGGTTCTTGTCTTAGATGCATGAAGAAAATTCACAAATGCAATGTAGATATATTTGTGCAGGGAAGCAAGGTTTATTTATATGTCAAGCCCTGGGAGGGATGTGGACATGCTTCAAAGTGGCAACTCCATAAGGTTGTGGGGCTTTTTAAGGATTTATTTATTTTTATTAGAAAGATAAATTTACAGAGGAAAGGAGAGACAGAAAGATCTTTCATCTTCTGATTCATACCCAGAATGGTCACAATGGCCAGAGCTTAGCCAATCAAAAACCAGGAACCAGGAACTTATTCCAAGTATCCTATGTTGGTGCAGGGTGCAGGACTTGAGTTTCACCATCCTCCACTGTACTCCCAGGCCATGAACAGGGAGCACCCATATGGGACATCAGAACTTGAAGGTGGAGGATCAACCTGTGGAGCCATGATCCTGGCATCACTCCACAAGGGTTTAAATGTTCCTTCATATGAACTGGAGTCCAGGGTACAGCGTAATTGAATATTTAAAGGGGCCAGACTTTGGGGATAGGCTTTTTGCTACACATATTTTTTGCTTTTTTTAGGGGTGGGAGGCTTGGAAATGTCATAGCATCAGGGCCATAATGCGAGAAGTTTTAAAGGTTTGAGTTTCAGAGAAAGAGAGACAGAGACATTTCACCTACTGATTCACTCTCCAAATGGCCACATGAGCCAGGGATGCTCCAGGGAGCTTCATGCCAGTCTTGCACAGGGGTGCTGGCACCCAAGGAATTGGCACGTTTGCTACCATTTTCCCAGGCACCTTCAAGATGGATGAAAAGTGGAGCAGCTGGGACTTAAACTAGGGCCCATATGGGATGCCTATGCTGCTGGCAGTGGTTTAAGCCACTGTGCCACAATGCTGGCCCTGAACAATTATTGTAGAATGACCTGATTCTCCCCAGGTCACTGTGGGATGCAGCTCATAGCCATGGTGGTTCTGCTTAGTTGGTATACCTTGTAAGCCATGAAACTGCAGAAGCTATGGTGCTGGTGATCTCAGTTTTCCCTTGCTGGCTGCCTACCTGCTCCTGTTGTGCTCTTCGCATTCAGGATTTTCAGTCCTTGGTCTTTGTGGGAGGCCCAACACTGTGTTCTGTAACTTCTTCATGCCAAGTTAGGATGCTGACCCTGAAGATTCAAGGGTTGAAAAAAAAATCTCTTTTTAACTTAGCAGAGGTTACAGTGAAGGAGCCACAGTTTTCATGGGCTTAAAAATGGCTGGAATTGGTCCCGGCGGCGTGGCCTAGCGGCTAAAGTCCTCACCTTGAAAGCCCCGGGATCCCATATGGGCATTGGTTCTAACCCCGGCAGCTCCACTTCCCATCCAGCTCCCTGCTTGTGGGCTGGGAAAGCAGTCAAGGACGGCCCAATGCTTTGGGACCCTGCACCCGCGTGGGAGACCTGGAAGAGGTTCCTGGTTCCCGGCATCGGATTGGCACGCACTGGCCCGTTGTGGCTCACTTGGGGAGTGAAACATCGGATGGAGGATCTTCCTCTCTGTCTCTCCTCCTCTGTGTATATCCGGCTTTCCAATAATAATAATGAAAAAAATGGCTGGAATTCCTGCATACCCAATACTCTCACATAAAACTGTTGCATTCTGAAAGACAAAAAACAGGATGATTAGGATGACAATACTAATACATGAGCCAACCAGGGGCAACAATATGAACCATGTCAGAGAGCAGAGGCACTTTTGACTTCCTCCAGGATAATAGAAATATAGTCCATTCAAGGAAAGGTATTCTGTTAAAAATATTTATTTTTATTGGAAAGACAGGTTTTCAGAGAAAAGAATAGAGAGAAAGATTTTCTATCCATTGGTTCACTCCACAAACATCCACAAAAGGCTGGAACTGAGCTTATCCAAAGCCAGGAGCCAGGAGATTCCTCTGAGTCTCCCATATGAATGCAGGTTCCCAAGACTTTGGGCTGTCTTCTGCTACTTTCCCAGGCCGCAAGTAGGGAGCTGGATGGGAAGCAGAGTTACCAGAATATGAACGGGTACCCATATGGGATCCCAGCAGGCACAAAGCAAGGATTTAGCCACTGAGCCATCATGCCAGGCCCTGAAAGGTATGCTATTACATACATCTGCAAGTGTATGCCTAATCATATATGAATGTGTGTGTGTATACATATATATATATATACATGAATATGCATATATTCATCCAAAAATGTGATCAATGCATATTACATATATTAAAAGATTCAACATCAATATCATAACTGGCTTTCCTTTTAGAATCAAGACTCTAAGTATGTTCATGGTGGCAACTAAGAAAACAGAATCCTGGTTAATTTTGTAGTGAAAAGCACAAACAGGAAGCTTGAATAGTTTTCATGACTCTACGAGTTCTAAATTTTAATAGCAGTAACCCCAACAACAACAACCCCAGAGGAGTACCCAGTGGATTTTTTGTCTATTCAGCCTATATTTGATGACCTGATTGTCAATAATTAGTCTCCAGAGGTTATCTTCTAAGTACAAAACTTGCTCAAACTCAACAGTTTCTCAATTTAAAAAAAAAACTATAATAATGGTGTAGATCAAAATATTGGGTAAATTATATTATCTCTGGCTGCCATTAAGCAATTTTACTCTTCATAATATTGCCAAGAGTACTTTGCTATTTTTCCAGCTAATAGCAATGTACTAACAACTGAAGCAGTGTGTAATTTAAAAGCAATGGGATTTCCTTTTTCTCATGATGGAAACAGCAATTTTGTTAGTCTTCAAACAGAACTTACCTTCTCATCTCCAGTAACTGTGTTTAAGTGCTTGATGAGGACCCTGTCAAAATGCAAATATATAATATTTATTTGTGTGTTTATGCAGAAGCAATAGCCAAAGATCCAACATACTCTTAGTTATAAAATTACCTAAACACAATCTTTTTGGTACTCCTTTGAAAGAAGCATTTTGGCATAAGTATGACTTCAGTACTTGGTAATAACTGCAGTCAGAAGAAAATACTGAGGATGTATCTGCTGCTTTAAAAAGCAAACATACTATTCATGAATGACAAATTCAAGCTTGTTATACTTTATGCATATGCAGTACTGACTAAACAAGGAAACAATGGCTTCAGCTGTCAATCAAAGAGCCAGATTAATGCCTTTTGCACAATTCTTTCTGGAAGTAGACATAAGGTAAATTTCAGGAATGAATGACTCATCTTTAGAAGTACTATCAGTGGTGAAACGGAGCAGTAAGGATTATTTATAATGATTGTGTAGTCAGACAAGCATATGCAGAGATGTCCCTAGAATATATTTGTGATATTTCATGAGACATGTGAGTAGCCCATTTGCCTCTCGTGCTCCAAGCACACAAATACTATCAAACTTGGTTCCTTGGTTTAACAAGAACCAGATTTGGTTGTATTTCCAATTAGAGATGACAGTAAGTCCCTTTTCAATGATTCTTAAACTGCAAAAACCTGACAAAGGAATAAGAGGAATGAAGTAGTTCATTAAAGGCATCCAAAAAACACTAAGTTCCTGCAGGTAGTAGATGACAGGTTGTAACGGAATTGAGATGCAATGGCAGGGAAGATGGAACTGGGTAGTGCAAAACACAGAAGTCATGGACGTAACTTAAAGACTTTAGATGACAACTTTGCGGTACTTATGGTGTGTACATCCAAAAGAAGAGCTATGTAAGACAACTATGCTTCAACCCAAGTCTGTTCTACACAAAGTCAAAGCATGCTGTACTCTTCCACCTTACTCTGTTACCTCCTGCAGGTAATAATGAACTGAAACTCCAACTGAAACAGACATGTATTTGCCATACTATAATCCCAGATGACACCTAGAGAAATCACCATTTCACTGTTCAATTTTGTGTCTGATCTCTCCAATCTACTCATGAGTACTCACTATTTCTGTTAATAATAGCATAACAGGTGTCTACTCCTCCCTCTACTCTTGGGATATTGGATGAGTTCAGTGAATGACTGGACACAGAAATCTATGACCATTGTTTCTATTTCTTACAGAAGAGGTTAAGTTAGAAGTTAAGATTAAATTTGTTAGATCCTCAGTGGTGTTCAGCTTTCTTAATTCTCTATCGTTTATTGTGAACAGTTTGTAGTAAAATGATAATATTATTCTGCTTAAAACATATAGTCTAAAGATTTCCCAACATTAAGGAGACCATCCAAGGCTGAATCTATAGCAAGGGATGCCTAGCAAGGCCTCTTTGTGACCTAAGGAAAGAAAAGGAAGAAACTGAAAAGGGTTGGTCATGGCACCGGGAAAGTCATATGAGCAGAGCTGGTGTCTTTTGGTGTGCTATACACTCCTTGGGTGTCCACCTGTGTATCTGTATCCCAGAGCTTGCATATAATCCATGATCCCCATGTTTCATCACTTCATTTTGTACAGATTTGCATGGTGCCTGGAGAGAATGGGTTTGTGTGAGGTTTGTAACAAGAGGCTTCAGGCTTCAGTTTGAATGTTCCAACAAGACAGTAGCATGCTACTGGCCAGTCAGTAACTGTTGGATGACCTTTAAAATAATCCTGGGGCTCCACACAGTAGCCTATTGACTGAAGTCCTTGTCTTATATCAGATGAAATTGCATATGGGTGCCAGTTCATATCCCAACTGCTCTGCTTCCCTTTCAGCTCTTTGCTTGTGGCATGGGAAGCCAGTAGAGAAATGCCCAAAGCCTTGGGACCCTGCACCCATGTGGGAGACCCAGAAGAAGCTCCTGGCTCCTGGCTCCTGGCTCCTGGCTTTGGATTGGCTTAGCTCAAGTCATTGAGGCTACTTGGTGAGTGAACCAGCGGATGGAAGATCTTTAACTCTGTCTCTCCTGCACTATGTAAATCTGACTTTCCAATAAAAATAAATAAACCTTTAAAATAAATATAAGAAAATAATTCTGAAACTCATCAGTCAAGGGAGGAAGGAAAAGAACCAAAGAAAGTTACAATTATATAACTGAAATGCCTCTAATTGGCTTTGAATTTTCTTATATTTATGCTCTGTTCTGTGTTTGATAGACACTGCCTGGAATATTGAAGAATGAGATGGGGAAATACAGGAGCCTTCATTTACCTGGCACTGATTTTTTCCAAAAGAACTGCAGGCAACGTTGCCTCCATTCTCAGATTTCATGTTTGTCAAACTTCCAACTGTGTCTGTTCTAGAATAAAAACTCTACGGTTCTCAGTACTCTGGGAAATGTATATAGCATCTTCTGTTTCCAAATGTGATTTTCAGAAATGCTTTTATGGAAGAAAACTAGAAGATGTGCCTTACTACTTGGGTTTGTGTCAATTGTGTTCATTTGCAAAGCCAGCCAAGGAGGCACGACAATGACCTTAGTTTGTGTAACCCACACATGAATAGAGAATGTTATGCAGCTGGTACTGGTGGCTTTAATCAATTTTTCCCCCTAAAAGATAATGTTTTCTTTTTTTTATATAAATTTTGGAATCACTTATTTTAGTTGAACAGGCAGAAGGCAAGAGGAACAATTTTTTGTTTTTAAATATTTATTTATTTTTATTGGAAAGGCAGATATGCATAGAGGAGAGACAGAGAGCAGCATCTTCCATCTGATGGTTCATTCCCCGAGTGGCCACAATGGCTGGAGCTGAGCCAATCCGAAGCCAGGAGCCAGGAGCTCTTCTGGGTCTCCCACACGGGTGCAGGGTCCCAAAGCTTTGGGCTGTCCTGGACTGCATTCCCAGGCCACAGGCAGGGACCTGAACGGAAAGTGGGGCCACTGGGACTAGAACCGACACCTATATGGAATCTCGGCACATTCAATGTGAGGACCTTAACCGCTTTGCTATAATGCCGGGCCCAAGGAACACATTTTTTAAAAAAGCATGAAAATCCCCCTATTTACTTCATCTTTTGCTGTAAGGACATTTTGTGGGTACATCGATTGACTTAACAGAGAAGACACTTTTTGAGGGCATTCACATTCCATTTTTAAGTGCTAAGATTCTTGTCCGGGGTCTGTTTCCTACTCCAGTTTCCTGTTAGTGCAAACCTGGGGAGACAGAAGACAATAGAGGAAGTGGTCTCTCCTCTGGCACATATGTTTAAGATCCTGGCCCTGTTCATTCCAAGCCAGGCAGTGGTGGGCATCTGGTTACTGAGCCAGTGATTGCTAACTGTCCCCTTGTTCTTAGATAATAAATAAATAAATCAACACATTTAAAATAACTTCAGGGTTTACTTGTTCGATGGTACAATGACAGAGAATATTGTACCGTGACACTGTACTCTTAGACACACGTGCCTCAGTCCTTTCCCTTCTCTAGTAACTTATAGCTGGGATATCAAATTCTGAATTTCTTTGGAATTTTATGCCAGAACAACATAGCATTGTTAGGGGAACAGTAAAGACCTCTCGGGTCTTTTCTCATATAGAGGGAGAGTTTCCATGCAGGCAGGATGGTCAGCAAATCTGCAGCCATCCGGAGAGGAGCCCCAAGGGAGGGTGCCCAGAGACACTTGCCAGTACTGGGTCTTTTATGCTCAGTTTAGGGGAAGAGGGAGAATAAAGTTAACCATCAGCCAGAGGATGGGACAAAACCTGCTAGAACTAGAAGGCTGGAATTATAACCCTGTCCAAGCTGCTCATGCTAACACAAACCCACAGTAGTGGGTCGTGTTGGTGATTTCTTGCCAAGCTCAGGATCAAATTAGAAAGTCAGATATTTGGGATCTTTTGTCTTTACTGAAGGCATCTTCTGGGGAGAAATGATTTTATCTACTCTTAAAGTAACTCAGTTCCTCTTTTCCTGCTCAGCTGCCTACTAGCCATCTAATACCTAACAGCATGAACTTCTCCTTATATCTCACACATAAACGCTCTTAGAAGTGTGTCCTGGTGTACCTGTCAATATTGAAGAAAATTGTTGAATAAATTTCAAAACAAGCAACACTTCATACCCTTTATTATATAAAATTAAATTTTTCATAATATGTACTCTTACCTGGGAGTTTCCAGCTAGTTTTTGCTTATGTGATTTGAACAAAATGTAGTTTATAAGTTTAAATTTACATTTGCTTGGGTGTGTCTGCAACTGAGGAATAGATTGTTGTGGTCTAGCCCTAGATGGGCAGTGTAGCCAAGGATGCCTGTGCTGGAGGTGTGCCATTGCCATTGGTCCCTCCCTGTGTTCTCAGTCTCCCGCTCATCCCTACTCTCAATGTCCCCACTACAGTGATGTTAACCACAAGGCTCATATCAGAGTGGCAGTGATGACAATGCCATACCCCAGATGCTCCAGAATGAGAGCTAAGTGAGTCTGGTTTCTCTGTAGTATCGACCCAGCTTCAGGCATATCACCATACTATTCTCTCTATTCCAGACTCTGTTTATACACTCAGCTTCAGGTCTATCGCCATACTAACAGATGCCAGGCTAAACAAGCCTCAATATTCCTCATTAGTCTGGTCACTAAACCTCGGTTACCTTGTGCATTCATGGGTAGCCTTTGTATCTCAGGGAAGCAAACTCCACCACCAACCGAGGTGACAGATTTTTGGAATGACTGCTGTCTCCTGGCCCGCACTTGTTCCTGCTTTCAGTTAATAACAACCTCTCTGTCTGTTTGTGGGTCAGGGAGGCTTACAGCATCATTTCCCTTGATCTTCCCCGATGAGTAGTTTCCTGCCATTCTTACCCCTGTGTCTGTAATGTGAAAAACATCCGTCCCACCTAAATTACCATTCAAGCGTGATATCTTTTTTATTTAACCCTGAGTGCATGACTGCTCCCTTTAATCCTACTCAATCTACCCTGAACAGGGAAATATCTAAAGGAGAATTTATGGTCCCAAGCTTCAAACATTATTTCTCAGTGTACTTGAAAATGGTTTCAAAATTGATGTTCAGTGAAGTTTTAGATCAAAAATTGAACATAGATAAAGCCAAGGTCATGACTAGTCAGCTCACAATTATTTCTGCAAAATCTTACCTAGAAAGAATAACCTTGCTGTGCTTAGGATCTCGAATGATGAATTAACATGAAACGCTGAATTTAAGAATCATGAAATGTGGGCCCCTGTTAAGGCCAAAAAAGTATTCAGGCATGACCTCACCAATTAAGTCACTAAAGAGTTATGACAGAGAGGTCAGTGCGGGTTTAAGGAGTATGTAGCTCCAATAGTAGCACCGCTCAGGTGAGCGAGAACAGATTAAGGCAACAGATAAGTGCAGCAGTTTATGCATTTTAGAACAATAGCACAAAACTGCTTTCATGGGACCTCTCGAAAATTCTTTGTAGTTCTGCCCCTAGACTCTAGACTGCTTCATTTATTCACGTTTGGTGAACATCCAGTGCTCATTGCCCTCCCAAGTCTACAACATTCAATGCTTGAAAACATTGACAGTTCAGTACAAATTTGTATTATGTGTAGACAGAAAGGAATTAGTACTCTGTGAACCCTTATTCAAAACTTAAAAGTTTAGGGCCCGGTGGCATAGCCTAGTGGCTAAATGTCCTCGCCCTGAATGTGCCAGGATCCCATATGGGCGCTGGTTCTAATCCCGGCAGCTCCACTTCCCATCCAGTTCCCTGCCTGTGGCCTGGGAAAGTAGTTGAGGATGGCCCAAAGCCTTGGGACCCTGCACCCCTGTGGGAGACCTGGAGGAGGTTCCAGGTTCAGGCTTCGGATCAGCGCAGCACCAGCCGTTGCACTCACTTGGGGAGTGAATCATCGGATGGAAGATCTTCTTCTCTGTCTCTCCTCCTCTATGTATATCCGCCTTTCCAATAAAAATAAATATATCTTTAAAAAAAAAACTTAAAAGTTTAACAAGCAGCCACTGTTTCTATCCACACTATATTTCTTGAGCCTTAACTTATGTTAGCTTCTACATAAACATCCATGCATGCTCCAAATGCATGAGATAACCAAGAACTGTGTCAACATTTATAATAACCTATACTATGAGGACATAGAAAAATTAAATAAGACATTGACATTTAATTTTCTTTTATTGATTGATTTATTTCAACATCACTGTCGTAGAGAAAAAATTTAAAAAAAAAATCTGCCTTACAGTTTTTCCCCATAGAGTACGTTTAACAGCTTCCTATCGTGTGTTTCTGGAATCATTAGGAAAATCTATCTACCACACATTTATCTGACCTGTGAACTGTGAGAAATCATTCCTGACATTTAATCCCAGGATTGAGATCTGGGTTAAGCATGGACTAGAGAAAGGAAAGCCCATTAGTGTGACATTTCAATGCATGAGTTGCAGAACCACACTGGAATGGAACCAAATCAAAGCAGCCTAACACTCTTCCTATTGTTGGAATAACAGTATACCAAGAGTACTCACCAAAAAGCAAGAGGAAAATAAGAATGTAAATATCATGCCAATGGGCCTGGCGTGATAGTGTTGTGGTTAAGGTCCTCGCCTTGTCCGCGCCGGGACCTCATATGGGCACCGGTTCTAAACCCGGCAGGCCTTCTTCCCTTCCAGCTCCCTGCTTGTGGCCTGCGAAAGCAGTTGAGGACGGCCCAAAGCCTTGGGACCCTGCACCTGCATGGGAGACCTGGTAGAGCTCCTGGCTCCTGGCTTCTGGCTTCGGATTGGCTCAGCTCCAGCCGTTGCACTCACTTGGGGACTGAACCATCAGATGGAAGATGTTTCTCTCTGTCTCTCCTCCTCTCTGTATATCTGCCTTTCCAATAAAAATAAATAAATCTTTTAAAAAATCATGCCAACAAGCTCACTGTAAGTGCAATGGTATTGTCACACAATGTGCTAAATCTAATCGAGGCTATTAATAAATAATATCATTTTATGGTTTTCTTTCCACATAGCCATTTTTCTACAACAGGAGCAATGAGACATCAGGAGCTGTCAGATTCTACCTTACATTGTGTGAGTTTGAAAACAAGATGATGTACATAAAATCACTTTGAAAATCATGAAATGTAAAACATTGAGCTTTTTTAGTCCATGTCTCTAAGTGTAGATGAACTGTATCAATCTCTAAAACTTTGATCTGATGTAGGATACAGTTCACTTCCTGGTCTTCAGCACTACTATTGCCTAAGTGCACAGACTGCCCAGAGCCAGTCCAACACCTCCACGCCACACCATGAGCAGGCACAACCCACTCATGCTTGAGTCACACACCACCACCTTTATGAAACTTTCTTCACTAGGCAGACAGCAATTACTTTTTGCACATGGTAGAGTTTACATTATCCTCAGTCTAATAAAAATATGCATAAAATATGACATTTTAGCATTGATTTGTTACTGAATATAGGTTAAGCCCCTAAGGACAAAGTCTGAAGACTTGCTGATGCCAAACCCATGGTACTCATTGATAGAAGCGTATGTGAAACCAATGAGTAGACACAGTCACTGAGAAGTACTCTCTTTTTTGCATGGCTTCATGACTGTCCTAGGTCTAAGCAGAAAAGGAAGTAGTCATGTATGCAAAAGTTATTAAGTATATAAATTAAAATGTGACACTAGAATCAAGTGGAAATTTAGAGTTCTTGAAGTGTACAGGAAACTTTTGCTAAGGTAAACAGAAGATGTTGCCCCATGCTTTTCTACAACTAGCTTAATACCCAGCAAACCAGGTTTGCTATTCTCTAAACAACAGGACAGAAAGATCCAATATGAATGAAGATCTTTGGAAGTAAATGAGAATGTTAATGGTTGAGAATTTCAGATTAAAATTATTTTGATTAGCATGTGAGATGAGATGGAAGATGAAATTTTTTGTAATATACAATTCAATTCATGAGTATATTGGAAATGGAACGCATTTCATGTAATACATTGAAGATGCAGTTTGAGACATTCTCCTATGAGGTTTCAAGTGACAGAGTATTTTATGCTTAATGGATTAAGTAAGGTTCAAATAAGAGAAGTCTTAGTTCTGGAAAAATGAAATGATTAGAAATACACACTTTGAAACAATTAAGACAGGTCCCAACATTCAGAGGAGTGTAATAAAAAGTGAACAAAAATGGAAGTCAAGTGAAATGGTAATAATACTGACCTATAGCTGGGTACCAAATAATGATAATGAGTTGGAATATAGATGTAGGGTTGCCTAAACTGTCAGTCAATACATTCCTAAGATCAAGGGAACATTGGAGTTCCATTGATAGGAAGAATGTGGACAAGGAAAGAATGACAAACTGATAAGAAGAGATGTTTGGGAAGGAAAGGATGTTAACAAAGAAGTCAATAACTGGTAAATGCACACAAGATACTGCAGTGAAAATAACAAAGGCAGACACTACCATTTACATTATTGAATCTTTAGCAAAATGCAACAAAAATGTTTTCTTGCCTTGAGGCTTAAATAAGCCGTGAAACATATTGGCAGTTTCACTGCCATTGTGTGGCAGAGTGAAAAATCAAATCCACAAGCTATGAATTTTGTATGTGTTGTTTTATTGAATCTACACTCTTCAAGAACTCATTTTACTTACTTAACAAGTAGCACGCCTCTAAAAAAAATGCTGGATAGCTGCAATTTGGCATAAATCAATAATTAAAGTACCAATTCTCCTAAAACTGTAAACCCACCTTTGTAGTAGATAATGGATAAATCCATGAATACAACAATTTCTGTCACTACACTGGTTTAAATGGATAAAAAGATAATATTTTCTTTCGGTTCTCTCTTACAGACATACATAAGATGTGTACTTAATTTTGATGAGTTCTGTAGAGCTGCTTTCTTGATAAATACAAGCATTATAACTGGAAGACTTGAATCATCCTACCCACTACTTGAATTTGTTTTAGAACATCAACCAATCTAAAAGACTTTTTGCACTAAGCGGAGCTGATTATTATCCTGTAACTGAAAAGATTGCTGAAGTGATTACTTCTGCTCAAGTTGTATTCCTACTTGATATTGTTTAATGCCAGACGGTAGCAAATAACTAAGTAATAATAGAAAACTCACCGGCACATATCTCTGGTCTTTTCTCTTTTTAAAATAAAAATTGGAGTAGGCATTTGGAATTGTGGTAAAGATGTTAAACAAGCAAACAAACAAAAATGATCATTTTCTCTACTGATAGCCAAGCTGAGAATTTTAGCTCTGCTCTTTATTCTAACTTCCTCCTAATGCCGGTGTAGGGAGACAGGAAGTTACAGTTCAAATAACCAGATGTCTGCCACCAAAATAGGAGATTTGAATAATGATCCCAACTCTTGGGTTCACCTCTGTCATGGAACTGCTGCAAACATTTGGAAAGTGAGCCAGTCGAGTAGGGCCTCACTCTCTTTATTTCTCCTTCCCTCTCTTTCTATGAAATAAATGAAAAATGAACAAGAATTAATAGATAATTAGTAGATAACTAAGCCCCTGCTCTAAGGTCCTCTCAGGGAGATGATGCCTGAGATTTCAGCTTATCACAATGGGAGGAGGAAGCCACCAATGTTGTCATTTTTTCATACATGTCTCTTGCTGCATATATGCAAGACTTCTCAATGACAGTGGTTCTCAAAATAAGTTCCTGGAAGCATTGACAATCAATACCTGTAATTTCCATGCTTTCCTTGTCATTTGTGTTTAGCACATGACAAATTCAACATACTTAAACAGATTTTTAAGAGGTAGGAAAAGGCGAAGTACGTATAACAATTTTGCTTCAGATTGACAGTACCAGAATAATACCCCACCCATTGTTTATCCAACCCAGCCTTCCTGCCAGCCCCTTATCTTGTTCTTAATTCAATTGAATCATTATTTCTAAAGAGTGGATCTCATTAATCATAATTTACATTGCATGTTTTCTATGCTGTAGTTAAGAATTAATGTTGAATAGGATAATACATCCAAATATTTGGCTCATTATATTAGTCATTGCTTTAATCCATCATGCACAAAATCTAAATATTTTTACTGATTTCTGTTTTAAAAATGAATGAACTATTTTTAGGTCATAATACATGTCAACTGGAGACCTTTCTATTCTTATTTGTGAAAACTTGGTATTCATTACTAAATTGATTTATTGTGTCTAGATCATTTTACAATTATGATATTTTACTCAGAAAGTGCTTCAGGTGTCTGCCATTTTCATGTATCATAACAAACACATGATTATTTACAAATTATCCAGCTTTTAGAAACTCACTCAGTCATTCAGTTACTCATCACGCCCATGAAACAATTGAACTCATAAGAGCTAGAGGAAAGAAAACTGAATCATTGGGTAGTTTTTACAGAGAAATGGTCATTTTATTGAATTTCAAGATATGACTTTCCTTATTGTTTCATTTTAACTGCACTAGTAAATGTATTTGAAATGGGAAAAGCAAATCAATTCATTAAATTTGAAAGAAAATAGTACAGATATAACTTAGAAAGCTTTGGTTTGCAAGGGTGTTCCTAATGAGAACATGGGGGAGGAACGTGAGGAGGTAGCAATAAAATAATGCAAATGAGAGAGAACACGTGCATACAAGTATATGGAAGATCTGTATGACCAATAGAACGACTGAGATTACTGATCAGTCATAAAGCAATTCAGTTGTTTTAGGTTAAGTTAGCTTTAGAAGACACCTAAATAATAAACATGAGCACTATTACCAAAAGGAAGTTAGATGGTTTATACGTGGATTTTCATAAATCCTTTGCTGGTCCTTCATCCATAATATTCATTTTTAATGAAGGACCTGTTATTTATGTTGTGTTTATCCTCTATGAAAACTTTATTATGCATTTCTGCTTTACATGAAGGTAGTCCTCAAAGAACATTTATCTTATTTTTTTTTTTTTTTTGAGAGACTGAGAAAAACAGAGAGAGCGAGAAAACCCTCTTCTGCTTCATTTCAAAAACTCCCATACAGCTTGCCTAGCAAGCATCAGGAGCCAGGAATTCAACAGAGGTCACTGAAGTGGGTAGCACGGACTCAGCTAAGTGACCGGCACGCGTTGCATCCAGAGTATGCAAGCAGAACCTTAACTAGCAAGTGCAGCCAGCCCTTGAACAACTGAACACTTTACTATGACGTGCGCCTTAACCTTTATATCCAATATCCATTCCCTTTAACATCTCATGTTGGCTTATATTTTGAAAGAGAGAGACAGATTCTCTTACATTCTTGATACATGAGAGTCTTGTGTTTGCAATACAGGAATATTTCTGCAGCGGCAGCGTCTCAAAGCAGCCAAATGCAGAAGCTTCTACCAGAACTCTCATGTATGCACAAGGGCCTAGAGACTGGTGTAATCTTCTGCTACTTTGCTGGGCGCATAAGCAGAGAGCTGGATTGGAAGTGGAGCAATCGGGACATAACCCAGACCCACACGGGGTGTCAACACCACAGGCAGCAGTTTCACCCGCAAGCCCCAACACTTACATTTTTGATGCATGATCTGTGAAGAAAACAGCACATCTAGAAATGAAGAGTTTATTGAAGTTTCAAGTAAAAAGAGTTTTCGTTTGAACTATGAAGGTAAAAGTCTTTGAGGTTGATCTGTATTTAGAAATACCTAAGCAGAGGCAGGCACGGTGGTCTCGCAGCTAAATCTTCACCTCAAATGCACCTGCATCCCATATGGGCACTGCTTTATGTACCATCTGCTCCACTTCCCATCCAGCTCCCTGACTGTGGCCTGGGAAAGCAGGAGAGGACAGCCCAAAGCCCTGGGACCCTGCACCCGTGTGGAATATCAAAGAAGAAGCCCCAGGCTTCCAGCTTGGATTGGCTCAGCTCTGACTATTGTGTCCACTTGCGGAGTGAACCAGCAGACAGAACTCCTTTGTGGCCAAATGGGCCAAACTGGAAACCATAATGCTAAGGGAAATGAGCCAATCCCAAAAGGTTAAATACCACATGTTTGCCTTAATTTAAGATGATATGATGTTATGTATAACATGTTATGTTATGAATGTTATATGTTGTGTATAAACTAAAATTGAAATGTAAGTGAGGTGGTCACAGAAGGTGGCTAGGAATTCGCATTTACTTTTAACATATTGGTTACTCATTACTATGTCAATTAATTCCATAATGATGTAAATTTTTGCTGATGGTATGTTGGAGCTTTCAATTGACTGGGATGATACTCTGCTGGCTCTGTCTTCAGACCAGAAAGGGTATACCTAGGATGCCGTTGAACTTGACTGGACAATAAGATGCTGAACTCTATGTTTGGTATATGCTTGAAATGGGGGAATCTCAACTGAACTTGAGCTGTGGTTATGCAACAAGGTGGAGGAATCCACCATGGTGGGAGGGTTTGGGGAGGGATGGGGAGAACCCAAGTACCTATGAAACTGTGTCACATACTACAATGTAATTAATGAATTAAAAATAATAAAAAAAGAAAAAAAGTGAATAAATCTTTGGAAATACCTAATAATGACCAGAAAAATATTGAAATCTGCACTAGGAAGGAAATAATCTTAAGGTTTGAGGTTCCAACTGACTGCTTTTTATTCCTTTTTAAATACTGATATGAAAAAAAATGGTTGAGATATTATTTCCATTTCTATGCATAGGTTTTAAGATGCATGAAAATTCATATATTTGCCCTGCTCAGTTTTTACATATGGAAATCAAAAGCTGTGGGGTATAAAGCATATATGTTTGATATCATAATGCGTTTTAAACTATAAATACCAACATCACAAATAGAAAATTTAAAGAATAGTTTAAAAAATGATTACAAATGACTTAAGTGTGGGATAGGAAAAAGCACAACGTTGATTAAAGTTTTGACATTAGCTGTTTTTGTTGGCAAGTTTTTGGCCCTCATGAAAAATTACATCATCTTCAAAGTACATTTTGTTTGCTGCTAGGCATTATCAGTCTAGGCTTTAGATTATAAACAACATTTTCCTTTTATATTATTTTTTAACATGTATCACTCTTTCCATTCTACAAGCTTGATGAGTTACATTAAGGGTAGACTTTTTCTTTGTCATTAACTTCTGTCTTTGTGTCTTTTTACATACTCTTTCAGGAATAAGAAAAAATATTCATCAGAAGTCATATAGGAAAAAAATATGGGATTCAAAATTTTAAAACATTATCTTTGAAATGCAAAATAGAGGCAAAAATGAATAATTCAGCACACCACCCATATGCCTTGAAAACATCTATGTGTTTACATTTCCTTACTCAGCCCCAGTTTAATCATCCACCAGTAACTTTCAGAAAAGATGCAAGCAAGCAAGCAAGAAAACCTATTTCTCTCTCCCTCTGGACGTCTTTCCCTGTCTTCATTTTCTTTAGGTTTTTGACAAATTTGCTTGCTGTAGACAGAAGAGGCTAACCAGGCTGGGCATCAACCTTCGCTGCTAAGAAGCTGCTTTCAATGCCAGCCTTCTGCGTGTGCGTGCCTGAGTTGGATGTCTGGCTCCAGCCGTAGACGTCAGCTTCCTACTAATGCAGACACTGGGAAACAGGAATGAGGGGCTCAAGTAAATGTGCTCCTGCCACCCATCTGGAAGCCCAGATTGAATGTATGGCTTTAGGGTTCGACTTGACCTGGAGTCCGGTTTTGCGGGTGTGCAGGGTGAGACTTGCTGCTCTCAATTTCTTTATTTTCCTTTCTCTCCTCTCTGTTGTTATTTCTTCAGTGATATCTTTGATTATCCTAATTGAAAAGATCTTTAACAGAATGGAATAAAGGTGTCATAGGATAAGGTACAGGTTCACTTGATTCCTTGTAAATTTTCTTTGAGACTGTTTTAGATTATTAGACTTTGTGCTTTTTCCACAGTACTATTTTCTCATATCCAAAGACAACTTAAACTTCCCAAAGACAATGGCATTCTGGATGTTGACTCTTCTCTAAATTGTCTTATTCATAAACAATCAATTATATTTTTAATTCTGCATCAATATAAAATTCATGTTAGAACCGATAGATGACAAGATTTTCCATCTGAATTTATAGAAACCACACATAAAATAAGAAATACTTCATCCTCTGTGCACAGCAAGAGGAAAGGCTTTGAAATATTTCCTTTTAATTTGTCACCCCACATCCCCTCCAAGTACTTAAGTTGTTTTGATTTGACTAGTGGACTTGGCCCAGATGGAACACTCCGATTGATTAGCCTGCAGTTTGAAAAGGCACCCTTCCCTGAGGGAAAAGGCAGTTTTCCCAACCTGCCCATCCCGCACCACCATGACAATTATTTATTAGATGTCAGTTTCACTGCATGGATTATACACGAATCCTGTAGCAATGTCCTTTTGCAATATCTCCTATGTACTGTAAACTATGTGTATGCAAAGTGACTTTTTATATAAATGAAATAATATTAGATTTCTCAAACCTTTACTTCATAACTTCAAATTATTCCCTGTGCCCTCATGGTATGTGATTTATCCCTCTGCTACATGTCTATTAAGTTCAGACTTTCTTTTAGTGATGTGTGATCATTTTGTACTTCATTGGTGCACACTACCTAAGGCCAAAACCACTTGGGATTTCTCTCTGGGTTGACCTTAAGGCAAGGTACAAAGTTCCCCAGAGATGAGCTGGGTTATATTTTTGTGGTGCAGAAAGGCAGAGTGTTGCATGTGTTGAATATGGGAGTCTTCCAAAAGTTCATGGAAAATGTGCATTGTAAAAAGCTTCGCCTGGAAATCAAATTTGGGAGACATAAAAATAGTAACTTTGTATAGCATATTGTAACAAGATCTAGTTTGAGTCACTGTGGAGAAAAAAAAATCATTTAATATAGGATGCTATCTGTGCGATGCAAATTTTGCTAAAATTGAAGCAAGAATAAACATAACACTTATGTTAATGTTTGGATAGAAAAATGGTGAAAATATTCACACTTTGCAAAAAGTTCATGTGAGCACTGCTGCAGAAAAGATAGCAATTTTCAAATGTGTGACTCATTTCAAGAAGGGAGGAGGTGTGGCTGGCCCTTGAAGAGCTTTTGTTTAGCTGTTGCTTTGTCTTAGCACCAGAATGGTAAGTATTATACCGGATTTCACCTTCCGAAGAAATGCTTCAGAGGTTGAGCTCACCAGTTGAAACTGTCAGTTGACATCTCTAATCTTCCCTGCTGCTCTTAAATCAACACTTTTGGCGCTCACGGAGCAACAAATTGGCTTCACTTTAATGTACTAGTCAGAATTACTTAGGTTAAACCAATTGAGATAGTCGTAGTAGTAGCCGCTGTTTCTGCTGTTAATCGTGGGTCTTCTTCAATCATGGCATCCGTAAGATGACATTTTCTCACCCAAATTGATTGGGTTGCCTTGTGAGTGTGGATTTTGTCTTTAACACTGTCTCACCCTGCGTTCAATGCGTTATATATTTGTGAAATTTTCACTTCTCCAAAGGTATTGCTTAATTAAACTCTTATTTTTAAAGGACACCTATCTATGTATCTATGTATCTATCTATCTTTCTATCTTTCTATTTATCTATCTGTTTGAAAGACATAGCGATGGTGAAGGGTAGAGGATGGGAAAAAGAGATTGCGCATCTGCTGTTTACTTCTCAAATGACTAGGTTAGGTCTGGCTCAGCAGCTTGAAGCTGGGAGACCAGGACTCCCATGTGTAGTCCCATGTGTAGACTCAACCAGGTAGTTGAGTCACTGTTTGCCACTTTCTCCAGCATAATCAGCAGTTAACTAAAGCAAGCCGAACACCCAGGACTGGAACTCCAGCAAAGAACTGGAGTGGCAAGCAGTGACTTAAGCTTTTGTGTGATCTCATCATTCCCTGTGCTTAATAAAGTGTCTATGCTTTCACCATCCCTCCATCCAAGTGTTACTGTAAATACGATAGTTATTCTTGCTTCAGTTTTAGCAGAATAAAAGTGTACCTGATAGCGAAAAATTTCAACTACAGGTCTTAACTTTAGTAAGTGGCTCAAAAAAAAAAAAAGCTGTTCAGACAGGATATAGGTTTGTTAGTTTTGGTGCAAAACATTAAAAGCAATAATTTTTCATAATATGTATTTTCTATGAACTTTATCAGGGATGCTTAGAAATACTGAATTTTTAGTGTAATCTTCACTGACAATTGTAATAAACCATTTTATACTCCTTACAATTTTTCAGTTCACTTCCTTTTATTAAAAAGATAATCCTTTTTATTTATTTTAAAGGCAGAGTTGGAGAGAGAATGTGGAGGAGACAGTATGTGCAGCAGAGCTCCATCTTCTGGTTCACTCCTCAAATAGCCACAGTGACTTGGGGCAAGGCCAGGCTTAAAGTAGGAACCATCAACTCTGACTGGGTCTCCTGTGCTTGTGCAGGGGCTCAGTTACTTCCGTCATCACCCCCTGTTTTCCCTGGTGCGTTCCAGGGATCCTGGCTGAAGCAGGACAGCTGAGACACAAACCAGCGCCCAGACTGGATTCTGCTGTTGCAGGTGGTGGTTTTTCTGGTTATGCCACAATACAGACCACACTCACAGTTTCTTTCATGTCACATCTGGCAGTTTTGCATCATATTTTTAGATCATTAAACCTGATTTATACAATGAAGTTGTGTTGTGGTTATGAGCTTTGAAATGGGCAGTGATGTTTGGTTGTTTGTAAGGTGCTTGATGGGATAACCACATCTCATACTCAGTGCCTGAGTGCAAGTTCCATCTCACTCCCACTTCTGGTTTCCCATGATTGCATATCCCGGGAGGTAATGGATGCTGACAGGTTTTATCAGGTCACTGTGACTCCTGTGGAAGACCCACCCTGAGTTCTGTGAACCCAGAGTGGGCCTTGACCCTTGCTACTTGTTATGCGCATTTGGGGGATCAACTACTGAATGGGAACTTTCTCTCTCTCAATCTCTTAGTGTATCTCCATGTCCTATGTCTTTCTCTTTATGAAAACAAAATACTGGGTAAATAAATACAGTTCTTCAAGATGCGGAAAGGGATAGAAAGGATTTGGTTCAGGGCCCCAGTTACAAGTGTTATGCATGTATTAATTTAAGATTATCAAGCAGGGGGTGTTCCTGGTGTGATTATGCAATAGCTAAATCTTTATCTTACAATCACTGGGATCCAATATGGGTGCTGATTCATGTCCCAGCTACTCCACTTCCCATATATCCCACTGTCTATAGCCTGGGAAAGCAGTAGAGGACAGCCCAAAGACTTGGGAGACACGGAAGAAGTCCCTGGCTTCTGGCTTCAGATCAACTCAGCTGCGGGTCGTTGTAGCTATTTGGGGAGTGAACCAGTGGATGGACGATCTTTCACTTTGTCTCTCCTTCTCTCTGTAAATCTGACCTGTCTCTCCAATAAGAATAAATAAATCCTTTTAAAAACTATCACATACGCATATGTTGCAATATGTAATAGAGATGGAGAGAAGCAAGTTTATTGCTGAGAAGGTAGTGGAGAAACGACGTGAGCACAGGAAGGGTAGCTGTTGGGTTTGGGTTGATAGGGCCAAGTCCCAAGACCATGTTTCCTAGCTTGTCAAATCTGTCTGTTGGTGTTACTGTTTCTTGTGAAGCAAAATAAAGACGGAAATAATTAGCTGAAGAAAGACAGATGATAACCCTGTTTTGGAACTTACTGAACAAAGATCAACATTTGGAACACAAATAAAATGACAGATTTATACTAAAGTTAATACAAATATTCTAGGTTTTATTTCCTTTTTTATTTTTAAGATGTATTTATGTTTATTAGAAAGGCAAGGGTATCAAGAGAAAGATTTTCCATCTACTGGTTTATTCCTCAAGTACTCCCAATGACAGCTGAGGCAATCTGAAGTCAGGGGCCAAGAGCTTCCTTCAGGTCTCCCATGTGGGTGCAGGGTCCCAAGGCTTTAGGTTGTCCTCCACTGCTTTTCTAGGCCACAGGCAGGGAGCTGGATGGGAAGTGGAGCAGATGGAACGTGAACCAGTGCCCATTATAGAATCTCGCCAGATGCAAGGCAAGGATTTAGCCACTGAGCCTCATGCTGGGCCCCACATTCTTGGTTTTACATATGACATTTGAATCTTCACCTTATAGAATGAAAACTGAGCTTTCAAAAATGAGATAAAGATAGACAACAGCAGATTTGTCTACGACATAGAACATATAGAACTCAAACTACGGGACCCTTCAATGAAGGCTGAAAAAGCACGGTCAGCGATAGAAGAAAACTTGAATAAAACAATTTTCTGACCATGAAGGCAAACGACTCAAGAAAGAAATAACATGTGACATTCAAAAATATCTTAAATGACATGACGTATAATAACCGATGAGCTTCGATTTTAATTAGCAGCTTCTGACTGAGTGAAGTAACTAAAAATCGGATTACAGTGTGTATATAATAGGAAGGACTCATGTTCGTCACACATTTAGCCTGTCCAGAACTTTCCAAAACTTTAGTTACATAAACTTTAAGTGCACAAGGCTTCTGTTTGTGTTTCATTCCGTTTTGAATATGAGTAAGCTGAGATAACAGAAAAATGCTGCCCACAGCAATTACTTATTACAAATAATGTATATTGAGCATATTATAATAACTATATCAGCTAATAAAACAAAGTTTCAGCATCTCTTCTAAGCCATATTTGTTGATAAATGAACTACAGAGAACTTAGAATAAACATGTTTGCAGAGCTAGTTGCCTGAAGAACCAACAGTTGAGGACAGGTGTTCTTTCAGAACATATGGTCTTGCCCTGGTGAAATAGACATGCATTTACTTCCTTGATGGCAGTAGATTTGGGAAACACAGATGACTGGAAACAGTTTTACTTCACCATTACAGTACAAGGTGTCTAAGAATTCTTGGGCTGTGCAAAACATTTCTGAGAATGTTTCTACTTAGAGGTATCGATCCCAAGTGCACATTCCCAATAGGCAGTGCTGTATAAATTCCCTCTATAAGAAGATGTTGGAGTGTGTGCATGTGTGTGAAACAGAGAAAGAGAGATTTCCATCAGCCATAAGTGCTTGAATGATACTGAAAGCCTGCACTAGCAACAGGCGGTAAGGGGCGAGAACTGTCTAAGCCTGTCTACCTTTAATATCATCTTGAGCTAAAATTCCAAACAATGTCAGTGATACATTATTGCTCGCTCACACTGTGTTCTCTGTAGTTAGCACTGAGTTGTCATAACCTGATGCAAGTGCCAATATCCATCTTATGCATTTCTTCTTGCATTGCTCCATTTGGTAACTCTTTATAATTTTCATAGAAGTTAATTTTGGAAACTTGTAGAGCCGAACTTCAGTTAGACAGGGCACCTGTGCACATTCTTCCAGTTATGTCTCAGTGGTTTAAATGAGATCAGGGTGTTTTGTGATGCTGTCACTGTCAACAATCCTCTTACAGCTTTGCATTTCTCTTCATTAATGTGTTCAGAATAACGTTCAGTACAGGGATGGTAAACAGGGAACAATGCAATAAATGATTTCGACTGTCAATCATTTTTCTTGGAAGAACTACATTTGGACTATTTCCTTTTTTTTCAGAAGGCATCAAAGCAAAACATTTCTGATAAACATCTGCTATCCAAAATGTGTTTTTAAAAGAGAACCATGTAAGATGCAATATTAACAACTGGATTTAAATGATCAAAAAAATGTATCTGGGTATGGCATGACAGCTCAACTGGCTAATCCTCTGATTTGTAGTGCCGTCATCTTATATGGGTGCTGGTTCATGACCTGGCTGCTGTACTCCACACCCTGCTCCATGCTTATGGCCTGGGTAAGCAGTGTGTCATGGTTCAAAGCCTTGGGATCCTGCACCTACATGGGAAACACAGAAGAAGCTCCTGGCTCCTGCCTTCCAAACAGCTCAATTCTGGCCATTGCAGCCATTTGGGGAGTGAACCAGTAGTTGGAAGATCTCTCTTTCTGTCTCTCTTTCTCTCTGTAAGTCTGTCTTCCAAACAAAAATGAATAAATCATTTTAGTATATGTATTGCTGAAGCAAACACAAAAAATGAATAAATCTTTTCAAAAACTGTATCAGAATTCTTGTCAAAGAAGTTGTACAGATGACAAGTGAGTGTGTTAGAAGATGCTCATCATAAATTACTAGGGAAATACAAACTAAAACATCAATGAGATGTTACCATTCAACCATGAGAAGGGCCAGCACTCAAAACCCTTACAGCATTACATACTGGAAAGGCTGTGAAGCAACAGGAATTTTCATCTGCCACCAGTGGGAAAGCAAAATGAGATGATCACACTGGAAATGATAAACACACTCTTACCACACAGTCCATCAGTATCACACATCCTGACAGTAACTCAAACTTAAAACTTATGTCCTTACCAAAAGTTGTTCATAAATGTTAATAGTGTCTTATTCACAATTGTTAACCTTTAGACACAACGAAGAAAATCTTCAGTAAGTAAATCGATAAATTGTGGGGGCACAGAGACAGTGGAATGAATATCCTGCTGAGTTAAAAATAAATGAGTCGTGGAGCCATGGACAAACATGGGGGGATCCTAAGTGAACCTTGTAAGGGAAGGAAGCCAATATGTAAAGTCTAGACCAGTAGAAATCCAGCTGCATGACACTCTGCGAAAGGCAAAAGATACAAAGACTGGCGATCACTTAACATTGAGGGGAGTGGTGGGGCGGAGGGACAGGGTTTTTAGGGCAATTGAACATTATGCTTAATACTATGATAGTGAACACATCATTACATTTTTTTGCCAAAACTGCAAGGAAGCATAAGAGTTGCAGTAAAGTTTAATGCCACCTGAGATTTTGGAGTGATAATGATATCTCAAGGCAGGCCCACCAATGCTAAACAATGTGACACTCTGGTGGGAGGTGTTAGTGAGGCTGTGTATCTGTCAGCATGGGACAGTACAGGACATAGGTGTACCTTTTCTCAAATTTCTCTGAAGTACATGTGAAAGGAGAAATGAAAGTTCACTAACATTTTTAAAAAACATTAATATCTATTGTCCTTTTAATGCAATGAGTTTTCAAGGATCACATATTTAAATTTCAGAAAAAAGATCACCAATTGAACATATTTTATAGTGGTTATTAATATTTTATTTTTGAAAGCTTCAAAACATTTTTTACCCTGAAGAATAAATTAAAATAAGGTCTCTTTCAAGATTAAATTTCATGTCAGAATATGAAAGCATTCTTGGTTTGCCCAACCCTACCTTGATAAAGCAATCCTTCGCCCCTCAGAACCTAACTTACTACTCTGAAGCAAATTAATGTATTTAGAATTTCTATGGCTAAGATTTATCTTTCTTTGGCACCGGTGGTTCACCACATGCATCTAAGCTGCTTTGAAGATGCTGCATCTGGAGCTTCCTGATAGAATTGCTTAGAAACAGCAGCCAGGTGAATCTGTACTTTCTCTGAGATTTTCAGGGTTACAAGACCCTTGGAAGAGGATATTGCAGGTGGTCGTTAGACAGGTGCCCTCAGAGTTGTGGGCTGTCTAACACTGACAATTTGAGCTGTTCATCTCAATCTGCTCAAGTGTCTGTTGGATGTATTCATTAAAAGAGGAAATATGTAAGAACTGACATTGCAGAACAGAAGGCTAAGCCAGCACCTGAGATTGCAGCATCTGAGTGGGTACTGGTTCAAGTCCCAGATGCTCCACTACTGCTTAGAACCCTGCTATGTGCCTCCAATGGAAGTGGAGAAGGTCCCAGTAGCTTGGGCCCTGCACACATAAAGAAGACGCAGATGAAACTCCGGTTTCAGACTGACGCAGCTGTGGCCATTGCTGCCATGTAGGAAGGAAACCACTGTTTGTGTCTGTAACTCTGCCTTTCAAATACACAAATGAATATTTTTAAATAAGAAGTGAATGAAAATCCTTTATCTCCTTGTACAGAGTAATATTAATTTTTTCACAAAGTAACTTTCAGTAGCAAATTTTTGGATAGTTTGATTTTACTGCCTCAAGAAAACTATATTTTTGCTACATACATCCAAAATGACTGAAATATGCAGTCACGTTTATAAGGATAACTGCGCAAAGCAAGGAGCTGCAAGACGCACAACTCATTTGTCAGTGTTTATTATTGTAAAGGAAGCAGTAGAAGAAAGAAACTCAGATGAATTTTACTGGACTTCTTTTCTATAATTTATACTTGCATTCTCACTTCCACTGAATTATTTGTTGGTAATTTTTTACCTATTTTTTTCTAGTAAATAACTATGAAACAAAAACATTTATTCACAGAGAGGGTTTCATATTCACATCAATCATTTGTTACTGTGTTACTCACAGGGATTCTAAGTATAAAGAAATTTTTAAATCCCTGTTTTTTCCAAGAAACATCCCATCTTTCCTCTCTTAGCCATGATTTATAGATATAATTTCTGCCTCCATTGGTGGCAAGCATTCATTCTTCTCCCAAATTTCCATTCTAAACGACAAGAAAATGCCTAGAACATTTCATCGATTCTAAGAACAATTCCAGTTAAATATCAACAAGGAGAAAACTACCTAACTATACTGATTACATTTGTAAATGTGGTTTTCTAAATATGGGTTTTTTTGAATATGTTACCAGATCCTTGGGAGCAGAAAAAATCTAGGTTAGATTTTGCTACTGAAATAAAAATCAATGATCTGTTTGTTTTGTTACTATTCAATTTGATTGGTTTGTTTTCTCTGTACAATGCAGAATGGCTTTCTTGCCCAACTGTGGAGAGAGCTGTTCTGCAGGCGGTATTAATGAGTGTGGAACTGAACAAAAGGAACAAAATTATTTTAGACTCAGAATGTGCAACTCAGAACTTGCTGATTGCTGTGTAAGTACATTTTGTCTGATTAAAAGTGTATGGTTGGGCCCAGCACAATGGCTTAATGCTTGAATAATATGGCCACTGGTTCATTTACCAGATACTCTACTTCCCATCCAGGTCCCTGCATGGGGCCTGGGAAAGTGGCTGAGGATGGCCCAAGACCTTGCGTCCCTACATTTGTGTGGCAGACTCATAGGAAGCTCAGCTCTGTCTGCTGTTTCCAGATGGAAGATTTTTCTCTCCGTCTCTCCGTCTCTTTCTATGGATCTCCCTTTCCAATAAAATAAAATAAATCTTTTTTTTTAAAGTACATGATCAGCATGCATCAAAAATAAAAATGATATTTCTGGACTCCGTTTTTCTTTATTTGTATGTTCTGTATCAGTGCAAAATTCATCACCTAGCTGAAGCAGCAGGACTATCAAGAAAAAAAAAGTTTTAAATTGTAGACTGTTCTTTGTGTGTGTATGTGTGACTACAACTTAGAAGAAAAGTTGAAGAGTAAAAAAGTGACTTCTGTCCTTGGATTTGAAGGGTCATCCCGCTCAGCTGTTCATCTGCTGATGGTGGTGTTTGGCCTGGAAGCTGCAAGACCATTCCTTTGTTGCTCTTGATTAACAACCGAATCCCTTCCAAAGAACAGCACCTGTAAACACAAAACTGAAATTGGATTCCCACCTTGTTAGTACACAGAACTTTGAAGACAAATCTAACATATGGTCTCTAGGGAAACTCCAGATTAATATCCAAGCAACTGCAAATCTCTAGGAAAAATAAGAGATGTGAGACAAATTCATGGCATTCTGGTTACATTCAGTACATGATCTGTCTGTATAAAAATCCTATGTTGGGAGCAGCAGAGTGGGCATCTTACGTTCCCAGACACGTGACTGTTGCAGGGACAGCCCATGCTGCACCAGACTGCCTGTCGTGGACCCTAGCTCTCCATCTACTGCTCCTGGGACGGGGGAGGGTCTGGGGCTTGTCCAGGGCCGAATTCCGAGAATTTCCTCCACTGACAGCCACCATGCTGGGGACGGATCTCAGAAGCCTCTGGGCATGCCCAGGACAATAGCTCCGCCCACTGCCGCCATCTAGGTGGGCGGAGCCCAGGTATGTCAGAGCAGTGGAGCTGGTACCTTACTCTTCCAGCTCTATGACTGTGGCTGGGAGAACCTATGCCGTGCCAGGCTGCCTGCTGGGGACCCTAGCTCTCTGTCTACTGCTGCTGGGTCAGGGGAGGGTCCTAGGCATGTGGGCAGCCATGTGCCAAGTGACACCAGGCTCTGCCCCCTGGCCACCTGGCGGTGAGCTCTGGAGTCTTGGGGCTATCAATTACTGCTGAGGGACATCCATGGATAATGCCACTGTACGTGTGTGTGAGGAATGAATCATGAGAGACACTCAGCGACAAAGCTACTGTATTTGCAGGTAAGCAATGGGACTGAAAACTGGTGGTTTTGAGGTGAGAGACTGGCAGATTTGTAAGGGTTAGACTGATTCACCAGCCCACATGGGAGTCCTGTGGTGGATTTGTTAGCGCAGAGCATTACTGACCATCACACTCCACCCCACATGAAAGCTGTGGCTGGGGGGCCTGTTCTAGCAAAACTAAATCCCAGTACCTGACTGAGTGTCAAAATAGGGGATAGATCACATTAGGAAGGGTCATGACACTAACCAGCATGTGATAGAACCAGGTCAGGGGGTAGAATCCACAAAAGATAAGTATGCCCAATCCTGTGGAAATACAAGTCCGCTGATTAGCTCAATAGTTGGGATGGTGATTGGCTGAACCAGGTGTGAACATGGAACCCACCAATACTCATAGGTACTAGGGCCAAGAATAGGCTGGGCAGGTCCAAGCTTCAGCACCTGCAAGTGCTTCCTAAAACAGGGTATGAGATGGGTCAGCCCACAACATCCACCAACTCATTCAAAGGCCAAGATGGAGGGGCAGACTATGCTGAACAAGGACATAGCATCTTGTAAGGTATGGGTCTGGGCTCATGTAAGGTCTGGGCCTGGGAGCAGGCCAATGGGGGAACCTGGGAAACTCTCCTGTGAGGCCATAACTCTCACTGTTGAACACATGTTCCAGAACTCAGGGCAAGTTGGGCAAAGTAGCACCATCCTTTGGAAAGTGTATGGGTTAGATTTGGAAGGGGGCAGGCTGGGCAGAGATGAGCAGACCTTAGCCCACTGGTAAGAGCAGAAATCATGTTGGAGTACAAGTTATGCCAGGCCAGGGTATCACACCTAATGGCTTACATGAGCCAAGGATGGGAGCAGGCTGAACAGTGCCAATTTGCAACACCAGTCAGCAAGAGTTGGGACTGGGGGCTGGCTGAACCAGGCAAGGCTACAGAATCTGAAGGCAAAGACTAAGACAGATGAAGGGTTATTCCAGGCTGGGTCAGAACAACCACTGGCATTCGTGATATCTGTAGGCCTGGTTGGAAAGCTAAGGGGATGTCCTGGTTGGGAGTGAGTCTCATTGGTGAGTGTGAAGGCCAGGAAGGGGGTGTGGTCTGGTCTAAATATAGTGCAGGGTACTTCAGCATAGGTGTGTGCTGAATCTGGGATGTGCCAGACTGGGCTAGACTCTAGCACCTACTGGTACTCATGAAAACCAGGTAGGGTATAGGATGGGCTAAGCTAGGTCTCTGCTCCTGCTGAGCCATGTGTGAGCTGTGTCTGAGTGCGGACCAGGCTTAGCTGAGCTTTAACACCCAACAACAAGAACTGGAATGGTCGAGGACCAGTCAGGAAAGGCCACTGATTGTCTGGGACAGAAGATGGACTAAATAGGACTGGCCCATAGACCCACCAGTGTGTGTGAGATCTGGCATTGGGAGAGATCTTGATGGATAAGCTTGAGTAACTCATTTGCCAGAACAAAATCCATGCAGGTGAAAGTAAGAACCAAGAAGGGGAGCAGTCCAGACCAGGCCAAAATACGGTACCCACCAGAATACATTTGGCACAGGTTGGGGGTAGGACAGGCTTGGTCAGTTCGCATCATCTGCTGGACAATCTGAGTGCCAGAATGGAGTGTGGGTCAGGCCGGGTCAGGATGCAATACCAGCCAGTTCACATTAGGGGCCGGGACTTGGGGTTGGCAGGGCTGACCAAAGTGGTAGCCCCCCCCCCACCAATGTGAGCTGGAATTAAGGGTGGGCCAGGCATGCCAGGCAATGTAGGATGCATTGGGAAATGCTGAGGTGGGAAAGGCTGTGCCAGACTGGGCCACAGCACCCAACCAGCACATGTGGAACCAGAGGAGTGGTGTGGATCTACCCAGTGGGAGCAGGGAGCTACAGGGGCCTCCCTATTGGGCCACTACTCCTATTGGTGAGCATGAGAGCTGGGATGGGGATAGACCATGCCAGGAAGGCCACAACATCTGATGGCCTGTATGTGAGCTGGATCAGGGGAAGACCAGGCTAGGCTAACTGTACTTCCTGGTACATGCATAAGCCAGAGTGGGTGTGGGTGGGTTGGGCATTGCCGCAACATCAGCTGGCAGATACTGGCACGGGGGGCAAATTCTGTCAGACACAGGCATGGCTAGACAGATGGTAGGACCCACTGGAACCATTGGGGCCTGAAGAGTGGAGCTGGTTGGTATGAATCGGGCTTCAATGCCCATTGACATGTGTGAGAGCTAAATGGGATACGGGACAGATGGTACCAGTCAGCTGTACATACTGGTAAGCCCAGGAACCAGGGCAGGGGCAGACCTAGTGGGGGGTATTGAGAGTCACTCCAACAAGACTGCAGTTCCCACTGGTTTGTGTGAAGGCCGAGTATGTGGTGGGCAGGATCAAGCTGGACTCAAACACCCATTGGTTTGCGTAAAACATGGGACTAGAGACAGAATTGACCCATCAGTTGCCATTACTAATTTGTGTGTACGCTGATTTAGGTGATAGACTGTGCTAGACCTGTATTGGCAAACATACACAAGAATCAGGTCTGGGATGCCCTCAGATGATGTTTCTTTGGCTATTCCCTATCAACTGAACTGCTGGACTCAGAACCTCAACCATGGATAGAATTGCAGGTTCCATGGTCTGACTGTGGAGTGTGTGTGTCAAAGATGGGACTCCTCAGTGACTCAGACAGAGCAGTGGATGGCATATCCAAAAGCACATGGAGGATATGGCAGGCAGTACAATGGAGCCTGCAGAGGACACTTGGTAACATGGCAGCAGACAGAGGATAGGACAAATTGATCAAGTACTCCAACCAAGCATCAGCAGTGAATATCAGGGCAGATGGAAAATATAAGTTGGGCTATAGCAGCCAGTGGATTCTGGAGAGATCTCATCATGATTAGAGTGGCTGGATCGACAACAGTTCTGGACTGCTGAGCTACCAAAACCTCTTGAGAACTTCATGACTTTGTTAATTTATGTTTTTCTTCCTGTTGTTGATTTTGTATTGTGGCTTTTCATTTAAGGGGAGCTTTGGTGATTGTATCATGGAGACCATCATATCCAGATGTGAGGATGCCAAGCAGTATGCATCTCTACCTCCAGATCAAAGATGGACTTCCAATGAAACTGCTAACTATGTCTTGACAATAGGATGCTGGAGTCTCTGCCATTGTCCATGTATGCCATGGACATGGAACTAAACCATACTAATAATATAGGGAAACTCAATGGGGGGGCTTCGGGATGAGATTCAAAAGATACTAGGGCCTGTGGAAATGTATCAGAAAATGCTAATAATAATAAAGGTAAAAAAAAGTATAAAAAGACAAAAAATTCTACAGTAAAAAAAAATGCATCTAGTAGGCAAATGGTCTGAATTGACATTTCTTAAAAGATGACAGGTAAAGTGCCAATAAAATAAATAAATAAATGAAAATATTATGTTGGAGCAGGTGCAATTACTCAACTGGTTAATCCTTTCCCTATAGGTGCCTGTGTCCAGTATGGACGTTGATTTATGTCACAAATGCTCCACTTCCTATCTTGCTCCTTCTTTATGGCCTGGAAAAGTGTTGGAGGATAGTCCAAAGCCTTGGGACACTGTACCTGCATGGTCCTGACTCCAGGCTATGAATCAGCTCAGCTCCGCCCACTGCAAGCATTTGGGGAGTGAACCAGTGGATGAAAAATCTTTCTGTCCTCCTTCTGTAAACATACCTTTTCCATAAAACCAAACAAATCTTTTAAATGTTTTTTTTTTTTTTTTTGAGTTGAGGCCAAGAGTTTTATTAGTCAGGGGAGGGAATATGATAGACCATCCTATGGTTGGAGATGGTTCAGGGCCACTCTCATATGGCAGGGTGACCACATGAGGGAAATGGCCATCCAGACTGAACAGCACTGGGCTTGTATACATCTCAGGCACAGGGGATGGAGAAGTTAACAGCTCCTTGGTTGTGTGCTCATCATACTGGGGGTTGAACTTTCTTGTGATGAGGCAAGATCAGGGTCATCAGGCATTCCAAACATTCCTTGATGTGATTGTCTACTTCAGAGCACAGTGGAATCACTTCTGCTCCACCCAATCTTATATTTGCCCTGTGGTATTCATTGCTGGGCACTATTGAGGCTATAAACAGGGTGCCAGGGGAGGTGAGGCCCTAGCATGAAGGAGAAGTTTGTGCTGGCCTAGGAAATGTTGGTGAAAGATTGATTAGTGAGGACTTGTGAAGCAGACAGAGTGTGAAAAGAAGAAACAAACTAGTATGCACGGTTATGGAAAAGAAAAGCGTTCCTGATTTGCTTAATGTGCATATGGGAGTTCTGGAATATGCATTCGCTCTATTTGCTTATGCAAACTCTGGCTGTTGTCAGGAATTAGAGTGACGGTTTAGGTGTTTTCAAGCTAAGAGCCAAGTAGGGGTCTGTCGCCGAGCCAGGGCCCCAGCAGAAGGTGGGCTCCAGCTTGCAGTGCCAGCCTTAAGATGTCTCCCCCAGTACCCAACATGAGGGGACAGGTAGGCCTGGGCCTCACAAACACTTGGCCAAGCCTTAACACCTAACCAATTATTAAAACCTTCCTGTCAGCTTCTGTTTGCCTCGCAATGGGAAAACTTCTGAATGTAGGCAGCTGCAACGTAGATAAATCTTTTAAAAAATAAATCTTTTTAGACCCACATCTCTCACCATACACTAAGATCAAATCAAATGGATAAAAGATCTAAACCTACATCCAGAAACCTTCAAACTTTTGGAAGAAAATGTCGGAAATACTCTACAAGATCTAGGGGTAGGTCCCGACTTCCTAAAAAGGACACCAAAAGCATTAGCAATCAAAAGTAGAATAAACAAATGGGACTTCATCAAACTAAGAAGCTTCTGTACAGCGAAGGAAACAATCAACAAAGTAAAAAAGCAACCCACATAATGGGAGAAGATCTTCGTGCACGACATAGGTGATAGAGGGCTAATCTCCAGAATATACAAAGAACTACAAAACAACCAAAATGTCAAAACAAACAAGCCACTCAAGAAATGGGCACGGGAAATGGGCAAACACTTCACAAAAGAACAAACCCAAATGGCAAATAAACATATGAAAAAATGCTCAAGTTCCCTGGCAATAAGGGAAATCTAAATTAAAACATCAATGAGGTACCACCTAACGCCAGTAAGACTGGCCCACATGAATAAAAACACCAACAACACTTGTTGGCGAGGTTGTAGGGAAAAGGGAACCCTACTCCACTGCTGGTGGGGCTGCAGGTTGGTACAGCCTCTATGGAAATCAGTATGGAGAACATTCAAACAACTCAAATTCAACATACCGTATGATCCAGTAACAGCACTCCTAGGAATATACCCAAAACACCTGTTTTATGAGAAGCCAACATGCACCCCTATGCTCATAGCAACACAATCAGTAATTGCAAAAACACGGAAGCAACCGAAATGCCCATCAGCAGAAGACTGGATAAGAAAGCTATGGTTCATCTACTCCATGGAATATTACTCAGCTATTAAAAAAAACCAAAATGCAGTTCTTTGTGACCAAATGGGCCAAACTGGAAACCATAATGCTAAGGGAAATGAGCCAATCCCAAAAGGTCAGATACCACATGTTTGCGTTAAGAGGATATGATGTTATGTAAAACATGTTATGTTATGTATATTATGTTATATGTTGTATATAAACTAAAACTGGATTGACAATGAGGTGATCACAGAAGATGGTTAAGAAATTGCAGTTGTTTTTAACATACTGGTTACTCAATACTATAACTATTAGTTACACAACGCAGTTAATTGTTGCTGAGGGTATGTTGGAGCCTTTAATTGATCGGGTTGATAATCCGATGGTTCTGCCCTCGGACCGGACAGGGTCTCCCCAGGAAGCTGAGGAACTAGATTGAACTATAAGATATTGGACTCTATGTTTAGTTTATGCTTGCAAAGAGGGACTCCCAACTGTACTTGATCAGTGGATATGCAACAAGGTGGAACATTCCACATGGGGGGAGGGTGGGGGGAGGGGTGGGGTGATTCCCAGTTCCAAGGAAACTGTATCACATAATACAATGTAATCAATGAATAAAAAAATATATATAAAATATAAAAAAAAGAAAAGAAAAAAATCTTTTATTTACTGTCTTTACGTATCTATTGATTGATTTTCATTTTGTTTGAAAGATGCACAGGTATTGACAGATCTTCTGTTAGCTGGTTCACTTCCTAAATGCTTGCAGGAGCCAGTTCTGGCCCAGAGCAGACCTTGAAGGTCGTAGTCAATCTGGACCTTCCACAGGGAGAAGGAATTTGAGAATTATTTGAGCTATCGTCTATTCCCTTCAAGGATCTGGATTAATAAAAGGCAGGGTCAGAAGCAGCTGAGCCGGAAGCTACCCCAGGCACTTCAGCATAGGGTACAGGCTCCGTAGTGCTAACTCAGCCATGTTACCAGTTGCCCATCACTATAATTTAAATCTGAAAATTGCTAATCACTAGTCTATTACATTTAGAATTTGAGACAGCTATATTACTTATAAACAATTTGATTGGAATCATTAAATATTTTCATTTAGACCTACGCTATTGCCTTTTTAACATTGGAAGACATATACATACATACATACATACATACATATATATATATGCAATTCAAAGTATCCCTGATAAAACAAAGTTACTACATGTGGATCATCTCAGTTCCAGCCGCTGTAACCATTTGAGGAGTGAACCAGCAGATGGAAGCTCTTTCTCTCTCTGTGTAAATCTCTCCAATAAAAAAAAAATACTTTTTAAAAGGGTTTTAAATGCTAATTCTTTTTCAATGTTCAATCTAATCAATTACTAAGTTTTTGTTATTTTTCAAAATTTATGAACTTGAAAACAGGCCTATATAAACTATAGATACATATGGTGCTACAAGTATACTTTTTTGATTATGAAGATCATATCTTATAAAATACTGTTTATGAAATTATCCTGACTATAGATGAAGCTAATGCTTTGCATTTTTTAAACAAAATAATAAATCCTGATTGCATTTTTAACAAGCAACCAGATTTCCATCTCTTCTTTAAGTATTTCATTCGATTTGTACAGCAAATTCAAGACTGCTATTTGTTGAAGTGTGTTTCTTAGACTGTTTAGCACTTTGTCATGGTGATTTTATTGTTAATACTTGGAAACACAAACATATTTGCAATATCCTAGTAAAATAGGAGAAATGCATCATGCAATTGACAATGTTAATTTTTTGGTTCTTTCATGACAATTTTTTAATATCACATAGGGATCTACTGTACAGGCTGGTTTAGAAGCACATACCCAGGCCTGGCACAGTAGGCTAGTGGCTAATGTCCCCACCTTGCATGTGCCGGGATCCCATAGGGATGTCGGTTCTAATCCTAGTGGCTCCACTTGCCAATCATCTTCCCTCTTGTGGCCTGGGAAAGCAGTCTAGGACAGCCCAAAGCCTTGGGACCCTGCACCCACATGGGAGACCCAGAAGAAGCTCCTGGCTTCAGATCAGCTCAGTTCCAGCCAGGACTGAGCCAGATGGAAACCAGTGGCAGGAACTTCGTCCAAGTCTTCCATGTAGGTGGCAGGGTTATAAATACTTAGGCTATCCTCCAGGGTCTTTTCCTGGATATTAGCAAGAAGCTAACTAAAAAGTGGTGGAGCCAGGTCACAAGCAGGTGTCCACATGCAGTGCCAGTACAATTCTACTGTGCGAAACTTTTCTCAAAACACAATTTCTCTGGTAGAGCATGTCAAACCTTCTTTTATGCTCCTATATCCCATATCAGGGTGCTGGTTAAAATCATGGCTGCTCAACTTCCAAGCCAGCATCTTAGAAAGAAGTAGAAGACGGCCCTAGTCATTTGGTTCCTGCCAACCATATGCGAGACTCAGGTGAAGGTACAGGCTCCCGACTGGAATGAACCAGCCCTGAATGATGCAGGCATTTAAGGAGAGATCAGTGCTACCTCTCAAATACACAAATAAATCTTTACATTTTTCTCTTTTATTTTTAACAGAAAGTTCACTACTACAAACATTGTATTTATTGTATTTATTGCCACTTTGATGTTATATGCAAGCTGCCATGGGTCTCTACAAAGATACACTTTAATTTTGAAATATATATTTGTTACAAATATTTTTCCTATTGTACAAAGCATTCAAACAGAATTGAAAGTTGCATTGCAATCATAAGTTTTCCATTCATACAGCAGACTACAGGGATCAAATTATTTCTATGGTAACATTTTGAATGTCTACAGATTTTCTTGGTAAATTATTGTAGGAAAATGAAAATATTTGTATGATTTCCTAATGTAAATTCTAATAGTGAAATTTCAATAACAATGCTGCATTGACTCCAATGAGCCACAACTGTAAAATAATTACAGAAATTGTGTTTACTCAGCCATCTGCTCTTTTTACAATGCAACTGTTGGGCAGCTTCGCTGTGCACATTTCACTCTCTATACAGCACTTAGGATCCACTCTGCATCCAAATTGTCAATCAATTAGAGAATTAGCCTGAAGTCACTTACTGTGTGTGACTGGATTGCTTTTTTCCTTTTAAGATGCCTCTATGCCACTAGCTCATGGGATAGCTCAATGACATTCCCTGTGTTTGAGGCAATGTTTCCAGAAAAGCTTAGTTCCATTGAGTCAGGCTTTATGGTACACGGTCTTTCTGCTTCAAAGGCTGTATCTGGACCAAGGCAAGTGGTACAGCTGGTTGGGCCTGATTTTTGTATGGAATTCCTGCTGCCCCCCTTTGCATTCAGATTCCTAGGAATGCGCCAGGTGAGGCAGCAGACAGTGGTTCCAGTAATTGGATGCCTGAAATCCACAAGGGAGACCCCGGCAGCAGAAAACCTTACCCAACCAATTCCAGGAGCGAACTGGTAGACAGAAGTTCTTTTTTTTTTTTTTAACTTTTTAAAAAATATTTATTTATTTTTATTGGGCAGTCAGATGTACAGAGAGGAGAAGAGACAGGGAGAGACATCTTCTTCCATCCTTTGATTTACTCCCCAGTGGCTGCAACAACTGGAGCTGAACCGATCAAAAGCCAGAAAGCAGAAGCTTCTTCGGGTCTCCCACGTGGGTGCAGGGTCCCAAGGCTTTGGGCCATACTTGACCGCTTTCCCAGGCCACAGGCAGGGAGCTGGATGGGAAGCCGGACAGACAGGATACAAACCAGTGTCCAGATGTGACCCAGTGCTTGCAATGAGACCACCCAGGCCTGCTGAGGCCTTGCCACACCTTGAGGTGGGCGGCACCAACATTGCCCTCCCATTTCCTAACTGAGTGAGAGACCACCAATGGGGAACATTTTACCTGTAGGTTCCCTGCCCAACAAGGAGGGGTCAGGGAATGCTTAAAATCCCAAGACCCTTCCTCAAACCTTTGGTGTCTCTCTCTCCTTCACCTTTCGAGAGGCACCCCCACCTCCTGGCTTTCTCTCCTGAGGTGCTTTCCCCTTCCCTCTCCCTTCCCTACTCACCTGGTTCCTTCGCAAATAAACTTTTCTGTCTGCAGCAATTCCCGGCTTTTTATTTCTGTACTAAGCTGAGGAGAGAACCCACCGGCTATTTCTGGTAACTTGCAAGACGAGGACTTTTGCCACTAGGCTACTGCACCAGGCCCATGTCTCTCATTTTGCTATTTTTTTTCTTTCTGTAACTATCTTTCCAGTACATAAAGTTATGAAAATATATCTTACACATAATTTATGAAGGAAAGGGTTTCTGTTATAGAAATAAGCACACAATTTGAGGGAACACACTCACTAAGAAGAGCTCTAAGAATTGTGACCTTTGAGTTACAAGTATGCGTTTTTGCGATTGCTGTGTATTCAGGAATATTCAGGAATATCTTCAAAGTGGTTTTAGAGACAGATTTCTTTATGTCTTAACATGCAACCTTCAAACTACCGTTCACCTGGCCATCACCAGCCCCCTAAAGAGCACAGCATCACTGACCAGTCAAAGGAATCCCAAGCATCAGTTACCAACAAGGAACTTGGATATTTAAATATCCTTGTCTGAGAGCTATCTTTATCAGGATAGATTTCTTTATCTCTTCTTTCTTTATCTCTAAAGAGCATCAAGATTAAGCTAAAATTGAACACTGTCTAGGTTTAAATGGCCATGACTGTGAGGGAGTTGCCGAGGCTCAATATTGCTAAAAAGCATAAACTCAGAACTTCCAGGGAAGTAAACAGGACCTAAATTTGTCGAGCCATGGAATAGATAACTCTACTTCTATTGCTATGCAACTGAGAAATGTTAACAATTTTTAAAATATTTTATGATCCTATTAAGTCATTCGATCTAATGTTAGTCTAGTTAGTAGTCGTGTTGTTTTACTATTCTCATCAATGAATAAAATACTTTTCTCTTTGAGAGGAGATGTCTTTAAGAAACAATTCAGTTATTAGGTATATTACCTATTCAGAAACCACAATTAGAAAAGATGAAAGGATGGGCTTTGCTCCATTATAAAATGGTCTTGGGGTCTGCACTGTGGAGTAGGCAGTCTCTGCCAGTGATGCCAGCATCCAATTTAGATGCCAGTTGGAGTCACAGTACTCCATTTCCGACCCAGCTCCTTGCTGGTGGACCTAGGAAGGTGGTAGAGGTCAGTTTATGTACTTGGGACCCTGTCGCCGTGCTGGACACCCGAGGAAAGTTCCTGGATGCAGACTGGTTCAGGTCCTGCCATTTTACACTTTCCAGAAGCAAGCAAGTAGATGAGAGGTTTCTTTCCTCTCTCATTATTTCTCTGTAACTCTGCCTTTCAAATAAAACAGGTAAATCTTTAAAACAAAATGGTCTTCATATAATACAAGATTGACATCTTCACCAAAGAAAAAATCTCTGAAAAATAAATTTTCAACTGTTTTAAGAGTATCAGGTCAAAAATAAGTTTCAAACCTTAAACAACATGCCAAAGCAGAGATGGTTAATTTACATGACACTGATGAATCTAAAAAATGGTACTCCAAAGTTTGATTTCAAACATGCCGGTTGCTTTCAACTCTAGAAGCAACCTCAAGGATCATCTCTGAATGAATGACTGCCTCCTTACCCAAACCTTCCAGATCTTCCTCTGGACCTCTTGCCCAGCTCAGTTCTCCATCTCTCCCAAAGTGCAGGGAGGGCTTTTCCTGATGTCTCTCTGTATAGGTAAGGGGAATTTTTCCTTCAGTTATTATAGAAGAAACAGAGGGTCATTTTTACAGACACAGAGGGACAGACTTTCCTTCTATCCTTTTGAGGGTGCTTAACTTAAGCTATTTGCATACCAAAGGAGCCTTTGTTTTTGCTAGTAAAGTATCCTAACCCCTCAGGGGCCTAGAGGGATTTCCCCAGGCTATTGTTTGTTCTTTGGCAGGTTAACCTCCCTCTCAAACCATTTAGTCTTCCTTTGCAATTGCTTATACCTTCCAGTTCCCTGCTCCCTATTAGGAGAGCATTTAATTTGACCCCTTCTGACCTTTTGAGTGTTAACACTCTGTAACTCCCTAACACTCCCATACATTAATGAAGTTTTCTCTCATTTTTTTAACAGATAGATTAATGACTCTTCAAAGAATAGACATTTCCATTCACCATTATAGCATTAATACCTTTTGCACGTCCGTATCTGGTGTAATAACTGCAAGATGCAATTTTCCTCAAGCATTTCATTAGATTTTTCATTGTACTAGATCCAATCTTCAGGCCATGAAACCATCACAATGGGATAAAAGAAAATTAGAGCATATTTACAAGACTATCATTTAAAACCTTTTTTGTTTGTTTCTGTAAGGATTATGAAAATTTTCAGTTAAGTAAACATATAAGAGAGAAAGCGAAACTTGCAGTGTTGCTTAGGACAGTAATCAAAATTCAAATCAATTCCATCATCATATTGCCATTTTAGCTTATATGCATTATACTGTTCCTAGAACTACATCCATGAAAATGCAGAAACGTATTCCATCTTATGACTCACACAGAGAATGTATACTGAACGATGATGTGCAGCACTAAGTAGAAGCAACTATCGTTTGCTTTGCCATTTTCAAGGGACCTTGGCTCAAGTGCTTACTCAGAAGACCCAGTGTTTCTGCGCACACCAAGCTCCTTCTGGGTGCCTGAAGCTGGGTCCTAGCGTTCTTTGTCACATCCGTGCACTACCATACTTCATAGTCAAGTCAGCCTCCCAGTCTAACAAGTAGAGCAAGCATGGCTGCAAATGCTCAAAAGTCTCCCTGATTATTTTTTTTTATGTTGTTAATAGGTTAGCTCCAATAGCTTCATAATGTCAATAGTCATTTAGAAAATGATGTCATTTGGAAAGAATGGTTATCTTCCTTTCCCTATTGGCATGTCTAGGCCAGACTTGCACAGCCAAAGAGATGAGGAACTACCAGGCAATTAAACAATAAATGTGAAGGCAGCTCCCTCATTTGCACTCAGAATTGGACAAATTCCACCCAATACCCACTAAAGCCAAAAATCTGAGGTAGGGATTTCATAGAAAAGAAGGTACTATAAAATTTTGTATATGTACTCTAAGCCACAGGCTAGAGGAAGAATGTCACCCTCCTTTATTTTAAATCATAAGGCACGGGCTTTGTTGTCCCTCAGTTCACATGTTCACGGGGAAAAAAATACAGTGCTCTGTTTTTCTTGGATCAGCAGTCCAAATTAAACATAAGATCCTCATATGCTATAAACCAGTACTATCTAGGTGGTGAGTGCAGCCCCAGATGGAGCAGGTGTTTGGGGCAGCACTTCAGGTGTCATTTGGATGCCTTCCTCTCGCATCACTGTGTCTGCTTGGGGCCTGCCTTTGCTCCCCGTTCCAGCTTGTGTGCATCCCAGCGGCATGGTTCAGTGCTGAGTTCTGGATACCCTTAGAGAAGAAGCAGATAGATTGACAGGGGAAATCAATGGATGAAAGCTTTGCTGTTATTTTTTTCCCTCACTGTCTGCCCTTCAAATACATGAAAAAGTTAAAAATCTGTAGAAGAATAAATTCAACGTTATGATATTTTCTACACTTTCTAATGGTCTGCCATTTTCTTTAACATCCACTGGAATATCCACTGAGAAATGCCATTTTTATCTGCCTCCTTTCCATCTGAGTTAGTTGTGTATTTTCCACTACACCGTTATCCATATGTCTTCAGGACAATATCTTTGTTCTGATGGAAAACTTATATTATTCACAGCACTGTGCTAATTAACTTGTTCTGAGTTTGGGATACTATTTGTAGGTATAAACTGGGGATGCCTGACAATCCTGTGAATGAAAACACAAATAGCAATTTCTGTCCTGTGGGAGCTTCCTTGTGGAAAAATATATCGTTTTCCCCAAATTAAATAATTATTTTAAAACGTGCTTGGCTTTACATCAGTATGAGAGCTGTTTCCATCATGATCACCTAACTCCTGCCATAGAGCACCCCTTTACCCAGTGTAGTCACAGGAAAAGGAAGGACTTTTAGTGTTCAAACATTCCATTACTTCTGGTGATCTTCAGCTTTTCCATGTGAGACTAGATACAATTATAAAATTTAATGAATTGCCTAGCTTAGTCAAGTCATTGGGTTCTAAAAGTAGGCCAATCGTTTCACCTAAAGGCTATGGCACAATCTATTTTGAGGAATAACAACATGTAGAATAACAAAGAATATAGTAAACAAACTGTTGTTCTTGTTAAATAACTGAGTAGAGAAACAAGAAGCCCAAGTGTAAGAAAAACTCTGTAAAAAGAAACTGGAAGATTCTCCTCTTTTTTGTATTTGAATGATACAAATTATAGCAATGGAAGCACATGTGTTTATTTGTGCTACTCTTGGTTTCTTCCTACTTTTCCACTCTTACAGAGTGCTTTACATGAAAGCAGTACAGAAGTATGTCACTTAGATCTCTTGTATGACCCATGATCTACAGCATTACAACAGCATGTGTGCAAATTTAATATCTAAAGACTAATATCCAATAGTACTGCTTAAGAGGATGCCAGTGTAATGGCTCAATGGCTAAATTTTCACCTTCCAAGCACCAGGATTCTATATGGGTCCCTGTTAGTGTCCAGGCTGCTACACTTCCCATCTAACTCCCTGCTTACAGCCAGGGAAAGCAGTAGAGGATGACCCAAAGCCTTAGGACCCTTCACCTGTATGGGAAACCCAGAAGAAGCGCCAGGCTTCTGGCTTTGGACCAGCTCAGCTCCAGCCATTGCAGCCACTTGGGGAGCGAACCAACAGATGGAAGATCTTTCTATCTGTATCATCTCCATAAATCTGAACTGCCTTTCCCAAACAAACATACAAAAATAAGTGGAAAAAAAGAATTTGTTTAGAAGAATAGGACATTGAAGAACAAATGACAGACTATTTTAATGTAGTGATACATTTCAGCATCTTTTCTTATTAGAACTCTAGAGTAAAATATCTTCTCTGCATTTCTGCTGTTCACAGGGCAAGTTCTGTGTGTCTCAAGATCAGTCTTCTCTGTACAATGTGGCAACAGATCACAGCTTTTTGCAAACAGGTCTGAAATGCCACCCTCCCAAACACAGACCGATGGCTCATAGGTTGTAGCATGCCATATGCTTTCTCTCTCTCTCTCCCTTTCTCCATCTCTCTCTAGCATTCTCCACTGAGCCCTTGCTTGCTTGCTCTCTCCTCCTCTCCTCGCCAACTCTCCACTTAATGGACTCTGCCCCAGGGAAACTGCTCAGAGAAAGAGCAGTGAAAATTGTTTCTTATTCCTTGCAATCAAATGTCGGAACAATAGAGACTCCCACGGAGCTCAAAGCAGAATGCCAATCGAGTTGCGCGATTTTCTCATTCCTTGTTTTGTTTTCCTTTGTTACGGACCTTCAAAGACTGATTCGCTGTATATTCTAAGTTTAAGGGGAACGAATTTCAAAGAAAGGGAACACATATGTGAAATGATAAATGCTATGTTTATATCTTGTTAGCGAGCTCCTTGAGAGTGCTTTCAACTTTGAGGTACAGGAAAGAATATTGGGTAAATAGTATTCCCTGTGGTGTGGAAGTTGTGCATAGAGAGAACTCACACAGAGAAACTTCGAAAGCCTAGATCACAAGAGATGTTTTCAGCAGAAAAGTCTTCCCCTGAACTTGCAAACAGGTCTGAATGACATAAAATGCTTTTCCATTGATAATGACAGAAGTTTAAATAACTTTCTGGTGATGTCTATATAAAAACTATAAATTGAATCATAATTCAAAGTTTGAGTTCAAGCTGAATAATCCTTCTTACACAACAGAGAACATTTCTGATGGGATTAAACCAGATGGAATACAACGTTGACACGGATTCCTGGGGAAATATTTGATTTTTTTTCTTAGCAAACTCCCGTATATAAATAGGCTAAAGAATTTGACAAAACTATTCATGCAATAGATATGTACTACATTCTTACTGTGTGCAGGCATGATTTTGAAATTTGGCGATACAATATGAACAGTCACAGTATTTTCTTATTGAGTCACATTCTGTCAGAGAAATAAAACAATCAACAAGTAGACAAATAAAGAAGTTTGTCATGGAGGCAGAAAACTCTCAGGGTAATCATCGTTAAAAAAAAAAAAAGTGAAACAGACCAGCTACAAGACCAGATACAAGGGGGAGGTAATTAGAAACGTTGAAGGGTGAAAGATATTTTGGTTGCAATGCGTGCCAAACTGACAGGATGGGCAAAATCTGAAAATATTCAAAGAAAACATTATGTGTGTGAAGATCAAGGGTTGGAGCATTCAGGAACAAAGGGCAAGGAACCCAAAGGTTTTGAGAACTGACCAAGTTAGCATCTTCTGTTGATAGAAGACACCGCCCATGGTGAACTGAACATGATAATGCTAGGGAAGGATATAGGGAGTTCCTCCAAATAATGACCCAAATTGTCAATCTTCCGCATGAATTTATAAGAAAATTAGTGTAAAATACGAACTCTGGCTTCACACAGGATGCTAGTGCTAACAAACTGCTCATTGTCTCCAAACAGCATAGTTGACCCAAAGAAGACAGAAACTTCTTCAAAATGTATCCATGAGTAATACTTGAAAATGAGTGGACTAGCATTGAGGCATAGCAAGTTAAGTCGCCACCTGTGACACTGGAATCCCCCAGGGGTGAAAGTTTTTGTTCTGGTTCTTCCATTTCCTACCCAGCTCTCTGTATCTGGGAAAACACCAGAAGACCCAAGTGATTGATTGGACTTTCTTGGATGTGGGAGACCGTGATGAAGCCCCTGGCTCCAAGGCTCATTGACTGAAGTCTTCTTTTAGACTCAGTGCTTTCTAACAACACAGATCACTGTTACTGGGAGCATGTTCACTCTTCATGCCTTCCACACACCAAAGTATCGTAGTTTCTGTCTTTACTAACCATTTAGCACAATCTGTGGTGATAAATTTTGCAGTTTAATGCATGAAGACCAAATAATCAGACATCTTTCTTTCTCCACAAATTCACAGATAAAAGATTCACTCTTAATACAGATCCTAGCTACCTCAGTACACTTGTTTTTTTTTTCTTTATTAAGCCTAAAAAGTTCAGCTTTCCATGTGTGCCTCTGAACAGTCAGCTTCACTGTTCTCGCACCGTGCAACCATGGTTAAGTCAAGTCATCGTTCCCTGAGTACAAGCTATGGCCTGTTTCACCAATGGATGACTTCCAGGTAAGTAACAGACAGGAGTGAATCCTGTATCAGTGTGCTGGATACGGGGATAATTCACCTCCTGGGCCATGTGGGATGGCCTGAAATTTATCACACTACTCATACATGTAAAATGTTTTCAACTTGCAGATTACTCTTGATTCAATATCTCATATTTTTATACTTAAGCTGATTGCAGTTCCTTGAAGGGAGAACTGTATACCAGAGGGGCTACTGTGTCTGGGGAATACTTTAATAAGACAATCATCTTAAAGAGGATAAATAAAAAATCAAAATACGTTAAACATTAATGTCTAATGAGATACCGGAAAATAATTGTCGATTATCAAGATGGTTAGATGACTGCTACCTTGCAAAATGTTCAGAATGTGTGTGTGTGGAAATGCAATGAGTTTTAGTCTAAATAAATACACCCTGAGGAGAGGGTCTATGCCTTGGACATGGGACACAGTGAGAGTCCAAATTCACACCGAATTAGCAAAGGAGGACAGGTAGCCTGGTAAACAGGTGAATGCTCCTGGCTCCCTCTGAGCTGTGGCGCATAGCACACTGCAATAAGTGTTGGCTTTTTCTCCTTGGGAAAGTCCTCATTGATTCTTGGACAGAAGGAAAGTCCAGCCTTTGTCCAACATAGAGACCAAAAACCTGGGAGACAGAATTCAGCAGAGTCACCGTCGTTCAGGACTACCGTGGTGGGCGGAAGTTGGAGGGTCACCAAACATCGTTGCTGATTTTCACTTCTCTGGGCTGATTTCTGGTCTGTTCAGATTCTCCTTAATCTCAGGATGCCTGGGAAACAAAATGTGCAATAATGATGTGGCTGCCTAAAAAAAAATAGAAAGGAAAGAAAAGAAAATGAACAGCAGTGCTTCGAGATATCTGCCAAATTTTTAACTGGAGGAATAATGCGTAAGACATTATTTTAGAAATCACTCCTGTGAAAGCATGTACTTCAAAGCCACCCAGAGCTTTGAAGACAGGTCCACTCTGTTCTCCAGCAAAAATTCCTTGAGCGCCAGAGTCAAGGAACAGAACCAAATCACATGTGGAGATGATCTTACCAAATGGAGGCCTTGCCCAGCTCCTCCCTGGCAGACGCATGCAGCCACCCATCCCTCCCTGAGGACAGCAGGGCTCTGAAAAGGGCTCCTTGCTATATTTCGACAAAGGTTAACAAATTATTTTTAACAAAAAATAGGATGGCCAATGCAAACATTTAGGGGGAAATGGTTAATAATAAAGACACACAAGTGATAGAAGTTGGTTGGTTGGGAGTTTAAAGAGACTTTAAAATTCCACTTAATAAGTTCTTTTTAAAAGAAACCATCTTTTTGTAGAGAGAGGCACAAAGTCAAGCCCTTTTCAAGCATGCACGATTCATTCTTTCAGTGTTCCTTGCTGGTGATAGTAACACAGTACCAGCATGGACAGGAGAAACGGCTACAGGTTTCACATGAACATCACAAAGGTTGGTAGAGGATGGTGGAGAATGGTAGCCTTGGGGCCCAGAGCAGTCAAGTTTCCAGGAGGCTGATCATGTAACACAGTACACAGCATGCATAGTGATAACCCTTCTTTGGAGAAGAATGAATGTTGGTGCATCTAAATGCGAGATTAAGACCTTTTTGTATTTCGGTTTTCTGTAAAGCATAAATACATCTTCTAATAAATCTATCTTCAAGCAACACAAACACATTGTGAACCAGCTTAAGGAAAACAAATGAATACATTCATGAGTAAAATCAGTCTGTTGATCTCTAACTGAATTTTAGGCAGAAGAGTGGTGGAGCTTGTCAAAGGAATGGTCATCCTAGAAATCTCTTCCATCTTGTATTCGTTACGTTTTGTTCCTTAGTCTTAGGGATCGCCCCTTCCACCTTTCACTACTGTTTCCCTTGTATTACAACAGTGTTACAGTCATCAAGCGACAGGCATAAGTCCATCATTCTGTTATTTGAGTGTATCCTGACATTGTAGGTATAGACAAGGATATAAAGTCCAAAATTCTACCGACAAGACATATACTTGAGCAAAAACTGTTCCTTGAATAAGGTACAATTCCAAATATTGACTAAGACATTAATGAAAGTAGATTTTTGAGAACCTGTCTGTGAGAAGATCTGGAGGCTGGCAGTGTTATGAAGCCAAAAGTTTGTAATTAGTGAAGCCAATGCTTACTTTGAAGGGATCTGACCATCTCTGGCAATCTGGAGCCTAACTTTGAATAGATTCCAAGTTTAATTAAGAAGATAGAGACTGTGAAATAGATGTGGAAGAAATTAGCTGACAGACCCCTACACATGCCGGAAGTGTTAAAGTCTGAGTCCCTTAGGCCTTTATTGGAGGTAAAGACCCAATTTTAAAATTTAGCTTTAGATCTAAATTAAATTTTAGGAATCCATAAACAATAAAGAAAAACATAATTTATTCATGAAAATTTCTGACTATAAACTTGAATGAGTATGGAATTGGGACAATACTTTCTAATGCTAGGGTAATGATGTAATGAAAACAAAGATGGATATATTTAAAGTGATAGAGACTTCTCTGGATAAAACGCACACAAATATGGGTGGCATTTGATCTAGTGGGCAAGTTACCCATGCTCAGTGTTGGAGTGCATGGATTTGGCGCTCAGCTGTGTCTTGGTCTTCAGCTCCTTGCTAATAGAGTTCCCATTGAGAGCGGTGATGGCGTAAGATTGGCTTGGGACACTCTGCTGGAAGGACTTCAGTGGATTCCATGTTACTCGCTGTGGCCATGCCCTACCCTCACATGGTTGATATATTGGTCTGTTTTCCATGTTTTTATGCCTTCTGGTTTTGAATTTAAGACAATTTTATCCTCAATGAATGGGTATAGAAGAATCCCCCACTTTTCATTCTTTCCAATCGCTTATGCAGAATTGGTTCTAGTATTTCCTCAAGTGCTTGTTAGTATTCGCCAGTGAAGCCATGCAGATTTGGTTTTGTTGCTGTTGTTGTGGGGTTATTAATTATTGATTCAATCTTCGTCTTGGGTCCTGAGTTATTGAGGCTTTCTGTACCTTTAAGCTTATCTGTTTTTCTGTATTTTTTATTTTGTTGGTATAGAATTCTTTGTAACAATTCCTATTCAGATTTTTATTTCAGTGGTATCAGTTGTCACCTTTCTTTTTTCATTTCTTACTTTATTAAGTTTAGTTTTCTCACTTTCCCTGGTTATACGAGCCAATGGCATATCTCTTATTTTTTAAAATCAATTTCTCATTTTGCTGATATTCCTAAGGATTTATTTATATTTATATTTTGTTAATTTTTTCTGATATATTATTATTATTTTATTTATTTATTTATTTCTACTAACTTGTGGTTTGATTTTTTTCTTGCTTTTCTGGTTTGTTGAGAAGTGTTTTTGGATTGCTTCTTTGATACATATCCAGCTTTTGATGCAGGCAGTTATTTCTATAAACTTTCTTTTTAACACTGCTTTTGCAATCTACCATCAGGGTTGACATGCTGTGCTGTCATTTTCATTCATTTCAGAGGATTTTTTAATTTCCCTTTGAGTCCTTCTTTCACAGGTGTGTTGATTAGTCTCCATGTGTCTATATGTTTTCCAGCTTCTTTGTTGCTAATTCCCTGCTTCATTGTATTATGGCCATAAAAAATACTGCACATGCTATCAAATATTTTGAAATGTGTTGCAACATATTTTATTGCCTCATATTCTGCCTAGGCTAGAGAATGTTCATTGCATTAATGGAAAGAACACATATTCTCTAACTGTAGGATGGAATATTCTATAATTTAGATCGAGTCCATTTAATCTGCAGTGTTGATTGGCTCTTTTTCCTTGTTGATTCTTTGGTTGTGCTGTCCATCAATAATAGTGAGCGTTGAACCTCTCCGCCCACTACTATTGTATTGGTTCTTACATCTTCCTTTAGATCTGCTAACATTTGTTGTTTTATAAAACATGATGCCCTGGCATTGGGTACAAAAATTAACTATAGTGATATCATCTTGTTAAGTTGACCCCTTAATTGTCAGAAAATGTTCTCTGTTGACAGTTTTTGTGTTAAGATTTATCTTGTCTGGTATTGGTATAGACACTTCTACTTACTCATGATATCCATTTACATGAAATACGTATATTTTTCTTGTCTCCTGAATCAGATATTTTTTATTTTGCATCATCAAGTTTGTTTAGGTTTTCCATTGTATTTTTAGTTTGAATGAATCCTTCATTAATATTTCTGTTACTTTTTCAAATATCTATCTCTGCATAATTTCTCACCCCTATCATTACTTTCTTATTTCATTTAGTAATTTGTCTATGTTTTTGAATAATTTACAGTTACTGTTTTAAATAATTTATTGAGCATTTCGTCACTCTCCAATCTTCACAGTCCATGTTAATGTATTATTTTGTTCTTTCTGAGAGATTTCTTATCTTTCTTGTTCGTGTTTCTTGTGTTTTGACATTAATTGTCATGAATGTGGTACATTTGTTACTGTCTACCCCAGCTGTGCTGTTGCTCGTTCCTCTGGGAACGCTCTCTGGGCTTGGTGTAGTACCTGAGTGTCACGCAGGAGTACCAGAGCTGCTCTATGTGCAGGACTCTGCAGCTCCGGTTGTTGTCTGACTCGGGGGTAACAGTTTAGGGTGACAACCAAGTTGGATATTGTGAGGCACCACTGGCTATAATAATTGGGAAGTGTGGCTGTTGACACTGGTAAACGTACTCACAATCCCAACCCCTGTGTGTGCCACATGGACGGGCTAGTTGGAACCCTAAAGTGAGCTCACTGTGCTAACACAGCCCACCCAGCAGGGCCACATGATGGACAGAGCAGTTACCCATCCACAACATTCCGTCAGTGTGCAGGGATGTCTGAGTTACTAGAGAGCAAGCTGCTTGGGGCATAAGAATCCAGCCACAATCTCTTCCACTCTCAGCTCTTTGCACAGCCATAATCACTTTTGTTTGTTATGCTCCCAGGGTTATGAATTATAAATGTATTTAAATATTATTTAAAAACTAAGTACGTTTTGTTTAAAGGAAAGGTAGGACATTCAGAGTAAAAGAAAAAACTACACTAAAAATGGACAAAGTAAATTTAAAATTTGTAGAAATGAAAATAAGTAAGTTAAAATTTGGAATAGAATATAAAATAATTGAACGTAAAGTCGGTCAGTTGGAAAATAAAACTGAAGCAAGCATGTATCTGCATGGCAATACAGAAAAAAATCATTTTAGAAAGAGAATTGTAAGAGAGAAATTGTGCAAAGCAGAACATTTTCTATATGTCTTTCTCTGTAAACACAGACAATGATTTTTAAAGATTTGTTACTTTTTATTGAAAAGTCAGATTATACAGGGAGAAGGAGAGACAGAGAGGAAGATCTTCTGTCTGCTTCTTCACTCCCCAAGTGGCCACAATGGCTGGGGCTGAACTGATCCAAAGCCAGGAGCCAGGGGCTTCTTTCTGGTCTCCCACTTGGGTGCAGGATCCCAAGGCTCTGGGCTGTCCTATACTGCCACAAGCAGGAAGCAGAATGGGAAGTGGAGCAGCCGGGATATGAACTGGTGCCCATATGGTACCCCAGAACTTGCAAGACGAGGACCTTAGTCACCAGGCTACCGTGCTGGGTCCAAATACTTAACAGTAATTTAAAAATTGCATAAAGGATGCAGATTTCACGTCTGTTTATGCTGAAGCTCTCGCAGAGTTTAATTTAATTCTGGTTTGTACTCCTGTTTGCAGGAGCCCTAGCCTCAAGGACTTTGGACCTGTAATGCATTCAAGTTCCTCTTCCAGCTCTTACTCAGTTCTTGGATGCCCAAATGCACTTTCTGACAAGAGATTCCTGTCTTTTCAGTTCAGTCTTCTAAAGCGTAGCCAATAACTTAAAGCTATTTGCCTGTCTATTTGATTCATGTGTACATTTAGCATAATATAATTTTGAAATTTCTCTAAAATTACTAAATTTACCTTTACAGGAAGTGAAAGACCTCTACTGATCTGTAAGTAAATCTAATTTGAAAGTCAGCCTTTGTTTTTCATACAAACATCATTTACAGGCAAAGGTTTTAAGTTTATTAACTTAAAAATGGCAAACACTACACACAAAGCTTTATTAAAACATAAAATTAATATCCAAATAAGGACTAAAGCCACATGTAAAGGTGGTTTAATCCAATAGAATTCAGATTATAATTTACTCAAATATAATACAAAAAATTCATTTTTCTAAATTCATAGGTTATTATTTCTGCTAATGTTTAGATGAAGAATTCACTTAAACCCTCACCATTACATAGGGTAATTATGTTATCAGTCTTGAAATACATCTGAAACACTGTGAAAGTTCAAGAATTTGTTTAATGGTGTTTTGTGGGATCTAGTTGTTGTGTTATAAAGGAACTCAATTCAGGGAGAGTATTCATTGCTGCATTTGTGCTGTTTCATTTACCAGGAATTAGCAAAGCCAGTGCAAAAAGGAAGGGAAGGCTCCCCCACCCCCTTAGACAGCTGGTCATAGAGAAAGATCGCTCCCTCAAGAACTATAAAACATCCCCGTTTGACAGTCATGCCAAAAAGGTGAGACCAAAACAAACAGCACCACTAACAGGAACTGTCACCATGATGAATGCTGATGAGCGGTAATTAATGTGGATTCCCTGAGGCAAAGCTCAGAGGCCTTCGCTGCTGCCCAGTGACTTGAGGCTGCAGAGGCAGAAATAAGGGCCAGAGTGAAAAACTCAAGAAAACAGTGCTTTTCTGAAAGAAGCAGGGAGCAAGGACACGAAAAGCAATGTGAACACAGATCCCCTTAGCTTGTTCTGAGTTCTTCAACAGCATTCAGTTACATAAGCAATACATCATGTTCAGTAATTTTTGCATGTGCTAAGTATGTTTATCATTTGTGCAGGGCATGATTATTCTGATAGCATTTATTTATTTGTCCATTGCGTTAATATTATTTTTAGTGCATTGTGTGATACTTATTGGCCACAAGATGATAGATAATTTTCAATAATTAATGGTATTTTAACTTTTTAAAAATTCAGTGTACTCTTTCAAACCCCATGAAAGAATTACACTCAAATTTGCAATATAATATTTCAGTGAGATTCTAAATAAACAAATAAACATTAGAAAAGAATAATTTCATGGCTGCTGCTCTATGGATTTTATGCTCAGTTCTTCCATAAGTCAAAGCAAAAAAGGGTATTCTGACATGGATTCTGAGGTACTATCAAGACATTCATTCAAATAACATCACAAAGAAAATCCTAAAAAAATATATATCCTGTTTTCAGGCTTAGAGTTGGGTTGCAGGCTTTCAGCATACACTCATTTCTCCATTGTAAGGGCAGAGATGACGCATGTAACATGCAAAGGTAGCATCCTTCAGTTTCAGGAGCTGTAGTCCCTGGTCCTGTGCAGTGATCTTTGAGATACCTATGGGGAATGCTCAAGAGACATCACTCTCATTGTGTACTGGGACCATTTTACAAGAAAACTACATTCAATGAGGAAGGGCTCCTTTAAGCATTTGGACAACTGCCACATAGCAGTATTGACTAATCCTTTTCTGGAAGCATGTTCCACGGTTTCCAAGGTCTGAACTTCACTAGTGGATTTCATATACTTGTAATTTATCTCATTAAGCTTCACCTTTTTTCCCCCTTTAAATTACTTCTTCTTTAAGGACAGACTGTGTGGTTATTTTAGAACTTCCAAGAGCCTAGTTTCTAATTCAATTAGTTATTCCTTACAGTCCTTTCTATGCTGTGCATGACTAAAGCACAGGGAAAGACCGACTACCTGTGCACATCATGGGATCCCTGTTAGCAGTCACAAGTAAGCCAGTGTCACAACTTGGCTATTTCCATTAAAAAAAAAAAAACCCTGGTTATTAGATAGAAGGCTACTATGAAGAAACACACTACCAGTTTAGACATGGGAGCATAGAACGTGCAAGGAGAGCTGAGTTTGGGAACCGTGTGTTAGCCATGTTGAACAGTTCCACCTGGTGCCATTGTTTGTAGAAGGAAACCTGGTGTTTCGCGTACTGAAGATACTATCAACAAAATGCGGAAGTATCATTGGTTGCTGTGCATGGGTCTGTGTTGAATTGTTTATGGTAATTTTTTCTTTACACATAACTGTATATTAAATTCATTCATAAGAGTATAAAATTTATATCTTCTCAGAATTCTTTTTCTATTGCATTTTAAATTTCTTCTGTTCAACTTCTATTTTTTTTAGATCGATATGGACATAATTTTTTTGTATCTCCATTTGTGAGAAGTATTTCTATTATCCCCTCACTGTTCGTTTTAATTTTTTTTTTTTGCTATCTGGGAATTAATTATTCACATCAAATTATTCTGTGCTGCTAAAAATATTTAAGTTAAACTCCTAATAACATTAATACACACTCTAAATCCATTTGAGTCTTCGTAAATGAAGTCTTTTTTTTTTCCCTTTTCTGGGCCTCTAACAGTGCATTTTTGTTCCATCCGTTTATTTATTATTTCTTATTTCTCTCTTGTCTCATATAATCCATATATGTGCTTTCAGATTTAACAGCATAAAAATCAGATGTTTCCTAATATATATATTCTGTGTTCAATATTCAATGCATTTCAAAATACAACAGTCATTTATTGACAACATGAGATTGAATTCTGTTTTCTTTGGGTTGCAGAATCAGGCCATAATACCCTTTCTGATTTTGTTTTTCATTTCTCTGGTTTATCCAACTGTGAAAGATGAGAGGCCTGTTCAGTCCTGCTGTTTTCAGTAAACAGGCCTAGGGATTATCTTATTCTGACTCCTGAAACATGTCTCTGCCTTAATAATCCTGCTTTCCGAACATGTATTATAAGCTGCTAAATATACCCAGTGCGCTCTGTGGTGCTTCTGCTGACTTCTCTTTAGATCTGCTTCCTAAAGAAACCTCTATTTCTTCTCCTGCTAGGGATGCTCAAGATTGGATTTTATTTCTGAATAGTATGAAGGAATCAGGTTTTTAAGCTGTGTGTCTTGATTTCAAAAAACGCATGGAAACCGTAAATCTTAGAGTGTTTTGCTGCACTAATTTGTTCCATTTCAATCCTTTTGCATCATTATCTTCTCCATTTGAACTACTCTCTATTTATACATCTGCCACAGTCTGTTGGTGGGAAATGACGTCCTAAGGAATCAGTGAATGTGTGGTTCAGCGCTGTGGTTCTGACCACCCTGAAAGAACAAATCTTAGTGCACAACAGCTGAAGCGGAAGGCAGGGAGGGCTATTGAAGCTGAGTATCTCTAAGTTAGAGATGTAACTAAACTGGGGTGGACAAAGTGAAATCCTCTAGTATATTCTATTGATCTGATTGGTTCTACACTTCAGACACCTCAGGGTGTACACAGAGACTAGTGCCTGGTATACTTGTATGTTTTTGACTCTGAGGCAAAGGCAGAGAAAATAAATTATCCAAATCTTATTGACAGCAAATAGCAAGACTGTGTTAGGGGATTTTCATATTTTTAAAATGGGTTTACAGTGCCTGCCTAAAATTGGTTATGAAGTCACTCAAGACAGTCATATTAGTTAACATTCATGAAATATTTAGAGGAGAGATAATGTGTTATTAATTCTAAACTACTTAATACTTCCTCAAAATATACAAACATATGTCTGTTATACTGACATCTCAGCTTAGGACATATAACTGAACTCACTCAAGCTTGTAACTTCACATTGGGAAGTTTGAACCCAGATTTTCTAGAAATATGTAAAATAAATGACCCACAAGAACTCATTCATACTTAAATTTAATAATCCTTTGATCCCAATATTATATTCATCCATACAGAAAATTACTAACGGAAATCCCTGAGGTATGGACATTAGTCTGATGCCTTCTGGGGTGCCTGCATCCTTTGTTGGAGCTGTGAGCTAAAGATCTGATTATGCTTCCAAATTCAGGCTCCTGCTAATGTACCTGCAGGAGACAGCAGAAATACTGTGCATTGGTTCCCTGCCACGCACCAGAGAGCGTGCACAGCGTGGGGCTTCAGCCTGATCTAGCCCTGCGAATGATCCAGCAGATGGAAGGTCTCTCTTCATCATTGTGTCTCTTATTTTTCTTCTCTATATTTAAATGAATGAAAATAAATATTTTTAAAGAAAATTACTCAGTTTTCTAACTTTTGTCGTAATTTATAGAAAATGACCACGGTGGCCCCAAAGGTATAAATTTCCCCTACTTCTCCCGATAATATATTCTTTTTTAAACAGAAAGCTATCACAAATGGAGCCAACCTGGAATAGGACTGCTTAGAGAGAAAAGCAGAATGCATGTTTTTCAAAATATGGTCGGATATCTGATAAACACTCCAAGTGAGTTCAAAATATGACTCAGAATCACTTAGCATGGTGAAGTGTTATTTGTACTCCTCTTTTTTTTAAGCATTGATAGTATAAAATACTGATCAGTTGCATCAATTTCCTCACATATGCAGTTCTGTTTCTGCATCATTTAGAATGTGTATGCGCACGAGACTTTCATTTGTTCATTTGCAGAAAACAATCTGAGTTGCTATTTCCCATAGTTAGAATAGGAGAATTGTAATGACCAAGTGAATTCCCAGATTGTTGTCTTCTTAAAGGAAGTTTAAAAACCGATCCGTGTTGGGCCTATGTTGTAACACAGTGAATTAATTTGCCACTTGCCTGGCTTGAGTCTCAGATAGGCTAATTTCATCATGGCTTCTTGCTAATATGCATTCTTTAAGTCAACTGGTAATGGTTCAAATTCTAGCGTGCCTTTAACCCATGTGGAAGACCAAGACAGTCTTTGGCCTGTCCAAAACCTGGCTTTTGTGGCCATTCTGAAAATGAATTAGTCAATAGAAACACTCTTTTTTCTCTCCATCTCTCTCTCTCTCTCTCTCTCTCTGTCTCTACCTCTCCTTTCTTTCTGTCTCAATTTCTCTTTGTGTATGTGTGTGTGTTGTGTTTGTGATACTGCCTTTCAAGTAACCAGATATGCATAAACATCTAATATCTAATTTTCATTTGTTTCTTAATGATTTGATAAGATCATTCTTTTAATAGATGTGTGAATCCTGTTGAATGCCTAATTATGTCAATTATTTATTGAGTGTTCTTCAATTTACTTAAAAAATGGAAGACATTCACTTACTAATAGTTTTGTATGCATAAATCAGTTTAACAGTTTGGTAGAATTTCTCATTCATAGTCATATCATTCAATCTGTTCACTCAGTTGCTCACTGAAACATTTTCATGGAAGGTTAGACCAAACGTAAGTTTTTTTATTCTTTCTACATTTATGCCAATTTTCTTCATGTTAAAGTGTCACTTTAACTTTCACCTTTTCCCCCAAATATTAGATTAAGTCCTTCCATAAGTAGATTTAATTAATAATTTTGAGAAAGGCCGTTACTCATTCTAAGAGCTGATAGTAGACATCTCTTATAAATGAATGCTCAGTACTTATTAAACACAAGTATATCTTTCTAAATGAATGCTCAGTACTTGTTAAACACAAGTATATCATCCCTTGAGATGAAATTTTAAAAACCAATAATCTTGATAGAATTCTAGTGAAAGCAGTGTGTTGCTATGGAAGTCATGATGTATGCCAGGAGGCATCCTGAACAGAATCCAGAGGACAGTGCTATCCCTAACTCAGCTCAGCGGCCCAGAAAAATGCATCGATTGTGATACGTGCCAATAGTAAGAGCAGCTTGTCATTGCTCCAAATGATGGACTCACAGTGCCACCGCTCTATTCATCTCTAAAATATGGTTATTTTGAATGTCGATACCACAGGGTGCATGTATTTTTTTTTTTTGCTGGTATTTATTGTAACAGTTACTGATCAGGAAGGTACACTTGTGCTGTGTCCAACACAAACATTTTGCAGTATTGCCTCAAAAGATCTCTAATTGTCAACGAGGGTTCTTCATGTATGTAGATGCTATTCCAGTACAGCACAGCCAGAGAAAGCTAGAGAGACAGAAAAAATTAACTTAAATGTAACGGGAAGTGTTCCTCTGGCAATGCCAACCTTAAAAAGTAGTTACTTTGGTGGGAAAGTACATGATATTTTTGCAACCTTACTTTAGTATATAAGTTATTTGGTGAAGCTAGTTGTGTAATGCAACACAATGCAATACTGCAGGGAAAAATTCATTAATGAGAGTTTAAATTTGTATTTTAGTTAAATGTTATTTATCATATGGCAGAGTCTTAATAAATATAGGCAAATCAGTAACTAATTCAGTGCCTCTAAATAAGTGTCATATCTTCTCATATTTGAACAATTCACTCTTATGAAGTGGTTAATGATCAACAAGTTTTCACTGGAATTCTACTTACAGGAAGAGTACTTGAAAAAAATCAGTTTAGTGAATTTAAAACTGCTTTTTAGAAATCTGGGATGAGCACCTACTCATGTTCTTGCACACACACAGCAAGCAATTAGTTAATTATATTAGGTTTCTAATTATTGTAATGCATTCATTTATCTACTAGAAAGAACTATGAAGGTCATGCTAATTTTTTTATTCCTGCAATAGTTGGATTTTTCAAAATTTAGTGTCTGTAGCCAATGTTTATTCTACCTGCTAAATCTCAGTCATGTTGAAGGACGGTGACGGGTTTAGAGTTTATTCTACTCTCAAGCTAACGACATAGCCTGTCACAGTTTCTTATCTAGACACACGAGCCTCTCAGTCAGGGACAGGAGACAGCTTATTACTAAAAGCAATAGCAGGAGGCAAAGTGTTACCATCTCCATGTGCTCAGCTCTGGAGCCCAGATTCCTACAAACAAACATTATAGTCATTACATTTATAATAATAGAAGAACTCTGTGGCAAGAGAATCCAAATATTTTGTAATGGTCAAAGATATAGCCTATCCCATGCTTCTAGTCTTTTACTGTATGTACAGTCACAAATAAAATCTCTGAACCCTGCCTTGTACTCCAAAATACAACTTATATCTTCCAAAGCAGTTTGCTATACATGCATCCTGGGAAATTTGATGTGGAACTGAAGTTGTGGGTGGCTTTGTACATGTGCAAAATCACCAGACCTTGGTTTCTGCAATGTGAGTAGCAACTGATTTAAAACTCAGTATCCTATTAAACTGTGTCACAAAATAATTGAAAAAAAACCTCAGAATCTTCAAATATATCAAACTTTTGTCTGCATGTTTGCTGCAAGTGCTGGATTCATACAGTCTGACATGGCTGGCAGCCGCTGGTTCAGGTTGTAAGCCTATAGGGTTAGGTTGTATGTTCCATATGTCTCCCTGGGTTCCAGGCCAAGGTAACCACAGTTACCTCCAGGATGTGTGAGCCTCTGTTGATGACTAGTAGGCAAAACCTACCCCGAAACACTCAAGGACACTGTGTTTTTGTTATTTAAGATATCTGTATTTCTCCAGATGGCCACATCAGCCAGGACTGCACCAGAATGAATTCAGAAGCTGGTATCTTCATCCAGCTCTCCCACATGAGGTCAGGAGACCACATCCATGGGCCCTCTAGAGCTGCCTTTCCCAGGCTATGAGCAGGGAGCCAAGGCATGAACCGGCACCTGTTTGGGATCCTGAAGTCTCAGGAGGCAGCTTCATCACAATGCCAGCCCTACTTAAGAGCACCTTGACCCTCTACTCACATCATGGTCCATCTCGTTCTGTTATCAATGAGCGTCATGTGTCCAAGTGCTTAATTATGTGATTAGGGACCTCCATATCGAATGTCCTCAGATCAGCTGAGGCACTGGCACTGTGGCAAAACAGTAAAGCTGTCATACGGAGTACTAGTCCCCAAGGCAGACACTGATTGGTGTGCAGACTGCTTCATTTCTAATCCAGCTTCTCGCTGCTGTGTCCGGGGAAGGTGTGAAGGATAACACAAGTCCTTGAGGACCTACATCCACACGGGACGACTTGAAGGAAGACCCACGTTCCTGGTTTCAGAAAGCAATGGCTCTGGCTGTTGAGTTTGGGGAGTGAACCAACATAGACATTTCTCCATGTCCCTCTCTTTCCCTGTTACGTTTTCAAGCAAATAAATAAATCTTTAAAAATTGAAATATAATGGGTCCGGCACAGTGGTCCAGACGTTAAATGTGCCAGGATCCCATATTAGCACCAGTTCTAGTCCCAGAAGCCCCGCTACCCATCCAGCTCTATGTTTGTGGCCTGAGAAAGCAGTTGAGGATGGCCCAAAGCCTTGGGACCCTGCACCTGCATGGGAGACCTGGAAGACCTTCTGGCTCCTGGCTTTGGATCGGCACAGCACCAATTGTTGCGGTCACTTATGGAGTGAATCATTGGAAAGAAGATGTTTCTCTCTGTCTCTCCTCCTCTATATTTATCTGACTTTGCAATAAAAATAAATAAATTTTTTAAAAAAGAAAAAATATGTTGACAGATTATTTCTGAATAATATTTGAATACATCTCCATTTTTGTAAGGTCTTTCTCATTTCCAATTAACATGGTTTGATTTGTCTTTCATTTGCTAAATATTCATGGCAAAAATAAAAAGAAACCAAGAGACAAAGATTGATAACACTTCCAGTCAACTGGACTCAGGAACCAATGAAGTGGAGAATAATTTATTGAAAGAATTAAAGCAATATTTCAATCTCTGTTTTAGAGAGATAATGTATTTACCAAAGCAATAAATAAAATATGTTTACATAATATCTCAAAAGGTGTCACTTCTATTTGGCTGTTACCTATAAAGAGAGATTGCAACAATAAAAATAGCAACAAAATTGTGAACATTGTTTTTCAGTATATAATCCCATGCAAAGCCTTAAGCAATGATGGGGTAAGTGATGTAACACTTGTATTCCTCTTTACTCTAGTAAAGATGCCAAGATTTAAAAGGTTAAGTTACTTAATGTGGTCCCTCAGCCCAATAGTGACCAGCCTGGTCCAATTATTCATCTGTAGAACTATACTGAGAAATTGCAATGTAAATTATCATGTCACTAATCATAGCTTTGATCTTGTTTAACAATAATATTAACAAACTCTCACACAACTTGATAATCTGGCTTTATTTAGTAATTATTATATATTTTAAAATTTTTAAAAGAATAATGCTTGTAGAACTTATTTGCAGGAAGTTTAGAGAGATGTTTCAACAGGTGTAGGTGAACAGGCTCCTACCTCACTACCTCCTCCTTGTTCCCCACGCTTGGAGCCTGCTGGCTTCCCTGCTGCAGTTGTTTGTACAGTAACTACGACATTGTTATGATCTATAGTAACTCATTGTGTTTCAGTACACCACAACGTCTTACATTTTTACTTCTTACATTTACTTCTTACATTTTTACTTCTTCTCTACATCCCCTCTCTTCCCAACTGCACTAGTCTCCAATAATAACTATTCATACTGCAGACTGATTTCTACACTTTGAAAGTCTGAGAGGCAGAGTGATAGGAGAGCTGGATAGACAGAAAAGTCCAACCAGCTGCTCCACTGTCCAAATCCCTCTAGTGGCTGGGACAAGACAAGCTGAACACAAGAGCTTGGAATTCAATCCTCATGCCCTGCTCGAGCAACAAATGCACAACAGCTTGAGTCATGGCCACAGCCTGCAAAAATATACACTCGCAGCCAACTCTGAATATAGAGGCAGGATTTCCAACTAAGATGCTCTGATGAGAGCTACAGGAAGCTTAAAAATGCATCTTCATTGTTCTATCGAAAATCTACCCCAGACATTTTCATTTAACTCCCACATATGACCAAGAAATTGCAAGACTAATATTTCTGTATTGTTTTTACATAACGCACATAGTTCTAACTATGTCTGTTTTCCTGCAAATGTTAGGATTTGATTCTAACATTGCATAATATCCCATAAGGCATATGTAATACCTTTATCCACTTATCTATAGATGACCATGCAGACTGATTCCATTTTCTGCTGTAGTAAATGGTGTTGCCATGCACATGAGAGTGCATATGTTGTTTCGATATGTTGGTTTCCTTTGCTTTGGGTATGTACCAGCTACCTGGCCCCCTCTATGCCTCTTAATTGAATAACTTAGTTTATTTACCTTCAAGATTAGTAGCAACAAGGCTACTCTATCCCTCTATTTATTTTGACTACCACTGTCTCCGCTGCAACTCTCAGGCTTTTATAGGGGCTGATGCTGGGGAACCGCTGCTTGCGAAGCGTTGTGAACAATGCTGGTTGTCCCGCTGCTGAACCAGCTTGCCCCTAATGTGCTGGAAGGCAGCAGAAGGCCCTCGTGCACGAGCTCCTGAAACCTATGTGCAATCCCCAGACAGATGCCTGGCTCCTGGCTTTGGTCTGGCCCAATCCTGGCCATTGCAGTTATTTCAGAATTGAACTGAGAGTTGGAGGAACTCTCTCTCTCTCTCTCTCCCTCTATCTCTCTCTTTCATGTCATCTATCATCTATAGTCTATTTATTTCCATCTCTATTGTCTCTATCTCCTCTTTCTCTGATGGTGTGTCTTTCAAATAAAGAAACAACTAATATGTTTTGGCATGTCTCCCTGATGATAGCTTCTCTTGCTTCTCTAAGGAAGACAGTCCAGTAACATTTGTAATATCAATATGGTGGTAATGGATTCCAGCAGTTTCTTCCTGATTAGGAACTCCAAAATCCTCTTTCCTTATTTAGGACAGCTTTTTTGATATTGTATTTACTCTTACTAACATTCCTTTGAATGCTTTTTGTTGCATTCCTTTGGGAGGGTCATGATTCTATTTTGCTTCACAATTATTTCCTTATACAAATCTTGTGTACCGATTGTCTCCATCACCTTTAAACCTGCCTTTCATGATAGGAGGATTGTTTGATATAAGGTGCATCTTTGGGCATCAAAGCTTTCATGCCAGCTGGAAGGTGTAGCAGAGACATCCACAGCTTCTTTCAGTGTACTCGATGACATCAGTAGAAGTATAACAGTGTTGTTCAGGTCCCTGGAGTGCAGTCTGCCTGGAGTGTGAATATTCCTCAGTAGCCAGAGTCTGAGGCTAGCCTTGGAGACAAAGGAGTGGCCCAGGTGACAGGAATGCTCTTACCATGGTCCTAATTGTGCTTCTCTGTAGCTACAAGAAGATCAGACAAGTGTTATAACTCAGGCTGCTAGACCTGGTAAAATACTCAATCACACTACTAAGAAGACATGATTTTCAGTTGCTGAGGAATGCTTTGCAAGAAAGAGGGAGGAGCAGCAGAAAGGCCACACAGCCGAGCAAAACGTTACCCCTACTTCCACGTTTGCAGGGGCAAGGTGTCTCTGTTGTCACGCACTTCTCATCTTCTATAGTACAGAGTGGTACTGTTGGATGGGTCCTAGGACCACCATTACTTTGCTGAATCTAGTTGAATTTGTACAATAGTAATATCATTTTAGTTGTGCAAGTGAATCTTTGCAGACCTTAGGGATGGGGCCATTGTCCTTAGTGGACTGTAGATCCTCATAGTGACTCCTTTATGCAGATTGCACCACACCTGTCAGCCTGTGCTCTGGGAGCCCAGAAGGATAGGCTGTGTGTTCTTTCTCAGACTGCAAGTGGCTGTCAGTTCTCGGACAGCTCTGCGATGCCTGAGGTTCTCCTGTTCCCGCCTTCTTGTGCCAGAGGAATTTCCACAAAGGGCCTCACTTTCTGGTTGAACTTGTTCCTCTCTCTAGGTCTCTATTTCATCTTTACTTGAGTACCAGGTTCCTGTCACACCCTGGCTGAGCCCTAATGTATTTTTTAGCGACTAATCTTGGAAAGTGGGTGTTTATTTGTTGATTTTGTTCTTTTTTTTTTTTTTTTTTTTTTAAACTGCTTTCACCATTTTATTTTATTTTTTTATATATATATATTTATTATTTAACTTCAGTAATTACATTGTATTATGTGACACAATTACATAGATACTTGGGTTCTCCCCACCCCTCCCCCAAACCCTCCCACCATGGTGGATTCCTCCACCTTGTTGCATAACCACAGCTCAAGTTCAGTTGAGATTCCCCCATTGCAAGCGTATACCAAACATAGAGTCCAGCATCTTATTGTCCAGTCAAGTCCAACGGCTTCTTAGGTATACCCTCTCTGGTCTGAAGACAGAGCCAGCAGAGCATCATCCCAGTCAATTGAAAGCTCCAACATACCATCAGCAAAAATTTACATCATTATGGAATTAATTGACATAGTAATGAGTAACCAACATGTTAAAAGTAAATGCGAGTTCCCAGTCACCTTCTGTGACCACCTCACCTATACTTCAATCTTAGTTTATACACAACATATAACATTCAAAACATAACATGTTATACATAACATCATATCATCTTAAATTAAGGCAAACATGTGGTATTTAACCTTTTGGGATTGGCTCATTTCCCTTAGCATTATGGTTTCCAGTTTGGCCCATTTGGCCACAAAGAACTGCATTTTGTTTTTTTTAATAGCTGAGTAGTATTCCATGGAGTAGATGAACCATAGCTTTCTTATCCAATCCTCTGTTGATGGGCATTTTGGCTGCTTCCATGTTTTTGCAATTACTGATTGTGCTGCTATGAGCATAGGAGTGCATGTTGGTTTCTCATAAAACAAGTGTTCTGGATATATTCCTAGGAGTGCTATTGCTGGATCATACGGTATGTTGAATTTGAGTTGTTTGAATATTCTCCATACTGATTTCCATAGAGGCTGTACCAGCCTGCAGCCCCACCAGCAGTGGAGTAGGGTTCCCTTTTCCCCGCAACCTCGCCAACAAGTGTTGTTGGTGCTTTTATTCATGTGGGCCAGTCTTACTGGTGTTAGGTGGTACCTCATTGATGTTTTAATTTGGATTTCCCTTATTGCCAGGGAACTTGAGCATTTTTTCATATGTTTATTTGCCATTTGGGTTTGTTCCTTTGTGAAGTGTTTGCCCATTTCCCGTGCCCATTTCTTGAGTGGCTTGTTTGTTTTGACATTTTGGTTGTTTTGTAGCTCTTTGTATATTCTGGAGATCAGCCCTCTATCACCTATGTCGTGTGCGAAGATCTTCTCCCATTCTGTGGGTTGCCTTTTTACTTTGTTGATTGTTTCTCTAGCTGTACAGAAGCTTCTTAGTTTGATGAGGTCCCAATTGTTTATTTTGGTCTCGATTTCTACTGCATTTGGAGTCTTTTTTAGGAAGTGAGGGCCTACCCCTAAGTGTTCCAGTGTGTTTCCAACATTTTCTTCTAAAAGTTTGAAGGTTTCTGGATGTAGGTTTAGATCTGTTATCCATTTAGATCTGATCTTAGTGTATGGTGAGAGATGTGGATCTATTTTTTTGTTTCTGCAGGCTATCAACCAGTTGTCCCAACAGCATTTATTGAACAGACCTTCCCATTTGCCTGGATTGTCGTTTGTCTTTTTGTCAAAGATTATTTGGCTGTATCTGTGTGGGTTTCCTTCTGGTGTTTCTATTCTGCTCCATTGATCTTCCTCTCTATCTTTGTGCCAGTACCACGCTGTTTTGATAACCACTGCCCTATAGTATGTCCAGAGGTCCGGAACTGTGATTCCCCCTGCTAACTTTCTGTTCTTCAGGATGGTTCTAGCTATCCGTGGTTTTTTGTGCTTCCAGATGAACCTTTGGATCATTGTTTCCAGTTCCATGAAGAATGTTTTGGGCAATTTGATTGGGATTGCGTTGAATGTATATATTGCTTTTGGCAGTATAGACATTTTAATGATATTGATTTTACCTATCCAGGAGCATGGGATGTTACTCCATCTTTTGAGGTCTTGTTCAATTTCTTTTTTAAGTAGTTTGTAGTTTTCTTCAAATAAGTCTCCTACATTTTTGGTTAGATTTATTCCCAGATATTTCATACTTTTCTCTGTTATTTTGAATGGTATCTTGCTGGTTAAGTCTTTTTCCATCTTGGGGCTGTTCGCATACACTATGGCTGTTGATTTTTGTTCATTAATTTTGTACCCTGCCACTCTACCAAACTCTCGTACAAGTTCTAGCAGTCTCTGTATTGAGTCTCTTGGCTCTTCTACATAAAGAATCATATCATCTGCGTATAGTGAGAGTTTGACTTCTTCGTTTCCCATTTGGATTCCTCTGATTTCTTTTTCTTGTCTTATGGCCTCAGCGAGTACCTCTAGGACTATGTTGAATAGTAGTGGAGAAAGTGGACATCCCTGTCTTGTTCCAGATCTCAGTGGGAAGGGTTCCAGTTTTTCTCCATTCAGTATGATGCTGGCGTTGGGTTTTTCATATATGGCTTTAATTATGTTGTGGATTTTTCCATCTATGCCTACCTTGGTTAGGGTTTTTAGTAGGAAGTGGTGTTGGATTTTGTCGAAAGCTTTTTCTGCATCTATTGATACTATCATGTGATTCTTGTTTTTCAGTTTTTGGATGTGGTGTATCACATTTATGGATTTGCGAATGTTGAACCATCCCTGCATTCCAGGGATGAATCCTACTTGATCTGGATGAACGATCTGTCTGATGTGTTTTTGAATTCTGTTGGCTAGGATTTTGTTGAGAATCTTAGCATCAATGTTCATCAAAGAGATAGGTCTGTAGTTTTCCTTCTCTGTTAGTTCTCTGTCTGGTTTTGGGATTAAGGTAATGTTGGCTTCATAGAATGAGTTTGGAAGGGTTGCCTCTTCTTCTATTGTTTTGAAGAGTTTGTAGAGGATTGGGGTCAGTTCTGTTCGGAATGTTTTGTAGAATTCTGGAGTGAAGCCGTCTGGGCCTGGGCTTTTCTTTGTTGGGAGGTCTTTAATCACTGATTCAATCTCTACTTCAGTTATGGGTTTGTTCAGGTCGTTTGTTGCCTCTGGGCTAAGTTTTGGCAGGTGGTAGAAGTCTAAGAACTTTTCCATTTCTTGGTGATCTTCTGATTTGTTGGAGTACAGTGCTTTGTAGTAATTTCTAATTATGGCCTTAATGGATGCGGTGTCTGTTGTTATGTTGCCTTTTTCATCTTTGATGCTGGTAATTCTTGCCTTCTCTTGTTTTTTCCTTGTCAGTCGGGCCAGTGGGGTGTCTATCTTGTTTATCTTCTCAAAAAACCAGCTTTTTGATTCATTGATTTTGTGTATGGTTTTTTTAATTTCTATCTGGTTGATTTCCTCCCTTGTTTTGATGATTTCTTGTTTCCTATTGTGTGTGGGGCTCTTCTGCTGTTGTTTTTCCAGTTCCTGGAGGTGTGTGTTTAGTTCCTGTATTTGGCGCCTCTCTTGGGCCTTGACATGAGCTCCAATTGCGATGAGTTTACCCCGTAGCACTGCTTTGGCAGTGTCCCACAAATTTTGGAATGTTGTGTCAGAGTTTTCATTGGTTTCCATAAATTTTTTGATCTCATCTTTAATTTCTTCTCTGATCCATTGTTCGTTTAATAGCATATTGTTCAGCCTCCAAGAGTTTCTGTATTTCCTGGGACATTTTGAATTGCTGATTTCCAGCTTCATTCCGTGGTGGTCTGAGAGGGTACATGGTATGATTCCTATCTTTTTGAAGTTATTTAGGTTTGCTTTGTGTCCTATCATGTGGTCGATCCTGGAGAAGGTGCCATGCACTGCTGAAAAAAATGTATAATCTGTGGCCTTAGGGTAAAAAATTCTATAGATGTCAACCAAGTCCAGTTGTTCTATTGTTTGTATGAGCTCTGTTGTTTCTTTGTTGAGTTTTTGTTTTGTTGATCTGTCTATAGTTGTTAGTGGGGTGTTAAGATCACCCACTATTATTGTGTGCATATCTATGTCTCCCCTTAAGTCCGTGAGTAATTGCTTCACGTAGCTAGGTGCGTTTGAATTTGGTGCATATATGTTCACAATGGTAATTACTTCCTGATGGATCAGTCCCTTCACCAATATATAATGTCCTTCCCTGTCCTTTTTGATGTGTGTCAGATTGAAGTCCACATCATCTGAAATTAAGACAGCTACCCCAGCCTTTTTTTCTCGTCCATTGGCATGAAATATTTGTTTCCAACCTTTCACTTTCAGCTTCTTCGAATCTCTTCTGGTTAGATGTGTCTCTTGTAGGCAACAGATAGTTGGGTGCTGTTTGATAATCCATTCTGTTAATCTATGCCTTTTGATTGGTGAGTTCAGGCCATTTGTGTTAAGAGTTAAAATTGAGAGGTTGTGATTTTGCCCTGCCATACTTGTTTTTTGTGGGTGTTGATATCTGTGTAATTGCCCTTCCTTGTGTGGACTTTAGTGGGAAGATCTTCCTGTTTGCCATCTTTGCTTATGATTCACCTCCTTTTTTTCTGGATTTAGTGCATTTCTAAGGAGATTTTGTAGAGCTGGTTTTGTGCTGGCATATTCTTCTAATTTCTCTTTGCTGTGGAAGTATTTGATTTCGTTCTCAAATACGAATGAGATCTTTGCTGGGTACAATATTCTTGGTTGACAGTTGTTCTGATTCAGGATTTGGAAGATCTTTGTCCATTCTCTTCTTGCTTGTAAAGTCTCTTCAGAGAAGTCAGCAGTGATCCTGATTGGTTTTCCCCGGTATGTGATCTTTTCTCTGCTTCGTACTTGTCTTAGGATTCTTTCTTTGTCTTCGTTGGAGTGGAACTTGAGCACCATATGTCTGGGTGAAGATCGCTTTGGGTCATATCTGCTGGGAGTCCTCTGACCGTCCTGGATTTGGGCTGGGTTCATGTTCCAAGTGTTTTGAAAGTTTTCCTGTATAATTTCGTCGAGCACCATTTGCATTCCTGACTCTTTTTCCGCTCCTTCAGGAAGGCCAATAATCCTAATATTTGATTTTCTGAGGTTGTCTTTCATTTCTTGTATGGTCTTATTGGCTTTGTTCAGACTTGTCTCCAGCTGTTTCATGAACTGGGTATGTTCGTTTTGTGTGTCTTCTGTTTCAGAGATCCTCTCTTCTGCTGTATTTGTTCTGTTGGTTAGGCTCTCAATTTTGTGCTCTAAGTCAAGGATTTTACTTTTCATTTGTTGTATTTCTGAGGCTATGTGGTTCTTGAATTCCTTGAAGTCCTCCCAATTCTTCTCATTGTCTCTGACATATTTTAACATTATTTTTTTGAATTCCTTGTCTGGTAGATCTTCTATGTCTTCATCTCGCATCTCCGAAATAGACATTGGCTTTCGATCCTGTATTGGTAGGGTGTTGGCACTCTCATCTGGATCATTACCTTTTCTGGTATTTCTTCCCATTGTGTTAGTGTTTCTTTTTTGAGAGACCTAGGCACCAGTGTGCTGAGGGGTCTCCAAGCACTATCCTGTAGAGATCGGAGTCTGCAGGCGTGGAGTAGCAGGGTGTGGGAATTTTCAAGGCACTTTTGGTGCGTCTCCAGAACACTGGACCTCAGGGCGCCACTTCCAGGGCCCAGTGGATTCAAAGCGCACTCTCAGCTCGTCCCCTACAGGTATGCTACCACAGGGCGTGGGAGAGTGAAGGCACTCTCTGTGCGCACCCCCTGTGCGCGGGATCACAGGGCTCGGAGCACTGGACTATAGGGCGTGGGGTGTTCCAGGTGTTCTCTGGAAGCGCCTCCTGTGCAGGCCCGCCCACCCCAGCGCTTGCAGGGGACCGACCGCCCCAGCGCTAGCACGGGACTGCCCAGCCCAGATGGCGTGCTTGGGTTCCTGTGGTATAGCACCGCCCAGCTGAGTGCCAGACCGCAAAGGCACGGGGGAATATCCAATGTGCCTTTTGCCTTTCTCCCAGACACAGTTTTGGCAATTTCAAGGCACTCGCCCTGTGTCTCTAGACGCAGGAGTCTGGGGGTGGGGGAGGGGCGGGGAGAGGAGCACCAATTGTGTTCAGGCTTTGTGCATGCCCCTGGGGGGCCAACTCCCGAAGCCTCCAACCCACCACTGTCCCCACCCAACTCTCTCAAACCTCAGGTTCTTGCAGTCTGCCTCTTCCTCTGGTCGGAATTCTCGCCGCAGGTGTGTCTCCCAGCGACTGCTGTGTCCGTTGCTGTTCTCGGCGGGTGCAGGCGGCTGGAACCTGGAGGCTGCGGCTGGGGCAGGTCCCAGCGGGGCTTGGCGACCAGGGTGGGCGGATGCCGGCGGGTCCCGGTGATTCAGGGTCCTGGTGACCAGGGTGAGCAGATGCCAGCGGGTCCCAATCACCGCTGGTCCTCACGGCCACTGCGTCTGCGGGTCGGTCTCCGGATCGGTCGGCGGCTTTCAGTGTCTGCACTCAGAGGTGACTCAGCAGGTCAGGAGCGGAAAGTCGTCTCCCCTGCTCTTTCTTTTGTTTTTCCCTGGTTGCTCTTCCGAGTTGTGTGGATTTTTTTGGTTCCACACTGTCCAGGGAACTTCACGTTCTTCTCCCTGTAGTTCTATGCTGCTCCACTTACTCTTTTGTCGCGTTCTAGCCCTCTCTGTCTGTGAGCTCTCTCACAGTCTTCCTCCTATGTCGGCCATCTTGCGAGTCTCTGATTTTGTTCTTGTCTATAAGAAGGTTAATGCTGGGCACCTATCTTTGGCCATCTAGATGAGACTTTTTTAAATTTCTAATTTAGATTATGTCACATTTTTTGTAAATCGATACTGATAATTTACCATGATCTCTCAGAGATATATTTGTAAATATCATTTTTGTACCCACAATGCTTGTCAGTTATGTCTAACAAGAATTTTTTCATCAAGAGAGAATTCTATGGACATGTGAACTTTCCTGAAGTTCATGTATTAGATTTGAAAGTTTGTAATAGTGCTGGTTGCTTTTAGATCCACTTGCCTTCTGCAGTTTTCTGAAATCTCAAATGTCCTTCCCTGCAAAGGTATCTTAGATCTCAACCTCATTTTTGATCCTAACACATTGCAAAACAATAATTTACTCGGAAAAATTCTGAACCTCAGAGCTTTGAACTGTATTAGCATTGTTAAACACAATATAATTGTGTATTTTGTATATCCACATGGGACTACGAAATAAAAATTATCTTACAGGATTATTTCATCTTAAGAGCAGCGGATGTCAGATATTTTGGTAAGTCAACTTCAGTTTTCCTCTGTAAGTTCATTCAGTTAGGTTTATGTTCCATGCCCATCACACTCCCCCAAAGTATTTATTACTCTGGGAGTGTAGTACCAGACAAACCTTATTTTCTTTCATTTTGCATTTCAAAGTGCTTCATTAGGCTAGAAGATGACTCATTAAGTTTTATTAAACTCATTAAGCTTAGCAAATAAGTGCCGCTTTATACCAAAACAAGTCACATAGTTATTTCACTGGAAAATCAAAAACTCGTTGGCATCATTGTCCACAGAACGATTTTCAACTTGTTTCATACAGTTATGCAGTGACACAGAAGTTAAGTGTATGCACTCTACCAAATTGTTTGTTTGTTTTCTTTGACTGATTTTCCAAGTAACTATAAATTAGGAGCCACTCTGCACTTGTATTTTTATGTCATTTTAGGATATGCCATTGAGACAGTTAAGGGTAATTTTCAGTCTTGTTTGAGACATTAAACGTAGTGGTTTTTTATGATCAATATAGATGCAGTAAGCTCTGTCGATTTTCTAATCTTTGGCACAGAAAAGGAAGAAAAAATATGTCTTACTTTACACATATGGTGCCATTTTGTACATCTCTACAAATGTTTCTAAGAATCTCCATGAGTTAAAGGCATTTTGGTGTACTGGAATATGCTACAGTGCCAATTCTAACATGTCCTTCAGAGAACACATGCTATAATCGCTTTTCAAAAGTATTATAAATTTTTGGTTTCTAACATTCTATGATTTATCCTATAAACTACTAACAAGATAAGTCAGATTTTATGGAGACATATTGATAGGTAAGATGAAATCTCATGGACAATATGGCTTTTTTTTCTCTACATGAAACAGTTTTCAAAAGCATATACACTGAAATTGGAACGATACAGAGAAGATTGGCATGGCCCCTGCACAAGGATGATATGCAAATTCATAAAGCGTTTCATATTAAAAAAACTGAAATCTTTCAGAATGTAATTTAATAACCTCTTAAATTATAAACCTCAAGTAGATAAAGAATGCATGCTATGTTGGCTTTGATATTGGAGTTGGAAATATTGAAACTACAAACATTGGTAAGAATAAATAAAACTTGTTATCTTTTTAAAGATGTATTTATATGAAAGGCAGAGAGATAGTGAGAGAGGGAGAGAAAGAGATCTTCCGTTACCCCATTGTTTGCACAAGTACAAATAGCAGTCAGAAAAACATTAGGAACCAGGAATTCCAACCTTGTTTCTCACACTGCCTCCTAGTGGCAGTGCCAAGAGGATCGATGAGAAGCATGGACAAGCTGGGGCTTAGATCAGGGTTCCACCCAAGTGTGTTATCATCCCAAGCTGTGCACAAGTGGCGAAGCTGGGGCTTAGATCAGGGTTCCACTGTGGGGTGTTGTCTTCCAAGCTGTGCACAAAGCTCATCTTATGGTGCAGCTTTTACAAACTGTGCTATGAAGGCAAGAAAACAACAACAAGAGTGTTAATCACAGCTATAAATCAGCCAGAAGCCAATCAAACTTTGACAATCAATGTATTAATGAAATTAATATGTAAATATCACAGATATTTTGATTTTTCTTTATCTTTGTTTTGTTCGATTTTATGCAATACAGTGAAATACGTCAATTAAGAGAAAATCCAATCATTGACTCTATGAGGGAAAATAATGTACTCATCCTACAGAATCTTTTATACTTCATTCTTTTTAAATATGAATGAATAGATTATTTTATAAATATGGATAATTTATTGCAGAAATATTTAGCCTACCAATGTTCATTGAGTATTTATTTTGATACAGATTATGTGCCTTAAATGCGTATAAATGGAATATTTCTGTTTATTAGATAATCAAATAGTATTTGGGGGATATTCAATGTGCATATGCTTTCTTAGTACACTTATTTTCCTCTGCTCATTAAGATATTTCTCTAAATTCTTCAAAGAAATATCATCTATACACACATACATTCTATATCTTTAGTGGTTCATTTCAATTATGTTTTTCCTAATCTCTCTGAGATTCTGTTTGTAAATAGTGAGGTGAAAATTAATCAAGGAATAAAGATATCAAATTTATTAAACCACAAAGTCTATTACCAAAATCTTCCATGCCAATAGAAAATAGGTTTCCTCAGACTGAATTACTTTGCTGTCTACCATTGAGAACAATTGAAATAACCCAGGAAGTAAAACCTATTAAAAACAAATACAGAGCATGTAATGCATAAAATAGACTTGCATATATGAAATATGCATAACCTTCGTAGATAAGCTTTTCAGGATCCAAGAACCTTAGCTGACAAGTTGAATTTTGAGCACTATCTTCACCTTGTGATGGTATTACATGGGTCCTGTTCAAGCAGCATGTAAATTTTCCTGCAAAATATTCCACCTTGGAGCATGTAGTGGATAAAACAGTAAAGATGTCACATTGGACATCTGCATCCTGAATCAGAGTTCCAAGGTTCAAACCCTGGCTGTGCGTCTGCTTCCAGTGAATGAACACCCGTGGAGGAAGCAGGTGCTCCGGTGCTTGCTGGGGTTGTTGTCACTCATGTGGGAGATCCGGATTGAGTTCCAGCTTTTTGGCTTCAGAATGACCCCCAAATAGCTTCTGGGGCATTTGGGGAATGAATCAGCAGGGAAAAGAGCCTTTTCTACTTGTCTTTTACATAAGTAAGTTTATATTTTTCAAAACACAAAGATGATCTACTCTTAATTATCACTTGCCTCACTTATGTGTCACTTTGTTTTCAAATATGACTTGCTTCATTGGGAGAGCAGCCTGGAGTGGGAATATCAGGGGAGTGCATCTCACTTGGACACAATGTGCTGTTGGGATGAGTCCCAACTCATAGCTCAGGTCCTGCATCTGACAAAATTTTAGATTGAGACGAGCTGCATTTGCCAAAGAGAATGCCACAGTGTTTCTCTATGGAATGGTAAGAATTTTCACATTTCATTGTCTATAGGTACAAAATGCTTCTTATTGAGAGATTCATTTGTAAGGTGTAAAAAGCAGCAGTTCTTGACGCATGTGTGTGTGTGTGTGTGAATGCCTGTATGTGTTTACTTACTTCTGTGTACGACAGGCATGGATATTTCTTTTATTTTGTAAGTTTGTTGTACTAATTAGAGTAAATGAGAGATAAACAGGGCTCCCAGTCTCTAATTCTCTCCTCAAATCCCTGTAAAAATCCTCATCTTATACATGAGTGGCAGAAAACCCAACGCTTGATCCCCCACCTGTTCCTTCCAGGCTACACATGACGAGGCCGTTGAAATTTGGGATTTAGTCAGAACTCAAGCCCAGGTCCTCCGACCTGGGTTGTGGGTGTCCCAGCTGGTATGTTAGTCAGTGTAGCAGTAGGTTAGAGAAATGGAAGATGAAGAGAGAGGTTGCCAAATTGGAATGTGCAAAAAAAAAAGATCACAGAAAGTATGAAAGTGACTGTGTTAATGTTAAATTAAAATAACATCAATATGTATTTAATATTTGTATGAATTTAAACACATCATGGATGTGAATTTCAGATTGATATTGACAAAAATTTGTTTGATTTAGATATTGTACTAAGCTGTTCTTACATCATGTGTATTATCTACAAGAAATCATTACTATATACCAATAATATCAAGTTACTTTTCAAGTTTATGCATGCAGAACAAACTCAGACATTTTTAGTAATGTTATCTCTCAGATATTGTCTTCAGATCTTTCTGATAAGATTTGTTGTTCTTTTGAGTACAATTCGTCCCAATAATTGGTCACCTCACAATAGTTTCATCATTTCACAGCTTGAGAGAAACATTCTATCAGATTGTTTGCTAGGGTAGATACAATAAGAAATCAATTAGAGATATGAAATTAGAGTTTCATCTATACAACAGTCTGAAAAATCACTGACTTCATTTGAAATTTTAAAAACTGTATGAGTATTAGTTGACATGCAAATACTACAAAAACTGCAATGAAATAACTAGTAGGTTTAGAGTTCATTAGAAGATACAGATTCCAGATTTGTGTCTGTATCTCCAATGATTTGCAGCTTCCCATTTCAATTAAAATAATGTAAATGTAGCAAAAGCATAGAAATGATTAATTGTGTTAATTAATTATACACGAACTTTTACCTCTATGGAGCTATGGATTCTTTAACATTTTTATGTTCATTAAATTCCAAGTTTTCAAATTAAAAGAAGTGGAGTCAAATCTATTAGAATGAGATAATCCCAAATTCTGTAGTAGCACTGTAATTCTTGGTAGATAAGCTAGAAAATTAACTTATCTTTTGAAACAATTTATGGTCATGCTTCTCTTACTTTTATACCACAACATATGTAGCAGTACAATATGATTTTCTGGATTTAAACATGATTTTAACATTTCTATAGTATTACTACTATTGCAATTATTTGGTTTTATCTGTGGACAAATACAAAATCTGAATATGAAAATACTGCAGATCTTTGTCAAAACATAACCTTTCACTTAAAAACTATAAAATTTAAAGAAACAAATCATTTGTCTAGATATTTGAATTTAGTTTTGCACTTTATTTCACCCATTATCAACACTGTGTCATTAGTCCATTATCCTTGTATCATTGATTTTAAACCTCAGTTTGATGCCTCTTGGCCAATGAAACATAGCCCTAGGTGTCCCCCTCTGTGTGGCCAGTGATGATGGAAACGTCAATGTTACAAGCTATGAAACATCAGAGCTTCATTATGTTCAATATGGTAAGTTACTTAGTGAGATTTCTAGCAAGTCTGTGCTTTAATATCTGAACCATCCCCAGGTCAGAGAAGAGCCTCTTTCCATTATCAGGCCCATGGATAAGTTTGAACTCACTGGAGACAAAGCGTAAGATGTGCAGAGCATGTATCATGATTTTGGAGGATTGCTGAGTGCTAGAAGGGCACAGAGCACATGAGGGATTCTCTGCTCCCTGTAGTTGGAGATGTGTGGGAGCTTCAATTTCTGTGTCTGTGTCCCTAAAAACAATAAACCCAGATCTCAGATAGATAGTCATCCTAATGGTGCCAAAGCATTTTGCCTGGCTTAAGAGGTAACAAGTAAGTTATCTACTTTTCTTTTTAAAGCCAAGTTATTTGGCAGGATATTGCAAATGAATGAACTTATGAAACTAACAGAAAGCTGAGTTTTCTTGCTTCAGTGTATTGGAATATGAGTTGGGTTCCAAGTGGAAATTTAAAGTTTTCACTAGGATTTCTGAAGACAGATATATTTGCAACACCTCTGGAAAAACAATTCCAGTATGCTCTGAGATGTAATACTTTTAAAATGCACCATTGTGAAAGCTTATTTGTATGGTCTTCTCATTATGATGCTGTACCAAATTATTGCTGCTCATTATATCACAAATTGATTAAGAAAAAAATCATTTCAACCCTTTTATTTTAAAGATTTATTATTATTATTATTATTATTATTATTATTATTATTATTATTATTTTGGAAAGGCAGATTTACAGGGAGAAGGAAAGGCATCTGCTGGTTCACTCCCCAAGGGTCTCAATAGCCAGAGCTGAGCCGATCTGAAGTCAAGAGGCAGGAGCCTCTTCTGGATCTCCCATGCAGATACAGGGTCCCAAGGCTTTGGGCCGTCCTGGACTGCTTTCCTAGGCCACAAGCAGGGAGCTGGATGGGAAGTGGAGCAGCCAGGACATAAACTGACACCCATTTAGGATCCTGCACAGAAAGTGGGATTATTAGCCAGTTGAGTCATTGCATCAGGCCTATTTAAACTTTTTTAAAAATCATTTTGTAACATTATATTGTCCATTATTGCTAACTTTCTCCACATATTCATTTCAGTGAAAAAAAAACATTTGCTTAGAATAGCCAGAAGCATTTTACACTCATAGGTCAAGAATCACCCAAGACACTTTCGTAATAACAAATCAATCCTTTTAAATCCAATCATCCCACTTCTTAACATCATTGCTTTGGCATCAACACTTTTAGACTTGACCCCTAATATACCAAATATTTCATTGAGACCTGTACTGTTGGTTTCTCATCTCAGAGTTTCCACCAACCTCTTTATGTCCTCTTCTTCATGTACTCATCTATCCCAGCAGTCCTCATTTCACGTACGCACGTGGCTTTAGTTTTTCCAACAAAGCACTGCATGCATAGCAATCGCACCATGACTGACACCCCCTTATGCCTAATCATCCAGCTCTCTTTCATATCAGCCATGAAGAGCAAACGTTCCTCTCTGTTTTCTGTTGGGCCAGAATCTGAAAGACAGAGTGGCAGTTCCTCTTAAACAGCTTAAGCCTCTAGAGTGAGTTCATGTTGGTGCAAAGTGAAGACAGGCGTAATCCAATCGTACTTATGTTGAAAAATGGGTGGAAACATGTGTTTTTACTTTTTTCTACACCAAGTTCCACTTTAGCATTTGTTAGAACTGTGTTCACCTCCAAGAGCTTCCATGTACACGATGGTAGACGAATACACAGCAACTACCGACCCAGGGAGTACAGCCAATCTTTTTAGAAACGGCTCTGGATGCCTATTCTTTATTTTCTCATCCCTCATCTTATTAAATAACCTAGGACAGACTTCTATCAGATTGCGCAATAGGATTTTCACAGCTGAGGTCATTAAGGATGACTATTCATGCAGTCTTGTATATCCAAGGCCTAGGCATTGCCTGCTTCCAGTGGGAAGAAACCAAGCTTTCCATCTACAAACGTACTTTTTGGCTACCTCTTTGTTCCTGCTGTCAGCTTTTCTTCCTATGCTTGTTTGCATCAGGATTCTACCCCTGATATATTTTGGATACTGTGCTCACCACGTAATGCTTCATTCATCCCTGTGGCTTTCTTGCCACTCCTCCTTGGCTAGTGGCTGACATCCAAAATCTAGTGTAGCTGAACTGCATATTCATGTGTCTGAAACAATTTCCCTTAAAACATTCTTAAGAATTTTAACTTTAATGTGCACCAAATTAAGTCATTACCATTTTTATTAAACCTGGTTCTCTTGTGATATTGTTTATCCTGATAACTAGACAACATCAGAGCAACTGCTTCAGTTAAGAAACCTGTAATTAAGTCTAAAATCCCTCTTCCACATCGCTAACATAAAGAAGTCTCCCAATCCTATTAGCTTTTATCTCTTAAACTCTCCACTTTATTACATCCTAATCTAGGTCTAGTCTCTCTGTTACCTTCTTATTTGAGAATAAAAGAAAAATGTAATTATTTTATTTATCTGCTTTTAAGAGGTTCGCATTTAATTGTACTATCTTTAACTATACAAGTTCATATGAATTGTTTTTTAACATTCACAATGTAGCTTTGTGCCTTTACTCCTTTCATAAAAAATTACATATAATTTAGCACCTGTAGGGCTAGGAAATCCCTGTTGAATACCAATATTTAGTTCCGGTAACACATTTTCTTTTTATCAAGTTGCTGATCAAATCCTGCACTTGTTACTGCAAGACCATTATTTATTAAGGCTTTTCCTCTATCCCTGCCCAGCATGATATGTACTCCATTGCAATCTGACTTCATATTCTTTTCTACCACTGTATTTGGACCCACTGAAAAGTCTTCAAACTTATGCAAACTACTTGAACTCAACAACAGCAACAAAATAATGGGTTGAAAACTACTGTATGGGTTGAACAGACAATTCTCCAGAGAATACGTACAAATGGCCAACATGTGCATGAATACATTCTTAAGATTATTAATGACAAATGGAAGCCAGAATTGCAGTCATCACTTCATGATATGTTTTGAACATTTGCTGAAGGATCCCAAAGCTGTGAAAGTCAAGATCTCTCAGCCAATATCAAACCAGTCAAAATAACACAAAATTTAATGTATTCACTGAGAGTCACAGAAACCACATGTGTTGTGCGCTATTGTTGAAAATGTAAAACACTGAAGCCATGATTGAAAGCAACATAGAAAACAGCATCAGAAAGCAAGCACCGGATTGCCAAACAATGCAGAAATCCAAAACAGGATCTTGTCTATTTGCAGAGACTTGTACAGTGATGCATTTTTCATAGTACTGTATAGGTAGAAGGAAGCAACACACATAAATCAATTAACAGATAAGGGAATACCTCTGTGTGTGTGTGTGTATATATATATATATATATATATGTATAATTGCCTATCATGTTGGGTGAGAAATATATAATGTTGAGGAGATTTCTACACATGTTGTCATATGTGGAAACCTAACAGAACATTATATGAAGTTAAATAAACCAATTATAGAAAAGCAAATAATGTGTTGTTTTGCTTAGAGAATGTATATGAAGTGTCTGAAATCTTGGAAACATAAAGTAGAAAATTTTGTTTGATGGATAGTTTCAGTTTTGCAAGCTATAAAATTTCTCGATATTTATTTCACAACAAGCTGATTATAACTAACATCACCGAAACATGTACTTAGAAGTGCTTAAGATGCCAAACATAATGTTATCTTTTAGCATAAATTAAAAAATTAGTATGTGGATCTGTGGAGCCTGGTGCAAATGACTAAATTGGCTTATCATCCCACTTCAAGCACTGGGATTCTACATGGGTGCTGGTTCATGTCCTGGCTGCTCCACTTCCCATCCAGCTCCCTGCCTGTGGCCTGGGAAAGCAGTTGACGATGGCCCAAAGCCTTGGGATCCTGCATGCACATGGGAGACCCAGAAGAAGCGCCTGGCTCCTGGATTCGAATTGGATGGAAGATGTCTTTCCTTCTCTCTATAAATCTGCCTTGCCAATGGAAATTAAAAAAAAAAAAAACTTTAAAAAGTGTATCTGTCCATGATTTGAAATGAAACAATTAAATAAAGCCTAGTTACATGTACAGATACATTTTTGTCTTTTAAGATACTTCAACAATCAGCTGAATCATCTTTTTTTTAACCATATTTGAATACCTAATTTTATGTAAAAGTTAGCTAGCAGAAGCACCAAGCATTCTTAGAGTTTCCTGTTCAGTCTACACAGGAAGTACACACTGACTGTTGAGCACCTTCATCCTTGTTGCTGTAGTAACCTAAATAACGTTTTGGAAAGAGATCAATTGGTAGTTTCCAGGAGTGTTACCTTTTTTTTTTTTTTTTTAAGAGATCCTGAAAGTGTGATTAAAGAGATTGAGATGATGTGGCTAGAACTGCTCAGGTAAATGCATTCCTGTGGGACACTGTGTGTTTGTAGGGGACAGGGGACATTGAGAATTGAAGGACAACACAGAGTGGGCTGCGACGTGACCACCAGGATCTGAGAGCTGACACATGGATTATCTCTTCCTGGAGCCACCACTGCGAACACACGGATAAACCTTGATTTCAGCCCAATTATACTATTTCTTTGCTTTCTTTCTCCCTAAAGGGGTGGGGGGCGGGAGGCGAGAGAATTTAAACTGCTCCAAGCCAACCAGTTTGTGGTAATTTGTTGCAGCAGTCACAGCAAAAGAACACTGCTATGAAATGCAAGTGAACATCAGGTGTGCTTTGAATACAACAAGCAAGTCATGGGGAGAGTGCTACATCCTGAGCGCAAGTGCTGCAACACAAGAACTGTCTAAAGGATGTATTTAGCCTCTGAGAAAGTAATTTTGCTGTCGTGTTAAGTATACAGTAATTTTCATAGGGCTAAAGGAAAATTAATGTCTGTGACTTTCATGACTTTCAGGCTCAATTACATTTTTTTCAAAACAGAAGTACATTTAATTGAGAAGAGTGGGTAAATATTAACCATTTTTAAATTTTTATTTCTTATTTTTATTTTGAATTTTTGAATTTTATGGTAAAATTTCAGAGAGGATTGGATTTCTGCCCTCCCAATCCTACTCCCTGACTTATTTTCCCTATGTTGCTACAATGGTATAGTCCTTCATAAGAAGTCACGATTCCATCAGTCTGTTATTTAACTGTGCCCCGACATTGCTGGCACAAACAATGTCAGACAGTCCATCATCCCATTGTCTGCACATTTCCAGCGGTTTCATTGGGAGTCTATCTTTACAAGCAAGGATGCATATTGCATTGTATCCCCACATCTGGATGTGTGGGTTCTCGAGCTTCTCTGTTTCTGTACCAGTACCAGACTGTTTTGATGACCACTGCTCTTGTATGTCATGAGACTCCTCCAGCTTGATTTTTATTCTTCAGGATAGCTTTGCTATTTATGGTCTCTTGTGTTTCCAGATGGACTTTTGTATCATCTTTTCTATTTCTGAGAAGAATGTTGTTGGGATTTTGATAGGGATTGAGTTGAATCTGCATATTACTTTTGGTAATATGGTCACTTAGATGATGTTGATCCTGCCATCCAGGAACCTGGTAAGTTTCTCCATTTTTCAATGTCTTCTTCTATTTCTTTTAAAAATATTTTATAGTTTTCATCATAGAAATCTTCTTCATATTTAGTTAGTTTAATTGCTAGGTATTTAAAATTCCTTTCCGCTGTTTCAAAGGGGACCGTACTTACAATTTCTTTCTTAGCCATGAATTGTTTGTGTACACTAGTGCTATCAATTTGTGTTCATTAATCTCTTATTCTGCCAACCTGCCAAAGTCTCTTATGAGTTCCAATAATCTCTTGACTGAGTCTTTGGGTTCTCCTATGTAGAGAATCATGTCATCTGCAAACAGAGATAATTTCTTAAAAAATTATTGAAATAAGTTCTATAGATCTAACAAGAGTCACATATGGCCCTTGAGTTCTCAAAATTGAAGTTACAAATGCAGCTGTTAAAATGGATAGGCTACAAATGTAAACAATACATCATATTGCAACTTTTAAACTTATTTATTTATTTGAGAGAGAGAGAGAGAGAGAAAGAGAGAAAGCGAAGGAGTGCTTCCCTCTGCTGGATCACAACCCAAATACCTGCTTTCCAGTTGAACCAGATAAAGCTGAGAACTAGAAACTCAATCCAATTCTTCCCTCTAGGTGGCAGCAATTGAACTGCTTGAGACATGGCCTGCTAACGCTTGGGCTGCATTGGTCCAAAGCTGTAACTAGGAACCAGAGCTAGAAGCTGTCTGTGTGAGATTCAGGTTTCCAAGCCTCCAAACCTGTCTTCATTGCTATGCCAGATGTGTGTTCCCTGCTATCGCATAAGAGCAATCACTTAGACTAAGCATGTATTCTCTAACATCATAGAGTCTAAAGCCAGAGTGCCACCATTCAAATCCTGATTCTGGGGAGAGTGTTTGATAGAGTAAATGGGGTGTCTCTTGGAGGACCTGAACTCTAAATTTGCAGTGAGTGGTTTGGTCCTTGCACTACTTCCAAATCTGGCGTCCTGCAAATGTGTACCCCGAGGGCAATGAGGCTCAAGCACTTGGGTCTCTGACAGCCCAGGACTGAACTTTTGCTGCAGGCTTTGGCCTGGCGTGAACGTGAGTGTTGAAGCCATTCGTGGGATGAATCAAGAGATTCCAGTCTATCTGCTTGCCTTTCTCCGTTTCTATCTCTCTTTCATGTAAATGAAATAAATTTCAAAAGTGAAAAATAGTGTATCAGGTACTATATTTTGTTGAATCCATGACACTAGATAATTTATCTCAGCTTTGTGAGTCTGTTTCTACAATATACAACTGATAAAAGCAGGTATAACTTTCTCTGCAAACCACATGGATTCTTACTTGCATAACCTTTAGAGCTATACCGTACATTCAATTCAGTTTTAGTGTTTATGAATCAGCAGAGAGAGTATGTAGTATATTCTCTCAGTTGTGGCATCAATTATATTAAGAAACCAATGGCCTTAAGGAATTTCACTAATTTTATTTTTAAAAATTCTAGTTTGGGAAAGCTAGTAGAAAATGTTCACTGTCATATTAACGCTACCTTTTGGAAATGACATGTGTCCTGATTCCACACATGTTAAAAACAATAAGTGCTTGGGATTATACAAATATTGCAGAAATGTATGCATCTGGGTAGGACTGGAAAACTATAGATGAATTACTTTGGACTCTGACTTCTTTAGATTCTATGCACACTTGTCTATTTTTACTTGAGCATTTTTCTTTTGAAAAGAGCTGCAGTTGGAAGAATACAGAATTTGCTCATTTTGGTCTGTTTTGAAATGTTTATACAAATGAACATTTTTAACAAAAAATTGAAACACTTATGCACTGATTTTAATATGCTTTTCTGCAACTCCTTATGGAGCAGAACTAATGTAAAATATCAGGAGTATGTCTTACTGCACACAGCAAGTTTTTCTAGCTGTGTTCTTTCTTATGCTTCAGTCTTCATTTAATAATGTATATTATGTCTTTTTTCTTTTTAAATATTTGTTTATTTCCACTGGAAAGGCAGATTTATAGAGAGAAGGAGAGACAAAGAGAAACACCATCTGTCTGCTGGGTTACTCCCCAAGTGGTCACAACGGCCGGAACTGAGCTGATTTGAAGCCAGAAGCCAGGAGCTTCTTCCAGCTCTCTCATGCAGGTGCAAAGCCCCAAGGCTTTGGGCCTTCCTCAACTGCTTTCTCAGGCCACAAGCAGAGAGCTGGATGAGAAGTGCAGCAGCCAGGACACGAACCAGCACCCATATGGGATCTTAGTGCATGCTAGGTGAAGATTTAGCCACTGAGCCATCACACTGGGCCCACAAATTATACTTTTAATAACTGTTTTATTGACAAATATAACTGCTGATGGCAAATATATTTAATTTTACTTGTAGGGTTGAGGGTTCTTTCTATTTTATAACATCACTTGCTAGCCATACAGAATTTTCAGCACTAAACCTTTAGCCATGCCTACAGTTGCCTAGGTTGCACTAGATTGGATTATTTTGCCGGGGGTGCACCATCCCTGTTCTTGTAGAGGAACACTGCATATAGAAATGGTATTTTTTAAAGTGTCTCCAAACCACTGAGTATATCATCATGCCACTTTTTCTTTTAGGCAACTATCCCGAATCAAAAATGAATATTTCCTTTTCAAATAGCAGTAAACACATAAATTCACTGTTACCAGCGTTTTCATTTGCATTTCCAAATAAGATAGAACTTGCTTTCTCTGGAAGGCCTTTACATTACCTCCTAGTTTGCTAAGGTCTTAACATTTCAAAGCTCAGCCAGAATCATGTTAAATACCCTGATCAAAAATTTCTCAAAATACATCGACACAGTTCCATTTTCTATCATTCAGTAGATCTGCCGATCTGTACACCCCATACATTCATCTTTTCCTACGATGCCTAGCAAATTTTGAATTTACTCTTCTCAAAGAGTATGATTCTGACTTAAGCCATTCCCCTCCCCCAGTTCAATCTTCAAGCCTGGAATCCACCATGTTTCACTGTAAGTTCTGATATGGATAATGAGGAGAGCAACAAAGTGAGATAAACTCTATAGAGAATACAGATTTCATGTTTACCAATAGCCTGACACAACTGACATCAACATTAATTACTAAAATTAGTGTATAACTAAGTGAATCCAAACATTAAAGAAACATATCTTTAAGAAGCAGCATAAGCTCAATCATATTCAAGACTTATCAGCCTCCTTTGAGTAAATGATTTCTAGTAGATTACTTACTCTCTTTAATTTGTGTATCTGTACATTAAGTGTAACGACAATGATAATTTAACTCTGTGGCCACTAAGATAACCTGGAGTCAAGTTTACAAAATGGCTTTTTGAAAATGTGCATACATAATATTTGGCACCTGACAGTGTTTTACAACAAAGTTATTAAAATCACAAGTTCACACAAGATGAAATTGTAACCCAATCTCATATAATGGTGTAGAAATACATCATTCATCTGGTCCAGAAATAAAAAGTAGTAGCTACTTCACACTCTGCACATGGATTCTGTGCTGACCAGGCTCGTACCAACTTTTTGTCTAGTGCTGAGTGAAACAAAAATAAAGGCTCCAGGGACACACAATGATACCCCAAGCAGATGCAGAGTCAGCCTCACGCCTTGCATAAGCGTGTGGCGAGAACCTCGCTGTCAAGAATGGGAATGTGGAGTCATGTGCTGCTGCAAATTCCTGAATTTCTTCATGCTGTTTAAACAACCCCCGCCCCCGCTTTCAGTTTGAATTGGGTCTTGAAAATCATACAGCTGGCCCCAAAAGCATGATCCAAGCATCTGTTTTGCATTTCACTTCTTACTGGCTGGAATTGGCGACATCACAACAGTGTCATCAGGCAAAGACTAGCCCGGAGACAGCCTGGGATGAAAAAGGAAACCACGACCGAGACATGTAGCTGCCCATCTCAGCCACCGTGTGTGCGCATTTCTCTGCTTCATGCTGTATGTTAGTTCAACAACTAAACCAATTAAACGGGTATAGTTATATATTTTAGTTTTAGGCTAATTTACTTAGAAAATAAATTAAGCCCAATCTATTACCATTTTATATTCATTAAATTTCATTAAAAATTTCAAAAGCATTTCTTTTCTAATAGATCAAAATAGGTAATCCTGCCTAGTTCTGCATTGAGAAGCATATCTAAGACTCAGCAAAGTATTTTATGGAAGCAGAAATCTCAAATTCTCTAGTCACTGGTGTGCTTTAAATAATTCCTTCTAAATATAGCCTTAATTTTAACAATTTTGGCATCATGATGTACTTATTGGTTTTCCATTATTTTGATTAACATTATATTTTCTAAGCATATTAGATCAATTATATATGATTGTACTACTCATATAGTATACTTTTGCTTGAGAAAGTGGCATGAATCCCAACATGATTGTCCCTTAGACTTGTTTGGTACAGAGAGCGATGCATGTATGTGCTACAGTTATTACTCCTGCAAGTTATCACAACAGCATGAAAAATGGAGGGTCATGTTGATTATTCAATGTACTTGCTTAATCAACTCAGAAAAAAATCACTATCAAATAGTCACATCAAAACACTTTGAAGCCATAAAAAGGGTGTTAGGATTTACATTTCTGAAAAAAAAATCTTATAAAAAGTGGCGCAGTCCCTGTTGTTACTGAATAAATGAAATATTTCTATAATTTATAAAATGTAAATTTCATGCTCATTACTATGAAAATGCATTAGACTGATTAGTTGTTAAATTGGAGGATATGCTGGGCAAAAGCAACACATAGAAAGCACCTTCATATATTGGGAAAAGACCTGAAAGAAATCAAATGGAATGACAAAAGATACTTTCACATTTGTCATGCAATGTATACTGTATTTGGAATTGAGTCAAAATTGTCCTGTCAGCAATAACCAGGGGCTCTGCTCTTCGGGCATGATCCACTAGGCTGGTCCTTCTATCACTACCCACAAGTAGAGAGGAAAGAAACAACGAATCCAGATCAAGCTCCTCCTCAGCCCATCACGGGAGGTTAGCGTTGTAACTTGCAGGACCATTTCATCAACGACAACTTAGACACGTACGTACATCCATCTACACCACAGGCAAGGACACAGAGCACAACTGGAAATAGCTCTACATAGGTGAATACAAAAGATTCATTTGAGGGATAAGTAATATGTCCTTAGAATGCATTATTTAAGAATTGTTAAACTCATACAACAATCAGGATAGACTGTGCAGAAATTCCTCAGAAATCTGAAGATAGATCTAAGCATGGCTGAGGCATCGCACTCCTAGAAATTTACAATTGAAAGATGAAATCGCCACATGAAAAAGTTATTTATACCCCCACGTCTATTACAGCTCAATCTACAATCACTAAGATATGTTATCAAACAATATATCCACCAGCTCGTGACTGGAGCAGGAAATCATGGTCTACATATACTAACACAGAGAGAAATTATGACCATAGATAATAAAATTAAAAATGACATATTTCTATAATCATACAAATAGATACAATATGCAAAAGTGATATATACATATATCATAAAGAACATCAGAAGTGTGTCAGTGTAGAGAGTGAAAGAAAAAATAAGAGAAGAAGGAGGGGAGGGATTGTAGGACAGAAAGTATAATTAACCTGTTACAATGGTATATATGGAAAAAATTAAAAATAGTTCGGACAGAACAAGAGCTTGCATTTTATTTGAGAATGATTTAGGACGGATTTTGTATCAGGCATATTTAAATTTAGATATAATACAGCAGCATTCCTGTATAATCCTCTCCCATTTTTCCGTAACTCCCTATGTCGGTATCATGATTTCGTTACACGTAACTGGTATTGATAAATTGTTGGTAACTAAATTTTGGACTTTATTGAAACAATTTAGCTCTGACCTGAGGTTGCTTATTTGCTGCTGGTACTCAGGAAAGTACTGCCTTTTCTAAAGCAGCCTTGTATCTTTGCTCTGTTATCTGAAAGCCTCTACCTGCAATGACTGCTCTGTAGAAAACAGCACCTCTGCTTCAGGGATATCATTTCCCAACTGCTAAACCCAGAGATGCTGGGAGAAATGTATGATTCTGAGACAGGGATGGGAACTACACAAGATTGGCCAGGGCATCTTGCAGAGATAGCAAAGTGCTCAAAATATGAATATGTGTGCTAGTGCCTAAGACAAAGGATACAGGAATAAATTGCAAGAGTTCTCAGTAGCCAAAGCTGGAAAATTAGAGAAAGAAATAAGAAAAATAAGTAACCTACAATGTAGATGAAATTTTATTATCCCATGCTAACATGAATACATATTTATGTAAGTAATTTTGGGAAAATAGATATATCTCCCATTCAGAGCCTTTAATTTGTATAGTTTCTGGGCTTTCAAAAACTTGGTAGAGCATACCTCCCTGTTCATTAAGACGGGGTTCACGTGACTTCCAAAGAGCACAGGATGAAAGGGAGAAAAAATGTTTGCATTTGAGTGTACAACTCAGAGCCAGCAATTTGACTTTGTCAAATTGTGTTCCCACATCTTTGTCAAAGAAGGATATTATTTTTAGGAAATGTTTAATCTTGGAATAAAATATAAAATGTAATCACAAAAAGGGATAAACCAAAATAGTTACTTTGTCATTGGAGAGGTAGAGAGAAAACAAAGACTGAACATTTTCCCTTTAGTTCCCCAAAATGAAATGCCTAGGCATTGTATCTGTTGACAAAACAATGGCATCAGACATTGGATTTAATGGATAATTAAAATCAGACTCCAAAATTCTAAATTAAAAGAAATCTTAAAAATCACTACATAAATTATGCTAGGACAAAATCTACTTGGATCTGATAAGGTATCATATGTAAAGACATGCATAACATTTCAACACACACTGGAAATGTACTTTTCATTTCTAAAGAATACTGTCCTAGCAAAAACACTGAACATAAGGCATTGGGAAAAGAGTGGTCAAAGCATTATTTCTTCACAAATGATGCAATTGCTTTATAAAAGGACATAGTGACCTACATTTTAGCCCAGCATTGTGTTTTGGTTTGGATGCTATTTCTGCTTGCTTTTCCTCTTAACCTGTGTCCACCTGACTGTTAACTTCCTCAGCTATAAACGCTCCAGATTTCTGATGCTTGGCTTTCTTAGTCTTTTCCTTTATGGTAGACACATCCATTGTAGCTTCAGTGGGCCCTGCTTTAGCTTTCACAACTGGCTTCTGTTGTGGTGGAATGCAGGCATTCTTTCTTCTTGTTGATTCTTTATCGTTTCTATTTTCTGTTGTTTTCCTCAGATTTTCCTTCAAGAAAGTGCTCATCAATGGCTGATTCCTTATCAATTTGGCTTTCTGGTTGTGAAGGTGGAAATAGTATATATTCCTTTTCTAGTTTTCTTCCTTGACTCTGTATTTATTCAAGCTTTTCTGTTTAATCAGTGGCAAAAATCTTTACCATCTTAATGTTCTTTATTCAGAATGTTTTCCCATCCACACTTAATCATTGATTGTTTTAACATTATGAACTGGATGGGTGTTGATAATATCTAGGATAGTTTATTCACCTTTTTAAACCACTAAAAGGTCAAACAGCTGAAACCATATTTCCCTCAACCCTGAGATAACAGTTTGTTAAGAGTGCTAATTTCTTCAACGTAGCTTCTTTGGAACCAACATGCTTCTGTCTCCCTTTTACAAATGTTTCTTTATTTCCTACTAAAGAATCAATTTAAATGATGCCACATGCATTATTCCAAAGAATTTGTACTGCCTGTTCAAAAGGGGCACTCCCTGCTAGCAGGTTTAATAGATCTCCGGCCCTAATGGTGGTGTATGGATCAACAGTTTCTTTGCAGTAGACAATCATACTGATCAGGTTCAACCTGGGGCTTCTGCACCGAAGACCAAACATCTTTCAAGCCCCCCTTTCTGCACTACCTTGCAGTGCTGCAGAGCTGCTCTGCTCATGCGCAGATCTCTGTGAGTTTTCTGGGCTGTCCTCGGCTAAGAAAGCTCTTTGCATCCATCAGGAACAGATGAGGAGCTCTGGTTCATCTCAGTTCTATAATTTAGGCCACTTAATTAGTACTAGCATGTGATTTAAAAATATTTATATAGTTGCTTATTTGATACAGTGACAGAGAGAGAGTTTTTAGATCTTGTTCATTCCCCAGGCCAAGGCCATGAGCTACGAACTTCATCTGAGTCTCCTTGTGTGTTGCAAGGGTCCGAGCATTGGACTATGTATTGTTTTTCTCAGGCATTTAGAAAGAAGCTGTGTAATAAATGGAGCAGCTGGAACTCCGACCTTTGCTTATATGGGATTTAGGCAGTGGTTTAACCCACCATGCCACAATGTCGGCCCATAACTTCAGTCATCCTCAAAGGTACTATTTATGATTTAAGTTCACATCTGTTCATTTGGCTATTGCTTATAATCTTTATCTACATTTCTGCCTTTTACCTGTTGAGCTCTTTATTTAGTGGAGCATTAAGTCTGAGTGCAATGTCAATTAGAGATATGTTATTTGAAATATAAAGAAAAAAGTGAACAAAACACCATGTATGTGCTGTGAAAATCCAGAGAAACACTTTTGGGCCAATGAAGGCAGCATCAGGAATGGAGCTCCTGATGAGAACAGGTGCCGTTACATGATGATGCGCAATGATACTGGATCTTTTTTTTTTTTTTAGTATTACTTTTCTTTCTTTCTTTCTTTATTATTTTTAATTCATTAATTACATTGTATTATGTGACACAGTTTCATAGGTACTTGGATTCTCCCCACCCCTCCCCAAATCCTCCCACCATGGTGGATTCCTCCACCTTGTTGCATAACCACAGTTCAAGTTCAGTTGAGATTCCCCCATTGCAAGCATATACCAAACATAGAGTCCAGCATCTTATTGTAATACTGGATCTTCTTTATAAGCATGTAACACAGTCTGAACATGACGAAAAGGTGTTTTGTGCTGTTGGTTTTTGCAATATTTTAGACGTATTGATTATTTCAATTCCTTTAAATAGGCCTAAACTGCAGCTTTACTGATTTCCTGCCCACTATGTATGAATTATGGAGGGGTGGGTGAAGCAGCTGCAAATATGACAACAGTTTGGCTTATTTCTCATTTCATTTTATTGGTAGACAGAGAGAAGGGTTCTGCCGATACTCTGTCGTAGGAAGAATACAAGTCAAGGCTTTTTAGGTCCTCTTAGAAATTAACGCTCTTTCTCATTGTGTAATGTTCACCTTTGACTTTGAAAGTTTCCTCATTGTAAAACCTATATTTTAAACAATTAATATAGTGATTTCAGATTTCTTTTGATTGACATTAGCTCAGTATGCGCATTGTATTGCTTTATTTTCCAGATTTCTTGGGGTACATATTTGGTTTATCAGTTGCAGTCTTGTGTTAGTTACTCCCCTTGGTTACCTGGAGGTGACAGCCTGTGGGATTTTACACAGTTGCTTTTCTTTGCAGAGCTTTCATAACAAAGCACCATAGACTTGATGGCTTAAGGAACAATTTATTTTCTCATCATTGTGGAAGACAAAGATTCCAAATCAAGATGGTGGAGGACTGATTGCTTTTGAGAACTAAGTTTGGCTTTTCCACGAATGTCTTTTTTCTATATCGTCCTGTAGTTTTCTTTCTATGGGGCTCTGTGTCAATCCCCTTTCCATGCAAGAAGCCTAGTGCCACTAAATGAGGATCATTAGTTTAACTCTTACTGAATCATCTCTTTATATATCTTATCTGAATGTGTGGTCCCACACTGAGATACTCATATTCATAAACGCTTGAAACACTTCACCATGGGAAAATTGGGAAGTCCCAATGCTGCTTATAATGATTTCAAAATATGCTTGTCAGGAGGACCCAGTAATGGCCATGTCATTTTTATGTAATCTGTTCTCTTTATTTTCTTTGTTCACTCAGTATTGGAAATTTCTATTAATCTGTGTTTAAACTCATGTATCGTTTAGTCCTTTTTTGATTATTTTCCATCTACTAAGTCTTTCCTTTTGGAGGAGTATTTTGTGCTTAACTGTTTCTCTTTTGATGCTTCATTAAAATTGATTTATCTTTGTTTATATAATTTGAATAATCCTGTATGTTGATGCATTTTTTGGATTCTGCAGCATAATGGTCATGCTGATTCTAATTTCTCTGTCACATATTTCCAATATCCTCCCTGAGGCATGTCTTAATGTCTTGTTGGAGCGTGGGCATGCTATATGTTGTAATAGAAGTAACAGAAACACGCCCTATGAGAACTGGGGATGGTATTCTCACTAGCAGTTGGACTGTAAGTGACAGACACATCACATTTCCCTAGGGTCCTGGTTTTCACTCCTCTGTTCACGTTGTGTTTCCTTCAGTATTTCCTCAGAAAAGAAGTCTAAAGTCACAGTTCTTTCAGCTGTGATAACCGTTATTTTGCATCCAAGCCCTGCGTATTTCAGGGTAAATCATGCAGTGAAAGCAGAGGTGCTATAACTTTGTCAGGTATCTGCTCTGGTCATGGCCAAAGGGTTTTCCTCATATAGGGTTGCATCGTTTTTCCCTGACTCGCAGACTTTGGGGACACAGCAATTGGAGTTTGGGTGAAGTGAGTCAGAATCACTCCGACCCTTTGCGCCCCCCACCTGCTGAAGTCAGCTCTGCTGAATGTCTGCATGCATTTCATGGCCATTTGTTGTTGTTGCTGTTTTGTTATTTCTCCTCTTCATCCAGACCAACAGAGTTGTCCCTCTAGAGACAGAACTTACAGGAATTTCACTCACCAAGTTATGGGGGAGCTGACACCGCTCCCAGGAGTTCTCCCTGCTCTATTCCACACTCAGCTCCATGAGCTAGTCAAGGTCACTGCCACCTGCAGCAGTTCCCTCCAGATATGCGCATCTTTCATTTTGCTCCCTAGAGTCAGTAGTCTTTCGTGTTGGGAGTTACGGTTTGTCCTGCAGATTATGTTCTGTAACAGGTCTGGAAATGGCATTGACTCCCAGCTTAGTCACATTTTCTTATTGGGTGACAGGGAGTAAGATTTCCAAGCTACTTGGTAACTTTCCTTTTTTATATTATATACAAGATTTTATGTTTCCATTATACATAATTTTGCTGTTAAGCTTGACATATAAATCCAATCATGAAGTTTAATTAGGAGACTTATACATTTGCTTTAATGGTTGTAAAAAGTCACAATGGATTTCTGCATAAATTAGATGTTCTTCGTAGCTAATATTACATGATATAAAGTATTCAGAATAGAAGCAAATTACAGAAACAAATTTTTTAATTTTTTCAAACTTTATTAATGTAATCCACTAACCCTTTCAGTACAGATACAAAAATAAAAGAGTAAAAGCACCTTACCACATTTTCTTTTTATATTTGTTATCATACTAAGATTTTTCAGAATAGTACTCACATTAAAACTTGGTACACTCAACGCCTGCCACAGTCTCTGGCACACCCTTGCAAATGTTTACTTGATAAATGAGTAGGTGATGACTGGAGATACCCTGACAGAAAATGAATGGCATACATGTAACAAAACTAAGCCTTTAAGTAAAAGAGTGGGGGGTGAGTGAGTAGGATCTTCAGTGCTGTCCAGTAAGCATAATCTGAAATATTTTACTAATTTTGAATAAGTAATACCTGTCAGATTTCTCCTATTTTAAATGAAAGTAAAATATTTTGTACATTTAAATTATATTTTACTTAAATATATTAAAAAAACCTCCTTGGACCAAAAATTACAGATACTACTGAGGTGAAGTGGCCAGTAGAAGCCTTTGTATGTTTTCCCCCCTCTATTATTTTTTTTTCTTGTAAACTGACTGTAATGCTTAGCAACATTAGCAAAATTTTATTTGCATTAGTGCAGTGAAGCATGATTCTATAGCTCATTTGCATAGTATTGCCTCACATACTTTAATTTCCTGGTGAAACAACCTATTTGTGAGTAGCGCACATAACGTAATGTTCATATAGTTCAAACATAAGTAAATTGTATTTACATAAGTTAGTAACATTGAATTCTTCAAATTAACATAAGAATTTTCAGAAAAATAACTGACAAGACATTGCACAATATTTCAGCACTTCCTCCAAAGTTATGACACTTTCTAAGCACATTATCTCATATATTTCACAGTTACCATCTTGTAAACATGTTAATATAATATTTGAATTTTGTAAGATGATTATACTTTGCTATTTACTGAAATTGTAAGTATTCATTTATAAATATTACAGTCTGAAAATTCAGAAAGTTAGCTGGCAAGATGAAACCTAATTTTGAAAAATCACCATAAAATGTCAGAATTTTTAGTCTTGATACAGTTTGTATATACTTTATCATAATATACTCAAATTAGAAGATAATTGTCTGTTACAGAAACCAGGGAGTACTAATCATCTAATACAGACTCCTAAAGAATACATAACAGCAAAGCAGCTATTAGAGTAGCTGTGGTTGCTCCTAACTATGTTAACTAAAAGAATAGGTATGTTAGCTCTCTTGTTTGAAAGGGAAAATCATTTTATTTCTGAATATTATCTTCAGATTTATTATATTCATTATTTTATTTTGTGTCTTAACAATTGGCTTTTAAATGTTTTGCCATATTCAATTCATATCTAAATATATGCATGTATACTTTTTCTCACAAAATGAGATTCTTTTCAAACAATGGACAACAGAGAGTGTATGACCCTGTAGAGGTTAGATTCACTGACAAAACATTTATCACTCTCTGCAGAGCATCCATGCAATTTATGAAATATCAGTCATCCAAAAGATTAAAACCTGAAGATAACATTTCTTCTCCATCTTTTTGTTCCTGTAGTACTGTATGGATTGCTGTCTAAGACAATGTTTTTCTAATTTATGCAAAAATAGATGTTTAAGCTATGATGCTTATTGTAAACTCCATGTCTCAAGCGAATGATGTTGAGCTCTTCTGGTGGACTCAGTAGTGCACTATAGAAATAATGAGACAAGTGCTATATGTGTAACTCAATGGTGTCGAACTAAGAATTACCTCTCATTTTACAGTGTTGAGAACTGGGTAGATTGCAACTTCCCACAATTTTAACCATACAAAAACTGACATAACGTAAGTAGTATGCAGGCTAAAACATTGCACTTAAAAACATTGTTTGTAGAACCACCTTTCTATAACATTCATTCACCAAGCCACCACAAAATGCTGGGTACTGGGACTTCTGACCTAAGGCTTGTTGACTATTACATACGTAACATTTTAACCAAAATATACAAATGTATGTATTTTCTGACTTTTAGAAATTTGAGTCCAGGAATACATGTGTGAATTAACTAAATAATATAAAATCCAAAAGGCTTTGTTAATATATTCACCTTGCTATGATTGCGATGTATAAGGGAATGGTACATTTTAATATTGGGAAGACAAAAATAAGTTTAAATAATGTAAACCTCCATTTGATTCATTAATGATAAAGGGCAGTAGTAATAGTAGCAGCAGTATTTGGGGTAAGAAATCAAGGGTGGAGTATAAATAAATATTTTAGATAGAAAACAAATTACTGCATAAGAAAAAACATGGGAGCATCATAGAACATGGTGTCTCCTTTCATATAGACTTATTTCAAAGAACAAGAAGTACAGTGGAAGTTGAGGGTAGAGTAATAGCCTAGGATTGCATTTAAAAAATGTTCATTAACAGATTAGATCCATATTTAGTAAAGAGACGTATAACAGGCTTATATTATAAAAGTTTGCATTTTCAACATTCATGCTAATACCTTGCAGAGTAGGGATCAGAAGAAATATTAAGAATTAGATGAAAAATATAAATTATGAATTTTCATCAACATAATAACATCACCAATTTTTAAAAAATCTCCATAATAAATGCATGAAATTGGCAGAGTAAGTAAATCACTATCATTTTTAATCAAACTAGCAGGTTGCAAAGCAGAAGCAATCATCAGGGCCCAAACATGAAGTAGAAATTAGAAAGCAGAGCCAATTATCAAGCTTCAGTTAATGGAGGATGTATTATCAACACTGCAGTAATGGAGGATATGTGGGTTGCAGAACAGAGAAGAATAAAGTTGAAATCAACACAATTTTCCTAAAACATCTGAGTTTCACCCATCACACAGGAAATGAAGATGGGGTCTTAAAATATAAAATATGCAGTAACAATATTGAAAATATATAAACGGAACCGCAAAGTGCAGACAGAAAGTTGACTCAGACGGGAGGAGAGTCTCCACCTGGGCAAGTGCCTGAGCAGGTGCAGCCCTCAGGTGAGAGAGACCAGAGGAGCACTTGTCACAGCCTCGAGTTTCACTGTCAGAGTGGTTTCCAGGGGCCACATGTGAATACTGAGTCCTTTGAACTGTGGCCAGTCCAAACTGAGACAGGGACAAGTGTAAAATATACACTGTCTTCCCAAGAGTAGGCCCCAAAATACATATAATTCTATTAATGCTTCATTTTGATTACATTTAAAATTATAATATTAGAACTTTTAGTTTAATCAAAATAGATTTTAAAGTATTCTTCCACTTTATAAAAAATGCGACTACAAGAAGATTTGAGATTTCATATGTGGCTTGCATTTGTGGGCTACATGATGTTTCTCTCAATCTGCCCCATTCTAGAAGTCAACCATTGCACACCAAGATCTCCCCAGTTCACAGCCATATGCTTAATTACTGCTTCTGTTAACTTCCCAAGCCACTGGAATCTGTTTTGTTTCCTGTTGCTTTTAAAATACAAATCTTATTCTTACATCAACTTTTCAAAATAGAAAACCAAGTACTCCAGCCTGGATAAACTATACTAAGCTTCTAATAATATAATATACACTTTGAAAACTATCAGTTCAGTTTTGCACTTTTTGTAATAATTTACTTTTCCCCCTTTGTTATTTATTAGTTAGAGAGAGAGAAAAGAGAGGAAAGAGAGAGACAGAGAGAGAGAGAGAGAGAAAGAGAAGGCTTCTGTTTGATGGTTCACTCCCAAAATGCCTACAACAGCCAGGAGCTGAGAACTGAGTCCAAGTCTCTTGTGTAGACAGTAGGGACACAAGTACTTCGTCCATCACTGCTGCTTCTGCACGGCCAGCAGTTGGAATCAGGAAGTGTGGGTTGGTATGGGCATCTCAGCAGTCATCTTTATTGGTAAGCCAAACACTCATCTTAAAGTAAAGTTTATGTATTATATATTTTAGTTAATATCATCGTAACTTACTTCATGGTTGTATCATTTGTTAAGGCTTTCCTATTTTATGATGGCAAATATATTAAGCTGTAAAAAAAAATCCAGTTTTTCCTATAAAAATTGAAACCTTTTTATCTCCATGAAAATTTGTTTTTTGGTAGTATACAGAGAAAAAAAATGTTAGTGTCATTTCATTAGAGTTTTTATGTGAACTTTGTTAGAATCCACACTGCTAAATATATTATTTACATCAGCGAATATTATATTGATTTTACAGACAGGTTTTGTTGCTTATTTTTCCTTTTTAAATGAGTATACTTAAAAATCCTGGACATCTTATTACAAAAAGCAAACAGAATGCTTTTAAAATCAAGGACATAGAACATATCATTAAAATACTTTCTAAAATGATGCAATTGATTTTAGTGTTTTGCTTTATAGTATATACATATTACTTACTTATCACTGGCATTTGAGGTGATGTTCTTTGTTATTATTAGAGAGCATTTTAAGGGCCTTATTTCTTCCATTTTGCATTTTTGACAGTCTTTCAAGATTCTACAAAAATGCTAGTTGCAAGGGTAGATTATTCAGATACCTGTGATATAATCACCATGCTACCTGTAAATTCATATTTTTACCTCCAGAACAGGAATTTACTGGCACGTAGTAGTCTGCATATATATATATATATATATATATATATATATATATATATATATATATATAATTATGTTATGTACCACCTTTATCATACAATAGCCATGCTATATGGCCAAAAGATAAAATAGTAGCTTAGTCACATGTTAGTTAACCTGCTTACTAGCAATCAAGAGAATTTCAACATCTTGCTTCAGTTGTATTTCACGTACTAATTTACCACAGTTGGCTGTCATGTCCTAAGCATCAACGATTTGACACGGATATTCCAATTCATCATCTATTCATAGTTCATTAAAATAGCTAATGTTACTTTCATGTAAAAGAAATGGAGACATTTATAAAGATTGCTCGCTAGGTTGTGTTAACTAAATATTTGAATTATTTTGGAATGATTAAATTCTGCTTTTTGAAGTTTTCTGAAGAGAGGAGCCTGGGTATGTAAGTGTAAATTCTGTACGTGTGGAGAGGGCAGATGTTCATTGAAGTGTAGTAGAGATGATAGTGACCGAGTGCAGTGTAAATTCTGTGCATGTGAAGGGGACGGAATACATTCACTGAAATGTAGCAGGGACGATAGTCACTGGGCTCTCGTTGAATTGGTCTCTACTTCCAAAATTCAAATGTCATCCTAATGATTTGATGGAAAACCCAACTGCACACCTCCTTTCCATATTTAAGCACATTTAGGATTATCATGTCTTAGCATTCTTTCTGAGTTGAAACTGAGCATATTACTGTAACTCAGCTTACTAAACAAGTTGAGATTCCATGAATAGCAAGTTAAATAATGGCATTTATCACACACCAGAGCAGTCAGAGAGAGGTGGAGACTGTATGCTCAAAATTCTTTGATCCCACGAAACCCTCTGTAATCAATGTTCTTGTTTTTATTGAATTTTAAGCTCCTACATAAAATGGAGACTATATAGCATTTGAAATTTTATGTCACTGACATTCCAGGATCTGCTGAGTTTGTTGTTTTTTGATGAATTTAGTGTCATGATTTAGGAATATAAAGAAATATAAAAAAAGAAGTTGAGCACCTAATTTTTAAAGTGTAATTTCACACGTTCATATTATCTTTTATTTTACACAGCATTTTGACAGCAAAGTTATCTTCATTAAGGATTATCAAATTTCTTAATTAACAATGAGAAAAAAGTTTGCATATATATATACTTTATTATAGGTCATTTCATAAAAATGTTTATGTGATATGTATTTCTCATACAGTTTATTAGATTATGATGTTGGCTATTTCTTTCTGGATACTACCTAATAGCTGATAATGTGATACAAGTATTGTAAAATAGGTCAGTGTATTACATATTTATCCTTTAAATCTGCATAACACTTTGGAATTTGCTGAGTGCATTTGTATATATTGTATTCATATAATCTCAAACAACATACTGAGAAAAGTGCACTTCTTTCTATACCTAGAGAGGAATTAGAGTTATAAAAATCTCATCAACAGGTACTACCAACACAGTTGGAAGCGAGACCACCTTATCCTAGCCAAGGAGAATTTTGTGTCAACACCTGCTGGTCACAAGAAGTTCCATGATAAAACTTATATTTAAGTGCTGTCTTTTCTGTGGCAATAGGATCTTTTCTCCCACATGCTGGTCAGGGTATAGTGAAATCACTACTTTCAGTTTTCTAAGTCCAATCATGCTACTCAGGTATTTTTGATGTAGGGCTGCTTTTGGCTTCCAAGATTCTACCAAGAATGGCCCTCAAGATGTATCTGATATTTACATCTCAATCTCTCAAAACACATTGTCTCTGTTCTGTAAATTTGATTACTGTAGATGTCTGATCATGGGTAATAAATACTGGTTTTCAGGTGTACCCCTGAGCATATATGTATTTTATAACATTAACTGATTTTGCCTTTGGGTGCAATGAATTTTAATACAAAAAAATAGAATAGTTCATTTAGAAATCAGCAATGCAACGAAAGAGGATTCCTTCTGGAATTATCTGAACTAGAATTGTGGCCTTTCAACTTCTTGGCCTGCAATGCTAAGAAATTGGACAGTTCACTCAGAATTTTTCTTTTTCCACCAAGAGGTAATAACGATTCGCTAACAGGTGGTATTTTCAGAATTAAATGAAGAAGACGTGTGCAACAATGCCAGAATGACAAGGAATGTGAATCATTCGCAATGGTTGATAACTTACAATTTCAGGTATAATAGGATACTAAGTGAACAAAACATGTGTTGATTTTGGAAGCTTAGGGACGTGTTCTCAGCCTGCACTGTGAGTGTACCCTTAAACTCTTTGCAACTGAGGACTAACAGTCCAAGAACACAGAATGTCTGTGTAGTGATTGTCATCTGCCTCACTTTCTCATGCATGTTGTGTGATCCTTTCCTTGTGCCCCGAAAAATGGTTGCAGGACCTCCATAGGAAAGTTAGGCAGTGCATTTGGTTAAATACTGTTTAGATAATGTATGGAAAATACAAAATATTTAGACAGAAGGTACAACTGCCATAAACATGTTGAATAGATCCAACCATGTAACTTAAGCGAGAATGAAATTTAAGTTTATAGAAAAAATGACAAGTTACGTATCTAGTATTACACTAATAGTAATATGTGAATTCAACTTTCAAACCAGACGTTTGAAGTTAAATTGGCTTTATATCGAAAGAATTCTCTCATTAAAATACCTTTCAGTAGTAGATTTATGAGAATGAAAACAGAATCTATTTACATTTGAATAGTTATTTGAGGACTATTTTATACTATTGGATTATAATTTTGGTAAAGTGCTGGAATTGCTAGATTTTCAGGAGTTGAAATGAACATATCTTTGCAGAGAATGCTGATAACTGGCTATTAGAAGGCAGAATGGATGCCAAACCACACTGCTAAAGAGATTAGTGGTTTAGTTTCTCTGTGCTAGGTTTTACAATCACATGTGTTTTTTTTAATCAATGTTCTGAAATGTCCTGCTATTTAGTGGGGGGGTTACTTTCTCTGTTTATTTTGATAATGATCATGTCACTGGGATGGCGTTAAGCACAGGTCATAAATATGCGACTGTCCCTTTACGCTGTTAACCGTCAGAACACAACTGATAACTGAGCATCCTACCTGGGCAGATTTTTCCATGAAGATAATTGAAAGAGGCTTTCAGATGTTCCCACTAAAAAATCCTGGTGAATTTTCCCCAGGTTATGACAAACTATATCAAAATAGAACTCATTTCATGGAAAAAAAGGAATCCCACAGCACTTCTTTTTAATAACTGTTCAGCTACAAAATTTTATTGGTATCTTTTTATGTTCCCTCTAGGATGTAACGCACAAAAGCATTGCCACGGAACATATAAAATTACAAACGAAATTTATTGTAAAAAGTAGAATGTCTTCTAGACTGGTGTCAGTATTTATTTCATTCATAAACCAAAACTGCAGTATAATATATTCATTGTCAGCAAGTTCATGTGTGTAAATTGCCATCCAATGTTATCCACTGATATAAGACAGATATTGAAAAGACAATTTAAATTTACTCTTCCAAACATAAACTGTTCCACAAAAGCACTGTAAAAACTCCTTCAAGGTTTTGGGTTGTGCTTGACATTGACGGTTAACTACATAATTTGGTCGTGTCGTAATCCATGGTGTTTGGCAATTTGGCATTGAACGCCTGGAGAGCAGATTGGATCCTCACCACCTCACTGGTAGACAGCTTGAGTCTGTGACGAAGCAAGCAAGAGAACAGGTCGAGGCGCCGTTGGCCTGGTGGGGACAGTTTATTTACACGGTCTCTTATCTCGAGGAGCTGCAAAAGTGCTGAGTCCTGGGATCCCTGAGTGTAGGGGTAGTCCAGTTGCAAAATCAAGTCCCGAATCGCCTCAGGGTCAAAGTGCATGCTATAGCCAAACACTTGAATGTTGTTGATTTTCATGTAGCCCAGGTTCCGGGAAGGATCAATAAACTCCAGAGGCTCATAGTAAATGCTTTCGTTGCCGTTGGGGCCACTGGATTTGATGCGGCTCCTCAGGTAGATGTGCACTGTCTCAAAAAACGTCTTCCACTTGTTCCCCAGAGTCAGGGTCCAGTTGTAGCACTGCAGCGGCAGGTCCAGCTTAGTCCGCTCCCAGTCTGGAAAGCTGTTTTCACTCACAGGCATAAACCAGCTCTCGGAGTGGCTGCCGCCGAAAGGATTGATGTAAACAGCCAGCACTGGCTCCAAAGTGCTGTTTTTTGTCAGGCAGATCTGCAAAGAAAGGCCCAGGATCATGTGCACCAGGCTCGACTTGTACTTGTTGCTCTTCAAGGTGAGGAGCATTCGCTTACGCCAGGAAGGGTCAAACCAGCTATTGAGGCGCATGTCGTTGCTGATGAAAATGGCGTGCACTTCTATGCGTCTGTCTGTTTTCTGCAAAAGGTATTTCATCTCGAGGTCTTGCAGGTCAGTCTCAAAACCAATATAGTGGTCCGTGGACTCAGCAACTTCCGGCTTACACAGGCCCTGGCTCAGCATATAGCCTGTGTTGCAGGTGCCGCAGCGGGTTCGGTTATCTGGTGCACAGGTTAGGCAGGCGGAGGCATCACCCACCGTACAGGGCAGGAACGCTGTGCAGACCACCTGGTCACTGGGACAGGTGCATGAGTGAGTCTCTTCGGAAAAGCTTCCCAGGAGGCCATTCTCATTGCAGTAGAGGAAAGACTGGATGCGAGTGAGCCAGTAGGTGGAGGTTCTAGAAATACAAACCAAATCCACAGTCAGTATATTTTTTGTGTGCACTGAAATACAGTAAGCCTTAGCTCCAAACTTGGTTGTCATATGTTGAGTCATTAGTTCAAACGAAATTAAATTTCAGCATGGTGCATAAGTACACATTCATCATCGCATAAGCCACAATATTAGACAGAGGTAAATATGGAGACACTCAATTCAAACCACAATACTGCATCCCGATACATGGGATGCCATCTGAAACGGCAGTGCCGTCTTGTTAGTCTATGTGGGAGCTGAGTGCTACCTTCATTCAGAGGGTTGTTGTCATCTTAAAATGGTAACCAGCAATAGGTAATAAAATGGATTTTATCATTAATACCTAGAGTAGATCCAGAGCATGCACATGGTTGTTCATTCGGGGGCACAAAGCTGTAGCATTCTGGGAATTCCCGACAGAGAGTAAAAGAAAAGTGAAATAAAACATATGTAAATTGCTGTCAATATATGGAGATGCTACATATTGATATCAGCATTGAAAGAAGTATCTATTGAGGGGAAATTTTTCTACTCAAGGAGACACTGGGAAACATGCCATCAAAACCAATAAGCTCTTTCAGTAAAGGCTGAGTGTGTTCATTTAATGTGTTTAACTCATCATTAGTATTTTTTCTTAGCAGTCTAGAGACAATGCAATTTAAGATCTAACTTATTTTCTCACATTTTTGAAAATTTCCGGGTATTGAAAGAGCTCAGCCAAATAATTAAAATAGTCTTTAATCAGATAAGTCTTTGCTTTGACTATGTGGCATTCTCAAGCTAGCGGCATGACTGTGGGAACAGGTCCTCAGGCTGAAGGGTCTGAAGTAGCCTCACGGGAAGAATGGATATAGCAGTCTCCACATTTATCAGCTTCTGTGAAAAATAAATCAAGGTCCAGACACTAAGCACAATGTATTCAAACATTTTATACAGTCTCCGAATCACAACAGATACTCAATTTTTTATCCATCTTTGGTTTTTATTTTAAATTGTGTGTGACACCTATACATTGTACCCAATCCATTGGATTTGATAGATTGCTGCTGTTTTAGGTGATCTGCATATAATACATACAATACAAAGATTGCAGAATCCTGTTTGTTTTGCTCATAGACACACATCCAATGCTTAACAAAATACTAGGAGATAAGAGTCCTTTCTGATTTATTGAATATTGAATAAAGTAGGTCTACCACAGGAACATTTTGTATTTTTATGTGAAGCAAAATTGCTGAAGTGGACATTGAACGTGTTCAGGAAGTCCTAGCGCCCAAGTCACAGGTCTCGTAATGCAACATAATCTCTGATTTTACACAATGAAACATACAGAGAAGACTTTCTGCACTGTTTCTCTAATTGCTAAACAGATCTACAGCCCTGGAAGGAATGGACAAACTAAAACACAGTACATTTCATTTCATCTTAATTATTTCTCACAGTGAAAAAAAAAATAAAAAGCTTAGTGGGCTACTAAACCCTGTTAGATTTGTATCATGGTTTGAGTGTATCCACATAAGTTCCCGCGCTATCTGTGGATCCCTGGTGTGTCAAGGCGGGACGTAGACCAAATGTCTGGGTCATGGGAACACTACCCCATCAGTGAATTAATTCTGCTGCCATGGGGATTCTTTTTAACAGGAACAACTTGGTTCAGTATTGCACACTCCCCTTTACTTTCTGCCATGGCACAAAAAGAAGGCACTCATCATATTGCAGCTCAATCTGGGACTTCCCAGGCTCTGGAACCAGGAGTCAACGAGTATCTACCCAGTATACTCAGTATAGGTGAACCATTCTGAGGTTTTTTGTTACAGCAGCATAAAACTGTCCATGACAACTCATACCAGAGCTTCCTTTCCCCTCCATTTATAATAATAATAATAATAATAATAATAATAATAATAATAATAATTAGCTATGATACAGTTCTATAGGCCCTAGGATTTCTCTTATCCCCTTCTCCAAATCCCCCCCACACATTGACTTTCCCTATATTATTACAATTGTATAGTTTTTTATAAACAGTCGTAAGTCCACCATTGCAGGCATGGACAATGCAGGAGACGAGCATCCTAGTGTCAAGATATAGATAGCAGGCTCATTGAGAGTCCATCTTTGATTTGGAAGTAGAGATGCATACGGCATTGTATCCTCACACCTGGATATGACAGTCTCCATTACACAGCTACTATGCATCCCCTTAAGTGAAAAACCACAAAATAAAATCAACAACAGGAAGAAAAAAAAGAAATTTACAATGCTATGAAGTGAAATAACATGGTACTGAATGACTAATGCACTGTTGAAGAAATGAAAAGCAAGAATTAGGCTCGGCTTGGTAGCCTAGTGGCAAAAGTCCTTTTCTTGTACATGCCAGGATCCCATCTGGCTTCCAGTTTGTGTCCTGGTAGCCCCACTTCCCATCCAGCTCCCTGCTTGTGGCCTGGGAAAAGCAAAAGAGGATGGCTGAAAGCCTTGGGTCCCTGCACCCGTGTGGGAGACCCAGAAGCAGCTCCTGGCTCCTTGCTCAGCTCAGCTCTGGCCATTGTCTCCACTTGGGGAGTGAATTATAGAATGGAAGATCTTCCTCTCTGTCTCTCCTCCTCTCTGGATATCTGACTTTCCAATAAAAATAAATAAATATTTTTTTAAAAAAAAATCAAGAATCTTCTAAAAGAAAGTTATGTTACTTTATGACCTATGAGCTAGTAAAGAAATGAAAATAAAAACGAAAGCATCAAAATCCATGAGATAAAATTTCCTCTGATCTTTCTTGGTGAGATTTGTCTCCTGTCGGCAACAGACAGATGGGATTTGTTTTTTAATCCAGTCTACTAATCTATGTTTGATTGATGATACTTTCTTTGAAAAAAAAAATGTTTATTTCAAAGTCAGAATGAAAGCTAAGTACGGCGATGTTGAGGAGAAGAAACTGAAAAAGAGAGGGTCTCCCTTTCTCTGGCTCACTCTACAAATGTCTGTAGCAGTTTTGTGTGTAGGTGGAAGGTGCTTGAGTAGTTGGAGACATCTCCTACTGGGACTTGGACGTCACCTATCCCCTTGGAGATCTGGCACACAAGAGGAGGCTTGATTCTCTGCATCAACACTGTGGTTCCTCCAGACAGATTCACATTCTCTGCATGACTCTCCCAGCACTATGCCAGAGGCTCATGAAGTAAGAGAGACATGATGCTTTTAGGCACTCCATGAACTGTACCTGTGCATTTGAAAAACTTGCACTCTCCCCATTTTCTGATTTAAAAAGTAGATTGCTTAAAGATTTTAATGTTTAATCTCACAATGCAGGGATTAATATTACTGACTTGCTATGTGTAAATATTGTTTGCTATTTGTTACTGATGATTTCACTGAAAGGTTTCTTGCCTAAGCTCTCCTTCTCTCTTCACACTTCCTTGGTTTCTTTCCGCTCATTCTTTCTCCAATTGTTCTCTTTCTGTTTTAATTTGTACTTTGCAGTTTCAATTATTCCTTCTCTTTCCCTCTCCTTGATTGATTCTGTCACTTGCTCTATTTTTTAATATTTTATGATACAGTTCCATAGGCCCTGGCATTTCCCTTATCTCCTCCACAATTACTCCCCCCACTGAGTTCCCCTATATCATTGCTGTAGTATAGTTCTTCATACATTGTCATATGTCCATCATTGCAGGCATGGACAATGGCAGAGGGTCCAGCATCCTACTGTCAAGATACAGTAAATAGTTTCATTGGGAGTTCATCTTTGTTTAGAAGGAGAGATGCATACTACATTGTATCCTGGATATGATAGTCTCCATTACACAGTTACTATACATCCCCTTAAATCAAAAGTCACAAAACAAAATCAACACTAGGAAGAAAAATGGAAATTTACAACACCATGAAATTAAATAACATGCTACTGAATGACTGTGTCACTGAAAAAAAATGAAAATCAAGAACCTTCTTGAAGAAAATGATGCTATGCTACGATCTATGAGTCTTTGAAAAATTGAATCAGAAAAAAGTATGTTGAAGAGAAAAAAACTAACAAAAAAATCAAGATCTGTGAGATATAGTTTATGCTGATCTTTCTTGGTGAAATTTGTCTCCTGTAGGCAACAAATAGATGGGTTTTGCTTCTTAATCCAGTCTGCTAATCCACGACATTGGATTGATGAAGTTAAGCCATTTACTTTCAAGGTTTATATGAATGGGTGGAAATTTGGTCCTGTCATTTTAACATAGGTTGTTCATTCATTTGGTCTTCTGTTGTCATTTTACTGGGATGTTCTTCGCATTTGCTTTTGGTTTTGGTTGGTGCTATTCCTTTTCTCTCTCAAAAGCACATCTTTAAGTGTCCTTTGTAGGGCAGGTTTGGAAGAGGCAAATTCTTTCAAATTTTCTTTACTGTGGAAAAATTTTATTTCATTTTCAAAGACAAAGGAACGTTTTGATGGGTACATTATCCTGGGCCGACAATTTTTTGTTGTCAGAATCTGGAATATGTCACTCCATTCACTTCTTGCCTGTAGAATTTCCTGTGAGACATCTCCTGCGAGTTGAACTGGTGTTCCTTTATGTCTCAGTTGATTTTTTTCACATGCACATTTAAGAATCTTTTTCTTATGTTCAACTGAAGAGAGCTTGATTATCATGTGTTGTAGTGAAGACTGCTTTTGGTCAACTCTGTTGGGAGTTCTGTGCCTCTCCTGGATGTTGTTTCCCAATCCTTTCTCTAGATTAGGCAACTTTTTACTTACTATTTCATTAAATACATCTGTAAACCCAACTTCTCTTTCTGCAGCTTCTATTCGGCCTTCTATTTGGCCTTTTATTAGTGTCTTTCAAATCTTGAATATTTTTTTAGCCTGATCCAGCTCTGCTCCCAGTTTTTTGCTTCCCCCTGGTGACAGGAAATATCTTCTAATTTTGAGGTTATTTCTTTTGCCTCCTTCATTCTATTTTTGGAGACTTTCCACTGTACTTTTAATTTGCTCCATGGCATTCTTCATTTCTGATATATCAGCTTCCATTTGATTCATTTCCAGTATGACATATTCCTTGAGTCCCTTGAATGACTGCTTTACATGCTTCTCATTGTTGATAAGAAATTTTATAACAAGTGTTTTGAATTCTGTATCCCCATTTTCTCGATGTCTTCCTCAGTTAACTTTGAGGTTGGCAAAGGTTTTTGCTTCTTTGCAGGGGAATCTTCAGTAATATTCATTGTGCTTCTATCTTTTCTTTTGCTCTTGGTCACTGTGCTTCTGGTTATCAGATTCTTCTCCTTGAGGCAGGTTTCTAAGTTCTGTCACTCACAGATCTACAGTTTGATTTTCCTTATTGCAGTTGGTACACGGCTCTTTGTTTGCAGTGACTTGTGCCACAACCTCTAGCAAATCCAGGTCTAGGTTCTTATGTTAGATTTCCATCATGGTCTCCCTAGCCTCAGCTCCTGGATCGCCACTCTCTACCTCCTGTGATACCATGTTGAGTCTGTACTGTTGTCTGTACAACCTTTCTCCCACTTTTGGTTGGAGTAGGTCCCAGGATTGGGGAGACACCAGCTGTCCTATAAAGCTAGATTGTTGCTGGAATCTGTTGGCTGTTATCTCTAAGGACCACACAAACCTATTTTGACCTGTACAATGCCATAGTGGGTATTATTTTCCTGTGGGACCAGTATAATGCACTTAACTCAGCGAGTTCTCCCTGAGCTCAATGCATGTGCAGCTCACTGTTGTCCCTGAAGTCTTAAAGTTTTTCCACACTGTACAAAATAGCACCTGATGTGCCACTACTAGAGTTCTTGATCTGCTAGCCATCACGTCTGAGAGCTACCCAGACCTTCTTGAGTGGAACCTGTAGGATGCCACATTGTTGCAGTACACTGAGCCAGAAATGAGTTCACTCCCAGTTCAATGCATGTGCAGTACTGTCCATGGCCTTTGCCTGCTTAAACAAAATGTTTCCCCATATGGCTCTATGGAGCAGACTGGGCTGTTCCCGCACTGCCCATCTGGGATCTGTTGCTCTGTCTCTGCTCCTGATCAAATCAAACAGACCAGCAGGATGGGCATTTCTTTGGATTCACCTCCTGAGCTCTCAGTGAACGTCCCTTCCCACCTGGTTGCTGATGTAGTTCTGGCTGACTGTGCGATTCAGATTGAGGTTCACTGAATGCTGCTGGGCTATCTGTCACTGCAACAATGCACTGTTGTGTCCACCACTTTCCTGTGTCTGTCAGTCTCCAGGTACCCCGCTGCTGTTGTTCTGCCCTCTCCTATTTCCTGGAATGTGCCCTCTCTGCTTCACACTGGCTAATATTTCTCCATCTGGTAAATATGTTCTTACCCTATTCTGCCATCTTGTGAATGTCCACTTGCTCTATTTTTATCTATCTAATGTCAAGTACATAAAATATATACTCTATTTGGATGGAAAATTATATTTTCTTCCCCAAAAACAAAGCATAACCCCTTGTGCCAAGCCATCCCTCACTGTAAGCTCTAATTGTGTTTCCAAATCATAAGGAGAAAACAAGAATGAAATAAACAGACCCCAGGCTAAAAGCAGAGCTTGCAAAACCAGGGCACTGTGGAAAGATTCATCCTGCACACTTCAAAAAATGAACAGCTCTTCCAGCTTTCAGTCTTTTACCATCTTTTTCACATTCCTGAGGATGCATTGCCATAGAGTATGTGATGGCCTCTGAGACTTTGATTGGCATGTATGAATACCAATCCCAGGGCACACTGTCAAAGCTAGTTGCCATGGGATGAAAGAGCTTGCATGAAGAATTTTTTACTTTATGTTTCTGGTCCTTTCTGCCCTGTTGCCAACATTTTGACTATTTCATTATATGTTGTAAGGAGAAAATACATTTTCCCCCATTTTTTAATTGACAGGGTTTTCTTACTCCACATTCAAAAACAGATTAATTTTTTATTATCACACCCTGGATTTTTCTCTCACCCCAAAGTGCATTTTTTTTCTCAAGGTAAAATTTACATGTGTAGATTATATTTGAAATTTATTTAAACTTATCAAAAAATAAAGAAGAAAAAAGACACCCATATGTCACACACTACAAAAATCAGCTCTAAATGAATCTTGGACCTAAATCTGCATCTAGATACCATCAAACCATGAGATAACCTAGAAAGCACTATACAAGATGTAGGCATTGGTAAAGGCTTCTTAGAGTCACCAAAACACAGGCAGTCAAAGCCAGAATAAATACATGGGACCATATCAAACCAACATGCTTAAATGCAGCTAAGGACAAGACCAACAAAGTGAAGAAGTAACCAATAGAATGGGAGAAAATCTTTCCATAACACATAATAGATAGTGGGCTAATATCCAAGATTTACAAAATGCTTGAAGAAACTCAACAATAGCAAAACAAAAAAGACAAAGACAAAACCATCCATTGACCCCCACGCGATATTGTAATGGCTAAAGTCCTCGCCTTGAACATGCTGGGATCCCACATGGGCACCGGTTCTGATCCCGGCGGCCCGCTCCCCATCCAACTCCCTGCTTGTGGCCTGGGAAAGCAGTTGGGGATGGCCCAAATCTTTGGGACCCTGAATTCATGTGGGAGACCTGGAATAGGCTCCTGGTTTCAGATTGGCTCAGTTCCAGCCATAGTGGTTGCTTGGGGAGTGAATCATCGGTTGGAAGATTTTCCACTCTGTGTCTTCTCCTCTGTATTTCTTCCTTTCCAATAAAAAAAAAAATCTTTAAAAAAATCCATGCTGGCATGGATGTGTGGATAAAGGTAACCTTCTTTACAAAATACATGATAAATAGATGTGTAAACATATAATCACCTAGAGGAACTGTATGATAGAAAGTGGTGCACATTCAGTGAAGATACATTGCAGTATGCATCTCTATAAAAGGACTCGCAGTGAAACTGTTAACTATTCCTTGGCAATAGGATACTAGACTATACACCACTCCCTATACACACATTGTCACGATACACTTAAGTAGCATAATGTTGGACTTGTGACTGTCGCTGAAAGACTATAATATTGCAATAACATGGGGAAAACAGTGAGGGAAGGTATGGAAGGCGGAATCCCTGTGCTGCAGGAATTACATCATGAAAAATAATTTATAAAATAGAAGAAAAAATAATTCTGAGAATGAGAAAATATGAAATTACATAACCAATTTATTTACTTTTTAAATAAATTGATTTGTTTTATTATTCCATGATATAGTTTCATAGGCTCTGGGTTACCCTTTCCCCTTCCTCAACCTCCCCCTCCTCCCACTAATTTCCACTATTTTGTTACAATAGTCAAGTCCTTAATAATCAGTCACAAGTCCAATATTCTACTACTTAAATGTATCCTGACATTGTAGCTGTGAACAATGGGAGAGAGTCTAACATCTAATTGTCAAAACATATTCAGCAGTTTCATTATACAACCAACTCAAAAAAAGAAAAACATATTTCAGCGCTGAAGACTGGTAATGCAATATAGTAAGAGAAACTCCATTTTGTATGTGGGAAGGCAGTCTTTTGGCTGCTTCAGTCTATCACTTCATTGTCCCTTACAATCTACCTAATTATATACATATTTTGGGAGGGTTTATTTTCTACTTATTTATTTATTTTTGTATAAGACCATTGTTTCCACATTATTATTATTATTATTATTATTATTATTATTATTTTCTCTGCATTTGGGGTTAGGGGAAAGAAAAAGGGAAAGCCCCACCCAGCGCCCCCTCCCCCATGCCAGGTCTCCGACGTGGAGCATGCTCTGAAGGTCCTGCTCAAGTGGTTTTGATAGTTCAAAAGTTTGGACCTGCTGCCAGTCTCACCATTCCAAGCACAATGAAATGTCTCCAGAATCCGCTGGCTGGCATAGTTCACCTTAGAGTCTCCATTTGTCCAGATTCCCTGCCACCACATAACGGGTAGTTGAATGATTTGTGCTGTCCTCCATCCTCTGGTGTGGTACTGGGTATACTCTGCAGGTATCTATGATCTGCCATATCCTCCACACGCACCTGGATATGCTGTCCACTGCTCCATCTGAGCCCTTGAGGAGGCTAAGCTTTGACACTTGCACTCCATGGTCAGACCATGGAACCTGCACTTCTCTTCATGATTGGGGTTCTGAGATCAGCAGTTCAGTTGGGGGGATCCCCAAAGAAACTTTGTCGGAGATGATCCCAGACCTGATTCTTGTGTGTGCTTGCCAGTAGAGGGTCCTGCACAGTCTTTCGCCCCAATAGGCTAGTCTCAGTTGCTGGGTCAGCTCTGTTTCTAGCCCTGTCTTCCACACGAATCAATGGATGTTGCAGTCCATCCTGATTCTGCCCAGCGCACACTCAGCCCTCACACAAACCATGGTTGCTACAGCCTAGTTAGAATAACTTGCAATAACCCACCACCAGGCCCACCCCATGCCCTGGTTCCAATGCTTGCCAGTATGTACTGCAGACCGATCCAGTCTGTACCAACTCCCATTCAGCTCTCATAATACATGTCAATCAGCATTGAAACCTATTTCAAGCCAACCAGTCCCGCTATCCAGCCCACACATGCTGGCAGGTGTCGTTCTGTCTAGCCAACACTGCTCCAGTCCTGGTTTTTCATGCTCTCCAGTGGGAGTGGTAACCCAAGAGGGAGGTGCCCACTATTTCCCTACTGGGCCCACTCCCACACCCAGAACATGTACTCTTCAGGTGGTTCTGCAGTTTAACTTGACATATTTAGCCCCCAATGCCAGCATCTGACAGCTGATGCTGCGGCAAAGCCCCAACCAACCCTTATCCACTCTGATTTATGCTTACACCAGTAGGAACAGTCAGCCCAGCCTGGGTTTTTCCTGATCTAACTCATTGAGGCCCTGCCTGGTCTGGTCTGCCCCCAACCCAACTCATGCTTTCCAGTGGGAGTGGCGGTTCAGCAGGGGAGCCCTCCACATTGCCTTCTCCCTCCCAGGTTCCTACATGTGCTGACTGGGTGTTGTGGCCCAGTCTGGTATGTCCCCCCTCGCCTCAGCATTTGCCAGTGGTGCTCGGATTTGCCAGTGGGTGCTCAGATTTGCCAGTGGGTGATGTGAACTGTTTCTCCTGTAGCAAATGTGTCCTGCCAGAGGAGTTTCCCAAGGTCCTCCATCAGAACCTCTCACAATGCCAGATCTTACGCATAACGGTGGGTCCACGAGCCAGTCCTATTTAGTCCACTTCCTGTCCTGGCCAGAACATTGGCATTTCCTGACTGGCCTTCAACCCATTCCGGTTCTTACTATTGGGTGTTTCAGCCCCACCAAGGTCTGTTCATACCCAGACACAGCTCACACACGGCTCAGTAGGGTAGACATAGCCTAATCCATCCTACATCTACCCTGGTCCTCCAGAGCACTAGATGATACTGGAGTCTAACCCTGCTTAGTGTGTCCGTTCCCAGTCCAGACTTTTGCCAAGGGAAACAGCAGCCATATCCAGCCAGAACTCAGCCCCCACTCTGGCTCCCACACTCACCAGTGGGAACCCCAACTCATCCCTGTGTCCTTTTAGCTTCCCAACTGGGCATGTTCCCAAAGGGGTAAAGGAAGAGAAAGACAGTAAAGAAAGGGATGGAGAAAGAAACTTGGGCTAAGCAGCTGAATTGTGAGCAAATAAAGTAGGGAGGACAAATTCAAACAGTGTCAAGCAACTGACAAGGCCAATTAATGGAAACTCCTTAACTATCAGGGGAAGTTTACAGTTTGAAACTTACTTTTCAAAAAAGCCTTTCAGGGTACTCTTTTCACAAAGCAGAAATACTTTCCACAATTGAATCAGAATATTTTGGATTAAAATCACTAGGTAAAGTGTACCACTCACATTATTGAGAAATCATGGGGCACCTAATTGGAGAAGTTTAGACATCTGTTTAGGCCATTTGTCTCTGTTCAACCCATAGGACAACCCATGTGTTTAGGATCTGTTTTTCTCCACAGGATGCACATTATCTGAGCACCACAGAGGAGGGAACGGTGAGTGTGAACACCTGCCTTTATCCTACGACCTTGGACAAGTTACTTAGCCTCTTTAACTTCCAGCAGAAATGTTAGAATGAAAATAAACACTGTTTAAATTTTGATTCTGCATGACCCTGGGAAATGTGCATGAGTGCAGCTTTCTGACACTCCATGTGTTCATTCTTTTGTGATTTCACCTGTTGATCTGAGGCCAGGAGAAAGGGATGTAATATATAAATACCACCTGTCCCAGAATCTCACATTTGGCAGGTGCAACTCATGGAACAACATGAATGAAACGCCTGCCTTTACAGTTTTTCTGTTATTCAGAACTCAAACCAAGATGTAGTCTTATCGTTCCAGTCTTAATTATAAGGCACCATTCTAAGTATACAATGGGAATTCACAGCAGCTGGCCCTGAAAGCTCATGTTCAAATGTAAGATCATAAGAAAGCTGAACGAACACACAGAGATTGTATTCCTGGGTCTCTGGAATGACCATTGAAACCAGTGCTTAGGGTTCCTCAGGTGGCAGCCAGTCATGGGAGACCATGTCCAGGGACAGGAACAGTTGACACTTATGAAGAGTAGAGAGCAGCAGGAGGTCTTGCTTGCACATGCATTCGGGACTCTAGTCATTCACTGCAGCAAAATTTGTGAACTCTTCATAAAGATTTTAAAAATAGAAACAAACTAAAACCTGGAGCCTAATATGAATAGATAAATCATTATATGATCCAGTGCTATCGTTTAGTGAACATCCTTGATATCACAGGACAACTAATTTGTAGTGATTTTTTTAAAAATTTCTTGCAGCACCCTATAAAATTCAGTCTCATTTTAAAATCTGAAAATTGCTTCTATATTTTGATGGCTTTACTCTGTTAGCTATTTATTGAACATTACAATGAAAAAAAAGTCAGAAAATCAATCGAAAAATGTGTAGAAAGTGTTCCATAGATAGTGGGACACTTAATACTGAAAAGTCAAGAAAAATATTCATTTATTGCCAGCACTGAAGATAAAACAATTTTATTTGTGAAACAATGTTACCCTATATTGGTTTAAGGCCATGTTCTAGGAAGCCAAAGTGTCAACTCTGAATACATTGTGTTAATTCCTTCTGTAAATTGGGACTATAATCTATTGCAGGATCACAATAAGAACTGAAGCACACATGTTGGGAAAGTACTCGAAGGACTGCTTCAACCCTGTATGGTGATGCTGTATGGCAAACCTCTCACTGCTATGCCACAACCCAAGTAAGCACTGGTTAGGGGCCTGGCTGCTCCTCTTCCTGTTCAGCTTCATGCTGATGGCTGGGGAGAGAAGTGACCAAGGACCTAAACGCTTTGGCCCTTGTTCCCAGTCCTCTCCCTTGTGGCCATTTGGGGAGTGAATCAAAGAAACAAGACATCTCTAACATCTCTCCTTTTTTTCCCCAAAGATTTATTTATTTTTCTTGCAAAGTTAGATATACACAAAGGAGGAGAGACAGAGAGGAAGATCTTCTGTCCGCTGATTCACTCCCCAAGTGACCACAACAGCTGGTGCTGTGCCAATCCAAAGGCATGAGCTAGGAGCTCCCACCTCCAATCTTCATCCGGGTCTCCCACGCGGGTGCAGAGACACAAGGCTTTGGACTGTTCTTGACTGTTTTCCTAGTCCACAAGCAGGGAGCTGGATGGGAAACAGGGCTGCCAGGATAAGAACTGGTGACCATATGGGATTCTGGCGCATTCAAGGCGAGGACTTTAGGCTCTAGGCCACCGCGCCGGGCACTCTAACATCTCTCCTTCTTACTCTGGCTTTCAAGTAACTAAATAAATCCTGAAAAGAACAAATAGCAAATAAATGTGAATCTTATTTCTGTTATAATCATTTTTACTCATATTGTCACCTTTTAAAGAAATATCATTGTAGGCAGCCTCTTCATCACAATTTCTTTTTTCCCCAGAAGGTGGCATATTTTATTTTCTTTCCAACAATTCATGACTTGACATGAATGCTACATATATTCCTAATTTTCACCATTGTTAAAACAGACATAATTTCAATAACACTTGCAAGTTCCTGTATGACCTGTATTAAAATGTTCATGTAGGGACTCTTCCTATTAGTTTTAAATTTCTTAAGAATCTACAAAAAAGAATGCTGCTCAAATTGTGAGCACATATTTGAGATGTTAGAACACATATCGGACCAAAACAATTGCTCTACTCATGGATAAATCTGAACACTAATAACCTTATTTTGAAGGTTCCTTATTTAAACTTTGTAATCCTTTATTTTCCTTCAAATCTGTGCAATGCAAATCCAAATTTTAAAGCTTAAACAATTTAAATATCTTCATGAAGTGAAAGATTATTTTCCAGTGTAGGCCATTTCATTGTAGCCTTCAAGGGTTTGTTCTTCTTGGGCCTTAATACTTTAAACTAAATATAAATTTGGGATTAAGCACTGACAGCCATTTAAACAATCATAAGCTGATTATTAGCTCAGTCACAGAAAGATAAAGACAAATAATATCCTGTCTGTCACTTTTCCTCTTCTGCTTGTGCGGCTGGGCTACTTCACCCATGGCTGTGTTACTCCCTGCTTGTGGCCTGGGACAGCAGTAGAGGATGGCCCAAATCCTTGGGACCCAGCACCCTTGTAGGAGACCTGGAAGAGCTCCTGGCTCCTGGCTTCTGATTGTGCGGCTGGGTCACTTCACACACGGCTGTGTTATTGAGAGCTTGTGATGGCACCTCTGACACAGAAGTTCTACTGTGGAAAACACATTTTCATTCACCTTGGGTAAGAAAATATCCTATTGTCAGGTTCTTCTAGCAAAAGCCCGCCATGGAAGTGCCCTCCCATGTGTGCCTGAACACAGACATATAAACAATCTTCACAAAGTTAAAATGTTGGTGGTGCTGATCTTGCCAAAACCTGTTGGACTTTAGGTCTGGGTGCCACACGGACCTATTTTGACTAGTATGATGCCACAGTCGGTATTATTTTCCTGTGGAACCAGTGAAATCCACTGAACTCAGTGAGTTCTCGTGAGCTCAGTACATGCGCAGTTCACTGTTGTCCCCTGCAGTCTTAAAGCGTTTGCCACAGTGTACAAAATGGCGCCTGATGTACCACTACTAGAGTTCTTGATCTGCTGGCCATCAGGTCTGAGGGCTACCCAGACCTTCTTGGGTGGAATCTGTAAAATGCCACGTTGATGCAGTTCACTGAGTCAGAAATCAGTTCACTCCCAGCTCAGCATATGCTCAGTCCTTTCCCTTGCCTTTGCCTCCTTATGCAAAATGGTGCCCAATTCAGCTCTAGGGGGCTGACTGGGCTGTGAATTCCATGCTGTTCTCGCACTGCCCATCTGTGATCTGCTGCTCTGTCTCTGCTCCTGGTCAAATCAAACGGACCAGCAAGATAGACAGTTCTTTGGGTTCACCTCCCAAATTCCCAGTGAATGTCCCTTCCTACATGGTTGCTGGTGGAGTTCCTGCTGCTGGTGGAGTTCAGATCGCCCGTTACCTGAATGCTGCTGGAATATCAGTCACTGTAACACCACACCATTGTTTTCGCTGCTTTCCTGTGTCTGTCAGTCTTCAGGTACACCCTCTGCTGTTGTTCTGTCCTCTCCTATTTCCTGGAATGTGTCCTCTCTGCCTCAACCTGATTAAATGTTTCTCTGTTTAAATGTGTCCTTACCCTATTCTGCTGTCTTGATTCTCATCATGCTTAATTTCAACTACATGAATTTTTCTCACACACATGGAACACTTTTTCTCCTATGCTTAATTCGTTCAAAGTTTAAATTCAATTATTCCTATTTTTACTAACCTTTTTAACAATTTGTCATCATAGATTGGTTCTTTGCTTGTATCAATTATCCGTACACTGCATATTTTACAAAGTACTGTATATATTCTTAGACTTAACTCATAGCCTTATCTCATTATTTATTTTTGAAAAAAAATTATTTGAAATTCAGAGAGAGAGAGAGAGAGAATATTCCATCTGCTGGTTTGCTCCTCAGTGCCTGATGGGTCAGGCTGAAGCCAGATCCTGGGACTCCATGTGGCTTTCCAATGTGGGCAGGAGGGACTCAAGACCTTGAAACACCATGTATTGCCTCTTATGCTGCACAGTGTCACTATGCTGGATCTGAAGTGGAGATTAAACTCAATACTGGACATTCTTGGGGATATGCGTGTAAAGTGCAAGTAGCCCATTACACCACAACATCCATTTCATCAAAGAAGTTTAAAATTAGAAGACGGTTACAGAGTACATTATTTAACCAAAGGAAATTAAACAAAATATGGTTAAAGGATATCTGGAAAGGCCTGAAATATCTGTAAATTAGTTATCATTTGGAAATAATAGCTGAGTCATAGAAGAACTCCAAGTTAACCATGTCGAAGGAAGATTAATAGAAGCAGTCATTTGTAGGATGTTGATTGCTTCAAGATTTCATGGGAAATTAATAGTTTTACTACCTTAGTGTTGAAGAAAGGGCTAACAGCATTAAAATACTAGTTAAGAGAGGGTTAATGTTAATCATTCGAGTTGTCACAGTAGAGAGCAAACAAAACATTTTTAAAAAAATTAATGGAATGAAGCAAGAACAGAGATGGGGATAGATGATAATGGAACATGCAAAGACTGTTAGAGTAAAGAACCAAATCATGACGGCTGTGTGAACAACTAAAGAAACCATGATTACCTCAGCATAAATTCAAATCTTTGGAATGAGAGACAGAGTACACAGTATCAAAATGAGAAGTGGATGCCATCAATAACTGTAGAGTAATAATTTTAGACACTAACTGTGAAGCAATCAAAACTTTAGGGTGCTTGTGTTCATCTGAAAGATAGGGAAGCAATGCAGTCCCTTTAGCAGAATAAGGCCTTAGCTATGCACCTGAAACCATGCAAAGAACTTAGTACAAGAGAAGGTATCTATTCTGAGTATCACATGAGGAAAATATACAAATGTTATAACTGGATGACTCATCTGAGAGAGAACAAAAAGAAAATGACTTTATATTTTGCTAAACTCTTCACTCCCAGTTTTCAAGAGCACTAAAATCTACAGAAGGAAAATGGGAATGGGGTTGTAGAACCACCAGTTGCCCCTAATTGTGTCTCTCTCTGTCTGTCTCTCTGTCTCCTCTCTCTATTTTAATGCATTGTGAGGAAAGCTAGAAAAACATTTACAATATTAACAGCCTCAAATGCAAAAACAATCTGTCAAGTACTAAAATGTTAAGTGATTAACTGGGAGGTTGAAATCTGTCAAGAGAGTGACTTCCCTCATGCTGTGATGGTGAATGCATATACGTGTAGATAAATGGAAATAACGTGGTTTACAAGTGAAGATGTATGAGCAGATTAAAGGAAATTCAGAGAGTAAAGAAAAAGATGCATCATTTGCATACAAGTGTTCTTCAGAAAATGCAAGGGGAGTGTTCATCGTATGTGCATACGTACATACACATACATGCATGCTTTGCAGGTCTTTCCATTTTTGTACCAAAACAAGAATGTCTGTTAATTCTACATTCCAAGAGCTTTTCAAAGTGTTGTCACTTACATGTGAGAGAGAAACAGTGGGAAGGGTGAAGAATGATGAAATTACAAGGGAGAGGAGTTAAGTACAATGTGCATTCTAGTCTCAGAAAAGTGTGTTCTGTCAAGACTATTACACTGGTCTTGTATGTATTAAAATGTGGTGTTGTACAAATAATAATGTGGTCATGATAAAAATATCATTTTTTAAAATTCTGAATTTATTTTTCCTCAAGTAATCCAAATATATAACACAGCTGCACACTAATATTACAACCTCATGTAAAAACACAGGAGCAACATTTACTGGCACGTCACTGAATTGTGTACAAGTGACATGCAGACACCGAGAGTCCATTGTTGATGTTATAGACCCACAGTGTTTGGTCCAGAGAGAAGCAGAGTCTGGAATTCTCCTGAAATGTCTATGATGTCAAGCTGCAGCTCCCAAGACCTGTGTCAGGGACGTCCAAGCCAGCTGTGTGCAGTGTTCTTTCACTTAGCCTTCACTTGACAAGATTCCCCATGGTTGACTTCCTCTTGCTTTTCAGCTGCAAGTTCTGCACACACCTGAGTGCCACCATAATACATATACGGCACAGAGACCTTTCTTGAGATCCAGAGATTGCACCACTGACTTTAAATCTATGTGCAGATGTCCTACATGTGTCTCGAAAGGAGCAGATACTTTTCTTCATTTTATTTCTCCATGTAGATCCTAATGTAGTTGTAACAATAATTTTAAAGACCACATTATTCTGGGAAGAGACTCCAATACGTGCTTCAGCAGCGCATCACACACCCACGAGTTTTCTAACTGCACGGTGACAACCCTTTGTGTGTGGCCGGCATTCTGGGTAGGACTGGGAGACATGAGGCAAGACCTCTGAGTATAAAAACACGTTATGTCTTTTTATATAAGCATAAGAACAACTCTTCAAGGGAAAGGCTAAACTGATACTAAAAAATCACATTGAAAATGAAAAATCTCCTATATGCAGCAAAATGTAGTGACTTTATTTTCTTTATATTTGTCACTTAAGAGAGTGTGAATCTTCGCCCCGGTTTTAGCCCTCTGCCTGCCCTGCCTTCCAGATTGTGCCACTTTTGGATAACACTCCCTGGACCATGACTTTTTTATGCATTAAAAAAGATTTGTTTATTTTTATTACAAAGTCAGATATACAGAGAGGAGGAGAGACAGAGAAGAAGATCTTCTGTCCGATGGTTCATTCCCCAAGTGACCGCAATGGCTGGTGCTGTGCCGATCTGGAGCCAGGAGCCAGGGACTTCCTCCAGGTCTCCCACACGGTTGCAGGATCCCAAAGCATTGGGCCGTCCTCGACTGCTTTTCCAGGCCACAAACAGGGAGCTGGATGGGAAGTGGAGCTGTTGGGTTAGAACCAGTGCCCATATGGGATCCTGGCATGTTCAAGGCGAGGATTTTAGCTACTAGACCACCGTGCTGGGCCCTTTTATGCATTTTTTCAAGTGGTGTCATTACCAGGCATATGCTGAGTTACTTAGAAATATCTAGAATCAAATTACAACCTGCACATACAACCTATTGCTCTGACTACTTGCTTGCATATGTCTCTTGCCAAAGTTTAAAGCTTTTTCCCATTTTTTCTTTTTTTTTTTCATTCCAAGTACTAATAAAAAACATTAGACACCACACTTTTTTTCCCAACAGTAAAAACAGAGCAAGTGAATGAAAACGAGACAAGGGCGTATTTCTCATAGTTTCCCAATAATCAAGTAATGAGAAATCACTGTGCTCACCTATCAAACATGGTGTGCTGTCTGTGAGAACAGAAGACATATTAGGAGAGGGATTATAAGCCAAAACTGGTGTAGATTCTGGGAAACATTTACATAGAATGTCAAGCACACAATTGCACTGCTGAGTATAAAGAATCCTGTGGCAGACACTTACTTTCGACCCTACATCTAGCACTTCCGGTCATCTATACACACTCAAAGGTGATCACTGACTTCGGTGATCACGTTAGACTTTCTTTTCTTCAGTGTTTTTATCACTGATGACTTGCACATCCAGTTGGAAGTCCCAGTCACACCACAGTCTCTCAGCATCCTGACATTCTCTCAATTATTGTGAATGCCTTTGACTTCTGGTAACTCCTGTGCTTTCATTTTAAGTGTGACTCACAAAATTAAATTTCATGACTCATTCAAAAAAAGAAAAAACAAACCTGCAATTATTACTCTGCTTTCAATTGGGAAACTCTAATTAAACCTAAATGTTACAAAATCAACAACAGGACAAAAAACCAGAAATTTACAATGCCAGGAAGTTAAATAACAGGCTGCTAGAGATGAGAGTCTCCATTCCACAGTTACTATACATCCCCTTAAATGAAAAACCACAAAACAAAATCGACAACAGGAATAATAAAAAGAAATTAACAAAATCATGAATGAAATGACATGCTACTGAATGACTAATGTCGCTGAGGAAATTAAAATCAAGAACCTTCTTGAAGAAAATGATGCTACTCTACGATCCATGAGTCATTGAAGAATTTAATCAGAAGAAAGCATTTTGAAGAGCTGAAACTAACAAAAAAAATCAAAATCCAAGAGATATAGTTTTTTTTAATTTTGTATTGTGGTTTTCATTTTAGGGGATGTACAGTAACTGTGTAATGGAGACTATTATATCCAGATGTGAGGATACAATGTAGTATGCATCTCTACTTCCAGGCAAAGATGGATTCCCAATGAAACTGTTTACAATATGTTGACAATAGGATGCTGGACTCTCTGCCGTTTTCCATGCCTGTAATGATGTACGGTGTGTGAAGAATTATACTATAGTAGTGCTACAGAAGAACTCAGTGAGGGAGGAAGGGAAGTGAGCAGGGGTAAGGGAAATCCCAGGGCTGATGGATCTGTATCATAACATGATAATAATAAAAAGAAGTTAAATTTTAAAAAGTTGCAGGAAGCCTATATGTAATGTGGAATGCTTAATGATTTACTATATTTATTTGATAAGACATGAAGGATTTTACAAACATGAATGTCCAGTAATATCAGTAATATTTAAAAAAAACAAACAACAACAAAAAGACCTAAACCTAGGTTTGCCCATAGCTATGGCTGTATTTGCACAACTTTAAATTTCAGTCACAAATTCAAAGTATTTGGATGCTACTTTTTTTAAGGATTTGTTTATTTTTATTAGGAAGGCAGATTTTACATAGAGTGGGGTCATATATATATCTATGTATATGTGTGTATAAATATATATATATATATATATATATATATATATATATATAGAGAGAGAGAGAGAGAGAGAGAGAGAGAGAGAGAGAGAGAGAGAGAGAGAGGTCTTCCATCTGCTGATTCACATCCCGAATGGCCACAGCAGCCAGAATTAATCCGAAGCCAGGAGCCAGGAGTTTCTTCTGTGTGTCCCATGTGAGCAGAGGGGCCCAAGGTTTTGAACCATTCTCTGTTGCTCTCTCAGGACACAAGCAGGAAGCTGAATCAGAAGTGGAATATCCACAGAGCAAACGGGCACCTCCATGGGATGTCAGTACTGCAGGCAGAGGATTAGTATACTATACCACCACAATGGCCTCATCAAATGTTACTTGTTAATCCTAGTATATCCTTTAGGTCATTTTTGCTTTCTAGTCCACAGGATGAATATTTTCCATGCAGCTCATTTGTGTCCCATTTTTATACACTGAGTTGACTTCTGACTTAATTGAGAAAAGTAGAATAAACAATATAATTTAGTCTTTCACCATGGCAACTCCCTGTTTTGCTTTTAAACACACACACACACACACACACATTTTAACTCACCACTAGTGGATGGGTTGCTTCAGATCGCCAGTTGTGTTGTGTATTGCATCCCATTTTGCAATGGTGTCTAATGATTCTGCTGATAAAATAATCCCCATTTCCTGATTTTGAATCGCTCACAGCTGTACCTGCATGTTGTGTGACCACTATCCACAACACCTGACTATCCTGCCAAGGGAGATCTGGGTAATGACCCCATTGCACTCTGTAACCCCAGGACTGTAAAAATCAGTGCTAATGTACTTAAACCCACTGGAACCTGCCAAATGGAACCCAGGAATAATCTGCCTGCATTCTATCTCTCTGGATCCATATCTACCAGTTAAAAATTTCCTTTATACATTGTATTCACGCTGCACTAACAGAACAGTGTTCAATTCACATCCCCCATACTGGACCTAGGGCTGCTGGTGTAAAAAGTTCTAGCATCAGGTGTTTTCTCCCAGCAGGACCTGAGAAAGGGCCATCAACATCATACACTCCTGGAACCACAGCTATTGGTATGACAACCTCTAGAATCACTCCAGCTTACCAGTAGGACAAGGGGGACAATCCTATTTGTATCCCTTAGCATCAACAATAAGGCCATAGCTACTACAATCACTAGTAGCGCTAACACCACATTCTCCAGACAGTGAAGATTCCTACATCAGGAAGGCTGCATTCACTTCAATGTCACATTTCTATAAACTACAGGAGATTAGATAAGTGCATTATTTCTAGACAGAGCAGACCCTGATTAAAGAAAAAGAAATCCTTCTCTCTAATATGGGTGCCTTTATGCAAAGTATAAAATAAACAGATATAGGTAACCAGCTATATATTCTCATAGATGAACTGTTTAACAGAGACTAGAATACTGGGATGTAAAGATAGGTCATATTATGTGTCTCCAATTCCAAATAAAATTAGGACTTCCATTGAAAATATAAATATGTTAACATAACTTTAGCTATACCTGCAAAGTAGGGTACTAAATTTTCTACTTTTGCCTATACCTACTATGCCATGATACATTTAAATAGCAGAAAGTTAAATTTGTAACTGTTACTAAAGGACTGTGCTACTATGTAAGGCAGATTGATCCTAGACATGCAAATGGGATTGACCCTAGATATGGAAGCAGGATTGACCCTAGTTATGTAAGCCAGATTCACCTAAACATGCAAAGGGGATTGACCCTAGACATGTAAGAAGGATTGACCCCAGCTATGCAAGAGGGATTGACCCTTGAAATGTAAAGGGATATTGACCCTAGACATGTAAGGTGGCTCAAGATTTGCAAAGCAGGGGCTAGTGTTGTGTAATACTAGCATCCTATGTGAGTGCTGGTTAATTCTTGGATGATCCACTTTCCATCCAGCTCCCTGCTAATTTACCTAAGGAAAGTACAAGAAAATGGCCCAAGTATTTGGGCCCCAACATCACACGGAAGAACCAGAAGTTCCTGCCTCTAGGTTGTGGATTGGCCAAGTTCTTGCTGTTATGTCATTTGGGGAACAAACCAGAGGGCAGCAGATTTGTTTGCCTGTCTTTATCTCTCTATAATTGTGCTTTTCAAATAAATAACTCAATCTTGGGAGGTAGGAATGAAGGATGGAAAGAAGGAGGGAAGGAAGGAAGGGAGGAAAGGAGGGAGGGAAGTAATTGTTAAGGAAACAAAATTGTTATTTCTTGCTATCGCTGTAAGAATTAATATCATGAAAATGTCTACATTACTTAAAGGAACCTATTTGTTGCAATCATTCTGAAAATGCCAATGCCATTCTTAAACAAATTATAAAATGCAAGCAGAATCATCAAAGACCCAGATTAGCCAAAATAATTCTGAGTTAAAAATCAATAAATAAAGCTGCAGGTAGCAAAATATCTCACTCTAAAGCACACAAGAAGCTGTATTAATAAACATCATTCCATGTACATAGAGCCAGTTTGTGTTTGACAAACTTTTCTGGACTATACCTTGGAAAAAAGATAATATTGCAGGAACAAATGAGAGAAGGAAGAAAGGAAGGAAAGATGGGAGGGAGAGAGAGTAGGAGGAAGAAAGAAAGAGAAAGCAAGCAATAAAGCTATCAATGTATTCTTACAATCGTATCTGTGGACTACATGAGATGTTTTCTGTTTGTAATAATATCACATTAACTGCAGCATTGGTGAGAATTTTACTGTACCTTTACTGTGACCCTAAGGATATAATGTATTATTAATCAGTTCTTTAAATAATAAAATAAAGAGGGTGGATGCATGGTAACAATGGCAAGTGCAGTGTAGTTTTACACCTGGCAACGTTCATCTAATAGCATGCTGGACAAACACTGTTTTCACACAATAATTCAATGATCACAAACTTTCCTGCAAGAAGAAATTCTGACTAATTAAAATTACCTGTGTAAGTCATGTGAGTTGTATACGTTGTCAAGAGATAACAACATGGAACTAAGGTTTATATGCTATTTCTTGGGAGTTCCACTGACTTAAGTATAATTTCCAAACACACTTAAGTTCTAAAATAGAAGGAGATTCTGGAGCCAAATGGTTGACAGAAACTTGGCCGTCGGATAAGGGGGAAATGCAAACGAAATAGCAACTTTCAGAAGGCCTGTATTGGTGATCTTCATATACAAAAAATATTCGAGAAGTTATATTCTCAATACAAGTGCATTGCATGAATATTGCCTGGTTTATGGGATACTGTTGTGCACTAACTGAGATAATGTTATTGACTGTGCAAAGGCTACCTTTTTGTGTGAACAACAAAATATGTGATGTGTTTGTAGGGGAATGCAAAAATGGCATGATGTTTAAAGAATGAATATTTATAAGCTTAAAAACTGACCTACATAGCACACTAATACAGGTAACAAACTGGTTGTGCTTCCCATGATTTTCCTCGTATGGGAATTTTCCTCATACGGAAAACACCAATATTTTCTCCTAATTTTCGTAACAATGCATTGTTACTCTGTTTCTAGAGGATAAATTTAGACTATATCAAATGACTATAGAAGGAAGAAGACATCAGATGTGTCTAACCTTCTTTGATTTCATTATTTTCCAGGTGAAACTACAGAAAATGATTGACTAGCTTAAACTACCACCTTATATTCATGAAAAAAAAGAGAGCCAACATTCTAATTCTTGATTTCTCCAGTAAGATCATAGGATATAGAGTGTTTCTCTCCACTCAATGATAAGATTTTATATTAACCAAAATGACACCTTGAAGAAAAAGGAGTCCCTTCTGGATGGTATCAGCAGAGACATGAATCAAATGACATTTAAACCACAGAGGTATGTTGTGCTGCAAGATTAACCACAAGAATAGACAATGAAGTATTTCTCAAGTGACAAAGAAAAACATTTAATCTATTTTGTTGGCAGGATAAAAAAATAGTATTTGTTTAATTTCATTTCAGGACAGTATCTATTTTAAACTTTTTGAAATTTCATATGTGTTTTTGCTTTATTATGTGTATTTAAATGCTTTTAATTTTTTAATTTTTCACTTGTGTGATTATTTTTAAGGATTTATTCATTTTACTATAAAGGCAGATTTACAGAGAGAAGGATAGATAGAAAGAACTTCATCTGCTGGTTCATTTCCCAAGTAGCTGTAACAGCTGAAGTTGAGCCAATCCAAAGCCAGGCAACAGGAGCTGCTTCTGAATCTCCAAGGAGGTTGCCACACCTAAAGGCTTTGGGCTGTACGCTAATGCTTTCCCAGGCCACAAGGAGGGAGCTGGACGGGAAGTGGAGCAGCTGGACACGAACCTGTCCCCATATGGATACAGGAGCATGCAAGGTTAGGATTTTGGCTACTAGGCTATCAATACAGACCCCACTTGTGTAATCTGTCTAAATACCTTGAACAAATAATCGATGCTGGCATCATATCATATTAAAATCTCTCTACAGTTTAGCCCAGTACATCTCACTGACTCAGATTTCGTTAACTGTATGAAGATCTTGTGACTGTGAGTCATGTGGTATAAAGGATGTTTTAGAGTGGAATGGATCAGTGTCCCCTAGAGCCATATCAATAAATGAAATATTTATTTAAATCATATAGCAACCATTAAATAATAGAATCATATTACATTCATCTTTGATGAAATTAAAATTCCAAAAGCAAATGAACACAATTTTAAAAACAATTTGCTTTGATTCTGAAAGTAATCCTTTTTTTAAAAAAATGCTTAGTGTTTTTATAAGTTTCAATTAACAATTATTAACAAGTGTGTGTTGTGGAATACTTGTTGATACCACTTCCTGCAATACTGGCATCTCATATGAGTGTCATTTCAAGACCCAGCTCCTGCACTTCTAATCTAGCTCCCCGGTAGTGCTCCTACAGCCACATGGGAAACCCAGATGCAGTTCCAAGCGCCTGGCTTCAGCCTGGCCCAGCACTGGCTGTTGCAGCCACTTGGGAAGTGAGCTAATGGATAGAAATTCTCTCTCCATCCTCAGCTACTATTCTTCCTCCTGACCTCTATGTATGTATGCATACATATATATATATATATACACACATGTATTTATATACACACACATACACACACACACACATATATATATGCCTTTTCAAAGAAATAAATACAACTCTTTAAAGAATCCACACATAATCACAAGCTGATTCTTCTAGTATAGGTTAAACCTGTCACACAATTATGCTGAATTTGAACAAACTGTGTTCAGCAGAATTTTGAGACTGAGCAGAGGAGAAGACTCGGTTAGACTGCGTAATTGAATCATTCTTCCTTTTTGACCTTAGTAGTGAGATTGTCAAGTAGATCTCAGTGTTCCAGAACCTGCTCCTGGGACGCTGCCTGAGTGTTCTGGAACCTGCTCCTGGGACGCTGCCTGAGTGTTCCGGAACCTGCTCCTGGGACGCTGCCTGAGTGTTCCGGAACCTGCTCCTGGGACGCTGCCTGAGTGTTCCGGAACCTGCTCCTGGGACGCTGCCTGAGTGTTCCGGAACCTGCTCCTGGGACGCTGCCTGAGTGTTCCGGAACCTGCTCCTGGGACGCTGCCTGAGTGTTCCGGAACCTGCTCATAAGCATGGGAAGCAATTCAAGATTGGGAGTTGAATTCTTGCTTATTTTCCTACTTAATGTTTACAGATTCATTTTTAAGTTATTAAAACATTTAGCTTGTTTATTATAATTTCCAAAAGATAAACTTTTTCTCATTTTCCTTTCAGTTAGGTGTGGGTGTGTGACACAATTGTACCAAGTAGAAGTCTACCACGGAGAGCTAGGATTTGCTCCTTTAATAAAAGCAGTCAACAGCTATGACTTATTTTTCCTTGGACCTTCTGGGAAATGTACCTGAGGTCCCAAGACACAGGAGCCATCTGTGATTTCAAACAACAAACATACAGGGAACGTTAAGTGAAGGGTAGGGGTTTGAGGAGGCATGGGGACCTGGCTGTGATCAAGCTGAGGGGCCACAGGCAGCACAGAATCTCTGCTTTTGAGAAAATCACTGTGCCTGGGACTGGCGGAGCAAACTGAAGGGATCTGTATTGCTAACCTAGTAATCCTGCAGTTAGCAGCACACGGGCTTCAGCACAATTGCTTCAGGCCCTGGTTGGTGGGCCCCCATCCCACACTGGACTGCTGGATCGAGTCCTGCTTTCTTATTAACATGTGTGGGTAAACAGGCAAATGGTGGCTCAGGTATTTTCCAGTTCCTGTCACCCAAGTCAGTAGATATTGGTGGAATTCCAGGCTCCTCCTTCAGACATGACCAGCATTGGCTGTTGCAGGTATTCACTGATCGGTCAGGAATACAGATCTTTCTCTGCCTCTCTGCCTTCAAAATAAACAGTATATGAATACTTTTAAGAAGTTTTAGATAAACATATCTCAAAACATAACTTGTTTTTAGCATTGTGCACTACCCAAAGGTGCCAAGGCACAGAAACTTTTTTTTTTACATTAAAGTGTATAAAGAGTGATAATCTGAACTAGAAAGTTGAGTGTATTTGTTCAGTGAATAGCGGAATAGGTGTCACTACAGAGACTGAAACATTTAGTCCGTCATACTGATTCAAAAACTTGGTGAAGAATATAGACTTTTCAAGCATTCTAAGGTAAAGAACTTTCCAATCCTTGCTGAAAATAAAACTTGTGGGCAAGACAATAAAAGCATTTTACCAAATGTAGCATATGTTTTTGGCTTTATTGAGAATTGCCTCTAGAACACCACTGTTTTGAAACAATGTCAAAATAATGTTGACAGTGTATTATTCTTTTTGCTTCACAAGAATATTTTTTAAGATCTAAATTCTAACAGGCCATTGACTGGGATGTAATCAAAATTTTCTGAGTATCTATGAATTAACATACCATAAGTGTTTTCATTATGGTATTACATAGGCAGTCCCATGAAGGGTATTTCACAATGCTTATTTCCTCCTACACTGCAGTGTTAGTAGAGTTGGGTCTTCGGCTATGAAGCAAAATCAGTAAACCAGTGAGTAAAGATACAGTTTTTAAATCCAATGTCGTGGCTTTACTCTTTCAGTGATTGTGCGTCCTTTAGTGTGTTCCTAGCACTACTCAGATTCTTACAATAAAGTTTCTGTCTCTTATGTTAGCTGTTCACTGTGTACTATAGCACTTCAAACAGGAGGAAATCTGTCCCCACATGTTACTGTATTAATGCCATTAGTTGTTTTGGTGAAGACTATGTTGAAATGTTAGATTCCTCTGGAAAGATTTAAGGATTGGATTAAACCCACAACTTTCAATCCCATACTCCCAGCATAGTGACTCCTTTTCAAAGAAAACAGCGTAGTGTTTTCACTATAAATATATTATGTAAGGTCAGACTTTCAGTTAAAAGAATCAATTGTGGGACCCAGATGAATAACATACACCATGAAGGATGTGTCAATTTGAATGTAATTCAATTTATCAGGGTGGACATTTCACTATATACTGTCAAACGTTTTACAAAAATCATTAAAATACTGAGTTAAGCATGTCTACAAGATCTCCTACTTGCTCTTTTTCTGTCTCTTCCCTGGCCCCCTGCATTCACCTGCTGTTCCTTTGTCTTCAATTTACGGACACTTACTTGTAATCAAAATATATAATCCTTTACTTGAACATTACAACCTTAGGACATATATCTCATCTAGCAACTACCCACTTGACTCCACATTTTATTTTCAATTACTATCATATTTGGAGTAAAAATATATAGTTATGGAGACATTTTAGGATAAAGGCTGTGTTAAGTACTACGTGATAAATTAAAGTTGAAGAATTTTCTTCCCCATGCCTTGAAAACTAGTCAGTACTCTTCAAGCATGCATCTGCCCTTTTCTAGAGCAGTGAAAGAAGATGCCCAAAATATCTTGTTCCATTGACAGTATCCAGTTCAATTAGTCTCCACGACATCTCCAGGGAGAGAATATCGAAAAGAAATGAGTGGTCAGGGACAGTGGCAAAGCACAGGTGACAGATAATTCTGCATTACAGCTTTAATATATGCCATGGCAGAGTAATTTCTTGACTGATTCCATATGAAATACGGAGGCTGAAATTTATTTTGAAAATCATCTATAAAGCTTATGCTATGCTGCTTATGCATTTTTGAGAGAGTGAAGTTTGAGATATACGCTCATGTGTTTCCTTGAGGAATCCCCTGAGAACAAAAACAAATGTATTACCTTAACAAGCTGACAGACACTGCAGGAATTTCGTTATACACAGCAATTTTGCTAATTCATTCAGTGTATTCTGATTTTTATTCTAAGCCACTAAGCATAGGCACGTTCGTCATCTCCTGTGTAGTGTAAAATCAGAGGATAAAATAAGTTGTTCCCTAAAGCTGCACACAGTGCTGCTCACACTTGGTAATTTTTATCTGGATGATCATATGTTACAATAAATTCTGGCAGCCTTAAATTTCTCCTCAGAATAAATGTCATGTTACTCCTGAAAAATACTAATTGAAAGTATCTGCCTTTCACAAATGCAGTTAAAAGCTACCATTAATCTCTGAAAATTGATTGAAGTAGACAGCATCTGCTTTGAGAACCAAAAGCTTTAACAAATAATGTGATATTCTGGCAAGCGGGAATACACACATTTCAGATATGCTGTGGCATGTCACACACACAAGAAAATTAGCTTTCAAAGTGGGATGTCAACATTAATTTTCATAGTTTTGTAATATCTCAAATCATAACCAATGGGGTTAGACAAAAACACCTGCTGTCCTTTCTGTTATTTTGGCTGAAAAATTAAATCCAAAGTGGCATGACTGCTGGACACCTGGATATCTACCCTGGGATAAAGTGGTTTCAAGTGTTCTTGGAATGTCAGTGGTTGATTCCAACAATATTCTAAGGGGTTAAATACATCTGCATTACCTTTCTTCGTATGTTTTCTGATTCTAAAATCATCTGAGATAAGCAATAAAATTTTACTTATTGATGGGCCATCTGAAGAAATTGTTGAAGAACAAGTTGATGCTATAAAAGTGGCTATTTTAAGGAAACTATTTCAATTCTATCATGTTCTTCTTTGCTTAATGAATTTCAGTCCTTCATGATTCTTAGAATTTCTGACCACAGAAAAATTCTAGTGTTTTTACAAAGCTTTGAAAACATTACTGTGCATATAATTCTCAAAGTTACTCTCAAAATTTAATGGTTGTTATGGGCTTAAATCAAGTTACAATTGGTAAAACAGGATCAACTCACTACCCAGAGCATTTAGACGCCAGCTGTATGCAAAATATAGCTCACCATCACACTGTATTCTGTATAGAAATCAGAACAAATCCAACTGTTTTTGTAATCCTATTGTTCTACATTATAGGTGTATTACAGTTCGTAATAAATTAATCTAAGAAGTGTCTTGCTAAGATTTCTTAGAAGTATTTTTCTTTCAATAGGTTTCTATAATAATCGAGTCAAGATAAACAAAAAAGTACATATACATGTAATTTAATAAGCATTTATTAAGTTTTTATTCTATAGATAGCTGTTGAAAGCCTGAAAAGACACAATAACTAATATACAAGAGCCTATAGTCAGTATTTATTAATTTTAGCTGTTTTTTTTTCATGGCATTTGTAAACACAAACACTAAAGATTCTAGCTGTGGCTACAAATACATGTTAGTCAATTTCAGTAGCAATTTGCTGCACATGTTTATTTGCTTTCCTTGTATTTAAGGGAGAGGCAGGAGCTTTAGAATGTTATAAGGCAAATTTCAAATCTCATACTATATATCTTTGGATATTTTGTGTGAAATTTTCTATCCACAACTTAAAACATGACAAAGGCATTGATGATACACTCATGATCACTATTGTCACATCAAATTAACCATAATTTTTGACCAAAAGTTAACACCTAGGACATCTTCAAATTTCCATGATATTCTAAAAATCACTTGCTGTAGTTCTTAAAACTCAGAATGTTAAAATCATCACCTTATTTCACTACGTGGTTATATTGCTTAAGTGGTTTTGGTCATGCTTTATTTTTCTCCCTCATTTGAATGTTTAGTTGAGAAAGTGATATCATCTTTATTGTTGAAGCTCATCTTACCAATTTGATTGAAGGCGTTTTCATGATGTTACTTAACTTGTTCCTATATTAATAATTAGCAACTAGTAAGACAAAAGTCTACATCAAATGCTTATTAGATTGAAATGGATTATGTTTTGGAGCAAAAACAACACAGACATTTCACAAGGGGATGCTGAAATATTTGTTGTTTTGACATGAATTGCTGTTCAAACTATGTACAGACATACAAACATAAAGAAAATAGCTTGGAGGTCAAATAGAGGAAAGAAAACATATTATCAGTGATGCCTATGATAAGAAACAGTCCTTGGTAAATAAAGGGACCTCGAAGGCTTCACAGAAATAGTCATCAATAAAAACATCCATGTGTGTTTTTAAAAAACGATTTTACCAACACAAAGTTATCTTTCCAATTCCCTTTTCCAAGGACTTTTTGAAGAATCCATATACTTTTGGCTTAACTGCAAACTAATGCATAGGCTTCCGTTTAATTTTCATTTTTTTCTTCATAATACATTTCTTTTATTTTTGACGGGTTTACATGATTGAGAAGGATGCATGCCCATGTGTACCACCGGTTAGGGTGGGTGGTGTCCAGGAATGGGGGAAAGTCTTCCCCATTTGCATTTGAGGAAAGTGAGCCAGAGTGAGAAAGGAACTTCTAGGAACAACGTGACAGCGGAACTTAACTTCAACACACGATGTGATGCTCTTACACATTGCTCAATCCGGTCTGCATAAAACCAGTTTCCTCTGTAGAAGCACAACAGAAAGCAAGGGTATTTTCTTCAGGAAATTAAAATATTAATCACTTCTAAAAGATCAATATCATGGGTGTGGTCAACTGAGGAGGAGAGGAAAAGGGAAATTTTTCAGTAGGGAATCAAAGATGACTAAATTATTCATTCATTCTTGTTTTTATTCATGAAACATTACTGAGTTAGATTTTATTTTTTTAGGCATACCATCAAGTCAACTTCTCTCAATAGGTCATCTCACAACATTCTTGGATTATTTGCCTGTGAGAAAAGCTCTATTTGTACAACAGTAGCCTCTTCCCTGCCATGTAAAGAAGGGAAACAAAGGGTAACATGCTGTGTGTGTGTGTGTGTGTGTGTGTGTGTGTGTGTGTGTAACACACACAAATACCTAAACACACACATATTTTCTGAGTTGTAACTAAACTAACACAATTCAATAAGATTCATTTATGCAATTATTGGCACTCACATACAACAGTTACTCTTCTGCATATCTTGATTTTTTGATAGCTTTTATATTTTAAGACATTACACTGAACTTCATCACTGTTCCTTTTTTAAACCCTTTATTGCAAATAGAGTTTACTTCTGCCAAATATGGATACCTGTGTTTTAGGCTACAATTGTTAAGGCTTCTTCCGCAGAAAAACCACAGGAGCCATAGGGAAGCAAAAGGAGAAAATGCAATTACAGGCCACCGCGTGCACTGCTGGCCAGAGCCAGGGCCTCTGCCCTCCGTGTAGGGAGAAGCTACTTGGTCAAAACACCGTTTTGCGACAAAGCAGGCTGTTCAGATGTGACTTTACCAAAACTAGTAGGTGGAGAAAGTATGACTCTATTTCTCTCTTTTTACTTCAACCTCCAAAAAAAAAGAGCTGCTTTTACCTTATCACTTATTTTACCTTTACACAAAGAAAATGTTGATAGTATTGTTGGCCGTTATGAAACTTATTAAAATAAAAAATCCCAAGGCTGGGAACAGGTGGCGTGACTTGAGCTCTAAGAACACAGAATTCAACAGAGCCCAGCCCTAGCCCTTCTCCTTAGCACTGACCTCTATGGCAGCCCATGTCCTCACAGCCAACTCACATAGAGTATTTCACAGTAAAATTTTGCACAAAAGACTCTACATAACTCTATAAAACTTTAGAGTTTCACAATAAAACTCTACACAAAAGAACAAGAAAACAGTTTTTCTATATGATGTACATATTAGAAAGTGCATCATATAGAAAAGTGCTCATCAATTATGCCATGCAAACACCTAATTACTGTATATTCTATTGGTAAGACTTGAAATTTCACAAACCTAATTTTTCTTCAGTGCAGAATTTGTTAAAAACTGGTTGTTTATACATGAAAGAGAATGCCTTCAAAAAATAATATTTTAAGTACACACAATGTCCATGGAAAATATGTCTTTAGGTTAGGAGCTACCACTCACTCCCTACCACTCCAATAAACACCAAGGTAAACTATGACATGTGAATCTACAGAATTGTGATTTACTGTGGAGAAATGCAAAGAAGATAACATTTAGTGTAGCACAGCATTCTGTCCAGCTGTGAACATACAATGAAAGACCACGTGAAAATTATGAAAAATAAATCAAGTAAATGTCTTAATTTAAAAGAGTCACAAGGTAACTCTGATGCTAAAAGATAAATAGGTAAGCATGCATATTATATATTCTCGTAGATGAACTGTATAATGGAGACTAGCATACCGGGAAGCAAAGATAGATTGTAGTACACATCTTTATTCCAGAATAAAAGTAGAACTGCCAATGAAAGATTTCAATATACCTTGTCAGAATGATACCAGATTTTCTACCTTCACCTGAATCAAAAATACCATGATGCACTTAAATAGCAGAAAGTAAAACTTGTAGCTGCTACTAATGGACTATGCTACTATGATAATATAGGGAAAACAGTGGGGAAGGAAAATCAGGAGGGAGGGAGAGGAAGGGGGAACCCATATACCTACAAAACTATTTCATGGAAAATGATAATAATACTTTAAAAACACCAGTGGATTGCAGGACTGTTTTTTTGGAAAAAAAAAAAAGCAGATTTGATGCATCACTGTTTCAATCAACCAGGAGAGAGATAACAAAATAAAAACAAAATCAACAAGAACAACAATGAAAATAATGAAAATAAAAATGAAATATAACAAGAGAAAATAATGAAAATAAAAGAAATACAACAAGAGACATCAGGAAGATACAAAGAATCATTGGAAATAATGCAAAAATTATATGACATCAAGTTGTGAAATCTGGAGGAAAGGGATTGGTTTCTGAATACATGAAATCTGCCTAAATGGAGTCTTGACTTGGAAAACCTAAACAGACCAATAGATAAGACACAGACTGAGTCAACACTGATGACCCTCCCAAGAAAGAAATGGCCTGGACTAGATGGCTTCATTGCTGATTTCCAACGAGCCTTTCAAGAACTGATTCGAATTATTCTCAAGCTATGCAAAACAGTGAAACAGAGAGAATCCTCTGAAACTCCTATGCAACCAGTATCACCTTTGTCCCCAAAGCAGAAAAAGATGAAACAAAGAAATTAAATTATTGATCAATATCATCAATATCCCAGATGAACACAGATTTCAAAATCTTCAAAAATATTAGCTAATCTAACTGAACAACATATCAGAAAGACCATTCACCCAGATCAAGTGGGATTTATCCTCAGTCAGAGTTGGTAAAATAAACACAAATCGACAGATGTAATATGCCACATTAAGAAATTGAGGAGTCCATGGGCTGCTCGGGTGGGCCCCTGGCCACATGGAAGAGTGGGGGAAGAGGGAGTCTTCCCTGACTCAGTTCCAGGGGCAGCTTGGGTGGCCAGGGTGCCAACACAATGGATGCAACTCTACGGCCACCCACCAGTGCGCTCTGGGGATTTAGGGTTTTGGATTTGCAAGTAGATTGGGGAATCACACAGCTGAGTGTGAGCGATGACCTGTGAATTCATGCTCAGAAGAGAAATTACTGCTGAGGACATCCTTGGAAAAGGCCACTGTACATGTCGGTGAGGAATGACTCCAGAAGGACTTCCAACAACAAATCCACTGTACTTGAAGGTGTGCAAGAGGACTGAGACCTGGTGGTTTAAAGAGGAGAGACCGAAAGACCTTTATGGGTCAGACTGATCCACGTTGGCATTTTGAGCTGGGCTTGTTAGCACTGAGCATTGCTGACCACCACACCCCAGCCCACATGAAAGTTAGAGCTGGGGACCTGCATAGCAGAGCTAGATCACAGTACTTGACCGTGAGTGTCAGAACAGTGGACGGGTCACATTAGACTGGGCATGACACTGACCAACACACAAGAGAACCAGATCTGGAGTTAGATTCCGTGGGAGGATAGGTGTTCCCAACCCTATGGAATTACAAGTCTTACTGAATACCTTGCAGTGTCCTTTGGCATGGGTGTGGACCGAGTCTGGAGTATGCCGGACTGGGATAGACTGCAGCACCCACTGGTGCTCTTGAGAACCAGGGTGCGTGTAAGAGGGCTACGCCAAGTCTCTGCCCCTGCGGAACCATGCATAAGCTGTATTTGGGTGTGGACTACGCTTGGCTGGGCTGTAGCACCAAACAGTAAGAGCCAGAAAGGGTGAGGACCCATTAGGAAAGACCACTGATCCTGCTAGGACAGCAGGTGGACTGAGTAGGCCTGGCCCATGGACCCACTGGTGTTTGCAAGATCTGACATTGGGAGAAGTTTTGATGGAGGAGCCTGGGGAACTCTGTTTCAGGACACAGTCCCTGAAGATGAACACATAAATCAAGATAGGCAGCATCCCAGACCAGAACGGGTTATGGCATCCATGGGCTTACCTGTGGCTCAGGTCTGGGGTGAGCAAGGCTGGCCAGTTTGTATCACCCGCTGGTAAATCTGAGAGTCAAAATGGTATGCAGATCCTGCTAGGCGGGACCATAACATCAGCCAGTTTCCATGAGGGCTGGGACTGGGTGCTGGTTGGGCTGGCTAGGCTGTAACTCACACCAGTTTGAGCTGGAGTTGTGGGTGTTCCATGCCTGGACAGGCCACAGCACACATTGGCAAATGCTGAGATAAGGTGGGCCATGTAGGACTGGGCCGTAGCACGCAACCAGCACATGTGAGACCCAGGCAAATTACAGGTTCCGTGCTCTGACCTTGAAGTGCATGTGTCAGAGCTGGGCCTCCTGAATGGCTTAGAAAGAGCAGTAGACCGCATATCCAGACGTACATGGAGGATATGGCAATAGATTGGAGTCTGTAGAGGACACCTGGTACCATAACAGAGGATGCAAGACAGAACATATCGATCAACAACCCCAGCCAAGAATCTGCAGTTAATACCTGGGCAAATGGAGAGTCTAAGGTGGACTACTTTAGCTAGTGGATTCTGGAGAGATTTCAATGTGATAGGAGTGGTGAAATCAGCAGCAATACAAAACTATTGAATTATCAAAACCACTCAAGCAGGACCTTCGGAGAATGCCCCATGTCAGGGACCTTGAGATGTTTGGGAGGCTGGTTGTGGCTTCTCTCCTTGTCAATCCCCTACCAAAAGATATGATAATGAAAAAAATAGAAGGTTAAAAAATTAATTTTGAGCCCGGTGGTGTGGCCTAGCTAAAGTCCTCGCCTTGAACGCCCCGGGATCCCATATGGGTGTCAGTTCTAATCCTGGCAGCTCCACTTTCCATCCAGCTCCCTGCTTGTGGCCTGGGGAAGCAGTCGAGGACGGCCCAATGCTTTGGGATCCTGCACCTGTGTGGGAGACCTGGAGGAAGTCCCTGGCTCCTGGCTCCGGATCGGCGAGCACCAGCCGTTGTGCTCACTTGGGGAGTGAATCATCAGACGAAGATCTTCCTTTCTGTCTCTCCTCCTCTCTGCATATCTGACTTTGTAATAAAAAAATAAATCTTTAAAAAATTAATTTTAAAAAGTGAAAAAAAAAGAAACAAGAATTATTGCTTCTCGACTTTTTGGCTAAGATCAAATGAAGAAATTGAAGAATGGAATCCTTATGATTACCTTAATATATCCAGAGAAAGCATTTGATAAAATACAACATCATTTTCTGACAAAAACCTTAAGTTGAGTTTAGAAAAACATCTCTGGGCCCTGTCCGGTCTGCCTCCTTCCAGTTGCAGCTCGGTCCACCCCACATCCTATTTTAGGATGCACTTTTGGGTGCTGCTGCCTTGACCTGCCCACACTTGTCAGTTCCTTTACCCGTAAGTGATGGCATGTTTCATGGTCACACCTCGCTCAGCCCATCACCACCCCAACTCACGAGCTAACCTGCGGAGCTTGTGTTTCCATAGGGTTGGGCCCACACTTCCCCCAGAGAATCTATCCCAGGACCTGGTTCTCTCTCTTGAAGGTAGTGTCTTGACCCTGCCAAGTGTGACCCGTCCACTGTTTCGCCACCCAGTAAGTTACTGGTATCTAACCCTGCCAGAGAGGCCCCCATCCCTAGCTTTGGTGTGCACTGGTGTATGGCAGTCAGTGATGTGCTATGCTAACAGTCCATCTCAGGATTGCTAATTGCGCTGGTGAATCAGTCTGGCCCAAATAGACCTTATGGACTCTTCCCTCCAAACCACCAGGTCTCAGTCCCCATGCTTGCCAGAAAGTTCCGGGACCCTGTTGCTGGGAATCACCCAGTATTCATCCCTCCCTTGCACTCACACTGACCTTATTCATGAGTGTCCCTTGGCAGCAATTACATATCCTAAACACCCCAGAGCTCGCAGCTGGCATAGGCTGGCACTGAGGGCTAAATCTGTCAAGTTAAACTCCAGAACCACCTGAAGAGTGCATAATCCAGGAGTGGAAGTGGCCTAGTAGGGAAATAGTGGGCACCTCCCTCTTGGATTACCACTCCCACTGGAGAGCACAGAAGCCAGGACAGGGACAGGCGTGGCTAGACAGAAAGCCACCCACCAGTATGTGTCTGGGCTGGATAATAGGGTTGGTTGGGTTCAACTAGGCTTCAATGCCCATTGGCATGTACGAGAGCTGAATGGGAAGTGGGACAGACTGCACAAGTCTGCAGTACATACTGGCATACATGGGAACCAGGATAGGGGGCAGGTCTGGTGGGTTATGGGAAGTAGCCCCAACTAGCTTGCAGCTCCCACTGGTTTGTGTGAGGGCCAAGTATGAAGTAGGCAGGATCGGGCCTGACTGCAACACCCATCGGTTCATGTGGAAGACAGGGCTAGAACAGAACTGACCCAGCAATTGCAACAACCAGCATGTGCATAAGCTAATTGGGGTGACAGTGCCAGACCCTGTACTGAAACACACACAAGAATCAGGTCTGGGATCACCTCAGATGAAGTTTCTTTGGGGATCCCTCTAACTGAACTGCTGATCTCAGAACCTCAACCATGAAGATATTATGTCAGCCAGTGGATTCTGAATAAATTTCATCATGCTTGGAATGCTGAAACTGGAAGCAATTCAGAACTGTTGAACTACCAAAACTGCTTGAGCAGGACCCTCAGAGCATGCCTCACATCGGGGAACTGGGATGGGTGGGAGGCTGAGTGGGGTTTCTTCCTTTGTTTCTCCCCTGACCCCAGATACAGGAAAAAAAAATGATGATATTAGTGTGGAAACAACGGTCTTACCCACAAAAAAAAAAAGAAAGGAAAACACTTCTTGACACAATCAAGGAAGAATATGACACATGCAGCTAGCATCACATTAACTGATAAGAGTTGGAAACATTTACTCCAAGATGTCCACTCTCACCACTGGTACTCAATAATCTTGATGTTTTAGCCAGAGCCATTAGGCAGGAAAAACTAATCAAATAGTTACAAATTGGAAACAGGGACTTCAAGTTACCCTGTTTTCAGGAAGGCAGCATGGATGGTCCCCAGAGAATTGAAAATAGATTTACAAAATGACCCACCCCTCCGCTCCTGGGAATTTACCTAAATTAAAACAAATCAGCACACTAGGGAGTTATTTTTGCATTCATTCTTATCATAGCTCAATTCACAATATTTAAAATCTGTTATCATCCCAGATTCCATCAGTGGATGACCAGATAAAGAAAATTTGGAACATATATACTATAGAATAGCATTAAGCCATAAAAACAATGAAATCCTAACTTTCTGTACCAAAATGGATGGAGCTGTAAACCTATGTGCTTGGTGAAATAAGCCAGTCTCAAAAAGATACATTCTGTGAATAGTGAGCAATGAGGACAACTTGATTCATGTCTCTAGTTTCCTGTGGGCCCTCTATGTCTGGAAAACCAATGAATCATCTCAACTCAGCATATATTTGGTACTGAATCCTGCTGTGTTATTTAATAGTTTTTTTTCTATCATTGACCCCTTGCATAGTTTTGATTTGATTCATTTGTCCTTTGATGCGTTAGTCAGTAGAAGTTCTGTGGCTAGATGCATATATAAAAATGTAGATTCTACATTGAAGAGCATCCCCATTAATAACTCATGTCTGCCAACAACCTCAGACTGCGACCTTGTCTGAAAATAAGATCTTTGCAAATTTAATTAAACGTTGATGATCTCCCACTAGATTACGGTGCTAAGTGCAAATGCTCGTGTTCTTAGAGCAAGCAGAGCATGAACAGTTCTAGACATTGCCTCCCTTTCGCCTTACATAGTTTATTGTCCACCATTTTTAAAGCCACTGTTTACTACTGCTCATACTAAGTGGTCCTTAGTCTTACCTACATCTCTAAAAAACTATCAGAATTTTTTTCCAAATTGTTCCTTAAATCAGCAGCATTTTTTTTTCCGCCACGAGCAACACTACAAGTTATTGACCCTATTGTAAAGTTCTCAATGTGGCACTCAAAATTCTCAAAATAATCTCTCATGGACAGCTGAATTTCATGCTCGACTATGTATCTCTAACCACTCTTGTAACTGTTAGCTGAGTGTGCTTCCTCATGCAACTTGATTTAAATGGTGCCTCTAGTTTACATAGGTTTGACACTATACAAGCTGCTTTCAGCTCTCTCACCTCCTGATTCTGATGTTCATTCAAAGCACCTATACACTTATATACAGCATATGCTGTTACTTCCCTAAATAAATCTAAACTTTGGAGAGACAAGTTACTTCCCTAAATAAATCTAAAGTTTGGAGAGACAATGGCAATGGTGTGTTTTCATATATCCAGAGCAGAAAAAAAAAGTATGAAATACTGAAATGTCTCAGTGTTTACGACAAATTTAAAGAATTGTTCTTCATCACAGTATTTGAGTAATGTATTCCTATTTAAATAGCTTAACAAGCTATCCTAAAAAGCAAATATATCTGATCTATATTTTTTAAGAAAAGTCTTGAAACGATGCATTATGTGTAAGACTGTGAGCACAAACCTAATGAATGTCATTTTAAAGATTATCAGATGAAGCAGAGCTGTGAAAATTCAGGGGTAGGCGAAGAATAAAGAAGAGAGAAACATAATTGCCCCATGCAATTATTGCATGTTTTCATGATCTTGCAACTCAGTAAATTTCAGTAGATAAAATTAGTGTATATATTTAGCTGATATACTTACAGATGCATGAATCTACCCCTTGCACGTCACGAAAAAATACATTCCATGGTGTCACAAAGGTGAGTAAGAAAATTAATTAGATCAGCATTCACAATGTACTGTGAGTCAGACAATCATGGAAATTAGAGCAGGATAGGGCCTTCGAGATCACCTTGTCCAACACCTTCATTTGGCAGATGAGGAAATTGAAACCAGATTGGCAAGGATAATTTCCCAAGGTTGAAAGATAATTAGTGACAGAACAAGCCCTTGGACATAAGTATTCACACTCTTAACAAGGGTTCTTCCAACTGAATAAAGGTCATGCCAGTCCAAAGCATTAAAAAATAAAGCAGAATGAAGAGTTGTGTCTTCAGCTACATTTTACAGAGTGAACATGGAACGGGTGTATGTATACATTCAGACATACATTAAATGTAATATATGTCCAACTTCTCACATCATACACAAAATTCTATGAACATATGTTGATGTGCACACTTTTGTTCTCACTGAAATGCTTCCAAGTATATCTTCTGTTTCTCTCCTTGAGAGGTGTGTTGCCCATGTAATTCTAACTCGTTTCTTAATAGTCACCTTCTTAAAACACCTTCTTTTTACTTTTGCATGTATAGTCACCTAACAGGTGCTGTGTTCTGAAATGCAGTTGGTACAATATATTTAACCATAGGTCACGGTTTCCTAGGAAAGTACACTCCTTCCATTCTGTTTCACTCTCAACATACGGTAGCTGAAGTAGCAAGCTGGTGCAAGAGGAGGAACACTGTGCTTGGAGGTTGGTAGAACAACTCAAAGCCCCAAGCTCTATTTGTCCTAGTCAGTTATTTATGTAAAAACCCTGTCTTTCTAGCATAGGCACTGAATCTTTTTCTTTGCATCAGCTTACTAGATATACTAAATGATACAACTGAGATTGATTTTACTAGAAATTTTAATGTTTATATTAATGAGCAACTCTATGTGCAGAACCTTAGACAAAGTTACATTAAAACATGAACCTTAACCTGATATTATGCTGGTGTTTCTAACCTAAGGATAATTTGAAAACGCTTTGATTTATTGCACAACATTTTAAACGGTTTGATTAAATTATAATTCTGCATTTTCTGTTTGTTTACCTTGTTTTCACAGCCACCTGGCACATCACAGGCAGCCTCATTCCATGCCTCCATTTGCAGTTAAGTCCGCTCTGCCCTTCTCAGGGCTCCTCTGGGTGTCCCAGAGCTGGGTCTTCTTATCACATCGCTATGACTGGTGTTCTAGGCTCGTGTTTATTTTCCATGAAACAGGATGCTTCACAATTAGATCTTTTCATTCTCAATAAGCAGTGAAATGGGTCTTAGATCTATTTATTCTCACTCCTTTATTAAAATTTCATCTCTTTAGAAAGATTATTCTACATCATACCTGTACCCATGATCACACCAATATTTTGCACAGATTTGAATTTTATTTTAGGTTATCTTGTGTGTGTATTTACCAGTTTTGTTGTTCCTCTCTTTCCTCTGAAATGTTTCTGAATGTACACTACACATTCTGAGAACGAGTGCTGTGAGTTTTTCATACTTGCATGGGGCATTGTCTACTTTCAGTGATTAACAGGTAGTGAATGGAACAAATGCTTACTTAGCTTATCATTAAAAGGATTATGCGGCTCTTATAAAAATGTAGGATTTAATTTGTTCACACAACGTTCAAATATAGAAATGATAAGCTCATTTATCTCAGCACCATACATGATGAATAAAATATGAAGTGAACATAAATTAGTAATATACAGTATTATGAATCTTTCCAAGAAAACAATATGAAATTATATTTCACTTTACAATTAGTTTAAACATTTTATTCCGAGCAAGAGATATATATCTGAATAGTTGTTGCTTTAAAATTAGCATTAATTTAATTCCAATTTTACATACTTAGGAAAGTGTCTAATTGAAATAACTATGTGGTCAGTAATTTATTTTAAAACATTTAATATTGAGGTATTTAAGCTATTACACATTGAACCATTTAATTATTTTGCAAAAGACCCATCAACATGCAACTTTTTATCCTGTTATTTTATTTTGCTTGTTGGAAATTAAATGATTAAGTGCTGGGAAAATCGTATTTATTTTTAAAAATTTTCTATAACTAATCAAACAACTGGGTGTGAGGGCATAGAAGAGTGGACACATAAAACTAAACAACACAAAGGCCAAATGAATTTCCTGGGCAGTGGAATTAGAGGAAAGATAAAAAAACATGCTGTCACTGTGGACGGAGGACCTCAGTCACATGTCCAGTGCAGATTCGTATTCCCTGCCTCCGAGATCACAGAAGCCCGCAGCAAGAGGGAGAACAAGCACCACCAGCAGAGTGTGGAAAATCTTTTTAGCACAGACCAGTTTGGCTGCACCACAATGCTGAGAACTTACGGTTCCTGTGTTACAATAGTCTGACCTAGTTTGTCTTCTCAGTTTAAGAGTTCCAGGCCCAGCACGGTGGCCTAGTGGTTAAGTCCTCGCCTTGAAAGCACTGGGATCCCATATGGGCGCCGGTTCTAATCCCGGCAGCTCCACTTCCCACCCAGCTCTCTACTTGTGGCCTGGGAAAGCAGTCAAGGATGGCTCAAAGCCTTGGGTTCCTGTACCCGTGTGGAAGACCTGGAAGAAGTCCTTGGCTCCTGGCTCCGGATCAGTGCAGCACCAGCCGTTGTGCTCACTTGGGGAGTGAATCATCGGACAGAAGATCTTCCTCTCTGCCTCTCCTCCTCTCTGTATGTCTGCCTTTCCAGTAAAAATAAATAAATTAGAAAAAAAGAAAGAAAAAAAGAGTTCCAAGAACCATAAGTAAGGGAAACAAAAGCCAGACATTGCTTTACTCCCTTTTCAGCTGACTGGTGCAGCAGTGACACAGGCCTGCTTTCAATTCTTTGTGTATAATTTTCTCATGACCCCATCTCACAACAATGAAACTAAAAAAGCTAGGGAGATGAAAACATGCAAATTCAAATACTTACAAATACACAGACATGTTGCACATAATCTTTGTAATGTTCGTTTTTTTTCTCTATCAAAAGTATGAAGAATCTTTATCTGACATGGACCACGTGGATACTGACATCACCATGTGAGAGCCAAACAAAATTATCAACTCAAAAGTTAGCATGCTGTAGATTGATGAAATTTCAAGTCCCATCTGGTTTGCTCACTATTATCAGATCAAATTATTTCATGGACCCTATACAGCCTATAGGTGGAAATTGTACCTCTATTAAGAATAAAATTACATAAATAAAAACTATCATATGACAAGTTCCCAAATTGTAGGTGTTTTTGCTTTATATTGGTTGTTAATCATACTATTTTACATTTTTATTACTTCATTTGGTCCTTTTTCATAAATATAAGCAACCCCTATGTGGGGCTTATCTGAAAAATGCATTTTTATCTGTCACAATGTTTTGAAGCTGTGTATTGATAAGCTAACTTTGTCTTGATAATAAAATGTGTCAGGAGTGTCTCTATGGGGCCTGGCGGCGTGGCCTAGCGGCTAAAGTCCTCGCCTTGAAAGCCCCGGGATCCCATATGGGCGCCAGTTCTAATCCCGGCAGCTCCACTTCCCATCCAGCTCCCTGCTTGTGGCCTGGGAAAGCAGTCGAGGACGGCCCAAGGCTTTGGGACGCTGCACCCGCGTGGGAGACCCGGAAGAGGTTCCTGGTCCCAGCATCGGATCGGCGCATACCGGCCCGTTGCGGCTCACTTGGGGAGTGAATCATCGGATGGAAGATCTTCCTCTCTCTCTCTCCTTCTCTCTGTATATATCCGGCTTTCCAATAACAATAAAATCTTTAAAAAAAAAAAAAAAGAGTGTCTCTATGGTTATGGTCATCATCTTCTTTTTTTAAGATTTTATTTTAATTTTTATTGTAAAATCAGATATTCAGAGGAGGAGAGACAGAGAGGAAGACCATTCATCTGCTGATTCACTCCCCAAGTGGACACAAGGGACCGGTGCTGAGCTGATCTGAAGAGGAATCAAGAGACTTTTCTGGGTCTGCCAAGCGGGTGCCAGGTACAACGGCTTTGGGCCATCACCGACTTCTTTCCCAGGGCACAGGCAAGGTGCAGGATGGTAAGGACTGCTGGGACACAAACATTGTCCATACAGGATCCTGGAACATGCAAGGAGAGAACTTTAGTCACTAGGCCACCGCACCGGGCCCTGGGCATCATCTTCTATTGTTTTCACAGAACTTCAATTATCAACAGGGGTGGGTGATGCTGTATATTTGGTGAAGCCCCTACTTGGAACACATGTATGCTATATCAGATTACTTGGTCCAGTCCCAGATACTCCTCCTCCAATCCAAGACACTGCTATTGCATCTAGGAAGAAGTGGATACCGACTTAGGTACTTGAGTCCTTGCCACCCACATAGAGGACTTAATGATTTTCTGCATACTGGCTTTCACCTGCTGCAGCACTGGCTGCTGTGGCCATCTGGGGACGGAAACAGAGGGTGGGAAATCTCTTTCACTCTCCCTCTCCCTTGCTCGCTCTCTCTTTTCTTCCCTCCCTCTCTCTCTCTCTTTCCCTCCTTCTTTCCCTCTTTCTCTCCATCCATCCATCTCTGCTTCCCTCTTTCCTCCATTCCTCCCTCCACCTCCGCTAATAGATTCTGTCTCACAAATAATTAAATAAATGCTTAGAAAATATATTAGCTTAGTCCATAATTAAATTTGTGAGAAGAGAAATCTATGTGATATTTAATAAAACAGGATATTGTGCTATAATTCTAAACTAAATACATATTATTTATGAACAGAATGTTCCCAATGCTAATTCATAGTTGTGTTTGCTAAGTGAGCAGTTTAATGAACTGAAAGATGAATGCCTTAGTGAAACTACACAATCCCATTTTGTGATGCCTGGTGCAAATCACCATTAAACAAAACACTGTAAACAGCATCAGTGTTCAGCAAATCTGTGTGTAAGATATTAATTTACTGACACTATGGAAGAATTTTATTCCAATACTAAGTTGACAACAGAAAATGCAGAATAAATTTGCAAGCTTTAATATGTGTTTGATTGTTTCATAATAAGCAGTGGAAATACTGCCTTGACTTTTTGTATCTTCTGTGTTTATACAGGACAATCATAAGAAAATTCTTACTAGACTATCCTTGTACATTTCCCAATTTTCTGCTGCTGTATAAATAGATCATATCCATTTCAACTTGCTATTCTCATTTACAGAAAACCAGTCTATTACTGTCATCTTAGAAAGGTTCAAGTCAGGGACAAAAGTGTGAGAAGGCTAGCAAATAAGTGCAGTTCTTCCATTATTTTCTTTATAACCGACTGATAATTTATGCTGTATAAGCCATTCTAAATTTGATTCAGCTCAGTGAATAATTAAAAAATCATCTTTGCAAAATGAAACGATAGTAATTTTATTGTCTACTAAATGAAGAGTGCACAGAGAGACATATTTTTGGTCATCTACATGCAAATAAGCATTGAACTATAATTTCACCAGTTCTGGGGATATTTGTAATTCACGCAGTAGATAATTACAGCATTATGTTCTTTTAAATACTATTAACAAAGAACAGGTGCAGCTACTGAATGCTAGGGATGATAAACCAGTCTGTGTTTGGAGCAGCAGGCCTGAGGAGATCAATGAGAACAGCAGCGGTGTGATGAAGATTTTCAACTGTGCCTGACGTTAGGCAGCAAAAGGTTGTTCTGAGCTGCTTACCTGATGGTTTCATGATTCCAGCATTTTCTTTAAAAAAATCTCACAGAGTTTACAAACAAGTGGTTATATTATTTGCATACACTGTAATAACACAGGCTGCTTTCATGTTGTAAATCAAAAGTCAAGATCGAATGCGGGAAAATAATGGCATGAAAGGTACAGAAAGACAGGAAGTCCTAATTTTAAAACAATGTAGTGAACAAAATCCATGATTTAGACAAAATCCTCTAAGATTTATGTATCTATCCCAGGTTCATGATTCTGTCTGCTGATATGACTAATTTATATCAATGTGCAAGTGCTAAAAACCAGAAGTTTCCCGGCAAGAGGAAGCGATGCAGGGAAGCAGATATTAAGGAAGAATTCTGAATTTTAAGAATTTTGGCAAAACAAAAACAAACAAACAAAAAAAACTTTCTGGACTGCTTTTTGTTAGGCAATAAATTAGTTAAGATTTGGTGCCCTCTACTTTCTTTTAAAGATTTATTTATTTTTATTGGAAAGTTAGATATACAGACAGGAAGAGAGACAGAGAGGAAGATCTTCCGTCATTTGATTCACTTCCCAAGGGGCTGCAAAGGCAGGAGCTGAGGCAATCCAAAGCCAGGATCCTGGAGCCTCCTTCCAGTCTCCCAGCAGTTACAGGGAAACAAAGCTTTGGACCATCTTCAATTGCTTTCCCAGGCCACAAGGAGGGAGCTGGATGGGAAGCGGGTCTGCTGGGTTTAGAACCAGCACTCATATGGGATCCAGGTGCATGCAAGACAAGCACTTTAGCCACTAGGCTACCGAGCTGGGCTTGCCATCTAATATTTTACGTGATTTCATTAATCCCAAATATAATGTGAAATATCCGAAGAGAGAAATGATAGGGCACGGCAAATTTCTGAAGCAGTGCAGGGAGAAGAACACTGCTGTTTACTGCCCAGCATACTTCCATTGTGTTCGATCTTTGCTGAACATTTACACTGCAGACACTGTCCAGTGTGACAATCACAATGTCTTGCCATTCGCAGCCTTGGATATGGGACAAGGAGCTGGCTGTACAACTACAAGCCTCAGTTAACTCAATTAACTCTGTACATAGATATGCCTACTAACTACTGGTTCCAGCCCTTGAAACATGGGAGTTGCTGCCATTTCGGGTACCCTAGGAGGCCACTCCTGAAAATGCAAAGCCTCCACCTGGAATGCCTAGGCAGAACAAAGGTGCACATTTCCATTTTCCCTCTCCCACTTTGAAACATGTGAATTATTTTAAATAAGGAACATGTCATATTTAGACTTGTTAATTCCATGTCTTGAGTATGCTTATTCTATCAGCAAGCCTCCCCAATGGAGCCACATGGACATTGTTATCTGCGCTTAACAGATGATGGCGTAGTGGGCTAGTGGCTAACATCCTCACCTTGCAAGCACAAGGATCCCACATGGGCACTGGTTCTAATCCTTGGAAAGCAATTTTGGCCTTGGGTCCCTGCACCCATGTGGGAGACCCGGAAGAGCTCCTCGCTCCTGACTTCAGATTGGCTCTGCTCCAGCCATTGCAGTCATCTGGGGAGTGAATATTTGCGGTCACTTCGGGAGTGAATCACTAGATAGATCTTCCTCTCTGTCTCTCCTTCTCTATATAGATATCTGACTATGCAATAAAAATAAATAAATCTTTAAGAACAAAATTAGGCACTCATCTTGGATTTGCACAGTGGAGAAAGTGGTATTATTCCAGATTTTGCTATCATTAGATGTGTTCACGTCCCACTGTCAGTGAAGTGAACAAGGAAGTCCAGATCTGTAACCTACACTGGAGATTCATGAGGTACAATTCTGAGATTTGCTGGAATATCAGATCTTCTTACCCAAGAATGTTGAAGCAGTAATAATGGGAACATTATTTAAATTTCACTACTGGAGTCCTCCTAACTCAGTAAATGACAGCTATACAATCCAGACCCTATGTTAGATATTCTTTTCTTTCTAATTGATTTTGACCCCTACAACCCCTCATATTCTATTCAGTCACAAGTTTTATCACTAGTCATTGGCTAGACCTCATATTTTGATCAAGTTTTATAAAAATTTTGATCATCTCATATTTGTATGTCTCCAGACTCTAAATCTGATCACTTTGGTCCATCCTCTTTGCTATTATCAAATCTGATAAGCAAACCTGGCAATGTCTTCAATTTAAATAATGAATGAACTATTCAACTTTTCCTTGACCTCACTGCTCCCATTGGATCTTATGCTCTGGAAAGTCTAAACTACAAATAATCTAATGAATTATTGGAGTTCATACTCTACACTCACATATGCAAGTACTTGTAAAAATATTTATTTGTGACAGTAGCTACAATATAGAATTACTGAAATGCCTAAGAAAACCCATGAGCACTGTGTAGCATAAGTCTGAGTAGCTCTCCCAGTTAACATGAAGAAGCATTCCTACTTCAAAATCAAAGATGGACTCCCAATAAAACTGTTGGACGTATCTAAACAATGGCATGCTGAGCTGACTGATATTGTCTGTGCCAGTAATGTGGGCCACACTTAAATAACAGATTGATGGACTTATAACTACTTATGAAGGACTATACTATTGTAATAATATGGGGGAAATTGGTCAAGTGGAAACAATTTGGATGGCGGTGGGGGGGGGCGGGATCCCAGAGCCTATGGAATCATAAAATTAAAAAAAAAAACAAAGTATGGAGGCTGGTGCCGTAGCGTAATGGTTAAAGTCCCTGTCTTGCACTGGGATCCCATATGGCCACCAATTCTAATCCCGGCGGCCCTACTTCCCATCTAGCTCCCTGCTTGTGGCCTGGGAAAGCAGTTGAGGGCGGCCCAAAGCCTTGGGATCCTGCATGCACATGGGAGACCCAGAAGAGACTTCAGGCTCTTGCGTTCTGACTGGCACAGCTCCAGCCATTGAGGCCAATTAGGGAGTGAAACATTGGATGGAAGATTTTCCTCTCTGTCTCTTCTCTATGTATGTCTGACTTTCCAATAAAAAAATAAATCTTTAAATTTTTTTTAAAAATTTATAAAAGTAAATGACTTAAGAGGAATGTGCAGCAGCAGTCAGCTATCCACATATAAGTTTGTAACATTTATGTTTGTCAAATCCATGAAATATCTAGGAGGTTTAGATCTTACAAAGGCCCAAAATCGACTATGTTTAATGCACTTGCGTTGTTCATAATTATGTGTATTTGCATATGGTGCTGTTTCTATTATCCCTGAAAATGCATGATTTATTTGAGGTGCCTAATTAATCAATCCTTCAACCTTAGTTCAAAATCTTAATTTCATTGTGAGACTTTCATTCCAGGTAGACTCAGTTTAGTTTCACATTGGCTAACAAGTATTCTCATGTTGTAGCACTGTAGTTTTTGTTTCACATTGGCTAACAAGTATTCTCATGTTGTAGCACTGTAGTTTTTGTATATCAGACACTGTAATATAATACAATATTTATTTTGCACTGTATATAATATACTACAATATTTGTATCATATTTATCAGATAATAGCAGAATCTGCTTTAATTGATCTGCATTGGATTGCTTTTCAAAGTGTATGTTTTATGTTTCTCATGTATCGTGAGATTTTTCATAGCTCAAATCCCTACTATGCTTTTTAAAATTTATATATAACTTAGAGAAATGTTCTGAACAAAGTCAATACACAATATTTACAGAATCAAATTCAAAACACGGCGCTAACAGAGAGATGATGCTGTGAAGCACTCTATGTTCTGCAGTCAGATGGAAGTATGTCCGCAAGTTCTTTGGTTTTCTTTCAGGAGGCAGAGCTTAGCAACTTGAGTGTAGAGATTTGTGTCTAACATAGAAAAAGAGGGAGAGTTACTGTAACTTCCAGTAAATCACTCCAGCTTTTGTGTTTTGCTCACCCTGCTCTTAGATCGGTGGCTCTGGAAGAAGCTACCTAGCAAGTCAGGAGGACACTCAGAGGACTCTGACAGAAGCACCTGTGGACTGTCTTGTAGCTCCTGGCACGATTGTGTTGACTGGGCTGTCTTATCAGTGTGTACTTCAGCCACAGTGAAGCTGTCCTATGGCTGCACCATGGCCAGTGAATTGACTCTAAATTCGTGACAGACTCTGAATAAAAACACCCAGCAAAGCTATTCCTAGCTTTCTGAACAACAGAAGTTATTAGATGAGACATCTTACATAACGAATTGCTGTAGTCTAGGCTTGGGCCTAATTTTTGTTTCCTAGGTTCTTGCCTCTTACTTGAAAAAAATATGTGTATGGTATGTGTGTGTATATATGTGTGTGTGTGTGTGTGTGTGTGTGTATGTACACACACACACATACATACAGGCACCAACGCAGCTTAAGCAAGTGGTAAAATACACTCAGAGGGTGAGCAATACAGACATACGCAGGCCATGTGCAGAGAGAATGAGTCAGGAAAGGAAAGGGTAAGGGAGAGAGCGAGCTACAGCCTGTCCTCAGAGTGCATCTGCAGGAAGCAAGAGAGCAAGCGGGTATGTGAGACCCTCTACCAGACACAGGGAGTGCATCATGTGACTGAGAATGAGCCCCTCCCCTCACAGGCTTTTAAGGGGGCTTGGGAGGGGAATGGTTATGCAGCGATGCAACACTGCCTACCACCACCCCAACCAACATCCCAGGTGTGATGCCTATGCATTCTTTGAAGCACCGGTAGACAAAAAAATTACACAGGTGGGGGATCAGTGGCTTCTGAACTTGTCACCCTGCACTAACTGCCTAAGACCATGTCAGAAGGACTGGTTATGCAGCCATAGATCAGTATTATTTTGTAGTTTATATTGACTATGAATGTATTCTCTTAAAAACCTGAGATTCTTGGTATATGCGAGTGACTTACAATCAGCCATAGGTTAAAATCATACTGTGACATGGTTTATTATAAAGTACCAACATAAGAAATTCAAGAAATACTTCCTAATCACTTTCTCAACAAAAACAAGATTATTTGTTACAACTTAGCCATTATACTTCTGAGCACAATTTAAAGAAGAATCTCTACAAATGAGAGACAGAGCATGAATGAAAAGTAGGATGGAGCCAAAACCAGAAAATATTTTGTAGTGAAGTATAAAACATAGATAGACAAAATCCATAGATCATGAAAGCATATTTGATGATGAAGTAACAAAAACAAACTAAATGCTTAAGGATAATTACTACAGATCTTACAATGGCACATTCACAGTTAAGACATAGTCCTGGTTGTAGAAGAAATGGGATTTCAAGGCAAAAAATCATGAAGGAGGCTTGGCACGATAGCCTAGCAACCAAAGTCCTTGCCTTGTATTTGCTGCAATCCCATATGGTCCCCAGTTCAAATCCCAGCAGCCCAGCTTCCCATCCAGCACCCTGCTTGTGACTTGGGAAAGCAGTAAAGGACAGCCCAAGACCTGGGGACCCTGCACCTATGTGGGAGACCCACAAGAAGATCTTGGTTTCTGGTTTTGGATTGGCTCAGCGGCCATGTGGCCACTTGGGGAGTGAGTCAGCAGACAGAAGATCTTCCTCTCTGTCTCTCCTCCTCTCTGTATATTTGACTTTCCAGTAAAAATAGTCTTTAAAAAAAAAGATAATCATGAAAAATGCAAATGCACGTAGAATCAGATGAGACACCTCTGTCAGGAATTAGAGTAAAAGGTAGTTAGGGTAAAATTTCTGATGGAATAAACAAAGCGGAAGCTTTTTAAAAATGTGCAGAATCGCATATCCTCAGAAAGGCAAAATACCAAGTTCCTCCTGTTTTCTGGTTTTATAAGAATAGCAGTTCCTGGACAATTAGATAGAGCCTCTATTGGAATACGAATTTGATGCCTAACTTTCTAGCTTTATCATGAAATTGAGAAGGAGACAGGGTCATTACCCTCTGAAAATTGTATCTTATCTTGAGAATGGAAAGATGTCACCACTCGCACCCTTCAGACGGCTTTCTGTTTTGATCAAGGGAGACAGGATTAGAATTCAGGTTCTTGGAGTTTTGCATCCTTACTTATGCTAGCTGCTTTTTTTCTTGTTTGCAAAATTGTGGTTAAAAGACACCACTTCCCTCAATTTCTTGGGTTTTCCTCTCATGGAGAATCCTTTTCTGATATTGCCACAAGGGGCTTCTATCTTTAACAAATCTTTCTGGCACAGGCACCATGGTGTTGTAGACCAAGCTTCTACGTGCGGTTCTGGCATTCTATGTGAGTGCCAGTTCACATCCTGGTTGCTCCACCTAGGGGTCAGCTCCCTGCTCATGGCTGTGGAAAGCAGTACATGATGTCTTAAGTTCTTAGGCCTGGTGCTGGATTGGTTCAACTCTGGCTGTTGCAACCATTTGGGGAATCAATGGGCAGAATGAAGATCTCTCTCTGTCTCTCCTTTTTTCTGTACCTGCTTTTCAGATAAAAAATAAATCTTTAAAAACAAATAAATATTTTTTCTCATTGAAACTGTCTTTGAGAGAGAATTGAGGCTGCCTTCATCTTTTGCCTTGAACTCCCCATGAAATGGCTACACTAGGGAAATGGTGAGTAGGTTGGGATGTGTGCATTTCACCCACTCAGTGCTTTATGCCGCAAATGTATAAAAGCATAGTAGACAAAATATCAAACAGTAAGGCTACTAAAGGAATTCTCAAGAAATATGTGAATTTAAAAATTAACAGGAAAATATTAAGAAGGGCTATGAAACAATTTGCCATGAACTTGACAGAGAATAAGGCATGACAGCAAACTGGGGAAACCCCTCAGTGGAAGTGATATTTATGCTGAGAGCCGAATGATTAGAAGAGGCTATTTGTGCAAAGCTTAGCAAATGACACGTATTCCAGGCAGAGCACAGATGCTTTGGCTCGGCATGAGTGGAGCACAAAGATCACAAGTCAGGAAAGAGATAAAAGACTCCATCATAAATATGCTGGTCATAAAAGAAGAAACACAAATTTTACAATGGCTTTAAAGGAAATGAAAGTAGGAGGTTAGACCTAGGTTTTACAAACACCTGATGAGGATGATGGTGGGGGTAGAATGAATTCAACGTGGCAGGAGGGCATGAGTGGAACGTGGTAGAGCAGCTGTGAATCTGAAGCTACAACTGCAATTTCAGGAAGTCATGAGGGTAGCTTATGCTGAGGTGAAAACATTCAGTCTTTGATGGGACTTAAAAAATAATTGCGACAGAGACAGCTAGGAATCATACAAACCAAGAAGGTAAATTTGGAACTCTCATTTTATCTGAGAGAAAATGGATGGGAAATGAATTCCCATGAACGGATTCATATAGTGATAGTCATGATTTTAATAGATGCTTGTTGGCAGAGAGATTTCATTTGCACAATGCCCACAGTGTGATACGTGTTAACGCTTGATGTCACTGATTTTTGCGATCTGGAGCATGACACTAAGCCTCAGGACGATGAAAAGGTCAGACTGGGAATATCACGGTCCCACTGATTACATGACCGAGACAGGACCATTTATTCAAATCAATCTGGAACTCACAGCAGATTCAGCTACTAGAGTAGTAAATGCATACATTTCAATTGGCATCAGAAGGAGTTTCCTAGGCTTTGCTTGGTAAGACTCCAGCCATTCTTAAAGGAAATCTTGCAAAGAAACACTTTGTGTACACCCATATGACATTGCTGCATTTGTCCTAATGAGTACGTATGGAAATTTGACCTTTAGAGCTGCTGTAAAAAATGTTGGACTTAAATTGAGAATTGCTAATGCTGCCATTACAGAAGCTTTAACTAATAGCTGTGTTTCATGGTATGGATTTTGTTTAAAATTCTGAAAAATGTTTTACTGTCATGGAAATATTTCTGGAAATTTTTCCAAGTTTTAATTATATTCTGATGCTTTTTCACTTGATAGTAGAATTTACAGTTCATGAAATTTAGAGTTGTGAAGATGACAGTTTTTAAAAAAATATTTTAGAAATCTATTGTTATTTTTATGTGTCAGGTTGGAGATAATAGTAGCATGAATGCACTTAATGGGTAACAGAGCACCTTTTGGGAAGTCAAGGTGGTATTTTAGAAACAACCAGAAATCATAATAATATGTATATTGCATGCTCCATTGAGATATTCATCATATAAAATACATTTTAAAGAAAATTACAAAGCGTATGCTCATTTAATGCTAATATTACAGCCCCAGGCTAACCTGGGACATTAATATATTAATTTAAAGTGTGATTTTGGAATGCAGTAGATTGTAAATTATGAATAATTGTATAATTGTTTTTAATCTATCATATCTTTCATACTGTTTGTAAGTAAAATGTTGACACATTATAGTACACTGTATAATAACATATCATTGACCTAAAAGTCTCATTCAACTATCATCTATACTCAAAAGCACACATATGTAAATTAATTCCTACATTCTTATAGCAAATATATCCAGCAGAGTATTGATGGCACAGGGGATGGCCTCAGTGTTGTGTAATGGGATCCCTGCTAAGTTTAGAAGTTGTGGCAGGAAGGGCAGCAGCCTGCCTGCCCACATACAGGACTCAGAGTCAATATCCTGAGGCAGAAATACATGGATCTCAGAAATAATGGAAGGGCCTCTCTAGGATCCAGGGCATTAAAGGGAAAACAAAGGCTCTCATGTCAGATGAGGAAGATGCCATCAGCTTTCTATTTTTTTTTTCTCTCCCAACAAAATTATTATCCTCATTGGGAATTACAGGGACAGCCTACCATCGTTGGGCCTACACAGGAGGTACAGTTATATGTGTGTGTGGAGATTAGAAATACCACTTCCAGTTTACAAATAGGGAAAAACTGGAAAACTTGAGATGAGATTTTTTAAATTAAATGTTGCAAAAATAAAGATCAGAGTTAAACTTTAACAATTAAAAAAGAATATGTCTTAAAGAGTTTAGGCTTTTATATAGGTAAAATAAATATTCACTGTCAGAAGATTGCGTTTCAGGAAATATATATATATATATATATATATATACACATTATATATTAATTTATACATGTGACTTTCAATATCATACTGGCTGTGTTTTGTCTCACTTATTTTGAAATGTGAAAGAAATTACCCTCAACTAACCAGGAGTCTGCAGGGAAAAGATGGATTTCTTTATGCTACCACAGAAAGTGTTGTGAACTTACTAGTGATTGGTAGTAATAGGTTTTTATTATTTTTTTATTAATTATTTTGCATTATGTGACAGTTTCATAGGCTCTGGGAATCCCCCCACCCCCCCTCCCCTCCCCCTGGTGGATTCCTCCACCTTGATGCAGTATTACAGTTCAAATTCAATCAAGATTCTTTCCTTGTCCAGATGGGTTGAATAGTTTCTTGAGGAGACCATTTCTGGTCCGAAGTTAGAGCTGGTAGAATATCATCCCAGTCAATTAAGAGTCCCAATATAACATCAACAGCAATTTGCAACATTATGGAATTGACATGGTTTTGAGTAACCAGTATGTTAAAAAAAAAAAAAAAGCAAGTCCTAACCACAACCTATGATTAGCTCATTGACATTTCAATTTTAGTTTGTACACAGGACCGGCTGCTATATACCTTAAAATGGCTATAAGGTACCATTCAGCTGTCTCGTGTCTATTTCATTTTAGTATTTAGCCATTTGTTGTGTTGAAGTATAATTTTGCTGATCTTGGCAGATTTTGGGATAATCTAGACTGGCTTGTAACTCTAACAAGACATTTGTCGACAATTAAGGTGCAGAACATTTTTTTTTGGGGGGGGGGTGCAGGAAAATCCTCAACACCATGGTGAGGAGTAACTAATCTTTGTGTCCCACCCAGCGAGGCATGAGCAAATCCACGCCAGCTCCAGTGGCGCAATCGGTTAGCGCATGGTACTTATACAGTAATAGGTTTTTATAGGAATATATGGAATACGGTTTACAATTTTCTCCAGCCAACATGCAAAGCTTTCTTCCTCTCTGTTTTAGTCTCACTGCCAATTCTTCTGTGAACATGAAATGATGATGTTCATTACACCAAGCCAAAAGGAAAATTTAATCAGGGACCACTAGCATTTATGTCTGGTTGGGCTTATTATCTATTAGAAAAGAAAGACCCATATGCAAGTAAATATTGCAAAAGTGCATGAAGTCCTAGAAACTGGGTATCAGCTTCAAAGATAATTTCTAACTTTATTGCAGAGCAAGGTTAAGTAAGATTTCAAAAAGGATTTAAAGTTGAAGTGTGTTTGAAGAATGTTAAATTGTCATGTTACCAAAGGAGAAGACCTACTTCAGTTATTCTTGTAGAAGTTCCACACATTTTAGGAAGGGAATGCTCCAGCTGTTCTTGATTCTTGGTTTTATGATATTTCCCATGAACATAGCATTTCTCCACTGAAAATCTCATTTCCTTTGAATATCTTAAATGCTGAATGGCCTGCCTGAGTTTTTTCACTATTGTCCAAATTATATTGACTTTTCCTTTAAAATTTTTGTTAGTGTAAATATGCAAATTTTTATAAACAACAAATTTTGCATATATATGTGCATACACATATATATGCAAAATAATATGCGAAATAATAATCATAATATACATGCTTGTGGTTGGCAATGGTGGTTATCTGCCAAAGGAAAGTAGTACACCTGGGATGACTTGACTGAACCTCACTGCATAAATACATACCATCCACCCAACTGTGTTCATGGCTAGTAATCTAGTACTAGCTTGACTACTAATGAAAAAGTTAGCATTAAGTGAATGGTTAGATTTAGTTCATAAAACCGGAAATGTTAGGACCAGGCATAACTTTCTTTGGACATTTTCTCACCATAACAACAAACGTTTATCAAATAAAATACTGAAATGTAAGACAAAGCCTCTGTTTTCAAATGTGATGGGATGAAGTGAATCGCATTTCAAAACAGCACTAGATGCTGAACTAGTCACACAATTCAGGGATATCAAAATTAAATTGCATAGATCCATTCATCAGACAGCACTGGTGGTCTCTTTAAACACATAGTATAAAGTTATTCATGCAGCCGCTTAAGACACAGACATTGCCAAATTTCACAGGTGCTGCTTACAGAGGATGGATAGTCTGCCACTCCTCCTTGGCAAGGGACAAATCTCCATTCACAAGAGAGGGGAAGACTTACAAACAGAGAGGCCATTGTTCAAAATCTTTGAAGCCAATTCAATTTGGAACTTGAGCGGTTGTACCTCCTCTTAACAACAGGTGCAGAGGAATACACTGACTCTCTTATAAATAGCTTCCAAAGAATCCGTTGGCTTTCACATTTTAATGCCATGTTTCTTTACATGAGGCCACCTTTTCATAGGCCCTCCTATTTAAATTCATCAAGTCTTGCAGATTGCACTTAATTTACTCCACAAATAAAAATATCACATGAGAATTTATCAGTGACTTGTGTGTAAATATTGCTATTATAACATAATTATGTTCTACTGATTTGATGCTTCTTACATAAGCAGGACAAGATCCTTTGCTCTTCTCCAATAGTACCTCCTAGTCATTTTCAAGCACTGGATATGATTTTATGCTTAACATTTAAATGTATTCTCTCAATCGAGAACCCCAAGAACAGAGAAGTTTGTCTACAGTGCAATCATGTGGAAGCTGTCATTCAAGGAGCATAACATCTGATTGATCTGTTTGGACGTTAATGGCCCTGGAATGGATAAGTGTGGAAATCGTATTTGTTGTACGGGATTTTATAAGAAAACCTTAACAATTCATGGACAAAAGAGCCAGGAAATCTCAATATGAATAAACATCATTTTGAAAAGTAAATCCTTTCTCCTCTCTGTCATCAAGTTGACTCATTTTCCCTCATTGCTCATATAAAAACTAGTATAGATGGCATCCAAATTTCTCTAATGCTAAAACAAAGTGAGAGTTTTTGGAGAGTATATTGGTTTCTCGTTTCTGTTTTGTATACATTTTTTAAAGATTTAAGTTAGGTTTCTTTTGAAAACATTCTCTTCCTAGAAAAAATCTAAATTCTATTTCTAATTTTCAAGCATTAAAGAAATGTTACCTTAAATATCGCTCATCCTCATGCTTTTCAAAGTTGGTGTTCTGTCCCAGCCTGAAACTAAATCCTCATAACGTGGAAGTAGGGAGCAGCCTCCTGCCTGCCTTCCTCAGCACAAGGCATCCTTGTCTTCCCGTTATCAAAAGGAACTCACTGACCTAAGGGCGTGGTTAAGCTGAGCTTGTAATGTTCTAATCACTGGACACAAATTTGTCATTTTCTTCTCTAACAGAAGGATGAGGAATTACAGGTCTAGGCTGAATAAACCACCACATTCCTGTAACCCCCCCCAGACAAACTGGAGCCCAGCTGGTCATCATAAATCCTCTTTAGAGCATGTGATAACTGGCCAATCAAAGGAAGACACTTCAATGACCAACACGGGAACTTGTACAGTAACTGAACACACACTCTGCAGCCCCAATTTCAACCAGCTAAACCTTCACCTGTAAATCCTCAGGGAGTCCAGGAATTAAACAATAGCTGCCTGTCTCTCTGTCCTATCTTTTCAATAAGAACTCACTTTCTTCCCCCACTCCTATATCAGTGATTGGCTTTCTGTGTGCTGGGTGAGCAAACCCGGTTCAGGCATTCTACAACAATCTTTCTAACCAACTTAGGGTGTTGTTTGGCAACAGCCCTCTACTACTGCCTCTCTGAATTCATTTCCTATTTCTGTATCCTTCATACTCAAATACTCAGGCACTCTAGAGTCCAGAGCATACAAGGGTATGAATATGCTGGTTATTGTGTCTAGAATTATTTTCTTGAATATACATGAGATTCACTGCTTTCTCTCTTTTCACTTTAAGGTTCACAATCCAATGTAAAAAATCACATCTTTACACACATACAACATATACACATGGACACACATACAGACCTACAATACATTTCCAACCCTTCTTCTGATTTAGTTCTTTTTTCCAAAGCAAATTAAACATTATGATGCATATACAGCATAATAAAATAATTATGTTATAGTTATACACAATATATAATATACATTATAATAATGTAATTACATATACACTATAATGTGTATATTTTCATTATATAAACACTAATTCCAAATATTCCACTCTCTCCCCATATTAATACACAGCCAATACAACCCCTTTTCCTGTAAACAGCATTAAATATTTATTTTTAGAATGTGAGAATAGTTATAAATTATAAATAGCTTAAATTTTTAATTCTTTAATAATTAAGGCATCTTAAACTACAAATTTTACTTTGAGGGTAGACTTCATTGTCATCTACTAAGTGATGCTATAAAGGACTGTTATTTTAAACATTTAATCAAGCATATGACTTTTTGGGGGATTTCTTTGATCTGACAGATCATTTTCATCAATGAAAATGAAAAAAACTGTGTCCCTTACAACAAAATGGAGGGCATCTTATGTAGTGAAATAAAGACAGAGAAATACCTTCTACTCTCCTACACGTGCAGGAGTAAAAAGAAGCAAATCTCAGTACATCTACACATTGATGAGACTAGAGGCTGGAAGAGGTACAAGTAACAGAATAGTTTATATTAATAACAAAAACAAACAGAACAGGAGAAGGGCCGCACAGTGCCACAGCTAACTGATCCTCCATCTTGTGGTGCAGGCATCCCGTGTGGGCCCCGATCCTGTCCCGGTTGCTTCACTTCTGACCCTGTTCCCTGCTCGAATCTGGGAAAGCAGCGAGGCTGACTCCAGTCTTTCAGACCATTCACCCACGAGGGAGACCCGGAAGAGGCTCCTGGCTCCCAGAAGGGATCAGCTCAGCTCTGGCTGCTTCTGGCTATTTGGGGATTGAACCAGCACATGGAAGCTCTTTTCTCTCCATCGTTCTTTCTCTCTGTAAGGTCTACCTTTCAAATAAAAAGAAAATAAATATTAAAAAAATAATTAAGAGATCTGGATTTGGTTCATTGATTATGACTTTTTTTTCAAGATTGATTTATTTTTATTGGAAAAGTCAGATATGCAAAGAGGAGGAGAGAGAGAGAAAGATCTTCCATCTGTTGATTCACTCCCCAAGTGGCCACAATGGCTAGAGCTGGCCAATTCAAAGCACGCACCCGTATGGGATCCCAGTGCATCAGCAGGGAGGACTTTAGCCACTAGGCTACTGTGCTGGGCCCTGTTTATGACTTCCTAAGCCATAGCCTGCTGCCTGCCAGGGTCAGTAGCAAGCATTAGGAAAGGAACACAGCACTCAAGGCTGGCACTCCTTGGATAGAACCAAGCATCCTGACCGCTAGACCGAAAGTCCTCTGCATGCATCTTTTCTAAAATACCACTCATTGCTTTTTTTATTTTTATTTTTTGATGAATGTGTCGGTAAGCATGCAATTGCTTATATTAACTAATTGTATTAATTTAGCAGAAGATAGTTTCTTGGAGAAAATAGCTTTGTTAAACTATCTCACTCAGATACATGGTTAAGAGATTCATTCAACCAAAAAGTCTATTAAAATTTTAAATATTTTGACTGTAGTTTATTTTCATAGCTATGGACTTTGATAACCCTGTGAATGTGGTCTTTAGTATTATTTCTTTAACTGGGTATTTTACACTTTTTAGAATAAATTTTCATGGAGTTTGTAGCTAGCAATTTTATGTTTGATTATGCTGTTTATAATTTTAACTTTTTTCTCTAGTTCATTCTCCTTGGCTTTCCAAGTAAATAAGCATCTCATCTGCAAGTAGTGATTACATTTTGTTTTCAATATTAATTTCTACACTTTTGCTAATTGTATAATCATGTTTTAATTTATACCAGAGCTTAGAAAACAGCAAAAGCAAGAGAACACTTCCTATTTCTGCTCTGAATTCCAACATTTGCTAAGTATTTTTTTTTTTAATGGTTTGTAACCTTGAATCGGTTCAATCACTTCACTTAATGGACAATATTTTCAGAAGGAATATTCACAGGTTGTAACATCTGACACTGCACTTACAGTCATGTCCTTACTTTTTCCCCGTAGGCAGAGCATCAGTTGACTAAGCACAAAATCCTTCATATCTATTCTCTCAAAATAGCACTGAGTCACTGTACTTTAGTACTTATGTGTTAGATTCATAGTCATCTTCACACTCACTTTGTTACCTTCCCAGTGAAGAAAACAATGGGAAACATAACAAATCCATACTCAACGAGAGGAAGACAGTGGGATTGGCTTCCTATCACTGGGATAACGGATGGTCACGATCACATGGCATCCTGACAAGCTGCCCTGGTCTTCCGGTGCTTCCTCATGAAGAATGAGAAGTTTAAAAAGGTCAGAGACGTTCACCTAAACTGTTGACATTGGTCCTGTTGCAGTTATAGAGTTAGACTACCCGAAAAACAGCCGGGTTTAGCAAAATCATGCTTCAATGCTATAAAATGCTAAATACTAACATTGAAATAGACAAGAGACAGCTGAATAGTGATCTATAGCCATTTTAAGGTATATGGAACATGGCTGAATATAAACCAAAATTGAAATGTCTATGAGGAAGTTACAGGTTTCGGTCGAGAACCTGCATCTCCCTAGTGACATATTGGTTAATCAATACCACGTCAATTAATGCCATAATGTTGTAAATGGTTGTAAATAATATGTTGGGTTTTTTACTTGATTGGGATGATACTTTGCTGGTTCTACCTTCAGACCAGAGATGGTCTCACCAAGAAGCCATGGAACTTGCCGGGACAGTAAGATGCTGGACTTTATGATTGGTCAAAACCTCCAATGGGGGAATCTGAACTGAATTTGAACTGTGGAGATGCAACAAGGTGGAGCAATCCACCGTGGAGGGTGGGGGGGAGGGTTTGGGGAGGGGCGGGGAGAATTCCAGGGCATAAAAAAAAAAAAGAGTGTGTCACATAATGCAATGAAATTAATAAATAAATAAAAATAGAAGATATTCATAATTCACTCACACCCCTACGACTTCTTGAACTGTAGTTATGGAATGTATGACATCTGTCCTGCTTTTTGTTAATAAAAAATTAAAAAAAGGAATATTGTCAGTACTACAGAAATTTTTTCCAGTTACAGTTTGTAGTCCACACATGTCAGCTAGTAGCTGGCCACCATGCCAGTTTCTAGGGGTCAGACCCAGATTCATTGTCCTGAATTAGAGAATGTCCATGCTTTCATTGCAGGGAATACTGGTGGAGTTCTAGAATGTCTCCTTGGGTCATTCCAGTATTTTCCTCGCAGGGGATAACCTAGAGATTTGCCAGCTTTTCCACCCTTTTTATTCCTTTTCTACAATCTTTCTACCAAAAAGTCTACATTTTGCCATACCAATGGTTTCAAGTAACTGCAGAAAGTAATATAATTTTGTGAATTTTGGTGGGCATTTAGATGAGGCTATGAAAAAAAAAATCATTCAATTTTAGACCAAAATCCTACATTCTCCTTATCTTTTGTATAGGCAGATAGAAGAGTGCAATATGTATACACATATATGTAGGGTTTCTTACTTATTTTTTTCTGTATTTTGTGTGTGTGTGTGTGTGTGTGTGTGTGTGTTCAGGGTAAGATTGAGCAGTATATATTGCCTTTAAACTTCTAGCTGCCTTCTGTCTAAACTTCTTGTTCCCATATTTGTTTATGGCTAATTCTTTGGTGTGTGGGAACTAATGTTTTTCAGTTCAATAAAAGGTATTACCTCAGCCTTGATCCCATTTGTTTCCTTTGAGAAACCTACATAAAGTCCACTTGCTGAGTTTAATAGAACAACCACGACAAACTGACCTTCATTTTCCCCTGCATTCCTTTGTCACAACAATGTTCTTTTGTGTTGTTCTATTTGTTGCTTTCTGAAGTTCACCTCGATTTTGAGATAGAGGGTTTTTTACTTCACTTGGCATTGATTTTTGAAATGTATTCGCTCACTTTGTAACTGGTGGTTGCTATCTCAAAAGAGGTGCTGCCAAGGGTTTCCTTTCTCGTGTTAGGGATTTGTGATGTATACACTGTGGTAAGATTAAGGTGGTTTTGATTTGGTTGTTAGTTCGTTTATTTGTACCTCCTTCAATGATAAAAATATTTACTTACAGAAGATGATGCCTTAAGTTTTAATGCTTTAGGAAAAATAACTCTGGGTTGCATTTTTATGCCTTTTAGTAACTTTTTATCTATGAATGTATGTGTGTATGTATGCAAACATATATATGCATGTAAGAGTTATGCTGAAATAAGGTAATAAAAGCCATTTTTGTATTTTTGTGTTGTATAAGAAGATTGTAAATATACTATGAAGGCTAGAGATTGTACACTATATTTCAATGGGGTTACTTTATTAAACAATCAGTCAATGCATCATTAAATCAACTCAAATGAGATTCCCCCACATAACTGAGCAACTAGAACTTGTTAAAGACAGTACTTGTAAGTTATACCTGACAACTTTCAGTCTTTAGTGCAACTCACCCGTCATTCAATCATATTGAAACATTGAAAGTCCATCCATTTCAAACTTTTATTGTCAAATAAGATCAGAAAACTAGCTTCTGGAGGTCTAATTATTCAGATGAAATGCATGATGACTGATGTGGTCTACAATCTGTGTATTCACTTGGATTCCGTAGTATTTCATTCTGGGCCACAAAAGGCTGTCTGCTAATTAATCAGCAATGGAAGAGTTCACTTAATGAATCCTTCAGGGTGAAAGACTCAGAGCTAAACATTGTAAAAATACGTGACCCAATGTGCTTTAGTACCTAAAGCAGGATTTAAGTTGCAGGAATATGCAGATCTCCAGCTGCATAAGGATGAAGTAGTGTAATCCTTAAGTTAGATGATAATTAAAAGGATTGTTTGCAAAGGGTTGATATTCAACAGTAAAAGGACAACTAAAGCATAAATGGAGACAAAGTTATTCTAAAATTATTTTGAATGAAAGGCAATTATCAAATATTTTATGGTGAGAAAGGTGATTATATTATACCTAAAGCCAATGATGACCCTTTAAAAGTTGGATACTGAACCTCAGGAACACACTTTTAGGAAGTTAATGTGTTTGAATTATTATTGCTTTCAAACATTGATGCATTTAATTGAAAGGCACATTAGGAGAGAGAGAGACAGAGAGAGAGAAGAGAAGAGAGTGAGAGAAAATGAGATTCAATCTCTGGTTCACTCCTAATGATGGCTGCAATATCCAACAGTTGGGAGCTGGGTCAGGCCAAAGGCAGACACTCAACTGCTGTGATGTGGCTTGCAGGGGTCCACTTGTGGCATTTTCTACTGCTTTTTCAGGGGCATTAACAGGGAGTTGCACTTGAAATGGAGCAGCTGGGCCTTGAATCATTGGTCACATGGAATGCCAGAGTTGCAGATCATTGCTAAGTCAATAGCACAGTGCCCACCCTAAAAGGTGTTTGAAGAAGCAAGAAATTTTGTTGTGCAGAATCTAGCTCCATTTCTCCACAATTGTGAAACTTTCTAGAACTTTGGGATGCACTTAATGTAGACTTCTGAAAAGCTGAAGTAATCAGGTATTTCCAAATCTCTTTAGACCTGACTCATAATAAAATTGACTTTACATGAACAAAGTTGGTATCTTTTCACTTATTGTTTATAGATGTAGCATATATTCCTGCAGAACCATGGAAATATTTTCACTGTTGCACTGTTTAAATAGTGTCGTTACAAGCCTTTGACTCTGATGTAAATCAGAAGTGTATTTTCTCAAAATGTATTTATAGATTCATTTTTGGAAATAGACATTAATATCACCTAAGTTACTTAAGGGATAAAACAGAGGTTCATCATCAATTTATTGGAAGAAATTTCTTTACTGTTGCTTATATCAAGTGATTTTCAGTCAAATTGCATTGGGAAAAGTCAGGGAGGGGCTCATCTCCACCATTATAGGCGATTTATCACTCCCTGGAGAGTGGTCTGTGTCTTTCCAAGTAAGGAAGCAAAGTGCACAATATTCTTGCAGTATTCTATAGGCGTCTGTGGTGGCTGTGTCCTCAGATGTGGTTGTTTGAGCCAGCAACTCTCTGGACTCCTGGGGAAAGAGTACTCCTGAGCAATGTTAAGTTGTTGTTAGAAGACCATTCAGTGTGAAAAAGGCAGTGTAGAGACCCTGGGATGACACTGGTAACTTCCACTGCCTGAGGGTACAGCAAAACACTCCCTAGACTGTAATGGGGTAACACTCATGCCACACCCCTGCTCCCTGCTTCCTTTTCCTCAAATGAGAGAATCTCAAATTTCCAAAGAAAACAAGATGACACTGTAAGATTTTTACTCAAAACATAATGAAATGATGACCTGTCGTCTTGCACAGACACAGATACATAGCATGACTGTCCAGACACTTTGCCTCTGTTAGTATGGCCAGAATCAGTTACTCTGGAATAAAAATTGTTTCAGTGGGTTGAATTTGAACATCTTTCTCAAGCAGGTTGTGAGGCCCTGACAGCATTCACTAGACAAACTGCTGCCGTGGCCACCTTTTGGCTGTCCTGCATAACGTTTTATCCATGAAAGAAAGATGGCTTTACACTGTAATCCCGCAGATCCCATCTTATTTTATCATTATGTTTGCTTAAATTTTTTCAAATTAGTGACTCTTAAGATGAATGGAATTTTATATGGATTCAAAAATAATTTCAGCTAACAGCTATCAAAGATATAATAAAGTGAATGGTAGTGAAAGGATTTCTGAGGATATCAAAGAGTTGAAATATTAACATGAAAAATGGCATACTTTACAATGATGGGTGTTGAAGTGCAATCCATATCAATAATCGGGGAAAATGAAGGACTGTTAGTAAACCTACAACTTTTGTTTACTTTGACAACTATTCAGAAGTTCTCCTGAATCAAGGAAAGTAAGGTATATACCTTTTTCTTCTCTTCTTGGGAAGTTAATCTCCTTAGATGCCATGAATTAAAATCCAGTTTATGAATATACTTTTTTTTTTGCAATTAATGGTGTGTTTCTCACAAAATGTATGCTACCATTTTCAGAACAAATTGTCTGTCAAGCATGAAACACAAACTCACAAACATTTCTGGTAAATCAGCATACTGCACATGCCCCAGACATACGAAGTAGAGCCCGATATTACAGAAACAGAAAATAATTATGTAAGCACATTGTTTATGCTGGATGTATTATCATTTTCACATCTTCATTTTTCTCACTAACAATTAGAAATATACAAAAGGGAAGTCTTAAATTTTATGACTTTTCTAATACTTTCCATTGGCCTGTGAGCTCTCAAAGAATACTGGAAACTAGAAAAATAACAAAAAAATATAAATGCAAGGAAAATTAATATTCTAACTTCTCTGCAGTTTCATATAAAACTGATTTGAACAAAAGTCCCTTGTAATGAGTTCAAAATTCCATCTTTAATTAAATCATGTATTCTGTAATATTAATAGATTTTGAATCCATTCAGTCATATTCCTTTATTAGCTTTAATTCATGTGTAACTGTAGTTATAACACAAACCAAATAATAATTATTTTGACAAAATGGAATTTAATTCCTCTTTAAAATAACAATAAAGTGTGAACATTTCAGGAAGAATAATATGGTTTAATATTTAGAGCTAAGCATCATGCCTTCTTTTTTTAAAGAAATAGTTATTTGAAAGTCATAGTTACAGGATAGAGGGAGATGAGAGAGAAAGAGAGAGATGCTTCATGCACTGTGTTACTCCTCAGATGATCCTAACACCTGGAGCATGACTGGGCTGCGTCAAGAGGCTGGGACTCCATCTTGACCTCCCATGTATGTGGCAGGGTCAAAGCACTTGTGCCATTTGCTGCCTTCTTAGGACCGTCAGCAAGAACATGAACTGGAAGCTGGAGCCTCCCATCTGAACAGGTACAACTCTGGGATGTTGGCTTCATAGATGGTGGCTTAATGCCCTGTGACACAATGCCAGCCCTCCCTATTTTCACTGACACTCAAAAATTGTAAGGAATATTCAAAGCATAGTAACAATGCATATTCCTTTGAGCCTTTATTATTTCTTTATGGTGAAAATATTCTTAATATTTTTCTATATACAGGAATAGGGAAAGGAAGAAAATGGCATGTATTTTAATTTGGGGATGCACTTTAAATGTCTCATGCCTCCCTTCCATGTACAGTCATTTGCACAGTTAACCATATATCCATTCTTGGTGCAAGACAGGCCTTTAAAGTATGAGTATGCTTATGTTCAGTAAGCTACAGGCTCTGTGGGTAAAGGAAGAGTGGGGGAAAGGGGAAAAGACCTCATACCCCTGTTAGGTCTTTATGGAGGTGGTGAGCTGATCTGGGGCAGTACTGACAACAAGAGATCCACATGGCTCAGGCAATGATGTTTCAAGACTATTTAAGGGGACCAGATTTTTTCAGATTTACACAGAGTGAGAACTATTTTCATGTAAATGCAGAGGCATTGTTTTTCTTTTGCATGTTCTTGACATTTGCATTGATTTTGCCACAACAACTCTAAGTTGGATTTCATTTTGCTTTGTCATGTACTTTCCAGGTGAAGAGGTTAGAAGGTAAAAATGCTTGCATCTCATGAAGAGATATGGAGGGAGCTCCTGGTCCCTGGCTTTCACCAGGCCTATGTCTAGCTGTTGCAGACATTTGAACAGTATTAGTAGATGAAATACTTTCACTTTGCCTTTAAAATAAATACAATAAATTTAATAAAAATTTAGGGAAGTAACAAAGTTGATTACTTCAAGGATGTCATATTATCATAGAAGTATCACAGGCTAAGAGTTACTACTCAAACAAGAAAATAATCCCCTGAGAAGTATTGAAATTAACTGTCAATTTAATGTCATTCTTTCACTACTAAGGAAGAACAACAGATTAAGCTACCACAGGCATCTCCAGTGTCCCATATCTGAACCTTAGCTTCGGCACTGGCTGTTCCACTTCTGGTCCAGCTTTCTGCTTATAAGCTTGGGAAGGCAGCAGAAGAAGGGCCAGGAGCTTGGGTCCTGTTACCCATTTGAAAAATCAGAATGAATGTCTTAGCTCCTGTGTCTAGCCTGGCCCAGCCTGGTTATTGTGATCATCCAGGGTATCAATCAATAAATCGGAGATATCTGTGCTCTTTCTCATTCTCTTTCTCTCTTTCAAATAATGTCATTAAATAATTTATTAAAAGAAAGAACTGAGCTCCGCAGTTCATAGGGTATCTTTAACCTATCTACCATCCTACACAAGTTGTTCAAGCCAACGAGCTACCAGTGAAGACGCACTTTGCAACACTCATTTTGACTTATTTTAATTGTTTTTTCAATATTTTAGCATGCATGAAAATGAAATGAAATGACACATAAAGGCTGATAAAGCCTCCACACAGACAGAAGAAAGATAAATATTTAAAGCGAAACATTTTACTTTTGAAAGTGAACCACCAGTATGGCTGCTGCTCTGTGTCCTTTGTCAAAGGTTTCTGGAAATACCCACTTTCTCACCCAAGATTCCCAGACTCTACCATGGTTTCAACTGCTAATGAATATAATGCCATTGCTCTTTCCATAATATCATTTTATATTTTTCTATTGAAATATGGAAAAATGTAAGCAAAATGAAACAAAATCTCACATTGGTAGTAACAGAGAAATGTAGTGTAGAAGAGTCAAAATTCAGTGAAATTCTTCAGTAGCAAGAGATGTGTATTGTACTATTTGATGAGTAACAACCAGCAGAGGTATGCTAAATCTAAAATATAAAAGCCAAGAATAGCCTGTGGTAATCATTGATTTATTTAGCTTAGAAGTTTGGGATAATAAAGATTCATTTGTGTTATACTGACTTCTGCTCTAGATCATACATCTTCATTTTATTCTAGTTTTTTATTCTGTAAAAGATTCAATTTTGAATTGGGCTTCCATATCCAGAGTTTTCCAAATACAGCCCTTTTGTAGTACCTGTATCCATCCACCTTGTGTGACTAACACTGACTGAGGCTCTCACGGTGTGTTTCACCCTAGCCTGTGCTCAGCATGTTTCTATCACTCTGCTCACTGCTTGCATATGTACACATGTGTCCCCCAGTGACTCGGCACGACTCTCAGATCCCACAGACTGAGGAGTACTGTTGGCTGCCCTTCCACGGGCACAGTTCTTCCCTGACATTCACACATAAAACAGTCAGCTCTGATTGTTTTGTTCAACAGAGACCTGATTCCTAACTCATCTTATCTTCCAGAGTTTTCTATTTTTGACAGATTATTCTATTCCAATTATTTTTTAGACTGCTTAAACCAAGATATGTAAAACACAAAGTTCATTATGATAGATAAGAGTATCTTCCCAAAACCACAGTTCCCAACTTGTACTTTTCCCCTGGGGAGTATGTCAATAGATAAATTAAAATATGTGATTCATAAATGCAATAAGAAATTCCATCAAATGTACAAAATAGCAAAACTTCTAGCAATGCTTACAGAGAACTTTAGCAGAGTGAAAAACTGTATTTAAAAAGAAAAGTTCTCTAATAATACCTACCTTTTAATTCTAAGAATCAGAAAGAAAAACACATTAAGTAGACAATAACCAGATAGAATGATTGCAATTGAAAATAAGACAATAGGAGGAACATCACAAAACTCGAGAAAATTTAAAGTTCTGTTTTTGAAAGTGTTAATAAAATTGATAGACTTTTAGAGAGAATGATGAGAAAGACATGGAGACATAAAGAAAATGAAAAGAAAATCCAGAAAATGGAACAAAATATTTTTATATAATACAACTGGTAAAGACCTAGTGTCAAGACTACAAAAAAATGCTCTCATGATTCAATATTTAAAAGTGATAATGTTTAAAATATTTCAATATGTATTTATCAAAAAGATTTAGCATTGAACAATAAAGAAAATTCAAAAGGTATAGCCACAGTTATTATTTATTAGGGCTAGGTAAACAAAAGTCAACAAATATAACCTCACAGCCAGTAGTAAGCAGGCTGTGCTGAAGAGAACAGAACAAGGATTGTTCAAGGTGCGGAATGATTGGAGTGATCATTTGTGGAAACGCTACGTGCTGTATTCACTTTGGAAATTAGCTGCAAGGTGCTTACCAAGGTGTCTTGTTACTAGTGATTCCTGTCTTTGGCGTATACTCTAACTGAAAACATACATAAACCATAGGAATGCTCAGAGAAGCATTACTCAGGATGGCTTGAACGTGGAACAACCCGTGTTTCCATCCGAGGGTGGAAGAATAAACAAAGCACAGTCCATCCACACTGCTGATGCTGCAGATACTGCACGATTCCATCTACACAAAATGTGCAGGGCAGGTCAATCTGCATGGACATACAGTGAAGTAGAAAGATCTAGAGGGATCGGTCGCCTGGGTGAGGCTGTGGGAGAATTGGGAGTGACTGCTAGCTGGTACTGAGATTCCTCCTGGAATAATGGAAATATCTTCCACTAAGATTGTGGTGAGCTTACACAAATTTTGAATATACTAAAAATGGCAACGAGTTATTTCAAAATGGAGTTTAACAAAATATTGATCTTTAACATTTTTTCAGAGAAAAAAATCTATAAGCATAGATTTTGCCCCTTAAGGATTTTATCATCAAGCTGAAACAGAAGCATTTGCTAAACAGAGTATTGGCACAAATGCACACTTGGGTGAAGCTGTCCTTCTATATTCTCTGTAGCCTTTAATTCTGAAGTATTCTTAACCTGGATTAAAACGGATAAAGGCTTTTTTTTTTCGTATTAAATGATCGCTACTCTTTAAGGCAGTAAACCCAAAAGTGACCCCTTCAATTCACTGAAGAAACAAAGATCAACGTTTGCCAACATGCATGTCAAATTTTCAGAGGCTTTTATAGGATGACTGACATAGGATGAGTTTTCTTTAAACACAAGTTACATGAAAAAATCTTGATTTACTTTATATGTAATTTGCATAATGAGGACTCTGACTTGGAGATTCTGCTAGTTACCCATGCTCCCAGCAGCTGTAGTGCTTCAGGGTTTTCTGTTCACTGCAACACAATTATCAATTGGAGTATCAAATGGAACAATTTACAGTGATCACACATTGCTGATAGCAAAAGAATGAAAAACAGGTGTTATTGCGTAAGTCTCATTGTATTACTGCTTTGGAAAATAACTAGTTAACTATGTGGGGATGTTAGAGCATATGTGTGCTTTTATTTCAGATAATCTCTAATATTATAAGTAACATTGTGCCACATATTTTAGCATCTACACAAAATGTGCAGCTGAACAATAAACAGGACTCACTGGCAAAACGACACCTCTCGGTGCCACGGATGTCTCACCTTTGTCTTGGCAGACTGATGAGGGGCTGCTTGTGACACCTCTTGCTGAGGCTGAAGAGCTTGTGTACGATTTTCTGTGCCTTCACGAACAGTTGCTTCATGCTGTTCTCCAGTTGTTCATAACGACGCTGGAAATTAGAATCCATTGTCCACAAGTGCATCAGAGTGGATGTGTTCAGGAAGTAATTCATGGGTAGCCTTTTCATAAAGAGTTTGAATTCATCTGAAAATGTTAAAATTCAATACTTTAATTACAAATAATTATTTCTTTTTTTTTTCCACAAAACACTTATTACACTTTAAAATAAATGCAATGAATTATTTGTCAGTGGCAATGTACCAGAAGGTAGGATGTTCTGAATCCTGGATGAACGATTCCTTTTGTGGTCCCCTTACATGGAACTTTCACGCAAGAGAATCATTCTTGCAAAAATTAGCAGTTTGGGCAGACAGTCTAAGTTCAGCATAGTTGTTCTATTTTCTCTTTCTGATGGTATTTGAATTAGTTTTCTTTAAAATGTAAAGGTCATTAATTTTCATGCTTGGAATTAGTGTTAATAATGCCCTCACAGCATTACATATTAAAATATCTTCGAAAGTTCTTATTAGCTCAGGATAGAAGATACACAAAATCAATACTAAATTGTTTTACTAATATTTTTTACTTATTTTATTAATATTTAAATAAAACAAAGGAGCTTTTTAAATTGTAAAAATTCATTTTCAATTAAGCATTCTCATTATTTTTCATCAGTGACCATATAGATATAATGTATTATAGCAGTTTAAAACAACTATATAATAAAGAGAAAAAATAAAACGTGAGCTTCAACGCAAGATTTTGCTTTCATGTCAGTATTTGTCATGCTGTAAATTTTCTTTTTCCAACTGTCAGGTTAAGCACCAATAAAAAGGACAGTTAATACCACACTAAATCAATAACAATCAACTCATATATTAATTATCTAAAGTTAAAAAGATAATGCAGACAATATCCAGTATTGTGAAAAGCAAAATGATCAGCAGGTGAATGAGGTTCCATACACTTCATACAAAAACACTGTAGCCTGTATTACTGCTAATTCGTGCTCAACATAGATGAACCCTGAATATAGCATGTTCAGTGAAATTCACCTGATATAAAAGGGAAAAATACTGTAGGGCTATTGTGGTAGAAAGACTGAGCCTCCTCCAAATTAGAAAACAAAGCAAATGCCAATTCCTCACAGGCTGGGAGGAAGCAAAATGGAAGTCAGCATACAATAGCTACAGAATTTCTATTAAGCAGGATGAAATTTGAGAAGATTTCAGTGATGCATATCTGCATGTAATTAATAACACTGGATTGTAGATTTCAAAGTGAGTATAATGAAAATTTTCATTATATATTTCATCATAGTCCAAAAATCTTTTAAAAAATGGTTATAGCTTTTGCCCCACATCTTTACTTCAGAAATAGCTGCTACAAACACACACTAAAGTACTTGATCAAAATATTTTATTAAGGGTATCATGTTGCAAAAATTTACATACACTGTATTATTGCTCTTTTCCCTCACAGATTGGGAAAATATCTTCCTTGGATAAAAAAGTCAAATCACACTGTAGCTTCTGTTCTTTCCAGAAGGAAGCTCTGAATATGCAGTGTGTTTTAGCATGCATCTCTTGCACGTAGATACTGTCCAATGTAAATGATGTAAAAAGTACCGGAAAATGGTCATTTCATTCAATTTTACAGTTTATCAATGTTAACATCTTTTATATTCCAAACTGATTGTGTTTAGAAATAGTTGTTTTCAAATATACAGAGAAAGTGATAATATTGGTTTTCAAATACATTTGGGCAGAGAGCAGAGAGTGAGACTGCTCTTCCATTTTGGGATTCCGAGGGACCCTGCAGAGCTCCCACTGCTGCCTCTTAGTATGTTACTGAGAAACTGGAATTTGGAGTGGAGCCTGGGCTTAAACCTAGGTACTCTACTATGGCATATTCTCAACCAAAGCCACACCTCAATACCTGTACAATGGCCCATCACTAAAAAAACAAAACAAAAAAAAACAAAAAAAAAAACACGCTATCAATCAAATTTATAAAAGTATGTCACATAGTTAACATCAGTTAATTTCATGTGTTACAATTAGTTTAATATTCATGTCAAATTTTCAGTAAATTGTTCAAAAATGTGTTTCTCAGCACAATGATAAAACAGTTTAGGTACAAATATGAAACTTCTCATTCGAGATGAGCATTTTTATACAATTAGCAGCAAAATGCAATCATGAATATGTGAGTTGTTTCTTCCTAAGGAATTAATAAAGCGCTCTGTCATCTTTTTCTGAGTGGATACTCTTTTATCTGAGGAACGTGGAAAAAGAAAGGAAAAGACATTTGTAGCTAAAAAGGAGGGAGGTAGGTGGGTGGAATATTTTAGGGCATGTATGCATCTGATAAGATTAAAATCACTTTTCAGCAAGCAGGGTATAAATAATAGGCACATTTTAAAATTCCATTTTGACAATATCTTACATTTTGTTTGGTCCCATAAGTATCTTTTGAGAATTCCTCCCTTTTGAATAAAGAGCTGATGCATGGAGATGGGAAAGCATTCTGTGGATTATTCACAGAGCAGATGCCACTGCTTTGAAAACTAATCATTCATTTCATTGCCATCTTTTACTTGAACAATTTTGATAAGCCATATTGTATCGTGAGCGTGCATATTTTAATTATGTTCATTGTTTCTTATAATACTATGGGGAAACATTCCAAATCTGTGCATTTTTTTATCCTCATTAAGGAATATTTCAGAGGAGAATTCATCTTACCTAAGGGTATATGAGAGTAGATGACGGTTGAAAGCTGTTACCATGCAGGTTCTAACAAACAGGTTGTGACATGACACTTGAGTAATTACTTCACTATGAAATCATTAAGAGTCACTACTGACACTCACCACAATGTTTGCTGAACACCTGTTGTGTCCTGAACACACAGACATTTCTGTATGTGACAGCAAGAATAATAAACCTCTCATCTTTTTTAATGACACAAAACGGTTTCAAAGGCAGAAATAACAGCTTTAAGATCGGAAATGTATCCTATTTAGAAGTTCATAGAATTGGCAGAAAACTTCATGTGGACATAGTTAATTTTGTAAAATAGTAAAATCCATATTTTCAGAATAAATAAATGAAATCAGAGCACCACAATTGAATTTCATATAAGTTAGTGATTTATGTGACTACTGAGAGAAATACAATAATTCAGCTTGCCAGAAAATATTTCATCTTACAGTGATATCCAAGGCTTCTTGCTTTTACAGTAACAAATAAACATTGACTAGTCATATTTTTGAAAAGTGTATTTGCAGAAGTAAATCAATCATCGCCATATAAAAATCATCCAGAAAAACCTAATGCAGTATATATATATTATTAGCAAGATATTCTAGGACTACTTGTTTCTTAACTGTGTGCCAAGTTCATGCACTGCTCTGAGGTATGCAGCAGAAGCAGCAAGGACCACAAGAGCAATGATACAAGCACAATGTGTGCACACAGGGGTCTCAGGCCCAGCCTTTCCAAGGAGATCCACTGATATCAAGTGAAGAATACCGTACAGGGGATTGTGTGACAATAACAGGCTCCACAGCCTAGAAGCTAACATTCTAATAAGCTCTGAACTAGTAGCTAGGCAGTAGATCATTCTATAAGTCGCTAGTACTTCTCCATTAAACACGCGGTGCTTTCTTCATTTTGTTGATTGCGTCCTATTTTGTGTAGGAGCTTCTAAGCTTGACATAATTTATCTGCCTAGTTTTACTTTGCTTTCTTGCACTTTGAAGGGTGGGTCTTTACATGGTCTTACACTTAGGTATTTAGTCCATGTTGAGCTGATTTTTGCATATCAGTAAGGTAAGGATCTTCATTTGTTTTCTAGATATTTACACGTGAAAAGACGAGAGAAAAGTATTTGCAAGCTGAAGAACTCAAATATATTCAACAACCACAAAACAAATAAAAGCAGTTAACAAATGACTAAAGGATGCCCGTGTTGCAGGATGGTAGATTGAGCCACCGTCTGTGACACTCTCATCCCACAACAGAGTGTTAAGTCCTAGTTATTCCAGTTCTGACCCAGGTCTCTGCTAATACACTTGGGAAGGCAGTGAATGATGGTTTAGTTTCTAGGGCTCTACTCACTGCCCTCCCCTGCCAATGTGAGAGATTCCATGGAGCTTCTGGTTCAGCTTGGTCCACCCTGGAAGTAAGCATCCCTTTGGTAAGTGAGTGAACATGCAGATAAAAGTTATTTCTGTCTTTGTTTCTCTCTTGCAATGTGTGTTAATGTTTGCTTTCAAGTAAATACATCTGAAAAATTAGCAGAGAACCTGCATTGATATTTCTCAAAAGAAGAAACAAAGGTGGATAACACACACATGAAAAAGGCTGAAGATCACTAGCTAGCAGGTAAAAGCAAATGAAGATCACAACGGATATTCCTTCATTCCAATTTCTCAAAAAAACAATCATTAAAAAAAGTTGAAAAGGATATGGAGAAAGGAGAACTTCTGGATACCACTGGTGGGACTGCAAACTACTCCAGACACTAGAAACTTCTTTAAAAGCTAGAAATACAATGCCATTTGAATCAACAATCTCACCACTGCACAAAAGAATCAAAAGAAATGCCGTATTTATGCCAGAGATATGTACTCTATCAGACAAGACTACTCATAGTAACCAGAATATAATGTTGGCCAAGGTGTTCACCTGCTCATGAATACATTAAGGAAAATCTGGCATTTATACACAATGAATGTAACTGCCATAGAACGAATGCAATCCTGATATCTGAAGCAAAATGGATGAAACTGGAAGGCATAAAAATAAGTGAAGTCCAATCCAGAAGCACCAAAATGATTGCTGCCCCTTCATCTGTGGCAGTTAAAAAGCATCTAAATACAGAAAGCTAAAATCTAGAGGCGGCAAGGTGCAGAGCAAATCGAGAAGAGGCATATAGCATTTAGCCATGCACAGCTGCACTGACAGAGTAAAGAACACAGCCTTGATGCTAAAGCGCATAGTGTTAGGAATAAGATTTATGATGATCTAGTACGTATTCTACGAGCAAACGGAAGAAAGAAGATTCGATGTAAACTAACATCAAAGCATTTCCCTGATTTGATCTGCGCACACTATTCCTTTAGGCAATAAACACATATAATTATAAAAACATTTAAAAAAAGTGCTTTTTAAATATAAAATAACTGAACAAGGCTGGTCACGTATTTCTCACTTTCCCTTCAGAGAAATCCAGTTAACACATGGCCAGAGTTCACTAATCTCTCCCTTTCTTTATCTGTTAACACGAATTCCTTCCCCAGGAAGGCATTCTTTCAGGAGCTTTAAACAGTAATTCAATTAATTCTCCCAACAATGCTTCATGCAAATTTTATTGGAGCAATCTTTATGCAGAATAGGTAATCCTTTCCTTCATAACTCTATGATCAGCAAAATGCTTCATTAACACTACTGTATTTACATAATCATATTATATGCTTATATCCTCGCACATTTTTCCTAGTACTTTATCGTTGAGATGAAAGTGGTGAATCTAAGAGTTTCCTTGATTGAGAACAGTCATGAATACATACATTCTGTGTAGTCTTCCTGTTTAGATTGGTGAACATGAAACTCATGCTCCAATATAGTTGATTGCACATTTTTAAAGATAATCTATGTTCAGTTGCTTTACTGGATACTAACAAATATGTTCTGTGGCAAACTAAACTCTTTAAGCTTTAAGGGCATAAATTATCTTTCTGAAACAATGTAGTAATTATGTATCTTGCTGTATTCAGAAATGAGTCCTAATGCTCTAAGTCGAGAGCTGAAGGGCCTGCCATTGGCTAACAGAACCACTGTAGGAGTAACTGAGGGAGGAAATTGGTGCTTCATGGTGTTTACATCTCAAATAAATATTGTGAATAAACAGAAAACATGGGGGCCTTACAATGGCTCAACTGGTCAATCATCCCCCTAGAAGCTCTGGCATCCCATATAAGCACCAGTTTGAGACCCAGCTGTTGCACTAAACTAGGTTATGGCTGGAGGAAGCAGTGCAGAGTGGTGCAAAGCCTTGAAATCCTGGCTTGGCGGAAGCTCCTGGCTCCTTGCTTTAGATCACATGAGCTTCAGCCATTGCACGCATTTGGGGAGTGAACAAGCATATGGAAGATTCTTTCTGTCTCTCCTCTCTGGAAATCTAGCTTTCCAATAAAAATGAAATCTTAAAAAAAATAGAAAACATTGCACAAAACAGTAGTGAATAATGAAGATACCATGTTCATACCTTACGTTTTAAATATTTAAATAAGATGTCATTGAATTTCAAGTTAGAATATAGGTAAAATAATATAGGTTCATTTTTTTAAAATATTGGTGGTCAATTAACATATTTGCACAATTATAGCATCCTTCATTAAAATAACATCACTATCTGGAAGGTAATATTATTAAATCACAATAACATTTCCACAGTAATAAAATGTCTGGTGTGCTGGAAAGATATGTAAAAAAGCATAGGAGCAGTTTCTTAAAGAAGACATGAGCAATTTAAATCTAAATATATTGGCTCAAAAGCTAAAAAAACGAAGACAAAGTTTAGGAAGAGTAGTGGATGGAGACAGGAAGCGAATATTTTTATGTTCTCAGAACTATTATGTATATATCACATTGTTAAAAGCAAACTAAAATTAAAAATTTCACAAATCTTATAAAAGAAAAAAAATGAAAAACTCATGCATTTTAGATAGAAATACTGACCGCTTCTAGATATTATCAAACCAGTGCCTATAAGCACATCTCTCCTATTCAGGTCTGCCAATGCAAAGATTCAGGAATAAATATGTTAGCAACAAAATCCAGTAACAGATTTTTCTCTAATCAATAAGCTAACAGAATAACCATACTCCTTCTGCTTGAATGTAGCACCACATTTTTAACCATTCACTGACATATTGCAAGAACCAAGGGACTACCAAAGTTTCACGGGAAAACAAAATTAATGGATAGAAAATTAAACACTTAGCTTTCACTTCTCAATCCAATCTATGTCAAGGTTTAATTAAATTTCTTACATACTCTCACAAGAAGCACATGCTGTCCTTTGTGAAATCGACAAGCAGAATGTCTTGAGGTTTCAAAACACTGTTGCCATGCCTCTTCCATTTGACCAATCTGCTATTGTTTTGACTGGGCTGTTTATGCCTCCTGGTAGCCACTGCTTTGATTTTGCTTTGCCTTCAAGACTGCTGACGATTCTTCAAAGAAATGTCTCAATATCTTGAACATACTTGCTGAAAATTCCCATTGATCTTTTGCCCTTGGGAAGAGTTGATCTGGGTGCAACAGTTTTAGTATGTACTGAGGAGAAAGTAGGCTCCGTTTTAATTTTTCAGTGCTGATCATTGCAAGTTGGCCTAACTGCTCAGATGCTGGGTTCTGCTTCTGCTGTTGACCATGAGTGCTTTTCAATTAGCGCATGAACACAGACTTTCTTTCCATGTCTCATTGACGAGGATGGTCCGCTGCTATAGGCTTCATCTTCAAGGTCATCTTTCACTTCCTACAAAGAGGTATCCATTCTTAAATTGCTGATTTTTCTGCTGTATTGCACAGTCTTGTTATAAATCAGCAATTTCATCATTATAGAAAATTTCACTAATTTTAACATAATTCATCTTGCTCTGATGGAATCTCTTCAAATGTTTATCTTCTTCTTTAGCATTTCCAAAGAATATATCTTATTCATATTAAATAATACGAGATTATTTTGGTGTGAACTGTTTGAAATCCATGTCACCTTAATCATAATGTATATTTTTCCATGATCTTACTGAAGAACTTCCTAATGTTTCTCTCTCTGTCTCTCCTCTCTCTTTTCTTATATAACATTAATTTGTTCTGGGACTAATCTATAATACATCTAGAATTACAAAGTGTTGCCTCCAAAGCTGACAAATATCAAACTATCCTCCACTGTCTTTTAATGTTATTGCTCAGTAAGACACCTTTCATGCTTTAATAAAGCCTGCTTTAAGGCTTCAATTGTTTGATAACTGTAGAGTTCTAAGATATGGTACATATCTCTTAATATCTTTGTCTTTATGATTTATTTATTTATTTATGTATTTGAAATTCAGAGCTGCAGAAAGTGGGGGAAACAGACACCCCAGTTCACGCTCCAGATGGCCACATCTATCCGGACTGAGCTATTCCAAAACCCACAGACACAGGCTTTGTGTAGCTCTTCACTGGTGGTGGAAGGACACAAACACGTGGGTGATCTTCTCTTTTTTCCCATGGCAGGCACACTAGCAGGCAGCTGGATGGAAACTGGAGCCAATAAGTCTCAAAGCAGCAGGCATGTATGAAGCCAGCATTGTAGCAAGCAGTATTATCTGCTATGCCACAATGTCAACATTCTTTCTTAATTTCCAACGGCAAAGATTTTGTAATTTAATTTAAAATCACTATAAAATCATTTCTTTTATATAGGTAAAATACAAGATCAGTAAAATGGGTAAGAAATTAGAATTTTAATGAAAAAAATATATGGCAGAAAAGAGCGAGGCAGATAAAAACCAGGAAACCGATGTATTTCATTGCAGGAAGCCAGCAAGTAGCAGAATAGCATCTGACCTCCAAGGAGTATGACTAAAGCTGAACACTTAACTCACTTTATAATCCTGTTCAGAACTGGCTGCTTCATATTTTCACTTTTATTTCTTCCAACATTTCTAAAGGACTACTTCAGTTGTTTGTAACAGTTCCAAATTTGCTCATCTTCTGCATTTAAGTTTCTGTTACAACTGAGTGAATTCAATGTAAGTCAATTCACTTCACTCTACTGGCCACGGGTACATAGTTTATACAAGAATTAACAAGATGCTATAGTGGTACATAAAGCAAACGGCAAGTGTGTTCAATGGCTTTGAACTGGCCAGTTCCATAAGGCTGAAATTGACCAGGTCAGTAATATTGAAAATACGCAAAAAACATCAGTGGAGGTGTTCTAGCTGTTGGTCTGTAGCTATGGGCAAGAACGGCAAGTAAATCCAATTCATTTTGTGCATCCAATGAGTATGAGCATAGTTGAACAGCTCCTCCAAATGAAGGCCAAGTCACTGCCTCTTCATATCCCATTAATTAGAAGGAAGTACAGAGTGCATTAAATGAAGACACCGCAGCTAACAGTGTTCAGTGATGTGCATGGAGTGGCAGATGTGTACCCTTTGACATTCTCCAGAGATGGCTCCTGCTGTATGACATCGGGATTGTTCCTGGCATCGTCTCTGAGCCAGCATGTTAAGATTCCATGCTGATTCTCTGAGCTATCCAACTCTCCGACCTTGAAAGAATCCTTTTCCTGCTGCAGTCAGATTCCATTCTTGCGAGACTGTTGACTGACAGAGGTCAACTGAGGTCTCACAGGTAATGACTGTGTGTGTAGTTCTGCAGGAGTTTAACACATACAAATAACCGTCAATTCTGTGCCCAGCATTGTGCCATTTAAGTATTGAAACTACAGTAGCAATTATGATAATACTTCTTTCTCTACAAGAGCTGAGTGTGGATTCAATTATGTAATTATAGCAAACAGTTAAAACACATCTTTTACATGACTAGTGATGAGTAAATGATACTTTTCTATTTAATTCATTGCTTCTGCTGATCTACATGTGCTATGGTGTTGATTTTACACATCTTGTCATATTTGATTCTAACAATAACTTTAAGCAATGGGTGATGCCTCTATCTGTATTTTACTACTAAAGAATCACACCTTTTACAGGTCCAGAAATGGTATTGTTGTTAAATAGAGCCCAGAACAGACTATGCCTGGAAAGGACCATGGCCCCGACTCAAAATGCAAAAATTATTTGGGTTGACAGCAAAATAAAATTATTTTGCTTTTGAAGAGTTGAAACTAAATAGAAAAAATCAAAATCCATGAGATACAGCTTCCGCTTATCCTTGTTGGTGAGGTGTGTCTTCTGTAGGCAATATCTATGATGTTCAATGGATGAGTTTAAGACGTTTATATTCAGGGTTAATACGAATGGGTGGTAATTTGGTCCTGTCATTTTAGCAATGGGTTGTTCATTGATTTACCCTTCTGTTATTTTTCTGGGATGTTCTTCACATTTGCCTTTGGTTTTGGTGGGTGCTATTCCTCTTCTCCATCAAGGGAACATCTGTAAGTATCCTTTGTAGGGCAGATTTGGAAGAGGCAAATTCTTTTAAATTTTCTTTACTGTGGAAGAATTTTATTTTGTTTTCAAAGACAAAGAAAAGTTTTGATGGGTACATTATCCTGAGTTGATAATTTTTAGCTTTTGGAATCTGGAATATGTCACTCCATTCTCTTCTTGCCTGTAGAGTTTCCTGTGAGAAGTCTACTGTGAATTTAATTGGTGTTCCTTTTTATGTCAGTTGATTTTTTTCATGTGCACATTTAAGAAACTTTTCTTCACGTTCAATTGACAAAAGCTTGATTATCGTGTGTAATGGTGAAGACCGCTTTTTTCTTACTAAATTCTTCAATGACTCATAGATCATACAGAAGCATCATTTTCTTCAAGGAGGTTCTTGATTTCCTTTTTCATTTCTTCAGCAACACCTTCGTCATTCAGTAGCATGTTATTTAATTTCATGGCAGTTTTAATTTCTTTTCTTCCTGTTGTTGATTCTATTTTGTGACTTCTCATCTAAGAGGATGTATAGTAACTTGGTAATGGAGACCATCATATCGAGATGTGAGGATACAATACAGTATGCATTTCTACCTCCAGATCAAAGATGAACCTCAATGAAATTATTAACTATATCTTGACAATAAAATGCTGGTCTCTGCCATTGTCCATGCCCTCAATGATGGACTTAGGACTGTTTATGAAGAACTAGGCTCTAATAATGATATAGGAGAACTGTGGGAGAGGGAATTTGAGGCGGGGATAAAGGAAATCCCTGAATTTATAGAAATACTTAATAAAATAATAATAATAATAAAAGTAAAAAATCCAAAAAAGTTATTTTGCTTTTGTCTGGTATACTTTTCATAAACATTTGTACATGCAATAGCACAGTAATCAAAGACAGGCTGGTTTGTTGAGATGTACTATGAATCTATTTTGAATTTTAGGATCACTGCACAAACAAGCAAACTCTAAGAAAACTGGGAAAATATTAGATCCAAGGGAACAGGAAATACAGGTAATTTCATATTTTCCCAGCAGTTAGTGTCATTTTTAAAAAGTCTGCTTATATTTTCTAAGACTCTAAAACAGCACAGTACACATATTATGAATTATACATATATAGAAGGGAGGTGCCACTATTTTCGTCCCACATCCATTTTTCTCCTATTCTGAGCATGGATCTTTGGATTTGAGGAGGATTGCCACAGACCCCAGCACAAAGCCATTTCAGGCCTCTGATGGATCTACAACGGCCATCTGGCAAGGGGACAAATTCTGTGTTCTGTGCGATACGGGGTATGGGATATGGGAGACTCCTAAGGGTCTCGTTTTGCACTCAGATTTAGGTCTTGCCCTTGTCCATTCTTGTCCTTTCCTGAGTGAGATCAAGGCCAACGCTGCACCATCCACGTTGCAACTAGGTGCAAGGAATCAGGAGAAAGGGAGGCTGCTTGGTCATCTCCACGAGGCAGCATGAACCCTGACCAAAGCATGGCACTGCTGCTCTGTGCAGATGTTGGTGCCTGGGTGAAGCACAAGCGAGGCTTTAAAGCAAACCTCAGCCTCAGAACTCTGATGTTCCTCACACTGTTGAGAATGGCTGCAGAACTTGTGTTTGTGCGGGTACTTTATGTGCGTTAACCTTAGGAAGCTAAACATCTGTCTCTTAGTTCAGTCATTTAAAATAGCAATTAGCCACATTTACACATGGGACAATGTACTTATCAAGCTGTTTCTTAATTTATTAGTGATTCAGAGGGTTTTTTAGTGATTACATAATAATTAACCCTTTCCTATCAATCGCCATGTTGAATTTACCAAATGGTTATTTTTTTAATTATCAATTAAAATTTTAAAAAATCACAGTACTAGCCTAAATACTTACACTTTAAATAATGGAACCAAATAGAGAACCCAATATTAACACACATATATAGTGAACTGACTCTTGACAAAAGTTAAAAGTATTTTTTTTTATCTCAACAAACCGAGTAACAAACTAACCTGCATTTGTAGAAAGGAGACATATAGAAAAGGGGTCCTGCCTCTTTCCATACCTAAACTCAAATCTTCATTAATCAATTATGAAAGTGCTAAAATAAACAGTGCAGAAGCAGTTCCAAACATCAGTGCAAGCAATAAATATTTTTGTATGAAGACTGAAAGTACTCATCAGTAACATTTTATGAGAATATTTCTCAAAAAGTACTCTGGGGAAGACTGGTATTCTATCACAGTGTGGTAAACAGTGCTTACAAAAGCATCTGTTTTACTTATTTGAAAGACAGACAGACAGAAATACACACACACACACACACACACACACCAGAGAGAAAGAGATGAAATAAAGAAGGAACAGATTTCCTTTGTCACTTGCGAAAGGCCTGTCAATCTGAAAGTCAGGAAATCACTTCATGTCACCCCTGTGGGATGCAGGGTAGCCAGCGTCTGAGTCCTCACTTGCTATTTCTCAAAGTGTGTATTACCATGCAGCTGGCACGCAGAGCACAGCCTGAGTCAAACCCAGGCACGGTGACCTGAGAATTCACAAGGTGCATCACTCAATGCAATTACGTAACTACAGCGCACATCTCCCCCCGGGGAAAACTTCTTTGATGCTGAGTTTGAGGGAAAAAAGAAACACCTGGGCTCTCTTATGTGCATTGACATTCAAAATATGTTGTAATATCACAAACCACATCCTTCATAGGCATTTCCACAAGACACAACTAAGATGAAAACTACAGCATGTAAAATATCAAAATTATGAAAACCGGAGGTTTGATCTCTGGGACCTCCTGCAATGACCTCAGGGGCCTCCAGGTTTTTCTGATCTCAATTTTGGAATCAGTGAGTATTAGCAGGGCACATTAGAAGGTACGTGCTGTGCTGTTGGCGTCCTCATCAGCAAGGCATAAAGAAGCAGCTGAGCACCACTGATTCCCAGCATTCTATCATCATTCCTAAGATTTCAATATGTAATATTTTGTGTTTAAAAATGTTTCATATTGAAAAGATGTTTCATGTTGAAAAAAGATGTTTATTCCTTTTTTTAGTTCTTTTTTTTTTAGGATTTATTTTATTTTTATTACAAAGTCAGATAGAGGAGGAGAGAGAGAGAGGAAGTGGAGCCGCCAGGATTAGAACCAGTGGCCATATGGGATCAAGGCAAGGACCTTAGCCACTAGGCCACGCTGCCAAGCCCAAGATGCTTATTCCTAACATTTCAACATGTAGTATTTCCCCCTCCCCACATTTTTTCCCATAGAGTGTCTTAGAATTTCATGGGCAAAGAAGCAAATCAGTGAAAGTTAGCACTTTAATTTTTGTATCTGAAACATGTTGCCAAATTTTAAAATTGGGTCATCATATTCTGTTTGCCTTCCCCACCATGCCTCTGAAAGCTGCTGTTACTAGTCTTGCTGGAGAACCCTGAGAGTCAGTCCTAAACGTTATAAACAATCCTGCACAACCCGAGAGTCCCGTGCTTCTACAATTCCTGTTGTTTTGTATAAGGACAGGGGCCTCCTAATAAAATCATGGCAATATTACTTCATTCTCACAACAACATTTTCAATAGTAATCTAAGCAATAAAAGTAATAGCAGGTCTAACACCACTGGCAATATTAAATTGCAATAGAAAATTGCAAAGCTAGTGAAATTGTTATCAGAGGGATTGATCTACAAAAGAACCAATATTTCAAGCTCCCAAGTAAATGTTCAATAAAAGGATGCCTCACTATTGTATAAGCATTACAATAATGCTTTACCAAAGATATATATTACTTTAAAAATCTTGGTTATCTTTTCAGATGTTGGAGAGGAACACAAACAACTCAATGAAAATATATTTATTTTTATGTTCCAATGGTTTCTAGCTGTCTACAATACATTACTTAACTCATGGTAAACAACCAATTGTCTCTTGGGTCTCAAGACTTTTTTTTTATGGGAACCCAAAGTAATGTTACCTTTCTTAACAGGAAATGCCGTTACTTCGCTCTACAAAGGAAGTCAAACAAGAGCTTAAAAATTAATCTTTGAATATTCAAAATCAGATTGCATTTTATCATAAATTAGTGAAACATAAATAAATCCTAGTACCCAAAGTGTACTTCACACAGCACAAGAACAAACAACAGAAATCAATGTGTCCTTGTGTTTGGACGGAGCAGGGGAAGTGATACATGTCTGCCCATCTAGTGTCCGTCATCACGCCTGTGACACCCTTTTGGCTACCATACCCATAACAAATATTGCTGCTTTAACAAATCTTACACACATGCTAGATGCTTAAATGAGAACAATGGAAATACTGTTCACACTGCATGCCTGTGGGTCCGTGGCGGGCTTGCTCGGCAGGATCCCTGAGTCCTCGCAGCTCAGTCTCCCATGCACAGCTATGGAATAAGGCCTTCCTCGCTCCCATAGTAGACGACAATGGCATGCATTTCCTTTTACTTCTCCTTTACTCTCTCAGCTCAAAAACACCAACATTTATTTTGATTCCTCCTTGTCAAAATTTAGCACATTGCATCATTTAATTGCTGGAGTACTAGGAATATTTGGCAGGCATTGCACTCTCTATATCTACCCTGCTTGCCACCAAGCAACCTTCCCCCGCCCCTGTGGTGCTCCTTACCCACACATAGAACACAGTCCACATTCATTCCCTGGGGAACAGGATTCAAATGTGCTTCAGCAGTATGAACTTGAGAGGCCAGGTTTACTGAGAGCTATGGCATGGCTCTAACCGATTTGCAAGTCAGTCGGCTGAGATGATCATTTTCATCCCATGCCCAGGAACAATGGTGTAGGAGGGGCAGAATAACCACAATAAACACTTCCTTCTGTAAATGACAGGAATGAGAGGCACTGAGAAGTTACAGTAGGCTCACAACTTGGCACCCTCAATAATGAGCATGGAGATATGCCTTCATTACGTCTCTGTTTTGCTTTCTGGGAAATTTCTTTCAATCGTCACCTCATGTTGGTGACCTCAACCCCAGTCCATGTTCAAAGAAAGATCCCAGATTTGTTAGACTCCTGTATGTTTTCTTTTCCTGTCTCTCTTAGATGTTCAGGGGACTGTCAAGGATTTAAACACCATATCCTTATTCTGACCTTTATGTGTGTGTACCTAAAGCTAAGGCTTTCTCATTCTCACTTTCTAATGGCTGGCCTGAACAAGCAGTTGGCACTTTTAATTACAGAGGGCTGAAATTTCTGGACTTTGTCTCTTTCCAGGACTCAAGAGAACTCCTCTGTTTCTTTAACACATGGCTAAACATGGTCATTAGCCATCAACACAAACCACAAACGTTGAGCTCTTTAACCTCCTTGGGTAGAGTTATAATTGCAGGAGCAAATAGCTTCCCTTGCAAGCAATTAGCAATGACAGCTTCCCCAGAGAATTTGGGTGGGCATCTTTACTACTGGTCTAGGTGATCCATGAAACTTGTTCTTTTTGTCATGGAAGAATCATATTTCTACAAGATCTCTGAATTAGCTAATCAGATAAGAGTATAGTGATAACTAGTTGGTGTATGTGTTAAAATAATTGTTTTACATTCACTGTTAAAGTGGGTTTTCAAAAAACTCAATAAAAAGGTTTTCTTTCTTTTAACGTATAAAACCACACAATGTAAAGAAGAAATGATACTGCATTAAGTATTGGCAACAAATTCTGCCATCCCATTTGTAGAAGAGTCCAAAGTTGTGAAAGCAGAAGGAGAGTTTCGTAATTAACATGACAATAAAGCCAGATTTTAATTTTAAGTTCTTTTGAGGACAAACATTTCCTAATGCAAAATAAAGCAATACAATGATAGCACTGTTAAGCAAGCGGGATATATATATATATATATATATATATATATATATATATATATATATATATATCACTCTGCTACCCAAAACTAAAATATTACTGATTCTGTAATACATGTTCCATACTACATCATATGTGACACATGGACAAAAAACTTTAGGTCACAATATATTACTCAACATTTAAGTTTTTTTTTACATTTCCCATACTCCATGTTTATTTTTTTCCTGAATATCAGTGCATATTGCTCTTATCATAATTAGTATAATCATGTACAATTTAAAATAGTAGTCCAGTGGCTCTCTCTCTCCATACATATATATATATAACATAAATACAGCATATATAAATATATGTGCATATGTTGATATGTGTTTTTTATATATATGGAGAGAGAGAGAGCCTGTATAACTCTCTCTTTTGTGTGAGCAGGTTGAACTGTCTCATGTAGCAAGCTTTTGTCACTATAAGCTTCAACATTTCATATGATTTCATATAACTTCATAGAATTATCTATGAGTCTCTAGAAAAATAATATAGAAATGTATCCAAGGCCTTAGTTAAGCATATTGATGGCAACTCTCTGAATCTTGACTCCGTATCTCTCTTGCTGGATAAGGATCGATCGCATCTCAGAATCCACATGATGATTTTGCTCTTGCACTACAGAAGCTGAATCCTACTGAATCTCACCTTGTCCCTTACTAATGGAAGTGTCTGTAAGTAGCTGCTAAAGGTATCAAAGTAGATAGACTTGTTAAAAGAAAAAAAGAAAATTAAACAAATTGTATGTTTTAAATGATAAAATACTCTTTGAGAAACAGAAAATATATTGAAGAACTATGGAAGAAATGTCACTATATACAGCAAATCTTACTTGGTACAAAATTATGTGACATATTTCTATGGAAGACATTTTATCATCAGCTTCACAGGGCAAAGCAGTGTGTACTAAACTAAGCAGAAATCAGTAGAATTAGATCATGCCTTTTTCCTTTCTGTTATCACTATGTCAGCGTAATATTTAAAATATCTCAGCAAACTCTTCCTTTCATAACTTTAATAAGTAGATTTACCAGGTGCAGTGCTAGCAGGAGGCACATAATGCATTTAAGTTTGAAAATGAGGCAATTATAATTCACAGGTCTGATTGGCTACATTTTAATTTCAGAACTATGACATGAACTGATTTAGCTAGTGGCTTTCTGAAGATACCTTGCACACTTGCACCTGTTCATTTTATTAAAGCAGAAACATCTTGCCAGCGGTGAGGGAAGCATCTTGCTCACAGACCATGGCAGCTTGGTCCCCTTGCTCCTAACTATTGATTACATTTCTTGACAGCCACATGGGACGATAATTACTAGAAGGCAATTAACACCTTGCAAAATAATAAGGAAAACATAATTATATGAGGTGCCCAAGAGACTGTTTGTAATCTTAAATGTGATATTCCCAAGTTTCTTGGAAAAGCTATGTCAACTCAGGGCTTAGCATTCCTTTTTACCTTCCTGGTGACACAAAGCAGTAATTATTAATGCTCTATTTCCTTATTTTAAATTGTTAAAAGGAATCTCAAATTTTCATCAACCCGATTAAAAATTCCCCAAAGAAATCACTCAATGAAAATAAGATAAAACTTGCTTTGCATATAAATTGGATCCTGTTTCAGCTGAAATAAAACTGCTATGAGAAAGAGACAGAGCACTTGGTCAGCTTATGAACTAGTTAGAAATCATTTCCCCTTTCCCATTGCATGGTAACGGTTTGAAGAGTAGATTCCGGAGTCAGGTTACTCACAATTCCTGTGACCTTGGAGAAGGTGTTCACCCTTCTCATGGCCTAGTTCCCTGTCATGTACAGCAGAGTCTAGTATTCTTCCTTGTTAGGAATTCACTAAGGAATAAGTATAGAATGGTTATTCTGGTTTAGGGATGGCTTTCTTGAAAAATAATTCTTTATAAATCCTGAGTCAGTCCTCTTTTGCCTATAGGGTGACAGAAGGAGTGCTAAACAAGTAAGTCAATCTTCCACTGGCTATGGCCAGGAGCAATGAATGCTTCTGCTGCCAACTGGGAAAGAGGGGGCTGTTCACTTCCCTGTCTGGAGAACAGGCCCGAATCCAACAGACAACTCCTTCAGTCTCTGAGTTTACAACACACTTCATCAGCCTAGAGGTTCTGCCAAATTCAGGATCTCAAATCCTCCTTAAAACGTGCTTACTTATGGATGTAGCAATTTGTCTATCTGGAAATTTTGGATTAAAGTAAGAAACCTGAAGCTAGCTGTTACTTTTGGTCATCTCAAGAAGACAAAACGTGTCTTACCTTGTTCTCGGATCACAGAAATTAGTTTAATTAGGGAAATCAATGTGATAGACCTGATACTTGCGGTCTACAAACACGATTTGAGAGGACTAAAGCTTTTAACAAGAACACTGAGAAGATTCAGGGGTGCTGTAGACACTCCTAAATAACAACACTAATCACCAGAAAGAACTCATGAGATTTAAATGAATTAACTCATAAATTTCTGGATAAGCTACTTGTAATTACCATGGCCACTGCTCACCACGTTGAACAGGAAGAACTGAAGCAAAGGCGCACTTCTGCTGGGTTCTGTTCTGTCTTAGTGGCCAACAATCAAGTGATGGTATCTGGGCGTATCTTTCTGTTTTGACTATTTGTCTTAACACTCCCCTGCGCTTTTAAATGAACTTTCAACTCATGTATGTAAACACATTTAATAAGTTTTACTTTTCATGTCAGTAAAAAAATTATCAAAAAATCTGTAACTCTGATTCTTCAGTAAATTTTAAATTATTAGCTATATTAATTAACCAAATATTAGATAGACAAATATGCTGAGATATCTTTTAATATTTTACTTTCAAATGACAAAAACCTCTTAAGAAATTTGTAGAGAGGAGAAATATGTGTATCTTTCATTCAGGCCATGTGAGTGACCATGTTTTTTTATCAATACAACACAATATCGGAGCAGGAAACACATGGATTTAGTGCAACACACTGTATGCCATTTTATCACAGGAAATACAAATTAGCTTTGCCACAATCAGGATGCAGAACCATGTTGTTATCACAAAGCTAGCCATTCCAGTCCTTCCACGTTCAGCCATTTGTTACCTCTGGGAAACACTAACCAATTTCTATCCTGTAATTCCACCAATTTGTAAAAGGTTATACAAATGAAATCAACATGAGATTTTTGAGACTGAAATTTTTCCACTCCATATTTTACAATGAGGTTTTTCAAAATTTTGTGTCTATCATTTTCACACTTCATCTCTTGCTATTGTTGAGTAGAACTTATGACGTGAATGTTCTACCTATTCACTTATCCAGTGAGGCACATCTTGGTCATTCCATTATTTGACTCCTAAAAATAGTGGTAACAATGTTCATTTCCTGTAATCCACTAACACAGAAACAGTCTGACATACTATTTATATTGTTATGATTCTTGCCTCTTTTATTTTTTCAGTCTTCTTATGGATTGAGTGAAATTTTCTTTGGGAATTATTTATTTGCATGATTTTACAGTACCTATGTTCATACATATTTGCATACATAATTTATCATTGCTTACTAATATATATATTTTATCAGTTTGAATAAAGTACGAAGAGCACACCTCCTATCAGTTCTTTAGGCTTATTGGTTTCTAATTTCCTTTGTTTCTAATCAGATCACATACAGTCCTTTGCTTTAACCATTAGACGTGATTCAGAAAACTCAACAAGTAAAGCAGTCAGTTACATTCACTCTCTCTACGGTTTTGTTCTTAGTCGTTCGTGCTGTTAATGTGTGCTCATTTTTCATTTCATTTCTGTTTAAGGACTTCCTTTTGGCCAGAACTGTAGGATTGGTCTCTTGTGGAATATTACGTTTATTATTCTTCATATGAATGTGTCTTGACATCCTTTTAGATTCTGGGGGATATGGTTTTCCTAGAAATATCAGCACCTGGTATACAACGGTATACAACTCCTTCCAATCGGTACTTGGAACATGTCTGACATGTTCTGGTCTCCACGGTATTTGACACAAAATCAATCAGTGACATTTTTACCTATAAAATGATATTGTTCTATCAGCATTCAAAATATGCAACTTTTCGCCTTCGCACAAGGTAGCAATCGATTCTGGTGTAGAGATCTGTGATTATCCCGTTTGTTCATCCAATGTAAACTTCACATGTAGTGTTTCCACTGTTCTCTCCTTGCTTGACAGTCCCTGTGGCTGTGTCATTTGCCTGTTCTTTTATCCGATATATTTTCTCTGTTGCTCAAATTGGATCATTCCCATTGTTCTTCCTTCTCAATTACTGATACCTTTCTCTTTATTTTACATTCTTTTGTTGACATCCTCCTTTAAGTGTTTCATTCTGTTACAGTTCTCACTTTTAAAATCTCAATTTGCTGTTTATAATATTTACTACTTTATTAGGCGCAGGCTTTAATTAAAGTGCCTGGAAGATGTCCTCTGACATGCCTGGTACAAAAGACGTTGCCTGCTTACGGCCCAGATTTATCACAGGATAGTCTACGTGCTATTAGAACCAAGCTGGCCACTCAGGGAAGATTCTGAGTGAGGAATGGCACACCACAAAAATCAACAAAGTGATTTAGTGTGGAGGATTTGGCTCACAGAGTAGTAGTTGATCCAGAGACTGAAATCAATCAACTGGGTGGGCAATTAATCCATTACATCTTCGTGATGGATCCTCAAGACAAAACTCCGTACTCTCGGGTTAAGTTTTCCTGGTGGGCACTGCACCATGCACACCGTCCCCCAGGAATGCAACACATCCTGACTGTCTGCAAGTGCTGCCTCTCTGTGCACATCTTTCCCAGGCTGACCAGTCTGTATTTGTCTCTATAAAGGGGTAACCCTAGCAGTCTGTGAGTTGTTTTGGTGAAGGTATTTCTGAGAAACTGCCCACGTTGCAACCAGTGTCAGAAACACTGGTAAAGTCACCTCAGTGCAGAGAGCTGTGTTACCTCCAAGTGAGCAGTGGGCCGATCTTCCCACATTGAGGCTTTGAATGGTTATTATTATTATGATTATTATTATCACTTGGCTGGTTATAATCATTCTGTGGGATATTTTTATGAAAGTTGCTAAAAATCATTGAAAGATACTGTCAGATAATCCTTGCATTGGTGATGCAAGGCGATTCTTGTGCATCTACTGATGCCTTCTCACACCGATGTTGAAAATCTCCTAATACTTGGAGTCTGATTATTTTGAGTATTATCTTTGGAGTCACTAAAATAATCTAAGCATATCTTAGTCACTTTTGACACTTCTCAACAGGAAAGCATTGCCAGTTTGCGTACAGATACAGATTACACTCAGTCTCTGGGAATAGCAGCTCCTCATGCCCGGGACGAGGGGGAAGCAGGCTTCCTTAAAGTCTCTGCTGAGATAATCTTGGTGGCAGGGAATGGAAGCCTCATTGTTGCTCTGCACATGCTCTGCCCTGACACTCTGGGGTTTGGGGTTATTGCTCCTTGGGTATTGAGAATCAGGCTTCCTCTGAAACAATGGGAATGGAGAAGGACTGCCATCCAACAGAGTGAAAATGCATGCCTTCCACTTGACCTTGTTAGCCAATCAGCTCAGTAGGTGGTTTGGAGTACCTCTTTATAACATAGTGGGGGCATAAAGCCAGCTTTTCTACTTCAGTTCCAGTGACAGGACTTTGTCAGGCCTGTAGCTTTATGAGATAGCTGACTGGCTCATAAGTGCTAATTCTATTGTGAGGTTCACATTAGCTGCTTATTTGCCTAAAGAGAGCAGACTTGTCTTTTGTCTGTTCTCACTGGTGCTTTCAGGTTTCTAAAGATTCACCACACAGTCTATACATAAAACACAGTGAAAAAAGGGAGAATGTTTTAAAATCACAGCAGAACTAAGAGAATTTGTGGCGTTGCTCTTCCTTAGCCAGTTTGTCCCTTCCTCTTCTCTTGAGTGACTTGGGTTTATTTTAACTAGAGTTGGGCCGGTGCAATGGCTCATCCATTGTAAGCGCTGGCATTCTATATGGATCTTGATTCATGCCCTGGCTGCCTGACTACCCATCCAACTCCCTGCCTATGACTTGGAAAAACAGTGAAGGCTGCCCAAAGGCTTGGGAACCTGTGTCTATGTGAAGACCTGGTAGAAACTCCTGGCTCTTGGCTACAGGTCAGCTCAACTCCAGTTGTTGGCCACTTGGGGACTGAGCCAGCAGAAAGAAGTTCTTTCTGTCTCTCCTGGTTTCTGTAAATCTACCTTTCCAATAAAAATAAGTAAATCTTAAAATACATATATTTTTCTTAAAATACATAAAAAGTCACTGCAATAGAACATTTAACAAAGAGCTACCTTCCCTACTCCATACGGAATACAATGGTTTTGACTGCAGCAGTCTTGTGCAGCAGGTTCGTCAGATTTATTCATGTATCTAATGAACATTTATACCCAGTCATTAGCAGCTTCCCCTTCCACAGGCTTATCTCACCGGAGGCCCACATTTTAGCCTTAATGTCTATGATTTAGTCTATTTTGTGTATCATATAAGTGAAATAAAGTAGTGTTTTCATTTGTCCACTTAACATTCAACCTCAAATTTAACCATATTTCAGAATTTTGATCTTTTGTAAATCAAGCAAGTATGCATTGTCTTAAACTTAATGCACAGAAATTGTAATTTGTATTCACTCATCCAATGTGAAAATTCAGGTTGTTTTCGCATCTTAATTATTACAGGAGTGGTAATATTTCTTCAGTTTTCTTATTGCAAATTATTTTCTATAAATAATCAGAAATTTAAGTAAAAATTGTTTTAATTTGTTGAAGAATTCCCATATTCTTCTCCATGGTGGTTGCACAACTTTTTATTCTCACCAACAATGAAAAGGTACCATTCTATCTTGTTGACAAAAAGTAGGCCAATGGAAGACAATGGTTCTGAGATAACTGTGTATAGTTTGCTAATATTTCACAAAAGGGCCAAGAGTGAGTAAAGATGAAGGACAAAAGAACAATGACAGTTTCTTCAACAAATAGGAGCAAGGGATCCCCACATGCCAAACAATAAGATGGACCTCAATATGTTTCAGGGACAGGAACATCTAGCCTGCAGCCATAAAAAGTCTGCACCATCACCCACTCTGGCCCTGCAATGCAGCCACAGTCAGGGCTTCAGACTGGAATGAGCCTGTTTCAATTTCCAGCCTCACTTCCTGTTAACACACTTAGAGAGGCAGTGGCAGATAAACCACGTACTTGGGTTTCTAACTCCTAGGAGAATTCAGAATGGAGTTCGAGGAGCCTGCTTTTTGCCTGGCCTAGACCAAGCTGTTGTCAAAATGTAAGGAGTGAACCAGCAGATGGAAGATTCTCTGTCCCTTCCTCCCTCTCTCTCCCTTTTCTTCTTCCCATCCCTCTCTTCCTCCGACTCCTTCTTTCTCCCATCTGTCTCCTTCTCCCTCTCTCCCTTTCTCCACCTCCCTCCCTCTCTATCTCTCCTTATCTCTACCTTCCCCTCTTTTCATTTCTCTTCTCTCCCTCTCCTCCACTCTCTTTCACCTATCCCCTTTGCGTCTTCCTCTCCCACTGTCATTCAACTAAATACAACACACATGAAAAATAAAACACAAGATAAAAACCAGATGACAATTTCTTTCAAATGTTTTTATGAATACAATACCTAAAACACAGCAATAAAATTCATTATAAAACAAATGCTACTACATCATAAATAAGTCATTCTGCAAAGCAAATAAACAGAAGAAAAATAAAATTTGTGGAATGAAAGATTTGTGATGCATAAATCTATTGATGGAAAAAAACTCATACAACTCTATCTTTAAAAAACCAACAGCCCAATTAATAAATAGGTTAATGACTTGCATAACATCTGATCCCCGAGTCAGCATAAACAGCCTGAACATATGGAAAATGATTAGAATTACTAGCCATCAGGGAAATGCAACCAAAACTGCAATGTTGCATTGCTTTCTACCTGTTACAGTACTTATTATCAAATAAAAGTCTGCAACATTTTTCCATTAAATACCATAAAACCAAATTTAAAGAAAACATCAACTATCTAAGAGGCTAACTTGCTTCTAAATGTACATTGTTATATATCTACAAGAACTGGCATGGCAATCTACACACCAGATTTTACAAAGTTAGAATTAGATTATAACAGTCCAAAATTGAGAAAAAATTGTGCACAAGTAAATGTATCCTGTGGTTTTCCACTATTTTGAATTTATAGAATGTCTACCTTTATGTCATAATACTAAAAATAAATACTTCGTTCCTTAAAATATTTATTAAAATATCTATTTATTTTAAACATAAGTAAGGTAGGAGAGAAACAGAGATGTGCCACCTACTGCTTCATACTCTAAATGGCTGTAATAGTCTGGTCCAGGCTGAAGGCATGAGCCAGGAACTCCATCTGGGTCTCCCAAATGGGTGGCAAGGAACCAAGGATTTCATCCGCATTTTTAGCAGAAAGCTGAATTGGAAAATGAATGCTTGGATTTGATTTGGTACTACAAAATGAAATGCAGGTGTTGCAAGCAGCAAGTTAACTTGCTGTACTTCAATACCGATTCTGCATTCTGAATATTTAAATCTAAAAATGTTGCTGCAAAAACATGCATGGCAACGTGGTTACTCAATTAGGAACTTACATGCAATGTGAAAGGATAGAAAGTGTAGAAGAGTGAAACGACACTCTTTAAATCCATACTTGAGTGTAAATATTTCAAACAAATTTGTGGAATGCACACTCTTCTGAACACAGTAGGACGATGAACTGAGTTCATAGAGTTCATAGTCCAGTCATGTAGACTACAGGAAACAGGCAGGACAGTGAGCTGTGAGTTCACATCCCAACACGTAGATTACAGGACACAGGCAGGATGGTGAGCTGTGAGTTCACATCTCAACATGTAGATTACAGGAACAGGTAGGACAGTGAGTTGTGAGTTCACAGTCCAGCCATGTACACGACAGGACACAGGCAGGATGTTGTGCTGTGAATTCACAGTCCTGTCATGTATACTACATGTTTCCATTCTTTGAGGCTTCAGGTGTAAGCAAGGGTATCCACACAATTGTTTCTGTGATCCATCAACAGCATTCATCCTGCTTCCTTTCCAGGACTTTCATAAGCATCTTTCAAAACTTAAATCCTGCTTATTCATTTTTTAATGTTTACTGCATGGTGTTTTCACAAATAAGATGGTTCTTAAAAAGGGTTTACTTAGCAAAAAAAGTTTGTGCTGAATTTCACATGGTATTTCTGGTATAATTTTTCTAAATTGTTGAGCAGTACTTGAGGAAATGGTCTAGGGAATTAAAAAGAATTAAAAACAGATATCACCTTATAAAAGTAAAATTCATGCACTATGAAGACTGCGTAAGTCCCGGGAACCAAGATACTGTGTTTGTGATGAAATGGCAAATGAGTCTTATTAAGTTCTCTCAGTTTCAAGTTATCAGTACTGGCCTATCATAATCGGCTAGAGTGCAGTTATGTTCCTGGGAACTTTCAATCAGTGAAAAGCATAACTGGTATTTGAATTATCAAACCAAGGTACCTAGGCCAACAGCTCTTCAAAACCTTGGATGATTTTTTATTTGTTTGCATCTAAATTAAATGTTGTATAGCAATAGAATAAAATGTATTTTTTCAATTTATTATTATTATTATTTTATGATGCAGTTTCATAGGCTCCTGGGATTTCCTTTATCCCCTCCCTGATGACCCCCCCACCTAGTTCCTCTATATCATTTCTAAAATATAGTTCTTTATATACAGTCATATGTCCATCATTGCAGGCATGGACAATGGCAGAGAGTCCAGCATCCTATTGTCAAGATATACTAAACAGTTTCATTGTAAGTCCATCTTTGTCTGGAAGTAGAAATGCATACTACATTGTATCCTCACATCTGGATATGTTAGTCTCCATTTCACAGTTACTGTAATCCCCTTAAATGAAAAGTTACAGTACAAAATCAACAATAGGAGGAAAAATAGAAATCTACAATGCCATGAAGTTAAATAACATGTTACTAGATATGACAGTCTCCATTTCACAGCTACTATACATCCCCTGAAATTAAAGGACACAAAACAAAATAAATATTAGGAAGAACAAAGAAATTAACAACACCATGAAGCTAAATAACATGCTACTGAATGACTAATGTTTTGCTGAAGAAATTGAAATGAAAATCAAGAACCTTCTTGAAGAAAATCGTGCTACTGTATGATCCATGACTCTTTGAAGAATTTAATCAGAAGAACATGTTTTGAAGAGATGAAACTAACAAAAACAACAAAAAATCAAAATCCATTGAATATAGCTTCCGCTGATTTTTGTTGGTAAAATGTGTCTCCTGCAGGCAACAAATAGATGGGTTTTGTTTTTAAATACAGTCTACTAATCTATGAAATTTGATTGAGCTTAAGCCATTTACATTCAGGGTTAATATGTATGGGTGGTAATTTGGTCCTGCTATTTTAGCAAGAGGTTGTTCATTGATTTAGTCTTCTGTTGTTATTTTACTGGGATGTTCTTTCCATTTGCCTTTGGTTTTGGTGGGTGCCAATCCTCTTCTCCGTCAAGAGAACATCTTGAAGTATCATTTGTAGGGCACATTTGGTAGAGGCAAATTCTTTTAACATTTCTTTACTATGGAAAAGTTAAATTTCTTTTTCAAAGACAAAAGAAAGCTTTGTTGGATATATTATCCTGGGCTGACAATTTTTTCCTTTTAGAATCTGGAATATGTCATTCCATTCTCTTCTTGCCTGCAGAATTTCCTGTGAGAGGTCTCCTGTAAGTTTAATTGGCATTCCTTTATATGTCAATTAATTTTTTATGTGCACATTTAAGGATCTTTTCCTTATGTTCAACTGAAGAGAGCTTGAAGATCATGTGTCATGGTGAAGATCGCTGTTGGTCAAGACTGTTGGGAGTTCTGTGCCCCTCTTGGATCTTGTTTCCCAATTCCTTCTCCAGATTAGGGAAATTTTCCCCTATTATTTCATTAAATATATCTGTAAAACCAGTTTCTCGTTCTGAACCTTCTGGGACTCCAATAACTCTTATATTTGGCCTCTTAATAGTGTCTTTCAATTCTTAAATACTTTTTTGGTCTGACCCAGCTCTGCTTCTAGCTTTTTATTTGCTTCCCCCTGGTGACAGGAGATATCTTCCAATCCTGAGATTCTTTCTTCTGCTTGCTTCATTCTATTTTGGAGACTCTCCACTGTACTTTTAATTTGCTCTACTGTGTTCTTAATTTCTGATATGTCAGCCTTGATTTGCTTTATTACTGCTATTTCCTGTTTAACCTATTCCTTAAATTCTTTGAACTCTTGTATGTGCTTCTCATTATTGATCAGAAGCTTTATACTGAGTTCTCTGAATTCTGTGTCCCCCGTTTTCTCGATGTCTTCGTCAGCTAACTCTGAGGCTGGCAAAGGGTTTTGCCCCTTTACAGGGGAGTCTTCAGTAATATTCATTTTGCCTGTGTGTCTTCTTTTGCTCTTGGTCATTGTACTTCTGGTTATCAGATTCTTTTCCTTGGGGCAGGTTTCTAAGCTGTGTCACCCACAGGTCTACAGTTTCATTTGTATTGCAGTTGGTACACAACTCTTTGCTTCCAGTCAATTATGCCACTCCCTCCCATAAGTTCCAGGTCTGGGTTCTTATTTTAGACTTCCACCGTGGTCTCTGTAGCCCCAGCTCCTGGCTCACCACTCTCCACCTCCTGTGATATCCTGCTGAGGTTGCACTGTTGTCTCTGTAACCTTTCTCCCATTTTTGGTTGGAGTAGGTCCCAGGATTAGGGAGACACCACGTGCCTTATATAGCTAGGTTGTTGGTGGTGCTGATCTTGCCAAAACCTGTTGGCCATTAGGTCTGGGTGCCACATGGACCCATAGGATACCACAGCCTGTACTATTTTCCTGAGGAACCAGAGCAATCCATGGAACTCAGTGAGTTCTCACGAGCTCAGCACATGCGCAGTTCACTGTTGTCCCCTGCAGTCCTCAAACTTTTGCCACACTCCACAAAATGTATTAATTTCCTACAACTGATGAAGGATATTGCATACAATATGTAAATCAGGTTAACCAAATTTGGACACTTAATTATCATTGTGATATATTTTCAACAACATATTATTACCTATATTCTATGTTTTAAGCTAAAGAGCTCTTGAATTTACTATTCTTAGCCATTACTGTGTAATTTTTGACATTTCCTATCATCTCCCACAATAATGTCTTTCAATGATGGCCATTCTACTGTCTGCATCAATGAGAGCAACTTTCCTAGTCACAAAATATGAATATGTATTTTTTGTTGTTCTTGATAATTCCAGAAAACAATGGTGTGGTGCTACAGTGACTGATACTCCACCAGCATTCAGCCAATGGCAATCTGAACTCCGCCAGGAACCAGGTTAGAAGTGACTTTCATTGGGAGCTTGGGAGGTTAACCCAGACAAAGAACTGTCTGTCCTGCTGGTTCGTTTGATTTGACCAGAAGCAGAGACGCAGCAACATATCCCAGACTGGCAGGGTGGATTTCACAGCCCAGTCGGCCCCCTAATGCCGAACTGGGCGCCATTTTGCCTAAGGAGGCAAAGGCAAGGGAAAGGACTGAGCATACGCTGAGCTGAGAGTAAACTCTTTTCTGACTCAATGAACTGCAGCAATGTGGAATTCTACAGGTTCCATTCAAGATAGGTCTGATTAACCCTCAGACCTGACAGCTAGCAGATCAAGAACTCTAGTAGTGGTACATCAAGCACCATTTTCAGAAACCTATGTTTTCACAAGGCTTTCTTCATTTTTTATAGATAAGGGTGGTATATTTGTAGTTACCTTAAAAAAATCAATGAGATATAAAAGCATTTTCCCCTCAGACCTAGAACAAGGAAGGTTGTCCACTTTCCACCATTGTTATTTAATATAATATCTAAAACATCATCAAGAGCAATCAGGGAAGATAAAGAAATGAAGGGCATTAAAATTTAGGAAGCCAGGAGTCAAAATACAGAAGTCTGACCACTGCATGATCTTGTGTGTACAAACACCTCATCACTCCATCAAAAAGCTTTTAGAACTGATAAAACAATTCAGTAAGGCCACAGGACATAATATCAACATATAAAAGAAGCAGCATTCTTATATAGCAATAATAACTTTGATGAAAGAAAAAACAAGAAAGAAATCTCACTAACAATAGTTACAAAGTTCATTTAGGAAGAAACTGAAATGAAGAAGTAAAAGATGTCTATAATAAAAAATTATGAAAGACTAATAAAAGAAATATAAAAGACACAAAATTGGAGTGTTAGTCTTTGTTCATGGACTATCAGAATCATATTGTTTAAATGTTCACACAACCTAAAGCAACCTTTTTTTTGACATTTAAGTGCCTAAATCCATTCTTCTAAATATATATTGCATTATTATTTCCTGAAATGATCTTCCTCACACTTTGTTTTGCTTCCTCTTCCGATAATCATGTAATTTCTATTTTGATGCCCTTCTATAAATCCCATGAGTTTTTTCTTTTCCCTCCTCTGCGTATTTCCAAACAACTCTCATTCAAGTTTACGGCTGTTTCTTCAGCCCATTTAGTTTTGTGACTGATGTTTTGATTATACTTCCTTCTTTTTTTCTTTGTATTTTTCATCTCCACGGTGTCTGTTCGGAGCTTTAATCTTACTTCAGTAACTCAATTAGGCATCCCATTTGCACAACTCTTTCTCTTTTCACTGAACTGTTTCACTACTTTTTTTTTTATCTGTTCACTGAGCCTCCTTGAGGGAGTTATTTTGAATTATTCACCACAAAGTTGGAACATTACTTGAGGGGTAAACCAGTGGCACAGTGTTTGTCCATTAGCAGAGTAACATATTCCTGCTTGTTCTTGGCTGTTGTGATTATATGCAGTGTCTGCACAGGTGAAGAAGTAGACACTTGACAGCCCAATTGTGCTGGGGCAGCCCTTGTAATAGCACGTCATGATGACAGACCTGGCCTCAGTAGGACAGCTAAGGAATGGGAAACATGGCAAGCTGAGGCCAGTGTGGTGCTGAGGGCTGTCCAGAGCCCAGGACAGCGACACTGGCCTCACAGGGAACAGCTTCCACTCTGATCAGGCAACAGCAAGCTAGGGGTGCAGAGCTGTGGGGTTTCCACCTGGAACTTGGGTAAATTCTTGTGCTCCTTGCTGCAGGATTTAACAAGGAACATAGAGTTGTGAGAATGCACCTGAAGCCGAGATTTATTATCTTGAGCCCAGAGCTGTAACCCAAGGAAATGACATGTGCTGATTTTCTCTGCTTTCCTAAAACGTGACAATACCATGCTGTGTTACCCAAGATTAAGGCAGGGATAATGTGGGTCAGATGAAACTGTGTTCCCTGTCCTCTTCAATGTGTTTTTTTCTTGTTATTATGCTTCAAGATAATTACTCTGTTCCTCAGTTCTTTGACAATAATTTTGTTCATGAACATTTCTTCAAATTTACATTTTTGTGGGAGGGAGACTGCCAGAATACTGTGCTTGGCCATCTTGCTCCACCCTTTGTTATAAAGTATTGGCAGTAGAAATGTCTCACTCAAGTGTTAAACATTTCGGATGTAAAGTATATTCCTAATCATTGCCTTTCAGAAGTCATATTATTATTATAATCATGACAGATATGAAATACAAAACACAAGACAAAAAAAAGTATTGCCCATAAATGTTATATAGAGCTTGCTGAGGTAAATTGTCATTTTAAGCTAATTTGGGCTGCTATTTTGGTTATATATTTATAAAATAACTTGTCATCTAATTAAATTAAACATATATTTTACTTTACACAAAGTAGTTCTTAACACCATAACAGTGAGAGGTAATGATATGCTTTTAAGAATTATCATTAAATGTAAAATCATTTCAAATGCAAATAGGGAAAAATTATAGATATTATGAACTACTGATCTGTAAGCAAAGTGATAATGTGATACTTTCAAGGTCAATTTGATTGTAAATCAGGGCAAAAACACTTAACTGCACTTGCAAGGCCGGCATGCAAATTTTAGCAGCCAACCTTCTTCACTGGACAGTGAGAACTGAGCAATCTTCAACTAATAGGCTCCAACAAGGAGAAATGGTACCCTATGGTGGATGCTCTATTCTCAAACTTTGTTGCATATTTGATCATCTGGAGCCTTAGAAGAACCAAATGTCTAGGTTCCACCTCATAGCAATTAAATCAAAACATCTTGCTAGGATTAGAATTTTGCAGCTGTTGATTTTAATGATCCCTAAAACTCCCAAGGAAATCAAAGTTGGAAAACCAATGCTTTCCATTATGATCAACTGGGGGTTTTATTTATTTAAATTTATTTTTTAAAGATTTATTTCTCTTTATTGGAGAGGCAGATTTACAGTAAAAGGAGAGAAAGAAAATCCTTCACCTGCAGATTCACTCCCCAAATGGCTGTAACAGCCTTTGCAGAGCCCATTGAAAGCCAGGATCCAGGAGCTTCTTGTGGGTCTCCCACTCAGGTGTAAGGTTCAGAGGACCTGGGCCATTCTTTGCTGCTTTTCTAGGTCAAAAGCTGGGAGGTGGATGGGAAGCGGAGTAGCTGGGACATGATACCCATATGGAATGCTGGAGCTTGTAGGTAGACGATTAACCTATTGAACTATTGCTCCAGTTTCACATTGGGATTTTATACAACCTCGTATTGACTTTTGTTTAAGAAAAATACATACTTTTCAACTTTGCTCTCCAAATTTAAAGTTAATTCATGCACTTATGTATTTTCATTACATAAGGGAATTAGATTGAAAGACAGAAGTATGTAATATAGTTAACATGTTTATTACATCAAGTGATTTCTTTAACACACAGCAATGCCTACTCACAAAGCCTGCTCTTAAATACTTGCAACAGGCATTGGCATAACAGAATCACCTATCAGAAATGTTTTAATCAGGGTAGTCTAGCTATTAATTTTTCTGCTAAGTGGTAGAACCAAGAAGATGGAAAGGTGAGATGGAGTTAGCAGTGTCTGTCCGAAAGAACATGGTGTAAACCAGAGACATGAACATCAAAACAAGCTCGGATGCCGATCTCTAGAGGCGGGATCGGCAATAGTGGCTGGGGACAGCACTGAAGCAATGGATGAGCACAACTGCCAGAATGTAAGCTTCTAACTGCATTGCTATGATAATCATACAGTGGTTGTTTCTAAGTGACTACAAATTTGTAAACTTTTAGCTCCTTCTGAAAACTCAGATTTGGCTGGATACCGAGAGACATGGAATGATTTGAAGGACTTTGAGAAAAATCATCACTTTAGAGGAGGAAAGTGGATGGTTCTCATATTTAGAAGAGATGGGAATATACAAAGCAACTTGAAAATAGCAAAATAGTGTTTAAGAAGAGACATTCAAAAATGCATTAGGCCCAAGCAAGAATTTTCAGTTTAGTCTTACTAGAGAAATTGAAGACTATTATTTAAATCTATCTGATGATGTTTTCCCCAAGTTTCTACATTATCAAAAAACGTAAAAACCCTAACAATACAGACAAAAGAATCAAATCTCTCTTCTATAATATAACACTCTTGAATAAAGTCTCCCTTCTCTGTTGAACTTTTCTCAAATGAATTTAATCTCTTTGACAACATGAAGTGGCTTAGCTGAACTGTAAAATGTGGCCCTTTAATGCCACCTTAAGTGAATGTGCATCAGAGACGCAAATAAGATTGTGAGAAAAGGTTGGTATTGTGCAGCAAAATAAGCTTTACTTGTGACAAGTGTATCCTAGCTTCTCGGATTCCAGTCTAGCTACTTGCTGATGCCCCGAGAAAGCCATTGAAGTACTGACAGGTTGTTTGGGCTGCTGCCACACAAGTGGGAGACTCAGCTGGGACCACATGTGAATGGGGGAAGCCTAGCTGATTGTGGGCCATTTGGCAACAGAATCTGAAGGTGGAAGATCCGCTCTGTTGTTCTGTCGCTGCCTTGAAAACAAATAAATAAACAAATTTATGAAAATCACAGTGAGTTCAGCGGTGGAGAAGAGGTCACATGATCACAGAGGCAGAAACTAAGGAGATGGTACTGTACAACAACGGATGGGAAAGGCCAAGACATTCTTTTTGGGGTAGGAAACATCTCCTCAGGGCACCCAGAATCGCTTCTTTTCTGACTGCTTGAATTTCTTCCTGTGCCCCCCACCCAAACTGAAAGAAAACCAATTTGTTCTGTTTCAAGCTACCATCTTATAATCCATTATAGAAATTTTAAGATACATACAGTTGTAATAAGAACTCTTTGCTATACAAATGTATTACATTAAAACAGCAATAACGAAGTGTTACTTTTGCAACACTCTAAATTGAAGTCTGTCTTTAATTAGTGTGGTGTCTTAATACAGCATAGGCAGGCAGCTACGAATTGTTTCCAAAACAAAAAATAAAAGTAGTAAACTATAGAAATCACATCATTTTGTTTCAGCAGGAAATGTGGTCTTTTTTTTCTTCTTCTTCTTCTTCCTGAGTACTATTATGAAAATGATAGAATCGGGATAAGCCACTTAAGCACCTGTTTTTAAGAAGAATGCTGTTTTACATAGATTAATTCATCCAGAGCTCTGGATATAATAATGGAATTCACCCATTTAGGACAAACAGCTTCAGCACAGATTTGTGATAAGAAAACAGCTGCTGCTTTAGCAGTAGTAGTCACTATAGTCTGAAGGCCTCGAGATTTCTCTGTTTTGGTACATGTGCTGAGCAAGGAGCAGATGGTTAGCATAAAAAATTCAAAAGAGCTCTACAGTCACTTTTGGGGAAAAGTAACATGTTGAATGATGTTTACAAGGTTAATTGCAAGTTCAGTACATAAAACTACTTCTACTTCCTTTGAAGGCATGCCTTACATGTCAGACTTAATGGCATTACTCTTCCAAAACCCAGCATCATGTGGGCAGTAGACGAGGACATCTCTGTAGTCAGAATTGCATGCCTTGTTAAAGTTAAATTACACTGACATCTCTTGCAGAGTTTGGGTGATATTCTCACATAAGATAAATTTTGTAACAATTAAAAATACCTCAAAGTAACATTGATGTTGTTTTATAGTTTATAAAGTATATTTGTACATAACCATCCACTTGATTGTATTTTACAGATAAAATATCTGAAACCAATCTCTCAGGTCACAAAATGAAACCCCTAGTCAAGAGCTCAAGGATCCTGATACTGCTTAAACTTCACAGCAGTTTTTCTACATTCGTTGTTTAAAAATCTGATGTTCTTATTTTTAGGATTTATTTTTATTTTTATTTGATAGTCAGAGTTACAGACATAAGGAGAGACTGAGAGAGTGGTTTTCCATTTGCTGTCTCAATCCCCAAATAATTGTGATGACCAGTTGTGATGAGCTGGTCCAAAAGCAGGAGCCAGGAGCTTCCTCTCTGGGTCTTTCTGTGGGTAAAGGGCTCAAGCATGTGGGCTGTGTTCCTCTGTTCCCCAGGCATTTGCAGAGAGATGGACCAGGAGTGGAGCAGCTAAGACTAGAGCTGGAGCCCATATGAAATGTGGGCACTGCAGGCAAGGATTATTGTGTGATGCTACTGTGCAGGCTGTCTCCCACCACAAATCCAATTTTTCTTACTCTTCCTTCCTGAAGATACTTTTAAAAAAGACACATTTTTTTCACCTCACATACATGTTTCTTCATAGGCTTAAAGTTTAAAGAAACACACACGCATGCCCACACACACACACCCCTATACCTGTATGACAAAAAGCCTTTTCTATATAATGTGATCCTAATTTCCCTTCTTAGTATTTTACCCTCTTCTTTGATTTTTCCTTCTGTTAAGAATACATACTGTACTTTGCCAGCTCTACCTTTGGACCAGAGATGGCCTCCCCAAGAAACTGATGAGCTTCTCTAGACAATAAGATACGGCACTTCTTGCCTGGTAGACGCACGCAATGAAAGAATCTCAACTGAATTTGATCTGTGGTAATGCAGCAAGGTGGAGGAATACACTATGGTGGTGGGGCGGAGAATCACAGGGCCTATAAAACCATGACACATAATGCAATGTAATAAAAAAAAACACAAAAATGTAACACAGCAACGGGGTGGAGCAATCCACCATGGGGGGAGTGTACAGGGAGGGGTTGGGGCATCCCCAGAGCCTATGAAACTGTCACATAATGAAATGTAATTAATAAAATTTATATTAAAAAAAGAATACATACTGTGACTTGCTAATCAAATAAGCTTGACACAACTCTATTTCCCTCAAGTCCTACATTTTTCTTCTGTTGAAAACAAAAAATTTTGCTCCACTTTGTTTCCATTAACTAGACTTCTGTAAAGCTTTCATTCCATGTTGCATCATCAATATCTTCCTATCTCATATCTTATTGGTTCAAAGCATCCCCTATCACACTGACAGGTAACACTGTGGGTGTCAGCATACACAACAAGCATTACAGAGAGCCTCACCTGTTCCTTGGCAGCCCTCAACCCATTAGAAACATCAAGAGCATCCTTCCCACTCCTCCCCTTCCCTTCCCTTCCCTTCCCTTCCCTCCCTTCCCTCCCCTTCTTCCCTTCCCTTCCCTTCTCTTCCCTTCCCTTCCCTTCCCTTCCCTTCCCTTCCCTTCCCTTCCCTTCCCTTCCCTTCTTCCCTTCCCTTCCCTTCCCTTCCCTTCCCTTCCCTTCCTATCCAAGTGGATGCAACAGCTGAGCTGAGCCGATCCAAACCCAGGACCCAAGAGCTTCTGCTGTGTCTCCCACAAAAGTGCAGTGTCCCAGGGCTTTGGGTTTTCCCAGGCCATAAGCAGGGAGCTGGCTGGGAAGTAAAGCAGCTGGGACAAGAACTGGTACCCACATGGACATGCAAGGCAAGGATTTAGCCACTGAACCATCATGCTGGGCCCCAAAGCATACATTTCCACCAATTACAAAATATAATCCCATTTCTGGTTTCCAGGTATCAGCATTAGACTGTGTTCTTTCAAAATTGCTACACTTCTGTTCACCTTCCCAAAGCTCCCAGCTACAACAACCCAAGCACAATCTTGCTCAGGAGAGTCTCCAGAATAGCACAGAGACAAGATTCCTCGGTTGTATACATGAAAGGGCACATTATCTTACCCCAGTGCCATGTAGCTGTTGTTCTTTTTAAATAGTTTTAAGATGTAGTAAGACTTAGTTAATTGATAAAGCGTTGGAACTCCAGTATTTACTTTTCCTTTCAGAACGCTTACTTACATATGTATTTGATTCTAAAGTAAACAGTTATAATGGCAGTTTGTTAAATGCAACCAAGAATAACCCATCTAGGTATTGATACTGAGCCATTTACAGGAAGTACGAATGGAAGAAACTGAAACTTCAGTACTTCAGTTATTAATGCTTCATTTTCTCTTACTGTTTGTAGCAACATTAACAGACAGGATTTTTTTGCATGTTTCTTTTCTGGAAATGGTTTAAACCTTAGAAAAACTTTATGAGAAATTTATCATTTACATTTCAGAATCAGTAGTTGAATTTTAAACAGCATTCTTCCTAAAGAATAGTGTAACCAGTCACTGGGAAAGAGAAAGACAGACACACAGAAACACTGAAAGATAGGGAAAGAGATATACACACACACTGAAAGATGGAATGAAAATAGAAAGAATATCTTTCATGTGCTGGTTCTCTTACTAGATGTTCATAGTGGCTAACTGAGACTGGGGTGGGTCGTGGGTGGTCAGGAAGTATGAAGCATCCCAGCAGACATGATCTCCATCTCACCTCCCACGTGGGTGGTGGCAGAGGCCCAAGAACTTTGGTCATCTTTTTCTATTGGAGGTAGGCACAGTAGAATGGAGCTGGACGAGAAGTGGAGCAGGAAGGGTAAGAATTGATGCTGTTAGAGACAGTGGCATCAGGCGGCTGGTTCAATCCACTGCTCCACAAAGCTTTCATGTGGTCTTCTGTTACAAAGCCATCAGAATTCCATCACAGGGGCTTCACCTTAATTACTTAGTCATTCCGATCACTATCCAAGCCCATGCCTTTGGACACTACAATTGAGTTAAACTTCACCCTCACGTCATTCACATGATACTCTGAGCATCTTCCCCTCAACACACAGGCCTTTAGCAGACATCCGAGTCATCATCCAAAGCAAAACTTTCTGTTGTGAAAAGATAACCACATCCCTTCGTTCTCTTGACAATTTCACTTCATCTAATATTTTAATATGATAAAAACAAACAAAACTCTCTCTATATCCCTATGACACAGATTAAACTGTCAGCCTTAGTTTTCTATCATTTCTCCAACCAGTATATAAGCATGCAGCCAAGATCATTTCAAGGTTGGTCTCAGGAATGCCTGTTTTTTTTCCTTTATATGCAACTCAACTACTTTTCTAGAAGTGTTTTCTCACTGATAATCATCACCACACTGAGCTACCATTTTCCCCCCTTGCCAGAGTATTACTTGGAGCCTACTTATGTCCTAATTATGTTGTAATTTTCTGCTAAAATCTGTCTGCAAAGGTCTTCAAGGACACAGTTTTATCATTTTGCGTTTCTTCTGTCTTTTTCTTCAACCAAGTTACTGTGTGTTAATCATGCCACATCTGTGAACAGCAGTAGAATGTATAAACTGCAGCCTCAGAGATGGTCGAGTCCATGCTTCATTTCTACATAGAGCTCATACAGAGCAGGCGGGGGGGGGGGGGGGTGAAGCTGAATCACTGCTCTGGGTATCCAGAATTTCATGAACATTATTTTATTTACAGAATTTTGAAAATTAGATGTATCAGCTGAGAGACAGAAATAATTTCATGATTATAAATATATAAAGATTTTGATAAATTAGCTCACAGAACAAGACGAGAATAATTGAGTATGAGGGCCATTTACCCAGCAAACAGCACCTCTTCTAGAGTAAATACAAATATTACAGTATTCCACCCAGGTATTATAATAATACACACACAAAAGGCATCAGCAATAAGTAAATGCAGCCTTTGCTCTAATGGGCTTAATTCCTCAAAAGAATGTTAGTCTTTTGGCATGCATATATTCCTCTTTAATTTCAAACCGGGATGACCTCGGCACAGTTGTACTAGTCAAATTGTCATATCATTCAGATGTATTCAGAGATATGTGAACTTCATTATCAACATGCAATGAATTAATAATTTATTTTACATGAGATGATGTTTTAATGCTGCATATTTCACAAAGTACAATGTATATTTGTTCAGCAATGATTTCTTTTTTAAAAGTGTGTTAGGTTCGTGAAAGAAGCATGGGGTGGAATTTGGAGGAAAGAACAAATAACATTTTTAGAAGACTCATTACAAATACATTTTCTTTTAAGTAGAAAATCTATTTCTCATAGCTTCCACTAACGCACTGCCTCTCCATCTTTATGCTCCTGGGAAGAATTCTCACATCCTTGAATGTTATCATCAAAGCCGGCTTAGAATTTGAAAACGCCGAGAAGTTCAAGCATTGTTTTAAAGATTGCTGAACAGATGTAGCTTCCCCTAGGAGAGTTCCTTGATAATAAATACTTTGTACTTCATCTGAGAACTACAAAACATAAGTATGAATTTTAGCAAAAAGTAAGGCACCATGAAAGGAAAAAACATGTCAAAGGCAGAAATTGAGAGAATAATGGTATTTTATTTCTTGCTGTTCTTATTGCTCAATTTTAAATATATTTCAAACTAAATCATAGCAGGCAACTTTTCTTTAAAATTCCCTTTCATTATATCTGAAAGTCAGAGAGAGAGAAAGATTTGTAGACAGAGTCAGCTGCTGATTCAGGCTCTAAATGGTGGCGGCAGCCATTCTGGGTCAGGTCTTAAGCTGTAAGCTTGGAATTGAATCCGTGTTTTCCAAATGGGTGATACAGACTCTTGGACTTGGGTTATCTTCTGCATCCCCAACCCAGGGTGTGTTTTGTGGAAAGATGGGTTGGAAACAACATACCCAGGACTTGAATCAGGCAGTCCAAGGCCAGATGTTAACAGCCCTAGTGACAATTAGCCCCTTTAACCACTACGCTATTGCGCCAGGCTTTCCTTCTTAAACAGTTGGTTTTGTCATATACTTTCCAAAGGAAGCATGTTTCATTTCTACTCACTGATGGATTCACTGTGTCACTTCCTCTGGCCAATCAAATGTGAGCTGCACTTGTGAGCAGAAGCTTGCAAATGACAAGGCAGTTGATCTGGGTCTCACTTCCTGGGTCATGAAATGAATGAGCTTCTGCAGGCACATGTTACTCAGCCTACTCTAATTGACATGGTCTTGGATAGAAGATGCAGTAACTTGCTAAACTGTGCACAATTCAGTGTCTGAAGCAAACGGTGCTCACAGTTAGACCAAAGCAATAACAGTACCAAAGCTACAGTATTGGTCAGCCACGAATCTAAGGCACTGTGCAGAAAATACCTGCCGTGTGTTTCCTATATTCCCAATATGTTTATGCCAGCACTGAACATATGACACAAGAAAAGGATTTCAAAGACCAAGAAAAGAACATGCCCCTTGTATGTCTCCAGGTTTAATCTACTTTTCTTCCCAATCCCCTTCTTGGAAACCCACAACAAAAATCAGCACTAATATGACACTATATACCTCTAACATGAGTCAGGTACACCCCATTGAAACAGTTGAAATTTTCTTAACATTAGGACGCTGGACTCTCCAACACTGCCCATGCCCACAATGCAAGAAATGCCTCAATAATAGCATGATGGACGTATGACTGTTCATGAAGAATCACCCATTGTCATACTAGAGGGGAAAGCAATAGGGGTGGGGAGAAGGGAACTTGGTGACGGCGAAGGGAAATCCCAGGGCCTAAGCAACTGTATCACAAAGCAATTGAAGAAGAAGAAGAAAAAGATCTTCTGTCTGCTGGTTCACTCCCCAAGTGGCTATAATGGCTGGAGTTGAGCCAATCAGAAGCCAGAAGCCAAGAGCTTCTTCTTGTTCTCCTACATCGGTGCAAAATCCCAAAGTTTTGGGCTATCCTCCATAGCCTTTCCAGACCACAAGCAGGGAGCTAGTTGGGAAGCAGTGCAGACAGGACACAAAGCGGCACCCATACGAAATCCCAGGATATGCAAGGCAAGGATTTATCCAGTAAGATATCACTTCAGACTCACAGAAACATAATTTTTAAAAAAGAAAACCAAAGCATATACAGCCAATTATCCATATGCACTTTTTCATAGGATATAGAAATTAGTCACTATTAACAGACATTTTTCCACAAGCAATATAATGGAAGTTACAAGGTGAAAAAGTGAAATGGATCTTATCTGACTTATCCAGAATGATCAAAGCAAAATACAATATTGACATCTTCAAAGGAGAGACAGGAATGGTTATTTCCTATCAGCTGCACAGAAATGTGTGGCTCAATTAGGAATTGATTTCATTTGAAAGGAAAAATCCTAAAGATTTTTAAATCTGGCTGACTTTTAGATAATTTTCTAATTCTATGGTTCTTATCAAGAAATTTTATTTTGTATGATTGAAATACTGCTTAGAAAAATAATCTGATATTAAAATAGTTTCAGGTTTACTAACGGAGGCATAAAAATTATTTTTCCAAAGTACCAATATAATTGGAGTAATATTTTTCCCAAAGAAAAATAGATTATTTAAATGTAGCAATGTAGTCTTAATGCTGTATTACTTTAAATTACACAGGGGTTAAGAATAAAGGAAATCTGGGCTCAGTGAGGTGGCCTAGCAGCTTAAGTCCTGGCCTTGGACACACTGGGATACCATATGAGCACTGGTTCTAATCCTAGCAGCCCCATTGTGGCCTGGGAATGCAGTGCAGCATGGTCCAAAGACTTAAGTTCCTGCCACCCACATGGGAGATCTGGAGGAAGTTCCTGGCTCCTGGCTTTGGATCAACAAACCACCGGCCATTGCAATCACCTGCAGAGACAATCATTGGATGGAAGATCTTTCTGTCTCTCCTCTCTGCATATCTGACTTTGCAATAAACATAAATAAATCTTAAAAAAAAATAAAGGAAATCCAAAGAGCCGAAACATGTTCTTTGTGATGTTTCTGTTATTTGCTCTACTTTGCTAAAATCAAACAAAAACCAATGACTAGTAAGAACCATACAGATAAGTCTGGTCTATGATAAAATCAGGGATTTAAAAAGAGAGAGAGTTTAAGGCATGGGACAATGTAATAAATACCAAGAGGCATCTGCAAACCGTATAAAGACTGAAGTTTATAGTAGGTATGGGGGGGCACGGAGAAACATACAGACTAAAAAGGAACTGGATTTATGTCAAAAGCAGATTCAGTGAAAAATACTAGGGCATTTTTTTTTTTTGCCCACAGTTCAGTATAAATGAACAGTATAACATATGGGACAGCAAATTACTGTAATCGTAATGTGCATCCTGCCCACAATTAAGAGGTGATTATTTCCTCGTACTTTACAGTAATGAAATCACATTAGTAATCTTGTGTTCTGTTCAGTTCTGAATTCCAGTGAAAAACTGAGAACATTCCAAGGAAGAATGAAAGCATGGGTAATGGTTCAGAAATATTCTGAAAGGAAGAGCAACCTGAAAGCTCAAATATGCCTGGAGGATGCACTAATGGCATGCTGATGTCAAAGGGATGCTTTGGAGAAGGGAGAGGAGATGCCAGGGCAGGTGCACGGAGGAAGAGATCCAGGTTATTGGTCCAAAGCTGGTGTTGCACAGTACTTCAGCACGAGTCTCCACTATGCTGTGTTTTTTTCTTCTTTGTAAAAAATCAGAAAATACACAATTTAAAAATGAATGAGAGCCCTTAAAGGAGTGATGCTCTCAGTGATGTTCACACTTAGAGTCTACAGTCTCATGATAAATGGTGCTCCCCATTGCTGGAAATGGAAGTAATCAACATGGAACGGCACAGAAGATTCAAGAGTATAAGGCTTGATAAGCTGGCCATTGAATAGCCTGTCTGCTATAGAATTTGAAGCATGAATTTATGCTGCCGTGGTGTTTGGAGGGAATTTATCCTTTTACTCTCGGGTGTCATCCTGCACAGCCAGAATGACAAATTTGGTCAACCACACTAGAAGGGTACTTGTTCAGAGTTCACACAACACAGCTACCTGACAACTTGACATAACACCATGCGTTTGTTTTGTTGCCAATTAACTTCAAGATCGTTTTACTAACACTTTGTCATCTCCTTAAACATAACACTGGCTTCTTTTCTTCACCAACAGAAAGGCTATTTCTTCCTCAAAGCAAGCTATTAAGATCATCCTAGCAAGATAGCAAAAATTAAATGGAGTTTCAGTGACAGCCATTTAGCCACATGGTGAATGCTGTTTGTCAGTTATACAGCTGTCAGAACCAGAATGGAAGGAGTTGAAGAGACATTGTTCAAACCAAAGAAAAGAAGCATGATACAAGTAGCCATGATTATCTGATTAACCTCCACAAACTTGCAATTCTCAATGCATACAAAATCTTGTAATCATAACAATAATCAATAAATTGATTTTTAGGATAAAGCAGAGATAAAGGTCTAGTAGCGTTTAAATTAGACTAATGTTATAGTCTAGACTTCATACCTGGAAGTAATTTTGAACCTTTCTAAAAAAATACAAAATCTTAGCATTAATTGAAAGTGGCTAGTATGGGACTCAACTCATTTCACAAATAGTTTGGCCTTCATATTTTATATCATAATGCAGTAAAATAAGCAAATGACCTATGAACATTGCTGTAACTGTTTAGGAGCACTGTAAACAGCTATGAATTAGATGTTAATACCATGTTTATGTAAATACGCACATCTATAGGACGGTCTGTGTAAGTGTACACATTTCCATAGTGTGTGCTTTGAGCATTGCTAATGTGTTCTCTTTCATTTTCACAGGTTTATTAACAGCTCTGTGTCATTGAAAATGACTATTTAAGTAAGTGCATATAGAGACAGTGTGAGTCACGACAAACTAGTTAAGATTCTGATGTAATAATACCACCTGTTCACCAAAAAAATGGTTAATTAGTATAGTTCAAGAGCCATGTAGTTTATATAAGCTTAAATACTGGCTTAATTTCTGATCGGATATGACATATGAGCTATTTAAAGTATGCCATCTCTACTCTCTTATCTGATAACACAAAATCTAAAACATAATACTTTGAAGGTTTAATTTAAGTAGTAGATAGTGTAAGGAATAAAATAAACTTTATAATAGGTTCAGCATTAATGGATAATTATACATGATCATGAAACTCAGTGTATTCTAAAATTTGAAAAACCACATCTCCCATAGCAAATATTTACCATGCTGTTTTAGAAAAATTAATCATAGTTACTCACTGGATTGATAAATCATAATCAGTAATATAGAATTTTTATAGCCTGTTACATAAAAAAATCTGCATAGTTCAAAATAGATTGTTTTCCACAGAAACAGACACCATCAACACCAGGCATCAACAGCAACAAAAGTTCTTGGGTTCAATTCATTACTTATGCAGCCCAAGTGACTGGGGGCTGACATCCTGCTGCCCTACTTCAGTCACAAAAGCTGTTAATCTTCACTAACTAGAACATCAGGATGGGTTAAGCTAGGAAAGCAGGCCTGGCACGTCCTGCCAGACTTGGAAGGCAATCCTCTGGCGATGACAAGTGCTGCTTCCCCAGCAACTCCCTTAGCAGTCCAAGTCACCTCAAGCTGCTGGAAGGCCAATTTTTCACATATCTCTTGGTTTCAGTGTATTTGTGTTGCGAGTCCTTGGAATGGCTTCTAAGACTTTGTAGTTAATAATAAAGTTATCAAAATGGCCCAAGTGGTAGCATAAAGTGTACATACCTTAGAAAAGTCATCACAGCTATTTCTATAAAAGTGACATCATAATATCCAGTACAAAACCATGAAAATAACTGTATTAATTGAACTCTTTTCATCATTGCCTGTGCAAAGATGAAGAAAATAATACTTTCTGAAGTCACCACTTATTTTATCTTTATGATACCAAATAAGAGTCTTGAATAATGTGCTTTAGATTCAACTGAATATTTAATGAACTATGACTTTAGAGAAATATAGCCTATGATAGCTTTAAAACAAAACATACACATTTATATTGAGAATTGTATACTGAGAATTGTAACAGCTGAAAAGAAAAAAATGGGATGACATTACATTTGTATGATAAGGTGCTATCATAAACTATCTCTTATTGTTAGGAATAATATAACAGAGTGGTTGATGATCTTAGGCAGATTAGGGTGACAGAGAATAATACTTTTAGGAGGCCAAGAAGCCTTTCGAAGTACTTACTGAAGTACTAAAAATATGTTATCATATTTTAATTTAAGATGTATCTATGCAAAGAGAGAGAGAGAATGTTGCAACCACAAACTTCCAGGTAACACCAAATGAAGTGTATCAGATCAAATGCACTGAAATACATGTCTTTGCTCTCATCCATTCATTGATACTATGATATAAAATTCACCTGCTGTTTATAGTGAACTGTACTAGCTTTACTGTGATGATGCAAAGAAACACTCTGTTCTCTGACCCTAGGAAATGTCACCTGCCTTTCAAAGAGCTGCGACAATAGCACAGATAGAGGTATAAACATACAGCAGGCCAACCGGAGCAGGTAGAAGGTATTTGGCACAAAGCCTTCTGGGATCTGAATCAGAAATTATTTCATAAAACACCTGCTTGGCACTCTAGAGCCATCCTATTTCAGATGATATTATAATTAATTGAAGTACAGAATATAATTCGGTAACAGCAAAGCTGATATTCACACCGTATTTAATACTGGGACAGTCAGGCATTGAGGCATGAGTAGAAACACTGACTTATCCAAACAAACATCAGCACAAATTAATGTTGAACATGGACCATGAGAATACCTGTAACTCATAGTAAAGCCAGTGAGTAAATTATCACAGCAATTACAGTATATTGTTATTGTGGAGCTTTGGAAAGCCTGGAACTCTGAAAAGCTTGCTTTCACTCCCTTATTCCTATATTCCAATGATTAATCTTGGGAGTTATGTTTAAAGTATAAGCATAATATTGCCAAAAGCTTCACTTAAGAGAAAGCAATACTGATGTAATAGGTAACTCAGAAGAAAAAAAAGGGCTGCTAATCAAGGTTAAGAGAGAAAACTTAATGATAAATGAAGTAAAGTTAAAAAAAATGCCTGGTGAATAATCACATAATTCATTACTAATAAAATATATTCATCTGAATTTCATGCTACTATGGTCAAAAGTGGTCACAGTGGATGAAATGGATGCAACTTCAATTATAAGTACATCTCACTTTTCTGAATGAAAGATGTCAGATAATGAGAGGAAATTTTTAGGAGTCTTATCTAAGATTATTTTATTGAATCATAAATGTTATTTTTCCAGTATCTTGTAGATAAAAAGCCAACACTGGCTGAGATTCTGTGTGGGTGCACGTGGAATGGCCTTCCTCTGCCATTTTCTTTCAAAATCCCAATTGGCCATTAGGCTTAACTTGACCCTAAGAAAATGCTGTAAAAAAATCCTGTAAGGAAAATGAAGATGGTGGAATAGGATAAGGATACATTTAAACAGATGAAGAAACATTAGCTACTGTGAAGCAGCGAGGGCACATTTCAGGAAATAGGAGAGGACAGGACGACAGCAGAGGGGCACCTGGAGACTGACAGACACTGGAAAGCAGTGGGCACAATTGCGTGACCCATACCCCAGTGGTATTCAGCAAGAGGCATTCTGAACGCTACCAGCAGTCAGAACACCAACAACAAGATGGGGAGTAGAATTCACTGGGAGCTCAGGAGATGAACCCAAACAAATGCCTGTCATGCTGGTCTGATTGATTGGAACAGGATCAGAGACAGAGCTCCAGGTCCCAGACAGACAGTGCAGGAACAGGGTGGATTTCACAGTTCAATCCACCCTTAGAACCAAATCATGTGCAATTTTATGTAGGGAGGCAAAAGCTATGGGACAGGATTACTCATGCACTAGGTTGATAATGAATTTATGTCTGGCTCAGTGAACTGCAAAACAACGTGGCAACCTACAGGTTCCACCCAAGATAGGTCTAGATAGCTCTCAGATCTGACAGCCAACAGATCAAGAACTCTAGCAGTGGCACATCAGGTGCTATTTTGTACAGTGTGAAAAAAGTTTTAAGACTGCAGGGACAAAAGCGAGCTGTGCATGCACTGAGTTTGGAGTGAACACTGGTTCCACAAGGAAAATAATACCGATTTTGGCATTGTACAGGTCAAAATAGGTCACTGTGGCTCCCAGTCCTACATGCTAACAGGTTCCGGCAACAACACCACCAACAACAACCTAAATATGTAGGATATCTGGTGTATCCGTAATCCTTGAAACTTATCGAACTGGAAGTCGGAAAAAGGTTGTTCAGACAATGGTGCTGAGACCATCCAGGCCTGCTGAGATTTTGACCACACCTTCAGGTGGGCAGCACCAGCATTGCCCACACATTTTCTAATTAATTAAGAGACCCCAGTGGGGAACATCTTACCTGTAGGTTCCACGCCCAACAAGGCGGGGTAAAGGAAGGCTTAAATCCTAAGACCCTTCCTCAAACTTTTGGTGTCTCTCCCTCCCCTTTTGAGAGGCACCCCACCTCCCAGCTTTGTCTCTGGAGGTTCTTCCCCTTCCCTCTCCCTTCCCTGTTCACCTGGTCCCTTCGCAAATAAACTTTTCTGTCTGCAACAGATTCCCAGCTTTTTATTTCTATACTAAGCTGAGGAAACAACCCACTGGGCATTTATGGTAACAGGTGCAGGCTGAGTACAGTATCACATAAGGTAGAGAGTGCTGAGCCAGGAGCTGGGGCTATGGAGACCAAGCTAGAAGTCTAAAATAAGAACCCAGACTTGGAACTCCATGGAGGGAGTGGTACAAGTGACTTCAAACAGAGAGCTGTGTACCAACCACAATAATTGAAATCGAATTATTGACTGGAACGTGACATCGCTTAGAAACCTGACCAAAAGAGAAGAATCTGACAATTAGAAGTGCAATGATCAAGAGCAAAAGAAGGGACAAAGGCACAATGAATATTACTAAAGACTCCCCTGCAAAAGAGCAAAAGCCTTGCCAAACTCAGAGTTAACTGAGGAAGACATCGAGAAAATGGGGGATACAGAATGCAAAACACTTGTTATAAAGCTATTTATCAAAATGAGAAGCAAGTAATACAAGGGTTCAATCAATTTAAGGAACATGTCACACAGGAAATAGCAGCACTGAAACAAAAACAATTCAAATTATTTGAAATGAAAGACATAATAGAACAAATTAAAAGTATAGTGGAGAGCTTCCAAAAGAGAATGAAGCAGGCAGGAGAAAGAACCTCAGAACTGGAAGCTATTTCCTGTCACCAAGGGAAAACAGAGCTGTAAGCAGAGCTGGGTCAAGCTAACAAAAATATTCAAGAACTGAAAGACATGATCAAAAGGCCAAATATAAGAGTTATGGAAGTCCCAAAAAGAGATGAAAGAGAAGCTTGTTTTAAAAGTATATTTAATGAAATAATAAGGAAAAATTTCCCTAACCTAGAGAAAGAACTCCCAACAGGGTTGACCAAAAGCAATCTTTACCACGGCGCATGATAATCAAGCTCTCTTCAATCAAACATAAGGAAAAGATCCTTAAATGTCACGTGAAAAAAATCAATTGACATATAAATCATGCCAGTTAAATTCAAGAGACCTCTCACAGTAAATTCTACAGGCAAGAAGAGATGGAGTGACATATTCCAGATTCTAAAAACAAAAGATTGTTGGCACATGATTATGTATACAACTGAGTTTTCCTTTGTCTTTGAAAATGAAATAAAATTCTTTCACAGTAAAGAAAAGTTAAAAGAATGCCTCTTCCAAATCTGCCCTACAAAGGATACTTAAAAATGTTCTCTTGACAGAGAAGAGGAATAGTGCCCACCAAAACCAAAGGCAAATGGGAAGAACATCATAGTAAAATAACAACAGAAGCCTAAATCAATGAACAACCTCTTGCTAAAATAGCAGGACCAAATTACCACCCATACATATTAACCCTGAATGTAAATGGCTTAAACTCAGCAATTGAACAACACAGATTAGTAGACTGGATTAAAAAACAAACTAAAAAACCCATGCATTTGTTGCCTACAGGAGACACATCTCACCAACAAAGATCAGTGGAGATTATATCTTATGGATTTTGATTTTTTTGTTGTTATTGTTGTTTCATCTCTTCAAAACACTTTCTCATCAAATTCTTCACTGATTCATTGATCATACATTGCATCACTTTCTTCAAAAAGGCTCTTGATTTTCTTTTTCATTTCTTCAGTTATGCATTAGTCATTCAGTAGCATGCTATTTAACCTTACAACGTTTTTAATTTCTTTTTCTCTTTCTTTAGTTTATTTTGTTTTGTGGCTTTTCATTTAAGGGAATGTATAGTAATGGAGACCATCATATCCAGATGTGAAGATATAATGCAGCATGCATCTCTACTTCCAGATCAAAGATAGACTCCAATGAAATTGTCAACTATACTTTGACAACATAATGCTAGACTCTGCCATTGTCCATGCCTTCAATGACGGACATATGACTTTTTATGATGTACTATACTGTAGTACCAACATAGGAGACTTAGTGTGTGGTACATAGGACTTGGGAAAGGGGTAAAGGAGATCCCAGGGCCTATGGAACCATATCATGAAATGATAATAATAATTTTTAAGAAGTAGTAAAAAAAATCCTGTAAGGAAAGGTGACGACTCACTGCACTTCTCTCTACTGCTTGCATCTCCAAGCAGTCCAGAAAATGGCTTGTTGTGGTTGCTGTCTGGGACTGTGCTGAAGCGGATAAGAAATTCCAGCAAACCAGTGCTGGATCCACAATGGGTGAAGAAAAGGTGATTGTTTACCTCTGAAATTTTTAGGTTGTTTATTCTAGTAGAATCACCATGCTGATTCTGACTTACACAGTTACTGGATTCAGAAATGGAGGGGACAGGTCCGGCAGTTGTGACTGAGTAGATCATTGAGCTGTGAGGAACACTGTAGCAGGGGCTGCAATGGGAATGGGGTAATCTGTTACGCAGTGAGGAAACAGCTGGTAAAACTGCTCCCTGTGCTACCTGTAAAAGAGGAGCACAGATCCAATAACCTCAGATGCCAGAGAACAGAAATGAGTTCTGTAGCTGTTACTCTGGTGAAACATGGCCCAGTGACACAGGACTCCAGATGATGTTCCTATTACTGATCCTCATTCTGGAGTTGAAGGATATACAATAACCCCACAACTTGTAATGGACATTTGACAGGGAAAATAAAAAATTGTGTAATAACCTAAAGAGAAATTTATAATGAGAATTCCTATAAAATTATTGTATTTGTTGCATGACACAGGACCTCAGACTCAGAAGACACTGAGTATTTGAAAACATGAACAAAGGGGACAGAGACTATAAATTAGGTAGAGTTGAACAAACAAAACAAACAAAAACCACTTCTGAACTCCCAGGATTAAAATAAACTCTTGCTGTAATCCTGAACTGAAACTGACTTTATCACAAAGATGATTTGTGTAGGGTACTGCATGATCCTTACCAAAACCATAAAACAGTTTAATTTTTCTAACCAAATATGGCCCACTACTGGTATGGCACCCAGGAAATATTTTGAATTAGGCAATAAAGCATACATCAAGGAATCAAATGAAAGACAGAAGGGAGCAAAATGACAGCAAGAAAGAAATAGGAAACATGAACTCGCAGCTAGGAGAAGGCATGGCCACAGGCCTGTGGAACTGACTGAACTCAGATCAATTAAAAAATCACTTTTGTATGAGCTATGCTATCAAGAAATCTATGGCTCCAGGCTAAAAGCATGGGAAGTTTAAGACTTAAAATAATATTTGATTCCCAGCATTTGGGCAGAAAAAAAGAGGTTGAAAAAGCTATTTCCTGGCAGTATTTTCCAATTCTCACCTCAGTCATGGAAAATGCAAAACAGTAGGATGATGGACTAGGAAGAAGCAGCTGGGCATTGGCGTTGGAGCCACAGATGACCTTGGAGGAGGGAGACAGTGTCAGAAGGAGAGGCCACTTTGAAGAGCTTCTGGCACTCCAGGGCTCAGAACCCCAACACGTCATGCCTGGGGAGCCTCAGCATGGCTCTGCATTTGAGGACTTAGATGCTGTTTGTCTGTTTGTCCTTTTTTTCCCTTCCATAATTTTTCTAGAATGGTACACTGCAGCCATGCTGACACACTCTGCCTTGATATATTAATTCAGGGGTAGAAAACTGGAGGATTGTTTAACCTGGTAACAAAAGACACATGTGGGTTTGATGATGCGGCTCCCAGAACAAGGTATTGTTGTGTATTCACTGAGAATGAGCTGAACGAATTCTGCATATGGGAAGGGAAGATGGCGGAAGATCTCTGGAGGTAACAGTGTGCTGTGGAAGCACTGGAACTTTCCACATATATTGAGGCTCAGTTCTAGGGAAAATATCCTTCCTGAGGCATTCATGACTAACTTGTTTTGACCAGCGGAATTGTTTTGGGTGTGCTGAGTATCGTTTCTCAGCTAAGGCCTTAAGGCACAATACATGCACACCTGAATCTTTCTTCTGGTTTGACACGTGGGTGTTGCTCTTTAGGCACAGTGCTAAAGAGCTGTAGGAGACAGAACAAAAGCCACAACATAACTGCAATGAATCAGTGAAGAAAAATACACTTTATGTAGCAAGAAAAAGATCTGGAGAGTTCCTTCTCATTTCACGGCTATGTAGACTTTCCTGGATGGCAGTCAAGGACACCCTTCAGTTCATGAAAAGCGAAGCTGCAGAGGAAGCGCAGCTTGGAGAGATGCAGAGGCACTGTTTAAGGACATCTTAGACAAAACACCAGAGGCATAGGCAATAAAAGGGAAAATACATGATTGTTACTACATCAAGATAAGCAACTTCTATAAAATTACAAATTTAACTGAGAATGGGAGCATGTATCTGCAAACTATATATCTGATCAGGACTAATAATCACAATATAAGAAGAGGTGAAAACAACTCAACAAGAACAAAAAAAATCCAGTTACATAGAGGGCTAAGATATGAACATGCAGTTTTAAAAGGAAGATACAAATGACCAACAAATACAATAAAAATACTCTCAGGACCCTTAACTAGCAAGAAAATGCAAATAAAAGCCCCCAATGAAGTTCCAACATACCCAGGTATATGAGCTATCATCCAAAACTCAGAAAATACCGAATGCTGATGAAGCAATGGTGAAAAAGGCACACTAATGTAGGTTGATACAATCCTTACAGAAAACAAGGAGAGTCCCCAGAAATCTGAAAATAGATCAATCCAGGCATCCCACTCGCTTGCACTTAACAACGAAACAATGAAACTAGCATGTGAAATATTTATTTGTATGCCCATATTTTTCAAAGCCAAACTCACAATAGCTAAGCTATCGAGTAAACTCAAATGCTCATCAAATGATATACAAGGAAACTGTGGCACATACACATTATGGTGCACTGACAAAATGAAATCCTCTCTTTCACAATGAAATGCATGCAACTGGAGGCCATTATGCTTAGTAAAATGAGCCAATGCTAGCAAAAAATATCATAAGCTTTCTTCGATTTGTGCTAATATGTACAAAACAAAAAAGATGTAAGGAGTTTGAGTGAAATTGATATTTTGTGATTTGATCAGCACTAACATGCCTTGTCACTATTCTTAAGAAACAGTAATTTTTCTACTTACTTCTTTAGTGGAGCACTGAGGATTGTGATTATAAAAAAGCTGAAAGCATGTCACTACAAAAACAGTTACTATACATCCCCTCAAGTGAAAAGCCACAAAACAAAATCAATAAGAGGAAGATAATTAGAAAATTTAGAAAAAAACATGAAGTTAAATAATGTGCTACTGAATGACCAATATGTTACTGAAGAAATGAAAATCAAAAACCTTCCTGAGGAAAGTGATGCTAATGTAGGACCTTTGTGTCACTGAAGATATTAGCAACAACAACTTTTTCTGAAGAAATGCAATTAAAAACAAAAATTCAGATCTCATGAGATACAGCAGAAACAGTATTTAAAAAGTCATTTATAATATCTTCCACATTGTCTCCTGTGTCTTGCAGTGAAATCGTCTATCAATTGCAGTCTTGACTCCAACTTTCTACTTTTTATGTGCATCATGACACTGTTGGCGTAGGCAATGGTAGGAAGTTTAAGTTCTGTTGCTTAGGTATATTTGGAAGTTACACTGGGGAGTCTATTTTATTCAATAGTAGAGAGGCATTCTGCTGATTTTTCCGATTCCAGGTACTCAGGGCTTCAGTATATCCTTCATTTCTGAGATTACAAGTTTATGCTTGCTTATCTTAGCTTTTGTTTGGCATTCCTGATGGAGGTTGTCTTATATTAGAATGAACACATGATATTTGTCCTTTAGGATTGGTTCATTTCACTGAGCATAATGGTCTCCAATTGAGACCGTTTTGTCGCAAATGGTAGTATTTCAATCTTTTTAATACCTAAGTAGTATTCCATAGAGTAGATGTACCACAGTTTCTTTATCCAGTCCTCCTTCAATACGCATCTAGGTTGTTTCCAAGTTCTTGTAATTGTTGATTGTGCCACAATGAATATAAGGGTGCAGATTGCTTTGTTATGTGTATATATCAGTTATTTTGTCTATGTTCCTAGAAGTGGGATTGCTGGGTCATATAGTAGGTGAATTTGTCTGGCTGAGCAGGTGCACAAGATCTACCCACAATCTGCAATTCATCAAGTGGTGAGGGAAGCAGAAATGGTTTGGAAGAGGATGACCCACCAGTCCTGATGTAGCAACACTCATTATTTTCAGAATCTAGAGGTTGTCTCCCCCATCTTCTCTAGTCCTCATTGAATTGCAGTGGAAAGCATTGCATGGGCCTGAGCTGGGCCTGTCACTGCCCTGTTGGGCCCACATGGACCAGTGGGATCTGCCTACTTTGCCAGAATGCAGGAATATTTTGGTGTCCCAGTGAAGCAGACAACAAGGATTCTTTGTGGACAAATCTTGCCTCCAGAGAGTTAACTCTCCGCAACCCCTGCCTTGAGGACTAGGAGATAGAGTTCCGTCTCTGAAGTCCTTGAGCCCCCGGGCACTTCAGAGAGTGCTCCTCGCTGAGTTGGTGGTCTGTGGCAGGTGGATCCTTCCCTGGAAAGGTTTGCCCCAGTGAGCATTTTGCACAGACAGGTTTGAGCTACTCTCTCCTGCTCACCTTTCCACTTACAGCCCTGGACTGGAGCTTCAGACACTGCTGGGTCTGGCTTTGCTTCTTTCTCCCAACTCTGAGCTGCTCTGTCTATAATTTTTTGCTGTGTCTGATGCTCTTCCCCAGGCACTAATCTGTATCCAGAGCTGCTCTGGATTGCCCTTGGAGGAGGCAGGAAACACCAGGTGCTATTCTGCACCTGCAAATTTCATAGATGCTTAGAGCTATTTAAACCATGGGAGAAGGGCCTGGCGTGGCATCCTAACAGCTAAAGTCCTCATCTTGCATGTGCCGGGAGCCCATAAAGGCACCTGTTCTAATCCTGGCATCCCTGATTCCCATCAAGCTCCCTGGTTGTGGCCTGAGAAAGCAGTTGAGGACGGCCCACTGCTTTGGGACCCTGCACTGATGAAGGAGACCTGGAAGAGGCTCCAATCCTCTGGCTTCAGAATTGTGCAGTTTCTGCTATTGCTGCCACTTGGGGAGTAAATCATTGGGTGGAAGATCCTCCTGTCTCCCCTCTTCTCTGTATATCTGACTTTGTAATAAAAATAAAAATATATTTTAACAAAAAAAGGGAAAATTAAGAATAGTTACAGTCATCAGTGGGAGACAAAGGAATATTCAGAAAATTATCTCGTGTATACAGTCTCCTGATTTACATGTAGGTCAGCACTATGATGAAAAGAAAAGATGCACACACAGAAAGTGCTCGATCTTTCAGTATTTCCTTGTACAGTCAATGAATATTATTTGCTCTCAGGGCACAAATCAACAAAAACAATTCATTAATGATTGTTATCTAAATATAAATAAACTTTACATGATATTTTAAGAGAAAACACAGATCTTCTTAGAGAAGTACAAACACCTTGGACACAGTCTTTAAACACAAACTATAATGGAAAAGTTATTTTGAATATGATAAAATTTAAAAGTTTGGTTAATCATGAGAAACCACTGAAAAGCTACACAAAAGAGAAAATTACATGCCATCCATTTTAAAACAAATAATGCCTATCAGAAATCTTTGTAGGGAGTTGGGCTTGAGCCTGGTGGTCAGCTTGCCAGCTGGGATGCTGTCATCCACGGCAGAGTGCCTGGTTTGAACCCCAACTCCTCTTCCTACAAAAGTGCATCCTGCATAAGCTTCAGCTTAAAAACTTTGGACCCTGCCACTCATGTGGGAGAGCTGGTTGGATCGCGTGCTCCCTGATTCAGCCCGGCTCAGATTAGCTCTGTGAGCATTTGGAGAGTGAACCAGGATATGGAAGCTCTTTCTTCTCATAACTCCTTCCTCTTTCTTGTCTCTGTCTTTTTAAAATATTTATTTTTATTGGAAAGTCAGATATACAGAAAGGAGGAGAGACAGAGAGGAAGAGCTTCCATCCAATGGTTCACTCCCCAAGTGATCTCAATGGCTGGAGCTGAGCCAATCCGAAGCCAGGAGCCAGGAGCTTATTCCAGGTCTCCCATGCAGGTGCAGTGTCCAAAGGCTCTGGGTTGTCATCTCTGTGTTTCAAATAAAATCAAAGTTTAAAAACAGTAAAAATTAAAAACAAAGTTATGATACTCCTTCCTATCAACCATTCAATCTGTAAGGGATTGACCCCAAAAATAAATAGCTCAAAATCATAATGCACAAAGAATACATTCTAAAAAGGCAATATATTGTACAAATGTATTTATATAAAACAGACAAACCCATTGCTTCAATCCGTGATCAAACAGAATATTTATGAAATTCCATAGATACATAGAGAATATCAGAATGGCTAATATACATGGAATGCATATACAATGCTAATATACATTACCATTTAGTGATGGTCACATCACCAAATAAAAGTGAATATTTCATGAGGTCTGGATAACTTATTTATGAACACTTTTCTGCTAAATCGGTTTCCCATTTTCATTAAACCCCAAATCCAATCAATTGATCAGATTAATGTGGTGTGCTAACATATTTTTGCATTGATTATATTTGCATCTTGGAAAATAGACCAGGTACAGCTTGTGTCTGAGAATGCAAAATCAAACGTAATTTTTCATATGTTGCAATGTAAGAACAATTCTACATATAAGAACAACAGTGTGCAAATCCACTTATTCTTATTTTTTCGAAAACAATAATACTTATTGTTAAACTTTGTGATGTTGTATGTACAACATTGATTAGAATGAAAGGAAGGATAGGATAAAGATATAAGAAAACAGATAAGCAGAGAAAATGAAGCATATGCACTTCTAAGGAAAATAATAAGAAACCCAGACCAACTTATTGGTTATATATTTTGCACAGAAATAACAATTAATAAAAGCTAGCATCTACCCACGTGTGGCTTAGATACCAACTTGATTTGAAAAGTATATGGCCATGGAGATCGGGAAAGATGGCCGACTGCAGAGAGCTGGTGTAGGGTGGAGTAGGGAAAGAGGGGAACCGATCCAGCAGAGAAACAGGCCAGGAAACACAAAATGGTAGGGAGAAGAGCCGGAAGGTCACTGGAGTTCACTAAAGCAAGAAGATCTACACAGCGTGAAGGAACAGCCTCAAAAAAGTGGGAAAGAAAATACAGCACGCTGCGAGAAACCTGGTGAGTCACGATCCCAGGCAGGGGGAAGGCAGCAGAGTCTGAACCGTCCCAGGGAAAACAGAGGCAGGTGGAAGGATAGGCGCCCACACCGACAGGGGCACCAGTCCACTGGAGGGCAGGAGCCCCGAGAGGAAGCTACAGGACTGATCATAGGGGGCATCATCCCTTGCAGAAGTGGAGGACAAGCAGGGGAGATTTCCCAGAAGCGTGCCTCCCAAGTGCTCAGCAGCTTTGAGAGAGTGTAGAGGGAACTGGAGCTGCGCTGTGGGATTGGGGCTCAGAAATCCCCATATCAGCTCCGAACAGTGGACTGGCTGCTGGAGAGTCCAGTGGATCCTATTGCTGGGCTCAGCCTGAGCTCCAGAGGCTGGGCAACACTCGGCAGAACCTCATGACCTGGGCAGAAGAGCAGGCTAGTAGGGGCACGGCTGCGTGCCCCTCACAGCTCTGTGCCTCTCAGGGCTCCGCTTCCACCACTGAGAAAGTGCAACTGAGAAAGTAGCATCTCTCAGGCAGAATCCCCTGCTGGGCTCAGCTGGAGAGGCCAAACCAGAGCCGGCTCAGCAGAATTGGCCAGACAGGCTCTCCCAGTGGGAGCCTGCTCAGAAAAGCCTGCCTGCCCTGTGGTGGGAGGTGGTGTTGCACCTCTCAGCGGAGCAGCGCTTCTGAGTGGGAATTCCGGAGAGCAGAGTTTGGCGCTGAGGCCCGCAGAAATTTCCAACCCAGCCAGGTTGGGGATTTCAAGCTTCCGAGCACCAGAGGCCCTTGCGGTGCTTACCTCAAGCCCTGAAGGAGTGTATCGGCTCGGCACCAAGGCGTGCCTTTGTTGTGTATAAACTAAAATTGAAATGTAAGTGAGGTGGTCACAGAAGGTGGCTAGGAACTCGCATTTACTTCTAACATATTGGTTACTCATTACTATGTCAATTAATTCCATAATGATGTAAATTTTTGCTGATGATATGTTGGAGCTTTTAATTGATCGGGATGATACTCTGCTGGCTCTGTCTTCAGACCAGAGAGGGTATACCTAAGAAGCCGTTGAACTTGACTGGACAATAAGATGCTGGACTCTATGTTTGGTATATGCTTGCAATGGGGGAATCTCAACTGAACTTGAACTGTGGTTATGCAACAAGGTGGAGGAATCCACCATGGTGGGAGGGGTGGGGAGAATCCAACTACCTATGAAACTGTGTCACATACTACAATGTAATTAATGAATTAAAAATAATAAATAAATTAAAAAAAGAAAAGTATATGGCCATAAAATTTTATGCATATAGTTAAATGAATAAGGGCAAAGGTAAAATTAGTTTGAATTGAATTCTACAGCCACACGCAGATTTTACTTTATGAAGCTACTAAATGGATGGAAATGCATTATCTTTTACATATAATTTTCTAAGTGATCCTGAAATACTTTCTGAAGGAAACAAAATTTCATCACTTACACTGTAATTATGAGGTATGGTATTTTTACACGGAACCATCTCACTAAAAAAAAAAGTGTTTGATTCATATTAAGCTCAAACATTCTGGAAATCTTTGGACATGTGGCTTTGCTTCTAGGGGCACTTCTGTTATTGCGTGGCACTCAGGAAATCTAAGTGTCTCCTATGCTGTCAGCATGCATCTTTACTATGATCTCTCTCTGAACAGAAGGATGTGCGTGTCATGACTTACAAATGGCAGGTACAGGGTGCCTCCTAATGTCAATACTCCAGGTACTGCTTCAATAGAAGATTGTGCTTATTGACATTCTCTCTGAAAATACACAAACTATTTTTGCTAGGAATGTCAAATATATTAAATGCTACAGTTGCATAAATGTTGAGTGGGCTTGCTTCAGAAATCTTGAAAAGAAATCTGTTTTCTCATCCTACTGTTAAATTAAGTACTCTTAATTTTCTTTCCAAAGAACTATTTCCTTTAGGTGATATTTAGCCCGCATAAATATATTTACATAAAATAGTTTTTTTTCTAATAGTCCACCTTAGGTGGTATAGTTTTTCATGGTGTCTCTGCTGCTCAGTGCTCATTGTGTCCTTGCTGAGAGTCTGTGGCTCCAGTTTCCTGTAGGGAAACCCTTCTGTTGGTAGCATTGACCAGTGCATTGGGCTGAGCTCACAATAACATCAAGACATCTCTTATTCACTCAGACCCATCACAGGATCCATTTTTCTGGCAGCATTATCAACACATGAACAGTTTGGCCCATGAGACATATACATACCAATTTTTGATTGTCTGGGGGACAGGTAGGATTTTTCGTTTTTACACAAAGGCTGCAGGAAGTGCTCATAGCTGTGGCCTTTGGAGGTGAAAGAATACGGTCATAAGAGTAGTAGAGAGCTGGGAGACAAGATAGGAGGTCAGGATGGGAAAGTGCAGCTGAGAGTGCAAGGAGATAAGGTCAAACAGAGCAGAGAGCTAGAGAAGGAAAATCATTGGAAGGGATCAGTGAAGCTCCCTGGAGGCCACCAGGGAGAAGCAGGAGCTGCCCAAGGAGCATCTGTTGGAAGTGCACCAGGTTGCACCCAGCAGCCCAGGAGGAAGGTGAGCCCAGGTGAGCTACAGAGGGTATACCAACCTACAAACAAAGGACTGGTGCATTTGGAGCCAGCACAAAGGGAAATGGGTCAGACAGATCTCCGGTGGGAGCCTTCCCAAAAGGCAGTGTGAGGCAAAAGGCCATAGGACAAAACACCGCTGAGGGGAGGCAAGGGTTTCGTGGAAGCTCAGAGGCTGCTCATCAATCATCCCACAGACCAAGGCAGACACGTCACTGAGGGAGTGAGCCATTGGGGAGCGAGCCACTGGAGAGTGAACTAGCCTAGGGCAGGACTTAGGGAACAAAAGCAAAGTCCATATCACACCTAGAGGGTTTGTACCCTCAACATCCTGGAGATATACCGAAGCCAACCAAGAGGGGGACACTGGATCCCTGAGGGGCAGAGACTGGGTCGGGATCACTGTACAAATCCCAGAATGAACCACAAGGAAAACTCAGACGCATTTGCACTGGAGAACACAAAGACCCAGAAGTTCAGATCCAGAGGCTGCCAACAGTATTTCAGAGCAACCAGAATACTACAAGAGGGTGACGAACAGCAGGAGTGCACACGTCTGGAGCAGGAACCATCCGGGGGTGCGCTTGAGCAGCCCTGTTAATCCAGGATCCGTGGTACCACCTCACAGACTGTGGGCATGGTGACACAGAGAAGCACCGCCCAAGCAGCTAAGAAAATCCGGCAAGGTGGCACTTTCGGCAGACTGAGGCCAAAATCTCTGTACCCTCAAATACAGAAGCCACAAACACAATGTAAAGCCAAAACTGGCTTGAAGACAAACCCCACAGATCTGAATAGTTATGGGGAAGGGCAATAAAAAAACAGCAAGCAACATAAACGAAGAAACCAATGTTTCCTTCAAAAATGAGCCAAAGACCATCTCAATCTTGGATTTACAGGATGCAGACACTGAATAATAATAATAAGGGATTATTACAAATAGCTACTTGACAACAAATTGGAAAATCTAGAATAAACTAACATATTTCTGAAGACATATAACTTACCAAAATCAAGGAACAAAGAGATTGGAAATCTGAATCGATCAGTAATGAAGGCTGAAAATAAATCACTAGTGTGGAACTTTCCAACACAGGCTAGCCCATGATCATTGGTTACATTCCTGAAATAAACCAGTGTTTTAAGGAAGAACTAAAACAAATTCTCCTTAAGCTACTCAAAGCAACGGAAAGGCAGGGAACCTATTCTACCTATTTTTATAAGACCAGTATGAACTAAATCCAAAAGTAGATAAAGATACAACAACTAAAAGGAGAAATATGAACCAATATGTTATTCATATATGGGCACCAAAACATTCTACTAAGAACTCTAGTAGAATAGAAAAGAGTATTTGGAAAAGTTGCAGGATTTAAAATCAATACACAAAATCAATGGAACTCTTATAAACCAATAATGTTTGGGCTGAACAAAAATCATATCAATCACATTCACATTAGTTACAAAAAAATGTTTATCTATCTTGAGATAAATTTCAAGAAGTATGTGCAATACCACGGACAGCATCAAAATGCCCAGCTACCCAAATAAACTTAGAAAATCAAAGAAGTCCAAATGATAAATCCAAGGACATTCTTCACAGAAGTGAAAAAAAAATCTTAAAATTCACATAGAAACACAAAAAACCCTGAGTTGCCAAGGATATATATTAGACGATATATTAAGTAATATAAACAGTTGGAAACATCAAAACGCTGTATTTCAAAAAACATTACAGTGCTGTTAAAAACACCTGGCGATGGCATCATAGCATATAGACCAACAGAACAGAATAGGAACTCCAGAAATTAACCTACATATACATAACGGAATAAACATTGAGAACTGAGCTAAAACCATTTCTGTTAAGAAAGACATTTAAAACAAAATGGTATTACACAATTGTAAGGTCCCTCACAACAAAGAAAATGATTAACATTTAAAGAGGAAATCAAGAGAAAATATTCTGAAAGAATCTATCAAATAATGGAAGGATATTAAGACTATACTAAGATCCCAGGAAACTTGAACAAAACATACACCAGAGGTATCTCGAGATAATTCTCTCATCAAGAAAAGCAACAATTTTCTTAATAAAAAAAAAAAGACTACTAAATCGCCTGAACAACAGGTTCTATTCTAGGGCACACAGTTAAACACAAGACATCTGTATTCTTTCTGTGAAATACTGTGAAAAGATTACAGAAGCAATCTAAGTGTCCATCTGAAAGAATGATCAGCCAGAGCACCCAGGAGGTTAAAGCAGTCTCTTCAATGCCTTTGTCTCAAACACTGCAAATGTTCCATGGGAACTTATGCCTTACCTGATTCCTCAAAGTCGCTGCTATAGGCCTTCCAGGTCTCAGTTATCCGAAGAAGGTTCTCCTCCATTGCCTGGATGTCCATCGAGGGGCAGTTGCATTCTGGGAACTTGGGGCCACACTGACACCAGCAATCATTGTCCTTGCAAATAAACTCTCCTTCCGAATTGCAGGCAATGTAGCTCAGAGCTGCTTGGACAAAGCGCTCCTGGAGATAGTCTGGAAGAAGGACTTGAAGCCCTTTAAAGAAAAGGAAATCAAAGACGTTGACTTGAATGAAGAAAACAGTAAAAGAAAATCTAGGTCATTTAAAAGACTTCATTAGAAGATTATCTAAGCCCATGAAATTTTAAACCTTTATAAATATTTTCAACAAATGTTGACTCCATGAATATGAACTCTCAGACATTACATAATTCTTTAACACCTCAGATTCTCTGACTTATTTGGTAAACTTACTGTCTTGGCTTATTGATGCAATATTTGGACTGATTTAGAGATTTCATGATTTATTTCCTTGTCATGATTAAAGAAGGCCCCAGTGATCTAACTCCCTACTTCTCTAGAAACAAGTTGTTGTAGTAAAAACACTATGTATTTAAACAAATGTTGAAAAATATTACTTGGAAGTCTTGTAAATTCCAAATTTACAATTCTATCTGAAGAAAAAAATAACCTTTAATTTCAGCAGGTCTGATAAACAAGGACTTAATAAATAACTTTGGATAATTAGCAGGTGTCATGGCCTGCTGGGTCAGTAACGTGGGCACGGCGAAGGATCTGGGGATGAGGCACCTACATGGAGACCAGAGATGGTGGAAATGTCTCTCCCTGGCCTCTCTCGAGGCCTGCTTTTATTGCCTCCACTCTTGACCTCTCACCTAGTTCTTGTTTATGCTTTAGCCCACACTCTCAATATTGGATACAGCTGAGTTCCATTAGACCAGGTGCTTTCAGCCCCAAGCCCATTACCTGTGCTCAGTTTAGCGAGTGCTAACCAACTCCTTAGCCCACAACAGATCCCCCTGTTTTTGTTTTAAAGCAGACTTGAATGTGCCTGACTTAGCTTGTGGACTCACAGGTTATCAGCCTTACCCGTCATCGGGAATCTCCATAACATGATGGAGCCCCTGTCTTAGGTTGGTCAGTACCCAGTCCATCTTAACCATCACTGGCTGCCATTCAATGCATTGCCTGCTACAGATGCACAAATCATACTTGGGGAGGCTGGTAACCCTGTTCCATGGCTAGGAGTGTCTTTACCTCAGTAGCAATGAGCAGACAGCAGTTCCTGGGCTTGGGGAAACACAGCACTACACAGGTGAAACATACATAAATCATATGATGGGGAACAAGAGGCCCTGACCATAGGAGTATCTTTAGCTCGGTAGCAACGAGCAGACAGCAGTACCAGGGCTTGGGAAAACATTTTGCACTTGCATAGGTGATACACACAAAAAGGCATACAATGAGGTACAAGAGGTCTAGGCCAAATCTCACAGCATCTGCTGTTCCTCTGACAACAAATCAACCCGCAGTTACAATGCAAGCATGCCCACCCGCTCATGTTCATCAGTAAAGTCCTGTTGTCCGCAACTCTGGCAGTCTGTTCTGCGACCTTGTTCACTGTCACCACGGTAGCTGGTGGCGGCGGCTGCTGATGTACTGGCTACGATGGTCACCGTTATGCCAAAGTCTCTTTTATTCTTTATCAGGCTAACGGAGGTCTCTCCGTCAGTCCCAACAGGAGCTGGTGGGATTCAGGGCAGCTGCAGGATAACAGCAGAATCGCACTTGCCATTCCAGCATGTTGTCAGGGTGTACTGGAACTCGGTGTCATTCACTTCAGAGGCGTTTTTCGCTTGTCCCGTCGATCTTCCGATTGAAATGCCATCATCTTGGCCAGTACCCGAACTTTCACAAGACTCAGCAGCAGGAGCTTGCCGGACAAGCCTCTCAGGAATCCACCTGGGACCATGTTCGTCCTTTCCATCCTTTTCCTCTTCATCCTCCTCCGAAGAGGACTGCGAATCTTCTTTGCACACTTTCTCCCAACTTTGTCTGGTCTGGGGTTTCTTCTCCCTTTTTACCCTGGTTTGCAGCTCTCCTCCTTCTAATGGACCATTTTTTCCGGCGGGGTTGCCCCACTGCTTGAGGGGATGGCAAAGCACTTTTTGCCAAGCGCCAGAGAAGGAAGGTAATGAGAGCCAACCATGGGAATACATTGCAGACAATTTCAAAAAAACTCTGCGAGGCCTTAAGCTTAGTGTCGGTGCCTTGTGACTGGAGCAGATCTCTGATTGCTTTAATTACCTGCACTTTAGTGAGTTCTTGCCCCATGATAAATTTTACTTATGCCCCTGTAAAAATTTCTAAACCTGCCTCCAGATTTCCGGGGTCCCTTAGATTGTCCCTCATGCCTCAGAACGGGGAGAAGGTCTGGGGATGAGATTAATTATGCCCCTCCAGAGTTCCAGGGGTCCCTCAGATTGTTCCTTGTGCCCTAGCACAGGGAGAGGGTCTGGGGATGAAATCAATTATGCAACTGCAAAATTCCTAAATTCTAAACTTACTATCATAGGTCCAGGGGTCCCTCAGATGTCGTTCATGCTGTGCCCCACGTTGGGCGCCATTTGTTGTGGCTTGCTGGGTCAGTAACGTGGGCACGGCGAAGGATCTGGGGATGAGGCACCGACAATGGAGACCAGAGATGGTGGAAATGTCTCTCCCTGGCCTGTTTTTATTGCCTCCACTCTTGACCTCTCACCTAGTTCTTGTTTAGCTTTAGCCCACACTCTTAATATTGGATACAGCTGAGTTCCATTAGACCAGGTGCTTTCAGCCCCAAGTCCATTACCTGTAGTGCTCAGTTTAGTGAATGCTAACCAACTCCTTAGCCCACAACAAGCAGGTAAAAACCATTAAAGAACATTTAGGGAGTAACAAATTATCATGTATAAGAAATTGGGTTTTTAAAAGCAATTACATTTCCTTTCTACAAAAAAAAAATGAAGCTATTGATATGTGACTATTATCTGCAGCATTAATTTAATAAAATCATGCACTAGCACTTGGAGAACTTAGAAAACGCACTGATAATTATACCTACATCATCTTTCTAATTAGCTGTCACATTTATCAAGTCAGAATACAGTACTCATTACATACAGATTCACATTTATAGGAAATTTATTTGTCTTCAAGTAAAATATTACTCAAATTTTCCCATTTAGAAGATGTGTAAACCCGAACTATGAATTGCGGAATACTTAAGAAAATTGCAAGCCGCAGTTATATTGTCAGATTATACCATATTAGAGATACACCTAACCCGATTCACATAATTGCTTGGCTGAAAAAGTACTTACCACACTAAGTTCATAAATGTAAGAAACATGTTCATGAATAAAATAGAACTTGGATGCCATGTGACACATGGATATTTCTGACCATTGAAAGTTGGTTGCCCGTGGCAAACTGTGACTCATAAGCACCATAAGTGAATAGAGCAACTAGCAAGTAGTGGTCCTGTTTCAATCCACAGAGACGCCAAAGGAAAAGTGAGATATTTATAAAGATAAATCTTGTTAACTGGAATTCTTAAATCAGGGGTTTTAACTAGGTAGGTTACACTGGTACTTTTTAGGCTTAAAAAATATTAAAAACAGGACCCAATGCCATGGCCTAGCGGCTAAAGTCCTTGCCCTGAACGTGCCTGGATCCCATATGGGAGCCAGTTCTAATCCCAGCAGCTCCACTTCCCATCCAGCTCACCGCTTGTGGTCTGGGAAAGCAGTCAAGGACGGCCCAAAGCCTTGGGACCCTGCACCGTGTGGGAGGCCTGGAAGAAGTTCCTGGCTCCTGGCTTTGGATCGGCTCAGTACTGGCCATTGCGATCACTTGGGGAGTGAATCATGGGATGGAAGATCTTCCTCTCTGTCTCTCCTCTTCTCTGCATATTTGACTTTCCAATAAAAATAAACACATCTTTAAAAATATATTAAAACGGGCCTGGCGGTGTGGCCTAGCGGCTAAAGTCCTCGCCTTGAAAGCCCCGGGATCCCATATGGGCGCCGGTTCTAATCCCGGCAGCTCCACTTCCCATCCAGCTCCCTGCTTGTGACCTGGGAAAGCAGTTGAGGACGGCCCAAGGCATTGGGATCCTGCACCTGTGTGGGAGACCCGGAAGAGGTTCCAGGTTCCCGGCATCAGATCGGCACGTACCGGCCCGTTGAGGCTCACTTGGGGAGTGAAACATCGATGGAAGATCTTCCTCTCTGTCTCTCCTCCTCTCTGTATATCCGGCTTTCCAATAATAAAAAAATCTTAAAAAAAAATATATTAAAACAAACTTCAACAGACTGTGGGAGCTAAATGACAGGATGACAGGAATGCAATTCAAGTGTTAAGAGAAGAATGGCAGTATACTATGCAGTAATGCACTGGATCTAAAGCAGACAAAATAGATAAATGACTTAGAATAGAAAACCAGAAGCATCCTGAAAAGTCTATTCCTACAGGTCACCACATCAACATCCAATTCAGAAATAGTGATTTCTTCTGAATAGATTCCAGTAAGTGCTGAAAATACAAGGAACCAGTTCCACTCTCAGCTAATAGGAATCAAGAATAAGTATATGACCATTAGGGTATCCAAGGTAACCATAATCCTGTATAGGCAAGGCATTATAAATGCACAACTACGTTTCAGCTTTAATTTTACAGAAAAGGAAAAATCTTTAATATTATTGCATTGCAATTTTCAATGTTTATGCATAATAATCCTTGAGTGCTTTTGAAGAGATAGAAAAGACTAGAGTTGTAGTTGCGCAAGTACTTTTGCTCTCAGGAGATTCATGCCGTGTTACAACAGAAACTCACATTCTGGACAGGCATAGCACAAATAATTTGGGATGATAAAATATAGTGACAGATTACTCAAAACATTGTAATTTTATGGCCATTCCACTAACATAAATGACAACTGATCCCTGAAACAATTTGGACTGCTATGTCAGGCATTTCAGAGAACATGGAAATTTAATGAATGGATAAGCTTTTCCTAGTAATTAGATTCCGTGTCCTGTTTTTGGCAAGAGAGACATAAGTTCTGCATAAATTCTTTTCTAGGTTTTCAATTTTATATAGGTAAGCACTGAGAAAATGTGTTCTAATAAATCAAATAAATGAGAAAAAAATTCATGAAGCAGTAATCATTCAATTATAAGCAAAAAAGGCACAGTGATCCATAATTAAAATTACATTTAATTATTTATATGATAATGCCTTACTCCTGTGATGATTTTTTTGAAATGAAAACACAAAAAATTCATAATTTAGTCATATGAATCATTCAACTTCTCAGTTTCTAGAAATTTTAGAAAGAAATAAATACCAAGATTTAACAAATAGCTTTTAATGACATGTTTCTCTCTTGCACTGAAAGGCAACTTGTTTGATATCTTAGTCTTTTGAAGGATGAAAAAAAATGAAATCTCTTTAGGTACAAAATATGTCTCATAATATTTACTAATATCTACTTTCATGATATTTTCATTAAAATTTGCAGTTGTAATCTACAGTCAGGTCTAGGCCAGAGCAAATGGAGATAGGAAACGAATGAGTTCTCACATGAGGATGGTGGGGACCCCGTAACTATCACCTGCAGCTTTTATATCAGGTGCACAATAGCTGAACCTGGAAATACAGGAGAGTTGGAACAGAGCATCAGGAGCTCTAATAAATGCTGTAGGCTCCTAAGGACAAATCTTAAACATTACACTGGAGATGGGACACTAGAATCTTTGAATTTTTGATAAAAATCTGCTCCGCAATTTTATTGGCAGATTTCAACATCAAAAAAGCAAATAAATCCAGCTTTTTGTCAGAACACATCAGTTTATGTACATTTTAGTCAAAATTGATGTTCTTTGTGAATTCTGAAATCCCCTCTTTATAATGTTTTACTGTTGCACAGATGGCTAAGTTATGGTGTTTCATTCTGGTTTTGTTACCTAATGCCTCTACCTTAATAACTACTCACCTTTTCTTTGCCTACTTCTAATAATATTCCATGGAAACAGCTATTCTTCTACTACCAGGTGAGAGGCTTGGGAGAAGCTGTTTGCTGGAAAAATAAATGCTGTTACCTCAGATTCTTGTCAATGACAAATATCTGAATTTGGAAGACTTAAAATTGGGCCAATCCTCTGTGCATAGACAAACATAGACCATTTTGGCTCTTTCTACCTCTCTGTCATTGTATATGTATGCATCCACCCATCACATGACCTGTAAAATTAGCTAGTGAAGCATAAAGGTACAACCAGACCTAAACCAGTAGCCTTCATAAATCATTGTTCAGCGACATTAGTCTTCCAAGCGCCATTCATGAGGAGGCCAGGAGTTCCACTGCCACTCACACAGACGATCCAGGGTGTTCTTGATCAAGACTGGTTAATGTCCACATTCTTTTATAAAGTGAAGGGCTAATGTTAAGAGTGCAGTAGAGAAGGTGGTTGACAGGATACTTGGTCTGCAAGTACAGATTAAATTTTAGAAATGGTATGTAAAATGTGGACGTTTAGCACCTTGGTGGGCCTCTATCCAGCTGGGACCATTGTGAGCCATTTGGGGGAATAAACCCGAGGGCGGAAGTAAGTTCTCTCCTGTCTTCCTGTTTCTCTAGCTCAGCCCTCTCTACTTTTGTCTCTATAATAAATACATATGAAAAGCTAAGGAGAACTGTGAAGCATCAGAGAGCTTCAGACATTTCTATGTAAAGCCACACAATATAAACTGAGTTCTGTATACACTTCCAAAAAGGTACTAGAAAATAACAACTCAAAATTGCCTCTTTAATCAATCAGTTTAATATAAACACAAGTCTGCAAGTCACCACCATGACTTCAGACATGTTTCAAGTAGAATATATTTAAAAGTGTATCTCCTGAACTACGTGAAATTTAGGATAGCCCAAACAGGCTTATACTTCAAACAAGCCATATGTTAACAATTGAGGAGCAGAAGAGTTATAGGAGGGGTGTGCAGAGAAATCTGCAATACCTTAGTGAGGAGTGACTAATCATTGTGTCCTACCTAGTTAGGTGTATGGGAGTCCAAGCTGACTGTTTCCTGTCTGTTTTGAGCTTTCCTTATTGGTCCCTGTCTATCTGTTCTAATTTTGGGGGGAGGTTCCAGAGCAACCCTGATGGTCATTGCAAGAGAGGATGGGGAGCTAAAGTTCGAACTAAGTTAGGACCAGAGAAAGCTCCCCTCCCGAGTCCCGAAGGAAGTTTACTGTTCTTCTGTTTCTGAGGACCGCTCAGGGCTCCTGGTTGTTGTTCTGATGACATTAGATACTGTGAGGAAGCATCTGGGCTTCTTTCTTCCCATGTGAGAGGTCCAATAGGGAATGGATGACCTCAGAGTTCTCGGCCTATGAGGGCACTCCAATTCCCCATGGCCTCCTTGGCAGATGGGATATAATCCTTGGTGCCCATAGTGACAGTCCTTGGTGAGGATCCAGGAATCTCCAGGGTTAAGATACAAGCCTCCTCCTGTCCTCCTGCTCCACTCTGGGGTTCCCCCCTCTATTTTGTGCGTAAGACCTCCTGTTAAGGGGCTGCCAGGATCACTCTTGGAACCCACTGTATGCCTTTATAGTTCCTGCTAATGTCTAATGCAGATTCAAGTCGGCTGTCTGTAAGTTACCTGGCAGAATCCTGTTACATCTTCCTCACACACTCTAAGAAGGTGAAAGATTTCTCTGCTCTCCCAACACATTACGGAATAATATAAGATCTTAAAAGCATATCAGGCTTTTCAGTTCTTTGATCTAGCTCATAGACAGTCTGTCTCTCATTGATTGTTGGTTCACTGGTTACCTCACAATATCATTGCATGTGATACAGGCTGTTTGAGTTTGTAATAATATTACAATTTACAGGTACTATTATCCAAATTGACATCATTTCATCTTAAATTAAGGTAAACAGGGTCTCTTACATGATTGTTTGGGGCTTGATACTTGAGCCATCTTATGGTGCTTTACCCAGGCCACAAGCAGAGAGTTGGATTAGAATTAGAGCAACCAAGACAGGAACTGGTACTTATACAAGATGCTAGCATCTCAACAGCAGCTTTACCCATTATGCCACAATGCCGGCCCTAATTATCTGCTTTTTTCTTTTTAACCTATCTTCTGAGGTTTACGCACTGGAAGTCTGAGCAAACATAGTCAGTCCTTCTAGAACCCATCCAGCTTCCTGTATTGTTCTCTTGTCCACAGTCTTTAACAGCAGAATTCTTCAGGACTCTGTCCTGGTGCCCTTCTTTTATTTGTAATCCCTGTTCAAGCGATCCCATCCAATCTCATATCTTAAAGCGACATTCAGTATTGAAAACACCAGAAGTGTAATCTCCAGAACAAAATTCCTTCTTTTTACAATAAATGAAAGATCATTTTGGAAAAATAAATAAATAAATTAAGGTAAACATGTGGTATCATGCTTGAATATTTTAAGCAGCTAAATATATAAATGAAAATAGACACGAGACAGCCGAATAGTAGCCTATAACTATTTTAAGCTGTATAGCAGCCGGTTGTGTATAAACTATAATTGAGATGCCAATGAAGTAGTTACAGGACCTGGTTAAGAACTTGCATTGTCTAACATACTGGTCACTCAGTACCATGTTAATTAACTTCATGATGTTGTAAATTATTGTTGAAGTGGTTTAATGGCTTTTCATTGGAGGGGATAATATTTTGCCAGCTCTACTTTCAGACCAGGGATGTTTCCCCAATGAAACTGTTGAATTTATCTGGACAATAAGATGCTGAACTCTCTTGAATGGTCCATGCCCACAATGAAGGAATCATGACTGATTATAATCTGTACTACTGTAAAAAAGAAATTAGATTTAAAGAAATATGTATATTCCCTAGGTACCTACTAAGTTGTGGATATTTCCCGTTTGATTTCATTTGTGTTTTAATATGCTAACAGAGCTTTCAGGGGTAGGGATCATCACAGCAAATTTTGCGAATTTGATAGTCAAAAATGTTTTCCTTTCTTGCTTCCTTCATATCTTTTTCTTGATCTCTCTCTCTTCCTTTTTTTTTTCTGTCTCTTTTTTTTTTTTTTTTTTAAGATTTTATTGTTATTGGAAAGCCGGATATACAGAGAGGAGGAGAGACAGAGAGGAAGATCTTCCATCCGATGTTTCACTCCCCAAGTGAGCCGCAACGGGCCGGTACGCGCCGATCCGATGCTGGGAACCAGGAACCTCTTCCGGGTCTCCCACGCGGGTGCAGTGTCCCAATGCATTGGGCTGTCCTCGACTGCTTTCCCAGGCCACAAGCAGGGAGCTGGATGGGAAGTGGAGCTGCCGGGATTAGAACCGGCGCCCATATGGGATCCCGGGGCCTTCAAGGCGAGGACTTTAGCCGCTAGGCCATGCCGCCGGGCCCTTCTGTCTCTTTTAATTGAAAAACAGAGTTATGGCAGGAACATAGTAAACGGTAGAAGAGCCAAAGGAGAGACATTGAATCTTTTGTTTCACCCATGATAAAACCAAAACTGCCAGGGCTGATGCAGCCTAATGCTTAGCACTCCATCCTGATCTCTCACCTGAGTGGCAGGTTATGTAGCATTTAGGTCACCTTGCACCATTTTCCCAGGCAGAGAGCTGGATCAGAATTTGAGTATCCCTAATTGGAAATAGTAATGTGATATAGGATGCCAGTGTCACAAGTATCAGTTTAGCTTGCAAAACGACAGTGCCAGCCAAATTAAATGCATTTTCCTTTGAAAGAAATGTTTCTCAAATAAATTTGAGATCTCATTTACTTTCATTTACATTATACAATTCTATAAAGCTAAAACCCATTTTTTGATCTTTACATCATCTTCAAGTAACACACACTTAATGAAAATGGCTGTATTTAATTGTTAAGTATCCATGGCGGGGCTGGGGAGGAGGAGCTTTTGAAGATGCAGGAGACAGTAATGCAGAGTAAGGTTGACAGACAGCTCACATGTTGGACATACCCTTATATTTTCATTAAGAGTTTACAAAGGAAAATTGAAATATCCACACATTACAGAAATGCTTTTGTAACTTAAAATCTAGAAAATATGTGAGGGCAGGTGTCAGCATAACTAAGATGCTGATCAAAACAGCCACATCCCATATTAGAGTAGCTAGATCTGATTCTGACTCTGGCTTCCTGCTAACAATGATATTGTGAGCCAACAGTAACGGCTCAGGTCATTGAATTCCGGCCACACACACGTGAGGCTGGGTTCTTGTCTCCTGATTTTCTTCCTGAGCCAGTGCAATCTGTTACAAACTTTTAGGGAATGAGCCAGTGGTTGGGAGTCAGTATCTCCTTTTCATCAAATGACTATAAATAAATAAAATCTTGAAGATATATACATCTTAAAATTTAGTTTTCACCTAATTGTGTCCAAGTAACAGACTCCATTTACTTTTCCTTGTCATGAAACTATGAGAACACAAAGCATGAACTTTTAAGAGTATCTACTGTATATTGTTATTGAGACTCCTTTTTCTTCTTTAAACATATAATAAACTATTTTTAGTATGTGATTCATACTGCTAAAATAAAGAAGTATATCTCCAAAACTTTCTTAACCATAAAACTGAACAGCTATGCATAAGCTTAACAATTCCTGAGATAATAAATATTTATTAAAGTCATTATGAATAAAATTTCTCTACTGAATCATCAAAATGGAAAACAGTTCAAATCATTACCACTACTGCAAAATGGAACTTTTGAAATGAGTAACATGAATATTTTGTTGATATATTCTCAAACATATATCTACTATCACAAGAATACAGTCTCGATTGCTGTATTAGTTCAAATGAATAATCCAACAGATCATTGTTAATTACCAGCAATAACCCTGTAACTTCTACAATCATCTACAAGGAAATATAGGCAAGCTTCCACATACAGTGCTATGCACAGGGCCATGGACGGGTTATTAGAAACACTCTAAGAAATACACTGTGGAGCCTGTGCAATGTCCTGGCGGCTAGATCCTTGCCTTGCACGCCCAGGATCCCATATGGGCATCGATTTGTATCCTGGCTGCTCCACTTCCCATCCAGCCCCCTTCTTGTGGCCTGGGAAAGCAGTAAAGGAAGACACAAAGCCTTGGGACCCTGCAACCACATGGGAGACACGGAAGAAGCTCCTGGCCCTGGCTCAGGATCAGCTCAGCCCATTAATGCCACATGGGAAGTGAACCAGTGGACAGATCTTTCTCTCTGTATCTCCTTCTTTCTGTATATTTGCCTTTCCAAATAATAATAATAACAAATCTTTAAAACAACAACAAAAAATCCACTATCTAGAAAACCTCTAATTTGTCTCTAAGTTGTCACATAGTGTCTCATTTGAAAAAAATAGTGGATTTTGACATAGTCACCATCAGGTCTAGATGATTTATTATCAGAGAAAAATTATGAAATGACATTTGATGGGAGTTTAATACCCAGCAATGCACACACAAGTTATTCTAAAGAAAATTAGGTCCAACAAGGTAATATTACAAGCAGGCCCATAAGCTGTTAATGAAATGTTATGCACATACCTTGCAACTGGATCTTATTCTCAGGACTCTGAACCAGCACAGAACTGACAGAATCTAGGTTGTCATAGTTACTGCAGCCGAGAGGACCAGTCCTGGTTTCAGTTACCTGGTGAAGCAAACATTGAGTTTATTACGTACATCAGACTACAATGTTCATTCAGCTTGTTGATAACTATAGTTATCTGACACGCAGACTGCAACCTTGAGGGTCACTACTGCAGAAGCCAGGGATTGAACTCCACGAGCAGTGCCCAGCAGAGCACACAGCCGTCTGCTGTGCCATCTTCACCCTCACCTCGGCAAAGAACTTCCCCCAGGAAATGGCAAAAGCCGTTTCTGGTCAAAACTCACGATTTCTGGGAACTTGCAAACAAATGTATACTTCTTATGTTAGGAGGCAAGGTTTGAGTTTCATAAAAGCTGCTTTCATATTCCTCAATAAATTGTCTTACTAGAACCCTTTGTTTGAAAATCTACTATAGTGGCATCATTGTCTAAAATTCTGGCACCCGTCCCTTGGAGTGAACAACTATTTCCCTATCCAATGGGGAACTCATAATTCTGGGTTTTTGCTCAGCTCATGACCTGTAGTTCCCAACCTGCCTTGATGAGGGAGACTTTTCCCTGTAGTGACTAATCGTGTTTAAGGACATTCAAGACAGAAAGTCTTCCTCCACCAATCCCATGAGGCCATCCTCAGCAACTCCTATCAATTACAGTTAGATATGCACCTTAGTAATTACTCGTGGAGTTTTATCTTGCAGACTAATTATTTTTTTGTTAACTTGGATGTCTTGGGAAAAAAAGCATGGGGAGATAAAAAAATAAAGCTTCACTGATTCTATGAGATTGGGAATTCATTCTAAAGATAATTACAAAACAAGTTTTTACAGCACAAGAATACTGTGGTTGTAATGATTTTGACGTTTTAAATAAGATGATTATATTCTCTTTATAGTAAAAAGGTTATGTGTGAAAAAAGGATTTAGATCATTCCATCCCACTATTTACAACCCACAACAGTTTCTCATCTGAGTAAAAATCAGCAATGTCTCAGTACCTGAAAGATGGCATATTGTCCAGCTACCCGCAACTTCTCTAAAATTGCCTCTTCTCTCCCTTTCCTCAGTTCCTCTGCTGCCACCACGTTAGTCTTTTGGCTTTTTCTGGAATTCTGCATGCTCCAGCCTCAGGAGCCCAAATCCATAGACTCTTCCTGCAAATTCTTCCACACTTATTCCCTCACTTCTTTCCAGTTGAGGCTCAGATATCATTCTTATAGAACTACATGAGTTAATGCATTTTAAATTAATATCCCTACTTCTTTCTAATATTTTTTTCCTCTTCTACTTTTCCAAAGTGATCAGGTTCTAACAGGCTTCCTAATTTACTCCTCTAGGGATTACTGCTAACAATTTTCGGTGGGAAATAAGTCCTGGAAGCAGTGAAGATATGGGTTATTCCAGTCATTCAGGTAACAATGGCACTTCCTGGGTATAAGCCCTTGGGCCTTGACTAAGGGAAAGAAGGTGTGAAATTGCAAGGAAGACATTAAAGCAGTGACTTATGAATAAAGCCTGCACAAAACAGTAGTAGGATTAATCTGAAGAAGATGGAAATCAATTAGATTTGGCAATAATGCACAACACCAGAATGTACAACAGAATGGGGAACAGGCTGCTATTGTACCTAGGGTAAGGGAAGACATGAAGGCATGGGGTAAAAAGCACCGCTGAAGAGAACCTGGAAGCAGCTGGCTTCTGAGTCTGTTGGGTCTCTGTTCCCACCTACAGGGGAAATGAGAATGCAAATCTGCTTCGTAAAAGTTATGTTGAAGGCAAGTCTGTTAATTTTGAAGTTAACAAGTTATAGACCTATTCTGACAGGAAGATGGACTCATCAGTTCACAGCATGGAGCACATGCATGAAATATCTTCTAAAAAAGTCCTTCATAGTAACAGAAATTGACTGTGTATACAGCAATGATTAAAGTGAAGCTCATTTGGCAAAAGACATTTTCCCTAAAATAACACCCACTTTGAATTTCCCCTTTCAATGTTTCCTATAATGCTGGTAATGACCATTTCTTATTTTGCTCAGTGAAATACAGTATTGTAATGCAATGTTTAATATTCATGCATATTTGATATTTAAGTATGCATGGTTAGTAATCTCAGGTTAAAAGGACAAACAAAGGCACTGAAGGAAATATTTAGGGTTTCAGGTTATTTTAGTATTCTATATATTGTTTATCTACTGCTCCCCAACTCCTTCAGCATATATATACATATATCACAATACTATAAATGTGGACTGTTTGTTTTTTTAGCATCACATGCACAATTTTATTGTTCTCTATCCTCCATTAAATTGTGAATTGTAAATTCATTGATTAACATAAAATTTTTAAATTCTAATAAATTCTGTGAAATCTATCTTCTCAACTGTTTCATATGAAAGGACTCTACATGTCTTTCATGTGTCTATTGGTAAAAGATCATTTGTTGTTACATTTTTAAAATAACAAAATTCATTAATTTGAAAAAAACCAAATTCATTGTGCAAACGTTTCTGTAGAGAAACTAACTGGCAATAATTACATAGATGGATATCAAATAAAGTGAACTTTCATCATCAGTTTATATAAGGAATTCTGATGTATGAGACTCAGTACACAATAATCAAACATAAAACGGATTAGGACTGACAATAATTGTTTAACAATAGCATTTGTGAATTTTGAGAAATGATACACAGATTGAGAATACTAGCTGTCATGTCTAGTTCTTGTACAGACTTGAGAGCAAGGAATTCCAGTGTTCACAGAGCACAGCCACAGTCTTCCTCTGAGCTCTCCCTTTGGGTGGTAGTCACTTTCGGATGCAAAGATAATTCCACATTCTTTTTAATTTTAAGATTTATTTATTTATATATATATGTATGTATGTATGCATGTATGTATTTTTTGAAAGGCAGATTTACAGAAAGAATGAAAGACAGAGAAAAGGATTTTCCATCTGCTGATTCATTCCCCAAATGGGCACAACGGCCAGGGCTGAGCCAATACAAAGCCAGGAGCTGGGAGTCTTGTATGCTGGTGCAGGAACCCATGGCTTTGGGTCATCTCTGCACTGCCCTCCTGGGTCAGAAGCAGAAGCTAGAAGGGAAGCAGAACGGCCTGAATACAAACAGGTGCACATATGGGATCCTGAGCCATTCAAACAGAAGATTTACCTACTGAGCCATCATACCGGCTCTGAAATTTCATCTTTTAATGCCTGAGCTATATTCTATGTTATTCTGTATTCCTCTGTGTGTGTGGCATAAATTGATAAATATGTAAGTTGATTCCCCAACCAGGCTAAAATACCTTCAGAAATCTTTTTCATATGCTGATTCATTTTCCCATGGATATATTACAGGTAGAAAAGATGTATCATATAGCAAATCCATTTTTCAATGTTTGCGATATATCCATTCTCTTTTCCATAAGCGTTGCACTTCTTTACATTTCCACTAACATCATACTATGGTTCCGCTTTCTCTGCAACCTTGTCAATACTTCTTATTGAATCTGAGCGCGAGTTATTCTAACTGGTATAAGATAACACCTCATTCTGATTTTTATTTGTCCTTGCCTGAGGGCTAATGACACTAATACTCGTGTGTGTGTGTGTGTGCATGTGTGCGTGTGTGCATGTGTGTGTTCATGCTTCTTAGTCATTTCCATTTCCTCTATTGGAAAAATGTTTAGTATGCCTTATAAGTTAGGTATAAAATAAATAAAAATGCAAACACACACGTGCAAATAAACACCAACTAAATTCAGAGCAACACATTCTCAATAACCTCGTGGAGAAAAACATCAGTAACAGCAATTCAATGTGAACTGAACATGTAAATATCTTGCCCCATTAAGAACATATTAACATCAATAATGAATAGCATGAAAGAATCTCACAACTGGATGAAAGCCATTCTATTTCCATCAATATAAGTTCAAACTCCAGAAAATAGTCATTTATGTTACTAGAACTAAACATGATGCTGATTCTTTGTAGGTAAGAGTGATGATGGATGAGCATTGCAGCAACTTTTTGGTTTCCAAGAATGTTCTCATTCTGTTGTGGCTGGTGCTTGTTGAAATGTTTTCAAATCTGATAAATTTATGTACCTCTTTGTGTATGTGCTATGTATAAAATGCTCATCAACCAATGCCATTAATATTTATATTCGTCATTAGTTTTATTAGAGCAGATAACACGACATGTTAAGTAGATGCATGTTAAGGTCTACAAACCTATCTACTATGTATTTATCTATCAACTATCTGTGTATTCTACAATCCAAAGGTGATCTTAATTCTTAGATCTTTTCATATTCATTATTTTTCTGCTGTAACTGTGCAAAAAGAAAAATGTGAGGATTTGATGCTATAAAAGATTACTATGCAAATTACGTATTTTTGGTAATTAGCTTGACTTTATTTTAAACTCAAATTTGCCAAACTTTAATAATTGTAGAGTATGTCACGTTTATTTAATTTTTTCAAGTTCTCAAGCTTTAAGTATTCTTTGATTAATGTTTTATAATGGCAGGTATTTAGATGATAAATCAATTCTCCACTAGAAAGTAGCATATACAATTAACCATCCTTACTTTTTGAAAGTCATATATACACAGAGGAGGAGAGTGAGGAATATCTTCTGTCTTCATGGGCAGGCCATCTGCTGCACCCCTTGCAAAGTCCCTCTCTGTAAAGAGGCCTCTGCTCCTTGCCCTACAAAGTCTCATCGATTCCCCTCCCCGAGAGCCTTCTCCATCTTCTGGAGACCCGAGTTCTATCTGTGAGGCCAAACAATACACTTACCTTTGATAAAATAATTAGTCCTTTCATTACATTCTTACTTTGAAACAGTAATAAAAGTATAAACAAACCAATAATTTATTTTTTTTATTCCTAGCTATAATTACTTTTCAGGCTTCCATAAATTATTAGGTAATTATGTGTTTACAAATAATATCTAATTTCAATGCCATAAAAGTGTATGAATTCACTTAGCTAACATTCAGAACACAGGTTCTACTGATTACAAAGCAATAGGTAAAGGTTCCATGAAAATGCTTGGGAAAATTCTCAAAAAAGTGATGTTTTAAATAAAGCTAAATGTGATTTCTCCAGGGAAACAAATTATTTGAGAGCTAAACATACAAATGATTAGTGGATAAAAACCCTCGGGATATTATTCTATTTCACTCATTTATTTAATTGCAATGTTTTATGCTTTATCATAAAAATTTTAAAAAAGTCAATTGTCTGTTCCCATTATTTTCTTATCCAGCTGTAAACCGTGATCTGATAATGATATATAGTAACAGGCACTTAGTAGGAATTCAATAAATGTGGATTAAATTGACACATAAATATTTTATGCTTACTTAGAAATTCTTATTGGCAAGGATTATTAAATTTATTGCAGTTTTTTTTTGAGAACCTCTTGAAAAAGTGAAGAAGTGCCAGCATATATAAATTTTTAGAACTATCAGGAGTCTCAGAATTCATTCATCCTTGCCATGTAATTATATAAATGAGGTATCTGGACGGGGAGATTATCGAGCTAGCCTGCTATCATGTAAGTGAAACAGCAGCTAGAACTGGGACTCGGCTCTCCTAACTCATAAATCAAATACCCACAGCAAGCATTGTTCTGTCTTTCCATGCTCTGCCAGTAACAAATTTTTGAAAATTTGCTTGGCTAGATCAATCTCATTCATTTGCTCTTCCTTTCTCTCTGGCAATAAAGTTACAATAAAGCACATATTAACTGGTCCAGATTGATTTAGAAGTCAATTACAATAGTATAATATCTTGGGTCATTCTCACAGATAATAAACATCACTGCAAGTATGCTGGTTAATATACCTTTGATTGAAGGCCAAATGAGTTAGCTCTTATTCTCAGCATTAATTTATTAATGGTTGGAAATATAACTTATATCTTCCTGTTCTAGCACTCCACAGTAGGCTCTGGAAATATAGAAAACTAGCACAAGTGTTGATTCACAACATTCTGAAAGATACCACACATACATAGGAACTTCTAGAAAATGGTGATATTAAGAATAAATATTTTGTTTCCTCAAGTGCAAAAAATGACTTGTTATAGATTTTTAAAATGTGAATGTTTAGTTTGAAGTTTATCCTATTTATGTTTTTCTGCTAGTCATCGTTTTTATTTCAACTTATTACTAAGCTTTTATTTCAATGTTTACTAAAAAGCTAATATCAAATTGTGATTCAGTTTACTCTGTTCATTATTCTATTGTAATAATTTTGAAGCTTGCTTTTAAATTAGGAAATGCATTTTCAGGTACACTGTTGATTGTATATTCACAATAAAAATGTTCATATTGGAATAAACGTTCATTAGCAGTGAGCAATTTAATTTTACAAAATATTTTATCACCTATATATCAATGAAAATTTTTCTTGCATTTCTATATACTTAGTGTATTACATATAACTAACATAATGATTTAAAATACATTTCACATTGTCAATGCTGTTTTAATCTGTTTCAACTGTTGAGTTGAACTGTTCAAAATGGTATCAGACACATAGCCAATGTCCAAATAACTTACATTTTCACATGAAAACTGCAAACATGAATCAAACATAAATTTAATACAAATTAAAATGTAACATTGTGAAGTCATTTAAATAAACAAATGGTTTCATGGTGATGACAGCCCCTCCTAGTTGTATTCTCCATAATTTTAACAACGAAATACTTTTAAATGCCACAGTCACTCATTTACGGGTTTTCATTTTGAGAAACTACAGAGTCTTTCATATAAATAGCAATGATACTTGAAACCTAAAGATAAAATATGAACATAAACAACATTGAGAATATATTCATGGAATATGTACAAAATAAACACTATAAATGTGGTTTATAAAACACAAAGTGTTGAGAAACAAAGTACAGAAAACACGTTATGTGAACTAAACTACAAAGGTTCAAGAAGAGGAATACAAAAGACAACGGGACTTTGACCTAGAGGCAAATAGGTTCTGCCCTTCCGGAGGGGAACTGCTTCAACGCAGTCTTCCTTGCACTTGCCATTATGAGTCTGATAGCCACAATGAGTGGCCTACTTCCTCACGCCCTGCAAACTGCTCTCTATCAGAGAGACAAGTAAACTACTCACAAAACATTTCCACGTAAGCCTATTGAGAAGACCATGTATGCCCACTGAGCACACATTAAAATGTAAAGTTACACACTGAGATGAAAAGAGAAGTTTTCTCGTGTTCTTAAAACATTGTTTAATGTGATATTGAATAAGGCAAATTGGACACAGTTTAGTGAGAACAAGGTTGCCAAATAAGAGCAGAGTGCCTTTGTGCTTAAATCATGGTTGCCATGGAACTTAATTGTAAGGCCCTTGATTGGTCTTGGGGAGACTGACCTGCAAGCTCACTCTGACAGACTCTAGTTTGATGTACTTTTTAAATAATGCTGAATTTAAGAAGCATAGCAATCCTAGGAAACCATACAGAAGAAAAAAATGAAGAAAAATGAAAAGAGAGATTGAAAGAAAAAAAGCTCTCATTCGGTTTTAAACTACATGGATATACATTTAAAAGACGAATGCTTTCCTAAAACTGCATTTGTGATAAGCTGTAACAGGAGGTGTTACATGACAGCAACATCTAAATAGATACTGTTATTACATGACAGTTGGCCAAAAATATTCTACTGTTGTCAACAGTAGCAAGAGAAGAAGGTAAAGTTTCACCACTAAGGGTGAGTTACATCCAGCAGACATGGGCTGCAAGCATCCAGAGCTGTGGCTGTCCTCAACAGGGTCAAAAGGCAGACCATGCACTCACTAGTGCCACTACTGGCCTTGAATGCAACATGCCTGCAGCTGCAGAAACTACACTTAGACAAAGTCAGGAGTCAGAGGTTCTTTTCCCATTGATTTCTTTACACACACACAAATCAAACACAACCCAAGGTAGCATGCAAAATATTTATTTTAGATATGAAAACTGAGGAAGATAAGGAAAATGCATTTCTTGTCTTTTTTATTTGTTCTACAAATTGCAACCCATTTAGTTTTGAAATATACGTAAAATGGATTCAGGGGTTAAGATTCAATGGCAAAAAACGTAACAAAACAAAGAAAATCCATTGTTTGTAAACCAAAGTTCATAATACAGATAACTGCTTTTTTGAGCTCTGGTAAATCACCAAATGAAACTCAAGTGGTATTATCAGCTCTCCTGTTTAAATGGAAGTAAAAAATATCGGTGTTCTTTGAATTCAACAGTGGCATGGAATTAGACAGTACCTTGAGCTCCTATTTGTGGGACATGCCCTGCTGGATTATCATGAATCACTGGTTTTAGATACTTAGCCAGCTACTATCTAAGTGTCTTTCTGAGACGCCATGGAAACTTTGACATTAACCTCGCATGTAACAGTCTTATGTGATGAACTTACTACTACTAGGCTTATAATTATCATGTTTTGTTCTGTAGACTTAAAGAAAGAGAAGCCTCCAAGCTCCAATCAATCCTTCAGACACCCAATGACTTCTACCTTTCTTCAGGAACCTACAGACTGAACCCCTGGAGAGTGTCTTGCTGCTGCCCCAGGCCTTTCAACACCCCTTTTCAGCACGAAGCAGCCAGAACTGTGTCCCCAGCAGCAGCTAGGGTCCATTCTCCAGGGAGGATGTGAGGAGCTAGCTAAGTAATTGGCACTTAGGGTCTCTGGTCCCTGGTGAAGTTACCTTTCAATTTCCACAGTATATGGCCTCCTCAGCCCCATACACAGTTTGAAGTGACCATTTGTGCATTTAAAATCAGATAACCTTTACTAATGGCAGTGATGTTTTCTTTTTGCATCTCACCATTTGTGTTCATGAATTACATGTGGTTTGATATGTATTTTGAAATCTTTGTGACACGAATGATGCCAACGCCTTGGATTCTAGTCTCACTAGATGAGTGGAAAGGACCTTGAAAGCAAACATACGATGGAATCCTGTCTTCCATTCTGCACCAGATGCAGCACACACCTGGCCATATCATCACCACTGCTGTCTCCCTTGTGACCATGGTGGCTCCTGCTGCAGCATCTGTGATGTTCTTGACACATACCATCCAGACTACTAGAACTGTGATTAACTTTACTATACTGACCACCTGTGCCCTTGGGACTCAAAATTTGGTCAGTTACTTATAGATCCACTGTACCAGGTTTCCAACAGAAATTGGACTTAATATAAAGGACATTTAACATTGTTATGATGGACATTCTACCTGCAATGGGATGTTATAACAGGTGATGTTCTTATATTAAATTTTGCCTTCAAATGTCTATACCAACATCTTAGAATCACAGGACTTATGACTGCCCTTTTGGCGGGAGTCTTTGTGGTAGATTTTGTTCCAAAAGCAGAGAGGGGAGTAGTGGGAAATGTTCTGCTACCTAGTGGGCGTGGCCTAAAGCTTGCTTCGCTATGGCCTGAGTCACAGTTCCTAGGTCTACATGTGGAGCATGACCTCCAACATGGCTAGAAGGTCAAGGGGAATATATGTGGAACATGACCAGAAAGTCAAGGTGACAGATGTTCATTACAGCCAATGATTGTGTCTTTGGTGGGGCAGGGGGAGAGATCTACCAGAAGATACCCTCCTGACCTCCCCTCTCTTACCCTTTTAAAAGTTATAACCTCAGCCTGGAGCGGTGGCCTAGTGGCTAACGTCCCTCGCCTTGCACGCACCAGGATTCCCTATGATTGCCAGTTTCAATCCCAGCAGCCCTGCTTCCCATACAGCTTCCTGCTTGTGTCCTGGGAAAGTAGTTAATGACGGCCCAAAGCCTTGGAACCCTGCACCTGTATGGGACCTGAAGGAAGTTTCTGGCTCCTGGCTTTGGATCAGCACAGCACTGGCCGTTGTGGTCACTTGGGGAGTAAATCATCAGATGGAAGATCTTTGTTTCTCCTCCTTTGTGTATATCTGACTTTACAATAAAAATAAGATAAATCTTTAAAAAAAAGCTCTAACCTGTGCATAATAAAGTGCACATTTCTCAGCAGCTTGCCTCCGGTGCTTCTTATGGCTAAAGAACACCGTTGTCTTGCGTTCAGTGACCTCGGGGCCTACTGGCAGGCCTAAACCCTGACACCTATTGGCTCTCCTTTGAATATAGTCTTCCTAATCACAACAGAACAGGCACAGGTGGCTCCCTGATGTCTACTGCTCTCCTTTCCTGCACATCCTCGCTTCTTTGAGCAACAAGCAAGAAAGCAGAGTGAACAACCCAAGGGCTGTAATGTATACTCCCATGAACCATCTCAAACAAGATCAGTTGGCAAGGCAGGACAGCCAAGTGTCAACAAGAGCCACCAATTCTACTCTCTCTTGTATCATTCGTTTTGCACATACATTTCTAAATGTACCCAACCTACCCAATTAGTACTCACCTTATTTCTCAGCCAATTAACAAGGCATCTATGCTACAGATAATACAAAACCATATGAATCAGATTATCGATTTTATTTTTTGCAGCAACTAAAATTGGGTAGGTGCTGGAGGAATGCTCTTATAACCACATTGGTGAGTAACAATAACAGAATAAAGAGTTCATCCGACAAGTGTATTGAATTGTATTGGATTATTCCATATCACCCAAAGTGAGTATTATTCTAGTTCAAAACACTATCACATATTCTATAGTACTTCTCTGAAATGTTACTATTATGAAATACTGATTAAATCAATTGTGGGAGGCCTATATGTAAAAGAAATAAAGCTTTTGAATTTTCAGTAGTTTCTTTTTTAAATTTCTTAAGAATATCAGTAGCTTCTGACCTCAGTTACATTTTAGTTACAGGACAGAAAATGCCTTTCCCCAGACTAACTTAAAAGTCCATAAGGATACTGTCATATTCTTCCATTTGTCATCCAATTAAGCAGGCACTCCAGGGAGCTGATAAGCACTACACACAACGACTCCACAGACTCAGGCATAATTAGAAAGGCAGAAATGTATTTCTTGTTTCAATGGGCCATTTCAGTAAGAGTTCTGTCATTTCTCTCTTTTTTGTTGTTGTTGTTACGAAAACGAAATTAGGTTTGCTCACAAATAGTTTGGATAAGTTCAAATTCCTTCACAACCAATTACCAGTAACTGTCAGCAATATGACAACTTCAAAAGAACAAATATTTATATTGAAAAGAGGGATCATAATCCCCAGGCATTTCATCTGCATTATTAACATTTTAAAAGCCAAGGAAATAGCAGTGAACTAACCAAAGCTTTTCACAATATTATAATTGCATTATTCACTTTTTTTCAGTTGAAAGATAGCTCAAGGATTATAATTCAGATAAAATGTTTATCCTTAGACAATTAATGAAAGCATGGCATCAAATTAAGGGGAAACGTTTCAGTCACTCAAAATTATGCTTTTGCACATTTTTTGAAACAAATATAGAAAGTCCTAAGTCCATGCAATAACTCCTTGCAAATCTTGTGTTCCTCTTCTTTTTTATTGCCTTCCCCAACATCTTGATCACCTAATATTACTTTCTTCTTTTTGCTTTCCTGACAGGGGTGGGAAACTATACATATTTTTGCCTCTACAGATTGATAGAATTTCAAGTCCTACTCATGACTGCTTTGTCAGGGCCACAGCAAATGATTCCCTGAGTCCTAGGGGGCCCACAGGCCAGACATTCCTGATTCCTGCTAGAGACACAGGCTTGAAGGAACCCCTGCACCTTCACTGTGTCTTCAGGAGCTCCTCAAGCTTGGGCAATGGCAAGGGGCTCATGGACTACTTCTCAGGCCACCATTCCCTGGAATCATCCATAGATACGTAGCTCAGGGCTGTGAATCTTGCCTTTAGAAGTCAGCTTAGGCCTATGACCGGGTGGTTTTTATTCAAACAAAAATGCAGTTAGGAAAGAAAAAAAATCCCTGAGGAAAAAATGACTCCTCAGTAGGTACATAATTTCAACACATGTTATGCTTTTTTCCAATGAAAACATACAAACAAATGCTCATTCATTCAGATTTATTTAAACTAGTTCAAAAAAAATCAAGAACTTGTGTACACATATTACTGGTACGGCAGTCTGTCCATGCAGTACAGGTGATTCAGATCCAGTGGGACATCAGCGATTTACAGCATGCTATGTGGAAATTTAGGTATTCAGCATGTTTCAGAGTGCAACCACCAAGCCTTTTCCTAGCAGATCTCTCCTCATCCTCCCATAAACTGATGGTTAGTAATGAGTGAAGACAAGCAAGCTAGCTAGTTCCATTCTTTACCAGAATCTAAGTGAAAACTTCAAGGATGCAAAGTACACTTTCAATTATTTTCGAATAAATATTTTAACCAAATCTAGTTGATATTTTCTACCATTGTCTTAACTAACTGTTATACCGTGGATGTATTCTTGCCAGCATATACTGATGGGATATTCTGAGTTTTCTAAACTGTTTAGAATGTCATAAATAATTCCAGCTTATATCAAGACCATAGTCATTTGCAGACTTCAATTTATGTGCTTCTTCTAGACTCTTCTATCTTGGACCTAACATAAAAAAAAAAAAAACTCAAGCCATTTATACTTTAAGCCTCATGGGACTAACGCAAGAGCTGAAATCTATTCCATTCATTAAATGCTGTCAAGAGCCTGGTCTATTTCTTCTGGTTCAGATTCCCTTCCTTGCCAACTAGTGTATTCAAACACATTCACCCATCAGATCCAGTTGTCTTCAGAAGGAAATCCATGTGTTATCTTGTTTTCTGAGGAGGCAGCTTTGCTATTCCATACCCCACTGCATTACTTTGTGATTTATTGCAACAGTCTCAGCACCAGATCTTCCCTCTACACAGATATCTTTATACTTTATTTCCTTTCTCCTTTTATCTCAACAAAAGCTTATTTTATACAGGGACTTAAAACAAGTTTTTGGGGAAATCAAACTAGAAGTAAAGTTCGCTGTGCTAAAAATATTGAAATCTATGCACAGTTTCTTCATAATGTGCATTTGCCAAAACTTTGGAAACTGTATATCAGACAAGTGTGGTGGTTAATTTTCTTCTCCATTTTAGTAGTTACAAACAAGCATGAGAATTTCCTTTGCATTTTGTGATTTCCATTCTAAAAACCTTTATTTAGAATTTACAGTACAAATGTTTAGACTCTGTCAGCGTTCACTCAGACTATGCACACAGATAGACACAGTCCTCCTTATAGCTGAAGACAGTTTTAATTCTTCATGTTACCTATCTTTATTTTGTTGCATGTTCTCAAAAAATAAACCCTGTAAATTGAGTGCATAAATGATAAATTTCAAATTTGTGTTATTCATAAATCTTTCAGTTACCTTTAAGGGTCTATCTTATTTTCATGACATCTGGGGTAACTGTTGTGTTATTTTCATATAGATTCTATCCCAGTGTTTTAGGCTTCTGACTGCTTATTTTTTGTTATTGATTTGAACATTCTATTTTAAACATTTATTTATTTGAAAGGTCAGGTGGAAATACAAAGGGAGGGAGAGAGGGACAAACACATGGAAAGATGGAGAGGGAGGGCAAGAAAAGAAGAGAGAGGAAGAGAAAGAAAGAGGAAGAGAGAAGGAGAGAGAGTGAGCTAGGGATAGAACGAGAAAAGAAACAGAAACTTTAATCTGATGGTTCACTCCCCAAATAGCCAAAGTATATGGCCAAGACAACATCAGGACCAGGAACTGATCCTGGCATCCCTTTTGAGTGGCAGGGGGACAAGGATTTAGGTCATTTCTCCCTCTGCACTCTCATGTAAATTAGCAGGGAGCTGGAACTGAGGTGGAGTAGCTGGGACATCAACACTCAGTCTGTTATGACAGTGGCAGCATCTGCTGCAACACTGTCACAGTTCCCGGAAGTTCTATTTTAACACAACATATCATGGATATAGGAGATGTAATTCTAGTTTCTACATTTCATTCTTATTTCAGGTTTTTGCAGTCCTCTTTTTATTCTCACAATTTTTTAGAGATTTATTTATTTTTATTGTAAAGTCAGAAATACAGAAAAGAGGAGAAACAGAGTGGAAGATCGTCCGTCCTTTGATTCATTCCTCAAGCAGCTGCGATGGCAGGAGCTGAGCCTATCCAAAGCCAGGAGCCAGCAGCCTCTTCTGGGTCTCTCCTACGGTGCAGGGTCCCAAGGCCATGGGCCATCCTACACTGTTTTCCCAGGCCACAAGCAGAGACAAATGGGAAGCAGGGCTCCCAGGATTAAAACTGGCAACTATATGGGATCCCGGCTGATGCAAGGTAAGGACTTTTGCTGCTAGGCTATCACACCTGGCCCTGTCTCCCAGTTTTGAGATCTAGCAATTTTCTATTTGTATTCATTCATCATGAACTGATACGGTAATCTTTATAGCAAAAGTTCTGGCTTTTAATTGACTGGGATGATACTCTGCTGGCTCTGTCTTCAGACCAGAGAGGGTATACCTAAGAAGCCGTTGAACTTGACTGGACAATAAGATGCTGGACTCTATGTTTGGTATATGCCTCAACTGAACTTGAACTGTGGTTATGCAACAAGGTGGAGGAATCCACCATGGTGGGAGGGTTTAGGGAGGGGTGGGGAGAACCCAAGTACCTATGAAACTGTGTCACATAATACGATGTAATTAATGAATTAAAAATAATAAATAATTAAAAAAAAGTTCTGGGGCTGTTTTTCTCAGGTATTAGGGATTTTGTCTAGCAATGGTATTTTTTCAGAAGCTTAAGGTGTTTATGCTACATGCTATTTTTTTCCTTCCGGTCAGTCTTTGCTCGTGTTGATGTTTTCCTTTCTCTGTTCGTCTGGACTTTGGTTCAGCCTGGGAAGATGAGGATGTTGTGCTGGGTGCAGTCCTGAGGGTCCTGGGTCTCTGTTATGGCCAAAATAGAGTCGTATTAACTTCTCTGTTGAGCTATTAAGACAGTTGTCTGCCCTGAGCAGCTTTCCAAGTTCTGGACAGGAAATGTCTGCCCATTGATTCAATTACTATTCAGGTCAGGGAAACAAAGCTAAATTCATGAGATGCCAGATACTCCTGTGTTCTAAGATTGGGACTTTCAAAAGCCACATCGCTGAGGCTCCCAGTCATGTCACAAGGAAAAAAATGCTTCAAGTGGATTTCTTCTCAAACTATCCAGCGCCACCTTGTTGCGTCGCTAAACTTCCGTGCTGTCTGAGTCACAGTGTTGAGAGCTGAAGTATTTACATATCAAAAGATTGATACGGATCCCCATTGCCTTCTTGCTTTCTGTATATGTATTCAGATATCTTGATGTGGTTTGTTAACCAATTAGCCGCTGCTGAAAACCTCTTTATTCTGATAAACTTTTCATTGTGTACTCCTGTTGCAGGTGCCAATACAGGCTGGATTCAAGCCCAGTTCCTGATTGTGTGTTGGGTTCTGGTCGGCTCTAGAACCTGTTCACACTTGTCCCGAGTTAAAGTGACAGTGGTCCCCCAGATCCAGTTTCTCAAGTGACAATAATGGAATCACTAGAAGGGAATCTCAGAGAATTCCATTTCTACAATTATTTAACGCTCATACCATGCTCAGTTACCTGGCGTTCACTGTCCCAAGTCACATGGCTGCAGACAACATCACAGGGGCAGAATTTGGCAAAGACATGTACTGACAGAAACTAACACAACATCCCTCTTCTATAAAGACTGCTAGGTACACCAGCTGCGTTTCCAAGGAAATTTCCCCATGTCCCTGCCCTTTCCACATCTTCCACCCTGCTACCACTTCTACTACACAAAACGTTTGCCTTCTCTCCAGATACTCCCCTACAAGCTAGTATCCTAGTTCTCATTATTGAAAATGGAGACATCTCTGGACAGTGTGAAAAACTCACTTGGAGAAAAACTGATCAGTATTCTGTCACTGATTTTTCTATACCACCTTCTTCTATTTAGATATCTCACTCCCCACAGGAAAAAAATTACCTCAGGGAATAAAAATTATTTTATGCAGGCCAGATATCAAATAGTGCTGAACATGACACAGATAGTTAACATTTATCAACTACACTGGATACTTTGTATATCTCCTGTTACTCTTACAGTAAAATATGCTAGTGAACATTATGAAAATTACAGTATACATATTACGCAGGCATTTCACTTAGATAATCAATGTTAATAACATTAATTCATTCTTTTCCCTTAAAAAAACTCTGTAACTACCCGAAGCTAGTTAGTAATTTCTCTTACACTATGTATAAACAAAAATACAACATTTATCTAGAAAAATTACCTATGCTAAGCTAGAAATATCATGAATTTATAACTTCCATCTCCTTTTTAAGTCCTAATTGTCCCTGGGTGTGATTCCATTTTGGATGAGATCTTCATGGTTTGATTTGGACTAGAGGTGAACTTGATGGAGAGTTTGAAATAAATAGCTTTAGCCATTTCTGAGTTATGTGAAGGTGAGAGTACATTTTTCATACATCTAACTAAAGCAGGTTCCAACTTTCTCTGCTGACGTAAGTCACAAATGACTAATGCTACATGTTTGGTGGCTGACAGGTTTATTATATTTCTCACTGAAATATCTAAATTTAAAAGAAATATCATTTTTAAAATGACAAAAATTCCCACTCATGAGTCTGAAGATTGCTAATAGAGGATTGCAGTTTTAAAGTAAAGAAAATACAATTAAGGTCAACTCACATTTCTGTCTAAATTAGATTAAAAAGAGATATAGGACAAATATTAAATTAGTGTAACATTTCAGGGCAGAAATGTTAGGAAGTTAATGCACTTGAGAAGGTAATTTAACTCCAACCTTTAACCTTTCAACTTGAAGGAAAAGCAGCAATGTGAACAAAAAAATCTGCGTCCAGCATAATCGCTAGTGATTTTTGAACATTTAGAACTTGATCTCTTAAGCAGCAAGTTGGGCAAGATATCCATAATGAGACTGCATGAAACCCATGTAAAACTATATATATCAGATTCTAAATTATTTCAAACCTTGCTAATGCTATTGTAATCTGCAACTATAAAACGTTAAAATTTTATAACGGAGACACAACATTTAGAATGTCTTTTTCTCAACTTTATATGCATCTACTGTGTGTCACAGTGACACACTAATTTACATCTAGCATTGAGTTGAATTTGTGTCGCGAAGCCCTCCATTTCCAGTCACCACAAATGGATATGCCTCCCCTTTGTCTGTCCTCTCAAAGTCAGTGATGAAATGCTGTAATAGAATAGGGTCAAGTGTACTGCACCACTCAGTTTCAGAGACTAATACCCACGGAGCCTTAGATGTAATAGGAAATAAGAAACCTTCCAAGTGGTAGGCATTTTTACAGTGTGTTTTAAGAAAATATTGCAGATAATTTATCTTGGGGCAGTAGAAAAAGTAATAAGCGAAGTTAGGAGGCATAACCACAAAGCTGTCCAGTGGGAGTGTCTGCGCTAGGTACCTGTCAGAAACCAGAAATACCTGCAGAACCACTGACTGACTCTCTACAGGGAAAAGGGCAAGCATTGCATACAGAGAAACATTCGCAGCCACCTAAATGGGGGAACCTGGGCTAATACGATGGCCATTGTCGGTATTGGGCAAGAAGTTCAGTTTCGGGGTGGCAGCGGAAGCACAAACATGGGACACATCTATTTAGAGAAGATGATTAAATGACAAATCTGTAAACATATTCTTCAACATAATTTCTTACATGCCAATATTTTATTTACATGTTATATCAAATGCAATATCCTTTATTAGTACAGAAGCCTCCATTTTGAGCTGTGAGAAGCCTCATTTTTACAGATACATTAGCAAGTTCAATCTTCTCATCTGCAGCCTCACTCATGGATGAACCTGCGCTATGGAAGCATTCATCATCTCCTCATTAAAGTGCCACAGACAGCGTGGTAGAAGCCACACATGCACTGAGTAGGTTCTTTGTCTAAAGAGAATTTTTAAGTCACATTAGCATATATTTTAAGAGGCTGATTTCTGTTATCAAATATATCTGCAATTTGAAGCAATAGTGGTGATGGACAATACACCCTCGAACTTCGCTGATCTGGTCCTGCAAGACGGCCTACAGAGAAGCCAGTTCTCCCATTCCCGTTATTCTGCCATAACCCGTCTTTTGACCTCAGGGTTGACTACAGGCCTTTGACTCCTGGAATGTGAAGTAATGGGGCAAGTTCCACTCTTGAATAAGTGTTGCAAGGCCTCATTTACATGCCACTTCACTACTTTTCCCACTGCTGGTAGAAAATAAAGTAAGAGGTGACCCAATTCGGTTTTAGAGAAAGTATAAAAGTGATGGTTCACCTGTGGCAGACATCTGCTTTCAGTGTAAGGTAAACCATCAGGTATTAAACCAACAAAGTACTGAATTTTTAAAAATCATGACACACTTAAATTTTTTGACTAATGAAGCTGCCAGCACAAGTGTTGAAGCTTGTAGTACAATCTGCTCACCAGGTTAAACTGTTGAACCCTTGTAGGAGGGTCACGCCTCTCACAGTGATGCCTTGTGTCATTTCCTTCTTTCCAAGCACACAAACACTAAAGACAACAAAATGTTATTGTGCAGATGGTCATTCTGTAAGTTTTCCTCTCCCTCCCAGTCACTTAAAAATTGTTATACTTTTGGAGAAAACTGACCTTCACTTTTCTCTTTTTATGTCATGAGAACAGGGTGACTGAGACTTAACAATGTCTATATTTATGATTGCACACAAGAAGGCAAGTGTGAATAAATGTGACTGCTCCGAACAACGGAGTTGTGGATGTCAGAAACATGGAATTTTTTTTTGCTTTGAACATTTATTTATTTATTTGAACTGTAGAGTCACAGAGCGAGATGGAGGCACAAGCATGTGCACGCACACACACACACACACACACACACACAATATTTCATTCACTTCCATACGGCTACCGTGGGTGGCAGAGGCACACACACTTGGGGTACTTGCTGCTTTTCTCAGAGCATTAGCAGGGAGCTGGATCAGAAATGAATCTCTCACTATGCATACATTTCCATCTTTTATACTCACATAAGCAAATTTTAATTATATTGTCCATGAATTTTTCAGGTAACACCATATTAGCTCTTCTAATTTTCATGAAGCCTTATGATATAAGTGTTACTCTCATCTTCCTTTCATCAGTCTTTACAAAGATGCACTGAGGAGAAAGGTAACCGAGGAAAATTGGACATTCAGTAAAGAGCGGTGCTGAGATACCCCCAAGGGCATGGAACTTGCTCCAGAACTGAGCTCCTCACAGCACAGGGTCTGCCTCTTTCCAGCAGAGCAACGCTTGCTGCCACAGGGAATATGCATATATATGCAGAGAAAGGCAGTGTAAAGATACATATTTTCATTAGTTATTTAACTCTGTGCCCATGAATCCTTGCGCTCAGTTGAGAAGAGCTTACTGGCTAACCACACTGTGTTACTCACTGTTGATAGCTGGCTGAACCAAATCCAGACCAGTACTGCAGAAGCAGGAAACACGTCTTTTTTTCTAGCCATCTCACTGGAGACACTGTTTAATACTATTATTGTAAAGCAAACACAAAAATGGTTCTGAAAACTGAACAAAACTGCAATCTTTGGTGTTATTGTCATATTTTACTTCTCACTGTAGTTCACTGTAAGAAAACCAATACAGCTTTTCTCTATGTATTCAGTCTGATGATAATAAGAATTAAATTCTTACTCATTCAGTAAAGGGGTAGTTCCCTATGGAGAGGTTGTCAGAGTATAAATCAGATTTAACACAAAGTCATTCTGTACAAAGCTCAGGAAGATAATTTTCCCTTCGAAGCATCATTGTTTGTAGCAGCTAACAGTTCACAAATTTGAAAGATGCATTCAACAGATATTTGCTGAGCAGCCCCACATGCACTGCTACACTGATCCATCCTCCGTGCTGGAGGCATCTCAAAGACACAGACACTGTGACAAAGAGGGTCACACGCTCCACTGAAGGGATTTCCTGGGGGCTGCACTCTGACCTAAGGCTTGCAGCAGGTGCAATGAGACACACACAATCCTTAAGAAAGAAGATAGTAACTGTGTGTTCCTTTCAAAATCAGACGATCTGCAGTGGAAGCTGTTGAATTTTCTCATTGCTTATTAGAAGAGTTGTTACTCTGTTCCTCTGAGGCTGAAGGCACTGGAGAATGTGTTAAAGGCAAGAGCCTACTGGGGATTCCTGGGAAACTCTTCAAGGCTGTTTGAGCACTGCTATTGTTATATCCACTCACCTAATTCTAGCAATGTGAGACTCACGGGTTGCTGCAGTTTTTGATTGCTATAACATCAATTCTGCTCATGCTGAGTTAGGTTCATTTACTTTCAATTAGCATTTATTGAACTTCTATCTTGTACTGAGCTATGGGTGGAGAGATCAGAAGATAAATAAGCCACTTCTTGGAATAAAGTGAGGGCTCAGTGCTGCTATGCTGCATGCTAATATGCAGGACTTTCTAGTATTTCTACATGGTAGACAATGTTCTAAGAACTTGCCAATATTAACCCATTAAATCCTTGTGACAAATTTGTATTATCTGTGTCTCAGAGGTGACGTGTGAGACAGGAGAAGCAGAACATCAGGAGTTTGATACAGGAGTTCATCGTTTAATGAATACACATTTTAATTCATGGATTAGAACAGAAAGACTTATAAAAGGCAAGTAAAATCCACTCAGGTTCTAACAGTATGGGGGAAGGTTCAGGAGCTTACAGAAACTGTTTTTGTAAGCTTAGCGATTTGCTGATGAAAATCTTAAAGGCTCCTAAGGAAAAGAAACAGATCAACAAAGAACCTTCAGCAGTTTCTGCACTTTTGGGAATGTCTGTGACCACATATTTACTAGTCTGGAACCTCTAATAACTCTTGGAGTTAATTCCCTCCACACATTATGATTCTCACACGCTACAGCCTACCGCTTGGATGCCATGATTATTAGCCTCAGTGTGTGTCATTTATTCTCATAACTCTAACAGAGAGCACATCGCAGTTGAAAAGACAAGGGATGATAACATGGACCAGAGCCTCTCATGTGTGGTGAAGATTTCAATGCTATAAATGAAAATGCGGTTTTATTTAGCAAACAGTGTAAATCCATATTTGTTTTCTACTTCCCAATAAAAGTCATTCTATGTAATCATCATGGGCATATTTTGTGCATGAATTGATTGGCTTTTCGTCAGTATCAGTATTTCCTTTCTTCTCTACTGTTTGCTTTACCAATGCTGCTCCTGCAGCGCCCAGATTTTCCCCAGACAATAGAATTTTCTTTCTCTACTATCTGATTGAATGTTTTCATAACTTCAATGACTTTAAGATTATTGGAAATGTGACACTTTGAGAACAACAGTTTTCCTAGACAAATCATTAGCAATGATTCTTTTTGGTCTCCAAGACTGCTCCTGAGCAGAAGGCAACTTTATGTGGGAACCAAGCACCCCCACAGCAGATGCTGTGCACGGCTGACATTCGGGGCTCTCAGCCTGACACGCACGCCTGGAGGATTCACTTTTGCTGAACTTTCATGAAAGCTGTTTCTGAAGACTCTGCATGAACATTTTCAGTTTCAGGAAACAGCATTTTTTTAAGATTTATTTATTTTTATTGGAAAGGCAGATGTACACAGAGCAGTAGAAACAGAGAGGATGATCTTCCATCCGATGGTTCACTCTCCAAGTGAGCGCAACGGTTGGAGCTGAGCCAATCCGAAGCTAGGAGCTCTTCCGGGTCTCCCACACGGGTGCAGGGTCCCAAGGTTTTGGGCCATCCTCAATTGCTGTCCCATGCCACAAGCAGGGAGCTGGATGGGATGCAGGGCCACTGGGATTAGTACCAGTGACCATATGGGATCCCGGGGAGTGCAAGGCGAGGTTCTGAATCACTGCACCACCGTGCCGGGCCCAACAGCATATATTTTTTTTTAATTTGGAAATATACTTCTTTATGTAATCTTTATTTTAAATTCTATCACTATTACTCCAGAGGAAATCTGAAAGATATCATTTGTTGAGGTATAGTCTCATATGGTTAATGGAAGTTTTGTATGAATCTGTTTTTTTTAATGATTTATTTATTTTTATTACAAAGTTAGATAGGAGGAGAGACAGAGAGGAAGGTCTTCCACCTGATGATTCACTCCCCAAGTGAGCCGCAACGGCCAGTGCTACGCCGATCCGAAGCCGGGAACCAGGAACCTCTTCCAGGTTTCCAACTTGGGTGCAGGGTCCCAAAGCTTTGGGACATCCTTGACTGCTTTCCCAGACCACAAGCAGGGAGTTGGATGGGAAGCAGAGCTTCCAGGATTAGAACCGGCGCCCATATGGGATCCTGGGCGCGTTCAAGGCGAGGACTTTAGCAGCTAGGCCACGGCGCTGGGCCCTGAATCTGTTTTTAAAACATCACAAACTAAAAAAAAAAAAAGTCAACTATGCATTATCTTATTTGCATATTATGCAAAGTGCATTTTAAATAACCTTTTCACTAGTGCTGACAGCAACTTATCAATAGTTTTCTATTAATAATTAATTAATACATTATTTATTTTAAAGTTGTTTAAATTACTTTTAAAAACTCCAGTTTCTTTCTGCAAACTTTTCTGTCACTTTTTCCCACTTCCTATTTTTAATCCTGTTACAGAATCTTAATACAGAAGACATGTATTCCATGTCTTCCAAATGGGAGTTATACTCAATACATTTTATGCCCATGAATATGTCAAATGGTGAAAAGGCCGCATGTATCACAGGAATACGCATGTGTAATTTACCCATGCGAGTACTTAATCTGAACTCAGGTAAAGAAACAGAGTTAAGAGAGCACTGTGATTTCCTTTTAATTAATTATCAGTCCATGTTGAAGCAATGTATTTTTATTTATTGCAGAATAAGTTGCTTGATGCTGTATTTAGTGTAATTAAAACTACACAACAACCCCTCTTTTGTATGATTGTGATGCTGGCAGACCATATGAGAAAGCCGGTTTTAGTTCCTTCTGCCCCGCTTTTGACCCAATTTTTCTGCGCGAGAATTTGAGAATCCTATACATGATGCCCAATTACTTGGGTTGTGCAAGACTTGGATAGAGGTCCTAAATGTTGGCTTCACCCTGGTTCAGCCCTGAATGTTACAGCCATTTAGTAATGAACTAGAAGTCCAAATATATTGCTTGTTCTCTTTTTCTTCCCCTTTATATCTGCCCCTCTTTTGTTCTGGCCTTCAAATAAACAGATACGTTTTTTAAACCTTTCCGTATATTCATATGTTTGTGGGTAGTTTTCATTTTGAAACTACTATAAACAGTTTGTTATGAAATGTGTGTTGAGTGACAACATCTATGTTAACGTTAAATATATATCTGAATATGAAATTGGTTGATTAAACTGAATGCATGCATTCAATGTAAACACACACACACATACACACACACTTTTAGTTTGAAAGGAAGAGAGAGAAGGGAGACAGGAAAAGATACATCCAGAGAGAGACTGACAGACACACAGACTATTCTCTGATCTACTTTGCAATGACAACTGCACAGGCAGAAGCCGGGTGGCAACACGTCAACCAGAGGAGACACCACCTGCCACCTGTGTGGATCAAAGTGCCGCCTGCAATGGGGAGCGCCTCTTAACGTGAAGCCTAACACTGACCTTACCTCCACTTAGACTCATTTTCCTGTGAGAAGTATCAGGCATTAACATAAACAGCACCTTGTCTCTTTATAAAAATACTAAAACCATGGGCCTGGCACAGTAGCCTAGCTGCTAAAGTCGTCGCCTTGCATGCGCTAGGATCCCATATGGGTATCAGTTCTAATCCCGGTGACTCTGCTTCCCATCTAGCTCCCTGCTTGTGGCCTGGGAATGCAGTTGAGGAAGGCCCAAAGCCTTGGGACCCTGCACCTGAGTGGGAGACATGAAAGAGGCTGCTAGCTCCTGCTTTCAGATTGGTGCAGCTCCAGCTATTGCGGCCACTTGGGGAGTGAATCATCGGACAGAAGACATTCCTCTCTGTCTCTCTTACTGTTGTATATTTGACTTTCCAATAATAAAATAAAATAAATCTTAACATATATCTTAATAAATATTAAGTATATACACCTTAATATATATAATAATAAAATTTAAAAAACACTAAAACCAGTTGTGAAAGAGCAAATGGATGTTTTTACTAAGGATATTCTCAAAAAGAAACGAGGTCATGGTCAATGAAATAGAAAAGAAATTAACAGAATTTTATTAAGATATTGAGTGTTCCATAGGCCAGCTAGTTTGCAGAGCTAAAGAAAAGCATACTCAAGGCAGTGGAAGAAATCACAGTGACAGTGTCATATGAATGAGATACATAAATGTAGAGTTAGAATTTATTTTCCAAAGAAGGAAATCCTCGAGTTGAAAAATAAAATAAGTTTTTAAATTTCATTGAAACAGTCCAAAGGTAAATTTGAACTGTTAGAACTAAGAAGCTGTGAACATATAGATACATAAATAAATTTTAGGCAAGCCCAGAAACAATCAAGCAAAAATAATGGATGTAACATTAACAGAAATTCAGACAAACGTGGGATACCATCAGGGATACCAAGACACCATCAGATGTATGAATACACACATACATACATAACCACATAGGTGGGGAGAAAAAGACAAAAAAAAAGGAATAATGGCATTTTATCTAAAGTTAATTTAAACAGCATTATCAGCATGGCATCATTAAGTAGTGGGTAGAACCGCTGCCTGCAATGGCAGGAACACATAGGCATATGAGCGCAAGTAAATGTCTCAGCTTCTCCACTTCCAACCCAGCCCCCTGCCCATGGCCTGTCGGGCCCTCTGCCACTGCTGTGACAGACCTGAATGAAGCTCCTGCTCCTGGCTTGGGCAAGAACCAATGCTGACCTCTGAACACCTGGGGATTTAACCAGCTGAGAGAGATCTCTATCTCTCCCTCTCTCCCTCTCTCCATCTGCCTGTCTCTCTGTAACTCTTTCAACAAATTAGCCTTAAAGAAATTCACATATAAAACTAAAATAAGCACTAGACAGAATAAATACAGGAATCCATTGAGGACATATCACAGTAAAATTACAAATAATAAAAGGCAAGGAGAAATCAATAGTAGTAAATGTCTGTATTAATAATAAATTCACAGGGAGAAAATACTGAACTAAACCTAAGACAATATGAAAAGAGAAATTAACAAAGATTCCAGTAATTACAGAACTTTTTTAAAAGTAATAAGATAGAAAAATCAAAGAAAAAGCATAGCTGTTTCTTCTCAAGGATCAACACAACAGACATGAAGTTTAGGTGATTTGAGTAAGATAATAATAGAAAAGGCTCAGATAATCAGAAATAGGGAACAGAAATAGGAAAAGAGAAACAGCTAAGGGTTAGCATAAATGAGGAACACAAGCATTGACCTTACTGAAATGAAAAAGTGCATAAAATAATAGAAAGAATCCCATTTCAACAACCTGGATCATTCTGGTAAAATGGAAGCATTTCTTGAAAGTCAGAAACCATTGAAACTCGTATCTTGACAATGTCTGAGGACAACTCCAGTGAATCGACCTGAAACAAGTGAAGCGACTGGCAGCATCAAGCAAAATGACCAAAAAGGAAGGCTTAATTCTAGAGGCTTGACCACTAAAGTAAACCGAACACGTAAGGGAGAGTGATTGCCATTTTTTACAAAACCTACCATGAAACAGAAGTTAAAGGAATAGCCCCAATTCCCTTCATGAAGCCAGTATTACCTAATATCAAAAGAGAAAGATATCTATCACAGGAAAGCTACAGTCTAGCATATTTTATAAATATAGGCTCCAAATTCTTCAACATATACCTGAAAACCAAAAGTATTGACATATAAAAAGAATAAACACTGTAAGTAGGATTTACCCCATGCACGCAAGATTGGTGAACACTCTATATCAGTTAATATATACCATTTACATAGAATTTCAACAATAACACACTTATCTAACTAGATGTAGATAATTTTTCAAAGTAAACATGCTTCATGATAAAAACAGCTAACTGAAGTGAGGGCCACTACTGTGGCACAGCACACTAAGCATCCACTTGTGAACAGTATCACGTATGATTCCTGGCCTCTCTGCTTCCAATTAATGAGCCTGGGGAAAGCAGCAGAAGATGTCTGAGTTACTTGGGTCTTGCAACCCATGTGACAGACCTAATGGAGTTCATGGCTCCTGAACTTAACAGGATCAGTTCCAGCTATTGCAGCACTTTGGGGAGTAAGCCAGCAGTAAACCTCTTTCCCTTCTCTCTTTTTCTCTGTCACTCTTATTTCAAATAAATAATTAAAGATTTTTTTTAAAGAAACAATCTTGAATTGAAATGAAGTTCCTACATGTTAAAGAACATCAATGAAAAAAATCCAACAAGGAAGATACTCAGCAGTAACAGATGGATTTTTTTTTTGCACAATCAAGAATAAAACAATGATTTTCACTGTTAATATCATTTGTAGTTGTGTGAAAGAAACTAGACAGGGAAACTAGGCAATAAAAAGAAATAGAAGGCATAAATATCACACAGGATGAAATGAAATTATTTATAATTTGCAGAACACAGAATCTTACATAGAGAAAATCTCAGACCTTCCACCTAAATCCAGTAAGATTGGCCTACATTCAAAAACCTATTAACAACACCAACTGGCATGAGTGTGGTGAGAAAGGTACCCTACTCTGCTGTTGGTGGGAGTGTAGGCTAGTACAGCCACTATAGAATTCGGTATGGACAGTGCTAAGGCAATTGAAAATTGATTTATAGTATGACCTAGCTATCCTAGTCCCGGCAATATCATCCAAATGAAGCAAAATCTGCATGTGAGAAAGTGACCTGCAATCCTGTGTTTACAGCAGCACAACCTATGATAGTGAAGACACGGAAACAACCCAGGTGCTCATTGAAGGAAAATGGATAAAGATAATTTGGCACATGCCCTCTGTAGAATACCACACAGCCATTACAAAAATGAAACTTTGCTGTTTGTAACAACAGTCCTAACTAGAGAGTATAATGCTACAAAATAGTCCCAACTATTGAAACTGTTATGCTCAGCAAAATGAGCCAATCCGCAAAGGACAGATAGCATGTTATCTCTGATATAAGGTAACTTTGATGCAAAAAACAAGACTAACAGATATATAGGTAAACACATTTATATACATTTATGAACCTAAAGGAACTGTATAATGGAGACTAGTATATTCAGAAGCGAAAACATACTGCATTATGCATCTCTACTCCTGAAAACAAAGCAAGCCTGACAATGAAACTGTTAAATATATCTTGACAATAGGATGCTGGACTTTCTACCATTGTCTGTAACTATAATATCAAGAAACACTTCAAGAACAGAATGATAGATTTGTGACTGCAGTCGAAGCACTACATTACTGTAACAATATAGTGGAGAACAGTGGAGGGGACATTGGGGAGAATGGCAGGGGAAATGCTTGTGCTTATGGAACTGTATTATGGAAAATAAAAGTAAAATTTAAATTTAAAAAATTACTAAAAAGATGGGGCTGACAGAAAAGTTTAGCACGATTGCAATACAGAAAATCAGTAGAAAACTACATTGTGCTTTACACACCTACTATAAACAATTTAAAAACAAGAGCAAAAACAATTCAACTCATAATAGTCTCAAAACGATTAAATTTTAGAACTTGGTTTAACAAAAGAATTCCAAAGTTTGCTGCCCCAAATTATGAAATGTTGCCAAAAGAAATTAAAGGAAACTGAAGCAAATGAAAAAAAGTCATATGCACAACAGGGAAAAGAAAATTGAAAGTTGCTGAGTGGAATTCTGCCCAAACTTATATTCAGATTCTATGTAATCCCTGTTTGAAATTCCAGTTAGCATTTTACAGAAATTTGTAAGCTTACTCAATATTCCTGTGGGAGTGGTAATTTGCTTGAAATGACAAAAACAAATCCCCAAAAGAATCATTCTGAAGAGATTGATACATTGATACATCCTCACTCAAACAAGTGAGAAAGGGGAGAGAGAGAGAGAGAGAGAGAAAATGCAACACCAATCAAGATTTGTGGAAATGCTTATGGGCAGATCTACAGATCCAATGGAACAAAACAGAGAGCCCAGAAATAAATTCACAAACTCTATCAACTATTTTTCCTATTTTATTTGAGGAAGACAAATTGGTTTTCCATTCAGTGATTCACTCCCTAATGGCACACAAGAGCAGCAGCCAAGCAGGTCAAAGCCAGCACTATGAAACTCTGGCTGGGTCTCCCAATTTGGAGGAAGGGACCTGATCATAGAGCTATACACCGCTGCCTCGCAGAGCACACGGGAGACGGAAGCTGGAGTTGGGAAGAGAGCAAAGAAGCAAACCCAGCTCTTCGATGTGGAATAAGAGCACGTCAACGCCGAATCAAACCCTACACTTGGGTGAGAACGCAAAAATAAAAGTGTTTTAAATAGTGATGCTGGGAAAACTGGATATCCACCTGAAAAAGAAAGAATTTGACCATTTAACACACACACACACACAATCAAAATGCATTCAAGAACAGACTATAAGAGCTAAAAATTAAATAGCTTTTAGAAGGAAGCATGGGAGCAAATGTTTAAGACGCTGCTAAACAGTTAAAATTTTATTGAGCTTAGCAAAGGACTTCAAGGTACAATGATAAACAATAATAAATTGATTTTTTCACAGCCCAAACTCTTGTTCTTAAAAGAATACCATGAAGAAATTAAAAGAGGAATTCATATAATAAGTAATATCTGCAACTCTAAATCTCATTAGGGAATCACAGCTGGACTACCCAGAGAATTTGTAGAGCTCAAAAACCAAAACAAATTAGGAAATGAACAGTGGATCTAAATGGACATTTATATGAAGAAGACATACAGATGATCTAAAAGCCTATTAAAAAGATGCTCACCGTCGTTAATCATCTAGAAAATGTAAATGGAAATCACTTCACATTCACTAACATCCATCAAATAAAAAAGTCACATAATGACAAATTATTGGCAAACTAGCAGAGAAATTGAAACCCCCAGGCGTTAACGTGATGGAAGATGTGCATCCACTCTGGATATAATCTGGCAGCTTTTCAAACAACTAAACACAGAACCACCTTATTCCCCAACAAATTAATGGTTTATTACACATTCAAAAGTTATGAAAACATTGGTTCACACAGAAACGCACATGATACGACAGTGGCTGTATCGATAGTAGCCCAAAACAAAGAAGAGATGGGGCAAATCATATGGCATATTCATAACATGAAACATTGTTAAGGCAAGACAGGGAATAAAAAACGCTGCTTCATGTTACAGTTTACCTGAACCTTGACATAATGTGCTAACTAAAGGAATAAAACTCACAACTTCCCTCTTTTATGTATACCATTCCCCGAAAGGGAAGTATACAGAGAGAGAAAGCATACTATCGATTACTTAAAGACAGGCATGTGTGTCAGGGGAAGTAGCGGATTATAAATGCAATATCTTGAGTTCTCCTTTGTTAGACAACAAAAACTGTTTAAATCGCTATGGTGGTTGTGGCACACAGTTGTGAATATAATAAATACCATATTAATTAGGCAAAAGGAACAAATGAATTGTGTGGTACCTGGCTTACATCTCAATAAAATGTGTTTAAATCTCATTAAATTAAAGTTAATATAATATCACACCATAACACCTTCACATAGATTTATATTTCTTTATTATAGTAAGCTAATTTGAAAAGAATGTCAAAACGTGGAGATTTTGCTTGTCGTGACTGTGACGTTATTCGTTTCTTCCTTTAAAGAAACTTATGCAAGATGTCAAATCAAAGTTCTCTTTAGACAAACAAGAAAATATCTGAACCAGCCTTGAGAAGTTTCAAAAGTACTTAAGAATATTGGTATATGTGTGTTTAGTTTTATTTAAGTATCTTTGGATAATTTGAGTTGTGAGGGCAGGGTTGGACTGATTGTTTAAAGGAAAACAAATTTGAGAGAATATGATGTAAGATTTCTAAGCTCTTAGTGAATGAAGTACTTCCAACCAAAATCATATTAAAAACAACACTCATGATTCACACACACACACACACACACACACACACATTCACAATAAACTTAGGGCAGTGGACAGCAGAAGAACAGTGCTCCACTATATCAATTCTCTAGGTGGTTTTCAGAGCTACCTTTTGCGTTTCTGCTCATGTCTTCCAGAATGACCAACACAATCAATACTGGTGTGCAGCCAAGGACTCAGTAAAGCTGAAGGACCCTTACTGATTTTATTACGTGACACTTGCTGCTTGGGTAGCCCTTTAGAAACTACAGGTTTAATTTATATGTGGGAAGGAATGGAGTTCAAGAGTTTATTGACTTAAAGCACTGCTTGCGAGAGCCTTTGTTCCTGATCACTATTTCTAATGAAGCATGTCATCGTTCTAGTACCACAGAATGAATCCTAGCACAAGTTTACCAAGTCTTGAATCTGGTCTCTAAATAAAGGTTAAAAGTCAAAAAGAGATCTGCATAAATGTAGTGATCCAATACGGACAAATAAGTGTAAAGCAAAATAATTGTGATCAACTTACATTGTTCTGTTGAACACCTCATTGTTTTTTATAGAAGAAATAATACACTAGGATAAAGAGTCATACAACAATGTTATGCAAACAAGAATACATAGAGCTTGAAAATTTGGAGATGTTGTATGCATTCAACCTGAAGTACATGACTTGGTTCTAGCTAGCAGGAAACATATTTCCACATGTTTATTGTTTCTTTGAAAACAATTCCCGCAGGACCATTCTGATCATGCCTTCTCCCAGCCTGATTCCCTCCAACACTCAATGCCAAAAATCAAGACACCCGATTATACAGTAAGTGCTCAAGCCTGCTCCTTCTGAAATGCTGCATGGCTGGATCAATTAGAGAGAGCACCATGCTCTGTATCTTTATTTAAGTTATAAAAGAGTATACTCTGGGTTAAGGCATGTGCTGTGCAATAAGATGAATCTTGCAGCAGGAAAAATTAATCTGAAAACATACTCTAAACCTGTCATTCACTGCACTTCTACGTGACAGCCTGAAGTGGGGCATTGCCTTGTGAGTTTAATCCGAGATATCGAGAAGTGCATTTTAATTGATTCCAAAATTTCCTGGTGTGGGAGAGGTATATGATACCACATAAACCAACAGAGATTACTGTTAGAAATTCAACAGAAAATAAAATGAGAGAGTAACAAATGCCGGCAAGGATGTGCAGAAAGGGGAAGTCTTGTACCCTGTTAATGGAAGTACAAGCTAGAGCAGCCTCTGTGCAAAACACTATGGATACTTCCTAAAACACAGAAATTCAATTGCATTGTGATAAAACAATTTCACCCAGGGTAATACATCTGTTATATTTCATAGATACCCAGTGGTATATATCTGAAATATATGTGCTCAATGTATCAATGAGATACCTCTCCCACCATGTGTACAGCAACAATGGACACAATGTGGCATCATCAGACACATCACAGGTGTTTATCATCAGATACAGGGATAAAGAGAACTTGCTACATAAATAGTGCTCAACAAGTCAGAGAAATCCTGACATCTGCAGCAAGATGGACGGAAAATACAATATTGACAGAAATGAGATACAGTCAGGTGCACCACATGTTTTCTCTCACATATGGAAGAAAATTTGAAACAAACAACAACAAAACAAATGAAAAACTCAGTCTGAACAGAGAATGCTGATTAGTGGAAGATGGAAAGAAAAACATACTTTTGAGTAAAAATTAGGGAAAATTAATGCGTTTCATTAACTGTGACAGAGATGCCAATAAGAGATGTTAACAAGTATAATTGCTACCTCACAATTTTTGTTTTATAAATTTAAAATTAGGGCCTAGTGACTAAAGAACTCGGTGCCAGTTTGTGTCCCAGCTGCTCCACCTCCTATCCAGCTCTCTGATGTTGCCTGGGAAACAGTCGAGGACAGCCCAAAGCCTTGGCACCCAGCACCCATGTGGGAGACCCAGAAGTAGGTCCTGCCTCCTTGCTTCTGATTGGCTCAGCTCCAGCCATTGCAGCCAATTGTGGAGTGACCCAGAGGATGGAAGATCTTTGTCCCTGTCTCTTCTTCTCTCTCCAAATCTCACTTAGCAATAAAAATAAATAAATCATTTTTAAAAGATTTTATTATTATTATTATTGGAAAGCCGGATATACAGAAAGAAGGAGAAACAGAGAGGAAGATCTTCCATCCGATGTTTCACTCCTCAAGTGAGCCGCAACGGGCCGGTACGTGCCGATCCGAAGCCGGGAACCAGGAACCTCTTCCGGGTCTCCCACGCGGGTGCAGTGTCCCAAAGCTTTGGGCCGTCCTCGACTGCTTTCCCAGGCCACAACCAGGGAGCTGAATGGGAAGTGGAGCTGCCGGAATTAGAACCAGCATCCATATGGGATCCCGGGGCTTTCTAGGCAAGGACTTTAGCTGCTAGGCCACGCCTCTGGGCCCTAAATAAATCATTTAAAAAGATAAAATTATTCTGAAACAAAATGCTAAACATTTAAAATTTCTTCTATTTCATGAAGTCTTGAACCTAATATGATAAAGAAAACAGGAATGGATATAAAGATTCTAATTCTACCAAGGATAGTTTTTTTTTTTCAGAATACATTGTCACTCTCTTAAGACAAAATTAAGTTTTTTTGAGTCTTTTTGTTGGCCTGTTTCATTTTGCTTGCACTCTAAAGGAACAGAGGATGATGTAAACAAAATAAAATCCAGAAAATGAGGAATGCTTTCTGGCAGGAAAGTGATAATTTGCTCCTTTCATCTCAGGTAGTGAGGCAGGAGGAGACACCTGGAGTTGATTAGATAAAACTTGAAAGAAGGTTTAAAGGCTCTTTGGGAATGATGCAATAGCTGAAAATAGCAGGAAAGGCTAAAACGAATGCACAGCTACACAGGACATCACTGCCCTGAGCCATAAGGTGCACAGTGCACACACAGGCCAGGTCTGGCTTAGAGTGCACACCTACCCAGGACACTGTGCACAGTGCACACACAGGCCAGGCCTGGCTTAGAGTGCACACCCACCCAGGACACTGTGCACAGTGCACACACAGGCCAGGCCTGGCTTAGAGTGCACACCCACCCAGGACATTGTGCACAGTACACACACAGGCCAGGCCTGGCTTAGAGTGCACACCCACCCAGGACATTGTGCACAGTACACACCCAGGCCAGGGCTGGCTTAGAGTGCATACCTACACAGGACATCGCTGCATGAGCCTTAAGGTGCACAGTGTGCACACAAGCCTGGTTGAGAGCTGCAGAGCCTAGAAGGTTAATGGCTGTGGCAAAAGGGCAGTACAAGAGAACAGAACCATCAAAAGGCACTTTCTGTGTCCACCATGCTCAGAATATAAAGGAGATAGAGATACACCAAAGGCTAGGCATTGGTCTTGGGACAGCAAGTGAGCTGCCACTTCCCAATGTGTGCAAAACCAGGCAAGATGGAAAACACAACTGATTCATTGGGATCCCAAAGGACTGGTCATTAAATCATATGATATCACAGCATTCCCCTTGGATCACCGAGATGGTGATTGTATCAAAAAGCTTACGGGTAATGTACTCTTGCCAATTCTTCAACCCTGCTGAAAATAAACTGTACAACATCAAACAAAAAACTCGACATCATAAGTTAATAAATCAGCTTCCCACACATTTTCAGGTTACCAGGACTTGGCTACCCAGAAGCACAAGAGGAAGGGTTGCACTTGTTCTTCAGAAACTGGACATAGTCAATAACATGCGAAGAATAAGAGGTTTATGTTCATTTTATCAGAATTACAAAGACAGGACATCTAAGAAGAAATAGTAAATTCACAAACAAATCATGAGAAATTATTACAACTGAAAAAACAAAACTCTCCGATATAGAACTGTTCAGGTCTTTTTAAATTATTACTATTATTTTAATAATACGGTTCCATAGGCACAGGAATGCCTCTTTCCAACCTCCCCCACTGACTGCTCACATATTGTTACAATGGTGTAGTCCTTCAGCCACAACCACAGGTGCAGCATTCTGCTATTTAAGTTTATCATTGCATCGTAGGTATAGACAATGATACAAACTTTAGTATCTTATTGTGAAGATATACGAAATAGTTTCATTGGGAGACCTGTTTATATTTGGGAGTAGAGATGTATGGTGCAACATTCCTCACTTCAAAATATGCTGCTTGTCTCTACTCTACAAATCATCTATAAGAATACATCCATTCACTTTACCTACAGATCTATGGATCTTGTATTTTACATGAACATTGACTTATGTTAAAAAGAACAAACCTAGCTAATCCATCAGCTGTCTGTGGATAATATTATTCACATTAGTTTATTAATGTAACAACTTGCAATTGTTCATATCTCAATGTTTTTCAATTTACATTGTGATACAAATCCTAAATTGTACTGATGTACATCATAAAATTTAGTTCAAGTTCCTTGATATTTGCTTAGGATGTTTGCAACCACATTAACTAAAATATTCCTAATTTCAATTCCTTAAACTATCTTAGTCTGGGGCCCGGTGCCATGGCCTAGCGGCTCAAGTCCTCGCCTTGAATGCACTGGGATCCCATATGGTTGCCGGTGCTTTCTCAATTTCTTCATCTACCCATCCATTTTTATATTCCTACTATATCTTGATTTTATATACATGTATAACCATTTTTGTTTTATTAGCTACAAATGTATGTTAGTATTGCCCTGGGTGCACCAGGGTTTACAGCGCACTTTGTGAACAGTCAGTTTGCCTCCTACGGCATTTCATGACATATACCACCTCACTGATGACACCTGCAACACCAAACATTCTTCCATTTCTTCCTTTTGTTGTTTCTACAATATACTATGATTTTGTTCAAGCAGTTGATTCTCCTCCAGAATTACTTAAAACTGATAAAGCAGTTATCATTGATCTTAGCCCAAAGGCTGATAAACGATGATAAAACAATTATCTGTGTAGGTATTCATTTCAGTTCTCTCTAGTCTTTTGCATGGATTCGGATTTCTGAGAAAAACGTGAGAAAGCCCAAAGGGCTTCCTGTATCATTTCTTCAGTTTAGCTGGTGAAACTGGAGAATCACTACTCTGCATTTTGCAAACGTAATGCCTGTCTTTTTGAAATATTTATGTTAAAGAATACACCGATCAAGAAACCATTTGAAAAGTTAATAAAAGTAAAGCATCCTTTCCATCACTGCGGCCACTGTGCAATGCTATGATGCAGTCTTGATGTTTCCCATTCTTTTTCTTGTCTTGGAATTTTCAGGACCTCTAATTCTTTTCTCACCACAATAGCTGGTTGTTAACAAGACTGACTCCTTACTGTCGGACTTTCCTCCTCAAGGCATGCAAAGCAACAAATAAATTGTGAATTTATAAAAGGTGAGTGCTACTGGACCAGGAATAAAAGATTACCTCTAACTGTGGCCATAAAATGAATGACACAATCAGTAAAGGAATTCTGTCACACATTGTGTACGCTTGAAAATGGCTGCCAGGCTAAGGTCAGGTACTGATGCAGATCTATGAATGCCATGATTGGAGGAACTAGCTGAGCCCTGCCTGGACTCTTGACACATTAAGCAAACACTCAACTCAATCTATTTCTGTGTGTGTGTGTGTGTGTGTGTGTGTGTGAGAGAGAGAGACAGTGTGTGTGTGTGAGAGAGAGAGAGAGAGAGAGTGAGAGTGTGTGTGTGTGTGTGTGTGTGAGAGAGAGAGAGAGTGTGTGTGTGTGAGAGAGAGAGAGAGTGTGTGTGTGTGTGTATGTGTGTGTGAGAGAGAGAGAGAGAGAGAGAGAGAGTGTGTGTGTGTGTGAGAGAGAGAGAGTCTGCCCCAGTGCAAAGCTAGATTGCCAGGTAGAATGATAAACCCCATTTCTATTACTTCACCTTGTCTGTAAAAGCAAATATTTTACCACAGATTTTAAATTTAATTTGGAACATTATAATGTTTAATTTCATTTAATTTTAGGCTCTTCTTCAGCTTCCCTTGGCAAATGGAAGAGACAATAATTGGTTTGCACCCAGTTAATAAAAAAATATTAAATTTTTTCTTAAATTTTATGGAAAATGATTATCATAAAATACATTAGGTGTAGTTTTCAAAATCTTTTACATTAGGATAATTTATCCTTTGCTTCCATCTACTATAAACTTGCTGGAACACACTGAGGTGCAATGTATTAGATGAAATATGAACATAAAACATGCTTTGATTTAGGCTGTAACAGTGATACATCACATCAATATGGAAAAATGAAAACAATATGATCATCTCAATCTATTCAGAGAAAATAGTTGATAAAAATAAGATTCTTCCCTGATGAGTACCTTAAACCAACTGTGTACAGAAGGTATAAACCTCCATATAATCAAGACACATCTCACAAACCCACAGCAGCATCATATTAAAGGCCAGAAAATCCGGAAGCATTTCAGTAAGATCTGAAAGAAGACAATATAACCTCACTGTTACAATTCAATATGGTGACCAAATAACTTCCCAAGCTAGCAGACGAGAAAGAAAGCAGGGGTGCAAATGTGAAAGAAAATGTTAATTATCTCTGTTTTCAGAAGAAATCATTCTATACATGAGGGAATGAAAAAAAAATTCCACTAAAATCATTACAACTCATAAGACAGTTTGTTAACATTGAGGTTACAAAATCAACAGACAGAATCAGTAGCCTTCAAAAGCGTAAATACTGGGATGACAAACAATTTGTAAGATCAGTCTCATTCACAAAAGCTATCAAAAATTTAAATTCCTTGTGATAAAGTTAAACAAAGATGCCAAAGATCTAGACAATGAAAATTAAAAGAAAACATTAATAAATAGATGAAAACATCTATACACAAAAATGGAACAATCCCCCATATTTGTGGCCTGGAGAAATAACATCAAAATGTCCATAATACTCAAAGTTATTCACAGATTTAGTGTGATCCAAATCAAAATATCAGAAATTATTCTCAGAACTAGAAAAAGTAAAAACAAGATACAAATGGAATCATCAGAGACCCTGAATGATATTGTTCGGGCATTCCTAAACAACAACAACAAGGCTGGATGGTTCACAATACCTGATTTCAATGGCAATTACAATCACAAAGGGTACAGAAATGGACATGTTGACCAATAAAACACAGTAGAGACTCCTTGCGTGGAGGGTTTCTTCTGAGAAATCAGTAGTGACCCCAGAAAATATTTCAGACAGCTATACTCAATTAGTCTTCGGAAAAACGACCTAAAGTCACTCACTGGAGAAGGGACAGTCTATTCAACAGATGATGGTAAAAGTGAAACTCTTCATGAAGAAGTAAGAAATATGATCTTTATCCTACACCTTATACAAGAACCAACTCACAATGGATCAGGAATTTAGATTAAAGATGTAAAAAACATCAAATAACTAAAGAAAACATAGGTCAAATACTCTAAAGCATTTGGCATATTCAAATATTTCTAGGATAAGACATAAGAAGCATAGGCAGTAAGGCAAAAATTTACAAAATGCACTATGCTAAGCTCAGAAATTTCTGCACAGCAAAGGAAACACTCCACGAATCAGAGATAACCAATAGAATTGGGAAAAATATTTGCAAACTTATGACAAGCTGATAATGGATTACTCTTCAAGATATGTAAAGAACTCATGAAACTCAACAATGAAATAAGGAATCCAGTTAAGAAATGGCTAAAGACATGAGCATAAAGTTTTCAATGATGAAATACATGTGGTAAACACATGAAAAGTTACTCAAAACACCAGCCATCAGGGAAATGCAAGCAAAACCACATGACTTCACCTGAGCCCAACCAGAATGGCAATCATAGAAAAATCAAAAGACAACAAACACTGGTGAAGAAGTAGGGCAAAGAGTGCACTAATACACTGTTGGTGGGAAAACAAACACGTACTATCATTATGGATGGCACCACGAGACCCAGTCATCCCACTCGTGGGAATTTACCCAAAGAAAATGAAATCAGTACAAGAGAGCTACCATATGCCCATGCTTATAGCAGCTCAGTTCATAATACCTAAGCTATCAATCCACACAGATATCCACTAACTGATAAGTAGTGGTGAGTATTTAATACACACACACATATGCATCATATAGAATGCAATATATAAGATGCATGTGATGTATATATGCAACATATACATATATAAGGGTTCAGTTATAAAGAAAATTGAAAGTATGTCATCAAAACAATTTTAAAAAGAATAGAAGGGGAGAGGTGAGGAATGGTGGAAGATTGGAGGGATGGGGTGCAATATTATGCTTTCAAAATGTGTATTTTTAATACATGAAATTTGTTCCCTTTATATAAATAAAAAAGGAAATCACCATGGGCTATATTAAGTTAGATGAAAAGTTGAATAGCAATACTGAGTTCTGCACTTATGCACTTTGTTCAGTAACACTTGAGTTACTGCAATATTTGATTATCCATTTATTTTTAACCATCGTGGATGGCAACTGATTGCCTGTATTGCCACCTTTAGCAATGGGCTTCATGTGCTGTATTTTAATGCCCTTTGAGCCCTGGCAAGAGCACAAGTCCTTTTAAAAGAAACATGATTTACTTATACAAAATTCATCAGTTTTGGTGGATCATTAATGCTTTTGAAATCGTGTTTGGGTGTGGAACAAATGACAATAATTTTAATTGGTCCTTATTATAGAATTGAAAATAAGTCTGCTTAATGTATTAAGTCATGTTCATTTCTTGATTTACATACTAGTATATACCAATATATACTGTAAAACTTGAAAATATTTAAGTTGAGAACTAAGGAAAGCATATGAATAAGGCATATGTTTATTAGTTAATATAGACATTTCCATTTCTATCAACGTAAAATGTCACTTAGTCTATAGTGAATTGATATCTATTCTTTTATGTCGACATTTGGAGATTGGAAATATGTCTATATGAAAAATAAAGCTTGTGGTTATTTGATCAATATTATTAAACTTGGTAAGTACTATCTATTCAAATAGTTAGCAACTTAAATTTGCTAAACTGGAAGATTCCCCTGGAACTCTAGTGGGATTTTCTATTTAAAGGAGAATCAACCAAAAAAAAAGAAAAAGCATGGGAAAGGTTGTGAAGAAAAAGAAACTGTACACTATTTTTGAGAATGGAAATTGATGCAGTCAGTGAGGATAACAGTTTGGATAGGCTTCAAAAAACTAGAAGTAAAAGTGATATACGTTCCAGTTGTTCTACTTCTGGGTAAACACTCAAGGACAATGACTTCAGCACTCTGGGAACATACCTGGCTCATGTTTCGTCACGGGCTTACTATATCCAGCAAGGTTTTAAAACACATAAGTAGACACATGGATAAGGACCTGGGATGCACATGCTATACATCATACATGTAATGAAAAAGTGTCTAGTCAATATATTTCTGTTTTTTACAGCATGGATAAGCTTGGAGGATATTACGCTAAGTGAAATATGCCTGGACACAGAAAACGAGCTACAGTATAATGTTGTCATATAATGGACTCTGAAAAACATTTGTGAAACATGGATATCTCCATTTGTCAGATGTGACAGTTTCACTCTAAGGAAATCTAAAATAATATAGCATTTTGTACCTTAAACTTTTGCAATAACAGTATTTTTGAAAGGAGAGAACCAAATGTGAATTCTTAAAATTCCAAATAATAAGTATAATTAAAATCCTCTATCATTATAATTGCTTAACATACAGATTTCCTTTTCATTGGTCTTCCTAAAATCATTTTTACAATGGCTTAGTTATTCATTATTCGTGATTATTAAGTGATATTGTTGCACCCATCAAAATGTTTTTCAGAAAATTACTACCATTGCTAGTGAAATTAACAGCTTTTTGATATTTAATTTAATGGATCATTTCAGAAATGTGAATTGCTGGTTGTGGATCCTCTTCTCAGCTCCTGAGAGCCTCTTCAGGATGCAGCCTTAGAAAACCATCTTCAGGTGGGAGTTTGGCACAGCAACGAAGGCACCACTTGAGTTTCCCAAGCCTCAACTCCCACTGCCTTTGTTCAGCTCCTGTATTCTCGGATGAGTCTGGTGATGTAAGATTGTAGCCCAGGACATCTAACTTATAAATTTGGATTGAATTTTTCTGAGTTTCTGCTAGGTCAGGTCCAGTCTTAACTGTTGCATACGCTTTGGGAGTGACCCAGCAGATGGAAAAGCTCAGTTTACCTTTCTCGGAAATTCAAGTAACAACAACAACAAAAAAATAGTTTAAAGATAGACTCTGTAGTTGGATATTCCTTTTTAAATATTATTGCTTTGCTTTTTGCTTGAATGGATTGATCACTATATTTTAAAACATTTAATTTTAAAACCTTTATGCCTTTTCTACAGAAACACAAATCCAGCATTATCTCAGAAAAATTATAAATACTTATCATTCAAATAATTTTAATACAATTATATAAAAACACATGTACTCACAGCATGTTTTGTTTAAAGTAAAGGATAAGGCAGTTCTCTGAAATGAGAAGCCTTCCAAAGTTCATAAAAAATTTGTATAATGAAATGTAAATCTATTTTCATTTTAATTCCACTTCCTTTCATAGTCAGAAGATCTGCTGAATTTCCTCCAAAATATAGAATATGCTTTAAATGCTTCGTTGTATCAATTCCTTAGCTTTTAAGGTTATTTGGCTTTATTGAGGGTGATCATTTTGACCATCTGAATCAATTGAATTAAATCTTTTAAAACAATTAAAAGTATATTTGTTAAAAATAACTGTGTAATAATACATTATGAAAGTGACATTAGTCACAATAGTCTGGTAATTATTTAAGTTGTATGGGCATTTGAGCCATTGATTTAAATTTACAAATGTTTTGTGAATTATAGTTCACATTTACATTCATAATTATAAGAGATAGAAACAATAAATAGTTTTATCCCATTTTCCAGTAACTAGGTCTTAGTTAACACTAATTGCTCAGTTGTTGCAAAAATTAGAATGAAAAATGCTGGCATGATTTTACAGATTTAATTATAATTTTTGGTGATTATCTGATAATTATATTTATTTTGTTTTTGTAAAACTTGTACTCCAAATTCCATGACTCAATAAATATCTTCATTCAAGACTTGTTTATGAATTCAAATGTCTATTACTTGTCATTTTAACTACAATATGCATTACTGAATCAAAGAAATTGATTGCTGCCCATAATGTTGTTGTTTAATAAGTAAAAGTGATTCATCTGTGTCAGTGTTGCTAATGGGTTAAGCCCTGACCTGCAATACCAGCACCCCATGTGGATGACAGCTTCAGCCTCCTTGCTGCTCTGCTTCTGATTCAGCTCTCGGTAACACCCAGGAAAGCAACAGTGGATGACCCAATTCCTTGGACTCACCCATGGGGGAAAACCAAAGGAAAAATATAGACTTGAGACTGCAGCTCAGACCTGGCCTCTGTGGGCATTTGAACAGTTAGAAGTGGATGACCTTCCTTTTCCTGTCTCCTTTACCTCACTCTTCCTCTCTCTCCCTCTCTCTCTCTCTCCAATTGTGAAACTCAAATTAGCATTGTATTTTTAAAAACATATAAGCAAGGTCTCAAACCTTTCGAAATGTAGTAAAAGAGTTCATCTCTTCAGTTCAAGAACACTACAAAAGCATTTTACACTGGAATGTTAATCCCATTACAAGGACTGGTTTAGGAGCCATAGATGATTGTCCCTGTACGAATGTAGGCTACCCAACTCCCCTTCCACCTCTTCAGTCCCACACAGAGCAACAACCCTCTGAAACCTTGTAATTACAGAGGGATGCCAGATGTGTACACAGGAGCACGTCTGTGAAACCAAAAAAAAAGTATTTTACCCCAGCAAAAGGCACTCATGTAAGTGCAGATTTAATTCAAGGATCCTGTAAGTTTCCTGGCTATACTCTTGCTAAAACACACACAGTAGAACAAAGTTTTTCTCTGGAGTCTCCATATTGTATCTAACCATAGTTTGCACGTCATTCAAAATTACACTTGCTTCAGAAAGAAATTTCATTCTTTCCTAAATTACAGCCAGGAAGGTCTAATTGCCTATTTTTCTTCCCATTCGTCATTATCCATTCTTGCATTCCCTGCTCACTCTTACGCCCATTTTCTTAGCCAACTTTCTTTCTTCCCGCTCTTAGTTACATAACAAGATGCCCATTCTTTCATGTACAACCCATTCCTGTATCATTTTTTTTAAAGATTTTACTTTTTTTATTACAAAGTCAGATATACACAGAGGAGGAGAGACAGAGAGGAAGATCTTCCATCTGATGATTTACTCCCCAAGTGAGCCGCAACGGGCTGGTGCGCACCAATCCAATGCCGGGAACCAGGAACCTCCTCCAGGTCTCCCACACGGGTGCAGTGTCCCAAAGCTTTAGGCTGTCCTCAACTGCTTTCCCAGGCCACAAGCAGGGAGCTGGATGGGGAGTGGAGCTGCTGGGATTAGAACTGGCGCCCATATGGGATCCCGGGGCGTTCAAGGCAAGGACTAGCCGATAGGCCACGCCGCCGGGCCCTCCTGTATCATTTTAAAATCTGACTTGCTGTAAGATTCCTTTGCCCCAAGCTACACTCTTCCAAAATATACAGACTTTAAACCATCTCTATCTTCTATTTTATAGCTTCTTTCCACTGTTAATGGAAAAAAATAGGTATTTTTCATTCATCTTGTCAATGCAAGGCCACACATGCCTTTAATTTCGGCAAAGCTACTTCTGGGTCACTCTCTTTCCATAGAGATCATTCGTCCTTTTGGGTTCATTTCTAATACTTAGCTACATGATAAGCTTATTCAAATTTGTCATTTCCTGCTACGTTACTGGAGTCTAAAAACACAACTTGTTTATGATTTTATGTCCCCTTCAAGCATGTTTTTTGTGATACATCTGTATCTCGGGCCCGGCTCCGGGGCCTAGCGGCTAAAGTCCTCACCTTGAACGCGCCGAGATCACATATGAGAGCCAGTTCTGATCCCAGCAGCCCCACTTCCCATCCAGCTCCCTGCTTGTGGCCTGGGAAAGCAGTCGAGGACGGCCCAATGTTTACAGATCCTGCACCCGTGTGGGAGACCTGGAGGAAGTTCCTGGCTCCTGGCTCCAGATTGGCACAGCACTGGCCGTTGCACTCACTAGCGGAGTGAATCATAGGATGGAAGATCTTCCTCTCTGTCTCCCCTCCTTTCTGTATATCTGACTTTGTAATAAAAATAAATAAATATTTACAAAAAAATCTGTATCTCTTCTGCATTATGAAGCCAAATATCAAACTATATTCCTTCAAAAGCATGTTAGCTGAACATACACTAGAGCGGTTGTACTTTTATTGTATAGTACAAATACTATTTACAGGATTGAGCACAAGATATGCCCATTTCCATACAGTCCAATGTGAGTTAAATCTATCTCACAGTGTGTATCTAGAAGTGTCTGTTTCCCAGCCTTCCATCATCAGCATTGAAGACACGCACCTCAGGACTTTGCAGCACTATTTGTATTTTCCTTATAATAAAGATATTCATATGCTGTATTCTGTTTTCTCCAATTTATTCTGAATAAACCATGGACCTAATGGGTAGCATTTCTACTTTTCTAAAAATATCAAAGTAGCGTTTTTTGAAAGTACTGACACAAAAACACACCTTCTAAATTTACTGTCATTAAGCAATAAATAATGGCTGCTTTCAACATCCATTTTAGGCATGTAACATCCACTAATGCTCTTTTAATTTTATTTTGCTACTAGCAACTTAGTTTTAAATCACACTGTGGTGATTCTCTGCTTTATTACTATTATAACAATCACTAACCACACAAAATAACATGTAGACCTACAATGCCAGAGAAATAATTATAAAATATTTGTTGTTTGGAAGAATACAGCCAGTCTGATTCTTTCTCTCACTCTTTGTCTCTTAGAAATTACTGCTTCATTATTTTCTCCAATTGTCAGATGTGCTAAAATTAACCTTAGTATAAAAAAATGCCATAAGATTTTGGTAAATATTTTACATTATTGCATCAATTCTTAAAAATGGTATACTTGGAATTCTAGGAATCTGTAAATACTTAAATTTGAATTTAATACGAAAAAATTGGAGAAAACACTGACAAAAATAAAACTTGCTAATGATATTTTGTGCTACAGGTCACTACAACCTAAAGTATTCCTCCTTGAAGATAATATTCTAAAATGCATAAAACAAGATAACAATCACAAAAAATTAACCTTAAAAAAACAAAGTTATAACCACATATACCTTGTAGAGGAGGTATATTCAATTCAGTACTCAGAATAACTTACATAGCTAAAATATATTGCAATTGCATTTGACCCTGAAAAAGTGTAGCTCGATTTTCAAGCAAAAAAAAATGTGGAAGTCCATAAACCAAATATATAAACAATAGAAAGTTAGAAATACATATTTTCAAAACACAATTGTTTTAGATAGTGTGCTAAGTAAATATAAAGACACGCACTTTAGAAGCAGGACTCACAAGGGAAGAAGACAGTTGTAGTCTGACCCCAATCTTACCTTGATCGCACTGCATGCAATCTGGATGTGGTGGAGTCTCCGGAGAGTACTGTCCCTGTCAATGAAATAGGAAGCTGCTAGTTGATGCAGTGTCTCCAGGGTGACCGAAGAGCTATTGGTGCTGGAGTCACTTCCTTCAGATCTCCTGCTCAGCTTCCGCTTGTCCACAAAAATTGTGAGTGACTCCTCTCCTGTATTGATAATATTTTAAATTATTTCATTATCTAGTTAAAATCTGTCTTTCACATGCATGCAAATGGAGAAGCGTCAATTGTGAATACAATTAAAGGAGTGATAAACACTGATGCCTTTTTTAATGAACGTCCCTCCAGCACCGAACAAAAGATCGCTGCTCTTGAAAGGTACCAGCAAAGCGTGCAGTGCGTGTGAGGTATGTAGCTTTGGCGGAACAATTTCTTTAATTGCACTACTCTTCTCACACAATTGATTATGCATGGTCAGCAGCAAACTAAGATAGTACACACTAGGAAGTTGTATTTACTCAGAATTATTTATTACCATAAAAGAGTATTTAAAATGGAAGCATGGCAAATTATCAGCAGTTTTCACTTGTGCTTTAAACATGTGGAGAAACACATAAATTTAAATTTTTAGACAAAACATACTTAGAAATCCCCTGCCTATTACATGTTAAAACTGACATATTAATCAGGTCTGTGGAAATCACCAGAGTTCATGGAAAACAGGTAGTAGCAATAAATTCTCAAAGGTACAATGTAAAGTACATAAACACTAATCCAATTTACAATGCTCCAATTTTGTTAAACAAAATCCATGCCGGCTTTCACACTATTGAATATTTACCTGACAAATAGCTGTGCAAAAAGTAACCAAAGCAAAGGCCCATGAAAACCAGCAACATATCATTGCCAAATCATTGAATCCTCCAAAATGATCAAAATTATGGGAATCTGAATGACTGCCTCTCAGAAACATCAATGAACTTTGGAAATATTCAACCATGCGCTAGGTTGTAAGAGAGGAAAGCAAATCTTCAGTGGAATCACACAGGAAGAAAAGGGTGTGGAGGTCTAGAAACGCACGATCCACAGGACAGCTCACCTGACTAAGAGTAAATACAGAGTGGTATACATTCATTGCTAATCACCAGTGAAAAGGAAGCAAACACGATGATCTTGACATGAAATAGTGTTGAATTCAAGCCAACATCATTCAACGAAGAGAAATAAAATTACTGTAGCCCATAATTAACTCAATTTTGCAAATCGCTACCACTGCCACCCGACCCATGAAGCAGAAAAAGGTGTAATAAACGTACATCGCTGATTTTGTGAGATTTTGACAACATTTTCAACCCTTTAAATACCTGGTGTGGATGAAAACATGATGACAATCAGTGCTGAAATCTCTAGGCAGTGAGCTAAAACTGATCAAGAAATATAAACCTCAACTGCTAATAGAGAAAAATCCTCTACTTTTAAGAGTATAGATAATATTTGCAAATTGTATCCATGCATTCTGATACAAAGAACCAATTTTTATTCCAAGAAATTTGAAAGATATATAGCATCATTCACTGACTGCATTATAAAATAACAGAAAAGAATAGGCCTTCCACATGGATGAAAGACCCAACTATCCAGAAATCTCACATAATACAGCTAAAATCACGCTATTAATACTGATGTAAAATCACAAATTTGCCAACAGCAAAAAGAATCCTGCAGTAAAAATTAAAAACACTAACATCTCATGACAATGTAAGATAATTCAAGCAGTGTAAGTCAAATATTAGGAAAACATTAAGTCAAAAAAAAGACATACATAGGAACACATGATGTTCATGAGGATAACAGAAATAAATGAAACTATGTTTTTGTTAAACTTAAAGGAAAAAAATTCACTGGAAGTATTAGCCAAAATTTTATGCAAATGTTTATTTAAAGAGCAACAGAGGGAACGGAGGGAATGGAAAACAACTTTTGGATGAAAGATCTGACTGATAGAGAGTTTCAGCACTGAATGTAGGGCTTCCAAATCTTAGCTTCTATAAAATTAAAGAGAAGAAAGCCATCACTAAAAGTATAAGCACGGGACAATGTTACCATTCATACATTGGATAGAAAAGCAATTATATGGAGTAAACAGCAATAATTTGAATGTGAAAATTATCCTGATGGGAAATAAAATGACATGGAATCAAGTTTCCTTGTATCCGTGAATAGCAGTACTATCAGAGCGTATACACACGGTTACATATGAGCAGTCACTGTGCAAGTCCCTACTATGAGATAAGAAATGTTTTTGGAAAAACAGTCATAATGGCAAGCTATTTGCAACCTTCATTCTACTTTAGGTACAAGCCTAAAATGGATTATTGCATAAAGCAAATTTTCTTAAATAACTGGTAGCTTCATTGCTAACATGATGATGAAAATAGAATTTCAGGTGATACTGTATTTAACATATGATTCAAGTTAAAAATGCATGTATAATTTGAAAAATCATCTAAATTCAGCTTTGTTGCTCTAACAATGTTTTCTACACATATCTATGAGCACGTTCACTTAGAATCATATATATATATTCTCTTTTTTAAAAAAGATTTATTGCAAAATCAGATATACAAAGAGGAAGAGAGACAGAGAGGAAGATCTTCCACCCCATGATTCAAGTGACCACAACAACCAGAGCTGAGCTGATCTGAAGCCAGAAGCCAGGAGCCAGGAACCTCTTTCAGGTCTCCTATGTGGGTACAGGGTCCCATGGCTTTGGGCTGCCCTGGACTACCCTCCCAGACCACAAGCAGGGTCGCTGGGATGGGAAGCAGGGTCGCTGGGATCAGAAATGGTGCCCATATGGAATCCCGGTACATTCAAGGTAAGGACTTTAGCCACTAGAGCCCTGTGCTGGGCCCTATAATATCTTCTTAAATGCAGTAGCATATTAGATTCAAAACACTGGTTCAACTAACAACATTTTCGTTTTGTCAGATGCGAGAAGGCCATTTACATATACTGAGAGAGTAATTGTCACTCTGCTTCCTTCTGTATGGTACAGAATGTTCTCATCATTGCAGGCATCCAGACATTAACAGAAAAGCTGATGCCAGAGAGCGGAAGAGACCTCTAAACCATTCAAAGAGATTCTTTCCCCGGGCTGTGAGGTGCTGGAAGACTGAGAAATGTAGATGTATTAGTTATACTTTAAGTGTAAGTATTACAATTTTACCAAAAGGTAGATTTGATTTGTGACACTGGTTTGGCTTTAGTAATTGAGTCATCTTAAAACATACAACTTTGGATTCAGTTTCCTCTTCTTAACTGGATCGCAATAAGTCTTTCCTCAAAGTGTGGCTTGAAGCATGAAGCAGATTTCCATAAAGGATTTAGAATACGACTAGAATATAGTGAGGCTTCAGAAATTGTTAGCATTCAGTCCAACCCTCTACAGCCTCATAAAGCTGCTCATCCTTCACCCAGACATTGCTAATAATTCGAACTATTTTGTCTCATTTGAAATGAAGGCTGTATTTTCACTTTGTTCACAAATTCATTAATGCTCTCCTACCACCAACATCCATGCTGGGAATAAATATCTCCCCAAACAGTGTTTTACATTCATATTTTCTATGATTCTGGTTTAATAAAATATTCTGCATTTTTAAAATAGAACTCCTGTTAGTTTATGGGCAAAAATTGTGGCACATCAGGTGTGAGATACCGACATCTGAGTGTCACACCAGAATGACAGTCTTCACTGCTTCCATGTACAATCTACCTTCTTCCTAATGCAGCTGGCAAAGTTGTGTACAGGGATTCAAATAGCTGAGCCTTGACACCCACACAGGAGATGCAGATGGTCAGACTCCAGCCTTCAGTCTGTCTAGAATGGCTACCACAGATTTTGGAAGTGACCCAATGGATAGAAGATATCCATCTACCAATTATTTTTTAAAAGATTTATCCATTCTTTATTGGAAAGTCAGATATACAGATAGGAGGAGAGACAGAGAGGAAGATTCTCCATCTGCTGATTCTACTCCTCAAGTGGCCACAACAGCTGGAGCTGAGCTGATCCGAGGACAGGAGCTAGGAGCCTCCGCTCCTGGCCTCCCACATGGATGCAGGTTCCTAAGGCCCCAGACCATCCTCTACTGCCCTCCCAGGCCACAAACAGGGAGTTGGATGGGAAGTGGGATCACCAGGACACGAACTGGCACCCACATGGAATCCTGGCATATGTAAGGAGAGGACCCCAGGCACAAGGCCACTGCACAGGCCCAACCAATTAGTTCTTAAAATATAGGATCTTAGTTGAGTCCTACCTCACCACCAAAGAGAAAATGAGCATCTATTTAATTTAAAAAAGTGTATCAAACTGACTTCATTAAAAATTGCTCATAAATATTGGACTGCTCCATGACCAATTTAGAAAATGACATGTCTCGGGACATTTTATTTCATTCTGTTTGAGTGTCAGAGCAACAATACCGATAAGGGATAAAGCAGCCAAAGATGAAAGCAAGGAAAGTGGTCTAAAATCATCATTGTGACTAAAAAGATGTTTTATTTTTCATTACAGAAGAATCAAAAATACTTATTTGTCATTTCTAAGTCTCCATATTTGTTTATGAATCACAAGTTACTATCTTTTCCTGTTTCTACACTAAGATCAAATATAGATTTCAGGTTATAGGGAAAAAAAGCAAGCAAATTCTGTTATAAATGTAAATACATGGTTCTACTATTCTTGCTGCTTTCTTCTCCTTAGTCGATTGGCTATGGTCAAAGCATTCTGGAAGTAGCATGACATACTAGGGGAAGGAAAAACAATGGTTTGAAATGATGTGCATTTAAGGGCACATCATAACCACCTATGCATCTCTCTGCCTGATGACTTTTGAGCTGGGATCAAGTTACAAGTGCTCCCACACTTAGACATTATGCTTCAGAACCTCAAAGACATTCACATCTCCCTTGCATTGCTTTGGGATGGTTAAACAATATGAATCTTCCCTAGAATCTAGCAAAACACACATCTGGCTTATAAAATATGCTCATTTCCTTTCTTTTCAGGTTTTCATTTAAAATTATTTAGATATTGAGTTTCAAGATGATTATCTAATTTACCCAAATTATTTCTAGGAAGTCAAGATAAGTCATGTTGTTAAAGATATCAGATTATCTTTTGCAGTAGCCACTTAAAATAGAATCCACTCATGATTTCCTCATGTTTTTCTCTGCAGTGGAGCAATAATTCATGTATGCAAAAGTTTTCCCAATAGCAAAGCATCCAGGCAGCTTATATTTAAAAGTGAGATTGCCATAATTGTTCTTTAGTGAAAACCATGTTTTAAACCTCACAAATGCAGATGACTATAAAATGTAAATTAGTCACCTTTCACTAAATTTCAACTTCTGTGAAGTATGGGTGTTTAAACATATGACATTTTGGCAAGCTCTGTTTAAATAATGAGATGTTTGTGTCTTTCCTCTAAGAGATGCTTACAAATACATGTCACCAAACTCCAATTCACGTGTCTTTGAAATTTTTACTGTAAGCCTTAAAAAGGAGTAATTCATTCTACAGATTTCTATTCTTCCACTATAAAATTCCATTTTAGTTTTGTACATTTGCTCACAGTGTTTAGATCTGAAGAACAAAATGCTGTCATTTAATAATCTAAAATATTTGTGCTTAGAGGTTATTTTTATTCATTTTTAACCAGCTGAAGCTTGTAATCATGACATGGGTCATACAAGACAGCCGCAAATTTTGTAAAAGCACAATGTTATTTAAAAATAACTCAATATTCTGTTAGAAAATAAAATGGATTAATGACCACTGAAATAAAAAGATGTGGTTACTCCACTCATGTAAGCTGTGTCTTGTACGACTACAATTTTGTGGTGAAAATTAAATGCACATATTGAAGGATGCTTACAGGAAGTGTGAGATGCAAAGGACAGCAAAGCCAACCAAAGAGTCACAATGTTGTAGTTAAACCATGATTGACTCATAGGATTCAGCATTTTTCATGTGCCACAGATTTTACAATGACTTGATGTTCCTATGCTGTTGTCAAATGCTCTCTATATTCAAGAAAAACAAGAATTAAAAAAATGCTCATACTATTTACTCATCATTTAGATTTTCTCAATTTCCCTTCTCACACATATGGTCGAAAACATCAGAACCAGTAGGTAGAGAAGAGAATAATTAAATCGGTTAAAGGAAACCATTGATGTGCACATGCAAACATGAATTGTGGTTCACTGTATGAAAGAAAGACCAAGAGTTCCTGAATACATTGCCTTATCCTGACTCAGGAAAGAAGAGTGCTTTGTGGAGAGGCAGACAAATATCTGTGGTTGTTCTCCGGCTCCTTCCCTCCACCAGGAGAAGAGCACATAACAAAGGAGACATCTTTGGCAGGTGGATTCCCTGTAAGAAACACAGGAAGACTCCCAGGGCACCATGCTGCCAACAGGAACCACTACAACAAAGTATTGCCATAATCCACTTGGATCTGGTATCCTTATATTTTCTTCACCGATTGTTATGTATTTTGTTCATTTTGATTTTATAATTGTTTATAGCTCTTGCATAGTCTTGCCCTATAATCTGTTCTATCCACGAACCAAGTGTTTGTGTGAAATATTCCATCTCCTTACACTTGAAAATATTACTGTGAATGCCCATTTTGCTCTGGTGTGACATTTACTTATATGTAAACAATGCACTTGGCTGGAAATCCTTCAAACCCACTTTACATGAAATGGTGGGTTTGACTTTTGATGCAATTTTTACATAATAATTCTGTCCCAATTTTAGATATAAAGTACATTATTCCTTATATTTAGGTCTTAGGCTATCTGAGGTATTGTCTTTTTGAAACTATATTCAGCTTTATATTTCCACTTTGCTTTCATTACTTAACCAATTACCCGCCTTCAAAATGTCAAAAGTACAATTGCCTGGTAACATCAATATATTAATCTACTAACAGTGTTATACGGGGAAAAACATAGTGATTCAGAAACAAACAGGCACAAGAAAAGCTTCTTAGCGAAGCAGTTTTCTGGCAAGAAACAGTACCACATCTATAAAGGCAGTCAATTCTGAGACATATTGGCATAATGCCAGTTGGCACCAGTAAGATACTATGGGAAGGAAGCAGCTCAACTTTCACAGCCATTGCAAAAGAAAGAAACTTGCCTTAAGATTATGCAGTTACCTTCAAGAAAACACTGGTAAATTCTAAGCATGATTTTCCAGGTACCCTGACACTCCGGGGAGCACAATATCATAGCCTGTACTACTTAGAAATAGCGAGCTCTTAGGTGAAGTGGCCATGAATCCACCCTGAGCAAAACACAATTATAATTATGGAGCTGTTTGCAAATGATGCTATCGTTAAATTTTTTAAACAGTTTGGAACGTAGCTATAAATTTTTGCCATTACTTTTATAAGGGTTATTCTCAAAAGTGACATTTCTGAAACAGCTGGGTAAGCTCTGAATTTATACAGATACTCTCCATGGTGCTGTTGACACTTAATGTAAATATACATCACCAGGAGGTCTTGTTAAAATGTAGCTCCAATTTATTAATCTGAGATGAAATTGAAGAGTTTTGCATTTGTAACTAGTTTTAGAGTTGTGTTGATACTGTTGTTTCATTGGCCACCATCAAGGAATGAGGTGCTAAACCACATATAAATGATCAACATTAGTAAGTGCCTGGTCTTTGTTAGTGTTCTGAGTGGTCCTTTCTGGAAAGCTGGCGGTCTGCACTACCACACGTAACTCAGAATATATCTGTCTAAAATGAGTAACAAGTAAACCTTTGCCTGTCTTGCCAGCATCCCATGTGTGTGCAGTTCATGTCCCAACTGCTCTACTTCCCACACAGCTCCCGATAAATGCTCAGCTAACAGCAGATAATGGCCCAGTGTCTGTGCCTTCACACCCACAGGGGAGACCTGGATGCATCTCCTAGCACCTGCCTTAGCATCATCTCCTAACTGCTTGCTGCAGCCATCAGCAGAGTGAACCAGCATACCATCTCTCTCTGCCTCCCCCTGCCTCTTTGTAACTCTTTTAAGTAAACAAAGACTCTAAGTAAATGAAAGCTAAATGGATATTAATTTTATCTGCCTTACTGATACGGAGTATACAAGATTGAGAGAAAAATTCATCAGATATCTAGTAAGTTTAGTTGCACTTTCTTCTTTTCTGTCCCATTCACATTAAAAAAATAATTTACACAAATGAGTTTAAACCATTTTAGTTAACTGCCACCTTGTAGGATATTAAAATTCATTGGAAGCATTGTTTTTTTGCGTATGTTCCTCCATTTTTGGCAGGCTTATTTTGCAGTATTTCTTTTTAGATGTCTTCTTGGTGGGTTTGTAGCACTCTCACCTCTGATTATGCCTGAATCATCTGGGCACACCTTTTCAGAGTGGTTCTTCTTTTCCAAAGCCTCTTTCTCATTCCCAAACCTTGGTATTGCATAACGCATTGTTTATTTAACACAAACTCCCTGATTTGCAATGTCATAACATTGCAAAGGAGGAAAACTGCTCTAACATGAGAATTTTTTTCATTTTCTTTACTAGCAAAATAAAACAAAGAAAGAGAAGGTGATGCAATTATCCCCAAGAACTATTAGTGAATACTTTGTTTTGCTTTAGTTTTAAAATATGTAGCGACCTTAACTCTTTCCTGGATGCCTGAAACAACTAGGGCTGGTTGGGTGAAAGTTAGGGCCCTGAAAATGCACCAGGCAGCCCATATGGGTGGCAGGGATCACAGAGCTGAGCTATCACCTATCGTCTCCTGGTCACACCAGCATCTAAAGTGGAATAGCAGGAAGACCAACAGCATTTTGATATTGGAAGCAAGCACTCCAAGGAGCAGCCTAAGGTTTTACACCAAGATGCCTGCCCCAAAGATAATGATGTAAGTATCAGAATGGCACTCTTTTCCTCTTTTCTTCTGGAACTAATACATGCAGTCAATTGATGATTTATTTCCTTCAATGTGTTCAACTAAAGTAAAAGGAGTTTGTACTTCCCAAGTAGATACCAATTAAAAATGAGAACTACAGCTGTTAAGTGATATTGACAGAAGGTGACATATGACACAGAATTAAACATCATGTGTAGATACTATATACAGAAGGTAACTTACATGGAGAAAAGTGGGAATGTAGTAGTTCATAAATTGAACAAAGATAAATGTTATAATTGAGGATAATCTTATAATTGAACATACAATCGCTTCTCGGCCTTTTGGCTAAGATCAAGTGTAGTATAGTTGAGAATACAGCAAGCAGAAAAGCTAATAAACATTCTATCTATATTTTGTTAGTGCTTAGCTTCTAACTTCTGTTCTTTCTCTGGAAGAAGTATATACAGGAATGCTATTTTTGGAAACTAAGTAAACAATGTAGATTTAGGTAATTACTGGCACACACTGTGGTCACTGAGTTAATCCTAATTATGTAAAATAACATTCTAGTAACTTAATACTTTTCTGGAAATATATCACATAGATTTTCAATCTAACAATAGACTAAGACAGAGTTTTCTGCATTTAACCGCATCCCATCAAAATAAGAAATATGTTTTCTGAATTTAAATTAAAACAAAAATATCTGATAAAATGTATGTTGAGTGAAGTGGCAACAGACATTTTCATATGAGTATCTTAGAAAAATAGCTTCAGAAATAACTCACATGTAAAAAATGTATGTTATGTTTGCTAAAATTTGATTATAGCTTTAAAGATACTATACATACATAAAGAGTGATAATATGGCACTTGTTTTTTATGTTTCACGGAATAAAATCACCTTTACATGTTACTAGAAAGTAGCAATTCTGTATATATTAAGATTTATTTATATTTACTTGGCAGAGAGAGACATGGAGGCAAAGGAATTAGAGAGAGAGATTCAGTCCACTTTCTAAATGCCTACAACAACTAGAGTTGGGCCAGGCTGAAGCCAGGAGACAGGAATTCCATCCAGGTCTTCCCATTCCCATGTGAACTCTGTTTTGAGGTAAAGTAGCTGTGAGTTGATTGGAAGCCAAAGCTGGGACTGGAATCTGTACTCTGAAACAGAATACTGGCATACCAAGGAGAGGCGCAACTCAGTGCCCCATACAACACCTGCCCCTCAATCTTCTTGTATTATTATCTGCTCTAATTTCAAATATCTCCATTAAGAAAAAGGCTTTCCCCTGCTTTCATCTCTTCAGGGAGATGTTTAGCCTGAACAATAGTGTCACTATGCATCTGGCTCCACCCACCAAAGCAGTGAGTATGATGAAATGTCTGATGAAGGAAAGGGGCTGGCTGGTGGAGATGACCTTGCCCTCTCCCTCCTACTGGGCGCAATGGCCAGAATATCTGCACACTTCAGCCTGCTCCTGCCGCCTTGGTCTGGAGGGAGCAAGGGTCACAGAGGAGGGGTGGCAGTCTCTGACAGGGTGGACATGCCTATGTGGCCTGAGGGATGAGGTCGGGGCACATGTGCGTCTGCTATGAAATGTTAGCTGCAACACTTCTACAAAAATGCTAAGGAACAGTTTGGGTTCCTCGGTGGTTTGTCCTTCCCAGGCTCCAGGGCTCAGATGTGGTTCTCCTGGAGAAGGTCTTCCCATCTCTCAAGGAAGCTCACCCCTGCTAAAGTCAGCTGTGCTTGTTTTGCCTAGTCACTCGTTTTTTTTTTCTTTTGTATTTCTATATTCACTATACAGATAGTTTTATTTTAATGTTTGTCATATATTGTAATTCAATGAAATATATTACAAAAATAGTCCTGAAATATACTCCATAGCTAGAAATCAATGCCTAACACGTGCAATCTTTTTTAAAATCAATTCTTTAAAATGATTCTTATTTTAGATATTTAAACAGTGATGGAATTTAGATACTATTATCCAAAATAGAAGCAAGAGGTATCACTATACTGATAGTCTGAAAGTTATATAGTGAGAAAAATAATATATATCAAAGAAGGCAATTTCTAATCTATTTTTCCCCACAGGAAGATAATTCAATCACTTGTTTGATCTCTCATAAAATATCCCATGAAAGGCTTCATACATGCTATTTGAAGTTTTATGTCTAAGTCAATAATATGATGCACTAAATAATTTTTGTGAGAAAAAGCCATTTTTCATGTATTTCTCTTTCATCACTTTGATATTGATAGTATTTCACATTCGACTAACTTTGGGAAGTATTTAAATTTAGTAGAAAATTTAAGTACTCAAAAAACAACAACTTTTGAAGCTGGCTTTTTTATTTAATAGGCTCCCTGATATACATAACATCTGTAGTATGCTGGTATAGCGAATCCTTGGGATTAGTCAATTGCGAGAGCAGAACGAGAAACAGAGAGGAAGAGAGAGGTAAGCTACTTTCAAACACCTAAAATCTCCATTAAAAAAGAGAAAAAACCAGTATGAACAGAGTTTCAGATCTGTCGCATAAGAGATATGAAAATAAAATTTTAAGTTTCTAGCAACAAAAAAGCGTTAGTATAATTACAATAGCAATAATTTAAAAATTGCCTGAAACTATTCTTGACACAACTTTTAATGACAGGTAGGTTGCATCCTGGAGAAACTTAATTTCATACATTTTAACTAAATTAGTAACATTACCGAGAAGAGATTCCTTAAGGAAAAATGAAAGTAATATTTGGAAAGTTATAATTCTAATAGAAATACTGTAATATCAAATGAAGGACTATTAAGTGATTAAAAGGCAAACGAGCTTGTTAATTTCATTCGACTCCTTAAGGAGCTCCTGGAACAGGACTTTCAGATAACTTAAGGAAGACAATTTCTAGACGACAGTATCACTGCAACAGCTACAGAAGCAACTAAATCCTGAAGAGTTTTGAAATAACAGTTTACAAAATAACAACAACAACAAAAATGAAATTAGTGAATAAAGTCCTTGCCTTGAATGCGCCAGAATTCCATATGGTCACCAGTTCTTATCCCAGCAGCCCCGCTTCCCATCCAGCTCCCTGTTTGTGGCCTTGGAAACCAACCGAGGACAGACCAAAACCTTGGGACCCTGCGCCTGTGTGGGAGACCTGGAAGAGGCTCCTGGCTTCCTATTGACTCAGTTTCAGCCATTGTGGTCACTTAGGGAGTGAATCATCAGATGGAAGATCTTGCTCTCTGTCTCTCCTCCTCTCTGTATATCTGACTTTGCAACCAAAATAAATAGATCTTTTTAAAAAATGCAAAATCAAAATTGTGCCATTCATAATAACAAAACATTGAATGATTAAAATGAAATGTTATTGTAATTTCAATATTAAGAAAAATTGCTATGGTGTTATTTGTACCTTCTGATCTGTTCTACCTTTCTTCTGACTCCTCTCTCTTCCCTGGAAAATACATTTCATGGTCTGAAATTTTTCCTGGTGCTCCAAATTGCTCTTAACAGTGTTAATAAATCCTAGTAAGTGTGAAAAACACTGGGCCTCATTTTCAGGAGAAGCTGTGGAAATAACTAAACTCATTTTGTTTTTCAGATTTCATTGCATTACGCCATGTCATTATTATGCCAAATAAATACAGTTTTCAGAGAATGACTTTTCAGAATCATTATGGTATTTCATAATTTATAGGTCACGTATACTCCTGTAATAACAGTAACTTAAATGCATGCCGTATTTACATTATACTATACCCTGAGCTAAAATAAATGTAGCAATTTGACCTGATCAGAAAGTGCAGAGCCGACTGTGTCTGGAGTCTTAGTTCACAGACCGGTGGTGCCTGGGACCAGGGTCAAACTCTGAGCAATGGTCCTCAGGTGGGCAAAAATCAAAGAAAGACTGCACACAGGAGTTCTGGGCTGCAGACGTTATTGAGACAGTCACACACTGACTTCCTACGTGGGCCACACTGCTGCTTCCTGGTCATCAAGCACTGGCTGGTTAACACCAACAGGGGGCATGGCTATCCAAGTCTGTGAAACATCAATTCCTATAATGTGACTCCCGAGCAATTCAATACAATCATAAGGCAGTGAGCCTCTGGGGTCGACCTTCCTTCACTGGAGAAGGGGGCATCTCTCGGGCCACATGTTTTACAATTTTTACCTAAGTACGTCTCATTTCTCATTTTCCCAATTGCATGTCACCTCCCTCTGCAACCCAGTTTGTTGTGTTGCAGGTAACAGCAAGAAGATCATGATGACCAACAAGCGGCAAGAGGAGAGCCCAGGGGAGGAGCACAGGTACCGGACCATGACTGCAGGCCCTCCAATCCACAGCAAGGAATCCCGACTGTGTAGTTAGGGCTCCATTCTAGCGTTCAATTAAAACAGGACTGTGCCCTGGCTCAAGCTCCAAAAGATGTATGTAGAGGACAGGTCAGGAAGGAAGAAAGGTAATGACTGGATGTGCAGACAGAAGATGGAAACAGCAATACACCTGGTGCCTTCCAGCACAGTACACTGACATGACTTGCTGACACACACAACTGACAGGTACAGAAATAACGCCTAATCCTGTAAGGAGGGAGACCAGGTATAGGTATACTGTAGGCCCCTGTGCTGTGGATTGAGTCGTCTATGTGTCTGGAATGCACTTGCTGAGAATTTTCTAAGGAAGCAGAACTCTCAGTATCCATGGTTATCCTGCCCAATCTTTTCAATACCTTTTATAAGAGGAGAGAGTAGCACTCCTTTCTAAGAGAAATGCAGAGTCCATTGGAACTTGAAGTCAAATTAAGCATATATAACTTGAGGCTATTTCTGCATTTTAGGAAACTGTCATGGTTTTCTAATTGCATAGCATGTCCCCTGAATAGCAGTTATTTGATAGGCCGAATTATTCATTTCCATAATCATATACATTTAAAAATATTAACTAACAGCTTTCCTCACTTTTCAGATTTCAAAACTATTACTCTTGAATCTCAAAGCAGGAACCATAATTGATATTTACTCATTTTTCTTTTATACATCATGCATCAACTACAATCATAAATGCTAAAATTGAAGTAAAATGTGATCTCAGCTAATATTTCTTCCAATAAACCTTTCCTGCTCTCTGTGACCAAGGTGATAACACCCACTTGTGACTGCTTAATTTCTAAACAAAACTTGCACACCATCTCTGTTGTAGAGGTCAATATCTAAGCACATAATGAATGCATGTTATTTTGGTTATATGCAGTGATATTTCTCTACGCCACAACTGTGAACACTGTGAAAAGCAGTTAATAATTACTCATTAAATTTGCTGGAAAATAAATGCCTGAATTTTCTATTTCATCTACAGCTCCTAGAACTAACACGTTTCTGTGGTTTATGCAGACTACACATGAGCACATACAGGTGTAAATATCGTGAAAGTATCCTACCTCCCAGAGTAGCAGACAGCAAGAAATGTGTCCCATACTTCTTGATGAGGTTCTCTGTGATTTGCTGCAGGGTGGGCCGGCGTCCCAAAAGTCGAATGTTGCGGAAGAATTCCGGGGCAAGAGGCAGAGGGGAGCCGAGGAAATGTCTTCTCTCAACTGCAAGGTTATTTACTTTCCAACGGCCAAACTCCCTAGAAAGCAGATTTACTTTTATTCATAAATGCATAATCATTTTTGTCTGAATGATCTTATTTGAAAAGCTCACTTGGTAGAGCCCTCCATTACAATGACTTGTGCTGATACCCTCAGGCTATTTGCTCTGAGTAGGAGAAGCAATCTTTATACTTTACGTGGAGTAAAGGATATCAAACTAGCTCTTAAACATCTTCTATTGACAATTCTTTTTTCCAAAGGACAGGTATATATAAAAACTGATGTAAGTGTGCATAGAATACAAATATTATTACTCAAAACAAGAGGTAAACAAAACAAGGCATTTTTCTAAAAGAAATTTAAAAAGTAAAAGGACTCGAATGAATGCATTTCTTTCTACTGACTTTAGAGCGTTAATGTATCAAATCTCAGTGACACCACAGAGATAAAGATCAACAACCTGATCAGGAGAGCAGTCTTAGTTTTGTGTTGGGCTGTTTTCTAAATACTCATCGCTTAAAACATGTTTTGAAAATCCACTTTTTATTTTGTTTATCCAAAATGTTTACTTTGTATATAAAATTAGATCTAAGAGGTCTTGCATTTCCACTCATCAAATTTGTTTTGTATTGCTGTAACGATGCTTTCACGCTGAAAATATTGAAAGATTCTTGTTAACAACCTAGGAAAAAATGCTGAAATCATCCTGAGAAGTGGTGGTGAATACAACTGCTGAAGTGTGATCAAGTGCTTGGAACCTGATCAACAATGGCCAACAGAATCCCTTCCCTAAATTCATTCTCATAGCTTACCAAGGTGAATAACAGCATGACTGAAAAATAGTCACATAAAATCACCAACATATGGGAGTTATTGCAAAAATCGTTTGTTTATTTCCTAGCCTCCTTGTCTCCTCTCCCACCCCTGGCCAAATAAGTAGCTTGTCAACACCAACACAGAGTACTTAAGTTTTGGAATCTCAGTAGGGCAATAAGAAATGAACTGTTATATAAAGTGGAAACCAACAGGAACAGTGTTATTGGTTTCTTTTTCTTTCTTTTTTTTTTTAGCTTTTCTTCCTGAAGATAAAATTCACCTAGGTTGCAGCCAGAGCATGCATTCATTAAATTTTGGAAAAACAAAGCAATGGAGTGCTGAATTGAAAACATGCTATTGGGCATGATTATCATAATGAGGACATTTTACCCAAAGCCATCTCAGGATTTCATCCAGATGCTCTAAGTTTATACTAAATAAGATCATCATTATTTCTAAGAGCTGCGTTCCACTTGGAACATCAAAGAATACAGGTATCTCCCCAGTATGAAGTCTTTAAATTAAACAGGCAAGATCATTCAAATTGAACGCATCTTGGACCTTTCTGAGGCACCATTATTTTGTAGAACACACAAATGAGCCATGACCAGTTCAACCAGAACATTGCTTTGAAAATGTATTTTGGCTATACAGAGCTTATATCCAATTATGAGGGCTGCATGTTTGCCTCCTAAAAATTACAACTTACAAATAGCTATTGCATGTATATAATACATAAATATATTGTGTATTATGATTTTTTTCTGTACCACATAAAATGTTCCAAATGCAAGAAAGTTATCACCAAATTTCATTTAAATTGTCATCACATTCTCACCATACTGGCAGTGACTTTCCCTGTCATCATTCAGATTTTATGTGAACATACAGATGTACTTGGTACTAACAGATGCACTGCCATGATTTTCTTCAAAATGCACATGTATGTTGTTTCTCCATAGTAAATGTTCTTCCACTGTTGATATTAAAAATTTTGGACTCAATACCAAAGAAAATCAGCATGAAAAGATTGACAAAGCCAGATGATGCATTTGCTAAAAAAGATTTTAGTTTCTAATTTACACTAGATGAAGTTACACTATCTTTTCAAGCATGTGTTAGTTTGCCATTTTAATTCCATTAATATTCATTAAAATTTACAAACATAACAGAACCGTAACTCAAAATATGTAGCTCAAACTCTAATTTACTGAGGAAAAAATTCAACATGAGACTCTTAATTTGTCAATATTTAGTAGCAATAACCTAAGTTATCACAAAAACCTTCTGTAAAAATCACTCATCATAAGAAATATCACTAATGATCAATACCCATTTCCCATAGTTCCATTATGCTTTGCATATAATTTTTAAACACTCCTAACTTATTGCTTTCAGATCTCTCAGATGGCAGATTTTTTCATTTGGCTGCAACAAGAGAAAAGTTCCTGATGGCCTGCATTACTGGCTCTGATGCCAGTGTTTGCAAAGCAGTTAAATGTTAGGCAGTTGGCAGAAAATATACTGTCTCTCTCTTCCACCCCATGGCACACCCCCAAATTTTTTTTAAATTATGGTACTCAATCTTTTTAAAGCTAGAGAAATACTTTTGGATGAAGCTATAAATTTGGCAGAATTAATCTGTAAACATAAAAACCTGAAAGGAAAAGCACAATCAGAAATAATTTATATGCAATGTTTACATGTAGGATTTTTGAAAAGCATCAATTAATGCCTGATTAGGTTTTGAATGCACTGCCAAAACCATAGATCATAGTAGATCAGAAAAGGCGATATGCATTATTGCAATATGAAATTTGTCCATACAGCAACATCAAAAAGTATTTGTTGTAGTGCTAACCTCTTGGCTATTCTCTCTCTCTCTTTCTCTCTCTCTCTCTCTCTCTCTCTCTCTCTCTTTTCTATTTCTTACTAACCCCTGGTCAGGCTACCAAGCAAATGAATGACTATAAATAAGAAAGAAACAATAAAGAAAATAAAAGTATGTCAACAATGTTAAAACACTTGTGAAAGTGAAAACTAGTCATGGACAGCCACCCTATGTGACGAGAGAAAGAATGTGGTAACCAATAGGTATGCGTTTGTAAATGAAGGTGAAATAAAGGCCTCTCCACACAAACCTGGTTAGCTTTGCAAATGATATTGAAGAATGGACTACACACAGAAACAGACAGATAATAAGCATCATGGAGAATGTGAAGGCAACAAAACATTATGGTAAAAGAATAAAGGTGATTCAAAACAAGCAACAGGAATATTTATGGAAAATGGTAGGAAAGAGTTGTTATATACCAGTAATAACCTTGAATGTAAATGGATTAAATTCTCAAATTAGCAAATACAAATAGGCTGAATATAGTAACAAACAAATATTGATATGCTGCCCACACATTCTACCAACAAAGATATGCCTAACCTGAAAGTCAAAGGATGTAAAAAGATATTGCAGGCAAATGGAAATCAAGAACAAACATTGATAACTGTCAGAAGAACAAACAAAACAAGAAAAACTGTTAAAAAAAAGGCCATTATGGTATAATTAAAATATCAATTCAAGAGGAAGGTGTCTTTGTAGCAAATGTATAAGTAATAGAGCTACTAAAACAAATGTTGGTGTAAGTGAAGGGAGGCATAGCCACCAATCCAATAACATCATTGGACTTAACTGCCCCACTTTCATCAATGAACAGATAAACTAGAAAAAAAAGCAACAAATACAGAGTTAGGATCTGTTATTGGTGAAATGAATCTAGTTTGTATTCACAGTTGTAGAACACACCTTGTCCATCATTACATGGAACATATTCCGGGACGTTATTAACACTAGGTCATAAAACAAGTCTGAAAAAGGAATTGAGACCACAGCATGTATCTTTTATTACCACTTTTAATATAACTGGGAGAAAAACATGATTATACAGTAGCCTGAAATATGTTGTTGTGAAAATTCAGGAACAAAAGGAAGGAAAGAGGGAGTCTATGAAGAGAAACTGAATTACAGAGGGAAGTAACATTAATTTCTTAGAACTGTACCTGTCGGGCCCTGTGTGGTGGCCTAGTGGCTAAAGTGCTCGCTTTGAATGCACTGGGATCCCATATGGTTGCCATTCCTAATCCAGGCAGTCCCACTTCCCATCCAGCTCCCTGTTTTTGGCCCTGGGAAAGCAGTCGAGGACTTGGTCAAAGCTTTGGGACCCTGCACCTGCATGGGAGACCTGGAAGAAGTTCCTGGTTCCTGGCTCCTGGCTTTGTATTGGCGCAGCATCACCAATTGAGGTCACTTTGGGATTGAATCATTGGACAGAAGATCTTCCTCTCTGTCTCTCCTCCTCTCTGTATACGTGAATTTTCAATAAAAATAATAAACAAGTCTTTTAAAAAAGAACTGTACCTATCAAAAATATATCTGTTCTCAATATGTTAATAAAAAGAAAGAAAAATACTCTGGGAGAAACAAAACACACAGAGATGGAACAGCATGATTCGGAACGAACAGTAGATCACAGAAGAAAATCAACAGGGAAAGCAAGAATTCCTTAAAATCAATTATAATCACAACATAACATATCAAAAAATAGGAATTACACCAAAGTCACGATTAAGAAAGAAGCTTCTATTAATCAGTGCCTACACCAAGAAATTGGAAAGGTATCAAATAAATGATTTAACAATACACATCAAGAAATTAGAAAAACAAGAATAAAGCAAACCATAAATTACTAAAAGATTATTTTAAAAAATTACCCAAGAAATAAAAGTTGTAAAAAATACAAAAAAATCAGTAAAATGAGCTAAATTATTTAAAGTAAATAAATTAATAAATAATTAGCCAAATCAACCAACTGGTAAGTGGGAGAGGCAAAGACCAAATCTAATAAAATTTGAGTTTAAAAGGAATATATTAGAAATGATTCCACAGATATTGAAAAAATCATCAGTATTATTACAAATTTAATGTGCCAAAAACCAGATTCCTGGACATTTTGAATACCTGAACAGAAAAATCATCAAAATATAACCAGTAATTAGGACTTTCCTAGAAAATAATAGCCCAACACCAAATAGCTCTATTGCTGAATTCCACCAAACGACTTAAATATTAATCCATCCCAATTTTTCTTAAAATTTCAAAAGAATTGAAATGAAATTAGTCCTCCCAAACTCCAGTGAAGCCAATATCACCTTATTACAAAACCAGAAAATGATGCAAGAAAGAGAACTATAGACCGAATCCCTGATGAATGCAAATGTACAAATCCTCACCAAAATAAAAGCTAATTAATCCAACAACACATTAAAAAAAAAAATCCAGCCCCAGTGGGGTTTACACCAGGGACTCAGGAATTAGTCACAATGTGTAAATCAATAAACACAGTACATCCTGAAAATTCTAATTCTAAATTCTAAAATTCTACATCATAAAATTCTATATGATTATCTCAATGTATGTGAAGCATTTTATAAAATATACTAGCCGTTCAAAATAATAAAAGCGTTTTAAATTTAATACACAAAGAATATTCCTCAACATAATCAAAGCAATATACAACAAGCACACAACCAGCATTGTATTCAGTAGGGAAAAGCTGGAAGTATTTCCAGTGAGATCCAGTACCAAGTAGAGGTGCCTACTTTCACAATTACTATTCAATGTTGTTCTGGAATTTTTAGACAGAGTCATTAGATAAAAGCAAAAAAATCAAACAGATATTAACTAGAAGCCAGAGGTCAAACCATCCCTGTTTGCAAATAACCTGATCCTATAATTTGGGAACCTAAAGACCCCATTAAGAGATGATTGGAATCATAAGAGAATTTATAAAGTTGCATGGCATAAGTGAACAAACAAAAATTAATAGCATTCATATATTCATATACATAAGCAATGCCATGGCTGAGAAAGAACTTGAAAGCTTAATCCCATTCACAATAGCTATATATTTTTTAAAAATAAATTAGGATAAATTTAACTATTATTGAGAAAAAGCTCTATGAGGAAAATTGCTACACACTAAGAAAAGAAAGAAAATACACAAAAAAGGCAAAAACCAGCATATTTATGTTAGAAGATTGCTATCATCACCACGCACAAACTACCCAAAGTAAGTTACAGATTCAGAATGACCAAAATACTAAGGACACACTTCGAATATTTAGAAAAGCTGGTCTCAAACTAATAAACAAACAAAGACACAGCATACCTAAAACAAAATTTAAAAAAAACAGATATGTGGACCAATGCTATAGATTAGAAAACATGAAAATAAATCTACCTATGTGCAACCAAGTATGGTTTTGTAAGTAAAAATCATCCCATGGGGAAATGACAGGTTTTTTTTTTTATTTAAAAATTGTTTATTTATTTGAACGTGAGAGTTACAAAAAAGAGGATGAGACAGCAAGAAAGAGTGTGAGAGTGACAGACAGACGATTCATTACTTGCCTCACTCCACCAAAGACTGTCTTTCAGACCTCCCATGTGGTTTTAGGGGCCCCAGAAAGGGCCATCATCTGTTGATTTCTCATATGAATTAACAGGGAGCCACTTCAGAAATGGAGCAGCCAGCACTCAATCTGGCACCCATATTCTCTCTATATATAAATTCTCTATATCTATAGATATATCTATAGATATAAGGATATATATACCATATGAATTGTGTCAATGAACACTTGGAATCCGCCATTAATGTCTCAAACTAAAAAAAAAAAACAAAAACAAACAAACAAAAAAACACATAAAGAAATCCCAGTACTGTAGTAGGTTAAAAAAATGAATTAAAATGTTTTAGGGCCCCGTGTAATGGTTCAATTGGGTAATCCACCCTTTGTGTACAGCATCACTCCATAGAGGTACAGGTTTGTATCCTGGATGCTCCATTTCCACTACAGCCCCTGCTTGCAGCCAGGAAAAGCAGTAGAGGATGCCCTGAAGCCTTGGGACCCTGCACCCACATGGGAAATCCGGAAGATGCTCCTAGCTCCTCGCTTTGGATCAGTTCAGCTCGGCTGTTGTAGTCATTTGGTGGACGGAAGATCTTTCTGTTTCTCCTTCTCTCTGTAAATCTGATCTGCCTTTCCAATAAAAACAAATAAACCTTTTAAAAATGTTTAAATAGCTAAAGAAAATTTTCTTGATTCAGTCTCTGTATTTTGAGAGTTGGTGGGTGACATGCAGTTCAAACCAACTTGAAAACCAAATGTTGCCTTGAAAAAAGGAAGAAACAAAAGCAGAAAGTGTAGGTTGGAGAAGAGACATTAGCCTAGTGCTTAGGATACCACTGTCAATGCCATATCCCACATTGGAATGTTTGGGTAGGATTCCAGGTTTTAGCTCCCAATTCTAACTTCTTGCTTATGTGCAGCCCTGGAAGGCAGCAGTTGATGTGTGTATGTTTTATTTCCTTCCGTATGGGAGAGTTGGGTTGTGTTCCTAGCTCCTAGCTCTGGCCATGGCTCTGCACTGGCCATCGCAGGTATTAAGGCAGCAAATCCAAGGCCAGGCGCTTTGTTGCCCACCACATGTCCAATTCTTTGCCTTGTCCTTCTCAGCTACAAGTATAATCACTTTCATACATCAGGATTTTAATTTCTGCCATTTGTCAATTCTTCACCATCAGTTTGAGATTTCTTGATTACTGTAAAACAGAATGATAAAATTAATTTTTCTGAAACTTTGTAACTGTGACATAGTTCTCTGGGAACAAGGAAGAGTGGATTTTAGTGAGTGTCTGCAGAAGTGTTTATGTAGGCCAGAATTTTATAATCAATCAGCATGTTATTATGTTGATATATAATTAAGATTATATTAACAATATATATTCATGGACACTGTCCCAAACTCAATGTTGATGGTTAACCACAAAATCTGAAGCCATTAGTAACAACTCTGACCTGTCTGAATTTGAAAAGTTGCTTACTGATCTCTGTTACACCCTCAAGCAAATTTGCAAGACAGGTACCACTGCCAAATAAGAGAGTGCAAAATTCCAACTACATACACAAAGTTTTTGTTCAACTGAAGAGAGGTTGATTATCATGTGTCGTGATGAAGTCCGTTTTTGGTCAACTCTGTTGGGAATTCTGTAGCCCTCCTGTATATTATTTTCTAATTCTTGTCTCAGCTTAGGGAAGTTTTCCTGTATTATTTCATTGAATACACCTCTAATCTCAGCTTCTCTTTCTGCACCTTCTGGAACACCCATAACTCTTATGTTGGACCTTTTAATCATATCTTTTAATTTTTGGATACTTTTTTTAGCTTGACCTAGCTCTGCTTCCAGTTTTTTGTTTGTTTGTTCGTGGTGGCAGGAAATATCTTCTAATTCTGAAATTCTTCTGCCTCATTCATTCTGTTTTTGAGACTCTCCACTGTATTTTTAATTTGCTCTACTGTGTTCTTCATTTCTGATATATCAGCCTTAATTTGATGTATTACTACTATTTCTTCTTTGAACTCTTGTTTGTACTTCTCATTGTTGACCAGCAGCTTTGCAATGAGTTTTCTGAGTTCTTTGTCCCCCATTTTCTCAATGTCTTCCTCAGTTAACTCTGAGAATGGGCAAAGCTTTTGCTCCTTTGTTGGAGAGACTTCAGTAACATTCATAGTGTTTTTTCTTGTCTTACCTTTTGTAATTGCCAATCTGTTTAACGACATCTCTATGGTTTGTTACCTCAGGTGTATAAATTGACTTTAATGTTCAACCAGTACCCTGAGTTTGGGAAACACAGCTGTTCTGAATAATTGCTTTGTCCGTGGCACTGATTTTATAGGCAGCACTGAGCTTGTCGCCCCCTGCTAGCCAATATGTTTAAGTACCTCCTGAGGTCACCCTGGGCAAACTTCGTGGCCAGAAAGATCAGGGGGCTGTGGCAGTCAGCTCCAGGGACTACACAGACGCCCCTAGCTGGGCTCAGCTTCGCGCAATTAACCAACAACACGCCCACTCTGGATCTCCACTTAGGGTTCACACCTGCTGTCCTGCCACCCGATATGGCTCCAGGTGGAGAACTGCAGTTGCTAGTTTTCAGTTCCAGGGACCACACCGACCCCGCAGGGAGCAGAGCCGGTGCTCCCCTCCACCCCCAGACCAGATCCATATGAACAGTCAGAAAGGGGCCTGTGTGTTGTTCTGTCAACTTCGCTTTGCGCCTCTCCACACAAGGTGGCTCCCTGAGTTCCCGACTCCCTCTGCCTGCAGCTGGTCCCAAACACCCCGTCCCAGACCACACTCGCCTTCCCAGCTCCCCACACAGACCCAGGCTCTGACCTGGCGGTCACAACGTCCGTGTGGAAGCCACCGCCGGACGCCCGGCCGGCGCTGGAAATGGATTGCTGGAGCCCGGATCACCGGAGCCCGCAGCTCCGAAGGCTGGGGAGTCCCTGGTCGGCCACAAGGTCAGTCGTCAGTCACGGGAGCTCTTCTTGTCAGGAAAGCTTCACTTCCCAGCTCTTGCAGGAGGTGAGTGGACTTCAGTCTCTTCACTTCGGGCCGAGGCCGCCGCCCCCTCGCCTCTGCCAGATCTCTCCCTTTCCGTGTCTTGTGTTGAAGAAAAATCTGATACGTGTCATACACAAACTTGAGACAGGAAGACTTAAGGAGGTGCATGAGCACACACATAAATCAACAAGTTTTCAGTTAAGTTTCTGATCACTAAATTAGTACCTGGCCACTCAGGAGCTTCCTCCTACAGGGGGTGCTGCTTTTACAGCAGCAGTCTTCCATTCTTGGGTTTGCTGCTCCAAACTCGCCCTCAGTCTAGCACGTGGCCCTGAAAGCCTGCTCTCTTGCATCAACCGCTGTCTGACCATACAGCACTTGGCAGGTGATGCACAGTTTATCTAGAAATGGTTGAATAGCTATGCCATTCACTAGGTTCTTATTTTCTAAAACTGTCTCTTGATATTGAAAATGCACAAAATAGGATCAGTGGGATGGCTCAGTGCCTGAATCCTCAGGCTGCACATGTCAGGACCCATCTGGGTGCCGGATCCAGTCCTGATTGCTCCACTTCCCTTCGAGCTGCATGCTTGAGTCATCGGAAAGCAGTCTTGAATGGCCCCAATGGCTTAGCCAGTGGAAGCTCCAGGCTCCTGGCTTCGGATTGGCTCCGCTGTGGCCAATGTGGCAACTTGGGCCTTGTTAATCTGCCTTTCCTTGTTAATCTGCCTTTCCAATAAAAATAATAAATAAATCGTAAAGAAAGGCTTTCAGATATTTGTTCATGTGGCTTCCTTTTATCATTCATTTATCATTTAAAACAATTTATGTCACCAAGGGTAAATGGTTTTTAGTTAAATATTTGGACATGTGATTTTTTCATTCTATATTTGAAGTTTTATACACTAACAAAAAGACAGAAAACACAAATATAGATGTATGCACACACATTTGAGGTAGCAATCAATTACTAAATTTATGGGCTGGAAATATGTTCTTCTTTTTCTCAGCTCATTTTCTTTCTGACAGGAACTTTCACAGGAAAATTTCTTTTTTCCATTTTATATAATCCAGTATGTTCACTCATCGTTGTATGAATCATGCTGTTTGCCAAATTTAATTATTTTTTTTTTGTCTGGCACTAGGTCTCAAGGAAACTGCAAATTTTAGGTAAAGTTTTGTTTGTTACACTCCAGCCTGTGTTTGATTTCAAATTAATTTCTATAAAGTATGATATTTATCACTCAAGTAATTTGTGCAGTTATTGATATTTACTTTTCAAGTATTATTTGCCAAAGAAATATTGTCTATAAATTGAAGTGGTTTTAACCTTTTCAAAAATGTGTTTTGGATCTATTTCTAGGCCATCTACTTGTTCTACATTTAAATGTTCAACTTCCATCAATAACACACTAGCTTTAAATAAAAATAGCTGTACAAGAAGTTCAAACTTGGGTAGGCTGACCATTTTGGTATTACATTTCCCTTGGCGTCCAAGGGGCACTCTGTGGTCTGCAGGCTGGTTGGACTCGCTCAGTACTTTACTGAGATGCCCACAGGCTGTGCTAGGGGTTCTCTACTCATTATTTTTTTCCTTAAATTTTGTTTCAACATTTAGTTATTTTCTGTATCCGTGCTTACATACTTCATCTCCATGAAAAAACAAACTCAAGCAACTGGGAACAAGGTCCAACCTCTGTTTCTTCTTTTTCTCTCTATGTATCTGAATTTTAAATCACACGTCTGAGTGATCATCATACAATGTGTGGTTTCTTTTTGCTTTTGGATTATTTCATACATCATATTTTCCAGATTCATAACATTTTCAAACATAAGAGGACATCATTTTCTTTCATGGCTGAATAACAGTCCACTGAATCTGCAAATGTTTCTTCGCAAAGTCAGATATACAGAGAGTAGAAGAGACAGAGAGGAAGATCTTCTGTCCAATGATTCACTCCCCGAGTGACCTCAATGTGCAGTGCTATGCTGACTCAAAGCCAGGAGCCAGGAACCTCTTCCAGGTCTCCCATGCAGGTGCAGGGTCCCAGAACTTTGGACAGTCCTTGACTGCTTTCCCAGGCCACAAACAGGGAGCTGAATGGGAAGCAGGGCCGCTTGCATTACAACCAGCACCCATATGTGATCCCGGTGCATTCTGAGTGAGAACTTTAGCCACCATCACGCAGTGCCCTTCAATAGCATTGTTTATGACAGTCACCATAACAGATATAAGCTAACATCTCATTATTCTTCTCATTATGTTACTCTGATCAGTGATGTTCAATGCCTTTTATCTTTATCTGTGATGGCCATTTGTAAATCTTCAGAAGGTCATTTAGTCACTATTTTCACTCAGTCTTTTAAAAAAGATTTTATTATTATTATTATTATTATTATTAGAATGACAGATTGACAGAACAGAGACAGAGAAAAAGATCCTTCTGCTGGTTCATTCCCCAAGTGGCCACAATGGTCAAAATTGAGACAGTCCAAAGCCAGCAGCTAGGAGCTTCTTCCGGGTCTCCAACGCAGGTGCAGAGTCCCAAGGTGTTGGTCCTGGACTCAAACCATAACCCTTATGGGATCCTGAAGCATGCAAGGCAAGGATTTAGCCAGATTGTTCATTATGAGTACTATGTGTTTCTGATACATTTGGGATGTTACCCCTTAGCAGACATATGCCTAGCAAATAATTTCAATATTTTATGTAGATTGTTTTTAGGTTTTATTTTTATTCTTTTTCATTGGTGTTCAGAATCTTTTTAGTTTGGTTAAATTATACTCTTGTATTCTCACGCATGTTGCTAGAGATCTACATAAACATGTCTCCTCATGTTTTTCTCTAGAAGTTTTACTTTATTATACCTCACACTAACACATGTCATGATCCTGAGATTAGGGATGGTTCAACATACCTGAATTGATAAATGTGGATACCTTGTGAACACACTGAAGTAGAAACCCTACCATCATCTCAGCGGAAGGAGGTGAAGCTCTGAGCATTTCACCCTTCTTTCATAAAACAGATCACCTCACCAGGTGTGAAAGGAATGGATGTCCCAGAGCCTATGAAACTGTCACATAATGCAAAATAATTAATAAAAATAATAATAATAAAAAAGGAATGGATTACCACATTGTTAAGGCCACACGTAGCAAATACACAGCAGTGCATTCTCAGCTGTGAACGCCTCATCAATCTCTTTTAGTATCAGCAACAGCAACAGGATGCCCACTCTCACCAATTCTATCCAGTGTAAAGAGAAATGGAAGTGCTATGCAGAATATATAGATAAGAACAAGAAATTAATCTGAAATCGAATTTAAAAAGAAAAATAAAAAGGTAAAACAGAAAGCACTTAAGACCACTTAAATGACATCCAGCAAAGCTGAGGACGTAAAATCAACATAGAAAAGCCAGTATTATTTCTCCACATTTACCCAAATTAGTTTTCAAATTTGTGCTGTAGAGATATATTAGTACACATTTTTCCTTTTTTCTCTATATTTTATGTGAACTGATTGGGAAATAGAGTAATCCTAGGTTGATAAAAATATTTGGGCAACTCATTATTTTCTTCTATTTTCCTAGGAAACTTATGGAATTATTTTTCTTGCTTATTTGATATTGGTAGTGTTTATTACTACCTGGACAGACTTTTGATTTATTTTCAAATTACCAATTCAATTCTGTAAAACTTACAGGGCTAGTCAAATTGTCTAGTTTATAGTGAACTGTGACAGTTTGTGCATCTTGTGGAATTGGTCAATTTCTTCTGAATTGTCAAATGTACCTACTAGAGTTATTTATAGCATTCCCCTAGGAACATTTTGATGTTCAAAAGGACTGTAGTGACAACTGCTATTTCAGTTCTCATACTTGTAATCTGTTCTCTTTCTTTTATTTCAGGCTAGATAGCTGGCAATTTTATCAATTTCGAAGAACCAGATTTGTACTAGTTTAATTTTTCTTTTTCTGTCCAGTTGCATTGATTTCTGCTGTCTTTACTCACTTTTTTCTTTGTGTTTATTTTGATTTTTTCTGATTCTTGAATAGCCAACTTATAATATTGATTTGAGATCTTATTTCCTTTTCAATAGCATTTTAACTTACCAACTTTGGGCTCAGCACTGCCAATGCAATTTCATAGTTTTTGGAAATTTTGTATTTTCTTCTTTAATCAGTGAAAAGTAATGTTTAATTATGTTGGAATTTTGCTTTCATTTATAGCTTTTCTAGAAAATGGAATTTACGTAAGAAGTATTTCCACTCTCCCTTACCCCGTTGCTGTTTGATTGAGGTATGTCTAATGAGTTGGGATATGCTGTTCTCAGTATTGCCTTTTGAGCATGAAGGTGCTGTGCATCTGGCTGCTTTTGGTTAAAGTGCTACATCAATACCAGGCATATCATGTTGATCGATAATGCTGAGTTTCCTCCACATATGCTGTGACTTGCTGTGTAGATCTTTCTACAACTGATGTGAGTTGCCAAAAGATTGATCTACAACTCTGAATTTTCCTATTTGTTTAGTTTGATAGGATCTTGTTTCTCTTCCCTCATAGCTCACTTAATTGCTGAATGCAGGCTTAAACCTGATAGGTGCTCACATTCTACTAATATTTTATGTGAGGTAAATCTGTTGTAAATGCTTTTGTTTTAAATTATATTTTGCATGATATAAATATAACCACTACATTTTGTGGAGGGAAAGAAGGGCTTATTTTCATTTACATGTTATGATTAACTTTAGACAAGTTAAAGCAATATGTCACATATGTAATATCTGTTTTCTGTATTTAGGAAATTGACTGATTTTTATTTTGGTGTGATTTTCTTGAAGTTTGTGCTATTCAGCGTTTAGATCCTTTTTACATCTGGGGGTTGATGCCCTCTAGCAAACATGGCAATGTTTCAGATTTCCCTTCAGTTTTTTATTAGCCATGCCTTGTTCGTTTCTCCTTATGGGACTTCAGTGACACACTTTTTAGTTTTGTATACTGACACACGCTTATGAAACTTTATTCACAGTTTTATTTTCGGTGTGATTGAGACTGAGTAATTTATGTGGTCCCGGATTCTATCGCATGACCTTTTTGTCTTTCCCTGACATTTTACTGTTGGCACTTCTCATTTTGACTTTTATATCCATTTTTCTATGTTTCCATTCTAAAATTCCCTCTTTGTCTTTTGACAACCTTCCTCACTGACACTAAGTCAATTGAAGCCTTGTTAAGTCTTCATAAACTGCTAAGTCTTTCAGTTGCTTCAACATGCTCGTAAGAGCGCAATGACCTGTTTGTATTGCTCTTTGATAACTCAAAAATCTGGAAAGTCAGTGCTGCTAATTCTTCACTGAAATCCTATTTCTGCCCATTGACATTGTTCTAATTCTTGTTATAATGCTCAATCTTAACTAGAAACAGGATGTATTTATGTGTAGCTGTGTCTTTGTGGAAAAAAAATATGTATACACGTATGTGTGTGTGTGTGTGTGTATTTTTAAAGTCTAACTAGGTTACATCCTTCCTGATCAGGTAGCTAAAGACACTTGGCTCCTGGGGTATTTTTATCTGCATGCATTACCTACTGATATTTACAAATTATGGGTTTCCTCAGTTCCAAATTTAGAATGTCAGAAAATACAGGGTACTCATTAAATGCTTTACCTTAAATTTCAAATTCCTTATTCATCCTACCTCCTTTTTCATAACTGTTACAATGTTAAGTATGTTTTACACAGGGTTTTCATTATTCTTGTGAAAATGAAGAACAATACACCTAATTCATTTTCCTGAAATTAAAGCTTCTCTAACAATGTTAATTAAAAGATAATTATTTTTTTAAGATTTATTTTATTTTTATTAGAAAGACATACAGAGGAGGAAAGACAAGAGAGAAAGATCTTCATCCGACTGAATCCCCAAGCAGCCACAATGGTCAGTTCTGCGTCAATCTGAATCCAGGAGCTAGGAGCCTTTTCCGGGTCTCCCACACGGGTGCAGGGTCCCAAGGTTTTGGGCCATCATCAACTGCTTTCCCAGGTCACAAGCAGGGAGCTGGATGGGAAATGGGGCCACCGGGATGTGAACAAGCACCCATATGGAACCCCGGTGCACGCAAGACGAGGACTTTAGCCACTCAGCTACCAGGCTGGACTCCAAGATAACTATTCTATCTATTTTAACACACATAGTATGACTATTATGTGTATCATGTATTTAAAGGCAAAATATTAATGTAAGCCAAAAAGCCATTAACACTCCAGGGTGTGCTACTAAGTGTTAATACAAGATTATTGTTCTCCCTTGATGATTTTGAAGCTCCAATATCATAGTATTGGGACTTCAAAGTCCATCTTTCATCAGCTGAAACAGAAAATCATCAAAAATGTAACAGAATTAATTTATAGTACAGACCAAACAGACCTAACAGACTTTTATAAAACATTACTAGCCTCAGCCAGAAATGATGTAAATACAGGAAAATTGAATAACATGTTCTTGAAGTAAAATTAAGTCATTAGTCAAAAGGGAGATTGAAAAATTTGTGAAACTAATTAAAAAAGGAATGCAATATATTAAACTTAACAGGATAAGGCAACGGCAGTGCTAAGAGGAAAACTTGCCACAATAAGAGCATGTATTACAAAGAAATGAAAAGGGCAGATTAAACACTCTGTATAAAGACAGACATTTTGTGAAAAAATAAAATAAATCTAAAGAAAAAAAAAGTTGCAACAAAATGATGGAAGAGCAGAAATCTCAATCATTATCACCAGCAATAATAGCTTAATGAATTAGGCATGTTCCAAAGGTACATAATTACACACATTTAAACTAGGTTAAATCAACTTTTGCTTAACTATTTTGTGCAATATATGCTGTCACCCTTGTTTCTTCTGTCATTTTATAAGTTCTCAGATTGTCAAGAGTTATACTAGCTCTTGGCATTTGACACATAACTAAGGATACCAGTGAAGAATTATAGGGATATAGAGTTCTCAAATATAAATTCTCTGTAATATTACATATTATACAAAATCAAAACAAAAATGTTTCTCAAAAACATAGAAAATATTCATTTACCTCCTAATAAGAATGCAATTTAGTTTAGTAAAAATCATTTCTAGTGAGGATCACAAAAAATAACTTAAATGTAGACTTTTATATGTGATTTTAACGCAGCAACAGGAAATAAATAATAATTTCAAATTTAGTTTGTAATATAAATTGGCAAACACCATGAAAATGAGCTAGAAGAAGCCAAAGCATGTTTTTACACTCATAGAAAACACAATGCTAACTCATAATTATATAACATACCATACTTGTCCAAGTTTTAGCTTATAGCAGCAGATGGACATTAACTTCCTATTCAATTTAACAGAAGATTATGCCAAGATGAGCTCCAAGGAGTATTTAAAGTTAAACTATGGACAAACCTTAATATTTTCATATCCATATAAAAATTGTAAATGGTTAAGTGACGCACCTAACGATGAATTCACTAAAATGGTTCGGTTTAGAAGGATGTAGGTGGCTATCACATTACAAATAGCATTATTTTGGTAAAATAAAAATATTCTATTCAGAAACCTGTAAACTAAAAGTGGAAAGGTAGTTAACAAAAATTTTTAAAATTAGGGAATATGAGAATATAAACCAAGAGTTAAAATCCAGAGTACATTTTAAAGTAATTATTCAACCGGTACTGAAGATAAATGAGCTTTTAACATCATTTCAGATATTTAATTTGTTTAGCTTTGAACGAAATTGTTTAGGCTGAGTAACTATTTTACGAAGTATGAGTTGGGAGCCTGCGGAAGGAATTAGGTCCCTCCAAAGCGGGTACAGCCACACGTGCAGCTGCTGCTGAATTCGCTCAACCAAAATTAACTACCTTGGACCTGGCTGACACTCATTATTCAATTATTCATGTGATGTATGTGAAAAATCTGGCAAACTGGAAAACTGCCAATAATTTTCCCATTAGTGGGAGATGAGTCAGTTCTCACAGATACAGACTTAGATAAAATAAGCATCTCCTTTTCCGTTCGTGGTATTTTAAAAATCAATGAAAGAAAACAATAATGTAAAATTTTCTCTGTCTTAGTAATCCAGGCAATCATTCACAAAAGTTACACAGAGAAGTAACACTATATAATCAACAATACTGAAAAAAATGAATTATATGTTCTTGAGTAAATCCCTATATAAGCAGTATACCTAGACAAAGAAAGTTCAAGCGTCTTTTTTTTTTTTTTTTAAAGCATGTATGCCTTAAAACAAGGAACTCTGTAGATGGGAGTTTACAGATTTAATTCTTTTAACACTAAATATACCTTTATGTAGTTAGTATTCATTCTCTCACAGGATTTACACAGTGAGCATTCTCTACCACACTATGATATGCACATGCAGCATATATTTAAAAGAATAGTATGCTGCTTGTTTGGGGTCTTTCAGCAGGGAGAGTGATATTTATTGGATGCCTCAGGAAAATCATAGCTAGAATCAAGCATAACTTTTGAAGAATTTCTTATTAAACAGAATGAAACTTCAAGGTCTGTGTGATCATCATCTACATTGAACTATCAAGGTCAACATACTTTTCTAACCCTAAAGAGTGTGTAAATCACCGAATCCCAATAAAGAAGATCCGTGAAGCAAGAGTGTCATTTTAGTCTCTAATCAGAAGTTGCCTTGCACTAACAGACGTGGAGAGAAGCTGGCAAGGTGGCACTAAGACTGAAAAGGAGTACCAGATTTTATTCCATGTTGGAAGTCACTGGAATGGTCTGACTGCCAGATTAAGATGTGCCATGATCAAAAATACAGGGATGAAGACATTCAAAGGAAGAACAACCATAGGATTTTATTATTATTTATTTGTTTTGGGCCCTAGTGGCAATCATGTGTTTTCTTGTTAAAGTCAGGGAAATCTTAAGTTAAAGAGAAAGCTGGGACTGGGGGACAAGGTAAAATCAGAGGGAAAATCTCTATGTCCTTCCCTTTTCATAAAAAGGAAACCTGCAATTTAACAGCGTTCTCTGTTGTGCAGTTGCTTAGATCTGTCTTTTCCAATTTCTTGGACTCACCTATTTTAGCTGATAATCAAGATTTATTGTACAATAGCTATACTTATAGTTCAACACAAGAATGAGGGTAAAGACAAGGTCAGCAACTGGTATACCTAGGTATGCACCTCAACGTCTATGTGGTGATTTAAATACACATATATAAATTATAAAGTCCCTATATATATTTAAATGAAAGATACTACAAAATACTGTCAATTCAATATATACTATTGTTCAAATCTCACAGCTGTCCTTGTCAGTGAGAATCACAACTGACAGCCCCATGTTTCACATCATCACTTCTGCAAGGAGTGCATGGGTCTTAGCAGCCTTTTCTTTGAACTCTGTAGCCTCTACTGAGTATAAAAGTACTATTGTTGTATAGTGTGTTTTGTCGGTTGAAACAGCTAGAAACCAATATCCAATTGTGCTTGCATAAATGTCATTACAAAAGTCAAACAGAAATAGTTAACAAGGATTAAAAATTTAAACATGTGATACACGTAAAAACATTCTTTGAATTATTTTCTAAAGTTGAATTCACTATGATGCAGAAAAATCATTAATATAAGAGTTTTTAAAGAATCCCTGAGGAGGGGAATGATGTGAACTGTCAAATCAAGAAAGACTCTGGGCTGCTTGTGTTTTGTTCTTTGATCTTTTAGTCTCAATATGGATCATCTTGTACATAGATTTCACTTAGTAAATCTAAATGAATAGGTATCTGATATTTTCATAATCCCTGCCATTGTCCTAATGTAAGGGCATCCATTCTGGGATTGTAAGTTTCATTTTCCCTTTCCACACCCTAGTAAAAGGAAATCTTTTGTACTTTAAGTAGCTTCTTTTTTACCCTATGTTTGCTTAGATCTGTTGCTTCAAAATATTACCAAAAGACAAAAGCAATGAACAGATTCCATTCAAATCAGTATGCTGAATTATTTCTAGCATGAAAATAATTAGAGGTTACAATAGAATAAGCTTTAAAATATTTTTACAGACAAGAAAATTAGTACTCCTCTGGAAGAACAAGGAAGGAAAGTTAAAATGTAAACATGACATCTGACTAACCCAGGTGAATTTCAGTATCAATTTTTATGGCCTACAAGCTTTCTGAGGAAAGAAAGTAAAAATCTGAAGTATATGAAAGCAGGCAAGGACACAGGAGATCTATAATTTTGCAATAAGCTCTCTTCCACCTGAAAATGCCGCATCGATATTGAGTGATCTATATTCAAAGGCCGGTTAGAAACAGTGATGCTTGCAGGAAACATGAATAGTTGCTTCCCTTGAATTTTAGCACCTGGGGAAAAAAATCTCTCATGAATGCCCACCTTGTGTTAGAGACAACTAACACCTCAAAAATTTGCTATAAATAAGCATTAGAAGCTTATTTGTTGTGTTAGCCTTTGATATACCATTCTAGATAGTAAAATGTACATGTTAAAATTTCTGAAGTTACAACTAAATTGTAGGATTATAACATACACACAGATGAAAAGTAAAAAGAAGAACCAAAAATAAGGCCTCAAAATCCAAAGCTATAAATTGAACGCCCAAAATAAATTCAATATATTTTACACAATGCAATAAAAATTATATGTATTTTAAATGTCAATATACATTTGGAAATGTATTCCTTAAAGATAGCTAACCAAAGAGGTATTTATATGGAAATTAAAATATTTAGAATTGGATAGTTTTGTATATTTGTTAATGTTGGATACAACTAAAGCAATTCCATGCTTGATACTTATGAACTCACATACAATAAAATAGGAATTTACATATAAATCTGTAACAGAACTATGAAAGAGGCTGGTGTGATTTCTCAACTAGCTATTCCTCCCCCTGCAAGTGCCAGCATCCCATATGCGCGCTGGATCAAGTCCTGGCTGCACCACTTTTTCATCCAGCCCCCTGCTTAAAGCCTAGGAAAACAGTGGAAGATGGCCCAAAGCCATGGGACCCTGCACCCATGTGGGAGATGTGGCAGAAGCTCCTAGCTCCTGGCTTCAGACAGGTTCAGCTCTGGTCACTGGAGTCACTTCGGGAGTGAAACAGTGGATGAAAGACCTTTGTCTCTCCTCTGTAAATTTGATCCAGGATAGAAAATTTTACTCTGTCTTGTCTTCTCTCTGCAAACCTACCTTTCCAATGAAAATAAATCTTAAAAAAAAGAAATGTAAAAAGATCATAAAACAAATAAAGATGAGAGGATGACTGAAAAAAAAAGAAAGCAATAATGCTAAATACACATGAATATAATGATATAAAATACTGATTAAAATACTAATGTATTATTAGACTTGACTAAAATTTGAACCCTTTATCCATCAAACTACACAATCAAAAACAGTATAAAAAGAACCTATATAATGTGAAAATATTTACAAATCATGTATGCTCAAGATAATATTATCTAAGCAAAATGAACACTCCCGCAAGAACAATACAAAATTTGGAAAATCCACTTGTAAATTGGGCAGGAGATTTCAACAGACATGGTTTCTTAAGAAGGTACACAAATAGACAATATGTGCTTTCATAAAAGATTTTTAACATCTGTAGTTATTATAGAAAAATGAGGTAAAAGCCCGATTGAATTACCATCTATCACAACTACTATTCCAAAACAGTCAGTCACAACGAAACAGAACCTCAAAATGCCAAGTAGTCATACACTTGTGTTTCAGTCCAGTAGACAGAACTAGCACAGCCACTGTTGAAAACATAGCAGCCTTCTGCGAAACGGCACCACCTGATTCAATAATTTAATCCTTGCGTCTCAAAAATACTAAAAGAATGTTGCTAGAAAGTATTCACATGCCCAAATTTATACCTGCATTGTTCACAATATTTAAAAGGAAGAAAACTCAAATGTTAATGAGTTAACAGGTGAATGGATAACCATTATATAATATCAAATAGCAATGAAATTCTATTTGATTTTAAAGAAGAGTAAAAGGCACATTGTATAATAAGAAGGTCCTCTGCAATATGATACTAACTGAAGTTTGTCCAACACAAAACAATAACACCATAATATTCCACCTATTAGAGTTAGCTAGAATAGTCAAAATTAAAGATCGTAGAGTAATGCTTGCAAGTAAATGACTGAATATAACATTGTTTCGTATAAAATACAGATGTTCAGTTTTGTAAGGTGCATGGAATAGAGGAGATTGAGAGTAGAAATGTGTTTACAGGGTGCAAAATCTTGAGCTACAGATGCGCATACCTAAAATTGCTAAAGTGATACATTTTATAATCAATGTTTTGCTTACAATTTAAATTTATGGCTTATAATCTAAAAAGTATAACTTAGACATATTTGCAAAGATGTGGGATATATATGTTTTACATCTACAAAGCATAATTTGAGAAAAAAATCACATAGGGTCATATTAAACTTATTAAAGAATTCTTTGACTCTCATCAAATATTTTATTCAACATTGTACACTGGACTAAGATGAGGACTTTTTTTCTTAAAATATGTTCAGATTCTTAAAAATTGGGGGAGAAACTATTCTCATTTTCTGGATTATTTATATAAAGAGAAGCTACTCTGTTACATTTAAAAGCAATAATTCTCATGTCAGTGCCTTTCATAATCATTTACAATTTGCTTATTTGAAAATAATACAAGCTAATCCTAGTTATAAAATAAAATTGAAAACAGTAAATCTTCAGAAAAAAATGAAGTATACCCCTGAAGGTAATTCAATTATTTTATTTTTGTGTAGTGGTGGCTTGGAAATTTTCCTGAAATTGCTATATACTGCAAGGTGGAAGGCAGGAGTAGGTAGCAGTGGTCAATTAACAGGTATGCGTATATTTCTCCTTATCTGTGGATTTGTCACCTTTTTAAAATGACAAACTGCTATTTTTGATTCCCTGCACTGGCTCCTTGTTTAGAATAACAGCATGTGGGACCAGTACTGTAGCAAGTAGGTAAGTCTGTGATTTTAATATTCCATATGGGTACAAGTTCAAGTTCTGGATGCTCCACTTCCAACCCAACTCCCTGCTGTTGCAGCTTAAAAGCAAGGAAGGACGGCCCAAATCCCTTGACCTCTGCACCACCTACATGTGTGACCTGGAGTTCTGGGCTCCTGGCTTTGGACATGCCCAGCTTAGGTCATTGTCATCGTTCAAGGAACAAACCAGTGGGCTGAAGTTTACATATGCCCCCCATCTCTCTCAAACACACAGATACATTAAGTATTTAAAAATGAAATATAGTAATACTGCCAAAAATAAATCAATAGGAGAGTTAACAGATATGTTGACATAGAATGGACAGTATATGGAATAAAAAGAAAAGGTATATTCATGGAAAAATTATATTCTCTTGACTTTTTGTTTATGAAGAAGAAGTTATGACAGCTATTTTCATATTTATAGAAAACACCATACCATTATGTGTAGTGAGAACACCAATTTGTGAGCAAGTCTTAGTCAAGCACAACAAAATTAAAATGTATTTTCTAGTATTTTCACTGCTATTGCATTTTATCCCAGTCTAGTAACCACTGCAATAACATTCTGAATCAATCACAACTCATTTCTGAAAACAACAACAACAAAAAAGCAGAAAATTCAAAACACCTAGCCCAGTACCTGCAAACTTTTAGATCATCAGTTATGGCCAACTTACTGCAATATAATTAGGATCTTGTCTTTTTTGTTGTAACTCCTTTCTGTGCTGTTACTTTCTCAGTCTTCCTCCCTTTAATTATCACGTCTCAGAAGAATCCTCTACGAAAGCACCTAAAGCTCCTGCTTCCTCAGACACTGCTCCTTACTGCACATCTTCCAAAACAAGGATATTTTCCCCATTCATCTTCCTTCTCTCTGACACCCAATGTTTACCAGGTAAGAATAAATTAGATTGTTCTATGAGTCACCACGTAAATTATACTGGAGTAATTCAATAAACACTGAAAGATTTTTCTAGTGGTTCCATAGCTTAAAGAATTGACAGGGAAGGAGGTAATGCCTCTTCATCCCTCTCATCTACTTATTCTTCAGCTACATTTGTTTTTAAAGTTGAGCTAAAATCTTAACAAGTTTTACTTGAAAATGCAGTTATACTTTGTTGTTGTTGCTATTGTTGTTGTTGTTGTTGTTTTGTGATTCTCGAGGACATTTACATCTAGTAAAACTTTTGATTACCTAAAAGATCATACACAAAGCCTGATGTGCTGGTATCATAATTTTTTTGTCATGTGAAAGGTAGGACATTTATTTTAATCTCAATTATTAGGGACAGCTTCAAGGATAACACTGCCTTTAAAGTTTGCCTTGAAAACTGACAAGGATTTTCGTAAGTGAGAAATGTGAGACAGCATCCAAGGCTGAAACACAAACCCGGGTACAGACACAGACTCAGATAAATGAAAGCGTGGAAACTGTTGAAGGAACACAGATTAATTCTTGCTGAATGGAAGGTAGAATAGAAGCAGATAGATACAGTGAACCAAAAACAGTGATTGGCAGCAGGGCATATTACTCAAAATTATTCAATATGTGAAGTCTTCAATCAAATAGAATAGAAATACAGGGAAATAATGATATTTGTGTTACAGGATTGGCAATATCGTTCACAGAATGTTGCCCACAGGTTTGGAAAATAATATTTAAAAACATGTATGTCATTTTATACTCAGTAACCAGCAAACAAAGACAGTGTTCATCTGTGGGAAATAGATTAATTGCATGCTGATCTAATCTTACACCACGCAAGAGTAACACAGGTATTTCTGTGTGTGAGGGACATGGATACAGAGAAGTTCTTATTTAGCATAGTGGATAAAGAAGAGATGTAAAATATATATTCAGAGATCAAAGAGTTTACAAGACTAATATGACCCAACTCATAAATATGTTGCCAAGTAATGAATAATTCCATCCTAAATGCAAACTGATAATTTTTCTGAATAAAAATGCAAAATCCTATTTTAACTGCAAAGAATGTTTCACATTACTCTTACCTGGAACAATCCAAGTCATAGGATCTCTCCATTTCTATGGTCACTTTAAAGGAGATAAATTAATATTTTCATGTTTAAGGAAGTGGCAACATTGAAGTGATGCCAAGACTTAACAAGTTTGATTATTTATAAATTGTTATTGCAAAATGAATTTGATGATATTCCTAATAATTCTTTCACAGTTGAAGATCTATAAATTTAAAATATTATTACAGGGAACATACGGGTATCTTAAAGAGCTAAAATGGATCTTCAAACTATATAAAAGCATGAAAAGAAGTTAAAATATATAATTTGTAACAACATATTCGTATAGTATCAAAATGTTGTTTGGGAAAAAGGATACTTTATGCCTCTCAGTGTTCTCATAAATATATCTTCTTTAGCCTGGAGTGCTATGAAAAGAAAACCCGTTTGTAAGTTTTCAGAGTACCTGTGCTGTGGATGAAGTTATATCTTTGTGCTCAAAATAGGAAATTAAATAGACCTTAAGATGTGCTCTTAATATTCTCACGGTTTTTTCCCTCAAAGATTCCTTCTATGTCACCGAGAGCTTTCAGATGTAAGAGGTACAAAGGTTTGGAAAGCAAGAGCATGATAAAATTCCTTAAATTAAAGAACTAGAATGCTGAGCCCAAATCTTATATTAAGTCTCATTTTGTATCATCAGATAACAGGAGATGGCTAAAGATAAAGATGCTATGGGGGGTGGAAATGTCACATCATATGTGATTCGCTGTTCTTTCATAGTGTCTAACATTTAATTAGAAATCTTTGCCAACTTGTGGTTATAATAACCTATTCTGGGAATATGTGCCTTATTGCTTGAGCAGGTTGTTATTTTTCTCAATTTTACCTTTAACATGCTTTTCAAATTCACCAATTAATGCCAGAAATAGCTACCATCAAATGAGAAATCTGATTACTTTCCTGAAGTTAAATGCTATTGCATGTAAGAGTCCAAGGAGATTGAACCCAGTCAGTTTTGCAATAGATTTCATTGTGCTGTTATTCAACCAGAAAAATGGGGATTGAACAAGAACATAGCATTGCTGACACTATAAAGATTTATGTCCATCCAAAATGTTTTAAAATAATATTATTATTTCAAAAGGACAATGGCAACATTACTTCCACAATCTCTTGATTCCATTTCCATGAAGATTTTTTTTTATAACTCAGAAGCTTAAAGTATTCCAATGTCTCTCAACTGAGGAAGACAAAACTGGTTGGGGAGAACAAAATATATTGTTTACAGCACATATTACCCAGCCTCCCAATCTAGTCCAGAAGGAGCCAGCATGGTAGCTCAACAGATTAATCCTCTACTTGCCATCCCAGCATCCCATTTATGCACTGGGTCTAGTTCCAGTTGTTCCACTTCTGATTAAGCTCTGTGTCTATGACCTGTGAAAGCAAAGGAGAATTGCTCAAGTCCTTAGCTGCTGCACTCATGTGGGAAATTCAGGGAAAGTACCTGGCTAAGGATCCTTTCAGCTCCGGCCGCAGTGTAGTAGTCATTTGGGGAGTGACCCAGATGAACCAGTGTATAGAAGATATCTCTCTCTGTCTCTCTGTCTCTGTCTCTCTCTCCATCTCTCTTTCTCTCTCTCCTCTTCTCTCTGTAATCTACCTTTCAAATAAAAATAAAACATTTTTTGAAAGGTCAAGACCACAAGACCATGAGTAGATCAAAATTAAACTTTTGCAGATACGTTTCTTTCCAGTTGATCATAGAATTGGGAAGCTGTGACATGGTTGTTCTTTTTCCCTTTAAACGATTATAGCTGAAACAGCACCATGATTCAAGCTCAAGCTCTTTGCCTCATCTGGTAAGACGGAGATACACACTTTGATGAATGGAGTGAATGAAAGTTAAGTAATAGGAAGAAATTGTGCGCTTTTCCGGGGAACATGTAATGATGAACTAAGGGTATCAACCGTCTTCCCCTCATCCCCAATCCAGCTTTCTGTTTGCCCAAATAAATGCTGCAGAATAGTTCATTTCCATTAGAACTCCAGGATGCACCTTACATGCGGATGGTTCAGATGTGACACCTCCATTTAGAACTGTCCTTCAGAAATCGAACTTTGATGGGGCTTCATATCTTCTTCCAGAATTCTGGAGCATCATAAACTCCCTCATTCCAGTGTTGTCAGGTTTTAGGTATATCCTTGCCCTCTGCATCTTTTCCCTTTCACTTATGTTATCTTTGTTTCTAAATTATTTATTTAGTTTATTTCAAAGGCATAGTCTTAAATACACATAGAAATGCGCACACACACACACACACACACTTTTCTATTCACTAGTTCACTCCCAAATGCCTATAACTGCCATGTCTGGGACAGGCTGAAGCCAGGTGCCTGGAAGTCAATCAGTGTCTCTCACATGATTAGCAGCAGCAAAAAGCACGTGGGTACCCTCTGCTGCTACCCCAGGCACATCAGTCTCCATGGGATTGTAACTGGAACATTCAGGACATCATCCAGCACTGATACAGGACACTGATATTTCAAGCAATACTTTAACCAGCTGTGCCACAATGACTTTTTTTGGGGGGTTTCAGTGCTGGTTCACATTCCTATGCCACTGTTCTTAATGCAATCTAACTTAAAATTAAATAAATTAATTAAAAATAAAAAACAAGTTTTGTGAACCCCCCAGAGGGAGAAGGCAATAATATTCATTATGACAATATATTTTATTCATCATTTTACACTTGACACATACCATTAGGATTTGCTTTGTACATACCTTTAGAAATGCATCAATAAATAAAAGAGGAATGCTATTTAGAAAGTACAGAAAGAAAAGAAATGCCATGGACCACTGTTGGTTTCAATCTCTCTAATTGTGTTATTTTTCTCTGTGTGTATACTGGTTGAAATGGTTTTATAATAAAAATGAAGAAAGTTAAATGTATAGAAATGTAATGAGTAGTTGTGTTCTCTTCATGTAGGGTTGTAGGCAGAGCCAGACCGCAGACACATCTGTGCCATCAGACTTGAAAAGAGAGAAGATTCATCAAAGCTATTCTCTGCCTTGAACCTATGCGAATGATCAGAAATGAAAGAGCATCCTTACCATTGTATCTGTTTCTCTAAACTTGAAATAATACATATTATTCTAGTTTAGAGTAAGCTGAAAAAAATTATACTCTAAGGGGCCAAGGTTGTGGCACAGCAACGTAAGCTATGAGATAGGAGGATGTGTTTTAGTCCTGGCTGCTCTGCTGTCATCCAATTTCATGCTAAAGTGAATGGGAAGGCAACTGGGATGGTCCAGGTGCTTGGCCTCAGGAAACCAGGATGAGACTCCAGGCTTCTGGCCTCAGGACAGCCCGGCTGTGGCCAGTGCAACCCTCACAGAGTAAACCCGTAAATGAAACATTTCCCCCCCGTCTCTCCTTTCTTTCTAACTCTGGCTGGCAAATAAAGAAATATAATAAAAGTTTAAGAAAGCAATTACACCTCTCAAACATTTTTTACGCATACTTCCAATTCTCTTCCATTTAGCTATGTGTTCGTCATAATAAAATAACACTCAAAAGGGAGTATTCAAAAATAAACATAATAAACATTTAAAAAATACGAATGAGATGTTATATAACTGTAGAGCCAAGCACGTGTAATAAATATGATTTTAAATAATAAAATCAGTCAAAGGGTCTCTGAAAAACAAGACAGTAAAAGTTTTTTAGCTCCTCTTGCCTAACATTTTGACCAACTATATTAATAAGGGTTTCCTTTCCAGCTTGGGCCTCCAAGACAGGTCCCGCAAAGAAGAGCAGTAAAACAAACAAAACAAACAAACAAACAAAAACAGGCCTTGCATGGTAGCCTAATGGCCTGGATCCTTGCCTTGTGTGGCCCAGGATCCCATTTGGGTGCCAGTTCACATCCTAGTGGCAGCACTTCCCATCCAGCTCCCTGCTTGCGGCCTGGGTAAGCAGTCGAGGACGGCCCAATGCCTTAGGACCCTGCACCTGTGTGGTAGCCCTGGAGGAAGTTCCTGGCTCCTAGTTTCGCATCAACGCAGCTCAGGCCGTTGTGGCTATGTGGAGGGTTAATCATTGGATGGAGGAAGTTCCTCTCTGTCTCTACTCCTCTTTATATGTCTAATTTTCCAATAAAATAAATAAGTCGAAAGAAAGAAAAAGAAAGAAAGAAAGAAAGAAAGAAAGAAAGAAAGAAAGAAAGAAAGAAAGAAAGAAAGAAAGAAAGAAAGAAAGAAAGAAAGAAAAGAAAGAAAAGTGGCCGGATGCCAACAATGAGGAGCTGACACGAAAGTACACCATCAGCATTCACCAACGCATGCGTGGAATAGGCTTCAAGCATCCGTAACCTCTGGCACTCCAAGAGATCCTGAAATTTGCTGTGAATGAGATGGGGTCTCCAGATGTGTGCACTGATTCCAGGATTAACCAAGGCACCCCGGTCAAAGCAGTTAAGGGAGGAGCCGTACTGCATCCCTGTGAGATTGTCCAGTAAACCTAATGAGGATGAAGATTTACTAGATTACACTTTGGTTACCTGTGCACTTGTCACTACTTTCAAAACTTTCAATGTGGATGAGAACTGAATCAATAAAGTTATAAGACTGCCCCCCCCAAAATTAATCAGGGAATGATTTAATCATTATTCATGAATTGATCTTTTATTATCTTGGCATGGATAACACCACATTGCCAAACAACATTCTCTGTGAATTCTCTCTGAAAGTTATTATTCTGTATATTTTCACTGGAAATCATGAATATGTTGACAAATTAATAAATTTAAACACAGTCTGATTCTTCAGTGATGGTATGAAACCCTCATATTGTTTGGAAGTGGTTGCCTGCTATGTCAAGAATGATCTTTATAAAAATGCATATTGTTTTTCACTTTATGTGTATGAAAACCTGCATGACCAATGACTTGAAGAGTTCTCTGGAAAATTAATGATAAAACTGTTTTAGTGTATGCAGACACATACCAGTACTTCAAAAACTCTTGCTCTTAAAGGCAGTACAGCAAAATGACAAGACGCAGGAAATGCTTTAATCACAGGTTTGCCTAGGAATGAAAGCAGCAGTTTGCACTCTGTGTTAGAGCAGGTTCTTCATCCTAGTGGAAGTGGAGTTGTACTGAGTGAGTGGACAGACACGTAGACATGTGAATGATAAAGTAGAATGTCACAGACTAGTCTTTTTGAACTAAGACGAGGTGGCGATGAGGACCTCCCAGGGGATGCTAGTTGAACAAATAATGAAAACTTGCAAAAGTTTTGGCTCTAACATCTGCTCAAAAAGTTCTTTCTTAATCTTCATGAATTAAATCAGATAAAGGAAGGGAGGCTGCTGAATGGACAGATTTTAAATTCTTTCTTTCCAGGTGAATAGGGATTCACATACAAGTTACATTTTCTGATAAACATAAATGCAAATTTATTTAGTTCTACAATTATGTAGCTCTAGGTTTTTTCATCACCAGCATTATTTCTTGAGTTACTCTTTGTATTTCAAGCAATAATGAACAGCTTCTTATAAATCAAATCATCTGTATGATCAACTCTTGTAAATAGCAAGTCATTTAAATCTCACCTCTTTTTCATGATGGATCACCAACTCATATTTATTTTAAATATAATTTCAAATTTATAGTTGATAGATAGCAACTGCACATACTGCAATGTGATACTTCATTTTTTCCGTACAATGTGTAATGACATCTTTATACATATGAAAAGAAAGAATAAAAACTTGCCCAAGCAATACTTGAAGGTTCAATATCTTAATAGGGGTTAAATTAATTCAAATTGTGTGTACGTTAACAGGTTGCTGTTTAAAATACCAACTGGTTATAGTTGTCTAGACTGTCTATGCATTAAAGTATTTAGATAATTCACAGGTATATATACTAGTGAAATGTTTATTCCTATGTCTGAATTAAATAATGAAGACATAAGACAGTTCAAAAAAAAGTCAGAACAAAGCTATTTTCTAGCAATGTTGCATTCCTTTTTCTTTTACATTGTGATTCTTTTTTCTTACTTGAATAACCAGATCAACAATCAAAAAAAGTCATTTGGTCTATTTTCTTCAGAATGTCAACAAATTTTGAATATCAAAACTACTTGATTTTTTTTTTTTAGTACTGCTGGCACTTTCACTGCTCAAATGAGAGCAACTGAGATGTCTATTAAGAACCACTACATTTCCATGTCTTTGCTATTTAGACTGTGCTGCTGTAAATACAGGATTACAGATCCTTTTCTCATATGCAGATTTCCTTTCCTTTCAACATATTTCCAGAAGTGAGATAGCTAGGTCATATAGCAAATCAATTTTCAGTTCTCTTAGCACTCTGCATACTGACTTCCATTTTGATTGTCACTGTGTCATAGCCTATATTTACAAAAGAAAAAAATGCTTGCCATTCTTCCATTGAGAATTTGAGGGCTACAATACTGGTTTGTTTTAATTGATTATATTTACCAGACTGAGTGAATAAAACAATACCAAAAGATTCACTATAAAGCAGATAACAACACAGCATTGCTTCACAGACATGTTTAAAAGAATGTGGAAAGTTTATCTTAGCATTTTTTCTCGTCTGCATTAAGGCTGGATATTCAAGAGCTCTGTGTGGTTTAATATCATAACTCATGTCACAGAGATGATACAAGACAGCAAGACAAACACGGCATGACAGAATCATGGGACTGCTGCATAATCACTACAAATGAAAAGCCTTCCGTGATGTGGAGGATATTGCTGAAAATTCTGTTTATAGCTTCACAGTGACAAAGCATAAGAATGCAGAGTGTAAATTCTTAGCCTTTGTAGGAAAAAAAAAACCCACAGGTAAAAAACCTGAATCCTTTAAAAATAACTGAATCCTTATTAAAGAGTACAAATATTCTAACAGTTTGCTACTTGCACTAACGAAGCCAATGAAGCCAATATTAAACAATTTCAAATACCCATATCATGAACACTGAGAAAGACTGATCAAAATATTGAAAGAACATTGGACATATGGAAGAAATTTATGGATCATGTCAAACCAATTCTTCACGATCATACAAACCATAAATTTGCTCTGATAAAAAGCAAGGAAGAACAACATCTTCTAAGACCTATAGGTACACAGTTGATGTGATGTCACAGAACAGAAAATAAAAAATGAAAAGGAGGATTTAAAAATATGATTGCTTCCAGCGCAATGCCTTAGTGGCTAAATCTTTGCACTGCACCAAATGGGATCCCATACGGGTGCCAGCTTCTCCACTTCTCATCCAGCTCCCTGAATGTGGCCTGGGAAAGCAGCATTAGAACATGGACTAAAGCCTTGGTACCCCGCTCCCATGTTGGAGACCCTGAGGAAGCTCCTGACTTCAGACCAGCTCAGCTCTGGCTATTGGAGACACTTGGGGAGTGAACCAGTGGATGGAAGATTTTTCTTTCCATCACTCCTTTTCTCTTTAAATCTGCCTTTCCAAAAATAATAAATCTTTAAAAATATGATTAAAGACATTGAAAATGAAAAATAACTCTAGAGTTTTCAAGAGAGTATCCTATCTTAACTTTTGATTGATTACACACATAACTATCTCCAACACAAGAAGAAGTTTCATTTCTGAGCCAGTGAACTAACCACAGCCACTGACAAATAGATTTTATTTTCCTAAAAGCATCCTATTATATATAAGCAAGAAACACAGCTTTGAGAAAACACAGCTTTGAGCAATATAATACTTCATTCTGTTCCCAGGCAATGATCGCAAATAATCCTCTTTAAACATTTGTCATATTTGGTAAGTGTTCCTGTTAAGTTATTTTAAACAGGAAACAATTTAGTCTCATTAATACTGTTTACTATTCTTGATGATCCAATATTTAAAAATATCATTTGTAACATTTGAAACAATGGATATCAATGTTTGTGCGACAAAGCATGTAGAAGTATTTTGTAACCACTAAACAATTATCTTGATGGTGTTTCTGTCAGATATTTAGTGAAATAAATTGCCACTAATTAGAGCTTGATGAGGTCCAAGGAAGCAGAAAGTAGCAATATCATTAACTTTTAAAAATCTAAAGTATCATAATTTTCACGTTTCTGAGAGATGATCAATGATGATGTTGAAGATGATTAAGAAGAAACATATAGAGGCTGACATCATGGTGCACAGGATTAAGCAACTGCATGTGATGCGAGCTTCACACATCTGAGAGTTGTTTTGAGTCCAAGATATCTACTAGTACGCCCAAGAAGAGAGGACAAAGTGAACCAAGTCATTGTGTTGCTGTCACCCATGTGGCACATCAGGAAGAAGTTCCTGTGTCCTGGCTTCGGCTTCAGCCGGACTTAACTACTGTAGTTGTTTGACGTATGAGTCAACAGATGTGGGAATCTGTCTCTCTACCCCTCTCTCTATGGCTGTTTCTGAATCTCTGCCTTTCAAATAAGCAAATAATATTTTTAAACATACCTTAAGCTGAATAAACAAAAATGGTAACAGAGTTTTTACCTGATGAAAGCTAAAAGCTGCAAAAAAACCATTTTTTTTATTTTGTTTACAGTGCACTTTTTGCAAGTGCATTTTTAAAAGATGCAGTTTTAGTTGAAAGAGATTTTTCAGAGGAGATAGATGACAGAGACAGAGGTTTACACTTCCAGTGGCCATGATGGCCACAACTGAGCTGACATGAAGCTAGGATCAGCAACTTCTTTGGGGCTCCCACATGGGTCGTAGGGGACCAAGAATTATGTTTACAAACAGATAGCTTGACTTCCTCTTTCCCAATTTGAACTCCCTTAATTTCTTGTCTTGCTTAATGCCTGTAGTTATGACTTTCACAACAATGTTAAGTAGCAGTGGCAATAGTAGATTTCTTTGTCTAGTTCCAGAAATGAGTGGGAAAGCTTCCAATCGTCCCTATTGAGTATGATACTGGCATTGAGTTTTTCACAAATTGCTTTGATTATGCTGTGGAATGTTCCTTCTATGGTTATTTTGCTTAGAGTTTTTAGCATGAAATGGTGTTGTATTTTATCAAATGTTTTCTCTGCATGTATTGAGGCAATCATGTGATTTTATTTAATTTCTTGATGTGGTTTAACACGTTAATAGTTTTGTGTATGTTAAACCATCCCTAAATGACAGGGATAAATTCAACCTGGTGTCAGTGGATGATCTGTCTGATATATTCTCATATGCTGTTGGCCAGTATTTTATTGGGGATTTTATCATCTATTTTCATCAGGAATATCAGTCTTTGGTTTTCTTCCTCTGTGTTTCTCTGGTTATAATATCGAGGTAATACTGGCCTTACAGAAGAGTTTGGAAGGACTGTCTCCCTTTCTAATGTTTTGAATAGTTCATGAAATATTGAAGTTCATTCTATTTCCAATGGTTTGTAGAATTCTGCAGTGAAGCCCTGGGTTTTCTTTGTTGTGAGGGCTTTAATTAATAATTAAATCACTGTGTCAGTTATAGGTTTATTTAGATTTTCTGTTGCCACATGAATTAGTTTTGGTAGGTGCTTATGTGTCTGGGAATCTAACCACTTCTTGAAAGTCTTCTGATTTGTAGGCATTTAGTTGCTTGTAGCAATTTTTGCTTGTTTTCTGTACGGCTGAGGTATCTTATGCTATGTTCCCATTTTCATCTTAGATTCTATTAATTCTTATCTTCTCCCACTTTTTTGTATCAGTTAGGCCAGTGGGGTGTCTATTCTGTTTATCTTCTTGAAGAATCAACCTTTTATTTCATTGATTCTTTTTGGTGTTGTTGTTGTTCATTTGGTTTCTTATTTATCCCCTCTCATAATTTGATTGTTTATTTTTTCTAATGCTGTTAGGATCATTTTGCTGTTGTTTTTCAAGTCTTAGCTCGTTTACTTGGTGACTTTCTTGCTTCCTAACATAGGCACTAATTGCAATAAATTTGCCTCTTACAACTATGTTGACAGCATCCTGCTGTTTTTAGCATGTTGTGTTTGAGTCTTTATTAGTTTCAAGGATTTTTTAAATTACTTATTCTATCTCTTCTCTAATCCATTGTTTGTTCAGTAGTATGTTGTTCAGCTTCCAAAAATCTACAAATATTTGGTGTGTTTTGATTTACCTGTCTCTAGCTTCACTTGATGGTATCTGAAAAGGTGCATGAGATGATTTCAATTTTAAAAAATGCATAGGCGGGCTCGGCAGTGTGGTCTAGTGGCTAAGGTCCTTGCCTTGATCCATATGGCCACTGGTTCTAATCCCGGCAGCTCCACTTCCTCTCTGTCTCTCCTCCTCTCAGTATATCTGAATTTGTAATAAAAAAATAAAATAAGTCTTTAAAAAATGCATAGGCTTTTGTGTGACATACAATACAGTTAATCCTGGAGAAGTTTCCATGTACAAATAATTTTTTTTTAAAAAGTTTAGTCAGTGTCCATGGCATGAAAGATTCTGCAAATACCAATTAAGTCCATTTGTCCTATTTTGTGTGTGAGTTCTACTGCTTCCTTGCTGAGTTTCTGTCTCATTAATCTGTCCATGGATGCTAATGGGATGTTAAATTCCCCCACTCTTAACAGTGTTGGTGTCTATATCTCTCCTTGGGTCTGTCAATAATTGTTTCATGTAGCTAGGTGCCCTTATATTCACTGTATATACATTTATATTTGTTATTTCTTGTTGGATGGATCCCTTTATGATTATGTAGTGTCACTCTTTATCTCTTTTAGTATTTTCACAGTGCAGTATATATAATCTGTATTTGAATGGCTACACTGGCTCTTTTTTCCTTTCCATTTACATGAAATATTATTTCCATTCTTTCACTTTCAGCTTCCATGTATCTTTGTTGTTGATCAGATTTGTCTCTTGTAAGCAACAGGTAGATGGGCCCTGGTTCTTTTTTTTTTTTTATCCATTTTGTTAACCCATGTCTTTTTATTGATGAGTGTAAGCCATTCAAATTCAAAGTTAATACTGATAGGTAGTGATTTGATCCTGGCATTCTTGTGTTGGGATCTCTGCTTAACTTTGGTTTCTTTTGTGTACTTTAATGGGGAGAACTTCCCCTTTGCCATCACTGAGTGTAGCTAACTTCTTTTCTCTTCTTCATCACATTTTTGAGTAGATTTCCTAGGGTTGACTTAGTGTTGGTGAAATCTAGCTTCTTTTTACTGTAGAAATATTTTATTTCATTTTAAACACAAATGAGAGCTTTGATAGGTATATTAGTCTGGGCTGGCACTTTTTCTGTTTTAGGATCTGGAAAATGCCACTTCATTCTCTTCTTGATTGAAGGGTCTCTTCTGAGAAGTCATAAGTCAATCTAATTGATTTTCCTCTATTTGTTATCTGATCCTTTTTATGTACTTGTTTCAGTATTTTTTATGTTCAGTTGAAACTTGACAATGATATGTCTGGGTGAGGATCTTTTTGCATTGAATCTGTTTGGGGCTCTCTGTCCTTCCTCTATTTACCTTTCCCTTCTGTTCCCAATGTTTGGGAAGTTCTCTGTTATAATTTCATTGAATACTTTCTGCAATCCTGCCTCTCTTTATACACATTCGAGGATTCCAGTAATTTGATTCTGATATTCAATTTTTGAATGGTGTCATTCAGTTCTTGGATAGTACTCGTAGCTTTATTCAGATTCTCTTCCATATATCTGATTAACTGAACTACATTATGTTGCAGTTCTGACATTCTTTTTTCTGCTTCATGTATTCAAGTGGTGTCAATTTTTTATTGTGATCTATTATATTCTTAGTCAAAATATTTTAATTTGGTTCTGTTTTATACTTTGTATCCCCACTGTAATATATTATTTAAATTCCTTCAATTCTTGCCTTTGTTTCTGTCTCTGAGGAGTTCTTCAGTGATTTTTATTATGATTATATTCCCTGTCTGAGACAGCCTCAATGTCTTCATCCTGTAGCTCTAAGATTGAGATGGTCTATTGCTCATTCTCTAGGGAAACTTGGTTTCTTCATTTATATTGCGTGCTTTTCTGTTTCCACTTCCCATGATCTTTCAGATCTGACGGCTTTCTTTTCAAGCTAACTTATCTCTACACTGTGTTTGTGGCTTCCACACTTGTGGGTAAGAAGTCTTTGACTTCAGTCTCTGCAGTCAGTGCTATGTTGGCCATTTTCCTAAGTGTTTTGGGCAGTGTTTCTATCTTTCCAGACCTGCCTGTAGTTTGTGGAGCAAGTGTGTCTGTGGATTTATTGCTGATATGTTTGCAAAGACTGCTGTTTTGTTTGGAAGGTTAGCTCTGCCAGTAGTTTCCCAGCTACACAGTTCCGGAGGTTGCTCAAGTGTACCACTAGTTGGTTCCTGCTGCAGGCATGTGCATCCCGAGGATTTCCCATTCCCGGTATCGGGTCTTGACTGCTGCATCTTAATGCTCTGAAAGTTCCTTGTGTTTCACTCTGGAATTCACACAGTTGGTCCTAGCCACTTTCTGCCTCCCAGGGATCAAGTGATTCCCTCTTGACTGGTTCATGGATCTCTCAACAGATTTCTTTCTGGGTGTGGGGTGGGTAGTATCTTCCTTCCTTGAACCTTGCCCTCAGCCAGACTGCCCTTCAGCAGCTCACTGCCTAATGGCTGGCTCTCCAGTTGTATGTCTGCCCGGATCTGGAGAGTGACCTATCATGGCAGGAGGTGGAGGGGAACAGGAGGTCTGTGAGCCTTTACTCAGCCGTGTTTCCCTTCAGCAGAGTTGTTCTATAGCTTTTTTCCTCACACTGTCTCTTTGAGATGGGGGGTGTCCCACTGGGAGTTCCCCTTTGTACTAATTCCAAATTCCTCCCCTCCCATAGCTCACCTGGGGTCACCTTCCTTCTGGGCTTCTGGCTGCAACCTCATGCCTTTTCAACAGCTATTATTTGTGCAGCAATGCTCTTCTTTGTGGCCTCCAGGGAGCTTCAGTCACCCAGTCTGGCGGTTTTCTTTTTCTAGTCCTGTGCTCCACCTGACTGTGGCTTCAGATTCTCTTTGCAGTCTCAGCTACACCTTTCTATCCCTCTTCTGAAATCATTAATTCTTGTGTCTACAAAAACATGACTACTATGACTGATAAACAGTTATAACAATGTCACCATGCTCCTTCCATGAGTATACATGTTGATAGCAAAAATACCTATTATTTTAATGATATTTTTTGTTAACAGAACTATATTAGCATTTTCTGATTTTGTTGTGATTATTCTCATTTCTTACTTTTTAATAATAAATATTTTAATATTCAGTACATTTTATTACAGTTGTATCTAATCTGGCCATTTGTTAAAACATAAATTTATATTCTCCCTATTTTGAAGTGTAATTTTCCAATAACTAGATTTTAAGACATCACACACATATTTCTGTTCTGAAATTAAATATTGATAAAACAGACATAACTGTCAAAGAAATATGAGCATGTGCATATATTTCCCATGAGAATTTGCATGCATAATGACATGTCTTTCTTTTCTCTTATTTCTTTCAGCATTAGTGAATGGGAATAAATGGTGCTAAGGAATAAAATATCCTAAACCTTCCATCAACAAGAAAACTCAGGGATGTTTGTCAAAGTTCTTATGTGGCTGAAGAGGTATGCTATATGTAGGCAAACACTGACTGTTTTTCACTCACAGGCCAGCTCTGCTTCCCATCCTGACAGCCTCCACCTATGTGCTCCAGACCAAGCGCTCTAGCTCCCCTCCCTCACTGGTCAGTGAGTGGGCAGCCCTGAGAGGGAGGAGTGACCTGGTGCAACCTGCAGCTTCAGGTACTTGTACCACCAGTAAAATGGTAGTAATAAAAGCACAGAGCTTTTGCTTGGTTTTTGTGCTGCTCTGTTGACTGGCAGTAAAACCACACTCCACATTAACAAAGGCAAAGAAGATTTAAACAGTGATTTAAACTACTTTGATTTCATCAAGGAAAGTTTGTAAAAACAAACCTTTCTTGAATGAAAACATAAGAAAAACACAATGAATATTTACTTATTGACATGGCAAGACATTAAAATCAGGTCCTGTACAGGTGGGTGTGTTTTGATGTTGAGGAAATTCCAATGATTGATTGTTTTAAGTGCCCATCTGACTATATCCTGTCCCTACTCTTCACCCCCCCACACACACACATTACGATGTACTTTGTTTTCTTGGAAGTCAAACGCAGTGACAGAAAAATTCCATTTACTGATTCACTCTCCAAATTTCTCAGTGTCTTGGTTTTGGCCAGGTCAAAGGCAGGAGCCTGGAACTCTATCTAGCTTTCCTACATGGGTGGCAGGAACCCCAATCACCAGCGCCATCTTCCTCTGCCTTCCCAGGTACATTATCATGGAGTTGGATCAGAAGTGAAGCATCCCAGGATTCAAATTGGTGCTTATAAATGATTCTAGTGATGCAGGCAGAGGCTTAACTTGCTACACCAGAACAGTGGCACTAAGCACTCATTTCTTAAACACCATTTAGTTCACCTCTTTCTTATACAGAACTGTGCAAAATTTTGGACAGAAAGATGAAAAACCCACTCTTGCCCATTGGCAGTATTTGTAAATATTTGTAAAGCAATATTTATTACCAGAATATTATTACCAATATTTCTGATGCTTCCTTCTTGCCTAATCTCATATTTAATTGATTGATACAAACTATCACATTTACTTAGTATAACAGCTAAGGTAATTTTACTCTGTAATTCACAGATGAGAAAACTGAACTACAAAAAGCCCTGAAAACTAGCTCCAGGTGTAATGCTGTTAAGCAATTAATTTTTGATTCAAACACAGACAGCTTTCTCAAGTCCTCCTGAAAAAAAACTGGACAGAAGCAAGGCCAGGGGGTAGAAGGGACAAATCTCAATGGTCTGAGATACCAAGACAACAAAGAACCCAAATAAAGGCAAACGTAAAGGACCAAACAAGTATAAGCAGACTTCAACAAATGGAATTGACCCCAGTAGACATTACTGATAATAAAAACATGACATCATGTGGTAAATGCAAACTTTCTCTGTCATACTCTTTTTAACCTGTGTTTTTAATTAAATGTTTATGGAATTGAAAATTGCTTCCAATGTGTGTTGTTAACAGTATTTGTCAATGCATGAATCATGTTAATGACATCCAGACCAATTGACCTACGGTGTCTTGGAGAGAGGAGTTTGATTTCTGATGACGGAGCTGCATGATTACACTGAAATTAGTCCTGCTCCTTTGCAACATCAATAGATTGATCCTAATTATATCTTCTTAGCAATATATCTTTAGTTTGCTTACTGATTCTATTTGATAGCCCTTCAGACACATTTATAGGGCTGAATAAGGACCTTGATGAGATTTTCTTCAGAATCACTCAGGAGTTTGGACACATTGAGTCAAATGGAGCACAACATTATAACCTTCCAGCCTCACATATGAACACATAAGAACACACAGGTCTTTAGTTAAAAAGCATTAGAGATGTAAAAGATAAAAATTTGAAATCCTAGAAAGTTAAAGTTCTCATGATAAGTTACTCTGAAACGGCCATAGTTAGTTTAAGGTCAGGAGTTTGGAAGTCATGCTACCCTTGGTCTGCGTAACACCTTTTTCCCACCTGTCTGATTCTAATGCATGCCCATCACCACCTGGGACCATGGGAGGGGGTGATGCTGCATTTTGGGCTAACCAATCTCTTCTGAAATGCCATCAAAGCTTATAGGGAAGGGTGATGCTTGTTAGTCCCGTGCTTCCAATGTTAGTGCTTCAGCTCTTGGCCTCCCGTGTACCTGCTTGCTCTCTGGACAGACTCCAAGGATAGAAGCAGCCTTGAACATGGACCATGCATGTCTATATCCTCACCCTCTGTTCACTGATTGAGCAAGTCAACAAAGATGCAATTGTTAAGATGCTTTGTATTTTGAATTTGTGTACTTTCAAGAATTCCAGGAGAGGTGAGCCCTAGCATTAACAGAATGTGAGCAGAGAAGCCAGAAAAAGGTCAATGTTTACAGTTTTGTAAGTGTGTCCAGGTTGTTTGTTGTGTGTTTCATAGGATAATGGTGAAGCTGGAACATAGGTCTTCAATTAACAGATGAATTTCCTGATAATGACCATTTCTTCCTTTCAAGGTATAGATTCAGACTGAATTGCAAATTTGATTTTCATTTGCTAATTTGCTATCATCAGATGTATGGTTGCCTAGGAACTCCAGCTAGTTATTAGGAAGGTGTGATTACAAGTTTGCTAGTGGTACCAAGAGTGGTGGACACTGCCATCATCCTAGATTTGTGTTCCGTGTGGTCTCTATCCACTCTGCAACGACCCTAGAGAGAGGACTGTCTTGTGAATCATCTTGGTTTTATTCTCCTGTTTCATTTTCCCGTCCATTTTTCTCCTTTCTTGAGGTTCCTGATCCTTCTGTTTTAAGGATGTTTTCTTTTGATTTCCTCTACCATAATTAAGAACTTCCCACATCTTTTCTAAATATCCATGTACTTTAAAAATGAAATGAAAACTAAGAGATGCCCTTATTTCTTATCCCCTGTTTAGCAAACATTTAGGTTTCATATATCACTTCTGGAGGGAGGTAACTATTTCCTAAAACTTACTAGAGGTCATATGGGCTGATGGCTGCAGGTAGTACAGGACCAGACATACATATCCTATTTTCCACTGCTAGAAAGGTCGCCACTTTGCAGTGGGGAAAATGAGGAAATCAATTAGGGGCTGCTGCAGTCAGGTCAGGCTTGCAAATCAATCTCATCAGGAAAGATCATGACTTTAAGTTGATTGGTGGCTATGGGGGTTGGGGAGACCAATCAGGTCACTGATGCTCTGAACTTCCTGTTTATCACCCTGTGTATAAACTTCATTGTTAGACTCAATAACTGGATGGGCTGGATGTCTCCTAGTCGTCTCCTTTCTCCCATGGTTTTCCATGGGGCCTCCGTCACCTCACCTTGGGATCTTCCAAGAAGACTGTGGAGAGCAGTCTCAATTGTTTATGTCACACAATGAAAAATGCTTGGGTCTTGACCATGCCTCTTCACATGTTCCACTTTAGACTTTGATTAATCTCTAAGTTAAAATGAATTTCTAGGCAATTCATCTTAATAATTATATATAAATAGATTCCTCAACCAAACCTAAAATAGGGAGTATAAAGTTCTTTATATTGCAACACTATTAAAATAATATTTTAAAAATACAGGACACTGACTCTACAAATAAACGCAAGAAGCATGGAGGTAAATAACCCAGAAGAGGCTTTGGAATGTGACCCACTGGAATACACTTGGCTCGGGTTGGGGCAGACCAGGCTGAGTCGGTTCATGTCATCCACTGGCAAGCCCAAGTGCTGAAACTGTGTGGGGGCCTGGCCGTGTTTGGTTGCGATAAAAAAAAAAAAAAAAAAACAGTACAAAACACAAAATGCCAAGGTGAAATGGCCTGTGCTAGCAGGGAATGCAACACCCGACCAGCACTCCTCCCACTGGTTTAGGTGAGGGACGAGAGTGTGATGGGCAGAGCCGGGGAGAGATGCGATACTCATTGGTTCCAATAGAGGTCGGGGCTCAGAAGAGAACCAACCCAGGGGTTAAAACCATCAGCTGATCGGAGTGATGGACGGTGGCGGGCACTGTGCTTACTAGTAGTACATGTAGGAGCCTGGACTGGGAATGCCTCAAAGTTTTTTTAGGGGGATTCCCCTGAACAAAATGGAGGAATCAAAGCATTAATCAAAAAAAGATGGAAAATGGAGTAGATGAATCAACCACCTCAGCTTTATGCTTGCAGCGGAAAACTGGACAAGGGGAAATCCTAAGACGGACTATGTCAATCAGTGGACTCTGCACCAGCCTCATCATACCTGGACTGTTGCTGATGATATGTTGGAGCTTCTAATTGATCGAGGTGACGCTCTGCTGGCTCTGCCTACAAACCTGAGAGGGCCTCCCTAAGAGGCCGTTGAACTTGAACTGGACAAGTGGGATGCTGGACTCTGTATGGTGTAAACTTTTAATTAGGGAATCTCAACGGAACTTGAGCTGTGGTTATGCATCCAGGTGAAGGAATTCATGATGGGGGAAGGGTTTGGGGTGAAGGGGGGGGAATCCCAGTCATGTAATGCAATGTAATTAATGAATAAATGAATATTAAAGAAAAAAAAATATTTATTGTATTAATTTCTGTATTTGAGAATGGATATTAGGTGGTAGACAAAGATGGAGCCATAGTTCCCACTTACTGTCTTATTTCAAAAATGCGCCTTGTGGCCAGACCTCTGCTAGGCAGATGCTCAGGGTCAGAAACTAAATTCAGATTTTCCATGTGGCTGATAAGAACCTGAAAACTTGAGCCATCCCTTGCTACTACGCAGGGTCTGCCTTAGCAGGAAGCTGACTTTAACAACTCAAGCCAGATCCAGATATCCAACCCATATATTCTACACGTGTATTAACTGGTGTCACAGCCACTGAGTTGAATTTCCACTCTGGAAAATAATGTTAAAATGCTTTAGTGACTTTGTAATATGAATTGACATTTGATATCCGGTGGTAAAGTCCAGAAAGTGGTGTTTTGTTTTTTTATTTTGTTTTGTTTTGTTTTGCTTTGTTTTTAGGATTAAGGAGATGTGAAGGGGGAGGATAAAGTGAAACTCCTTAGAATAGGAACATCCCATGATCAGAAAACAGAGTTGCCTCTGGGGAAAGATTTCCTATGTTAACTGTAGCCTGTGGGTTTCATAAATGTTTAACAGAAATCCAGTTGGAAGAAACTTTCTCTTATGTCAAAATCTCTCCCTATAATTACTCCTCACTTCTACAAGTCTCCAGGAAAAATTAACTAACCATAATTACTATTTAGTATAAGAAAAAAAAGGGTTATTAGGTGGAAATTTTGAACAAGGTATGGATTGGTATTTGGAGGTCATGATAAGATAGCCTAAGGAGAACTCAGGAACAAGAATTAGTGGAATGAGCTGCAGATCAAACAACTAGGGCAAACACTTCCAAGGAACAGAATATTCCAAGTGTCACAGAAAGGAGACTAAAGTTATGTTGGGTTACTATCCCCTTTAAACAATGAAATCACTATAGAAAAGTAAGATTTCTAAGAACAAAAGTAAAAAAAAAGTAGGATATATCTACCTTATAAACTATTCCATTCTAAAAATGATAACACAATTTATGTATTAATTTTAATCAGTGAATTATTTGAACTAATGCTATCAAAGACATTTTAGATTGGTTTTTAGTATGCAAAGTATAAATTTGCTTCTCTTTCACTGAAATTTGTAAGAAATGTAATTCCCAAACTGCTGTTTTGAAATTTCAAAGAATGTATGAATCATCACATTTGTTAGAAATCTTGATTGAATATATCAAATATTTTTGAAATATAGGTAAGATCTTCTCAGGAAAATTTCAATATGCCACAATCATTAAATTATTAGAGGGAAATTTTCATTATACAAAAGATTTAGAGTCTGCAAGGAGCTAATACAGTACACCTGCACCATGTGCTTTGACAAATCATGTTTATGTTTTGATATTTTGACAGGCAAAGTCCAGGAATCTTGTGAACTGAAACCGTTTATTTTCCTCTCAGAAGTGACATATGGCACAGAATAGAACTCTTCTGTGACCTCCTGAGACACTATACAAAGTAAAAATCCTGCCAACGAATCCCTCCATGAGAATGGTGGCATTCCCATCAGTCAGAATACAAGTCTGTGATATGTGTGATAAAGTGACTTAATGTTTCCATGTGCCATCTTTGTCAAAATTCATTTACGCTGCAGTAATCTCTAAAAGTGTCATTCCTTTCTCTAGGGCTTATATTTTAATAAACTACATTACCAAAGTAAAAAAAGAATCTATTTTACATTTTGGGAAAACTTTAGACTTTTAGTTTAAATACACTGTGTTAACTGCATGCTTGGAGAGACAAACTTCAAGGAATAAGGAACGCTAAAAGCTGCTGATTGCTTCACACACAATGTCTAGGACAGAAAATACGATTTAATCCAATGCTATTACTGTGTGTGATAATATGTGTACGTATTGAATTAAGATATTTATAAAATCAAAGTATGTGAACAACTAAAACATCCATATGAAAACAAAAATCATGTTTTACTAAAAAAATGACCTAATTAAGCACATACTTGGTTTTATTTACCGATGTGCACACATGACCTAGCATGATTCCTTTCTGCTAAGTTGTGTGCCTCTTACCTCTACTAGCTTATGCATGCTAGCCTAGAACTCTGTAGAAATCACGATGAGTCCTACATCTTTAACATACAGTTAAGCTTAGAAATGGTTCCAGGGAGCTTGAGGAAGAGTCACGGAGATGGCACCTTCACAAAGTGCAAACCCCGTTCCCAACCATGGCAATGACTGCTGGGCATGGTTCCCAGTTGTGAGAGTGCTGGCTATTAGATACTGGGAGACACGTGAGTTTTTTCACACAGTTCTATTTCAGGAGACAGAAGACAGTCGATCCTGAATGGAAAAACAAAGGAAGAGTTGTTTCCAGCTTTCAATGCAGACACACGGCAGCCTGCCTGGAATCCCAAGGAATGCTCAACCACAAGCCAACTTCCCTTACTCACTGCAGCACAGGAGACTTTCAGAAGCTTCTCAGAACAGTTCATCTGTTTTGTTCACATCATTCTAAAAGCATCAGAGAACACTTCAAGAAGTGGCAGCTGCAGCACAGACTGCCCTGATGCCTCATATTTTAATGAGAATATCTTTGGAAATAGAAAACAATCCCAGACTAGTCAAAACAATTCTGAATTCTTCCCTTTGAGTCTGGAAGAAACCCTGATAACATGGAGGGCTCTCAGAAGTCCTTCAGCTATGTCTGAACAAGTTGCAAGAGGCTCATGCCTCAAATCATGGTGATGGTGATCGACAAGAAAAACAGAAGGCTGCCTAGAAACCACTCTACCATGTGAAACAAGGCCGTTAAAAGAGACAGATAATGTTCCTCATTTTCTATCCACACAATATTGGAATGTTCCATTAGATGATTTCACTTTGAATGATTCATCCACTTTTAAATATCCATGCTGATCCTGTCTTACTGCCCACACAGCAACCTCCTCTGATACTTTTTTTAAAAACATAAAAACCAACTAAACCCTTTCCTTTAAAAAAGCTGTGTGGTTAGACATTTTCTCTAAGTCAGACTTGAAGCAAACACTGAGTTCTTCATTTCTTATCTTCAAAGCATTTTTTTTTTACTCAGCTCAAGAACACTGTAGATAAAAAATTTAGATGTCCTTATTTTATATGTGAATTATAATGTGAGACAGCAAAGAGACATGAAATTATCCTTTGGTAAAAGATATATTTTTATACTGGACTTCGGTGTACCTTTGTCCAACTTAAGAGACAGATACAGGACAAAATGTAGGGAAGTCAGACTGACAAGGTTCAGTACCCATTACTGAGTATAAGAAGAATGAAGTAAAAAAAAAAGGAGCATTTCTAAAACCACATTTTGAAATGGTTTGTTCTACTCTTTCACATATGTATTGTGCACAGTATGAAAACATTGAGAATTTAACACATCCTTAGATAAACAGATATTTCACTCCAATCTCAGATCCCCTGAGATCTCTGGTTTAAATAACCTCCTGGTAACAGAGAAGTAAAAAGCTACTGACTTGGAAAGAAATCAAGGTTTGGAAGAGTGAAGGAAATCCCTGAGGAGATACCGGCCTGACCTGAGGGTCAGAATTGCCCTTTATGTCGCCTACCTAAAAGCTCTGTCTCTGAGAAGTGTCTCCTATAGAAATTCTTGGAAGAGACTGATGTTTAGTTTGCCTCAGTTTGAGCTCTGCCTTTTTGTTGGTGGTGCTAGCTATTCACAAATTTATAGTTCCAGAGACACAGTGGATACAGCATGCTGTTAGCACAGACAATGCATACCCAGCCCTTCTAATATGTCAGACTGGCCAACCAACACTAAATAGTGCTGACATCCAGGTTTCAAAAATAGAAACACATTTTCTTGAGCTCCAGCAGTTATAATGAGTAGTGTCATATAAGTTCTCACTCCCTTTTCCACATATGCTTACTAGAATAGAATCAGTCTGTTTGACAGCATGACAAAAATTTGTGTGTTGTTTCAAAAATAAAAATGGGGAAGCAAAGACATTTCATCTAGTGCTTAAGATCCCATGTCAGAGTCCCTAGGTTCAATTCCCAGCTCTGCCTTCTGACTTCATCTTCCTGTTAGTGCAGACTCTGGGAGGAAGAGATAATGGTTCAAGTAATTGGTTTTCTGTCATCTATGTGAGAGATTTGGATTGAGTTCCGAGGTTCTGGCTTCAGTTTAGCCCAGACAAAACTGCTGCAGCCAGTCAGGCGATGAACAAGCCCTTGGACACATATTGGCATATTCTCTCTTTCTCTCTCTGTACCTCAAATGTAAAAGGTCTTATTTAAAACAAGTTCATGTTATCAGTGTCACTATAATATCCTCACCTGAGGCCCTATTCTCTAAGAGAACATTATGAATACCATATCAGGTAATGTCCAAAGGAAATGATGAGTACATAAAAGACATACCTGCACTTCCAGATTTACAGTGTCCCAATTAACAGCTGCAAAGATACAGAACTGACCTAGATGCCTACCAATCAATAACTTGTTAAATAAAACATGGCATATATACATGAGAGAATATTAACCAGACCCTAATAAGTCAAACACAAAAAGACATATCTCACATGTTCTCTCAAGCATGGAAGTTTGTATATATATATGTGTAGACATTTTGTAATATATAATAAAACATGTATAGATGTCACATTATTTGTTAAGTAGTTAAAAGTATTGTCCTACCAGGTTGCAGCACCCACTGGAAAATGCCGCGCTGAGGCAGGCTGTGCCAGACTGGGCTGCAGCATCCAACCAGCACATGTGAAATGTGGGGGGGTGTTGGGAATGGCCCCAGTGAGGGGGCTGTAAGGGCACCCCTGCTGGGCCACCACTCCCACTGGTGAGCATGAGAGCTGGGATGGGGCCAGACCAGGATGGGCAGGGTCACATATGATTGCCTACCTATGAGCTGAGTCAGGGAGAAGCCCAGCTGGGCTGACTGTACCTTCTGGTACATTCATAAGTCAGTGTGGATGTGGATTGACTGGCATCAGCTGACAGACGCTGGCACAGGGGTCCAACTGTCAGGCGCAGGCATGGCTTAGACAGATGGTGGCACTAGTGTGGACCTTTTAGTGAGGCTGGTAGGGACAAACTGGTAGGGACAATGCCAATCAATGTATATGAAAGCTGAATGGGATGTGGAACAGACAGGGCCAGTCTGCAGTACATACTGGCAAGCACAGGAACCTGCTGGGGTCCATGTGATGGGTGTGGAAGACAGGAAGGTGTGAAGAGAACTGTTCCACTGAAGGCAGGGCCTCAAGGAATCTCCCACTGTATGGCAGGGCCCGGCGGATGTCTCTACAACCTTCTGGATGCAGCTCCACCTCCCTTTGCATGGACACCGGCAACCCCACAGAGATTTCTGTGATTTATTTAGGCATTGTCTGCCCCTGCGGAGTTAATGTTTAGTATCAATGTGAGCTTGGAAGTTGATGTTGCTGATACCGTTTTAGCCAAAAGGCCTTTCATTATTTTTGTCTTAGTTTCCCCCATTGACCATATACTGATCAAGGATGTTAAGTCCCCCTTTGATTCTATGTTAATCAAGGGTATAGAAGAAACCTATGCTTAGAATTCTCTTCCCCCATTGACCATATGCTAGTCAAGGGTGTTCCATCCCCCAGTGTAGTGGGAATCTATTCGTTCCCTCTTTCCCTGATCGTTAGGTCCTTCCTTCTATGATGCATTTCCTCCCTTAACTGATTCAAGATTAAGTTGTAGAATGATGATTGTAGCAGGAATGTGTTACTGATTGACATGTACCATCTATTGAGAACTTCCTGACCACAGGGTCAGGATGGATAACATCCTGCTTTAAGGTGAAACAAATGGCAGAATTATCCTTAGAAACAACCACTTGACCATGACGTAAAAAGTTTGAGCCAGAGTTTGACTGGTTCTGTATAAACAAAGTGGACAGCTTTCGTGTATTGTCCACGATGATAATGGAATTCTAGTAGTCCATTTCATTCCTCTTTACACCTCATCCACGCACCCTTCTCGAGTTCTGAACTCAGCTGGAGCTGGACTCCAGCAGGAACCAGGGCAGGGGTAGGTGTGGTGGGGGATTTTTTTGGGTCACAGCTCCCACTAGTTTATGTGAAGGCCAAGTATGAGGTGGGCAGGATGAGGCTGGGTTGCATTACCCATTGGATTGTGTAAAACATGGGGCTGGAGATAGAACTGACACAGCAATTGCAAATACCAGTGTGTGCGCGGGCTGTCTTGGGTGACAGACTGTGCTGGACCCTGTATTGGCAAACACACACAAGAATCAGGGATGGCCTCAGATGAGGCTTCTTTGGCGATTTCCTACCAACTGAATTGCTGAACTTAGAATTCTAACCATAGAGAGAAGTGCAGGTTCCATGGGCTGACTGTGGGAGTGGATGTGTCAGAGCTGGGCTTCCTAAGTGGTTCAGATGGAGCAGTGAACAGTATCCAAATGTACATGAAGATATGGCAGTATATTGGAGCCTCCAGAGGACACCTGGTATCAAGGCAGGGGAAAGGATATGGGAAAAGGTTAAAACCTTTCCAAGCTTAAAAACTGAAGAAACTTTAAAAAACAAAGTAATAAAAATATCTCTCCACATCACCAAAAATGAGTACCTGGATTCTGACTTTGATCCTTACAATGAGTAGACAGACACAGTACATGTGATGCTGACTGAGATTTGTGACAAGTTTAAATGGCGATGTCCAGGCAAGCTTCCCAATATGAAACACAAATATCTACTCTGGTGCGGTTTCAACTCTAATGAAGAGAAGTTATCCTTAAGATGTTCAGGACACTAGAGTTCAGGTATTACTTTTCTACTTCCTAACTGGAATGCTGGGCTTTAGCATGTTACAGTACAGTCTGTGATTCAGGTATTTGGCAAGTAGAGGACTAGCTTCCATTACACTTCACAGCAAAGCAAGCAGCTGCTGGTAGTTAATTTTATTCATATCGGTTAGCAGGTTAGGCCTGCCAGTTTTGCATGTTAACCTAACTAGGACATTTGTTTACAACTACACAAGGCAAATTAAAAACAAATTAAATATTGTTAGGACAGAAAAATCATTTCATTCAGTATTTTGATGAACATAAACTATTTTATAAAATATTCATTGGCTTATTGGAGAGGCAGGGAAAGAGAGGGAAAGTCCCACATGTCCATTCACCAAATGTCCACCCAGCTCATACAGACACCGAAGGAAGCCAGGAGCCGAGAACACGCCCACACCACCGAGGGGAGTGGCCAGAAGCCGAGAACGCGCCAACACCACTGAGGCGAGTCGCAGACCACACCACCAAGGGAGTGGCCAGGAGCCAAGAACACAGTCCACGCCACTGAGGGTGTGGCTAGGAGCCAAGAGCACAGTCCACACCACCGAGGGAGTGGCAGGAATCCACTTACTGAGCCAGCAATGCTGCTTCCTAGGATCTGCATTACCCCAAAGACTGGCCAGAGCCTGAGATTGAATCACAATTCTCTCACATTAGTTATAAAGATCTTAAACGGAGTCTTAAAATCTCAGCCATATACCAGTGTCCAGTATAATTTCTTTTAACCACAGGATACTAAAATGAGCAAAAGTTTAATAACTTTTATGTACCCATTTTATTTTATTTACACGATTCTTTTTTTTTTCTTGTGGCTTATCAATAGCTAATCATTCTTTCCCTATCCCTTTCTTTCAGCTCAGTATCCCCAGCTTCTAACTGCCACAATTCTATCAAGAGATGAACTTCAATATCAACTCTTACAGATTCCACACACGAGTGAGATTATGCATGCTCTTTCATTGCATGTTCTGTGGCAAAAGGCAATCCAAAACAATGTTCTGTTTAAGGTATAATTAATGATGTTCAATTCATTAAGCACATGTGGGATTGTATATATTATGGCAACAATAACAAAAAAGTTATATATGAATAAATGACATGAGTACATTCACAGAAAGGAAGCCATGCTAGGATTCAGTCATTTTAAACTGGCTTTACCAGATAACATTATTAGAAAATGTGCATAATGAAAAGGGGACAGTAACTTCACCCTAAAATTCAAAGAAAACCACATAGAAATAAACTGATAAAGATATACACACACACACATACGTATTACTGTCAGGAAGCAATATTCACACATTCATGTTACTGTACTGAATTACTTTTCTGTTACTGCTGAAAATGCAGACCACACACGTCACACACTTACTGTATCTCTTAAAAAAATAGATAACTACTTAAAAGACAGACTCTCAAAGACCTTCATCAATCTTGCATCTGCTGGTTCATTCCCCAAATAACCACAACAGCCAGAGCTGGGCAACGCTGAAGTCAGGATCCCTTTACCCTAGTCTGGTAGGTGTGTGGCAGGGGACCAGACAATTCAGCCATCTTCCACTGCCTTCCAACGTGCACTCTCAGCTAAATCTGATGGAAACACAGCATCTGAGACTTGAAGCAACACCTTGATGTGGGACGCTGAAGCCAAAAAGAGACTTAAACTATTTGAACTGTGAGCTATACTCTCAGTTCCCTCCTTAGTATCAATGTCCATCAGGATAACCTCCACATTACGGAGCCTGTCAGTCTCTGCTTGGGATTAGTACCTCATTTCCATCTTCAGCACTTCCACATCAGGGGTCTTATACCTGGAAAATGCCCAAGGAGTCGGGGCGGGATACCTCGGGTGGTTCAATGCACCTGAACAACTAGAGTGTGGTTTTCCCTATAAAACAATTGGTGCTATCACAGTGGTATGAAACTACTTCTGCTCAAGATAATCTGTGTATTTGTGATATAACTCATGGGCCATACAAAATTACCATGTGAAAAATCAGCCTGCAATAGATTTAGTGAACTTGGAAGTCTGCTTGTTAATGCTTTGGGAGGGCCGCAACATATGATTTCATGGGCATCATATGATACAAAGGCTGGAGGCTCCCCATGTCTGTTAAAGACACAGTTAAAACATTTTTCCAAAAAAAAGAAAAAAAGGAATATTTTCTCCCAACGTCCCAAGGGTGTCAAACCTGGAGCCATCAGCTTCTATGCAAGATATCTAGTCAATTTCGTGGAGTCAAATGCATGTATTCCATTGTGTACCTCCCCCTTTATTTTTCCTGAGAGATTTAAAAATGAATTTATTTACACATTAGATTCTCAGGGTCACAGAAAATGCACAAAAATTACTGCAACACAATTCTAGTCAATTATCACGTTAATGTGATGGAAATACAAGAACAGATTTCACGTAGTCCACAGAGAGAAATCTAAGAACATAATGATATGTTTCATTCTCTCTTCATCCCTAAACCCATTCTTTCCCTTCACTCTCTATTTTTTTTTCAGATAGCATATTTTTAATTCATAGTCTAGTCAAAGGCAAACTGATAAGTAAATAAAGATATCTACAAATAAAAAGACTCTAGTTTACCTAGTTTATAGACAAGAGCTCTAAGCAACAGTAAAATCAAAAGATGTCCTTTGTAAGTTATAAATAATCAATGTAAGTTTTTAAATAATTGATAATTAACAGTAATACCACATTCTTAAACATTGCTTTAAGATCTAAATCAAAGTGGCAAAACCATTTTTTTCAGCAATACTGATACACAATCATTTTTTTATTTATTCACACATATAAGGGAGAACATACATTATTTGACTATCTTCATCTGGCTTATTTCACTCAACTTGATATTCTCCACTTGCATCCAGTTTGATTTAGTGGTAGAATTTCATAGTTTTACAGTTGAATAAATTCCATTGTATACACACACAAATTGGTTGACTTCATATGTTGACTGTTACGAACAGGGTAGGGAAAGCATATCTTTGATACAATGCATCAAAATTTTTTTAGGTTTATATCCAGTAACAGGACTATGGCAAGTCATATGACAAGCCTATTTCTAGTCTTTAAAGATATATTCATATTGTTTTTTCACAATTGTTGCACTGTTTTTCATTTTCATCACATGCCAAATAATGTGTTAAGGAGGTGTACCAGTCCACTTTATGTTGACTCTACTAAAATACTCAAGTGGAGATTCTTGGAGAAATAAAAGGTTTATTTCACCTTGCAGTTTTGAGGTTACAATCAGGACTGGGTGGCCTCTAAGCTGTATTGACCAGTAGCTGGTCATGGAAAATCTGTAGGAATGGTTAGAGGGCAAGCCATGAATCACAGATAACAGTTAGACAGAACTTGACTCAAATGCCCACATTTTCATAAGATTCACTTTGTAAGGGTATGGGCCAATGACCCAAATACCTACCATCAACTCTACCTCCTATTACCACAATTAGATCAAGTATCTACACCTAAGACATCAGCCATTATTACGAAGAAATCATAGTTTAGTAATCTGCATGAGTTGTTGAGAGGTAAGTCTCAATAAACTCATAATAACAAAGTAAGAATTTCTTCCTCATCTCAGACTACAGGTGGCAACCATATTGCACCTGATTATTCAAGCATCAAAATATCAAATTTACAATTAGGGATCCTTACCCTTGTATGGGCAGTGGAGAACTCCCCTGTGGAATACTCTGGGGGAGGGGACCGTTGAAGTCAATTAAATCAATGCTGTTACTGCTCAAAGTAATAATATTTCATAATTGATCTTAATTTAATTGTATTGAATACACGTTGAATAAATGTTATGGAAACTGTCATTAATGATTGATTTATCTATTAGAAAGTAACATGTGCTTGATTTCAAAAATGAATATGAATAGATATTAAAACATATTAATTATGTCTCAAATGACATAAAACTAGAGCCTAGAGAAGTTATAGAAGTATTCTATGGGAAATAAAAAGAAAATTATAATAGTTTTAAGTAGTTACAGGCTTTGAAGATAAGGGGAAGAACTGCAGACTTGGATCCAGGGCTGACCCAGCATGTAAGAGCATTGCCTCCAATGCTGGCATGTTACAGGTGCTATGTTTTGAACCCTGGCAATCCTACTCCCAATCCAGCTCTCTCACTTGGGAGAAATGTAAGAAGCCCCTGGCTCGTGGTACAACTGCAGGTTTTACATCTTCTGGGGAGTAAGCCAACATATGGAAGATTCATATATTCTCTCTCTCTGTTTCTCTCTCTCTGTTTCTCTCTCTCCTTCTAACCCCTAACCCCATGCATGTGTCATTTAAATAAATCTTTCAGAAAAAATAAAAATAAAAACCCATGGATTTTATGCAGTTTATGTGAAGAGCCATAGTGCTCTGTGATCATGTTCACATGATTTGTTTGTAACTGTATTTTAGAGAATATTCTCTATCATTAACACAGGCATAAGCTGAAGCTAAGACAAGCAGATGGAAATGGCCATCACTGAAGGACAGAGCTAGAGAGGGAAGCCAACAGGATTCAAGATGAGCAGAATCAGCAGGTTGGAACTTGGGCATGGAGCAAAATTGCAAGTTGTGGATGGAAGCATAATATGACTCAGACATACATGTACATATGTAGGCATCTGGAGCAGATACAGGAAAAAAAACAAGTGGAAATTTTAGGGATAAAACTTGAGAGACAAGTTGCCTAGAGAAATGAAAATGGAACCTGCATAGGAAGGTGAAAACGGAGTCCTATTAATCTGACATTGAATGTTAAATCTGTTCCCTACTAGAGGTAAGTTACTAGATGAAGCCAGTTAATTTTTTTCCATTTCTCTCCTTACTCAACTGTAAAATTGGAAAATAGCAAGCAGATCCATTTAAAAGAAAATAGCAAGCATGTCCATTTGGCTATGGTAAAACCAAGAAATATACAGTAACAATGTATACTTGAGTATCTGACATATAATAATTAATGATGTTTTTATTTTGTTGTTAATGTTACAATGATAATAACAAGAATCCCTACCATTATTGTTAATATTATATCTAATAGTAAATCTGTTAAGAGATGCTATATTAAAGGAAATCAAATTGCCAAAGGAGAGTTCATTCCAACAATCTATAAACTCCACATGTCCTTCAATTATCCTTCTGTTGTCATTAGATACCATTATTTTCTCTGAAAAATTGAATACAGAGCAAAGCCCTCAGATATCAGAGTCTATTTCTTCCATGGGAATATTTTTTTCCTCACACCACCTTCTAAGTCCAAAGCACCTAAAGGACATGTTTTCATAAGCACTTTACCACAATAATTTAATCATATGGACATGCTTTGAAAATTTTGTGAGGAAATGGGGCTAAAAGATAACTTTAAGAGTGAATGTTTACTTCAATGGCCAGGATGCTTCTTTTTACACTCACATCCTACATCAGAGTGCTTTGGTTCAAATCACAACTCAGCTTCCCATGTCAGGGACAACCCTAGGAGAAAGCAGGTGACACATGAAGTAGTTGAATCCCCGACACCCACATGACAGAGTCAGATAGAATGTTTGGTACCTGTCTGCCTGTTTTTACCAGACACTCGAGGAGTGACCCAAGCGATGGAGATATTACTGTTTCTGTCTGTATGTTTCTCTGTGCCTTTAAATAAACAAAATGTTTTAATCTTTTAAAAGATAAATCTATTTTCAAACAGAAAATATTAAATTCCACACATAGATTTGTGTAAGAATTTCCCATAAATGTTTTCAAGGCATTTCATAATTCTCTAGTTATACATTTCACATTTATTTTTAAAAAAACTATACATGGATTTCAATATTTTCCCATGAACTTTCTAACATGTTCATATATATATATATATATATATATATATATATATATATATATATCAAATACATGGTAAAACAGCTTTTATGAAAAAAATTATTTTCTATCTCACTTGTGAATTTCATTCATCTCAGGGGGGCAAGGGTTCTCAATATCTTCATGTAGTAATCATTTTGTTGTAATTTCCACTGTGCAAAGCTATTGTGTGCATGAAAAACCTCTAATTTGGTTAAATTGAACGTGCCAATTCTGAGTTGAGTAAACTGAGAAATAAAGAAGCCGAGTGGATTATTTCAAACGACACAGCTATAATGGGTTAAATTTGATTATGGCCTGGGTAGTTTAAAGATAAGAGCATGTAGCTTAACTATTGCTGCTACTTGGAGTGTAGTCAGTGCCATCAAAATATCTTTCAGTGTAAATGCAACAGGCAATGATGTTTTTGTCTACTAGTGACTATAGTCCAATTCATATTTTTAAAGCAATACAGTTTTGGTTCATTTATAAAAGATGATCATCATGATATTCTACATATTCTAAGAGAATACTTTGCCCAATAATTATAAATTCTTCTTTTACTTATCTTAGAAAACTGGATAGGAATTAGACCACAAAGAAGAGAAGATGGTTAATATCAAATATTCACTGATAATCAATCATCTATGAACATTCTTGCTATAAAGTACTTGCAAAGATTAACATAAGAAGTAATCTAGCTCAAAGATGGGTAGTAATAGGCATGGATTGAAATTATTATTAGTCATTGGAGGAAATTCAAATAACGGAACAAGTTAGCATTATTTTAACCTACATGTCCACAATAACCTGAACAGTCTCTATCCAATAGACAACTGTGATATTATGATGAATAAAAGTAATTTAAAAAGAAGTAATGAACGCTAAATGAATTATGCATTGATTTTAATATGATTGTATTTCATAGGTGTTACATAAGTTATCATGGAAACTGTCACCCATCATTAATGAGTTGCAGAAGCATGTATGAGTTTTGGATCATTTTATTAAATCCATCAACCTGCAGTGTATTTTGGTTGTGGTCCTCACTCAGGTACTTTAGCAGACCTCCAGCATTACGCAGACCCACAGGCCTAACGAAGGAGGCTTCCATTAGGCTACTTGCCTCTGTAGCACTACACTAAGCACCTGTGTGCACTATGATCATTTCAGAAAAGACACAGCAAGATGTTCAGTAGAGAAGGGATCAAGGGACCCTGAATGTGGAACATCTAACCTCTTCTAAGTCATAAAAGTCCACTGCCCCAAGAAATGAAGCCACTGTTGACACCTCAGAGCAGAAACAAAACTTAGAACTAGGATTAGAAAGATGAGTTGAGATCATCTTGTTTCTTGAAAATTTTTCTATCCCTTTATTTAAATCTGGTTTTCTTTGAATTACATTCACACATGGATTTAGTATTTGTATTAGAGTTAGAAAATACAAAAAAAACTGTGTAAAATTTCAATATCCAAATGTTTTAAAGATTATTGTTAAAATCAAGCAACCTGAGAAATCAGTCATCAAAGAAAGTACACCACTGAACCAAGCTTAGAATAGTATTTTTCTCTCAGAAAAGAATAGGAATCTTAAAATTACGTGAAACATATCATTTCCCTCCACAAAAGAGTAAACTGAATGGATAATCTTAACTCTAAACAAAGTACTTCTTTAAATATATGTTCGGAAGTATTGTCTAGCAACTTACAGTTCTAAAATTGATCCTAAATATGGAACTATATGTTTTCTCAAGTGATAATTAAAAGCAAAGATGATGAAAATAACCAGGTTGCTTCAAAGAATGTCCATATTTGAATAAATTAAGCTAACTATAAGTTACATAAATGACTAGATTAAACAAAAAAGAAGGCATTTTGGAGTATTTAACATTAGAAACAGTATCGTTGAAAAGTAGCTATTTTTACAGGCTTGTCATGTTAAAACACTTTCGAGACAAGTCCAGATATTCTGAAATTGCTGAGCATAACTCTCCACTGTATTAAAATGATTAGACTTGAAGCAATCATTTGTTAAAAGTCCCCTTTAGAATGTCATAGGGGAAAAAAATACCAAAAACAGCATTGTAGCCTAGAAGGGAAAAGATATTGCTCAAAAATGGAGTAGGAAAAACATATTCAACCTCAGGCATATGTAAATCACAGAAACTCTGGGAAAATATCGAAGTTGTGACTACAAATTGCTGATCTAACTGAAGTCAGGTGTTCATTTAGGGTGCAATTGATAGGAAAAATAATTCCTCAAACTTTGCTCCTCTCTTTTGATAATAGCACAGTCCTTCAGAGGTCTAGTTTTTCTGTAGTGCCTTTTCAGATAAGGTATCAGTCGTTGAGGGCCTTTGATCATGGGTGTTCATGGGATTTCCTGCATCCAGAGAATATCTGCTACTTCCCAACACATATCTAATACAAATGGCTGCAATTAATATGAATATTCCAGCTGATCGCAATGTGGATCATTTTAAAAACTGCACCATTTTGAATACACATTTTTCTTCCCCTCTTCCCCATTCTGCTATCAACTTGGAACACCTCATTCTTCTTGAGAATTCAGTTAAGAGTTCATTTTCCCTAACAGCAATAACTGAATCACCCCAGATCCTAAACTTTGTTCGTGTACTAGCTCAGAATTTATCATTGACTGAGGGATATATCACAGCTGCCTTATTGCCTATTGATCTGAATCTCCTACATAAGAGAAGCAAATGCTTTATTATAACTTATACACATATCATCATTATTATTGTACTTCAGTAACTAACACTCAGAAGATATTAAATTAATAGGAACTATTAAATGATTTTCAAAGTTAACAATTAGCATGTATACATATGAGAGGCAGAAAAAAATGTAAGTATGTACAAAACTGCCCTCCAGTATTTCCCATATACACATGAAGTCAGAATTATGAGTACACATATGTGCATGTGTTATTTAATTCTTTATAATTTGAGTACATATTATTCATCAAACATCCATATGCAGTATCAGTTCTCACAAACATGTAAAGCAAGATCTGAGAAGTTTGAGTCTTTGAGAATCTAAGACTTATATCTGGTATCATTCTTATTTTGACTTAACAAATTTATTGTTTGTTTACATTCAAGTTATTGTCATGGGATTTTAGGGATAAGATAGTGAAGGATATTAGAGTGAATCAAACTGGTATGACCAACATTTTACAGTTACTTTTTTGTATGTTGGTGGTTAGAAGAGTTAAAATCTACTGTTTTAACTGAGTTCAATGTATAACACGAATATTACCATTTGCCCTCATGATGGATATCTAAAAAGTGATCATGTTACATATATTATGCTTTGTATTCTTTAACCTGTATCTCTACTCGTAGTAATCACTATTTTTATTTTAATATATTGGCTAATAATGTGTGTGTTTTCTTTATACACCTCATTCTAAAGAAAAATCATGCAATTTTATTATTTACATTATATTTATATTATAATTATACTATTTTGTTTATTATCTTGTAGGTCTTTGTTTAGATAAAGAGGGTAAATTTCATATATTTCACAACATAAATTTAGGAATATAGTAATACTTTCCCTGCACTCACTCTTTCCCACATGCCCCACCCACACTTCTCTTTTTTTCCTCTAATTTCTCCAATGGCATATTTTCATTTTACTTAACAATCACAGGTTTATCACTTCACTATTTATAAATGTAAATGCACAGCAAGTATAAAATACTACTTCTGGTAAGTAAAACCTACTATTGCTCAGAAGTACAAAGGTTGCACAAAATAATCAGATCCCAGAATATCAACCTTGCTCATATAGATTACATTTTTGTACCCTGTGTATTAATTATCACATAGCAGGGGAAACATGTGATGTCTGTATTTTTGAAATTGTCTTATTTCAGTAGGCATACTGAAATTTTCTGATTGCTTTTATTTACTTATGAGAAAAAAATTCTGTCCTATTTTCAAGACTGAGTAGTATTCCATAGGGTAAATATACCACATTTTAAAAATTCAGTCATTAGTTTATGTGCATCTTGATTGATTTCATAGCTTAGCTATGGAAATTTGAGCTACTGTAAACATCGGAGGTACAGAAAATTTTCTCATATGCTGATTTCATTTGATTAGGATAAATTTCCAAGAGTAGGATGATTGTGTCACTCAATAGACCTGTTTTCAGACATCAAGAAATCTCCATCCTGAATTCCAAGATTGCATTAATTGATATTCCCAGTAACAGTGGAATAGACCATCTTTTCCAAAATAATCACTGGGATTTATTGTTTCCTCATTTATTTAGGATATTCATTCTAACTGGAATGCAATGAAAACTCTCTGTAATTCGCATTTTGCTGATGGCCAGGGCACCTGAGTATTTTTTTTTTCGGGGGTGATATATTTGCTGGCCACCTCAATTTCACCCATTTGAAAAAATGCTTGTTCATGTCCTCTGTCCATTTCTTCACTGCTTTGTTTTTTGTTGTTGTTGAGTTTATTGAGCTCTTCATAGATCATTGATATTATACTTATATATACAGTTTGCAAATATGTTCTCCCAATGTGTTAGCTGCCTCTTCACTTTATTGAGAATTTCCTTTGCGTTGAAGTTTCTTAGCTTACTGTAATTGCATTTGTTTATTTGTGCTTAATTGTCTGTGCTTCTAGTTTTTTTTCCCCAAGGGGAGCCTTTAATATTTCTATGTCTTACAGTATTTCCAAAATGTTTTCCTCCAGTAATTTTATGGTGTCAATTCACAGATGTAGATCATTTTGGATTCGAGTTGGTATTTCTATAAAGTGTAAGGAAGGACGGGTTCTTATTTCATACTTTCGCACACACAGAACAATTTTCCCAGAACGATTTGTTAAAGAGATCATCCTTTATTTCTGGATTGATGTTAGTTCTCTTGTCAAAATTTTATTGGCTGTGGATGTTTTATTTATTTTTTTAAGCTGTTAATCTTATATATCATGTTTACTGACTTGCTTATGTTGAATCATCACCGTATCCCAGAGATAAATTACACGTGGTCTGGGTAGATGATCTTGCTGACATGCTGTTTGATTGATGAGCAAATAACTTGTTGGGTGTAACTGCATTTATGCTCACCAGGGATATTGTTCTATAGATACCTGTTTATGCTGTATATATTTGTTCTGATTTGGAGATTAAGGTGAAGCTGGCCACACAGAAGACAGAAGAAATTCAGGATGATTCTCTCCATCTGAAATGTTTTAAATGCTTTGAAAATAACTGGAATCAGTTTGAAGACTTTGGTAGAATTCAACAGCAAACCAATTAGTCATGGGCTTTCCTTTGTTGGGAGCACTTTTATTACTGACTAAATATCTCCATTATTTAGGTTTTTCTGTGTCATTTAAACTCAATTTATGTAGATTACGTTTTTCAGAAATCTACCCATTTCTCACAGATTTGTCAATTTGTTGGCATATAGTTATTTGCATTAGCTCCTGAAGATTCTTCGTGTTTCTGTGGTGTCCATAATTATATTTCTCTTTTCATCTTTAATTGAGTGATTTCGGTCTTCATCTATTTTGGAGGGTAGAAGAGGGTGGGCCAATGGTGTACCTGTTTTATGCATTATTTTTCATTTCTTTTCAGTTTACTTTTTCTCTGATTTTAATTATTTCTTAGTAATAAATTCGGGTTTGGTTTATTTTTCCAGGTTTTTGAGATGCACTTACACATCACTTATTAGATGCTTTTCTGATGTTTTAATATACGAACTGATTGCTATGAACTTCTCTCTAAACATTGTTTTTGTCGTAACCCAAAAGGTTTGATATGTTGTGTGGTCATCTTCATTTTCAGCAATCTTTTGACTTCCATCTTGATTTCTTCAATAACTTAATATTCATTCAGTAGTATATTATTTAGTTTCCATGTATTTGCATAATTTCTAGCGTTTCTTGAGTTACTTCATTCTATTTCATTCATGCTATGGTGGTCAGAAAAGATACATGATATGATTTCTTTTCTTTCTTTCTTTTTTTTTCAGTTGTTGAGCTTGCTTTATGGCCTAGTATATGTTTTGTCCATGAGTAAGTTCCTTCAACTAAGACAGAATGTGCAACCTGCAACTGAGGGAGGGATGAATTGTCCTGTAGTTTCACTTATACCCATGTGGTCCATAGTATCGATTATCTCTGCTGTCTCTTCATTGATTTTCAGTCTAAGAAATCTGTCCATTGATTAAAGTGGGGTGGGAAGTACATTAGTGCTGCCTAAAAGCTTGTGTCTCCTAGTAGACCCATTAACTATTGTTTTAAATAGCTAAGTGCTATGTCATTGGGTGCATATACATTTAATATAGTCGATTCCTCTCATTTGAGCCTTTATTCATTATATAATTCCCTTCTTCTCTTTTAGTAATTTTTGTGTTGAAGTATTTTGTATGATATTGAAAATGCCTCATCTGCTCATTTTCCATTCCACTTTTGTTGTATATATTTTACATTTCTAACTTTCTGAATCTGTGTGCATCTTTGTTGGGGTTGTGAGTTTCTTGTAGGCAGCAAATAAATGGGTTTGGACTTTAATTTGTTAAGCCAATCTGTATTTTATGATTTGAGGCCAAGTCTGCTAAAATTTTATGTCATGTTCAAGAGCAAGGTTTGTCAAGCCAGTCTCCTTGAAACAGCATTTCATCACCCCACATTTGGCAAACAGGTTATTGTTTAAATCCCAAGATTCCAGACAGATCAGTGAAATGGAAAACTCACTATTTATCAGAAAACCCATCATTTTTTTTCACATTAGGTGGCCAGGAAAATGACACTTTCAAATGGGCAGTATAGGAATCGCCCAGCCATCTCCCAACTGATTTGAGACCAAATTGGAAAGGTCTCCCAGATTTCTGCCCAGGTGTGCTTCCAACAGAAGGAACTCTTCCCAGCATAAAAATGAATTAAGGAATCCCTAAAATTCCAAGACACTTTTTGAAATCTCAGTGTCTTCCCTTTCTTCCAGGAGACACCCCATCTTGAGGTTTCCTCCCTGAGGTATTTTCACTTCAAATCTTTTTCAGATTCACTTAGGTACGTTGCATATAAAATGTCGGTCTACACGCAATTCCTGGCTTCTTCTATAATAATCTGAGGAAAGAACCCACAGACCTTTGCTGGCAAACATTTCTCTTCAGGGTTATGAAAGGTAGCAACTTGCTCCTACAATTTCCCCATAAATATTTTTATTGATCCACTTCTGATTACCATTGTATATTTACTAGGAAGATTTCTGCATTCGCACTTTCATCATGGTGACAATCCAACTCTATTTCAGCGTGTAGAACTTACTTGAGCATCATTTGTAGGGCCGAGAAGGTAATGACAAACTTTCAATTTCTGCTCATTTTAAAGGTCTTTATTTCATCTTCATGTCTAAATGAGAGCTGTGGCTATTCTGAGTTGGCAGGTTCTTTCCTTTAGGAACTAAACTATTTTTTTCTGTTCTCTCTTAGCCTATAGGGCTACTGATGAGTAATCAGTTGTTTGTCTAATTGGGATATTCCTAAGTAACCTGACATTTCTCAAATGCACATTTTGGATTATTTTATTTGTCTTAATGATGCAAGTCTGAATGTATGTTGTGGTGAAGATCATTCTGATTATGAATATTAAGAGTTCAATGTCCTTCCTGTACTTGGAAATCTCTTTCTTCACATTAAGAATGTTTTCTGCTTCTATTTACCTGAACAGGCATTCTAACTCATTTTCTCTTCCTGCATCTATACAAATGCTTTGGATATGTATGCTTGATGGTGTTCTATAAATTTTAAATACTGCTTCAGTTTTTCGAAGTTTTTCACCTTGGTGTGTGTGTGTCTGTCTGTGTGTGTGTGTGTGTGTGTGTGTGTATTGAGATGTTCTCAAAGCTTTATCTTCTATGTTAGATATTGTTTTCTGCTGCTTTCCCAAACCTGCTGTTGATGATGCTTTCTACTGTATTTTCTTTTTGGCATACTGAACTCAGCATTTCTAATATTTCTCTCTGATTTCAAAGTCTCCATCTATGTGCAGAATTACTCATTATATGACTAATGCCCAAAAGACAAAATTTAGGAGCAAACAGCAAAATGGAAAAAGACATTTTTCAAGGGATGAAATGCAAATTTTCAACAGACACATGAAGAAAAAAAAAAAGCTCAGTATATCTAGCTGCTAGGGGAATGTAAATAAAAATCATAATGAGGTTGTCAGAATGGGTATCATGATTAGGTATGCAAGGCATTATGTTAGGTAAAATAGCAAATCACAGCAAAACCAACATGGAATCTAGATTCTACAACCTTATATGGAATCTGAAAAAAAAAATATTGAGATAACAGAAGTTGAGAGTAACACCCTGAGTATAAAAGAGAAGCAAAACTGGGAGAGGTTGGTCTTTGGATACAACACAGAATTAACAATATCTGTCTCTGACACAGGGTGTGGATAGTAAATAATAATCTAGTGTGTAACTCAGAGGGGATTTTAAATATATTTATCATACAAATAAAGTTTAAGGCATTAATCAGTTGCAAATATATATGGGAATTAAAACATCATAGTGTACCTCATAAATGTGCACAAACATGTTGAAAGTATTTCAGAAAGCTCGTGGAAAGGAATGAAGATCTGTTTATCATGGTGCAAAAAGCTGAAATCCAAGCACATCATGAGTATTCAAAAAGAGCATGATATTTCATACCAAATCATGTCAGAACTAAACATGGGTTTCAAAAACTTTTTTTAAGATTTATTTATTTTGTTACAAAGTCAGGTGTACAGAGAGGAGGAGAGACAGAGAGGAAGATCTTCCATCCGATGATTCACTCCCCAAGTGAGCCGCAACGGCCAGTGCTGTGCCGATCCGAAGCTGGGAACTTGGAACCTCTTCCTGGTCTCCCACGCAGGTGCAGGGTCCCAATGCATTGGGCCGTCCTCAACTGCTTTCCCAGGCCACAAGCAGGGAGCTGGATGGGAAGTGGAGCTGCCAGGATTAGAACCGGCATCCGTACGGGATCCTGGGGCATTGAAGGCGAGAACTTTAGCCGCTAGGCTACGCTGCCGGGCCCGGGTTTCAAAAACTTTTGTTCCAAAACTAATTGCAGTCCAATTTTGCAGTTGGTGAAGTATCTTCACAAGCAGTAATAATTTTCTTTTAAACTTTAAATAAGACAGCAGAATCAAGAAAATAGCTGTTAATTTGTTTTTTTAAAAGATGTATCTATTATATTGGAATGTCAGTTTTATAGATAGAAGGAGAAACAGAGAGAAAGAGCTTCCATCAATTGGTTCACTCCCTGAATGACCACAATGGCCAGAGCTGAGCCGATCTGAAGCCAGGAGCCAGGATCTTCTGGTTCTCCTATCTGTTGCAGGGTAACAAGGCTTTGGACCAACTCCACTGCATTCCCAGGCCTAAGCAGGCAAGTGGATGAGAATTGGAGCAGCCTGGAGATGAGCTGCCACCTATATGAGATCCTGGCACTTGAAGGTGAGGATTTAGCAACTGAGCCATAATGCCAGGATAGAAATGCTGTCTGACATCTGCACATGCGCGCTCTCTCTCTCTCTCTCTCTCTCTCTCTCTCTCTCCCTCTGTGTCTGTGTGTGTGTATGTGTTTGTAACTGCCTTTCAAATAAATACAGTTCAGAAAAGAGAAATGGGGGGATGTTGTGGCACATCGGGTTAGTCTGAGGACAGTCAGCTCCCATAACAGAGTGTTGTCCAGTTCTGATAGGTCTCTCTGCTGATGCTTCTGGGAGGCAAGAGTTGATGGTTCAAGGACCTAGGACTCAAACCCTGGATGCAGTTCCTGGGTCCCGAGCCCTGGGTGGGGTTCCTAGGTCCCGAGCCCTGGGTGGGGTTCCTGGGTCCCGAGCCCTGGGTGGGGTCCCTGGGTCCTGAGACCTGGGTGGGGTTCCTAGGTCCCGGACCCTGGGTGGGGTTCCTGGGTCCCGAGCCCTGGGTGGGAGCTCCTAGGTCCTGAGCCCTGGGTGGGGGTTCCTAGGTCCTGAGCCCTGGGTGGGGTTCCTGGGTCCCGAGCCCTGAGTGGGGTTCTTGGGTCCCAAGACAGACTTGCATCCTGAGTTCCTGGGTCCTGGTTTCAAGCTGGCCCCGTTCCAAGCAATGGAGACATTTGAGGAGTAAACCATCAGTGAAGGACTCTCACTCCCCCACTCATTCTGTTTTAACATAAACATATAATTCTTAAAAGTGAGAGAGGGCTGTAGTTTTCACTCAAAGAGGACCCATTCTTTCTTACAACACAAGATAGAGGAGAATGTTTTTAAAATGCCTAAACATGCTTTCACTTAATGTCTATAAACTTATTAATCTATATAATACACACTTTGATCATATATTATTCCATTCTTTACCCTGTCTTATCCTGAGTATAAGTGCATTGTAGCAGGTATCTTCATCTCTGCCACACAGGCATCCACACAGTTTGAAGCTAGGAAAATGAGCACATTGTGTGTAAATATATTGCGTTATGGCAAACTTTCTGGCAGGGAAAGTGGCAGCTGTTCAGAACAGGCATTTTTGCTGGCTGTGAGCAAGAAGACTAAAGGCAGGGCAGAGGGGGTGGAGAGAAAGTCTCAGCTGACTAAATATTTTAATAAAAATACATACATACACGCACAGACATATATATATGCTTTTTTTTAAACGACATGCTATGTTTTTAACTGATTCCATATTTTATATGTTGCTGAACTTTTCAAAAGTACAGCTTTTCAAGCTACAAAAGTTGCCTATAATAAGTAGTGCAGAATTGACAATATGAAGAGTCAAAAGGTTAGTCTCTCTTAGTACTCTTCAGCAGGGGATAAAACATGGGCATCATGACATTGTTAGGCAAGAATTCATCACCAATGCTCTGATTAGTGATTAAAGGAAAGTATGATTTCTGAGAATAAATTATTCTGGAGGGATGTCAGCAAAAGCGTCGTTTCCCATTAAATGTTCCAATTTGGTTCAATTAAAATTTGACTGTAACTGGTGTAGAGAATGACCACAGCGGCATATTCAAAATTAAACTATTTGAAGTTCAGCAGCTGCAGCCCAAAAAATGAACATTACAGAAAGAATTAGAATAAAATTGGCTCTTGCAATTTTTTAAAATATGCTAGCTTAACTTTTATGTACTCATTTGTTTTGTGTGTGTTTCAGAAAGGAAGTGGAGGAAGCTGGAGTTTGGCAGAGCAGCAGTGTTCTTTTCTTTGATGTGCACATTTCACATAAAGGTGCCTCCTTGTCACTCCACACATTCTGCTTCTGATCTAGCATCCTACTGGTGTGCACCCTGGAAGGCAGCATATGATGTTCCCCACAGAGGAGGCTCTGGTTGAGTCCTTAGATTCTGGGGTTGCCTGGCCCGGTCCTGACTACAGCAGGCATCTGGGGAAATAACCAGAGCATATGAATGCTCTCTTTTTCCTTCTTCCTGCCATTCAGGTGAAATGAAAATAAGTAAACATATTTTTAATTCCTAAAATTTTAAAAGATGACACACTGCAAACCATCCTGCCACCTGAGAAATCTCAGTGTGCTTGCAAAGCCCATACCACATCTCGATTGTCAACAATCCTGTGTATCCCACACGATGCAATGAATCCTATGACTGCTTTTCTTGCCCTACTGGCACTGCTTCTGTTTAACGGAGCCCAGCCATTCCATTCAGCATTCTCCAAAGGGTCTTTTCTTTAAGGACCATGTCATGTCCAGGGTGCTTCTAGAACATGTCTCCGGTCACACCACTTCCTTTCTGTGAATCCTTCAGTGGCACCTCACTGTCTTCACAGCAAATGCAGACTTCCTCATATGCCAGTGACGGATCAATATTGGCTCGTGAGCGAGGCTCGTTTCTCTATCATTATCCTTTTCACCTCACCAGATGTCCTAGTTCCCCCGAGACCCTGTTCGCTCTAGGGAGCTCTTCTAAGGAACTAGCATCAAGTTCCCGCTTTCTATCCTTGTGCAGTCCTGTAGGGGTGTGGTCTGGGAACACTTACCACTGCTTACCATCTACTTACCAAAACCAGAAAGAAGGTGCGACTGGCATTCAGTGAGCAGAGGCCAGGGTGGTTGCTAAACATGTTATGTCCAGAATGCTCCCATGGCAAAGAATCACTAAGCCCATAATGCCACAGTAAAGAGGGCAAGAATTACTGCTTTAGGGTATTGTGCTATCTTCTAGGCTGGAATTCTCTACTATTTCATTCCCCAGATGACCAGAAAGACCAGGGGTGAGCCAGGCTGAAGCTAGGAGCCAGGAGTTTTATGTGGATCTTGTGGTTAAGTGGCAGGGGCTTGAGTATTTGGGTCATCTTTTGTTGCTTTTCCCAGGCCATTAGCAAAGTGAGAATCCAAGTTGGACAATAATGACTCATTCACTTATTCATCCACTTAATACATATGATATTCACTCCCAGAAGAAGAAAGACAAGGCGGACATTGGGTCAACAGTCACCCCACAAAACAACAGTGACGAATACTTTCAGGTGACACAGAGGGAAATATCAGTATCAGTGCCACTTCTAACACTCACAGTCTCTCATATAGTTCCATGCCTCTTAATTTCTAGCCTGACAAATATTCAGGACGGGATGATAACTCTGGTAACTAAACACTTTTTTTTAGATTGACTAGAGAGTTCTAAAGAAAAAAAGAACTCAAGCATATTTTTCACAGATATTTTGAAACTTATCTCATTGAACCATCCATTTAACCTAGAATTTAATATAAATGGTATCTACATTTAAGCTTATATAGGTTTCATTTTGAAAGATTTGTATTTTTGAAAGACAAAGTGCCTCCTCTCAAAGCCCTTCAACACACACACACACACACACACACACACACACACACACACACACGGAGAGAGCAAGGGAGTGAAACATTTTTCATCTGCTGTTTCCCCACCCAGCTAGGTATAACAGCCAAGGCTGGGAGCAGCTTAAGCCACAGGTTGGGAGTTCCACCTGGGTCTTTCACATGGGTGGCAGGGCCGCAAACACTTCTTCGGTGCATCAGTAGGGAGCTAGGTTGGAAGCAGAGTAGCTGAGAATTGAATCAACACCCTGATAATGTTGCTGCAGGCATCCCAAGTAGCCACTTAACCTCCTGTGGCACAATGCTAGCTCCAAGGTTTAATTTTAAATAAACAAATTTTAAAAATAATTTATTTAGGACTCTATTTTTGACAAGAATTTCAAGTGTTGGGGTGGTGCTGTGTTGGAGAAGAGTTAGGCTGCCACTTTTAACATGGGATCCCACACTGGAATGCAACTTCAATTAATAGCCACTCCTTTTTTGTTATTGTTGAGATGTATTTATTTTTATTGCAAGGCAGATTTCCAGAGAGAAAGATCTTCCACAACCTAAGACACTCCCCAAGTGGCCGCAACGGCCAGTGCTGAGCCGATCTGAACCCAAGAGCCAGAAGCTTCTTCTAGGTCTCCCACATGGGTGCAGGTACATAAGGCTTTAGACCGTATTCTGATGTTTTCCCAGGGCATAAGCAGGCAACTGGATGGGAAGGAGAGCAGCTGGGACATGAACCAGCCCCCATATGGGATCCCAGCACTTGAAGGGGAAGATTGACTAATTAAGCCATCGTGTTGGTCTCACTTCCTAGGCATTCTACATCTTATCTAGCTCTGTGCTAATACACCTTGGAGGACAGCAAATTAAGGTGCAGGTAGGTAAGCCCCGGCCATGTAAACTCTGTTTGAGTTCCTGAGTTCAGCATGGCCAACCCACAGCTGCCACTGCTATTTGGGAATTCAGCCTTGCCCACCCACAGCTGCTGTGTCTATTTGGGGAGTGAAACACTTTTCACTCTTTCCTTCATCTCTCCCTGCTCTTCTGCCTTTCAAGAAAATGAATATTTTAAAAAATAATTTTAAGTCATTTTAGTATAGAATTCCCAAAACTGGAAAGCTGAATTCCTGATTGTAGAGTATTCTAAAGTTGAACTTTCCATTCTTCCTTTGAAGAACTCTGGAATGCACAACTTTTATGTGCAGGACAAAACCCAGCCTTGGTCAAAAACAGATTAAGTCCTTCCAATAGTAACCTATGTTTGCCTAGGCACAGGCAGATGATCCCCATGCCATAACAGCATGACATGGTCACCTCTGAGGGTAGGCATAGGCAGCATCAGGAAAGTCACGGAAGTGCTGTCCGATGGGGCCGTGGGTCAGATGAAGACTGAGCAGTTAAACATGCCTACATGATGGGACTGCAGTACAAACTCTGACCCCTCAGGCCGCACAGCGCATGCAGACACTGCACTGCCCTGAGTTGTGAAACCACGCATCCCTGCCCACATTGGTGCTTCCTTCAATCCCATGCTTTGCAGTACCTCCCCTGCCTGATTTTTATCCATGTCCTATTCTCTTTTACAAAGGATACAGCAGAGTATATCAATCCCTTGAACTCTGTATGCTCTAGCAAATTTACAAAAGTCAGCATGGTTTGGGGAACACTGCAGAATTTGTTGTTAGAATGACTGCAGCCCTGTAACTGTGGAGTTCATCCAGCTTTGCATAGGGGCCCCTGGGTGATTTGCAAATCTATTTATATGAGAATATTCATGGCTTTCTCTACAGACAAAAATGATCCACTTTAGGCTTTATGGTTAGACCTTAAAAAGCCGATGACACAGTTGTCAATTTGCTGATCCGTCCCATTATTTAAATATTAAATTTGTTGGCTCTTACTGTTCAGGTCTTTTCATCAGCAGGTTACATCTTAAACAAACATGAGAGAATCCATGGCAGTTACTCAATCTTTTTAAAGTGTTGTCCTCCAAAGGTCTTTGTGACACTTAATTAAACCACTAATGTAATTAGGGCAACCACATAATTATCATGTGCTTCAGAATACTTTTGATACTGAAAGTGATACTGTTAGTCATGTGTACCTATAAATAGGCATGAAGCCGACTTTGTCACTAATGATGGAATACAGACAGTACACTTCTACCTTTCCAGTGGCTGAGCTGCCAGGATTCACTCTGTTTGAAAAAAAAAGAGTGGGGAGGGAGGTAGAGAAATAAAACAAAACTGAGAAACACCAGGAGTGAGTTCTATAAAGTACATGAAACACTAAACTTGAGAATTTGGAAATGAGCTACATATGAATCATTTCACTACAAGTCATTATTTCTGAGTTATACAAATTGATTCAAAACAATATAGTCTCCAATGGTCTTTTTGTAATATAAAGAAGGCGTTGCCATGCAATGATTTTAAGCAGAGAAAATCATTGTCAATGATATTTTAAACAGACTGCATCACTAATTTGGATATAAAGAGGTGATACATATTTTAATCTACTCACAGCTGCATTTTATTTATTTCAAAAGTAGTGCAACGTGCACTGAACACTACAGTACACGAAAGTATATGTGCTTTTTTAAGCTTGCTCAAATCTCAAGAAAAGCAGACAGACATGCAATAAATCATTATAATTTAACGTTACAATCATATCTCTGTATACTATTAAAAGATAGTAAAAACATGAGTGCTGTAAGCACCAGCTAACGCAAGTGCAACACAATATTAGAAATGTATTTGTTCAGGAGGTGGGTGAAATGAAGACTATTTTAAAGGGAGGAAAATGTGGGTAAATCTCACATTAAAAGGGCTACGAAGAAGCACTAGGCACTTGTTAAGGCCTTTGACTTCAGTCTAGACCTCATGGCGGACAGGGAGAAATAGGAGATGTGGGAAGCAGGGCAGTTACAGTGGCTGGGGCTGGCTGACTGACGAGTTCTGAGGTTTATAGGAGTAATCACAGATGTCGGATTCAGGAAATAAATTCAGAGAAGTGGTTTAGGAATGACGTAACCCTGACATAACTGTACCAAGAATGACAAATAGGGGTCAATAGCGTGGATCTCATGAGCAACAAAGAACACATAAAATAATTAACAAAACCAGACTTAGGAAGTGCTCAGATACAGAATCTACAGGACTCTGCAGCCCCTATGATAAATAGATAGATAGATAGATAGATAGATAGATAGATAGATAGAAAGAAAGAAAAAAAGAATTTATTTGAAAGGCACAGTAAGAAATAGAGACTGAAGATAATCATGGTTTAGTTCCCAAATAGCTGCAACGGTGCATGCTAAAACCAGGCCAGGTTAATATCAAGAAGCAGGAGCATTAGCAACTGTGCCACACACTCACCCCAGGACTCTGTTACATGCAAGGGGCTACCTCTGCATGTTACAACAAAGGGCTACTGTTGAAAACCACATCTGCAAATTAGACATTGGTATTTCTGCACAACAGCAGTGATATTGAAACATCTTCCTTTAAGAAAAACAGTTTTAATAACCTGATAATATTCTTGAAAATGAAGGATGATATGTGTTCTATTTTCTACTTCGGACGGAGCTATCACTTGGGCATAACTCCATGTTCTTGTAATAATAAAGAGTCAACCATTAACCCAATTTCTGGTTCATGATGTTAGCCAAAAACAAGATGAATAATCATGAGGAATTTGGTATTTTTTTATATATTGAATCTGGTATGTTTAATGTTGGTATTGATTATTGGAATTAAAAATAAAATTCTGGGGCCCGGAGGCATGGTCTAGCAGCTAAAGTCCTCGCCTTCAACGTGCTGGGATCCCATACGGGTGCCGGTTCTAATCCCGGCAGCTCCACTTCCTATCCAGCTCCCTGCTTGAGGCCTGGGAAAGCAGTCGAGGATGACCCAAAGCTTTGGGACCCTGCACCTGCATGGGAGACCTGGAAGAGATTCCTGGTTCCCGGCTTCGGATTCGCACAGCACCAACCATTGCGGTCACTTGGGGATTGAATCATCAGACGGAAGATCTTCCTCTCTGTCTCCTCCTCTCTGTATATCTGACTTTGTAATAAAAATAAATAAATCTTAAAAAAAATAATAAAAACAAAATTCTGAAAATCAGCAGAGCAAAGGAAAGAGTTGTTGTGATAGGCACGAATTTAAGCTATGCAAATGAGTTAAGCAAAGAACTTTATGGAAATGAACAGAGGGACATCTAAGATCACAAGTCTTAAAATGGTCAAATTTACAGAAAAGGGTGATGAAAAAGAAAATAAAAACAAGAAGGTTCAATGAGGTATCAAGTAACACATTCAACAAAAAGTATTACCTAAACAGCAAAATAACAGTTTCATGAAGTAGTTATCACTATTATTGAAAGGGTAAAAAACATTCAATTAGGATGAAAGCCAGAATGCACTCTTGATGCAGAATGCAGGCTCGTTTTGACCTTCACCAAAAAGTTTCAGAAAGGGTTGAAGTAAAACCTAGACCATACAGGTAAAGAGCCACCGCAGGCTATGAAGGACAGAGAGGAGAAGCTCACACGTTCAGACAGGGGAAGCTGAAGAGGCCTAAGGATCTACCAACAAACTCACTACCGCCCTAAAACAGCAACGGTCTGCTGGTGCTGAATCCACAGCTGTAATGTCCAACAGTGTTAACCGAGGATCACTGCGGGCTGGGAACCGTCCTGTGTGAAATGGAATAACAAGGCCTTCCCGAGCGTTTGTTCTGATCTTGGTGGATCTCAAGAAAGAAGCCTGTGAGGCAAGAAAACATAGGGTACACCAGGAGACAATGGCACGGTAGGCACAGCCAAATTATCCCTTCGTGAGACAGCTAGAACAAAGAGATGGCCTATGGGGAAACTGGGATGCAGCTGTAGAGAGCACAGTAGCTGTCCTTTTGTTAAACATTTAACATGCATACACATTAGGGATTCAACAAAAGCCAGGAAGAATGAATATTTCTGCCAATAGGTTGCTATTTTGATCTCAAAATAAAGCAGTATGCTACAAAGTTGTTCAGCTTCTATAAAGTTTATGGCTGGATATTAAATATAAACTTATTTGCAATGATATAGGAAATTATACAAGGGATTTTCAAAAATACCATGGAAAAAGCATAAAAATACAAAACTGTGAGGTTAGTTTTGAAAAAAAAAACTTACCCTTTCATTCCATTATTAAATAAACTTTGTGATGTTTTCTCATGCACACATAGACACATATTTAACCACAGGGGAAAAATGAGCAACTTCACATATGCTCATGAAGTATTTTGGTTCTTTACAAATCCTGCTTTGAGAATTTAAAAAAGAAATAATTCTGCCAAAAGAAACTGTAATTGAATAAATTTAGAGGGCTCATTGAAAGAAAATAAGTAGTTTCTTTTTGTGATAAAGGAAACAAAACAGGCAATGTAATTTTTAACGAAAAAAATGAATTATCCAATCTCAGGACTCAACAGTTCATTCTTGCTAACTGAAATGTTACTCTGTTAGCACTATAGGCGCTTGACAAAACACTCACTTAGAAATAAAGAGTGTTATACCAAGACTCTTTTAAAGTCTGTGAAGTCTATTCATTTATCAGGGATGCAAAAAAAAACAAAAGAGTCAAAGAGTTAAAATATAGCAATACTTTAGTCCATTTAGTAAAACTAGAAAAAATTTAATACGTACAAAGATGAGAAATATTTTAAAATGAGAAATGGTTTAGACTCAAAAGTAGCACAAGAATAAATGTATCCTGTTTCTAAACATTTTTTTAACATTCATTTTCACGTACTTGAGAGAGACAGAAAAAGAAGGGAGAGACAGGAAATTATGGATAGAGCAAGGGTTGGACAAGGCTAGAGCCAAAAGCCAGGGACTTCATTCAGCTCTCCCAAGTAGGTATTCCAGAATCCAGCCATCCTCTTTTGTGTCCTTAGGATGTGTTAGCAGGAAGCTCACTCAGTAAGAAGAAAAAAATGATACTCCATCCCAAGCGTTGTTATATGGCATATGGGGACCTCAAGCACTTTGACCCACTGCCTCACAATGCACCCTCCTAGAAGCAAATTTATTTATTTATTTTTAATTATTTATTATTTAACTTCATTAATTACATTGTATTATGTGACACAGTTACATAGATACTTGGGTTCTCCCCACCCCTCCCCAAACCCTCCCACCATGGTGGATTCCTCCACCTTGTTGCATAACCACAGCTCAAGTTCAGTTGAGATTCCCCCATTGCAAGCGTATACCAAACACAGAGTCCAGCCGTTGAACTTGACTGGACAATAAGATGCAAATTTATTTTTTTAAACTTTCTTAATAGTTTCAATTATTTTGTAAAATCTCTATGATGTATTTGACACTTAATATTTTAAAGCAGTGATAACAGGTAGCAACAGGTATGCGTTGTTAACAATATCCTTACATTATGTTGCTGCTCAGTGTCAGCTGATTCATGTCTGAGAAATAAGCATTTATTTCAGTGTTGACTTCTGTCAATAGCCTATCAATTTCCATGAACATAAAAATGAATAATATATTCATTTGTCTCAGGATCATGTGGTACATATGATTTGAGTGTGGGTTAGACAGAAACAAACAAGGCAATATAATATATCATGCTTCCTTACAGAGATTTCACTTTATATAATATTATTATTATTATCTTTGTCATTGTTTTTACTGTGTCATGTGTAATTGTTACAGTTTTCACTATGAACTCTTCCCAAATGGTAGACATTTGTATCTATTTCATAAAAAAGAAAGAAAAATAAAAGTACCTAGCTTAGTACTCCTGTGTCTCTCTGGAGCCACTCCAAATTAAGGAACACTAACTACATTTTATGCAATAATTAGGTAATGAAGTAACACAGTTAAGGCTAACATTGAGGAACTGAACCCAGGAGGACACAAAGAAAGAACATAGCATTAAGATTGGAGAAAGGGGAACACATTTGTAAAAGACGACAAAAACTCAGCATCAAAATGCAGCTGAAGGGCCTGGCACAGCAGTCTAGTGGCTAAAGTCCTCACCTTGGGATGCCATATAGGTGATGGTTCTAATCCCGGCAGCCCCGATTCCCATACAGCTCTGGCCTGGTGAAGTAGATGAGGACAGTCAAAACCTTGGAATCCTGCACCCGTGTGGGAGGCCTGGAAGAGGCTGTGGACTCCTGGCTTTGGATTGGCTCAGCACCTGCCGTTGCAGCCACTTGGGGAGTGAATCAAGAGACAAAACACCTTCGTCTGTGTCTCTCCTCCACTCTGTATATCTGACTTTTCAATAAAAATAAAATAAATCCTTAGAAATGCAGCCAACAGGCTTGTGAATAGTCAGTAGTTTGGATTACACAGAAATAAGCTTTTTAATTCCACTAGATTGGTTCCACTGAAAACACTCATCACTGCCATGGCAAAGATGAAAAAGTAACCATCATTACTATTACATACTGAATGGTCCCAGCTTCCTCAAATGCTTAAGCAGAATCTGTAGCTTCCAATGTGACTGGCCTTTACAGATGTATTCTTTATTATTTACTACGGCTAGATGAGGACTTGCGGGGAAGGTCATCCTTACGGGGTCACAGCCCTCAGCTACAATGACGGCAGTTGGCCATGAGCTGCTAGCAACAGAGAGCAGCTATGCAGACAACCATGCCCCAGACATCCACGCTCGCTCCAAACCTAGGGGCCTCAGACATCCACAATCACTCCAGAACTGGGGGCATGAATGTCTGTTGCTGAAGCCACCTTTAAACAGTATGCTATGATGGCCCTGGGAGCTAATAACCACCATTGGAAGGGCCACATTAAACACTCTTAATTGAACCGTTCACACACTAGGAAGCAGTAGAGTACACTGTGGCAATGGGGCAGAAGAGAACACAGTGTCAACACAGCATACTGCTCAAGTTCCATGTCCCCAACCTGAACCTCATGTGTTTATCTGACCTTCCACCCCTCAAGGGGAAGACACCATATTTAACTGTCAGGGAAACAAAGTGCCCTCTGTTTCATTCCCTATATGGAAAAGGGAACATGGGATTTCTGGACATCAGCCAATCCATTATTTTCTCTATTGTTGTGTTTCCCTGTCCTAACCTTACAACAAAACAAAGTTTGAAATGAAAAATCTCTTTTTTATTTTGTTCCAACTATTTATCGTTTCTCTGTCAAAAAAAAAACTCCTTAGACTACTGAAACTTTTATTTTATGGTGGAATGAAATGATTTTTAATCACAAAATAAAAAATAAAGCCCATTGAGATGTTTGAATGGTGGCAATCTTGTCTTTTGACAGCTACAAAATTACTGATTTCAGGAAGCACTGTAAACATGATGGACTAACACTTGTATCTCCAGGAAATCAATCAGTAGTTTTGATTCAACCAGAAGTGATTGTTTGGTTATATCAAACTACACCAGGGAGACCTCTGCAGGGCAACAAGACCCCCAAAACAAAAACTGATTGAAATGGGGATGGAGACTAGGAGGTTTGAAGAAGTGGAGAGCAACCTTGATCAACAACTACCAATAGAATTAAAAACTTTAGATCTGCAATGACAAGAAATTCAGCAATGTCAATGTTACATGACCTAGAAGAAGCTCCAGGAAGAAATGCAAAGCCCCACCAAGACCTTCACTTCAAGCCCTGCGGTAACCTGGGCAGAGGAGCCAGCTCATCCAGCCAGACTGCTGAGCTGCAGAAACATCTAGTCTGCTGTTGTTCTCAGACAATACAGGCCTATCTATTATTGGAGTACACTTTGGTAAGGTGTGGGAAGGCCTTGGTAAGATTTTAACAAACTTCTAAGAGTTTGAGGCACATGGTCACCATCCTGTGAGCTATGGGAGTGCTCAGAGTGCCCGCAAACAGGGGTATGGCAGGCGGATGTCCTGCAGACCAAGCCTGCTCTGGTTGCTGAAGGGAGCTGAGTGATTGCCATTGAACATGGAACATGCCACTGTGATTGCACAGCAGGCTGACGTGCAAACCCTAAGTGAACTGATGGACTTAGAATAAAAACATAGTATTAAACAAATGACAGATGTGGGGATGATGTAAATGTGCCAGATAAGAGGGAAAAAAGCTGGATGCTGTGAGTCCCAGATTTGTACCAAGGATGTGCATGTGAATGGTGGGCTACAAACTTATATGGGAACACAGGAGAAGGTGCAGAGATGGTCTCATAAGGAGAGGAAAGGCATTGTTTTGGAAATGTAACATGAAATGCGAAGAAAAATAATGTCTTCAATATGAACAAGTTCTTATGTGAAATTTAATTCTTAATCTTCTTGGAAGAAATTATCATTTCTGAAAAAGTGGCCAAGCAATTTCAAGATAAACTTCTAATGATATTCAGACCAATTCTGGGAAACAACACTCTTTCCCACTCAGCTGTCAGGCAACAGGCACATATCTTAGACTGTTATTTTCCCCTCTGGCTTTAGGTTTGATTTGTTTTCGTCTCACAGTGGGCATAAATCTGAGCCGACATGTTTCAAGTTTCTGCCCTTCTATCAAGTATGAAATAACACGCCAATTCATGGTCCCATCTAAGCATTCTGAACTTTTGCTCCACCATATACATAAATCTTTCCAGGAAAAAGTAAGCGATTTTTGTCTTTATATCAAGAGAAAGATCATACTTGAGATAGAGTCAATGTCTCCAGGAGGGAGAAGGAAAAAGGTAAGAATCAGAAAAACGTAGCATAAAGGAAAAAATTCCTATCAAAATGTAACTATTAAATGAGTCAAAATTTGTTTAGACAGAATGCTGAATTATATTAAGGTACCTTATACATTATATATTTATGAAGTTACAATAATTTAATTATTGTTATTATTTTATAATACAGTTTCATATTCCCTTATCCCCTCCCCAGTTCCCCCCCCCCAGTTCCGCTATATCATTACTAACATAAAGTTCTTCTTACTCAGTCATATGTCCATCATTGTGGGCACGGACAATAGCAGAGAGTCCAGAATCCTATTGTCAAGATATAGTAAACAGTTTCATTGTAAGTCCATCTTTGTCTGAAAGCAGAAATGCATGCCACACTACATCCTCACATCTGAATGTTAGTCTCCATTTCACAGCTACCATACATCCCCTTAAATGAAAAGTCATGATTCAAAACCAACAATAGAAAGAAAAATAGAAAAATAGAAATTTATAATGCCATGAAGTTAAATGACATGTTACTAGATATGACAGTCTCCGTTACACAACTCCTGTACATTCCCTTAAATGGAAAGTCATGATAGAAAATCAACAATGAAAAGAAAAATACAAATTTACAATGCCTGTAGTTAATGACATGTTACTAGATATGACAGTCTCCATTACATCCACTTAAATGAAGAGCCACAAAACAAAATCAACAACAGGAAGAAAAAAGAAATTAACAACACCAAGAAGTTAAATAACATGTTATTAAATGATTAACGTGTAGCTGAAGAAATGAAAATCAAGAACCTTCTTGAAGAAAATGATGCCACTGCATGATCTACGAGTCATTGAATGATTTAATCAGAGGAAGTGTTTTTGAAGAGATGAAACTGACAGAAAACAACAAAACCCATGTGATATACTTTCTGCTCTTTGTTGAAGTGAGTCTCCTCCAGACAATAAAAAGATGAGTTTTGATTTTTAATCCAGTGTACTAATCTATGACGTTTGATTGAATTTAAGCCATTTACAATCAGAGTTTAATATACATGGGTGGTACTTTGGTCCTGTCCTTTTAGGAATGGGTTGTTCATTGGTTTAGTCTTCTGTTGTCATTTTAGTGGGATGTTCTTCCTGTTTACCTTTGGTTTGGGTAGGTGCTATTCCTCTTCTCTGTGAAGAGAACATCTTTAAGTATCCCTTGTAGGGCAGGTTTGGAAGAGGCAAATTCCTTTAGCTTTTCTTTACTGTGAAAGAATTTTATTTCATTTTCAAAGATAAAAGAAAGCTTTGCTGGATATGTTATCCTGGGCTGACAATTTTTTGCTTTTAGAATCTGGACTATGTCACTCCATTCTCTTCTTGCCTGTAGAGTTTCCTGTGAGAGATCTCCTGTGAGTTTAATTGGCATTCCTTTATATGTCAATTGATTTTTTTCACGTGCACATTTAAGGATTTTTTCCTTATGTTCAATTGAAGAGAGCTTGAAGATCATATGTCATGGTGAAGATCATTTTTGATCAAGCCTGTTGGGAGTTCTGTGCCCCTGCTGGAACTTGTTTCCCAATTCTTCCTCTCGATTAGGGAAAATTTCCTTTATTATTTCATTAAATACATTTGCAAACTCAGCTTCTCTTTCTGCACCTTCTGGGACTCTCATAACTCTTAGATTTGGCCTCTTAATAGTGTCTTTCAATTCTTGAATACTTTTTTTGGCCTGATCCAGCTCTGCTTCCAGCTTTTTGTTTGCTTCCCCCTGATGACAGGAAATATCTTCCAATTCTGAGATTCTTTCTTCTGCTTGCTTCATTCTGTTTTGGAGACTCTCCACTGTACTCTTAATTTGTTCCACTGTGTTCTTGATTTCTGATATACCAGCCTTGATTTGCTTTATTGCTTCCTTAAATTCTTTGAACTCTTGTATGTGCTTCTCATTGTTAATCAGAATCTTTAAAATGAATCTTATGGATTCTGTGTCCCCCATTTTCTCGATGTCTTCCTCAGTGAACTCTGAGGTTGGCATAGGGTTTTGCTCCCTTGCAGGGGAGTTTTCGGGAATATTCATTGTGCCTTTGTCTCTTCTTTTGCTCTTGATCATTGTACTTCTGGTTAGCAGCGTCTTCTCCTTGGGGTAGGTTTCTAAGCTGTGTCACCCACAGGTCTACAATGCGATTTTACTTAATGCAGTTGGTGCACACCTTTTTGCTTGCAGCCACTTGTGCTACAACCTCCAACGAGTTCCAGGTTTGGGTTCTTCTGTCAGATTTCCACCGTGGTCTCCACAGCCCCAGCTCCTGGCTTACCACTCTCCACCTCCTGTGATACCGTGCTGAGGCTTCACCGTTGTCTCTGCAACCTTTCTCCCACTTTCAGTTGGAGCAGGTCCCAGGATTAGAGAGACACCAGGTGTCCTATATAATTATGTTGTTGGTGGTGTTGATCTGGTCGGAACCTGATGGACGTTAGGTCTGGGTGCCACACGGACCTATTTTGGCCGGTACGATGCCGCAGTCGGTATTATTTTCCTGTGGGACCAGTGCACTCCATGGACCTCAGCAAGTTCTCGTGAGATCAGCACATGCACAGTTCACTATTGTCCCCTGCAATCCCAAAGCTATTGCCACAGTGCCCAAAATGACGCCTGATGTACAACCACTAATGTTCTTGATTTGCTGGCCGTCAGATCCGAGGGCTATCCCAGACCTGTTTTGGGTGGAACCCATAGAATGCCATGTCGTTGCAGTTCACCCAGACAGAAATGAGCTTACTCCCAGCTCAGCACATGCTCCGTTCTCTCCCTTGCCCTTTCCTCTTTACACAAAATGGTGCCCAATTCAGCTCTAGGGGGCTGACTGGGTTGTGAAATCCACTCTGTTCTCGTTCTGCCCATCTGAGATCTGCTGCTCTGTCTCTGTTCCTGGTCAAATCAAATGGGCCAGCAGAACGGACAGTTCTTTGTCTGGGTTCACCTCCCAAGCTCCCAGTGAAAGTCCCTTCCCATCTGGTTGCTGGTGGAGTTTCGGCTGCTGTGGAGTTCAGATTGCGTGCTGGAGTATCAGTCTCTGCAACACCACACCGTTGTGTCCACTGCTTTCCTGTGTCTGTCAGTCTCCAGGTACCCCTCTGCTGTTGTTCTGTCCTTTCCTACAACCTGAAATATATCCTCTCTGCTTCATCCTGATTGAATGTTTTCCCGTCTGTATAAATGTGTCCTTACCCTATTCCGCCATCTTGATTCTCCAAAGTTACAATAATTTAACTTATCTATTTTCCAGCAGAGGTTAGATAGCTCTAACACATATTTAAGCCAATTATAATAATGTACATTACAATACATTTAATAATTCTTATAAAACAGCTGCCACAAAATTATTTTATAGAATTTTTCTGTAAAAGAATTCAGATAGTAGTAAAGTTGAATCTAAAGAAATAATTGAAACAAAGAATTGGAAAGTGACTGAGTAACAAAGGGGGTATCTAGAGAATGGATTTGCCTGGGTATACAATTATACTGAATGAACTGGTTCATGACTCTATAGACCATTTAAAAACCAATTTAGCTGGTCCAACTGACTGCCAGGACTTTTAGCGTAGCAAGATCAAAAGTGACTCTGGGCAGCCAGTGTGGTGGCCCAGTACGCTAACCTTCCACCTGCAAGCACTGGCATCTGATAAGGGCACTGGTTCAAATCCCGGCTGCTCCACTTCCCATCTAGCTCCCTGCTTGTGGCTTGGGAAAGCAGCAGAGAATGGTCCAATACTTTGGGACCGTGCACCCACATGGAAAATGTGGATGAGGCTCCTGGCTCCTGGTTTCAGAACAGATCTGAGGAAACTTTTGGTGGACCAGTGAAGAACAGAAGGAGGATAACCAGGAAAAGAGGTGAAGCCATTTTTCTAATGAATGAGTATTTGCATGGGATCTGGAGGGTGAAGGTTTACAATCAGAGTATCTTTTAATACCCAGAGGTAGAAACAGCTTGTCTGTAATTACAATGTTAGGATATACTTAAATAGCAGAATGATGGACTTTGACTATTGTTGAAGGAATAACGTACTGTAATAATGCAGGAGAAGTACGGGGTGGAGCAAGAAATGGGGAGGGATGGAGGGGAAATCCCTGAAACTATGGAACTGTATCACAGATACAAATTTAAAAAAGCAAAAGCAGATGCAAAACAAAAGCAAAAATGCATAGTATGGAAGAAGTATGTATGGATCTAATTTTCTGGCACCAAATGAAAGCAACCATTTAATTCTGGAAGAGAGAGAGAGAGCAATAATAAAAAGAAGAAGGAGGAGAAGGGGGAGAAGCAGGGGTAGTTAAAGGAAGAGGAGCAGAAATTTTGTGTCATCTTTTTTGCTGGTTTTTAATTCTCCAGTGATTTCCACATACAGAAGTATGCCATTCAGTCCCTAACATTTGTATTATTTTAATGGGTTTTTTCTAATCAAATTACTGTTTTTATTACCTTGTGATCAGAAAATTTACATAATTTGATAATTTTGTTTCAGGTTGCTGATACTTTTTGTGGCCTATACTATGTCCTGTCCTGCAGAATGCTTCATGTGATCCTGAGAAACACTTGAGTGATGTAACTCCTTAACACAATATCTGCACATGTCTAACAGGTCCGCTTGAGTTAGGAAGCAGCTTAACTCAGTTTCTTACTTGAGTTTCCACCTGGGTCATCCATCCACTTTTCAAAGTGTGATGCTAAGTTCTATTTTTAATCTTTATTTTTTAGATATTTGCATATCTATTACTGTACTGAAGTCTATCTTTTCATTTAGGTCTATTAATATTTGATTTCTGACATTTGTGTGCTCTGATATCGGGTGCTTATGTACTGATTGTTGCTGCATCCTCTAGCTGAATGGAGCCTCCATACCACTTCTAACCACAATTCATGTTACCTTATAATAGCTATAAAGGAAGGGTTCCCGTAACGTCATATGGGAAGTGACATCATCCTACACAGCAGCTTAACCTCTGCACAAAATATTCGCCTCTTACCTGTTTTCTTCTGATTTCCTTTTACATAAAGTACTTTAGCCTGCATTTTCTCATTCAGTCTATGTTTATTCTTAAAGATGAAGTTTTTATAAGCAACACACAGCATTTCAAATTTACTCTGTGCTCCCAATGTTGTCCTTTTAGAAATTTAGACTATATATGTTTAAGATAGTAGCTGATACGTAAAGCTTACCTTCTGCCATGTAGATTAATGTTTTCTAAATTCATTGCTGTTGTTGTCCATCTTCCCTCCCTGCCTTCCTCCTTCTTATAATCTTTCTGTGGAGTTAAATGATTTTCTCTAATGGTGTGTTTTGATTCCTTGCTTATTGCTTTTGCTAAATCTATCATAGATTTGAGAGCATTGTCATTGCCAGAAATATTACACAAATTATCCTTTGCTGATTGCAAGCTACACTGAACTAAGAGAAACTTGACAGTAGTAACAAGATATGGAAACAATCCAACAAAAAAGAAAAGAGATTTAAAAAATTAAATGGACTCCATTCCTCTCTATATTTAGAATTTTGTGAATTTGTACAGTTACTATTCGTAGTGAGCTTTGTCCCTTCTGCTCTTATCTTAATATTCACTAACATCTTTTTCAGTTTGAATAACTCCCTTAAGCATTTCCTGTAACACAGGTCTGGGGTGATAAGTTTTCTCAGCTTTTGTCTGTCAAGGGGTATCTTTATCTTACCTTTATATCTAAAGAAAAGCTTTTCCGGGTGCAGTGTTTTGGTTAGTAACAGCTAGCTCACAAGGGGAGGATAAATCCCAATGAGGCTGAGGCACAATAGGAGTAGAATAAAAGTTCACACAACAGTGCTCTCTACTGTTTGTTAATCAAGGGCATTGCGATCGGTCACATGTAATGTCCCCTGGGATATAAGTGAGAGCAAGTAGGGCCATGAGTTCGAGTTGGTGTTGGCACAGTCTAGAAGGTCTGTCCACAGGCAAAGGTCAGGGGAGGTAAATGCTGGGGTCCTCCCAGGGTTGAGTTTTAACAGCCTGGCACTAAGTCCAAATACACATTCCTATGCTCCTTGCTTTCTGCCTGAGGGTGATTGAATGGTGACAGGAGCAGTCTGTGAACCACCAGGAATACAGAAAGAGGCAGAGAACGGCAGTAACTGAGCAAAATGCTGGAGTATTCCCGCTTTTGAGGACAACATGACACAGTATAGAGACACTAGAGGGCAAGATTGGTCCAAGAAGCTTGAACTGGGCCTGGATCTATGATGTAGGTTTCAAATCCTAACACTTACACAACTTTTCCCAACTTCTTTAGTAAAATAAAGCATTTAAATTTTCCTTGGGGGCACTGTTTGGAGATTTAAGAATAGAATCTATGTGAGATATGTACACATAAGGTACTAGGTAAGTAATACTTCAAGAAGTATCAGATAAAGACTTGCTAATTCACCGTACTGGTGATTTTAAGAAGAAAATCAACTGTGTATGAATATACACATATTTTATGAATATAAACAAGAGATATTCAAAACCTTCATGGAAAATATGTATTACAAGTAGCTACTTGGATTGAAAATTTTTTGGAATAAAAATTATTTTCTTTGATTCAATCTTTCATGAACTGCCTGAAGTATTTCCCTGTGTGTGCACATGAGTGCATGTGAGATATATATATATATATGCATATACATATATATACACAAAATATACAATAATCATTACATATGTGGCAGGCCATGGAAGCCTTATAGCTAAGTACAGAAGTATAAAACTGCAATGGAAGGATTAAAATAAATATTTGCACATGATATGATTTAATGATGACAGTTCATTAGGAAAAAATCACAAACCTTTTGAAAACAAGACTGCAATCAAGTAGTGGATATAATATTAAAATATCAAAATCAATAGCCTTCATGTATTTATATAACAGGATTGAAAAGAGAATGAGAAAAAAAAAACTTTGTTATATAAACAAAGGTAGCAACACAGAATGGTAAAATAAGGAAAATCAATCTCAGGAGCTTTTGTCAACATTCTTAATAATTACAGAGATAGAATGAAACTAGACGTGAATGAAACATTCAGCCTCTTAAAAACATCTTCAAGAGGCTAAATGTGCAGATACACAAGCATGCACATCAAGAAAAACATTAAAAAGAGGCAACAATGGTACATCAGGCCTATCACAAAAAATGCTACAATATCCAATAAATTTAAATGAGAGTTAACAACCAAAAGTGAGCTGATGAACAGACTAAAGCAAGCTAAATTTCAGGAAAAAAAAGTTCCTAATAAATACAGAAATTTACTATATCATAAACCTTATATAACTTAATAAAACCTTAAATATAATAAGTATGATGAAATATTAAATAGCATTTTACCAGCTATATAATAATTTTAGAAGCATATACAAAAGCACACATTTTGTACATATGCATACATTACATAACATATATATATATACTATATATATAAAATCCCAGAACTACTGTAAAAGATGTTACTGTACCATTTATGACCATGATAATGAAAAGAATATCTTAAATATGCTTCAGGAGATCGAAACCATCTAAGTATTTATTTCCAAATTATAAATAAGTATATGCCTCACCACTGCCCTCAATAACTGCAATTGAAGCTAAAAAAGTATAACATTCTGACAAGTAGAATTTATCTTGTAAATAAAAAGACTAGAGTAGCTAATTCATTTTAAAATATCATATTATTAAGAAAAAAGACAATTTCAATGCAAAATGAGAAAAATGTATCCACAGGCAAATAAGCTAAGTAATACATCCAATCCACATTATTACTGACTTATACTGAAATATCCTGTATGGCTGACAAAGCTACATTTGTCCATACACGTTTATAGAAAACCCCTGTAACATCCACCCTTACTGGAATAAAATTTCAAATAGTCTTCAAATATTCCATAAATGAAACACAATTATTTTGAGGACACAAAAGTAAAAAATATTCTAAGTATCTTTTCTTTCTATTTTACATAATGAAAAATTTATATATTCTGCATGGAATTTAAATAAAATATATTTTCTGTCATATAAAAAAATACTAATGTCATCACATACAATGTTTATGAGATATTTTCCCTGTGAAGTCAAAAATATCTTTGAAATTTAACTAAACTAACCAATCCAGGCAATGTAGCCATCACTATATATTAAGAAATTCAAAACTTGTTGAGTTTCTTGCAGTGTGTCATGTAAATAAAAATTTAATTCACTTAAAGTAGTAGCAAATTGTGTGTTTAAGATATAGCACTTAAATACACAATTAGCTGCACAATTCTGATTTTCTGAGGTTTTTTTAATACAATGGTATTATGACTTAACAGTTTCTAACAATAACATGACTACACTAAAAAGTAATGCACATATAAGAAATCCATCTTGAATGTTAATTTCACTAATAATTTGAAGCAAGAATAAATCAGGGCAGGGAAGTGAAATCACATTTATAGCATTTGTCTTTTGTATGGGATTTTCATATTTATCTGTGTGATTTGATAAGTACTTACTATATTAGTCTACTGTATGGATTATTTTCCGTAATACAGTTTTTAGGTCTAAGGTTCATCCCTCTCCACATCCTTTCTCCCTGTTTTCTCCTGCTACCATTTTTCCTCATGTTATCACAATAGTATAGTCTCAGGATAAGTCACAGGTCTACCTGTCGCAAATGTGAATGTATCATAACATGGTAAATCTGTTCTTTCTGATATAAGACAGCCAATATCTAAAATAATATGTAAAGCCAATATATAAGCATACACATTCCTGTAAATGAGCTATACAAGGGAGCCTGGCAGAGTGGGAAGGGAAGTTTAATGAACACATCTCAACAAGCATTTTAAAGGTGGTGAGCTGTCATTAGTTCACTCATTTTACCCTTACAAAGACCCAACTGGCCAATAATCACATTCTCACTGTATTGCTAAATAAAAGGATGATTACACAAATTCCCTAATTTGTTTTGATCTAGAACTGAAATGTAAACTCTGGCATCACAGCATCATTTGTTAAACATGACACAATATTGTCTCCAAAGAAATAATGTCATGAATATTCATGTGTAAAAAAATGTCTTATGTTGAACTTATCACACAAAAATACATTTAAACTTGCATCAACATTAACTTATTTAAGGATGCTACATTAGCAACATAATTGTATACTTTGAAAGGTTAATGTTTCATTTGATTTTCATTTCAAACTTATTTCTCATTCTAGCCAGGGAAAGGGAAAAATGGAGACAAATATTGCAGTGAATTCCACTAAGACTTTCTGCTATTTTGTAACTGAAGTCTAGTCTCTGTGTTGTAACTGTTAGTCACTGTGTTTTACTGAGTGCACGAAAAGTGGTTAGAACAAATGAAGAACTGACTTTTTATTTTATGCAATTAAAATTAATTTAATTTTCTTTATGCATTTATGGCGAATGAATACATTACTAGAAAGCACATTCCCCCAAATGTATGCCGACCTCCTCTCTGACATGCTAGAAGTCTTGTTGCTCTACATTCATCTAGCACCCTTAGCTCTCAAACCATCACAGCTACCCTCTAGTATCTTTGTAATGAAGCACTGGGCTATCATGCCTAACCCTGCAACGTAACTATCAGCTCTCCTTTCTTCTGCTAAGAGCTAGGACAGGGTGGCAGCCAGCTATGACTCGGTATTTTTGACACAATCGACAACTCCTTGAAAACAGAAGAAAGATTGAACTTCTCACTGAAGACCAAGATTCACTGCATCAAGGTTCTTCATTCAAAATCATATGACACAGTTTTAAAGAGAACAAAAATCCTGCTAACTAGTTTATTGACTTCAACTCAGTTCACAATTTTCAGATGTATGCCATTCATTTACATACACCATGAAAACATGTCACCACTTATTGTTATATAATCAAGCAAAAGAGATTGCAATTATTACTCAGAAAGATACACTTCCACGTGGCCTCCATATACCTGATGCAAAATCCACTTAGCACTCACTTTTGATCCTTCAACTCTCACACATACAAAAAATCCTAGTCAAATATGTTTTTGTTGGCGTTTCCTAGGAATGTAGTTCTGTGTTTGAGTATAGTTGAAACTTGAGCAATGACTTTCTCTTCTCACCAAGCCTTTGCTTTTCTTTATTATTATTATTATTAATTACATTGTATTATGTGACACAGTTTTATAGGTACTGGGATTCCCCCCAACCCCTCCACAAACCCTCCCCCCATGGTGGATTCCTCCACCTTGTTGCATTACCACAGTTCAAATTCAGTTGAGATTGTTTCATTGCAAGCATATACCAAGCATAGAATCCAGCATCTATCAGTACGAGCACCAAGGTCTACATCCCAACTGCCAAGGAGACCATGGGGAATTGGAGTACCTTCGGAGGCCATGAACTCTGAGGTCATCCACTCCCTCTTGGATCTACCACATGGGATGGAAGAAGCCCAAATCCTTCCTCGCAGGATCCAAGGACATCAGAACAACAGCAAAAGCCCTGAGCAGTCCGCAGAAACAGAAGAACACTAAACTTCCTTCCAGACTAGGGAGAGCAGCTTTCTCTGGCCCTAGCTTGGTTGCAACTTTGGGTGCCCACCCTCTCTCGCAATGACCATCAGGATCGCTCCAGAAATCTCTCAAAACAAACAAATAAACAAACAAACAAAAATGTAGAATAGATAGAGAACAACAAGGAAAGCTTAGAATCAGACAGGAAATGGTCAGCATCGATTCACTTATACCTTGCTAGGTGGGACACAAAGATTAGTTACTCCTCACTAGGGTATTGAAGATTTCTCTGCACACCCCTCCTAAAACTGTTCTGCACCTAAACTGTTGACAAATATCTTGTTAGAGTTATAAGCCAGTCTAGACCACCTGAAAAAAAAGCCAGGTTCAACAAAATTATGCTTCAACGTTATAAAATGCAAATACTATAAAGCCTTTGCTTTTCTTTCCACCTCATCAGTGCCTTCATATTTGATTTCTTTTTTTTTTTTTTTAAAGATTTATTACTATTGGAAAGTCAGATATACAGAGAGGAGGAGAGACAGAGAGAAAGATCTTCCCTGTGATGATTCACTCCCCAAGTGAGCCGCAACGGGCCGGTGCGCCAATCCGATGCCGGGAACCAGCAACCTCTTCCAGGTCTCCTTCACGGGTGCAGGGTCCCAAAGCTTTGGGCTGTCCTCAACTGCTTTCCCAGGCCACAAGCAGGGAGCTGGATGGGAAGTGGAGCTGCCGGGATTAGAACCGGCACCCATATGGGATCCCAATGTGTTCAAGGTGAGGACTTTAGCCGCTAGGCTACTGTGCCAGGCCCTATAATGCATTATTACAAGATTGAAAATGCTGGAGGGTATTAAATAAAAGAAGGGCAGGAGAAAATCAAGATATTTCTTACTAAATAAGTCGAGAAAACAAGGAAGATGTGTTTATCACAGATTTATAGTAATTGAATTGTTTACCTTCATATTTATGAAAATGAGCAAGCAGTATTTTCTGGAGTGTTTAAGAAATCAAATATGGGGCCCGGCGGCGTGGCCTAGCAGCTAAAGTCCTCGCCTTGAAAGCCCCGGGATCCCATATGGGTGCCGGTTCTAATCCCGGCAACCAGCTTCCCATCCGGCTCCCTGCTTGTGGTATGGGAAAGCAGGCGAGGACGGCCCAGGGCCTTAGGATCCTGCTTCTGTGTGGGACACCAGCAAGAAGCTCGGGGCTCCTGGTTGGGATTGGCTTAACTCCAGCCATTGAGTTCACTTGAGGAGTGAACCATCAGACAAAAGATCTTCCTCTCAGTCTTTCCACCGTCTCTGTATATCCGACTTTGCAATAAAAATAAATAAATCTTAAAAAATAATGTATTATAATAACCTATAAATATATCTGTCTTTTTCAACTCAATTTGTTGTGGTTTAGAATTTTATGAGTCTTACACATTTGTGTATCTATTTGGTATACAAATATTTATTAAGTTCACACTATTTGGTAGTCACTATTGCCAGCAATAAGAATACACATAAAGCTGTGCAGAAGCCACATCAGAGAAGCACTGCCTTTGTGGAACATGCTTTCTAAGGAGGAAGGTGCTACAATAATAAATGCTAGGAACAATAGAAAAATAGTATTACAGCTTGAGGTCACTTCAAATAATTGAAAAATAAAAGATAGATTAGATTAAATTTGGATGGAATTTTCAGAACATCTGACTTTGAGTTGCTGACCAAAAGGGAGAATCAGCGTGTGTGTGTGTGTGTGTGTGTGTGTATCTCATATATATATAAGATACATTAGATATTTGGTGATATATATTTTCTATATATATAATTAGAATAAATAAATTCAGAATCTAAAATCTAAAATGGTGTTTGGAGACCAAGGTAGCTTGTAAGACAGGCAAGAATGATACAAACCATACTTTGAGAATTACATAGAGCTAGTTCATGAGGAAATGTGTAGGCTATGGAAAAGAATTTAGGATTTGTTCCAATAACAACAGAAATCACTGAATTTGTTAATGTAAAGGATTAGTATGGTCTGCATAATGGTTCACATTGAGAAATTATGCTGTGTACTGTAAGATAACTTTATTTAGCCAGTGTTTGATGCCCAGAACAAACAGTTCAAGTAAGATATGATATTTTAGACTACATTTGGGGAATAAGGATGATACAAAATGTATGGGTTTTGGACTTAAAAGGTCTACTAATGGGTTCAGTGTGATTAATGATAGAAAGCGTAGTCCTGGAAATGATATGTGAGCTTCAAAATCAGGCAAGTGGCTGAGTGATGATGAGAGAATAGTATAAGGAAGGGCAGAGCTTTTGGAAAAATCTCAAAAACTCCATTTTCAACAAATTAATTCTGAAACAGACATTTACTATCCAAAGGAAGATGACAGAAGAGTGGATGAATAATAGAATAGACTTCTAAAGCAGGTAGATGGAGTAAAGAAATACATTTTATATATTAAAATATGTAAAGCTTACTTTTAAATACTATGGAACTGAATAATTCTGCAGCAAGGATTTTATTTTCAGAAAAAAACTGGAGTGGCAGTGTTGTACTTTGAGGCAAGGATACGTTTAAGTCTGGTACTAGGTTGGTTACTGACAAGAAGAAAACATGAGGGTACTAAAACTCATGTGGGGAAAGGAATTAAAATATCATTTACTATGCTACAAATATCATATGTAGATATGTAGATACAGAAAGTCATTGCTATCACGTATCACAATGCATGTTTCCCTGATATGACTAAATTTTGAGGTAGGTATGCTTTGATTTCAATGATATTAACATCACTTAAATGGATATTATGTCTTTTCAGCTTCCTTGATAGCATAGCTTTTATCATCAAGAAGAAATGACTTGCTGAACCATATAAAAATAGTAACACTGTGCAAATGGAATCAGGTGTTCACCTGCAGCCTCATTTCTATCACATCACTCTATATCATATTTTAATCTTTATTGAAATATTCACAAGTATACAAAATTCAGAGCCCCCATGTTTTACTAATGAGAAATACAAGCCTCGAAATTATTTGTAAACTCCTTCAAGGTACAGTCAGTATTAAGTTAACATCTCATCAATACAACAAAATATCTAAGACAAACCACTTCTAAGTCAGTCTAAGATTTGGGGGAACCCATTGCTTTTGAAGTCCAGTGAGACTGAAAGGCAGATATGGCAGAGTATGTGGGCATAAACTTACATGGCAAGCTAAGCAGCAGAGAAAGATACCCAGGCTAGATACCCAGCTGTCCAAGAAACTTACCTTCAAGGGTATGTGCTATTCATGTGCTTCTTGGCATCATATTAAAATACTGAGAGGGACCCTGAGACCCTGGGAATGAGAGACCAAATATGCTGTCTCCTAAGCTTGGATCCTGCCCCCAAAACCCTTCATGTCAAGGCCCCTCCCCTGCATGCACTGACTGCCGAAACATGATGTTGTGCTTACCCCGACAGGGCAAATGTCTAGTTTCAAATGGCCTAAACACAAGCATTTCACTGAAGGAGATGGGGAAGTTCTTTTCCACAAACCACGGTACCCTACCCTACCAAAACAGCAGTAGCTGTCACAGCAGGAATCAGCTTCGGAGTAGTCTAACTCTAAAAATCAGTCCACACGAACTTCACAAATGCCCCCAGACTTAAATTTTCTTCTGAACAGCCAGCCTCTTCCACCAGCTCCTCCTGCAGTTGTGAGGTTTCCCATCTTCTGCTTGGAGAAACTTCACTCACTTCCCTGGCACTGTGTCTTCAAGTCATGGACAACTACTCAGACAAAATTCCCCCAACAAGAACATTAGCCCATGACTCTGAAACTTAATGGACCGCCTGAGTTCAAGCTATCATGTTCAAGTTTCAACTCCAGAGGATTGCTATGTGCCATCATGACAAGTAGAATTTATCTTGTAAATAAAAAGACTAGAGTAGCTAATTCATTTTAAAATATCATATTATTAAGCAACTGCCCAGGTTTTTGTCTAGCCAAGGCCTCAATACAAAAGGAATTCCACCTGCCTTTTGACTGGGTCTATTACTGTTACTATTACACTTTCTTTACATACTGAAGTGCACCAATCCCTCCCACGCAGTGCTGTCCACTCCTCAGAGTCAGGAGTAGCTTCCACTCCGCCTGAGTCTCACATCCACTACCTTAAAGGAAAGTGAACCAAGTCAATGTAAACACAATTGTAAACACATACACAATACATACACATCTCACTTCCTCTTTCAAAATTGGATGACTAACTTCCTCTGTTTTTAATATTTTGGTGAATCAAACACATATGTACAATGACCTTGAATTTTCCTTCTAGCTCTCTCTTCCTTCAGTTTAAGTCAGAATAATATATTCATAAACTTCTGCCAATGAGTGATTATCTATCAAATATTAATAATGTAAATGATTAGTGCTGAATAGCACATTTTTCATTAAATCTATCAGCTGATGCTCGCGGATGCTTTGGCCCAATTTCCTTCTGCATGCACTAAGCTCTTGTATAACCTAGGCACAGGAATCATTACTTCTTTCCAAGACTGTCTCAATATCCTTTGTTCTTCATGCAGAATATATGTGGTAATTAGAATTTTCCAGATTTTTTGGTGCAATCTATATGTAAGCAAGTTTCAAACTTGCATAAAACCTAAGACATATAAAATTAACTCATAAAACACAAATAATCAGGAAAGGATGAAAAATCATGAAACAAAAACTTGCCTACTACATTTTATTACCATTTATTACTTAGAACATGTGTGGTAATACATTTTCCCTGTGAATACCGATAATTTTACATTATAAGATTTTCTTCTAGAAATCTAAACATTTGTATGGGAATTCTTTTGCTCTTTTTCAGGACATGAAATGTAAGAATTAGAAAAGAAACCCCAAGATGAATATACCTGTATGTATTTATGAAGAGTGTAAATTAGTTTTGTTTTTTCATTTTAATTCTTACAAATTCTCCTGACTTACACTTGGAAATCCTGTCACATCTTTCCTTGTCACACAACAGGGATTTACATTCTCCCTCCTAATACACTACCACAAATGAAAACATTGTTCCTAGTTCCAACTGCAAATTCAATAGCTACTAAGCAAGCTGGAAACGAGGACTCAATTAATGAGACTTAACAAATTCATACTTCAGCTTCACAGGGTAAAAAGTTAAGAAAATCTCAAGCAATCCATTTGTCTAACACATAACACCGAGCTGAGACTTAATTTATTTAAAGGAGAGATGTGACACTGATTTCCAAATTGTCCTAAGAAGAGGACAATACACCTTCAGCAAATGCCAACACAAAGTACACATTTATGAAACCCTTGGCCCTTTGAGAATAGACCAGGGTTGTGCTTCATTTGACAATTCAAATGCCCTTCATTTCAATTATTTTCAAATATTAATAAATTCTATTATACATTTTTTTCACAAAATTAACAGCCACTAAACTGGCCAAGCCCTGTTTCAATAGGTCTGACCAATTTTCAGATGCATCTAAATATGAGTAGTTAGGAGTTTGAAGGTTCAACCCACAAAACTGAGGCACTACAATCCAATCTGGGAACAACAAACTCCACAGTCATTTCAATGCACCACAATCATGGAGATCCAGCCTCATTCAAAATTTCTTCAAGTGCTTTCCCCACTTTGGCTTGGCAAATTGACAACACAGAATAGTTACAGTATTGATTTGTGTCTTCTCAGTGGTGCAGGTGGGACTGGCATGTGAAAGGAAGCCCTTGAAATTAGTAGATTGGCACATATCCATTCATGGTGTAATTTTTCCTCTCTATTCAACTCATTTGGATTAGGAAAATATCTAACTGGGTGCTTTGTATGAGAGCAGTAACAAAATAATACCCCACAATAAAAAATGATTAGCAAAACACCTAATTTTTAAAAATGAAATTTCATGTAATAAAATGTGACAGTCTTTTGTTATTTAGCATATTTAGATTGTAATGATATGGCCCCTGGAAATTATGGACAGCTATAAGAAGCAATAAACAACTATAATTAACTGTGAATCTTGGAATTTATATATATCTTCCTTCTCCTAGCAGGAGAAGGTATTTTACCCCAATTTCCTAGAAATTGTTAGAAAATAATTAATTGTGCATCAATCATGTAAGACTCACATTGTCAGTAAATATAGCATGTATTTCAAAACAGTACAATGTTTTTTGTTAATGAGCAAAATGAATACTGAAATATATTCCAAATTAATTCTATCCACCATTCTATCCTTGATAATTAATTCTATCCACCATTCACAACAGAACTTGTTAATGCCAGTATTTCCAAACCTTACATTTCTTCACCTGTATGTACATAACACATGTCCCCCCAAAAAAACTATTTGACATAGTAGTATTAATGCAAATTATTTCTGAAAATTAACAGACAGTAAACTGATTTTAAATACAGCTTTACTTTGCAGGTAGATATTTTTATTTTCACATTCTTAAAGATTGTATAGAGCCATAAAATAATAAATGGTATTGATTACTCAGTGATTAATTGGTACTAGTTTAAAGCAAATTACATGCATTACTCCATTTAATTATGACATTAATTGTATTCTAAGAAAATCACATGAATTAACCCATTTAATCACATTAACCATGTGTTGTGGTTATTCCAAGTTTGTAGGTGAGTAAATTGAAATTGATAGAGATTAGACGGCACCTCACATCTAGGTAATCATGAGGCCAAGATTCAAAGCCAAAACAACCCAAGTCCAGGGTCTTTGTTATTGATCTAACATTACCCTTTAGTGCTTTTCCATTAAATGATAATTTGCAAAACAAAATTACATTTCCCCAAGTGAACACAATTTTTGCATTACCTCCCTTCTGTTCCTTGTATGATAAAAACACAACAAGACCTAATGAGGCCCTCTTGTTTGCTATTCCCAGGCTCCTGGCGATAGGGCTATTATAATTGGAATGTCAACATAGTCATTATCACTAAACAACATAAAATTCACTTTTTAAAGAATGAAAGTGATATACAGAGAGAAACGCAAACTTTTTTACAGAAAAAAAAAGTTAAAATTGTTTGTTGCCTAATGATTAAACAAAATAAACAGGAAGGTTAGAGACAAAGCAAGATGCAGAATTTCTTTAATTGGCTTCACTGAAAAATGCTAGTATTTATGCCCTGCCATTTCTGGAAAATGTCTGATCTACACTGAATGAAAAATACTAGAATGCAGCTAATCCTTCTCATGTCAAGGGAGAAGAGTGACTTGAGTTGAACATATCTCCGTAAGAACTCACACTTTCCTTAAGCCAACAGTAAAGTGATGGTGTGAGGCCAACAGTCCACCTGTTTTTCTCTGAAGTAAGCACATTTTCCATTACGAGTGGTTTTCTGGCTTCTAATGTCCTACTAAGTTAAGCTCTGTATTCACATATAACCAGCAATATGCTTTTCTTCTCTGAGTACTTGTATTCTTAATCTCCAAGCGAATGCTCATGCCAGGGACCCCAAAACAAAGAGGCCCATCAACACTGACAGGGACATCTTATCTGTACAGGAAAAAATGTTAATGTGAGGCAAGTCTACATTATCTTAATAGAGAGAAACTCGGCTTCAAATCCTGTTTTGACTAATTCACCATTAACTTCTTTGTTTTTGAGAATTTCATCAATATTGGATTACATGTAAGTAGCCACCGAAACTGAATCTAAAGTAATTTATTAAGTCTTTCAGTAAAATATATCTACCTTTTTTTTAACGTTATTTGAAAGAGAGAAAGACAAGACACAGAGATTTGTCGTTCATTGGTTCACTCCCCAAATATCCACAAAAATAATAGCTGGGCCAAGGATGAGCCTGGAACTCAATCCAGGTGTCCCACACAGGTGACAGGAACTCGAGCATCTGAGTCAGTATCTTCTCTCAAGATATACATGATCTGAAGCTGAGTCAGCAACAGAGCTGGACATGAACCAGGCATTATCACGTGAGATCTAAGCATTCGACGTGCACCGTAACTGCTGTGCCTCGATCCTACACTTGAGATAAAAAAGGAGGAAGAAAATTTGCTTTCGCAATATGGAGGCACAGGCCATAAATTGCATGACATAATATAATATATTTTAATTTTCTAGAAAAAATTAAAGTATAAATATAATTTCTATTTCAAATTTCCAAAAACTGATTTATATCAATGAAATTAAATGGACTTCCTCTTTACAGAGTTTTAACACTTTCTACTAAAATATTGCTTTAGAAAACTTTTTATATATACTGAAATGTAGAAAAGTACAGATTGTATAAGTTTCCTCAAGTTCATTCTATCAAAAATGTTATAATTTTTACAAATATAAGTATAGAAGGCAAGTGCTGTTGTATAGTGTGTTAAGCCAACCATATATGAGCCAATTCATGGCTAGCTGCTTCACTTCCAAGTCAGCTTCCTGCTAATATCCTGGAAAAGCAGTGGAAGATGACACAAGTAGCTGTACCAATCATCCATATGGGAGGCCCAGAAGAGCTTACTGAATCTTGACATCAACCTGGACCCCTAGCAGTTGTTGTAGCCACTTGGCAGTGAACCAGCAGTTGGAAGATATTGCCCCCTCTCCTTCTCTCTCTTCTAACTCTGCCTTTAAAATTATTGGAAAATCAGATTTACAGAGAGAGAAGAGACAGAGAGGAAAGATCTTCCATCCACTGACTCATTTCCCAAGTGGCCACAACAGCCAAGACTGAGCTGATTCAAAGCCAGGAGCCAGGAACTTCTTCCATATCTGCCCCTGGGGTGCAAGGTCCCCAAGGCTTTGGGCTGTCCTCAACTGCTTTCCCAGGTCACAAGAAGGGAGTGAGATGGAAAGTGGAACAGCCAGGATTAGAACCGGTGCCCATATGGAATCCCAGTGGATACAAGGCAATTACTTAATCCATAAGGCTACCACACCATACCCACAACTAATAAATCTTTAAAAACAGAACAAATTCAAGTACAAAAATAGCTCTTATTTACCAAGTATCATTCTAAATTTTTTCTGGCTTTTTTTTGGGGGGGGGGTCTCTTCCTTACCCAGCAGCATGAAGTGAATGACACCCACTAAAAAAAAGCAAAATGACATTTAAAGAATCAAAGTAATCACTAAAAATCATATCACTACTTCATGGAACAATTTGAATTAAAATGCGAACAATTTGAAGCTAAAACCTATGACATGATGGTCCTAATATTATAAAAGGGGCAGTCTCAGTGGCCTCACAGACTAAACCATCACTTCCAATCACCAGCTATCCATAGTGGCACCAATTCATATCCTGGCCGTTCAGATTCCCATCTAGCTCCCTGCTTATGGCCAGGGAAAGCAACAGAGGATTGCCCAATGCCTTGGGATCCTGAATCCACTTGAGAAACCTACAAGTTCCTGACTCCTGGCTTCAGATCCGCTCAGCTCTAGATGTTTGGCCCATCTGGATAGTGAACCAGCAGAGGGAAGATCTTTCTCTTTGTCTCCCCTTCTCTCTATACATCCGCCTTTCCAACAAAAATTTAAAATCTTTGAAAAATAAACAAAAATATTATCAGCATAACAAGTTTTACGTGAAATGCTGAAAATATTTAGAAGACATATGAACCAACTGGATAATATATTAGGAAATAACGATTCATTTTTTTAAGTAGCAGCTATATGAATACTAAAATTAATGCTACTGAATGATATGCTTTGATATATAAATGCTTATTGACTGTTTATATGTCATCTTCTGTTGCTTTTCCCAAGCCATTAGTAGAGAACTGGACTGGATGTGGAGCCCTCCCACCCCCATAATAAGATCCTGAGTCCACAGGGTATGCCAAATTTCTGGGCAACAGATCAACCCACTATGCCACAATGGCAGTCCCTGTTTTGTCTTTTAAAATGTTTAAATGAAGTGTATCTTCACATGTGAACCTCACTGCTTACTCCAGGCTCCTGTTACATCACACCCTCGAAGCTGCAGGAATGATTCACACCACTGGCTGGAACCCGAGTGGGAACCTGGACTGAGTGCCCAGCTGTTTAGCCCCAGCTGGGGCCCTCACATGCATTCAGGAGTCAACTAACAGATGAGAGTGCTCTCTCTCCCCACTATCCTCTCTCCCAATCTCTCTCATAATACAGGTTTATTATGGATAGTGAGATCACTTAAGTTTATGGCTTTGTAGTGAAATCAATGGAGAGGTAATGTTGCAAACAGCCAATTGCCAAGCAACCAGATAAGTGCACAAATTCTAGAATCATATGCCTTGGGTGACAATACCTACTCATAGCTAGAAGCATTGAACTCACTTCTCTAAGCCTAAACTTCATTTTCAGTAAAAACAGAGATGTGAAATGTACAGAATTCACAGAATTACATTAAAAATTAAATAGTGATTAAAAACAAAAGGATTTACAACTCCTAACCATCAACAACTGCTAGTAATCTCTTAACTACACTACGGGGTGAAAATCCCATGTGATACTTCCGTATGTTCGCCAAAATTACTACAGTAAATGTTATTCTTTTTATGTCAGGGACACATTAGGACTTACATTTGCTTTTAAACTGTTTTTCCACCACCACGTCCACCAAAAATACTGTCTGGAACCATGAGCCCCACTACCTGGGTTAAGCACCTATCAGAGCTCCCCATACCACCTCTCCACCCAAATAATTAACACATATTCCTCAGGCCAGCACATGACATCTGATTAAAACCACAGTTACTCTATCTAATTGCTGATCAAGACTTGGAATGAATTTGAAAGATAAAAATCAGCTGATGCCAGAGAATGCCATTTAATAAGAATAAATGCATATTTCTGGTCATTCTTTCTAGAAATTAACAGTAAAAGTTGGAGGATAGAGAGAATTTGGCTTGAAAACAGCTCATGTGCCAAAGATCTGGGGATTTTCAGTTAATCAAAGAAAATAATATGACAGGCTAGCAGAAGCTAATTTCATCCTAGGCAGCATTAATAGAGTTATAGTGCACTTATCACGGGAATCGATGGGCCTGCCGTACTGTGCACTGTCAAAAGGAATTTGAAACAGTGTTTAATTTTCAACACTAAAATTCAGGATGGGCAACGAGAACTTGAGATGATCATTAGGAAGCTAAAGGACAAGCTGGAGTCTGTCCTTTGGGCTGTGTGGGAATTCTTGTGGGATTCTGCACGTACAGCATCAAGCGTGACGTCCAGGACATACCTTCACAGATAACCCACTTTAAAGGTAGCTTTGTGCAAGCCACACTTTCCTGTTCATTTAGGCACAGGATCACGGCAATGCTTAGACTCTGGACTTGATTTCTTAATTAATATACAACTCATAATTATATAAAATGTGCATTAATTAACTTATTAATACAGTGTGTAGCAATTAAATCAAGCTAATTAACATACACAATCACCTGAAATATTTAATAGTTTCAGCATAAAAACATGTGAAAACATATTCTTTTAGCAATTTAGCAATCTGCAATACTGTAACATTAACTAGGTTCACCACATTGTTCTGCAGAAGTAACCAAACAACCCATTCCTTCATTCTGGGATGCTCAACCTTCTAAGAATCATCTCCTCAGTCCCCCAACACCCAGTGTTTGCTAAACCACCTTTCTCTTCTCTGTTTCTGTGAAAACAAATATTTTAGCCTCCACATTTAAGTAAAAACAAGCACAGAGTTTTTCTTTCTAGCCCTGTTTTAGTTCACTTAGAGTATCCCCCAGTTCTAGCCATGTCATTGCAAATGGAAACATTTCCTTACTTGAGGTTCAGTGATATTCCTTTGAGTATGTGAGAATTCAAAATTGGCTTCTGATCCAGGTTCCTGCTAGCATCCCTGAAAATACACCAGATGATAACTCAAATATTTGCATCCCTATCCCTCAAGACCAAGATGGAACTCCTTGGTCCTAATTTGCAAGTGGCCCAGCACTTGAAATTGCATTTAAAGAGAAAATAAGTGAAGGATCTCTGAAGTGAGCCATGAGGTAGATTCCTAAATTAATTGTTGAGCCTAGAGGGCATTAGGTGCATAAATACTTAGATCCTTGGAAATAATGGAATTGTTTAATATATGTTTAAAGACAGGACTTTTGTGCAGTTACTTCAGTTGCCAAAAACATATAATGCCATATTAGATTGACTGGTTTATATTCCAGTTTCTCTATTCATAACCCAACTTCCAGATAATATACACCCTGGAAGGAGGTTGTACTATTTGGATCCCTTCAACCCATGTGGAAATCCTGGATTGAGTTCTACAGTCTTTATCAGCATGGTCCAGCCATGGCTATTGTGAATCACACGTGGGATTGCACTTTTTCTGTCTGCTTCTCCTTCCCTTGTGTTTCAAATACAACAAAATGAATGAAATTTATAAATAAAATTATAATATCTCCCTTTATTTCTCCATCTCATCTTACTAACAGAAAACTAAAGTTGATCATATGTACAACCACATGCAATGAATCTTAAAAAGAGAAATGAGGGCGCAGGAAATGAAGGGAAGTGGAAACTTATTGCCCAACTCATACATGAAGAGCAAGAGATTCTTTCACCGTCATTGTTTCACTGTTATTAATAAGAACAATAAAGATATGTTCTGATATGAACGTTCCTGCCGAAATAGAATTTGAAAAGCTCCTTGCTGAAATGAGCATTGTGCAGATTGGGATGATCACAGACCATAATGGAATGTCTGGGTTTGAGTTTTGGCTTTGTTCCTTTCACAGGCTTCCTGCTGCTATGGATACTGGTGGGCAGCAAACAATGAATCAAATACTCATTCAAGTAACTGAATTCCTGCCACCCATCTTTGAGACATACCTGGAGTTCTACTAACAACTATGTTCTGGGCCAGTCCAAGCCATGCTGGCACATGGGGAGTGAACCAGCAAAGGAGATCTCACTGACTGTCTCCTGGTTCAGTTTCTCTGTTCTCATTCTCTCTTTCACTTTCACAGCCTTACACCTCCTTAAAATGATGTTCCAGTCATCACACAAAAAAAGGAAACATGATGGAATCACAGCTGCCAGAGACCTGTGAAAAGAAAAGATGCCAGATTCCAAATTATGGGCTCCAGAAAGATTCAACTTCGCAGAGGAGAAACAAGATGAGTGCTTGAAATTCAAATCAGTAAGCCAAGAGAGACATTGGCCATGAGAGTGTGGAGAGCATGACAATGTGGTGGGCTAAAAAGGAGAACATCAACCCTGGATGAGAAGTAGAGAAGCCAAGGGAAAGACAGGTTGGGTATCATCAGGCTCACCTTGCATGTAAATATTTAAGTCATCTAGGATGGCAACAGAAAACAAAGCACTGCAAAAACTGAGAGTAAAATGAAAAGCCAAAACTCTCATGGTGTAGGTGGTAAGCCAGATGGGGACAGGTCCTTAACTATTACAGCATCCAAATCTGAGGAAGTGGTGGGCAAGTGCAGGGGTGGGGCCATAGCACCAGATTTGAATGTTCACAATAGACAGCCTATGGGGGTAGTAAAAGTGGCGTGCTGGGCAGATTCAATGTCGATGTAAAAGCTAAAGAGAAACCCAGAGAAAAAAATTAAGAGCAGAGGAACTGTACAGAGACATGACCTTAATCCCTGGAATGCCAATGGAGGACGCTTTGGAAGCTGGGTCAGAATGGAGGATTCATATTGGGCAGGTGAGGAACTTGCTTACCTGGGATCTTTTGGGGTAATTCATGTAAACAGAGAAAATTGCTCTCATTAAAACAAACCTGCCTAAAATGGGGCAAAAATTAGCATAAGTGGGCAGAAGCAACCCATGATGTATGCCAGCCTTGGGGAAGACAGATCTAACCTGGAGCAGAAGTGATCTCTTGACACCCCTATGTTCCCCACTGTGCCTCTGGGTCTGGCACAGCAGGTGTCTTTTCTGAGCATCCAAATAACCTTAGTCCTCAGTAGCTCCAGGAGTCAGGCTTGAATATCTTCAACATTTGAATTACAGCAATCATCAAGTCCACAGAACCTTCCGCAGTAACCTGTCTTCAGGATACATAGTTTTTGAGTAATTAAGTATAAACAAGCAAAAATTATATTTCATAGAATCCAATAGGTTGGCATATCTCTATCAAACACATATGTGGAAAGCTCTCACTGAGCTTTTTAGGAACTGTGTTGATTTCTAAAGAGGGTGTGCCACAGAAATGCTCTTTTTCAGTCATTCTCTTCGTGTAGTAGATGGTACTGTCTAAGGCAATCTACAAGTAAAGAATGGCTGAATCGCAAGCTCACTGCGTTTCCCAGACCATGACAGTGACACGGACCAAACATGACTGTCTGGCACTTATGGTGCACTCAGAGCAATATGCTTTATCACAACACACTTGATGCTTGAGGTGGGCAGATAATACCAATGAGTTTTCAAAAGCCATCTTGTTCAGTTCCACGATCTTTTTAATCGAGGTACCAATGTGTCCACAAAAGTCACACTGACATGTGGCCATGATACTGGTGTTGCCTGACACTAAAATAGGGTCAAGTGATTACCTTAATCACAACCTCTTTACTATGCCACTGCAAGACTCTTCCAGACATTAGCTCCAAAACTATTATGGACCTCTTGAGTAACAGTTCCTTAAGAAAGGCTTTATAATACATTTGAATCTGCAAATTCCACTTAAAACATACATGTGGGTTTAGAGCAAAGTCTAAATAAATAATGCCAAACTGGACTACTGCAGTCTTAACAATGACAATAAAAAGAAACAATAATATCATCTGAAGTTTAGAGCTCTCTCATGAAGAACACAAACTCAAATGCATCTAGTATTTCTCATTTATTTCTTTCATTTCTGAGAAGTAGGTACCACTTGCAAGCCCAAAATACTGATGAAGAAAATATATCTGAGATTAAGAAAATGAACATAACTTTATGGAGGCTACCCAAATAAACATGGTAAGCAGTGTGTGTCTTGTGGCCATAAAGATTGCATTCCAATGTGGATTGGTTTGATTTTTGATCATTCTCAATATAAAGCCATTAAAGAAGCTACTCTGAACTTGGAACAGAGCACACATCTTTTCTATCTTCGTTTACTCTTTATTTGTCAGAAATGAAAGATTTAACACATACACTCCCAGTAGAGATTTTCCTAGTTTCAGCCTCATTTTATAAACAGCTAGGTCATCCGTTGTGGGAAAACCTAAACTGTGATTTGCAGATGTAAACAGCTGAGAAAATAAGCAAAGCTTGCTGGAGGAGGGGAGAAATGAAAGTTTTCTTTAGTTAAAATTTCTGTTGTTTCTGCAGTTTAAAATGTTATGAGTATAATGGTTTGTAAAAGTTTAATTATTTCTTGTTATGTTCATAATATTTACTGCACTTTGTAATGGCCACAATTAAACAGAAACATTAGAAATGCAATATATCTGAGTAAAAATCTACCCACAGAATATATGCCAATTCTACGTATTAAATTAACAAAAGAATATTATGATACATGATGCCAATTTTATCATAAAAGCATTCTTTTTTATTCTTAAATCCATTCACTTATATTTACTTAGAAGGCAGAAAAAGACACATTCCATCAATTAGCTCATTCCCCTGAGGCCAGACTCAAGTCAGAAGCAAGGGCTCAAGGTCAGGCCTCCCACATGGAAACCAGCAAAGAAGCACAACAGCAGCCCTCTGCTGCCGCCCAGGGTGAACATCACCAGAAAGCTGGATGTGGACTTCAGGCAGGCTCCAACATGGGCTATTTGCATGCTCATCAGCATCGAAACTACTACATCACACACCCTATCCTACTTCCAATCTATATTTAACTATCTGAAAAATACTTTATATGCATTAAATATTTTAAATATGCATTTTTAAGTGTCATAACCTGCATGTCTTTTTACATACATAATAATGTGTGATACTGCACATGTGTGTCCATTATCTGTCAAAATACCAATAAACGAAGCAAGGATGACTAAAAAAAATAAAGACAAAATTGATGCGTTAGCTATGTCAACAACTCAACTTGATGTATTATGGCTTATGCCTCTGTTGCTATTCCAAAAGAGAGTCCATGGTGAGGCTTGTCTTCATGAGAGGAAGAAACCTCCCTGGGGAGGGGAGAATCATATCAGTAGGTGCCAACCTGCATGAATGGCTTATGATGCTTTTCAGTACTAACCTTGTCGATAATGTCAACATGCACCCCCATCCTCTGATTTGAAGAGCAGTTGAACAATGCAGGACGAGCACCAGGTCCATAATCTATGCAGACTTTAAGAACAATGGATCTTCAAAAAATTACAAAACAGCACATCTCCATACCCTAATGGTATAGAAAAATCATGTACTTAGAGGGTTTCAGAATATACTTTGAATAATTTTCTTACATATGGCCCACATCTTAGACTAGTAAATCTAAGAGCAGGCTGAAAAATCTTGAGTGCAAGTATTACTCAGAAAATGATTGCCAAAATTTGCATTTGATTATGCGGAAATGGAGGTTATGGCTAGTTTTCTGCAATCACTGCAGAATTTCGGTTTTAAGAAGTGTTTTAATGAATCCACTTGCTCTAATGCTAAGTCAAGGATGTAAGAAATAACTAGAAAAGATTTAGTAAGTTAAAACATCCATCTTCATTAAAATTGCTATTTCATATGAGAATTAGAAATGTGTAATTATTTCATTCTTTTACATTCACTTTAATTCATTCAAAACATTTAATGCCAATTATGTTGCTTTTTGAATTTTTTATCAGTTTTAGGTAAGTGAAGTATTGTAGGTAAATTGCTCATCATAATCAGTTTGGAGCCTGATTCAAAGTAACAAATTAAACTCAGGAATATGTAGACAATTTTAAAAAGTGTCAAGCCTATCACTCCTGTAGCATATTTCAATACTTTAAAATATTTCTTTCCCTACCTATGATTATTTAGTCTCATTAATATGGAGTATGTAATGAGTTCTCAGAACAAAATGTAATTTCCTCTTTAATAAAAATGGAATTATTCAACACAGGACAATTAAAATGCCACTATTCCCAATAACACTAATTTCAGCCGATAATGGGTTCCTTTTGCTGTTTTCTTTAACTCTTAATTCGCATTTCTAAAGGCAATATGACTGCATATGCCAAAGTATAAAACAACCAAACCTCTACTTTCATATTACTGCAATATAAGCTGTTTTGTTCGAATAGATATTTCAAACATTAGTGCTGGGGCCCTTTTATTTCCTTAAGTAAGATAATTAGAATGCCATATATCCCTAACTACAGGGTATATATGAAAATTTAAATGTAGTCAAAAGGTTGAGCAAACAAATTTAATTAAAGAAATTATTCTCTATATTTCATATTTCAAATATTATTTGACATGTTCATTTTGTTTGTAACTTTAATATAAACTGTGTTTATTGAGATATTAATTTTTTACAAAGATTCATATATGCACAAAATATATATTTACCATTCTGCTAAATTGCAAGATTAAGTTTATGGAGGTCACTCCATGTTTAGTCCCCAGCAGACTTGCTACTATAAAAGAAAAGACCTTGAGTGCATACAGAACAGAACCTTGAGAAGGAAACATCTGTGGGGTGCTCAGAACGCCGTTGTCAAGTGCAGATTCAGGAGCTATGCTGGGAAGTTCAATATAACAGCTTCAATACACCAGAGTTTATAAAACCAAAGTATATTTGGATGTTCATGGTAATTATATAAGCTGCACAGCGATGATTTCCATTCTGGCAGTTATTTATTTCTTCTGCTTTGTCCAAGATTATTATTTACTCATGCTACCACTAGTAAAGCTTAACCCAAATTATATATTAAAGTGCCTCTCTAAATACATGATTTCACTATGCAATAACTAAGAAGATTTTATGCCTAGCTTTTCTCTAAATTTAACTGTTATTATGAAGAAAAAACATTTTATGAGGCTGTTATTTGCTATGACTTTTCTATAATTCAATTATTACTAAACCTATTCAATGACTTGTTTAGTTTTCCTAATGGGTTTCAATTACTACACCATTGCTGGCATGGAAGGGTTCAATCTCCACTGCTTGCAAGCATTTCACACATACCTGTCAGATTAATTCTTAATAAATATTAAATTAACTGAATCCGATCTCACTGGCATTACTGATAAGTGCAACTAGATCACAAACCATACTCTAATTCATCTTTAGTCTTTGCCCCTGCAGGTTTAACATCTGTAAAATCAGTGGGTCTGGCTTTGCAGAACACAGATGGACTCAAATTCTGTGAAGCTACACTGGGCTAATTTTTCACTTGGTAATTTTGTATGTGGCATGAATGATGCCAGACTTTCCAAATGTCCCTTGGCTGAAAGGGGGTTTCTCACTCATAAAGAGCTTGCTTCTGAACTCTTCAAATTTTTTTATAATCAGTGACTCTTACCCAAGTTTTATCAATCATATGGCATTCCTCTCCAAAATTTCTCTCTGAAATTGCTCTCTGAAAAATGTGTTCATTCTGTTTAGGTTGTATGTATTAATGAAAAATGTTGTATAATGATAATAATCATTATTTGTCCTTCCTGATATTTGTCAAGGCCACAACAAATATATCCTATATACCACCTTTATATATTCTCCTTTTTAACAAAGTAAATAAATATCAAGAATGATTTTAGGAGTGCCAATAACGTCCCAGATCTGATTCAATGATCTCAATATCCACTTGGTTATCCTCGCTATAAATTGACCAGGCATATAATATCCCATAAAGCTGATGACATATTCACTGACATTTAGCTGGTAAATAGGTAATGCTGGACTGAAATTCACAGCCTCCCTTACAGCTAAGGAAAGTGATCCCTTCCACTAAACATGCCCAGCTGTCAGTTCTGCCTAAATTAAATTAAGTTAAATCATAACAAGAAAAATCAGTTCAACAGAAATACACTGATGTATATAGTACTATAGCAAAAACAGTACTACCCTCAATCCTAGTAACTCAGAGTGCAGTCCACAGACCCTGTTCCTTTCCTTCTTTGAACCAAAACTATACTGCACAGGCGTAAAGATCTTATGAAGTTTGTCAATTTGCAAGAAAGAATGCAGACATTACCAGTTATCAATAATAGAAAGCCATATAACTAGTTCTAATGTACTTATTTTTTCACAACACTGTGCAGTCTTTTTTATTACAATGCCAATGTTTCATTACAACTTTTCATTTTTATTACAACTTGCTTTACAAACACTGAAAATGATATATTTATGTGCTGGTGTACACTTAAAAGTGGGTAACTTTCACATTAGTTTCTGACTGATCCAGTCTTGATCATTCCCATACACTCAGCAGGAGTTAGGGAGAGGGTTTATATGAAAAGGAAAGAAAAATAAACTGATACACAGTTAGCACTTAAACAGTGTATTTTCTGAATCAGGAAACATACTTTTTTCAGGTTCTAAAAGCCCTTGCAAGATGTTTGTCTGCCATTACCGAGTGGAAAAGGAGGGCAGAATACCACATGCAGCAGAAGTTGCACTGCCATCATTTGGCTCAACTGGCCAAATAACTTCTCACTGGAAAATGTAGTCCTTATTTTTTGTTCCAGAACTTCTTTGGTCCTAAACTTTTTACCATTCCATTTCCAATGTGACTGGAAGATAACTTTTGGGTCCTTACATGTCACTAGCAAGCAATGAGGACTTAAGGGCAATGTCCTAGGACCATCTCTCTAAACGCGATCTGCTGTCATCGAGTCCTCCACATGAAGATGATACTATTCATACCCTGGCCTTCTTACGCAGGCTTGCAGGCTCTTCAAGTACACTGGGTTGTCCTCATGGCTGTTATTCTCAAGCCTTCCACACCAATCTATACTTCTAGCCCTCTCTCCACCTAGCCTAACTATGTATTGTGGCTTTGCAGTTGATCTACCTTAACTATCTCACCTTAATTTATTACTGATTCCCTGTTTTAACAACAAACTGAGTGTTAAATTTCCTGTTCCCTGAAATTATGTCCTAATTGTCCAAACAGAATAATCTGAAATACACTGTCACTCAATTATACTCTAAATACTTCATTCATCCAATCAGCAAGATATGTTTTAATTCATTATATATTTTTAAAGATTTTATTATTATTGGAAAGCCGGATATAGAGAGAGGAGGAGAGACAGAGAGGAAGATCCCCCATCCGATGATTCACTCCCCAAGTGAGCCGCAACGGGCTGGTACGCGCCAATCCGATGCTGGGACCAGGAACCTCTTCCGGGTCTCCCACGCGGGTGCAGGGTCCCAAAGCCTTGTGCCGTCCTCAACTGCTTTCCCAGGCCACAAGCAGGGAGCTGGATGGGAAGTGCAGCTGCCGGGATCAGAACCGGTTCCCATATGGGATCCCGGGGCTTTCAAGGCGAGGACTTTTAGCCGCTAGGCCACACCGCCGGGCCCAATTCATTATATTTTAAGGTTTATTTATTAAAAGGGAGAGAGACAAAGAGGAAGAGATAGCGAGAAATCTCCCATCCACTAGTTCATTGCCCAAATGCCTACAACAACCAGGTCCAAATCAGGAGTAGAAATTCCACCCAACTTCCCACATCAGAGGAAGGAACTCAAGTATTAGATTTCCCACACAAACTAAAAGGCATCGTATAGAAAGGGAAAGACCTGGACTCCAATACTATGATATAGGATCCAGGCATATCTGCCAGTTTACAGTGCCTTTCTTGTTGATCAAAATACACAGTGAATATAGAAACAGAATTGAAGCTACTTTGGTTATCCACATGATCAGCCTAATGGAGTGAATTAATTAGTAAAATGCTCCCCACAGGAAATCTAACTTAACAAAATCAGAGGGCACAGAAACTTTTAACACTAAAATAATTACATCAAAAATAACTGACTACTAATTGCTTACCTATCTGCTTCATGCAGTAAGTTTCCTGTCATCTTTTTAACCAAGAGAAGAATCAAAACTGTCAGATTCTGTTCAATGTTTGATTTATTTTTGTAAAGTAAATTTACCAGGGGCATATGGTAAAGCAAGTGTGTTTCCTTTTGAACCACACACACAAAAAAATAGAATTTGGCTTAAATTTCAAACATCTCTATTAAGTTGCAGCTTCCAAATAACACCAAATCAAACAATTCAGAGCATATGCACTTTTGTTTTGTGATGAATTACATAACTTTAGTCTTTAGCCAAATGATCCCATAACTAGTGATTAACTGAAGTTAACCTTTACACACATTGATGTTCTTTGAGTACGCAAGGACTGTACTTCTCTTAGAGGTGAGGAATGTGAATTTGTGAATGTATTTTAAGTTGTTCTAAAGTTTGTTTTTAATGCTGACCCACACCTGACTAATTGGGAGTTCATGGCATGTGAAAGTATAGCCTAAAATAAATATTTAATTTTTTATGAAAATAATAATACAAAAACATGGATAGCAAGAATGGTGATCTAAATTATAGATGGTTTAACTTTTTACAGGGTGATACCTGCTTCAGTAACTCAATATGGTGCTGACAAATATCAAATGTGCATGCTATACATCTGGTTCCACTAAATTTAAGAAGTCTAATTGTTGTCTTAAATCCTATTGAAGGCTTTCATGAAACATTCTGTGATGAGCAGATGGTCCACTCTGCAGGTTGATGCAGAAATTGAGTTCAAAATCAGACAAAAACTGTGCTCATGTAAATGCTTTTCTGAGCGTGGTCTGCTGGGTACCTGCCTCACAAGCACGTGGAGTATTTATTGCACACAAATCCAAACTCCTGTGTGCAAACAAGAGAAACAAAGTCAGGCTCTCTTGAACCCGGAACGCCTGCTGCTGTAACACAAGCAATTCTACCTCGTTTGAGAACTTATTTTGCTCATAATGCTTTTCTGTGAGGGGATTAATTTAATAGTGAGTTTATCCATTCCTTAAATCAAGATTTGTACTTGTTTTCATTATTGCTACTTTTTGGAAAACTCTATCTACAGAAAACTATACCTTTTGAAAACTGAATCTACAGAAATACAATTTAGGTTAACCAAGAGGTTAACTAAGCAAAGTAACTGTACATGAAGAAACTTCCCACCATAAAAACAAAGACAGTTGACATTTGCGGATCATCTACTTTTGCTACAGACAGTGTGGACATTCACATTTCATTTTAATTTCTCATTTATGAGAAAGGCTTTCAAGAATAGTTTTAACTGACACATGCAAATCATAGGAATTTATGTGGTACTCTGTGTTACTATGACACTTGCACACATCAATGGAATGTGCAGTCAATGCCCTCAAACACTTACTGTGTTTTTAATGGTGAAAGCATTCCAAAGACTTTCTCTCAGCTGTATGTTACAGAAACTTATTAGTTTTATCTTTACTCATCCTACTGTACAACTGAAAATCAGATTTTTACTCCTATGTATCATTTGGTAGCTACTTCATAACCCTTTTCAACAAGCCTCCCTAGCCTCTCCAGATTATTAAGAATGACTATTATGCTCTCAATTTTTATTACAGCACTATTCATTGTAGCCAGAGAATGCAAACAGTATGTTTTCAGCAACTGATGGATACTATTCAGCTGAACCAAAGGATGAGATCTTGTCATTGTCAATAACATGAATGGAACCGGAAGTCTTCAAGTTGGGTGAAATATGCCAAGCACAGAAGACCAATTTCTCTTGATTTCACTTATATGTGATATGGAAATAATTAATAAGCTAATAACACATGAGGAAATGGGGATGACCATTGAAATACAATGTCCCCCTTTTGTTGGTGTGCGTCTGCCTTTTACTTAGCTAAAATTCACTCCTCCCATAATACTAGAAGAAGGTTTTATTTTCCAAGAAGGTTTTATGATCAACATCTACTATGTGTCAAATTTCAGGGCCTCTTCTAACACCATCAGGGTGCAGGCTGCAAATTTTCACATCTCTTTCTTCCTGAGATTATTTATTCTTTGTGCACAAGAATTGGTCTAAATTTACATCTTATCTGAACCTTTGCCAGAGGAAGGCTTCATGGATGAATACAAATCTATGTTAACTAACACCTGAAGGGCTGGTATTGTGGTACAGAGGGTGAAGCTGCTGCCTGCAGGGCGGCATCTCACAGAAGCACGAGTTCAGATCCTGCCTGTGGGCTTCTGATTCACATCACTGCAAATGCACCTGAGAAAGCAGCCAAAGATGGGACTAGCTCTTGGCCCCCTGATACCTACAGTGGAGTTCAAGTACCTAACTTAAATATGGTGCAGCTCCTGCCATTGCAACCAATTGGGATTGAACCAGTGAATTTAGGATCTCTTATTCTCTCTTTCTCACTTCCTCTGTAACTCGATCTTTCAAATAAAATTTTTTTAAAACCCCCTTAAAATAAAGGTAAATTTCCAAACATGCTTAAGACAACTTAGATAATGTGTGGATCAAGACTGTATCTAGATATCCTTAGTTTATATATCAATTAATATATATTCACATTACAAAGAAATGTTCACCCTTCAGACACATGAACAAAACTCATTATTTGTATCATTTAAAAGTAAAGATAGAAAACATTTCCAAAAATTTCTCTCTTGTTTTTTTTTTAAGTTGCTACTACCTGTCTAAAAATATAAAAATAGAATATCTTCCCAGGGGAGCTAATTTGTGATCTTCCATGCCTTTACACCAAATTACAATGACTTCAGGCTAAACATCAAACTGACACTACTTGAGCATGAAATTGAAATATAGGTTTATAAAGCACAATAAATAGTTCTCATTTAGAAATCTCCAGGGGTTTCCGGTAGCTTTAAAAAAAATAATAAAAGAGTGTATTTTAGTATCCTTCTGTTTATAGCCAGTTTCTAGGTCCACACAGATGAAAGTGAAACAGGAATAGAAATTTACATCACAGGGTATTTCTCTGTGGTAAACACTGAAAGTAGCATAGAGACCGTTTTCTCCAGAGGCACGAGTCTAAGGTCTCTCTTACACTTAGGGCCTCCCATTCCGGTCCACTCAGCGTGAAATGTATTTGATCTGGGGAAAGCAAGCAAGCCGGAGTTAGGGTAAATCACTTTTAGGTGATAAAACACGTCTCAGGTAAACTAAATTTAGCAACCCCTGTCTTACAGAAAGATATACTGAAGCTCCAATTTATTTAAGCAGAGGACTTCAATCCAGTCAGTCCAATCACAACCATTCGAGCCCTTGAAATCTATCACATCTTACAACACATCATTCTTTCTCCTCATGTTTTTCAAAAAAATCCGTTCACTCGTCCCTAGCATTTGTTGACTACCTAGCATCACTGACGTTTTAAACTCTCGAAACTGAAATATGAAATGAAGATCTCTCATGTTGATGTGAAGATTTGACTGAAAACAACCAACCTAGAATGAAAATAATGAAAACTGACGATAACACTTTGATTATCTGAGTAAACAGACCTCAAATTCAATCTTACACTGGACATTTCTGTAATTTGGGGATTATGGTAATAACTTAAGCACAATCAATCATATCAATTAATAAATTATAAAAATTTCAGTGAAATTAGAATAATTTCAGTGAAATTAGAATAAAATACAAAGATTATTAAGTTAAATGCCCATTTTTTACTATTTTAAAAAGATTTATTTATTTTTAGCAGAAAGGCAGATCTATAGATAACAGAAGAGACAGAGAGAAAGATCGTCCATTCACTGGTTCACTCATCAAGTGGCCACAATGGCTAGAGCTGAGCTAATCTGAGGCCAAGAGCAAGGAGATTTTTCAAGGTCTCCTATCAGGATACAGGTCCCAAGGTTTTTGACCATTCTCTACTGCTTTCCCGCGTCACAAGCAGGGAGCAGAAGGGAAGTGGAAGAGTAGAGACATGAACTAGCACCCATATGGGATCCCGAATCATGCAAGGAGAGGATTTAGCCCTTAAGCCATCTGGCTGTGCCCTCGTTTTATCTGTGTAATTTTATTTACGTAAGTGAGGTGGAAAATCCTTTCGCTTGATAATTGCTATAGACCTCATCCATTTTCTTGCTGAACTATGATTTTTACCACCTATTTGCTGAACAGTACTTACTACAACCGCTAAGTTTTTGGCAACCACATAATTTAAAAATGTTATATCAAAAAAATTAAGTTGACCAAAATGCTTAATGAGGATATTCAATGGCAATCTCAAAATATTTTTAGGTTTTTAAAAATTATTGAAATAATATAAAATCATATCCTAGAGCAGAGGTGAGATTAGTCACCAAATTGTTCTTTTTCTTTTCTTTCAGACAGGTGGTTACATTAATTTCGTTAATAATTTTATCAGTTTTATTCAAAATGTCCCATTTATTTACCATTTTATGGAAAACTATTAAGACCAAAATGAAATTTGAAAACTATTCCAGAAAGTAAGATATCTTCAATTCAAGTAACTGATTCACCTAGTGAGGAAAAATTATCTTGGGCCCGTTGTGATGGATCGATTTTAATTGACTAATATTCCCTTGCAAATGCCAGGATCCTATACTGATGATGGTTCATGATGCAGCTACTCAAATTCCCATTCAGCTCCTTACTTATGGATAGCAATGGAGAATGGGCCAAAGCCTTGGGACCGTGGACCTGAGTGGAAGACCCAGAAGAAGCTACTGGCTCCTGGTTCCTGGCTCTTAGCATCAAATCAGCTCAGTTCAGAAGGCTGCAACCATTTGGGGAGCAAACCAATGGATGGATATTCTTCCTCTGTGTTTCTCATTCTCTTTCTAAATTTGCCCTTCCAGTAAAAACAAATAAACCTTTAAAAGAAAAAAAAAATCTTACTCCATGACACTAAACTTAGGCAAATATTTCTGAAAAAAAAAAAAAAACAGGTAACAAAATAAAAACAGTAGATGGATTCTATGAAAATAAAAAGTTCCTGTGCAAAAAAAGAAAGAAAATGACTGACAATATGAAGACAATTACATAATGCGTTACAGTACTTGAAACCTATACACTGGCAAAGGATTAATACTGATACTATACCCATACATGTTCATTTACAGTTATTTCAAAGTTTACATTATCAGAACTTTATGAGCATGCCACATACCTTTTTACAAATATCTTAAGACCAAAACAAACATGTTTTAATTCTATTTTTTCAGAACTTTTTGAAATATTCACATACAAAGAACTCAAGTCATTATAAAAGCAAAACAGAAAGAAATCAAGCTGTTCAATTTAATCTAGTTAAAAATGGGCAAAAAACAGCTGACACAGTAGCATAGAGGCTAAAGTCCTTGCCTTGCACACTTCTGGAATCCTACATGAGTGCCAGTTCCCTTGCAGCCCCACTTCCCATCCAGCTCCTTGCTTGTGGCCTGGGAAAGCAGTCAAGGGCATCCCAAGAGCTTGGGACCCTACACCCGTGTGGGAGACCCAGAAGAGGCTCCTAGCTCCTAGCTTCGGATCAGTGCAGCTTCAGCCATTACAGCTGCTTGGAGAGTGAATCAGTGGACAAAAGATCTTCCTCCCTATTGCTCCTCCTCTCTGTATGTCTCACTTTCAAATAAAAATAAAAGATAAATCTTAAAAAATGGGCACAAAAACCATGAATATACTTTCCTCTAAAGAAGATATTAAAATGGCAAACACATATATTTAAAAATTTGCAAAATTCGAATTAACAGGAAAATGCAAACCACAGTCACAATCATATACCAACTTTTCCACTCAGAATGGCTAGTATCAACAAGAAAAAAAAAAATGAGGCAGAGAAGGATGTACGAAAAGCAGAACTCTTATGCCACTGTTTTATATTACTAAAATTACTATAATTATTGTGGAAAACAATATGGACATTTCTGTGGAAGCCAAATATATGCCTGCAATATAATCCAGTTCATTAAAGAGACAATTGTATCCCTCATAAATGGCATCACTATTTACAATAATCAAGATATGGAATGAACCTAAGTGTCAACAATACATGAACAAATGAAAAATCTGTGCATGAAAGGACTTCAAAAAGTAAATGGTAAATGGAATTAAAATGCAATAAACATTTTGCATGATTTTTCTGGAAACCTCTCATGCACAACGGGATACTATTCAACCACACAAAAGATGAAACTAACATTTCAAGAACATGTATGACACTGTAGTGCCTTATTTTAAGTGAAACAAGCAAACTTGAGAAAAACTATTGCAAATAATGTTACTTATTTATAGAATCAAAAAATGAGATCTCATAGAAACAGAAAATAGAACAAGAGTTGCTAGAGTTGGAGGTGGGTGAGGAGGGCTGTTAGAGAGGAGATGGAGGGTAGAAGCTGGCCATGGGACACAATGTTGCCAATAGGAAAAGGAATGCTGGTATTTTATAGAATGAAAGGGTAACTATAGTCAATGATATAGAATAGGAAATGTCTTCAAAAAGTTCATGGAAAAATCTATACTATGAAAAGCCTTTTCAGAATTCAGCATCTTTTGCACCAAAGGAAAATTATCTTTCAATCCCAATTCTTCAATAATTTTGAAGCATCCTTGTACATATGTCATTAAATTGACATGTGCAAGGTTATTTCTCTTATAAAATTTTTTGTTCATTAGTTAATATGAAAGGTAGAGACACAAAAAGTTCCCATCTACAGTTCAGTTCCCCAAATATCAGCAAAAGAAACTTCATGGGTTGGGGTTGCAAAAGGGTTGCAGACACAAGCCAGAAACCCAATCCACCTCTCCTAAACTCAATCACCACTTGAACGCTCACAATTGTCTCCCAAGTTTTGCCCTGGCAAGAAGCTTCAGTCAGGAGCAGGTGAGCCAAAGCTTCAGTCAGGAGCAGGTATGCCAATGTATGACATGGGCAGTTTAACCTCAGTGTTTTTACAAAATAACCACCTACCACTAGGTTTGCTGTGTGTCAAACATCCATGACATAAATCTGATAAGAAATAGTAAAGGTGCCTGATCATAACTACTGCTGGAAAACAGCACCACCTTTTGCCTCGTGGGACTGTTTCACCTGAACATTGTTAAATGGTCACTGATGCCCTGTGTGTTTGATGCTAGGAGCTTAACATAAACAAACTAACATAACGTATCATATTTAATAAATTGCATGGTTGATTCTAGATTTATCTGTGAAAGTAACTCTTTATATTTTCAAAAATGCAGGAAGATATGCAATTAGTATATTCATATCGTCATCATATTGAAAAATTCCAGACACATGAACACTTAAATGTTAATAGCTCCCTCTTCAGAATTAAAATTAGTTACATCACCGTCTCACTTAATAGCAAATATCAATTTTAGAAATCCAATTTACTTTAAAAAATACCCTTTCTGAGGCTAAGTAAAAATCTTTTAGGAAGTGTCACCATAGGAGGTTTCCAGGACATGAAAATCACCTAGCCAATTCACACAATACTCATATTGTGATGTGAATCTCATTAGAAAACTGAAACTAAGGTTTATGTCCAACAGAAAATAGAGCTCAATACTCAACTTTGACTGTTCTATAGAACAGACCAAAAAGTACTTTGAATCCTCCAGGAGGAAAAAAAAGGAAAAACACTATTGGGACAGGTATTGCCACCTTAAGGTAAAGCTACCGACTGCAAAGCTGGCATCCATGATGGGTGCTCCTTCATATCCTGGCTGCTCCATTTCTGATCCATTTTCATGTTAATTGCCTGGCAAAAGCAGTGAGAGAGATTAGAAGTGTTTGGGAAACTGCTACCCATATGGGAGACTTGGATTGCAGAGCCCTGGCTCTTGTGTCCATCTGTGGAAAGAACTCGAAGATGGACGATGTGTCTCTGTATCTCTCACTCTGTCTTCCTCCTTCCCTGTCTCTTTTTCCATCGTTGTCTCTTTCTGTATCTCTCCTTCTTGGCTATAAAAGTGTCTTTCAAATAAAAAAAGTTTTTAAAAATAACACCATATTCCCAGTCATAACATGAACTTTTCTGTGACATCTTCTTTACAGGTGCCTGCATATTAAATAATTTTCAAAGATATTTTTTTCTGTATTATCAAAGCATTTTACAGTCCCAAAAAACAAGATCTTATGAAATAATAAATCATACAAAAATTATCTGAAACATATTCAGTATTTCATTTGCCTGGGGAAAAATGGGTATGAAGAAATGTCATGTCACATTATCATACTGTGTAAAAATAGGAAGGATTAAATTTGTACTCAGTTAACCCATTAAGCTCGATTGGGTTGGTCAACTGAATTCTAAAGGCAAGGCTGAAGCAGCTGGGACAGTCACAGGACCAGAGGGGGCTTTCTTAAAGGATGAATATAAAATGAGTACAATCAAAATACCTGACAGAGCTATATGTGGAAAGAAGTGCCACCTTCATGTAAAAACAAATTAACTAAAAATGTGATCACAAGTGGTAGAGCCCATCCCTAAACATTATTTGAGGACAATTGTATGAGGAAAGAATCCCACGGCCATGGATCAGTGAATGAATGCAATGAGCACTTTCTCAAGATAGTTGAAAATTAAAGAATGACTTCCACTGTTGAGTATTTTAAGCTGCTTCTGTATCTTAGGACTCCTCACATTCTCTAGATACTACACTACTTTTCTTACATTTTTTTATTTATAGCTTTTCATTTACACGAATGCTGATCTTAGATGTCTTTCATCCCCTTAAGTAGTTCAATCAATATGTCCAAGTAAAAATGAAAACAACAGGGATGAGAAGAGCATCTCATTTTGAACCAGTTTTCTAAGTATCCTGAGAATTAACCTGAAATCTGCCATATATCAGATAATCAATCAACTTATCTCATTTCCTCCCATGAAAGATATGAAATAATTATTACTTGTATAACTGTATATAATGTTTACATATGATGAAATATCACACAGTACCTTACAATTATGCACAATTTCATGCTAAATTTAATTTTTCCTAAATTGTCAAAAGATGCACTATAGTTACTAGAATAATTTAATTTAGTGGGAAAATGGAACCAACTGAAAGGGTCCAATTGTTTTTCTATCAAGTTACAGGTGGTGAATTCATAAAACTTGTTATTTAATGATAAATATATATTTACCTTCACTTAGAGAATTACTAAAATGGTTTACAAATGATCTTTAGTTTATAAATACACAGAAACATTGCCTTAAGTGAAGCACTAGACACATTTCAGGAGTCTTTCCTATCTGTTTCATCACTTGGCCCTTTGAAGCTCTGTGAATTTTTCAGCAATGGTAAGTGAGCAACTTCATTCTGTGGATGATTCAATTAAGGTTCAGGAGGATTAAGTGTCCTGACCAAGAGCTCAAGGCTTTTTTTTATATATATATAGCAGCATTTATGTATTAATGTGCAATTTCCTTCTGGATTTTCTATTGTTTCAACAGCAATGATTTTATTATATGATATAAGGAGACAGTTTTGCAAACTGCTCTTCCATTTCTGGTTAAAAATTACAATATAATATTTGCCAGGAAATAATTCACTATAAAGGTTTCTAAATTCACATAGAGAAATTATCGTTTTTCCTGATACAGAAAACCAAATACATAAATAAATGTGCCCCAAAGGGAGTGATTGTTCTTTAATTTATCGAAGTTATTAGAAAGCACATCCATGTCCTACACTAGCAGTTTCAGAAATGTAGGATTAATTACGCTACATCTTCTTAGTTGGTAGTAATAAGAAATATTTTCAAAGAATCTGAGACAGGACCATCATTCTCAACATGAATAATGATGAGCAGATTTTGAGCTCTGAGGTTGCTGCAGGAGGACTGCAGGAGGAGTTTGGAGACTTATCATATAAATTAATGCAGCATCACATTGATATGCAAGACACAGTCAAAGAAATGCATTCAAACAGAAGGAAAGGCATTTCCAGATAAAATATTCAGAAACAAATAAAAAATGTGCAATAATATCATCCCATGATTCAATTTAAGGTTTTGGGATTCTGAAGATGGATTTAGGGATTTCATTTACAATCATCCTTCATCATGCCAGACATGCTGCAATAACTGAGTAAGAACAAAAGACAAAAAATAATAATCCAAATAGATTCACATAATGACATACAAGTTCAGGAAGCTAGATCAATGCATCCTCTCTTTCATGTTACTTCATTGGTGTAGCCCAGAGTGCTACAGACTTTAAAAAAATATGGGATTATCTGTTGTGTGGAGACAATCTTATTTTGCCAGCTTCTGTTTTGTGCATTTTAAATTTGATTTCTGAGTTATTAAACATGTTCAAAAGAATGAGGGATTTCTTCAGACTAACCAGGTAACATCATGTTCACTGAAGTATTAAACCATTAGGCCTTGTAAAAATGTACTTTGTTAGCATTATCCACACTTATGCAGAAGTCACAATATAGAAGCAGTTGTATGATATCTCAGTTCTTTCATTAATTCTTCAACGTAACAATTCTTATCGCTCTACTGGTTACTTCATCTTTCATCTTACAGAGATCGCAAAGAGTAAGAAGTTTCATAGAAATAGTTTAGGAATCATTCTTTAATATGTGATGGACGATGTTTTATAGATTTAACACAAATCACATTACATTTCTGCTAAGCCTGTATTTTCAACCTCTGCAAGAGTCAGAACTATTAGGGACAGTCCCCTGACAGATTTACAAACAGCATATTTTAGTTTGGCTTTTCACTTATTTTTTCAAGAACTTGATACAGCTTTTAGATTAACTGGGATGTACATATTCTTTCCTACTGGGCATATATCAAGTTAATTTAAAATAGGCAAGCATCTTGTGTGCTGAGACCATATTTTTACTGACATGAATCCAAAGTTTGCATGATGAAGACTATGTTCTTTTAAAATTTATTTTATAGAGGAGAATGTGCAACACAGCTGTACCAAAACTAAGAGCTGATTCTGGTGGAAGTTTTCCAGATTATAGATGAAGACTACAAAACAATTTCATCTAAAGTTTTTTGTCTTTCATAAATCAACTCACTTTCATTAGAACCTTACAAATGAATGGAAATCAGTGTCAAATGAAAGCTTTTACATGAACATTACTGAGGAACGTCATGGTCATGTTAGACCTCCAAATTATAACTCACCTTATAATATTTCAGTCTTACATGTAATGTCCCTTCATGAAGATCTTTTTGAAACTTATACACATTGCACAGCAGTTTATCAGACTCAGCCACAGAATACCTAATATCTGAAATATCTGAATTCCCACATAGTCAACAAATCAAAGTGGAATTGGAGGCTCTCTTCAGGTCTAGACATATGTCGCACCAACTGAAGTCATGAGCTGGGACATCTAGATCCCTCTGTCCCAGCGTTAGAGATAAGGCGCTATCTGCACTCCTTGCTTAGCACCCTGTTAGTGTACTTCCCGGATGGCAGCAGATGACGGTACAAGTACCTGGGTCCTTAACACGCACAGGGGAGAGACAGATGCAGTTCCTGGCTCCTGGCCCAGTTCTGACTGCTATGAGTATTTCAGGAATGAGACAATGCGTAAGATCCTTATCCATCTGCCTGCCTGCTCACCTACCTAGATATGAATGGATCACTCTGCCTTTCAAAATAAGTAACAGATTTTTAAAAACAATGTCCCTTCATTCATATCCTATGTCAGACATTCAAATCCAGGTTGTCAACTGAGGATAACTGTGTTTTCCAAAGGGCATCTTCACACTTATGGAGTCTATGCTGGTTGTCAGGTGGCATTCAAGTGTCCACTATACAGACTGCAGAGATACAGTGTCAACAGTAGAAGAGAACACAAGTAAGTTAGAAAAATACAGAGTTTCGGAAATGTGTCCAGCAGACCTCAGCTATATTTGGTGGAATGTAAAATGCATAGGAGCCATTGTCGGTACTGGAAGCCAGCAGTAAAATCTGTAACACTGGGACCAGTGCAGTGGCAGAGCAAGCTAATACGATATCAGCATATTTGGCACCCCATATCAGTGTGAATTGATGTCTTGGATGCTCTACTTCTGATCCAGCTCTCTGCTAACACACTGGAAGGGCAGAAGACAATGACTTAAGTGCTTGGATTGTTAAACTCACATGGGAGACCCAGAAGAAGCTGCTAGTTCCTGGCTCCTGGCTTTGGATAGGTTCAGCTCGAACCATTGCAGCCATTTGGGGAGTGAACCAGCACAGGCAAAAGTGAGCACTCTCTCTCTCACTCCTTCTCTCTTTAAACCTGTCATTCAAACAAAAATAATTAACTCTTCAAAAGCTGTAATGCTGCTGAATAAGCACAAGGCCCTTTATACTGACTGAAGTGTTGAACTTGAAAAACTCTCCATCAGACAGTTAAGAAATTCTTGTCTTGTTATATGTCAATGCCCTTATAAACATAAATTCCTATCAAAATAAAAAATGTCACTATTGGGTCTGGTACGATAGCCTAGTGGCTAAATTCTTGCCTTGGGTACTGGTTCATGTCCCAGCTGCTCCACTTCCCATTCAGGTCCCTGCATATAGCCTAGGAAAGAAGTAGAGTATGGCCCAAAGCCTTGAGATACTGCAGCCACTTGTGAGACGCAGAAGCAGCTTCTGCTTCGGTCCAGCTTAGCTCTGGCTGTTGTGAACACTTGGGGAGTGAACCAGTGGGCCGAAGATATTTCTCTCTGTATCTCCTCTTTCTGTAGCTCTGTCTTTCCAATAAAAATAAACAGAGCTTTAAAATAATAATGTCACTAGGAACACAGCATATTTGAGAAAATAATAGTTCTTTCATTATGTTTCAGTTTTGGATTTTTAATCTTCTTTAAATTATAGTTTATTATATTAGGTTCTTTTATCTTCACCATGCAATATTTTTAATAAACTATATATTTTTAAAGTGCAACGACCCATTTTGACAAACTGATCATTTGTGGCAGAACAGATTTCAAATAATTTGCCTTCAGGCATTTTCTAAAGAAAATTTATGGGAATATCCATTTTGAGAATATAAAAACTGAGAATTTTGCTGACAAGCCCTAGACAGAACATACTTTTATTGAGCAGCAATCACACACCCAAGTGACCCCAGGGAGTACTCACTGGAGAAAGAGCGGAAAGGCCTGCAGAAGAATGAGTGAGCCATGCCCAGCAAAGAGTGAGAGTGAAGAAAAGGGCAAGCACAAAGGCAGGCAGTGGATCATGACATAGACACAGGTGTTGTAAAAGTTACAAGACATGGAGAAATAGAACATTTTAAACAGGAAATAAGGGAAAGAAAGAAAGAAAGAAAGAAAGAAAGAAAGAAAGAAAGAAAGAAAGAAAGAAAGAAAGAAAGAAAGAAAGAAAGAAAGAGGAAGGGAGGAAGAAAGAGAGAGAAAGAGAGGGAGGTGGTCGGAGATAGAAGGAAAGATGGCTTCCGCCTTTGCTCTTTCCTTCTCTTCCTTCCCTGCTTCCCTCCTGAGTCCCTCCCTTCTCATCCTCTTCCCCTTCCTACCAGCAGCAGTAAGAAGCAGAAGTGCAAGAAACAAGGCCAGCTAAAATGGACTATGTATACTAGAGACAGAAAAAGCAAACAGAAACAACCAGCAGTGGTTATAATGCAAGCTCCTGAGGGTGTTAAGTGTTATGTCACTGAAGTTTTAGCTGAATGGTTAAGTGGAACACCCAAAAGAGAAATCTCACTATTACAATGATGCCAGGCAACACAGCCAGGAAACTGATAAAGAAGCAGGTGGGAAAACATACATTGCAGAACGTGCAGGCTTCCTTTTGCTCTACAGTCACTAACTTGATGTGTTAATGTGTTAATATGCCTGGGGTGGATATGTGGAAACAGGCACAGAAATACACCCAGAACACATCAAGGAGCCTTTATGTAGATCAGCAGCACCACAACACAATGGGGATGCACACACTCCTTAGCAATACGAAAGATTTGCATATTCCTAAGAGAAAAAAAAATATTGGAAACCAAACCCTACCTCACACCAAAAACACAGTGAGCAGTACTGGAAAGTGATAGCTTTCAGAAGACACTAAGACAGAATCTTTTCACAACACTTCTTACACAACGCTGGAAAAGAGAAGCTGCAAGGGCAGTCCTCTGTACAAGCTTCTCCAATCTCAGGCTGCAAACTAAATGCTGGCAGCAAGTAACATTCAGAAGCATCCGTAACAGATTGCTGATGCAATTTTATACTTATTAAGTCTAAAATTGTGAAGATGGCAGAATAGGGTAAGGACACGTTTAAACAGACAGATAAACATTAGCCAAGGTGAAGCAGTGAGGGCACATTCCAGGACATAACAACAGCAGAGGGGCACCTGGAGACTGACAGACACAGGAAAGAAGCAGACACAATGGTATGATATTGCAGTGACCGATACCCGAGCAGCATTTAGTGAGCAGTGTCTGAACTACACCAGCAGCTAGAACTCTACCAGCAACAATGTCGGAAGGGGCATTCACTGGCAGCTCAGGAGATGAACTCAAAGAACTGCCCTTCCTGTTGGTCTTTTTGAACTGATCAGGAGCAAACACAGAGCAGCAGGTCCCAGACGGGCAGTGCAGGACCATGGTGGATTTCACAGACAAGCCCACCCAGTAGAACCAAATTGGGAGCCGTTTTATGTAAGGAGGCAACAGCTATGAGACACTACTGTGCATGCACTGAGCTGGCGGTGAACTCATTTCTGGCTCAGTTAATTGCAATAATTAGCATCCTACAGGTTCCACCCAAGATAGGTCTGAGTAACCCTCAGACCTGATGGCAAGCAGCTCAAGAACTCTAGCAGTGGCACATCAAGAACCATTTTGTGCAGTGTGACAAAAGCTTTAAGACTGCAGGGACAGTATTGAGTTGTGCATGTGCTGAGCTAGGAGCAAAATCACTAAGTTCAATGGATTACACTGGTCCACACAAAAAATTATACCGACTTTGGCATAGCATGTGTCAAAATACGTCCACGTGGCCCTCAGACCTAACGGCCAGCAGGTTCCAGCAAGATCAGTACCACCAACAACCTAGTTGTATAGGGCTCCTGTGTCTCCCTAATCCTGGGAACTGCTCAAACCAGAAGTGAGAGGAAGGTTGTACAGACAATGGTGCAGTCTCAGCACAGTATTACAGGAGGTGGATAGTGGTGAGCCAGGAGCTGGGGCTACAGAGACCATGGTGGAGGTCTAACATAAGAACCCTGATCTGGAACTCACTGGAGGCAGTGGCACAAGTGACTGCAAACAGAGACATGTACCAATCACAATACTAAAAATTGAATTGTAGACCTGTGTGTAACTCAGCTTAGAAACCTGCCCCAGTCAATTAAGAGTCCCAATAAAGAATCTTGATTGACTTTGAACTGTAATACTACATCAAGGTGGAGGAATCCACCAGGGGGGAGGGGCGTGGGGGGGATTCCCAGAGCCTATGAAACTGTCACATAATGCACAATAATTAATAATAATAATTAAAAAATGTTAAAAAAAAAAGAAACCTGCCCCAAGGAGAAGAATCTGCTAACAATGGTACAATTGTTGTAGTTTGATACAATGACCAAGAGAAAAGAAGAGACAAAGGCACAATAAATATTACTGACTCCACTGCAAAGAAACAAAAGCCTTTGCCAACCTCAAAGTTAACTGAGGAATACATCCACAAAATGGGAGGATACAGAATTCAAAACACTTTTAATAAATCTTGTTATAAACAAAGAGAAGCACGTAATGCAGAAGTTCAAGGAATATGCCACACAGGAAATGAATCAAATGAAAGCTGACATATAGAAATTAAGAAAACAGTGGAACAAATTAACACTACAGTGAAGAGTCTCCACAATAGAATGAATAAAGCAGAAGAAAGAATCTCAGAATTGGAAGATATTTTCTGTCACCAGGGGAAAGCAAAGAAGCTGGGTCAATCTAAAAAAAAAAGCTACAGAACTGAAAGACATGACTAAAAGGTCATATATAAGACTTATGGGAGTTCCAGAAGGTGCAGAAATAAATAAAATAATAAAGGAAAATTTCCCTAATCTGGAGAAAGAATTGGGAAACAACATCCAGGAGGAGCACAGAACTCCCAACAGTGTTGGCCAAAGGAGGTCTTCACCAAGACACATGATAATCAAGCTCTCTTCAATCGAATATAAGGAAAAGATCCTTAAATGTGCACGTGAAAAAAGTCACTTGACAAATAGAGGAATGGAAATCAGACTCACAGGAGACCACTCACAGGAAACTCTACAGGCAAGAAGAGAATGGAGCGACATATTCCAGATTCTAAATGCAAAAAAAATTGTCGGACAAAGATAACATACCTAGCAAAGTTTTTCTGTCTTTGAAAATGAAATAAAATTGTTCCACAGTAAAGTTTAAAGAATATACCTCTTCCAAACCTGCCCTACAAATGATATTTAAGGATGTTCTGTTGATAGAGAAGAGGAATAGCACCCACCAAAACCAAAGGCAAATGTGAAGAACATGCCAGTAATAAAACAACAGAAGACTAAATTAAACAATGAACAGTTCATCGCTAGAAAGAAAGGACCAAATTACCACCCATTCATATCAACCCTGAATGTAAATGGCTTAAATTCATCAATCAAATATCGTAGATCAGTAGACTGGATTAAAAAACAAAACCCATCTCTTTGTTGCCTACAGGAGACATATTTCACCATCAAAGATCAGTGGAAACTATATCTCATGGATTTTGATAATTTTTTTTGTTTCATCTCTTCAAAACACTTTGCTCTCATTAAATTCTTCAGTGACGGGTCCGACATAATAGCGTAGTGGTTAAATTCCGTGCCTTGCACGTGCCAGGATCGCATATGGGCACCGATTCTAATCTTGGTGGCCCCACTTCCCATCCAGCTTCCTGCTTGTGGCCTGGGAAAGCAGTGGAGGATGGCCCAAAGCTTTGGGAACCTGCACCTGCGTGTGAGCCCCAGAAGAGCTCCTGGCTCCTGGCTTCAGATTGGCTCAGTTCCAGCCGTTGCAGCCACTTAGGAAGCGAACCATCAGATCGGAAGATCTTCCTCTCTGTCTCTTCTCCTCTCCGTATATCCGGCTTTCCAATAAAAAATAAATAAATATTTTTTTAAAAAAAAGACAAATTCTTCAGTGACTCAAAGAGCATAGTAACATCATTTTCTTCAAGAAGGTTCTTGATTTTCTTTTTCATTTCTTCAGTGAGATATGGTAGCATGTTATTTAATCGCATGGTGATGTTAATTTCTTTTTTCTTCCTGTTGTTAATTTTGTGTTATGGCTTTACATTTAAGGAAATATATAGTAGCTATAGTAGACTATTATATCCAGATGTGAGGATACAATGCAGTATGCATCTCTACTTCACGATCAAAGATGGACTCCAAATGACACTGTTAACTATATCTTGACAATAGGACACAGGACTCTCTGTCATTGTACATGCCCACAATGTTGGACATGTGACTATTTGTAAAGAACTATACTATGGTGATAATATAGGGGAACTCTGTGAGAGGGGAGGGGTTTAGGGAGGTGGGAAAGGAAATCCCATAGCCCACGGAACTGTATCACAAAATGATAATAATAAGTTAAAATTAATAAAATTGAAATAGAATGAAAAATAACTCTGGCTGGAGTTATTTAAAAAATGGAGCTTTTGTGAAATGATTCGTGAAGCAAGTATCTATTTTTTTCCCTACTGATAGTTTGCTAAAATGATAAAGGTTTTAAAATGTACATATCTACAAGGTAAAAGACCAAAGACCAAGGGTGAAATATCAGCCAATCAGATATTAAACACACATTTTCAAATTCAGAGGAAAACAGCTTAAAGAGCAGGAGGAAGTAAAAACTTAGGAGCTTGAGTTCTCTCTGCAGAAAAGCCTGTCAGGTTGCTCACAGAATCAAAAGGTCTATGATGCTTAGATATTGTTCAAAGAACTGCCCCAACTACAACTGCAACAAACGGTGTCAAATAAGATGCTGGTATCACCAGCCATGGCTTAGCTCTCTGCATTACAACACAAGTTCCTACCTTCGATATTCTATCTGTCCCTCAGATACCCACTCATAATACTTTCATTTTTAATGTAAATTTATTTTTTACATATTTTATTATTATACCTCAAATACCAAAAATGATAAAAGCAACATACAAAGTAAAATTATAAAGCAGCTTAACACATAAATAAAGATAGAAAGATTCTTGATAAAATGTTGTTAAGTCTTGCCTGGCAAAACTTAAAATGATAATACATCAAGACAATATATTTTATATCCCTTAAATGGAAGGTTACTTCATCTTCTAATACCTATCTAATCAACAAAAATATTATCATAACAAATTGGCAAACAAAAACCGTGACCATCATCATCAAAGCAAGGACCTTTCATACAATTTGAACACATCATTTTTAAAAAAGAAAATACTCCTATTAACGGGACATAATATGATTAAACCATCAAAGAAAATTACTTTCTTTTTTTTTTTTACTATTTTTTTCGGATTGACATCATTTCATAACAGCCGGATCGATCACAGCAACAATAACAACAACAACAACATCAACAACAAATTGTAGCACCCTGATAAAATAATTTGCCACTGAGTAAGCAACACATGCATAACCAAAAGGAAACAGAAGTCTCTTAATGTAAATTTAAAAAACCTCCATATTCACATTACATCCCTTTTTGCTAACTATCTCAGAATGAACTAGCTTTATTCAAGCTCTGAGCATTGGAACATGTGGCAGTAAATGCTATGATAAGCACACTTACTAGAGTCATGAGGAAGAGAAAAAGGCAAATGTGGACATGGAAGCCAAGACTGGGTGATGTGTCTGCAAGTCATGGCATGCTGGCAGCCACCAGAGGTTGGAAGATGCAAAAAGCAATTACATCATGTATTATTGTACTGGTGAAAATTATTCCATTGTCAAGGTCAGCATTGTGGTGCAACAGGTTAAGCCATTACCATGCTGGCTTTCCATCTAAGAGCCTTAGGTTTGAGTCTCCACAACACAACTACTGATCCAGAGCTTACTAACGCACTTGAGAGGGCAGGGGAAGACTGCATAGGTACCTTGGTCCCCACCAACCATGTAGAAAAAAAGGCAAAGTTCTCAGCTCCCAGTCCCAATCTGACTGCCACAGCCACCTTAGGAGTGTATCAGTGAAAAGAAGAGCCCTCTGCCTTTCCATGTCTCTCCCCCTATTCCTTTCAAATGAATACATTGTCTTTTCTTAATTTTATATCATTTTAAAACAGAAAGTAATTTTTCTTTATTTGCAAAATAACCCTGCATCTAGCCAACTATTCTAAAGTTTTTGCCACGCTCATTTCTTAAGCCCAGTGAAGTACCATCCCCACTCTTACACATTTTTTCTAGGGAATATAGTAATCCCTTGAAACTGACTGTTCTTTTGATATTCCTGAGTCTCTGTTATAAGTAACATTTGTTTACTAATGTCAGAAGTTGTGCCTCAATGACTTGAATAAAACATGATATTGCTTCTGCCATATACAGTTAGTCTGAAGATAGGGTACAGACGGCTGTAGTAGTAACAGCTGCACAGGTGTCTTCAGCATTATTTTATCTACAATTCTTACAACGTGACTTTCCTCCCAAGGACATTAGCTTCTTCTTTACCAGTATTTTAGCAGAATGGATGGAAGGGACAATTGGAAAAAACAACCTGATGAGTCATTGCCCCGTTGGCAATGATGCAGAGGAATGTGCTTGTCTAGCTGAGATAAATGTCAATTAAGCAGAGGCAGAATGGGTCCAGCTTGGCAACAGATAGTACCTTCCATTCTCACAGCACCAATATCTACAGATGCACTGAGGGGCATTCAGATCAAGATCCAAGATGGATTACTGTGGGAATCACTGTCCTCATCCCTGTAGGAAGAGATCATGGCAAGATCGCTCTTCCTGACACTAAACACAGATGGCATCTGAATCTCCGATCCGCCCACTTCAGACTGTAGATTCCAACTCCCTAAAGCTCAAAATGCATTTCATTCCTTTCACATAGACAGATAAATGATGGAGGATTAGATCTAGCCCTGAACTGCTAACTCAAAATTCATCTTCCCTGAAAGAGAAATTTGCCTACCAAGAATCCAAACAGTGGCTGCCACGGCAGTAGAGGGTAAACACTGCTACCACTGATGCCTGTATCCATTTATAGGCATCAGTTCATGCACTGGCTGCTCTGTTTGCAATCCAGTCTGAAATGAATGAACAGGGAAAAACAGTAGAAGATGTCCCAAGTTCTTGAACTCCTGCCACCCAAATGGGAGACCAGGAAGAAGCTCCTGGCTCCTGTTTAGTCTGTATTATCCCTAGCTGTTGTAGCCATATAGAGAATTAACTAGTGGATGGAATATTCATTCATGCATGCATGCATGCATTTATTCTCTCTCTCTCTCTCTCTCTCTCTCTCTCTCTCTCTCTCTCTCTCTCTCTCCGTCCGTCTTTCAAATAAATTAATGAATCTTAAATAACCTATACACAAATCCATATATTTATTTCTGCCTTTATAACTTGCCCACTGATTAAGTGACACTTCTGGGACATAGATTCCAGCAAATCAAGTTTGTGAAGTGAGTGGGTTTGAGTTGAAGCACAAGCCTACTTAATTCACTACCAACCAAGAGAGCAGTTCCATACGGTCCTTAACCATACATTATAAAGGCATGACAAAGCTGTCATGTTTTCAATCTGTTGCCTGATTAGTAAGTTTGAACTGGACATTCATGCAACTTATCTGTCCTTTGTCAACCTTTGCCCAAGAGCACTATGAAAGAAGACAGTCTGAACTGTTTCAGGAGTAACTGTTAAACATACAAGAATCTTTTGCACATACTATATTCTGAGGCGACAACCATAGGATTTTAATTGCTGAACTAATTTTCAAACACAGAATTAGGACTTAGAAACATTTGGAAGACCTGTGGTTTGATATAGAGCAACAGATGTGTATGACAGTTCACACTTGTGAGCCCCTCATGTGAGCTTGCGGTAAGCAATAATAACTAATAATGTTGTAGACATGGATTCAGCAACAAACACGCACCAATGGGTATGAAAGAGTTCACATTCTATCACAGGAAAGCCAAACGATTTCATCAGAATCCCTTATTTACAATATGGAGTGTAAGGCATGGAGAACACAGCCATTCCACGTGAGGACTGGCAGCCACTAAGCGTCTTTCTCCAGAAATGAAGATTTCAGTACAGGTCTATCCTGTGCTCTTGAACACAAGGCAGCAGGGACCCTCGATCACAACCAATGTGGCTGTCTCATTGTCTACTTTCAACCTTGTTTAAAATTAGAAGTATATGTAAGGGACTAAGCAGAAAGCTTATTTGCTATGCTTATTTCAGAAACTAGAAAAAGTTTTATCATGCTCCCCAACTGCCATTGCTAGGAAACTGACACTTCAGATTTTTGCAAAATGCCATAATTTCAACTGAAGAAAACAGCAATTTTCTAAAATATAGTGAATTCCTATTAAAATGAACACACATTAACTAAAATTCATTTGGGAAGTGTTTTTTAAAATAGGCATTTACTGTCTATTCACATTTATGCCATAAAAATAACAAAATAAATTATATCATTGGATAGCATTCTCTGCAGAAAAAAAATTAAGCAGATAAATTCCTATACTAGGCATTTTACTGCTTTAAATATATACATGTACATATATATATATATACACACACACAGTAAAAAATAGTTTTTTGAGGTGTTCAACCTAAATGTCTAATGCCTATCAATTCCTAAAAAAAACCATATTTAACAGTTAATGCCACTGATCAATAATTAAGTATTTTGCTATGTTTTAATAATTCCCAGGAAGTTATATATCCAAAATTTAAATATTTTACTATTCATCTGACATATGTCCCTGTCCATAATATGCTTGTTGTTACTGCCTTAATTTTAAAACACTTTCAATAGCAAACAACACCAACTTACCATATAGTAATTAGGACATATTGCAAATGCAGAACCTTTGTCAACAGGAGATAAGACTCTTTGTTCTGCTACACTTCAAGAATGTTATATTTGGTGATATGAAAACACTAAGAAAAAAGGAATCTTGAAAAGTATATGCCACTCTTCATAATCTCACAAAAATAATTCTTTTACTTTCGAAAGCAAGATTACAAATATTGATCCTGACCTACTCTACAAAATCATAACAGACTCACAAAAAGTTGAGGACATTTCCTTTGCAAACTTAGAGATTAAGTCCAACAGATTTGGCATAACTTGGAATTCCAGCTATGCCTTCCTCTTCGCCTCTTCTCATTGCACATATATAAATCGCAAATATTTTGTGATTTTTATGATAAAACCAATCCATACATCAAGACCCCAAATGGATTCCTAAAATGAAGATAATCCCAAGCTCTGTAGCTGCTGATATCTTTCCTTCAGCACACATAAATGATAAACTGACGCATCAGGATATTAGGCACACTGGTAAATGGTAAGACAGAATAAATCTGACAGCATACTAAGATAAACGTTATGTAAGTATAGTCTCATTTTCTCAAAAATCCCTCAACACATTATATGTACAAGTAATCATGGAGCACAATAGTTAACTAAAATAACTGGTAGTCAAAACCCAGGCAAAAGGAGACTGCTGTAATTGAGTCTGAAGCTTTGTATTTTAATGGATATTTGAAAGTATACTATATGAAAATACAGCCTCTAACATATTCTGACATTTTCATGTTTTGATACAGAAAATCCTACTTCTTTCATATTTTTTCTTATATTTTGTGTTATACACACCACACACAGTCATAAATGCACACACACACACACACACACACACACTCACGTACCTTAGGCTCCTAGGAAGCTAATAAGATAATGATGTTTAGAAGCAGAATTTTAATAGCAAATCCTGGTATAACCGCTCATGCTAACTAGAAGGAAGAAATGTAGTCTTTGTTCATATAAATATATTCCCAGGTCAGTATTTAAGCATCATTTGAAAACAGTCTGTCATTTAAAATAATTTGTTTTTCTTGAGAGGCTCTACAAATGTCAGCTGTGTTGCTGTAACATGTTTGCAAGCAAACCAGATTTGGGGTCCAAAGTAGATTCATATTTTAATCTTAAGTAAGATTCAATAAGCAAACAGATGGTTTTACAGGTGGTTTTGTCTTAACAACCAAAGCTATGTAAGAGGGAACATGTGTCAAGTGTCTTAAAACAATAATGGACATATACAGCTGGTCTAAAACTCCTCCAGTCAACCAAGCTGACAACTTCTTGTCAATAACATGCCACAATTATACCCCAAAGTGTCCCCTCACAGACTTGGCATTACCATCAAGGAATGTACATCCTAACTACAAGTGGTTTGTGGCAGGGAAAAGCTGGAGACTGGCAGAGCTTAGAAGGACCCAGTGAGAAGACACATCTCAGGACCCGAGGACCAGTGGCAGCCAGTGCCCTGCGCTTTCGAGGTCATTCCTTCAGGAGGCATTTAGGGTGTGGGCCTGCCGTGTGTCTACAGGCACCAAGAACCAACGAGCCCAAACCTCTGAGGAAATGAATCCTCTTGTGCCTCATATTGTGCTCCTCTACCATCCCCTTCACTTCTTGCTCAGCTCAAGGGAGTCCCGCCATCTCTCCTAGCAAGAGAGCCCCAGAGGGACGCTGTGGCTGTGCTTTTCCCGGCTCTTGGAGCACATTGTGGCCCCGGCCTGGGGCCTGTGCGGGCCACGGGCAACCACCTGTGCAGTGCTTATGACGACAATACCACCTGTTGTGAAAACAGACATTCAGATACCCTGTCCTTCTGGGTGCTATGGAAGAGTAACATTCTGGCTTGGCTGCAAAACACTTCATAGTTGTAGGAGCTGGTGTCACAGATGAAAATTATAGAGGAAATGTTGGTGTTGTATTGTTCAATTTTTGCAAAGTTTGAAGTAAAAAACGGTGACAGAATTGCACAGCTCATTTGTGAACAGATTTTCTGACCAGAAATAGAACAAGTTGAAAATCCCATAAGGGCACTGGTTCATATCCTGGCTGCTCCACTTCCCATCCATCTCCCTGTTTGTGGCCTGGGCAGGCAGTGGAGGACAGCCCAAGGCTTTGGGACCCTGCACCCATGCAAAAGACCTGGAAGAAGCTCCTGGCTACTGGCTAAGAACTTCTGGCTTCAGATCAGCTCAGCTCTGGCCATTGCAGTTGCTTGGGGAGTGAACCAGATGACAGATGATCTTTCTCTCTGTTTTTCCTCTCTCTCTGTAAATATGACTTTCTAATAAAAATGAATCAATACATCTTTTAAAAATTGAATGTGCATTTCCAATAAAAAATAAATCTAAAATAAAAAGGATGCAGTAACTGACTACTCACATGAAGAAAGGAAAGACTGGATTCAAGAAGTAAATGCAGTTTGATCATACTTTTTACTTTTTTCCTAAGAGCAGACTAAAATTTAATATTTAAAAATGCTTGATTTGTAATTTTGGAATAACCAAATTGATCCATTTTCTAAATTATTTACTTATTTATTTTAAAATCAGAGAGAGAGAGGTATTTTCCAGCCACTTCTTCATTTCTCAAATGGCCACAATAGACAGGAACAGGCAAAGCTAAAACCAGGAGTCAGGAACTCCTCCAGGTGAGTCATTTGCTGCCTCCTTGACTCAATAGCAGGAAGTTAGACTGGAAGATGAGTAGCTAGGACTAAACAGGCTGTCCCAAGTGGCTGATTATTTTTTGCCACATAACACTAATCTCTTTATTCTCTCAAAGAGCAATTTTTAGTTTTCACAAAAAAGATCACAATTTCAGTAGTAGATCATTTTGTTTTCTGTATTATTTGTCCACATAACTTCAGTAAAGGGCTACATCTTAAAATATTTGTTTCTGAAAATGGCAATCTCCAAGTATGAAAAAAAATCTTTGTGTCATTACCTTTGGCAAAAAGCTATGAAAAGTGAGGCATAACAAGTGCAGTCTCACATCCAGGTCACATCAGCTCCTCATCCAGAGGCCTGGCAAAGATGCTGAGAGTTTGCAGTTTGAGGGTGATAGCCAAAATGTTGCTTCTACTGGGATTTCAGTCCTTCCTATCTAGGAGGTTCTATTTTTGTTACCAGAGTCAGAACAATCTTGTTTGGGATACATCCTGAAGACACAAGTGCTTCCTGCCCTTAGGAGTCACAAATAAAATTGTTGCTGATTCTTACCTTGGCACTAAGGACTGTCCTGACAGGATACACACCTTTCCAGAAACATTAATTGTAACTGGAAAGAAATCATTCATATTTCAATTCAATGCTAATTACTAGAATCTTCATGTGCATTTCCCATAATCATCATATTTCTTTTAACAAATGTCTTATTTCTTGTATTTTTGCAGTGGAAATGTTAAAATAATGAGTAGCCTATATAATAAAAATCAAAAGAGTAGTTGAACAAGACCCTTTGAAATTGAATAAAGCATGATTGGCTGAGAGAACTCTGGCTAGCTATAGATTTCTAGGTCCATAATTGTTAAACTGCTAACCTTGCAATCATTAAAAAAAATACGATCCAGAAACCACAGGTAACTTTATTTATTATTATGAGAAACATGTACTATTCCATATAAGATGTGCCTACTAAAAAGGATAACCATGATAAAGTGTGGTAAGGATCAGGCCTAGTACAATGGCTCAATGGATCAATTCTCACCTTCCAAGGACCAGGATTCCATATGGGCACCAGTTCAGGCCCCGGATGTGCCACTTCTGATCCACCTCCCTGCTTGTGGCCTGGGAAAGCAGCAGTGAATGGCCCAAGGCTTGGAACCCTGAGCCCACATAGGAGACCCAGAAGAAGCTCCTGTCTCATGGCTTTGAATTGGCTCAGCTCCGGCCAGTGGGACCACCCGGGGCATAAACCAGCAAAGGGTAGATCTTTCTCTCTCCTCTTTCTAAACAGATACCCTTTCCAACAAAAATAAACAAATCTTTTTGAAAAAAGTGTAGTAAGGATCAGAATGTTTTATGGGAGTAACTGACTCACTTTGGTATCAATATGAGCACCATTTCCTAGAACCAGTTACATATATGATCATGTAAATTTCATTCCATGCAATGCAAAGGGTATATCCTAACTATTACATTTTGTGAGATCTAAATAACTGGGAAGACATTCTGTAATCTTTCTAAAAGTTCTGCCTTTGGAAATTCTGTTGATCTCAACTATTCATCATATAAAAACTTTGCTGCATCATTTTCATGGCTTATTCTGCACAATTTGACAATTTCTTACGTTACGCAACTGGATGAAACATTTTTATGGCTTTAAGGTTCTGGGATAATTACTTTTTCAATTTTATTTTTAAATGTCTGGGATAAATGATTGAAATTTTAATGTTTACTGGGTAATGTATCATATGAAAATTGATCACAGTCATTAGAAAACAGTCCGTAATGACGCAGTCATTTGAAGAGCTTTCAGGGCAGAATCCTGATGTTTACAGGGAGCATTTAGAACACTAAAAGGCAAGCTTGGTTGGACCCACAAGATGAGCAAGTGAACAAGGTATCTGGTTGAGTCACACAAGGTTGAATTACAAAGGTCTTTGAAAATGAAATCGTGTTTTTACTTTCTGTTAATGCAATGTTAAGTGTTGATAGTTTTGTTAAAGTGATTTTCAGAAATGCCAATAAGAGATTTCTATGAAGACGTGAACAATTAAACTATAAAACTTCTTCCATTTCTTTATGATCTTCCTAACGATCATCTTCTGAAAAGCCATTTACAACAGCAAACCACACACACATGCTGTGTTGCTCACACAATACCCATCACCCAGTGCGATATGTATATTCCCATATGGGAGAAATATCATGAACCCTAACCCTAACCCTAACCCTAACCCTAACCCTAACCCTAACCCTAACACAGTGCAGGTGCCTTTGGGAGAGATCATTTTCCTTTGCTTCTTCCAAGTGCTGTAATAGAAACCAGGATGTTTGCAGCTGTATCATGAAATTAATTAATTCATAATAAAATAGTTTTTAAAATGCAATGCAATATTTTTAAATGGTTTACAATAACATTGGTATTTGAAATAAAAAATGTCACAGATATTGCCTAAAATAAGGCATACTTATATTCAAGAAAAGGAAAATTTATAATTAGAAGAACAGTTAAGATTTCCAAGATTATGTAAGTGGAGAGGTTATAAAATGACGTACTTAACATTGAAATACAGCCGAATTGTGAAGAGGAAGATATTTCATTTTAGTAATTTTAAATGTTTAAATATACATCATTTATATCCATATTCTCTGATTGTATAATCATGCAGGCTAATATTATTTAAGAAGTACAAAGATATTAAGAAAGAGAAACATAATCTTACACTAGCCTACAGATTGAAGGAATTATTTCTAACATTTCAGCATAGCGATCTATTCAGATTTCAAAACTTCAGTCTCACTAACAATATATTATAGTTATTCTTGCTTAATATTCTTAATTAGCATTCTGAAGATCATTAGAAAACAACATTACTACTGAATCATACTCTTTACATATCTCCACAAGTACTGTGGTGTGGTTTTAATGTTGATAACATTCAACATTTTCAAAGTTTCTTGGAGCTAGTGATTTAGTTAATGTCTCTGGAAACAGGTTTTCAACTTCTGAGTTTATAAATATCAAAGAAACTCGCCTGGGTTCCTGTCCACAAAGGACACATCTCTTACAAAAAGGAAGCAGCCATGAGCAGGCCGTGAACCAAAACACTCTAGTAGTGGACCATGTTAAGTTTTGTGTGTGGGGGGGTGTGGGTGTGTGTGTGGGTGTGTGTGTGTATGTGTGTTTAAGTTTTGGGAGTTTAAGAAGAAACCAGGGACACAAAGTTACATGAACCAATAACAATAAAATACTACACATAGATAATTTGCATTAAAATATTAGGTCTGGTAATTCATTGTAAGATTCACAAAAAAAAATTTAAAGTGTTACGAAAAAGAAATCTGCTTCAACACATTTTATTAATGTGCAATCTTGGTATCATCTCAGAATTATTTGCTTTTCAAAGGTTATAATTTTATAACATGAATTTTTTGAATACTAGTCTGAACATACTGACTTTTGCATGCATTTTTATTATAAATACATTGCAAAAATAATTCTGTTGTTCATCTAGATAAGGGAATACAAACACTGTTATATTTGAAAATACTGAAGTTTTGGTTATGCCATTTATCTTAAATTCTGCAAATCTCTACCCTTGTTGGTATGATTTGATAGCCTATGAAGATTCTGAACACAGACTTGGTGAACACACATTTGAGAAATGTTTCTATTCTCTCTTCTTGTTTCTTTATGTGTTTATAAAGTGACAGATAAGTTTCAATTTTAATTATTGAAGAAATACATAATATGAACACTCAGTATTCTCAGTCTGAATTTTGAATTTACTCAACATTATCTTGATTTCCAAGTCCATGTGAATTATTGAAGAAAGTAAAATTTCTGGAAGACTAATAATGTATTTTCATTTAGTCACTGTTTTTGAACAACAAATCCTGACATAGAAAACACTGCAAAATAAAATTCATCCTGCAAAATTCACAATACTATTATATTACTACATAATAGAGGTGTCCAATTTTCTTAAATATAATGAACTATACAGTTCCATTAAAAGACAAATGCAAGATTTGTGAGAAAACTGATCCTTGAAGGCCAGAGATTTAAAAATTTTTTACACTGTTTTTAAAACTTCGGTGAATATTTGAAATCATTAACATGTTTAAAATCCTAAGTTAAATGAACATTAGCAATCTTCAACCACAAGCAAAATTAAGTTAGTCTCAAAAGAAAAGAGTCAATTAATTCCAGTATAAGCGCCAACATTACGTTCAATATTTTTAAGGTTTTTAAAGATTCATTAAGTATAAGAAACAGCAGTCATTCAAAGTTTTGCAAGTAACAATTGCTATACTATTTTCATAAAAACATGGTGACAGTCATCTGAGAACTTCTAGACACATAAGGCTGTGATGGCATCTGGATTTGAATTCAGGAGCTATAACTCAGTAACTGTGTCACTGAATAAATCATTTACCTTCACTGAGTTCCATTTTCCTCACTGGGAAAATGTACTAGCCACAGTTTTACACAGAATAAAACTGGTCATACCTAAAACCAATGTAGCCAAGTATTCAAAAGTCCAGATTCCTTTTATTATTTTTATTACTCATTTCTTTTAAACATATTCCAAACATTCTTTTGCTTGCTATTTTTCAAAGCTAGCTAAATCCAGTAGTATAACACAGCCATTGCCTCAATCATTTATGATTTCTTTTGTGTTAATACCCAGAATCTTCTCTAGTTATTTTGAACTCATCCCCCCAATCTAATTACAGTTTTGCTCCTATAATCAATAACTCCCTCTTCTCCCCACACTCTCACCTCTCAAGTTTCTGGGATCCACTGCTCCAATGCCCAGTTCTGTAACAATGATTTCTCCAAATTCTATGTAAGTTCATTTGCATTCTGCCATTGTATGCCTGGCATATTTGACTTAACATCACATCCTCCAGTTCCAACCATGTTGGCACAAATGACAGCATTTCATCCTTTTTGTGACTAAATAATATTCCACTGTGAGTACAAAACATGCCTTCTTGATCTATTCTTCTGGGAACCTGGTTGATACTGAATCTTGGCAATGGTTCTTTAATGAAAATCTAAGTACAAATGCCCTTTGTTCACATCCTTTTTCAGCATTAGTTGTTCACCTTTTGCTAACAGACACAGAACCTGGACTATAGTAAAGTTTCATTGTGGTTTTCACTTTTACTTCACCACTGAATATTCACGTGGAACTTCTCACCATATACCAGTTAGTTATTTTATTATGTTGCTTTACTCTGGGTTTTTCTCTGTACATCAATGCCTCATCAGTTTCACAATGTTCAAACACTCTCCCTCATGTTATTTCCGTGGCTGTATTTTCTTATGTTTTAAATTTTCTCCTCATCCTTTTCTTGCATTTCAGTGTGTTCTTCCTGTTACCCATTTCTTGAAAGTAGTTCTTGCTTGTCCATGTTTTGACTTGTTAAGGTTACTGGATTCACAACCAAACTCTGTGACTTAATAGTTGTATGGCTAGGGAAGTTACTATTTTCTTTTTAACATCTAAGATTTCTAACATGTAGGGCATAAACTGTAGCTGTCCATAAATCATGGTTAAATTGGAAGGTTAAATAAGAGCATGCGTGAAGCATTTAACATTCCTCCTGTAGCTATTAAGTGTGACCAATGTGATATTAATGACTGTGTCCCCTTGCTCTCTTCTGAATGTGATTGATTAGTCATTTTCATTATAGAGACAGATGACATATGTTGAAGATATTGACAATCATAAAACTGGGTATATCACATTGTTCAGTTTTTTCACATTCCTCAGAAAACAAAATGCAAAAATAGAGTCTGAATTATTATTTAAACTTTTAAAATCATAAAAGGAACCACTGAAGAATCAGAACTGCTGCAGGGGAAATAACACAAGAAATTATACTGCACGGATGTGCTCCAGGGTCATTGCAGATGTTGTACTTCGGTGCAGAGTTCAACCACAGCTGCTAATACGGGTATGCCAGATCAAAGCAGCAGCTCCAATGCTGTATACCCCACTTGCAATCCAGCACCCTCATACTGCATCATGGAAAGCAATCAAGGATGGCCGGAATGTCTCTCGACCCACTGCTGACATGAGCCATGCAGCTGGCTCCTGCAGTTCGCCTGGCTTAGCCACATGTGGAGGCAATTCAGAAGGGAGCCATCAGATGGTCATATATGCTCCTTCATTCATCTTCCCTCTGTCTTTCCCACTTTGCCTTTCCATTTTTTAACATTCTCAGATAATAAAACATAACTACAAATATACTGATCCCCAGAGAAATTGCAAGATTTTTATGGTTTTTAATTGATTCCCCCATTACTATTACAACCTGATTAATCAATACACTACCATCCAAAAATAATTAAGCCATAGTTTAAAGTTTGGTACTTGAGTAGTGAAATCAGGGAAGAAATGAATTTAGAATTTTGGGTTTTAGTTTAGGAGTGATAGGTGTTAACTGAGGTTCAGGCAGACAGCAAACTTCTGCTGGTAGACGGGGGAGAGACACTCTTCCAGACATGACCCTTCATCCTGCTCTTGTAGAGCAGCAGGTCTTCATGCTTAGGAGTGCCCCAGGACTGTTGGGTGGCACATGAGGCACACTTTCTCCCACAAAAGGCTTAGGACACCAAATCCAGTTTTATATCAAGATTCACTCTCCATTTCTGGAAGATGAACCTATCTCTTCACTGCTATACATTTCAATTCATCAGCAACAGAAAAAAATCAGCTTACCTTTCTAGAAGTAGAGCAAAGTCTTCCTAAAGCAGTTCAAACCACTCTATTGGTTTAAATTCTATTTGTAAAAATTCAGAGGAAATTCAGAGGAAAGGGACTGGCACCGCAGCCTAGTGGCTAAAGTCCTTGCCTTGCATGCTCCAGGATCCCATGTGGGCACTGGTTCATATCCTGGATGCTCCACTTCCCTTTAATCCCCCTGCTTTTGTCTTGGAAAAGCAGCAGAGGATGGTCCAAAGTTTTAGGACCCTGCACCTGCGTGGGAAACCCAGAAGAAGCTCCTGGCTCCTGGTTTCAGACTGGCTCAGCTTTGACCATTGTGGCTACTTAAGGAATGAATCAGTAGATGGAAAATCTTTATCTCAGCATCTCCACTTCTCTGAAATCTTTCTAATAAAAATAAATAAATCTTCAAAAAATGCAGAGGAATGATTAAAGCATGATAAACTTTCAATACTTTCATATAGGAGCATAAAATGTCTTTTCTATAAATATTATATAAATTAGGAACATTTTATAAACATAGTAAAATATCTGTATCTTCATATTCTCATCAATTTAAAAACAAAAAAATGTTTCTACCATTTTAAAAATTTATTTTTTAAACTTATGTGAAAAAAATAAAGATAAAAGGAGGGAAGTGAGGGAGAGAGACATATTGTATCTGCTGTTTCATCTCCCAAATGGCTGACATGGTTAGAGTTGGAACAAGACAAATCTAGAGGCCTGGAATTCGATCTGGGTCCTGAGTGCACTGCGGGGTCCAACCACTTAGATAATCCCCTGTGGCTTTCCCAATGACATTAGCAGAGAGCTGGATCAGAAGCAGATCAAAACCTGAACCAAACTAATATGAGATGCTGGTATTCCAAGCGACACATCAACCCTCCATGCCAGAATGGCTGTTTCTGTCCATCTTTTTAAATTTCAGTTTGACCTATGCATATCTATCCAGGATAGCATAATTTAAAATGTCTTAAGGATTACATGGCTATAAAGCATATGGTCTTTTGACATTTTCTTCATCTGTGAAACAGCAAATGACATATATCCCTCCACTTCCTAAAGAAACACATGCACAAACTTGTAGAAAGACAATTGATGAAGAGAGGACATTGGGAAACCTTGGCAGCATAGAGCCATACCCAGCTGTAACCTTGTGGAGAAAGTCCCAGGAGTAGTGGGTATGAAAACGCAAAGGACAGAAACTACCTAATCCTCAAAAGATTAGGAAAATATATCAAACGGAGGTGCTTCCTCTCCCAGGCACAGGTACAGGTGCTCCCATATCCTTAAGTCCAGATAACAGACCAAGCAAAGGTGCCCACTAGACAAATTGTTTACTAGTAAAGCCCTTCTTACTGCTAACATGTAACTCAATTACTGCCTCAAACCCTTCTTCTTCTTGCCTGATGCCCCTCAGTCTTTAAGAATGATGCTGTTAATAAACTTTGGCTATTGACCATCAGTAAGCAGTCCACAAATATGATTCTCAGCTCCATGCACCAACTCCACTGCTGCCTGACAGAGAACACAAAATGACTGAGACAGACACTAGCCATGGGCATCTACTCCTGCTTATTATTGAGGTGACTATTGTGTTACATTATATTATTGTTTTCTTTGAATAGAATTTGAGATTTTTCTATCAATACAACTCAATTTTGAACAATGTTGAACTAATTTCAGTGTTGCTACTGATCTGTTCTTTTATTGACATTATGTTCTTGAATATTATATAATCTTCCATATTATTATTTGGTCCATGCACAGAATTTTTAGATATATCTGTGACTGTTTTATTTACTCAAGCTGTTGGAGAATTAAAAACAAATTTCTCCAAAAAGACAACCTGTTTATGCCTTGAGTTCTAGTTTTCATCCTACATGTGTTTTGGATGTGATGCTACTACTTTCTTGGATGTGTTGTTATGCAAAGTATTGAGGCCAATATGAAACACAGAGAAAATTCTATCACCTGGTAACTCATTATCCCAAATGCTATCCATTCCCAACTTTTCTAAACTCATGTTTAGTTTCAGGAGACAACTTCATGTTGCCTGGTTCCAAAAAGACAGGTAGAATCATTGTATAAAGTCAGGAAAAGTCGGTAATGACCATTGCTAGTAATACACTGATACAGAGATTTTGGAGGTTCAAATATCCTTTAAATTCAGAATCCACCAAGAGCTTAAAGTAGTACCCCATTTTTGCAGCAGTCAGCAATGACTGACAGCAATGCTATTCTAGGTATTCTGTTCAAAACACTAGATTCCTGTGACGTATATAAGAAAGGAGTGACAGCAAGTGCAGCAGGAATGTATTTGTAAGCACTGAGTCTTTTAGGATTAGATCACAGGAAAACAATTACAGAAAGGCTTTAAAAATAACACATATGGTAGAAAAATCAACATGTAAGTCTCAGGGATTTTATCTTTAGAAAGTTAACTTTAGAAAATATTTTCCTGTCTAACATCAGAAGAAAATTTCAGAACCCTATTAACTATATGCAGATCCATATAGCAGAGAGCACAGCAAGTTTAACACAGCCCACCCTAGTAAGTGCAGAGAGCCTGAGATAGACAGGATGCAATTATAGGGAAGATGGATGAGTAAAGGAAGATTTCAAGGGAACAAAACTGCAATAATAAAATCAAATGAGATTGAAGGCAAACACAAAGCAGAACTGACACTTTACATAACTCTAGCGAGACACAGGGAAAATATTGAGAATGGTATCTTAAAAGGCAAAGGAAATAGTTTAAAATCATGGGAATCAAGGTGATAGTTTGAGGAATACAAAAATTATAGGAAACCTATGAATGAGAGATGTAACATAAAAATCTTCATAACGGAAACTAATGCCATGCCTAGATTTAAAACAAAGACTTGGGTGAACAGAAAGAGATTCATCACTGCAGAATGACATAATTTCACAACATCAAGGCAATATCAGTGACTTTAAACTCAACAGACAGGTACAGTTTTGTGGCCTATGAGGTTAAGATTCCAACTGTGAGACAGGTGTCCAGTATAGGTGCGGGTTTGATACTCAGCTACAACTCTTCTGCTTCAGCTCCTTCTAATGCACCTGAAAAGCCGGAGGAAGATAGCCTTAATGCTTGCATCACAGTTACTGCAACCATTGGGGGAAAGGAGCTTCGGAGGGCATAGCATCAGCAGATGGAAGGACTCTCTCTTCCTTTCACTAACTCAAGTGTTCAATAAATAAATGAATATTTTTTAAAAGATACACACTATGAAATACGCAGATGTCTCAAAATAGACATTGTATACCCATTTCTTCTTTTTAATTTTTACTTTTAATCTTTAATTTTATCACACAACTCCATAGAGTCTGGGATTCTCCCCATCCCCTCCAAATTCCCATCTCCTGAGTTTCCCCATATTGTTGCAATAGTTTAGACCTTCATAAGGAATTATATTTACATCAGTCTGTTACTTAAGTTTGCTCCAACATTGCCCTGGTACAATGTAGAACAATCCATTATCCCATTGTCTACACATTTCCAACAGTTTCACTGGGAGTACATCTTTGATTTGGAAGTAGAGATGCATATTGCATTGTGCCTTCACATTTGGGTATGCTAGTCTCTGTTACTGCAGCACTAACATTTCAATTTGCATGATCATTTCCTTGTATTCGAGAGAACATACAGTTTTTGTCTTTTGGGGATTTACTTATTTCACTGAACATAAAGGTCTCCAGTTGGGACCATCTAGTTGCAAATGCATATCTATTTCTAAATGAACAGCATTTTCATGTCTGAAGTCAACCTCCAACGGTCAATTTACTCAGTAACAGAGAAAACTCAAAGTGCACTAGAATCAAGAAAGAACCAAACTACTTAGCTTAAATACATCTGCATTTGTGAATTCTAATGACAATGGTTTGTTATGAGTCACGATCAACATAGTTAACAAGACAAGAGGTGTATATGATGAAAATGCCTTTCATTGTACCCCTTGTATGAGAAACTTGAACTGGAAGCCAAAGTAAAACGAACCTTATGAAGAGAGGCTTAGCCAAGATATAACGCCAAACAACAGCTAAGTTGGCAAAATCTTGTCTGACCTTAAAGAACTATACTTGTTAGAATGATTTCCAAATCAATAACCATTAGACCCAAACAATGTTGATTTGTGCCTTTCTGAAAGGTAAATGGATGAAACAAAATCACTGCAATAAAACCTCCTTCTCTAGCAGTATTCAACAGGAAGCCAATAAATCTGACTTTTCCAAAAAGCTAATAAATAATGAAAATCCTACATTTTTTTATTCAGCAAAACTTTAAATGCTCTGGCATAAATAACGTCAAAATTACAAGGAAGTTCTGCAAATAGGTGTTGCTATGTACAACACAAGCCTTGTATCTTTAAAGTTGCAATCTAATCTGGGGACTGCAAAAATTGTTCACACACACTATCATTAGAAAATGTGTAATGGAAATAGAGCCTGGCGGCATGGCCTAGTGGCTAAAGTCCTCACCTTGGACGTGCCGGGATCCCATATAGGCGCCGGTTCTAATCCCAGTGGCCCTGCTTCCCATCAAGCTACCTGCTTGTGGCCTGGGAAAGCAGTCGAGGACAGCCCAAAGCCTTGGGACTCTGCACCCACATGGGAGACCTGGAAGAAGTTCCTGGATCCTGGCTTCGGATCGGCACAGCACCAGCTGCTGTGCTCACTTGGGGAGTGAATCATCACAGGAAAGATCTTTCTCTCTGTCTCTCCTCCTCTCTGTATATCTGACTCTCCAATAAAAATAAAATAAATCTTTAAAAAAATATGTAATGGAAATATTTACAGAAAACCATAGGAATATTTTCAGCATTATTCCAGAAAGAAGTAAAATATTCCAGTCTCACCATTATCTCCAACTCCTTCATAAAATTTTTAAAAACTGAATTAGAAATGTGGCCATGGCAACAATACATAATGAACTGTATCTGTGATTTAATTTTATACAGTATCTATACAATTCCTATCACCTTTCTTTCTCATGTCTTGTGGGAAATCATGAAAGCCAATGAAATTGATGTCATTTATTAAAGTAAAAAAAAAGATTAATATTAACAGAAGTACTTTCTTATGAACACTAGGGGAAAAAAATAACTAAAAACATATACCTGTGGAGTGTGTCCATAAAACTTATAAGAAAAAAATACAACCAAGATTCACTTTTGTAGTCGGTAAGCTAATAAAATTACAATTTAAATATCTCTACTAGCCTCCGTTGCAGACAACCAAATAATCTGTTTTCTTCATAATTTGCTGAAAAATTACAGACACAAATAAAAATTGACTATACAACAGAAAAATGTGCTATATGAACTATAATTTTGATTCTGAATTAGCATTTAAGAGTACTGTAATCAAGACACTTTCTCTTACATCTTTTTGAAGAAGCTCTAAATGACAGCTCTTCTGGGGTTAGCACAAGAACTAAAAGAAGAAAACACAGCCAGTTCTGCTTGGAACATAATTAGAGCACACTGTGGGTTAAATGTTTAATTTTCTGCCACTTAACATGATTGGGTTTATATCTGAGCTATATATGTGTATGTGTGTGTGTACATGTATTTATGTATGTGTGTGTGTATAAGTATTCATTTCAGTGTCTAAAACATCAGGTTCTTCATATCAAAGCCTAAGACCTATATGCGAAAAATCTCTTAGAAATTGTTAAAAATACTGCACACACTTGTAGACAGTTGGAAAATGAAAAACTGCTTTCTCTACCATGTGGAAAATATGCTTTCGATTTCTGATGTCAGCACATGGATACCTTTACATTGTTTATAGTAATTTGTAAATTTTCAGTTATTTCCAATTAATCTATGTGTTTTGCATTTGTATTCAGAGTGTTAAAAATAAACTCTACTAGACTACTTACATGGAGAAAGATAGCTTAAGGCACAATCGATTTTGAAAATCTTTTTCAGTAATAACCATGCTCTATGGTATTCATACAATTAATCCACATTTATAATTATTTAAATTGTATTTTTGGTTCATCATTAAAGCTAATATATCATCTATGAATTAAGAGTATAAACCACTTGATTTTTTAATAAAGGTGGACTGGTGGCAAGGATTCACACACTCTGTAAACCCCATATCTGACTCTTAGAACTGTAGGGTTAAAAATGTTATTTTAACTTGCTATGTCTGTGATAATTTGAAACAGCAGGAATCAAAAATTCATGTGTTAATATTAAATCATACTACAGATACAAATGTTAGTAAAAGTCCCCAAATACTCTCTCTTCCTGTTCACTATTTATGATCTCACAACCAAAATATAGAGACATGTTCTACAGCAGAGCATGTCAATCAACAACATACTGAATCTAAAATGCATGAAATTTTACTGGCTATCAACTTTATAACCAACTTCATTTGTAAAAGGACACTGTGTGCTGCTAGTTCAATGACAAAATCATGAAATAATACAGTTTTTAGAATGTGTATCTGCCTTGGTGCCAGTGTTGTTAAGCCGCCACTCTCAACTCTGCCATCCCACGTGAGCACCAGTTCAAGGCTCTCTGTCCCACTTCCAACTCAGCTACTTGCTAATGCACTGGGGAAAGCGTGTGTGCAAACTCCCACCATTGCATCTGGTCCCTCAATCTTATTTTATATATACTAATCTCACATTACGATAAAGTCATCTGATCTCCTGGCATGTGGAATCAGTCAGGATTTCCAATTGTCATTTTTCACATCCCGATTCAGAGACTGCAAGTGCATGCAGTCCACCTTCTGTCTTGTTTACAAAATTCACTGCATTCAAAATCAAATAATACAGAATATATTACATTACACATTCCTATTCATTTTATTGATAATGTTGCCACCTTAATAATGATTTAGCCTAAATCATTCATTTCTTCATTTTATTACTCCAAAACTCTGACAATTCTGCCTCTGAAAGAAATCTAATCCCAGATTCTCTCTCATTTGCTTTGCCCCTGTTTAAGAACTTTTCCTTATTTATTGTAATGACCTTATCTGTCAAAATTCAGCATTTTCTTTCTGAACCATATTATTTTCCAAATGAAATATTTTGAAGTACTGTTTAAGGTACAACGCTGTCCTGAACCACATTTGCTAAAATAAGACCAGACTGTAGATTCAAGTCTACAAAACTCCACGAACCTTTTAAATGTGACACTAAATATAATACGAAAGTCACTAAATACAAATCACTAAATATTAAAAATTAACTCCATTTCAGCAGCTTGACAGGTGAGTACATTCACTTGAACAGCAAATGTTAACAATAGTTAACGACAGCACACTTGACTAAGATTTTGAGTTAGGTAGCAGGAAAGAAATCAAATGATTAGAATTAAATCCTATTTCTCCCTAAAAGCGTGAAGATTTGGTTCAATTGAAGGAATATGCATCAGGATGTGTAAGTCAGGGGTGATTGGTTTGAGTTCAGTTGGCTTCTGATCCAACTTCGTGCTAATGCTCACCTTGAAAGCAGCATGTGCCCCCTTTCACAGTAAAGTCTCTGCTACCCAAGTAGGGGTGGCAGATGGGGCTGTCATCCTGCCTGTCCTGCTCCAGGCATTTGAGAGCTCATCATTGGATGGGAGATCTCTCTCTGCCTCTATCCTTCCCTGTCTTTCAAAAAATTAAAAGCATACTAAATTATTTAAAAGAATTGATGAGGCAGACACTAAACAACTAATCAGCTACTGAGTAAAATAAGTCAGGGAAGAGTGCTGTACTCATTGAAGTCTGAAGTCGCACCAAATTTAAATAACCTGATTAGAAGATTTTCTCTTAAAAGCTGAAAATGCTTCAGTGAAAAGATTTAACAGGAAGAGGCAAGAAAACTTCACAAATAAGTATCTGGCCAAAGAACCAGGTAGGGCGTTGGAGCAGGGTGGTGGAGGGGTAGTCAGAGGCTCTGGCACTACAGGAGAATTAGTATATTTCTAGCAAAAGCCAGATAATCAAAAAAAGGGAATGGTCATGGCAGGATACATGGTCAGGGATATTATTCAAGACACACATATCCATGAACTTTCATTTCTTTTTTGAATAAGACATAAAATTGATAAAGCCTGAAGCAAGGTAATCACTTAATTCTCCTTGCAAATGACCAGAAATTTCTGAGTGCTGAAAAAGTACATTAAACGGGAACACACAGACATAGAAGCGGACCAAGTGCCTCTGAGATAACCCAGAAGTCACTGCACTCAAAGAGATGGTAAAAACAGAATATGAAGAGGATACAAGATGGGTACCCTAATTTCATGAGATATTAGGTTACTGTAAATATTATACTTTCAGTTTGTCTTTTTGTTTTTTTTCTTTAGATTTTACTGAACTTACACCAATTTTTCTGTGTTAAAAAGGTTTAAACAATCATATAGTAGGAATGAGGTAGCTTAGATAAATGTACAACTTTTCCCAAATAACAATTAAAATATAGAAAAGTAATAGACTTGTGGAGATTTACTGAATATACCGAAATTATATGTAGTTCGAGTGTGTTTGAAGAGTTCTATAACTTATCTGATACACTGTGGTATATTCAAATTTCCTTCTTCAAGCAATGTTCTGGAAACGCAAACCACCATACACAAAATGTACATATATTTTAATTGTCACAATTCAAACTCACCTCCCTTAACATTAAATTTGGCATTCTCTATTGCAATATACCGTCACTTAGATTTTAACTTGGGACAGTTTACACACATTCATCAGAATTGTGATAAAGAATTGCAGAAGATTTTATAGAATGAGCATGTCTGAATCGTGACCAATTTTAGAAATAGTCATCTTATATTATACTAATCATCCAAAAATGAGCTGTCTCATTTGAATGATGGAAAAAGACAAGTCAGGAAGATTCTAGAAGGAGTTATCAGAGAACTGGGTGAAGAACCAAACACAGATGGGGTTTGAGTTCAAGTCCCAGGCTATAACAGGAGCAGCCTAGGATATGCTGGCAAACTATAGGTAATAACTAAAGCAGTGTGACTCACCTGATGGCAGGTACTAACTAAATGCTTACTAGATATGCTTTATTTACTTGAATCCTCACAAGAGAATCTGTTAGGTAAATGTCTTCATTTAATCATTCACTGATGATGAAATATATGATTAGAAAATTTGAGTCTTTTGCTCAAGGTTACAAGTTATTGAAGTTCACAAACATGATTCAAACCTAGACCTGTCTTAAATTCTTATGTCATTCAGCATCACAGTGGATTTTTAAATTACCTCACAGTGAACCTGAAAGTAGACCGTGTAACAACCATAATTCAGTACTCATTAGTCAGTTGTACCATCCTTTACTCTACCCTTACCAGAAATATTTTATGTCTATAAGCACTTCTTTGTAGTTCACAAATTCAAGCACATTTCCAATAAAAATATACCTCACTCCAACCTGAACACTATGCTTCCTTTAATAAGAGCCTTAGCTTTAATACGTGATATAAATGTATATTTTCAATCTATTGTCTGAGTTTCATTGAGTTATAGTCAGAAAAAATGAGATGTTCAAACATCTCAAATTAGTTTTGCCTGTCCTTAGCCACTATGCAAGAATCAGATTTCAGACTATTAGGTAGAGAAAGAGGGAGAGAAAATTTTTGTGGCAGAACCAGTCATGGAAAGCTAGCGGTCTGAACTGCCACACGATGCATGGCATTCACTTAGAAAAAAGCAGAATCTCCACTGAACTGAGGCAGCAGCTTCACGTTGAACCAGCCAAACATAGCGAACAGAGTAGCTCAGGTCAACAGTATGCAGGGTGAAGTAACACACCCAGAGGTGGCCATGTGGGGCTGTGTACGGCTCTGTGGGGTCTGCACTGAGCCATGTAAGTCACAGCTTCTCAACACAGGGAAGGGAATGCAGGCACCAACCAAGCATAAGGCAGACCTCTTAGCTAAATTACATAATTCAAATCTATACTAGGTTTATAGGTAATTTTCTCTTTTCTAAACTTTGCAAGTTCAATCATGATAAGTGATCATTTTTATCCCTCAATGGCATTTAAAGGTCATCAGATTCAAACACATTTTCTGCTTAGTATAGAATGCTCAAGTATTGGCCACAAGCCATAACTCAGCTTTATGAAGGAAGAAATTCAATTGTCCTGGTTTTCACTGTTGGAATCAATCTATAAAATGATAAAATGCAATTCCACTGTGTAGTGTATAAAAATCTCAAATCAATGCTGCTGTAAACTAAACATCTTTATCCTCTCAAAATAATTTTATAAGGATCTTGTTTTGTCCTCAAAACTTGTTCCTGTGTGATACAGTATCTCATCACGGAACTATGGGACAACCTGATAATTGCTAGAAATTTTCAGAAAACAGTATGTGGTAATTTATATTAGTTCTCTAGCTAGAACATTCATTAAGAATCATGTTTGAGGGGGTCAGAATTGTAGTATAGTGGGTAAAGTAGCCAACACTGACAACAGCATCTATGTGGTTGATGCCCTGGGTGCTCCAATTCTAGTTCAGCTCCCTGTTTATTAGCAGGAAAACAGCAGATGATATTTAACTCCCATATGGGAGTCTTGGTAAAGCTCCTGACTCCTGGCTCCTGGCATCTGCCTGGACCAGCACTGACCACTATATTCATCTGAATAGTGAGTCTATGGAAGAAAAATCTCTCTCTCTCCCTCTCTGTATTTCTACTTCTTTCCTTCTTCTCCCCCTCCCTCCCTCCATCTGTCCCTCCCTCGTTTCCTTCCTTCCTTCCTTCCGTCCTTCCTTCCTTCTTTCCTTCCTTCCTTCTTTCATCTTTGCTTCCTTTCTCCCTCTCTTCTTCCTTTTTGCTCTCTCTCATCTTTTAAACACAGAACTGACTTCTCATAATGGCTGATTTTAAATTAAGGTGACTCTGAAGGGATGTCTGTTTTGGAACAGTGAGTTAAACCACTGTTTGGAATCCTCAAACCACATATCAGAGTGTACACTTAGGATCCAGACTTCTCTCAACTTCTGATCCAGCTTTTGGGTAAAATGTTAAGGAGATAATAGATAATATCCCAAGTACTTGTGTTCTTCTTGTCCAAGTAGAAAACTTACAGTTTTGCTTGGATCAAAAATTAAGTCATATATATTATGAATGAAATATATGAAACCTGTTCTCTATATAAATGCATTAAAAATAAAAGTATAAAAACAATAAAGACTAACAACAGCCTCACCTATCCTTAGATACTGAGAATCTTTAGGGAGTGAAACACTGGAGGGAGACCTCTCTCACACAATTCTTCCCTTTATTTTTCTCCGTGCTACAGTGCCAACTGTACACATTTTTAAAATGATAATTACGTAAATTAAATGTAAATGTTTACAGTAATATTCTATATGGCTATTATGCAATTACCTTATTTCGCTTTGATTTCTTTGTATGTGTAGATTGCCTCCAGACATTTGTATGCAAGTTTAAAAGGCAACATTTCACTCAGAAAGCTTATTTTCTTGTTATTGCTTGCATTTTGTGGGAAAAAAACTGGTCTACTGGAAGTGATGAGATTCCATTTTCAATAACAAATTACAAAGGAAAAATGAATGCATCCAAACTTAAAATCTACAAATAAACTCCATCTTTTTTCTAACATTTCCAACTGCATAAGTGTATTTATTTTCATCCTGAACAATGCATGAAATACAAATTATACGCATATTATTAAGCAACATTCTTCATTTTAATTGAAAAAATGTTAATTGGCTTACAACCTCATGGCACGCAATGGGCATTCATTTTTAGTGAAAAATGAGTAAATCCATTAAGACAAGCACATTGAAAGTTCACTAAGAGCATGCTCAGGGCTCAGCATGAGGGCTCAGTGGTTAAATCCTCCTCTTGCAAGCACTGGGCTTCCATATGGGCATTGGCTTGTGTCCTGAATGTTTCACTTCCCATTCAGATCCTTGCTAGTGACCTGAGAAAGCAGTAAAAGACGGCCCAAAACCCTGGGCCCCTGCTCCCACATGGGAGACCCGGAAGAAGCTCCTGGCTTCAGATCAGCTCAACTCTGGTCATTACAGCCACTTGGGGAGTGAAGCAGCAGACAAGACAGATGGAAGATCTTTCTGTCTCTTCTCTCTATAAATATGTCTTAGCAATAAAATAGATAAATCTAAGAAAGATAGGAAGAAAGAAAGAAAGAAAGAAAAAGGAAGGAAGAGGGAAGAAAGGAAGGAAAGAAGGAAAGAGGGGAGGGAGGGAGGGAGGAAGGAAGGAAGGAAGGAAGGAAGGAAGGAAGGAAGGAAGGAAGGAAAAGTTACTTCAAACATACTCAGCTCAGAGTATCTCACTGGAAAAAACAAAACCAAAAAAGACAACCATTCTATGCAAGCTTATTAATGTTCTCATTTACATGAGTGAAAGTATTACACAGGAAGCATAACTTTCATTCTAAAATTTCAAAATTCACATGTCTAAAGTATAAAATTGTGAAACTGTACTGTAATTAAGAACTATAAAATCTCCAGAGGTCATTTAGAGGTGTTTTCCTGTCATCTCCAAAGACATTTATTTTGTGTAATAAGAACTATAACATGCAGTGACAAACTGAATTACAAATCTTCTGTTAACCTTCTGGGCCCTCCAAAACTGCAATATTCAGTTTCTACATCACACACATCAAAAGTGGAAACACAACTTTGATTTATAAAGCTCTGACCATCTCTGCTCGAAACTTGCCTGTCCCCGGGCTTCCTCTGCATGTTTGCATTTATAACTTTACAGTGAAACTGCAGGCAGTGTCAGGGCTGATGTTTTAAAACTAAGAAAAATGTATTTTTGCGTATAATTATGCCACCATTTGTAAGAGGTGTGGCTGAATGAATGCTTCTGTCTCCAAGGGCTAAAAAGAAGCATAAATATGTTTCTGTTCCTCAGTCAAAGTCTAGCTCAATTTGTGTTTGGTCACGCCCAATTTTCCAGGGGGAGGGACAGGAAAGCATATCAACAAGGTAAAGTACCCAAGGTTCACAGGTGATGTTTCATCCTGTATTGGAGATTAGAGTGAAAGATCACTAGCCAGTCATCTTATTATTTTATAGGTATATTTTAGAACATCTGCTTTCAACTTCTGGAAAAAAAAAACTATGAATGTACTATTTAAGACATGTTTCATAACTATGAAACATTTATAAAAGCATAATAAAAGCATACATGTTAAATCATAATAATCATAATAAAAGCATACATGTTAAAAATGAAATATAGCAAACCTCTACATAAATACATTTTTAAAAATAAATCTAAAATAAACAATAAAGACCAACAAGCTGCTCATGATAGGCCATTTGTTAACCACTCACACTTAACAGGATGAGAAGGTAGGACAGGGTTCCAAACCGACGCTGTCTGGGGTTTAGGCATTTGCACCCACAGCTTCCTTCTCTTTTCATAGATTACTCAGACCTGCTGATTCTGTCTCTCAACTGCGCTAGCAGACTGCCTTTTCCCCGTCCCCTCCCTCTACATCCCCCAACACAGCTTTCATGGATTCTTCCCATCTCGTACTTTAACAATACGTCCGATCATATTACTAAGACTTCACATTCAGAAAGGAACTGGGAGCACAGAGTTACAGAATACGACATTACATTCCTCACAACCCAGGCATGTTCAAAAGCAGCCAATTAGACTGGTAGAGTAACATGGGAACCTGAACAGACTGCAGTGATTTGGAAATCTGGAACTAAAATTTTACCTTATTCAGCCTGATTTCAAACCTCTCTGATGAAATTTCCACAGGTCTCTCTAACCCATAAAGGTAACACCGCGCCCCCAGAAGGCAGACAGTTCTGAGCCGTATGCTCTGACCTCCCTACACTTGAGTAATAGTGAAGCGTCTCTTTGGAGGACCTGTGTAATGAAGCATGACTGGGAACGGAGGGAGGAACCATGTCGCATTTGCTCCCCAATCTACTCTCTCTCTCTCCACTGTACCAGAAAAGCTGTTAAGAAGTTAACCAGATGATAATGCCCTGCTTATAAACATTCAATGACACGCACAATAATACCCAAACCGAAGTCCATCATTCCAAAGCCCCGTGGCTGATGATGGCACACCTCTGTATATTTCTCTAACCTCACGTAACACCACGTTCCTGGTCATCCACGGTCTTCCAAACAATTGCTACAATAAGTGACTATAATGTCTTCTGCCTGAGAAGTTGTTTTTAATTTTTTATAGCATTTTTTATGACCTGTTGCCATTTTCATGTCTCATCCAAGGTATGTATCCACCAATTTCACTTCACTGTCATCCTAAACTCACTATTATGATGAGCAGATAACCACTACAATTACCATTTCTTCTATAAGCTTTTATGTTTAAGTTTAGGTGATAAGTGTACATAGCTATAATAGAGAGCAGGATATCCTAGCACCTGTGTGCAGCATGGACTGATACAATCAGAGTGACAAGCACCTGTAGCTTCTGATCCGTTCTGTATGCAGGTTCAGAGCTCCCACCTTCTGGGTCTTAATAAAATATGAATGTTAGTGTGAACTATAGTCACCTCACTGATCTGCACGGTGCTAAGATTTATCCACTCCAGCAATTTTTATGTAGATGTTGTAGCTAGGAGCTTTGCAGCTACAGAAAGGTGAAAACTGGGCATGTGCTGTTCAGAACGTGCGGTCCGCATATGTATGAACACTAGATCAACTGAAACTGCACAAAAGCCCTCGATTTTTCCCTCTTCGGTGTGCAGTGAAGCAGGTTCTTCCTTCCACTCAAAACTTGGGGCTAATGTGAGCGGTAAAGATGAATCAAGGGGTAATAGTCATAGAATTGTGCTCTTGCACACAGTTTTACACTGAAGTAACATTTCTGAAAATGCTTTTATTGCTTTTTCTGTTGTTGTTGCTTGTTTTTGTTGTTTTTTGAGGGGAGGGGGTTCTCTTGCTGCCATCAATGGTGAGAGAAATTGCTTTACACACTTGGTACTCACTAAGGATTCCAAAGAATTTTGGTCCATTTGGGTCGGAATGATAGCTAATGAAATAGAGACAAAAACTTAAATATATATATTTATATAAATATATAAATACATATTTATATAATGTATATTTATACATTTTATCTCTATTACATATATAGATTTATATATACAATATACAGTATTTTATATGAATATATAAATATATATTTATATATATATATGTAAAATATATGTATTTTACATGCAACTCCCTGTTTGTGTCCTGGGAAAGCAGTAGAGGAAGGCACAAAGCCATAGGACCTCACATGGGAGTAGGAGATCCCGAAGAAGCTCCTGGCTGTGGGTAATCGCCCTAGGCCCATGTCCTGCTACCTGATGGGTGTGGCCTAAAGCTTACTTCCCTACAGCCTGAGGCGAAGCTTCCAGGTCTACACTGGGAGTATGACCTTACTTAACCTTTTTCACCCTGGGACTCTGTATTGAATAAACGGACCTTCCTCACCAACCTGTCTCCTGGTTCTTGGTATTTCTTAAGGCTGAAGAACACCATGGACTTATCTTCCGTGACCTCAGGGCCTGCTGGCAGCCTTAAACCCTGAAAACTAGGACTGGAAAACCGAGACCTGGAGTTTATCCAGAGACCATTCCTGGTTTTATTTGCCTTTGTTACACACTTGACTATTTCAGGTGAAGAAAATAGTGAAGATCACAGATATGTTATTTGCCATTTATAATATCTTTATTATTTGGATAACAGAAAAATATCACAGCTCTTGGATTCCTTTCTTATAGAACTTGGAAAAATATATAGAGATTAAAAAAAAGAGAAATCAAATTTCACTTGGCTATTTGATTTAATTTTTCAGTTGAATTGTCTAATCTTTTGGACATGAACAAAATTATCAAACTAACCTAAAATATCATAATCCATACTCAAACAAGCTAGAATGAAAAATGCTTAAATGACATCTGGTTCTCTCTGGATCCCAAGAATTCAGAGTATGTTGCTATCTCTGTACTTTGCACAGGACTATGCCTTCCTAGGTCAGTGGAAACCTGTCCATTGCCTTGCCGGCATGCAGCTCAACAAATCAATTTACAAAGCATATTTCCCTGAAATGTCATGCTTGCAGCATTAATAGGCTCCTTGTTCACAGAACCATGTTGTTTCTCTTGTAGAGCAAGTTCCCAGAAAGCCTTCCAAAAACCTGGACTAGTTTTTGGCTTACAATGGCTAGAGCTTCTAGTTAGAGAAGGTCTCTTATTGGCAGGCTAAGAACGGCAGGAGAAACCTGGCAGAGAAGTTTTCTGTGACATATTGCCCCAATTTGGAGATAGCAAATAATAGAGTGTTTTAAAAAGCCCAATGCAAGATTTGTTATAAAAGCTTCCAGAAAGAAATTACATTTGAGGATTTTATGAATGCTAGAAAATGCACCAATTTACAAAGAACATTTAAGATGGATTTGGGAAAATTAGCATTCTTGCTGACCTTTTGTTAAAAAAAAATCAGGTCCCTTAGTGGTAGGCTCCACGCAGCCAAGGCCTCCACCACGCTCTCCAACCAGGCCTGTTGCCAGCCAGTGTTAACTATGCCAGAGGTTGCTCTGGTCAGCCCAGAGCGTCCTATAGACTGTCATGCCTCCTGCATAGACTCCACCGGCCCTTCTAAACCGTCCAATGGGGTCAGAGTGTCAGGGCATTGGTCCACGTATGCCTTACACATTCTAGCCCCGAGTATGGTTCTTGAATGCCAGTAAGTGTCATAGTAATGCCTTCTGTGACCCTTCTGCTGATCCCTCATCCTATCAGGTAATGGGGCATCCTGCTGGAAAAGCCCGGAATTTTGCCTTTTAAGTGAGCTGATGTTGGCGATCGGCACTATAAAGTGACTACAGGTTCTTCAGAGGAAGATTAAATGCCTTTGAAAAGCTTAAGGACTAATACATATTCTCAGAGTACTGTGGGTTCAGCACGGAGCGTCTCATGCAGCATATCAGAGAAACCAAATTCCAGAACTCATTGGTTCCAATAGAGGTCGGGGCTCAGAAGAGAACCAACCCAGGGGTTAAAACCATCAGCTGATCGGAGTGATGGATGGTGGCGGGCACTGTGCTTACTAGTAGTACATGTAGGAGCCTGGACTGGGAATGCCTCAAAGTTTTTTTTAGGGGGATTCCCCTGAACAAAATGGAGGAATCAAAGCATTAATCAAAAAAAGATGGAAAATGGAGTAGATCAATCAACCACCTCAGCTTTATGCTTGCAGCGGAAAACTGGACAAGGGGAAACCCTAAGACGGACTATGTCAATCAGTGGACTCTGCACCAGCCTCATCATACCTGGACTGTTGCTGATGATATGTTGGAGCTTCTAATTGATCGGGGTGACGCTCTGCTGGCTCTGCCTACAAACCTGAGAGGGCCTCCCTAAGAGGCGGTTGAACTTGAACTGGACAAGTGGGATGCTGGACTCTGTATGGTGTAAACTTTTAATTAGGGAATCTCAACGGAACTTGAGCTGTGGTTATGCATCAAGGTGAAGGAATTCATGATGGGGGAAGGGTTTGGGGTGAAGGGGGGGGAATCCCAGTACCTATGAAATTGTGTCATGTAATGCAATGTAATTAATGAATAAATGAATATTTAAAAAAAAAAAAAAAAAAAAATCAGGTCATCCCAAAATAGTTCTGGTGTCTTCAATGAAAAATGCGACATTGTCCAAGCATACCTGTCAGGTTATGTTCTTCTAGCGGAATTAAACTGCCTACAGCTTTTGGGCCACTCATAACACTGTGAATTTTCAGTATGAAGTAACAGTGCAGTGAATTTTGTAGAGAGATATGCTGGCAGATTATAGAAAATAAAGGAACAATTAATTTTGTTTCTTGCCTTGAAATAAACTATAAATAATTTTCTTATAAATTTGTTTCAGTACTTTCAAGTGAATTCTTCTATTCCAGCTTTTACTGGTTCTATCTTGAAAGATTAATTTTTTGCACATGTGCATCACATATTTCTATGAAATTTATGCTTATACTTTTTTTTCAAATTACGTTGTGACACATGCATAGAATTCAGGGACTCATTTGCCTGGAAACAACCCAGATTACCATCAATTGATGACAGGATAAAGAGAACATGTAGAATATTGCCTAGTCATTAAAAAAATAAAATTCTGATAAATGCAATAAGATGAAGGCAACTAGAGATCATTATGTTAAGCAAAAATAAGCCAGACGCAGAAAGACAAATATCACATTTTTTCCTTATCTTTGGATGCTAATATGGAGAAAATATAAAAATATGATCATATAATCTAACAATTCATTATAAATATTGCTTCACTAATTTGTATCATGTACACCTATGTACACTGGGCATGAACACTGTATTTCAACAAAAAATTTAAATGATAATGTAGATAATGAAAATTCAAATATCAGCGACAAAGTATGGGGCTAATTATCTTTTATTTTGGTTGGATATTGTACGGGTTCCTGGCTGCTTCACTTGTATTTTAACGCCAGCTTACAGCCAGGGACAGCAGCAGAGGATGGAGTAAGTCCTCAGACCCGTGCTATCCTCCTAGGAGACTCAGAAGTCCCTGGCTTTACACAAGCTCAGTCTGGCTGTTGCAGTTATTCCGGGACTGACCAGCCAACGTCCAACCTCTCACTCTGTCTTTCCTTCTCTAACTCTACCATTCAAATAAAAATGTTTAAAAAGAGAAGAAATGATCTGATGGAACAGAAATCCTCCTTGGGACTCCACATTCCACAAGAGCATGCCAATCAGAGCTCCATGCCTCCCATTCAGCTCTGTGATAAGGCGCCCCAGAAGCAGTGAATAACAGCTCAAGCACTGGAATTTCTACTCCCCACATGGGAGTTTACAGCAACAGAAAACCTGGTCCAGACCTGGCTATTGCGGTCATTTGGGAAGTGAACCAGAGGGTGGAAAGTGGTCTCGGCTCAATTTTTCTCTCTTAAATAAAGTCTTTCAGAATTATATTAAATAAAAGTGTCTATCTCTGTAAAAATTGAATTCATTTCATATACAAGTAATTAGGGACATAGAAATATATCCAATTGAAAATTACGTCACGCAAATGGAATTATGAAGCAGCTGATTATGAGTCATGGTACAAAATAAGCAAATCAGCTGATATGGTTCCCAGACGCCATCGCCATCGGTGGAAGGATCTGTTGTATTATTGTCACGTTTACTGAGCACATGCTATGCAAAAGGCCGCAGGACGGCCTGGACTGAGAAAACAAGCGGCATCGTGTAGTCACTGACAGGAGTCTTGTAGCTTTAGGTAACTTGTCAGATAATTAAGCAATGATATTATGTGTATGAAGGAACTTCAGAAAATTTCAGAAAAAAATGAATTAAAAGGTAAGCTTAATTTTTTTAAAAAGATAAACTTAATTTGTTGTATACATTTTTTAAAATTCATGTTTTCATCACAATACACATTTTACATGAAGTTGCTTTAGCTTTACAATATCTCACTTTTGAGTGGAAGCAAATCTCAAGGAGGCGAGTAACCCTCCAAGCATTCAGCAGAAAACCGACTTCTTGTTTATGCTGTTTTTCATATAGTCATCTTTGTCATCTTTTTTCTTAAGAAAACAAGTGAATTTAACAAGTATCTTCAGCTAAAAGGCACTTTTACATTAAAACACATAGACTCTGCAAATAATAGACTATCTGCTGCCAGCGAACAGGTATAAAGCCTTGGTCTACTCATTGAACCTTGCGGGGATTGTGTCCATTCCAGTAAAACCCCAAATTGGCAGGTTGAATCAATCCTCACAGAGACAGATTACCTGCCAGATTAACATTCTATAATTATATAAATCCAGGAAATGCTTGCTCAATAGATTTTAATCTTCCAGGATTTAATTAATTTATAGGCATGTCAATAGAAAACAGCAAGGAATAGTGTGTTATCAACACTCTTTGAACTCTGGCCTTGACGTCCTCACCACTCTGCCCTCCATCCTAACCTGATCTATTCCTACTTAAGCCTCACACAGCCCACATTACTAGACTTGCCTTTCTGAGAGCTTCTATATACATCTATATGCACACAAACGGGAAAACCTGGACGAGACTGACCAATTGAATTACCAAAATTGAACCATGCAGAAAAAGAAAACCTGAGCAGACTGATCACGAGTAGTGATACTGACTGTAATCAAATGTCTCCTTTTATCACAAACAGACATACCAGCATTCAAGCAGCAATGAGAAAACAAGGACATAACACTGAAATAAACTGAGCTACAAGGAATATAATAGTGAATAAATGATACACATGTGAATATAAAAATATAAACCATATCCATAGAATGAAAGACCAAAACCATATGATCATCTCAATTGATTTATAAAAGTCTTGCTAATATTTCCCATTATTCAATGCTATCAAACCAAAATTTCCTGTTCCCACCTCTCACCCTGTATAAAATTCATTCCAAAGCAGATACAAATATAAAGTTAAGACTTAAAACAATAAAAATCTGAGAAGAAAATACAAGGGAATCCTTTAAGACACTGGCATAACAAAGCAACGTGTATATATCAAATGAAGAAGCTATTGCACAAAAAAGAATCCAGAATGTGAAGAGATATCCAACTGAATGTGAGAAAACATTTGCTTGTTTTGCATCTGACAGGGGATTAAAATTTGAACTATAAAAGAAGTTCAAACAACTTCTCAACAACTTTTAAAAATACGGTAAAGGAATGGACAAAAGACCTGAACAGAGAGTTGTCAGATAATCAGTACAAATGACCAACACATACAAAAAAAAAAAAAATGTTTACTGTCACTGGCCATCAGTAAGGTGAAAATCAAAACCTAGTAAGTATCATCTCATTCCTGTCAGAACAACAATTTTCATCCAAAAGTCAAAAAAATAGCAAATACTGAAAAGGATGTGAAGAACAGGGAACTCACGTACACTGTCAATGAAGATGCAAACCAGTACATCAACAATGGAAAATACCATCGCCCGTAAGACTCAGCTCTTGGGCCAGGTGTGACAGCTCAGCGGGTGAATCCTCGCTTTGCAAGCACTGGGATCCCCTATGGGCAGTGAGGTCGTGCTCCACCTGCTCCACTTCCCGTCTAACTCTCTGCGTGTGGCTTCGGAGAAGGCAGCAGAGTATGGTCCAAAACCTTGGGATTCTGAACCCACTCAAGAGACCAGAACACTTCTGGCTCCTGGCTTTACATTAGCTTAGCTCCAGACTTTCTGGCTACTTGGGGAGTGAACCAGTAACAGAAGATCTTTCTGCCTGTCTCTCTTCCCTATAAATCTGATTTTCCAATAAAAATAAAAGAAATCTTAAAAAAAAAAAAAGAAGAAGAAGAAGAAGAAACAGAAGACTCAGCTTGAGCACCTCTTAGGCATATAAATTAAGAAAAGTAAGAAAAGACATCAGCCTAGATAAACTTGCAGCCAAAGTTCTTTTCATACTCGTTCAGTTCTTACCGTAGAATAAATGACAACAGAAGGAAATTACAAGTTAATGTCAGCCTTGCTTGAGCTATTTGTGCTTCTCAGAAGCCACTAATCTCAGGTCAGAGCACACTGTACCAGTATTTTCAAGCTCCTCTACATTGATTTTGATGCCCTGTTTGGCTACGGCAGTACAGGTTTTGACCTGTTCTTTCTGCATTGAGTCTTCCCTTTTCTATTTGCTTTGTTTCGTGCCATCGTTTTCACAAACGTGCACAGATGTGGGAGATGTGGAAAAACACAACAGGCACAGATGTGGGAGATGTGGAAAAACACAACAGGCACAGGTGAGTATGCGCCCTTGCTTTCACACAGCAGCAACGCAAGGCATCCCAACTTGTATTTCAGCATGATCTCCACTATTTCTACCCACAGGAAAGACAAGCATGTGGCTCATAAGCAACACTAATGCTCCCATGGAGAGAGTAGACATGAAGAGCCCTTTGATTCATGTGCCGTATGATAATATATTTTTCGTATCTAGTTTCAAGTTATCTTGAAGTGTTAAATAATATCAGTATGGCAAATGGCTTTGTATTTACCCACATGCGGAATGTGTTAAAATACCAGAATCTATTCCAAACAGAAAAGATGCCAGTTTCATTTTGCAGAATAAGTTCTTTAAATGCGAGTACGTGTTCACTGCATATGTGTATGCTCTGAATGGATTAATAATATTGCAGTTAAGAAGACTTGTGCAAACTAAATTAGGAGTACTACTGATGCCACAAGTGGAAAAGAGATAACAGGATAACCTCAGAGCCTAAGCAGTAAAGAACAAAATTGGAATAATGTGAAGGAGAAAACAGAAAAAATGGGCCTAATTTCGATGGTTAGAATGTCAGAGACATTGGTGAGAATCAGTTTTATAAAGTATAATATTGCCCTCCCATCATATCAGCACCCAAAACTCCACTTTCCTTTAATAAGCAATTTGTAAATGCAACAGGACTGAAAGGGAATTTCTCAAGGCTCTGAGTATGTTTACTTTTATTACCTATCATTTTGAGTTAGTTTGGCTTTGAATGAAAGGAAAGCAATACTAACAACTTACCTGTGATGGATGAATATCCCTAATAACATTTTACACTGAAAGTCTACTATCTTAAGCCTGCATTTCTTCAAAAGTTATAAAAATATCATATTTCAAAAGAACAAAACACAGTATGAAATAAATTTACAAAATAAATTTAGGATATGAAAAATACTTGGAAATTTTGGTTAAATAAAAATATATGCACACGATTTACTGAATCTATTGTCTATTGTAGCAACAATGAGATTTCCTTCCCATCTGAAAGGTTTATCATTTTAAATGCTTCTTACATCTTTATTTGACACATAAAATCTGAACGCTTTTATGGAGTACCAAATTATGTTTTGACACATGTATATAAAATGTATTATACAATCAGGGTAAATATATTTATCTCCCCATCAATTATCATTTCTTTAACGTGAAAAATTTCAAATCCTTTTTTATTAAAAAATGCATAGTATATTATAATTACCTATACTCAGCTTACAGTGCAACAATTTCCACTTATAAATAATGCACTATTTAAATGCTACTCTCATTGTGGAGGCAACCAGTATTATTATCTTGAAAATAATTATATACACATGTTTAAAATGATGTAGAAAAACCTCAGCTCATTATATTCGTCCATTGTGTTCTCTCAGTAAAATTATTTAAACCATAAAACTATACTCAAAACAACTCCAACTCAATCTGAATAAAACACCCTGCATTTATCTTACTTTTATTTTCCATATACAATGATATTACCCTACACAGAAATACAATGGAATGCATTATATCACAATAAAATTCAGTCTTCCTCGTTCTCTAGACAGGAGATGTTATTATGTATGCATGCACAGAGTGAATGACAGATACCAGCTTGAAACATCCACTCCAGCCAACCTGCCTCTGCCAATCCTACGGAAATTATTTTCTCTCCATTCTGAATGAGCTGAGTGAAGTTCATGTAAAGCCAAACATAAGTAATTTAACTCCTTAACTTAAAACGTCAACTGAAAAAAAAGATACATTGAAAAACTTCTCAGTGGTGCATAGGGATTGCAACACCATGGTCTAAAAATATACAAGATATTGATGGGAATACAAGCACAATACATAAATAATTATAGTCTCATAACTTTACTATCTGAAATGAAAACCAAGTGCATTAGTTAACATTTTTTATAGGTTTTAAAAGTCAGAAAGTTAAGAATACTGAAAAATTACTCAATCTGTGCTTAGGCAAGATTGCCAGACTAAAAGATCAGCCAGTCGGTGCTCTGTAGAAGACCTGAATGAGCTGCACATTTAAAGCGGTTCAGAAAGCAAAGCTCCAGAGAATCCTGAGCTTCACACAGATCTGCCATGCTTCATCTGAAATCTCTGAGGTCAAAAGGTTCAGAGTTCAGAGACTTTCTTCTTCATAATTTAGAGGGAAATATAGTATATCTAATGGAGAGTTTGGTGTGGTGACCAGTAATAAAACATACTCGTATCCTCGCAACACAATATATATTTTCATCATATATACAAATGAGGCCATGAATAATCTCACATATCCAAGAAAATGCAGGTTTGGAAGTCAAATGTGGTCAATGAGAACACAAATTCTGCAATTTCTGATAAGTATTTGAACCTGGAGTTGAATTGGTGCAAGACTCTTCATGACACGATTATGGGATCTACTTGTATGACTCTTAAACTTTTAATCAGTGATACAAGTGGATGCAATACATTGGCTACATGGACCAATGTGCTTTATTGCAATGCTCCAGAAAATCAAATTCTTGACCGATCTGTCAAGTGGGTCAAGCACATCTTAATGTTATGTTAGATTAGTTACAGACATGCACCATGTTCTCAGTGGGAGAAGCAAACTATGCCACAGAAAGTGCATGTGGCCTGATCAAAACAGGGATTTCTGTATCAGAGAAGATAAATGTAAGGTCTCAGTGTTACCGTGTGAGTAAACTGAAGACCTGGCAGAGACAGACCCACAGAGGACGTTCTCCCCAAGGAACTCACTTTAACAGGCATATGTGCAGTAAGTGATTTTGAGATGTAGTGGATCTCTGACATTTAAAACACTTGAAGAAGGGTGAGATGATCCCTTGATCTTAACAATTTAGTTGGAAACTCCCATAAGTTAGTCATCAATGGTTTGAGTAGATGAATTTTAAGTGTTAAAATATTTGATTTGATGCATCCGAAAAAAAAAAAACCTTGACCCCATGAAAAACAACTCTGAAATGGTTTTTAAAGCCCTTTGTCTTGTTATAAGTGTGGAGTTCAATATTTTAGGCATAAGAATTTTTTTCCATATAACAGATAATTTTTTTAAATAATCAATATATTTTTTATTAATATTATGCATTATGTGACAGTTTCATAGGCTTTGGGAATCCCCCCCCTCCCCTCCCCCCTGGTGGATTCCTCCACCTTGATGCAGTATTACAGTTCAAATTCAATCAAGATTCTTTCCTTGCAAACATATATAAAGCATGGAGTCCAGCTACTTATTGTCCAGATGGGTTGAACAGTTTCTTCGGGAGACCATTTCTGGTCCGAAGTCAGAGCTGGTATAATATCATCACAGTCAATTAAGAGTCCCAATATAACATCAACAGCAATTTGCAATATTATGGAATTGACATGGTTTTGAGTAACCAGTATGTTAAAAAAAAAAAACAAAAAAACAAACCAAGAAAAAAAAACAAAGAACAAAATAACAAAAAACAAGTCCTAACCACAACCTATGATTAGCTCATTGACATCTCAATTTTAGTTTATATACAGGACCGAACCGGCTGCTATATACCTTGAAAAGGCTATAGGGTACCATTCAGCTGTCTCATGTCTATTTCATTTTAGTATTTAGCCATTTGTTGTGTTGAAGTATAATTTTGTTGATCGTGGCAGATTTTGGGATAATCTAGACTGGCTTGTATCTCTAACAAGATATTTGTCGACATTCAATGTGCAGAACATTTTTTTTGGGGGGGGGGGTGTGCAGGAAAATCCTCAACACCATGGTGAGGAGTGACTAATTTTGTGTCCCACCCAGCAAGGCATGAGCCAATCCATGCCAGCTCTTTCCTGTCAGATTTCAAGCTCTACTTTCTGTTGTTTGTCTATTTATTTTAGGGTTTGTTTTTTTTTTTTAGTTTGTATGATTGTTTGCTATGAGGGGTTTTCGAAGCGATCCCCATGGTCACTGCGAGGGAGGGCGGGGGTCCAGAGGTGGAGCCAGGCTCAGACCAGAGAAAGCTCTCCTCCCTGGTCCCGAAGGACATTAATTGTTCTTCTGTGTCTGCTGACCGCTCAGGGCTTCTGGCTGTCTTTCCGATGACGTTGGTTGGACTTCTTCCATCCCCAGCGGAAGCTCCGGTTGGGGGTGGGTGACCTCAGAGTACTCAGCCTCCGAGGGCATCCAATTCCCTGTGGCCTCCTTGGCAGTTGGGGGTATAGTCCTTGTTGCTCATATTAATAGTTTGTGGTGAAGGTCTGGGAGTCTTCGTGGTTGGGATCCAAGCTTCCTCCTTACCACCTGCTCCACTCTGGAGTGCCCCCCTGCTCCACGCACATGACCTCCTGTTAAGAGGTTGTCAGGATCGCACCCGATTCCCCCCTCATGCATTGGTATAGTAGTTTTATTGTTGTTTAGTGCCGCTTTGAGTCTGTTGTCTATGAATTACCAGATTTGACCTTGATAGGCTATATTGTACTTTTTTTTCTCTCACTGTTTTTATGGCCTTGAAAGATTTCCCTGCACTCCCTCCCCATTACCGGTTAACATAGCGTATTGAGGGTATAGTAGGTTTTACAGTTTTTTGATGTAGATCTTAAATATTCTGACATTAATTGTTGGTTTATAGATTATATCGCGTTATCTTATTGCACTGGATACAGGTTGTTAGAGATTGCACTAATATTACAATATACAGGTACTATCTTTCAAGTTGTCATCTTTTCATCTCAGATTAAGGCAAACATGTGGTATTTAACCTTAGCAGCACTATCTACAATCGCAAAAACCTGGAGGCAGCCAAAATGCCCATCAATAGAAGACTGGATAAGAAAGCTATGGTTCATCTACTCTATGGAATACTACTCAGCTATTAAAAAAAACGAAATGCAGTTCTTTGTGGACAAATCGGCCCGACTGGAATCCATCATGCTAAGAGAAATGAACCAATCCCGACAGATAATTTTTTAAAGATACTGCGTGAGAAATAATCTTACACATTGGTTGAGTTCATTTAAATCTAATTTAATGTTATGTTTGAAGATAATGCTGTGTGTGTATCTTCAAGATAAGACAACCATCACAGAAAGCCACAGCAAAACAAAGCCTTTGCAGATTTTTTAATCCTTTCTCTAATTTGAGACTGATGCATGAGGGAGGTTTATTAACTAACCGCTAGCACCTACTGAAATAAACAGAGAAGGCGCTGTAGGAAAACACACGCAAAAGCACTTGCCAAGTCGTTCTCTTTGCCTTTTTCCAACTGGTCTTGAAAGGAAGAGAATAACAAAGAGCAAGTGTGTGGGGAGAACGGGAAACCATGGAAGAAAGTGGGAGATACTGAAGAGTGCGGTGTTTGTCCTCTCCCTATAGTCAGGACTGGCTTCTACACTGAACTGCAGCAGCTCATTAGTATTGTGCCTATGTTTGTCAGTAAAAAAAAAGAAAAGAAAATTTTGTAGGGAGTTTGCTTAGAATATTTGCAGAAATGAAGGAAACATTAAGTATTGTATGTATATATCTATGATAGATATGTCAGCAATAATTCATTGAACATGTATATTATCTCTCAGTTGAATCTGAGGGGTAAGTTCATTGAACAAAAATTCTGTTGATTTAGGGCTATTTAGGACAACACAATTTCTGGATAACTCACTTTCAAAGGTAAATTATGGAAGTGTGAGTCCTATTAAGCATAAATGAGAAATTTTTAAATCTGCATGAAAAGCAATTTCAAAAATTATAAAGCTTGCCACTTTCAACAAAATAGTACCCCAATTACACGAGCTACACAAGCAAGATCAATTATAAACTACAAATTCTTTTATAGATTTTAGCCTTGACTTTGGAAATTGCAACTGAAAGCCAGGATCTGATCTCCAACTACTATTCACACATTCATTAAAACAGATAATATGTGAATCTTATCAATCACTTTCTTACATATTGCAATTACGTAGCATTGTTATTTTATTTGTATACAGAAACAGAAAAGACATAATAACGTTTAGGACATCTTGATTCAACAATGAGAAATACGAAGCAAATAACTTTCTCTCATTAGAGTCCATTCAGACACACATACAAGGAAAAAGCCAAGGAAGCATCATCAGAAGTGTTATTACTCAGGTTTTCTCTCTGGTTATAAACTGCAAATTTTTATAATAGTGCCCATTAAAACCCACAAATAAAAGTCTCAGCACCTTGATTACAAAAGAAAACTACAGCTGTAATTTGGAGTATTTAACTAGGAAGAGGACCACAGAGATAATGACAGTGAGAAATGACAAGACTTGGAAAAAAGGAGCTAGGCAGAGAAACAGAGTCAAACAAAACATTCATTCAAATGTCCCCAAAATTCTTAGTTTTAATCTCTCTGTAAGTAATGCTGTTACCTAGCAGTTCAGTTTATTTTCTCACTTTAACAGGAACTAAGATGACTATATCATGCAACTAAAAACTGTTAAAACCTATTAACAATGACAAAGGGACATCTTTCAAAATATATAATCATGAGATTAACACAATACTCATTAAATGTATGTTCTGAAGATAAGTGTGATCGCTAAATGTTGGCTTATTATTCCTGACTTCAAATTTTCCAGATCTCAAATGAAGAATGTAAAACATATAAATTTATATACAAACATCATTGTGAAAATGAGTAAATGTTAACTTCTATTTTCTGGTTTAAATTGAAAATTGAATAAGAAACTAAATTAACCAGTCAAAAACATTTTCCAAAATATTTGGGTTGTTTTAGTACAAAAGAATAATCACCTGAAACAATAATCATAGAATAATCTTAATTTACAACTGTAACCATGAAGTATATTAACAGCCTAATGTGATTGTTGTAACTTTCTCACTATAATCCTTTACATCAGTGAGGCATCAACTAGGATCATGAAGTGAACGCATTTCCCCTTCCAACTCGAGCAGACAGCTCCTCTCTCCTGGATTTATGGATAATTCTTCACCCCACATTCGACCCTTCCATGAGTCACTAGCTCTATTCCCAGTGTACCTTATCATAAGGAATACATTTTTTAAAATAGGACTCAAAATTTTATAATAGGCCTCAGTCACATGTAGCTACTGTTATCCTGAAATGTGGCTAGTTGGAATCAAAATGTAGTATAACACACAAACGAGATTTTGAACAGTAAATAGCACAGAAAAAATGTAATATATTTCAATAGTTTTCTATTGATTATATATGAAGATGATAATTTACAAAATATTAAATAAACTATTGAATTTTTAAAAAGCAAGAGAACTACACATGAATACAGAACTATGCGATTCTAAGACAATATTTTTTAAAAAAGTATATAAGAATTTTGCAAATGACAGAAAATGCAATTATAATTAGCAAAGAATTTTTGTTTCAGAGCTCATCTGCTTTTTCTGCTGTTTCCATTTTACTTTTAGGAATAGAAGCTTTGAAATCTTACAGCTCAAAGCTTTTTTATACCTCTGATACTCCCTTAAATTTACAAACAAGAATACTGAAATATGAGGACGCAACTGGTAAAGCTCAACTTACACAGTTAATGTCGCAGACAGAACACTATCAACCCACAGCTCCTTCGGAGTGCAGTGTTTCAGTGAGAGGTGAGAGGAACACCTCAAAAAGCAGGCATCGGAGAATGCCAAGTGAATTTCTCTGAAGCGTGGGCAACTAGCTAGCCCTAAAAATACAAATGGAGAGGAAGACCCAAATAAAATAAGCAACACAGAATAATGGAAACGCCCTGCCTCCGGGCATTCTTTGTTCAAGAGGTAGCAGGTTGGGCCGGGCCTGGCAGCCTGGCAACTAAAGCCCTTGCCTAACATGCTCCTGGGATCCCTTATGAGCAATGGCTCATCTGGGAGGCTCCACTTCCCATCCAGCTCCCTGCTCGTGGCCTGGGAAAGCAGCCGAGGACGACCCAAAGCCTTGAGACCCTGCACCCGCATGGGAGACCTGGAAGAAGCTCCTGACTCCTGGCTTCGGATTGCCTCAGCTCTGGCCATGGCAGTTGCTTGGGGAGTGAATCATTGGACGGAAGATCTTCCTCTCTGTCTCTCCTCCTTTCTGTATATCTGACTTTCCAAAAAAAATAAATCTCTAAAAAAAAAAGAAGAGTCAGTAGGTTGTTTTAGGACAGCATTATGAGTGACAGAGCTTTCTGCAACAAAAAAGCAAAAAACAAAAAGCATTGTGAATTTTTGTTTTGATTTGTAAAACAAAAACTATTGTGAACCTTGGAGGCTCAAATACTAGATATGTGAAAGCCCTAGAAGCAATGGAAACACAATGCTTGACCTCTGACCTTTCCTATTCCATACGAGTCACAGGAATAGTCCCTGAAACTCTTTGCAGTAATTTCATAACTGGATTTATTTTATTTTATTTTTTTAAGATTTATTTGTTTTTATTGGAAAGTCAGATTGTTATGGAATGCAGCCAGTAATTGTTGTGATACTCTTCCCCCCAAGCCCTAATTTAGGTGTTGGACGCAGATGAGTCCAGTTAGCCTTTTTAGCTACAAGTGCACTTCCTGTTCCTGCCCATCCCAATGAACGCCAATTAACTCCTTAACCCACAACACTTAGGTATTCGCTCCTGTTCACCTGTGACTCACCTAACACCTGAGAGGAGAGGGCATTGCATTGTGTAACCACTCCCCTCACAAGCCCCTTTAAAAGGATGGTGAAGCAAAGGTTCTCTCTCTCTTTCTGGTCAGGTGTTTCCGTTACTCTGGCACTTTGACTCTTGGCTGATCCAGAACAGGTAATCCCCTAAGCATAGTCCCTGTGTACAGCTTTCACTGGACTTGTGATCTGCTATTTTAGTATGTTCTGTTATCACCAAGCTTGGTTAATAAAGACTCCTTAATAAAACCTTAGACATGTCTGGTGTGAATTCGCTCGCACCCCGTAACAAGATATACAGACAGGAGGAGAGACAGAGAGGAAGAACTTCCATCTGCTGTTCATCCTCAATTGCTTTCCCAGGCCATAGGCAGGAAGCTGGATGGGAAGTGGGGGCCGGGATTAGAACTGGCACCCATATGGGATCCTGGTGCATGCAAGGCAAGGACTTTAGCTGCTAGGCTATCACACCAGACCCCTGGAATTTATTTTAAAATTAGTAAAAATATTAGTGCTAAGGAGCCATAAAAACATGCCTCACTTTTCAAATTTTAACTTTTATTTAAGCAATCCTGGAAAACTGTCAAATTTTCATTACTAATTATTAAACGTTTTTTCAAATAATCTATATAAACCTCATCCTAGTTTTCAATAGCAGCTATTATCATCCATGATCATAAGAATTACATATTTCTTTCTGAAAATGCGAGAAAGCGTCTGTGAACTTTCCACCAGTGATAAGCTAAATGTTTAGATACACTACTTCAAGTCTTTTCACTGTAATGAGTACACATTTAAGACGCAAGATTTTAACAAAATAGTTGAGTCCTATTTTCTAAGTTTTTTTGGTTCTTATTTTGCAAGTTTGCTAGTTATTTTTTACTTGGGAGACAGTCTGAAACAATTACATGTAATTCGCTAATATTAGATGTTCTATGAAAAGGAAATTATACTCACTCCCATTAAAAACTGAATTTTTAATTTGATGAGCTAATAACTACATTACTTTCTTTAATTTTCAATTCTGAATATATGTTTAAAGGCTATCTAATAAAGTTTTTGGATCTAGAATATGGGGATAGAATTTGTCATGAGTTGGAATTTTTCTATATAGATGCTAATAATACTGAATTAAAATATTCCACATACTCATATAAGAAATTTATGGCATGTTTACTGCATAATATACTACTACAGGAGAACAATTCTAGCAAATTTCATATTCAAATGGTTACTGTTTTATTCATTTTTGTGGGAATAACAGTGCTCTAATCAACAGCTGCCACTGGCAGGTGAACCAGAAAGAGGGTACATGGGACATTTATTCTTCCCATGCACCCTGGCTTGTTAGCGTGCGATGTGTATTTGGGCTGAACAGTCAGTGTGTAGCCAAGGCAGGATTCACTCGGACATCCATTGCCTGCATGGCAAAGTCTGAAAGAAACTTCACTACACGGGCTGCATGCAAGTCTCTCCCTCATTCTGTGCCAAACAATTTGCTTCTGAGAGCTCTGGTCATTTTAAGAGGTAAATATCAGCACCATTTATTTCTCTCCAAGAATCCCAGATTTAGCAAACACAAATAAAAATACTCAATGAATTATACAGTAAATTGGAAGTGAAATTAAAAACACATCATCGTTGGGTGTGAGTGTGCCTCAAGCATGTCACAGGACATCCTTGTTTGACAACTGTCTTCCTCCAGTCCTTGACTGCACCATCAGAGCCGTTGGAGGGTCTCAGGAGCCCTGGACTGTGCTGACACCACCAACCAGGGTCCAGCTCTAGAACGAAGCTGGACGTTTCCAGCAGGTGCCATCCTGAATTTCTCAGTCAAGAGAACAATGATGCAGTTCTTTTCTCTAGGTAAGTCCAAGCAGACAGGTATCCAATCTGTGAAGCCTGCTTCGCCTTGAGTGTTAAAACACATCTTACTAATCACAGAATCTTATTACAGCCTCTAATACTCTGGCAAAAATGTCTATATGAATGTCACTTCTCTGTACTGGTATAAATTTTCTTTTTCCCTCCTGTGGATTGATAGTAGCTTAGTAGGAAATTTGGAGTGATGATATTCGGAGTTGTTTTTAGAGGATGTTTTGAAGAACACCAACAGCTTTGTCATCTTGAAAAGTATACGGTCCTAACAGGCTCTGTACAGATAGTATAAACTTTATCATTTCATATCCATCATGATAGCAAGAAAGACCTTCTGAATGAGTAAAGTTTGTTTGTATTACATGTAAGACACAGAAAACCACCTGAAAACTTGGAAACTTAACAAACCTGGTGCTTTTTAAATAGCAATGGGACTAGGGTCAGTTGGCTGGTTTTTATTCTGGCGATTCCTGGTGTCAACCTTGTGGTTTCTCTCTTCCATCGTTTTAGTCCAGGCCTCCCTCTAACATGGTCTGCGACCTGTTAGGGATTCATTAGTCCACACTGCCTCCGTCCACATTGTGATTTCAGACCCCAGCGCCTGAACACATTCCTGCACCAGCCTCTGACTGGGTCAGGCTAGCCAATGCCACACTGGTATATTTGCTTAGCAAAACGGACAAATGCATCGGCGTACTGGAAGGAAGAAAACCGGAGCAGGGGATAGCAGGGGATTTAGTGTAACAGCAGCATATTTAACTGCAAAAATATTACCATTGATAAATTATTTTACTTTTTAAGGATTTGTCTATTTTTATTGGGAAGACGGATTTCAGAGAAAAGAAAGATCTTCCATTCATTGTTATACTCCCCAAGTGGCTGCAGCAGCCAGAGCTCAGCTCATTCAAAACCAGGAGCCAGGAGCTGCTTCTGCATGTCTCCCCATGCAGGGTCCCAAGGCTTTGGGCCATCCTCCACTAATCTCCCATGCCTCAAGCAGGGAGCTGAATAGGAAGTGGAGCAACTAGGACAGGAACTGGCACCCACATGGCATCCTGGCATTTGAAGGGGAAAAAATAGCCAATTGAGCCATTGCACTGGGCCCAAGTTATTTATTATTTAATTGCCATGTTACGATGAGATAAACAGTAGATTTACATTTCAATACAGGCACAGATGTAGAAGAATCCATAGAAAATGAATCATGTGAGAAGTATTTTTTAAATTTTCTGCACCAAAACCAATTTAGGTTTCAATTCCATGTTTCATGAGCTTTTCTAAGAAACCTAGCATACATTTTAATTTTTGTTTTGCACTTGTAACTCGATTATTTGGAACTTTCTGAACAGGCATGGTGTCTTAGGACAGCAAATCAAGACACTGCCTGCAGCACCCACATCCTATATGGGCACATGTTTGAGTTCCTGCTACAGCACTTCCACTCTAGTTCCCTGTAAGCAGCCTGGAAAAAGCAGCAGGAGATGACCAAAGTGCTTGGGTCCCCACCACCCTCATGGGTGCCCCAGAAGTACCCACTGCCTCCTAAATATACTCTGTGTCCAGCTCCAGGTATTGTGGCCATTTGGGGAATGAATCAGCAGAGAGAATACCATCTTTGTGTGTGTGTGTGTGTGTGTGTGTGTGTGTGTTTGCATGTATGTTTCCGTAAACCTGACATTCAAATAAATAATTAAAAAAATTTTTTTCAGAATGTTAGTGCTCTAAATTTGTATGCCAATACCACAATGAAAAGCTTTAGCAGTCCTCCCTTGAATGTGCCGGGATTCCATATGGTAGCCGGTTCGTATCCCGGCGGCCCCACTTCCCATCCAGATCCCTGCTTGTGGTCTGGGAAAGCAGTCCAGGATGGCCCAAAGTTTTGGGACCCTGCACCGGAGTGGGAGACTTGGAAGAAGCTCCTGGTTCCTGGCTTCAGACTGGCCCAGCTGCAGCCATTGTGGTTGCTTGGGGAGAAAATCATTGGACGGAAGATCTTCCTCTCTGTCTCTCCTCCTCTGTGTGTATCTGACTTTCCAATAAAAATAAATCTTTTTTTTTTTTAAAAAAAAAGCTTTAGTAAAAAGCCACATGTGAAATGGATGTAAAATGCAAGCAAAATGCTACTTCATACAAATATTATTTATAAATACTAAATATAATAAAGTATGCATTGATTATGTATTCAAAAATTTATATAGAATAAAGAAATTTAAAGTACCTATCGAATTTAGAGAAATAATCTACTTAATTTGAAGATTAGTCTGTATTTCAAAGCTTACACAATATTTAATTTAACTTGTGTACTGTGAAGTATAGGGTCTATATAGACAAGTGGCTAAAATGGATAATTATAGTTGAAGAAACTGCAGTGTGGTGGTCATTTTGTTTAAGCAATCGAACACTGTTGTCACCGCAGAGGCTTCTCATTTTTTCTTTAACTCAGAATTCCCACCTCCTCCAGAGAGAGCTTTTGTTGTGATTTTTTATTATTAATTCCCTGGCTTTTCTTTGGATTTTATAAAGCATATTTACTATTCTTTGAGTAGCATAATTCAGCAGTGTGTGAATTTCAAATAAATAAAACATACACAAAAATGATCTTGCATGTATATGTGTTTTATAACCCTTACTGAACATAATGTTCTGAGATGCATCTTTGCTATTATTATTTAATTGATCCGTATCTTAATATATAATGCTTTGAGTTCTTTAACAAAGTCATCAATTGTACCGCTTTCATAAAGATATTGCCCTCTCTATTCTTTAAACTTAGTATTTTTGTCACTCCTATTAAGATCTTGCCTATAAAAGTTATGCATATGGTTTGACGAAGAATCTAATTTTACCTTTTTTTCCTTTTTTCCTTTTTAAAGATTTATTTATTTGTACTGGAAAGACAGATATACAGAGAGAAGGAGAGACAGAAAGATTTTCTGTCCGTTGGCTCACTGTTTACGTGGCCACAACGGCCATACCTGAGCTGATCTGAAGCCAGGAGACAGGAAGCTCTTCCACCCTGCACCTCTCCTACGAGGGTGCAGGGTCCTAAGGCTTTGGGTCAATCTTGACTGCTTTCACAGGCCACAGGCAGGGGGCTGGATGGGAAGTCGAGCAGCTGGATATGAACTGGAACCCACACGGGATCACAGCACTTATAAGGCAAAGACTTTAGCTGCTAGGATACTGTGTCAGGGCACTCATGTTTTCTCTAATGGAAGCTAACATTAAAGAAAAATTTACAGTGAAAAACATTTCCTTTCCCACACATTAACAACTTCAAACAGTCCTGTCATGCAAGAAGTGACTTGCTCTTTCTTCATTTTTCTCTATTTTCATGTACTTTCCAAATCATTTTTATTATATTTTTCAGAGAACAGAACTTCAAAGACAGTAGGTCACAGCATTCATCTCAGTTGTCTGCTGTTCTCTCTCACGCTGGGAGCCTTGTGAAAATCACCTCTGAGTAAGCAAGCCACATTGTAGTAACAGCATATCCACACAGTATCTTCAAGACTTTAAGAAAATTATGGCTGTGCTATTGACTTGCACACAAGGCTAACCAAAAATGTCAGAAGGTAGAGAAAAGAAAGAAGACTTTCATTTTGTGTCACCATATTTGAGGATTTACTATGCGAAATGTCTTTAATGGAAATAAAAATTGTTGGTGGCTGGCGTGATATCTTAGTGGCTGAATCCTCAATTTGTGCAGGTTCCCATATGGGCACTATTTCATGTCCCAGCTGCTACACTTCCCATCCAGCTCTCTGCTTATGGCCTGGGAAAGTAGTTGAGAATGGCCCAAAGCTTTGGGACCATGCACCTACATGGGAGATCTGGAAGAAGATCCTGGCTCCTGGCTTTGGATCAGTTCAGCTCCAGCCATTGTTGCCACTTGGAAAGTGAACCAGTGGCTCGAAAATCTTTCTCTCTGTATCTCTTTCCCTCTGTATATCTGCCTTTTTTTAAAAAAATAGATAAATAAATAAAAGATAAAAATAAAAATTGCCTCCTACCTCTAACCTTGGACTTAACATCAAGGGTTCAAGATAACCGTCAGTAAGTATGAATCAGTAAAAATATAAATCACTTCTGTAGAGAAACTGATGCTCATTAAAAGGGAGAGGATTTCCAACACTAGGGGACCAGATCCCCACCCTGGTTGGACTTCTTGTGGAGGGTGTTTCTAGCAAAACTGGCAAAGGCAAGATCGCGAATGAGAAGGAGAATGTGCCCTGCCCTACACTTCAGAATAAAAAATTTCCTCAAACCCATCTTCTAAGAATAGAAATACCTAGAGTGATACCCTGATCTTAGGATCCATTACCAATTTATAGAGAAAGGAACAAAGGGTATCTGAAATCTGAATTTTTAGTTTGGCAAAATAGCCTATGTTCACATCCTTATTCTAAATCTCCCCATTCAACAGTCCACCCATTAATTATTTATTTGTCAGGTCATAATGTAATTTCAAACACATAAACCTAAAAATGTTTATACACATTAATTCAGAATATAAAACTAAGACCTATTAGTCAACAAAAATGCATGATGGTAGTCCTATCTACAATCCTTGTATTCTTTGATTATTGTGATCTTGCTATTCTATATCTGAAATGCCAATCTGAAAAGGAAAAAACACAGTGTCAGAGAGGATGAAATAACGAAAGGAACTGAAATGTCTGGCCTAATTATTTTAACATACGCCATATGCGTTACATTCAGAACTAAGGCATTTCAGAAACTATGTCAATGCAATGTGCCACACGAAGGAATTTGTGGTTGGGATACTAAACATTAACAGAATTTGACTGATCACTTTTGCAAATTATATAGCCTTTTCAAATGATCAATTACGTGCCTAAACATGAATAATAGTTTCCCATCCATTTGTCTTAAATAGTCACTCTTTTTCTGTTTTAGGGCCAGCATATTTGACAGATAGTCCAGTAATTATTTTTGTAGGCAACTAGGAAAAATAAAAATAAGAACAAAAAAAGAAGCAATTCTAATCCTTGAATCTGAGAGACCAATATTTGAAAATTACTACACACATGCATATTTAAGCCAGAGGTAGAAACACAAGAATGTTGATGAATACAGGGCTAACGTAAGTCTTTAAACTAGCATTCAATAAAACTAAAAAGAATATATGAGCCTTACCAACAAACTTTCAAGTGTTTTTCTTTCATTCCTTTCACATATGTGATTCCAATAATACTTTTTACATTCAGCCCAAAACCTCTAAAATCACATCATGCTATGTCTGCATCTGAGAGCTGATTGACCGCTAAGCCACAGCACAACAACCACAGGGAAGACAACACCTCAGACCTCCAGCTAGAGACGCCAATAGATCACGGAGACATGTTCTGACATCAAGTTGTTTGACTGGCTGTTAAAAATCCTCTTGCAGATTGCTGGAATACAAGACATTCATGCAATCTTTAAGTCAAGTAACTTCACACAATCTGTGAAGAGAAGCTGGCTGAACCGACAAACACATAAAATGAATGAATCAGGGCTCAGAGTCTATCGACTAGCTCTGCCACATCTAGAAATCTTTAGCATTTGTCATTTAACTTAAAAAAAAAACAAAAAAACAAAAAAACAGACTCTTAGTCTCGTAACAATCCTCTGGCTGCCCAGACTAAGAGATTTCTCATCTCACATAAACGCCAGCAATAATTGGGTGGTCATTCAAGGTACTTGTTTAGCACCTCGGTCCCTTCTGCAAACACACACTCTGTTAAGAAACATAATTTTTTCACAACTCTTTGTAAAGCCTACGCACAGATCTGAAACACAGTGCCCTCTTGTGCACACACAACATAAATTCTTTTATATAATAGTGTAGACACAGATCCTATACACAAAAACTTAAAACAACATTTGTGCCTACAAGAATGCTCCTCCAAGAACTAGGAATTGTAATCTTCAATCATCAGCACACAAACCAGCATGACAACTTTATATAAAACATTTTTTTGCATAGATCAACACATCTAACCCACTGAGGCGACCACTTGCATACTCCTCTGCTTTTGTATATATTATTTAGGTTTTAGAGAATCAAGTCATATACTTAAATATCTACTTTTGGTCATTTTCAGACTGTCTTATTCATCTACCAGTTTTTTTTTTTTAATTCCAGTGTTCTCTTTTTCTGATTCTCAATATGCAATTGGTTTTCAAATGAAAAATGGGGAGGTGGCCTAGCTTCTCTGGAAGGGACTGTTTTCATTTAGGCTGTCAAATGCATCATACTGTAGCTTAAAGGAGAAAAGAAAAAATCAATTGAAGAAAACTGATTTTGGAATTTGAGCTCCTTTCAAGAAGACAGCCTCCAACACATGGTGCTTACTTTAATAGTGAGGTGTCACTGTAAAACTGGAGAGTGATACACAAGTGGTCACCGTTATGTACGTATCCCATAAAATGGGACCTCTATGAGAAATCTTGTTAAATAGCAAGAAAACATCACTATGACAGTGGTAGTAGTTACGCTTCCGGTAGCAATGCTTTCGCGTCTGAACCTTTCCCTTAGAAAAACTGTTAAACACAAACTCCAAGTATATCTCTGTAATTGCTTTCCCTTTGCTTCATACCTGTATATCTTGTATCTTGTGCTAAATCCCTGCCGGCTTCTGTCCACAAAATCTGTGTATTCCTGTGAGCGATGGAAGGGTCCCTTATCAGAGAGGAGCCAGTCGAAGGGGCTTGTGGCATGCTGATCCGAAACAGCAGCAACCGCTAAAACCCAGCAATGAAGACTCAGAGCTATCCACTCCCATAGAGCCATCAGAGAGAACACTTCAGCACCAGCTCTGCTCCGCCATATCATGCTTCCACTGGGGACTTAGAGCCTTCATTCTCTTAGCTTTCCCTCAACACCTAGACAAAATACACAGGCAATTAGTTAGCCCCAACGAGACTCTTTTCTATCAGCTAAGGTGCTGAGGTGACTAAACGTTAAACTTTTAATTTCATATCATTTTCATAAGGTAGATAATAACAAAGGTCAATAAGCAGTAAAACAAAATACTTTTCAGAGTTGTCTTTTATACTTTGCATCCTTTTTGAACACTGATGGAAAACAAGACACTGTGTCTTACAAACCCTGCAGCAGTCATTCCGCAGATCATACCTTTTTTGAGCAACAATCAGAAGTGCCAACTAATATTTTCCTGTTGAAGCGTCTCATGAAATTGGACATCTTGGACATAGATATTTAATGTGTTCAGACTTTAATACAAGATGTATTTGTCTGTAATTACTTTAGCGAAATCCATTAAAATGAATTAGTTATTCATTAGTTACGTCCACAATCGAGTGTGGGTCTAAGAGCCCTTTTTTATATAAATAGTGTATGTGTCTGTCCAATTATCCATGTGTTTAGGAAGCAGCATAAAAGGAAGGTAGTATTGTTCAATACTTTTTTTTCTATTATTCTCTTAGGAACAAACTATTTCTGTGATATTTCACACAAAATCATAATTATTTCTAGGGCTTTACAATATTTAAATATGCATCTTTGTCTTATTCATGAGATAAACAATTCTACCTGATCTCAATACGTGAAAACAGACAGTGCAGATCATTCATAACGGATGAAACTGCATACATTACATTATAACCATCCAAGAGTCAAGTAGCAAGAGATGTCACCCCAACAGTGTGTTGGGTAAAATGCAATGTCAACTTGGAATTTTGCTCCGCATCCTCATCAATTGTTTCAAAAGATTGCATGTAAGCACATAAAACCATGTCATGCTTAGACTTAAGAGTATGTTTCAGCTGTAAGCTTTTCTGGTCACCAAAACAGCTTTAGAAACAATGTCAATTATCTGTATCAAGTAAGATAGTTTGAGGTAGCTGATGTATGTTTAGGACAAAGACAGTTTTCATTTCCTTTTCAAGCTGTGATCATCTAATTACAAATTTAATTCTGAACAATTTTATAGGAGTTATCAATTCATTGGTACATATGAAATGTCTCAAAATGGGAGTACAATTTCTGCCACTTAGATCATCCAATTCATCGTCTTACCTACTATGAAATTGTGATTTGCACAATAAAATAGATAGGTTGCGCTGCTGTGGTGACTAAAAAATGTAATGTTTTGTAAATAGCACAGTAAGTTTTATTATTGATGGCATTTAAAATATGAATATATCAGGAAGCGATAGCAAAGTATAATAGAAAGATTTGAAATATTAGCTGAAAAATTATAGACCTCATTTAATTATTGCAGAAATGTAATATAACTTCCAATTCTCCAAAGAAACAAATACTTTTTAACATATTGCTTTTCTTACATGAAAGCTATACCATCTTAAAATAAGTCTTATTTACATTAATAAACTGAAAGTTATTAATATGAAAAATGGCATAGTATAATCCCCCATAAAATTATATATTACTCAACTTTGCTAAACACACACACATTTTCAATTTGCTGTACAAGTATACTGAAACTAACAAAACCTAATCATTATTACAAAAAACATTATTTTCTTAACTTCTGAAGCAACTACCATATCTTTAATTTCACAAGGATATAATAAATTATCCAAACACTTCTTATTTTACTTTCATATTATCTAAACTATTTTAGGAAAAAAATTTGAATCAATTATATCCATAGTCACATCATTCAAGCAGAACTCTCTTAATACCAGATTTGTGAATTAGAACGTTGTCAAAAATATTTAAACAAGAATTATTTCATCTTTGTCCATTAACAAGTTGGAATACATTTCACAGAAAACTAAATAAATTTTTCTTCCAATTCATCCGTCTCTGATCAACATCAGGAAGAAGTAGAGACAGTGCTTAGCAACAGGGCTGGAGTCAGACTGGCTGTACCAAACCTCAGCACCCCTGTCAACTGCTGTGTGACTTCCAGAAACTGCTGACATCTTTGATGCCACCTATGCCTTAACTATGGCAAAAAAAAAAACTACATGAATTATTGCTGTAAAGCACCTAGAATAACACCTGGCACAAGGTAAGGACATCTGGTAATTGTTTGCACTAATATGAAATTATGTAACTGAGTGTCACAAAATTAAATCCAATAATGGTACAATTTTAAAGTTGTCCTAGTTGACATTTATACTTTTCAACGTGAAATTATCCTGAGTCAAACTTTAGTGTCACCTTGAGCAAAGGTGATGAGGATATATCATAATCTTCACATTCTACAATTTTTATGTCATCATGTATGTTTGGGGTGTAGTAAAATGCTCACTATGCTAGAGCAATTTATTATCTCATATAGCTAGGGATCCATCTAAAGATGAAGGAAATTTTATATTAAATTATATAGAGAGAACTGTCTATTTATTACTAATAACATGCTACTATTGGAGTTTACATATGTGTTGGGATGCTTTCCCAGTTGTATTCAGAAATGAATTTTCTGAGACAAAAGTCTGAGGCCTCATGGAAAATCAACCTTGTCCAAATTTAAAATCTTGCAGGCTCTCTTAAAATCCTATGGTTTTTACGGTATTTGAAAGATGTTCATAACCAAAATAAGATAAACAGAGAAGTTTTACTGAAGAAGTCTCTCAGAAGAATCCTTTGTTTCTTGACTCTGAGTTGCAAAACAGAGTCAGGTAGTGAGTGGCTTTTAGACTCCGCGTTCACAGACAGCAGTACATACTGTTTCAGATTGTCTAGAAATGGGTGAACGAGTATCTGCCTCCTCTGTATGATGAGCAGGGGACATTCCCAAGCCCCTCTGTTAGGACTGGGACAGCAACCACCTCAGTCCTTGCATGAGATAGAAACAAAAATTGTAATACGTGAGCTCATCCTTGTCCACTCTCTAGTATTTTAAAGTGGCTCACAGAGAACAAGATTTTCTGGAAAATATAAGAATACATTTTATAAACAGGGAAGGAACAAAACAGAATGAACAAAAAAAATAAAAATGCTAAATAGAAAATATGACTTTAAGGTGTGTCAATAAATTCAAGAGGAATTGTTCAGATTTTTCTTTTAGTAATATCAAAGTAAAAACATTGAAACATTCAATGTTTAAAAATATGTAGTACATAGCCTGCTCTTAAAATAACCTCAGTGTGGGTATGGCCTCCTGATTGTTACACTTGCAAACTGTGCTGAAAACCTGTTCAGAAAGAAAGCATGTCACAGGCACATTGCACAGACAGCAGCGGATATCCACATATGTAATACACCCAATATAGAATATTTATGGAACATACAATTTAGTATATGATATCTTCTGCACTAGCTAGTTGTATTCCTATTCCAATATGGTAGTGCATTTATCTAAAATATTAATACTTGGGTTTGAAATGTATAATATGTTGAAATTTATGAAATATTACATATAACACTAAAATCTATTCAAAGTTTTGGGAATTCCCACCTTTGATATAACATCCTTCACATCGATGATTAATCTGATGGAAGCTCATTTTCAGACAATAACATTCCACTAACCACTAATGGCAAGCTGTTTCACACCAGTTACAACTGTTCAACACTTAACGTTCTATGCTCTATAATTTCTACCTTTGCATTGGACTTTGCCTGATTTTTGCTGCCCACGTGTCCAAAGCATTACTCTTGAAGAAAACAACTCAATAATTTGAATATGTAAAGAAGTTCCATAAAACTACTGTATCAAACATCCATTTTCTACAGTGTGAAACCTATAGAAATTAAGAAGAGTAAAGCAAAATCTTATAAACCCTTCAGTAGATTCACTAACTTAGATTTTACTATTTTCTCTCTCTCTCTTCTCCCTGAAGAAATTTTAAGTATTGAAGAAGAGCTAAAACAAAAATGACGGAGGCCATACAAATGCTCTTCCTTAAGTATTATAGTATTCTATAAAAATGATAAATGTTTACTGTCACTAATATAACGATGATTGTAAATAAAAAATGAAAAATCTTTAAAATAACATCTTCAATGCCAAGAATTATTATATTTCTGAAACCACATCCCCTCCAAATACCTTAACAAAATGTGTTATTCTGTGAGTTATTCTACATTAGTATTTGAGTAAATAGTTACTATTTCCACTGCGAAGTCTTAGCATTTTTTTTTACATTGGGTTATTCACTGTTTCAACTCCATTTTGGTAGGATTAGTAACATGAAAAACTAGAATAGTAAAGCAAATCCTACTGACTACCATCAAAGCTACACCCAAAGAATGTGGCATACAGTGCTACTTTCATTTGTTTGTTTGGAAAACTGAGTAAAAATGTGAATAAACATACACTGCCGAAAGGATTTAGTGGTAAATCATTTCAAATCAAGCTGAATGCAAAATTCTCTATTTTTGACCATACTAAAACTGATTGCAGACTAAAAATTGTTTATTAACTTTCTGTCACTTTCCAGTGAAAGTCAGATTATAAAGATGAGAACTCATGATGAAAACTGAAATAAATTTAAAATTAAGGAAGGATTTCTTAGGCTCCAATAAGCAAATGATCTTAGTAACTATATATTCTGGATTTTTAGTGATGCCTGCTTTGTTTTCAGTAAGGGTGATAGTTTCAGTCAACAAAATGTGATTTGATCTAATGACTTTTGAGTCATGAACTATAAGCTCCGAAACAAGAAAACTTGTTTCAGGATTATGTGTACTATTTATTGAGCTGGAAAGTCTAACCGTGGTCAGTATGATTTAATTTACCCATCTCCAGAGAACTTACAAGATTAATTCAATAGGGTTTCATTACTCAGTTGTATCATCAATTACTTATAATACTACTGAAAGGAACAAAAGGGACTATCCAACATACTTACAACAGAGTTGGGTATCTCACGAGGGAGACATAATAAAATTTCAGTGAAATTAGATGACTTACAACATTTTGCTGAAATGCAATCATGAAATTTTAATTAAGGTCTGTTTTCTTATATTCTCAAGCACACCAGAGAATGACAAGAATATGAGGTACATATCCAACAAGAATTATTTTAAAGGACAGTAGTGTGAAAATCCAAGGCTACAGCCAAAAATATATTTCATGTTCCCATATGGCAGGAAGCATCCCTGGGTTTATGGAATATAGTTTTAAATTTAGGCAGTGATTTTCTAAAACAACAGCTAATACTCAAATATTTTATTTGATGTACATGTTAAACGTATATGTTGAGTAACAGAACAATGTCCTGCATGCATATACATATCCTTATTTTCGAATGTTCAGAAGATACATAAAGCCTACAGTCACAATGATGGAAGAATAAGAGTTCTATTTTTCAGTGTTAGGTCTCATTACAATGTTGCACGAAAGATGCCTGCTTTACTATTCTGCTGAAATGCAGGCTATTTGCTATAATTTTAGATTCCAGACAATACCAAAGGATTCTTTCTACATCTGGATATTACTTATCTAAAGGCAATAAATTCTAAAACATCTAAGTGAACTAACTCGAATTTGATATTTCATCATACAAAAGCATCAAATAAGCTGTCAAGTTTTAACTTCTTGCATACACTATACAACGTGGGCCATTGATAGGAACCTTAACGTGGCTGTACTCTACCAGCAAACAGAGAATGGTAGCATGATCAATGTGCTTTACTCTAAGTTATCAGGCTATGCAGAAAAGTTAAGAAAGTGATACTCACTTTTAGGTATACAGATTATCAGTGAATTCTGCAACTAGGAATTGGAAAAAGTCTTTTTCTTATGCTTCAATATTTAAGAAAAACAGTTAAAGGTTAGTGATAATCTCCAAATCAAAACGTTATTGAACTAAAAGCGTCACAGCAACCTGAATATACCCAATCTGTGATTACAAAAATAGATTAAACAGACATTTATTTGAATTAGTAAATCAATTTGAATGTTAAGCATAAATACCCTGGTGGGTTAATAACTACTTTGAATTTTTTCTGAAAACAGCATGCTGGAAATCACTAAAATAAGTATAAAGTGGGACAGATACCCATTCATAAATTTTCTAAAATTTTACAGTGTGAGGTGATTATCTTAAAACCTTTTATTCGTATCCAGATTATGAGGGACTAGCTGGCATGGATTAAGTTTTATTAATCCATATGTCCCTGTTACTTATACTACCTTGCACGCAGCACTGTTTCAAAATACGCATTGAACTGAATTCTCTTTTTAAGCACTATGGGCTAATTCATTGTATGTGCTTACACCTGTAGGAGATGAACAGTACAGTCATCTCTTCATAAGGCATTATTGTTACTTCGGCCATTTTACTTTGCTTCTCTTGTAATGAATTGTTTCCTTGTTTTAAATCCCAGTGTACAGGTTAAAGCTGGCATTAAAAGTATATCCTGCTAATCATTTAACTCTAGTAAAGTTGTATCCCAAAGGGTTCTTCTTCTTATTTATTTGAACAAACGGGCATTGCAGAACTTCTGAAGTACAACTCTAAGTACTACTCTGAGTTTATGCTGCAAAGGGAACTAATCCCTTGCTTAATCCTGTCAGTACAATTGTTTCCATAAAGGCAAAGTTAAATGCCACTACCTAATGGTGGGCCACATTTGAAAAAATGCAAAGGTCGAGTTCCCTTACTTTATTCTATCCAGCACAGAGAGGAAACCATTCTTAAAAACTGAAAGTGTGAAAAGCACCTAGACTGCCACATATAAGCAGAGTATCAACACTGATGACCACACCACAGATACCTGATAAGACTCAGATTGTACCTGCTTTTCATCCCTAAGTGGTCAGACACTTGAGAATAAAATTCAAATAAAGGATGTCCAAAAAACTACATTGTGAAAAAATCTAATTTTAAAGGGAAATATGATCAATGCTTTAGCAAAGACTATCCTTGACTCAACACCTCTGCCTTCTCAGAAAGACTCCAAAGGTTACACTCTGCTTAATCATGGCCAGCCCTTACACGTGCCAGGCTCCACCAGCCTCCACTACACTCAAACAATCTGTTCATTCTGACCTGTCAGGTCAGCTTAGCAAGAATAGTGCAGATCTCCCAGGACTCCTCATAGTCATTTCCAGTGCATGGACTCCCACCCTACCCTTAGCTCAGAATTGTTTCTTGGTCTTTTTCTCTGTGTATTTGAAGTTGAGCCAAACTGTCCTACTCTAAATCCCATGTTAGCAGTTCCCTTGAATGGATATCTTAGCATGCTTCAACAAGTACCATGGAAAACCTTTCCTTTAATGGCTTCAGAACATGTCTCCGAATTAACATAGTTCTCTAACAAAACAGTGAAAGAGGTGGCAGTTTCAATAAAGATCACACGACTCTACATACAGGGATAGAATAAAAATAACGGTTGCAGCCATCAAGAATTAATATCGATATGCTATCTTGCAGTAAAATTCTACCTTAATGGCAAGGTCTGATCATGATACTAAATTTTTTCTTGTCACTACATAAACTTTGTCACACACAAGTCAAGTTAGGTAAATTTGAGGAATACAGCAGTTTTAAAAGATTTACTCAGCATCAGATTATGTGCAAGGTATGTACAAAGGTACATATTATCTGCACCTGACTTGATGGACAATATCCTCTCTTTTAGTGTTTTAAACCTGCAGAAATGTGTTGCTTGTATTTTCATGATGTTGGACAAAACCTGATAATATATCATTTATCCAGCCGAGACATTGACACTGGCCTAACTAAAATGTTATTGAATATAAAGAAAAGACTGAATGCTTGGGTGAATTATATTGGAGTTTAAAAATCAAGTGACAATACATTTCTTGGTCTATCGTAGCACCAAAATCTACCCTGTAGTTCACCAAACCTAAGAGGTGAAACATGCTACCTAATTAGAAGTTATTTTATTAAAAATGTAAATAAGAGTATCTTCTGATTTTGTTCACAAAGGAAATGTCACAGGTAAAGAGCTTCTAGAAAATGCTCAGTACTTTAAAAAAAGGTTAAAAAGTTTTGATTAGAAGGTCATAGGGAAAACTTCAAAATTTCAAATAATAACCTTCATTTTTTTTTTATCCATGTGTAGGAAAATTGAAAAGTTCAAACATTTCAACCCAGAGTGCCTTATTATTGTCAGTAGAATCCAAAACCCCTTCTTTCCCAGCTTTAGCTGTCATCAGTTCAAAGATCATGCAGTTTAGGCAACAAAAAGAAGAGATTTGTGTTTGCTTCACTTGTTGTTGTACCTGCAACACCCACAAAAGGATCCAGCATATATAAGGGCCCTAATGAATGACATTATTAATAAGTGGACAGAACAAAACTTAGATTTCTGAAATAAAACCTTGGAGGGTAAATTTGACTTTTCATTCATTTTGGTAGCAAAAATCATAAGGAATAACCCTTTGCAAATGTTTGTGTTCTAGAAAAGATAACATATTTTGAAATATGCAACACATGCACACATGGGCAACATATCAACTAAAATATACCTCTGAGAGCTATAATGACATATTTTTTTTAACAATTGACCTGGTTCCTCCACTTCAATTTCCCTCAAAATAAAATATACCCTTAATGGACCTTTCCCTAGGCCATGGAACAAGATAGCTCTTGTCTCAGAATTTTATTTACAATATCAAAATTGGATGTATGTGAAAATAAAATGTGTGGCCAAGCATTAAATTTACTTTGTGTATTAATTAAATCAGTGTAATTCAGATAGAAAATAATTATAAGCATCTTATGAGTAACGATGATACCTTTTTATTATTATATTCCCAAGGTTTACCCTAGTGCACACAATTCATTAGACATACAAGGCACATTTTTTAAAGTCAATAACAAGATACGAAGGACGGCTCTCAAGAAATAGCTCAAGCTTCATCCGCTGCTCTACGAAACCTTCTGAACCATCACAATAAATATGTACAGCTTAGTGTTTATACTTAAAGAATGCCTTTCCAGTCCTAACCCTCCTCACAGCTACCTTTTGAAAGATGCTGGCATAACCCATATTATCACATAGTGTAGGGTCTTTTCATGGCTGGTGTCAATAACACTGGGGAGGAGGTAAGCTTCAAAAAGATGGTGAAAAGTATATTTAAAAGCAAAGTTTAGGGAGGACATTGTGTCACAAAATGTTAAAATGCTGGTTTGGATGCCCAAGCCTCACATCAAAAGGACAGTTCCAGTTCTGAGTCATGGCTACTCTGTGCTTCTCATCCACCTTCCTTTTATCCAGGTTGGAGGCAATGCAGGATATCTAAATGGAGTTCCTGCCTCCTGGCTGTGGCTTGGCCCATTCCAGCTCCTGTGGGAATTCGTCGGATGAGACATTAGGTGGAGGATATCATACATATTCGCTTCTTCTCCCTTCTCTTTCTGCCCCTACTGCCACTGCTGTCAATCTGTGCTGCCAATAAACATGCCTTTAAAAATAATAGGATTTTCTTGTTCTAAATTTGAATAACTAGTTCTTTCATGATCTATATTTTATAGAAACATTGCAAGCTGTTATGCTTTCCGGCTTGTCTAACTAACCTTTTAAAGTTAAGCATCTGCCTACATTCTTGTTCCTGGGCATAAGATTTTTAACTAGGTGGTATTTCCAAAGACCACTCTTATCAAAATATTACTTTAACTTCTAAAATAGATGAAACTGTTCTGAATCTCTAAAGGTTGTATGATGCTATATTTCAAAAGAAAAGAAAGTATACATAAAAATTAGCTGCATTTTTAAGACATTCTATATACAAAATGAACCAAATGTTGAAGGAAATGCTAAGAAATAACAAACGAGTCATTCCTCTGCATGACACACACAGACTGCTAACCATTAGCCACACCCAGCATAGCTTGTCTACCTGAACTGACCATTTTTGAGATCCCGTTGTCTAACCTTGTTAGGAATCATCTACAATCTGTTCCACAGGACAGATGTTAACTAAATTTACCTGAGACCAAAATTTGGTAATAGAAATATTTTCTCACGCAATTAAACTTTCTTAAATACTGAAAAAAAAAAGTTCATCTTCAGCAGAGACCACAGTATACTGTTATGGGCAAGTTAGCAAGGCATGCTAATTGTGGCCATTTTATGATGACAGAATCACATGATCACAGATTAGCCTATTGCTCACTTTATTACTGAAGATTGCGGCAGTTCCAGCAATTCATATCGGAGCTACTGACACGGAGATTTGATGGACTTAAACAGTAGCTGTCTACGATGAGTGTGAAAGGCAGGATCACAGGATTGAGCCTCCATTTCCATTGTGACTCATCTCCAAACAATTATGTGTTATTTTGTCTTTCAAATTACTTAAACAACATAAATGTTAATGATTTTGCATTTTCTGGCTTGCTGAAACATACAGATAGAAACTTTTCAAAGGCCAAGAAAATAGACAGACACTTGGAATTATGTTTCTCACAGTTAGTGGTAATCATATTACTTTATAGTCAAAAGAGATGGCTACGAATTTAAAATAAACAATTTTCATACAAAAGTTCTGAAATAGGCAGTGACATACTGCGAAAATGTGTGTGTTGATAGCCTGGAAAGAATGGTTAACCTATAGGCTATATCTCCACTCAGAGGTAAGATGTATGCTTACTACAAATTAAGAAGGGTTAAAATTAATCCTCAAGGTTAGATGGGCTGTCCTCCCAAAAAATTCTTTATGAATTCCTTTCACTTTGTTAAGAAGTTCAAACTCCAATTCTGAGAGTAGACCCAGTCCACTTTTCTCAGTTTACATTAAGAAGAAAACAAGACAACAGAGCTCTCCATGACTGTTGACAGTGACTGAAACCTTCAATGACCAAAAAATTAGAGAAAATATTGAATCATCATTGTTTATTCAAAAACAATTCAACTTGCCATAATGTCGTAAATGGTTGTAAATATTATGTTGGGTTTTTTACCTGATTGGGATGATACTCTGCTGGTTCTACCTTCAGACCAGAGATGGTCTCACCAAGAAGCCATTGAACTTACCAGGACAATAAGATGCTGGACTTTATGATTGGTCAAAACCTCCAATGAAAGAATCTCATCTGAATTTTAACTATGGAAATGCAACAAGGTGGAGCAATCCACGGGGTGGGGGGGAGGGTTTGGGGAGGGGCGGGGGTAATCCCAGTGCATAAAAAAATGTGTCACATAATGCAATGAAATTAATAAAATAAATAAATAAATAGGAACATAAAAAAAAAACAATTCAACAAAACTAATATTTTTAAAAAAAAATCCCTTTGGAGTAAAATATACACTTAGAAACAAAAATGTACTTTCCCCATGGTGTTGTTGGAAGGTACCTGGTAATTCACTTTATTCTGGATTATTCAAATCATTTTATCCTAGACTACTGTCTTATTCCTCATTTTTAGTACAATCTTGAAACTATTACTTATCTCAGTACTTTGTAAGTACTCTCATTTGTAAGTACCTTGTAAGTACTTACGTTTGTAAGACAATGTACTACATTGTGTCTTTCAATATTAGTAAATGGTCTAGGTGGATAACAAGAAATTGTATTAAAAATTCAAGTAGGACCATGCAATGTAAGTGTTCCAAATAACCTCTCTGCATATTAGTATACTTGGTTATATATAAGAAGATTTTAAGAAAAGCATGTAGGACTCGGGAGATGGAAACAAAAAAGAAAAAACTAAAAAAAAAAAGAAAAAGAAAGAAAAGCATGTATTATTAGCCTTAAGATAATATTTTGTACAACTTAAAAGCAAGATTTATCCAACATCTCATTATTATTCTTTTAAAAATTGAGAGTAACTTTAATGCTATTTAAGAGATGCTCACTTCTGAAAATGACAGTTCCCTGTCTCTATAAATATGTTCACAGAGCTGATTTTTCACACTATCAGAAATGCTCCCACAGTGAAGACATGAAAGGTACTTGCAAACATTATCCACCCCAAAACATCCTAACTGCATCAGTTTTGTTCTATATTTACTTTAGCTATAACAGAAAGGGCTCCTGTAGATCACTAGCAAATTGGTAGTTGAATAAACCCATGCTTTTACTTCTAAATTTATTATTTAATTATTTTTTTCCAGATAGGCTGAAATTTGTGAACATCACTTGAAATGATTTAAAGGAAAAAAAAATTTTTTAAGTTTTCCCTTGTGGAAACAAGTGTCTAATGAGTCCAGAAAGAAACTAGATGTCCATGTTCTGGCCAGTACATGACAATGAGAAATCTAAAATTTGTGCTTATTCAATTCTGGTCTTCTCAAGGCTAGATTGTTTTCTAATAGTGTAATATTATAGAGATAGCTTTAAAAATTAACAAAATGTAAGAATCCAGAAAAGTTAATAAAAGGCAGCTCCATCCTGATGTGCTTGGCAGATATTCACGAAATTCAGAAAGAGTAAGTCTATCTATAAGTATTCTTTCATAATAAATCTATACTAAAACTAAATGCAACACACCATTATGAAGGAATAATTCTTACATAGCAGAGAGCTACAATATATCTGAATGTAATGTTCACATGTTTATTAATTTAATCAATAAATGTGTGCTTTATAGATTTAATTTGCTGGAACTATAATATGGCAGCTACTTTACTAGCTATTAAAGGGAATTTGCTATGCTTTGGGTGCTCTCAAAGGCCTCCACATCCAAGTAAACTAGGGTTTCAGCTTTGAAATAAATACTTTTAAAAAAATAACATTTGAAAGTAGGTCACACAGTGGATAAGTACCCCTTTTAACTCTAAAAACACAAGAAGTAAATTTTAAAAATTATGAATTGTGATTATTCAGGAATCACAAATATAGAAAAGTGAGAGCTACATGGTTATCTACAGCTCAATTTATACTTTCTCAGCTAAAAATAAACACTAAAAAAAAAATCAATATAACCACCATTTCAGAAAAAATTCCGATAAATCCAATCAACTTACTGTTCATAATTTATTAACAACATCTTTTAATCTTTGTGGAAAAGGTACTTGCTAATGAAGCTGAATTCCATTATTATCACTTCACTAGTTATAATTAGTTTTTCTGAGGATCAAATTGGACAACATTACACAACTATTTGTATGGGTGCTTTATTTAGAACATCGGGCATAGAGGAGTGAATCTACGGCTTATTAAATAATAATCTGTGTGGCATATGTAACGGGATAGGATTCTAAGTGATTAATTAGATACAAGTTTTCCTGGTAGCTTATCAAATATGTGTCAAGATCATAGTGATAAAAGCTCTGAAATGTTACTGATGAGGACATTTGGTGACCAATGTAAAATGGTCACAGCGGCTATCTGACATTGTTTTGAAACATCAGAAAACGAGCCAGAACCTCCAAATCTGTCGGTAGCAGATGGGCCATTGGAGGGTGCAGCTAGATTTCATTTTTGGAGACTCATTTGCCCAATTCCAGAATAAAATAAACATTATTATCATGCTGTCTTCTTCTAACTAATAATTAACAATAGTATCCATTTGCTCTTCTTTAGAACTAATGAATTATAACACTGTGAACATTAAATCAATAAAAAGATCAAATAGCAGTACATGGAAAAACTGCTCCATGTTGCATTCCTAAGTTTCGAAATGAATGATCCAAAAAGTTGCTAAACTAAAAAGCCTACAACATCAAATGTTGCTCCATTTTTTTCTGGTAAACTTTGTGTCTTTTTTCTAAGTCTTAGAGTATTTTTCTGTAGTTTCAAGGAAGCATAGTTATTATCCGGTTGATTATATAAATTGGCTAAGAAATCAAACTCTCTTCTTCATTAGGACACGAATAGATCAATTAAAAAGTCAACCAGCCTGTAAAAGCATTCTCCCAAGATTGCAGTAAGACCAACACAAAAACACTGTAAGAACTAACAGCCCTCAGAAAGTTTCAGCTGTTGTTTTTTTTTTCTTGAATTCCAAAATATCAACACACTAACAAAGGTATTGATTAAAGACTTTTAGCATCATGACACATTGGACCAAGAGTCAATTTTTTAAAAAAACTAATGAAAATGCAAAGAATATGTTTTGCAAAATACATTTTCATGTCCTTTAAAAATATCCTCATTTCTGTTTAACCTTTCCTACAACTTTCTAAATTGTATCAATTCTCCATATAGGATCACATTAATCAAGTAGAACCAGAACAGAAACTGAAGCACCTTAACTCTCCCCAATATTCCAAGACTAAAAGAATAAATTTTAGAATACACTGTACTGTAAGCCATAAACTTAACACCCAAACACATTTTTGATATTTTGTAAGACATATATTTTTACTAAACTTGTCCAACCGGTGTCATATTCTCATTTGTGTCTGACCTCTTTTTAATACTAATATTCAAGGTTCTAAATTGCTAAATTTTATACTTATTTCAATAAGTAACTACTTTAAGATTTAAAGAATGGGAAATCTAGGAAATTGAAGCACAGACTGATAGCAAGCATCAATAAAACTGAAATGCTTGCTGCTGTGTTCTTGGAAGTTGTAGAAACACACAAAGGAACTATCCTAAAAAAAATGCCTGAAGTTTTTTTAAAGACCACAGAAACCTAGGCACACAACCAATGAAGGAAAATTCACATGTGCCCCCTCCCTGCTCCAATCCCCAAGGCACACACACACACACACACACACACCACACTTCTGAATGCCAATAGCTTCTTCCCACTTAGTTTTACTTAGCAATAGATAGCAATCATTTTGCACAGAGGAAATCAAGTTTATAAAAATACACATTCCTATTATGTTTCTGAATTTTCTGAGAAAATGGGATTACAGATTACTAGATTTTTTTAAAAGAGATTTATCATTATATATTACCACGGCTGTCTCTTGGAAAACGTCCTGAAAAGCACCATAGATTTAAGGCAAATACCTTCTGTACTTATCCACAAATGGAGACAGATATATATCGCATAATTCTTACATGAAATTTAAGAGGATAAAATGTCAAAGAATTGAGGAATTGGAATTCATCAATGAATTACTTTCTCCCGTGGTATAAAAAGTGATTTTGCATCCAACTAATTAATGTTATTTTAACAATTATATTCTTATTTTTTCAAGATTTTATCAATGCATCTTTCAAGCCAAATAACTCAATTAAGAACCCAGGTCATCAAATAAAAGTTGTGGTTTAAAATTACATCTCCCTTTTCCTCCCTTTCTATCTGCCTTCACAAAGAGAGAGAAAGCTGAGAATCAACAACAGTTTCTAAAAACTTAGCAAAACAGTTGAAGAAAGCTGTTTGCTCCCCAAACACACACAAGACTTTGAACTTTAGAGATTTGGGGCATTGTTCCCATACTTTTCCTGCTTTCTTTTGATCCCTCCACCCCAAGCACAGCCCCAGCAGTTTCCCAGCCGGTTTCTGCATTTGGGTCACTCAGAAGCCTGCCTTTGGGCCAGCTCTGCTGCTTTCATCCCAATACACCCTCACGCCAGCTTTCTCAAGATGAAGACAGAAACACGAAAATGCACACACCACATCCCTCTAGAGTAGCCAAAATTACTCTACTGTTTTAAGATGCCCTTCAAAGTTCCCTTACTGCCCGCTACGCAAAGGTCTGTGACCTCTGCGAAAGGCTCCAGCATCAGCACCTGTTCCCCGCTGTCATCTTCCCTGTAGCTCAATAGTCCAACGCCCCACCAACTCTTCCTCTCCACTCAAGTTCCGGATTTTTGTTACACTGTGACACACATGTAGATGAAAGCCTGCATCATCCACATGTTTTCGATGAATGCACACAACGTATGTGAAGAGCTTTCCACAGCTTCCCGAATGTGCAGAAGTTGTGCATCACAGCAGGACCAGCGCGCGCACACACACACACACACACCCCACAGGCTACCCAGGCCACGGGAGCAAAGGACGGAGGAGGGGATTATAGCAGGAAGGGTCAAGCACAGGTTGCAAGGGCCGTCAATCCAACACAGACACTCAGCCCTTACCTGCTCCCGTGCCTGATGACAAACAAATCTAAACAGCACGCAACGGCAAAGATTCCGGGGACTCGGAACCATCTGTCTTCCTCCACGCTGCCGTGACAGTTTTACACCCGGGCGCCCTCTCCTTCGCTGACACCCACTGACTGTCCTGGATCTTCCGGAGCCAGCCCCTGGGGCCTCAGGCACAGCCCCTGTCACAGAGCCCTCCCCGCAAACAACCCAACATCTCCCACGACCGGAAGCGTGCGTGGAGCCTGAGGAGGGGGACGCACAGCCCTCCCGCCGTAGGGCGATCAGAGCTGGCTCTGGGAGAAGTGTGAAGAGCCTTCAACCTTAGGAGCTGAACACAGCCAACCCAGAGCTGCGGCTGCTGCCAGCCGCCCCTGGGGGCTAGGGGAGCCCCACCCTCGTGGCGGACCACACAGCCCAGTTCTCTGGGGCCTCACTTTCCACCCCCACACCTCCAGGGAAGGATTGTTTTTTTTTTTTAATGAATAAAATCCGACTTTAAAGTGTGTGTGTGGGGGGGGCTCGAGTGAAGGGGTAACTGCGTCCAGGCAGCAACCAGCCCTCACTCTTGGCTTTTAACTTAGCCCGACACCCAACTTGGAACCCAACTCTGCCCCTTCACCAGCCACCTACCCTGCACTCCAGGGAGGGGACAGAAAAGAGGGGGGAGACAACAGTCAGCGCCTACGGGAAACAACACCCCCACACACACACAGGCTACCCAAGCCCATCGGGTAGTCCCTCGGAGAGCTGCCCTGCGCTCCCCTCCCTGAGACAAAGCACCCCAGCAGGTGCTCCGGGACCCCCGGCGCTCCCACGTCTGCCCTCGCCTACACAGGATCACACGCTCAAGTTTGGTCCTCAGAAAGGTGGAAAGGGAGCCGTCTGCAAGATGAAACCCACCCTCCCACCTACACAGGCTGGCGTGTCCCACTCCCACCCACGCGGGGCTCTGGTCCTCCGCAAGGGGGGCGCGTGAGGAGCCTGCGGCGCGGCCCCAGAGCCCCTCAACTGCCCCTCCCGCCGGGGCCCGCGTGCTCCCGCGTGGCCAGGGGCTGCGGAGTGGGGTCCCGGCGTGGTCGCCTGTTGATTGCTCCGGGTGAAGCCGCTGCGGGCTGGGGGCGCCTCTTGGAGCTGCAGGAGCTGCAGGTGCCAACGCAGCCGAGCGAGCGCACTTACCTGGAGGCGCGCACTGGGGCCACACTGCAGGCTTGGACCCTGGCACTGAGAGTTGCTGTGTCCCCCCCTTTCTCCGCCCCTCCTCGCACCCCGCGCGCCCGGCAGCCTCCGGAGGAGGGGGCTGGGGACGGAGGATGCGCGGCGCCCTCGCAGCTGCCCGTGAAGTCACAGGCGCGGATGGCACCAGCTCAGCAGGCTGGACGCCTGGTCTGGGGCGCGGTGGGGAGACTTGGGAGACGAACGCCCTTCTTGGGCGCCAAGGAAAGCTGGCGACTCCCGAGACCGGCGGGGGCGGGGATGGGTGACGCCGCAGCGGAGGACTTTCCTGTCTGGAAGCTTTACTAAAGGGGGGCTTTGGACGTTACAGGGGGAGCTAGGTTGTTCCCACAGCCATCCCTTGGGGACCAGAGCTCTGCTACCCTCACCTCCCCCCCCCCCGAGAAATTCGAGAGAAGCTTTTTGGGGGCCAGAAGGCTCCACATTGGGTCCTCACCTCCCTCCAGCCGGGAGCTGGGGCCGCCGGCGCCACTGTGGGGGTGCCGGGGCAGGAGACCCCGGGGTTGGGCCCCGCGGGCGAGGCGCGCACGGTGCTGCTGCTGCCGGCCCAGGGGGACGGCTGCGCCCACGGGCTGCCCCTCGAGCCGCCCACGGGAGCCAGGCACAGCCCGGAGACCCTGTCCCCGCCGCCTCCCGCCCAGGCTGCTTCTCTTTGGGGGGTCTGCCTGCGGGCCACCTGCCGCGTGCCCCCGGGCGCCCCGACTGGAACGTCGCCCCCGCGAGGACGCGTCCCTCTGCATGCGGGGGAGGGTGACAGTGTCAAATAAACAAACACTAAAGGTGCCCTCCAAACTCACGCCCGCTCTCTGGCCACGCTGGGGCATCCCCGTGTGCAGGTGCTGCCGACCTGCGCAAAAAGCACTTTTTCAAAGTCCTGCCCGAATCACGCAACCCTTGAAGCACGCATCGGCTGCACTACCCGCTCCCAACCAAGCCAGTGAACTTCTCCGCATCCTGAGACCGTCCAAGGGATCCTTTTAGAGTGTCTCTCTCTCTCTCAATCTCTCTCTCTCTCTCAATCTGTCTCTCTCTCTCTCTCTCTCATATGCTGTGGAATTTGACCTTTGCAATGGCATCAGAGCATGTACCCATAAGAGTTGATTCTTGCGAGGAGGTACGTCCCGTCCATGGAGCCTCCTACAGAAATCTGAACTGAATGCAACTGCAGGGAACGCAGAGCGCAGCCAGGCCATCCATCCTGGGGCGCTGCGCCCGGCGGCCGCAGGGCCCCTCGCGGACAGGCTGCTGGACGGCACACGGCGGAGTGCGGAAAGGAACCTGAGGGTTTTACAGAAAGACTTTTTTAAACAGCAGAAAGCATACAAACAGCACCCACGGTTCGTGTCTGAAAGCAGAAAGAGGAGCACTCACCAGAGGACACCTCAGGAGGCAGGATGACTGTGAGCGGAGCACTCCCCGGATGCGCACGGGCCCTCCATGGCCTTCCCGCCGGGCGCAGGGCGGCCAGCCCGGGACCCGGGAGGAGCGCCGCTGCCTGCTGCCACGGAGAGCCGCGGACGCGCGCGGGGACGCCGAATGTGGAAGGACCGGACAGGTTTGTGAAATTATTTTCGGGGTGGGGGCAGGGAGTTTGTGGGCGGCGACCCCTAGGCCGCCAGAGTGGGAGTTTGCAGACTGCAGGTCGCCCCGCAGCAGGGCAGGACGGAAACGAGGGGCGCGGCGCGCCGAGCGCACAGCCTGCCAGCCGCCTGCGAGCCGCCTGCGAGCCGGGAAAGGACGCGCCAGAGCCCGGGGCTGAGGCGGCCCCGCGCAGAGCTGCGGCCGTCGTGACGCGGGGCGGCGGCGCGCGGCGGCCAATGAGCGCGCGAGGGGGCGCTGTGAGGCGGCCGCCCGGCTCGGCCCGGGCATGCTGAGGCGACTGAGGGCTGAGGGGGCTGGGGGCTGAGGGGGCTGGGGGGCTGGGGGGCTGAGGGGGCTGGGGGCTGAGGGGGCTGGGGGGCTGAGGGGGCTGGGGGCTGGGGGGCTGAGGGACCGAGGCGACTGAGGCTCTGAGGGGGCTGGGGGAGCTGGGGGGCTGAGGTCTGAGGGGGCTGAGGGACTGAGGCGACTGATGGGGCTGGGTGGTTGGGGAGGGGTGCTGAGGTGGCTGAGGGGTCTAGGGGCTGAGGGTTTGAGGCGGCTGAGGGGGTTAAGGAGGCTGAGGCGGCTGAGGTCTGAGGCGGCTGAGACTGAGGGTCTGAGAGGTTTAAGGGGACTGAGGAGGCTGAGGGTCTGAGGCGGCTGAGGAGACTGAGGGGCTGAGGGTCTGAGAGGTTTAAGGGGACTGAGGAGACTGAGGGGCTGAGGGTCTGAGAGGTTTAAGGGGACTGAGGAGACTGAGGGGGCTGAGGGTCTGAGGCGGCTGAGGCGGCTGAGGGGTCTGAGGGGCTGAGGAGACTGAGGGGCTGAGGAGACTGAGGGGGCTGAGGGTCTGAGGGGCTGAGGAGACTGAGGCGACTGAGGAGACTGAGGCGGCTGAGGTCTGAGGCGGCTGAGACTGAGGGTCTGAGAGGTTTAAGGGGACTGAGGGGGCTGAGGGTCTGAGGGTCTGAGGCGGCTGAGGGTCTGAGGCGGCTGAGGAGACTGAGGGGCTGAGGAGACTGAGGGGGCTGAGGGTCTGAGGCGGCTGAGGAGACTGAGGCGGCTGAGGGTCTGAGGGGCTGAGGGGGCTGAGGGTCTCAGGGTCTGAGGGGGCTGAGGAGACTGAGGCGGCCGAGCATCCCGCCCGGAGGTCCACCAGGACTCCCCTCCGCTCGCCGGAAGCCCCGCGCACCGGCCGCTAGGGCCCGCCGTGGTCCGACAGAGGCCGGAGCCGGGCTGGAGGGGCGGTGCGCGGGTCCCCTGCCTCCGCCGGCGCCACGCGCGACCTCAGGCGGTGGCTCGGGGCGGGAACCGCCGTCCTGCGCGGGAGTGAGCGGCGCGCCGGGAACGGGTCCGCGGGTCGTCCTCGGGGAGCAAGTGCGCCTCATTTGCCGCTCGCCTGAAGGAGCGGGATCCGGGCGCAGTGGCGGCCACAGTGACCATGCTCCAGCAAGGGTCCAGGGGCGCGCGAGGTCGGGGAATGTTTCCTGTTCCGCGACTGAGGAGACGGCCTGGTCCTCTCTTCACTTGTCTTCCCGCTCCCCGCGTGCAGGTCCTGGGCAGGGTCGGTGCAAAAGCACCTCTGTGTTCTCCGCAGAGGGTGGCGCTTAGTAGGGGCTTGGAGGAAGGCGCCCTGTGAACCCCTTGAGGTCCCCCAAACTGGCCCAAGGAGGGGAAAAACAGGGCCTTGAAGGTTTGCCTGAGCGTCTGCTAACACTAGTCCCTTTGAACTGGAGTTTTGGAGGCGGTGGGTTTTCCTGTGTCGTGGCCATGCCTAAACAAGACTTTGTGAAAACAGAACATGGATGGTTTTGCAGAACAGTTCAAAGATGGAAACCTAGGAAATATGTGCCGTGGTTGCAGTCCGTGTGGGGGAAACAGATGAGGAGCCTCCAGAAGGCTCCTGTGCACATGTGGAAGTGTCATTGCCAGTCCAAGCAGATTCTGCAGCGCCCAGCCATCCTGGTTCACTAGGTGAGGATGCGGGTGGAGGCGTGGGTGGAAGCCCAGAACTCCAGCTGTGCCTGGATCAGCAGGTCGCCCAGCAGCCAGGTGTGCACATAGTATGAACATCTGTCCAAGTTGCCCATGGTAAGGATGGAAAGTTAGGAGACTTGCATGAAAAGGAAGCATTATATAGCATTGTGACTGTGCATATATATAGATATAGATATAGATACAGATATATGGTGTTCTGTATTGGCGATCTTGCCATAATAACATATTGTCAAATTTTAAATAAGATGTTTGATGAAAAATTTACTCCTGTATCAAGCAAAATGATCTTAACCCCATTGAAAGTTCATAATGCCAGAATTTCACTGATGAGTTAATTTGGTTTTCGATCACCGGTACTCCAGGAAAAACGGTTGTAAAGTCCCCGAGGAGACCAGACATAAGCATGTGGCAGATTACAACTGCACTCGGAAAAAGGCTGATGTCCGGGTATCTGTGGCTCTGATGCTGTGATATAGTCGCCAAGGGAACATATTCAGAGAAGACTTGTTTGCATGGTGCTTTTAGCGTGGTGCTAGTGCCAGTTTTAACTCCGTTGTCTCTCCGTTTACTCAATGTGTGCTTCTGCCTTTGCCACTGCTTCAGGGGGAGCTTGGGGAGTGCTTAGGACGACCTGAGGTGCACTTGAAGAGGATGTGTGGCCTCCATTGCAGTCATTACCAGTGTTGGTTTTTAGAAAGGATACCTTTCATGGAAGACCTAGACTACTTATCTAATTGACTATTCAAGGAAGTAATTGACTGAGAATCCACTGGACAAATTAGGAAACTGTGACATTGAGGACTGGTGAGGCCTAGTAAACACATTAGGCCTACGCCTACAATGCAGCCATGCATAAGAGTGCTGGTTTGAGATCTGGCTGCTCCGTTTCTGATCCAGCTCCCTGCCGATGAGCCTGGAAAGCAGTGGAGGACAGCCCACATACTTGAATTCCTGCCACCCACAGGAGAAACCTGGAAGACCCTCTGGACTTCTTGATGCAGTCATTTTGGAGAGTGACAAGAGGATGGAAGATCTCTCTCTCTTTCTCTTCCCCCTTCTCTAACCTTTCTTCTCTTTCTCCCTGTAACTTTCAAATAGATGAAGAATAAAAATATTAAAAAAAAGTAGAATATTTAGGCTTTAATTTTACTTGTGAAATAAACATGAGGTTACTCTTCTGAACTGTGTGAAAAAGACAGGCTAAGGGAAACATTAATTTTCTGACCATAGTTCCTGTCCTTTGATTAGTTTATAGCATTTAACGTCTATCAAAGAACTTAGACATTTAAACCTAATATGAAATAATGATTATATTTAATGAACCTCAAAATACAGATGTAAACTTTTATCTCCCGGATGACGTCTACCTTCACAAAACATCTGTTTTCACTAACACTGCTCCCAAATGTTAGAGATTTTAGTTTATTTTTTTGAGAATGAATGCCTTATTGAGTAGCCTAAATGAACGTCTAGTTAGGACATTTGTACGGTTTGCATTCTGGTGTTCTCTTACATGAATATTTGAGTACATACCTATTAACCTATAAGAATTTCTTATCTAATAGTAGTGTTCAAATTATATTTTGGAAATTGTAAAGTGACTTACTTCGAAGCAAAATATACTCTTCAAGTAACTTTGAATTGCTGTGATTTCTTACTATAAATACAAATTTAGATGACACATACATGTTTATGAACATATGATTATCATTAAAGTACTTGCTGGGATTTATTCATTTCAGCTTATTTGTGCCAAACTTTCAGAGTTTTCTTTTTCAGAGCACTTATTTTTTTACATATCTGTATGTGTGCAGTTATCATCATACCTTTATAAATGAACAACACTGATCTTCGCCAATGTATTGAAATCCCAAGGAAAAAAGTCGTAATTTTAGGAGACAGTATCACTCTCTTAAGTACTTTTTGTTCATACACCCAATTCCCTAGATTGTTTTCCCCTATGCAGCATAAGCTGTTCCAACCACTACCAAAAGCATCTTCTATCCTGTCACCTCTCTTCTTTTAAAATAAAGAGAGAAAAAGTACTGTTTAAGGAAGAAAGCTGTCATATCGTGATAAAACATTTAATTAGTTCCTAACATATTCTGAAACTACACACACGGTGAAAGTTGCAGATGTGTAAGACAGTGGTTTGTGACGGTCGCATGGAGATAACATGCATGTTCATGTTCCAAAAAGAAATCTAACATTGGGAGAATTGTTGAAGGCTTTTTAGCCATTAGGAGTCATCGGTAGTTGAAATGAATCAATGATCGTTATACTGTTGTCTGTATCAACCTTTGAGGATTCCACACAAATCTTTTTTATTCTTTTTGAAAGCAAATATAAAAAAGAAATGCCAACATTAAAATTAATTTGGCAGTTACCACATATGGCTTTTAAAGGACAAGAATGGAATGAAATCTAAATATTTTTAAATGCCTACAGTATGCTTTTATAAAATTGTTTTGCACTATTCTGAAATATTAGTGCATTATCGAAGCACTAAGTCATTTTTGGAACAATTTCTGGAAGCATCCGGTAGGTAACAGTTGTATGTTTTGAATCATCAATAATAAATACTTATATGCAAGTAATGGAATATGTAGTTCAAACTGTCTCGAAGTATAGGCTGTTGATTCCTAGCTCCATGAAGGGGCCGTTGCTGTGTTTATTTATGAGACAGATGTTTTTGAATTTTTAATTTTTAAAAACTTTTATTTGGAAAACAGAAGACAGAGTATCCTTTGTCTGCTGGTTCCAGATACCAAGCCAAGCAGAAGCTTGGAACAAGCGTGGAACAAGCCACGCAGAAGCCAGGAGCTCAGAACTTAATCCCTTTGTAAGATGCAGGTGAGAGGGATCTAAGTGCTTGAGTCATCACTTGCTGACATCACAGGATGCTGACTTAGAAATGGAGCGAGGACTCATACCAGGCACTTTGAATTGAACATGGGTGTTCCAAGAGGTATCTTAAACACTACACCAAATGTCTGTCCTTCTTTACTGGATCAAATATTTCACCACATTACCCCCATTTGGAATTCTTACATAACACATTTAATTTTATTCAAAGTTTTTTTATATTATTCAGTCATCCAAAAACATTCAGAATACATGATATATATTTGATTAATCAAACCAAGCCATGCTAAAAATGATCATTTGAACAGGATATCATACTTTCATAAATACCTTGCTATCCTTTGTGCTAATTGAGTCCTTTCACCAAGTTGCAAAGCAAGCAGGAACCTTGCTTGACACAGAAGTGTGCTAAGGGAAGTGAAAGCACAATTATTACATGTCTGTTCCTGGTGAGGGCTTGCGTTCTGATTTGCACACAGCTGCCTTCTGTTTAACTGTGAAAATGCAAGGCCTTTCCCAGATTGTTTTTTTGTTTTGTTTTTCTTTTTTTAGATTTGTTTATTTTTATTGCAAAGTCTGATATATAGAGAGAGGAAGAGAGACAGGGAGGAAGATCTTCCGTACAATGATTCACTCCCCAAGTGACCACAATGGCTGGTGCTGCGCTGATCTGAAGCCAGGAACCAGAAGCTCTTCCAGATCTCCCACATGGGTGCAGGGTCCCAAGACTTTGGGCCCTCCTCGACTGCTTTCCCAGACCACAAGCACGGAGCTGGATGGGAAGGGGCTGCTGGGATTGAACCAACACTCATGGGATCCTGGCACATTCAAGGCAAGGACTTTAGCTGCTAGGCCACCGCGCCAGGTTCTAGGCTTTTAAAAGTAAAGGAGAATAATGCTGCCCCTTCCTATGAGTGCTAAGCTCATCATCAGTTTCTTACCCTCATGATCTCTGAACCCATGTTCCTTTGGTGCCAGTCTCCAAATCACATCACAATGGGGCTAACTAATTTCAGACAGCCCATTAAAAAAAAAAAAAAAGGAAAGAAAAGATATTAATTTGAGTTCTTTCCCTTCACCAGTTTGTACTACATTCTCTATTGAAGGAAAAAAGAGGTACCCAGAAATACCAAGTCATTTTACTTAATTTGTTATTTTTGTTAAATCATAAATATAAATCATGAATATAACCATCTATCAACTGCTTGAAACTAAAATACCTGAAAACTGAAATATCTATAATATAAGCTGAATTATCAAAAGCAACCATTTATACACCATTTTGCTATCCACTGTTTGCAGAATCAAGATTTTGAACACTAAGAAAATAATTTTCTTAATTTTCTTATTTTTCTGTGCCACAAAAATCTATTTGTGTAGTAAATGAAATATATTCTTTGGGATGGCACATATGTAGTTGAACAATTTTTGAAGTAATTTCCAAAAATAATAAATTTGAATTTATTCATGGAACTGATAAGCTCAAATATTTTTGAAATACTATCTTAATCTGGCTTTCAATTATTCACAATGGCTGTGACCAGAGGACCAATGAAACTGCTAAGATCAAATTTCCCTAAAATATTCTTTTATAACTGGCTTTCAATGATTAATCTCTATGGCAACCAGAGGACCAGTGACCCCCAAACTATACAAAACTTAATCTACAGTATTCATGACTGCTTTCCCTCTTCTGGCAAGAAGAATTTTGCATTGGCTAAAATAATTGAGAGAAGACGGTAAGATAAGAAGATCCTCTAAATAAGGCACTGGCTAGAATCTGGAAACAGATTTTTCCCTGGGTATTCCAGGATGATTGAAGCACTGATGATCCATTCTAAGATTCTGTTCCCCAGATCTGTAAGTAGATCAATTTGTGCTTCTTTAAGCTGCTATTTTATTTGGTAATTGTAATAGCAACAATAGAAAACCAAAAAGGCTGGTCTCAAAGAGAACTGAGAAGTAAATAGTATGTACACCCCTCTCTAGGAAATTTAAGACTTAACAGGAAACTCTTAATTCATAACCATTCAATTTCACCATGCACTGAAAAAACACTTTTTTTCATTAGTGAAGAACCAAATGGAGTCTTCTAATTTGGTTTCACAGACATTGAATGGGAATTAGGATAGGGATGATTAGGTATAGCACCAATTTCTGGAAATAAATGAATTAACTAATGGTATGTAGCATCACATAATGTTATCAATTTAGGATATGTATGTGGCATACAAATTTACATTGAGGTATATCTTTCTACAAGTCCAACACATATTGACAAAGGTGTGAGACTCACATAATATATGTTAAACGTGAAGAGTACGTTAAAAGTACTATCCTTACTATGAAAAAGAGACACTAAAAACAATAAGGTACACTGCTGAAGTTGGTGAGAATTAGCACAATGATAAAAGAAATTTGGGAACTAAAGGGATTCCACCAAAAAACTGATTGACACAGAGTAGGATTTTTAATTTCATGGAAACCGTAATATGAAGTAATCTTATCTTTTTCTCCTTGTATTTTGAATGGTATTGCAATCAGGAAAAGAGAGTGAACAGTTACTTAATTATAATGCATCACTAAATTTATCATCTCATGAACTCCAAAGGCCTTTCACCTTCTTAATGAAAATAAAGAGAAAATAGGGTACTTGATTGCCAGTCCTCTTGGAATCTCTACATCTTGCTAATGCCTGCACTTTCTGTTCAGAGATATGCATGTAGGAGGCTGAAAAACAACCCTTTACACTGATCATGGAGAACATATGAATTTATAGACAAAAGTCATTTTTAATGACTATTATAAAAAGAATTTCTATTTATGAAGGCAGAAAATCTAAAAGTAAATTTTACCATTATTTATTGAGTATTCAAAAATCATCTAGTGATAGTGTTTTATAGAAGAAGCAAGATTTTCAGTGTTGTAACAATATAAAAATAAGTTTCAGTCTTTGTGTCTTTCATGAAGAATAAAGAGAATATACTGATAAATATAAAAATTTCTTTTTTACTCCATTCTGTATTTCATTCATACCATTGATCACCTTCTTATTAGAAAAAAAGGAATATATTGATTGTCATGTATAGGCCAAGTGCTTTCTAGAATAATGTGCTGAGTAAGACTGCTAAGGGTATGGGCCCTAAGTAGCTTATAAATAAAAGGCAAAAAAAAAAAAAAAAAACAGAACAAACAAACATGATAAACCTGGAGTTGAATGAATAATGACAGCTGTCTTTATCCCAGGCAGAGTTCCCCACAATAATGCATGCAACGTACTCAGTGGTATGTATTACTTCTTCTCTGTAAGGTCAACCCACAGCCTGCCATTTTTGGCAGGAGGAAATTTCAAGAGTTGAAGAGGCCGCAGTTAAATAGGGTAAATGTTTTTTGTCCATTTAAGTGAAACAGTGTGATTATTAACTCCTAATTAGGTACTGGAAAATAAAACTTAATTCTCTGGTCATGCAAGGTTCAACAGTGTCAGAAAGAATGGCTATGGTAACCAAAGCCACACTAGCTCAAGAACACAGTAGCCTTTTTGTCTCATGGCTCAGCTCTCCATTAAATATGTATATGTTCTCCAAGCATTTGTGAAAAGCAAAAATATTGACCGTGAAAGATTACTTTTTCTGGACCAGGTCTGTAAGTTCCCCAGTCTCCCTTTCTTATTCCACTGTTGACAACACCTTCTGATGGCCACATTTGCTTCTGCAGCAACATGGAATCACATTTTGTGTCTGAGAAGCAAAAGAGGACATGGATGGCATTATGTTGGCAGCATTGACAGTCTCAGCTCCAGTCTTGTGTACCACATCAGATTGTTCATTAAACATCAGCAGAGAGACTCAGCTTTGCTAGCATGGAGAAATTGAATCTGGAAGTCAGTTAAGTGATGCCTTTCCGGGTAATAGGAAGAACCCAGTCCTTGTCAACACATTGGCCCCTGGCAATAGCTGATGCTTTATAAATTTGTTAAGTAACTGAGTATCCAATATTCTTGAATGTTCTCTTGAAATGTTCCCATGTCCAAACTTGGTATTCAACTTGATAACCACATTAAAAAATTGTTTCTAGATGGATCTAACACTTTTACAACAACTATTTCCAACTGCAATGCCTGGGGCCAGGCCAAGCTGAAGTCAAGAACCAGGAGCTTCATTCAGGTTTTCCACTTGGGTACAGGATCCCCCCAGCACTTGGGCCAATATATCATTGCTTTCCCAAGAGAGTTAGAAGTTGGATTGCAAATGAAGTAGCCATTACACAAACAGGTGCTCACATGAGATGCAGGTGTGGCAGCTGCAGATTTATCTCACTATACCATAGCGCTGACCCTTTTGTTTATACTTTCATCATCTGATTAACCAATGACATTGTTTTGTATCCACCCAAATCAACAAACACACAAAAAAGGTTCAAGTTTATTCCTAACTGTCCTAAACTATAATGTTCTTCAACAGACAAACTATCATACAACCACAGCATGTCACATATCTCAGTGAATTGGAGAATTGTTCTATTAGGTTAGCCTGATCAGAGGAAAGGGAATATATATGCCACAATAGTTGAGCTGCATAAAAAGAATAAATTCTGACATTTTATGGCGCAGTAGGGGAGCTGTAGACAAATAACTTGCGTCAGCTTATGAATGACTAGAAGAAATAAATCTTGAAGGCTCCAAAGTAGTAATAATGAGATGAAAATGCACTTTGATTCAGTCAGTACACACTGTATCACTCTGTATTGAATTATCACACCATATTCTAGAGAGATACAGAAGGGCTCTTCAGAAAGTACACGGAGGGTAAATCATTTTTCCCACAATTTATCTATTTATTTGTTCAAGAATGACACAAAGAAAGGGAGAGACAGAGAAAGAGCTTCCATCTTCTGGTTCATTCCACAAATGTCCACAACAGCCAGTTCTGAACTAGAATGGAGCCGGCAGTCAGGAACTTCACCTCATTCTCCTAGATGGCTGGCAGGGCCCCAAGTACTTGAGTCTTCTTCCACTGCCCTCTTAGGCGCCTTCTCAGGGAAATGGATAGGAAGCAGAGCAACGAGGACTCACAAGAAAAGTATCACATGGGATGCCACCATTCCAAGCAGTGCCTTATCTGTTGCACTGAAACACTGACTGGTACATTATGTTTTAATTATATTTGTTCATGAATTTTCTGAAGTACCATCATTCATACAATTACTGAATGTCAAAAATTATTTTAAAAAATTTGAATATAGACTTGGTAACTCTTGAATTGATTACTGAACACTATACATATATTGAGATTTCATGGGCTATCCCACAAAAATGCACAATTAAAATTTTAAAACCACCAAAAGACATGGAGAAAATTTAAATATATATTGCATAGTAAAAGAAGCTAGGTTGAAAGGTTTACTATATAGCAAAATATTCATGAAGAAGTCAAATTACAGCAAAACTTAAAAAGAAAAAAAATCATATCTAGGCCAGTGCTGTTTTTAAGCACACCTCTGCCTGTAGTAACAACATGCCATGTGGGCACCGTTTTTAGTCCTGGCTGCATCACTTCCTATCCAGCTCCCTGCTAATCTGCCTGAGAAAACAGCAGAAGATGGCTCAAATCCTGGGATGCCTGCCCCCACTTGGGAGACCCAGAAAAATCTCCAAATTCCTGGCCTCACAGGCCCAGCACTGGCCATTGAACCATTGGAAGAATGAATAAGGATGGAAGATTTCCCTCTCTTTCTACATATAATTCTGAATTTCACATTAATAAACTAATCTTAAAAAAAACTTCTTTAATAAATCATCAATTGGGTTTATTAGTGGGCATAAAGGGGAAAGATAGTATACACAGCTGGAACACAGTTTATGTCTAAACTAAACCAATGCTTATATCTTGCTACTAAACCAATGCTTTATATTTTCTCTGAAGACAAATTAGCAATTGACAGAATACTCCTAGAAATAATTTGTTTGCCGAACAAAAGAATTACTTGGTTTTCCTCTTAATGCACTGATTAGGTGCTTTTCAGTTACTTTTCCAAATTTATTCTCATCAATTCCAACTTTTAAGGCGGAAATCCTCTTAAGACCAATTACTGAATTTCTTCATATTTATAGCTACACTCCACCTGCTGTGAATTTGATTCCCTTTCCAGGCACTCAATATCAACTGTCTTCGGATTATTTCCAATTTTATCTCTTCACGCCAGTCCTTTCTCCTAGACCTAAAACTTGTACTTCAATAATTTCACTGGAAATAATTTTAGCTATTCTAATTTTAGTATGTCCAAAATTCAGTTGCTCTACCTTGACCCCAGCTAAAACACACTCCACTGTCTTCCTTTTTCAATTAACTTAAAAACAATCCATCCCTGACAATTCTTGACAGGTCTTTTTCAATGTTCATATCCAAATATTAGTCAGCCCTACCTACAAGATGCCTCTAGTTTTTGACTACCTGTCATTCATTCAACTGTTAATACACTAATCCAACTCACTTTAACTCTCATCTGATTTATTGCAACAATCTCTTTATTATTCTCTGCCTGTTCCATATCACTTCTATTCTTAACACATAAAGCAACTTTAACGAAAATTAACAGTGAAGTTCCTCTGCACAAAATGTACAGTGACATTATGTAGGACAAAGTACAAAATCCTTACTCCAATTTCCAAGGCCACAAAACATTTCATAATGTCTATGTTTGCTATTATTGCTGTGTCATGTTATTCTATTAGTACTGTCTGCTTAGCCTATTAGTACTCCAAAGTCCTTATCTATTATTATTGTATCTTCTTGGACTATTGCTACTACAGACTTTTAAAAGACCATGTTCATCATGATCTCCCTGTACAAATTTTAGATATTCTCTACAACACATGCAACACATGGGAAACATGCTGCTACTATTTCAGTCCCATTCTTTTTCTAAGAGAAATTATGATATAATTTGTTGTACTGTGAACAGCATCCAACTGTGTAAATTTGCATTGAATTACTTGCTTACTCTTCCCCCATATCTGAATATGTTAATGTTTGTCATTTATTTCTGAATGGGTTGTGATATCCATTAAAGCAGTTATCAGTATTTACCATGGTTTACCATTTGGTTACAGAAAACACCACCTGAGTAAACTAAATTGTCTATAACATAGTTAGAGATAGATGTCCAAAACTCGTATAATTTTGTCTTCCCTTCATTTATGATTCTTTGGTTCCAGAAATGTTTTGATGGTCCTTAAGATAAATTCACAAATTCTCCTTGGTTTATAAAGCCATGCAGCCTAACCTTAGCCAAATTCTCCAACTGTAAGTTACATAAAACTATACTTTGCTGTATTTACTCCAAATTCTACTTTTGTTCTCTTCTCTCTACCATGTTTCTGTCTACTTCACATCTTTTATGAGCTTCATTTTATTTGGACAGCCATACTTACAGAGAAGAAGGGAGATACGGAAAGAGAGAAAGAGAGATCTTCCAACTACTGGTTCACTCCTCAAATGGCTGCAATGACCGGAAATGAGCTTATCCAGTGCCAGCACCAGGGATTTCTTCTGGATCTCCCACACTGGTGAAAGGGCCTATGGAGTTGAGCCTTCCTCCCACCTGCTTTCCAATTCATACGCAGGGACCTGGATCGCAAGTGGAGCAGTTGGTACTAGAAGCAGTGCCCATATGGAATGTCAGGGCTACAAGCGGAGCATTAACTTGTTGAGCCACCATGCTGGCCCCTGTATCACATCTTTTGCAATATTTATTTGTCTGCCTGAGATAATATTTTTTTAGTTGTACCTACTGAATTTTTACTCAGTTGTCATATCACAAATCAAGTAGCATCCTCTGTTGAATATTTGACATCTCAGACTAAGAAAAATGCCACTGTGTACAAAAAATTTATAGTTACAGTAGTCATATTGAACATGGTACTCAGTTACTATTTATTGGATAAATAAAACAAATGAATTTTTCAATTCACTTTTTAGGTGTTCTGTAAGCTATCCTCGATGTTAACATCCTAATAATTTTGTTAAGAAATGAGACGGTACATCAAAAAGTTTTCTAAAAAAAACGTAATATACTGAAATATACAAAAAGTATTCTGAAAAACAAAAAAAACCTAAAAAATGTTATTCTAAAAGATAAATTTGTTTTGGTGCTGCCGGGATCCATGTGGTGGATGTGGAAGACAGGAAGGTGTGAAGAGCATTGCTTCCTTGTGGCAGGGCGCGGGGAGCTCCCCGCTGTGCAGCAGGGCTCTGGCGGAATGTTGTTTTGACCACCTGAATGCAGCCCACTTCCTATTTGCATGGACACTGGACTATCCCACTGAGATTTCTGTAATTTATTTAGGCATTGTCTGCCTCTGCCGAGTTAACAGTTAACTGTATGGTATCTGTGTGAGCTTGGAAGCTGATGTTGCTGATACTGCTTTTAGCAATAAGGTTTCTCACTATTGCTGCCATGGCTGCCCCCTTTGATCCTATGCTAATCAAAGGCATAGCAGTTACCTTTGTTTAGAATCCTCTTCCATTGACCTTATGCTAATCAAGGGTGCTAGTCTCCAGGTATAGAGGAAACCCATTCTTTCCCTCTTTCTTTGATCTTTGGGTCCTGCCTCCTGTGTTGCATTTCCTCCCTTGGCTGATTCGGGACTGGTTGTGGAGTGAGGATTGTAGTAGGAATGTGTTACTGATTGATAGGTGCCTGCATGGATAACATCCTGCCTTAGGTGAAACAAATAGCAGAGTTGGCCTTGGTAACACCCACTTGACCATGACGTGGAAAGTCTGAGCCAGAGTTTGACTGATTCTGTATAAATAAAGCGGACGGCTTTATTGCATAGTCCACAATCATCATGGAATCCTAGTGGTCCGTCTCTTTCTTTCTTTCTCTTTGCGCCGACTCCACGCACACTTCACGAGTTCCGAACCCCGGGCTGGAGCTGGACTCCGGCATGGTGCAAAATTTTTGACATACACATAGGTTATTTTCAGTATATGTATTTTCAACAAATATTTGAAAATAACTCATATATATACAATCCTGTTAGCTTTATTGATTTAAAAATGTGTTGCTATAAAGAATAAATGTCTCTCCAGTTATTTTAAGCATTGAAAAGAAATGGAAAGGAAGATACACAATTGTTATTACAGTGTTGGTGATTATAAATAATCAATGTTCTAGGTCTCGAAAGTGAATCTCAGAGAGGTGGAAGTAGATGCAGATGTGTGGCTCCGTTATTATCCAGTACATACCCAGAGGTGTAGCTCTTGTGTTACATGAGAGCAGCTGCATCAGTGCTAGAATTCCACACTCTTACAATCACAGAGTCAAAACTCAAAAGCAACACAATAGGGTAGAAGCACAATGGCAGTAGACACTACACCCATCCAGTCTGAGCACAGTAAAGTATAAAGCTTTCTTTGGCAAGATCACACTGTTTTAAGATGAAATTAAGATCGATCAATATGATAAAACATATCAATAGATGTTGATAAATTCAGTGATGTAAACTGCATTGTAATGTCAATAGATACTGTAAGGTATCTGAACAATCTTTTAAAAAAAGATTTATTTTTATTGGAAAGACATTATCAGAAAGAAGCAAAGAGAGAAGAAAAGATCTTCCATCCACTGGTTCACTCCCCAAATGGCCACAATATGAAGCCAGGAGCCAGGAGTTTCTTCTGGATCATTCACATAGGTGCTGGGTCCTTAGGCTTTGGACCATACTTGGCTGTTTTCCCAGGTCACAAGCAGGGAATTGGAAGGGAAATGGAGTGGCAGGGACACACACTAGTGCCCATGTGGGATTCCAGCAGGTGCAATGTGAGGATTTAGCCATTGAGCCATCATTATGGACAGAACAATTTTTATATAATGTTTTGACAAAAGTGATCAGAAACAGTAGAAGAAAAATTCTACCAGACAGATAATATCAATCAAAAACTCACAAGAGACATGAATTCAAAGCTAATGACTAAATGCATTCCATTTGTCATTAACAATAAAGCAATGATATCACAAGGTCTTACCATTTCAGTGATATGCTGTAGGTCTTGCCAGGCAAGCATCTAAAAAAAGAGAAATGTGGCATTCAAACTGGAAAGCAAAAGATAAGTTATCTTTATTCATAATGATCTTTACAAGCCTCTTTCAGAAATTCCATGGAAAATGCATCTTGTGAATAAAAACGTGGATTTCAAATTTTCTGCACCCACAATCTACTACATTTAATCCAGTTTTCTGCAAATGTTTTGATACATTGACATGAATCAACTAAAACAGACAACAATGATAAGACCAACCATAAACCTACAACTGTCCTGGTTTGGGTGAGGCTGTTAGAACACTGAGAGCTTCTGGCTTGTTTAATGTTATTGTCTGTCTGAAGGTGTACTAACCTCGGCAACTTTCACGTTGTTTATTTGAGATATTCACTTTAACTATAAAAATCCTGTTTGCCTTCCCCTTAGTATAGGTTTATTATGCTTCATAATAAATCCATTTTCCTTTAAAGACTAAAGGTTCTGCATTCTTATTTTAATACATACATTGATATATGTGTATATGTACATATTTTTGAAAATCTAAGAAATTCATGAGAAAACTATTAATTTATTAGTTTTTATGTAGAAATTAATAAACAAATTCCCCAGGATTGTAGGAAATAGAGTAAATATACAAAGCATAATTGTGTTTATAAACACTGGCAATAAGTGATATGATAATATAACTGAAAAAATCTTTATAATAATATCAAAAAATGCTCAGAATAAGCTTAAAAAATGAAAGACTTCTACATTACAGTATTTGGAACTATGTTGAGGATAACTTTAAAAATCCTAAGTAAGTGGATATACTATCCATGTAATTGGATTAGAACACACAGCTGAACCAGTCGGAAGCCAGGAGCCAGGAACTTCCTTCTCAGTCCCTGATTAGGGTGCAGGTGCCCAAGGACTTGAGCCATCTTCTGCTGCTTTCTCAGATCATAAGCAGGGATCTGTACAAACCCAGTGACCAAATGGGATGCTGGCACCACAAGCATGGGATTAGTTTTTCATGCCATCATACCAGTCCCTTGGTGTTAGTTTTTAACATATTTAATTCCTAGATTCTTCAATTCATAGATACCATACTAAGACAATGATCTCATTCCATTCCTCCCTTCCTCCCTCCCCCTCTTTCCCTTCCAGTATATCATTTTCTTTCTTTCTCTTTTCCTTCTTCTCCTTCCCTCCCTTCCTTCTTTTTCCCTTTGTCTCATTTTTGAAATAACATGGATCTTATTTATAGTTAGAGTTAAGTGCTTAATGTTGCACCAAATAAAAAAATTCAAAATGCTAAAAGCAAGTTTCTAGTTAAGCAGGGATATAAACAAAAAATGAAAAGGAACTACAATTTTTTTACTCATATGCAGTAAATTTTAAAGTAATCATGTATCATTAAAACCATAGTAATGCAATATACTTAACCATCTGTTTCCCAAAGGAATAAAAAGGCTTGACAAATATATGCTTGCAGAAGTATTGATATGCAAACATCTTGTATTTTATTACTTTTCTTTCTTTAATTTTAGCTTTCAACGGTCTGGCATGGTGGCCTAGTGGGTGAAGTCATCATCTGGAACGTGCAGAGATTACATTTGGGCACTGGTTCCAAACCTGTTGGCCCCACTTCCCATCCAGCTCCCTGCTTATGGCCTGGGAAAACAGTTGAGGATGACCCAAAGCCTTGGGACCCTGAACCCACATGGAAGACCCGGAAGAACTCCTGGCTCCTGGCTTTGGATAAGCACAGCTTCGGCAGTTGCTGTCACTTGGTGAGTGAATCATTGGATGGAAGATTTCCATTTTCCTCTCTGTTTTTCCTCCTCTCTATATATCTGATTTTGCAATAAAAAGTAAATACATATTTAAAACTAACTAATAATTTCAGCTTCCAAGGCATATTGAATAAACATTAAAATTGAGAAGACATATTTTTATCAAATGTGCACTCCAAATCTAATATAGCACATTACATATGGCAGAGCCCAAAGTAACCATTTTTGAATTAGTGCTTCTGAATACATGTTTAGGTATTCCTTCTTTCTCTTTTCCTAATTCTTTTCTTTAAATTTATTTTATTATTTTATGATACAGTTCCATAGGCACTAGGATTTTTGTTCTCCGTTTCCTAATCCTCCTCCTCCTACAAGGACATCCCTTATATTATTACAATAGTATAGTCCTTCATAAATCCATCATTCTGCAATTTAAGTGTAACTTGACATTATAGGTATGGACAATGCAGAGTCCAGCATCGTATTGTCAAGATATATTTTAGTTTCATTGCAAGTGCAATTTTGATTAGGAAGTAGGGATGCATACTACATTGCACCTTCACATCTGCATATGATAGACTCTATTAAACAGTTACTTTACATCCCCTTAAATGAAAGAGATGGAACAAAATCAACAACAGGAATAAAAGTAGAAAATTTACAACATTAATTAAATAATATGGTATTGAATGACCAATTTGTCACTGGAGAAATGAAAAAAAATTTTTCTTGAGGCAAATGATGCTTCTGAATGACCTTAGAGTCAACAAAGAAATTAATAATTTTTTTGAAGAAATAAATATATAAACGAAAATATTAAAACACAGGAGATGTAGGAAAAACAGTATGGAAATGACTATTGATCTTGTATTTTGCTTGAAGGTTATCTTAGAATATATGATATATGTCCTTTTGAGACTGACCTACTTCACTGAGCATAATGCTATCTAGTTGGGATATTTGTTTGCAAATGGTAGAATTTCATTCTTTTTAATGGCTAAGTAGTATTCCATGGACTATGTATACCACAGTTTCTTTATCCACTGCTGTTTTGATGGGCGTTGGGTCTTTGCTATTGTAGACTGTGCTGCTGTAGATATAGGATTGCAGATTCCTTTCTCATATGCAGATTTCATTTCCTTTTAAAATATCCCTAGAAGTGGTTAACTGGGTCAATTTTAAGTTCTGTTAGCACTCTCCATACTAATTCCATAGTGTTTGTACTAGCCTATACTCCCATCAGCAGTGAAAGAGGCTACCTTCTCCCCACATTCACGCCAGCAGATGTTGTTAGTAGAGTTCTGAATGTAGGCTATCTCACTGGAGTTAGGTGAAAGTTCACTCAATGTTGTCAATGCATTTCTTAGCTTGACACAGTTCCTCTGTTTCCCCATTATTGCAGGACATGTCTTCCAATTCTGAGATTCTTCCTTCTGCCTCACTCATTCTGTTATTGAAACTTTACAGTAAATTTTTAATTTTTACTTTTTTCTTCATTTCTAACATGTTGGTTTTAATTTGATTCATTGTTGCTATTTCCTGTTTAACATATTCCTTCAATTCATTGAGCATCTGCATGTGCTTCTCATTGTTTTTAAGGAGCTCTATAACAAATTTTTAAAATTCTTTATCTCCAGCTCTCTCTTCCTATTTCTAACACTGTATGGAATGTAAAATGTTAGCTTTATTTTTTTTATCCTGTTTATATTTGTGTGGCACAACATGAAGGTACCTCCTCCCATTGTCAAATTTTTCGTTGTAGTAACTACATCTTATGTTTGATTGGTATGTTCATAGTTTTAATCGGTTTATTTACATCTGAAGCAATATGGTAAATTGCACTTACTCAATTATACATTTCAAAAATTTTTAACAAATTCATGAAATAATGTACAATCTTACTCTAACTGCACAAAATTCCCTTGTGCTCCTTCTACACTTACATACAATCACATACAAATGCACACATACGTGTGCATACACACACACACACACATCCAGTCATTGCCAGTCTCTGTTGATTCTTGGTACTACAAAACTGCTCTTCTGCTTTTACTCCTTATACAGTAGAATTTTGTTTTTGTTTTTTGAAAAGATTAATTTATTTGTATTGGAAAGACAGATATATACAGAGGGAGAGGATTAGAGACAGAGAGAAAGATCTTCCATCCAATGATTCACTCCCCAAGTAACTGCAATGGCCAATGCTTTTCTTTCCTTTAAGGCACCTAATCACTTCTATGGTATGTCAACATGAGAAACCTAAAAATAACTGTGCCCCTCTTATCTAACAGATACTGTATTTTAAATACACACAGGGAGATGATAGAAGGTTATGAGTAAATTTTTATTGCTAGTACAAAGTAGAGACAATGTTTGGAAAGGGGTATTTCTTGGAATGTTTCGAATCAGCCACCATGAAGCTCACCATGATACAGATAAGCGAGACCTGTGTGGTTCTAACGGAAAGTTTTTGAAACCAGGATGCAGTTTTCCTTCCATGGAATAAGAGACATTACATAGTCTAAGTTATGTAGGATTCCTTCCTGTCAACTTTTGAGAGCATTTTTGTTCCCATCACTTGCATATCACCACTTCTTCAGAATCTTGAAAGCTGGAAAACGTGAGATTAATTTTCCTTACTCTTCTGGACTGTCTTCATGGCTGTCTTTCATTTTGAATGAAAGCATCTATAAGTGACTCAATTCAAAACAATTATCCCTATCATTTATGTAGTTATCTAGATTGCAGAATGATGACAGACAATGCTTAAATTCTTTCTAGTTCTCTAGTTCCAGATAATTCATTTTTCTGTGTCACCCACATTGATGTAGCCCTTATACCACTAACTCTTTTATTATATCTACTGATTTCTGGCAAAGTTTTAAGTAAGTGTTTATGTTATATCCCTTACTTATTCTTCCAAGTGACAACAGCCAAAATAAACTTCTTGGTTTTGAAGAAAAGAAAATTCCTTCTGTTTTCTCAGAGCAGTTCATAAATTCAATATTTTCTCTTTTTTTGGTGAATTCCATTTTTTATAGTATATTCCAAGAGGTGTGATTGTGCTTTTTGCATATGAATCACAAATGTTTCAGCTCAATTTACTGAAAGAATTACTCTTTTCTAAATTATTTTTGGTGGAACATTTGTGGAAAATAAAGTTGCTGTGTATGACTGCTTCTGGACTCTATTCTTATCCATGCATCTACATGTATGTCTTCACCCTAAGACTATTTTGATATGTTATAGGCTTATTTTAATATTTACTTGAATTTTTCCTCAAATATGCCATTTAATTGATGCTATCTTAAATGATATTTAAAATTTTGATTTCCATTATTCAATCCTTATATGTACAATTGGTTTTTAATTTTGTCCTTAAAATTCAGTGATATTGCTAAATTCACAACATTTTTCTAGAATTTTCTGTTTTCTAAATATGCAGCATGCCATCTTTGAAGAGAAAGAATTGTACTTTTGTTTTCATACCATCTCTATAACTTCTGTTTATTTCCCATGTCCTATTGCACTAGTTAAGCTTTCAGACTACTTTGCACAGAATTAAGATCAGACACCCCATGGTGTACTCAATCACTGAGGAAAATAACTGCTCTCTGTTTTCCACGATATAGATCAAATTGAAACTCTTTCCTCTTGATATAATACTAGAAGATTATATCATAGCTGGATGGTAAATTGGTTCAAGTAAATGATTTCTGCATCTATTCATGTGTCCATGTGTTATTCTCCTCTGTTCTCTGTACATGGTGAATGGTACTGATTGAGCTTTCAGTATTAAAGTAACCATACGTTCCAGAAATAAGTGTAGATGAACACTATAGCATATTTTTTATTCAGGTCTCAATTTAGTTTAATAAAATTCTGTTGATACTCTTAATGCCTGTATTCATGATATCAGTCTGTGGCTTTGTTAGTATCAGGATAATGCCAGCTCCATTCCACTAATAGTAAATTACTTCTTTGGATAAAGTGTTTTTCTTTGATTTTGCACACAGTTTGCTGAAACAGCTTTGTTCCTGGTCCCTTACCTGACAGCTGTGTCTTAACGAGGTCTGCAAATTCTTCCTAGTTAGGTCATCCAGTTATTTGCATTTATTTCAATTCTTTGTTTCTCCATCTTCCTGTGTGTTGGCTATATATGATCTACTTCTACTCAGCGACATCTGAATTCCTTCAAAGAAAATAGAGCAAGACCTACTGGTCTTTGCACTGGGATTTTCCATACATTCAGAAAAAATACATATAATGAAAAAAAATTATTCTTATATAAATATTCTTATATATTCTTATATACCTGTTTATCAAAAGTATATTGAAGTATCTTGCTACAATTTGTATAACAGAATATATTTAAAATATGTATTTTTAAAAAATTATTGATAAATGTATAAAGCAATTTGGAAACACATACACACATATTTTCCATCTGCTAGTTCACTTTCCACATTGCTAAAATATGCTAGCGTAGCCTCAAGCCAGAAGTCAGAAGCCTCTTCTGGGTTTCTCATAAAAGTATCAGAGTCCCCGGGCGGGGCACAGTGGCCTGGTGGCCAAAGTCCTAGCTTTGCACAAGCTGGTATCCCATAAGGGCGCCGGTTCTAATCCCAGTGGTCCAGCTTCCCATCCAGCTCCCTGTTTTTGGTCTGGGAAAGCAGTCGAGGACGGCCCAAAGCCTTGGGACCCTGAACCCATGTGGGAGACCCAGAAGGAGCTCCTGACTCCTGGCTTCAGATCAGTACAGCATTGCCCATTGCAGTCACTTGGGAAGCGAATCATAGGAAGGAAGATCTTCCTCTCTGTCTCTCCTCCTCTCTGTATATCTGACATTGCAATTAAAAAAAAAAAAGGTTGGGGGACTGATGGTAAACCCTTTAAACAAACAAACAAACAAACAAATAAACGAAAGGAGTAGGGGCTCAAGCATTTGAACCAGTCTCCCCTACTTAACAGGATCTACTTGATTGATTAAAAGACAGAAGACGGTAGTTTGAAAAAGACCACTATCAAGCAACATGAATACTGCAAAAATGAAAGCAAGAGCAAACATGAAATAAAAGAATAACAAAACTGATGTTTTAAGAATAGACAATGGGGACATTTCCCCCCAAAGAAATCAGAAACTTACAAATAGATAACCTATTTTACAAAGGAATGAAACACTATTATCATAGACCCTTATAATGCAAATAACTTTTATCAGCTTAGGAGGGAAAATATTAATCTTCTTTGTGCCTCAAGTAAAGATGATCAATAATAAACAGCAGGAACAATAGCTAACCAACACCACAAACATCTCAACCATTTCTGATTATATAATTATGACTGAAAAATCAAAGTGGAACAGATTTTAACCTTGGCGTATGCCAATACCCTGCATTCAGGACAGCTGCAGACAACAGAAGCACTTTAAATACAAAATTTTTATTAATTTATTTGAAAAAGCTACAGGAACAAAGACAGAGAGAGAAGGGAAGGAGTAGAGATAAGTCTCTTCTATAATTCTGTTCCTCAAATAGCTGCTGCCATCAGATTTGGATGACAGGCAGAGTCAAGAACACCATTCTGTTTCCCCACTTAGCAGCTGGGGCCCTTGAAAATATTTGGGCCATCATCTGTTGCCCTCTGATTACATTAGCAGGAAGCTGGATCAGAAGCAGAACAGAATGGCTGCATGGGACACTCTGGTGTATAATGCTGGTATCACAAATGTGGTTTACTCCTTTGCTACACAATGCCAGCCCTATGAATGGAAGATTTAAAATATGGGATCACAATCCTGAAGCAGATCTTTGAAGAGCTGTAATAGGGGATGCAGCATGATTTCACCATGATGATCCTGAAGACAAAGCAATACATTACCACACAGCGAAGGGGTCTGGACAGGGAGCAGCTTGGTTGGTACAGACCAAAGTTCACAACAATTTTTGAGATACTGAATTCATCTGTAACCTTATTTAGAACATAATTCCTAAAGATATAATGTGATATATTATTGCCTTTATCCTATCTTCTTAACAACTTGCAAATATCTTAATTAATTCCTTTAAAATCAATTGATAATACAAAAGCTTAGTTGAAGATTTCCCCATTACTAGCATTCATAGACTCCTACATTTAACTTCTTAAAACTGTAATAAGTTCAACACCATAATACTTTTACAACATTTTTCTTTCTTCCCTACAGTTCCCCTTGATTTTTTTTTGGCTGTATGTTACATAAAATACATTCTGCTGCTTGTGCATCTAACAAAATGTGACTTACAAATTGCCAACCCCAGAGTTCTCTGTCAGTCCTGATTCTGCTCAATTTCAGAGTGGCCTTGCACACAGTCGATCATAACGTTCTTGTCACTTTCATTCACGGGGTAGTGCTGCTTTCTCACCCTGCATCTTATCTTCCCAATCATCTTTTTTCGCCTGTGTAGCAAAGACACTTCCTAAGATTCCTAATATGCCACTTAAAGAATACAATTAATGGCTGAGGGTGGTAGAAGCATGGTAGGGGTCTCTCTCACTCACTGCTGTGTCCCCTGAGCTCACAATCTGTGCAGGACTTAACAGTAATAGACACATGGGAAGCATTATATAGAGAAAGAATGTATCCTTTAATCATAATGTATTTCTTAACAAACGTCCCTTGTTCAGAGTTCTGGACATTTTTTTTCCTCTGAAGCTGTCAGCAGTTCCTATTACAGAAAACTTCTTGTAATCTAAAGTATAGGGCCTAAAACTGGGTTTTCTTTCCCTTGGTAAAGTTTTCAGAAAGAATGAATTTCATACATTAACCTATATGGTACAACTAATATATACATATGAGAAGGCAATGGGTTATTATATATTTAGGATGACTATAAATAAAAGATCCCAGCAAGGCTAAAAAAGATGCTGGACTCAAAATTAACTCAATGTTAAGGGGCTGATTGTTTTTTCTTTAGTAAGGAAACAGCAATTGTATGTGCAATCATTTATTTGAAAATTCCCATTCTTTTTGAAATATTCTTTCAAAGACAATATCAGTGATTCATTTTATTCACTCAATTCCTCAAAATCTGCCTAGGCAACTTTTGAATATTTAAAGGATTCGAATGTTGCAATAGGTGCATTTCATTACCTATCACTGATGTTCTTAAAGGATTTGAGGTATTTGATTTCCCCACAGTTGTAAAAACTTTGAAGAATTAAATAGGTTAATATTGAAATTTTCTACTTTCTCTAATAATCCAATTGACAATCCTAAGATATCGAGTGTATTGGCTAAAATAAATATGCAATGATTATTTTGGAAAGATGGCATTTACGGGAGCTAAGCACAGGCATCAGATCAATACAATTTGACTAATTCTTCCATTTACGGTGAGCTGGATGACCTAGTGTTAATCCTGTGACTAAAAATGGCCAGTGTTAATTCACAATATATGTAATAATTGAGATGTAAAGCTAATCTTTATAAAGACTATCTGTGACATATAGTGATACCTTGAAGTATCATGTCAGAACAGGAAGTATAGGAAACTCCATTCCATAATAACCACAGCTGGCTAATCCTTGTTGAAGTTAGGAAAGATCTGGAAAAATTCCCAAAGAAACATGAACCAGGTCCTAAGGGCTCAAGTTTCTGTGGTCTAGGGCCAAAACTTTAATAGGTAAAGTAGGGCCAGGAACCAGCTGGAGAGGATGCCCAAGAACCTTCAATCACACTTTAGGGAGTAGGAGAAGGCCAGAGCAGAAGCAAGTGATGGAAGCAGGACCCTGGTAAGGGAGAGCTGCCGGACAGCGGGAGTCCAAAGGCAGAGACCATTGCTGCCCTTCAAGATGTTAAAGCTCTGAGCAGCACTCAGAGACTTGGGGCCTGAAATCCCCATCCAAGACCTGCGAGGAATCCTGTTTGGAGCACACATTTCAGTTTCCTCATGTGACAAAAGGAAGGAAACACACAGGCACTTAGAAAATCAGTGTCATGTATCAGTCTCACATACCATTGTGCCCATGTGCACAAGTAAATATCTGTGAAAGCATTTAGAGTGACGTTCTTTGAAAACATGAGAATTTAGAAAGCCCTTTGGCAGCACAGATGAAGAATCAACAATGGACATGTTTCTGGCAATGGACGTTGCTGAGCTCCACGTATGTTCAACCAGAGGGATGAACCTTAGCGTAAAAGTGCAGGTAGTGAGAGCCTCTTCAGCAACAACAGCCTGGTGACTCAAGCTGATACTCCGGGGAGAGCTGGGAGAAAAGCTGCATAAAAAATGGCAATTATGTGTCTGAGCACATCTAAGAGCTGGCATGACAATGCAAATTACAAAGCAGTAGCCACACAAAAGAAAGAAAATGACAGAGTACAATGAGCCTAGCATTTGGATTTTTCCCATTAAAGTATCTGCTAATCTCAGAATAGGAGGCCCGGAGGCCTAGAACCTCCAAGTTGAATAACCTTTAGGTCCTTTGGCTATATGATGCCTTGAAAAATAAATACTCATGGAAATACAGATTAAAGCAAAACAGACAAAAACATTGCCTTTTATATGACTCATATATGACATATATATGAGACACATTCCATAACATTTGTGTATATGTTACACGTGTGAAGAATTTGCAGAAAATTAAAAACCTAGTATAGAGGATTGTTCTTCGTGTATCAGACATAAATGTTTTGGTAACCCCTCAGGTAGCTAGCATAATACCAAAGGTAGCTCAAAGTCACATTCTTTAATTTTGTAATCCAATAATTTTATGAAGAACAGCTAAGATCTTATCAAAGCTAAAAATATGTCAGTTTTGCGATGTAAAACTACTCAGGCATTTAAAAAATATTTAAGACATTAAAAGGTAAAATGTGGAAAAAATAAATTTACCCTATAAAATTGTAACTATACTGTTGAACAAATCGGTTGTACAGATAACTGGTTCCCTATTAAAGAGTAGCCTGAAATGGATGAAGTAGAATCCAGAGCACTTATAGCCAATTGATCAGTAATGTATGCAAATGTCATGTAAGCTTTCAGGCATGGCCAAGGAAGGTTTTGACTTGCTACTTTTTCTTTTTTTAATTTTAATTTGGGAGACACAGAGGGAGAGAGAGGTAGACAACTCCTGCTGAGCAGTTCACTCCCTAAACGAATCATAATACCTATTAAGCTATTCTTATCAGTTGATTTACTGCTTTCCATTTTTATTTTCGGTCACTAATTAACTATGATGTTGATATATATTTATAGGTAATTACTATTTTACCAACCAATATACTATGTCTTTATTTTTAGTAATATAAGTAGTTTTATTCTTATTAAATATTTATAGATGCATATCAAAACATTTAAGGAATAACATTTTTGGCAACTTTGAAATAATTATAGAATGAGCTTAGATATAATTCTTATAATATTATTTTCAAACAGGTAATATATTCTGTTATAACAAATAATTGATTCTCGACCCAGCAACAGCAACTGTGTGTCCAAGCACTCAGTGACAGAATGAGGTAGAAACACCCAGGAATAAGAAGAATATTTAAAGCATCACCAGAAAGAACTTATTATTTACTTAGCTTCATTGAACATTGTAGCTCAAATAAAGAGCAACTTTTTCTATTTTGTCTCAATTCTTCAAGACCATGATAATTTGTGCTATTGTAATTGCTGCTCTTGTCTACTTGCTATCAAATTAGTAGAAAGCTTTCTTTATTTTACTCAATGTGCTCTTTGGAAAACGCATGTTTTGGCACTGTAGACATCCTTTGGTACTCTCTTTTTAACCTGTGCAAAATCCGAGACATGTGCCAATTATGAGTTGGTACAGGAGTTTCTCATATATATATATATATATATATGAATATATATATATATTCCTGAAAATCTTCTCAATCTGCAAAATCATATGCTAAAAACAACAGTTAGTGCTAATCTAACAATAGAGTTAGTGTCAATCACTCCACACACCTGGGTCCTGTGATCAGCGCCCTGATAAGTACAGTAATCATCACAATAAAAATAGTACAGCTTAATCTTTCATGGAATTTTCTTCTAAATGACTGTCAGTCTCATACCTTTAAACCCATTAGCATTCTGCTTAATGTACAATGTGAATTTAAATGGATTTTCCGCAAATAGAGAGCAGATTAATCAAACTTAGAAAATATGATCCAAGAGGAGACATTTTTCTTATTATTATAATTTTAAAATATTTATTTGCTTTACTGCAAAGGCAGAGTTAGAGAAAGAGAGGAGAGACATGGAATGAGAGCGAGGTCTCCCGTTTGTTGCTTCACTCCTCATATGGCTGCATCTGCAAGAGCTGTGCTAGTCTGAAGCCAGGAGCCAGAAGCTGCTTTGGCTCCCTTACATGGTGCAGGGGCCCAAGTACCAGAGTAATCCTCCAACTGCTATTCCAGGCACATTAACAGGAAACTGAATCAGAATTGGCACAGCTGGGACTGGTACCAGTGCCTATATGGGTAGTTAGCTTTACACAGTGGCAGCTTTACCTGCTGTGCCACAGCACCAGCCCCTAATTACAATTTTTAAAAAGAAGAGAATATGACCATTCAGTTGTGTTCTACACTTCATTGCATCACAGATAGCTTGCTAGATGTAAAGTTTAGCAGGTAAAATTCTGTCTACTATATACCTTTTTTTTTAAGGTTAACTTATAGTTCAATTTACAGAACAGTGACAGACTCATATTTTCAGTGAAAAGCAAGAAGATATTTACACCATTTTAAGCATCAATTAGAAATTCTAAGTCAAGCAAGCATGCAAAATTCAGAACATCAAAAAAAAAAAAAAAAAGAAAAAGGAAAGTGTTGGGCAAGATTGCCCAAAGAAATCTCTCAGGTAAAGGTGACTTGAAAATGTCCACCAGAAAATCAAGTGACTTGGAGTGGAAAGGGACACTTCAGAGACCAGGAGGCTCATTTCCTCAGTTCACAAAGGAACACAGTGAGCAGACGGGAACTGGCAAAGATCACATAGCTAGACTAGCCACGTACGCAGATCTAATTCCTAGTGCAACTCCACATATCCAAACCCTGTGGAGGTAAATACCCAGGACACAGGACTGCAGTCCACGGAGGTAAGCACAATGTCTCAGGACTGACACCGCAGCACAGGCTGCAGGTGTTAGCACAGCACAGCAGCTACACGGGACAGCGTTAGATTATACTAAACGAGCTCATGAAGAACTTCGATGCTCAGTTTTCACAACACAGCCAAGTTTCCATTTAATTTTCTAATCTATCTCAAAATGTGCTAGTTTAAAAAAAGTAGCACTCCGCAGCTTTCTCTCACCATTTTTTTTGTGTATATAGTTTAGTATGCTATGTTATATATGCAACTTGCATGTTTTAGAAATAAACAAAATTCATACTTTGGTGACTTCTAGTGTAATTGTAAAATGAAAAGCTCTTTATCAAAATACGCTTTTTCACTGGGAAAATAAATAAAACAGACAAATGGATCCACACAAAGCCAACAGGAACTTTGGTAGGTTTCAGTGTGGGACAGTCCATTAACAAGCTTATTTGCCCTTATTCCCCAGAACCGCTCAACTTCCAAGTTAAGAATTTTAAAAATATTTTGTACTGAGATTTTATTATGTTGACATTTTTCATCATTCCACATCATCTTCAGCCAAGCTCTGACCACTTACAATTCTCTGACAATTGTTGGGAGCTTCGTCAGCAGCATCTGGAACACCGGTGGTGGAAGAGTTTACTGCAACACTTGCAGTAACTGCCCACGTACAGCAATTGCATTTACAAGATGGTCTGCACCCGTTTCATATTCACCTTGAGCTAGTAATTCTTCACAAAGCTGTATTTCTTCAAGAAAGAACTTCTGAACAGCATCAGCATCTTTAAGGTCAGGTAACTTGGAAGCCCAGCTCTCTCCTTGGCAAGCTTCTGCTTCTTTCTTCGTTCTCACAGTCTGTTCTTGCAGTTGGGGTCACTCATTCTCTTGCGGTTGAAGTAAATGCAGTAGCCGAGGAAGAGGGTCCCGCAGACTCCAGCAGTGAAGGCGCTGTTGCGGCCCACCATGGTCCCAGAGCTTGAAGGCAGCAGTTGGCCGTGAATCCCCAATGTGGACGCACCGCTCAGCACAGTCGCCGGCTCTGCCGCTCTACATACCTCTTAATACCAGAGAAAACTTTCTCTTTGGATTTTATTATTGCAATCATTTCAAAATGCAAACCTGTAGGGGAAAAATTGCCTATAAGCAAACATGTACCTATTGAAATCATCCTTCTCATTATCAAGCACATATGGTTTAATTCATATTTGCAGTGAATCTTGTAGAGTCCAATACAACTACTCCTTTTTTACTGCAGTTTCATCAGACTTTTTGTTCTGTGTTTTTTTGCCAGAGTCCCTGGCATTTGGGTCATTTGAGATACAGAACCCGACCCCTTAGGTCTTGGCTTCACTGGGTGGTGACCTCTCTGACGATCCCTGGTGTAAATAGAAGAAACATGGGGCTCTCCTCTGGTAACAGGCATGTCATTGGGAGAATTATGATAATTTTTAGATAATTTATGTAAACTATGTCTATACATCTAGCTGACAACATTGTGTGTCTACGTGCTATGTCATATTATTGCTTATGAGTAGAAAATTTTGGCCTATTTAGTAAGCATGGACAGAAAGTGGAAAATCTTTATAAACAATTGGTTGCTTTACATGGTTTAAAATTTCTTGAGTTGAAACATAGAACCTAGCATAAAATCATCAAATGAACATATTACATTATCATAAAGAAAACTTGGCTTTTCATTGTTGTAAAATGGACAGTAGAAATTAGTTTTGTACAAGTGAAATCATACTACCACATTGATAATGCACTTCAATTCAGTTGCTCACAGCTTGAACAATTGCTGAGCAGAGGCCCTACTGCTTTAATGAAAGATGATACGTGTATGTCATGTATAGAGGATATGTTAAAATGGATCCTTGTGATATCATCAGCAAATTATATTAAAATAGAAAGTGAAGTCTGTAACATGGAGAAGATGCATCGCTGTCACCAAGGCTCATTGTCTAGTGGTGACAACAAACTTCTCTAAATATTACAGTGTAGCTCAGCGAGTGAAGGGGAAGAGATAGAATAAGAAAGGTTGGTCAACCAGTACTAATTGCAGTTAGAAGAAATTTGCTTTAAAAGTGATTTGTTTTGCTTATTTGGAAATCAGAGATACAGAGAGAAAGAGAGAGAGAGAGAGAGAGAGAGAGATCTTCTATGTGTTGATTTATACCCCAAGGACAATGGTGAAGACTTTCTTTTACTATTGTAGTAGCAAGATACAATTTAGTTTATATTCTATTTTTTCCCATCTTTTTTTTTATTATTTCTTATTTTTAATTCATTAATTACATTGTATTATGTGACACAGTTTCATAAGTACTTGGGTTCTCCCCACCCCTCCCCAATGGTGGATTCCTCCCACCATGGTGGATTCCTCCACCTTGTTGCATAACCACAGCTCAAGTTCAGTTGAGATTCCCCCATTGCAAGCATATACCAAACATAGAGTCCAGCATCTTATTGTCCAGTCAAGTTCAACGGCTTCTTAGGTATACCCTCTCTGGTCTGAAGACAGAGCCAGCAGAGTATCATCCCAGTCAATTAAAAGCTCCAACATACCATCAGCAAAAATTTACATCATTATGGAATTAATTGACATAGTAATGAGTAACCAATATGTTAAAAGTAAATGCGAGTTCTTAACCACTTTCTGTGACCACCTCATTGACATTTCAATTTTAGTTTATACACAACATATAACATACATAACATAACATGTTATACATAACATCATATCATCTTAAATTAAGGCAAACATATGGTATTTAACCTTTTGGGATTGGCTCATTTCCCTTAGCATTATGGTTTCCAGTTTGGCCCATTTGGCCACAAAGAACTGCATTTTGTTTTTTTTAATACCTGAGTAGTATTCCATGGAGTAGATGAACCATAGCTTTCTTATCCAATCCTCTGTTGATGGGCATTTTGGCTGCTTCCATGTTTTTGCAATTACTGATTGTGCTGCTTTGAACATAGGAGTGCATGTTGGTTTCTCATAAAACAATTGTTCTGGATATATTCCTAGGAGTGCTATTGCTGGATCATACGGTATGTTGATTTTGAGTTGTTTAAATATTCTCCATACTGATTTCCATAGAGGCTATGCCAGCCTGCAGCCCCACCAGCAGTGGAGTAGGGTTCCCTTTTCCCCGCAACCTCGCCAACAAGTGTTGTTGGTGCTTTTATTCATGTGGGCCACTCTTACTGGTGTTAGGTGGTACCACATTGATGTTTAAATTTGGATTTCCCTTATTGCCAGGGAACTTGGGCATTTTTCATATGCTTATTTGCCATTTGGGTTTGTTCCTTTGTGAAGTGTCTGCCCATTTCCCATGCCCATTTCTTGAGTGGCTTGTTTGTTTTGACATTTTGGTTGTTTTGTAGCTCTTTGTATATTCTGGAGATTAGCCCTCTATCACCACCATTCTGTCTGTGGGTTGTTTTTTTACTTTGTTGATTATGTTCCTTGCTGTACAGAAGCTTCTTAGTTTGATGAGGTCCCATTTGTTTATTCTGGTCTTGATTTCTATTGCTTTTGGTGTCCTTCTTAGGAAGTAGGGACCTACCCCTAGATTTACAGAGTATTTCCAACATTTTCTTCCAAATGTTTGAAGGTTTCTGGATGTAGGTTTAGATCTGTTATCCATTTAGATTTGATCTTAGTGTATGGTGAGAGATGTGGGTCTATCTTTTTGTTTCTGCAGGCTATCAATCAGTTGTCCCAACAGCATTTATTGAACAGACTTTCCCATTTGCCTGGATTGTCGTTTGTCATTTGTCAAAGATTATTTGGCTGTACCTGTTTGGGTTCCCTTCTGGTGTTTCTATTCTGCTCCATTGATCTTCCTCTCTATCTTTGTGCCAGTACCATGCTGTTTTGATAACCACTGCCCTATAGTATGTCCAGAGGTCCGGAACTGTGATTCCCCCTGCTAACTTCCTGTTCTTCAGGATGGTTCTAGCTATCCGTGGTTTTTTGTGTTTCCAGATGAACCTTTGGATCATTGTTTCCAGTTCCATGAAGAATGTTTTGGGCAATTTGATTGGGATTGCGTTGAATGTATATATTGCTTTTGGCAGTATAGACATTTTAATGATATTGATTTTACCTATCCAGGAGCATGGGATGTTACTCCATCTTTTGAGGTCTTGTTCAATTTCTTTTCTAAGTGATTTGTAGTTTTCTTCAAATAAGTCTCCTACATTTTTGGTTAGATTTATTCCTAGATACTTCATACTTTTCTCTGTTATTTTGAATGGTATCTTGCTGGTTAGATCTTTTTCCATCTTGGGAATGTTCTCATACACTATGGCTGTTGATTTTTGTTCATTAATTTTGTACCCTGCCACTCTACCAAACTCTCGTACAAGTTCTAGCAGTCTCTGTATTGAGTCTCTTGGCTCTTCTACATAAAGAATCATATCATCTTGTATAGTGAGAGCTTGACTTCTTCATTTCCCATTTGGATTCCTCTGATTTCTTTTTCTTGTCTTATGGCCTCAGCGAATACCTCTAGGACTATGTTGAATAGTAGTGGAGAAAATGAATATCCCTGTCTTGTTCCAGATCTCAGTGGGAAGGGTTCCAGTTTTTCTCCATTCAGTATGATGATGGCGTTGGGTTTTTCATATATGGCTTTAATTATGTTGTGGATTTTTCCCTTGGTTAGGGTCTTTAGTAGAAAGTGGTGTTGGATTTTGTCGAAAGCTTTTTCTGCGTCTATTGATACTATCATGTGATTCTTGTTTTTTCAGTTTTTGGATGTGGTGTATCACATTGATGGATTTCCGAATGTTGAACCATCCCTGCATTCCAGGGAGGAATCCTACTTGATCCACATGAATGATCTGTCGGATGATTTTTTGAATTCTATTGGCTAGGATTTTGTTGAGAATCTTAGCATCAATGTTCATCAAAGAGATAGGTCTGTAGTTTTCCTTCTCTGTTAGTTCTCTGTCTGGTTTTGGGATTAAGGTAATGTTGGCTTCATAGAATGAGTTTGGAAGGGTTGCTTCTTTTTCTATTGTTTTGAAGAGTTTGTAGAGGATTGGGGTCAGTTCTGTTCGGAATGTTTTGTAGAATTCTGTAGTGAAGCCATCTGGGCCTGGGCTTTTCTTTGTTGGGAGGCCTTTAATCACTGATTCAATCTCTGCTTCAGTTATGGGTTTGTTCAGGTCGTTTGTTGCCTCTGGGCTAAGTTTTGGCAGGTGGTAGAAGTCTAAGAACTTTTCCATTTCTTGGTGATCTTCTGATTTGTTGGAGTACAGTGCTTTGTAGTAATTTCTAATTATGGCCTTAATGGATGCGGTGTCTGTTGTTATGTTGCCTTTTTCATCTTTGATGCTGTTAATTCTTGCCTTCTCTTTTTTTGTCTTTGTCAGTCGGGCCAGTGGGGTGTCTATCTTGTTTATCTTCTCAAAAAACCAGCTTTTTGATTCATTGATTTTGTGTATAGTTTTTTTTTTGCTTCTATCTGATTAATTTCCTCCCTTGTTTTGATAATTTCTTGTTTCCTATTGTGTGTGGGGCTCTTCTGCTGTTGTTTTTCCAATTCCTGGAGGTGTGTGTTTAGTTCCTGTATTTGGCGCCTCTCTTGGGCCTTGACATGAGCTCCAATTGCGATGAGTTTACCCCGTAGCACTGCTTTGGCAGTGTCCCACAAATTTTGGAATGTTGTGTCAGAGCTTTCAATGGTTTCCATAAATTTTTTGATCTCATCTTTAATTTCTTCTCTGATCCATTGTTCATTTAATAGCATATTGTTCAGCCTCCAAGAGTTTCTGTATTTCCTGGGGCATTTTGAATTGCTGATTTCCAGTTTCATTCCATGGTGGTCTGAGAGGGTACATGGTATGATTCCTATCTTTTTGAAGTTATTTAGGTTTGCTTTGTGTCCTATCATGTGGTCAATCCTGGAGAAGGTGTCATGTACTGCTGAAAAAAATGCATAATCTGTTGCCTTGGGGTAAAAACTTCTATAAATGTCTACCAAGTCCAGTTGTTCTAATGTTTATACGAGCTCTGTTGTTTCTTTGTTGAGTTTTTGTTTTGTTGATCTGTCTGTTGTTGTTAGTGGGGTGTTAAGATCACCCACTATTGTTGTGTGCATATCTGTGTCTCCTCTTAAGTCCGTGAGTAATTGCTTCACATAGCTAGGTGCATTTGAATTTGGTGCATATATGTTCACAATGGTAATTGCTTCCTGATGTATCAGTCACTTCACCAATATATAATGTCCTTCCCTGTCCTTTTTGATGTGTGTCAGATTGAAGTCCACATCATCTGAAATTAGGACAGCTGCCTCAGCCTTTTTTTTTTTTTTTTTGTCCATTGGCATGAAATATTTGTTTCCAACCTTTCACTTTCAGTTTCTTAGAATCTTTTCTGGTTAGATGTGTCTCTTGTAGGCAACAGATAGTTGGGTGCTGTTTGATAATCCAGTCTGTTAATCTGTGTCTTTTGATTGGTGAGTTCAGGCCATTTGTGTTAAGAGTTAAAATTGAGAGGTTGTGATTTTGCCCTGCCATACTTGTTTTTGTGGGTGTTGATATGTGTGTAATTGCCCTTCCTTGTGTGGACTTTAGTGGGGAGACCTTCCTGTTTGCCATCTTTGCTTATCATTCGCCTCCTTTTTTTCTGGATTTAGTGCATTTCTAAGGAGATTTTGTAGAGCTGGTTTTGTGCTGGCATATTCTTCTAATTTCTCTTTGCTATGAAAGTATCTGATTTTGTTCTCAAATACGAATGAGATTTTTGCTGGGTACAATATTCTTGGTTGACAGTTGTTCTGATTCAGGATTTGGAAGATCTTTGTCCATTCTCTTCTTGCTTATAAGGTCTCTTCAGAGAAGTCAGCAGTGATTCTGATTGGTTTTCCCCGGTATGTGATCTTTTCTCTGCTTCGTACTTGTCTCAGGATTCTTTCTTTGTCTTCGTTGGAGTGGAACTTGAGCACCATATGTCTGGGTGAAGATTGCTTTGGGTCATATCTGCTTGGAGTCCTCTGACCGTCCTGGATTTGGGCTGGGTTCATGTTCCAAGTGTTTTGGAAGTTTTCCTGTATAATTTGGTCGAGCACCATTTGCATTCCTGACTCTTTTTTCGCTCCTTCAGGAAGGCCAATAATCCTAATATTCGATTTTCTGAGGTTGTCTTTCATTTCTTGTATGGTCTTATTGGCTTTGTTCATACTTGTCTCCAGCTGTTTAATGAGCTGGGTATGTTCGTTTTGTGTGTCTTCCGTTTCAGAGATCCTCTCTTCTGCTGCATTTGTTCTGTTGGTTAGACTCTCAATTTTGTGCTCTAAGTCAAGGATTTTACTTTTCATTTGTTGTATTTCTGAGGCTATGTGGTTCTTGAATTCCTTGAAGTCCTCCCAATTCTTCTCATTGTCTCTGACCGATTTTAACATTATTTTTTTGAATTCCTTGTCTGGTAGATCTTCTATGTCTTCATCTCGCATCTCCGAAATAGACATTGGCTTTTGATCCTTTATTGGTGGGGTGTTGGCTCTCTCATCTGGATCATTACCTTTTCTGGTATTTCTTCCCATTGTGTTAGTGTTTCTTTTTGGAGAGACCTAGGCACCAGTGTGCTGAGGGGTCTCCAAGCACTATCCCGTAGAGATCGGAGTCTGTAGGCGTGGAGTAGCAGGGTGTGGGAATTTTCAAGGCACCTTTGGTGCGTCTCCAGAACACTGGACCTCAGGGCGCCACTTCCAGGGCCCAGCGGATTCAAAGCGCACTCTCAGCTCGCCCCCTACAGGTATGCTACCACAGGGAGTGGGGGAGTGAAGGCAATCTCTGTGCATGCCCCTTGTGCGCGGGATCACAAGGCACCGAGGATTCTAGGTGCTTTCTTGGTGTGTCCCCAGTGCCAGGGACTGCAGGGCGTGGAGGTTCCAGGTGCTCTCTGGCAACGCCTCCTGCACGTGGGTCCGCAGTGCTCTCCTGGTGCGTCACCCAAGCACGGGACTATAGGGCGTGGGGTATTCCAGGTGCTCTCTGGAAGCACCTCCTGTGCAGGCCCGCCCACCCCAGCAGTGTGGGACCGCCCACCCCAGCGCTTGCAGGGGACTGCCCAGCCCAGAGGTGTGTTCGGGTTCCTGTGGGATCGCACCGCCCAGCTGAGTGCCAGACCGCAAAGGCACGGGGGAGTATTCAGTGTGCCTTTTGCCTTTCTCCGCAGCGCACAAGACCACTGTGTGTCACCTCCCAGACACAGTTTTGGCAGTTTCAAGGCACTCTCCCTGTGTCCCGAGAGGCTGGAGTCTCGGGGAGGGGCGGGTAGATGAGCACCAAGGGTGTTCAGGCTCTGTGCGTGTCCCTGGGGGACCAACTCCCGGAGCCTCAGACCCACCATTGCCCCCACCCAACTCACTCAAACCTCAGGTTCTTGCAGTCTGGTGGGAATCCTCGCCTCTGGTGCGTCTCCTGGCGCCTCCATCCGGTGCAAGTCCTGGTGGGTCCCGATGGAACCTGGAGACTGCGGTGGGTGCAGGTCCTGGCGGGGCTTGGCGACTAGGGTGAGCGGATGCCAGCAGGTCCTGATGACTTCAGGTCCTGATGTCTGCAGCGAGTGCAGGTCCTGGCGGTTCCTGGCGACCAGGGTGTGCAGGAGCCAGCGGGTCCTGATCACTGCTGGTCCTCACGGCCACAGCATCTGCGGGTCCTGAGGTCTTCGGGTCGACTGCGGCTCTCTTCGTCTGAAAAAGCCGTCTTCCCTGCCCTTTGTTTTGTTTTTCCCTGGTTGCTCTTCTGAGTTGTGTGGATTTTTTTGGCTCCACACTGTCCAGGGAACTTCACGTTCTTATCCCTGTAGCTCTATGCTGCTCCACTTACGCTTTTGTCACGTTCTAGCCCTCTCTGTCTGTGAGCTCCCTCACAGTCTTCCTCCTATGTCGGCCATCTTGCGAGTCTCTCTAATTTCACTTTTCATACTGACTGTCAGTACCATTGGTTCCACGAGTAGTGGTAGAATTTCACACACATGACATCACATCACGTTTTCTTTGCTCATTCATCAAAGGACACATTTGTGGCTTCCATATCATTGCTATATTGGAATTTTGCTGCAGTGAACATGACGTGATGATATCTTTCAAATTACAGTTTCATTTCTTTTGGGTGCTTGCCCAGAAGTGGGGTAAGTGGGTATGAGACCATCTATACTATTCCCTATAATGGCTGTATTAATTTCCATTCCCACCAACAGGATATATGGATTCTTTTCTTCTGTACAGCCTCACTGCATGGCTTCACACTCGAACTGGACTTCTGGTCAGCAATGTAGTGACTGTTCCACTCTTTCCCTGTTCTGTCTGCTTTCTTTATTGCGATTTATTTATGTATTCATTTGAAAGTCAGCATTATATAGAGACAGAAGAAACAGAGAGCCAGAAATCTTCCATCTGTTAGTTCACTCCCTATATGATCTCAATGGCCAGGGCTGAGTAAAGCCAAAGCCAGGATAGGAACTTCATTCTTGCCTCTCAGTGAGGGTCAGAGTCCCAAGCACTTGGCAATCTTCACTTTGTTGTTGTTGTTGTAGTTTGTCATCATCAGTAGGGAGCTGAATTAGGAAAGATTCAACAGGGCACCCATCTTAATTGCTGGTGCCACCAGCCTGGCTTTACATGCTGCATTGCTATGTCAGTCTCCTTCCCTATTCCGTGGGCGCACCCTGCTGAACAATGAGTAGAACTACTGTAACTCTTTTTCCTACCAATGGGGGCCACATAACTGATTGGACACAAGAGGTCTGCATGTCCCACCACCACTACTGCCACTCACAGTGAAAATTTCAAAGAGGCTACACGTCAGTATTCTATTGGACCTAAAAAATGGGATATTAAACTGACATGTGAAGATAAATTGTCAGAGGAAAAAAATACTTTAATCCAGGAAAACAGCCATTCAAAGTTGACAGAGAAAGTTGATCTCCCATAGGTGCAAACAGCAAATAGAGACACAGGAAGCATGAACGACAGATCCAAAGGGATGCAACAACACTATGCATCAGGCTCCAACTGACAAAATGCCCGGCAAAGATTGGGAAGGATTATAGAGATAAAAACAGAACTAATAGCTTAGTAAAATTAGGAAACCGTGACGTGAAAGAGAGTTTGAAGAAATGGCTAGTGAGCTTGTTTTCTTGAAACCATCCCTTATGGAATGCCAGTAATCTGTTGTCTTTATATTAATAAGATTCCTTTTAAATAAAAAATGGAGAATGCAAAAATGCAACTGAAACCATCATTTGACAGAATAAAAGACCAAACTAAACAGAACGCAGACTATGTGATCTTGAAGGCAGGTCTTCTGATATATTCCAGTGATAAGCAAGCAAATATCAAGTAAGAATGAAGACAGCAAGGGAGAACTTTGGAACACCATGAGAACAGACACAGTCCTGACAATTCACGAAGAAGACAGGAACTCTGCTGCATGAGTGGGTTGTAATTTTTCATGGCAACGCCTTACATCTACTGCCATGTAGTGTCAGTATTCTGTCTTCTCACTAAAGAAAGCTGTGTTTCTGCAGCTCTCAGATAGTCGCTGCAGATGAGATGCTTCACCCATGGTCACCTCCACAAGCAAAGGACAAGAGGACAACTAAGGTTATACTCTTTAATTGTTGATAGATACAACCCTAACAATCACAACTTCACTTCAACAGACATAAACTACTCATCATCCATATTTGGGGTCTAATTTCTGGAAACCTATTTGTAGGTAGCTTAGGATGTATGCAGACACACATAGTGTCCTGCTGAGCGCAGTTCTGAGTATGAAGCAGAGATGCTCACATTTGTTAGTGTTCTTTGAAGATGATGATCTGTATGTAACTGTCAATCCGGATTTCACAATACTTTTTGGTTCCTTTGAGTTAGAAATAAGCTCATGGTTTGGAGAGCTTTATTTTTTTTTATCGTATTGTCAGCAATCAAACTCTATAAAATTTAGAATAAAACTACTACAATGTATGAACTGTAGGCTTCGGTCGGTCACAGATCATTGTTCTGTCAAGGCACCCCCAGTTTCACCTTGGCCAGACATTCATTCCTTTTTTCTAGGTGCTTTTTGCCTTCCTTTTCAGGGACCTGTGCTAGAGCTCCAACATGCTTGGTAATTTTAACTCCTTTCACTGATGATTCCCTTACATTTCAGTGTTCAGAACTAGAAAGGGCTTTGATTAAAATCAGATGCTTGCACAGAATCTTCCTTCTTTCTTTTTAGCATGCCTATGTGCCTCGCCAATTTATTCTGAGAAGTCACACACAGTCACATGCTTCCGTTTTCACTTACAACATACATAAACTGGGCCCGGTGGCGTGGCCTAGTGGCCACCTTGAATGCCCCGGGATCCCATATAGGCACCGGTTCTAATTCCAGCAGCTCCACTTCCCATTCAGCTCCCTACTTGTGGCCTGGAAAAGCAGTTGAGGACGGCCCAGATGCTTTGGGATCCTGCACCTGCGTGGGAGACCTGGAGAAGTTTCCAGGCTCCTGGCCACGGATCGACACAGCACCGGTCATTGCACTCACTTGGGGAGTGAATCATCGGACAGAAGCTCTTCCTCTCTATCTCTCCTCCTCTCAGTATATCTGACTTTGTCATTAAAATAAATAAATCATAAAAAAACAACATATATAAACTGAGATCTTGCAGTGACTGCGGTGAGCAGTAGTTTCACCAAGAGCAGGGCTTTCAGAACGCCCTGTGGAACTTCAATCTAACCTCCCCTTCTTCCTGTCTTCCTGCTACTCACTGTTCAGTTAAAGATCTCCTTTTTCTCATAATTTGTCAACAGTACTTAATCAAAGCCTAAAGTGCTTCTTACTACACTCAGCTTACCTTCCACTTACCAGTACAGTGGTAAAGCTCTTTTTAATGAAATCTTTAACTCTAGAAATCTAATGAAATCCCTATGTCTCCAACTTTAAATCTAATGAAAACTCTTTCTAGTTCTCAACCAGAGCACCACATGTCTTCACTCTTGCATAGACACCTCTCTTGCACAAATAGTTTGCCTTCTGTTTATCAGTGAGGCAGAGTTTTACATCCCTTTTATAATGAATTCATCTTGAATTTAGTCATGACAACAAAAGCAATCCTACCTATACTTTTTGGAGCTGCACCCCAGCTGTGATACTCTGAAATGTCTTGATGCACAGTCTTGGGCCCCTGCTCATGAATAGTTATTGTTGGGGCACCTCAGAAGCAACGTTTGAGGTTACAAGTACATTATGCTCAGTCCCCCACAGCATTTGTTAAAACTATTTTTTCATTATCATAATCAAATATGATTTTATTCCTTCGCAACTTTATTTTTATTTTTGGAAAGCGATCTGTATATTCTGTATAGGAAATTAATCATGCTCATGTTTGCCAGACAGATTTGAATACAAATTCCTCAATCATCATTGCTGTGTGAAGTACTACATTTTCAAATGTGGCAATTGCCTCAGTTTTGGAATTTCTGAATTAACTTCCGTTTCTGTAATTTCTCTTGTAATCTGGCCTGTGACTTCTATGTCCCCCTTTTCCCTGACACTCCATGTTTATTACTATAAACCCTTATTAAACACACGGCAAAAATATCCACAAATAGATTTTCATTGAAAAAATATTGCTATTTGCATACATTTTTGTGTCCACGATGATAAATCAAAATCTATTTGCACTTTCAGTAGGCTCAGTCAAGTTCAGGCAAAGACTGGGAGTGAGGTGGGCGAGGCCTTGCCCGCCACAGGTGCACAGGATTGCTTCTTATATATAATTTAAGAGTAAGGGGGCTCTGGAGATAAGACGCCAAAAGAAAACTCTAGAATAAAATATTTACAACACAAAGTTCAAAAATTAGACATGTATATTTAAAGATTTCTTGGCTCTTTCCGCTACAGCAGGAATATAAATCCTGATGAGTTTGTAGTGATTTATTCACAAGTGTATTTCAGTTTGCTGCATCAGGTAAGACAAAATGTACTAGAGGTGGCTTACAATTGTTTGAATCTTAAAATGAGTAAAATAATTATGAAAACATGAGCACCCATATAATTATGATGAACAAAGATGTATTTGAAAAATAAAAAAAAATTGATTCTGTTCTCAAAATTATTTTTGGCATGACTTTTTATTCAGTGGTATAGATATCAATAATAAAATTTAAAAAATATGAAGACTTCTTCTAAATTACTTCTGAAGATTGCTTTTACATCACAGTGTGATGATATTCATATAGATCTGTATTTGAATAAAGTTGTTCAAAAAGAGACAAATATTAGATTGCAGGAGAAAAATGGTTCCAGTTTCAAAATTAAGCATCTCCTTCTTCTTCTACTCACCAAACGCATCAGCTATTTTGTCTTGTTTATTTCCATTCCTTGTAAATACTTATATAATATGTTCAACAAATGTATTGATGTGAAAAGGACAGTTATTTGTTCTAGAAATTATTGCCCTGATCTAATAAAAAATTAAATAATATCATTGGAATTAAAATTGAAACTTCAGTCCCACTATCAGGAAGCAGTAAGTCTGGATGTGTAAAAAGCTTTCACAATAGCCTGTATTTTAGGGGACTGGCTTTGTGGCTTTACCAATTAAGTTACCACTTGCAATGCTGGCATGGCACAAAGAATCATGTTTGAGCCCTGGTTACTCCACATCTGATCTAGCTTTCTGTTAATGCAACTGAGAAAGCAGTGGAAGGTAACAGAAGTCCATGAGCCCCTGTTCTCAGGTGGAACATCTGAATGAACCTCTTACTCTTTTCCAAAGAGAAGTAGAAGGAAATAAAAACTTAGGTGCAATATCCAGTGGCATCCTCCATAAAGAGAAAAAAAGGATGAGTGCAGATGTAAATACAAAACAGGAGAAACTCACCAGTATAGATGACATATGTAAGAAGACATAAGGATTAAGAGCAGATGTAAGGTCCCAGCGCCGTGGCCTAGTGGCTAACCTCCTCACCTTGCAAGCCCCGGGATCCCATATAGGCGCCAGTTCTAATCCCGGCAACCCCACTTCCCATCCAGCTCTCTGCTTGTGGCCTGGGAGAGCAGTTGAGGATGACCCAAAGCTTTGGGACCCTGCACCCCATGGGAGACTCTGAAGGGGTACTGGTTCCTGCTTCGGATAGGCGCAACTCCGGTGGTTGTTGTCATTTGGAGAGTGAATCAACAGACAGAAGATCTTCTTCTCTGTCTCTCCTCATTTCTCTACATATCTGACTTTGCAATAAAAATAAACAAATCTTTGAAGAAGAAAAAAGTACATATAATGCGATTAACAGCCCCTCCATTGAATTATATGTAATTTCCAAAAGCAAAGCATGTGCATTGAACATGGTCAGAAACCATGGAAAAAAGATTAATGCAATTGAGGAAACATTACTTTTGTAGACAGGTTATCATGGATTATGCCAAAAAGTAGTTTCATTGGACTCTTTCGGGAATTTTATATGTTTTAGACTTTTTGATTTTCTAATAAAGTAAGTATAATCTTAAACTAGAAAAGCATGAGTACTATTGGCATTTTTAAAGCCATCCCTTAGAAAACTTCTAAGCAAAACAAAAGTAGAAAAATATGCTCCAAATGAAATTGGAATGGAAATTGTATGACTACAAGGGAAGGGAAATCAATTTCATATAAAATAAAACTACAAGTCTCTGGAAAAGGAAAAGAAACAAGTCTTTGAATCACGGTGAAGAACATGATAATGTACTGAAGTTTTCAAGAATTACCAAAATTCCAGAAGAAACATGATTTTATTTTTGTGATATTTCTACTTACTAAGAAATATTATGTGTTGGAGGAAATAGATATATTTACTCTGATCATTGTACAACATCTATACCAGTTACCACTTGATGCCCTCAAAGCTTATACAATCACTGTCAGTCGACATTTTACAAAGCAATATAAAACCAGAGGCAGAAAATGAAACAATGCAACTTAAAGTTCTGAAATGTAGAAAAAATATGTGAAACAATTGTTGTCTTACAGTCAGTCTCAGAATTTGAGGCCACTGTGGGATATATGGCTAGAGAACTGTAGAAAGAATGGAAGCATTGCCTGACAGGTTAATCAAAGGACAATGTAAGAGGCACAGACGGTTTTCCAACTAGCGTCAGGTTCAGACCAAATTTCATTTACTTGTTTACTTACTTGATGTACTTAATTTCCCCACAGAATTCAGAAACATGTTGGGAAAAATAAAAGATGGTTGCATAGCATATTAATATAGAAATAACTGTGAAAATATAATGTAGAGGTGGGAACTATGGAAAAGCCAAGCAAAAAAGGATTATGCCAAATTGCGTAGGATGACAGAATGGGAGCTACAGAGGGAAGGGTAAACTGAAAGCTCTTGGGTAACTGTCTAAGTGGTAATCATCTAATTCATGGCGGAAACAGAGCTTTAGCAAAAAGTCTGGCGGTATCTAATACTGGTGACCCTGGATGCATATATGTAAGCTATGCCACTGAGTGCATTACAACATATGCAGCATTTGTGAAGGCTTTACAGTATAAAAATCACTGATACAAGTCACTCTGGGGAAGTTCATGTAAAGTTACGGAGCTCAGTTGACATGAAAAACCCTGAGAGCAGGGTTCGCCCTGGATGAACAACATCCTTCAGAATGGCGCATTAAGGAAATCTAATTTTATCTTATATTTAATATTTTTAAATAAATAGGCCATGATTAGTAGAAATTCTCTCTTAATCTTCATTGTTCTACTGTCACATTTAATTCAATATTATTAGGAAATTATTGTAACAACGACAGTTCTGAGAACCACTACTGGAAATGATGATATATCAGCCAATTAAGATTTTAAGAAATATCTTTCTACTATGTTTCTTTAAAATAATAAGATCTATTAGACATTTTAATATATACTTATTAAATTAGCTGTATCCTAACTTCTAAAATGAACACAAATCTTTCAATAAAATTTCTCCAGTGTCTGGAAATAAATTTAATTTTTACTGTTAATACAATCATCTGTACTTATTCTTCAGGTGATCATAGCATTATTTTAGACTAATAAGTCATAAAATTCTTCAGCTTATTATAAAAGAATTTCCAGGATGGAATTCTATCTAGTTCATTTCTTCAAATAAGACTGTATTTAAGTTACTATTGGGTGTGGTTTCATTAACATCCAACAAACTTTTTCCACTGACTTCTATTTGTATGTGAAATAATACATACACAAACACATATACACTCACACACAAGAGATACTTCAAAAGTTAATGAAAATTGTGTCATAGAAAATCATGAATTTATTTAAAAGTTATAGCACCAAAGTGAATTTATACAGGAGGGTTTTATCCCAATCTTATTGAAGTACATGTGTGTGTATGTGTATCTAACCCAATTTTAAAAACAAACCTGCTAGAATGTATATAAAGAATAAGGAAAACTTTACTGAAACAAGAACACCACCAACAACAACAAAACAAACATGTATTTTGTTAAATTTTAAAAAGCAATGTTTTATGATTGAAAATAAAACATATCCAACTCAAATCAAAGACAAATAACATTTTTTAAACTAAAAGGAACAAATGGAAACATAAGAGCACAGAACTTCACAGAAAAACAATCTACTAGCAATACATATACCTACAGAAATGCTGACATGCTAGGAGTCAAAAAAATATAGCTTCCAAAACATCTATATGCGTTTATTACTGCATAGCAAGATTTAAATAGAAAAGAACACAAAGAAAAGAAAAATGAAAGAACATATACCACTCTTTAGAGTTTGGTCGGTGCTAAAGGATGGAATAAGTCATTGAAGACCACAGAGGAAGACAAAACAGAAGAGCTTTAAGATAAGGTGGTCAGAATAAGCCTCTCCAAGGAGAAAAAGCTCAGTAGTCTTAATGTGGAGAGATATGCCAAGCAGAAACCTAAGGGCAGAGAGCTTTGAGCTCAGTACTTGAAGGTCGGAAGTGTCAGAAGCTTGATCTGTCTCAACAGGAGTCTAGCACATCCTACCTGGAAAGAGGTGAGAATTGAGATAACAGTAGAAAGAGGCAACTCACACAGATCTCATAGGAAATGAAACACACTGGAAAGTCAAGCTCTTGGAAAGCTTTGGGCAATGATCAGATATGACTAAATTTCAATATTAAGTGAAAAAACAATGATACAGCAATATGTGAAATATGTTATTATTTCTAATTTAACATGTGGGGAAAAAAAAACAAATGGAATCCTTCAAAGCAGGCATGCTTACGGAGAAGCCAGGGGGAGAGATGTAGGAGAACACATGTGAACATGATGATTTTCAATGAAACAGCTTCATGGGGTTACTGGGTTTGGGATGGAATATTGTCCCATACTTTACACAGTGTTTCTTGTAAAAGAGAGACTATATTGCACTGCTAAGTTTAAAAATTATTGCAGTATTAATGCTGGGTGTCATATTTACAGTTGAACAAGAAATAGAAAAACATACTTAAAGGACTGCTAACTCAGTGCCCATTATAGATTTCAAGAAAAAAATAGTGAAGTGGTTTCCACAACTGAAAGCTAAAGAATTTGTAATCTAACTTTCATACAACATTAACTACATTATACCAATTTTGAGAAATCATATGCTTGATCTCCAAAAATTGGAGTCTTATTTTGCGCAATTTAGACTGAAAGTCTTGAGTTACTGAGATCAATGGAGTAAAATCAACATGATGCAGTCTGCGATTTTGCAATTGCACATAATATTCTCTTTCCTATCATCAGTAAATTGATGCTAATAGTCATCTGTCTCATGGGACACAAGGATTAATTAGATAATATTTATAAACTGTTTTGAATATTGAAAGTTCTAAGTATTGTTATGCTGAGTGCTTCACCACTGACTCATCTTGTTCCTAAAAGACTTAATCTTTTCCTTGGTTAGCAATCAACATTTCAAATCACCGAGACACTGAAAATAGCTTCACATCTTTAGCAGACTGGGACTAAAATAGTTTCCTTTGAAATTGTCTTACTAAACAACAAGCAGTCCTTTTACTGTATTACACTCCTTCTAATATCTCCCTGGAAGACTGTTTAATCAGATCTCAAGTACCCTAAATTATCTCTCCACTGATTAATTCATTTTGTCTAATAAATATTGCTGTGGCATGCCTATGGAAGCAAAATCAGAACATTTTAAGTATTTGCCAAAGAACCTGTGAAAATTAGAAAACCTAGAACTAAATAAGATAATGCATGTGTTGATTACAGTACTAGAGATACTTTAATTTTCTTATTTAATTCAGACAGAAATGCTATTTTCATCCCAATGAAAATCGTATCCCAAAATAACTCCCTTCACTCATTCAAATATATATATTCTAATTCTACCCTGGGCATTTTTTTACAGAAGAAAGGCTGAGAAATATTTTAGCATCTCTGTTAATAATAAGACAAAACACCTTATTTCAAAACAAGTCACAGAACTTCAAAAAATATGATATAAACAATAATCCATGTTCTCCCATGTCACATGACAATAAAACGGAGTCTAGTTTGTAGTATGCTTATGTCAACTGAGAACTAAATTGAATAAATTATACAAGTAATTTCAGAGTCAAGATACTGTGAAATTTTTCCTTACCAATAACACAAAGTTTAGTAAGGATATCGCAGTTAATCCTACATTTGTGCTACCCTTTTCAACATATCTGTATTTACTTACTTACTGACTTATTGGTGTATTTAATTTCCCCACAGAATTCAGAATTGCATGTGGGCAGACTTTGGAATCAATTATTGGAAAGAAAAATAATTTAATAACGTGGTTGACTTATTAGCATAGAATCACCTGGGAAGATATACCAGTAGATTTGGAAAATATGGAAGAGACATGTCTACCTTACAGAGATGGGCATAGAGTTTTTTAAAATATTTGCTTTTGTTTCAAAATTTTATAATAAAAATATTGTTGAAGGAAACACATGCATCACTGGCATGTGAAACATTATCACTTTCTTATTAACTCTAATAATTTTGTCCTACATTAAATTTAACATTACATTACAGTTCTAGATACATTAAAACATGCATATCTAAAAGAATACTTGCACAGGAACAAACACAATTTCTCTCTTGTCGGATTATCAAAGTTGTTCAATGAATATCATCAAACTAGTACTAATACTTTTGGTATGCAATATACTTTAGACATGCAGCAAACAACTATACAGCCTCTTTTTGATAGAGACATTATCTGCTAATAGAATCCAGTTCTACAATGGCATTAAAGTAGGGTGCAGGAATCCGTACCAAGCTTTTGTTAATGAAAAACGTTGTGAGTGTTGATAACTGGATTTCTACCATGGAAATAAAATGTCATTGGCATATTTGATTAAAATACTTTAGGCTATCATCCTTAGGATATCCATTACAAAGATTTACAAACATAAAAAAATCATTTAGGAAATGGTTATATTAGACTTTGGCAGAGTTTTATAAATTCTACAGTTATATTTTACCTTTAAAGTGAGATTGAGAGAAAATTTAAGATTACACAGGGACCAGAGTGGGGAATGATATCAACATTTAACATTGATGAAAGACTCAGTGTTAAGGTAGAGTCTAGAAAGTCTCAACAGTTAAGGAACAGTACAAAGCCAAAAATTAGACTGAGAAATAAAGTCCTTCAAGCTGGTATTAAATGAAGTGCCGCAAAAGGCAAGAAAGGAATGCATCCTAGAGAAGAGGGGGGTTGCCTGCATCCAGTGCATAGAAAAGTTTGTCTCATGATACATACAATGGACTGCATGTGTCACCTCACGTGCATATCTTGAAATTCTACCTCCTAATGTGATATTAGGGCATAGGTCTTTATGAGAAAATGAGGTCACAGTGGAAAAATAAAGTATCCAGCTAGATTTAAACGAAGGGATATGGCATCCTTGAGTATTTCAAGGGAAGACAGGGAATGTCCGGGGATCAGGTGAAATGCATGATATATCAAATGCTATTAACTCAAGCCCTGGAAGATTAACATGTAATTCTGAAGAGTGGAAAGCATCAAAATGAAATATTAATGGGGATTATTAGAGACTTAGTGTGATAGGACCAAGAAATAACTAAAAAATAGCATAAAATAAGTTATGTATAAATGACCATTTTCCATATGCATCAGACAGAATCAGATATAAAATATATAAAATGAATATGATTATGAATGCATAAAATTTGCATGTGTAAGGCTTCTGAGTTTGTAACTTAAATAACAGAACGATGGATTTATAACTGTTTTCTGGAGAACTATATTATTGTATTAGAACAGGGGAAATCAGTGGGGGAATGAAGGAGGGGATGTCCCAGAACCTTTGAAAGTGTATCACAAAATTAATTCATTAGTTAATTAGTTAATTATTTTTAAAAACACTTTAAAAAACACTTTTTAAAAAACTTTTAAGAATTACTAATTATTTGCATATCATTGTAATGACAGAGAAAGAGAGAGATCTTCCATCCTCTGGTCTCCTTCAGTAATGTCTGCATTTGTCAGGGTCGGGCAAGTTCCGATGCCTGGATCCCAGGATTCGGTCCCGGTTTCCAATGTGGATGACAGGAACCAATTCTCTGAGGCATCATCTGCTGGCCGTTGGCTCTAGGAGAAAGTTCCAGCCTCATGATCCATGCAGTGGACTGAGTGAGGGTTTGTGTTCCCTCACACTAAATTTAAAATCCTACATCCAAATATGATGGCGTTAGGATGTGGGGTCTCTGGGAGGAGAGCAGGTCACCATGACAACATATAAACTATGTCACAAACTTTTATATGAGCCTGAAGGCAGCAGCAGAGCCAGGACTCAAATCAAGCACTAACTACTTTGCTTCTACCAAAATCCTTGTAGGAAGAAAAACCACATACAATTTCTAAGAAATTTGTGGGAAGAGATAGTTAAAACCAGATATGGGAAAGCAGCCCTGAGAGAGCCTAGAACTACAACCCTGGTCGTTACACATTATCTATCCCATCAAAATTGTATTTCTTTCAAGTTGTAGCTAACCTTGAGAACAAAAAGAATCTGCTTAAGCAATTGCAACATGTAGCAAAAGAAATGTGATAAAGCAGCTTCGAAACAACAATATCCATGATAATCAAAGCTAGTGCAACAACTCCAAGACTTTTATTAAATGCATATTATTATTGTGTGTGATGAATTTATGCTAAAAATAGTCATCCGACAATAATAAGTTGGAGCAACTGAGTTTTAACCAAAACTTACAAATATTATTGTGAACACACAAGCAGGTTCTCTTGATTCTTTCCTTCCCTTAGGATCTGTACTTGGCGGACCCTTAAGGCAAAGTTTCATGGTCTGTCACTGCTAGCCACTAAATGCTGCTCATCACTCCCATTGCTTCCTTGCTTTTCAGTGTTTTCCACTGTTCTACATTATATAGCTCAAAGTTGTTATTCCCTACCTATCTGTTGCTTAAAAAATATTATTCACTACTTATATTTTGCTCTTTGAAGATCTGCTTATATTAATCTAATCTGTTCTTCAAATCATCTATGATCTCCCCAATTGGATGCTTTTATGAAATATGCACTATTGCAAAATGTAAGCCCCTACTACACACCAAAGTGATGCTATGACATTTGCAATAATCTAGCTATTTACTCTTCAATTTCTTAAGTATCAAAATAGCCCTTAGTTTTACTAGAAAAAGGGAGTACAACTGGGTTGTTTTCACTTCTTTCTCCCCAGAGGAATGAAAACCTAAAGACTTAGAAGCACCATGACAGCTAGCTTATCCAATAGCTCACAATTTACATCCCTTTATTTTTTAGCAACATTTCAAACATTGATTATTTTCATAGATTCCAAATGATAAGTGGCGAAAGTTGCCAGGCCAAGTCTTTTGAATGATCCTTTGATAAGCAGCCACGCAGAATTCCAAAGAATGGGAAGATCTAAAAACAAATGTTACGACATTTGATTAACTTTAGGCAGATGGGAGCACATATTGAGAAGGTCATGTTTGAACATGCCATCTGACTCAGGTCCTGGCACCCGCTCATCTTGCACAGACCTTACCATCAAGGGTTCTTATAATTCTGTACGTGACTGGGAGAATGTGAAGAGAAGCAAAGCAATGTTCCTCAGCTAACACCTGACGCACCCTCCTCAGTGCTCATTTTCCTCTGACTGGGGATGTGACTCTCTCACACCCTAGAAGCATAGGCATCAGAACACTGAAGGCAATACCTCTGTGCTGATTTCTGCATCTGCAGCCGAGGCCACAGGGGTATAGAGGAGGGAATCTTCACATTCTAACATCTCTCTTCTTATCATTGTCAAAAAGCAAGCAACTGGGTGTTCAAAACTGGCATTTCCTCAATCAGGGAAGCTCCTGTTGCTGCAACTATTGATTGGAAATAGGATCTGCCATGCAAACTTCACATTCTCTTTCAACACAGTAGCTAGAATATGGTTCTGGGAAATGTGACTTACAATGCATCTGTTTTAGTTAAGCTACATACCTGTGCACATGATTTTTTTCCCTAGATGATTTTAGATCCTAGCTTTGGCATTTTTTCCCTCTATCTTTTTGCAGAGGAGAAGGCATGGGTAGTCCTAAACATCAGTATTAGATCCTGTACATAAACCTGCAGAGCACAAATGACAATAACATTTTTTTCCCTAAATATAATATAAACTGGGAGATTCACAAGATGGCCGACATAGGAGGATGGCTGTGAGGGAGCTCACAGACAGAGAGGGCTAGAACGCGACAAAAGCATAATTGGAGCAGCATAGAGCTACAGGGAGAAGAACGTGAAGTTCCCTGGACAGTGTGGAGCCAAAAAATTCACACAACTCGGAAGAGCAACCAGGGAAAACCAAAACAAAACAAAACAAAGGGCAGGGAAGGCGGCTTTCCCACCTGACCTGCTGAGTCACCTTCGAGTGCAGCCGTTGGGAGCCGCAGTCGACCCACAGTCATCAGGACCCGCACCCGCAATAGTCGTCAGGACCCGCTGGGACCCGCCAGGACCCGCACCCAACGCAGTCGCCAGGAGACGCACCAGCGGTGAGGGTCCCCACCAGAGAAAGAGGCAGACTGCAAGAACCTGAGGTTTGAGTGAGTTGGGTGGGGGCAGTGGTAGGTCGGAGGCTCCGGGAGTTGGCCCCCCAGGGGCACGCACAGAGCCTGAACACCCTTGGTGCTCATCTACCCGCCCCTCCCCGAGACTCCAGCCTCTCGGGACACAGGGAGAGTGCCTTGAAACTGCCAAAACTGTGTCTGGGAGAAAAGCAAAAGGCACACTGAATACTCCCCCGTGCCTTTGCGGTCTGGCACTCAGCTGGGCGGTGCGATCCCACAGGAACCCAAGCACGCCTCTGGGCTGGGCAGTCCCCTGCAAGCGCTGGGGTGGGCGGTCCCACACTGCTGGGGTGGGCGGGCCTGCACAGGAGGTGCTTCCAGAGAGCACCTAGAATACCCCATGCCCTATAGTCCCGTGCTTGGGTGACGCACCAGGAGAGCACTGCGGACCCACGTGCAGGAGGCGTTCCCAGAGAGCAACTGGAACCTCCATGCCCTGCAGTCCCTGGCACTGGGGACACACCAAGAAAGCACCTAGAACCCTCTGAGCCCTGTGATCCCGCACACAGGGGGCACGCACAGAGAGTGCCTTCACTCCCCCACTCCCTGTGGTAGCATACCTGTAGGGGACGAGCTGAGAGTGCGCTTTGAATCCGCTGGGCCCTGGAAGTGGCGCCCTGAGGTCCAGTGTTCTGGAGACGCACCAAAGGTGCCTTGAAAATTCCCACACCCTGCTACTCCACGCCTACAGACTCTGATCTCTACGGGATAGTGCTTGGAGACCCCTCAGCACACTGGTGCCTAGGTCTCTCCAAAAAGAAACACTAACACAATGGGAAGAAATACCAGAAAAGGTAATGATCCAGATGAGAGAGCCAACACCCCACCAATAAAGGATCAAAAGCCAATGTCTATTTCGGAGATGCGAGATGAAGACATAGAAGATCTACCAGACAAGGAATTCAAAAAAATAATGTTAAAATCGGTCAGAGACAATGAGAAGAATTGGGAGGACTTCAAGGAATTCAAGAACCACATAGCCTCAGAAATACAACAAATGAAAAGTAAAATCCTTGACTTAGAGCACAAAATTGAGAGTCTAACCAACAGAACAAATGCAGCATAAGAGAGGATCTCTGAAACGGAAGACACACAAAACGAACATACCCAGCTCATTAAACAGCTGGAGACAAGTATGAACAAAGCCAATAAGACCATACAAGAAATGAAAGACAACCTCAGAAAATCGAATATTAGGATTATTGGCCTTCCTGAAGGAGCGAAAAAAGAGTCAGGAATGCAAATGGTGCTCGACCAAATTATACAGGAAAACTTCCAAAACACTTGGAACATGAACCCAGCCCAAATCCAGGACGGTCAGAGGACTCCCAGCAGATATGACCCAAAGCAATCTTCACCCAGACATATGGTGCTCAAGTTCCACTCCAACGAAGACAAAGAAAGAATCCTGAGACAAGTACGAAGCAGAGAAAAGATCACATACCGGGGAAAACCAATCAGAATCACTGCTGACTTCTCTGAAGAGACCTTATAAGCAAGAAGAGAATGGACAAAGATCTTCCAAATCCTGAATCAGAACAACTGTCAACCAAGAATATTGTACCCAGCAAAGATCTCATTCGTATTTGAGAACGAAATCAGATACTTTCATAGCAAAGAGAAATTAGAAGAATATGCCAGCACAAAACCAGCTCTACAAAATCTCCTTAGAAATGCACTAAATCCAGAAAAAAAGGAGGTGAATGATGAGCAAAGATGGCAAACAGGAAGGTCTCCCCACTAAAGTCCACACAAGGAAGGGCAATTACACACATATCAACACCCACAAAAACAAGTATGGCAGGGCAAAATCACAACCTCTCAATTTTAACTCTTAACACAAATGGCCTGAACTCACCAATCAAAAGGCATAGATTAACAGACTGGATTATCAAACAGCACCCAACTATCTGTTGCCTACAAGAGACACATCTAACCAGAAAAGATTCTAAGAAACTGAAAGTGAAAGGTTGGAAACAAATATTTCATGCCAATGGACAAAAAAAAAAAGGCTGAGGCAGCTGTCCTAATTTCAGATGATGTGGACTTCAATCTGACACACATCAAAAAGGACAGGGAAGGACATTATATATTGCTGAAGGGACTGATCCATCAGGAAGCAATTACCATTGTGAACATATATGCACCAAATTCAAATGCACCTAGCTACGTGAAGCAATTACTTATGGACTTAAGGGGAGACATAGATATGCACACAATAAAAGTGGGTGATCTTAACACCCCACTAACAACAATAGACAGATTAACAAAACAAAAACTCAACAAAGAAACAACAGAGCTCATACAAACAATAGAACAACTGGACTTGGTAGACATTTATAGAATTTTTTTATCCTAAGGCCACAGATTATACATTTTTTTCAGCAGTGCATGGCACCTTCTCCAGGATTGACCACATGATAGGACACAAAGCAAACCTAAATAACTTCAAAAAGATAGGAATCATACCATGTACCCTCTCAGACCACCATGGAATGAAACTGGAAATCAGCAATTCAAAATGCCCCAGGAAATACAGAAACTCTTGGAGGCTGAACAATATGCTATTAAACGAACAATGGATCAGAGAAGAAATTAAAGATGAGATCAAAAAATTTATGGAAACCATTGAAAGCTCTGACACAACATTCCAAAATTTGTGGGACACTGTCACAGCAGTGCTGCGGGGTAAATTCATCACAATTGGAGCTCATGTCAAGGCCCAAGAGAGGCGCCAAATACAGGAACTAAACACACACCTCCAGGAATTGGAAAAACAACAGCAGAAGAGCCCCACACACAATAGGAAACAAGAAATTATCAAAACAAGGGAGGAAATTAATCAGATAGAAGCAAAAAAAAAACTATACACAAAATCAATGAATCAAAAAGCTGGTTTTTTGAGAAGATAAACAAGATAGACACCCCACTGGCCCGACTGACAAAGACAAAAAAAGAGAAGGCAAGAATTAACAGCATCAAAGATGAAAAAGGCAACATAACAACAGACACCGCATCCATTAAGGCCATAATTAGAAATTACTACAAAGCACTGTACTCCAACAAATCAGAAGAACACCAAGAAATGGAAAAGTTCTTAGACTTCTACCACCTGCCAAAACTTAGCCCAGAGGCAACAAACGACCTGAACAAACCCATAACTGAAGCAGAGATTGAATCAGTGATTAAAGGCCTCCCAACAAAGAAAAGCCCAGGCCCAGATGGCTTCACTACAGAATTCTACAAAACATTCCGAACAGAACTGACCCCAATCCTCTACAAACTCTTCAAAACAATAGAAAAAGAAGCAACCCTTCCAAACTCATTCTATGAAGCCAACATTACCTTAATCCCAAAACCGGACAGAGAACTAACAGAGAATGAAAACTACAGACCTATCTCTTTGATGAACATTGATGCTAAGATTCTCAACAAAATCCTAGCCAATAGAATTCAAAAAATCATCCGACAGATCATTCATCTGGATCAAGTAGGATTCCTCCCTGGAATGCAGGGATGGTTCAACATTCGGAAATCCATCAATGTGATACACCACATCCAAAAACTGAAAAACAAGAATCACATGATAGTATCAATAGACGCAGAAAAAGCTTTCGACAAAATCCAACACCACTTTCTATTAAAGACCCTAACCAAGGTAGGCATAGATGGGAAAATCCACAACATAATTAAAGCCATATATGAAAAACCCAACGCCATCATCATACTGAATGGAGATTAACTGGAACCCTTCCCACTGAGATCTGGAACAAGACAGGGATGTCCACTTTCTCCACTACTATTCAACATAGTCCTAGAGGTACTCGCTGAGGCCATAAGACAAGAAAAAGAAATCAGAGGAATCCAAATGGGAAATGAAGAAGTCAAGCTCTCACTATATGCAGATGATATGATTCTTTATGTAGAAGAGCCAAGAGGCTCAATACAGAGACTGCTAGAACTTGTACGAGAGTTTGGTAGAGTGGCAGGGTACAAAATTAATGAATAAAAATCAACAGCCATAGTGTATGCGAACATTCCCAAGATGGAAAAAGATCTAACCAGCAAGATACCATTCAAAATAACAGAGAAAAGTATGAAGTATCTGGGAATTAACCTAACCAAAAATGTAGGAGACTTATTTGAAGAAAACTACAAACTACTTAAAAAAGAAATTGAACAAGACCTCAAAAGATGGAGTAACATCCCATGCTCCTGGATAGGTAAAATCAATATCATTAAAATGTCTATACTGCCAAAAGCAATATATACATTCAACGCAATTCCAATCAAATTGCCCAAAACATTCTTCATGGAACTGGAAACAATGATCCAAAGGTTCATCTGGAAACACAAAAAACCACGGATAGCTAGAACCATCCTGAAGAACAGGAAGTTAGCAGGGGGAATCACAGTTCCGGACCTCTGGACATACTATAGGGCAGTGGTTATCAAAACAGCGTGGTACTGGCACAAAGATAGAGAGGAAGATCAATGGAGCAGAATAGAAACACCAGAAGGGAACCCAAACAGGTACAGCCAAATAATCTTTGACAAAAAGACAAACGACAATCCAGGCAAATGGGAAGGTCTGTTCAATAAATGCTGTTGGGACAACTGGTTGATAGCCTGCAGAAACAAAAAGATAGATCCACATCTTTCACCATACACTAAGATCAGATCTAAATGGATAACAGATCTAAACCTACATCCAGAAACCTTCAAACGTTTGGAAGAAAATGTTGGAAACACACTGCAACACTTAGGGGTAGGCCCTACTTCCTAAAAAAGACTCCAAAAGCAGTAGAAATCGAGACCAAAATAAACAATTGGGACCTCATCAAACTAAGAAGCTTCTGTACAGCAAGAAACAATCAACAAAATAAAAAGGCAACCCACAGAATGGGAGAAGATCTTCGCACACGACATAGGTGACAGAGGGCTAATTTCCAGAATATACAAAGAGCTACAAAACACCCAAAATGTCAAAACCAACAAGCCACTCAAGAAATGGGCACGGAAAATGGGCAGACACTTCATAAAGGAACAAACCCAAATGGCAAATAAACATATGAAAAATGCACAAGTTCCCTGGCAATAAGGGAAATCCAAATTAAAACATCAATGAGGTACCACCTAACGTCAGTAAGACTGGCCCACATGAATAAAATCACCAACAACACTTGTTGGCGAGGTTGCGGGGAAAAGGGAACTCTACTCCACTGCTGGTGGGGCTGCAGGCTGGTACAGCCTCTATGGAAATCAGCATGGAGAATATTCAAACAACTCAAAATCAACATACCGTATGATCCAGCAATAGCACTCTTAGGAATATATCCAGAACAATTGTTTTATGAGAAACCAACATGCACTCCTATGCTCATAGCAGCACAATCAGTAATTGCAAAAACACGGAAGCAGCCAAAATGCCCATCAACAGAGGATTGGATAAGAAAGCTATGGTTCATCTATTCCATGGAATACTACTCAGCTATTAAAAAAAACAAAATGCAGTTCTTTGTGGCCAAATGGACCAAACTGGAAACCATAATGCTAAGGGAAATGAGCCAATCCCAAAAGGTTAAATACCACATGTTTGCCTTAATTTAAGATGATATGATGTTATGTATAACATGCTATGTTATGAATGTTATATGTTGTGTATAAACTAAAATTGAAATGTAAGTGAGGTGGTCACTGAAGGTGGCTAGGAACTCGCATTTACTTTTAACATATTGGTTACTCATTACTATGTCAATTAATTCCATAATGATGTAAATTTTTGCTGATGGTATGTTGGAGCTTTTAATTGACTGGGATGATACTCTGCTGGCTCTGTCTTCAGACCAGAGAGGTATACCTAAGAAGCCGTTGAACTTGACTGGACAATAAGATGCTGGACTCTATGTTTGGTATATGCTTGCAATGGGGGAATCTCAACTGAACTTGAGCTGTGGTTATGCAACAAGGTGGAGGAATCCACCATGGTGGGAGGGTTTGGGGAGGGGTGGGGAGAACCCAAGTACCTATGAAACTGTGTCACATAATACAATGTAATCAATTAATTACAAATAATAAATAATTTAAAAAGATAAGTGAAATTAGACACCAAGTCATTTCTAGCATGTTTTCTTGCTCCTATTTAGGAGCTAAAATATTTTTTAAAGGTAATTTGAAACTGGAATAGTGACTAATGGAGGCTGGAAAGGGAGAGATGGGAAATGTAAGGGAAATTTGGTTAATGGAACAAAAATACACAGTGAGAAGTCACAAATGAATGTGTTCCCAGCACAGAGGGGTGACTACAGTTCCTAGGAACATTCTATGTGCTGTAGAAGAAACTGGAAATCAGGATTCCATACATTCCAAACACAGAAAATGTAAAGAAATGGAAGAGCTGATTGATGTGATCATTGTTACATTGTATGCACGTGTCAAAATGCTAAATTGTAACCAATAAAAATGTACAATTATTAAGAATTAGTCAAATTTTGTAAAAATATGCAAATTACATTAAAGTGAAATAAATGCTATTAAAACAGAAAGTAAAATTATAACTGATCGAATATTCAAGAACTCATGAAAGATGTGCATAATGACACATTTCTGGATTTCAGAATCTTTCTGCACAAAAACTAATGCTTGTAATTTTGTTTTGCATGCACTTTTTGAAATCTCCTCATACTATAAGCATCACTCTTCAAAGAGGCCAAAGTTTTGTATGGGCTTTAGTTTTCACAAATATTTAATGGCTTTTGGGTTTCCTTGATATAAATTTTAAACACAATTATTCTTGGTCTCTGAACTTATTTAAAGTAGGTCCACAATTCAGATTTTTGTTGAGGGCAAGAGAGTAAAATGCTGAAATTTCAAGTTGATAAATATGAGTGATCCACTTTTGATTAATGTGATCTGGTTGCAGGAAGTCAGTCTGGGAGTCTTTGCCACTATATGTAAATCGAGCTACACTAGTAGGTTGCCAAAGGGACTGTTATTATAAAGTGATTGAAAACTTCTCTGTCTTCAAGGAAATTTTACCTTTGAAAAATCTCACAAATAATTTAAAAGTGTTGTAATAAATACAAGTACAATGTGAGATTGGTTCATGACTGTAGGAATTAGAAACAAACCTGTTGTGTTTTGCAGTTTGGAGCAATTGTTGACACTTCAGTTGTTGGCTGTACAGTTAACAATAGAAAGCCTCTTTAAGTTAATCTCTAAGCAATTGCTTATTTATAGATAATTTCCAGAGACATGATCTGATAAACAGTCCAATGATTTTGCATTACCATAGAAAATGAGTGGTAAAACAGTAGCAATTAAGGAAGATGGGAATTGGCAGAAACAGTTTTAGAAAAGGTCTAATAATTGTGTAATCTGATACAGACAAATAGGGGAAAAGATGTTAAGAGAACGATGAACTGTAAGTTTCAACTGCCAGGCACTATACCATTTTGCACATCCCCAAGAGGCATCATTCAAGGCCAATGCCATATCTAACCACAACGTAAATAACCCACTTGGGTTTGAAAAGTTAAATCTTCCAGAAGTTGAAGAATCTCGTGGTAGATGTACCTAATCATTCCAGCCCTGCTGAGGGCACTCTCCTTGCTAGAGATAAGCGCAATGCCGTCTCATGTGTTCACTTGCGCAGGGGGCTACCTCTGCTATTTACTGTCTCAGAGTCTACTCCTCATCCCATCTGTCTGCTGGTACTTTGGTTTTTCATCTTTCACTTTATTTTAGGAAGTGCCTTAATTTGGATGATTTGGTTAGGTATTCTGACAAGTTGAAAGAGTGTTTCTATTCATCACCTGGCTTTTTATGGATTAATATGCATTTAGAATATGTGTTTTCTTTTCTGTCTTTCTAATGAGTCAATGCGCCTTAGCTTTTGATTTGAGTTGCCGGTACATGAATTTGTTCTCTACATGGTAGCATCACACGGATCTGTATCCAGAATAGGATCATGGATTCCCTGGGCATTGATTTCTCTCTGGGGATGCCGCTGATTCAAAGTGACGCTATTATTACTGGCTAGACTTTTTGGAGCATTTCTTCACCTTGTGTATAAATTCCTACTTCTGTTCTCCCTGCTGGTTATCACAGCTTGATTGAATTCCAGTCCATGAGGAAATCAGTTTTGTTCTTCATTTAATTAAGACTACCAAAATGAGTGTGTTTTTCCTTGATTTGAGTACAGCTGCAGCCTCCTTGCTACCACAGCATCTTGTCCAATCAAATGTAGTTTCTCCTGGGCCCAGCACAGTAGCCTAGCTTAGTGGCTGAAGTCCTTGCTTTGCATGCACTGGGATCCCATATGGGTGCTGATTAATATCCCAATTGCTCAACTTCCCATCCAGCTCCCTGTTTGTGGCCTAGGAAAGCAGCCAAGTACGGTCCAAAGCCTTTGGACTCTGTACCTGTGTGAGACCAGGAAGAAGCTCCTGGATCCTGGCTTCATTGTGGTCACTTGTGGAGTGAATTAGCGGATGGAACATCTTTCTCTGTGTCTATCCTTCTCTTTACAAATCCTCCTTTTCAATAAAAATAAATAAATCTTTAAAATATGTAATTCCTCCTTTGTCAAAATACTCCTAAATATATCAAGCTAAATAGAGTAATCTCTGATTTTGTAACATTTTTGGTGACTTCATGGGGACTTTAGAAACTCTTGTCTAGTCTGATTCACCTCTTTTACTACTTTCTGCCTTTCTTGGAATTTCTGCTTATATATCACCAATGCAAGACATTCAGAATACATTCAATCACTGTTATATTTTTGTGTTTTTCCTCTAAGAATTCCAACTACCTTTTCATGAACAACACAGATAACTCTTATCTTTGAGATAATATTTATTTGCCATCTATTCATTGCTTGCTATTCAATAATTTTTGGCTTTCAATAAGAAATAACTTTGGAGGGAACTGATGCAATAGAATTTTAGAGAAAAAATCTACACAGGGATTTTTATGAAAAGTTTTGGAAAGTACAAAAACAGTTGCACTTGTTTTCAGCTTTTAAGGTCTCATTGTGCTGGAGCTATAAACTTGAAACAGAGAAAAGACACAGAGGTTAGTGGTTCACAGGGCTTCCATTAATGGAGGCAAGGAACTGAAGACTCTCCTCTGGAAATAGAGACAAACCTAAGCATAACATTTAAAAAAAATAAACAGCCATTTCAAGGAGCTGAAAATTAGCAATTTTGTAAGGCCGACAACAGAATGATGAACACTGTATTTTTCAAGAGCTGTTATAACCTTCAGAAAAAAGTGTGTGAATTTGGGATTGTTTCTTTAGGGTCTCCTCTGGTTATAGAATTTTTCTGCACTATGAAGATGGTAATACAATCAGCATATCTCCAAGAGGACAATACACTTGATAGGGGTTCTAGTTAGGATAAAATATAAAAATCACATAATGTATAAAATTGAAATAGAATCTTATGATTTAATTTTTTTAAATTTTAGCCTTTGTGTGCACAATTGTGAGACAGTAAACAGTATTATTTTCAATTTTATTTGCTGAATATTATGACTAGTGGTACATTAACCCTATGGTTATTAAATTAATCTAAATTATGTTATTGTAAATAAAATGGAGAAAAGGAAGGAAGGAGGGGGCATGAGAAAAGGAAAGGGGGTGAGAGGTATGATTATGTTGTTAAAATTGCATCTATAAACTATATGAAATTTACTTTCCTTGTTTTAACAAAAAAATAAATTAAAAATGGAGTTTAAAAGAATGAAAACCCTTGTGAGATCTTGCCAGGATAACTTAACCAAATAAACAAAGTAAAGGAATAAATTACTGAATGGAATGAAATATGGACCTCCAGATTCAAAAAGCTCCAAGTATCAAATTAACTTTCAACCAAGAAACACTATCAAAGAAGCATGTTATGGACAAATTCTCCAAAGTTAAGAATTAAGACAGAATTTTTTTACATGTGAGAGAAAATTTCATAATTTTACATAAAGGATAGACCTGAGTCTGACAGCAGCAAGCCAGAAGAGAATGTGATGACACAGCCAAGGTCTTGGGGAAAAAAATAAACTTCAACAAATACTATACCCAATGAAGCAACCCTATGGGGTAAAGGGAAAATAAAGCTTTCACAGACAAGCAAAAACAGATAATTCATTGCCATCAGACACACCCTACAAGATGTTCTGACAGAACACAGCATTTGGAGTCACAGTCATAAAAAAACATTCCAGGAAAAAATTCACTAAGATGGCAATAAACACAAGAGAAAGCGAATATAACTTTATCATGACAGACACTAAAATATGAAGATAAATAGTAAGACAGGTAGAAAGAAACAGAATCTATAGAAAGGAATCAGCACACAATCAACTCATACAAAGGAAGGAAAAATCTTCCAATCATGAAAGGTCAAGGCACAGAGAGCCTCGGCCACACACGCTGCCCCACACTGAGGAATGAAGTGGAGCAGTAGGAAGCACTCCTCTTGTTGTCATCTCGGAAAGCACAAAACAGAACTCTTCAAGATGCACATATCTTCACTACATTGTAGCAACTGGGAAAATATGAAGAAAAGAGATCTTTTCAGAAATGCAATGCTTTTGATGGTTGGCACCAATTAATGTAACAAATCATTTAAAATAAAAAGCAGAGATTAATATTTGCCGCTTAAGATTAGGATTAAAAAAGAGAGACAAAATGATTTGACAATCAGATTCGAAAAATCATGTCAATGCAAAGGGCTTTTTCGTCTCTTAAAATTGATCATCAAAATTATATGAATCTACTGCATACGTCGTGATGCTTGAAATTATAAATGAATGCAAGTATACATACATACATACATACATACATACATATATGTATATGTTGTAGAAAAACTAAATCCTCCAGATCAGCTATTTCACATAGTTAAAATTTTTGTGGTGAGAATAATTTAAATGTTTTTTTCAAGATTACAATGCATCATTAACTACATGCATTATTCTTTACAATAGATTTTTAAAAATGATTTGAGAGGCAGAGATAGAAACAAAAGAACAGGAAGAACTAGATGAGGGGATGGAGAGAGAAAAAGAGAGAGAGAAACTTGGAGCTGCTCATTCATTCCCCTTATGCTGCGCCTAGACCTGGCCCAGCAAGCAGAGAGCCTGCTGGCAGTAACCTGGTGATTTGATCCCAACCTACTGTGTCCCAGGATACGCATTTGAAGCAGCCTGCCGCTGAGTTAAGTTTAGGTCCCACACATTCTGATATAGGACTCAGGAGCTTTAGCACTGCGACAGATGACCATCCAGAGATTTTTTTTTTTTAAGATTTATTTTATTTTTATTGCAAAGTCATATATATATATATATATATATATATATATATATATATATATATATATATATATATATATACATATATGTATGAGAGGAGGAGAGACAGAGAGGAAGATCTTTCATGGCATGATTCACTCCCCAAGTGATCACAACGGCTGGTGCTGCACCGATCCAAAGCCAGGAGCCAGAAGATTCTTCCAGGTCTGCCATGTGCTTTCCCAGGCCACAAGCAGGGAGCTGGATGGGAAGTGGAGCCACCAGGATTAGAACCTGTGCCCAGATGGGATCCTGGCACATTCAAGGCAAGGACTTTTAACTGCTAAGCTGTAAAATCTTGAATCCTACGAATTAAGCATTGTTTTCTGTGGTCCCTTATATTTCACATTTAGGAGTGATATATTAGGATTTAGGAGTGTTTTCTATATCACCCTCCTATGACAAATAGTCAAACCCAGAAGGGTCACAGCACACAGGACCACATGTAAAATCTAAATTATTTCTACACATTGTCTAGAGTGGTAAAAAGTGGAGCTAAGATCTAATTCCTTCCACAAATACACCAATAAGAACAAAATACTTAGGAAGAACTTAACGAATGAAATTAAAATACTAACAAAATTCATGATACAGAGAATAACTGAAATATTAATGAAACAAAATAAGCACTACTGAGTAATGAGAAGGAATAGACATCTTCTATTGACGGTACCAGAAGCAAAGCTCAGAAAAGGTAGGATACTGAGAAGGCCTAATATGTGATCTCATTTGCATGAGACCCAGAGAAGGAGAATCATAAACAGTCAGGCGAGTGAGGAACGGGGGATGAGAGCCCTTGGAAATGACCAGAAACTGTACTGGAATGAATGAATTATACAAAACGTAAGTCACCATCTGAGGAAATAAAAAACATTTTACCTGAAATAGATGATTAAGAAAAAAGAGTGCCACGGTGGGGGATTCTCTAAATGTGACATTTGATAGGAATATTTAAAGAGACTCTGTAGTCATCATTACAGGTTCTGGCTTGAAAATAATGCTCCAACTATAAATTGACCAGAAGCAGTTACTGTCAGGCTAATTACCTTGCTGAGCATTTTGTTTCAAACTTACATGTAGTGTGTCTGAAGCAGAGCACACGGTCAACTAATTTTGACTGAATGAGCGAACATACTTTATTTCTTCTATGGAACACTCTGGTGATTAAATCTCTGCTTTTATCTGGGTCATTGCTTTATATTGTATGCATGTGTTAGAAATATGAGAAAATATTATATTTGCAAAATAATAGTAGCATTAATATTTATTAGCATGCAAACATATTATATTTGCAATAATTCCGTAATTCTTTCATTACACCTGTGTAGATTAATAAATCAATCAACTGTTGTCACTTGCTTTAATAAAATGATAGCATTTTCTAGAAAGTTACTTGGGTTGGGGATAAGAGCTATTTACCTTTAGGCATACATTATGTGATATTTATTGCTAGGTACATCAGGAGGAAATGCTACATCATTTTAAATTACATATTTATAAGTTAGATATCCCTTTTAATAATATAATTGAAAATTTTATTAGAAAAGCATTTTTTCTCTGCATTTTGATCAGTTGCATTTCTTTTAAAATGGATATAATTTATAAAATATGCATATATGTAGCTATTGTTTACTTTGGTGAATTCAAATAAACACATAAAATTCAAATTACTTATTTTTGTTTTCAAAAGTTGAAAATGATGGATTAAGAAAGCTAAAGTAAAAATAACTCATGAAAAGATACACATTCTCATCGTGTTTACAGGGATATTTCAAATTCTTAACTTTGAGATATGCTGTTGGTATCTTGCTTCCCTACTTAGAGTAAACACAATTAACCATTCTCTTTCTGACATAGTTGAAGGAGGCAGGCTTTGATCCAAGTGCCTCTTGGCTAAGCCTTTAGACTCCGGGAGTCAAACGGATCAAAACTACAGATTCTAAAATAAAGGCTTTGAAACTTTGTGTTTCCCATAGCAAGGGTTTACAACTCCCTCTTTAAGGTTTGCATATTATTAAAACATCTTTACCATTTTCAATAAACACAAATTAATATGAACTATTAAAAATAAAAGCCATTGACTTGGTTTATGATGACCAACAGTTTTCAATTCAGAATTAATTCTTAAAAAGCTGAAGTAAGGCGGACTCCGGAGGAAGATGGCCGACCATAGAGAGCTGGTGTAGGGCAGTGTGGGGACAGAGGGGAACTGATCCAGCAGAGAAACAGACCAGGAGGCACAGAAATGAGGGGATAGGTGTAGGAAGGTCACTGGAGTTCGCTGAAGTAAGAAGATCTACACAGCGTGGAGAGACAACGATAAAAAGGAAGAAAAAAGGGACAGCGCGCCGTGAGAATTTTGGTGAGTCACGATCCCAGCCAGGGGGAAGGCGGTGGAATCTCAGCCATTCCTGGGAGGACAAAGGCGGTTGGAAGGACAGGCGTCCACACCCACAGGGGCACAGACCACTGGAGTGCAGGAGACCCTAAAGGAGGCTACTGGATTGAACAAATGGGGCATCATTCCACGGAAATAAGCAGGGGGGGTTGCCCAGAAACTTGCCTCCCAGCAGGTCAGCAACTTTGAGAGAGTGCAGAGGAGACTGGAGCTGCGCTCTGGGTCCGGGTTACAGTAATCCCCAACTCGGCTCCGAAAGGTTGACTAACTGCAAAAGTCTCCAGTGGAAACTGCTGCTGAGCTCAGCCTGAGGATTAGGAGTGGGGCAACACTCGGCATAGCCTCCCTGGACAGAGGTGCAGGCTGGTGGGAGCACAGCTGCATGACTCCCACGGCTCTGCTCCCAACGGCAGAACACCTTTGAGAAAGTGCAAAAAAAAAAAAAAAAAAAAAAAGAGAAAGAACAGCCTTGTAAAGGGGGCAGGGCAGGACTGTGAACTTGAATAGATCCCCTGCTGTGCTCAGCTCAGCAGGAGACCCCGAAGCAAAGCTGGTTCTGCAGGACCACTGGGCAAGTTCTCCCAGCGGACCTGTGGCCTGAGGTGGCCCAGAGGCCCCAGCTACATGCGGCTCTCGCCCCAAGCCCAAGAGGCGGGACCGACTCTGTAGACCTGTGTCCTGAGGTGGCCCAGAGGGTCTGAGCCCAAGAGGCAAAACACAGCTCAGCAGAGTCAACGAACACAGACGGAGGCGTGGAGCAGTGTGGCTTCCAGTGAGGCAACGACTTTGAGTGGGAGCTGCAGGGGGAAGGCCTGGCACTAGGACTGGGACATAGAGTCTCCTGACCCAGCTCGGGGCTGTGGTCCGCAAACTCCGAACAACAAGCAGCTGGAACCCCCTGCTGTGCTTAGCTATACTTAGGCCAACACTCCATACAGCAGTTGCTGGGTCACACTTCCTATAAGCTACAGCACTGGGGCAACGGCTCCGGACAAGCAAGTCAGAGGGTAAAATCCCAAAATGGCAAGAAACAACAACACAATGAGGAGAAATATCAGAAAAGGTAATGACCCAGAAGAAAGATCAAGCATCTCCCCCCAAAACAACCAAAAACTAATCTTAATACATGAGATGCAAGATGATGACATAGAGGAATTACCAGAGAAGGAATTTAAGAAACTAGTGATGAGATTCATCAGTTACAGCAAGAAGCGCTGGGAAGAGTCCAAGGTATTCGAAAACCATATCATTGCAGAAATAAATCAAGTCAAAAAGGGAATCCTCGATATAGAACACAAAATTGAAAGCCTAACCAACAGAATGAACACAGCAGAGGACAGAATATCAGAATTGGAAGACATTCAGAATGAAAGGCAGCAGTTCATCAAACAGTTGGAGACAAATCTGGAGAAAGCCAATAGGTCCATACAGGAAATGAAAGACAACCTCAAAAAATCAAATATTAGAATAATAGGCCTTCCAGAGGGAGTGGAAAAGGAGATAGGCTTGCAATGGGTCTTCAATGAAATAATACAGGAGAACTTCCAGAACACCGGAAATATAAATCCAGCACAAATCCAGGAAGGTCAGAGAACCCCCAATAGAGTCGACCCAAAGCGATCCTCACCCAGACATGTGGTCCTCAAACTGCCTTCAAGCGAATACAAAGAAACAATTCTAAGACAAGTAAGAAAAAATGACAAGATTACTTTCAGAGGAAGGCAAATCAGAATCACAGAAGATCTCTCAGAAGAAACACTCCAGGCAAGAAGAGAGTGGGGTAAAACCTTTCAAATCCTGAAACAAAACAACTGCCAACCGAGAATAATGTACCCGGCAAAACTCTCATTTATATTTGAGAATGAAATTAAATATTTCAACAGCAAAGAGAAACTAGAAGAATACACTAGCACGAAACCGGCCCTAGACAACCTCCTCAGGAAGGTGCTAAATCCAGAGAGAAAAAATGAAAACCAAAATCAAAGATGGCAAATGGGAAGACCACCCCACTAATATTCATAAGAGGACAGTCAACCAGGCAGAGACTCTAATAGTCGCAAATACACACTTGCACACTTACACACACTCATGGCAGCTCAAAATGAATTTTTCTCAATATTATCTCTAAACACAAATGGCCTAAACTCACCAATCAAAAGACACAGATTAACAGACGGGATCCTGAAACAGAACCCATCAATCTCTTGCCTACAAGAGACACATCTAACCAGAAAAGCCTCTAAGAAACTGAAAGTAAAGGGATGGAAAAAGATATTTCATGCCAATGGACGAGAAAAAAAGGCTGAGGTAGCTATTCTAATTTCAGATGATATAGACTTCAAGCTGACAGACATCAAAAAAGACAGGGAAGATCCGTATTTATTGGAGAGGGGACTGATACATCAGGAAGTAATCACCATTGTGAATATATATGCACCAAATTCAAACGTGCCTAGCTACGTGAAGCAATTACTTACAGACTTAAGAGGAGACACAGATATGCACACAATAATAGTGGGAGACCTTAACACCCCGCTAACAACAACAGACAGATCAACAAAACAAAAACTCAACAAAGAAACAACAGAGCTCGTATAAACATTAGAACAACTGGACTTGGTAGACATTTATAGAACTTTTTACCCCAAGGCCACAGATTATGCATTTTTTTCAGCAGTACTTGGCACCTTCTCCAGGATTGACCACATGATAGCACACAAAGCAAACCTAAATAACTTCAAAAAGATAGGAATCATACCATGTACCCTCTCAGACCACCATGGAATGAAACTGGAAATCAGCACTTCAAAATGCCCCAGGAAATACAGAAACTCTTGGAGGCTAAACAATATGCTATTAAACGAACAATGGATCAGAGAAGAAATTAAAGATGAGATCAAAAAATTTTTGGAAACCAATGAATACTCTGACACAACATTCCAAATCTTATGGGACACGGCCAAAGCAGTGCTGTGGGGTAAATTCATCGCAATTGAAGCCCATGTCAAGGCCCAAGAGAGGCGTCAAATACAGGAACTAAGCACACACCTCCAGGAATTGGAAAACAGCAGCAGAAGAGCCCCACATACAACAGGAAGCAAGAAATCATCAAAGCAAGGGAGGAAATTAATCAGATAGAAGCAAAAAAACTATACACAAAATCAATGAATCAAAAAGCTGGTTTTTTTAAAAGATAAACAAAATAGATACCCCACTGGCCCCACTGACAAAGAAAAAACAAGAGAAAGCAAGAATTAACAGCATCAAAGATGAAAAAGGCAACATAACAACAGACACTGCAATCATTAAGAACATAATCAGAAATTACTACAAAGCACTATACTCCAACAAATCAGAAGACCACCAAGAAATGGAAAAGTTCTTAGACTTATACAACCTGCCAAAACTTAGCCCAGAGGCAACAAACGACCTGAACAAGCCCATAACTGAAGCAGAGATTGAATCAGTGATTAAAGACCTCCCAACAAAGAAAAGCCCACATCCAGATGGCTTCACTACAGAATTCTAGAAAACATTCTGAAAAGAACTAACCCCAATCCTCTACAAACTCTTCAATACAATAGAAAAAGAAGCAACCCTTCCAAACTCATTCTATGAAGCCAACATTACCTTAATCCCAAAACCAGACAGAGATCCTACAGAGAATGAAAACTACAGACCTATCTCTCTGATGAACATTGATGCTAAGATACTCAACAAAATCCTAGCCAATAGAATTCAAAAAATCATCCGACAGATCATTCATCTGGATCAAGTAGGATTCCTCCCTGGAATGCAGGGATGGTTCAACATTCGGAAATCCATCAATGTGATACACCACATCCAAAAACTGAAAAACAAGAATCACATGATAGTATCAATAGACGCAGAAAAAGCTTTCGACAAAATCCAACACCACTTCCTGCTAAAAACCCTAACCAAGGTAGGCATAGATGGAAAAATCCACAACATAATCAAAGCAATATATGAAAAACCCAACGCCAGCATCATACTGAATGGAGAAAAACTGGAACCCTTCCCACTGAGATCTGGAACAAGACAGGGATGTCCACTTTCTCCACTACTATTCAACATAGTCCTAGAGGTACTCGCTGAGGCCATAAGACAAGAAAAAGAAATCAGAGGAATCCAAATGGGAAATGAAGAAGTCAAAATTTCACTATACGCAGATGACATGATTCTTTATGTAGAAGAGCCAAGAGGCTCAACACAGAGACTCCTAGAACTTGTACGAGAGTTTGGTAGAGTGGCAGGGTACAAAATTAATGAACAAAAATCAACAGCCATAGTGTATGCGAACATTCCCAAGATGGAAAAAGATCTAACCAGCAAAATACCATTCAAAATAACAGAGAAAAGTATGAAATATCTGGGAATTAACCTAACCAAAAATGTAGGAGACTTATTTGAAGAAAACTACAAATCACTTAAAAAAGAAATTGAACAAGACCTCAAAAGATGGAGTAACATCCCATGCTCCTGGATAGGTAAAATCAATATCATTAAAATGTCTATATTGCCAAAGGCCATATATACATTCAATGTAATTCCAATCAAATTGCCCAAAACATTCTTCATGGAACTGGAAACAATGATCCAAAGGTTCATCTGGAAACACAAAAAACCACGGATAGCTGGAACCATCCTGAAGAACAGGAAGTTAGCAGGGGGAATCACAGTTCCGGACCTCTGGACATACTATAGGGCAGTGGTTATCAAAACAGCGTGGTACTGGCACAAAGATAGAGAGGAAGATCAATGGAGCAGAATAGAAACACCAGACAGGAACCCACTTAGATACAGTCAGTTAATCTTTGACAGAAAGACAGACAACAATCCAGGCAAATGGGAAGGAAGGAAGGTCTGTTCAATAAATGCTGTTGGGACAACTGGTTGATAGCCTGCAGAAACAAAAAGATAGACCCACATCTCTCACCATACACCAAGATCAGATCTAAATGGATAACAGATCTAAACCTACATCCAGAAACCTTCAAACGTTTGGAAGAAAATGTTGGAAACACACTGCAACACTTAGGGGTAGGCCCTCACTTCCTAAGAAAGACTCTAAAAGCAGTAGAAATCGAGACCAAAATAAACAATTGGGACCTCATCAAACTAAGAAGCTTCTGTGCAGCTAGAGAAACAATCAACAAAGTAAAAAAGCAGCCCACAGAATGGGAGAAGATCTTCGCACACGACATAGGTGACAGAGGGCTAATTTCCAGAATATACAAAGAACTACAAAACAACCAAAATGTCAAAACAAACAAGCCACTCAAGAAATGGGCACGGGAAATGGGCAGACATTTCACAAAGGAACAAACCCAAATGGCAAATAAACATATGAAAAAATGCTCAAGTTCCCTGGCAATAAGGGAAATCCAAATTAAAACATCAATGAGGTACCACCTAACTCCAGTAAGGATGGCACACATACATAATACCACCAACACTTGTTGGCGAGGATGTGGGGAAAAGGGAACCCTTCTCCACTGCTGGTGGGGCTGCAGACTGGTACAGCCTCTATGGGAATCAGTTTGGCGAATGCTCAAACAAGTGAAAATCAACATGCCATATGATCCAGCAATAGCACTCCTAGGGATATATCCAAAACATCTACACAAGAAACCAACATGCACCCCTATGTTCATAGCAGCACAATCTACAGTCGCAAAAACCTGGAAGTAACCAAAATGCCCATCAATAGAGGACTGGATAAGGAAGCTATGGTTCATCTACTCTATGGAATACTACTCAGCTATTAAAAAAAAAGAAATGCAGTTCTTTGTGGACAAATGGGCCCGACTTAAATCCATCATGCTAATAGAAATGAACCAATCCCAAAAGATTAAATACCACATGTTTGCCTTAATTTGAGATGAAAAGATGACAACCTGAAAGATAGTACCTGTATGTTGTAATATTATTGCAATCTCTAACAACCTGTATCCAATACAATAAGATAATGCGATATAATCTATAAACCAACAATTAATGTCAGAATACTTAAGATCTACATCAAAAAACTGTAAAACCTACTATACCCTCAATACAGTATGTTAATCCATAATGGGGGGGGAGTGCAGGTAAGCCTTTCAGGACCATAAAAAGAGTGAGGAAAAAGTACAATATAGCCTATCAAGATCAAATCTGGTAATTCATAGACAACAGATTCAAAGCGGCACTAAACAATAGTAAAACTACTATACCAATGCATGAGGGGGGAATCGGGTGTGATCCTGACAACCTCTTGACAGGAGGTCATGTGCGTGGAGCAGGGGGGCACTCCAGGGTGGAGCAGGTGGCAAGGAGAAAGCCTGGATCCCAACCATGAAGACTTCCAGACCTTCACCACAAACTATTAATACAAGCAACAAGGACTATATCCCAACTGCCAAGGAGGCCACAGGGAATTGGATGCCCTCGGAGGCCGAGTACTCTGAGGTCACCCACCCCCAACCGGAGCTTTCACAGGGTATGGAAGAAGTCCAAACACTACCGTGCAGTAACCAATGTCATCGGAAAGACAACCAGAAGCTCTGAGCGGTCCGCAGACACAGAAGAACAATAAACGTCCTTCGGGACCAGGGAGGAGAGCTTTCTCTGGTCCGAGCCTGGCTCCACCTCTGGACCCCCACCCTCCCTTGCAATGACCATCAGGATCGCTCCGAAAACCCCTCATAGCAAACAAACAATCATACAAACTAAAAAAACCTAAAATAAATAGACAAACAACAAAAATTAGAGCTTGGAATCTGACAGGAAAGAGCTGGCATAGATTTGCTCATGCCTCGCTGCCTCGCTGGGTGGGACCCGAAGATTAGTCACTTTTCACCGTGGTGTTGGGGACTTTCCTGCACCCCCCCCAAAAAAAATGTTCTGCACCTTAATTGTTGACGAATGTCTTGTTAGAGTTACAAGCCAGTCTGGATTATCCTAAAATCTGCCAAGATCAGTAAAATTATACTTCAACACAACAAATGGCTAAATACTAAAATGAAATAGACATGAGACAGCTGAATGGTACCTTACAGCCATTTTAAGGTATATAGCAGCCGGCCCTGTATACAAACTAAAATTGAAATGTCAATGAGCAAATCATAGGTTGTGGTTAAGAACTTGTTTTTTGTTTTTTACTAACATACTGGTTACTCAAAGCCATGTCAATTCCATAATATTGCAAATTGCTGTTAATGTTATATTGGGACTCTTAATTGACTGGGATGATATTCTACCAGCTCTAACTTCAGACCAGAAATGGTCTCCCCAAGAAACTGTTCAACCCATCTGGACAATAAGTAGCTGGACTCTATGTTTGGTATACGCTTGCAAAGGGGGAATCTCAACTGAACTTGAGCTGTGGTTATGCAACAAGGTGGAGGAATCCACCAGGGGGGAGGGGCATGGGGAGGGGTGGGGGGATTCCCAGAGCCTATGAAACTGTCACATAATGCATAATAATTAATTTAAAAAAAGTAAAAAAAAAAAGCAAAAAAAAAAAGCTGAAGTAAGGTTTGTACTCCATTGAGTTTTTGATATAAAAACTTTCCCGGGCTAGGCAGCGTGGCCTAGTGGCTAAGGTCCTCGCCTTGATCCCATATGGTCGCTGGTTCTGGTCCCGGCAGCTCCACTTCCTCTCTATCTCTCCTCCTCTCAGTATATCTGACTTTGTAATAAAAATGAAATAAATCTTTAAAAAAAAAAAAAAAAAAAAAAAAAAAAAAAAAAAAAAAAAACTTTCCCAATAAATTTTCATGCTGAATGTTACAGTTTTAAAAACAGTTAAAGAGTGGGCATGTGGTACAGCAGTGAAGACATTGGTTGGGACACCTGTATCCATTCTGGGGTTTCTGGGCTTGAGTCCTAGGTGTGCTGCTCTGTTCTGTCTTCCTGCCAAGGCATGCCAGGAGAAGCCGCAGGTGGCCCTCCTTGATTCATGTCTACCAAGTCCCGCTACAAGAGCATTTGGGGAATCAATCAGCAAATGAGAGCTCTTTCTCTTTCTCCCAAATAAATGAAATAAACTAGCAATAAATAAATCAACATTCCCTTTTCAAGTCAAAAATTCCAATCAGTGAAATTCCATTCTCTATGTCATCAATTTAGCTATTAAATTTTAAGGGCATAATATACTAGCAAATTGACCTTGAAATCAATTTTATTCAGTATATGAAATCATACTTTATAAATATTTTGAAAAGCTTACAGAAAGTGGAATTAAAATATGCTTGTTTTGATGCACAAATGAATTGACTCTGGCTCCGTATTCCATTATCCACTGCTAGAATCTAGGTATTCTTCTCTTAGAAAGGTGATAGATAGATAGATAGATAGATAGATAGATAGATAGATAGATAGATAATCTTTTTCTCTCTCCTTCCCTCCCTCCCTTATGTCTGTCCTACCTTCCGTCTTTTTTTTCCCTTCCTTTCTCTCTCTCTCTCTTTGTTTGCCTCTCAAACATACTGTCACTTAAAGCAAACAAACTGACAGAATTTTACTGTTTCGTAATTGTGAGGCTCACTTCAACCCTGTTTCCGGTGCTGTGTAATAAATCAGACCCAGGGAGCTCAGCTCCTACTGAATCCCCTCCTCAGCATCTCACCAATCCATGTTCATATTCTTAATCTACAAGGAACTAAGCACTTAGCCTGAATGTCTTATGAGATTATTCCAGATGGCAGACATTCCAGGTTCATACAGTTAAACATCTATTTTTGTCAATGGATGTAAGCTGTTGGGTTCTTGGCATTGCACACTCATAAGGAAATTATTGCAGAGAAATTAACTGTTAGGTAGTTCAAATGTACCCAAAATGCAAGATAAAATTTTGTGCTAACTGAATGTTTTTAGATGTTTCTCATAATGAAAATGACAGACTACTAAGAGCAAATTATAACAACAAAATTATTTTCAGTCTTCATCCTACTAAATTCTTGCTGCCTATGAATTTAACACAGATACAATTTATTTGTAATTTCTCTTGTTAAATAAGTATGTTTGTTCTCTGTGTTTTCACTTGTTAAACCAGCATACATTTCACAGAAATACTTTCAAAAATTTGTTTCCTATTCTTCACTTTGACTTATTTGTATTCGCTGACCTGGGAAGGCAATCAAGGATGCCTGAAAGCTTTGAACCCTTCACCTATGTGGGAGACCCAGAGGAGGCTCTGGGCTCCTGACTTTGGATCAGCTCAGCTCTGGCCATTGCAGCCACTTGGGGAGTGCACTAGTGGGTGGAAGATCTTCCTCTCTGTCTCTCCTCCTCTCTGTATATCTGTCTTTCCAATAAAAATAAATAAATCTTAAAAAAATCTATTTCTTGTACTTTGCATTCTCACATCAAGCTAAAAATTAACTTCCTGCAACCCATTGTTGTGCTCAGAATTATGTTCTTATTTGTATGTCATAGAGATTAGTGTGTTCGCCAACACATAAAAAAGTAGAGTATGAATTTGAATTAAAAATTAAATTGCACTACTTAAATTTCAACTGCTTAGTGACCAGATGTGTGCATTGGCTCCAGGTAAGACTGAACATGAAGAATAGTTTCTTGATCACACGGTTTGACAGGGTATTACTGATAAATCTCTAAGCTGACATTGTACCAAACTGTTCATCACTTTATGAGAAAATTTCAATCCTCCAGCAAATAGCTAGCAATTAATTCAATTTAATTTTCATAGATCATGGTACTCAAGTATGTTACCTCATTAAATCCATAAGCATAATATTACCAAGAGCAAATTTAAAAGGACAATTTTTTTATACCAGCTAAATATTTGGCAGAAATAACCAGAAAGATTTCCCTGCTCCCCCTCAACATTGCTCTAGGAGTAAAAAAAATTATGAATATTACATAACTTGATTTTTTATTGTAAGGTGACTCAATCAATTATACAGATTAGACTATAATATCCGGGGCCATTTATCTAGAAATAGATGGGATTGAAAAGGACAGGATTACTAGAGGAAGTTGTAAATAAATGGGATGAGATGCTATCTTAATTTTTTAACAGATGGAAACATGAAGGACACTCAGGAATAAAGTGGTTTTCACTACTAAGAGTGAAGTTGAAAAATCGATGTGGAGGATTGCTGCAGGGCTATGAACATGCCTACCCTCCTGGTCCTTGCCTGAGTCCTTCTCACCTGCCGTCTTCTGCAAATAAACTGGAAATCTTGGGAGCCATCTTCCCCTGATTGTGTTAAAATTCAGTGTTTTTAAAAAAGATTTATTTATTTATGGATTTGAAAGAGAGTAGACACAGAAAGAGTATGAGAGAGAGAGAGAGGGAAAAAAATCTTTTATCACTGAGTCACTTCCTAAATGGCCACAACCACCCCAGCTGTGTCAGGTTGAACCCAGGAGCCAGGGGCTCCATTCATCTTCCACATGGGTGACTGCGCCCCATAGACTTGGATCATTTTTCACCTCTTTTCTGGAAGCATCACCATTCAGTTGCTTCAGAAGCTTGACAGACAGGGCTTGAACTGAGACAGGATGAGGTGTAGAAAGTGGGGGCTTAACTTTCTGGGTCACAAGATTGGACTCAAAACTCCATTTTTTTAAAAATCCGGACTGCTCACATTCCCTGTAGTTTATTTTCAACACAGTTCTGTAGAAAATAATTTCCAAATCCTTGTTTTCCATAGCTGTACTAAAATAGAAATATATGAAGACTGTTGGAACTGGAGCAAGACTTCCAGCGATAGCCTACCAAGGTCCAGCAAGGAAAATACATTGAATTCAGCCTTCTTGCTGGCCCTGTGGAAGCATGCGGCCATGCGCCTGCCCCCACTGCCCCCATGGCCATGGTTGTCACTACTGCACATGCACATGCCGATACGCTGTATTTTATAAATAAAATTCTTTCTAGAAATGCATTCTGAGGAACAGGATGATTCATTTTCCTTGTGGCTTTTTTTGAATACAGCTATTATCTGATTTGACACAAATTCTATAAGAAAATAATTAGTTAAATGTGATTAATGCAGAACATCTGTGATGATATCTTAGGAATAAAACTCTTTTTAAAATCCCACAGACAAGCACATTTTTATTATTTGCTCATATTAATTCAACCTAACAGCATCTTCTTACTTCCAAAAATGATAAGCATCTAAGGGAACGAATATTTTATACATAATGCACTTTCTCCCTTAAAACTCCTGTTTTTTTCTGGAAACATTTATGATTTTAAAAATCAAATCACAAAATTTTCCCCTGTGCTACCAATGCTAGAATTGCCTTGCGGAAAATTAAGTAAGATTGTGGGACTATCACATAATTCTGAAAATTTTCGAAGGAATCCTCAAAGAAACAGACTAGTAGTTTGGATAAAGGCACTCTAAGCACTTCTTATTTGTTTCGTTATCGCTTTTCCTAAAGGCTGAACACAAAGCATAGGGTTTTTTATTTAATCTTAACCTGTAAATGCATTTACTAGGTTTGTTTCTACGCCAGTGCTAGGCTTTATTGTATTAATTAATTTATCTTTCAAAACTTTCTAATTAGGGAATAGCACCATTGACATGGCGGGTTAAAGCGGGCGTTCCAACACCAGCATCCCATGCCAGTGAGCTGGATTGAGTCCTGGATTCTCTGCTCATGATGCTTTTGGCTCCAATGCCTGGGAAAGCAGCAGGTGATGGTCCAAGTGCTTTGCCCCTGCCACCGACACGGGAGACTGAGGCAGGTTCCTGGATTCCTGGCTTCAGCCGTGGCCAGGACCGCTGCCACTGCCACCGTTTGAGGAGAGAAGCAGCAGAACCAGCAGGACTACAATGTGTCTTTTTCTTTCTCTTTCTCCTCCTTCTCCGTCTTCTTCCCCTCTCTGGGTCACTCCACCCTTCACAGATTAATAAAACAAATGCTAAAAAATTCTAACGAATCATATTTCAGCCTAATGCTATTGTTCATAAAAAACATGTTCTTATTGCAGAAGGAACAGCTATTCTGGAAGAACATTTGCTAATTTATTGAATAACCTTTAATTTTTAATGAAGAAAAATAACATCTTTGTATTATTGAAATTTTCAATGATTGTATAGCATAGGCAATACGATTGCCTTCACTGGTGGGTGGGTGTTAAATGGGATTCCCCAGGGAACATGATTGGGCATGTTTTCAGTGTCTGTCATTTCTCCTGCTAAGCCTGACAATGAAGTTTGGACTGTGGTGGGTTCTCAAAATCCACGTGTAAGAGTACATGACTGCTGACCGTGAGTGCTGAAACAGCCTCAGGTCCCAGGGAGCCTGCCTGTCCTCCATAGCAATAATCCTAAAACAAAACAAATGGGAGATCTGAGGCCTCATACCCTCAAACTTTAATTTTAATACTGCACTGTCTATTTACCAGTTTAATTAATACTGTCTCTTTAACATCTCAGCATCCCAGGAAATCACGGCTCTGTGAAATGAAACTCCACAGCAGTTTTGAATCTTGTCAAGTTATAAATGCATGGACAAGCTGAACCTGGAGGAAGGCTTGCTCAGCGGCTACTGCAATACTGGAGAAGCCAACTGCCCTGAAATGAACATGACGGAACTCCGAGGTGTTGGCTGTGCTAGTGGAATGAGCGTGATACAGCAATGGAGGGAAGGCTCGCTGTGGGTCACCCCTGTGGAACCCGGCTCAGAAGTCTGAGTCCTCTCGAGGATAGTTACACTCTTTACTTTTTTAAAGATTTATTTATTTTTATTGGAAAGGCAGATTTACAGAAAGAAGGAGAAACAGAGACCTTCCATCGGCTGATTCACTCCCCAGGTGGGCTCAATTGGCCAGAGCTGAGCTGATCCGAAGCCAGGAGCCAGGGGCTTCTTCCAGGTCTCCCACGCAGGTGAAGGTTGCCAAGGCTTTGGATCAACCTCTACTGCTCTCCCAGGCCACAAGCAAGGAGCTGGATGGGTAGTGGAGCAGCCGGGACATAAACTTGCACTCATGTGGGATCCTGGGGGATGCCAGAATTTTGTCATTGAGCCATTGTGCTGGGCCAGGATGGTTACACTTCTAAGACAAGGATCAAAGGTCCCTGAGAAGGACATTCTGAAGTGTAGAACTATTGCAAAACTGTAGAATGGCTGTGAGGACATTTGTATCTCAAACAGAGAACAAGAGCGAAAGGTGGAAGCCTGGTAAAGCCAGGCAGCACTAGCAGGTTATGAGCCTCGGGTTGGGGTGGAACGTGCCTGAGGGCAATGGGAAGGCAGCCCTGCTGAAGGTGAGATATTTGCTATTACACTCCAGCTCTTTCTTTTTCACTCTTCATTTTGAAATCATTTTAGGTTCACTCCCGTCCCCACAAAATATATCAATAGCACAGAGCTTTGACTCAATTCTCCTGCTGCTATCACTTTATATAATCATAAAGATTGTAATGTTAATACAGTAATACTAATTACTTGGCAAAAACAGTTAATGTGTCATTCACATTGTTCTGTTTTCCCTTTGGTCCAGGAGCCCATTCGTTGTCCATATCTTCTCAGCTTCCTTCACTCTGTGCAGCTTGCCAGTCACGTCTGATTACCATGGCGATCTTGAGGTTTAATCAGTGTTTGACAAGCCATCTCTGTATTTGGGTAAGTCTGATTTTGCATGATTAGATCCATGCTGTGCGGTTTGAACAGGAAGCACTGAAATCCCATGTTTTCTTCCTGGCGCCTCATCAGGAGGTGTGTGTTACCAATGTATCCTACGCCTGGGTTTTATGGATTGGCCATTTGATGACATCGTCTGCACTGTTTCACTGTGATGACTGGTTTTTCCTCTGTGCTTATTAGCGTCTTCTGAGAAGACATTTTGACATCATGAGAATAACCTTTTCTCATATTTTTTCTACTAATTGCAGTCATGGTTATGCTTACCTGTAACCATTATTACTGTGATGTGAATTAACACATATTTATATTTACTTTTGTAAATTAAAATTCTGCTGCAAAAAAGACATTTCCTCTTTTGCTAGTTTTGTATGCCTTGATTTACCCATTTGTAATAGCAGCTAATCTCTGACGTATACTTGGCACGTGTTAGGTATGTTTATGGATCATTATTCTATTCCATGGGATAAAATTATGATGCAAACATTACTTATCTTATTGAACACCGGGCTGTATTCCTTGGTAGGTTTCCAGTTTGAGAGATTTGGACCTAGGGCGCACGAGAGTTACAAAAGCAATTTTCTCTCCTATGTATACCTGTTATCAATTGAAAGGCTTCACTGCTCTGGTAATGACCTTACAATGAAATGACAAGGACAGGGTTCTCTAAAGTCACAACCCAGACTTGGGCATTCCATGATTCACATGTCTAACTAGTGGCTTCTGTTTTAGGGTATATAAGCATTATTTGCCATCTCATCTCCTAGTCTGCAAAAAAGAATACACCACAAGAGTGCATAAGTGCTGCCAGGGGTATTTCCTTTGAAATTCCTTGTTGTTAACTACCTGTGAGGATGGCAGGGCCAAAGCCCCTGCCTGACAAATGGAATACTAACATCTGTGTATCCAAAGTGCCGTATTAGCAAAGAAAGGAACCGTTGGTTACAGAGAGCAATTCATAGTCTTCTCTAGGCAGCATAAAATACAACAATGAAGTTGAAAATGTGGTGCTCTTCTGTAAGCAGTTGACAGTCTCTTGGGCATAGGGACTTAACGGAAGGATTCATCCAATAAACTCTGAAATTGGAACGAGCAAAATAGTCTAAATTTGAAATAAAACAATAATTAAACACTCCTACCTCATTACTCTGCAGACTCAATCATACTTGATAGCAGATGCTATGTCTTTTTTTAATGAGGCTTTTCCATGATAAAAATTGTGTAAGACATAAAGTAAATGCTCAGTACGTATCTGTTGAGCAAATGATGATACCATATGTGTGATCTCTATGTCACAGGTTGATCTGAATATATATTCCAGAAGTTAAAAGTCAAATGAATGTACAAATTCACAGCTTCATGTAACGCTGATTATGTGGAATTTTTAAATTCCTATGGCATAGTAAAATATATAGAAAATTATTATTTATTGTTTATAAGTGCCAGCTTTACCAAAAAAATGATGAAGTTGAAATGGCGTTCCCATAATCTTTCACATCAGGAGATGAATATGCAAATTAAAGTAACTTTTCCAATCTAGGTTTTCAGAGAAGTGGCAGGTGACATTATCAGGATGTCACCCACAGGACAGACCAACCTCCAAATCCACAGTTGAGCATGTTTTAGCCGCCTAGGATCAGCTGTTTTCTGAGTACATTAAATGGAAAATTCCATGAATAAGAATTCCTGAGGTCTAACTTGCATGTCTCTCTGAAGGGCATGATGAGATGTGCCGTCCCACTCCACCTAGCCTGAAGCAGGATACCTGCTGTTGTCAAAAATCTGATTTTGGTAATTATGTTATTAGTTTTAATGCAGAATTGTTATTGCTAATATCTTCCTAGGCTTAATGTATACATTAAACCTTGTAATCAGTCTAAATCTATGGGGAGACACCCCGTTAATATGATGTCAGACACTCACTTGGGAGTCTGTAGATGTATCTTTCTTTCTTTTTTAAGATTTATTTATTTTTATTGGAAAGGCGGATATACAGAGAGAAGGAGACTGAGAGGAAGGTCTTCTGTCCTTTGATTCACTTCCCAAGTGACTGCAATGGCCGGTGCTGTACTGATCTGAAGCCAGGAGCCAGGAGCTCTTCCAGGTCTCCCACGCGGGTGCAGGGTCCCAAGGTTTTGGACCGTCCTCAACTGCTGTCCCAGGCCACAAGCAGGGAGCAGGATGGGAAGCAGGGCCGCCGGGATTAGAACCAGAGACCATATGGGATCCTGGCGTGTAAGGTGAGGACTTTAACCACTACGCTATAGCGCCAGGCCCTGTAGGTGTATCTTTCATGGAGCAAAGTCCCTGTATTGCAGAATGAAAATGGCAGTGCAAGGTGTTGTTTGTCGTTTTCTCATCCTGTGACCGACACACTCCTCACACTGCTAACCAAAGTCTGCATTCCAAGTTCTTAAAGATTGTGTCAGATGCTGGCGGTCATTGAGTTAAGATTTACTGAATGGATATCTGAATTGAAGGATAAGTAAGATGTGTATATAGATAGACTAAGTGAGAGTAATGAATAACATGAATATCTTTGCGTATTTGTGTCTAGCAAAGCCAAGTCAACTCAAAATCTCGTCTGCTTATCAAACCAAATCATGTATTTCAAGTTCTGCAGGATCTTGAGAGTATAAAGTATCCTCTCCATGAAAACCAAAGCGACAGCAGAATAAGAAAACAGCTTCTCACAGTTAATATGTAAATGGTGTTGAAATTGATTTGCCTTTACAGCCTCTTTTCATGTTTTTGTTTTCAAAATGGTACATATAGGTATAATGTTTTGACTTTGCATGTGTTTTTAAAAAACTTTTGTTTGAGTTGGAATAATGCAAGCAGGGTGAAATTGCAGTAAATTTGCCCAGCTGAAACCCAGTAGCATTGGTGGAGTCTGCCCCGGGCTCAGTGTGCTGTGGAGCACTTAGGTTAGGATAATGGAAGTCTTTAAGTGGATCACGGAGTGGTCTTTAAGTCTGTCAAAGAACCTTTCCTTTCTAAACCATGGGATATTTTTAAAAGGCTGTCAAATCTTGCCATTCCTCAGTAGCTAAATCCCATTGTTTTTGAGTTCATGAATACTCCAGGTATGTTAAACATATTTTAAGGGCCAATATTTTGGCACAGTGGATTAATCTGTGGTGTGGCCCACCAGTATTTCTGATGGGAGTCTCCACTGCCCTGCTTCTAATGCAGCTCCATTAAAATGTACCTGGAAAGGGAGAGTTGTATCTGTGCCCTTACTACACACATGGGAGATAGGAATGGAGTTCTAGGCCCTTGTGTTTGACCTGGGCCACCCCTAATCCTTCTAGGCATCTGGGCAGTGAACCAGCACCAGGAAAATCTCTCTCTGTCACTCTGCCTTTCAAATAAATAAAGGCTTTATAAGTTCTAACCATTTAATTTCTCCTATGATAGGTTTATTTTCTTTCCCCATAATATGTTGATGCATAAATGTTGAAGAATTTTAAAAATAATTATTTTACATGAAAGCCATAAACTTCACACATTTGTATACACAGTTGTGCTTTTAGTACGTAATCAAAAAAGAATAATGCCGCTTTGCTTCTCAGATATTTTTGCTATGCAGTGCTCCTCCAAGTCAGGAAACAATTTAGTTTTCTAAATTTGTGTCTAACAAGAGATCAGATCAAACTCTGCCTTATTTCAGGAATCTTACTTATTCTCTGTGTATATAGATTGATTCTCAGTTTAGAAAACCCTTTCTTATCTATGACATAATTTGGTTTACACAGTAATCTCACAGAATATGTATGTTGATCATAATAAAACTAATGCTGATAATAACTACTGTGTCCTTATTGCTGCAATCCTCAGTTTATCTTCATTTGAGCAATACTATACTATCAAAAATGATAGCTGCCATTTATGAAAATATTGGAGTAGTGTATATTACTAAATAAACAAAAATATGATTTTATCACACAGAAATCTGCATTTTTACCACATAACAATCTTTGTTTTAACTAAATCTGAAAAAAACTCAAAATTCATATGTAAAGAATACAAATGGTGTAGTGATAATTTTGAAATGCACACATGAATTAAGTCTATATTCTATTCTGATTCGATCAGCATTTCTGTGTCACCTATCGGTGGTTCAGTAAAAAAAAGTGTCACAAATCAGGATGCTAGATGAAAAATATATGCACTGAAAAAAAATGAGGAAAACATATTCCTGACTTCTTTCAGCCCATAGACATTCAAAATTAGTCCATCTTTATATTCTTGGAAGAAAAATTATTGAAGCAAATTATGTGAAGCACTCTGCTTTGAATAAAGGTGTGTGTGTGCGTGTGTGCACACATCTATGTGTGTCATGCTACACATGCTTCTGTAACACGTAAGACAAACTAGAATATTAAAATGTACATATTTATTTAAAGACAGTACTGTCTCTAAGAAAACTTTCTGCTGCTTGAATGTCAGATATGTTCCTATAAAGAAATAATCTATGAGAACTTGATTCAGCGTTTCATTGGGATGTATAAATTGACTTCAGTAAAAATGTGTGTAAGATTAACTTTCAAAGAATATTTAATACACTTGATTATGCTTCTATGTAAAGGAAGGATCATACAGTAGAATTGCTGATCAGTTAACTTTAAGTCAGTAATAACAATACGAATGAATGAACATAAAAACAGGTAATTTTGCAAAGAGGAAGATTCTGAGTTGCCATCAGTTATTCCCTACTAATACATAAATCATTCTCAATTAAAAATCCAGAATGTTCCATTTGTTAAAAGGTTACTTTCCAGCTTTTTGCCTAAAGTTATGGAAACATCACTTAATCAGACTTTCATTGGTGAGTTTTCTACTTAGGTAAATGCATCTTATTTAAGTCAAAATAGTAACAATATAGTAATCTCAAGTTTGGCTATTTACTCAATTTTAGTTTATATAAAAAGATCTATTTATCTTTAGTAGGAAGGCAGATTTACATGGAGGAGAGGCAGAGAAATATCTTCCATCTGCTGGTTCATTTCCCAAATGGCCACAGTGGCAGAGCTGAGGTGTTCCGAAGCCAGGAGTCCTGAGCTTCTTCCATGTCTCCCACATGGGTGCAGGGTCCAAGGCCTTGGCCCATCCTCCACTGCTTTCCCAGGCCACAAGCAGGGAGCCGGATTGGAAGTTGAGCAGCAGGAACACAAACTGGTGTCCGTATGTCTGTATGGTGCTTGCAGGTGGAGGAATAAGAAATTGAACTTTTGTACTGGCCCTTGCTACATGTGTTTTATATAAGTGAATTATGTGCGTCTTTAAAGTATGCAATCTGATATCATGGTTTACAAATGCCAACACAGTCACATTGGCAAGCTAAATTAATAAATCTGTTTTTACACTACTAATTTTATTTGGTAGCAACAGTAACAAAAATCTTTTATTAGGAGTTTAAATGCAATGCAATTTTGCCTAACAGTCCTCAAGCATAATTTACATTTGGTAAATTGTCTTATTTTCTCTACTTTTTGACACTTGTTCAGAATGCACAAGGAAGTGAAGCACATATCCCTGATTATAACGTCTTGTGGACTTGTTCACATTTTGGCAAATGTCAGGATCTTCCTGTATTAAGCTGAATAATAGTACAACGCACTCACACACGCACCCCCCACAAAGGGTTTTTATTTTTGTTATTCATTTAGGTGCTGATGGACAGGTCATTTCCATTGCTTGCCTGTTGTCAATAATGCTGCAATGAACAGAGCGTAGGTGTCACCATTAGGCAATGATTTCATTTACTTTGTGCAAATCTAAACCACATACACGCAGGATTTTTTTGATGAAATTATATGCCATTTTTCATATGTTTATTTGCCATTTGGGTTTGTTCCTTTGTGAAGTGTTTGCCCATTTCCCGTGCCCATTTCTTGAGTGGCTTGTTTGTTTTGACATTTTGCTTGTTTTGTAGCTCTTTGTATATTCTGGAGATCAGCCCTCTATCACCTATGTCGTGTGCGAAGATCTTCTTCCATTCTGTGGGTTGCCTTTTTACTTTGTTGATTGTTTCTCTAGCTGTACAGAAGCTTCTTAGTTTGATGAGGTCCCAATTGTTTATTTTGGTCTTGATTTCTACTGCTTTTGGAGTCTTTTTTAGGAAGTAGGGCCTACCCCTAAGTGTTGCAGTGTGTTTCCAACATTTTCTTCCAAAAGTTTGAAGGTTTCTGGATGTAGGTTTAGATCTGTTATCCATTTAGATTTGATCTTAGTGTATGGTGAGAGATGTGGATCTATTTTTTTGTTTCTGCAGGCTATTAACCAGTTGTCCCAACAGCATTTATTGAACAGACCTTCCTTCCTTCCCATTTGCCTGGATTGTCGTTTGTCTTTTTGTCAAAGATTATTTGGCTGTACCTGTTTGGGTTCCCTTCTGGTGTTTCTATTCTGCTCCATTGATCTTCCTCTCTATCTTTGTGCCAGTACCACGCTGTTTTGATAACCACTGCCCTATAGTATGTCCAGAGGTCCGGAACTGTGATTCCCCCTGCTAACTTCCTGTTCTTCAGGATGGTTCTAGCTATCCGTGGTTTTTTGTGTTTCCAGATGAACCTTTGGATCATTGTTTCCAGTTCCATGAAGAATGTTTTGGGCAATTTGATTGGAATTGCATTGAATGTATATATTGCTTTTGGCAGTATAGACATTTTAATGATATTGATTTTACCTATCCAGGAGCATGGGATGTTACTCCATCTTTTGAGGTCTTGCTCAATTTCTTTTTTAAGTAGTTTGTAGTTTTCTTCAAATAAGTTTCCTACATTTTTGGTTAGATTTATTCCCAGATATTTCATACTTTTCTCTGTTATTTTGAATGGTATCTTGCTGGTTAAGTCTTTTCCCAAGGTTCCCTGGCAATAGGGGAAATCCAAATTAAAACATCAATGAGGTACCACCTAACACCAGTAAGACTGGCCCACATGAATAAAACCACCAACAACACTTGTTGGCGAGGTTGCGGGGAAAAGGGATCCCTACTCCACTGCTGGTGGGGCTGCAGGCTGGTACAGCCTCTGTGGAAATCAGTATGGAGAATATTCAAACAACTCAAATTCAACATACCGTATGATCCAGCAATAGCACTCCTAGGAATATATCCAGAACACTTGTTTTATGAGAAACCAACATGCACTCCTATGCTCATAGCAGCACAATCAGTAATTGCAAAAACATGGAAGCAACCAAAATGCCCATCAGCAGAGGATTGGATAAGAAAGCTATGGTTCATCTACTCCATGGAGTACTACTCAGCTATTAAAAAAAACAAAATGCAGTTCTTTGTGGCCAAATGGGCCAAACTGGAAACCATAATGCTAAGGGAAATGAGCCAATCCCAAAAGGTTAAATACCACATGTTTGCCTTAATTTAAGATGATATGATGTTATGTATAACATGTTATGTTTTGAATGTTATATGTTGTGTATAAACTAAAATTAAAGTATAGGTGAGGTGGTCACAGAAGGTGGCTGGGAACTCGCATTTACTTTTAACATATTGGCTACTCATTACTATGTCAATTAATTCCATAATGATGTAAATTTTTGCTGATGGTATGTTGGAGCTTTCAATTGACTGGGATGATACTCTGCTGGCTCTGTCTTCAGACCAGAGAGGGTATACCTAAGAAGCCGTTGAACTTGACTGGACAATAAGATGCTGGACTCTATGTTTGGTATACGCTTGCAATGGGGGAATCTCAACTGAACTTGAGCTGTGGTTATGCAACAAGGTGGAGGAATCCACCATGGTGGGAGGGTTTGGGGAGGGGTGGGGAGAACCCAAGTATCTATGTAACTGTGTCACATAATACAATGTAATTAATGAAGTTAAATAATAAATAATTTTAAAAAAAGAAATTATATGCCATTTTTCATAATGCTTGCACCATTTGTATTCTCATTAACAACATACAGTTGTTCCCAAATTCTCCAATTTTCTTCAGTACATGTTGCCTGCTTTTTTGTTCTGAGATAGTTATCTTAACAGATGTGAAACAAAATATTCTCATGTGTCTTCTTTAAAATTCCTAATGACTACTGAGATGAAAGCTTTCTACACTGTTTATAACGATCAGCAATATCTGTGGATGCATGTCTAGTCCCAAAGCTCATGATGTACTGGAATTCTAGCTTTTGGTACTGATGTTTTTATTTTTCATATTTTGTGTAAACTAACCCATTACCTGATATATAGCAAGACAACGTTTTCTCCAACTTGTTGGATAACTTTTTATTCTGTTGATGGTTTCCTTATCAAAGTAAGTTTTTAGTTGATGGAGTCAGATTTTGTTATCTGTGTTTTTGAAGTCGTATATGCAGCAATAAAACAGAATAGAATCTGCACAGTCAACTTAAGTTCCTCAGAGTTCTCCAGAATCTTAAGGAAGATGTTGGAAAAACAACGCCAAAATTCAAAAGAATGAAATGAAGACCTTGTATACCACAGCGACATGGACACACACTACCTCAAAAGGAATAAAAAACTACAAAATTCATGACATTGTTCTTTGGTGAGTGATTGTCTTAACTTCTCATGTCCTTTAATCAGTACAATGAACTTATATCTATCAGCAACTTTTTTTATGCACTTTACAGCATTCTGCTTTGAAAAACCAGCATACTCTTAATGTCATTCTCTTTGTGGCAAAATCGCTTCCTGTTTTGCGTCTCAGACATACTTTTTCAATGTGGAAAGAAAGCAGCTCTCCTACTATGTGGCATCTTTGAAAGAGAAACAAAACAGTTGAACTTTTCCAGCATAGTTCTTTACAAGTCAGAATGCCACATGAAGGAGCTGAGTGCGTCAGTGGCCATGAGGGCTGTTCACAAGGCAGAACAACTGGGTTTGTAACTAACCTTGGAACACCAAGTGTCAGACTGAATTCTCCTTTGAGCCTCCGTCTGGTTAAAAATAAAAGAAGAGGGCGTCCCTAGCCTCAATACTATTTCTTATGATTTCCTTGAGTTGTAAATAATGGGCCAAAGTATACCAAGACACTGTGTTAATGTCTTCTTTCTTACTTTCTTTTTAGTTTTGCTAACATAAGAGAACTAGTCTAAGAATTGCTAGCTTCACATAAGATAAGGATTAATGAAAGCTTTTGTGTGACACCTGGGTTCTTTGGGGTATAAAAGTCTGTGTATTTTTAGATAAAGTGTGTCATTCTGAAAGTGTGGATAATGAAAGCAGTGTAGATTAATACAATCATTTCTCCATTAAGCATTTTCTTGTTGTCTGTGCAATTAATCCAAATAGTCACATATTAGATTGGAAGTCACATATTAGATTCGAATGGAAATGAAAGAATGAAGATGGACCTAACCCGTATGGTAACATGACTGATATATATTAATTTTAGCATAAGCACAACTTTTCTAATGTTGCTTTTGTAAACAAATTATTTCAGACTGAGTTGTTTAAACAACAGTTCTACCCTAATCTGCAACACCCTACTTTTAAGTAATGCCATCTTTTCCAATACTTGAATTTAACACTTCAATGTATGTATTTTTTTAAAAGATTTATTTTAGTTTTGTCCTAAAGTCAGATATATAGATAGGAGGAGAGTCAGAGAGAAAAATTTTCCATTTGATGATTCACTCCCCAAGTGACCAAAACGGCCAGTGCTGTGCCTATCCAAAGCCAGGAGCCAGGAACTTCTTCCAGGTCTCCCACGTGGGTGCAGGGTCCCAAGGCTTTGAGTCATCCTCGATTGCTTCCCCAGGCCACAAGCAAGGAGTTGGATGGGAAGTGGAGCTGGGAATAGAACTGGTGCCCTTATGGGATCCCAAAGCTTTCAAGACGAGAACTTTAGCTGCTAGGCCACCACTTTGGGCCCCGATGTATGTATTTTTTACAACTCATAAACCATACTTACTCAACCAGAATATCAGCTACATGCTGATCACACACACACGCACAGAGAGAGAGAAAGGGGGGCGGGGGCAGTTTCCATCTGCTGGTTCATTCCCCAAATGGCCTCAAAGGCCAGAGTTGAGCTGATGCAAAGCCAGACGCCCCTCACACAGGTGCAGGTTCTTAAGGACTTGAGCAATCCTGCCCTGTTTTCCCAGGCCATAATTAGAGGACTAGAATGGAACTGGAGCAGCTGTTACACAATACCAGCACCTATCTGGGATGCAAGCACCAGAGGGAAGAGGATTAGGCTGCTGTGCCACCATGCTGGCCCATACTCAACACATGTTAGTGAAAGATTCTTGTGGAGAAAACACTACCTCAACATTATAATCCAAAATCTATTGGGGTGACTAACATCAATCTTCAACACACATGAACTGACTTAGCAAACAGAAAAACAGAAACTGTTTTCTGATAAGAAATGTAGGTTTAGGTTTACATATAATAATGGTATATAAATATTTGTTAATACTATTTCTTGTCTGTATAAATAAATTCAACTTTAATGAAAGGATTTGTATTCTCAAACACATGTTTACTCTAACTTTTGCTACTAAAGGTTTTAGCCCCCTTTTTAAGCTTATTTTAATCCATGGGAGTAAAAATAGTGACAATTTGACAATGATTCACAAAATAAATACACAATCCTACATTTCTACTTCCTTTGTAATATTTATTTACATGTCATACTCTCACTGGACATATGCTGATACAACATAAACAACATAAAGGAAATAGACATTTAGGATGATGTATTTATTTATTGTCAGCTTGTCAGTCTTTTGCCTTAGCACATTAGATTCTCATGTGTTCAACACACTTCTCGTTATGACAATGTTCTTTTCATGGAACATATGGATTCATTCTTTCTCCACCACTTCTCACTAAGAACATGTTAGATGCATCAGTTTAGAATATTAAATTGATTGTTACTTCTCAGCATTAATTTAAAAATAATTGTAATAAAACTGCTGAACTAGCAAAATGCATGCTGTAATAATTATAGTCCTCTTGTTAAATTTTCCGGTGAATCATTTGTATCTCTGTAATCTAGTTCATGCTTTTGATTTTGTCACAATTACACATTTGGAGATACACATGCTGCAGGAGCATATTTGAGCTTTTGCGAGCTGAAAGGCGATAGCAATCAGTGTCTAAGCCCAGTTAAATTATTTATTGAAGATATTGTGTCTGTTCATTGTGAGATCAGCTTAATTAAACTATTTCCAATACTCATATGACTGTTTTGAACTTTTCAACTTTGTTTTTTTTTTTTAAAGATTTATTCATTTCTTATTACAGCCAGATATACACAGAGGAGGAGAGACAGAGTGGAAGATCTTCCGTCCGATGATTTACTCCCCAAGTGAGCCGCAACGGGCTGATGCGTGCCAATCCGATGCCGGGAACCTGGAACCTCCTCCTGGTCTCCCACGCGGGTGCAGTGTCCCAATGCATTGGGCCGTCCTTAACTGCTTTCGCAGGCCACAAGCAGAGAGCTGGATGGGAAGTGGAGCTGCCGGGATTAGAACTGGTGCCCATATGGGATCCCGGGGCTTTCAAGGCGAGGACTTTAGCCGCTAGGCCACGCCGCCGGGCCCCAACTTTGTAAAAATATTGGCAAATCTTCCATGGAATAAGACTCCAATGTGGTGAATTCTACCTTAAAGAATGACAAAGCATTTAGAGTGTTACATTTCGTCTCTGTTTCTGCCAACACATAAACAGAAGGAATAATAGAATTGATGACTGCTTTGTCAGGGTGCATTGACTCCTGTGCTGGGTAATTCTGGAAGAGTTCAAATGTGCACACTGATTTTGAAATGTGTATTTATGGAAGTGGAGGAGTGATCCAGAGTAGAACACACTTGCTAGGCTCTTTGTTTCCTTCAAAGACTCCAACACTTCTTGGAAGTAAGGATAAAAAGCTGAGTATGCCAAAGCTGCTTCTTTTTGGGAGGGGAATATTGAAATACTAAAATGAAGCCGTCACATTTTGCCACGTGACTGATGTCTGATTTTTAGTTCACCTGGACCCATTTGACAGAATATTTCTCCCTATACTACATGCAATTGCTAAATTTCAGGTAACTTGCTATTCTATTAAAAACCATGTAATTCAAAACCAGATAGTGTGTCTTTGTTGATACAGCAAGATTTACCAGCTACTGTCTTTGAGGCTAACTTTGATTATAGAGTTCTTTGGCTAATGTCACCTATAAGACATTTTTATGAGTGCCTCAAACTCTACATGGAAAAGTTAAAAGGTAACTTCGTTTTGATGTATTTTGAAAATCATGACGAATTCTTGACAATATATATTCCCATGAACTTTTGGAAGATCATGTATGCATTTACCTAAATAATATTTTGTTTTAAAATAAATTTTTACTCTAACTCTATTTTCCATTAACTATTTATTCTAATGAAAAAGCATAACTTACAAAAAAAAAAAGCTGATGGGATGGCAGTGTGGTGGTCAGGTTAAACCACTGATTATAATGGGACTCCACATCTTATCTAAGTGCCTGGGGAGACAGCAAAAGATGACACAAGTGTATGGGAGCCTGCCAGCAAGTGGGAGACCCAGGTGGAATTCCTGGCTCTTGGCTTTGTCCTAATGTAAGCCTGGTTCTTTGTCCATTTGAAGAGTGAACAGTGGATGAAGGAATAATTCTCTCTCTCTCTCTCTCTGTCTCACTCTCTCTCCCTCTCCCTCCCCTTTCTCCCTCTCTCTGTATGTCACTGTGCCTTTTCAAATACATAAACTGCTTGTTAACATGTTATTACATTATTTAAAAATTGAACAGCAATTTCTAATTTTTTGTTGAGTTTCTCTGAGAATAGCCTAGTAATTCCAAGTCCATTCAATTTAGGGTATTTATTAAAACCTGGCAGTTACGTCAAAGTGAGATTTAGTTGTGTGAAACAGGAATCTTATCTGGTCTACACAAATAAAAAAGACCACACACTGTGTAGTCTGCAGTTCCCTGTGACAGACATTCCTCTCGCCAGTGAGCTCCTTCCCCAAGCCACTCTGCTCCCATTGGGGCCAGGGGCCTAGGAAAGCTGCCCCCATCTCCAGTGAGCTCCTTCCCCAAGCCACTCTGCTCCCATTGAGGCCAGGGGCCTAAGAAAGCTGCCCCCATCTCCAGTGAGCTCCTTCCCCAAGCCACTCTGTTCACATTGAGCCAGGGGCCTAGGAAAGCTGCCCCCATCTCCAGTGAGCTCCTTCCCCAAGCCACTCTGCTCCCATTGATGCCAGAGGCCTAGGAAAGCTGCCCCCATCTCCAGTGAGCTCCTTCCCCAAGCCACTCTGCTCCCAGAGAGGCCAGGAACCTGGAAAGGCCTCCCCATTCTTGTAGCGCTTTTTGGTCCACCTCTCATTATTTGTGTTATTTTGTGGATCCATGGTTGAATTTTTGTGATAATTAAGTAAGTAATAGACAATGGCAATTGAATGATAAAAATATACGTATCTTCAGTACACTGAACAATATTTTTGTGAAGGTTACTTAAACCTATTTTAGTAAATAGCTATCCATAAATATCCATAATTATATCTCTTGGATAAAAAATAATGAGCATACTGTTTCTGCATATTCTACAAGACTGATGAAGGGGCAGAGCTCTATAAGCTAATAATTAAGTGACATGGAAAGGAAATTTTCTGTCTCTTCTGGCAAATCTGCCCTCAAGGCACTTGTTTCCTGTGAGTACACTTGGCTCGGTTTGACAGCGGCCCACCTGAACCCCTCATTGCTGAACCCTCACTGCTCAGCCCATCTGTTACTCGTTAAAGTTGGAAAAGCAATCACCCAACACTCGGGGCAATCTGCTATCCGAGTGCAAGCCGGGCTACGCCCTGGCGTGAATGATGCAAGAAGTCATAACGCTTGCTCTCTTTCATACTTCCAGGAACTCTTATCAAAACAACTGTTGGAAAATGCCTTCGTGTTCTTCATAATTTTCAGAAGTAGGGGCAACTTGCTCACTGTGGCACTCAGTTATTTACGGTGTTAAGGGCCCCACTATTATTGTATTGCATTGGAGCTTATTTCTCCCTTGAAACCCATTAATATTTGTTTCATGTAGCTAGGAGCCTTGGCATTTGATGTATATACATATACATTTATTATGGTGATTTCTTCTTGCTGAATGGAGCCTTTAATTGTTATGTGGTGTCCTTCTTAATTTCTTTGAATATTTTTCTTGGAAAATTCTTCTATATTATTTGATATGAGAATGGCTACATCAGCTTATTTTTCCTTTCAATTAGCCTGGAATATATTTTCCCACCCTTTCATTGTCAATTTCCACATGTCTTTGTTGCTAAGATGTGTCTCTTGTAGGCAAAAGATAGATGGATTTTGTGTTTTGATACTGTCCGTTCATCTATCGCATTCTATTGGTGAGTTTAAGCCACTTATATTCAGGGTTAATGTCAATAGGTGGTGATTTGGTCATGGCATTTAGCAATGGGTTATTCATATCTGATTTAGTCTTCTTTTGTCATTTTATTGGGATTTTCTCTGTTTTTATGTTTAGTCTTGGCAGGTACTATTCATTTCTCTGTCAATAGGTCATCTGCAAGAATCATTTGTAGGGCAGGTCTGGAAGAGCTGTATTTGAGCTTTTCTTTACTGTGGAAGAGTATTCTTTCATTCTCAAAAAAAAAAAAAGGAGAGCTTAGCTGGGTAAATTATTCTGGCTGGCAATTTTTTACTTTTAGAATTTTGAATATGTCACTCTATTCTCTTCTGTTCTGTATGACTTCTTCGGAGAGGACAACATGAGTCTGATTGTGGTTTCTCTATAATTGATTTTTTCACATGCACATTTAAGGATCTTTCCCTTATGTTCAACTGAAGGCAGCTTGATTATGTTGTGTCCTGGCAGATTGTTCTTGATCAACCCTATTGGGAATACTGTGATCCTCCTGCATTTAGGGAAATTCTCTATTATTTCATTGAATATGTTTTTAAGATTAACTTTATTAGAAAGAATACAGAGAGAAGAAGAGAAAGAGAAAAAAAACCATTTTCTGTCTACTGATTACCTTCCCAAAAGGCTACAGCAGCTAGAGCTGAGCCCACCCAAAGCCAACAACCAGGAGCCTCTTTGGGGTCTCCCATGTGGATGTAGGGTTCCAAGAAATACAAATAGAACTTGTTTAATTAATATGTATAGATAAACAACTTAATGAAGAGAGGGAAACTGAGAAATCCTGGCTGGCTCAGAAACAGGTTTCAGAAATCTGTCAGACGGACACTCATATGCAGAGTTTGACCTCAAGTAGACAATTATTGATAGTGTCTGATATCTGATTTGTTACAGTAGCTTAATAAAATTATGAGCATTTATTGATTATTTCTTTATCCAAGCCAACATTCAAAACTCTTTAACTTCATTAGCTATTTGTGTGTTTCCACAATTGTGGGAGATATAATTGCTACCTCAATTTCTCAGCAGTAATAAATGAGACACAAATTGTTTCAATTCCTCTGATTTGCACAGCTTATTAGTGTTGGACTGGGATATGAAATTATAAATTATAGCTTCAGGTCCCAGGATCTTACTTAAGCTTACACGTAAATTGCTTTTATTAAGATGAAATTGGTTTTAGAATTCCACTTTTCACAGCTTGATTTTCCTGGAACACACTACCAGAGCACTTATTTTCATAAATTTTGATTAGTATTGAACTTCTTTTTTACTTCTCTTAAGTATTTTTTCAAAGTCCAAATTTTGTTTTTAACAAAGCAGAGTAAGCTGTAGCTGGTAAAGTACTTTGGGGCATGAGCTTTGGGTGTTTTCGTGTCCCTGTTGATTTGTGAACTCTAGCAAAATGACCATCTACTGTGGTTGGTGGTCTCAGCAGGTCGATTGTAGAGGCCTACAGCTTCAGGAAAATCTATCAAGCTCAAACAGGCTGGTTCTCTGAAAAGTGATGACTACTTAGCCATAAGCTCTATTGACTAGCAGATGGCCAGCCCATGTCTTTCTGAGCTTGCTCAGCATCCGTGGTGACTGTGTCCTGGGTTCCATGTGAAACGTGCAAACAGTGAGCTCTGCGAGGCCCAGGTAGCTCACTATGCTGTCAGACCCAGTCTGGGCCTGGAGCCCAGGGTTCACCTTCAGATGCACACTGTGCCCATCAAGGGTCTGCTTTGAATTTCGGTCTATAGCATGTGCTCAGCCTCAGAGTAACTGGCTTCTTCAATGGAAGAAGTGCAAACGTGGAAAATGTTTTAACATGCCTTCCTCGAATCAGATGTTGAATTATAGCAAAGGCCAATCATTCTTGTTGTTTTCTATCATTATAAAGTTTACTGTAGTCTCACTATATTCTTGCCCTTGTGCTATATTTAAGTGTGTATATAATTATAATGAAGTCCTTCATGTTGAGGACACTGAAATTGTTCTCTCATTGGCTTTTTAAATTATTATTTCATTTTATGACACAGTCCCAAAGACTCTGGGATTCCCTCAACCCCTCTCCAAGCCCTCCCCAATATTCATTTCCTCCATATTATTATAGTAGTACCATTATACTAAGGGAAATGAGACAATCCCAAGAGGTTAGATATCACATGTTTGCCTTAATTTAAGATGAAACAATGTCAATCCTAAAAATAGTACCTGTAAATTGCAATCTTATTACACCCTCTAACAGCCTGTATTACACGCAATAGGATATTGCAATGTAACCAATGAACCAATAATCAATGAGAGACAGACTGTTTATGATCTGTATCAAAGAACTGAAAAGCCTCATATGCTTTTAATACCCTATGTTATTCTGCAATGGGTCAGGAGAGCAGAGAAATCTTCACCCTTCTTAGAGTGTGTGAAGAAGATGTTAAGTATAATCTATCAAGATTGTAACAGGTAACTTATAGACAGCAGACTCGAATCTGCATTACACATTAGAAAAAACTATGAAGACATGCAGTGGGATCCAAGAGTGATCCTGACAGCCTCTTAACAGGAGGTCCCATTGGCTTTTAAATGTCATTGTTACAGTGATACTCACGAATAAACATGCTCCAATTAGTCCAGTCTCCCAAGTTCAACTTCTATCTCTAGAATTATTATTTTATGTCAACTTTCATAACTATAAGCATGATGCTTAGAATATTACAAATATTTACCAATTTGACTTGATGAATTATTCTGACAGCTGAATGCGAGGAACAAATGGGATATCGCTTGTCTTTGTCACAGTCCATTTCTCCATTGTGCTGTATTTCTTTTCCAAGTTATGTATGTGTATATATATAATGTATAATATAAAAACCATAGACACAGTTCCAAATAGACAACCAACCTCTCCTCTCCCCACCTTCCCTCTGCCCATTGCTTCTTCTCCCTTCTTCCTCTCATCAGTTTTTACAGACATAATTTTAATCCTCTATATTCATATCACTAGCCATGATACCGAACAAATAAAAAGCATGAAGACCACAGGTTGACAACTGCATAAACTACTGCTAAAAGCTGCAAGAATCACTAATCCATAAAAATCTCAGCTTTTACAAGTATATATTAATTATATTACACATAATATGTACACATACAGATACAATCACACATATATTTTTAAAAAATATTCTTGAAGGGGAGGATTGAGAAAAAAAGTGACTCTAATCTTCTGGCACTGGTTCACTCTCCAGCTCCCTTTAGGATAGACTGAAGTTGGGAACTATGATTTCCATCTTAGTCTCTTTTATGGGACAACAACTCAGTCATTGGAGCCAACATCTGCTATCTCTAAGGGTGCACTTTAGCAGATTCAGTAGAAAGCTGTAGCGGGGTGCCAGAGCCACAATATAAGAATATGGGCCATGGGTGTCTTAACAACTGTAATAAATGCTTCCTACATATGAAAATGTTTTAAATTGTACTTTGTCAAGTTAAATACTAATAATATTGCCACAAATACCTTAGAAAATATAAGGTTTAATTACTAGAATCACCTTGGGCTACAAAACAGAGATTTTCAACAAGCATATATCCTTTTGAGTTCCTATATATGTGTTTACCATATATGTAAATAACAAGTTTTGTCTGATTATTAAGAAGTACTAAATATTTTAGGGATGTAGTCATTCTTTCCTGTTTTAAAAAAGAAAATATTTGTAAAGAAATTATTGAAAGTCTTTTTTTAAAAATATTCTAAATACATATTTTAGTCAAAGGTTTCCCTAGTAAAATATTCCAAAAACCATTTACTATTTATTAGCATCAGATATTAATCAGTTTATGTCTTATAATTTGAATTTCAAATAGATGCCTGTTTTCAAATTTATAATACAAATTTATTTGTCTTCTAGTCAGAAATTTTGATACTTACGTGTGCTTTCTTGAAACAGAAAGGATAGATAAATTGGAATGTGTTTCAGTCTCCATTGTTTTCACATAAATTTGGAATACATAGTCTGAGATATCTTTGTGCATAAACATGTAGGGTATAAAGGAAATCAAACTATAGGAAATTCAGGTATCTAGGCATAATTAACAGAATCAATGTGCTACTATATTCCTGTCTTATATAGTATTTCCAGAAATTTCATGTAAGAACTTTTCCAAGGATGCACATTACTGTGTGAGTTAACTTAATTATGAACCAAATGTCATTCCTGGGACCGTCCAGCACGGTGGTCAGCATGCTGCACGAGAGGCCTTCATCCAGCACTGAAGTGCTTGCATTCATCTCCCTGCTCTGCTCTGTCCGCGTCCTGCTAGTGTGCACCCTGGTGGGCAGCGGTGATGGCTCCTGCATGCACGTGAGAAACCCACCAGTGCATGCAGGATCCTCAATTCAGTACAGCCAAAACCTAGTCTTGATGGCCACGTGGCAAAAGATCCATTTTTCTCTGTCTTTCCATCTCTCTATGTGCCATTCAAATAAAATGAAAATTACAATAAGTGCATTAAATTTAGCATTTTCTGGAGTTTTCAACCATAGAGTTTGTAAATATGAAAAAAACATAGTTCTATCTTCTAATAGATCACTTTAAAACTTATAAACAAGAATGCAAATATTCATTAATACAGTTGTATTATTAATAATAATCATGTATATTTATATGATAGGTTCGACTCAAAGCATCTAAAATACCATTTGAAAGATCAATCCGTTCTAATAACCCAACTGTAAACCAGTGTGCCAGATACCATTGTAGAGGTTATTAATCTTTAAAATGTACATTATTTTTGTCTAATGATTTATTTTAGAATACAACCTTAATAGCTTGATAAACATAATACAGTTCTTTTTGAGAAAAAATTATTTATAGATGTTGTGTTGAATGGATATGGTTCATTAAATTCTATTGATCATGTGGTGTGTAACTGTATATAGAATGATAAACTCATGAACCTCTATTATTGATAATTATACAAAGATTACAGATACACTCATCTTTCTTAATGAAGAATATGCTATAAAACAGAATGTGGTTAAGTTATGGGAATAGCCAGGCATGTGAAAGCAAATAGCTACTAGAAAATATCAACAATTACCCCCACCAGGCCCACCCCCTACCCTGGTTTGCCAGTATGTGTAGCAGACTAGTTCAGTCTGTCCCACATTCCATTCGGCTCTCATACATGTCAATGGGAATTAAAGCCTAGTTCGATCTAACTAGCTCAACTATCCAGCCCTCACAGATGTTACTGGGCACCTTTCTGTCTAGCCACCCAGCCCCTCTCCTAGTTTTTGGGGTTATTGTGGGTCGCTCCAACTAGGCTGCAACTCTCCACTGGTTTATGTGCTGGGCAGAACCAGGCTGGAGTACAACACCCATTGTTTCCAGTGGAAGTCAGGGCTGAAAACAGAACCAACCCAGCAATTGCAACCACCAGCTGATTGGGGCGTTGGACTGTGCTGGGCCCTGTAATTGCTGGTACATACAAGAATCTGGTCTGGGAACACCTCAGACAAAGTTTCTTTGGGGATCTCCTCAGTCGAACTGCCGGACTCAGAATCCTAATCATGAAAAGACAGAAGACAGAACAAGTCAATCAACCACCTCAGCTATAAGTTGACAGTAAAAAAACTGGGCAAATGGAGATTCTATGATTGACTATGTCAATCAGTGATTCTCCAACAACCACATCTTGCTTGGAGTGGTGAGATTAGCAGTGATTCATAACTGGTGAACTATCAAAACCACTTGAGCAAGAATCTCGGAGCATGCCCACATCTGGGACCTGGTGTGGGTGGGAGACTGGGTGGGGCTTTCTCCCTTAATATCCCCCTTTACCTCAGATACATGAAGGAAACAATATGGAGATAATAGTCTTACCCATCTTCCTGTAGCCCTTGAACCTTTTTACCCTAATTAACTATGTAAAGATTGTCAAAAATACAATAAAAAAAGAAAAACATACTGTTATTAGGAAATGCAAAAAAAGAAAATATCAACAATTAGAAAGTTAAAAATTCAATGAATGATGATTTTACAGGTATCTTCATATTATAACAAAAAGTGTCTTTCAGAGAATGACAATTTAGTAATTTTTAAAAAGGCTTATTTTATTTTTACTTGAAAGGCTGCTTTTACAAAGGAAAAAGAGAGAGATATCTTTTATCCATTGGTCCACTGGTCCAGAGTGGAAATTAGGAATTTCTTTTAGGTCTCCCATGTTGGTGCACAGTCTAAAGGCCTTGAACCATTCTCTACTGCTTTACCAGGCTATACACAGGGAGCTGAATCAGAAGTGGAGTAGCTGAGACATTAACTGGAGCCCATGTGGGATTGCATTGCTGCAGGTAGAGATTTCAGCCTGCTGTGCCATGGAGCTGGCCCTTAGCATTCAGTAATATTTTGGATGGGGCAAGAGTAAGGTGGGGCTGACCTTGTGGCACGCTGAGTGAAGATGCTGTCTGTGATACTCAGCATTGCACATGAGGCAAAGGCGGAGTTGTAGGCTCCTGACTTCCACCTGACCCAGTCCGGAGCAGTGTAGTCATTTCGGGAGTAGAACAATGGATGCATGGTCTCTCCTGTCTCTCCCACTTTTCTGAAACCCCACCTTTTCAAATAAAAAAGCAAATTAAAAATTTATACATATTTATGTGTGTGTTGTTTGCAAAGGTAGGAATATATGACATGCAAATGATACATTTTGGCTTAAGTAAATTGTGAAAGGTTTAGATGCATTTAATGATTTATTTCAATAACCAACTTTATTTAAAAGACAGATTGGATATGAGAAAAATTTGTAAGTGGATGCATTTTTAAAATATTTCTTTTATTTATTTGAAAGCATTTCAGAGGCAGAGGAGAGACAGATCTTCCATCTGCTTGTTCAGTCCCCAAATGATCTTAACATCTGGATGAGCCCAGGCTGAAGCCAGGAGCTAGGAGCTTCTTCTGAGTTTCCTACATGGGTACAAGGGCCCAAGAAGTTGGGTCATCTTCCACCCCTTCGCCAGGCACAACAGTAAGGAGCTGGATTTGGAAATGGAACAGCTGGGATTCAAATTAGTGTCTTTATGGGGCCAGTGCTGCATGCTCCAGCCCAAAGAATAGATAAATTTCAAAAACTAGAGTAACAGGAAAAATATTTTTTTAATTATTTACTTTTATTTGAAATGCAGTTTTTAACAGAAAGACAAGTCACAGGAAAGAAGTCTTCCATCTGTTGGTTCATGTCCCAAAATGTCTACAAAGCTGGAACTTTCAAATCAGAAGCCAGGTACCAGAACATTCTTCTGGATTTCATATGTTAATGTAAAGGCCCAAAGGCCTTAGTCATCCTCTGAGGCTTTGCTATTCCATAAGCAGGGAGCTGAATTGGAAGTGGAGCAGTCAGGGGGCTAGAACCAGGACCCATACGAGATGCCAGCACCACAGGTGGAGGATTAGCCTAATGTGCCACCACATCGAACCCCCAAAATAACAAAAAGACTATAAATAGCTAACATTTATTTAATGCTTGTCATATCCCATGATTCCTTCAATGGTATAATGCACAATCAGGTTTGTTTCTGGATATGAATCTAGTAAGAATAAGCTAATATTGTTTAGATTCATGCTGCTCATCTATGATCTTCCCAAACTGTTACATGCATTCTTGTCTTCTGAGGGAATTTAGTTCTCTCAGTGCTGTATCTCCATAGCTGTCTGCTAACCCATTTACCTTTTGGATAGTTTCGGTAGATGTACCAACGTCACTAAAACAAACAGCTACCATCTACGAGGTAATCCCACCAAGTATATACCATAAGAGATTTTGACATAGAGAACTGTTTGCTTTAGAAAAAAGTTCAGTGAGCTCCTTTCATTTTTCTTCTTTTATTTTTGTGAAGTTAGCATTAAAAAGATCCTGATCAAGGATTCATATTTCTGTGCTGAAGTAATAACTACTTTGCATATATTGGAAGCATTTAATGTTTGTTCTGAAAGTCTTCAGAGCAATTTATTTCATTTAATAGATAGTTCTTTGAATGTGAGTAGAACAATTTGGTCTTTTGAGCACATTACTCTTCCACGCCTTTCTTTGCAGAAATGATGGAATCGATTACTTCTCTATTGTAGAAGACATGTATTAATTTTCTCATGATTATATAACCTCAGTTCAGCTCAGGAAAGGTGTAACTAGTTTTATCCATATTTTGTTGTCTGAACAGAATACAGCTTCTTCCCTTTTTCACCTGGATTGAAAAAGAATGCGTATTTCATACCAGTTCTCGCACTTGAGAAAGTAAATATGTAATAGTGTAAAATTACAAGGAGAAAGTTATATGAGTTTTTCCTGGACACAATGATCTTTCAGAGCAACACTGTATTTTCTGTTATTGCCAATCTCCTTCCTAGGTAAGATAAAATGGCTTAGCCGATGCCAAATCAGCAGTGTTCTGCTTCTGATGAAATCGCTGAGAGGAATAATGCTTGAGGAGATGAAGGTGGCATGGACCTGTGTGAGGTGTGCAGTGAGTAACATGTAGACTCCAAGGAAAACTCTCCTAGGAATGCTGATTACTGTGCAATGGATGGGAGCTGCCATACAATTCTGTTTATTTAGTAGATTTTCTGAGACTGAACTTCAAATGCCCCTGTACTTTTCTTGAAATAAGAGGGGAGGATAGATGTTTAGAAGAAAGAATTCTGAGTCCTTGAGGGGCTCTTACACATCTACTACTAGCTGCACTCATGGTAATGAAGGCTGCATAGATTTTTCAGATTCATTTATTTTTGAGGAAAGGAAGTTATTTTGTACAAATAATGTTTTACGTATTGAAATTGACTTGCATTGTTTAAATTAGTCTAGAATCCACTTAAAATTTCTGTGTTGGCATGCATGTATCCTAGCATGTATCTACATTTTTAATCTTGTTCAACCCATTCTTACACATTAATGTACATTTCATACATGCACACTTGTGCATGAATATATTTATCTGTGTGTATTATCATAGCGGTATATGAGAAATCTTGTGTAGGTTCTTATTACTGAATTAGATTGAGATATTTAGTTACTCTGGAATAATCTGAAATAATCTCATCTCAAAAACTTAGTTTTCACAAGTGTTAACATCAAAATGTCTGGCTAGTGGATGGTAATTAGCAGATGTCTACATGCATTAGCAATGCTGCATTTTGAGACTTTAGTGTTTTAATTATTGTATCCAACGCATCTGCTAATCCATGAAAAATGTCTCGTGCAGAGTTTGATGGAATAATATAGCATTCTGCTCATCTTTTGTCCCCTAGAAAAATTATATTTTGAGATGGTTTGAGTCCTTAAAGAGTGCTACATTTGGAGCCCAACAAACTATCCTAGTGGCTAATGTCCTCATCTTGCATGCACCAGGATCCCATATGAGAGTCTGTTCACATCCCGGCTGCCCCACTTCCCTTCCAGCTCTCTACTTGTGGCCTGGGAAAGCAGTAGAGGATAGCCCAAAGCCTTGGGATATTGCATCCAGGTGGGAAACTCAGAAGAAGCTCTTGGTTCATGGCTTTGGATCAGCTTAGCTCTGACTGTTGGGCCACTTGGGAGTGAATCAGCAGAACAAAGTTCTTTCTGTCTCTCCTTCCCCTCTGTAAATTTTCCTTTCCAATAAAAATAAATAAATATTTAAATAAAAAGGTGGTAAATTTGGTCTTTGTGATGAAATAAATAATGAGGCAAGGTACTGGGGATTGCACAGATATTTCAGTTGTATCTAAACTTTTTTTTGTTCCAGGGATAAAACTGCTCCTCAAGAAATTGCAAAACTTTGATCATATAAACAGATCCACACATAGGTTGGAGAACTTAATTTTTGTAGCAAGTAAGTTTTGTGATATTTCAATAAAAGAGATAACATAACATGAATTATTGTTATTGGAAGTAATAACCACCTGAACAATTGATTGCATTAAGATGCAAAGTGATAGCAGTGAAATTCAAAGCTACGTCATGTGTTTTGCTCATGATGGTGAGTGAAGTTGGACAATGCCTTTTGCTGCTAGATTTCCGTTTGACATCTGCATCTGGTTCCTGATCATTAAACTGTGTCCATGAGAGCATCTTACTGAAGTGAAGCTGCTTATTTTGCACTCAGAATCCTCTCATCTTTTCTTTTCCTGTCCTGCATCTTCCTTGGGTCAGAGAAGTTCACACAGGGTCATCAACCTTATTTCTGTTTCTAAGGGAGACTTCATTGAAACTTTCAGAGCCAGATGTTTTTATATCACCTGAAGGGTTAATATTGAGGACTTACTCTAGAGTCTCTGAATGTAATCCATTATAGCAACCATTACCCCTTGTACTGAAAACACTATATTCGGCATATGATGTGTATGTGCCACTTTGAAAGAGAAGAAATAGTTCATATCGCTTCATGAAGCAGGAGCTGATTGTAGATAATGGCTAAATTCCATTAAACATGATCTAAGCAATTTACTAAATTGGCCTAATGTAATTTCTGTTGGTTAATGAACACATAGCCCTTATTTATTTCATAACCATACTTACATGTTTGTATAATTATAACGCAAACCCTTATTCATTAAACCATGTTTGGTTTTCTTTGAAAACTGCTTTCAGTTCCTTCTTTCTTTGTCTTTATATCATAATTTTCCTGTTTCTGCAATATTCCATATGCAGAGAATATACGGCAGATGAGGACATTATCTTAGGAAATAAAGAGAAAAACTATAAGATAAATGGGAAAGTACTACGGGGTTTAATCATAGACATTCCAAAGTACTTACTTAATGTAATATATTGCAAAGATCATGTTTATCTTGTATGTTGGAGGCAATTGAAACTATTGTGAATTCCATCTCTCTCTCACACTCAAAAAATCACAGTTATAAAATACTGTTTTTTTCAACCTATATTATTATTATTTTATGATACAGTTCCAATATCCCTGGAATTTCCCCTTTCCCCTTCCCCAAATCCCCCCAACCACTCAGTTCCCCCATATCATTACCATAATATAGTTCCTCATAAACAGTTATAAGTCCATCATTGCGAGCCTGGACAATGGCAGAGTCCAGCATCTCATTGTCAACACACATCCAACAGTTTCAATGGGAGTCTGTCCTTGATCCAGAGGTAGAGATGCACACTGCATTGTATCCTCACATCTGGACATGACAGTCCCCACTACACAGTCTCCACTATAAATCCCCCCCCCCCGAGTGAAAAGCCACAAAACAAAAAGAACAACAGGAAGAGAAGCAAAATTTACAATGTCATGAAGTTAAACAACATGCCACTGGATATTATACTCTGCATTACACAATGATTATACATACACTTCAATGAAAGTCACAAAACAAAATCAACAGCAGGAAGAAGAATAGAAATTTACTATGTCATGAAGTTAAATAACATGCTACTGAGTGACTAATGAGTCCTTGAAGAAATGAAACCGTTGTAACTTCACATCCTCCCTAGTAAGTAAATTAGTATTCATGGTAATTCTTTGGTTATCCAACACTACACTCATTACAATAACATATTCTACTCCTTTCATTTAAACAAGAGCTAAGTCGTGGAAAACCTCAAGCCACTTTGGAAACCATATATTTCAGTTTTTTATTCTCTCTAATCTAAAAATGGGGGAAAACTTATACAGAGGATTCTCTAGAATCTTATTAATGATGAATCTAATGAATCTTCAGCCCTCCTCATTCCCTGGACCTGATTCCAAATATCTGTGTCACATGTTCTATAAAACTTACTCAAGCAAAACCCTCAGTTTAAAAAATACAGATTTATTTAATTTGTTTTGCAATACGGTTTTATAGGCTCAAGGATTTCCCCTCTCCTTTCCCAATGCTTTCACCCTTCACTGATTTCCCCTATGTTATTCCAGTAATGCAGTGCCTCAAAAACAGTCCTAAGTCCATCCTTACGCTATTTGATTATATCCTGACATTGTAGGTATGGACAAAGGCAGAGAGTCCAACATCCTATTGTCAAGATATTTTTTAGAAATTTTATTGGGAACCCTTTTTTATATTCAGGAGTAGAGATACATGCTGCGATACATCCTTTTGGCATGCTAGTCTCCATTTTATAGCTTCTTTAGATGAATCTATGTACATGTATGTTTAACTATATACCTATTGATCTTATATTTTGCATGACTGTTGTCTTATATCAGAGAGAACATATGATATTTGTCCTTTGGGGATTGGCTTACTGCACTGAGCATAGTGGTCTGTTGTTGGGACCATTTTATTGCATATGGTAGAATTTCACTGTTTTTAGTGACTAGGTAATATTCCATAGAGTAGATCTGGATTGTTTCCATTTTGTTGCTATTGTAGATTGTGCTGCTGTAAATATAGGAGTACAGATCTCTTTCTTGTATATAGATTTTATTACCTTTGGATATATTCCCATAAGTGGGATGGCTGGGTCATATGGCAGGTCAATTTTCAGTTCTGTTCGAACTCTCCAAGCTGATTATCATAGTGGTTGTACTAGCCTATATTCTCACTAACAGTGAAGGAAGGTACCTTTTTCCCTACATCCACACCAATAGGTGTTGCTAGTATTGTTCTGAATATGGGCCAAAGTCACTGGAGTTAGGTTGAACCTCAATAACTCAATGTGCGTGTGTGTGTGTGTGTGTTTTCGGTATTTTCATGATAAATAGGGAGAACATTTCAATCTCCATCAAATATTCCTTTCCATTCTCCTTCCCCTTTTGGTCAGATTAGATGACTTCATTACTTTTTATGTATGAGTTATTTTCTGTTTGTTCTCCATATATTGCTAAGCATGCTTGTTGTTACTTAACCTAGTAGTACGTAACAATAATATTTGTTTCTGGATATTTTTTGTAATTGTAAGGAGGTTTTTAATATAATAAAATCACAGGGTCACAACAAGTATATCAAATATTTTGCAAAATATAATTGTCATGTCATAGGATACAAATACAAAGCAATTGTTTACTTTTAGTAAAGACATATCTATTTATGTGAAAGAGAGAAACAGAAACTTTAATTGTATTCTGGTTTGCAACACGGGTGGCCAGGGTAAGGGCCCATCATCTGCTTTTTTCTGGTGTAATAGTAGGAAGTTGGAACAGAGCAGAGTAACAGGGTAACAGGATGCAGGCCTGGCAAGAAATGGCTCACCCCTGCACTATACAGCACAGGCCACTGAGTTTATTTCAGGTACCCTGGACTTGGTTCCCATTGACGATGGACAAAAATGGAAGTGATTTCATCTCAGTGACAGATGGGAAAGCACAAAGGTATTTCAAATTCATTCTTGGAAAAAAGAAATCAAAATATATCTTCATTTTAATGCCAATAATTTTGAAATAATTTTTAGGGGCATTTTGAAGATCCTACTCAAAGTGCCTAAAACAACAGAAATAGTCCTATGCTTGTTCTTTTTTCTCAGTGGGACTCATAGTGACCACGAAAAACCTCTCTGGGTCTCTGGTTACAGGGGGCAGGGTCAAGAAAAGGAATTTAGACCCAGTGCTTTGAAATCTATCCCCAAACCTATGCTGAGGCCAGGCTTGTCCCAGACCCAGTGGAGGATCAGGGCAAGTGCATTCCTGGAAGACAAGAGGGAAACAGGCTCCATGGCTCTGGAACACCTTAGAGCACCATTACTGGGGGAACTACGCCATAAGGAGGCTTGTGCCCACCTTGCTCTTGTCCTTCCAGCTCACCTCTACTTGTAACAGATCTGCTGGCTCCCACCCTGCTTTCTCTCCCAGGCATCTCTACAGCATCTCTACAGCACTCTTGATCTGCCCTTTGAGTGTGTGCCCCCCCACAGCATCCAAGCTAAAAGCAAAATCATGAGCTTGGGAATTATCAAATCTCTGTGTTTCAGATCACAAACCTGCCATAGGCTCATGCAGACACCAGGGGCTAAAAGAGTATCTATAGAAAACGCTGTTCAGAAGTCCTGTCCAAATTAAATAAGAAGTCTTAAATTTAAATATTATGAATAGAGTACATCTATACTGAAAGAAAATTGTTCTGACCTATTAAAAGAGGATTGATCCGCAATGCCAGAAAGACTGCTGATAGAAGCATGACTTAAATGTAGTTTCAGTTAGAGAAATATGTAACAATTTATGGGATTTTAGTCTCCTTCACATGTTAGTAAAAATGTAAGTGGCTAATTGAGTCACTTCAACATGCCCATTTATCTGTGTAGAAGATTATTGGATAATTTCTCTCATATGTTTATATAACAGATGTATATATGTTTATATGTGTGTATATATGCATGGACATTTCAAACAAAAGATAAGCATGGATGTCCCACCTGCTAATTCAAATCCAGAAATATATGCAATTGTCGGAGTCATCTGTACGCTACTCAATTCAGGCCTCATGCAGGTTGTAGAGACAGGTACTTTGAGCCACATTGATACTGATGAGAAATTGGGGTTGGGAATTAGAATGAAGATATGAATCTAGGTACCCCAATATGAGTTATGACATCTCAATTGGTACTTAATACTAAATTTATATATATATGTGTGTGTGTGTGCCTATATAAAATATATACACTAATATTTGTACACATATAATATATATAAATTTATATATACATATAATTCATATACACACATATATGTATATATCAATAATGTATTATAAGTATCACATCACATGTTTGATCTGTAACTAACATTTTCACTTCATGACTTTCACTAGAGTCATCACCCTTTCATTTTTGGGGGGAGACATCTAAGTTGGACACCAGAGAGGAACAGTCTGTTGAACTTGACAACACTGAGAAGCATGTGTTAAGCCATGATGAAAGACTGCCAGCGGATCTTGGTCTGAGTGGGTAGCTGCTCGGAATGACTGAAATGTGTCCACTTAGAATCTATGCTGTTTTTTGAGTGTCTGTTTGCTCTTTTGGCTGTATCACATATGTTTTGATGCGGTTTGCTTGCTTCCAAATAGTCTCTTTTCTGTAATAGAATTCATCGGGTGCCCATGAAGTGTGTGATGGCATCATGGTTCCTGAGAGACTTCTGTTTCCTTTTGGTTATGCATGTGTTGCTTACTCAGTGGCACATTATTTTATCAGGGTGCTACAACTTGTTGTTGATGTTGTTGTTGTTATTGTTGCTGTGATCGATCCGGCTGTTATGAAATGATGTCAATCCGAAAAAAAAATAGTAAAAAAAAAAATAATTTTCTTTGATGGCTTAATCATATTATGTCTCGTTAATAGGAGTATTTTCTTTTTTAAAAATGATGTGTTCAAATTGTATGAAAGGCCCTTGCTTTGATGATGATGGTCATGGTTTTTGTTTGCCAATTTGTTATGATAATATTTTTGTTGATTAAGATAAGTATTAGAAGATGAACTAACCTTGCATTTAAGGGATATAAAATATATTGTCTTGATGCATTATCATTTTAAGTTTTGCCAGGCAAGACTTAACAACATTTTATCAAGAATCTTTCTATCTTTATTTATGTGTTAAGCTGCTTTATAATTTTACTTTGTATGTTGCTTTTATCATTTTTGGTATTTGAGGTATAATAATAAAATATGTAAAAAATGTAAAAAAAAAAAAAAAAGAAAGAAAACATATTTGTTTTCCAGCAGGCCTTGGGTGGCTGTGCTCTGTACGCCTCATCTAGAATTCCTGGGCTTTTTACTTTCTCCATGGAAAAAACAAAGCTAATGAAACTAAATGAGAAGCATTATTTTGCAAAAAAAAAAAAAAAAGCAAGAACTGACCTGTTGCTAAAGTTCGTGCTTGGATGCCTTTTGTTCTTATGATACCTTTTCCAATGATACAAGGTTTGCAGCTGCCACTGTATAGCACTATGTCAACAAAGTCAAGTGCAAGGCCTCTCCAAACTGATGTATAGCCTTACCTTCTACAAAAGGTCAGTGGATTGATTTAAAAGAGAGAGAGAGAGAGACCCTCAGTTTGCAAAGCTATACCTAGACCAGGGTGAGGCCGAGATCCAGGAAACTCCATCCACAGTTTCCCAAGTGAGTTGCAGGAACGTAGGCTGGAAAGTCATACACTATACCCAAGACTCTTGCTGGAATCTGGATCAGAAGTAGAAGCAGGACTTGATTGCAACCACTCTGAAAACAGATGCGGCCATCCTGACTGACAGCTTAACTCCCAGACTCATAGTGCCTGCTCTTCTAAGTATGCATTGTTAAAAATAGCAAGCAGTTTTACTTAGAGGGTCATTTATGCATAGTAGTAGTAAACCAGCAGGTACATCAGGCAAACTACCAAAGCATCATTAATCAAACCTGGAACTTCACATTCTTCAGGAGCAATGGGGGAGAAAAAAGCAAACTCCTTTATTTATAAATAAACGTTCCATTTTGGACGTTATTGTAAATTGTATTTCTCCTTAAATTTTGAGTGCTACTTATTAATTATTAATATATAGAAATACAAATGACATTCTGCAATTTTGCTGAATTCATTTATTAGTCTTAGTTTGTAGGTTCCTAGGGATTTCCTGTGTAAGCAATTACGTTCTTTCATTTTCTTTGTGTACTCTCAAGGCCTTGACATACTAGACTGTGTAGTGATAATCAGAGAAGACAGCTCAACCGTGTGGGGAAAACACCCAGCTTTCCTCCTGCAAATATGATGTTAGCTGTTGCATTTTGGCAACTTTAACTGATGAGAAAAACGAGGTACTATTTCATTGCTAGTTTATTCAGCATTCGGCCCAATAGATATTGAATATTGACAAATGTTTTTTCCTATACCTATTGCAATGATACTACATTTTGTTCTTTGTATGTTAAAATGAAGAATTGCATTGATTAATCCTGTAATGTTGAGTTGATCTTTCATCTTGGAATGAGTCCTATCAGAGTGAAGTGTATAATCATTTTTAAACATTACTGGATTTGATATACTGGCATTTATTTGGAGATTTCTGTATCTGTGTTCATGAGATTTCGATTAGTACTTTTCATCTCTTGTGATTCTTTCAGTTTAAATATTAGCATAAGGATAACCTCATGAATAAGCTGCAGAGTCATCCATTCTATCATGAATGTGATGTAAGGGATTGCATGTAATTGGTATCGTTTAAATGTTCAGTAAAACTTCCCCTCCCAAAACCTCTAGGGTTAGAATTTTAACATGGGATTTAAAACATACTTTATTTATTAATGGGCATATAATTATTTATGCTGTCAAATTCAGTTGGCTGTTAGGCATTTCAAACAATCAGTCCAATTCACTTAACTCTTCCAATTTATGGTTACAAACTAGTTACAGAATTTTAAAAATTTCTCAATATGTGATATGTTCACTGCTTCTCTTGGATTTGTTTTTGATATTGGCAATATTTTCTGTGGGTCGTTAGTTAATTTCCAAAGAAAGTTTTTTTAATTTATACTTTTTATTGTTGAAATACGTATGGATTCTTTTCTTTTTTTAAGAATTATTTATTTATTTTGAAAATGCAGATTTACAGAGAGAAGGAGAGAGAATAAGAAATATCTTCCAACTGCTGATTCACTCCCCAAGTGATCACAATGACCAGAGTTGAGCCAATCTGTAGCTGGGAACCAGGTGCTTTCTCTTGGTCTCCCACACCGGTAGACAATCCCAAGGCTTTGGTGCCATCCTCTACTGATTTTCCAGGCCACAAATAGGGAGCTGGATGGAAAGTGGTGCAGCTGGGACAAGAACTGATTCCCATATGGGATCCACGCACTTGCAAGGCAAAGATTTAGCCACTGATCCATTAAGCCCGGACTAATATATACTATTTCTAACATATTTCTTTTCCATTTTGTGTTTTCCTCCTTGGTCATGGATTCAGTTTAGCTTGCATTTATTTTTAATTTCTTTTGGTGTTACATTAGACAATTTCTGTTTTCTTTCAAGTACTTGTTTAGCATCTGCTGTTGTAAATTTATTTGTGGTGTCATTTATTTATATGCAGCTAATTAATTTTGCTATGATGTATTTTAATTCCTACAGAATGAAAAATATTTCTACATTTCCCCATGGCTTCTTTAGAACTAATATATTAAGGGATGGTATTTGGCACAGAAGCGTAAGTTGCTACTTGCTGGGGCCACATTCCGTATGCGAATGCCTTGTTTTATTCCTGGCTATCCACTTCTCATCCAGCTTTCTACTAACACACATTCTGGGAGACAATAAATGATGGCTCAAACACCCAAGCTCTGCCATTCACATGAGAGAATCAGACCGAGTTCTGGCCTCCCATCTTCAACCTGGTCCACTCCTGACTCTGGCAAACATTTGAGAAATGAACTAGAGAGTGGAAAATCTCCATACATAAATATCTCTCTGTCTTTCACTTTTCCTTTTAAACAATGACAATAAAAAATTAAACATTAGTAAAACAGAACCACTGTGTTTAATTTCTAAACATGTGGTGATTTCTGAGAATCACTTTATGTCATTGGTTTTTACTCTAAGTAACTTGCTTTTTGAAAACAAAAACTTATACATAACATCATGTCATCTTAAATTAAGGCAAACATTGGTGTTATGCATAACATGTTATGTTAGGTTTGTTATATGTTGTGTATAAACTAAAATTGAAATGTCAATGAGATGGTCACAGAAGGTGGTTAAGAACTCGCATTTACTTTTACCATATTGGTTACTCATTACTATGTCAATTAATTCCATAATGATGTAAATTTTTGCTGATGGTATGTTGGAGCTTTTAATTGACTGGGATGATACTCTGCTGGCTCTGTCTTCAGACCAGAGAGGGTATACCTAAGAAGCCGTTGAACTTGACTGGACAATAAGATGCTGGACTCTGTGTTTGGTATATGCTTGCAATGGGGAAATCTCAACTGAACTTGAAGTGTGGTTATGCAACAAGGTGGAGGAATCCACCATGGTGGGAGGGTTTGGGGAGGGGTGGGGAGAACCCAAGTACCTATGAAACTGTGTTACTTAATACAATGTAATTAATGAATTAAAAATAATAAATAAATTTAAAAAAAAGAAAATAAAAAAAAGAAAACAAAAACTTATGCAATAGAATGTATACAGAAGTAATGAGTATAAGAGCATGAATTCTATTCCATTAGGAATGGGCATTTGACGTAGCAGTGAAGTTGCTACTTCAGATGCCTGAATCACCTATTGCAATATTTGATTTCAACTCCTGGGAGACGGCTGAGTCCCTGCCACCCACTGGCAATACCTGGAATGAATTTCTAGTTCCTGGATTCCACCCAACTCTGCTTCAACTTTGGAGAGCATTTGAGAAACCTATGAATGGAACATTTGTCTCCCCATCTCTGAAGTAAATAAATATCTTAAAATATCATGAGGCTTATTTTATGGCTCAGAATGTTATCACTCTTAATGAATATTGTGTGTACATTTAAAAGAGATGTATTCCTAGTCTAATTATTCATAATGTTTATCAGCATTGGTTGTAGCAACTTGACTAATTGCAACTTTCCATTATTTCTTCTACCAACAACTGAAGGAGAAGGAAGATATTTTTAAAAAATATTTATTTTGGGCCCAGCAGCATGGCCTAGTGGCTGAAGTCCTCACCTTGAACGTGCCAGGACCCCATATGGGCACCAGTTCTAGTCCTGGCAGTTCCACTTTTCATCTAGCTCCCTGCTTGTGGCCTGGGAAAGCAGTTGAGGATGGCCCAAAGCTTTGGGACCCTGCACCCGCGTGGGAGACCTGGAAGAGGTTCCAGGTTCCCGGCTTCAGATCAGCACAGCACTGGCTGTTGCGGTCACTTGGGGAGTGAATCATTGGATGCAAGATCTTCCTCTCTGTCTCTCCTCCTCTTTGTATATCTGACTTTGTAATAAAAATGAATACATCTTTAAAAACAAGAAATATTTATTTCATTTGAAATAAAAATTAATGAATAAAAGGCCGAGACAAATACAAAGACAGAGAGTACTTTTGCATTTTGTTAGTTCAATTCCCAAACAACTTCAGTGGCTTGGATTAGGCCATGTTGAAGCCAGGAGGCAGGAACTTCACATGAACCTCCTATGTGAGTTGTAGGAGCTCAAGTGTTGGGGCCATCTTGCACTACTTTCCCGTGTATGAACAGGAAGTTGGACTAAAAGTGGAGCAGACAGGACTGGATGAGTGCTTATATGGGATGCCTACATCACAGACAGCAGTTTAACATGCAAATCCACACTAGAGTCCCTAAGAAACAAAACATTCAAATGATATTGAGCATTTTTATTGATCTCCTGTTAGCTGCATATATATTTAAGATTGTATCTTGTTGGAACAGTGTCCCTCTTTATTATTACACCATGTGAGAGACTTAGAACAGACTCTTGGCTAGTCAAACATTGACAGTTATGATTTTTTGTGGGAGTAAACTTGTGAATGGAAACTAACTCTCTCTCTCTACCTCTCCCCCATAACTGTGGCTTTCAAATAACTAAAATTTTTTCTTCAAAAGTTTAATTTAGTGTTACCTTGCATCTATTTCCAAATTCCTCCATTCTTTACACAAATCTCATTTTTTGTATGACTCATCATGTTGCTCTCATGGCATTTTAGAGCTCTCAAAGCTTAACTCTGCCCCTCCTGGGTAGAGGTTCTCTTTTTCTAGTTTTCTTTCAAGAAGGTATCAACTACTCCTTGACAACAGGAATGTGTGTTACTCTATCCCTTCTTTCCAGGTTAAAGTTCCTTTCTGATATGGGCCACATAAACCATGTGGAATTTCTGACCCCTCTCCTATAGCTTAATCTTTTGCCCAGTTCTACACCACATCTGATACTCTATAGAATTATTTCCAACCTTTCCTGTTGGCATATCAATGAGAATTGTGGGAAATGAGACTATAAGAGTAGGGACATTCATTAATATTCCTACATTTCCTCTCTTCCACCAAGTTTGTCCACCAGTTTTCAAACCAGCACACAGATATCACCAATTAGTCAACTATTCCAGATGGACATGTCTGATTGGTGTTCAGTTGTTTGTATACCAGATGGGCATGTTGCTTGCCCAGTGACCTCATGTCTTTGATTGATTTGAGAAGTAATGAATTTGAAGCTAGTCTGGCGTGTTTAAATTGTGATGGGTGCAACATTACTTACATATCTTTATTACCTGGGGTAGAAGCCTAGGCAGAAAATAATGTTACAAAATGCTAAAAATGAATATACAAATATCAAAGTAAATTTAGAGAAGTTCGTCAAAATAGAAGAAATTTTTCCATAATAAAAGCACAAAAAATATTTCTCATTCTAATAGCCTTCCTTTGTTTGTGTCTCTAGCATCAGCTGTGGTGACTGAGCACACCTGGTGACTCAAGATAGATCAACACAGAAAGCCAGAAAGGAGCTATAGTCTGCTCACTTTATAAGAAGTCTGTTATCTCTGTCGACCTTCACAGTTTCCCCAGAAGGAAGGCCAGATGGGCCACTGCATAGTCAATGCCTATTTTCTAGGAAATAAAGTACAAATGCTAGCAATGTGATGCAAAGAGGGGAAAAAACACATGTTCTGTAAACACATCCTGTTCAAGTTAGGACAGAAGGAAATAAAAGACCAAACTATGATCTTTATTGTTAATTATATTCAATCCATAAGCAAGATTAAACACATCTTTATGACAAGGTTGTTTAACTTGAAGACATTAAAACGGATTGTGTGAGGTGTTAGACTGGGTGGTAGGCAGTTAGGGTATTCTGGGTCCCCAAGTCATTTTTTCTTCCCAAATATAAAAGGGAATTTCCCCACCATATTTTAAATTCACCAGAGCAGTCTCTTCCAAGGGACAAAGGTGCTATGAACCACTATTAGCATACCAATTCCCCACCTGAAGCACCAGCCATGACCTCCAGCCAAGGTGTGGGAAGGTCTCAAGCCTATCTCTTTATCATTGAAAGGAGGGCAGGAAGTAATATGCAGATGCCTAAGGCCTGGAATGTCCTGTCTTGCACCTCTCTGGTCTTTTTTTGTCCCAAAGGCAGATACCTGGAGACCAGGAAATTCCTTTGCCCTTGGAAAAAACCCCCTCTTTGAACTAAAGCTTTAAAAGGTCCCAAAGCCCCCCATGCACGGGTCCTTTTCTGTCTCAGAACCCCTTCTCATCACTAGGACGGGAGTCTCCTTTCTTAGCTTTTCTAATAAATCTTACTTTAAAACTAAACTGTGTCCGCATGAAAATTCTTCTTTCCTGCGAGACAAGAATTTGAGGTTGCTGCAGTATTCGGGGTTCAAAAACCCTACAACAGGATGACGGAGGGATTTCAGTTCTTCACCACATTTCTTCACCCTCACTGTGAACAAGAACCACCAGAAGCATCCATGTCCTGCTGAGTCACTGATAATAGCAAGTATTAGATTGAAGTTCCACTGAGTGAAATGCAAGGATGTAAGAGTACAGAGAAGGCTGAACTCACTGGGATTCACTCACTGTCAATCTTTAGCCACCCTGATCAATCAGAGTCTCAAGTTTGCTATTTCAGAACTATCACGAAACTCCATTTTTTCCCTCTTTTAGAAAATTCACTGGAAATCTATCTTAAAAGATGGAATATACTCTGAAAACTTCTCAAGAGGCAAGACTTTAGAAATAAGTGGCTGATTAAAGATAACAATGTTTTGAACATTTATATTAAACTCATCCTGGTTAAAAACAAACTATCAGAGTTATTTCAGAAGTGTTTCGTGGATACATGTACCAAAAAAAGGGAGGGTAGCTATCAGGATGGCTTGAAGAACTATGTAACAGTGACCTATAGTTTGTTTTCTCCCGAAAAGATAAAATAAAAAGAAGAACATGATTAACTTGGTAACGAGAAGGTTTAAACTCAAGTTCTTAGTTTCATGCAAAGGAAATATGTATGTTTTTCAAAACAGAGAGATAACTTGAAGACTTTATTCTCTGCCGGGGTCCATGTGGTGGATGTGGAAGACAGGAAGGTGTGAAGAGCATTGCTTCCTTGTTGCAGGGCCGCAATGAACTCCCCGCAGTGCTCCAGCGGAATGTTGTTTTGACCACCTGAATGCAGCCCGCTTCCCATTTGCATGGACACCGGACTATCCCACTGAGATTTCTGTAATTTATTTAGGCGGAGTTAACAGTTAACTGTATGGTATCTGTGTGAGCTTGGAAGCTGATGTTGCTGATACTGCTTTTAGCAATAAGGTTTCTCACTACTGCTGCCATGGCTGCCCCCTTTGATCCTATGCTAATCAAAGGCATAGCAGTTACCTTTGTTTAGAATCCTCTTCCATTGACCTTATGCTAATCAAGGGTGCTAGTCTCCAGGTATAGAGGAAACCCATTCTTTCCCTCTTTCTTTGATCTTTGGGTCCTGCCTCCTGTGTTGCATTTCCTCCCTTGGCTGATTCGGGACTGGTTGTGGAGTGAGGATTGTAGTAGGAATGTGTTACTGATTGATAGGTGCCAGCATGGATAACATCCTGCCTTAGGTGAAACAAACAGCAGAGTTGGCCTTGGTAACACCCACTTGACCATGACGTGGAAAGTCTGAGCCAGAGTTTGACTGGTTCTGTATAAATAAAGTGGACAGCTTTATTGCATAGTCCACAATCATCATGGAATCCTAGTGGTCCGTCTCTTTCTTTCTTTCTCTTCGCGCCTCATCCACGCACCCTTCGCGAGTTCCGAACCCCGGACCGGAGCTGGACTCCGGCAATTCTCTGTGTATCAAGTGACAAAGGATTGCCCTACCAGAGTTGTCATTATTTTTCTGTCCTGGAATGTAAAGCTTCAAGGACTATACCATGAATAGTTCTTGGATTTCAGGTCTCACTTTGCTCTGCTTGATGGAAGCCACTGACACTGTTGCAGAGCAAACGGTATAGCTTGGTATTTGCCCAATCTTTTGTGCTTGGCTATTGAATTTGCAGAGGCTATGTTCTTGCAGGAGCATCACTTTCCGGGTGGTTTCCTGTCCACGTCTCTGCCTTTTCTGAGTTCTGCTGCCACTCAGCATTGGTCTACTTTCTCCTCTGCACTTACAGTAGTAACTGCTTTCTACCTCCATATCCCCAGGTGTCCTTTTCTTTGTGGCTTAACCTTACCTACACCCAGAAAATAACACTTTCTTTAAATTCCTTTCAGCTAAACCCCTTTGAGTGTAGTTTCTGATTCCTTCTGGGAACTGCCATCTAATGTTAAAACCGGAATGTGAGCTCATGCTGTGGGCCTCCTGGGCTTGCTCTCCTGGAACTTGGACTAGGAAAGAAGAGTAAGTGTCATTTCACTTTCACTGGTGGCCTTTTTGATTCACTCTCTAATTTATGTGTGTTTGAATTTTTCCTATCTTTAATGTATTTACCAGTTGGTTTCTCAGAGAACCCTTTCTGCTTGGTCATTTTTTTTTTTTTTTTTTTGCTCAATTTTTAAAAAGGTAAGTAGCACTTGGTGCTGCAAATTTTCCATCACTTCATCTCACCTGAGGACTTTATATCTGTTATCAGCACAACCAGCTCACTTTGGTGATGGGAGTGTCATTAAAACATTTTTTTGAAAGTGAGAATCCATTTTGCTCTTGGAGCATAAATAAGAATAGATTTCCAATTGTACAGTGGGCAACATTCTTTCATGTCCCCTGGAGGCTGCAGTTCAGAGTCTTTAACCAGGAGGCGACTGTATCATGAAAAGCCTTTCCTGTGTGCTTTGAACAGCATTTGTTCTTTATCTAGCAAGGGTATTTTTAGCTCTCTGCTCATAACTCAGAAGGAAGAGCTGAGTTTCTGCTTTAGAATTCCCCGTAGTAAATTTGAGCACACTAAACTTTCTACAACATCTCTATTCTCTGTGTCAACCTGGACAGTCCGAACTTGAAGGCATTGAAAACTCTCAGATCACACCAACAAGTAGATGATTCATATGGATTATTATGACATTAAGTATTTAATAATTTCACATTTTATTGCCACATGAAATTTAGAGCTCAGTGCTCTCTCCAAAGTTGGTGAAGTCACCAACCAATATAGTAAGTTAAATAATAATAATCAGTATTTAAAATTTCTGTATGTGGGCTAAGTTTGAAATGAGGATACTGCTAAATGTTAATATTTACTGAACAGTAGGAGTGTGTGGATTATGACCTAACCCTCACACTTTCTGCTGAACCAAAAACATCCTATATGTTGACCTGAATTGCATGGACTGCTCACACTGAGAGGAGTGGCAAGGCCACAGGTGGAAACTTCATTAGTTTGCCATCAATCAATTTACCTTTTGGAACAAGGAGCATTATGTGGTTGCAAATGAAACTTAATATTTATCCTAAATGTTGACATTCCTGATATCTCTACTATACATACACCTTCATTGAGTGGAAGAAATGTTTTGAAAAAGAAAATGCTCTCTTTCTGTAATAATTTAAGACAATTGAGGACATAATGAACTGCATGTTACACAACAAATTTTGGATTATTTTAAAGCACTTTAAATAAAGGTTTCAGTAAACATTTCTGTACTGAAAAAAAGTCCAATTACATCAGTGCATGGTGAAGTTTATACAGCGTATTCCCTAGTTATTGGTGCTTTTTGTTCTTCTATGTGAGATTTAAGCTTCTGAAAATAAATTAGGAAAATTTGGCCCTTATTTTCAAAGATTTCAGATTGTTTTCCATGTATCTTTAGAAGAGTGTTATGTTCCCTTCAAAATCTAACTAAATTTGAGTTATGTGTAACACCTTAACCAATGATTTCAGATTGTTTTCCATGTATATTTAGAAGAGTGCAAAATCTAACTAAACTTGAGTTATGTGCAACACCTTAACCATAATTTAGAATATCTAATTACATAAACACATTGCCAATGTTACTGTCAGGAACCAGAAAGCTACAATCACTGCTGATTTATTTCAAGGATACAGCTAAAATACTCCTAGCAAATATTGTGCTATCAAAAAGATCTGTAACTATTACTGAATTGTAAGGTGCATAAGCTTTTATACATTCTGCCATTAAGCTTCACGTAAGCTGGGATTTTCTTTCCTTGGCCTAGAATAACTGTATGGTTCTTTAAAAACAAATTCTTGCATTCTGATGTGTTTGGGATTGAGACCAAGAGAGAGAGAAATAGAGTGTGTTAGAGAGAGAGGGGATTGACTGTTAATGAAATAATGCAAGAGGGTGGACTGAAGCAGATTTGACAATTATTTTGTAAAGCTGATGTGATAAGAATGAAGAAAAAGGGTGTGTTGCTGGAGGAGGAAGATCCCATAACTCACCACTTATCTAATTATTTTAGTACAGAACCTGAGAATAAACTACTCATCCATTAGTTCAGTGGAAAGATTTTCTCCAAACATAAGTAACATTTAGCATAAAATCTTGTAATCCATAAAAGAGGAAGTGTCTCTTGGAACCCATGTTGTAGTATGCTAAAATCCTACCTGTGGGGCCCTGCACGATGACTGAGTAGCTAAAGCTTTGCCTTGCACATACCAGAATCTCATATGGGCACCAGTTAGTGTCTCCACTGCTCCATTTTCATTTAGCTCCCTGCTTGTGGCCTGGGAAAGCTGTTGAGGTTGGCCCAAAACCTTGGAATTCTCTACCCATGCTGAAGACCTGTAAGAAGCTCTTGGCTCTTGACGTTTGATTGGCTCAGCTCTGGACATTGTGACCACTTGGGAAGTGAATTAGTGGGTGGAAGATCTTTCTCTGTGCCTCTTCTTCTCTCTATAAATACCTTTCCAATTAAAAAAAATGTAAATAAAATTCCACCCAGGACACCAATATCCCATATGAGCACTAGTTCTCACCTCCACTGAATCGGTTCTCCACCTCTGATCCAGTTTGGTGATGATATACCTGGGAAAGCAATTGAAGATGGTTTAAGTGCTTAGGCCTGTGTACCCAGGCAGGAAACCAAGAGGAAGTTCCTGGTTTTCCTTCAGCCTGGTTCAGCTGCAGCCAATGAGGCCATTTGAGGAGTGAACAAGTGGATGGAAGATCTTGCTTTGTGTGTGTGTGTGCTCTCCCTACCCCGTAACTCTGTCTTTCAAGTAAATAAAAATAAGTCTTGGAAAAAAATGAAGAGAAAGATTTTTAATAATTTTATAGACTATAATAATATATTTTCAACTACCTATCATGAGTATATACGTCTTTACTGGAAACACTTTTTCATCATAGTCATATTATTACTGTACATTAAAAAACAGTATATTTATCAAAACTAAATTAGCCAACTGTGATATATAATATGCAACTAATTATGATTTGGCACTAATATCAATATTCCAAAATATTAGTATTTTAAATCATGCTTTGCACTATATATATAGTGCCCACATTTTAAGCAACTTTGTTGGCTATTCACTGAAGAGATACAGGGTCTGAAAGTTTACAAATTTGTCTATTGTCTCTCCACTCCCTGATGTTCTCCCCAGCAAGTATAAGGGGAGCCTGGGAACCCTCTCACACAGCAGAATGAATGCATTGATTTTCTGATTATGTCACCAAGCAAAACCATACAAACAAGAAGAAAGAATGGTGCTTACTTCCTAAAGTAAATTCACTAATTCCACATGTGACAATCGGCAAAATTTCAGATATCAACTCTTCATCATCATTTACTCACTCGTTAAATATCAGTGAGTTACTATCCTTCTGTTCCATTGTAAGAATCACACATGATGTAAAAGGAAATCTAATAAACAAATCTCTGCCTCATAGGATACATTGTAGTAGAGGGATCAGGCAAAGAAAAACGGAACACCTACCACAATGGATCATGGCACATGATAAAACATTGGAAGAAAGAAGGGAAGGAGAAGTTTACATTGTAACAAAGAGAAACAAGTACCTTAGCAAAGCTTGTATTTTGAATATAAATTTGAAAAGAATAATTCCGATATGAATAACATATTAGCGTGTCAGAATCTAAATAGAGAACACGTGGTAGGAGAGACACATTAAGGCTCTAGTGAGAGACGAGCAAGTTGGCTCTTAGGTGCTGGTACTGTGACATAGTGGGTGAAGCCGCTGCCCAGGAGACTGGCATGCCATTTGTGTCCATTTGTGAACTAGCTCCTTGCTAACAAACCTGAGAAAGCAGTGCAGACTGTCCAAGTGCTAGGGCCCCTGTACCTGCAAGGGAGACCCTGAACAAACCCCTGCCTCTTTAGCCTGGCCTCATCCTGGCTATAGTGGACATTTGTGGAGTGAACCAGTGGATGGACGATTCCTTTCTGTTTCTTTCTCCTCCTCTGTCTCTCCCTCTTTCTTACTTTCCAATGCATAATTAATTCATATATTGTTTAAAAGGCATTGGCTCCTATGATCACGGTGCCGGCTGAAAAAGTCTGCAGGTGAATTCTGTTTCTGGGAAGCTTTTCCCAAGAGGCTGCTGATACTCTTTGCCCAAATTTTCCACATGACAACACCTGGGCTCATGTTTGATGGGCTAATTGGGGAATGTAGTCACATTGGTTTGCTGTACAATAATGTCTCATTCTTCCTGAGACTTGGAACTAGTAAGAGAGCTTCCTGGGGTTGCTCCTATTAGGGCACAAAAAATGATTTCCGAGAGCCAAATTCCTTAAAAGCCAAATTCCTCCCAAATGTGTCATTTCTGATATCATCACATTAGGGAATAAGATTTCAACAAGTGAGTTTTAGGGGTGCACAAGATTTCAGTTTCATCTGGCAGGGAAGGTGGTGTGCAGTTCATAGTCTGGCTGAGTTTAGAAGATAGTCATGGACCCTTCCTAATGGATTCATGAGAACACTGAAGAAACCAGGATTCTGGGCACAGCTGTCGTAGAATGGAATTGATCTGGAGAAGGACAAGACTGCACGTGGATAAGGGAGGTAGATAGAGATGTCAGGAGCTCACTTTGCACTTGAGGCATGTCAGGCAGATGTCTGTGTTGGGACACCCCGTTGGCAGCTGGGCACATGGGGTTGGAGTTCAGAGAACGCCTGCCGGTCAAGATTCATCATCATTTAGAGCATCTAATCTGAAAATGGCAAGGAAAGTAAGACACTGATACAGGAGGATTTCTCTTCATCATTAAAATGATTCCTTTGACTTCTTATGATTTTCAAAGTGTTTTAAACTCACTCTTATTTGAAGTGTTCCATAATTTATAAAGAGACATCAAAGTGGTGAGTATTATCACCACTCATCGGGGAATATCACATCTTTTGACATTTCCATTCCATTTTTCCTACATTTGTTTCTTCATATAGTCTATGATTTGAAATCATAAGATGCAACACTCTTCCAGAGATGTTGCTTCAAAATACATTTTTTATCTTTAATAACTGCATGGTATTCTCTTGGATATAAAACTTAACTCTTCGGCTAATTTTTTGCATTTAACATTTTCTTTTCTCAATGTGAGTGCTGTACCTGTGATCATCATTAAGAATTAAATTTTAATGATTAATTATATACTATTTTTTTTCTATTCATTTATTCATTAATTACATTGTATTACATGACACAATTTCATAGGTACTGGGATTCTCCCCCCTTCACTCCAAACCCCTCCCCCATGGTGAGTTCCTTCACCTTGATGCATAACCACAGCTCAAGTTCCGTTGACATTCCCTAATTAAAAGCTCACACCATACAGAGTCCAGCTTAATGGCAGTGTTGTATATGTATTAGTCACAATTCTCCCACTCCACAATTGGCAGAAGCATGTGGTAGTATTTTGAGGTATTGTCAAACTGAATTTCTAACTCATAAAGGTGACTATTGTATCTTATGTAGTATAGGCACATACAGACCAGAAATGGTATGTTACAAATGAAAATATTTGTTCGTTAAGAGTAGACAATAAGAGGTGATGAGAATGGCCTTTGTAGCAGACATTAACGGATACTGATGCCACCTACGAATGGAGGCCTAGGTTGCTAGCCACCGTGCCTGCTCCTCCCTACTCTTCGACTGCTGGTCAGGACCACTGATGTTTGTAGAAAATTACCTGATCTGTGATGAGTCTGTTTTATTTGAAAGTTCATCTGTGAATTTTTTTTCAAACTTAAAGATATAGTTTAGAATTTGATACCGTGATGCCACTGTATTATGACATCAAACCATGGGGCTCTTTTTATATGCACATTTTAATCAAATTATAGCTGTTTTGAAAAACCTGCTGTTAAATGAGTAATAAGAATGTGCAAAAATCTGCTGCTAACATAGTTTGTTTCCTCGAATTCATCTATATAAAAAGTAAGAGATTTCCTTGACCGTTTCAGCAATTTCAGCAATTCTGAACAGAAACAGGTAGAAATGCAAACGTTACCATTATTGAACTGTAGATAGAAATAAACATTGTAAAAATTAAAGCCTGGTGGTTCATTTTAATGTAAATTGAGCTGAGAAACTCAAAACTCATACATTTAAATAAGGAATCAATTTAGGTAGATATGAATTTTCTAGTAAAGTTTTACTCAGTACAAATTAGTTATATCATTTATGTTGGTTCATTAGTTTACCTATTTTTTTAGTGTTATAATTTCAACTAAAATGAGAATGCTTCAAACGCAATAATTTGGTTAGGATATATCTGTAAAGTACATCAAAGAATTTACTTAAACCAAACTAATTTTAAACCCTAATATGAATAACATTCAAGATAAAAACAAAGATGAACACTATGGGCCAATGAAGCAAGCACACAGAATGAAATTTGCAGGTGTGGAGATCAGCCCGTTTGTATCAGGTCACTTAAATGGGACCAGCATGTTTTATGGGACAAAGCAATCATGCTATGATTGTTTTGTTTAAGAAAAACAGTTTAAATATTTCATGCTTTGATGAATGTTCTCCCTTGGACAAAACAAATCTTTAGCAGAAGAAAGACACTGCAGTTTATTAACCATATTAGTAAAGCAGAAGCAAGAACAGTTACAGTGAAAGAGAAAGCACACTATAAAAATAGCTACAAAAGATTCAAGAATTTCAGAACAATTTGTGCATACAGAAGAAATATTTACCACAGTAAGTCAAATTGTCATCACTGAAAATGAAGAAATTGGCTTTGATGTTTCCAGTCTCTTAGACTTCCAGGTTCAGTAATTCTACGAAGACTACTCAATTGCATCGCTTAAATATCCAATGGTTATGGGTATAAAGGGGTGCTCCTTGAGTAGGACCCCTCTTGTCTGGAATATGCCTTACACATTCACAATGCTGTGCCGAGTTCACATATAATGACGTAAACAATAGTGACTAAGCCATGACACCAGTGGCGGTGCTTAGCAGAGTGATCTCTGGAGTGAAAATAAAAGAAAAACAAAGCAGTTGTAGTTGTAGTGTTTAAATGTGTACTGCAATTACTCTTTGGCATTCAGGCATGGAGGATTAACCCTCGACAAGGCTAGAAAATTTCAGTCAGAACCAAGTGAAGTCTGGATGAGCAGAAAAATTCTAGTTCAAATACTAGTTCTGAGGATCAAACCCCACAGACTCTTGGGCAAACTGCAGTTCCTCTCTGGGTCTCACTTTCTGCCTCCTGTGGAGCTTTAAGACACTGCAAGATGCACAGCAGCTACCATTAAGCAAGTGCTTCCCACCAGTGCTACCTAAGCCGTACTGAATTTTCACCTTTTCTTTTACTTTCACTTTCGTAATCTGTTTATCATGTATATGTGTGAAATCTACTTCATAAATATCTTTCGAATATAATTTCCTTCATAGTCATTGCTGAGAGTATTGTCTGAACTTTAACTATTTTATGGAGTGGTCATGCCTAATATTATATTTTCACTTCTGGGTTTGCATGCAAAATAATTAAAATCAGAATCTTTTTTTTAAATCTATTTTATTGTATTGTTGTTGACAATCTTTACATAGTTAATTACAGTTAAAGGAAAAAGAAGAAAAAAAAGAAAAAAAAAGGTTCAGGGGGATAGGGAAGTGGATAATGCTATTATGTCAATATTGTTTCCATCATGTATCTGAGGTAAAGGGGGATATGGAGGGAGAAGCCCCACCCGGTTTCCCGCCCACCCCAAGTCCCGGATGTGGGGCATGCTCTGAGATATGTGCTCAAGTGGTGTTAATAGTTCTCCAGTTATGAATCGCTGCCAGTTTCGCGCGATGAGGTCGTCCACTGATTCATATGGTCCATCATAAAGTCTCCGTTTGCCCCATATTTCGCTGCCAACATATAGCTGAGATGAATGATTGTCCTGTTCTGTCTTCTGTCTTTTCTTGGTTAGAGTTCTGAGTCCAGCAGTTCGATTGGGGAGATCTCCAAAGAAACCTTGAGGTATTCCCAGACCAGATTCTTGTATGTTCTAGCAAGCACAGGGCCCGGCACAGTCCATTACCCCGGTCAGCTGGTGGTTTCAATTGCTGGGTTGGTTCTGTTTTCAGTCCCGAGTTGCACTGGAACCAATGGGTGTTGCAGTCCAGTCTGGTTCGGCCCTTACATCAACCAGTGGGAGCTGCAGCCTAGTCGGGGCGACCCACAATAACCCCCACCAGGCCCACCCCCTACCCTGGTTTGCCAGTATGTGTAGCAGAAGACCAGTCTGTCCCCCATCCCATTTGGCTCTGGTACTTGTCAATGGGTATTAAAGCTTAGTTCTATCTAACCAACTCAACCATCCAGCCCTCACAGATGTTGTTGAGTACCTCTCTATCTAGCCATCCCAGCCCCCGTCCTAGTTTTCATGCCCTCCCACGGGAATAGTGACCGAAGAAGGGGGAACCCACTTTTCCCTCCCAGGTCTCTCTGTCCTGGTTTATGCACTCTTTAGGTGGTCCTGTGATTTGACTCGACAGAATTAGTCCCCAGTGCCAGCTTCTGCCAGCTGATGCTGCGGCCCTGATCTAGTCCACATGCAGCGCACAGGTGTTGTAGCCTTGCTTAGTCGGGTCTGTCTCTATCCCAGCCCACGCTCTCCAGTGGGAGTAGCTGTCCGCGAGGGGACCAGCCCCTTAATCCCCCCGCCAGCTCTGCCCCTTCCCTCCTGGATCTCACGTGTGCTGGATGGGTGCTGCATTCATATCCAGTATAGGCAACCACGCCCTGGCATTCCATAATGTGTACTGGTTTTGTCGCAACCAAACCCGGCTCATCCCACACTCTGTTCTGGTGATCGGATTTGCCAGTGGATGACATGAACTGATTCAGCCTGGTCTGCTCCTGACCCATGCCGAATGTATGCCAGTGGGAAACTTTCCATGGCCTATTCTGGGCTGTTTCCTATCATGCTTCTTGCGCTTACCTGCAGGGACTGTGTCCTCCCAGAGGAGTTGCCCAGGCTCCTCCATCAGAACCCCTCCCAATGCCAGATTTTGCACTTGCCAGGGGGTTCTTGAGCCAATCCTACTCAGTTCATCTCCTGTCCTAGCAGGAACAGTGGCTTTTCCTGGCTGGCTTTCACCCCATTCTGGTTCTTGTTGTTGGATGTTTCAGCCCAGCCATGGCTCGTCCATACCCACATACAGCTCACACATGGCTCAGTAGGGGAGTGAGACCCAGCCTAGTCAGTCCCACATCTACCCTGGTTCTCCATAACACCAGATGGTGTTGGGATCTGAACCGGCCTGGTGCATCCAATCCCAGCCCACACTAGTGCCTCGGGTGACTACAACTGTTTCCTAGATAGAATGCAGCCCCCATTCCAGCACATACACCCCTTGGTGGGAGCCTCATCCCAGCTGTGGTGTCCCCTTACCTCCCAGATTGGGCCTGTTCCTAGCCGTAAATCACGCACCTGCCCGTGGTTGCTCTGAGGACCATTAGGTGCAAGCCTCAAGTTCATTTGGGATTCCCTCATTGCCAGCATTCTGTTTCCTCCATTTTGATTGAAGGGATCCCCAAAGAGACTTTGAGGTGTTCCCAGATCAGGTTATAAGCAAGCACAGTGCTTCACGCCCCAAAGCACTGTGGGTTCAGGAGGGAGCCTCCCAGGCAGCAGGTCAAAGAACCAAAAGTCCAAAACTCTCTGGCCGGGTGGCCAGCAGGCGGAGCCTGGCACCAAATGCCGCTCTGGCAGCCCTGGAGCAGCTCACCACGTGTACGTGGTAGCTACTGTGTGTTCCCAGGCTTGAGGCGTGGCCACCCCAAGGCCCCCGGCAGGCAGCAAGGTAGCTGCCTGCTGGAGGTTCAAGTCCTTAGGCCCCAGTCCCACCCCTCCTGGCTCCTCCCCCCAGCTCCAGCCACATGGCAAGCAGTAAGGGAGGCCCAGACTCGCTACACAGACTCCCCGGACTCACCCAGAAAAGGGGTAGCCATTGAGGTTCCGGCAAATCTGGGATCAGCTCACCACGTGTACGTGGTAGCTACTGTGTGTCTAAAATCAGAATCTTTGAAGGATATCCCACTTCCTCATTCACTGTGACTTTTTCACAGTAGCCACAAGATAGAAGCAATCCAAATGTCTACTGGCTGATGCATCCGCAGGGTATGTGTGATCTAGGTCTTTACTATGGAATACTATTTAGTCTTAAAAAGGGAACTTTACCATTTCTGAAATATGCATGGACTTAAAGAATCCATCTGAAATCAGCCAGAAGGGAAGAAACAAATGCTGCATTAGCTCAGTTACCTGTGGAGTGTTAAACACAGTCAAATGTTTAGGAGTAAAGTGGAATAGAGGTTGCCAGGAAAAACTGGAGCACTAGGAAACATGGAGATAGAATTCACAGGTTTAAAATGCACACTTAGGTAGGGTGAGTAAGATGATTAAGCCTAAACAAAACTAAAGTTAATCCTATTGAAATCTATACTGAAAAAATTGGTTATAGTGTCTAAGTGTACATACCTCATTCCCTAAAGGAGGTAACTATGTGAAATGATGGATATGCTAATTTTGTTAGCAACAAACATTTTATTATGAACATGCCAGACACCATTAAATATGTATATAATGAGAAATGATATCAAACCCAAAATATTAAGAGTTTATGCTTAAAATATTAATAATACTATGGATATTGCTGATATTCAGAATATTATTCAAGGTTGGTATATATTATATGAGCATTTTTTGTTTATCTTTTTATAGTGAAATAACATGAAAGAATGGAGATAAAATTCATAGCACCTTTATTCTAAATAACTAGAACATGCATTAAATAATTGTTTAGAGGGTGAACAAGTTAGATGGAAACAAGTGTGAATCATTGGTTAACATTTCAATAATTCTGTATACTTAATGTATACAAAAGACTTCATAGTTTCTAATGAAAAGTGCAGAATTTCAGGACATGAAGACAGACTTTCAGGTACCCCAGGAAGAGGGTAACCGTTGAAGAGAGAAAGTTTCTGCAACTCACCCATAACCTTGGGGATCAGGGTAAGCACTGAGATACAGAATATACAATTCTAGGCGCAATGCTGGGCCACCTTCATACAGCTCCACATTCTCCTAAGTTCACTTCAGCGGGTTTTCAGGTGACAGGGGTTCAAGATTACTACAAATCAAGGAATTCATGTTAAGAACAGCTTCTGCTCAACTACTTTAATTTTACTTACATTGGGGACAGAAAAAAATGAAGGCAGAAGGACTGACCTTTTTTTTAAATATTTGTTAAATTTTTGGTCCAAAAAAAAAATTTAGTCTCTGTCACTCTCTTTTCTGTTTCTCTTACAGAAGCAAACTTTTATTTAGTTACTGTTTGATTTTCAACTTCTTGTTATTTTCCACATATCTAGAACACAATTGTCAGACAATTAAACCAATTGAACTTCAAAACCAATGAACTTAAAAATCAGGAGTAGACAATGGGATGCTGGACTGAATTTGTCGGTATCAGCAATGTTGGGGTACGCTTAAATAAGAAACTGATTGAATTATAATTCCTTTTGAAGTATTATACCGCTGTAGCAAAATGGGGAAAATGTGTCGGGGGGTGGGAGTTTCGAGGGGAATCCCAGTCTATATGAAATTATACCACATAATTCAAACATTTAAAATAAAATATATATATATCTAAAAAATTCTTTCTCTTTGTATCTCCTCTCTGTAAATCTGACTTTCCAATAAAAAAAAATAAAAAATGAGACTTTTAAGGCATTTGAACATGTTTGCTAGTGTCAATATTTTGTGTCAAAACAAAAAGAAAAAAAATCTACACAATCTAGTTAAAGCAAACAGCAAGAAGAGATTTTTGCATTTCTCAAAAATAATGAGGGTAAAAACTAACACTTCAAACCAAGTACTCACATTTTTAAAACTAGATGTTCTCTGTTCAATAAAACCAGGTTAGTTACTGACCTTAGAGCAAATATTTCTTTTCTACATAATAGCTGTGAAATGGAAAATAGTTACGGACCAGAGTCTGCTGAGAGATATCAGTATGGTCTCTTTGTGAATGTTGGGGGAACCTTGATTCTGTCAAGGCCCATTTGGATGTTTAAAGCATCGTTCATAGGTCACACAAGATTATCAACTTTATCAGAGTCTTACTTGTGGCTGCATGTCAGGGTCTGCCCAAATGATTTTGCCAGCTGGATATTTGCCATCCCTGCTAGAGACGCCGTTTTGAACAGTTATTTTCATTGCAAGTCACCTTCCCAAGGCCTTAGGAAGACAGTTGAAAGACAGAGTGCCTGGGTTAGCACACCGTCAAGAGAGCAGCTGCCTGCACCATCCTGCCTCCTGGTTCGAGTACCACTGGCTGGAGAGACCTTCCTCTTTCCCATTTGGACAGAAAGAGGGTACAGGTGCACAACTTAAGTTGCTGCTCCCATGTGGGCAATCACCCCAGGCCCCAGCCCTGCTGTCTGGAAGGCGTGGTTTAAGCCTAACCTTCCGCATGGCCTTTCATGTGGCACAGCTTTCAGGCCTCCAACATGGCTACAGCGTCAAGGGGAGTACATGTGGAACATGACCTCTGACATGACCGGAAGATCTGGGGAAATGGATGTGTCATATAGCCAATTACAGCATCTTTGATGGGCATGGGGCCTGCCGGAATGCTCCCTCCTGCCCTCCCTTTTCTTACCCTTTAAAATCTGTAACCTATGCATAATAAAGCAGACATTCCTCACCAGCTTGTCTCCAGTGTCTTGAGGCCGAAGGCCACTGTCTGACTCACCTTGTGTGACCTCGAGGGCCTGCTGGCAGACCTAAGCCCCTGAGACCCCTAACAAGGCCCAGTAAAGTGTAGCCGCTCCTGCAGGCTGAGGCAGGGCAGTCAGGGGAAAGCTTGCATCTCCACAACCTCCAGCAGGGAATTCCTTTTGGAGGTCACAGGTGTTCTCCCAATCCACAGAGAGAGTGGCACCTAACGATGTGTCAAGGTCTCTACTCTGAGGTCAGTGCTGACAGACAAGCAGAGATCTACACTGCAGCGGAATGGGCTCTTCTGTGTGTAGCCCTGCCATTCTTATGTAGGCATAGTGCTTAATCCTAAGACTTCATAAAAGTGAGTCACTGTGTGATCCAGTTTAGTCCCAGCCTGGATAAACAGAGAACAAGGAACCACAAAAATGTGTCGTGGGGCCCAGAGTCACCCTGATCGAATCCCAAACTGAACAGACCCAATGGTGCTTGTCCCCAGACTGGTACCCATGGGCAGAGCCTCTAGATCTGCCCCACTGCCAACTGTCATCCCATAGTCCCATGCATTCAGTCTTACACCCCGGCTGGCATCCTCAAGAATTGATGGCACTGGATGTGGGCTGTGAGTCGCCTTGAGCAGCAGACAGATCCCAGCAGTGCGGGTTTTATTCTTACCTCTGTGCCTCATTGATCTCTGTAGCTTGTGAGTTCCTGGTTTGATCTAGCACTGTCAACCACAGATACAATACCCAGCAAAGCTATTCTTTAGATACAAAGGAGAGATACAGGCACTGCCAGATAAGAAAAGCTGACAGAGTTTATTAGCACTAGATCTGTCTTAGATGAAATCCTAAGAGAGCTCTACAAACTGAAATAAAGATACGATAACAAACAGGTGATACTATCAGAATAGAATGAACTCACTGGTAAGAATGATCATACAAATTACAAATTCCGGGCCAGGCGGCGTGGCCTAGCGGCTAAAGTCCTCTCCTTGAAACCCCGGGATCCCATTTGGGCGCCGGTTTTAATCCCGGCTGCTCCACTTCCCATCCAGCTCCCTGCTTGTGACCTGGGAAAGCAGTCGAGGACGGCCCAATGCATTGGGACACTGCACCCCCGTGGGAGACCTGGAAGAGGTTCCAGGTTCCCAGCTTCGGATCGGCGCATACCGGCCCGTTGTGGCTCACTTGGGGAGTGAATCATCGGATGGAAGATTTTCCTCTCTGTCTCTCCTCCTCTGTGTATATCTGACTTTGTAATAAAATAAATAAATCTTTTAAAAAAAAGAACAAATTACAATTGCCCTAATATTGTAAAAATTATACATAAGTCATTTATATCTTTAGTGGGGAGACTAAATGCAAAACAGATAAAAATATTCTCATTAAAATGTCATGAGTCTGATAATACAGACAAGATGCAAAAAAATAAAAATCCAAACTGTAAAGAGAGATGGAGCATAAGTATATATAGCTGAGTGGTAATTTCATCTATGCAGGACTGTTGGTTGCTATAATATCTTTACAATCAATGTCAAGTTGATGTTATTTCCATGAAACTCATTATAAATAAAACCACAACTTTTGTAAGCCTCATGGAAGCCACAACCTCAAAATTTGCAATAGCAATACAGAAACACAAGCAAAGCATCCAACACATTGGAAAAAAAACCCACCTAGCCATAAAAGAATATTGCAAGAGTTGGACAGTGATCAATATCAAAGCAACAGGGCCCAGAACAAAAGTCTGGTGGCTGAGGTCCTTGCTTTGCAAGCCTGGGATCCCACATGAGTGCTGGTTTGTATCCCAGCTGTTCCGCTTCCCTTCCAGCTCCCTGTTTGTGGCCTGGGAAAGCAACAAAGGACAGCTCAAGACCTTGGGACTCTGCACCCACAGAGGAAATTCCTGTGGCTCCCGCCTTCGGACTTGGTGGCTAAGAGTGGAGTAAACCAGCAGGTGAAAGATCTTCCTCTCTGTCTCCCCTTGACTCTGTAAGTCGGACTTTCCAATAAAAATAAATCTTTTAAAAGAACTCAAAGAAATACAGTCTTACTATGATAATTATCTAAAGAATAGACAGATTAAATTCTCCCAGTAAAAGAATTGAAAAAAATGGAACCTCAGGTGAGCATTTCTTCTAGGTGTTATGACACATTATGACGTGTTTATTTTATGTATTGAATTTGTATATGTTTGTATATATATATATATGTATATATATGTACACACTCTCCAAAGTGAGATTATTGAATTATGTATAAGCTGTACTCCTAACTTTTTGCCAAAGTCCTGTAATGTTTCTCAGGAGGGTGGTACTAATTTATATTCCTACCAATGTGTACCATGATTCACTCTATCTTATTATTCTTACCATACTATCTTTCATCATTTTGGTAAAGGTCATACTGAATGGACTAAGGTAATATGTCATTATTATTTTGATAATAAGAAATTTCTCATATATTTGTTGATCACAGATATACTTTCTTTGGAAAAATATCTATTTATTCACATTAAAGGCTCATTTTGAATTATCTTTTGCCATTGATTAGATATGATTAGATAACTTAGATATGATTTCTTTTCAAAATTATAGTTCACTATTTTTCTGCCATTTTATGATTTCTTTTTCATATGTTGTTTATTTTTGCACTTTCTGTATTTGCTAGAGTATAATAGACTATAATTTCATAAGATCTTGTGTCATTTGTTCAATATGCTGAAACTTTATATCTCATTGAATTTGTATGAATTTTACCCAAGTGCTTATAATCTTGAAGCTTGTAAAACTGGTATCCAGCTCCTTCTATTGGTTCTACTACACAGAAACGTATAAAAAGAGAAGAAAAATAATCTAAAATTCTAAAACAGAGAAATGGACATGAATATTTATTTATGGTTAATTAAAAACATATTTGTGTGTGAATGTGATCAGCAACTCTTCAAAGACAATGACATTTTCAGAAAAGTTTAGATGATTGTTCTTCCTGGTAAGCAGTGACTGGGGAAAATGCCTTTGTGTCTTTTAGGAATAATCTAGAAACAAAATATAGCATGATATTCTGGAAATGTCATTGTATCTTTAGCTAGAGACTAGGCCTTCTCTCTCAGGCCCACCAGGAAAGGAAAGTTGTTCGGAATGAGATTGGTGGATGGGTTCAGAATCCCCACTGTGATGATGCCGTGCAAGACACTGCTTATAAGATGATGAAAGGTATGCCTGCATGTCAGTGTTGGGATTTGAGAAAGTAGCAAGGGAGAGCTAACTCCCTCAAAGTAAAGACAGATTCTCTGTCTGCCAAAAACGCTCAGTGTGATTGATGAATAGAAGGCACCCAGATGTCACCAAGGGCCCCATTTTAGTTATCACATTCTTTCCAGTCAGTCTTCCAATTTCCTTGAAAGTTCTGTGATAGTGGTGATGCAAATTCGGGTTTACAGTATAATTCCCTAACGCGTAGAATCAAAGTTTCCATCTCAGTTTTTCTTATATCAAGTTTGTAAAAATTGTGAGTACTCATTCCAACTTCCCATCACTGAAGTCAAGCTTCCTAAGAGCACAGCGAGTGTTTAGAGTTCAGAGATGTGATTTTCATCAGATAGGAATACAACAGTGTGCAGGAAGGGTTTTCTAAATTGTTGAAGGAGATGGAAGAGCAGGTATAAGTTAGGGTCCCCAGCAGGTCTTACTGCATTCCACTGTATTCTGCATGCATTACACCAGGAAGCTGCTGCTGACACTCCAATTTTAAAGTTTCAGAATTCAAGAGAAAACCATCTGCTGCTGTCACAGCTAATGTACACTTGTGGAGGTGCTGACCAGCACAGGGAAAGGATGCTGGGTTCAGCCTGCCAGTGCTCACGATGGCCCCTAACTCATGGTTGGAGAGAGAAACTCTTCTCACTCCCCCCCATGTTCTAAATCATGTGAGTGCATGTCAGTGCCGATTGCAGACAGTATCCAGAATCCAAAAGGAACACAAAATGGGACAAATCCAGGTTAAAGATGAGCACCACCTGCAGAGGATCAGCCCAGGGATAGTGGACAAGTTTGAGCATTTGTCTATATACTCTGGATTTAGTATCTAGGTCATTGGTGACACTAAGCAGAATTATTGTAGGGCTTGGTTGGAAGAGATGCCCACAACCAACTTTCCATGGTGAGTTAAAGGTAAAAAAGAATGGATTCTTGCAGAGTATTTCCAACATTTTCTTCCAAAAGTTTGAAGGTTTCTGGATGCAGGTTTAGATCTGTTATCCATTTAGATTTGATCTTAGTATATGGTGAGAGATGTGGGTCTATCTTTTTGTTTTTACAGGCTATCAACCAGTTGTCCCAACAGCATTTATTGAACAGACCTTCCCATTTGCCTGGATTATTGTTTGTCCTTTTGTCAAAGATTAATTGACTGTATCTGTGTGGGTTCCTGTCTGGCGTTTCTATTCTGCTCCATTGATCTTCCTCTCTATCTTTGTGCCAGTACCACGCTGTTTTGATAACCACTGCCCTGTAGTATGTCCAGAGGTCCGGGACTGTGATTCCTCCTGCTAACTTCCTGTTCTTCAGGATGGTTCTAGCTATTCGTGGTTTTTTGTGTTTCTAGATGAACCTTTGGATCATCGTTTCCAGTTCCCTGAAGAATGTTTTGGGCAGTTTGATTGGAATTGCGTTGAATGTATATATTGTTTTTGGCAATATAGACATTTTAATGATATTGATTTTACCTATCCAGGAGCATGGGATGTTACTCCATCTTTCTAGATCTTGTTCAATTTCTTTTTTAAGTAGTTTGTAGTTTTCTTCAAATAGGTCTCCTACATTTTTGGTTAGGTTTATTCCCAGATACTTCATGCTTTTCTCTGTTATTTTGAATGGTATCTTGCTGGTTAGATCTTTTTCCAACTTGGGGCTGTTAGCATACACTATGGCTGTTGATTTTTGTTCATTAATTTTGTACCCTGCCACTCTACCGAACTCTCGTATAAGTTCTAGTAGTCTCTGTGTTGAGCCTTTTGGCTCTTCCATATAAAGAATCATGTCATCTGTGTATAGTGAAAGCTTGACTTCTTCATTTCCCATTTGGATTCCTCTGATTTCTTTTTCTTGTCTTATGGCCTCAGAGAGTACCTCTAGAACTATGTTGAATAGCAGTGGAGAAAGCGGACATCTCTGTCTTGTTCCAGATCTCAGTGGGAAAGGTTCCAGTTTTTCTCCATTCAGTATGATGATGGCGTTGGGTTTTTCATATATTGCTTTGATTATGTAGTGGATTTTTCCATCTATGCCTACTCTGCAAGATCTAGGGGTAGGTCCCTACTTCCTAAGAAGGACACCAAAAGCAGTAGAAATCAAGACCAGAATAAACAAATGGGACCTCATCAAACTAAGAAGCTTCTGCACAGCAAAGAAAGCAATCAACAAAGTAAAAAAGCAGCCCACAGAATGGGAGAAGATCTTCATGCACTACATAGGTGATTGAGGGCTAATCTCCAGAGTATACAAAGAATTACAAAACAGCCAAAACACCAAAATAAACAAGCCACTCAAGAAATGGGCACGAGAAATGGGCAGACATTTCACAAAGGAACAATCCCAAATGGCAAATAAACATGAAAAAATGCTCAAGCTCCCTGGCAATAAGGGAAATCCAAATTAAAACATCAATGAGATACCACCTAACGCCAGTAAGACTGGCCCACATGAAAAACACCAACAACACTTGCTGGCGAGGTTGCGGGAAAAAAGGAACCTACTCCACTGCTGGTGGGGCTGCAGGCTGGTACAGCCTCTATGGAAATCAGTATGGAGAATATTCAAACAACTCAAATTCAACATACCGTATGATCCAGCTATAGCACTCCTAGGAATATATCCAAAAAACTTGTTTTATGAGAAACCAACATGCACTCCTATGTTCATGGCAGCACAATCAATAATTGCAAAAACATGGAAGCAACCAAAATGCCCATCAGCAGAGGATTGGATAAGAAAGCTATGGTTCATCTACTCCATGGAATACTACTCAGCTATTAAAAAAAACAAAATGCAGTTCTTTGTGGCCAAATGGGCCAAACTGGAAACCATAATGCTAAGGGAAATGAGCCAATCCCAAAAGGTTAGATACCACATGTTTGTCTTAATTTAAGATGATATGATGTTAAGCATAACATGTTATGTTATGGATATTGTGTCATATGTAGTATATAAACTAAAATTGAACTGTGAATGGGGGTCACAGAAAGTGGTTAAGAAATCGCATTTATTTTTAACATGTTGACTGCTCAATACCATATCAATTAATTCCATAACGATGTTAAGTGCTGCAGATGGTATATTAGTGCTTTTATTTGACCAGGAAGATACTCTGCTGACTCTGCCCTCAGACCAGAGAGGGTCTACCCAATAAGTAGTTGGACTTGACTGGACTATAAGATGTTGGACTCTATGCTTGGCATATACTTGCAAAGAGGGAATTTCAACTGAACTTGAACTATGGTTATGCAACAAGGTGGAGGAACCCACCATGGGGGGAGGGGTGGGGAGAATCCCAGATTCTATGAAATTACAACACAATGTAATTAATGAATAAATTTAATTAAAAAAAAGAATGGATTCAATGACAATGATAATTTTAAGTGAATTTATGGGAAGGAAAGATGTTTCATAGTTATTCGTGAAAATAGCTTGAGAAACTGAATGAAAGTTGTTTCTTTTTTCTTTCCTTTTCATTTCATATAAGACAGGAGTGGCATGCAAAAGTATTCGCTAAGTGAGAGAAAACAAGTTAACTTCGTTGGTAAAGCAGGAAATTCATGCAGAACAAAGTGCCTGTGGCTGCTGTGAGTAGGGTTGCTGTTACCTGCTCTGTCCTCCTGCTCTGATTTGCTTCCTCTCTCTTATGGCATTGGAAGGAGTTCTGTCCTGCATCAACTTAAAATACAGAAAGCTTTGCTGTTTTTTAGACTTCAAGGTCCTATGCAAGAACCCTGCATTATTAAATATACCATGTTTTTTAGTCCTTTACCATGTGTTGTCCCTAACACTGACGGTGATCAGTTTATTATGCTATTCATTTTTTAAGTTATTTTCTTATTATGTAGCTACTAGTTTACAGATGACAAAAGCATGCTACCCACAACCTTAGGGAGGCCTATAGTACTACACAATTATCACAGGGCTTGATTGGATGAGGAAATATAGTAGATACAGAAATATAGTAGTTGTAGAAGATTATTTGCTTGGTTAACTGGTTTAGAGATGGAAAGGTGGTCAGGAAAGAGGCAGAGAGAGAGGCAGAGAGACAGAGATGCCCACAACTGACCTACTGCTGGCCCCGGAAAGAGCCAGAGCTAGGAAGTGGCTCCAGGTCTCCCACATGTGGAAGAGCAGGAATGCCTGCCATCTGCCAGGATGCACACTACCAGGTAGTTGGAATGCCTATAAGGGGTCAAGACCAGAACCTTATGTTCCAATATTGGGGTGCAAGCATCCCAAACCGTGGCTAACTGCGGCACCAAACCCCTCCCCCTACTATGTTGTAGCCTCTTTGAGGGTTAAATTCCTAGTTTCTGTTCAGAACTGACAAGAAAGTTAACAAGTCTGAAATGGAAATTTGATTTTCTTTACAGGTGTCAATCTGAATCCAGACTTTCTCTTCATTTTATGGAAATAGGACAGAAAACAATAAATACTCATAAAGTGGTTTATACTCTAATGCATGAATGTTAACTTTATAGTTGCTTCGGAATAGTTCTTTTTCAATGTAATGATGCCCAGAAGTAGATATGTAGTTCAATTTTTAAATAAAAAAATCAGTAGTTCTAAATTGTCAAAAGTTAACTGGGCTAAATTCAAGGACCTTTCCCTAATCCCAAATGTAAGTATAAATAATTTTGCAATCCCAAGCAAATCATCTTGTTTGTTTTGAATTAAGTTTTGTGCTTTTTAAATGATGATAGTATTGTTTTGAACTTTGCTGGTAGCATATTTGTACAGAAAGGGAATTTGTAATTTGGAATCCAAGACAAAACTCATTTGCCAACATGTAAATTAAAGTCAAAACGTTAAGTGAAATAGGCCAACCACAGAAAGGCAGACTTCATATGTGGAGTTTGACTTAGTGATAATTTTACTGAAGTTAGGAGGGACAAGCAACGAAGGAAGGAAAGAGAACGTGTGTGAGAAGATTAAGGAGTTCTTAGTTCTAACTAGGTAAGAAGAAGTTTTGCATTTGTAATGTTCAGTAAAGCAACCACAGATAATGTTCTTGCACTGTCCATTTCCTCCTTACAAAAATTTAGAAGAAAGATTTTTGGATCATTTCGCTACAAAGAAATGTTAGCTATTGGGAATGCAGTTTATTTACCATGATTTAACATTATGCAATGGACACATTTCTAGAATCACTGCATAACATCCTACATGTGCAATTCCTACATGTTAAAAATCAAATCGCTGTGAAATAGTGAAATACAGAATATAAGTTGAATTCAGCTTCAGGTACCATCAAATGTCAAAAAATTCTTGTCACAGTGAATTATGTAAGTTAATCTGGTGACAAGTGTGACGGGTGCAGAGCCCGACCACACCACCAGCTCACTTTTGATTTACATTAGTTTCCATGTGAATAACGCACATAATGTTTAAAATATTTGAAAGTAACATTTGTCTTTTCTTCCTCTACTTCTTCGAAGTTGTTTTGAGCATTATTATGGGATGTTGTTCTGTTCCCTGAAGGTGTCAAATGCAATAAAGTGTTTTATATAGTATGTGTGGTTTTTCTTTCCTTATGACAAATTATAGAATTACACTATTGAATTCATGAGTAAATGTGTCTGGTTATAAAATATGAAATGTGTCTTCATGTTGCAAAGCAACATTAAATCAATATACTATTGGCAATGATATGAATTAATATTGCCATGGACTTATGCAATGAGATTAAATCTAGGTACTTTGCACATATTAACTAATAATAGTTTTATGCTACATTTATTTTCCTTTTAATAGATGCATAAATGTAAGAAAAAAGATATTAGATGGAGTCTCTCAGGACCACAAAATTGATTTTTGAAGGGAAATGAAACTGTTGTAGAATTTTTAATAATAGTAACTATAGACTGAGTATTGGAAAACATCTCCTTGATTTTTTTCGAAATATTTTTCCTGTATTTACTGAATATATCGCTACCTAAAATCAATTTTATTCTTAGCACTAGTTTAAAAGTACTTAAAAATCAATTCATGCTCACATGTTTATAAATTCTTATAAATATATATGCTCCATGAGAGTAGAATGAATGAGGAAAGTCAAATCTTTGATCCCCTCAGAAACATTATTTGAACTCCTCACCTCGATTTTATGATCTACAAAACAGGAATAAAAGTAGCAACTCATGATATTTTTGTAATTTTTAAATTCTAATAAAATGATTAGCCCAATTCTTAGTATACAATTTACATTAAATAAATGTTATCTTCATACTCATAAAATCAGATTTTGTGGTGTGCGGTTCGTATTTAACATTTACTTTTTGAAAAACATTAAACAAGGCGTCCTTATGCTAGATTATGTGTCTGCTTCACAAACATCTTACTGCAGATATTTCTATCATGCTGGGTAAAGTCTGGTTTTATCTCTTGAGCATGACATTTCATGGTAACCCCAGCTTCGTAACTCTGTTTTAATTCTTCATGATATATAAACCAGTCATTTTGCTGTTGATTCAGTGATTGGTTAGACTGTTATCTCCTCCCTGAAGCATTGCTTCCACATCTTAGCTGTGACCTCTCATAAAGGTTTTCCCTTTTCCCTGGTCAAAGGACCTGGCCATGTGGCTTCCTTTGGAAGTACCACTTGACTGAAGAAACAGAGGCCTTGATCTAGACAGTGTGCTGGTAACGGAGAGCACACGTGACCACCACATACCCTGACTGCCCCGGTCCCTAGAGGAGCCACACCTCTCCTTGTTGAGCTGGTCATTCCAATTCCAGAGTCCAACTTACAATGACTGAGCCTCAGCTGCTGTACCGACACATCCAAGTAACTGTCTGTTTTTATTTCCCTGGTCTTTGGGACACTTTCTTATTTGACACTGCTTGCGATTACCCACTAAAGCTTATGTTCATAGCATCTACAAGATTACACTGTGGTTAATAAGCCATCTTTTGCTTTCATAATTCCAAATTTATGTCAAAATTAAAAGGGCAGTAAATATTTTAAAATTTATGTGTTAGAAAGTCCAGGTACACACAGATATTAAAACAAAATGATTTTTACTTTAAGATAGATTTATTTGCCATGGATGTTTCTTTCTAATCAACGTTTAATAGGCAATAATCTTATGCACTAAATATCTATATGGAACTAGTGGCACACACAACTGAAACTGAGTTACTTTCAGTCATAGTAAAAACTCAGAAGTTCAAGTAGGGATCTTTAACAAGGTTAAGTACAAGGTATAGGTAGGATATGGATAATTTACTTCTGCAAATCTCGCCGGACAGAATGTTGAGTGATTTTGATACGTGGTGGTAACAAATGCTATTTCTTTATAAAAGTATATAGGTGGAGTGCAATTGCTTGAAGAGGTGAAAATAAATCCTTTCTTTTTTACTCCAATCTGGGGAACAAGACAGGATTTGCTCTGTAATGCAATTATCATCTGACTTATAAAAATAATTTTTAGTTAATCAAATAAATAAAGCCTGATATAAAATCCATCATTGATACTAAAAGAATTTAGGGGTCTTATGTCTTTTTCTGTATCTCCATTTACTTCCCAAATTTCTTGAATGATAGAAGGCAAGTACAGAAAAGCCATACGAGTTCATGAACCTGTGTTTGAACATTCACTCCACCCATCTCAAAGGACTTTGGTGAGGACCAAAGATCGAATTTGTTAAATTTCTTTGAAATCCACTTAATTGGAAGGAGAAGTTTTTTAGACCAGGAATTTATATTAGTTTCATCAAAATACAATCATTATCTGATCTTTAAAACAATTTCAGGTATAAAAAATCAGAAGATGTTTATAACCATCATCAAGACAATGTATCGAGGTATTTTATTGGAACTCACAATCCATACATTTGTCAGGGAGGTGTTTTGTGACTGATTTATACATTATCTGTGCTGTTCTCAATTTTGGTGAGATGTTTACTGAAGTTCTGACAATGCATCCCACAACATTTGCTCATGGAGTTTCTCAGAAAATAGTATGGAGGAGTGTCTACATAGGCGGAGGGACATAGCTTATAGCGCAGCAGGGCAGAACTCCGCTCATCCCCCTGGGCCGGTGATGTCTGTTCCACTTGTCCCAGCAAGGCACTTGATCACCCTTCATCTTTAAAGGGAGCAAAACTTAACTACTTTCCTTAGGAGCAAACACTAAGGTAAGTAACCAAATTACAGTTTTAGTACTTACTTTATGTTTTTGCTCCTCAATCAGACAAATGATAAATCAAGAACAAAATGTTCTGAAAGTCTCTGGGAATACAGAGAAGAGAAGTTCCTAAAAACCTTCATACTGATTGTTCTCCCATCCTAAAAAACCATGACCTAGCATGAGCCCAAGACTTCCTGCTTCCCCTCAACCGAGCCTCTTTATAACTGTAAGGGTTGATGGAACTTTTCCTGATCAAACCTTAAGGTAACTTCCTGCTCCTCAAGGGCCTTCCATCACTGTTAGTGTTTCTAGAATTCACTACCCAGTGGTCATTTTACTTGGTTAGTGCTCCTGCCGGTCTCCAAGGATCTATTCTTATTTAATGCCTAATTTCTGATACTTATTACACAAATAAGAACATAGGCTATAAATAAGTATTTGGAAATAGTAAAATGCATAGCTAATAATCAAATGAATTAATTTAACAATTAAATGAATAATTGATACACAGCTAACATCGTCATTACATATAATATTTATTTAACAGCAAATTCAATAATTTCAAACATTAAAGCAAAATCTTTCTGACATATTTTGTATAAGATTGCCTTAGCTTACATGACCATAACAAAATATTGCCAACTGGACGGCATATGCAATGGAAAATTATTTTTCCCATTTCTAGAAGGGAGAAGTTGAAGATGCAGGGGTCTGCAGAATCTGTTCCTTGTGACGACAATAATGTTTAGATAATTTAATGAATTAAATATCTAGAGGAAATTAACGGCACATTCTGTGTGATGACTTTGTCTTCCTGCCTCTTACGCCCCTCACATGGGCAGCCTATCCTTGGTGCGTGCAATGAGGGAGGGGGAGAGAGAGAGAGAGAGAGAGAGAGAGAGAGAGAGAGAGAGAGAGAGGAGGGAAGATGTCAAGCTTATCACAAGGGTCGCTCCCTCAGGACCACATCTCACCTAACCACATTCCAAAGGCTCCCATCTCTAGGCATCACCACATTGCAAATAAGAGCTCCAGTATAAAAATTTGAGAGCAAAAATTCATTTTATAGCAAAAATCAAAATGATTTCTTAAGGGTGTGTGTGTGTGTGTGTGTGTGTGTGTGTGTGTGTAAAAGCAAAATCTTTAGCAAACATTTTGTGTAGAACCTTAGTAACTAGCTTATACTTAAATTATTGCTTTAAATCCTATTATTTATTGCATTTTTCTCAATGCCCATGATTTTTGCCACCTCTTAATTCTTAGGTTTTAATTGAAGGAACATTTAAAACATTAAATAATTAAAATTTTATTTTTATTGCATTGGCATTTCCTGGATGATAATGATTTCATGTTTTAAAATTTGGGAGGAACTATTTATTATGGAGCTGACAGTGCACAGGTGGGTAATTCAAAGGAAGTATAAAAGACTAGACTATCTACTTGATTTATTTTATTCTAAAACACTTAATCAGACTTTCATAACCAGAATAAACTGCTAAGGAAAATTACTCCATTAATTTTTTCAAGGCCAATTCAGTGATCTCTTCTACAAAAGAATTATCTCAACAACATGTGAAAGATTCAGCTAAATATATTTCAATTTTCTATGAAATTGATCTAGAGATCAACATCTTTCAAAATAAGAAAAAGACCCAAAATGAATGAGATATAATGTTCTTGGTACCCTTAATTTGCATGCATCATTTTAAGTAGGATATCTTTCATATGACTAATTTTGTATTTTTTGGCTTAATTATCTGTATTCTTTGTGGATATTTGCTTATGAAATGTACTCTTTTTTTCTTCCAAATTTTTCAAAGCTCCTTCTTTAGGTGATAATACCCACCCATGACACTCTCTCCTCCCCTGAAGTCCTCCTCCAATGTACACAGCTGCCTCAACTGGCACAGCTTATGCCAAGAACCCAGAACCAAAGACAGTCGAGGGCCCCAGGCAGGCACTGCTGCTGCCTCCGAGGGTGGCTTACCCACAGGCTCAGTTGGGAGCCTCAGCTGGTACAGGACTCAGGTACTTGAGGTGCAAATCTGGTGTCTTTGGGCTAAGTCCTCTGACCAGCCTGGCTCCTAAATCTTTTGTGGGAATCTGGGAGAGTACCTGTTGGGAGCCATTAACTGCATGCCATTAAAAATGCCCTCAACTCCATATTGTGTCTTATTTGAATTAAAATAAATTCGATGTGTCTGTTTTTATTTATATTAATCTTAGCTCAATGATTTTGACATCGTTACTAGTATACATATTAATCTATACCAGCATTTTTTTTTACCTTAGGAATGAGTTTTATTAATAGAATAATGAACCATTAATAGTTATTTTTTTTACAAATCATGACCCTTTGGCTAGCGTGTAAGTTTTCTTTTACATAATTTTTGTTTTGTGCTTTTTATTTATTTTAATTATAAACAAAAGTTAAAACGCATCAACTGCTTTTATATTTACCATTAACAAATGAATCCCGAATGTATCATTTCTATCGTGTTTTATTGCAAACAGTATGAATTTCATTGGAACTATTACTGTGACACATTCTTCAAAAAATGAAAGTGAGAGTTTTGTAATCTATAGAAAAGAAACAAGGTTTTGGTGGCCAGGAACAGAACTTCATGGGGGTCCCTGACATTGTCATGGGCTGCTGGAATTCGATCCTTGCAACAGCATTATTTTGCTGTAACACGTTCTTTCTCTTACCAAACAAGGTTTTTTTTGGAAAGATTTATTTTTTTTTATTGGAAAGTCAGATTTACACAGAGAATTAGAGACAGAGACAAAAATCTTCCATTGGTTGGCTTACTCCCCAAGTGGCCCTGATGGCCAGTGCTGAGCTGATCCAAGCCAGGAGCCAGGAGCTTCTTCAGGTCTCCCACACAGCTGCAGGGTCACAAGGCTTTGGGCTGTGCTTTACTGCTTTCCAAGTCCATGAGCAGGAAGCTGGAATGGAAGTGGAGCAGCCAGGATATGAACTGGCACCCATGTGAGATGCTAGCGTGCAAGGCAAGCACTTTAGCCACTATCAGTTTTAAATCTCAGCTTTGTTAGCCCATTTGGTTTCCACAATATTTTTGATAGACAAGGAATAGCTTCAAGTGATCTTTTCTGTTTCAGTAATGTAATAATGTAATAGTTAAGTATCAGATATTAGAAAGAACTATTTTTTGTCATTCTAACCCTTGGAATGAGAAGGGACAGATGGACACAGAATCAGTAAATCTCCATTTAACACCACACAAGTGTCCAGAGACGGAAGTCATGGCTTCACAGGAATCTAGAGGACTTCCACTGGGGCTAAGGGGCTCCACTGGACATGAGACCTGGGAGAAACTGCGCATGACTGGTTGGGACTCCAGGAAGGGCAGGGGCCAGAGTGACTAAATGACCATGGAGAGTGAGGACAAGGAGCTGAGGGCAGCTGATGGGAGTCAGCATTGTGGTGCAGCAGGTTAAGCTGCTAATCCAGTGTTGACTGAAGTTCCCAGGAAGGAGCAATCTCCTGGGGCCCTGGAACTGTGTGGAAGGCCGGGAGACAGCTCCTGGCTTCTGCGCTTTTAGGATGTACTCTCATAATAACAAGGAAGAAAGCTTGCAGTCTGAAAGGAAGGTTTCCCAGTTTGTCATACACTGTTTTCCTCTAGACTTTAGTTTAATATAGCTCAGGATTAATTTTTTGTCTAATAAATAATAGTTTTTATCACTAGAATCTTCCCGGAAACACTTTGAACACAATACAGAAAAGCAAAAAAAAAAAAAAAAAAAATCACACTGTGAGTGACAGAATGCAGATCAGCGCAGACAGAATGTTTAATAGAATAAAGACATTACTTTTTAATAGTCACTGGCAAGCGATTTTTACCAGCATTCCTTTAGCTAACTTTGATTATAAGAAAAATAAATTGCGGAGCAAATGTTACTTATCTGTAGATAATGTCATCCTAGATGGGTTTTTGTACAATCTGTTCACTCTTCTTTATTTGGTCTTCATTCCTTTTAACAGTGAACACTAAGGATTTTTCTTTTCTTAGTTGTGACGACAACTTCTTTTTCCTTAAGTTTATATTTAAAGAGATAAAAGTAATGTTTAAAGATACTGAATGCACTGTGTAGAAGAATCTAACACTGCCCTTCATGGGTGACATCTAGTGAGAGTAACAGCAATGAATTCTGCATCCTGCACTTTGATTCTTGTATGCGTATGTGTGTGTACTCACAAGTGTGTGCCACCATCCCATTAATGAAATTAAAAAATAAAATAAAATTACTGCTTCTAGAAAGAAAAATTAAATAGAAGAGCAGCTTTGTACTTCTGCATATATACCAAAGTTTGCTAAGATTCAACAATGAGATAAAACTATCTTCCAATTGGTTAGATTTGTTCCGCAATTCCAATTTAGCATTTTAATCAAAGACAGATCCTTTTTAAGTAAACATTGGAACCAATCAGAAGACTATACCAAACGTCATTTGCACTGCAATTGCATTGCGTATTTGTTTTTTTAAATGGTAAATTGTGTGTCTATGTTTGTATATTGTTAATCAAATCTCATTTAAAATTGAATAAAGGAACTAATATTTACTAGGAATAAAAGAAAATTGTATCATTAAAACCCAAGATACATCTTAAATACATAAAAAATATAGTATGAGCATTATATGTATACATGTGTAAACGCTGATAAATGTACATTTGGATGTATGTATCTGGATGTGTTTGTGTTACCTAAGGCATAAATTATAATTCAAGCAAAAATTACATAGTTTGACATCTGTGAAAAATTCCTGAAGAGCCTGATAAATCTAACTAGCATGTATCGTTAGAATAATTTTTTTCTTTATTTTGATGAATTAAAATTCCTACTGAACTCATTATTCCCAAGTAATCCTTACCTAATCGATCAGGTTAGTAAAGAAAAACCACATTGTGGCGTAGCAGTTTGGGCCCTATCCTATTACACAGGTATCCATATGGGCACCTCTTCCAACACAGCTTACTGAAATTGTGTAGGGGAAAACAGCAAAAAATGACTCAAGTCCTTGCATCTGCACCCCTCTGGGAGTTCCAGACCTCCCGACTCTGCCCCATCATTGCAGCCATTTCTGTAACGCTGCCTTTCAAATAAATAAAAGTAATGTTTTGAAAAAGAAATCACATTATTTCATAAGTCTCAGAAATATATAGAAAAATGTTGAAATTCAATTTGAAAAATTGCAGTATGTATGTATTTTAAAGGTAAAGTAAAGACGAATGAGAGACAAAGTGGAGAGAGGCAGAAAGAAAACTTCATCTGATGTGGGATAGCTAGTGTGAGCTCAAGAGTTGGAAGCCACCCTCTTGCCTGCCTTATGTCATCTCCTCTGCCCGCCTGTCAATCGAGGACCCATTCCCCAGGAAGGACTCAGGCTCCTGTGTGACCCGGGGATGCTGTCCTGCAACTTCTCCCCTTTTCCAGCTTCTAAGAAGCCTGCGAAGGGGCCAGCACTGCACTTTTCCTGTGAGTGTGGTGAACAAAAGTTAGATACCCTTCTCTCCCACCTGTCCCTTTGTGATCCACTCTAACATCCAAGTACGGAGTTCTGAACTCATGCAGTATGACTGCATTTCCAGGTATGACATTCTGAAACTGCTGGCATTTTATTCAAATATGCTGGGTGTCCAGCAAAAGCCAGGATTGCATAACGTAACTAGAAAAACCCAGAAGGCTTCAACAGCAGAAAGAAACACCCTCTCTGAAAAAATATGTCCACTCTCAAAGCTGTTAAACTTCATGTGCAAGAGACATTATTTCAATATCTGAACTTGAACTTATTCACAAAGAGCCAAAAATAATAGATGTGTGGAAGCAGAGGAAAGAGCACGGTGATTGGAGTCATTGCTTCGAGCAGTTCCTAAATAGATACAATTATATATTCATTAAGTTTGAAAATGCTTAGAGAAGAAAAAATTCTAGACAAGAAAATAAACTTGGCAAAGCAAGGATAAAAAGACTCAGGTGAAGAGGAGGAATGATTGTGCAAATCTGCCATTATTGCATCTGTCAGCAAATTACAAATTATTCAATGGTTGCATGTGGTGATTAAAATAATCCTCCCTGTTTTCACCTCTGAGACGTGCACCGCTGATGAACACCTGGAAGCTGAAAGAGGTTCGAGAAAATGTACTGCAATCCATACCTGGAATATGCTGGAGTCTAACAGAAAAGACATAAACTAGATATTAAAAATATTATGAAACAATTGGAAATGTTATGTAGCAAGCCACTAAAATAATTTAGACATTAAATAGTGTCTGGGACAGGTAGGTATAAAATAAGTGGTAGTAACTTTTGTCTTCCCATAGCCAAACCATGACTCTAGTAAGATAATAATATCATATGCTACCATGAGAAATACTTAGAGTAAGATGATCTAATTATTTAACAGAAATTAAATCTGTTGCTGGCTTTAAAAAGATGGCAGAAAATACTACTGTAGACATAAAATATTAACCACCTTATGATTATAAAACTTGACTAGGATGTTATTGTGGCATAGAAGGTTGAGCAACTACTTGTGTCACCCAAATTCCATATCTTACATTCCATAAGTTGAATTTACCAGTTCAAGTTCAATCAAGTTTTCTGTTGGTAGATACGTGCTAGCTTTACTTTCTACTGATATTGTTAAAATAATTGAAATTCCTTAATTTCATAGCATGGCTTTTAGTATTAACTTTAAAAAATATTTTTCAAAATATTTATTTATCCAAAAGAGAGTCATAAAGAGAATAGCAGAAAGAGATCGCTACACAAATGCCCACAATAACCAGATGTGGAACAGCAGAAGGCCAGGAGCCAATGATCTCACCCAGGTGCCCCACGCGGGTGCGCGGGCCACGCTGTGGTGATTGGCAGATGTACTGATAGGAAGCCTGGAACTGAAGCAGGCCTTTGACTGGGACAGCAGTGTTACAATCAGTGGCTTAACGTGACGCTTGACAATGCCCACCCACCCTCACTTCCTTGTGGGAATCCCACTGAGGGACTCAAGCCTACCCCCAAGAAATGATGTTCATTTTTTTTTTTTTTATTTCTGCCAAGCTGAAATGATAAAGCCTTTTTAGTTTACAGTTCTTTTTCTCCATCAAGTTTTCTGTCTTGCATCCATGGAGAATGAAGATCATGGGCAGGAAAAAGTGAGCAAGGGAAAGGACACTTTTAAAAACAGAATGAAACAAACCAAGAGACAAGGACTAAGCAAGCTCACAGTAGCTGGGCTGGGTTGCTAGGGTTGGGTGGGAGCCTTTGGGAGTTGATGGCATAGGATTTTTGTAGGCTTCCAAAGGGGAGACGGTTGTTACAGCAAAGGCAGTGAGAAGTGTAGATTGTGGTTGGTGCCTCCCATCACAAAAGTCCCTCAGAGAAATCAGCTGTCTTGTGTTTCCTCCCGCCATCCAAAACTCATTTCTACAGACGAGTTCTGGTTCCTATCCACCCAGAAGAAACTGTCAGCTATCAAAACCATGTTAATTTCCAAATTATGGCAGTATAATGGGGAATACATCACACCATTACTATATAACTTATTTAATGCATCTTAACATTATTTTAAAATGTATTATTATGAATTAAATTGAACCCTATAACACTGACTTTTTAAAAAACTATATTTACTGTCAATCTGTTTTTCTTTCTAATGAAACATTTTTGAATTATTTTCATTGATTTGGTCCTTTATATCCAAGATTCCATTGTGAAGTAAATTGCTTTTTGGAATAATTTGAAATTGTCCCCTATAATAAGTCCTTTCATTTTTAAATCTCTTTTCAAGATTTTTCTTTCTTGCCATGATGTAAGAATACTAAATGAATGCTATGAAAATTGTTGGTTACAAATGTATTCTGTCTAAACCACTCCATTAGTATTGCCTGTACGTCTCAGAGGATGTCACATACATTTTGTATTTGTATTTGCTTCATTTTTGTAGCAGATATGCATTGAAACTTTCATTGTTAGGTTTTATGTTATTTCTTCCTTCACTTAAAAATGTTATAATCTCAACAGGATAAGATTGTTTTCATTGAATTGTAAGGAATTATTTTTCTTGTTAGAATTTTGACACTGCAGATCCTTTTTCAGTATGTCAATCAGTCTCTTTCTCTCATATATATATGCATAAGTATATATACACACACACACACACACAAATATACGCCATGGATACATATGGGAGAACTATGTTTCATCACTATACCTTACACATGAGCTTTAAGATATTCAGCAGGTCATGTTTTTTAAATGTGAATTTATTGTCATTGTATTTGGAAGACAGACGATTCTGTCCATAGATTCATTTGTAGAATATCTGAAACAGACAGTACTGGGACAGGTCAAATTTAGGAGTTCAAAACTCAATTCCATCCTACCAAGTGAGTGCCAGGGCCCAGTTACCTGGGACATCACCTACTGCCTCCCACTAGCAATAAATCGGATGAGAAACAAAGGATCGCGTGACACTTGGATGTGGGATGCGGACATCTGAGGCAGCCGTTCAAGTCACCGTTCTGGGTGAGGCAGTGTGCCACAGCAGGTAAAGCTGCTTCCTGGCACGGTGACGTGTTTTATGGGAGCCAGTGTGTGTGTTGGCCACTCCATTTCAGATCCCCCATTCCTGCCAAGGAGCCTGAGACATTTGCAGCTGATGGCTGACCTCTGTAAAGGCCTACAGCTCATGTGGGAGCCACAGGTGAATTGCCTCACTGTTGGCTTCAGCCTGGTTCAGTCCTGGCCATTGCAGTCATTTGGGGGATTGTACTGGCAGACATAGATTTTTGCTCTTTGTAACTTTCTCAAATAAATAAATTCTTAAAAAAATAATTTTGCCAATGTCCATTCTGATGCTTTTAAATTTTAGATTACTTTGTGGAAAAGCATGGGCAATGAGAATTAGATAAATATGAATATTTGCATTATAATTAAATGACTTTGAAGACAGTGTTAGAATTAGGTGAATTTAGCTAAGTTGCTGAATATGAAGTAAATGCAGACAATATGTAGTTCTATTAACAGTATGCTCACATTTATGCATTTACAATATTACATCACCATTCAACTGAGAAAAGTCTGACAAAAGCATGCAAAATCAGCACACAGAAAATTCTAAATATTGCTATGGGAAATCACACCATTTTTGTAGATAACAATGACTCATGTTATCAAATGTCATTATTCCTTTAATTATCTATAGATGTAATGCCATTCCAATCAAATGGCCTAATCAAATGAATATGGCTTATATAGATGTGTGTGTGTGTGTGTGTGTGTGTGTGTGTGAGAGAGAGAGAGAGAGAGAGAGAGAAAGCAGGCAAGTACTTGTTTTATATATAAAAATTTTTTATTATAAAAATATGACAATAACAATGATTAGAAAAACTCAAGAGAAATAAACAGGACAAAGAGATTTGGAGAAGTATTTGACCAAACAGTGGTTAAAATAATTAGAGTAAAGCTAAAATAATTTTATACTACTGACAGTGCAATAGTCAAATCGACCAGTAGGTCCAAATAGAATCCACGGCATTTATTCATGCATGGCTTCTTGTTTTATGACCAGGTTGACAACAAAGTGCAGAGAACAATCAGATTTCGGGAACTAGTGCTAGGTCAATTGCCTATTGACATCAAACATAAAATGAATGTTCACTCCTATCACATCATAAGCAGAAAACAAGTCTTATGAGGAATGAAATGTACCATAATTCAAGCTGTATCATTATGACCATAGATGAAGCAATAACTTTTAAAATAGAAAACCAAACATGGTCAATGGAGGAGTTTTTCTGTTTTACAGTGCATTTTAATTTTCAATTGTTTAAATAAATTTAAGAAGTTGATAAAGGCAATATTAACATGCAATTATTTTGGAAATCCCCCAAATTTAATATAACAATAATTTCAACAGTAAATGAGCGGTGACAAGTCATGTCTAACATAAATGATACGATATTCCCTCTTTTGAATACCCAAACGGCTTATAACTCATAAATATATGTTGATTTCTATGACTTTAGTTACCAAGAAATGCAAAATCAGTTGGAAAGAGAGGCGTTGCTCAACTACGGGTGTCGGGGTGGGAACAAGAGAAATGGAACCTTCTGGCACGGCTGAGGGGAGAACGAACACAGACCGTGACTCTGCCGGGACTATATTCTCATGGCTTCCGCTGTTTGCCATTGGAATATATGAAAACAAAAGATCATGAATAACACAATCCAGGTTTCTTTTGCAAGCTGTGGTTCTCTGAGCCCATCACTTAGCCATCAGTGTGGCTGACACGACTTTTACTGTTGTGGTGTTGACATGCTATTTAAAGTCATTCTTATAATATACCAGGTTCAACTATATGTGAAAAAATATGCTTCTGATATTCTGCTCAGCATTCCCATGTCACGGATAACACCTGGCTTCTCCGACTGTCGCTCTGGTTGTGTACTAAGAAGCAGGAGGATCTAGAATGTCTTGTTCTTGTCTCTCTATTTTCATTTCCATTTTAATTTGCATGCTTGGCTCTATTTTCAGCTCTCTAAGTTTTCCTTCAATTTTAAGGTTAATTTTAGTCTTTATCCCAATTACTATGAAACACCTGTAATTTGCACATGGTGATTCAGTTCTTCTCTAGTGATATTCAGATTTTGACTTATCACTGTATGCTCTCTATATCTTTAGAAGTGTGTGCTCTGAACGTCAGCGAATAAAGCTGCTATGGGCTCAATGTACTCTGTGCTGCCTCTCAATTTTATATTACTCTGCGTCTTTTCTCTCATTTTCATACTTCAGTGTCATCTAGATTTATTTTTCTCATCAGCTGTTATTTTCATATGATTTATCCTAGGCTGTTTCCATTTTTTCTATCAAAAGGAATAAAATATTTATACAAAAACTTAAATCCCTAGCATATGTAATGACATAGATTTTTAGAACATTTTGTTTGAGAGGCAAACCAGGGAGGGTGAGAGCAGTCTGCCATCTGTAGGTTTGTTCCTCAAATGCCTGCAATGGCGTGCCTGGCCAAATAGCCTGGAGACAGGAACTTCCAGTAGGCCTCCTGGTCAGCGTACAGGCCTTGTAGGCCCTTAGCAGCGAGGGACCCTCCAGGGCTGCATTAGCAGGAGGCTGTAGCCAGGAACCAGAGCCAAGACCAAACCCAGGCACTCCAAGGCAGCACACAGGGACCCAGCCACTAGTCTACACATCTACTCTCCCAAGTTATGTTCTAAGCTCTGCTCACAACCTCAGTTGAAGCCAGAAACCTACCAGGAGTTAGCACAGTCCTACATAAAGTCTACTTTTTCTAACTGGTAAACTCTCTCTCTGGGAGCGTGGAGCCAGGGAGGTCCATGCTTAGCACGGGAAACAAGAGCACCCACAGCTTTCCAAACTTCCCATAACAAGCAGCAATGCTTGCTTTCATAGCCAAAGAAATACTGCATTGTTCTAAATCAGCTTAGCTGATTCTGACATTAGCTTGTGCAAACATCATTTTCAGAATAGAGGTTGGTTAGCTGGAATGAATTACCTTAACTGATGTAAACTGTTTCTTTCATATCTGTAATTTTTAGAATAATAAAAAGTAAATTGTCACTGCTTTATTTAAAACATTAAAAAATAATTTTAAAACATTCCAACCTCACACCCAAAGTTATCTAATAAATAAGTCAAAATCAAGTTTCCATTGCCCCCAGAGAATACCAAATTCTTACTATAAACTTTATTTTCTCTAGATCAATTCAATCTATTTATGATTTTGCTTAAATGCCACCCAATTCTCAATACAAAAATCAGGACTCTTTTCAAGAATTCTGACATATTGAAAGTCTTATTTTCTTTCTGAATGACTTAGACTCATACACAGTTTTTATAATACTGACTTGCTTATTGTCCAATTACAACACATTTTCCTCTATATGTGATTTAAAAGGTTAATAAGAATGTACATTATTTCTATTTTTCATTTCTTTATTGTTTACAGGTTTATAATCTTATTTGAATGGCAGAGGGCAAGAGAAAGAGAGGTCTTCCATCTGCTGATTGTCTGTTTAAATGCCCACAACAAGCAGGGCTGGACAAGGATGCAACCATGGAATTGGACATATATCCAGGTCTCCCACATAAGTGGGGGCAAATCTAGACATTAACACTATGTTAATGTTTTAAATTAGTCTGTACAACACTCAACCCCCTCTGTTCCCAATGCCTAGTTAAGTTAGAGAAGACTATAAATTAAGGCTTCATTAATTACTCATTGATTTCAGTCTTACATAGAACATTATAATTTGTTAAAAAATTAAGTGATGCTATAAAGCATTAGTGTCATTATTTTCACCACTAAAGACTGACAATCTGCTATCATTTTGATATTGGTACTTTGAAATTAGCTTCATCAGGTAAAATAAAGTGTTATTTAAACTTTGACAAAACTATAAATAGCTTTAATAATACTTATTGTGTAATCTGGAACAGAATAAACTGTTCTGTCATGCTTGATGAAGTGTGTCTCTATTAACTACCCAATAATGTCTAAAATATGAGAAATCCTGGAAAGATGGTTGAACTCATCTTTAGAATGGTTAGAAATATTATTTATAGATTATTGACTCTAAAAGCAATAAAAGCTAAACTACTATGATCTGCAAAAGAAGGGAAATATTTAGAAAGTATTACAGACACTCCACATACTGAGAATATTCTGCTGGAATAAAAATACAAGGGACCAGGCAATAAAATATTATCTGTGTAACCTTAAATAAGTCAGTGTAGCTCTCTGGATCATTTGTTAAACAGCATTGGTGACGTCTGCATTATGATAATAACGTATTTCCAGAAAACATAATAGGGGCTGGCTTTGTGGCATAGCAGTATAAGACACCACCTGGGGCCACCAGTGATCACCGATGAAAGTCCCAGATGCTCCGCCTCTAAATCAGCTCTCTGCTAATGAACCCAGGAAGGCAAAGAAAGATGGTCCAACCCCTGGCCTTATGCACCTGCTTGGGAGGTGGGTGGAGCTGTAGGCTCCTGGCTTCAACCTGCCCAGCCCTTGCTGTTCCAATTATTTGGGGAGTGAAACAGAAGATGGGAGATCTCGATCTCTTTCTCTCTCTTTCTCTCTCTCTCTCTCTCTCTCTCTCTCTCTCTCTCTCTTTGTCACTCTGCCTCTTCAATAAATAAATAAATTTTTAAACAATTAAAACAATAACACATAGTGAACAAAGTCTCACATATCAATGAAGAATAAACAGAAGATACCTTCTCAAAATCACCAGATGAGTTTAAGCTAGAGGAACAACACAGCCCAAGAGTTGTTCCCTATCTGTGGGTACAAGTGCCGTGGAATGCACTCTAGAAAATGTTAAAAGCAACTCCTGTTGAATGTGTGTCTCTAACCTAGGACAAAAAAACTCTCTTTTATACTTTATATAAGTTTGATATTAAGAACAGTGTAACTCTGTTTTTAGCCCTAGGGATTTTTATTCAACTCAATGTTTTTTGACACACTTTCACTAACAGCAGGTGGTATGATGCTCAAATAGCTTCGTAAAATGTTTATATAAAGAAATACAATTTAGATCTAGTTAAAAATCTTAATTTGATCTTTTCCAACTCAGTAATGTATCACTTATCATTTTAAAAAGATTATGTTTGTCATATAAAATTAAATACAACGAAACTATAAAAATATTGTATGCAGTAAATGAGGCAGTTGGTGGAACTGAGTTCCAGTCATCACACTTACTCCTTTGCTCTGTACAGCAGATTTCTTTTATTCTTTTCTTCTGCTACGCAAGACAAGAACCCAAGAGGTAAAAGATAAGACAATATAGGAAATGTATTTGACTCATTTTTTTATTAAATTTATTCATTAATTACATTGTGTTGTAATTACATAGAATCTGGGATTCTCCCCCCCAACCTCCCCCCATGGTGGGTTCCTCCACCTTGTTGCATAACCATAGTTCAATGACTCATTTCTTAAAAGCAAACAAACAAATAAAGAACAACTATGCTACTTTTGGGAAAATGGTAAAAATATATTTCTATCTAATTATGTTTATTTTGTATTTTGACAAAAGCTTTAGGCTATGTGCCACAATTTTGAGAGAATACTTAAAAGAGAAGTGTTACTAACTTCATACCTAAAATTCATGTTTACTATTTTTCTGTGCTTTTTTTTGAAAGGCCTTAACTACTTGAAAAGTCATCACCTCACTTCTGTTATTCTCAGCTCCAATTGCCATCTTTAGATATGAGTGATTGCATTGCCAAACACTTAATTATCAAATTTGTGTTTCACTCAGGTATATATAAGGAAAGCTCCAAAGTACAATACTCACGAAACAAGAATTCAAATTTTAAGGCTTAACCAGAGTGTGGACTGACTGTTTTTGTCAGGGTTTTCATTGTGTGGGATTCAGCTCTCAGGTTGCCTTGTAGGAACACCTTCGTCCAGGGATTCGGAGAGTGAGGGTGTTTGTACTTGATGCAGAACTTGGCTTCCTGGCTAGACTCCTAGGCTCACCCCAGGCATCTGTTAATTTTTAAACAAATTCAACAAATCTGCCCTTATGTCACATGTTGTAAAAACCATCTCACTGTCTTCAAACTGCAGAGTAGACAAGATGCGAGAAGGAAAAAATTTCTCTTAAATACCTTATCTGACGCTGATCTGTGCTTATGAATTGCCTTCAAATCAATAGCAACATAAATTTATAATTTGTAGATTTTTCTTATAAATTGTGAAGGAGAGAAAAAGTTTGTAATATATATTTTATTTGGAAAATGTTTAAGTTTAGAGGGATTTTTGTTTGTTTTTTGAAAGGAAAGGTTACAGAGGAGAGACCATCTAAAGATTCACTTACTCAATAGTTGTAAGAGTTGGGATTGGGCCAGGCCAAGCCTGGGTCCTGGAGCCCCACTTGTATCTCCCAAGGGTAGTAAGGTTGCAACCATTTTCCACTGTTTTCCCAGCAGAGAGCTGGGTTGGAACTAGAGCAACTGGGGCTCAAGAGGTGGCTCATATTGAAGGGTCAGCTTAACCTGCGCACTAGAACACTGACCCCCAAATTTGAATTGTTTTAAATGTATTTTCTGGTTTGAAAATGCCAGGGAATAAATTCCCACTATGCTTTCTGGAGTTGCTTAATCAAAACCCTTACTTGCTAAGTTTCAAGAGCAGCCACTCCTCTCCTGGAGAGCTCACATTAAGCGCATGCTAGCAAAGGCAGCATGTTGTCATCATTGCATCGGCTCAGTAAACCAGCCTTGAGTCCTTTACTTCTGAAATCAAAAGCTTATGAAGATGTATTTTCGAAGCAGCAGGGGATCAACCTTATGTTCTAGATGATAAAGTGACAGACACTAAACTTCTCTAAACACAAGTTTTAGTTTCTCATACACTATCATGATTAGTAATCTCAAAAGTGGTATTGAGAATTAAGCACCATTTTAACTAAGAGATTATTTTGAAATAACGAAAGTATATAAAGTACTAAAGATGCCCACTACAGTCCGGTGAGGGGGTACTCCTGGAAGAAAGTACACCTCATCTTAGTATATAATTACATGATGAGGACAAGTAATTCCAGCCCAAAAATTTATGTGAAAAAGGTTTCGGGTACGAGGAACCACAGCAGTAAACATTCTGAAGACCTTGATTGTTTGTCTAGAACACAGGAAAGATTCACATGGCTGGAGCAGAATGCGCAACGCCTCATCAGGGAAGGGATCGTGCAGCCCTGTCCAGCCATCAGGACTTTGAATGTGATATCAGTAAATATTCATTTTTTTCCACTGTCATAAGCATAACCAGAGGGATTTATAGATGAAGTTATTGAACTCGTTTTGATTTGCAGAGCATCTCTGGCAGGTCTGAGTGTGACAGACCTTAAAGCTCACGGGCACATAGGTAGGCATGTGGATTAGTGTAATTCTGCTTGGTCATGAAAATAAGAACCTCATCAGTCTATTAGACTATCAAGAAACTGTTAAGGTTGAAGTAGAGAAAAAATTTGAAATGATTATCTGCAATATAGTGATCTGAGACATAAGCTGTTTTGTGGATATTTCTAAGGCCCTGGTAAGAACGGTGAGGCTTTGTCCAGCCACACACTTCACTTGGCATTTGATGTCAACGTAGGATGAGAGGAGGCACGGAGTAAGGTGAAGCCTTGCTTGGTGTTAGTTCCCATGGCTATCCTCGAGAAAAGGAGAGGAAAGCAAGGGAAAGGTGAATGAACCTGAGAGAGCTTAGTGCTGGGCTTCAGAAAGGGGTTAATAGTAAGTAGGTGCTGACGGAAAAGAATTGTTTGAAAACATTACTAGATAAAATCTCTCAAAAAGCTTAGGAGTGGGAATCAATATCCAAGGTCTGACTTGGAATTTTTCTAATTTGACATTATTATTGCAAAGAACTGGACAATAGGAATGAGAATATTCCTAGAAACGTGTGGGGAGCAATGCCTGGCAAGGAACAGAAAAGAGTCGTGCAAGTGACTGATCTGAGGCTTTGCAAAGTGTGTCTCTTCATGTCACGTCCATTAAGATCTCACAAATAATAAACCCAGCAACACATGTTTACAAGAGGCTGCTTAGAAGTGAGTGAAACTGTCTAGTTGCAACCCTTTTGTTCTACACACAAAAAATCTGAAATTTAGGAATTACAGCAGAGATTGGTTCTTGATAATATTTCTCAATGACTCCCCTTAAAGGAGCATGCATTTCTGTATGGTAACAATCTTTGTAACTTAACGTGCTCGGATTTCCACTGGCCTTTCCATGCGGGAGCCATTCCTAACTTGGAAGTCACAAGTATCTAAACGGGAAATCTGTTCAAGGGCAGACACCCAACTGGCACATGTACTTTGGCCATTTTTTGATCTCTTCCTACTCCTGGAGATTTTCTGCTTTCCCTTTTCCTATTTGCTGTTTGGAATTTGAATAAATGTATAAATCTGCAGCTAAGAATACTAAATCTAAAAAGAAATTAGAACATGAACCAAAAAATCAGAATCCTTGATGAGATTTGCAGAATATCCTGCCAAAGCTACTTCTGGATTGCTTACTATTTGTGAAATGCAAAGCCTATGAGGTGATTAAGAGAGGAAAAGTATTTCCCACATCCATGGATTAAATCATTCCCTCATTAAAGACATATTCTTTCACTTATTTTATTTGTTGATTAGTCAAATCATGTAAAAATCTTCCGTGGGAACCTAATAAAGCAAAAACTTGCAAGAAGCACTCAACGTGTTTCTTCCCAAATGTTTTGTTCCCTTTGGGGTGATGGGGAGGTGGCAGGGAATACTCAAAGAGACAAGTAACAAACTAAGTCTTTTGCTACAGCAGACACTGGAATTCAGCCTTTCCAAAGGTGTATCTAGGGCTGGCTGTCCAAACTGCCGCTTGTCTAACTGGCTCTTGCGCACGTTAGGCTGTGTTCAGTGCCTTGTGCCACAAGGTTCTGAATCATTGAGGGTTTACAGCAGGCTGCCTCTGGGAAAAGCAATCAAGTTGCATGAACAAGTGGGTTAGTTTTCCTCTATATCCTGAAATGAAGCAGCTGATGAGAGATACTCATTCATAGTGAATGATATGAGTCATTTGAGGAATTTATCCAAGGCGGTTCCCCAAAACACTGCTTCCTCCTAGCCCGCAGTAAAGTCTTCCCTGCAGTCACAGTTTTACATAACATAATATAATGGCAGGAGTGGCTGCAACACATCAACTTAGCCAACAAGAACAGTGTGGTGGAGAGGATGAGATTCCAATCGATTCACTTTATTTGTCAACAGTGAGCTGCTCTCCCCTCTGGGACTTAGGCTATGGCTCACTAACCTTGATCTAGGTCACTTGGTGGTACCTCTGATGTCCATTCTATGCCCTCCATTCTTAAAGTGCTCTAGTCCTGCTCATCGTCTTGTGGTTAGCCCTCTCCATTCCTAACTCATGGTGACAGTTCACATGGTTGGGCCTTTAATTTATGTCTTTGACATTGAAGGTAATTAATACTTTGACATTCTTTCCATTCAGTTCTTAAAAAGATATTTTGTGATTTCAGAGGAGAAAAAAATGCAAAATTCTTCACTATTAATACATACTATTTATATATTTCTAGCAAATCTAAAATTATTGCAGAAACTACAATCACATTGTATAATGTATTTAAAAAATAGATTAGTAATTACACAAAGACTCCAAATAGTATTTTATTGTATGAATCAATAAATAATATTTGTACTAACAGAGAAAATAATAAAAGCAATATTCTATGAAATTTTGTTATCATTAAATCCTTGGTTTCTCTGCTTAGTTAAACTTTGCTTGGATTACCATTGCTTGTTCAAATATATTAGTATATGCCATATGTCATGTTTCACATCTAACAGTACAATCTTATAAAAATCAGATATATAGGCCCGGCGGCGTGGCCTAGTGGCTAAAGTCCTTGCATGAACACGCTGGGATCCCATATGGGCGCCGGTTCTAATCCAGGCAGCTCCACTTCCCATCCAGATCCCTGCTTGTGGCCTGGGAAAGCAGTCGAGGACGGCCCAAGGCTTTGAGACCCTGCACCTGCATGGGAGACCCGGAAGAGGTTGCTGGTTCCCGGCACCGGATCGGCGCAGTACCGGCCGTTGTGGCTCACTTGGGGAGTGAATCATTGGACAGAAGATCTTCCTCTCTGTATCTCCTCTCTGTATATCTGACTTTGCAATAAAAATAAATAAATCTTTTTTAAAAATGAGATATATAAGGTCATTACCAATGAACAAGTTTTACACTAACATCCCCAAATTGTCAGCATTCAATATTTTAATATTTACTACTTAAGATGATTTCAATGCTTTATATGTTATTTTGCTGGAGATACTATCTTCTTTGAAAAAAAAATAACCCCAGGCTATGAACCACATTTCCGTAATTATACTAATGAAGCTGAGTTTCCTAATGCATTCAATCATAAAATCACTTCCACTCCATGAACTGCCTTCAAATAAGAAACTGGTTTGCTTAGCTCTAGGGCAATTCTGACAAAAATAATAAATATTACAGGAGTTGACCAAAATTTAAATTGAATGTGAAACTTCATAATTTTATGAATTTCCCATTGCTCTCTAGGAAATCCCTGCTCACATGTGGTATTGAAAAAAATATAAAAAGTTGAGAATTCTGTCCACTGGAACAAATTAGAAGGGAATATTTTTCTCTTCTCCTAAGTAGCTTTGAAAATGTGAATTTTATGCTTATATTTACTTATTATTCTAAGTCTGAATATTTTTCCTAAGCAAAAACTATTCCTTTGAAAGACAGAGAAGCAGTTAAGGAGTTATGTTCCTCCCTCTGGTTCATTCCCTAATTGCTGCAACAACAAAGGCAGGCTGGGGCAAAGCCACAAGCCCAGAACCCTGTGTCTCTCATGATTGTGGTGTGGCAGCAAGTACTTGAGACATCACTGGCAGCTCCAGGGTAACATTAGCAAGAAGCAAGAATTCAAAACCAATGATTGGACCTGAAGCAATGGCTCAGTGGCTAAATCCTCTCCTTCTAAGCTCCAGAATCACATATGGGATCAGGTTCAGGTCCTGAAGGCACCACTTTCCATCCAGATCCCTACTTGTGGCCTTTCCCAGTGGAGGACAGCCCAAAGCCTTAGGACTCTGCCCCCTTGTGGGGGGCCCAAAAGAAGCTTCTAGCTTCAAATCAGTTCAGTTCCAGCCTTTGTGGCCACTTGGGAAATAGACCAGTACATGAAACATCTTTCTGTCTCTCCTTCTCTCTGTAAATCTGCCTTTCCAATGAAAAAATAAAACAAATCTTCCAAAAAATAGAATAGAAAGATGAGTAAGGATTTGGAGCCAGCTCCAATTTTTAGTGCCCCAGCCTTAGAAGAGATGTTAATAGTGAGCAGTAAGAGTGACCTGACGTGCACACAGCATGGCTGTTTCCTGAGGAGTATGAGCAGGTTACGTCAGCAAGCACAAGTGGGAGGGAGACTTTCATGGCTGTTCTTCTAACTTCAATGGAATACTTTATTCAATGCAAGTGCTGTACTAGTTTTAGGGAATAACAATTGTCTAGCATGTTAAATCTTCCTGAAAGCAGCATAATCTACTCAAAATTTCCAAATTTTCCCAGATTCTGGGGAAGCAGGAGATCTCAGAATAAGCATTTAAGCAGCAAGAAGGAGACATTGTTGTTACGTCTTGTTCCGCTGCCAAAGTATTTTGGTCTCTATTTGCTGATATGTCATACGTCAAAGTCATACAAGTTGCCTATAACCAGGAAGTAAGAAGTCTGTAGTCAGTGCTTGGTAGTGACTTATCTAAGAGCAGGCTTCTTGGAGGTATCTGCTGAATGCAGTTACAGGCTTACAAAACTGTTTCACTATCTCTAGGAGATTAAAAAACAGAACAAAACTTAAAAAAACTCATTGGGGATCTTTATCCTCAGTGAGAAACCATATCCTAAGAGGAAAAATGTCATATGTTCTCTCTGATACAAGGCAACATTTTTGAAACATGTAAAATAAATACGCATAAATAAGTATATATATATAGAGAGAGAGATAGATAGATAGATAGATAGATATATTCTCATCGGTGAACTGTATATTGGAGACTAACTTACCAAGAAGATATGTCACATTAGGCATCTTTACTCCCAAATACAAGGAGGGCTCCAAATGCAACTGTTAAATATGTTTGGACAATTTGATACTACATTTTCTACCATTGTCTATACCTAAAATGACAAAATACATTTAAATAGCGGAATGTTAGACTTGTAACTGTTACTAAAGGGCTACACTACAGTGATGAAATGGGGGAGGGATTGTGGGGGGGCGGAAATGAGGAGGGAGCAAGGGAAGGTGGAGGAGAGAATTCCTAAACCTGCAAAACTGTATCATGGAAAATCCTACAAACAAATACACACGCGCACACACACACACACACACACACACACACACACACACAATGGGAAACCTGGGTGGAGTTCCTGGTTGTTCCTGGCTTCCTCTTGGCCCATTCTTGGCTGTGGCAAACATGTTCACATCTCCTTCCCACCTTTCAAATAAATAACTTTCAGTCTGGAAAATATCATAACTGTAGCAGCATTGCAATTTTTTTCCAACAGTGAAATACTCACAGTTCTTATGGTGATAGCAAATGCAAAGAGTAGAACAAGAAGGGAAATGTTATTATTTTTAAAATTTTACTTCTTTTTATTATTATTATCATCATTTTATGATACAGTTCCATAAGCACTGGGATTTTCCTTATCTCCCCCCCAATTCCCTACCCACTAACTGAGTTCTCCTATATCATTATCATAGTATAGTTCTTCAGGGCCCGGCGGCGTGGCCTAGCGGCTAAAGTCCTCGCCTTGAAAGCCCCGGGATCCCATATGGACGCTGGTACTAATCCCGGCAGCTCCACTTCCCATCCAGCTCCCTGCTTGTGGCCTGGGAAAGCAGTCGAGGATGGCCCAATGCATTGGGACACTGCACCTGTGTGGGAGACCTGGAAGAGGTTCCAGGTTCCCGGCTTCGGATTGGCGCGCACCGGCCCGTTGCGGCTCACTTGGGGAGTGAATCACTGGATGGAAGATCTTCCTCTCTGTATCTCCTCCTCTGTGTATATCTGGCTATAATAAAATGAATAAATCTTTAAAAAAAATAGTATAGTTCTTCATACACAGTCATATGTCCATCACTGTGGGCAGAGAGTCCAGCATCCTATTGTCAAGATATAGTAACCAATTTTATCGGGAGTTCATCTGTGTCTGGAAGTAGAGCTGTATCCTCACATCTGGATATAATAGTCTCCATCACACAGTTACTATATATCCCCTTAAATGAAAAGCCACAATACAAAATCAAAAACAGGAAGAAAAATTAAAATTTACAATACCATGAAGTTAAATAACACGCTGCTAGATATGATAGTCTCCATTACACAGCTACTATAGATACACTTAAACGAAAAGACACAAAACAAAATCACCCACAAGAAGAAAAAAGAAATTAACAACACCATGAAGTTAAATAATATGCTACTGAATGACCAAGGTGTTATTGAAGAAAGGAAAAAGAAAATCAGCCTTCTTGAAGAAAATGATGCTGCTGTATGATCTGTGAGTTACTTGAAGAATTTAATCAGAAGAAAGTGCTTTGAAGAGCTGAAACTAACAAAAAGAACCAAAATCCATGAGATACAGTTTCCACTGCTCTTTGTTGGTGAGATATGTCTCCTGTAGGCAATAGTTCAGTCTACTAATCTATGACTTTTGATTGATGAGTTTAAACCATTTATGTTCAGTGTTAATATGTATGGGTAGTAACTTGGTCATGTCATTTTAGCAATGGATTGTTCATTGATTTGGTCTTCTGTTTTTATTTTACTGGGATGTCCTTCGCATTTGTCTTTGGTTTTGGTGGGTGCTATGCCTCTTTGTCAGAAGAACATCTTTAAGGATCATTTGTAGGGCAGGTATGGAAGAAGCATATTCTTTTTTTTTTTTGATTTTTAATTCATTAATTACATTGTATTATGTGACACAGTTTCATAGGTACTTGGATTCTCCCCACCCCTCCCCAAACCCTCCCACCATGGTGGATTCCTCCACCTTGTTGCATAACCACAGCTCAAGTGCAGTTGAGATTCCCCCATTGCACGCGTATACCAAACATAGAGTCCAGCATCTTATTGTCCAGTCAAGTTCAATGGCTTCTTAGGTATACCCTCTCTGGTCTGAAGACAGAGCCAGCAGAGTATCATCCCGATCTTTTAACTTTTCTTTACTGTGGAACAATTTTATTTTATTTTCAAAAACAGAGGAAACTTTTGCTGGGTACATTATCTTGGACCGACAATTTTTGCGTTTAGAATCTGGAATAAATCTATCAATTCTCTTCTAGCATGTAGAGTTTCCTGTGAGAGAACTCCTGTGAGTTTAATTGTCATTCCTTTATTTGTCAGTTGATTTTTTTTTCATGTGCAAATCTAAGGATCTCTTAAGATTGAAGAGAGCTTGATTAAAATGTGTCACGGTGAAGATCGTTTTTGGTTAACCTTGTTGGGAATTCTGTGCCCCTCCTGGATGTTGTTTCCCGATTCTTTCTCTAGCTTAGGGAAATTTTCCCTTAATATTTCATTAAACACATTGTTAAGCCCAGTTTCTCTTTCTGCTCCTTCTGGGACTCCCACTATTCTTAAATTAGGCCTTTTAATAGTGTCTTTCAATTCTTGAATGCTTTTTTTTTTTACCTTGATCTCTAGCTCTGCTTCCAGTTTTTTTGTTTGTTTGCTGACAGGAAATATTTTCTAATTCTGAGATTCTTTCTTCTGCCTCCTTCATTCTATTTTGGAGACTCCCCAACTGTACTTTTAATTTGCTCCACTGTATTCTTCATTTCTGATATATCAGCTTTCATTTGATTCATTTCCTGTGTGACATATTCCTTATATTCCCTGAATGCCTTCTTCTTGTTGGTAAGAAGTTCTTGATCTGCTGTACGTCAGGTCTGAGGGCTACTTGGACCTATGTTGGGGGGGACCTGTAGGATGCCATACTGTTGCGGTTTACTGAGCTAGAAATGAGTTCACTCCCAGCTCAGTGCATAATCAGTCTCTTCCCTTAGTATTTGCCTACTTAAATAAATGGCGCCCAATTAGGCTCTATGGGGTGGACTCTGCTGCGAAATCCACCCTGTGCCAGCACTGCCTGTCTGGGATTTGCTGCTCTGTCTCTGCTCCTGGTCAAATCAAACAGACCAGCAGGACGGGCAGTTCTCTGTCGGGGTTTACCTCCTTAGCTCCAGGCGAAAGTTCCTTCCCACCTGGTTGCTGGTATAGTTCCGGCTGCTGCTACAATTCAGATTGCCACTCACTGAATGCTGCTGGGGTATCAGCCACTGCAGCACCACACCGTTGTGTCAGCTGCTTTGCTGTGTCTGTCAATCTCCAGTTACCCTTCTGCTGTTGTTTGATCTTCTTGTCTTTCCTGGAATGTGCTCTCTCTGCTTCACCCTGGCTAATGTTCCTCCATTTGTTTAAGTGTGTCCTTACCCTACTCTATGATCTTGATTCCCCCATTATTAGTTTTTTTAACAAACATTCGCTTATTTTTATTGTAAATGCAAATTTACATGGAGAAGGAGAGACAGAGAGAAAGGTCTTTCATCTGCTGTTTCACTCTCCAAATGGCTGCGACTATAGGAGCTGAGACATTTGAAACAAGGAGCCTGGAGCTTCTTCTGGATCGCCCATGTGGGTTCAGGGTTCAAGACTTTGAGCCATTTTCCACTGCTTTCCCAGGCCACAAGCAGGGAGCTGGCTGGGAACTGGAACAGCTGGAACATGAACCAGCACCCATATGGGATTCTAAACCTTTTTAGGGCAAGATTAACCAATTGAACCATCATACTGACCCATGTAGATAATATCTTACAAGCTAGAAAACAGGGTACAATGTGGACAATGAATTGGAATGAAAAAAATCTGAACCTAAATTATGAGTTTCAGTCTGCCAAATGTTGGAAACTTGGGACACCTATATTACTACGTTTAATGCCTATATTACTTTAGCCACTAGGCCATGCCGCCGGGCCCCATGCCTATGTTACTAATGCCTGGGATAGTCCAGGGGAGCTATGCCAGGCTACTGGGTTAAGGAATTGCTGTAACTCCTGCATTTATTCCTGATGTCAGGGATGTTTTGTGTGTGTTTATTTTTTGTTGTGGTGTTTTAGCTGGGCTGGGAGTATTTTATTTCACTGCTATCATCAAATATTAAGCTTTTAGTTTTGTTGATTTTCTCTGTTTCTTTCTGGTTTCAACATTATGTTTTTTGTACCTTTTTTCTAACTGTAATGTTGAGATTTACTTTCTTCTATGTATTCGGGGAAAACACTGCCCACATCCCTAGTTTTTCAGATGAGAGAAGTAGGTAATTTGTTTCATCTCTTCTTCTGAAGATTTTGATGATAATTTCCTCTATTAACCTTCGTGCTTTCTATTGGCATTCTGCAGCTTCGGTTCTGTAATGAATTCTAGAAATCTGACTGATTTGCAATTTGTCAAAAAATTGTTGTAAAATTATAAAAGATAACATGCAAGCTCTTTTATCAAAGATAAAAGGTAAAGACTCCTTGTTTTTATTTTAATCAAAGTGAAGTTTATGTTGAAGGTCTTTATAACACCCAAGACATATCTAGCCACCATGGAGTATTATGAAGGAAATTAGAGGAAAGTTGAATATTTTGAAACAATTTGTGTAACATGGGAAATATTGTGTATGCAAACATGGTAAATAATGAGCCAGGCATCCTAATGAGCAGTCCTTTCATGTTTACATCTAAGATAGTCTTTTATTTCCTATTTAAACTTTGTGCATAAAAGGAACAGATGAGGTTAGGCGTGGGAAGTTCATCTGCAGATTAAGGGGCTGGTGAAGATGATTGCTTATCATAGTCCTCAAGTGGATCCCCAGATACTGATTCTACCTTCCTGCCAACGCATACTCCGGATGAAGTGCCGATGAGAGGAAGTGCTGAGGGCTGAAATGACTTGGTTCTCTCTTCCAACATAGGAGACATGGTCTGAACTCTTGATTATCAGGCTTGATTTGCAGGCATTTTGTGAATGAATCACCAGGGGGTGGGATCTCTCCCTCTCTCACATTTTAAAATGATAAAATAAATTTTGTAGACATTTTTGAAATCCACGTGTGACTTTTAAAATATGCATTTTCCTTGCACCATTTGAAAATGCCTGATGCATCATTTGAGACAGAAATATGATAGCCACCCAGATTCCGCTCTATCTCATACTTACTTCCTAGCAGGTTACTGCTCAGCTGAAGTAACGTACACCTCCTTCTCACCTCCTTTAAACTATGCCTTCTGCTTCAAGGTAGTTTTATCTTCTTGTTCATTATTAATGTTTCTAAAATGACGTCCACATCCAGACCAGTTAAAGCTCTAATTTATGTGCACCGAGTACAATGATCTTTTTTTAAATGCAAGTTTAATAGTGTTCTCCCACTTAAAGATCATTCGTTCAGTAGTTTTTCATTGCCCATATGAGTGGTCTCTAAGATTTCATTAAGGAGAAAGGTTTTTCCCAAAGATATCTTGCAAAGTAATTATTTTATGAACCAGTAAGTTAGTACTAAGAAAGTAAACTAGGATTTAAAATACTCAAAAATCATAATATGTGTGTTCCAGGAATGTCTGGAGACTCCTCACACACATAGATTAAAAAGATCTAGCTCCTCTCTCTCACTACCCAGATATTCCAAATTATCTGAGATTGATCCAGGTCAAAACCCCAAACTACCAAATATTATATTTTGCTTAAATATATATTTAATTAAATTGTAATTTATATTTGATGCAAAATAGAATAAATGAGAAGTACTATAAATAATTATAAAGGTCAAGTTTTCTGGCTGCTTAAAATAGAAATAAACACATATTAAGAAATATATAAATATACTAAGAATACATTTATATGAATACACTTAGTATTTACATACTAAGAAATTTTCTTGACTTATCTTATTGAATTATCTTAAAAAATCCCATCTGCTAGGAACTTTCATTAATACAAATTTATAGACAAAATGTCCAAGGCTCATTAACTTTCTCCAAATCAAAAGTAAACAAGTGTGAACCATGATGCACACTCACACACTAACTATGATTGAAACACTCTAATTTTATCCATTACTTCCTACTGTCTTCTAATATGTCTTTTATAATGTCCCCTTGGAAACATACAAGAGGGTAACTTACAGCATGGTATTTTGCTGGTAGGTTTTATGGCCAGTTTTGTGCCATGCTGTAGTACAGTGACACCCTGAGGAGCTGTTATATTTTTCCAGGGCCATCTTTTCCTCCACTAAATGGCTCCTGTGCTCTGCAGATTACACTGTCAATACTGGTTCGTTTTTTTTTTTAATTTTTTAAACTCTGTTGGAATAAGTTACTGATTTAGAATTTCCCAAAATACGACCCACGGAATAATTATCTCAATGAAAGTATTATGGCTAAGATTAAGAATCACCATGTCACATATTTTATCAGCTGGTGCATCTTTGCTACGAATCCCTACTCCTTCCTTTTTTCTGTCGGTGTCTTTTGCTCAGTTTTTATTAGACGCTGATTTTATTTTAAATATTAATGTTTTGATAAAGTTGTTGGCATTCTTTTGTAGCAATCATTTTTATCACATGATTATATCTTTTGTTGAACAAAGCAAATTTGAATTGGGTCAAATTCATCAACTTGTGCTGTGGAAGCATAGGTACGTGTTTAAGCCTAATATAATATCATGTTCCCTTACACTTCAGTACCTTGAACTTGAGGACATAGTTTACAAAAGAAGGAAGTAGATTTACATTCTGTTTTACTCATTCAGCAAATAGTTCAATTCAATTCAATTTTTTTTCTATTAACAGTCTTCTCTGTACATCGTACATCTAATTTTCTTGTTCCTCTGAAACTGTAATATGGTTTTTAGGAGTTTATGTAATTTTTTTAAAGCATAAGCACATTCCTATAAAGATTGTACTTTTATAAATCTTGATAATATTTAAACTATTTCTAATGGTATATTCTGTAACATTACATTTATATTATTTGATAGTGTTTACAAACAAAAAAACATAATCAGTGATTTTCATGTACTCACACAAGCAGATAAGATTTTATTTGGAATTTTTTTAAACTTTTACATCAATTTTGTGAAAGCAGATGTGTGTCATATTGTCTTTGTTTTCTTTAAACAACAGATAGCTACTCTTTCAGACATCATTATTATCTGTGGGGAGGTCTTACTGTTTCTTCTAAAATATTCTGCCAATTGCTCCTTCTGATTTTTCTGGTGAGTATGTGATGCAGTGGTTATAGTTTCTTGGCACACTCATATTCTGTATTAGGGTTTCTGGTTTGAGATCTCGCTCTTCTCCTCATCCCAGCTCCGTGCTAATGTACAGCCCTGGCAGTGGAATGTGATGGTCCATGTACTTGGGTCCTTGTCACAGGTGATGGGAGAACCAGACTGAATTCTGGGTTCCTAGCTTCAAACTCAGACAGCCTTGATTCTTGTGGGTGTTTGGATAGTCAACCAGCTAAGTGGAGATCTCTGAATGTCTTTCTCACGTTCAAAGAAAAATCAACTAATCCTTTGTTAATTGTTGTTCTCTTGCACTGTAAAGCAATTGATTTGTGTTGGTATCGTGGTCAGCAGACTATATAAATGCAATTATGAATTTGTATCATTTTTCTATGGATTCTATTTCATGTTTAATATGATCTGGCTACTCATTTTATGCCATCATTTAAACATACAGAAACTTTTGTTAATCATTAATGGATTCATGTTTAAAACTCAAAGATTAAAGATGGATATTTAAACCAATCACAATGTCTGGGAGGTATGCCTTGTTGAGGGTCAGTGGATTATTGGGGAAATAGCTCTGTCCTACAAAACGCAGTGTGCTGCCCACATCTCTGATCCATAGCTCACTTGCAAGCATTCTGCAATCCCTCACTCTTGTCAAATGAAAGACTCATCTTGGACTACGAACTTAAAAAGTCATGCTGAAAAATAAATTCTCCTGAATGGATATCTTCTCCAAGATGTCTTAGCTAAAGCAGTGAAAAAAATGATGTAATATAGATTCCCAGTAGTGGAATTTCTGGTTTGTTGGCAAGAATCTAGTTTTTGGGGGAGAAGAAAAAAAAATCTCCGTCCTGTTTTCCAGTGTCGGCAGTAGTTTGCATTCCCATTGAACGTATGTAAGAATTCCTCTTTCTCCACATTCTCACCAGCGCTTGTTCCTTTCCATGTCCTGGATAATGTCCATACTGACACAGAGCTTTTGATTTGCATATCCTTAAAAAATCAAGAACATAAACAAACAAACAAAAAGTAAGAAATGCCTGTGTGTATCAGTATTGCTATAAATACAGCTTTGTCAAATTTTGTTCCGGAATCAGAAAAAGAACTGTGTCCATGCAGAGTACAGTTGGAGAAAACTAATAAACCCCAATTAGGGACTCACAATGGTAGGCTCGTTCTCTTGAAAGTTTATAACCTTGTTCGATTACAGGTGTAGACCAGAAAACTTCCATCCAAGCGAGTAACATTAAAAATACACGGACAATTTCTATTTATTCTTCTAACACTTCCATATATAGTTACAATTATGAAGGTCTTGATTTCCTTAAAGCAAAAAAAAAGACAACATAATAAAATAAAAAAATCACCAACAAAGAACAAACTTGGAAGTCAACATTGTGTAAATTCTAATTAATACGTATTATCAAAGAGATAACATACATTACCACGCTTCTAGCCCAATTATTCATTTTGCCAATGGGACCAATGAAGATGTCCATAATCAGAGAATGGGTACAAAAAATATGACACACACACACACATATTATATATATTCAATTATTTAGATTTAAAAACAAATGCAATTCTGCCATGTATGTAAACATGGGGCAATTTGAGCATATTATTTTGAGTAAAATAAGTCTGGTACAGAGAACCAAATACACCAAGTTCTTGCTTCTTACAAAAAGGGCAATTCTTTTCTTTTTCTTCTTCTTCTTCTTCTTCTTTTTTTTTTTTTGGTTATCTTATTTTTCCTTTGGAATGATGTGTTCAATATACGGACAAAAAGAAAAAATGTCTGCAGTTAATGAATCAAAGGTGCACATCTAACTTTTTTAACTGAAATTTTAAGCTAATTTTATTTGTGTATTCTTCTGCTCAACTTGACAGAGTAATACATATTGTACAAAGGGGAAAAGGTGGTAACTCTCCTCACCTGTGTTAAGAATGAGGGTTGACACTCCTCTATGAAGGACTATTTATTTAATCAGGATGCTATGCAACACAGTGATCATCAGAAATTCATACCCAAGATGTAAAGAAAATTGCCAGTTTTTAGGCTACATGAACAATGGATGGCCGTAAATAAACACGGTTAAGTCAAAGTCGAAGATTCAATCACGTCAGGTTGAAAGGGGAACTTGGCAGAGCCTGTTTGTTAAGATTCTTTTCTTTGTATGACTTTTTTCTCTGTCTGGTAGGAAGCACATTTTGTGACATCTTTGGGGAAGAGAGGTTCAGTTTCTTAAGATTTTCTTTTTGGAAAAAGGAATTCTGCATCATAGAGTCCCCTTCATGGAAGAAAGCTTGAAGACAGAAGGGCAAGGAAATACCACAGAGCACCTGTACTGAGTCCTTGCAGTCCTGCTTAGTTCAAGCACTGAGCAAGCCAAAGCCTGAGCCCCAGTAACATCATTACTCTTTGCATTATTTACCGCAAGCTGGGCAAAACATCCTACTGCACGTTCTTAAGTCACTAATATGTTGTGAGTGTACTTTCATACTGAAAGATTCACATTCTACATTTAACTTGGTTGAAAGAATTCATTTTGCTTACAGTTTAACTACATATGATTCCTTAAAATTTTAAGACGCATGTTCCTGGGTGAAAGAAGCACCCGCTGGCTAACAGATGTCAAATAAAAGCCTATAAAGTTCGACAGTAAATGTATTCACTTAATTTTAACAATTGCTTCCCATGTTTATTTTTAGCAAAGTGTTGTTACTAAAACACCTGTGTTCACTAGTTTAAAATATTGATGACAAAAGTGCAGAATTGTCATTTGTGGATTACTTGAATGCTTGTCATTTAAATAATTTTTTGTTGTTGTGCCTGAAGGACCAGACCTTGACATTTTAGTTGTTTTATTCTTCCAAGCTTTTAACATTACTCACTAGGTGAGTTGACCTTCTTCCATTAAAAACTGCAAAGGCAAATCTTCATATTATGGACAGGATATAGTTCTCAGACACCTACAAAATGACTTTTAAAGCTCTTGGCACATAAGTAGACGTTTTTTAATTTTTGGAAAGACCCATCCATGACTGGACGTCTCCATAGGTTATCTGAACTCTTAGTGATAATATTCCTCTACTGTTGAGAATGGATACCTTTCTATTTTAATATAATTTATCGTGTAGCCTGATCATGGTTAATATTAACTACCAGAGTCACTAACTCATGTGATGCCACATGTAGAACAATTAAGGCTAGAGGAATTGATAGATATTTACAAATTTCATAGAAAATGTCTTAGTGGAAATATCATGCGTGGGGTTCAAAATTTTTGTGCCTAAACAAACATCTTTTGATTCTACTTCTCAAAAACTTCTTGGACTCTCCTCCTCCTAAAACAACAGCTATTTTTACCTTTTCTATTTTTGTTCAACTCATAATGTATATTTATGGATTAACATGAGCTCTGTTTAAAATTATTTCATCCAATGAAGCTTTGTTGCATATTCTCAGAATTATGGGCTTAGCCAAAACAGTGAAGGGAAAAGTTAAGGCATTATACATGAGTTGTTCAAATGTTCTCCCAGAAATGACAACTGACGATGGCGTGTCATTTGCAGCAATTCTTGCCCATCGTGAAGTGTTGGGGGTCTATGCTAGCAGACCATTAAACCTTCTTTGGTCATACCAATAGGTGAGTATTCTTTGCTGAGCAATCCAATAACATATCTTGTTCACGTCTAAATTAATATCACTGGACATACCGATCAATAAAAATGATGGACTTAAATTAATGTGACATTTAAATCATTAATTAATTAATTAATTAATTAATTTACATATTTGGCTAGTTATTGTTTATGATGTAGTTCCAAAAGCTCAGGGATTTCTGCATCTACTCTCCTCATTCTCCCTCCGTCCACCTGTTTTCTCACACATTATTACGGTGGTATAGTCCTTCAACAGCAGTCATAAGTACATCATCTGCTATTTAAGTGTGTTATGACATGGTATCCATAGACAATGGTAGGAAGTCCAGCATCCTATTACAAAGATACATTTATCAGTTTCATTGGAGGTCCATCTTTTAAAAAAATACAACTTAAAAAAAAAAAACTTTAATGCTGTACCTAAGAAAGAAAAAACTATTACCAACACTGTGGGTCTAGATAATGCCCAGAGTCAAGAGTAACAGAACTTTTACCTGATGCAGTTTGTCCTTAAATCAGAATAAAATTTTACAGGAAAAGAGTGAGGAATGTGAGTAGTACCTTTGCAGCTACGAAAGCCAGGATCCAAGTGGCTTCACTTATTCTGAATTGGGCAATGCTTTATTCCATGAAACACCAAGCTGCTTCCACTTTTACTTCAGAAAATAAAGTACATTAGAGTAAGTCAAAAAAATTAAGATTTATGTATGTATTTATTTATTTATTTATTTACTTATTTATTTATTTATTGGAAAGGCAGATTTACAAGAAGCAGAGAGAGGAAGATCTTCCAAACACTGGTTCACTCTCCATAGGCCAGAGCTGAGCCAATCTGAAGCCAGGAGCCAGGGACCTCTTTCAGGTCTCCCACATGGGTGCAAGGTCCCAAGGCTTTGGACCATCTTCTACTGGTTTCCCAGGCCACAAGCAGGGAACTGGAGGAGAAGTGGAGCTGACAGCAGACAAACTGGTGCCCATATGGGATCTTGGTGCATACAAAGTGAAGATTCAGCCACTAAGCTACCATGCTGGGCTCGTAAAACTTATTTGATTCTATTTTATATAGTATTCAAAGATTTATTTGTATCATAGAGTTACAGAAAGAGAGATGTGCGAGAGATCAGCCTGAGGTAGGCCAGGTGGCAATTAAGAGCCAGGAGCTCTTTCTTGGTCTCCTTTTTGGGTAGGAGGGGCCCAGGCACAGGGGCCAGCTGCTGCAAGCCAGATGCCTGCAAGCCTTCAGCAGGGAGCCGGATTGCCAGTGGAACAGCAAGACGAACAACTCTACACAATACTATTTTTCCTTGCCTTCTTATTTTTGTCACCTCCTTCCTCCCCATATATTTTGTAAAAAGAGGACGTGTACAGGATATTGGCAATTAGCAATTATAAATCTTCAAATGCCTCTTTTATTTTTAAGGATAACAGATCCTTCAGCCTTTTTCCCTCCTGCTGGGGGACGTCTTCAGGAATAAAACACGCTGTACTCTTTTCATTTGCTGGAGTTGTACATGCTTCTAGGGTCTAGCATTTAAGGACTATTCATTGTTAGCATGATGTCTGCATGAGTGTCTCGCTTTGATTTCTTTGCTATTCATGAAACTCAGCGGGAATATTATGACTGCTTAAACTAGTTCCCCAAAACGTCCACTTTCCCTTTTAGAAACTAATGAAGGGAGAAAAGTGTTTTACTGTAAACAAGATCACCAACTTAAAATAGCTTAATTTTTTTAAACATAGTTTTTCATATGAATATAGCTGTATGCATTTATTTATTTCATACAGATGTTTTAGAACTCAACTGACACATTTTAATATCCTAGTTAGAATTTATCTTTGCCATGAAGAAAATTATTTTAAGACTAAGACCTCTGAACACCAATATCTGCAATTCAGTTAATTTCAGTTTGAATTTATAGCTCTGTCGAAAACATGGTCTTATTTAACAAACTATAAAGGTCACAGCATCACTTCTGTAGGGCAGTTTCTGAGTAGTCCTAAGATTATATTTCTGCTGGAAAGGTTAAAAATGGATCTAAGAGCTTTCCCTTTTATATCATAACTACAAAAATTAATTTTCCTCACCAGGTTTGCTGCATTATATTAAAGTAAAATACCTTGTCCATTTTTAGCTTTAAAAGACAAAATTATAACAGTTAGCTGGTATTCTTTTCAATTCTAGAAATAGGATGTAAAATGGATTGAATACGCTAATGAGCTGTGAACATAATGTGTATTATATGCACAAAAAGCTAATCAAAAATAAAGAATAAGAAGATATTGACCATTCCAAATTACTTTCCTCATGATATGTGTTTGGGGGCGGGAGGGGGGAACAAGAAGGTAACTGATTGGGCAGCATCAGATTATTTTAAATATTGCTGTCAAAGCTTTTCATTGGGAATATCAATATCAGAATTAGTATGGGGAATATTTTGCAATCTCTGTATCCTTATTTCTCTGTCAGATAATAGCTTAATGTTGATTTGTCCATTTGAAGCCTTAGCATAGATAATTTCATTTTGCTTTTCACTAGAATCTGTTGGTATCATGTTGAGAAGTTTATGCATAAGTAAGACTAATATTTATTTAATATCAGTAAGTGGACCATGAAACCAAAACAAGCTTAACTTAACTTTTTAACAAGGAACATATCTCCCATTTTGGGTGGATTATTATTTTTTTATTGACATTTTTAATTGCTTTAAAATCTAGTGTTTCTAAAGATGTCTCTAACATTTTACATGTATACAAGTGATACTTCCAATTAGCAAAAACACTAATTTCTTGCCTGAACATCAGCTAATTAGATACACAAACATTCTGGACTTGATGGTGAAGATGCTGTGAAGGAATCCTCATCCAGAACAGAGTGCTCAGTTTTCACCCCAGCTGCTCCGTTTCCCATCCAGCTTCCTGCTAATCCACGTGCTGGGGAACCGACAGATGATTGTTCACGATATGCGCGCTTGCCACCCACAGGGATTCCAGATGGAGTTCTGAACGCCAAGCTTCATTTTAACTCAGCCCTGCAACTGTTGCTTCACAGAGCCAGACAAGCGTTCTTTAGATTGGCTAGATATCAAGATAGTTAGTATCAAAATTTATTCACCTTAGAAGTTTTACCACTGAATTCATCTGTAGGTGTTTCTGGAATGTAAGGTACTTTTGACATCAGTATAAAACTTAAATAGATATTAAATTTATTGTGTATCATATACATTTATATTCATTGTATTTTCCTTCTTTAAATGACATCTTTTCTGAATCTCTTCCTACACAAAATTATTCCGGTGGATTTCATACATATGATTCTCTTGGCTATTTAAATATGTATTTACTGCAAGAATTTGAACAAGACACATTACATATTGCTGAGTTTCTCAGGTTTTCTGTTTTTAACAAATAAATAGAATTGCACATTATGCATTCCTCATAACTTCAGTAGAAACATCCTGATATTCTTAGGCACTGCAGCCACTGTTACAGATGTTAATTCAATCCGCTTATACATGAGGTATTGCACATCATACAAGAAATACAATGAGAACCTACCACGAAGCATTTGTTTAGTCCTATTCTTCAGATTTATTTGTGTTACTGGTGCTGTCAAAGCCTCCATGAACCCTTGCATGCTTGCCACAGCACGGGAGTGTGAGAGTACCTGAAGGGCATGGCCGCTATGAGTAAGATATCACATGGGATACTTCTATTCTATATCATGGTATCTGGGCTGGAATATTGGCTCTTTGGAGTCAAGCTTCAGCTAGCGCGTACCCTGGGAAGCACAGGCCAAGCAGCTTGGCTCTACCACTGCCTTGAAGGAGCTAAACTGACCTCAAGGTTCTTGGCTGAGGCTTGGTGTAGTCAGACCTATTTAGGTAATTGCAGAGTAACTGATGATAGACTGATCTCTGTCCGTCTGTCTTTCTCTCTCTCCCCAGCTGTCCACTTTCAAGTTAAAAAATAATTTGTCAAGAATTCTTCTATGTTTTACACTTGCTGTACAATTTTTTTTGCAAATACTAGATAATTTTTTTCTTGACCAGTTGAGTAGAGAATTTCTATTTCTTCTGCATCTTGTTTGCATTCCAAATATTAATAAATTGCAGATATTTTAAAACTTTATTATCTTAATTGGCTTTATAATTTGATGTGTCTATATTCATTGTACTGCTATGAGCATCATAATTGTGTTTAGATTCTGTTTTCTAGACTGTTATTAAGCCATACAAGTGTAATTAATTTTAAAAATTGACTTAAAGCCCTGCATGGCAGTCTGGTGGCTAAAGTCCGTGTCTAGCTCGTGCCAGGATCCCATACCGGTGTGGGTTTGTGTCTCTGCAGCCCTGTTTCTCATTCAGCTCCCTACTTGTAGCCTGGGAAAAAGTGCAGTACAGCCCAAATCCTTGGGATCCTGCACCCCCGTGGGAGACCTGGAAGAGGCTCCTGATTCCTGACTTCAAATGGCTAAGAACAGGTTGTTGAGACTGCTTGGGGAATGAATCATCGGACAGAAGATCTTCCTCTCCGTCTCTCCTCCTCTCTGTATATCTGACTTTCCAATAAAAATAAATACTTCTTTTTAAAAAATAAAAGCTAAAAATATTCCCAAGGCTTTGGGGCCATCCTTAGACTGTTTTTCCTGGGCACAAACAGAAAGCTAGATGGAAAACGGAGCTGCCAGGACACAAACCAGCACCCATATGGGACCCTGGCCCTGCAAGATGAGGACTTTAACTTCTAGGTTACTGTGCTTGGCCCAGAATACTTTTAAATTTTAATAAAACAAATGTTTTTGTTGTCAATTTTGGAACACATTTCATCAACTTAAGAATATCCTCACCCCCATTTTCTTCATTTTGTAAAAATGGATTTAAACATATGAAAATATGGTCAAAATATTACTTTGTAGCCACTAAATTTATGTTTGTTTGAACTTTTACTAAGATATCTTAATAGACATCATTTTGACCATTACACTAACTTTGCATCTTTAATATAATTACCCTGTATTTGATTTATATGCAACGCTAGCTTTCATTTGCTATATATTTGCGTAAGAAAGCTGAAATTCTAAATATTAAAACAAAATGCAGTTCTTTGTGGCCAAATGGGCCAAACTGGAAACCATAATGCTAAGGGAAATGAGCCAATCCCAAAAGGTTAAATACCACATGTTTGCCTTAATTTAAGATGATATGATGTTATGTATAACATGTTATGTTATGAATGTTATATGTTGTGTATAAACTGAAATTGAAGTGTAGGTGAGGTGGTCACAGAAGGTGGCTGGGAACTCGCATTTACTTTTAACATATTGGTTACTCATTACTATGTCAATTAATTCCATAATGATGTAAATTTTTGCTGATGGTATGTTGGAGCTTTCAATTGACTGGGATGATACTCTGCTGGCTCTGTCTTCAGACCAGAGAGGGTATACCTAAGAAGCCGTTGAACTTGACTGGACAATAAGATGCTGGACTCTATGTTTGGTATACGCTTGCAATGGGGGAATCTCAACTGAACTTGAGCTGTGGTTATGCAACAAGGTGGAGGAATCCACCATGGTGGGAGGGTTTGGGGAGGGGTGGGGAGAACCCAAGTACCTATGTAACTGTGTCACATAATACAATGTAATTAATGAAGTAAAATAATAAATAATTAAAAAAATAGCTGGCAAGTCTGTTCTCTCATACTGACTTTTAACAGGCTGTGTATTTAGCTTATCTACCTTTATCAAAGAAGTCTGGTTTCTGTTCTCCTTTGTTCTGAACGATGAGATTGTTTTTCTTTGCCAAGCTCATTAACAATTCCTCATTCCTGGAACTGGTTACCTTATTCTGCAAGAATATGGGAAGAAGTAACACGATGAGATCTGTGGTGTGCAAACATTCATAAAATAGATTTTGTATGTAATAATGCAAATATATGGTCGTTTTCCTTATTTTTTTACACTTTTTTTATTAAATTTATTCATTAATTACATTGTGTTGTAATTTCATAGGAACTGGGATTCTCCCGTTTTCCTTAATTTAAAGATTGTGTGTGTGTGTGTGTGTGTGTGTTTGTGTGTGGCTTTTTTGAACTTGTAAAAAGTGCTATGATTCATCAACCTAAGCAGTTTCTGTCATATCTTAATCAAGCATATAATTGACAGTAAAAAAAATTTGAGTAACTCAGTGTTTATTAAACTTTCCAATGTCTTAGACAAGTTACTTGTATAGCTCCCTAAAAGATGTTAGTGTGAAAACAGGTATATTTTTATTTTTTGTTATTTTTAATTAATGTCTAGAACAGATTCCAGGCATTTCGTAGACTCAGCTCCATCCCTTCCCTGCCTTCCACAGTGTGGATAGTCATCACTCTAATCCACTCCACACTCACAGCCTTCATTTATTACTGATCGCAATATTCAACAAGTAAAAAGTAAAAACACCACAAAACCACACATCCACTGGAATCTAAACATGAGCAAAAAATGAAATCATATCACAAAGGGACTGTTTCATTCCCAGGCTGTTTTTTGGGTTCTATATCACAAAAAAAAAACCACATACCAGAAAAAACAATTGATGTTTGAAACTGGCTTTCTTCGCGCAACATGAAGGTTCTCAGATGCACCCTTTTTGTTGTAAAAGTCAGGATTTCATTCTTTTTTTGTGCCTGAGTAAAACTCCAGTGTGTGTTCCATTGATGGGCATCTGGTTGATTTCATATATTAGCTCTTGTGAATTGAGCTGCAATAAGCACGACTATAGAAATGACTCTTGTGTGCTAATTTCATTTCATTTGAGTCAGTTTTTGTGAGTGGAATGAGTGGGTAATGTGGTGGACCTATTTGAGATCTATGAGGAATCTCCATAATGGTTGCATTTTAATCACCAAATGTCCATAATACTGAAAGCAATTTACCAATTCAGTGAGATCCCAATCAAAATAAAACAATCTAGAAAAAGGTTGCTAATATTCATATGAAAATGCAAGACACACATACTAGCTAAAGCAATCGTCAACAACAAAAACGAAGCTGTAGGCATCATCAAGGATTTCAAGATCTACTACAGGACAATTATAGTCAAAACAGCCTGGTAGTGGCACAAAAATAGACTTGAAGATCAATGGAACAGAATAGAGATCCCAAAAATGACCCACAAAGCTACACGCCAATATTTTGGATAAGTGAAGTGAATTCAATCCAGAGGAGAAGACAGCCTGTTCAACAAATGGTACTGGAGAAACTGGATCTCTAAGTGTAAACGTGTGAAGCTAGACTTCTACATTATATCTTATTCAAATATTAACCCCAAATGGATCAAGGATCTAAATCTTCAACCGTCAAATTTTTAGAGGAGAATATTAGGGGAATTCTGCAAGACATAAGCATAGGCAATGAATTTTTTTGGGGAAATATCCCAGAAGCACAAGTATTAAAGCAAAAGTAAACAAAGGGTGTTATATCAAGCTAAAAAAAACTTATGTATTGCAAAGTAAAACATCAACAAAGTAAAGAAGTAACACAATGGAATGGGAGCAAATATTTGTGAATTACGTAACTGATACAGGAACAATATCCAGTATTCATGGAGACCTCAAGAAACCCATCAACAACAAAAGAAACAATATAGTTAACGGACAAAACACATCAACAGACAATATTCAAAGAAGAAAATCAAAATTGCCAGCAGACACACACACACAAAACCCACTGAGCATCACTTGCCATGAGAGAAAAGAAAAGAAAAATGACAATGAATTCCTACTTCACCCCTGTATGACTATAATCCAAAAATGAAAAAAAAATGCTGGTAAGGTTCTTAATTCACTTCTAGTAAGTATATTTTGAATAAAAACATGGCTGGTAGTGCAGTGACCTGGTGTATTGGAGCAGTAGGTTAAATGGCTATTTGCCATGATAGCATCCCATGTAATACGAGCTAATGTCCTGGCTGCATGTCTTCCATTCCTGCTCCCTGCTGATGTGAATCAGGAAGCAGCAGAACAGGAACATAGCCGTCAGACTCTACAACTCAGGTGGGAGATGTGGGTGGTGTACCAGGATCCTAGAACACGTCTGAATTAGCCTAGATTTTTCTTTGGCCACTCAGGAGTGAGTCAGCAGATGAACGATATCTCTCTGCCTATCACTCGGAGTTTCAAATAAATAAATTAATCTTTAACAATAAACTAGAATCATATAGCTAAAAACTTTCGAATAATAAATTGAGAGTTTATAATTTATTTAATTAAACAACAATGGAAAAGATGCAACAATGGAAAAGATCAAGTAATTTAAAGGATTGTCCCTATTTTGGTTCATTCTTCACAGCAATAAAGATCAATATTAGATTACTTTCATCTAAGAAAATGAAACTTTTTGAAAAAATTATATTGTCTACACTTAATAAAATGGTGATATTTGATGGGATTGGGATAAATAACACAGGACTGGAGTAAAATGCAACCACCAATGATGAATTGCAAATTTCTTTTCTGCCTCAGTTATTAGTTGCCTCTTTGTATGTTGTCTTGAAAGCTGAATGAGACCAAATTAACTGAAAATTGGTTTACCATAAAACTTTTCAGACGTTAGAAGAAATAATAATGTTTTGTTGCTTATAATAATGTTTTATTGTCTTCAATTCAAATTGCAATGGGTGTTCAAGCTTTTACCAATCTCTTCAGATCATTAGTTAATTTGTGTAATTGTGATTTCTCCATAAATTTACTTTGAGTTTTATAACGTTGTATAAGTTATGCCCATAAGTTTATCTATTCACGTGTAGAATATTAAATACAACCAGAGTAAGCAAAGTTGTAATTCAGGCTGTGGTTGATTCTGATTTAATAAACTGTGGGAATGCAGTGAAAAATAAGATCAATCTTAAAATATGAGAGAATAATCTTGCAAACCACAGCCTGATGCTTGATTTATAGATGAAAAGGAATAATATTGTTTGAAGTAGCATTTATAAATGCCTGCACAATGACTTTTATTCTTTTCATTTTAATTATTTATGAAATATATATATATATTTAAAGATTTATTTCATTTTCATTACAAAGTCAGACACACTGAGAGAAGGAGAGACAGAGAGGAAGTGGAGCTGCCGGGATCAGAACCAGCGGCCATATGGGATCAAGGCGAGGACCTTAGCCACCAGGCCACGCCGCCGAGCCCTATGAAATATATTTTGAGTTCAGTGTACATAATGTGTTTTCATAGTTGACAAACTTTTCATTTATCATCTTTAAGAAAGATGATAAAAGCCACAAAAAATTTTATAAGACAGGGTAACTCCCAGTTATTTTTCAATGACTATAAATCATATAATTAATTCATCAAGACAGTAACACTTTTGCTATTGATCCAAATATGGTTTACTGATCTGTGTCCTGATGTATATTTTAGTAACTTTTGGTTATACAGCAGACTTGCTTCACACTGAAGTTATTTTTAAGTCTACAATGACATTTATTTCGATGATCGTCACAAACATTTAGATTAGTCAGTATCTTCTTATAAAACACAACATTTTTAAAGGTTCAATGTAATTTTAATGCAACACAAATTTTACTATCTGTTCATATGTTGTTCATGAGATTATTGAAATTAGAGATGAGATCATGACTGTAGCAACAATAGTAGTTACAACGTGATTTAAATTTTCATTTAGCATTTTTCTTAGTGCCTATAAGAAGTTCTCTCATGTAAGTACTAACATTGTGTCCATATCATAAATAAGGAAATGATTCTTCAGTGATATGGCATGATATCCCCATGCAAGTAAGACTTTCTATCTCATCCATAAAATGAACCACGACATTACCTTTGTAAAAATTAGGGAAGATAATAACAACTAATTAAAAATTTTATTGTATCAGTATCTTGCTATTGTTTCCTATACTTAATATTCCTGTAGAGAATTCTTCACAAAATCTGTGTAAAAGAATAAACCAACTCCCTATTGTTTTCATTATATGTTTTGCTAGATATTTAATAAACATTGACAGCATTGTCAGCTGGTTCAGCAATAATCAATCTTAGAACAAATCAATTAACTACCTCAGCCAAATGTTGGCAGTGAAAATCTGAGCAAACGGAGACTCTAAAGTGAATTATGTCAGCCAGTGGATTCTGGAGAGATTTCATCGAGTTTGGAATGGTGGGACTGGCAGCAATTCAGAACTGTTGAACTATCAAAACTGCTTGAGCAGGACCCTTGGAGCTTGCCCCATGTTGGGGACCTGGGATGGGTGGGAGGCTGGGTAGGGCTTTTCCCTTTATCTCCCCCTTTCCCCAGATACAGAAAAATAATAATAATGTGGAAACAGCAGTATTACCCACTTTGCTATGTAAAGATTATCAAGTAGAATAATTTAAAAAATCAATCTTTGATGGATTTGGCTTCATTTATTTTTATCCACTCTCATATTGTTGTACAGCTAACGTCTTAACTAATCTGTACATGTCCTATCAATCCTGTCATTAAACCTTTCTTTTATTAATCCTGTTACCACAGTACCACCATCATGCAAAAACTCTTTGTCAAGTTTCAAAATTCTAATTCAAAAAACATGTACAACCAGTTTTAAAATTATTTTGAACATAATTTCAAAAAAGGATGTCCTCATTGAGAGATGCTCAAACAAATTTTGATTTTCCTGCTATATTTTAAGCAATCTATTTTGTAACAGACTGGCTTGTAAGTGTGTCATCATCTAATTGATTTGCAAAGACAACAGAGAGACGGAAAGAAACACAGACATCTTACACTCATTGGTTTACTTTCCAACTGCATGCAACAGCCAGGGCTGGTTCCAGTCTAAGTCAGGAATGGGAGACACTTTACTTTCTATGTCTTCCACATGTTTGGCAGGGATCCAAACACTTCAGTCACCACTGACTGTCCCGAGCGTGCATAAGCTGGGTGCTGGGATCAGGAGCAGCTGGGTGCTGGGATCAGGGGCGAACTGGAACTTGAGGGAAGCACTCCAATATGCAATGTGGGCGTTCCCAGCTGCATCTTCACCAGTCTTCCAGACGCAGGTGCCTAGCAACTGCAGTTTTTCATATACACACTCATTTATTCTTTTCCCATATTGAACACGCTAGTAATTAAACATAATGTCAGTACTGAAACACCACCATTTTAAAAACAACGGTACTTTTGGTTCTCAGAGTTGCATCATTTAACTATGTAAGTTATTGTGCATGCAGTTACATAAAATGACATTTACGTGAATTAGTTATGCACTCACTCCATTGTTTATTTGAAATGTAGATAGAGATCCCTGTTTGACATTCCAAATGCTCAAGTACTGTTTCCCAGGATATGCGTCAGCAAGAAGATGGATTAGAGGAAGCAAAGCTACCATCTGAACCCAGGTACTGCAAATGGGATGTGACCATCCACAGCGGCACCTGAACCACTGTGCCAACTTCTCATCCCGCCCGGGAAACAGCATTGCCAGGAAAACTCATTAGAATGATGACATCACTAGTAGGGTGCAGAGTTGTGTTCATTTAAATCGTTTTGACTAATGAATTGCCTTCACAAGTTCCGTGAAAAAGTGGCCGCTACTCTAGGCAGTGTCAAAGGCTGAGGCAGGGTCCCGGCATGGATGGAGAATAGCCGGTTGCCCCATAAATCAGGAGCTGCGCAGGTTCATCAGCTGTGCTTCATATACGTGCACAGTATGTCAACAGAAAAGAGTATGAGAGAAACAAGAGAGCTGAAATATGTAATCAAAGCACAAGCATTGCTTCCAAAGGAAGCAAGATTTTACTACCGAGGGATCACCTGAAGCTTCACACTCTAGAAGGTGAGGTATGGGAACAAAATGTGATCCCAGAAGAGGGGAAAAACATCTTAGCGGTCGGGATTATGCACCACTGAAGAATGGACATCCGCCACCATGGTAGGACCTGGATGTGTCCCAGGCCTAAAACCCATTACCAAAGATCCAACATAGAGAGCGATAAGCCAAAATGAAAATATGAGCAAGAAGTATAAAGAGCATCATAGTGAAACCACTGGAATCTCACATTCAAATATGTTAGAGAGCCAGAGGAGGCATGCGTGCAGTATATGTAGAGGGTTTTGTTAGGTTCTGGGTGCGTTGGAGATCAACGTCTGCAGGCAAATCTTGTTAGAATAGAAGGCATTAACGATGAAAGGTATGAGTTAGGCAACTTCCACCTGTAAGGCAAAGGTCTCCACTCCTTCGCTCCATGCTGCACTTCCTCGGGCATGTTGAAAAGAAAGGGCTGCAGGGCCCCGGCGCGGTGACCTAGTGGCTAAAGTCCTCTCCTTGAACGCACAGGGATCCCATATGGGCGCCGGTTCGTATCCTGGCAGCTCCACTTCCCATCCAGCTCCCTGCTTGTGGCTTGGGAAAGCAGTCGAGGATGGCCCAAAGCTTTGGGACCCTGTACCTGCGTGGACGACCCAGAAGAGCTCCTGGCTTCAGATTGGCGCAGCACTAGCCATTGCGGTCACTTGGGAAGTGAATCATCAGACGGAAGATATTTCTCTTTGTCTCTCCTCCTCTCTCTAGATATATATGGCTTTGCAATAAAAATAAATAAATCTTAAAAAAAAAGAAAGAAAGAAAAGAAGGGGCTGCATGCGTCAGAGCTGGGCGGCCCTAACAGCGACGTACTTGCGGCTGGAGGCTGTGCAGGGGTGGAGCGAAAACTATACATACCATGGCAGATCATCATTCCTGTGATGATGTAGCATTTTGCAAGATTATTACAGAATACCTAAGACTCCATTTTCCTTGCAAACTGTTTTATTGGCTTTCAATAATAGCTTGCCAGAAATCCTAGAGCAGCGTGGGAATGAATTCTATTAACGAGCAAACCAAGAAGCCTGTCCTTTCCCAGTTGAGCCTCCGGAAGACACTCTGTCCCCAGCTGACACCTCCACTGCAGCCTTGTGAGACCTTAGCAGAGGACTCAGCTACGCGGTGCCTGGAATCCTGATTGCTGGAACTGCCTGCGACTTTAAGCATTTTTATTAAGCATGGGATAATTTGCCACGCAGGAACAGAAAACAAATACATTTTATAAACCAGAAGATAGGAACAGCATATCTCAAGGGTTGGGGAAATAATTACCAACCTAGACTTTTCAATCAAGCAAAAATATCTTTTGAAATAAAGGAGAAATAATGACTTTTTCAGACAAATAAAAGATGAATTTATTGTCAGCAGATGTTGAACACTGAAGGAGTTCATAATGAGAAAGAAGTACAGTATCAGATGGGCATTTGCATGCATCCCAGGAAATGGAAAACATCAGAGAATTGAATTTTTTTTCAGTATAAAATGTATTTTCAGTATAAAATATGTTTTCTTCACTTTTGGCATTTAACAGAGCACAAATTGTCATTAGGTTTTGTGGGATTTTAATAATGCATGTAGAAATAAAACACATGACATGAACAGCACAAAGACAGTTTGTGGAGGCAAGTAGGGGTGTTTGCCACAGGATCATGTGCCAGGGGTGAAGTGCTGACTGCTGTATCAGAAGGGAGAGCGATGGTCAGTGACATAATCAGTCATCAAACTGAAATGAAGCATCACTATTAGACACAACTTCGAAATACGCTAGTATCACCGGATGTCGTTGGAGAGCGCATGACTGTAGTGTGGCTGGACACTGGGAGGGTTTCTGGATTGCCCTGGTTAGCGTGGGTCCTCTGTAGTTTGTCAAAGCCATGAGAGCAGGGAAAGAAGACAGGAAGCTCCTCACTGGTGTGTGCTGGGACTCAGGCTGGAGGACAGGACACTGTCCCTTGACTGTCCATCAGAAAAGTGCCCTCTGGGATACCCTCTGGCTAAAGCTGATGGAAGAAGGGCCATGGTTGACTGGCAAGCAGTGAAGATTCACCGGAGGGTTCTGGCAGACCAATGCTGGCATCACAGTGTCCACTTAGCTCACTCAGCCAAGAATGGTCAATAAGAAAAGCAGGCTAGAACTGGCAAGGACTCAACCCCCTGCTGGGCGATAGCAGGTACATATTGGCAAAGGGTGACCAACAAGCTGGGAACGCCCTGTGGGCAGTTGGCAGAAGCTGCCAAGGCAGGGCAACAAAGGTATAACTTGGTTGTGCCAGAAGCTCAGAATTAACGGGGAGCCTGCTTCCTGGTGTTTGCCGGATGCCACTGAAACAGAAAACCATATCCGGCCTATCCCTCCCTGGATCCTTCTGGCACCTTCTGCTGGGAAAGCTCTACCTCATGACAATGGCAAGGGACCAGCAGAGCCACAAAATGTGTTTGAGTTGAGAGGAAGCGTACTGATAAGGACCGTAGTTTGAATTTGAGTTATGGTCAAATGAATGCATATTTTAGTGTAATCAAATTGTGTTTCTGTAGAATTTATCAGGAATTGTTAATGTCTAGAATGGCATATCAGGAACCCGACAACTTTGCACATGCTACATGGTTGGAACTCAGGACCACTTGCTTTCCCAGCTGGGCCTCACTGCTCATCTGCCTTACTCTTGTAGAGGCGCACACTTGGTTCAAGGAAAGCAAACACATACACCATGGACTTCACCAAGCTAAGAACAAGAAGACGACAAAAACAAAACAAGACAAAACACACAAAACCAAGAAATCAGACCTGGCAACCGCAAAAACTTATATAATTCCCTGCCATATTGGAGTATTCATTCAAGAATAAATATATCACTGTAGGAAATTGTTTGATTATATTAAGACTGAGTTATAATAAACTACTAGGTATGTATTACCAGTAACCATTCTAATCAAAGAAAAAAAATCTCATTTATTTAATAAAGAATATGGCTGTGATATAACTTCGTTTTTTTAAATGTCTCACATCACATCATTAATTCATTGGTGTAAAGAGTAAAACATACATACTTTTTGAAAAATAATGAATAGTTATCAAACTTTGAGAGGATAAAATTTTGAATTTTAGAAGAAATACATATACTCATAGGCAAATACTATATTATCTTCAAATATTGAACCTTTTTCAATGTCAAAAATGAAGCAAATAAAATATATAATCAAATTTCTTCTGGTAGTTACCAGATTGAAAAGGTCCAGGTTTTTTAAGTAACGAGTTTGCACAAAACCAAAAGGTGGAAAAACAGAGTTCTAAAACCTCAATAAATAAATATTATTATACTGTTTATAAAGGAAAGCTATAAATGGTTGTTGCAGAGATAATTAATCTTTATAGTCGTAGTCAAACTGATCATAATAAACCAATATCTAAGCATATCAAATAATCTAAGAAAATGTAAAATTTTATTTTTAAAAATAATATGCTGGATGCGGACATAGATTCCTGTCAATATCAATCTGTGATAATAAAAACAGTCATGTTAGTATTCATTTAAAAAAAATTTGATGCAATAAAAAATGTTTGTCGTCAAATGTAAAAATATCATGTTCCAAAGTTGTTCTCAGCTATGGAAATGCTGATAATTGTATATCGAATTACAGTTGGATAGCAGTAAGAAAGCCTGGGCTTTCATTACACGTGAGAAGACTCCTAATGATAGGCTATGTAACAGGAGACAAGATCCTGGATATTTTATAATAGAGAAGTAATGACTTTTAAAATAGATATATTTACTGTACTTGAACATTACACAATGTGTATATGTATCAAAGTATCACATGAAATTAAAAAAATAAAATTTTATGCACATTAAATTTTCTTTATACTTTTAAATTTCAAAAACATAGAAGGCACTCTTCTATATTTTTTAAAAGATTATTTGTTTTTATTGGAAAGGCAGATTTACAGAGAGGAGGAGAGACAGAGACGAAAATCTTTCGTCTGCTGATTCACTCCCCAAGTGACCGCAACAGCAAGAACTGAGCTGATACAAAGCAAGGAGTCAGGAGCATTTTCCAGGTCTCCCATGAGGATACAGAGTCCCAAGGCTTTGGGCTGTCTTTGGCTGCTTTCCCGGGTCACAGCAGGGAGCTGAATGGAAAGAGGGGCTGCCAGGATTAGAACCAGTGCTCACATGGGATTCCAGCACATGCAAGGTGAGAACATGAGCCATTAGGTTGTGAATTGGCCCTTTGTTGTAATTTTACTAACCAAATGCATTGTGTAAAAGATTTGTTCGTCAAGGTCCAGGGAAATTTTCACGGAGTGTTAACAGAATCCAGTCTGGAGTAGACAATAAACTTACAGTAATGGACGAGAAAGAGGCATTCTAAGAGGAGGGAGTAGGGCTGCACACAGATATAAGGTAATGGGGTTAAAGACTCAGTTACACTGATAATAAAAAGTCAGAGACATTGTGCGAGGACCAGACTACAGAGTTCTTTCTGAAGTCAGTGTAGCACTGCACATTTCACGTCAATGGTGGTCCTCAGTGACATCATTCACAGGTGTGGCATGCAAAGTAGGGCATTACAATTCTCATTCAAGACCAGCCACTGTGTTAGCTGGATTGCACAGGACAGCCAGTACAAGTAGAATACAAAATCAGTAGTCTAATATGCCTTATGTAAGGTATAAAAAAGTTCATGGAAAATGGAATTTTAAAATTTTGAGAACCATGCACAGATTTTCCACACTGCACATTTTCCTTAAACTTTTGGAAGATCTCTTATATACAAGGTGTTCAAAATCATTTTACACCAAAGTAAAAGTATATGTAATTCCATTTCCCTAAAAGTTTTTGAAATACGCTTATGTATATCTACGATGATTCATTGAATGATGAAATATATGGAAACAAGTGCAAAAGTAAGTGTTCACATTGACTGGAATCAGGGAGAAGAGCAGACGAGACGATAAAATGCCAATTTTCAATAATTTGGGGGTCAAGAATCCTAGAGAGGAGTCGTTAACAAGGAAGAAGAGTGACTGATTTTTTTTCCTTCAATAATTATGTTAGTGCTGGGACTATTACTAAAAGTAAGGATTTTGCAATATTACATAATTTTAGTTCATACAGCAGAAGCTGAGTTTGAGAATATTGACTCCAACTTTGAAAGAAGTCCTACTATGGGCCAACCTCACATGTCCCAGAGAAAATCCACGCAGCTTCAAGTTCCTGTTTAAACACTGCCCAAGCCACCCCCGCCATCAGCAGCCACTACCCCGGGGATCAGGACAAGACCCAACGCTATTTGCTGAAAGGTTCAAATGATTGCTACTAGTTTTAACAGTAAATATGATACATACGTTTTAGCTCTGCTGCTATTACATTTAATAGAAGATAATATAGTACAATCATAGCTTGTATATTCACTGGGAAACTAAAGAGAATCAGGTGGGTCCTGACCTGATGATCAATAGCTGAATCACCTTGCACGCACTGGGATCCTTTATGGTCCTGGTTCCTGTCCAGGAACTGGTGGTGCTGAATGAGAACAGAAATAGAGGGCAGGGAAAGTTCTCAGTGACTGACAGTGGAGCAGCACAGCTTGAAGTGATTCAGTTATTGAAGAGAGAGTCTCAACAGAAATTTTAAATAAAAGACAAAGAAGTGAATGGGAGACAGATGTTTGGCCTAGCAGTATGACATCAGCTAGGATTCTTGTGTTCCAGAAGAATGCCTGAGTTTGCTTCTTAATTCCAGTGTTCTGCTAACAGACCCTGCTGGGGCAGCAGTGCTGATAAGAGTAGTTAGTTTCCTGCCTTTCGTGTGGAAGAACTGCTTGGGTTCTTGGCTCCCGGCATTAGCTAGCTGTCTTCTACTGGGATTTGGGGAGTGCGCCAGAAGATGAAAGGGTTTTTCGTTCTCTTTCTCTTTCCCTATAAAATAAGTCACTCAATTTTTTTGAAGATTTATTTAGTTTTATTGCAAACTCAGATATACAGAGAGGAGAAGAAACAGATGCACTCCACAAGCGACCGCAATGGCTGGTGCTGCGCCGATCCGAAGTGAGGAGCCAGGAGCTTCTTCTGGGTCTCCCACAGAGTCCCAAGACTTTGGGCCATCCTCGACTGCTTTCCCAGGCGCCAAGCAGGGAGTCGGATGGGAAGTGGGGCCACTGGGATTGAAGTGCCCATATGGGATCCTGGAGGGTTCAAGGCAAGGACTTTAGTCACTAGGCTACTGAGCCGGGCCCAGTAACTCAATTTTTAAAGACGTAGTTGAGCTCATAAGAATCCTTGGTAGCCCATGTTTTGTAGCGCTTAAGAGGTGAGCTGGAGCTCTACTTCTGTGATTCAGCAAAATTCTGCTTGCATCACTCTAGGATGTCAGAGGATTCCAAGCAGTGAATTCCCATCTGTCTACTTGTCAGTCTGTTTCTTTGCCTTCCAAAAAATTTAATAAATAACTTTAATAGTTAAAATAAACTAAAAGAAATTGATGCTGGAATAATAAATAAAAATATGCTGGAAAGTAGATTAGTGTTAAGAGTAATGTTATATCCCTAAGTGTTTATCCTACGAAAGAAGAAAAACTCACATAATAATGTGTTTCAAATTGAACAGTGTTAATTGACCCACGAAAGAAGACACAATGAAATAAAAACTGAAGATTTTCTTCCAGATAAATCCAACAAAGTGAACTCTACAACAAATCAAACCACATGAATTTTTTTTTAAGATTTGTTTTATTTTTGTTAGAAAGGCAGATTTTCAGAAAGGGGAGACAAAGAGAAAGATCTTCTCTATACTGATTCATTGCCCAAGTGACCACAATGGCCAGAGCTGAGCCAGTCTTGAGCCAGGATCATGGAACTTCCGGGTCTCCTCTGCACGTGCAGGGTCCCAAGGCTTTGGGTCATCACCCACTGCTTTCTCTGGCCGCAAGCAGGGAGCTTGATGGGGAATGAAACATCTGGGACAGAAAGTGATGTCTACACAGGATCTCACTGTTTTTTGCAGGTGAAGGGCGAGCCTTAGCTTCATAGACTTGGCCTCCAAAGAAGTAAAGCACAGTCATGATTACGCTTCATTTTATCTGGACCCATGCCTATTATCTGTCTTGATGTTTATTATTTAGCTTGCTTCCTGATTTTTATTTATTGGCACTGTGATTTTGAAACATTTTAAATACGAAACACAACTAGTTTCAATACTCAATGTGTTCCATTCAATGAAAGAAAATCATATTCACACTCAGCTTATAATGAGATATTGTGAGTACTGGGATAGCTAATTCTTTTTGGGTAGAATCCAAGATGGTTGTACATATAATCACATTTTATTTTGTGTAAGACATTATTTCAGTAGTGGTTGTTTTCTTAATTAAAGTACCGTTGATGCCCCTGACTCTTGAAATTATGATTTGAAATAGTAAGCAAGTTTAGGGGTTGTGAATAGCATGTACCGTGAAAATGATCGTTGGAGATGGATTGCAAATTTCAAATGTAAGATCCATTACCAGGAGTAGGTGATACGAAGCAAGAAGAGGTTCTGTGAAATGACTGCTGTAGGAACAACGCAGCCTTGAAAACAGTGACAAATACAAAAAATAAGTCCGTTAACATTTAGAATAGTAGTTGGTAGAGCTTGATCTGATGACTGCTTCATGTTTTATGTTCTGACAAATGTAGGAGAAACAGTTGCCATAAAGATGGTTTGAATTATCAGGTATCAAGCAAGGAATGTAATGACATGAAAAAATGTAAATTATGCATTCCTCTAATGATAAAACCAGGAAGTATTTTACAATTGTTTTTGAACTCATTGCTGTTCTCCCCCAGAATTCTAAACATTCCATGACATTCAATACTTATTTGTGTCTAAATAAGTCAAAGCTATGGGTGTTCTTTCACGGATGTTGGTTTTCTATTTGTAAAGCTGAGCACCAGAATAGAAGTGGCCTGCTTGAAATTCTAGTTTTTATTACGCCATTGATTTTACTTTAGCAAGTTGTACTCAGAATTATAAAATACACTTCAAACATGGTTCACATTGTGGAAGTGTTGCATCCTAGCTTATGTTCTTAAATGCATACATACGTAAAGGATCAAAATTGAAACTGATAGAAACATCAATGTCTATGTGAATATTTTGGTACAGAAGTATAATATTATGGAAAGTGTAGAGAGTCAATAAAACTTATATTTCACCTTTGAGTGTTAATAAAGATTAAGTGGATAGCCAAGCATAAAGTACATTACTTGGAATATTGGAATATATTGTATGTCCACTTAAAAATATACAACCTTTTCAATCAGCACACATCAAAATAAAAAATAAGGTCCTCCATGTGGAAAACCAACAAGTGAGAAGACCTGGACACTCTTTGGAGCTATTTAGGATAATCATGTCCTTGTATTACATCAATGCACAAAGACACATTTTCCTAAAAGAAATTAAAAGCGAATTTTATATGTAGAATGTTTACCATAGCCCAGTAATGCAAATAGATGTCTTTTGGCCATGCCCCCAAATTGCATCACAAAATTCACTGTCATTCCACTTTGTTAAATCTTGACTTAAGCTGCAAAAAACGCAAACAAAATCCTCATGAATTGTATGAAAACTAACATTGATTTGCTACTTTATCTGCCTCTCCAGTTTCGCAGAAATGATTACACACTCTGTTTTTGGGTCTCGCTGACTATATCCTTCCTGTTTGGATTAAAGATCTCATTACCTGTGAGTAAGAAATAGACAAGGATGAGCATGAACTGAGGAAGAATGTGCTGGAATCCTCGTTCAGGCTAGCCTAGCCCCAGCTATTGTGGGAATACTTTTGAAACCATAATTTTGAGACAAATAACAGTGCGATGAAGAAAAGCATGAAGACTGAAAAACGAATCAGTACTCCTGGTGGAAATCAAATGGTTAGAACAGTCTAGCACTCATTATTTACTTGCCTGCCATGTCAGTTAGACTCTGAAACAAAGAAGCAAACACACAGAGAACACCCAGCAAGTTGGGACTCTGAATAGCTAGTTTCTATTAGGGGCAGAGTTTGGAAAGAAGTACAGACTCTTCTGACATATTTCAAATGTTTCCTTTTTGCCTCCCTCTGTTGGAAACACAAGGGCATTTTATTCAATATTTACTGTGAAAACCTGGTCAGTGAAATGACTAGAAAAGAAGCACAGGAGAAATGCTTTACAATATTGATATAGACAAGTGTTTTTTAGATAGCACCTCAGAAGCAGACAACTACAGAAAAAATAGACAAATGGGAATCCATGAGACAGAAAGGATGCTGTACAGCAAAGTGAACTATCCAAACTGGAGTGACAGCTTACGAAACAGGAGGCAATATTTACGAACCATGCATCGAGCAAGGAATCATTCAAAATGTGTAAAGAATATCAACAATTTAATCACAAAAATAATAATATAATGGGCAAATATCTGATAAACATTTCTCTGAGGAAGACATTGCAAGATGTGTTCAAGAACACTTAGTAGCAGGGAAATGAAATCAACACAGACGAGGCCATGCAACCCTAGTTAGAAGGACTCTCAGCAATATGATTCCCAGGGACAGATGCTGGCCGGTCTGCAGAGAAAGGGCACCTTCAGCACACTGTCAGCAGATGTGTACCTTACTGCAGCCACTATGGAGAGCAGCTTGGGAGTTCTTCATAAAACTAAAAACAAAAGCAACATACCATTCAACATTACCAAATACTGGCTATATACCCACACCCCCCGCCCAAAAAAAAGGAAAAGAGAAGAAAACCCCATTAAAATTAGGACATTGAAGAGATTTGTCACTTCTGCAGTTATTGTAGCACTATTTGCCATAATGAGATTTGGGGTCAACCTAGATGTTCAAATATAAGTGAATAAATAAAATGTGATATAGATATGTAATAAAACACTTCTCAACCATGAAAAAAATGGATAAAACAAAAAGGATGATTGTAACTGGAACACAATATTTTAGGAAAAATAAACCAGACCCAGAAAAATAATGCACACTCTCCTGTATGAAATATAACAATGTTAACCTCACTGAAATAGAGTGGAGTGGTACTTCTCAGAGACTTAGGAGGGAGAATGGGAAGTTGATCAACAGATACAAACTTAAAAAAGAATGGGAAAAATAAGCTGCACACTGGGATGAGGGAAGTTAGCAATAGAGTGTCTATGGACTGCTTCAAAGTGGCTGGAAGAGAGGTTTCATCACCTCCAAAGAAACACTAAATGTATAAGGTGATGGATATGTTACTTGTCTTGATTTAATATATGAATGTTTCCAAAATGTATACATTGTGTAACCTATAGATCTATTCGATCATTACATGTTAATTAAACAAAAATTCACAGAAGTTTGGAGTTCATCTGTGAAAATACATCCTTGGAGTTTTTAATGTCATATCTATTTCTTTATTATTATTATTATCATTTTATGATACAGTTCCACAGGTTCTAAGGTTTCTCTTACCCCTCTACTGAGTTCCTCCATTTTAGTATAATAATATAGTTCTTCATGAACAGTCATATGTTCATCGTTGCAGGCATGGACAATGGCAGAGAGTCCAGCATCCTATTGTGAAGATAGAGTTAATAGTTTCATTGGGAGTCCACCTTTGATTTGGAAGTAGAGATGAATACTGATTATATCCTCACATCTGGATACAATAGTCCATATCAATTTCTACTAATTAATTATATCTCAGGTCTTCCTTCCCAAGGACAAATTCCTGCAAAGATTTCTGCTCCAACACGTCCGGTCATGTCTGTTTCTCCAGTTGCCTGTATGTCCAATTTAAGGGCAACGGTTTGCACTGTGAATTCTCTTCTCTCAGGGATTTAGTTTGTTTTTCAGTTATTTATCTGTCTGGGCTATGTGGAACTTCCAAGTGCCATAGATGTAGAACCAGTATCCAGAAGCCACTTTTGCCTTTTTAGATCTGAATATCTCATTGCATGGATAAATTGCCGTTCATTCAACTCTCCTGTATTGTAGGACTAAGCGGTGGCAACTATAAACAGAAGTACTGTCAGTGTCTGTGGACATGTGCTGTTGTGGACATAAGTTTTCAATCCATATAGGGACATAGTAAGGATACAAAGAATACAGCTTTGTAAAAAAAAACTAAACAAAATCTGTCACATAGTCACATAGCAGTCATGCTTTAGTTTTCTGGAGTTTAGACATTCTAATATCTAGATTATAATGTAGTTTGGATTTAATAAATAGAAATAATTGCTTTTATTTATTTTTGAATAACATGAGATATTCCTCTTTTTAATAGGGTGCATTGTGGTCCTGTAACATATCTACATGATGTGAATTGATCAAATCAGGGAATTAATGCTTTTAATTTCTTCTTACTTCTTTATGGGTAGAACCTAAAAGCTCCTTTCATTTTTTCTGTAAAATGCAGTAATTATTTTTATGTGCTATATTTAAAAAGTCTCTTCTCAGGGAGAAAATTTATATAATGCTTGTCAATATAAGCACTTACTGATTACTAATTCATATGAATTTGTGAATTATGTATAACTTTACGAGTCTCCTTTCAAACAAAATATATGTGTTTTGTGAACTACAGTATCCAAGGACAAATTTCAAAATGTATTTCACCAATATCTCTTATTTGCTAATGGATCTATTTCCCTTTTGTCTTTTCATCAAAAGTGAGACAGAAATTGATCTCAAATTTATCAACTATTTTTTAGAGGCATATAGTATTAAAATAATACATATTCTTTGTTTATATTTGCATATTTTTGAAAAATAGTTCATCAAGACTCAGCGAATCATTAAAATTCTATTTGTTTTCCTCTTATTCTTACCCAAATCAAACTTTTCACTATTATACATTTACATGAGTACATAGAAATAACATAACTTCAATTGATTATGAAATATGTCAAGTAATGGACTGAACATGAATATCCGGCAATTTATTTTCATGAAATAATGACCTTTGTGCTTATGAAAAAATATGTTATGCATTGATGGGACATACTATCTAACAAAAGGAGAAGCTGTTATGGTTAGAGCTTACAAATGTGACATCCGGGTTGGACTGTGGGCTCCACTCACGTTACAGCTTTCTGCTAACATGGTCGTGGGTGAGTGAGACGCTAGTCCCCTCAAGGCTGGACCGCTGCTGGCTGCAGTCAACTGCTGCCGTCGTTTGGAGAGTGTGCATGGGTTCTGTTTGTCCCTTGCTTTGACTCTCCCTTTCAAATAAAAAACAATTTTTTTAGAGCTTCAGCTAATGTATCTCTGAATGCATTAGAACACTTAAAGATTTTTCAGTAAAAAATGCTGAAAGGCTTAATCTTTTTTATTGCCTGATTTGTGTAATTTGTCTTTTTGCCTTTTCAGATGCAGCTTTTGTATAATATTAGTTAATGAGATGCTCACTTGCCTAACGTCTGATTTTCATTGGCTTTATACAACTTTGTTTTTCAGATATGAATAGGTTTTCTCATGAATTGGTTCTTTTCATGGTGTGTTAACTTCTATGCATGAAAACCATTTCTGAAACTATTCAGAGGAGCGCCCCTTCAAGAACAGCTGTGTCTTCAAACACTTCCAATGCTAATTCTCACTGGTCTGCCTGATCCGGTCACATCTCTTTCTTCTCGGAGCTGCTCATTGTATTTCTATTTCCGAAGAGGTCACTGTACAACGTAATTCCAGCAGGAAACTTTGGGAGGAGAAATGACTGAGTTATAGAATTAAACTCAATATTTCTAAAAAAAAATTGATACACATGATGTACCTAGAAGTATTTATTAGTTAACTATGTTTCTCAAAGTACCTTTAGGTCATGTGTGTACATAAAATGTTCTTCAGGTATTACTATTACAAGTTACGAAAATGACTAAAAATTATCTTGGATAAGTAGCATGTATCATTTGTAGCTAATTCTTTGGAAACCTCACCTTCTGGTCATTTTTTTTTTTTTTTTTGCTTTTTCTATACAGTTTACCTGTTTTCATTTATGGTTATCACAATTTATAATAAAGTAGCTGATCAGATACCAATCTTGTCTCCAATATAAAATTTCAATCAAATGAACCTATTCTTGATGTTATAAACTTGGGAATTTTCTCTCATGAAATTTTACAAATTGAATCATTTCTGCCTGCTATGCCTAGAAAGTAAATTGCTTTGGCGGCCATCGACAATCTCCTAATATGTCCAATATTCAGAATGAATGCCCTATTATGCATGCAAATCACTTATTTGCATACTTGCAGAGATGTTTATATATGAAAATAGATAACTGAAAATCGACTTATCCATTGGCAAGTGAAACTCTGCCCTTTGTGTATGCAGCTTAAATGTCTGTTTGCCAGCATTACGATGTTTTGTTGGTGAATATTCTGGGTTTTTGCTTATTCTAACAGACTTCCTGATTTTGAAATGCACCGTTTTATTGACTTACACTGTTTTTCTCTTATAGCAATCGTGCTTTTACTGCCATATTGTAGCTTTTACCGTAAGTATTAATACAGAATTAGCACATCTACATGAATCACTCCTCATCTCTTCTTCACGAATCTCCCTACTTGAAATTCACTTTGCTATTTTTGCTTGTTTGTTTGTTTTCCTGTACTTCTATATTGTCTCTCAACTGGAAAAATCTTTCAGAGGATCATGATTTAATGTGCCTGTCTCTCACTCTGCCTTACTGACTCGGCGCACCCTTACCCTGGTAATCCTGCAAACAGGAATTACAGTATAGCTTCCTCTTCTTCACTTATCTGCTCTCTTGGATTCCCAAAACGAAGGATATTTTAAAATCATTGTCTCATCAATATTGGCCTTCTCTTTGTTCAGAGCTAATAGTTTCTACTCTGATTTCATTTATTGAATTAGCAAAGATCTTCAAACACCTACTTGCCAAACAAGGTCTTAAGTGCTGGCAATATATTAACAAACAAAACAAAAGGTTCCATCATTTTGTAATGGAGAGGACAGTCACTAATAAACACCACAGGCAAATGGATTGTGTCTGTACCTCAGGCTGTTTCACCAACACAAAATGATAAATGAGAATATAGATGTTTACTATGATCCCAACATCTCGTAATGTATATATGTCAAAATATCACCACACAAATATTTATAACTTTATACATCAGTTAAAAATAAGCAAAAAATTGAGAGCAAGTTGGTGGCAATGGAAGAGGCTAAGTGTGGGGGAGATTGTGAAAATGTGTAAGAAGGGGCAGAGAAGCCAGGTTAGCCTCTACCTGGGACAGTTCTACTGCAGACAGCACAGCAGGGGAATCGGCACAGGATCAAGCTGTCCAGAGAAGGAGACTGAGACAAGGGCGACCCTGGCCTAGAGACAGGCACCCAGTCAGCGGGACAGAGACAAGGAGCAGCAGGGCAGAGCTCTGGGAGGTGTATTGCTGTGTCATTAGTATTGCTTCCTGTACCATGAAACTCCTGGAAACAATTGTCAGAAGCTCACTTGCTTGGTGCTTCTGCTTTTTCTCATTTCTACCTCAAGCTACTCCTGGAAGACCCTCTCATTAACCACTCCACAGAAACTACACTTTCAAGTTAAGCCGTGAGCACTATGCCCACGCGGTACAGTCAGGTTGTGCCTGTTCTCACCTCTCATCAAGCCCCAACCCCACTGGAGAGCTGCTGCCTTGCTCCTTTAAATTTCTGACTTCATTTCATTGGTTTTCTTCCTACCTTCTATCCTTGCCTTCTCTCTGTCTCTGCTCTGGTACTTTTTGAAATAGAATCTCAATGAGAAAATGGCTCCAGAAATGGGGGTTGATTGGGAAGGAGCACAAGTGAACAATTATTTGTGATGGAAACATGTAACATGCAGATGCTTTTATTATTACGTAGCTGTGAGAAGTAACGAAAAATACAAGTTAGCTAGGACCATTTCACTGGCTGCATTGGGATTCTGCCTTCATACCGTGGATTACTGAAACTGTTGAACAACATCATCATCCAAGAGATCCAAATTTGTGTGGCACAGCTGATGCTTGCCCTGTTAGATCCCATTTGCCCTCACTGCATACATATTCAACACTCCCAAACACAGAGAACTCGCTTGTTTTCCTTCTCCTGTAAACTTCTAGACATGGGATAACGCTGGTTCTTCTCGGAAGATGCCTTGGTGGTTTCTGAACAGCAAGTGTGAGTGCAGCTGACTGGACCCTGGGCAACAGTCATATTTTATATACTTCTCCATTATAGTCTTTTTAAAATATTTATTTTATTTTTATTGGAAAGTCAGACATACAGAGAAGAAGAGAGACATAGAAGAAGATCTTTCATCCACCGATTCAATCCACAAGTGATTACAATGGCCCAAGCTGAGCCGAGTCGAAGCAAGGAGCCCAGAGCTACTTCCAGGTTTCCCACATGGGTGCAGGGTCCCAAGGCTTTGGGTGTCCTCAACTGCTTTCCCAGGACACAAGCAGGCAGCTGGATGGAAAGTGGGCTGTTGGGATTAGAACTGCCACCCATATGGGAACCCCGCATGTGCAAGGCGAGGAATTTAACCACTACGCTACCGCACTGGGCTCTCCATGTAGTCTTTTAAATAGAAACTTTCAGCTAAGAGACATTTAGACAAACTTCTTGTGATGCATATTCTAAGAAAGAATAAAGATTTGGCAGATCAAACAGAAATATATTATTATATTGGGTCACTGTGCACCTACTAGCTCACATATTATTTAAATGATCAGATTCAAGTTCAAGGGTCATTTAAAAAATTATTTGTGATTACTCAAGAGATTCAAAGTTGGCTGGTGCTTCATCAGAATACTTTTGCACTGATAAAAATGCAAATGCAAATTTTATACACACATTCTTCCCTTTCTTGGTGGCTACAAAATATTTATTCAATAAGAACTGGCCAAATTTATTATTATACTCATGAACAGATGCTTGTTTCTGGAGTAAACAAACTGCCCTTTATTCAGCTGCTATATTCAAGTGTATGCACATTGCTTCTTGTGTTCAGACAGATGCAATGTGTTTCCAATTACTTCCAATGTTTAACACACCAGCACCAGAAAATGATTAAGATAATACCTCAAGAGTTGTTTGTTGAAATGCTTCCGACATGAGAGTGATTAAGGTTTTAAGTATAGTTCTATGAATCTACCAAATGCATTCTTTGCTGCCAAGGTATTTTGAAAACAAATGTTCATCACTGCTTCACTTGTGTTACGCTTCATTTTTCTAAGTATTAAGCGTGGAAAGTGTAATTTAAGTTGAAAGGAGAAATATATATCTATACATATGCACATGTGTAGATATAGATAAATACACACACAGAGAATTTTCCATTTTCAATGAATTTTATATTTTGTCTAGAAACTAGAAACAGGGTCAACATTTTAATATTTCTATTATGTTATTCAGCTGCATCTATTTTTAAATAGCATATTCTCATGAAATCTTTAACTTTTGTAATTAGTTTCAAAGTGGTGATAATTAAAATGCAAATTTTTAAACAAAAACCAATGAGCTAGTAAGACAACCTTCTGTCATAAAAGTGTAAGGTTCAATGCACTGTTCTCTTGAATGCTATGATTTTCCTGAGATACAGATGAGGAAAACAATCATAAGATTATTTCCCATGCTATCTCATTTTTTAAGTTTTTAAGATTTTTAAGAAAGTTTTTAAGTTTATTGGAAAGAAAGAGAGATAATGCATTCTGTGGTTGATTATCTAGATGTCTGTAAGAACAAGAGCTGGGGCAGGTTGAAGCCAAGAGCCAGAACTAAGTCTAGATCTTCTCTAAAGGTGATTTGGATCCGTCACGTGAGCCATCACTGGCGCCTCTAGAAGTGGAACACTACCTGGAAGCTGTATCAGAATCTAAGCAGGAACTCTGATCCAGGAACTTTGAGATGAGATATGCGCCTCCAAAGCTGAATCTTCACTGCCATGCTAAATATCTATTCCATATCTCTAACACTTCACAGAGATATTGCATCTATTTGATACGTAGTATCTTTGCAGGTTTTGGGGGGGGGGTGTTTATTAAAGGATTTTCTAAATAAGTTTATAGATCCTTAGTCTTGCTAGTTGAGAACGACTGTATAAATAGTGAACTGCCTGAAACTCCTTTGTTATTTTAGTTTTCTCTGAAAATTTGGTACATATTGAAAACTACTATTTCTGGGAATACTGGTATGGGACTAATGCTTGCATGGCAGTTAACTCCCCTAAGCATCTGCTGGCCTATTAAGACGCAGACATAAAGATTTCTTCTGCAAATCAGAGATGAAGACATTATTATAAAACCCATTGTCTGTCTCATTGCCTATGTCAGCTAAGAAACGTATGCATGGTCTTTAGGCAGGCTCTCCTTGTATCCCCAGTCCTTGACAGTTGTGGAATTTATGTTTAGGTTACATAAATAGTCATTCACACATATTTATTTTATAACCTTCTACATATCTACTTAAAATAATTTAGCATAATATATGTAGGAATAAAAATAGGTATCAGTTTTATTATCAATATGATGTCTTGCTACTGAAGACTTTCCTCCAAATTAGGAACATACTTACGCTATAGGAGTAAGATTATATTATGTTTAAATACCTACAAAATATGTGTGTTTTGCAAGAAATGTTTCTTTATTGCATTTCATAGAAGGACAGATTGTAATGTTAATGGGAGTAGTTGTAACATAGGGGCTAAAATGTTATACATTTACATAGTTATAATGTCTTAATTCACATTCTTTCAGAGGCATCTGAAAATCTTAGATGATACTGAGTTCTAATTTAGCTCTTAGAGATTTTGTTACATGAGCCTTGGCAAAGATGCATGGCTGTATGTCACAATTCCTTTAGAGATAAATCTTGCTGTTCACAAATTATTTATTCAAACCACACTTCTCCATAAATTTGACCTATGTATATTTGATAGTTTAGAAAAACTTCTTAAAATGTGCACAGTTTAGTAATTCAAATTTGAATGGTGCTTATATATTAAGTTGGAGAGATCCTTTAAATTTCCTACTTCACAAAATTTACTTGTTCTACCTTAAGTTACTGCATTGCTTTAGAAGTTATATGTTAGCATTTTTCTATAAAGATTCCATAATTCAAAAAATTCATGATTTTTTCATTCACTTAATCCTAATAATAATAATTCTTGAATGAGGAAATTCATGTAGATTTGAATTTATGAATTCTTGGATTCATAAGAAGGCTTGGAACATAATTTTGAGAAAATTTTACTTTAAATTTGTCATATTGAATTATCAGTCATATCAACCTGGATCAAAGCATTTTCTGGGATCGAGTGTTTGGCCAAGCAGTGAAGACACGCAGTTCTCGGATTGGAGTACATAGGCACCAGTCTGTAGCTCTAGTTTCTTACTCCTGCCTCCTGCTAATTTAAACTCCTGGAAACAGCAGTGGAAGCTCAGGTGATTCGGCCCTTCAGTTCATGTGGGAAGCCCACCCTGAGTTTATGTTTTCTTGACCGAGCCCAGTTCTGGGCACTGGAGGCAGTTGGGGAATGGAATGGACTAGTGAATGGCAGCTGTCTGCCTGTCGACCTCTCTCGTGGCATAGTAGTCAAATCGAACAATGACAGGGACACCTTCTTCAGCCAACTTCTGCTGTTTCCCAGGATGTGAATTATCCAGGAGCTGAAAATGGGCATGGAGCCCAGAATCAGATAAAGGCACAGTGGTAAGGAGTGCCAGCATCTCAAGTGGTATCTTAACTGCTACACCAAAGTTTGCCCCCAAGCTCAGTCTGACTCTCTATAGGCAATTTTTGGTCAATAGTTTTCCAGACCATGTTTTCCTCTTCAAACTTTCTTTCAGGAATTTCCAACATATTTTCACATGTTTTCATTTTCTTTAGTTGTGCTTCGGAAATTTTACATGAATGAGTAAACCTATAAGTCATAAGTAAAACCCTGCCAAGAATTTAATTGTACTGATACGTTTTATGTCTGGAAATGAACAACTGATAATTTCTTGATTATCCTAAATTGAACTAAGTCACTTCTTACAATACACATAAAAATCAGTCATATATAAAATATGTTAAGAAAAGAACGTGCAAAATCTAATGAACATTTTAATTGAGCCTATGGGTAATATTTACGTGTATCTGTTGTCTTGATGTTTATCATAGAATACGCTGCATATATTTCAGTATATTTTGGACATATTATGCTATAAATTTGCATCCATATTTTAATGAAGTTAGGGCCACTTTTTCCGCAGCAAGATTACTTTTGGAAAGGTTTATGTTTAGAACATACAATTTACAATTTATTCAATAAATCGTTTTTTAAAAACTGAATCAGTTAATTGATCTGGCTCCTGGCAACTATTATACTATAAATATATATATTAAATATATAAAATAAGTATAATAATAGAATATATTATATATGTTTATATGTAGTTTATGTATGTGTGCTCTTCATAAGCTTATTTGCATTAAATCGCATCAAAAACATCCTAATATGTGTACTTGTTTCACTTCGTTAAGCGTTCTATTACTTCTTGTTTCAGAGATTTCCAATTAATTCATGCATTTTTTTTGAAAAGCAGAATTTCAGAGAAAGGGACACAAAGAGAGATAACTTTCATCTAGTGATTCACTCCCAAAATTCGCTGTAGCTGAAACTGGACTGGAGCTAAGGCAGAATCTCTGAAACCCAGATCTCCCATATGAGTGCCGGAGATACTCAAATAACTGGATCATCTGCTGCTGCAAACCCAGGCAGGTGGCCAGAAGCAAGATTTTTCAGCTGGCGCTTTGGTGGAGAACACAGGCATCTCAGCTGGAGGCTAAATGCCCGCGTCGACTTACCTTCCCCTCTTTCACTTCTGTTTTTGATAAACTTGATGCAGCTTCTATCATGGTGTCACAGTATTGCATATGGACTAACTGATGCTCAGAAAAAAACATATACAAATGCATATGCACATTTTGTGATGCTGGATCACGTTTCCTATTTTAAAAATATATTTTAAAAAAAGCTGATGTAAAAAACGGATGGAGAAGCAATGCATCCTGTCTAGCTCGGTTTAGACGGCGGAGTCCCACAAGTCACTCAGCGTGCCTGCTGTGGGGAGAGATGCTAACGTGTCCTATCCATCACATGTCCTGTCGGATACAAGAGAGTGGATTTTACACTGGAGTTCATCACTCCAGTCTTCTAAACATATGGTAGAGGAACTAAAACCAACAATTTGCCTGTAGTTATTCCATTTATAAAAGCATTTTCAGACATATGGTTGTCCTAGTTATCAAGTCCAGATCAGTGATGTTAAGCTACTGTACCAACATCGGGTGGGTGGGAGTCAGAACAAAGGCAGCCTAGAGCAAGGATCTGCTCCAGAGAACACAGAACCATATTGCTCTGTAAATTTCAGTCATTTAAAACCTGATACACTAATGCACATACTTCGTTTTCTGCCATGCCTTCTATTATTAAATACATGGGAATATCTTCTATTTCCACAGGAAAAAGCTTCTCTCTAAATTTTTCTGAACAACAACGGAAGATATCTGTGTGGATTTTCTCCCACTTCTGATGAAGACGCAATAGAGTGAACTGTTTGTTGAATATAAAGGCAAATAAGAGCCCCGTCCCATGGGAAATGAAAACCATTGGTTTGTGAAAATTGGAGGGAAACCACATGACCACTCCTTGTTCAACAGAGAAAGTTCAATAAAATGCTCCAACTGTAGCCTTGGTTGACGAAGCAAGTGATTGGTTAGAAAGCGGCAAACTTTGAGGAGTGTTGGCATGGTCACTGCAAAGAATAATTACTTCCTAAGACAGAACAGAGTCCGCGAGGAGGAGGCCCCGCCCAGAGCTGGGATGCAGAAGCTGCGGAAGGGGCGGGCTTAAAGCACAGTGCAGAGGTCCAGTGGGCAGCACACTCACCTCGCTTGTTAGGCATTGCCCCTCTGTGGTGCTGGGTGGTTTCTCACCACATGCTCTGCCATAAAGCAGCAAAGATTCCTATCTCTTGCCCTCTATTGACCAAGATCCTAGGTCCCTAACAAAAGCAATCAGTCAAAATGAGTGTGGAGCTGGGATATAGTGACACCACACCATTAAAGACACTGGGTCCACTCTCAGAGAACAGTAAAATATTTTGAAACCAACATGCTGGAAAAGGGCACAGGATGGCCAGATCTGTTGGTTTTATCTGTTGTGGATTAAACTTCTGTGTTAAATATCCCATAATTTCAGCAAAGCACATCAGTCAAAAGGAGCATCCTTGCGAGCCAAATTTTGCTGATTTTGTAATAATAAGGTAACAGTACATTTTCCCTCAATTTGCAGGCTCAGTTCAGATACCACCTCTGTTGAAATGCTGGCAGTTGGATCAAAGAGGCTTGCCAGGGCTGGCACTGTGCAGAGCAATAGCAGATAAAGCCAGGAGCTGCAATGCCAACACGCCATTTGGGGGCCGGTTTGTGTCAGTTACTCCACTTCAGATTCAGCTTCCTGCTAACAGTCTAGTAAAATGTAGTAGATGGCCCAAGTGTTTTTGCCTCTAAGCTTGTGTCGGAGAACCAAAACAAGCTCCCGTCTGGCTCCTGTAGTGGACATCTGGGGAGTGAAGCAGCCAGATGGAGCATTCTTTCCCTCTTGTTCTCTCCCGCCTCCTATTAAATCTTTACGAAGCTAAACAAGGATACGTACCAATTTCCCAATGATGTAGGTGAAACAAGGTTTGGAATGCACACTACTTAGATTCTTACACATCCTTATACTCTTATACCATCCTTTACTTCAACCCTTCCCTTACACGTAATCAAATTCTCTCTATGGGAACTATAGCTCTAATTGCATTAAGACCCTGCCAGTGCTGGCTAAAGAAGTGGTTCAAGATATTAAAATTAATGAATAGTATCATTGTGCATTGGGTTTATTTGCAACCTAAACATTTGAATTACATGTAACAACTGTATTATCCAAAATACTTGAAACTTAATGCTGTTAATGGTCACTTATTTACATAACATTACATCACTTTTAAAAATCATTTTTGCATTGCTGGTGACCCTGTCACTATTTATGAGGCATAGCCTCTGTTTGTAATGTGACCACAGTCTTTGAGTGTGTTGAATTATTGCAGGTCACAATTAGAAATGCCCCTTTCATGTGTAAAGTATTAAAATAATCACTGATACTGTAAAATAAAACCTGTCAACAGAAAATATAGCTAATTCACGTATGTGTATCAAGCCGTTTGGTCTGTGATGTTGGATGAGTCATAACAATTGGTTTTCTGGCCCGTTGCAGTTCATTATTTTAGTATATTGTGTACATATTGTAATTTTTATTTATCTCCCTGGTACTGAACAAGTAGACAAATTGCTTATATTCAAGGAAGATACAAAATGTGGAGGTTTTCTATTATTGTTGTTGTTTTCAAATATATGGCTAGAGTAGCTGAATTAAACATCAATTAAAGCAAACATTAATGGATTTTTTAGTGAATCCCTTTCTGTTAACGACTGTTTTTCACCATTCATTTTATTTTTTTAATATATATTTTTATTATACTATTTATGTATCTGAGGTGAAGGGGGAGGACGGAGCCAGATTCGTCCAGCTCCCAAATTGCCCTCATGGTTTGCAAACGAACGGGGGTCCACTTACTGGAGGGATCGTTGCTCCATGGGCGTGGAGAAGACTAAAGGCCCACCACTCATTTTAACAAGGATCATTACATTCATATAAATCTATTAAGAAAAATTATGATAATAGCAATGCTTTTGTATTAGATAGGACTGTTTATCAGTATTTACCTCATTTCCACTTTATTCCAGAGTCTAGCTGGTGAGTACAATTCCTAAAAAGTTTGTAAGAGTTATCTAGGATCTGTGTAAAACTGAAGGATTTCTATCATTTTTTGCTAATAAATTTGTATTCCTCCCTTTATTTTGCAATTTCCACCATAAATTATTTATTGTTAAACTGCTTTTGCTCTATTTCTCTCAACTGGTGGTGACCTCAGTGTGTTCCATTTTGTCTGTTCAGAGTATTACGTCTCTTTGCTGAAGGCCTCCAGTCTGACACTATGCCAGCTGAAAACATGTACCAGATGGCCCATAGACAATCTCCTACATATAATAAAAATACAATAAAATAAATGAAGATAGGTCGGGCATTTAGCTAACCTTTAAGATGCTGAAAAGATACTCTTGTCCAATTTCAGAATAACTGGATTTACTCTCCTGCTCTGGCTCCTGACTGCAGGTGCCCCTATTACAGATCTGGGAAGCAGCTGTGATGGCTGAAGGCACTGGAATCTTGCCATTCATGTGGCAAGCACCCAGATCCAACCCTAGTCCAGTCCCAGCTCCTGTAAGCATTTGGAACATAAACCAGAACAAGGAAGATATCTCTTTCTTTCTCTGACAGTCAATACATTGAATTGAATTAATCACATTGAAAATAATTTAAAATATTTTTATATTTTAAAATATTAAAATAAAGTAATACTATACTTTAAGTTTAAAAAAAGAAAAAATATCAGGAAAGTGTGGTGGTCTGCTGGTAAAGCTGCCTGCAACACAAGCAGCCTATATGGGTTCCAATTTCTGTCCGGGTTTTGCACTCCTAATCCAAGTTCCTGCTGTTGCACCTAGGAAAAAGAACTGAAAATGACCCAAAGTTTTCGGCACCTGTCACCCTCACCACTGGCTATTACAATTTCTGGAGTTGTATCAACAGAGGGAAGATACCTCTTTATCTCTCCTTCTGTCTCTGTGATTCTGAATTGCAAAATAGATCTATAAACATTAAAAAAGAGAGAGACGAAATGTGTGAAAGATGAGCTTTTCAGTAGCTGAAACTCAGTCTGAAAGAGTATAAATGTCTATTTTAACAGAGAACACCAGAAATCACTGTCAAAGAAAATATGTCTCATCCAGAAGATAAAACCAATAACTTAAATAAAGTCCAATATTTTACTTCAAGCGACACTATGACAAGTATTTATCGGTGCTGTGGGTGGAATTGTGTCCTCCACTGAATACATTAACATGGTAACTCCAATGTGACAGTATTGGAACTGTAGTGGCCCTTGGAGGTAACTAGTATTCAATAAAATCATAATCAAGTGCTCCTCACGGTGGAATTAATGTCCTAAGAAGACACAATGAGATTCACTCTCCCTTCCTCTCTCGATGTCACCCATCATCCTTGTCAACTACAAGAGGACACATCTCAAGGTTGCTGGCTCTAAGCCATGAAGATGGCCTTTTCTTGGCACTGGGATTGTGGACATCGCAGAGGCTAGAACTGATAAATTCACCTTTGTGTGGTGACACAGCGTTGATGCAGCAGCTGCAGGGGCACCGTACCATGCACATCTGAAGTACAGAATGCTGCATTCATGGAATGTTCCTGCAGCAGGTATGGCATTTATTATGCTTCATGATTTTGGAGGCTCAGACTTGGCTTTCTTAAGCTCCATCTTTTAAAACTTCTTGCACAATGTTCCCCAATTTGTTTCAGTGAAAATACAGCGATTGTGTTGTATTGTTCATCACAGACCTTTACTTCTTGTAAAGCTGTACTTAATTGTTTGAAAGCAGCAATGACAGAGAAAGTATGAGGGACAGAGTAAGAGGGAGGAATAGGGAGAGAAACACAGGGGAAGTCAGAGGAGAGACTAAGAGAGATCCTCCACCTGCCGATTCACTCCCTGAATGGCCATGAAACTTGGGGCTGACGCAGACGCAAGCTGGGAGCCCATAGCTGGCTCCACCTGGGTCTGCCTTGCGGGGCGCAGGGGCCCAAGTGCCTGGGCAGTCCGCCCCTGCCTAGACAAGTACACTATCAGGCAGCTATATCAGAAGAGTGGCTATCAAAGCTCAAAGCGGCACTCCAACGTGGGATGCCAGTGCTGCAGGAAACAGCCCAGCCCAGCCCAGCGTGCCTCTAAGTTGGCCTCTGTCACTATAATTTTCTTTCAGATGTCTCCACGGTACTTACTAAAAGTTAAGGCTTTCACAAGATAATCTGCTGTACAACATGTCAATATTCTGTATTATAGTCTACAAAGTTAATTGTCACACTAGAAAATAATGCATAAAATATTGATGTTTTGCTAGCATGTGCCGAAATACTCAGTTTTGCATATTTAAGACATGTAACTCAATTATACCAAATACAGTAGAAGTATATTGGAAAACCCAGTGAAAAATTTGGCAAAGGCAGGGATTTTTGAAACTAGGAAATCAAAATCCATTATAATAAGCATGTTTCAGTTCCTCCTGTGGCTACTGCATTATTTTGGGGCAAATGGAGTAAAACAGTAAATCAAAATAGTGCTTGCCGAGGAACTCGGTACTTGTCAGTTGCCTATTTGCTATTACAATATTTTCTGAGAATCTGTAAAGCACTTTTCTACCTCTTCATTGTGTGAATTCATGATTGCTCATTTCTGTTACAGGAGAATTTCCATCTTTTATTCTCCACCTTAAAATCCTAACACCTTAGCTTAGATTTTATGAAGATTCACTTCATAAACTTTGTAAACCACTTGTAATATTTATATAGAAGTAGTTGAAATTAACTCTCCCTGGTAAAATTAATTGGAAATTATCTAAATATATTTAAGACGTGATCACATATTTGGAAAGAAAATCAACGATTAATATCATCAGTTTTGAAATTGAACATGTGCATCACGTTTAACATTCAAGATCCATTTTGTCTGAAATCTTATGAAGGCTGCTCGCCAAAACTGCTCACACAGATACCCAGATACTCTTCACCTCTTTCTCTTTTTCTCTCTTCTCTTGTCCTCTCAGCAATCCCCACTCCTGCTCATGGTTTGTCAAATCTGGCACAGGATAATAAGTGTCAAGATCAATTATAAAATGTACGTAATACACATGCAGGCAGCAGCTAACTGTACTATTCAGTTAGAAATTAGGGACCAACACAAACGTAATAATTCTCAGTTTGACATGATCTCAGTCTAATTTCTAATGTCAGCTAGCAAGTCTGACTAGATTTTCAATATGGCCATTTTATGATGATGATTATTATCCTAGTTTCTAAACTGTTCCTGCAGACAAATCAGATCCTGGGTTACATTTGAGCATCTCCTGAAATGATGAGATCATGAAGAAGCTGTCCTCTTCAGCAACCTTCAAAATCCCCTAGTTTGGGAGAACAACTATCATAAGGAATAAGGGAGAAGAGGCAGAAAGGCACAGAGTATGCCCCAGCAGGTGAGTCGCCAGACCTAGGAACAACCTGCAGCCTCAGCAAGCCAGATCTCGTTAACAGTATAGATTTGAGATGACATTTTCAAGTCAACAACATCTTTGGTACATACCAAATACTTTAATTTGAAATTTTAATATAGTAGAATAAACAGAAAATCTTATTATAAACAAAATTTTATAATTTTCCCCCAGATTGGGAACAGGTGTATTACCCTTCTGTTACCTTTTTTTTTTTTTTTTTTTTTTTTTTAACATTTCTCCATCTGTTCATGCCAGAAAACTCCAAATCTCATGCATATCTCCCAGGCCACAGCCTTGCATTCTGCGTCTGTGGGTGAACACTCCTATGGTGATGTCAGCACTGCCCCAGTGCCAACCCTCATCCTCACCATGTTTGAGGAAATTGCTCTCTACAACCTGGTTCATTTCAGCTTGCATTGCCTGAGATTACTGGAAAGCAATGGAAATGTTTTTACTTAATTAGTACAAATTTGTAAAAAATATAGTATTCTGTATTGTATCAATATATTTGCAGGACTTAATTCTAAATCCGATCTATAAAATTTCACTAAAATTTAAAAAATGCATAAACATTGGCATTTGTATTGAAATGTTATAAACTCTATGCAAATAGAATATGGATTAAACGTTTATCAGTAAAATCACTTCAATATTTCTCAGACCAACGCTAGTGTTTTGATTTCTTCATATAGGTAGTTAGGCACTTTACTGCAGATAACATGAATTGTCTTCTTAATATTCATGCTTGTTAGAGTGAATGCTACATATTTGATATGATGCTTGGCAACAACATGTAGGAAAGATAACTTCCTATAGTATTTATAAATTCATTTATTAATTCTTCATTTTGTTCATTTACTCAGGGACAAACAGAGGCATGTTTTGTTAACAAAGAATGAAACTGAACATATCTATTTAAACACCAAAATCTGGACAGCAGGAGAATCCCAGAAACTTGGAACAAAGAGAAAACACATGCTGGAGACAAAGGACAGAGGACTCTCTGGGTATTGGTGCAGATGGAAGAGTTCGTTGGATTTCAATAATTGCAGATTAATTGCACTACAAGAATTCCAACCCAGGTGTGCTTTAGAACTTGATTTGGGTTTACATCTGTAATACTGCTGAAAGGCACAACTGAAGCAGATTGCAAAATATTGAAGTTAAAACACTGAAAAGAATGATGCCTCAACTCGTGGACACATTACATTAGACTGGGCAAGACTTGGCATCACATTCAATAAAATGTGATGTGTCTTTTTACATTTGCTTATTCTTATACATAATTTTTAGCTTTTGAGAATTTAGTTAAAATATATGTAAACTTTTCTGTAATATTCCATATCATGTTAGAGTTTGGGGAAATTACAAGAAAGGTAATTTAAATACTTATTCTTACACCTATGTTTACAGTATTTGGTCACATGCTAACTGTTCATTAAGTATTTAGCATTGTATTTATTTATTTTCACTTTATATGAAAGGCAGAGTGAAAGAGAAGTTTTCCATCTGCATGTTGGCTCTGTAAATGTCCTCCATAGCCAGGGTTGGGCCAGGAGTCTGGAACTCGAACCAGGTGCCTCATGCAGGTGGCCAGGATGCACCTGTATGACGTCCCACTGACAGCTTCTCACGGTGCACATTAGCAGAGAAACTGGGACTAGGCCAGGCAATCCGATATGGGATGTGGGTGTCGGAGTCGGCACTGTCAGCCGCTGCACAAACTGCCCATTCTTTGTGCTCACTCAGGACGTGCCAGGGTACATGGGGAAAAAATGGAATGATCTGTGAAATATATTTTGATTTGATTTTGTTGGAATTACACATTTTTAAGAATGCCATCTATATAAAAACTTTCTTATTTTGTAAACGGGCATTCTTTCGATGATAATTATCATGCTTCATCAAAACATCTTTATATTTCAGTACTATGATTATTTAAAATCATCATGTTATCATGATTAAACATTCCTGGATAAGGAAGAAATTAGCATAACTCAGTGATATCCCACGTCTTCTTCAGAAAAGTGACATTGGTAATGATAACATAATCATCCTGACAGATAATCTTAAAAAAATCATCAAACAGAAAAGAATATGAAATCTCAGTACTTACAAATCATTTTGTTATTTCCAAGTTTTCACATGAATGTAGAGGAACATTTTTTTTACTTATTTTGCTTTTATTTCAGGTGGTAATATGTTTGTGTGCAAAATGGTGCAGGCAAGTCTGTTAATGAAAATGTGGGAAACACAATTTTTTGGGAAGTGTTTAGGTGACTCCCTTCCTAATGCAAATGTTTTGATCTGTGTATTGCCATGTGGTTGTGTGCTGTGGAACTGATCAGTGTTACTACAGAGACAGAAAGCATTGAGGACAGGAGTTAGTTCAATGATGCGGCCGGAGTTGTTGCTTTAATTCTGTATTTTTGAGTTTGATCTGACAACTGTGGTTATAGTTTCTTAGTTTTAAAAAGCACTCTTTTACTATGCATTTGAGAAGTGATTAAAAGTTGGGCAGATGTCTTCTCTGAGAGTTCTCAGCAGATACTGTAAACAAAACCACAGAAAGGGATTTGTGACGGGAAGGAGGACTTGCCCTAATGACTTCCTGATATTGAATGTGTATCCTAGGAGACATGTTTAGGGCATTTATTAGCTTTATTTTTTTTTTTTCTCTCTCTCTAAGGAGCTTTGGGAAATAGATGAACATACAGCTGCCTTTCCACAAGAGGGCTTCATGTTTCAAATCAGCATTATCATACTTACTTGGCCTGATGCCCAGGAAAGTTCATTGCTGGTTAGTTTACTGAATCAAGAATAATTTTTACTGGGGTATTTTAGTTTTCTTGAAAGCAAGATCCTGTTTTATTTTTGTGTCTATTTATACATTCTGAGAAAACCTAAGCACACATATTCCAGTATTTACTGCATGTGCATGTTTGATTGCATGTATAAGGAATAGATACATAAAACTAGCTGTAACTTGTATTTTAGTGCTCTTCAAAGCATTTTTTTGTTCCAAAAACTCACACATTTATTTGAGGAGAAAAGAGACAGATAGAGCTCCCATCTGCTGATTTACTTGCCAAACGCCCTTAGCAGCATGGGTCAAGGCTGGGCCAGGGCTTGAGCTTGGAGCCAGAAACCAGAGCCAGGACTGGATGTGGGTGTCAGCAATCCACTTATTTCAGCGGTCATCACTGGCTCCCAGAGTGTGCACTGGCAGGAGGCCAGGCAGGAGCCTGGACTGGTATCAAACAGAGGTACAGATGTCTTCACCAGTGTCTTAACCAAGAGGCGAAACTTCTGCCCTCAAAGAGTTGGTTTTTGCTTCACTTCAAAATATTTCAGGGCTGACACAATGACTTAGTAGCTAAATCCTCGCCTTGCACAGCCAGATTCCATATGGGTTCTGGTTCTTACCCTGCTGCTCCACTTCCCATCCAGCTCCCTGCTTGTGGCCTGGGAAACCAGTAGAGGATGGACCAAAGTCTTGGGACCTGCATCTGTGCACCTGCATGGCAGACCCAGAGGAGAGTCCTCGATTCGGCTTCAGATCTCCCCAGCTCTGGCCATTGTGTCCACTTGGGGAGTGAACGAAGGGACAGGAGATCTTCCTTTCTCTGCTTCTCTCTGTAAATCTGCCTTTTCAACTAAAATAAATAAGTCTTAAAAAAAAATCTCTGTAAAGGCTAAATAATGTTCTCACATTGAATGTAAATGATTGTAGATAATTGCCAGTTTTTAGCCTCTTTAGTTGAAATTCTAAAACAATGGATTTTTATCCTAAAATATAATCTTTAATCTACAGTACTCAACAGTTTCTATGTCCTTGCATTTTCTAGAGATCATAATTGTTCGTGATTAATTTTCCTACTGAATAAAAACCCATCTTATTCTGTGAAAGAGGCCTCAGGGGCAGGGTGGGAAAGTCCTGTAATATCTTCCTCATACTGGATGTGATGAGATACACTCTATTATCCTAGGAGCCCCAGGAGTGATTTAACTTATGTAGGAGAGATAATCGGCTCCTGATGAACGCTTCAACTTCCAGTTAGTGAAATTTGGCTAAATCCATATATCCTGCAGACATGACACATCCTGCTTTAAACTGCTCAGGGCATTTTTAAGTAGTAGACCAGCGTACTCAATGTCAAGCCACTACAGTGATATATTAAAGCTTTAAAAATGGCTTACTGACATTAATCGCTATAAATTTGCCTTTTGTGTGTGATCATTATTAAGTTTTACTTTATATAAGTTTGGCAGTCTTTCCATGCCTCTAGAAAATATTGAGGAAGTTATACTTCAATGTCCTATTTCAGTGAATTTTTTAGCCTTTTCTTAGCAATGCAGATGCATAAATCAGGGACTGTGGTTTTAAATGTGCAAACAACTTCACAGTTGTTTATATTAGCAAAAATACACATATTTTCAGATGAAACATCCAAGGCAGATTACTTAAGAGGTTTACTAAGTAAAATGAATTGCATGTACTTAAGCCTCCTAATATTACACACAATAGAACCGTAACATGCCTAAATTCACAGGAGGAGTGAGAAGGGAAGAAGAAAAGAAGGTGTGAAACAGAGAAAAATAAACTGTGTTTCCTCTTACACACGTGACGAAAATAATCAATATGAAGATTCTGTCCCGTTATGAGGGAAAGCAGTCTAAATCTTAAAACTGTTTTAATTTAGGGCCTGAGCTGATAGCCTCACCACCCATGCGGAAGACCCTAACAAAGCTCCTGGCGCTTGGCTTGGTTTTAGTGAAGGTTGGCCATCGCAGCCATTTGGCAAGTGAACCTCTCTCTCTCTCTCTTTTTTTACTCAATTAAAAAGAATTAAAAAGAAAAGAAGCGAAAAGAAAAGAAGCGAAACAAAACACAGGCTCTTCTAAGAATCTTTAAACCGTTGCTGAGATAGGAAGGCAAAATTGACAGTAATGTCATAAATGGAAGCAATAATTTCACTCTTTGAGAAAACTTGAAATCGATGATAGGTTTTGATATATGTTTCTTTGGATGTAATCTTAGTTCTCAAATTGAGAAGAATTTTTCCCCTGAATTTCCATCATACGGAAACAGAAAGCACCGTGTGACATACAAATGATTTTACTGAATTCCAGTTTCCCAACATTTCAGTTAAAGTTATGAAAATTTTGTACAATAAAATTTATCTGTACTCTCATTATGTTTTTAAAATGGAATTTTCCTGAAACTTACTTTGATTATAGAAACAATAATAAATTTATCCAGGAATAAGCAAGAAAAGAAAAAGTTCGAGCAACTAAAAACAACATTATATTGAGATCCGAATCATATTCTTTAACATAGCCATTCATTCTACAATTCCAAATAGTATTTGTAATGATAGGTTTGATTTTTATATATTCATTAGAGCTGCTAGAGGCATTTTATTCCCTATAGTTAATGCATTTTCTAGAGAAAACAATTGTAAAGGGTTAAGTGAAAATATCCTGTGGATTGATTTGCCATATGGAGAAAAAGGTTGAAGTCATAATAGGAAATTGGAAAAATTGCGCTTTAATTTAAGGGACTCTGAGATTTCTATGGAAGAAATTTCTTCAATCTTCTGTCTCCACTTACTTTAACTACCTATACACAAATTAACCATGATGAAAGAAAAATAAAGCTGCACATACACAAAATATTCAAAATAATGCTACAAATAAGCAAGCAATCCTTCATACTCAGGAGTTTTCAAATTTTTTTTAAGAAGTGAGCCTGTGCCAAACATGAACGTGGCATTTCCTTATCAATTCTTCAGCACTCAGTACAGCAATTATTTACAGACCACTTTTCCTGTGTTAGATGTTGTAAGTAAGCCGCCGCGAAGGGTTGCAGAGCGCATAAGCAGGAACACACCTGCTCTGTGCACATGCTGCTGCCGGTTACACACAGAACTCCTGTGTCCGCAGGTTCAGTGGCGCTCAGCGAAAGGATGCCATCCTCCATAGACACCGAGTGACAAATGTGTGACTGAAGATTTCAGAAACAAGCCACATTAATGTGATACTCTATTGATACACAACAAATTGATAGAGAACTTCAAATAAACTTAGTCTGTTAGGGCGAATTATGTTTTTTCTTTTTCTTTTTTCTTTTCAGTAAGCATGTTGGCCAAGTTTAATAAAGAGAAATACACTTTCTAGACCAGCCCAGCCTCTCAGCTCTCGGGGAAGACCGAGGAGACCAGTCTGCCTCAGCCCAGAGTTCGCATGCATTTGTGTAATGGCCGTTCTTTTCTCCTGCCCTGTATCTTTCCTGAGGTATTGGTGGGTGGAGGAATTCTGGACAAGGCATTAACAAAATTTTTCCCCAAATGTCACAGCGAATCTGAGTTCGCTCGGTGCAGGCTGGGAACGACTCCCCTAGGCTCCCGCCAGGAGAGGGTTAGGACCCACGCACCAATGTCGCAGCACGCAAAAAAGGCTTTGGATAGATAAATGCTTCTTTGCCTCTGCAATTCTTCCCTCGTTTAAACACACAGAAATGTCCATCTTTCTTTAGCCCTATAAGTTAGTGCTCCCATAGACAGGCTAATGCTTATTGCAGAGTACTAACTCCAGTTTTTATCTCTTAACATGCTTGCTCTGTGAAGTATTTTTCCCATTCTGTGTACAATAATTGAACGCTTCCAGTATTTATCAAGTGTTAGAACACAAGAACTTTGCTTGTTATTTCTTTTGTCTTCTCATCGAGTTTATTGAATTGATTTTATCATTAATATTTATAAACAGAGTAAATGGTTCTTGGAAAGGCTAAATAAATTGCCCCAGAATACTCAGTTAAAAAGTGACAAAGGCAGTCTTTGTCACAAACCTCTGCTCTGAGCTTCTGGCAGAAACATTAAAAATTTAAAGCTTTCTTTTTTCCTTCTGAGATAAATTTTCCAGTGAAGAGTTCTTTAGAAAAAACAGAAGCACAACTATACCAGTGGAGATTTCTGGGTGGTGATGATGGTGTGGAGCAAGGTGATGGGTGCTTGCTCTCCTTAGCAAGGTTGCAGAATCAATCCCACATCTTAGGACCTTCAGTAATGCTTACAAATCCATATATAGTATCTTCCCAGACACAAAAGTTCTACTGACACTTTCACCCTTTAAAAAACTCTGCATGAAGATCTGCCCAGACTCCAACGTGTCATTCCTGCTAGGTGATCCCTTGAAGACTACAGCACTCGCTTCCCTGTTCTGACAGACCAGAGAGGGACTTGCAGCTGACCTGAGGACTGAGAGGCTGCCCAGTGAATTCTACAGTGCTGAAACACAAGGTGAACACCGCAGTAAACACCGCAAGGAAACAAAGGGCGCACTACATTTCTTCCTGTGGATTTCATTTCCTCTTCATCCTGCCCTTACTGCTCCTTTCACACAAGGTAGCCCAGAGCTAATTCAAGTCCTCAGACAAAAGAAGGCTACCTAGGAATAAAAAGTACAACTTTCATTTTCTTACCCAAACTACCAATCTATTTCCATTTTCTATGCTCTAATGAAAATGACTTGGAGAAAATTCAGAGATCTGCTTTTGGTATCATTTGCTGTTGTCCCTGATGTCATTGGTTATATACATGTGACCATTTGATCCAAAGATACTGGCCACATACATCCAACAGCGCATATGAGTTTACCTCCACAAGCTGAATTAGATTTTAGGGTTGCAGGTTTTCATTTTCTGATGTCTTCGTAGGTTTTGAAAGCCTAGTTACTTACCTGATCTTTGAATACTTAAACATAACCTTATGTTCTTTCATTTCACAGCATCCTAAAACTATACCCATGTGAAAACATTAGATTACTCAGTATTTATTACTTCTAATATTAAAGAAGTATTTATTACTTCTAGTAGTAGGGATTGAAATTTTAATCTTGACAACTTTCAAGAACAAATTAGGAAAAACTATTGTTTCTAGCTTTACACCATTAGATCAATGACTGTTCCTCTCTTCGTTATCATTCAAAATATTTTACAGAATGATTGGTATTGTTTCCAGTGGCCCAGGAACAATTCCAGAAGGTTGAGATGAACATGGAAGCTGAATGCGAAACATGTGCTGGGACAGAGCTATGCAACTCCTGTAGGAGAATGCCAGCAAGGCATTTTGTCTTTCTTGATCAACTAAGACGTATCAAAGTTCCAAATGGCAAAAATAAACTAAGCAAAATATTGGTTGTCCAATGAAGGAGTCAGGGAAAAATGTTCAGGGAGGGGAACATATATTGATCTAGAGTTTTGTAGACATGCAACACAGGCTTTAGCACAGGCTTACTTGGGGTTCACATAATAGTATCCTTGCCTTACTTTTCCTTATCAGTTTATCTGTCTTGGGAGTTTTTCACTTTTAAGGCTTCACAATGTGTAAGTAGAAGTTGTAGCAATTTCATATCTTATGTGTGGTTAGCCTCAAGTTCACGGGGAAATAGGTGACTGTATTGAGCTGGCATTCCTATAAGAAGTTTTCTGAATTTTTCATTTTTTTCTCAGTGTGGATCATGTGTCCACTTCTAAAGAAATCAGTGTAGGTGTGAGTGTTCGTGCATATGGGTGTTTGGTATAGTGGTTACAACACGAGTGATATGCTCACTCCCCATTTTAATATCCAAATCCATGAGTTAACTTTGAGCTCTACTCCCAATCCCAGTCTCCTGCTAATGTATACCCTGGAAAGCAGCTGGTGATGGCTCAGTTGGGTCCTTGCTACCCATGTGAGAAACCAAAATGGAATTCTAAGCTCCTGACTTTAACCTAGTACAGTCCTGATTACTGTGGACATTTAAGGAATGAATCAAAAGGTAATTCTCTCTCTCTCTGTCTCTCACTCTCTCTGTCCCCTCCCCTCTCTCTCGGGGAGTGGGTCTGACTTTCAAAAAATAAAGTAGATACATAAGGATTTAAGAAAAGAAAATTCAGCTTAGGGAAACATGCAGGCTGTTTGGCTTTGGTCTATACCACCTGTAACACCTAAAATCACTTGGCTACGTTCTCAGGTAGACCATTGGAACAAGAATAGGGAAGTGGGTATGCCTAGTTGTAATTACCAAACGGTGATATATACAAGATATCCGAGTTCACAAACATACTTCTTATGATAACATGTTAAAGTAATCCATTTTCGTAGTTCTGTAGTTCACACAAATGACTAGTTTGACCTATTTAATAGATCTTTCTGTTGGGTTCAGGTGTGTTTTATAAGGCGAAACAATGGATTTTACTTATAATATGCTAAATAAACAAGGAAGATAAGCAGCCACAAAAGCACATTAGAACAGCAAGGTACACAGATTTGCACTTTGGAAATAGGAAATGCATTAAGAATTTAGCTGCACAGAGATCTGGCTTGCCTCAGTAAAGTACTGAATTTTAATACTGCAGAACATTATTGCTTCCTGGAGCTTTGTGGATACTCATATTTGTGAGTATTTATTACTGAAGAAATCAGTTCTTGGTACATCTCTTGTGGCTGAAATATTACTGATTTTTCATCAAGTTTGTAAAATCCATGTTCATATTCATTCAAATTGCAGATGGAGATTTTAAGTATTATTTTATATGTATTGAAGGGAAATGGTAGACTTACTTCTAAGCAATTAAATGAATATCATTGTTTTATGCCATTTGTGATTTATAGCCCTAACATACAGAAATCCATGCCTTTTTTCCCATTATGAGTTTGCAATCATTTCTCCTTTATCCTCTAAGGTGAAGAACACTGCATACTGCAGAATAAATTGAACGCACACAAGCTGCTTACCTCACCACAGGCCTGGAGGAAGTCCCGAGGCTCTAAAACACACTTCAGCTCGGTTTCCTCTTCTGGGGTTTCTGAAAGATAAATCGTTATCTTTTTAATGCCTTAAGAGAACAACATGCTGTTGCAAGAAAAATGAGAACTATTGTGCGGGAGCTCCGGTTAGATCAGACCAGGAACTTCAGAAGGCATCACAGCTGACAGTCCACTTTGAAATCTCCGCATGACCATCTTATACAAAAAGAGGTTGTTGCACCTACAACTTTCAAAGAAAAGTGTTTTATGTTTTAGAAACAGCAAAGAACACATTGCAAATTCGAGTAGCTTCATGTTTTCTTAATTAATTGCTACAAATACAACCAATATTGTAAGTGGCACAATTTATTTTTGAAGTTGCTCTTTGAGAACCTAATTAATTTGCGTTGTGAAACCTGAAGACTGATTCCTGCCAACACTAATACAAACATCATGCACAAGGGGTCTTTAAAAAGTTCATGGAAAATGCAAATTAATGAAAATGCTAGCATGGGCTTCATTATATTTTGTACTACAATAAACTTACTTTTTTGTTCTATTTTTCTATGAACATCTAAAGAGCCTATGTTTATCAAGAGCACAGTAGACAGAAGTACTTCAAGCTATTATTCTGGGTGAGATCATCCAGAGAATAAGGATATAAGAGAAAAAAATCGAGCTGGGTGGCAAGTTCAGTAAATAGGAACGTGAGAAGAGGCTCTCCAGAATGATTTAATAGCAATCAAGCAATACGGAGGCAAAGGCATAATCTGAATACTATAATTCAGAATACCACAAAAGTCAATGTGGTGACTTAATACAGATAACCTTTCTAAGTTCAATAAAGATGACATATTCCATAAAACTAGACAAATTGTCACTTTTTCCCACCAATTCATAAGGAAGGGACTTAAATGTGTTCATTGGTATAGCAATCTAACTATGGATTACATTAGTGACCTTGAATTCGTTTGACTTTCTAGATTCAAGAAATCAGATTCAAGGAGTAGGTATTGAGCATATCGGTTTAGCTGGCTGTGTTCCACTTTAGAATATCTGGGTTTCAGTTCTGATTCAAGCTTTGGCTCCCACTGCGGCTTTTTGCTAAAACAAAGCCAAGTAGGTGCTTGTGATGGCTCACACATCACCCGTGTGGGAAACCTGGCTGTGTTCCTGCTTCCCAGCTTCTGGCTGACCACAGACATGGTCATTGAGTTAGTGAATTGGAGCTGTCTGTCTCCGTGCTTTTGCTACAAATTTAAAATAGTTACTATTAATAAAAATTAATAATTTTAACAAATAACAAAGAGAAAAATTAAGGGACTAGAGAAAACATAATACTTCCGCATAACGTTTGCCAAACAGTGGAGCAGATCTATTTGTTACAGAGGTGGAGAGGGAAGGAGGTAGAGACAGATTTGCCAAGTGTTGGTTCACTCTCCCAATGGCTGAAATGGCCAGGGTTAAACCCGGACAAAGTCAGGATCGAGGAGCTTCTTCCAGGGCTCCCACACGGGTGCCCTGTTAGGCCAACCTCTAATGCATTCTCAGATCCATTAACAAGGAGATGAATTCACAATGGAGCATCTGGCCACACCAATCAGTGTCTACATGGAATGCTTTTGCCACAGGTGGTGGCTTGATTTGTTATGCCACAATATCAGCCCCAGAAAGTACTCTTCAGTGGAAATAACAATAAATATATTAGAAATGTTTATTGAATGTCTTCTATTTTTCTGAAATCAAAATTTGTACCCAAACCATACTCACTTGTGTTTTGATTTCCAGAGGGCGTGCAGTATTATATTGCAAGCTCTAGTTCTTTTTGGCTTCCTGAAAGATTTGCATTAAGTATTCATTGGTGCGAGAGGATCATTTTAAACACCTACAATTAGAACATAGATTTATTTTTAAAGCATAGTGTTGTGGTCGGTGTGCTTAATTTGCTCCCTGTGACAATAAGATCACATGAGAGTGATAGTTTGTGTACTGAATATTCCACTTTGGATCCAGGTTTTTTTTATAATGTACCAGGGAAAATGCTGGAAATTGGCCCAAAATGCTTAGGCCATTGCAACCGCATGGAAGTCTGGGATTAAGTTCCTGGCTCATGGCTTCAGCCTGGCTCATTTTGGTCCTGTGTCCATTCGGGGGTGCAAAACTTCTCTTCCTTTCTCTCTCTGGAGATATGAAAATTATTTTTGTCTCTGTCTCTCCTTTCTCATGTCTCTCTGCTTCCTGATGAAACAAGTGGATTTTTTTAAGTTGATGTTTGAAAAACATATTGTCACTTACTTGGAAAAATGTTTTTAAACAAGCAAATATCATTGTCTTGTGGTTTACCTATTTTACCGCTTACCCACTTTGAGAATTAATGCTTCTCTTTTTGAAAGTGAATTGGAATAAATCTTTCAAATGCTCTGTTTATATTGTATGAAACATTGAATCCTAAATTCAATGTGTTTCCACCCTCATCATGAAGAAAAGGCATGATTTGTTATTGGAATTACCTGCATATTCTGTTGTTTTGAAACTGGTTCTCAGATGATCCCTGCCAAATGACCTCCAATATTCTCTCCCCTAATGTTTGTGCAGGCTCAAAGTCGAGAGTCCGACCAGAACATTCTGCTCATTAGCTCTCACCCTAGCTCCCCTGTTGTGCTTCTCTTTCCTAAAGCATCTGAAGTCTTGAAAATAACATTTTGCTATTGGAAAAGAAAACCCCAGGCAAGACCTTCACCTAGGGGAAAAATAGTCATTCTTTATTATTCCTTCTAAAAGGGATAGCCGACACTCAAAAACAGTGTTTGAAACATGTCTTGGTTTTGTTTACTTTTGATTTGTTTCTGTTTATTGTTTTGAAACAAAGGCTCATGGAGAAAAGACAAATCTACCATTAGAAACATAAAGGATAATTACAAGGACAGTAAAATGTACAATCATTAGGACAATTTCCTCTGACATTAGTTTTCTTATTAATCATTCCATTTTTCCTAATGTATGTACACTAAACTGTAATATGTTGCTTTTATTTAAAGGTGATTATTAAAATTGTCAAATTAATTTTTTTCTTTCTAGTGTTTTAATTTTGTCTTCAATTTTACCACTATGCATAGAAGTGGTTGGTTGGCACTCTAGTTTGCAGCATCGCTGAAGTTTCTGCATTTAAAGCTTCCAGCATATCAGCATATTGACATGTTGAGGATCTGATGGTAAGATCCCTTCTCTTGGGTCTAAGCTAGTTAGGTTTCATGATCTGGATGAACCCAAAAGCATTAGCAGAGGAGCTTAGACTTTTAATCAATATAATCTAACATCTTGCAGGACCTGACGAACAACTCTAAATATTGCCCTAGGTTCCCAAGGCAGGTGGAAGGCAGCTGTTGTTTCTGGATGGCAATGGCGGACCATTCTTTTAAACAGGAAGGACTGCATAATCTGGAGACACCCAACTAATTCCACATATTTTGTCATTCTGGTCAGGACTCACTCTCATCCATTATAAAATGCTATATATAATTAATAACAAAATTGTAATATCTATGTCAAATATATCTGCTCGAATTATTGTGCATTTTTTTCATATGTCAATAGTAATAGAGAAAAGTTGATGAGAAAATATTTTTCATGGGGTGTATATGTGGCTCAGTGGCTTCAACTGCTGTTTGGGACGCTCAGTTTCCAAATTGCGCTGTTACTTTGAGTCTCAGCTGTTCTGCTTCCTTTGCAGCTTTCTGATAATGAGCCTAAGAAGGCAGTGGGTGGCAGCCCACAGAACCATGCAACCAGCTTGGGAGACCTGAGAGGAGGTCCTTGCTCCTAGTTTATGCCTCCCTCAACCACCTGTTGTGCACATTTGGGTAGCAAATCAGAAGGCGGTAGAAATCTGTCCTCATGCATTTCCTTGGATGTTTTATCAGAAAGTTTTCTGTCTGAGCATTCGCTCATGGTGCTGCCTACTTTCCTGTGTCTTTGTAAAGCACATCCTTAACTTTGATTTGGCAAGGTTGATTACGTGGTGACCAGCTTTTCTGATTTTTTGCCTGGAATGGTCTGTGTTTCACCTCCATTTATGACTCAATCTTTCAGTGGATTAATTACTGTGGGTTGGTAGGCATTACTTTCAAGAACTGTTATGTCTTTCTATTCTGTACTGGCCTGCATAGTTGCTGTTGACAAAGCTACTGTTGGTTTGATAGGAGTTCCCTGTAAATTTCAGTGGAAAAAAAAACTAACACTAAAAACAAAAAGTAAAGCTATTCCTGTTTTACTTTTAAAAGAAGCTTCTGTGCAGAAAATGGAATGATCAACAGAAGGAAGAAGCAACCAATAACTCCTAACTCCAGTGAGACTGGCCTACATTCATAATTCCACTAACAATACCTGCTGATATGGATATGGGGATAAAGCTACCATAGTCCACTCTTTGTGGGAGTGTAGGCTAGTAGGACCACTGTGGAAGTGAGTAGGGAAAGTGCTAAGAGAACTGAAAATTGACCCAGCTATCCCTCTTCTGGAAATATATCCGAATGAAATGAAATCTGCGTATGAGAAAGTAACCAGTAATTGTATATTTACAATAGTACAATCTACAAAAACAAAACCATGGAAACAACCTGGATGCCCATCTAAAGAGGAATGGATAAACAGACTGTGGTACCACTATTCTGTGGAATACTGCTCAGCCATTAATGGAAAGAAATCCTACCATTGCAACAAAATGGTCCCAACTGGCAGACATTATATTCAGTGAAATAAGCCAATAGCAGAAGGATATTATATTCTGTCTTATATTATATTCTGCTTTATATGACTTTCCTGCAAAATAGATCAATGGATCTATGGGTAAATACTCATGTATATATATTCATCTACAGGAACTATATAATGAAGATCAGAATGCCAAGAAGTGAAGATACATTGCAAAATGCATCTCTACTTTTGAATAGAAGATGGACTCCCAAATGTAACTGTTAAATATATCTTGAAATAAGATGCTGTACTGTTTATACTGTTTATACCTACAATGTCATGATACACTTATGTAGCACAATGATCAGTTTTGACTATTGCTGAAGGAATATAATATTGTAATAACATAGGAGAAAACAGTGGAGAGACAAAGGAAATTGGGTAGGTGGAAGGGGAAATCACTGTGCTTATGGACCTATATAATGAAAAATAAAAATTTAAAAAAATGTTTCACAGCATTTACCATGGCAAGGATTGTTTTCTCAAAAATGTATTTTAAGGGTACTATGAGCTTCTTATATTTGGATGTCCATATTTTCTCCAAGTTGGGGAAATGTTCTGGTATTATTTCAAGGAATATGTTTTCTAAGCCATTTTCAAACTCTATTACTTCATGAATTCTTATATATCTACTCATTTTGATGGTATTCATCCTGAATATCCCAAATAGTTCTCAGAGTTTCAAGCTCCTCCTTCTCCTTCCTTCTCTTCCTCCTCCTCTTTCTTCTTTCTTTTCATCTGACAAAAACAATTTGAAAGGTTTATCTTCAGCACTGAATGCTCTTTCTTCATCCTCATCAAATCTATTGTCATGTCCTTCCACTGTGTTTTTTGACATAGTTAGTACTTTATTCTAGCATTTGTGTTTGGTTTCCCTTTAATATCTCTCCATGGTTTTGCAATTTTTTTATCCATATCATCTAACCACTACTTAATTTCATTTAATTATTCCTTTGCATTTTTGAGTAATCTTATACTCATTCTTTTGAATTCGTCTTTGGGCATTTCATCATTCATTCCTATTCAAAGTCTAATATTAGAGAATTATTATAATGTTTTAAGAAGAGATATTGCCTTCCTTTTCCTTGATTTTTGCATATCTACATTGATTTGTATGAATCTGGGGGAGCTTCTTACTATCTTCTTTGGAAACCTATTTGCTTCTTGATTACAGTTTTTTTCCCCCGTGGAAATGTTTCTACCCTCTGGGGCTTGATGGAATGTCAAAGACTTAAACTTTAGGTCCAGAAATGTGTGCAGACCAGGCCCAGACGCTCTTGCTTTGATTTGTTACTATGCCAAGATTCCAGAATAACACTCAGATTGAACATGATGGAACAATTTGGCTCTAGTCTGTGGAGGGGGAGACATTTGGAGTCCAGTATTTGGTGAGCTCACCGTGTCTGTTCACCCCACATACACTGAGAACACTGAGCCATTCCACCCTTAACTCCTCTGTGAGTCCTATACTCAGTGGGCTGGGAAATCTGAGTCTACGGTCAGACCAGATGGGTGAGCAACCCCCTCAGCCCTATGCCCAAACCCAAATTCCCATAATCACAACAAGCACCCATTCCAGAACCAGCAGTGGCAGCACCATGACTGACTGTGGTTCCTTGGCTGAGGACACAGATTAGCTGAAGCTGCACATCAGCAGATCATGGCTGTCACTTGGATAGGCAGGAAACCATGTGTTCTCCCTTAATGCAACAGGGGAGCCACCCAGGTCCCCATCAACTTCCTGGACCATTCTAGAACCAAGTTATGTTTGTGGAATTCTCTCCTTGGTCCAAACTGTTGTGGAAGCTATGGAGGCCTCTCCTCACCTTATCCTGGAAATTCGGTGCTTTCCAGCCTAGGGTTAGCTGTGTAGATTCAGTAGTGGTCAATGTGGGTCCTTCTCCCTTACTGCTCCAAGCAGTCCCTACTATGATGGTTCTCTACTGAGAATTTTCTCAGTTTTCTTGGAAAGCATCCCTTCGAGTTTGAGATCAGTGTGACTTCTCACGATTCAGTCATCCTGTATCTCTTACTCTAATTTCAGCATTTCTAACTTAAATTTAGTGTTTAATATTGTTGTCAGATTGAGCTACAAATTTATGGCTGAAAGCTATGTAAAATCAAAAATCTAGTTTGGTTTATATCACTTATGATGAAAATATGGAAACAAGCTATCTCTCAAAACTGAGTGTAAATGTTCTCATCAAATGATTTGTGTCCATAGGTGTTCCCAGTTATGGAAGGTAGAATTATTTTGCACTAAATCAATGATTTTTAAATGATCCATTTGCCAATGCTGAGTGCTAGACTATGTATCCCAAATGCTTAATATAAAGTATAGGAGGTGTAAATATCAGAAAAATGTAGGTGATAGAATTTTAGAGAGTCTCAGCATTCCTAGTTACCTTCCAGGCCACTTGAAGAAATACTTGTGGACAAATGATGATGACAATGGAGGAAAAGAAAACAGGTGCACAGATGAACAGACAGTGAAATACACATATGATGATCTATGAATGTCAAGCATGAAATTAAAGTTGCATAAGTGTGCTGATTTCAGTCTTGCAGTCACAGCTACAATTGAGGGGACATGTTGTGGCACAACCTGCAAGACAATCATGATTATGAGCTCAGTATTTGGGCCATTCTGTTCAAGTTTGAATGGAAGGTTTGCTAATTCTAGGTTTTGCTGTTTTAGGTAAATAACTTCTCAAATCTTAAGTGGGCAGCAAATTAACTGCTTGCTACGCAGGTGATCGTGGTGTGAATCCAGTTCTATGAAAAGAACTTGACTAACAGCTGTATTCATTCTTGTTTATGTTCTTTTTTTCCTCTAGGTTTGGAAAAAAAGATGGCATTGAATCAAGTTTATGGCCCAGGCAAACTTTAATCTACAGGGTTTCAGTTTTCTGGGTCTACAAAAAAAATTGTTGAAGTAAGTTATTGATATCACGGTCTATTTTATTACCTTTAAGTTACAATCTCCACTAATTTTATCATAACACATTGTGTTGTACATGCAATGTTTTGTTTTATTTGCAAATTTGCATTCGATTTTTATTTGCACACTGGGTAACAGAATCTAAACACTGGTATTAGTGACATTGATGATATAGACACTAAATGAACTATATAAAAGGATTCTTAAAAATCATTGGGTACTATGAGTCTTGCTACGTGATGTAGAAATTGTTCAAAATAGCAAATACAAAATTTGTTGAAATGTTCATGACTCTTTAAAATGAGAAAAAAATCCATCACATTGCATAAATGGAATATCTGCTGCAATTATCCTAAAACAACTGTGGTCTGTGTTTTTGACTCATTGATTTAGACATGGCAGAATTAACTGACAGCTTTCAGTCTTTGATCACAAAAAAGAGAAGAAAAAGAAACCCACCTGAATTCAAACATTTTGATAAGTGCATTTGCTTTTTAGTGTGTCATGTTAATTTTAATTTTAAGAAACTAATAAATGCATTCACACAGTAAAAGAACAGAAGTAAATATAGCATTCATTATCACTTTCTACATTATCAGACTTATTGGTTTTAATAGACAATATTATAGATGACTGTGCTGTGATATGCAAGCCTTAGTAATGTAAGAACTCACAGCTACAACCTTTGAGATAGATTCTAAGAACTCACAGCTACAACCTTGGAGACAGATTCTATGTCTGACTTATTTCAAACCTAAAATAAATCCCTTTATTTTATGTGATTCCTTGTTCACATAAATCCTAGTGCCAATGTAAAGTGGCAGAGAATTAAGACACTGACTTAAAACTCTTTAGTTATTGCCATTTGCATTACTTGGTACTAGCAGCTTGTCTGTGATAACAAGCACTTACTACCAGACGGAAATAATAAATTCAGAAAGGAGAAAATTGTAATAGACCTAAAGGTAGAATTAATGATTTAGAGTTTAGGGTAAAATGATAAATACTATAAAATACTTTTGCCCATGGAGGAAACCAAATATCCCTAAAATTCCATGTTTGCTTTGAAAGTGTACATTGCACTACTTACATGACTGATAATTTTTTACTTATTTGTTTGGAATAGGGAATGAAATTAAGGTACCATATAAACAAGTTTACAGTGAAAACACTCATGATATTTTTTTATTGCAATGTGAAGTAACAGTGTGAATTGCATTAGCAATTCCTTTGAAACTTGGACTAAAACATGTAAAAACTAATAATAATTAAAAAAACTGTACTTACTTTATAGTTTCCAAACACAATTTATTTTCTGAGTACTTGATAAGTAGTGTTTTTTATAACTAGGTCTAGGATTTCACATCCGTCTGTGGTGAGAGCACCCTGAACATACCTTTTCTGATAGACATTATTTCACTTTGGATACAATTAGAGGGGCCAGCTTTGCGGTGTAACTGAGAAAGCTGTCACCTATGATTTCAACATCCTGGATGGATGCTGGTTTATGTCCTACAAGCTCCACATATGATGTAGTTCACTGCCAGCAGACTGCAAAATGCAGCAGAAGTGGACCCCAAGAGTTTGGATCCCTACACCTACACAGGAGATCTAGCTGAAGATGTTGGCTCCTGTCTTCAGCTTGGCACAGTCCTGACCATTCTGCCCTTTCCAATGTGGATGGAAGATCTCTCTTATTTTCTTGTAACTCACAATGAAAAATAAATTTAAAGCCCTTAAAAGTAAAACTATAGAGGAGAATCAAGATGACAGAATAGGGTAAAGACATGGTTAAACAGATGGTGAAATATTACCCAGGGTTGATGGCAGAGGAGCACCTGGAGACTGACAAACACAGGAAAGCAGCAGAGGTAGCAGTTGTCAGCAAGCAGCAATCGTTGGAACTCCACCAGGGGCTGAAGTTTCACCAGCAACCAGGTCGGAAGGGACGTTCACCAGGAGCTTAGGAGGTGGACTCAGACAAAGAACAGCCCATACTGCTAGTTTCTTTGAATTGACCAGGAACGGACACAGGACAGCAGGTTCCAAATGGTGGTGCAGGAACAGGGTGGATTCACAGCCCAGAACCCCAGCAGAGCTGAACCAGGCACTGTTTTGCATAGGGAGGCAAAGGCTATGGGGCACAACTGCACATGCACTAAGTTGGAAATGGTCTGATTTCTGGCTCAGTGCATTGCAGCTACATGGCTTCCTACAGGTTGCACCCAAATAGGTCCGAGTATCCTACAGACGTAATGGCTTCCAGATCAAGAAATCCACCAGTGGCACATCAGGTGCCATTTTATATAGTGTGGCAAAGGCTTTGAGACTGCATGGACAACAGTGAGCTGCACTTGCACTGAGCTGGGTGTAAACTTGCTGAACTCCTTGTGTTTCACTGGCCCCACAGGGAAAATAATATCGGATTTGTCATCTTATAACTCAAAGTAGGTCTGGAAGGCCCTAAGACCCAATGACCAGCAGGTACCAGCAAGATCATCACCACCAACAACCTAGCTATTTAGGACAACTGCTGTCTTCTTAATCCTGAGAATTGCCTGCAGCAGAAGTGGAACTGTTGTACAGACAGCTGTGCAGCCACAGCATGGGGACACAAGAAGTGGAAAGTGTTGAGCCAGGAGCTGGGGTTAAAGAGACACAAGAGCCTGTATCAGAAACTTGCTGGAGGGAGTGGCACAAGGGACTGCAAACAAAAATGCAGGTACCAAGTGCAATCAATAAAATCGAACTGTAAACCCTTGGGTGACACAGCTTAGAAACATGTCCCAAGGAGGAGAATCTGCTAACCAGAAGTACAATGACCAAGAGCAAAAGAAGAGACAGACACAATGAATATTGTTGAAGATTCCCCTGCAAAGGAGCAAAAGCCCTCGCCAACCTGAGTTCATGGAGAACTACATAGAGAAAACAGGGGATGCAGAATTTAGAAAACACATTACAAAGCTTGAGAAGCACATACAGGAATTCAAGTAATTTAAGGAATATGTCACACAGAAAAAAACAACATTGAAATAAAATCCAGCAGAATTATTAGAAATGAAGGACAAAGTTGAAACTCAGTAATAGAATGAAGGATCCAGAATAAAGAATCTCAGAATTGGAAGATATTTCTTGTCACCATGGGGAAAAAATCAAAAATTTTGAAGTGGAGCTGGGTAAAGCTAAAAATATATATATATATATATATTCAAACATAAAGAGACACTAATAAAAGGCCAAATGTAGGAGTTAAGGAAGTTCCAGATGGTGCAGAAAGAGAATCTGGGTCCAAAAAATGTAAATGACTTAAATTGCTTGATCAAATGCCATACATTACTAGATCGGTTTAAAAAGCAAAACCCATCTATTTATTGCCTATGGAAGATACATTTCACTAACAAAGATCAGTGGAAACCATATCTGATGGGTTTGATATTTTTGTTTTTAGTTTCATTTATTTTTTTCTGGTATGAATTCTTCACTGACTCATACAGTAACATTTTCTTCAACAAGGTTCTTGATTTTCTATTGCATTTCTTCAGCAACACATTAGTCATTAAGTAGCATGTTATTTAACTGCATGGCATTGTAGATTTCTACTTTTCTCCCTGTTGTTGATTTTGTTTTGTGGCTTTTCACTTAAGGGTATATATAATATCCGTAATAGAGACCATCATATCTGTATGGGAAGATACAATGTAGCATGCATCTCTACTTCCAGGTAAAAGATGAACTCCCGATGAAACTGTTAAATATCTCTTAACAATAGGGTGCTGCTTGGCCTGCCATTTTCCATGCCTGTGTTCATGGACTTATGGGAGTTTGTGAAAAATATACTATTTTAATAATATGGGGAAACTCAGTGGAGGTGGGGAGGGGATTTGGGAAAGGAGTAAGGGAAATCCCAAAGCCCATGGAATTGTATCATAAAATAATAATAATAATAGTAAAAAGAAGAAAAAAGAAAGAAAGAAAGAAAGAGGAAAAGAAGGAAAGAAACTATTGTCATTTTGCAAGGAATATTGTTTCACAGTTATCATATGTTAGATACTTGTTGTTTCCCAATATAATAATAAATTCTCCATCTGGACTGTATCTAAATAGATGTGAATATCTTTTTATTTTATTTAGCAAGATTATAACATAAAAATCTCCTCTCTTTCCGTCCCGTTGTCTTTCAAAGAAATAAATACATCTTTCTATTTAAAAGTGCACCTGGGAAGGGAGTCAAGGATTGACAAGTGCCTGGACCCCTGCCGGTCATCTGGAGGCCAAGAATGAGTTGCTAGCTCCCGGCTTCAGCCTAGGGTAGATACCAGAGGATGGAGGATCTCTCTCTCTCTCTCTCTTTTTCTCTTTCCTTTATTTTTCATTTGCTCTATTTTCCTATGTTTTGAATGAAGAAATAAGCAAAACATTTTAAAATTTTGCAATATAATTTAAATGTGTTGGTTTCATTGATATCATTTCTTTTTCAGAATTTAAAGAGTTAATTGTGAAGGCATGGGAATAAAGTAATTTATCTCCCAGAGCTTTTATTTGAACTCATCAAGATGAAAAACGATCACATGCAATATTCTGCCATCTTATTAAGCTTATATTATAGAAATGAGAGGAACTGGTGATTATTTGCTCTTATAACCCTAACAGGGGGATCTGAATCTTAAGTAGTAATTAAGAAAACCAAAACTACATTTCAAACAAAGCATCTGTTATTTCGACATGCCATTTTCCCTCCTTTTTGTGAAGAATAGCCTTGAATTTAATTGTGCATTATAATTGCACCTCGTTCCATTTGAAACTGCTAAATCATTCCCCTAATTCTCTTTGTATTTCTCTTCTTCTCTTCCTTTTTAGTCAGACGGTTTTTCAGCACTGTGTTATTACTTATTCCGTAATTAAAATATTTTTGTTTCTCCTTGATTATGGTTTCATGGGTTGTGCCTCATTCTGAGATGGTGAGGAGAGGATTGGATTTTTCCCTCTTTTTTTTACATTGAAGCAGCGAATGAGCCCCAAGTTCATTCAATAGTCAGCTCACCCTGGCAGCCGTTGTAGAGTTGCAATGACAATGCACCTTATGCAGAAACTCCGGCTTCAGAGGAAGGTTAATGGCTTGAATTACAAGAATATCAATGTGCAGACTGTAATTAGGAGTGCCTCGTGAAAGCCTGCAGTATCATATGAAAGAAAAACATCTGCTTGTTTGTGATAATGACCATGTTTTAGTCTTTCTGTGTAATTTTTCTGTTTTAATAGCCCATTTATCAAAATCTCATATGCTCATTAATCTTGGGTTATAGGAAAATGTAAGTGCATATTGAATTTCAATAAAGAAATTTTATTTTCCTCTTACAACCTACTTTCACAGAAAAGATTGAATCCATGATGTATTATGTCCCAAATGTTGCTTAATGTTATTTGGCAATGAAAATTATACAAAGTTCAAGTTATATTTTATATAAATAAAGTGGCTAATTCACTCAATTCCATAACAATCTATTTATTGAGGTTTTGGTTAATCCTATCAAGAATGTTGTGGGTAGACTGAGTCAAATGAAACATACATCATCATTCATACACTTGGGTGCTACGCTATTATTACAGGTGATTTTTATTCTAACTTATCAATCATAAAATGAGAAACGTAGGATAGATGCAGTAGGCAGAACTGAAGCTGACGCCAAGGATTGTGATTGTCTGTGTGTGATCACCTCTCACTTAGTGAGCAAAGGGCAGCTTACTACCCTGGGGACGAGGTTACTGGAGCAAACTTGGAGTTAGCAAAAAGGAGAGTTATCCTTGACATAATTTAATAAAAGGGGCCTTTAGAAGAGGATGAAACAGCGGGGGTACTTCTGAGGGCCTGAAGAAAGTATCAGTTACACTGAACATGTCCTGGGGGAGACAGCGGGTGTGGTGAGAAACAGAGGGCAGCTGCCAAGAGCTGCGAATGGTTACTCTGCTCTCAAATAACCCAGGGGTCCCTTGTGCTCCCGGATTAACAGCCAGTTCTTGGGCATTGCGTGACCTGGGCTGCTTCTTCCTCTGACCGTGGTCTAGGCACACAGTCCCTGTATTGAAGGTATCAACATTTTCTCGTTTTTTTTTTTTTTCAGATTGCTGGGTATTCCCCTAAAGTATTTGTTACAATGTTTATTTGAAGAAAGCCAGAAAGAAAACAGATGGACAGACAGTGAAAAGTTGACATCTGCTGGTTTACAATGCCAAGGCCTGTAACTTTAAGAGATTCCATCTGAATTTTCCCTGTGGTTGCCAGGGACCCACGTTCTAGATCTACCTGACAGCTCCCAGGGTGCACATTTGCATGAAGCTTGTTCAGAAGAGAATAGACAAGACTCAAACCAGGCAGCTATATGGGATTGGCACATTACAGCAAATATGGAGAGAACTTTATGTAATTACTTTTAAAGTATAGTTTCAGAGACACAGGGAAATACAGAGAGAAAGCGATCCATCTTGCATCTACTGGATTAATCCTCAGGTGGCAGCAATGGCCATGCTGAACCATGTTAAAGTCAGGATCTTCATCCAGGTATTCCCTATAGAAGCCAGTGGCCCAAGCATTTGAAGCATCCTCCGTTGTTCTTCCAAGCCATTAGCAGAGAGCTGGATCCAATGTGGAACAACTGGAGAATGAACCCAAAAGTATGCCAACATCTGAGGCGATGCTCTTAACACACCAGTTGACAATGTTGGCCCTGGAATTACACAACTTTGAAGCAACAACTTAGCCAGGGATCCAAGGGAGTCACCTGCCAAGTGCAGATCCTCCTATAGTTCAAACATCTACTAAATATGATTTTAGTAAAAACTGTTCTGTTCAAAGCCTCTCTGAAATCTCTCCCCTTGCTTCCTCCCGCCCCGCCCCCACAGTTGCTTTCTGAGATATTCTATCGAAAGCTAAAATGATAGAGTAGTTATGTTGTTTGCCTGATAAGAAAGTAAAGGTGCCTCCTTGGCACTAGCTGTGAGAGCACAGCTTTTCTTTCTTCTGAATGCTACTTTGGAATTAATTCATCTCGGATTCACTTTTAATGGTGAACTTCAATAAGGTCAGCTGTTTTCATATATTTAAGTTAAACTTTATATTATTCAATTTGTCCTTCAAAGATGAATGAGCCCACTCATTAAATGATCATTTTTATGAGTTCAGGCACAGGCAGAGATCAGCAGTTTGAGTGAGCCACACTGTTCTGATTGACTCAGTAAATGAAAGCGTCTCAGTCAACAAGTTTCATAGCATATCCTAAGTTTTAACTTGCTGTATCAAAAAAAAATTTCTGAAAATTGCTGCATTGACTATTCAACATAAAATTACATTAGTTGTATATGATCTTATTAAAGTTAAGAAGTCTTGAAGTTTTTGAGAATATGTGCTACATTGGGCCTGGTGCGATAGCATTATGGCTGAAGTCCTCGCTTTGCATGCCCTGGGACCCTCTATTGGTGCCAGTTCATGTTCTGGCTGCTCCACTTTCCTCCCAGCTCCCTGCCTGTGGCCTAGGAAAGCAGTAGAGGGCTGAGAAGAAAACCCTATGGAAAAATACAGATTGAAATTCAACTTGTTTTATCAGCCATATATTATATAAGAAATACTTGGGATAAATTTATCTGTTTCATATAACATATAATAGAAGACATATCTATACTATATTTGACATTATGTCAAAAGTTCATGGGGAATGGGAGCTAATGATGTATTTATTCTGGGGCACAGAATTTTTTAAAACCATGTAAAAGAAAGATTTTTCAGTAATACATGGAAATTTTAGATTATGAGGAATTGTGCATGATTTCCAAAAAACACTTACACAAAAATAATATATTTAAATTCCATTTACTCACAAAAGTTCTGAAATAGTATTATTTATAATTGTTGACAATGCCAACTTGTGAAAATACTTTTTATTTTTATTTTTCTAAAGAGAACAGAATTCATGTATTCCATAGATTCACTTCTTCTCCCTCCCCACATCCACTCCAATCAACACCCCCTTCGTTTCTCTTCAGCACTTAGAACTCGCAGCCTTAACTTACCACTAACCATAGTATTCAACAAAGCAGGAAGACCGTGGTATAACAGGAGCATCAACAAGGGCTAAAATCCACGATCATTTTACATAATGTCTGTTTTATTATTAAACATTTTTTGTATTCTGCATTTACAGCTACATGTGAAGAAAAACATAAAAAACCATGTAATATTTGTCTTTTTGAGTTGGGATCATTTCAGTATGCACAGTGGTTTTCATTGCCTTGATTTTGTTGTAAAACATAGTATTTTTTTCTGTTTCAAAGCTGAGTAGTGTTCTATAATGAGTATATCTCATTTTCGTTATTCAGACTTTAGCTGATGGACATGTGGGTTGATATTTTAACTACTGGGAATCAAGCTTCAATAAAAAACGTGGGTAAGGATTGCTCTTTTATAAGCTGTATGCCAATGTATTTTCAAATGAGCCTTGGTACTAAATACAGATTTACTTTTAGTCTTTGTTAACAGAATAGCTTTAATGTCTTTATTAATTTAATATGGCATGATTTATTGTAAGCAAAGCATGTGATTTTTAATTTGTAGAAGAGAAACAAGTGGATGTATCTCTAAGATGCCCACACTTCCTTAACCTAAAAATGGCTACATTTTCCCAACACCACCGGCACTGAGTCCACCAGAGTCACTTCCGTTCTGCTGCAGTCACTTGGGCATCCCTCGTCTTCTCCATCCTATATCCCATCAGTTCTGCATATCTTTCTCTTCCTTCTCTAATTTTCCTATGACCGAGGAAAGCTGTCTACATTCCATGAGAGGAAAACATAGTCATGTTTTACTTTGTGAATATTCTTTGCATGTGCTACGTTTTCCTCCCAAGCTCTTATTTCAAAATCCTTTCAAAATCCTACATCATCAGTTGTTTTTAGACATTCCATTTTATTTTCTCCTAAAGGTCCTAATTTCTGCTTCCGTCTTCAAATTCCTCTCTGCTTTTATTTTGATTTTAATTTCTGCGTATTTTTATAAACAGTTTGTGAAAGTCCTCTTACATCACATGTCCTAAAATTCATGAATCTCTTGCAATTCATTTTCATGTGAAAATGATGACTACAGAAGCCCGTGCTGTGGCATAGTGGGTGAGCCTGTCTCCTGTGGCACCTTGAGGCTATGATGCAGAGGTAAGAGCTCCTTGAAAGATGCCTGCAGAAATACTTTTTGTTATTCCTATTAGGTTGCCTGACTAGCAAACAAGCAGTCCCGCATACCTTGAAAAGACTTTTCATAGAAAAACACAGATATTGATAGGTGGACCCATTTTATGGACCTCCGAATGCAATGTTAGGCTAAGTGGCTAAGTATTGACAGGAAACTGCAAGTGCCACATTGTCAAAAAGGAGCAAAGATGATGGAATGCTAAATATTACATTGAAGCATGTCTTTGGAAAGGAAGCCAACTCAGAGTCCCTGACGGACTGGTCCACCCTCTATTGACTAACTTATGGATATTGAACGGATGGCCTCACGGTGATCCTCCCAACAATGTGACACATGGAAAACAGAAGACAAGGAGCCCTGAACGGGTCAGTACAATGTGCTTAGCTAGCGCCTTCTCTTTCATGGAAACTGGCAAGCCCAGCGTTGTGATGATTTTGTTAGGTAACTGCTTTGTTACCTGCCTCTATTGCTTTAAGCTTAGGTAAGAAACTTGCCATGTAGCTGAGTGTGCATCCTCTTTTGTGCACTCATCTGCTGCCAAAAACATAGCAGATGTATTTCATGTAAGCTCACCCGCCTTCATGATACTGAAGAGGTACAAATCTGTTGAAAGTTCCAAAGTTTTGGGCCTATTCTAATCTGGATCTAATATGTACTCATATATAAAAAGGAGGGTGACAAAACATCTTAGTTTCCTTGGGATGGGGGTGGGGTTTACCAAGAATCAGAAATTTCAGTGCTCAATCTAGAATAGTTCTGTGTCCTGTCACCAGGCCAAGGTCATTGTCCACCAATTTGTCCCTTACTCTCCCTCTTCTAGCAACAGTGGATTCCATGGATTCCCTCAAACCCGTCATTTCCATTCCATTTGTTCTGCTGCCTGCAGTGCTTATCCATAGCTTCCTTCAAGTATAATCAACATCTGTTTCAGGTGGGGTCTCCTTTTCCCATTCCATTTTATTCGGTCCCACAGTTCATCATCATTCTGAATATGCTTTATTGATTGGGCTATGAGCAACAGCCACAGCACACTCAAAAGTTGCTTGGGGGCCCAGTGTGAAGGCAGTGTTTGGCACTCTTGTGTCCCATTTCTGAGGGTTTGAGATCCAACTCTGACTAAGCATCTTATTCCAGCTTCCTACTAGTTATGCACAGCCTTGGAGAGAGCAGGTGATGATTCTACTTGGGTTCCTGCAGCATCAAGAGAGACCTCAAATGAGTTCCTGGCTCTTGGCTTTGATGAGGACCAGCCCTTGGAACCCCCGGCCTTTGGGGAGTGGGTAAGCCAAAAGAGTATAACTGTTGTCTGTCTGTTTCTTCATTTATGTTCTCTTTCAGTATTTTTGTCTTTCAAACAAAGTACAACTAAGTAAAAATATTTTTAAAAAATTGTTTAAAAAGAAAAATAGTAATTCTTTGCTACATAATGTTCAAATGGAAAATTGAATTTATGTATTTTTTCCTTGATTGGGCTAAGGTGAATTTTAGTTAAAACACTAACTTAGGTAATTCATTTATAGACTATCTAAGTGACCTTTATACTTACTATGTATAATCTGGGAAGCTTTTAAAAGTTATCTACATACATCAGTTACTGTAATCTTTCAGAGTGATTTCCATAAATGTTAAAAAAAAGAGAGAAACAAAGGAGTGATAATCCAATTTTATCATCAACTGGAGTCATACACCAAAACTTTAAGATTTTTATGCAGTTATAATGACACTATAGTATTCTATTGTTTCCTGAATCCTCTATTAGCTAATGACATCTTTTGCAAGTTCTTTTGAGGGATTTCTTGATCTGATTAGATCATTTCCATGAGATAATTTAGAAAGCAAATGGAAATCTTTTTTTAAGTGGTGAATAAATGCAAGAAATGTGTCAACAGTGATTCACAAATCCAATCTAAAGTGACAGCAACACGAAAAGCAAAGGGAAACCTAAGCCAGTTATGGATAAAATCATCAGTATTGAGGCCGATACTGTTGTGGTAATTCTCCATCCCTTATGAGTGCTGGTTCATGTCCCAGTGCCGCCACTTCTGATTTATCTCTGTACCTATGGGAAAGCAGCAGTGTATGGCCCAAGTCCTTAGGAGCCCTGAAGCCATGCAAGAGACCCAGAAGAAATTTCTGGCTCCTGGCTTTGGATCAGCTCAGCTCTGGCCATTGCAACCATCTGGGGAGTAAACCAGTGGGTAAAAAACTTTCTCTTTGTGTCTCTTCTTATTTCTCTGTAACCTGCCTTTTGAACAAAAAACACACAAAAATTTATAAAGTATTATGAATGAACGATTGGAATAAGATTTTAGCAAATTTTTGTATATCTCTCAAATCTATAGATTTAAAACTTGGAAAATTATGTTCCAGTATCACTGAAGTATTGCATTTTGGAAACAATATATGTGGGTCAACATTTTTTTAAGGATTTATCTTATTTTTATTTGCAGATCAGATCTAGAGAGAAGAGGAGAGACAGAGAAGTTCTCCCGTCTGATGATTCACTCCCTAATTGACCAAAAACGGCCAAAGCTGAGCCGACCCAAAGCCAGGAGCCAGGAACTTGTTCCAGATCTCCCTCATGGGTGCAGGATCCTAAGGCTTTGGGCTGTCTTCGACTGCTTTTCCAGGCCACAAACAGGGAGCTGGATAGGAAGTGGAGCTGCCGGGATTAGAACCGGCATTCCTATGTGATCCTGGTGTGTGCAAGGCGAGGGTTTAGCCACTAGCTACCTTGCTGGGCCTGGGTCAACGATATTGTAAAAGATAAAGCTTATGTTTAGTGGCTTATTTGCTGTGAACTTCCCTCCAATCCCTTTATATGTCAGCTTATTTTGTGAAGCTGCAGGAGAAATTTGGGGAAAATTCCTTTAATTATCTTGTCTAGAGATTCCTTCTGCAAACTCCAATTACTTATTTGATAGAAATCACTAGCTATTACTTTCTGTTTCTAGAGTGGGAAACAAACAAAAAAATCATGTTCTTTCATTCCCCATGCTCCTCCAATCATCTGAACTATCATGATAAGCAACAGCTATGAGAAGAAGACAATTAAAAGTAGCCCATCTCTATTGTTCTACTTTTCACCTGGAGAATGCTTAATCCATTCAAAGATATTCTTCCCTCAGTATTAAGACTATCAGCAGGGTCAGCTATTTGGTCTAGCAATAAAAAAGAATTAAGACACCTGTGGTGAATCAGTGTGCCTGGATCTGATATCTGAGTTCAGCTCCCTGGGAAGACCCAAGAAACCACAACGCTGGCTGAATTGGTTGTATTCCTGCTACCCATGTGGTGGGCCTGGTTTGAACTCCTGGTTCTAACCTTCCACTTCAGGGCTATTGTGGACATTTTAGGTAGAGGAGAACTCTGTCTCTGTGTCTCATAAATGACTAGATAAATATATAATATGAACTTTTCCTAGGGATTTAAATTTTGATCATGCATTTCTCTGTCATAAGCAGATAAACTGTGAATATTCTATTCAGTAAAATGAAAACTCAAATGAACTTAGACTCCCCTAAACACTTAGCAGTCATTTATTGGTAATTAGCTGTGCTGCTCAAGTGATGAATCAAAATATTCATTCAACTTAATAGGCCACTTGGAAGATTTTACTCAATGAGTAATCAAAACACAACATAATTGTTCACAAAATGTTTCAACAAATCTCAAAGTACAGTTTTATTAACCCAAACCACAATACGATATCACCACACTCTAGTAAGATTGGCTTTTATCTAAATGACAAAAGATAACAAGTATTGGCAAGGATGTGGAGAAAATGGAAATCCTATCCAGTGTTGGTGGGAATGTGAATGACTAGGATTATTGTGGAAAACAGCAGGAAGTATCCTTCAAAGATTCCATAATCCCATTTCTAGAGACTGGAAGCACATGCTTTGAAGAACATCTGGGTTCCTCACTACACTGCAGGACCATTCACAGAAGTCAGAGCATGGAAACAACCTAAAAGATCATCTTCTGATGAGTTAATAAGGATAATGTGGTAAATATATGCACTGGAACAATGCTCAGCCATGAAAGGGACGGTATCTTCTCACTTGCAGCAATATGAGGAAACTTAGTATAAATCTGTGGAGCGAAATAAGCCAAGAAGAGAAAGATGGTTGTCAAAAATCTCACACACGTCACGACTCAGGAGAAAACACGGGTCTTAAAGGTCAAGAAGCTGGTGTCAGTGTTACCAGAGAGTGCTGAGGGTACAGGCATGCGGACAATTACCAGGGGACAGATAGACCGGAGTGGGAGGTGCTGGTCTTCTTGCCAGAGTAAAGACCAAACTAATCTATTAAGTATTTGTCTATAAAAATAGCAGATGGGATTTTACGTTATTAAAATATAAATTCTTGAAAGATTAAATTTATTTGCTCTCATTGAACATTACACAGTGGATGAAACATCACAAAGTACCCCACAGGTATATGTAATTCATTCATGATATGTTTTAAAGTTTTAAGATAAGAAGAATAAAACTACATGAACTAATGATGGATGAGAATTAGGAAAAGTCTACTGAGAAGTTCAAAGGAGTCCCTAAATAAGCTAGTACGATACAACTTTATAAGCTGAAATAAAATGGATCAAACCATGATAATCAGACGACCTTTAAAATTATGCTTAGAGTTCTATATTGATCTGAAAAAAATAACAAAAACAATTCCTTGAGTGTATTATATACCACTTACATTTATTTTCTTCTTAGGCACATATAGTGAAAATGTCCTTTTAACTACTTCAAGTACAAATTTTTGGAGGCAAATTTGTATTTTCCTTAATAACATTCCATTCTCCACAATTCAGTCTATGGACTCAGCATATCTGATCAATCTTCTCAACTCTCTTTATGGTTAAAACCGTAAGTTGAAAAAAAAAAGGATAGACTCAACTGTAGTGTAATTAGCATATGAGAAACTGAAGATTAATGCAACAATCTTCAACGCTTTTGATGGATCAAATAAGATTTTAGCTCTCATGCTTGCCTGATGAGCACACACTCTAATTTACTTTAATCAAAATGTTTCACAACAGTTAGTGACTTTGTATCGGAACAGTACCATATTCCATCTACCTCTCCATTTGCAAAAAAAATTAAATAATTGGCCCTCTTTTGCAAGTGTGCAAAAGATTCCTCAAATGTAAATTTGGAACACTCATTACATTTCTAAAACTTCATTTTCCCATTTGAGTTGAGGTACTCGCATCTAATCAACCTGACATAGAGAGAAATCTCTTCATTTTTTTCCCTCTTTTCCTCATTCCATCATTCTTTCTTCTCAAGTCCTTGACTTCTAGCAATAAGGAAATGGTTATTAAATATGATAAATGTATAATGATTCTGTCCATATTTAGTAATTCTATTGTTTATTTTTTGGTCTTGATTTCTCAAAGCATGCCTGCAACATATACCAAAGGCTTGTTGTACTTGCTTATTCGCATGGTAACATAGTGCATGATTAGTATTTAGCAGCTCGTCCTTTGATAAAGCAAAATCTCACCACCAATAAACATTCATATAGTTAATTCCTACTTTCCTCAGTTGAATGCTCTTCATTTATTCTCTTCAGTTGGACTTCCCTGAACAGTAGACCTGAGATCACTGGATTAAGTATCTGAGTACTTATAAAAGTAACATGACAATGACTAATGTTATACAAGAGGGTATTTGTATAGCCATCGGTCCTTCAACTGCACTTTGAATGCTGCTGTTGCTTTGTTGTGATTGTGGCACAAATAAATATTTCAGATTATAAATGAGATAGCAGCAAGGCATATATATTGTTCCCATTCACTGAAATCGGAGTAGCTTTTAAAGAATAAATAGAGCTTTGTCGCTAAATGTCTTAATGCCGCTCTCTGGCTTCTTGTTGTATAGGTGAAGGGATGGAATGCCAGCAAAACCTCTTGCCTTGCTGCTGTGTCCTACTCTCCTGCCTCTTCTCTCTACTCCTTCCCATAAAACACCTGTATGTGCCTGTCTTCTTGGTGGAGGTCACAAGAATCCATCCAGCACTGCTAGAACAGAAAGAGAAGTTCTTTTAACTGGAAGGTAAAAACCTCCCAAATGTGCACAGATGTTACCAGAAAAAGAGACATGGAAAAATGTGAACCATAATCCTTTTATCATCCTTAAGAAATTTCCCAAAATGGAGCAGAGATTTAAATATGAAAGCTGAAACTAACATTTTTTAAAGAAAATGTGAGTAAATTTTTGGAACTTTAATGTAGCTCAGATGCTTTATTTAGAATCCAGAAGCATAACAACATGAAGAAAAGTAATTGATATTTTAGCAAAAATTAAGGCTTCAAAGTTATAATGCACAGTTAAAGTTTTACTTAAAATGTTTAACTTAAAGGTTAAAATCATAGTCATCATTTCTGGGTCAGTAATAGTGAAATGGAGGATGGATTGGAAAATTATTTGGAAAGCATGTACCTGGCAAAGTTCTTGTAATGAAAATGTGAATACTATATTAATTGAATTTTAGTATATAAAGCTCTTTTTAGGAGTAGTGTGCAAAGAATTGAGTAATATTTCACAAAAGTGTATGTGACGCATATGAGCTCAGGAAGATAAGCATAACAGGTAGAGGTGTATGGCCGAATCACAGTGTAAGACCATCACTGTCCCTTAAGGATGACTAAACTGGTAAAAAGTGTCAATACCCCATGTGATTGAAGATACGGTTTTTGTGAGTTTCTGACTGAATACCAATACATATCTGATGTAAAACCACCACACAGGAATATTTAGACTGCTCCAATAAACAATATGATCATTTATACAAAGGAAAAGCACACCTAAAATTACCAGATAGACCATCCTACGTTTTCCTTGACCTGTGGTAACTAATACACGGAGTAAAAAAAGTGACCTAAATGAAGGACGTTGGCATTATGGGACCTGATAACTGTTTGCAACCTTTGTGTGTTCTGTTGAGGAGCACTTGCTGTTTTCTAATTGCTATTTATTGAATTCTTAACTTAATGGAATATCAAACCTGTGATTGTGAAATGAATTGAAAGAATATCATTGCGATGATGAAAACAAAAATGAGAAAGACAGTCAGGTGAGGAATGCGGGCATGATGATAGGTAGGGTGAGGAACAGCACGGGGCACCTGAATCTGCACTCGAAAACACACGGAATTCATTCATGTGTTCACCTTATGCAAATAAAATGATTTTAAAAATTATTAGTAATTCAACTATCCTCATTAATCCAAGGCACATAACAACCTACATCAACATACTATACAAGGAAAACATCTCCACATTAGATTTTGGTCTCAGAGAATCCTGTATAATATACTTTGTACTCAAAGCTCAAGTGGCTGAAACAACTCACGCACAGACAGGCAAAGCCTTGTGTGCTGAATGGATGGCTGGGAAAAAGCCTTTAAGAAGGGAACGGATGTGGCTGGAAAGATTTTGGGAGTTTCTAGGAAGAATGAATGAAGATGTCAATGAGAGATTGGGAGGTTTTACAGAAGTCCTATCAATGCAAAGTGTAGAACCCTGAAAACGAACTAAAAATCACCTAACTATAGTTTGAATAGTGATGTTAACAAGAAATGTTATAAACACTAAACAACACTACTGTGACTCTGTAAATATTCTGTGTTTTCAATTATTTCTTGACTCATAATAGTGCAGGAAGACTCACCTGTGATTGTGTAATACATGCACATCAAAGATTTAAAATTATTCTCCACAGAAGCTTGAATTATTGCCTTCTATAGTCCTGTTTGGCTTATGGAAATTGAGATGATGGATGATAATATAGTATAGTTTTGTCAACTTACGTCATTTCTTCTTTTTAGGTTATAATTTCTCTTGGTAACTAAGCTTACTGATACAGCATTATTAAAATATAGAATATTGCTATAGTTTCACATAAATTCAAGCCAAAGAGCTTTATTTTTCAATTCTATTTATCTAATAGAGGGGGGACACAATAAAAAAAAAAAAAGGATCAAGAGAGAAAGGGAGAGAGACACAAAAGAGACAATGAACTTAGGCACTGGTTCCTTCCCAAAATATCTGTAAGGACTGAAACGGAATCCAGGAGCCCGAAACTCAATCCCGGTGTCCCAGAGGACGGGGAGGGACGAAAGTGCTTTAGTTACCATAACTGCCTTCCAGGTGCACTTCAAGACTTGAACCTGGTTTCTCCAAGATGGGACACAGTCATATTAAATGCTGTCTCAGCTGCTGTGCCAATGTATGCCTCAAAGACAGTTATTTATCAATTATCTTAGAAAGCAAATAATAGAGACATTATATGTGACTGAAACCAATAACATTTGACTATTAGTGAGCAAGATATGGACCTATATTTTGATACATCTAAGCTTTTCAAAGAGAATCAGAACAAATGCTACCCTCTATTCCATATTTTAAGAAATAGAATGTATTTTCTCACAAACAATTGCAAATATAACAATACATTTTATAAAATATGATTCTGAGTACATCAGGGAAAACAGGCAGGCATTGAGTTCAAACCTCCCTTCATCAGAGAACGCTCAAGGATGTTCTGCCTTGGAAACAAGTTGAAGCATAGACGGTAACTTTGGCCGGAGCTGGTCAGAACGCTGAAGCAGTCAGCCTGAACATTAGTACCTAAGGGAAATCTAATCAAAGGATTCCAGTTCTGTGGGTTATTACTGAAGCAAAAGTAACCTCCTAATCTTCCTCACAGAAGTTGGCTGCCACCGCCTGGTCTGATGCCCTCACGTTTTCTGCCGCATCTCAGTGGCAGCAGCTTTGCCCCGGAGTATTGAAGCTGTGAATGGCTTTGTCACCCTGGAGATCTCACCAGTAATTCTGCACGAATTGTGGTGCCAGTATAATGTTTTAAACTTTAAACTGTAGATTTGGTGAAGCATAAATTTTTTTAAATGAAAGAGTTAATAGATTTCATCAATTTAAGTGTTTTCATAAGTATCATTAATTTATTGAAGATTTTTGAATAATTTTGTCTTGTATTCTGGGATTACTAACAGTGGCTGCGATTATGTTTACAAACATAAGCAGTTCAATCATGATATTTTGAAAACATCCGCATGACATGAAATTGTAAAATTGCTAAAAGAAAACAAAACACTTTAAGGCATTCTGTAAGCAATGAATTCTTGAATAAGATAAAAGCACAGACAACAAAAGCAAAACTAGAACAGATGAGATTATATCAAGATCAGAAATGATCAGTTCAGTAAAAAAATCATACAAAAAGAAGAAAATATTTACAACATATCCAATAAACATTAATGTAAGCAACTAAAAAATACTCGACAATAAACAACCAATTCATTTAAGAAATGGGTAAAGGGCCTTAATAGACATTTCTCAAAAGAAGTCCAAATGGCCAACAGATATTTGAAAATATGCTCAGTATCATTATCCATCAGGGAACAGCAGAGCACTCTCCTCATCCGTGCCAGAACGGCTATTAGCCAAAACACAGCGAGTTACAGACTCTGGAGAGAATGCCAGTGAAGGGGCATGCTGAGGCATTACTGGTAGGAGTGCAAATTAGTGCACTCACAGCGGTGAGAAGTGCAGATTTTTTTGAGACTAGACTTTGAATTGCAATATGATTCAGCGATCCCACCACTGACTATATACTATACTCATATATATGTATATATGAGATATCTGCTCCACATTTATACAGCAACACTGCTAACAATAACCACAATGTGGAATTGGCCATGGTGTCCATCATTAGCTGAATGGATAAAGAATGTTGTATGTCTACACAATGACATACAATGCAGTTGTTGAAAAGATATGTTTCTGCTGTTTGCAACACATGGGTTAAACTGGAGGAACAAGTCTGGCACAGAAAGATCAATAGGATACTGTATTCTTTATCTGTGGGAGTTGAAACTTAAAAAGCAATAATAAAACAAAAAGGTCCCTCTATCTGAACAAAGAAATTTGGTTATTGGAGGGTTGGAAGGGCAGGGGGGCTAAAAGGGGTTTGGATAAAAAGAAGTTGAGGATCGGGTGTGGTTTATTAAGTGTGACACATATACTAATATGAGATATTCGTGGGGCAAATGTGCTTGGGGACCTGGGAACTCGTTTTCCTGCTAGCTGAGAATTGTTGTTTTATAAATTTTTAAGTTTCATCCAGAAAATATATTAAATATTTCCTTTTTGGTACATAAATTCAAAAAATTCTCTCTCTCTGCATGCTGTGGAGCCATATTTCAAATGATGACTAAAACCAGTATAATGTTGGCAGATTTTAAATGTTTCCTTGCTGGGAAAGTAAAGTAGCATGTGAATTTTCAGATACACATACATTTGCGTGTTTATATGATGATGTAAATTGCAGTGCCCACTTACTAACAAGTATAACATTAAAAGCAAATAAATCCAATTGAGAAGACAAATAAATTGTTATTCCCTACCAGTGTCAGCATGCTGTGTGAGTGCAAGTTGGTATTCTGGCTGCTCCACTTTTGATTCAGGTCCCTCCTAAACAGCCTGGGGAAACAATGGAAAATGGCCTAAATCTTTGGGAATCTTCACCCATGTGGGAAACTTGGTTCCTGGCATTGGAGCTCCTTGGTTCCAGCCTTTTCTGCCATTTGGAGAGTGAATCAGTGGATGGGAGAGCTTCTTTCTTTGTCTCTCCTTCTCTCTGCAAAATCTGCCTTTCACATAAGAATAATCTTTAAAAATAAAACTTATCCTGGATTAAATAGGGTTGCATAGAACTAGTGCATTAGCAATTAGCACATTAAAAGGTGTTTGTTTTTTTTTTAGGAAAATAGACTATGAGTGAAGTTGCTGATATCACTTACACACCTTGACAGAATTAATTGCTTTCCTATAGAAAAGTCCTAAGAAAATGAAATGGAAAAATAATTTCCTATTATTTTCACAATGTACATGTGAACCTGCATTCATGAAGAAATATCTTTCTCCACTCAAGCATGTATCCAATTCAGTAAATGTGTTTTCACATTTCTCCCTTTGAGATTTTAAAGAAATTCAGTAGCTTCCTTACTTTATTTAATTTCCCATAATGTTATGAAGCTGCTTGGAACAGTGATAAAAGGCCATGATATTTATGGAAGATGGAGGTAAGAAGAATAATGTGTAGAAGTGCCAAAGAGAGCAACAAACTGAACGAACAGGAAAGCACAACTGACATGTCAAATCTACAAATGGTTTTTCTCTGGAGACAGCATAAATCATTCATTTTATGCTTAAAGTTTTAATGCAGGAAGCTGGCCAGTACATTCTTAGCTGACGTCATAACAGATTTCTTCTCCCAGCTGCAATAGCTCAAAGAATGCGGCACTCTGATTCAATATGTGTGTATATGTGTATCCTTTCTGATTTAAAAAATACTATAAATGTATGCATTAAAATATCTTAATGTTTTAGAAAAGTCATCCTATGTATTACACGGTGACTGTTTCCTTAACATTATATCTAATTATTGATTTTCATGGGAACTTTTCCAGAGAATAAATATGACCTGGATACATTAAATTTATATATATGTGTGCTTGTATATATGTGTGTGTGTGTGTGTGTATATATATATATATATATGTAACATAATAGTAGGGACCAAAGATTTTTTCATAAGGTGATTTCTTGCAGATTTTGTTGAAAAATATTAATTGCTTAAATTCATAGTTGCTTAAATATATTTTAAATTCTGAATATAATTTCAAATATTTTTTAAAACATGCAGTCTATTGAGCTCTAGATGGACAAGGTTAAAAATACGCAAATATTTCTATGCAAACTTTTTTTTTTAACCTCTTACAGGCTGGCTAAGCGTACAATCACACCCCACACAGCCACACACGTATCTACGTTTACAATCTTCTCCAATTAATCAATTTTCTCACTCCAGATGGCATTTTTCTGCACTCTGTGTTGCTTTCCTTTTGATCTTCATGCTAAATTCTATCAGTTGTAGTTTTTTTGGCAAGATTTCTTTAAGAATAATACCCATTTAGAATTGTTGCATAAGTTTGGTTAACTTGTAAGATGAATATTTTTACCTATTTAGATGATATTTTTACCTATTTCTTAAGTACTTAGCAGGTACCTACTCATCCAAACTTCCTAATGACACATTATGATAATGCTTAATGCTTTCAGGACCACTTTATTCAGAAACTCGAGACTCCTGGCTTCAGACAGGTCCAGCTCTGGTCATTGTGGCCACTTAAGGAGTTAATCAGTGGAGGATTCTCTCTCTCTCCCTTCCTCCCTCTCTCTGCAATTTTTACTTTCAATACGAATAAAACAAATATTTTAAAAATAAGCCATTTTCTTTTAAATCTGAGTTTACTTACTTAAAAGAAACAGATACATTAAGAATTAAGAATTAAATTATTGGGCCCGATCTAGAAGCTATAGTCCTTGCCTTGAACACGCCAGGATTCCATATGGGGGCCGGTTCTAACCCTGGCAGCTCCATTTTCCATTCAGCTCCCTGCTTGTGGCCTGGGAAAGCAGTGGAGGACAGCCCAAAACCTTAGGACCCTGCACCCACATGGGAGACCTGGAGGAAGTTCCTGGCTCCTAGCTTTGGATCGGCGTAGCACTGGCTGTTGCGGTCACTTGGGGAGTGAATCATCAGACAGAAAATCTTTCTCTCTGTCTCTCCTTCTCTCTGTATATCTGACTTTGCAATAAAAATAAATAAATCTTAAAAAAAAGAATTAAATTATTTACCAGTCTTTCAAATAGATTCTATCTAAATGGGCTTCTTTCTTTTGGGATCCTCAAAACTTCTGAATAAAAATGAACCCTGCCTCAAATTTCCTTAAGTAAGTTAAGTAAAATCTTTCCTGTGACCAACTGAAGAAAACCATAATTAATAAAATTAATCATGCGCACCCAGTTATAATCTATCACTTTTGGTTGTTGGTATAATATTTTGATTGATTAAAAAATCTAGAGGTAATTATAAAGGTTCATTGTCTTATGGCTGGGAGCTAACAAAAAAAGAGAAATACTTTTATTTTGGTGAATAATTGCATCTCAAAATATGATTTTTTTAAGGAAACACTGAGAACGCTCCTGCTGGTGGCCTGGGAAGGCAGTAGATCAGGGACCAAGTCTTCAGGTTCCTGTACCCACGTGGGAGACCTGGAAGAAATTCTTGGCCCCTGGCTTAGAGCTGCTCTTGCTCCTGTCATTGCAGCGATTTGTGCAGCCAACCAGAGGATGAAGGACCTCTCTCTCTCTCTCTCTCTCTCTCTCTCCTTGTCTGTGATTCTGCAAGTCAAATAAAGACAAATCTTTACAAAAATTAAGAACATATGTTATTATAGAAATTAAGGAAAGAAATGAGGAAAGATGGATTGAAGAAGGGAGAACAGGAAGTATTGGGTTAAAATTGCATATGTTACAAACATTTTTTAAAGTATGAATTCATAAATTTCTAACAGTATAGCATCTGATGAGCTTTATGGAATCTTTTGTATATATTTTTCTTTTGTGATTCTTTTTATTTACCTGAAGGACAGAGTGACAGTGAGACAGTAAGAGACACTTCCATCTGATGATTTATCCCTAAACAGCCTCAGTAAACAGAATTTGGCCAGGCTGTAGCCAGGAGCATGATTCATTTCCATATATAAAATAAACACTTATTTCTCAATTCCATTCATTTGTGGCCATTTCAGGAAAAAAAAAAACTTTTCAAATAACTTATTCAGAAGGCAGTTAAATTTAGAGAGAGCGAGGCAGAGGAAGAGAGAGAGAATATCTTCCATCCACTGGTTAATTTCCGAAATGGCCACAATGATTGTTATTGAGCCAAGTCAAATCCAGGATCTTGGAACTTGCCCTGCCTCTCCCAATGAGCGGCTGGGTTCAAACACTTGGATCACCTGCTGCTCATTTCAAAATGTATGAACGGAGAGTTGAATCAGATGTGGCACAGCTGAGGGTCCCACCTGCACTCACGTGGTCCTAACTTCGTGGTAACGGCCTAACTGCCCGCAAGTCTGGCCCCAATTCATAAACAATTAAAATTTTCTTGTAATAACTTGAGGGACAAATACTAGGATGGGGATTTAGAGACGAAGATGAGGCAAGGGGCAGGATAAAAGCCTGTTTAAATCTGCATAAATCTGTATAAATCTGCATCCTGGAAAAATAAATAAATAATTAGATGAATCACAGCTCGGTGTGTGTAAAAATAGTGTTGCAAGGAAGAATAAAAAAGGCACAGAAAAACAAACACTTCATGATCTTCCTCATGTTCAGGCTTCAACATAAATCCTACAAGGAGATTTTCAGGAAGTTCAGCACATAATTATGATGATTATGTTGTGCTGGGTAAATGTTGATTAGTGATTACTAGGTTATAGCTACATAGCAGGAAGAAGCTGTGGGTTCTACTGCACATGAGGGTGACTTGATAAAGTGAATGCACGTAGAAGACAGGAACTCAGATGTTCTTAGAAATCTTAGAAGAGATAAGGAATTCCCCCAGCTGTACATTATACAATGTATACATGTAACAGAACATCACATAGGCTCCAGTGTGTGTATGGGTGTGTGTGTTTATACATATACATATATATGTGTATGAACAATTTACTATGCCTATTACATTTTTGAATGGTCAATAATTTTAATGGTAATTAACCTAGACCCAAGAGAAATTTTCAAATGCACAATGAATATATTGTTGCATATACATATATGTGTTCCTGTCTCAAATCAGATTGCATTAATTTTCCTCTTGTAACTATGCTTTTCTCCATCACATTTAAAAATTTTTAATCTGTTCTTAAAGGTTTTTTCTTAAATTGAAAACAGTCATTTCTTTCAATACGCTCATAACTAGAACAAGCGTGCGCACTGGAGCAAAGGTGCGTCCTGCAGGCACCAATCATTGTAGACTCAGCTAATGTGCCATTGAGGCAGGGTGCTCAAGTTTACCCTTGTCGTCCCTATTCCCTCACTCCATAGCTTCAACCTCTTCTTAGTCTGCTCTAAGATGCTCTGTAAGAGGCTAATAACCTGGGTGCTTTGACTTAGCTTTCCTAAGTGTTTTAGAAGGCAATCTGTACAGGTGAGGGTCATTAGTGATCGGCATTCTCCAATTAGCAATTAGCTCTGATGAAGGCTTCCCAGCTGCTCAGACCTGCTCTGGCTTCCTTCTGCCACAGAAACCAAAGCTCAGTCACAAGTCGGGCTGGAAATTAGGAAACATTCATGTCTCATCACTACGATGTACAAACTTTCTGATTATACTGTAAGTCCCATTTTCAAAGTGAATGACTTATCCGGGGAGGTTTCAAACATGCAGCTGTAGGAGCGTCAGTATCAGGAGGCATAATGTGGCTGTAAAGAACATAAGATTGACAGGAATGAGTGATCAAAACATGGACTCAATACAAAGCTCATACTTTCATAATTTAGCCTAGAAAACTGTGAGGAGCACAGCTCTTATCCAAATAATTTAATTCAACAGTGTGTAAATGTAGAAACACCCATGTCAGCCAGAAGCACAGCTCCAGGAAGACTAGACCTGGACTCACAGCAGGGAAAGAACACTGTGGAATGGCTGTGTTTGTTCTCACAGCTGAGGAGAATAATCCTTGCAAGTATCTGATATGCAAAGGCATGCAGAGCGCAAAAGGTCTTCCCATGGCTCTGCACTCTCAGCCGCCTCTCCACCGCAGCCTCTCAGTCCACAGACAACAGCGCCTACCACACAGGCACTTGTAAAACCAAGCAAGGACATGACAGTTACATCACTTCGCTGCATACTGGCTGCACTGATATGCTAAATCTAATTTTCCCAACATTTCAACTCTTCAGATTTCAACCCTCACAATCAGCACATGTATGATCTTCTGGGATGGACCCTGTGACAGCTATGTGTGGCCTTATCTAAGGCCACAGCTATGACGCAAACTACAGCAACAAGTCATAAGTGAGTATGTGATACCAAGCGTGACTTGGCCCCATAAGGATGATGCACAACCATCTGACTCACCGCATGCAGCACCATGCTATCTGCAGTTAGGCTGTCAGGGAAAGCCTGTAGCACCATACTGTCTGCAGTTAGGCTGTCAGGGAAAGCCTGTAGCACATGCGAATTACTAGAGTTGTAGCCACATTGCTTGAAATTCAGCCCATTGACTCTTTTGGAGATGATCTGATCCCCACCAAATGGCCTTGGTAAAAGGCAACAAGAATATTGCATCCTCTGCATGGGATGTCCCCTGCAGGAACTGTCCATGGACCAGGCTCCACAGGAAGGGGCTGAGTCCCAACTTGCAATGGACTGGTTCTACTTCTATTGCATATGAAGTCTTGGGGATGTATATTTCAGTTACATAACTCCCTTCTAATTTAGTCCACAGCAGGCATGCATTTAAAACCCCATCATTGCTGTTAGGTCCCCCACTTTGTCAATGTTGACATTTGGGCTGCCCCACAATTCCATGTAGCAGTTATGAAACCTGCTTGCCCTTTTCACCCATTCTCATGAGCACACTTTTTTTTTTTTAACAAAATGCTACAAGGGATTTGGAATTTGGAATTAGTGCAAGAGGCAGGGTAAACAATCCCTAATATTCCAGTGATTCTTCAAGCTCATGTAAATGGCCAAGTCTTACCTATTACTGCCTTAGAAAAATAACTCCCAAGAATTTGACACATTCCAAGTCCCCGAAGTTAGGATGCAGTGACAACCCAACCACATGACTTTAGCTGGCTCAGCAAAATGGGCGTAGTTGCTTCCAGATCTCAGAAAGGCACAGGTCAATGTCGTATCATCCATAGGATTAAACATTACAGAGCCAGAGGCACAGGCCACAACTACCACCCATGCCTAGAGGTAGGGCTGCCAAGACAGCCTTGTGAAAAACTGAAGGTCTTTTCTCATGGATCTCAAGTGAAGGGAAACTCAGGAGATAGCAAAATAGAAAACACGGCATGAGCTAGCTCTACAACATGTCAAGTTCCAGGCTCATGTCTGAGGTGGTACTTCCTGTCACTTACCCACACAGGGAAGAGAAAAGAGCAACTTGAGTAAGCTCCCAGCAATCTTCTGTAGTCCACCACGGTTCATCTGATTTTTCTACAAGTCATCCTGGTGAAATGAACATGATACGTGCAGGTCTAATGACATCCATCTTCTCCAGTTCCAGTAAGTTCTTCCTGATTCCAGTTTGTACCAGTGGGTATTTGTCATATGACTGAGCGTGGGTAGGTATAAGGAGAGTACTCCATATGTCCCACCTAAGTGTAATATTCATATAGATGTTACTTGTCCCAGCATCATTTATTGAAAAGATTTTACCCAAATGCATTGTTTTTGCTACTGTGTCAAAACGTAGTTAACTATAATTTTGCAGATTGATTTCTTACCTCTTCCCATTTTTAAAATGTTTCATTATGTAAGTATGTAATAAACTTAAAATATGTGAAAATACACAAACATACATATATATGTAAATGAATAAATCTTCAAAATATTCTTTCTTTTTGTAAACTAATGTTTACCACAATATTGTTCACAATGAACATAAGGTTAAAAAGAACCTGGGTATGTATCAAAAGTGGGCTCACAAAATGTGAAACTACATACAGGAATACATAAATATATTTAATCATATGAAGAATGAAATTCTGATACATTCTATGCCACAACTGATCAAGTAAGCTAAGTGAGGAAAGATGTATACTAACGACTGCTTCCAGTTTTAATTAGAAAGAAAAATTCACTGAAGCAGAAGTTCGATTAGAGATCAGGGCCTAAAGGAATAGAGCATGCAAATTATTTGTGAATCATGTGCTGCACCCCAATATATCAGTGATTTCACCCTGCCACAGACTGCAGCATGCCCCGGTGCTTGAGAAATCCACAGTTGCACATGCTGTTTATTGCAGTTGAAGAAGTTACATGGAAAACTTTGTATTGCACCCACCTTGAAGTAAAACTAACATAGCCAGGTCAAACAATACACTAAGACACATTGCCAGAAAAAAAAAAAGTATCAAAGTTACCCAGCACAATTGGAAGAGGCAACTGACAATCCTTATGCACAAGTATCAACATAAAGACACTCGTGAAAAATCAAGGTAAAATGATGCCTCCAAAGACATTAATAATGTTTTAGCAACTGATCCCAAAGAAATGGAAACTCAAACCAGTGCCTGAAAAGGAATTCTGTTATGATTTTCAGGAAATTAAATGATATGCAAGAAAATGCAAAGCAACTAGAAAGAAAACAATACATGGAATGGAAAACTCATATGATTATTTCTCAGTGATGCGAAGAAAGCATTTGCTGCATTGCAGCGGCCTTTTGCGATGCAGTCTTTGTATTAGATGTAGATTTAGAAAGAACGTACCTCAGCACATGTCAAGCTCACAGCAACAATGGAAAGGCAGAAACGTTTCAACTAAGACCTGGAATCAAAACAAAGTGTCCACTCTCACTGCTTTTTTTGTTTGTTTCACTGTGGCTATGGAAGTTCCAGCTGGAGCCATTATGCAAGAAAAAAGAAATAATTAAGAGTATGTAAACTGAAAGAAGGTTGTCAAAATGTCACTGTTTAGACATTACGCTTTGCATAAGGAAGCCAAGGGACTGCTTAAAGACACTACAATAACTAATGAGTGAGTTCAACACAGTCTTAGGATACAACATCAAAGCACACAAATAACAGCATTCTCATTTACCAAGAATGATCTGGTTGAGAAAAAAACTTACAGTAACAAACCCATTCAAAATAGCTACAGTAATTAAATACCTTAGGATAAATTTAACCAACTGTGTGAAAGGTATCTACAATGAAAATTCAAAAACACAAATGAAAGAAATAATAGATATAAGAATGGGAAAAGCCTCTCCTTGTAGCACCAGTTTTTCATCTGGCTGCTAGTTCGTGTCCTGGCTGCTCCCGAAAGGTGTTCCAGGCTCTCCCTTCCACACTTCCTGGTCTCAGTCCCCTCACTTACCTGCACTTACAGTGGCCTTGTCATTGGGAGTGCCTCGGAAGTGATTCCTCACTTGCAACACACTCCTTCAGTGATCCTCCCTCCCCTACATCTCTCTGCCTCCTCTAATGAATCCACAGTCCCTGTACCCAGGAGTGCAAGGGTTCCCCAGCCTGGCCTTCTGAAGCCCAGTGGGTGCTATGCTGGCCTAGACCCCTGCCCACCCACCAAAGTCCCAAGTTTCTGGCAGGTGTGCTGGCCTGGGACCTTATATATTGCATGCACACACAAGATCCAGGCCCATTCAAAGTTCCCCAGGCCTGGTCCACCAGCGCACAAGGCCAGCATGCTAACCCGGGACTAACCACAGCCTACTTGGGACCAAGCACTTGGAGAATCCTAGGCTTTCTCCACTTGGCTGAACATGAGTCCCCAGGTCCCCACAAGCCCCTGTTGGTGCTATCTCCCTAGCCTCCTGCAAGCCCATGCCCCTAGGCCCTCATGAACCAGCAGCCCCTGACAGGGGGATTGGTGGCAGCCCAAAATATTTTTAAATGGAAACTACAATAATGCGCTCACAGTTGTTACTGCTCCATGGCAGACTTATGGATACTCCAAATTACCTACACTGTTTCTTTTTTCCTCCATTTTTAGTTTACTTTAAAGGTCAGGGGTAAATAACCACGGAGTTTCAGATCTCCAGAACCTGAGCTAAATAGCTCTAACTGGGGGAGGGCTAGTTATAGCTGTGGGATACGCAAAGAATAATCAGGAATTACTACACATAGCTGTTTCCCAACAAATTGGAAAATCTAGTAGAAATGTATACACTTGTGGATACACACAATCACCAACTGAACAGGCAACCCAACAGGATATAAGAAAGTATTCACAAATTGTGCTACTCAGAGAGGATTAACATCAAGGGTCTACAAGAAACACAGCAACCATAAAACAATCCAGCAAAGAAAGAGGCAAGGGTTCAACCTACTGTTTCCAGAGGTGAAACACAGATCATCCTGTGTATAAGGAGAATTACATACAACCACCAAGTGTCATTTATTTTCCATGTTAAATCAATGTTTGAGAACCTGTGAAGTGCCACTAAAGCAATGTAATCCCACGTTACAATCAAGTCTCAGAAATCTAGTTCCCAATCATGGAAAAGAAGCAGAGAAGCAAATAAACACTCCCAACAAACTAGAAATGATGGGAAAATTCCTCTATTTACTGAAAAATACTGTTGCCCTTCCAGCTACATTAGCAGGCAGCTGGATCAAAGGTGGAAGAATTTGAACTCAAACTATGATTTCAACATGGGATGCCAGCATTGAAAGCAGAAGCTTTAACTGCCGTGCCACAATGCTGGCCCCTAGGATTGTACTGTCACCATAGGATCCAGTATTTGTGTTCATAGGCATCTACCCAACTGATTAAATACTTTATGTCTTTATACAATTTGTACACAAATATTTGCGCAAATTTTATTAGTAATATCCCCAAACTTGAAGTGTTAGAGATGAAATTCAGTACATAAATACATAAACCACTGCTCTTATGTCCATAAAAGAAAATTCTATTCAGTTGTAAGAAGTAATGAGCCTCAAGCACAAAAGAAAATGCATGCATCTTAAATGTAAGCTATGAAAGGAAAGCCCTAGTTTAAAGAGTCTATAGACTGTGTAAACACAATTAAATGCCATTCTACAATAGGCAAACTACAGCAGTGGTAAAAATGTCAAGTGGAACATTTTACACGCTCAGAACTATTATGCATGATTGTATAATGGTGTATATGAGACTGTGCATTTGTCAAAAACCTATACAACGTTACAGAACAATGACTGAACCTTAATGAATGCAAATCTTATGGTCATTTAAGAGGTTGAAGATCCCAGGGAGAAATTCGTACTGTGAAAAAGATAATCTGAATGCATTACAAATGCATGAAAATACTGACCTAAAGTAGCTTTGGAAATTAGTAGCATCTGCAAAAGTTAAGCGGAAAGTGGCATAAAGTTATATACAATAGTTGATAGAATTTTTTTTCCTCATGGGAGTTTGAATGAATAAATCTGATGATACTAAACTTTATGCTGGAAGTGGACAACAATGTATATGAATGCAAATGGCTTAAGCCAAATCTATACCAGCTGGATAAGGAGGTACAGATAAACAAGACAAGCACAAGAGTAATCCAGGTAGTAATGAATTAATTGGATAAGACAAGATAAACTGGTTTTAACATAATACAATCTGTGTTTCTGTTTAGGGTCATATTCACATAGAGTTGCATGGTTTTCAATTGAAAAGATTTAGGTATAAGAATATCCCAGTATCAGTGAACATGCTGTCATTTAGTTCTTGGTTTCTAATACCATTGAAACAAATGGAAACAGACCTTTTCACATAAATGACTGATTATATAATTTTTTAAATTTAATTTTATTTTATGACACCATTTCATAGGCTCTGGGATTCCCCCAACCCCTCCCCCCATGATCAATTTCTCCACATTGTTGCAGTAGTACAGTTCAAATCCAGTCATGGTTCCTACATTGCAAGTGTGTACCATGCGTAGAGTCTTATACCAGCATCTTATTCTCCAGATAAATTCAACAGTTTCTTGGGGAGACCATCTAAGGCCTGAAAGTAGAGCTGGCAGACTATCATCCCATCCAATGAAAAGCCACAACATAACAGCAACAATTTACACATTATGGAGTCAATTTACAATGATATTGAGTGACCAATATGTTAGAAAATGCAAGTTCTTAACCGCATCCTGTGACTACTTCATTGACATTTCAGTTTTAGTGTATACACATCCGGCTGCTATACACCTTATACTGAACTTGGCAGATTTTAGGATAGTCCCAACCGGCTTATAACTATAACTAGGCATATGTTAGCAATTGAGGTGCAAAGTAGTTTTAGGAGGAGTTTGCAGAGAAATCTTCAATACTTTAACGAGGAGCAACTAATCTTTGTGTCCTACCCAGCAAGGTATATATGAGTCCAAGCTGACCGTTTCCTGTCTGGTTCTAAGCTTTCCTTATTGGTCTCTGTCTATCTAATCTAATTTTAATTTTTTTGTTTGTTTGTTTTGGGGGAGCACCAGAGTAACCCTGATGGTCATTGCAAGAGAGGGTGGGGATCCAAAGTTGGAACTAAGTAAGGACCAGAGAAAGCTACCCTCCCAAGTCCCGAAGGAAGTTTACTGTTCTGTTCCCGAGGACCGCTCAGGGCTACTGGCTATTGTTCCGATGACATTAGATCCTGCGAGGAAGGATCTGGGCATCGGAAATATATCTGATGAGACTGGAGCTGTAGTATAAGAGCAGAAGAGCAAACAGTTATATCTGTGTTGATAAGGATGTTCTAAAGGACACATGAACCAACTGAAATGGCCCCAATGACAAATCCTGGAACCATTTGAGCATCAACAATTAAAATAGTATTAAAATGCAGCTCTAAGTACTATGTATATACCATTGAATGAACACACATGATGCAAACAGATGATGGCTTATGTAAATAAGTTAGTAGGGGAGAAAGCACACATTTCCTATGCAGAGAAATTTCAAGTTGAAGAGAAATTTTACCAATGGATAGCTGGTATATAATTTCCCATTCCTTATGTACCTACGCATGCTGTCTTCCTTCCAAAGAACATGGGAAGGAGGAGACAATAGAGGAGCTATCGTAGAGAAATCTGAAAGACCATCTGTCAGCAAAGCCCATCAAAGTTAGTATGGACAGTAATAAGTCACTAAACTGTCTGAAAAATACCTTCTCATGCTCGTCAAAGTTGTCAAAGCCATCAACGAGCGGAATTTGAGATACCATCAGAATCAAGAGGCTAAGGTCACACAATGACTAAATTCAATGTGACATCTTGAATAGATTCCCAGAAGAGGACAGGAACATCAGGTTAAAATTAAGGGGCAGAAATCTAAAGAAATCAGAGTGATGTGTGAACTCCACTTGAGAAAATGTATCAACAGTATTTTACTAGCTGTATCAAAATAAGCATATTAACATAATCATTAATAATAATGGAGACTAGGAACAGGGTGTATGACTTTGTTCTAACTTCACAACTTTGTTTGAAAACTAAACTTCTGCTAGTTTTAACATATTTTTCAAATAGATTGTCCTCCACAAATAAATGGAAAAAAATCTCTTGAAATGGAGGACAAATTTCAAGAGCCTGTTTAAATAGTTTTGAACCAAAGCCAGAGCATTTTTCCTCATTACCATTTAATCTGGTTTTTGCAAAAGTGTTATTATCATCACAAATACATGGCTAACAAAACAGCAATGGAGATTAAATGACAAATCTTTATTTTGGTCTCATGTAACTAACACTGTTCCAAATAGGGTAAAACAGTATTTTAAAATGTTCAGATATTCAGATTTTTAAAAAGTAAATGTCCATGGCAAAAGGGAATGCTTTTACATGTTTGGGGGAAATGTAAACTACCCCATCTGTAGTGGATAACTTCACAGATATTCCTCAAAACATTAAAAAGTTAAGTACCACATCATCCAGTTGGCATTTAGCTCCCTGCATTTTTTAAGCAAATTATTTTTCAGCACTTTCTTCACTCATGTCACTATAGCCCTAGTCACAACAGTCAAGATACTGACCCAGTGTCAGATCTCACTTGAGTAGGCAAAGAAAATGACATTTATAACAAAGACTATCATTCAGTCTTTAAGAAGAAGGCCATTGTGTCATCTGGAATAAAATGGATGGGATTGGAAGTTACGCAGAAGGAAATGAGCCAGGTATACACTGCATGTTCACAGGTCTACATGGGATCTAACACAAATTAACCAATGAAGCAGAGAGCAAAATGACCCTTACACAGACTGGGTGTGGGAGAAAGGAGACATGATGGTAAGTGTATGCAATCATAAACAAATGGAGTATGGGGCAGGTTTGGGGTCTATTATATGGAGTGGTGATCATGGTTGTTTGAGTACTGTGTGTTTGAAAATTGCCAAAATGGTGACTTTCAAATGCTCTTACCACAAAAATATTAAATGCTGAAATGATGGGTATACTGTGCATGAGTCTGCACTTCGAGTTTTCAGTGGTATAGGCCGGCTGAGCTTGTGCTGGCTTGCCTCAATCAAACACTTATAGGACATGCACCATTTGACATGGGTTTCTTCATCTAGGGTGAAATAGGAGGAAGGCTCACCTGGTTGACCACAGCCTTCCAAATGTCTGCTTTTACCAGGTTCTCATCAAGGTGGAGGCGTCCAACTGAAAACATGGAAGCAGTTAAGTGCCTTCTGAGTCTTTGGCTGGTGAATCCAATTCATTTCCAAGACTACAGGTGCATTGGGGGATATGATTAAATGGAATGTGTAGCACAGTCATGAACAGCACACTGTACTGTGAATCTACCAGATTCTGAATCTCTAACTTCTTGTTTCCGTCAATACTTATTTACACATTTACATGCATGTATTTTAAACTGATTTCCAGTTCAAGCTAATGTAATGACAAAATCATTATTGTCTTTGCTGTTGATAAGAAAGGCGTAACATCTCATGTGTGAATTAGTTCTAGGGCAGTAACATTCTTAAATATTACACAATATGAAATCCTTATGTTTTTCTACTTAGTTCAAGTTTAAAAGCTTGTTGGACTTCTCTTCATTTTCTGTTCACACATTTAAGCATTTTATGTATGAAGTCTTACTCTTTTTCTTATGTTGTTAAAATACCTAAAAGATTTCTTTCCCTATTTTATTGTTCATAGAAATTTTTTTAAAGATTTATTTATTTTTATTGGAAGGTCAGATATACATAGAGGAGGAGAGACAGAGAGGAAGATCTTCCGTCCAATGATTCACTCCCCAAGTGAATGCAATGGCTGGTGCTGCGCTGATCTGAAGCCAGGAGCCAGGAACGTCCTCCAGGCCTCCCACACAGGTACAGGATCCCAAGGCTTTGAGACGTCCTCGACTGCTTTCCCAGGCCACAGGCAGGTAGCTGGATTGGGAAGTGGAGCTGCTGGGATTAGAACCAGCACCCGTATGGGACCCTGGCGCATTCAAGGTGAGGACTTTAGCCGCTAGGCCACCGTGCCAGGCCCTGTTCATAGAAATTTAACCTGCTATCATGTCTCCATCATTTGTTCAGGACATGTATCTTTTCAGCGCAGTCCATAAGAATATCATCTCCTTAAATGCAGGTCAATAGCCAATTACTCCCTGAGAGGTACTTCTGTACTGTATGTTTATTTAATCCAGATACTATTATTATTGCTAATATCATTCTTGGCCTATTGATTTGTTTTATCAAATAATGTGATGAGTGTTATAAGTTATTATAACTATAAATATCCCAAATGTTTTTGAAAAAATGATAGAATTTTTGATACTCTGATACCCAGATCATTGTTATTAATTCTAGGGATATACTGGAGTCTGACAGAAACATTTATAAACATTTTAACACTCTGACAAATGGTTGATATATGCTTATATTAGTTCATAATATGCTAATAATGTGTAATTGATTATTTATTTCAGCGATAATGTGCTCTTTTTAAATCAAATCTAGTGAAGTAAATACTTATGTAAACCTGATTCCATAGGAGATATATATATATATACAACAGATTATCTGAATTAGATTACTTAATTTATTTATTTGAAATGCAGAGGGGTGTGTGTGTGTGTGTGTGACAGAGAGAGAGAAAGATCATGATAGAGAGAGGATGTTTTATCAGCTCATTCACTCCCTAAGTGAATGCAGCAGCCATGGCTTAGGTCAGTATCAAGCCAGGCGCCTGGAGCTGTATCCAGTTTTCCCACATATGTGCAGGGGCCTGAGCATTTTTTTCACTGCTTTTCTAGATGCATAGACATGAAGCCAGATCAAAAGTGGAACAAAGGGAATTTCAACTGGCCCTTGACTTGACTTGACATGCTTAATTCACGTAACAATACTGTCTCTTAAGTAATTTTAAAGGTATCTCCTCTGGAGTGCCCTGCCCCAATGTCAGCTATATATTTTCATCTTCTTTAAGGGCAGAGCAGGAGAGAGAGAGAGTGAAGCAGATGTTCTATCTTTTATCTGAAGTTTTACTCCCTAAATATCACAACAGCTAGGGCAGAGAAAGGCCAAAATCAGGAGCCAGAAACTCCATGCAGGTTTCCCATGTTGGTGACAGGTTCCTAAGAATTTGGGCCATCATTTTCTGCCTCCCAAGTTGTATCAGTAAGACTCTGGGTTTGAAACCAAGGAACCAAGTCTCTGACAGATAAAGAATGCAGGTGTTCCAAGCAGCTCCTTAACCTGCTCTCCCCCAAAACTCATTCTAGGCTCTGAAGTTAATCCATGTTTCATTGAAGGAGAAAGATAAAGGAAAAAAAAATAGAAAGGCTCAAAGAATTGCAGGCTATTTCCAATAAAATCCTTCATAAAGACAGGAAGAGAGTGGTAATCAATAGACGCAACTGTTTCTATGGGAAGCTGTGGCAGAGCAGCCTGGCTTTGTCTATTCCAAAGGTTGCCAATATACATATTAGACTGACCAAAGTAGAGCCAATCGATCTATGCTTCGATTCCAATAGAGTGGAAAAGGTATCGCATGATTCTATTCTGAACCATTTCAGATGAGCATGTAACTAAGAAAAAAAATTGAAAACAATTGATCCTTCATTATTTTAATGGACTTGTAAAGTTCCTTCATTTAACTTGATTAGAAGAATCACGTGAGTTGCTGTTATCAGAACCTAATTGGAATAATTTGCCTACCTCTCCTTGCATAGCACAATATCCTATAATTGAGGGGATTAATATAATACCTGTTTATGTTTTCCTTAACCCATGAATGAGAAAATTCGACATCTTAAGGACAGCTTATTTTTGATGTACTTGACGTTGTCAGTCAAATGTTCAAGCCTACTGCTTCCTATGTGCATATACTCCTCAGCTCATATTGCCTATGTCGTTGAGGAGTGGTGAGAAGGAATCAAGCTGGGCTGATGATCCATTTCTAGATGGGATTATTCCCATGACCATTGGGATGTCCTGAGCGTTGCCGGGAAGCTCAGCAAGGACTTTCAACTGGGAAAAGCATGTTTGCTGCTGCCAGTTTGGTTCCTCAGTTCTCCCACCAATGATTTTAGTTTGATTGCAGTGTGGTGGAATTGGCATGCTTCCACTGCTCACATGCCTATTTCTAGGAGTTAAAAAGCACAAGCAGCCATAACATTCATTGGTATTGCACCAGACATAGTATTCCGCTTAATCAGAATGTATTACAGGACCATCTTGCATGTGAGAAAGCACAGTTGAACTAGGTACTAAGAGCAGGAATCCCAGGAGCAGTCACTATTTATGAGAATCAAAAATATTGTCTTTAAATTGGACTCCTCTCTGATCCCAAGTAATGAACTAAATCTGTGCAAAATATACTGAGCACCCCTGAACTGCACGGGAAATCTCAGGTCATGATAGCATTACCCTGACACTTGTTCCTCAGATGTCATGTATGTAATATCTAGAAGTATGTTTCATGTCAATTTGGTCATCAATACAATAACCAATTATTTTCTCACCACATATCCAACATAGTTCAAGATCTGAAGAACATCAGTATTTTCATTCCCAACTGCAGAATGGTTGGTAAAAGGCATATTAACATGCTGCTCCTTAATTATCTTTGATTGTCACTAAACACACGATTCCACACATTGTTAGGGTCTAACTTTATTTAGGGATTGTTTTTATACAATTTTCTGAAAGATCTATTTGTTTTCACTTGGAAGGAGGTCAGATTTGTGTAGAGAAGGAGAGACAGAAAGATCTTTCATCCACTGATTCACTCCCCAGATGGCTGCAACAGCCGTAGCTGAGCAGATCCAAAGTCAGGAGCCAAGAGATTCTTCTGGGTCTCTCTCATGTATGCAGGGTTCAAGGTCTTCAAGCAACCTTAACTACTTTCCTGGACCATACGCATAGAGTTAGATTGGAACTGGGGCAGCTGGGAAACACACCAGCATCCAGATGGAGCCCGGCGTTTGCAAGGTGACGATGTAGCATTTGAGCCACCATTCTGGGCCCTCTGTATGATTTTTCAAAGTTCTGTGATTCTTTTCAATCGTTCTGCTTCGGTCTTCCAACATCTATTCCAGGATTGCTGTTGAGTAACTTTATAAGCCTGCTTCCTACTTCCGTGAAGTTGGAAAAATAGAAACTTCATTGTAAATAGATAGCTTTGCTTATTCAATTGAAAGCAGAGAGAGAGAGAGAGCTGCTGGCAGACGCATCAAATGGCCACATAGCAAGAGCTGAACCAGGCTGAAGTCAGTAGTCTAGAAAGCAACAATGTGTCACTGTCGGTAGAGGTCCTAGATACATAAGTCATCTTTCACTTTCTTCCCAGGCTCATTGGCAGGAATCGGGATCAGAAACAGAACAGCCAGGACTCAAACTGTCGCTCCAATTTGGGATGCTGTAGTTTCGGAGAAACTGTTTCCAAATTTTGAAGTGTCTCTTAGCACTTCTGCTCCAAATGAATACATTTTTTTTCTTCACACATATGTGGTTTTCTATTTATAAAACTATAATCCTCTTCAATACGCAAACTATACACACACAGCAAATCTTCCTAGGATAGCATCTTTCTACATTAGCCTGAAACTCAAAGTGCTTAAGACTTTCATGGGTTTTATTATTTGGCTTAAGTGTCTTGGGGTGCCACCCTAAATCTTCCCGAGATCTTGACAGAAAGATCCTGTAAGAATTTGGTGGGGAGGATTTTACTAACAGCTTTTAGAATTTGACTTTGTGTACAGATACTTTCTTATTTTGAGAAACTTGAGCTGGATAAAAAAAAAATAGAACTAAGAACCAGTATTTTTTGAGAAAAAAGCCTGAATTTGGAAATGTTCATTTCAGTTTCCCCTTACAGAAGAGATGTTCACGGATCTGGTTCTTTATCACATACCATTAAAATTGGCACATATCTGTTTAAAATATTTGTAAATTTAATATGTGCATTGAAAATATTATAACTACAGATTTCAAAGTTCAATAGATATAGAATGGCCTCCCATTTATGAAGATTCAGTTTTTTTTTCTTTATTAATTATTTTGCATTATGTGACAGTTTCGTAGGCTCTGGGAATTCCCCCAGCCCTCCCCCTCCCCACGCCCCTCCCCGCTAGTGGATTCCTCCACCTTGATGCAGTATTACAGTTCAAATTCAATCAAGATTCTTTCCTTGCAAACATATACCAAGCATAGAGTCCAGCTACTTATTGTCCAGATGGGTTGAACAGTTTCTTGGGGAGACCATTTCTGGTTCGTTGTTAGAGCTGGTAGAATATCATCACAGTCACTTAAGAGTCCCAACATAACATCAACAGCAATTTGCAATATTATGGAATTGACATGGTTTTGAGTAACCATTATGTTAAAAAAAAAAAGCAAGTCCTAACCACAACCTATGATTAGCTCATTGACATTTCAATTTTAGTTTATATACAGGACCAGCTGCTATATACCTTAAAATGGCTATAAGGTACCGTTCAGCTGTCGCGTGTCTATTTCATTTTAATATTTAGCCATTTGTTGTGTTGAAGTATAATTTTGCTGATCTTGGCAGATTTTAGGATAATCTAGACTGGCTTGTAACTCTAACAAGACATTTGTCGACATTTAAGGTGCTGAACATTTTTTTTTTGGGGGGGGAGTGTGCAGGAAAATCCTCAACACCATGGTGAGGAATAACTAATCTTTGTGTGCCACCCAGCGAGGCATGAGCCAATCCACGCCAGCTCTTTCCTGTCAGATTTCAAGCTCTACTTTCTGTTGTTTGTCTATTTATTTTAGGTTTTTTTAGTTTGTATGATTGTTTGTTTGCTGTAAGGGGTTTTTGAAGATTCAGTTTAAACTTTTTCTGTATAACAACTTTTATATGACACTATACGTGCACTCAGCAACCAAGTTATTTTTACTTTCAGTACAGTGTTCAATGAATGACATGGAACACTCTATACTTTATTACAAAATAAATTACTTGTTAGATGATTCCGCCCAATTCCAGGATTAATATTAATGTTATCGTTAGATACCATTTAAAGTCAGCTAGACTGGGTCTAGGCTGGTAGCACGGCATACCCTATGGTGCCAGCATCCCATCTGTGTCACTTTATGTCTTGGATGCTCCACTTCTTTTCCAACTCCTTGTTTATGACCTGGGAAAGCAGTGGAAAGTGACTCAAGTCCTTGGGACCCATCACCCACGTGAGCTGTGGAAAAAACTCCTGGCTCCTTGCTCCTGGAGTTGGAAAGAAAACTCCCAGCTCCTTGCTCCTGGCTTTGGAGCGGTTTCACTGCGGCCACTATGGCCTTTTTAGGAGTGAGCCTTTGGATGAAGACTCTCTCTCTCTCTCCTGTCTAATAATCAGCTTTTTATACAAAAATTAAAAAGGAGATGTAAAAGGCATTTAGGTTAAGCTACGGTATCCAATAGATGAGGTGTATTAAATGTACCTTCAAATTAGAAATTCTCAAGTTAGATATTTTCAAATTTTAATGGGTTTATTGGAACAAAACTTCATTGTAAATCAATAAACATTTGTATATTTAATATTCTAAGTTATGAAAGCTGATGTCTTTTTTGTCTTCCAACAAAAAGAAAACATTTGTCTTATTTTCGCTCAGATTCAGTATCAATTTTCTTACTATCCTGATGCACATTCTAATAGTTTCCTTTGGTTTTTCTGGTTTCCGTCTGCCATCACCAAATTTAGTCACTGATCCCTATTTTAAAATTTCGTCTTAACATTCTCATTCTGTGTTGTAGACTCCGTTATGTTCTCCCCAGTCAGATGTTAGTAGTCTAAACTCCAATGTGCTACACGTTTGTTATCTTTGACCTTTAAACCAGTAATTTAATTTTACCAAGGATCTAAGGATGGGCCACCAGGTGCCAATATGACTAGTGTCCTTCAAAGAAAAGAAACAGGTATCAATGACACACAGGGGGTACTGTATTGAGGTCGTATCTAGCTGCACCATAAGGAAGGATAGGGGGTTCAGGAGAAACAGACATGCCAATACTTTGATCAGCTCCCATAAACACTAGGAAATACGTTTCTGCTGCTTGAGCCTCCGAGTCTGTGACAGTTACTTATGGCAGTTCCAACTAACATATTTGCATCAAAACTTTTAAATATGTATTGGATTCAAGCCTCTTTCTTATTTGTTCATGATTTTTGGATTATGGAGTTTGATAAACTGTTGTGAAAACAAATTCTTTCCACAACACGAGTTGAGTCTGTGATGGTGGCTTTATTCAGACATTGGTATGTCAGCCAGAATATTGGGTATGTGTCAGAGTCTGCCATGATTCATTTCCAAGAAGATGGACTTCCAGGCTGGAACTAGAGTACTGGCTCCTGGTTAGACACTCCTCCTATACGCTCAGTGAGAACCAAAAACATGGTCTGAGGAGATGCCAGACCTGATTCTTGTGTGTGCTTGCTAGTACGAGGTCTGGTGCTGTCCATCACCCACATTAGCCTATGCACACACTGGTAGCTGCAATAGCTGTGCCAGTGCTGTCTCCAGTCCCGTATCCTTTGCAAACGGATGGGTGTTGCAGCTCGGCCCAATCCTACCCACCACGCACTCTGCTCTCACATACACCAATGGGAGCTGCAGCTTAGTTTGAGAGATACCCAATAACCCCCCAGGCCTACCCAAGCCTTGGTTCCTCTGCTTGCCATCATATACAACAGATTGGTCCAGCCTGTCTCACATCCTATTCAGCTCTCATATATGTCAATGGGTGTTAAAGCCTAACTCAATCCAACAACCTACACTATCCATCTCAAACTCATGCCAGTGGGTGCTGCCGCCCCCTCCCCCCCACAGCTATGATTCTCATGCTCATCAGTGGGAGTTGCAGCCCATCAGGGAGGCGGCTGGTCTCCCTACTGGGCCCACTCTCAGTCCAGGATCTTGTACTCTCTAGGTGATTCTGCAGTCTAGCATGACAGAATTTGCCCCCAGTCCCAGCACTTGCCGGCTTATTTTCATTTTTTTTAAACTCAGCTTTTTGTTGTCATTAAAACTGAAACACAAGCTGATAAATCTGTCTAGGCCTATACTAAACCAGAAGAATTGATTCCACTCTTTTTGCTGCCACACTGTGTCTCCTGAAAGGTATTTACAAGCATTAACAAACATATAAGGAGTCTCCGTTGACTATTTAAAAATAGCTAATGTGGCGAACTGTTAAGGATCAGCTCGAGGGTTTGCTTGAAGAGATGTCATTGTTTTTAGAAGGGGGATCTATGGTAATTTTCTTTGTTTGCTTCTGTTTTCATCATGGACTTTTTCTAAGCAGATAATCCACCATGAGTATTCCGTCATATTTGAACCCATCAATATAGGGTTAATATTTTCAACTGTTTAAAGGAGCTCCTGATTATCTGCCAAACATTTTGCTAAGCCCTTAATTTTGGATCTTCCTGAGGTTTCTTATTCTTCTTCCTTTTAGTTTAGTTTGGTCTTGCTCCTTCATTGCCTGTGTGTGCTATTCCAGCTCCCTGCGAATCTCACGAGACAGCCATTGTATGCCATCCAACATTGATCAGAATGTCGCTGTGAAACACATGACTGGAAATGCTAAGTTTCTGGCTTGAAGCATTTTTTACCCCTTTTCCCTTGTTTTTTTCTCTTACCTAAAATTCCATTATACAAGTTAGCTGTTTTGGTTGTCTGTCAAAATTCCTGTAGGTTTATTTTTTTTCATCTTTTACCTTTCATTTTTCCTTTTGATCTTCTCAGGAATGAACTGTCTTTAGCTTGATCATATTTATTGATGGAGATTTCTTTTAATTTTTTTTCCTTTAATTATATTTTTATCTCTAGGATTTCTAAGTGAGTTTTTAATTATTATTTCCTCTATTTCCTTGTGAAGCTCATTTGAAAGTCATTGACAACTTCCCAAATTTAATTTTACCCCATTCTCTTTGACTCTACTAATTGTATTATAAAAATATTTTAACATAATTTGTTCTTGAAAATAGATATATCAATATCCTGAAGTGAGGGATTCATGCTAATGATCGTAATGGAGAAATGGCTATGTGGCCATGCACATAGTATGATTCTGTGAAACATACAACTATACTGTAATGATACTGCATGATTTGTTACTGTACTTCATGATAGGACAGTCACATAATTTTTATGTTGCATATATATTAATTTCTACAAATAAAACTTAATATTTGGTTCTCTGGGCCTGAATTAACACAAGGATCTCCAATTCTAACCATTTTGTTTCAAATATACTGATTCCATTCTTTTTTTAATGGCTGAGTAATATCCTGGCTTGCATATAGCACATTTCCTTTATCCAGTCATTGGTTGGTGACTTACCAGATTGGTTCTGTATTTTTGATTATGCAAACTGAGCTATTCAAGAAAATCAATTCGAATCTTTTCAGTGCTTTCATTTATCTTCACTATTTTAGCATCTGTAACTGGTTATTTATTTGTTTGGTGGTTATACCATTCCATGATTCTTCATAATCTTTGTGTCATTGTGTTGGAGTCTTTTCATTTGAGGAAGTGGTCATGTTCAGTAGCTTTTGGTGATGATCTTTAGCTAGAATAATATTTAATTTGATTTGCTGGATGGGCCAGGTGTTAAGAACCAGGGGTAGACAAAGGCTTCCATCAGGTTTCATTGGGTGAACAAACTGTCTTTTTCTCTTATTTAGTAGAGATGCTGGTCCCTCTGCAAGAACCTATGATAAGTCAGCATCACAGCACAGGTTTCCTACCTGGGCAATACCACTCTATGGATTCTACCATAACTCTGTGCTGTGGAGCACTCTCTGAAGCTTGTAGAATTGTTGCTCAGTTTGGGCAGGTCCAGAGGACATATTGCATAGAAATACAGAGTTTTAGGGCAAGTGCAATGGTTCAACTGGCTAATCCTCCACCTTCAAGCACCAGCATCCCATATGGGGGCCATTTCATTTCCTGGATGCTACATTTCCCCTCTAGCTTCCTGCTTGTGGCCTGGGAAAGCACTGGAGGGTGCCCCAAAGCCTTGGGACCCTGCACCTGCTTGGGAGACTAGGAAGACACTCCTGGCTTTGAGTCAGCTAAACTCCAGTTGTTGCGGCGATTTGGGGAGTAAACAGTGGACGTAAGATCTTTTTCTCTGTCTCTTCTCCTCTTTGTAAAGCTAAATAAATCTTTAAAAAGAAAAAAACGTATGTTGTTTACTCTGATTCCTGTTTGGAGCCTGAAGTGGGTTCTAAGCCTAGGTGCTGTGCCATCTTAACTAAGGAATCAAGTCAGTATAACTCCCACTGGTCCTGCGGGAGTGATCAGTTCATGTCTGTGGGTTTTCCACACACTTGCCTGGCATCTCTTACCATGTGCCACTACTGGCAAGACAGTAGAATCTTCACTAAAATTCAAGTGCTACATCCTTGGAGAACCTCCTTCTTTCTTTTTCTTTCATTAGCTTTCCTTCCTTCCTACCTCCTTCCCTCCCTCCTTCCTTCCTTCCCCTCCTTCTTTCTCTTCTTCCTTCTTTTCTGTCATCTGTGACCAAGGTTGTATAACCCTAGATGTAACCACAGTGTTTCTCACAAACCAAGACTGCACTGTCTATCTTTAGAATGATCCCAGTGTGTTGACAAATTCAGATGTTTGTCTCTCTTTTGCCACTATATAAACTACAAGTCCTAAGGAATATTGAACATCAGCCATGTTCCTGACCTGTGTGGATTCATGCTGGAAACTAAGATCAGATCATATGAAACATCTATGAGGTAAAATTAGTAAATACAACCAATATTAAGGAATATTAATGTATCTTCTAAGAATACTAGACACTAGAATTCCACATCAGAGCATGAGACATGATGCACTGAGGTTGCTGTCAGTGGCGTGCACATGGTTATCTTCCTCCAGTAGTTAATGCAGTATTTCTTCTCTGTGTGTTGCTGCCCTGATCAACTTGCGTTACAATGACAAAAGCTGCATTAGGTTAGGACTTACCCTGATGGCCCCATTTTCCCTGATTCTTCTGTTTCAAAACTTATATCCAAAGTCAGATCCTGGGACACTCAGATTTCAAACCTCGGCAAGCGCATGCACTAATCAGTACTGGCTAAGGATCTATAATTTGGTTCATTGAGGGCAGGATTGGCCTGACAGCTCCGCATCTTCTTGCAAACAGGTAGGTAATTCTACTTAGATCTTTCTTTTAATGTCAGTACATGTTATCTAATACATGTAGGAGAGGTCAAAGAATATGAAAATAAAATGGCAATAGTGAAAATTTTTAAGTAAAACAAGGGAACAAGCCCTGACAATAGGCCAGCAATTAGACCTGAAGTCACTGCTCTTGGTTATAACACTATTAGCTGGGTTTTAACCATCTCCCTGGGAAAATCTCTTGGGAATCCCTCCTAACTTGTACCAAGGAATTGATTAGATCCAGTAACACTGTGCTGATAATATTCATTTTGTTTTTCATTTTTTAAAATTTATTTTATTGTATTGTTGTTGACAATGGTTACATAGTTAATTATGGTTAAAAAAAAAAGGTTCGGGGGTATAGGGAAGTGGGTAATATTATTATGTCCATATTGTTTCCATCATGTATCTGAGGTAAAGGGGAATATTGAGTAAGAAGCCCCACCCGGTTTCCCGCCCACCGCAAGTCCCGGATGTGGGGCATGCTCTGAGATATTTGCTCAAGTGGTTTTAATAGTTCTCCAGTTATGAATCGCTGCCAGTTTCGCTCGATGAGGTCGTCCACTGATTGATATGGTCCATCATAAAGTCTCCGTTTGCCCCATATTTCACTGCCAACAATATACAGCTGAGATGAATGATTGTCCTGTTCTGTCTTCTGTCTTTTCTTGGTTAGAGTTCTGAGTCCAGCAGTTCGATTGGGGAGATCGCCAAAGAAACTCTGAGGTATTCCCAGACTAGATTCTTGTATGTTCTAGAAAGCACAGGGCCCGGCACAGTCCATCACCCCGATCAGCTGGTGGTTTCAATTGCTGGGTTGGTTCTGTTTTCAGTCCCGAGTTGCACTGGAACCAATGGGTGTTGCAGTCCAGTCTGGTTCTGCCCAGCACATACTCGGCCCTTACGCAAACCAGTGGGAGCTGAAGCCTAGTCGGGACGACCCACAATAACCCCCACCAGGTGTTGCGGTCTGCTGGAGTTGCTATCATGGGTACGGCGAAGGACCGAGCGAAAAGCGCCGACACACGGAGACCATGATGGTGTTACAAGTGCTGGGAGCCGACTCTCTCTCAGCCGTCCTCACAAGCCTCTTTTATTACCCTATTATCTCCTCTTTCTTCCAAGCCCATCAACAGGACAATAGGACGCCACTGAGTCTGCAAAGGCCAGGTGCTACTGCCTTAGGCCCGATTCCTGAGTGCTCAGCTTAAGGCGTGTAAATCAGCTCCACAGCCCACAACAACCAGGCGAGCCCCCTACCCTGGTTTGCCAGTATGTGTAGCAGTAGACCAGTCTGTCCCCCATCCCATTTGGCTCTTGTACTTGTCACTGGGTATTAAAGCTTAGTTCCATCTAACCAACTCAACCATCCAGCCCTCACAGATGTTGTTGAGTGCCTCTCTGTCTAGCCACCCCAGCCCCCATCCTAGTTTTCATGCCCTCCCGCGGGAGTAGTGACCCAAGAAGGGGGAATCCACTTTTTCCCTCCCAGGTCTCTCTCAGTCCTGGTTTATGCACTCTTTAGGTGGTCCTGTGGTTTGACTTGACAGAATTAGTCCCCAGTGCCTGATAATATTCCTAAGATGACATCCAGGAATTCTGCATCCAGAAAGTCTCTATCCACAGTTTCCCAGAAGATGGACAAGAGGAGAGGCAGAGTGGGATCCACAGTCATTTCCATAGAGTCTCCAGTCTGAATGCAGAACGTGGTCTCAATTCTTTCTGAGATGCTGGCCTGGCCCATTAAGTTCACTCTCCTTATTATTACTCTTCATTCAATTCTGCTAGCTTGTTCTCCACTACTCTGTCTCATACATGAATTACTTCTTGCACAAGGCAATAACTCCTGACCAGTCAGTTTCTGTGAACAATCTTGGTTTCATATTCCTTTCAGCCTCTCCTTGGGGCAATGGATCTAGATACCAAATGTTCCTTTTGGTAATCAAATATATGCAGAAAGTCATTCGCCAAACATCCTAAGATCAACACAGGCACAAAGTGACTTCTGTTGTTTATCTTGGTTGAAGCAAGTCTCATGGCTCCTCTTACAGGTCAGAAAAGCTCTAAAAATATAGGTTGGAATTCAGCTTAGCGAAAGGTGAACTTTATGAGTCATGCATCAATAAAGAAAAGAAAGTTAAATTCTTTCAGAAAATGAACAGGAAATGTGAAGTGATTTAAAAGGCAAAACTCCATGTGTCACAATGTAAATCAACCCTGAATGAAATCAACCAGACTCCAGGACAATTGTTGTGAAGAGCCACATGATGTAGATGGAAGCTGGGTATTTGTAATAATAGAAGATTAATATGAATAGCTGAATTGAATTTTGGAATACACATATTTAGGAGTTGTCTCTAGATTCTGGTTCAATTTTATTATTCATAGAAATAGGGAATAGTTCAGTACTATTTTATCCATGGACTATTTAGATCACTTCTGTTTTACAAAGCTTAAATTACAAATCAATTTTGTATTGAAGGATGCTAGTAGCTACAGATGAAGTTTTCTGGCATGGGAAATATCTCTACTCTTCATGAATTAGGTGGCAGGTAATACTTGCATAAACTATCTTTATGATGTCTCCTGACTCCTGTGTTTGTTTTTCATTAATTATGCAAGATCCTTTAAGCTTGCCTAAATCCCACTGTGCTGCGGGCTGATGCCAGAATTTTTGTTTTATGCATAAGGTGCACAATGGGGAAGTCTGATCCTGAGGGAAGTATTTAATTCAGTTAGTGATTCAGAGAATGTCATTCCACCAAGTCTCCTCTCCTTACTGAAATCTCATTACTGTCTCTAAATTCAATGTTAATTGCACTTTATTAGTATACACAAAGCTATTAGAGGTTGTCAGAGTCCAAAACAACTATAAGAGTTGGGTGGGCTTTAGCTTTCGTGAACATCCCCTTCAATTTTTGTGTGTTTGTCTTAAAAATTTACTGGCAAGGATCAAAATTATCATAACTTTTTGTTAGTTAATTTTTGTGTAGGTTGACTTCTTACAAAAAAAAATGATTTGCAAAATTTCCCCTATCCATGTTAGCATTAAGCCTCATCAAGACACAATCTCCTAAAATCAGATATATATCAACCTGTATTCTTTTGCAGAAATGAATTCCATTGAGTTTCCTTGACTCCTGGGATTCTGTTCTCCGTTACATCCTTTGATAGTGGGTTATATGTGTTTATTTGTTCTCTTTGTTGTTATTGCTGTTTCGTATTTTTAATGGCTGTTATCTTATTTTAGAGCAAACGTATGATAGCTGGTCTTTTGGGATTGGCTCATTTCCCTTAGCATAATGGTCTCCAGTTAGGTCCATTTGACCACAAACAATTGTATTTCATTTTTTTTAAGTAGCTGAGTAATATTCCACAAAGTCGCGGTTTCTTTATCCAGTCCTCCATTAATGGGCATTTAGGTTGCTTCTATGTTTTCTTTTTATTATTAATAGTGCTGCAATAAACTTAGGGGTGCATGTTGCTTTTTCATGTATCAGAGAAAATGTGTCACCTAGAAGTGAAATTGCTGGGTCATCTTAGGGAATGGCTTTCTTCTATTTCAATTTATAGTAATATGACATCAAATCTAAGGATTTTCCCTGTGAATTTTACCGTTTTGCATTTCCTAGTTATTTGGATGTTTCATAATAAGTTCTTGTGATGTAACTCATTAATAAATCACCCATAAGAGACTGATTGCTTGTATTCACTTGAGATTGTCAATGTCCCTTTTATCACTGTTATTGCTACTGCTCATAAATAATGATGATCTAGTCCTTATCGTACTTTCATTAGTGCTGCATGGGACACACGCTGGCATCTATTCTATGTGAAGGTTCTTGACACTCTTTTTCACCACCCTCGTATCACATTAATACCTCTTTTACAGGTTTGTTAGCTTCATATAGATGAAGTTCACTATATTTTCCACCGTGGTGGACTGTGTACACTGGCTCTGTACTTAAAGGGACGCATAATGGAAGTATAGCGGAAATTAATATATTCATAGGTGGAAACAAAAAGAAGTGTGTCTGCATTCATGTAATACAACGATGGACTCCCAGTGAAATGGCTGATAATGTCCTGACAGTTCGATATTGGGCTCTCAGATATTATCCATGCCTACATTTGTTGGGAGACACCTTAGTGGGAGCATGATTGACTTGTGAACGTTCACAAAAGACACCCATTGTAAAACTGTAAGGGAGATTAGTGGGGAGGGGAGAAAATTGGGGAGGACATGCCTGTTAAACTGTATCATAAAACAAATTTGTAAAACAAAAAGAGGAAAAATATGTGAATTCACATATGTTAACAAATAACTGAAAAAACAATGAAAACAAATGAGACATTTTCTGTGCAGCCTGAATTATATAGAGAAGTGTGGTTTAAAATTTAGAGCTGCCAGAGTAGGTTCTCATGTGATATGTACCTCTGTTCAAAGAAACTTAAAAAATATTTAAAGTATATTTAATAAAATATTACTATTATTCAAAAATTTGTCAAAAATTCTTAGAGATTGATTTATTTACTCATTCTTGTATTTTTGGAAAGGGCGCATTATACGGAGAAAGAGTAGAGGGATAGGGATAGGCTAAGAGAGAGAGGGGGAGATTTTTCACCCACTGGTTCATTCCCCCAAATGATGGCAACACCCAGAGCTGGGCCAGAAGAAAACCAGGAGCCAGGAGCTCCGTCCAGGTCTCCTCCCTTGGGCTAGGCTTGAAGCACTGGACTCATCACCTGCTGCTTTCCTGCCACCTTAGCAAGAAACTCAAGTAGCCAGGACACAAACTTGAACTCCTCTGTGGAATGTTGACATCATAGGCAACACCTTAACCCACTGCCTCACAATGCCAACCCCATGTACTCAAAAGTTTACATGAATTGAAAATGTCCACTTCAAATTTGTATGTTAGTGTTCTAATCTCAAATACATCAGACAGGGATTTAAAGTGAAAACTGAGTTTAAATTAAGTCATAGGCTCAATCTTAAACCAATATGCTAGTGTCTTTAAAAGAAGAAAAAATTACATCAAATATGTATGCATAGAGAGCAAAGAACATGTGAGAACGCAGCCATCCACAAACCAAGCAAAGAGAACTCAGAATGAAGCCACGCCTATCGATATCTTGATCTTAAACTTTTGGCTCCAGAGTTCTCAGGAAGCCAATTTGTGTTGTCGTATTACCCAGTCTGAGATAGTTTGTTGCAACATCTGCAGAAAATTCATGTATGTAGTATTTCAATTACATAAATCAGTAGCAGAAAAACTGCCTCAGAAAGTGTCCATCCATTCATTCTCCCTCAAAATCCCGAACTGCAAAAGCATATTGTAAATGTGGAAATATGGTGGTGCCACATTTCCCTAATTAAACCCAACTGTCCCAAGTGGCCATGCTCTGCTAAAAGCACCACACCCTCTGGTCAGTACCGTATGAGTTAATTAGACAGGGAGACTTCTATAAACACAAGATTAATACTACACTCTTCACATTTTCCTTAGACATTAAGGGAGAGTGCTAATCAGTATACAAAGATAGTTTAAGTTTGAATGATGCTCTGAAATATATAACAAGGTACATTTACAGTAGTCTGCTAAAGGAAGTTATGAAAAATTGAGAATTATATAGTACAGGAAGTGAAAGGGGTTGGTGTTCCATTAAAAGAAAAAAGAAAAAGAGACAGAGACAAAAAGAGGGAAAGAGATTAAACTGTCATTATAAGTGAGGTCAACACAACTCTACAGCACAAGACACATTGTAGGAACTGAGGCTTTGATGTTTCCAGCCTCTGAGGGACCTTAGTAGTTGAAAGACCCATTTGAATGGCCACTTTCCTTTCTGTTAATAAAGTAATCCAAGTGAAAACAACCCAAACTGTTGATAAAACTGACAAAAGAACTGCCTTACTTGGACAGCACAAAGTAAACAAGTAGGAACCCTGTATACTGATAGTAGGAATGGAGAGTGGAAAACAGTGTCACAGTTCCTCAAAAAATTAAAAAAATGAAATTTGAGACGTTATAGCAAATCCACTTGTAAGCAGTACACTAAACGTAACAGAATTGGAACAAAGGACTCAAGAAGATACTTTTTTAAATTATTTATTATTTTTAATTCATTAATTACATTGTATTATGTGACACAGTTTCATAGGTACTTGGGTGCTCCCCACCCCTCCCCAAACCCTCCCACCATGGTGGATTCCTCCACCTTGTTGCATAACCACAGCTCAAGAAGATACTTTTACACTCACAGTGTTACACAGCAGTGTTACAAACCATAGCTAAAAGGAAATACCAACGTATGTGACTTCCATAGAAAAAGGGGCAACAAAAAAGGGTGATTAATATAATGTGACACTATTAAGCTTAAAAAGAAGGCTATTTGGACACACAGAAAATTTTGGTGAACTTTGAGGGTATTTTGTTGACTGAAGTGATGCAATCAGAAAAAAAAACAAATATGTGTGGCTTTACTTACATGCAGGACTTGGAGAAGTCAAATTGATGAGACAGAAATTTATAGTGATGACTTTCAGAAGCTTGGAAGAAAAGGTACAGATTTTTTCTAATGTGCAGAGTTCAGCTATGCTAGCAAAAAATGACTACTATGTATGGACAATATTGGTAGCTATACAATCATGTAAATGACGTACTGCTGCTCTTAGAAATGATTAAGCTGGTCAGTATTATCTTAGCATACTTCTTTTGAGAAAAGGGAGTTCCAGAGAGATTAAGTAAAGTTCTGTATCATTCAGAACTACAACAAATGAGAATGGGCATGCAATTCAAGTCCCTAATTCTAATTACTAGGTTTTTTTTTATCAAACCTAGTAAATAAGAATGCAGACCGACAGTAAAGAGTAACTACGCATGAAATTATGAAATGTGATGTGTTAGTTAGAATTATATTGTGTTATCAATGATTATGTTCTTTTGAAATAACCACCTGCTAAATGACTTTAATTAGTTTCAAATTCAGATACAGCCACATTTACCACCTGGCAGGATCATCTTTGCATCTATTTATGGTCACTTTTCTTTTCAGTGTAAATAGTGCATAGATGTTAAAAACCACCACCTACCTATAGTCTGTAAATCCAGATTAAAGTACAGTGTTGTCACTTTGATCTTAACAGAAAGCAGAAATGCCATACTGCTCATCATCCAATCACTTACCAGCTAAAATGTCACTGTGTCTATGGAGGCAATCTGTTATTGCCTCCATAATCCCAAGATTATATGGGAGCTAAAATTAGCCATGAGCTAATGTAACTGAATGCTTACTTAGAAACCTAGCATATAAATTTGCAATGCTAGTGATTGTATGCTGATTTTCAGTGCTCACCAAGAGCACCTGAAATAATTTTTAAACCTCATACATTTTCAGGATATTTTCATTATGTTTAATATATTTCATCATTCGCACATGAAATCTTGGTTAAGAAAATGGTGGAAAATTGCCTGCTTGTGTGTATTTCTTAGTGGACAGATAAATTTAATGAACATCAAGTTAGATTGCCCTGTCACCATAAGACGTGTATGGAATGTCAGTTTTATTGACTCTAGCAAAAATATTATTCATTTACTTTGTTCCACAAAATACACATCATCCTGTAAAAGGGAAGGGCTTGGAATCACCAATCCTGGAAATTATTCATTCATCTGCAGAAGTGGAAGTAACTTTGATTTAACTGGCTTTTCAGTAGTTACACTCTCTACATCTTAAGATGAAGTGAATTTTTCTGCTGGGAAATTTTGATGTGGATAATATTTAAAGTATTACTGGATGTTATTTTAAACTGTGCTTTCTGGAGAATGATCCCAGATAGACTAATAAATTAACGTTCAGTTACTTGTGGGATGAATACGTATTTGTATGTTGTGCTGGGATTTAAGAATAAAGTCTAAAGCTGGCGTTCTTTGTGATTTCTACAGGTTATTTTTTCCTTCCTTTTTTAAAAATCAGAACTTTGACTTAGCTCAGAACACAGCCTTAGGTGTAAATCATGGTATTTTTAAACTGGTTATGACATTTTCAAAAGTTCTGTCAAATTGGTAACATTCCTAGTCGCCCTTGCAAACACCACGTCTGCTGAGTGACACACAAAGGTGTGATGATTCGTGTGTTAGGGGATGAAACATGCTTTACCTTAAAAGAGCTGGATCTGGAGGAGAAGAGAGTGTTTAATCTCATCGTACTTGAGAAATGCATCCTTAACTAAAGTTACCTTGTAGTTCTCCAGGAGGGCATTTTTTGGATGCTGGATTCCAAAGTCAGGAATATGACAGAAAACAATTGAGAATGAACATTCCTAGACAGGCTGAACATTGGGTTTGTATACATCATTTTAGCTAATATCATTGTCTGTGGTGAAATGAACCCACAAGGCTGAATATTTTGAGGAAAAGACAACAATATCCACCAATGTATGATGAAAAAATAAGCTACTTGGCAGTTGATCCTTTGAATTTAACACAAATATCTCTGAGTGCCATAACGTAGAAGAATATATACATTAAATGGAATATATTTGTGCCGAAAATATTCTGTGTCTTTATTGGACCCAATTTTACATGCTCAGACATGATCACATAAAAATGTGAGTCTAAATGGAGGAAAAGATAAATCAGAATGTAGTAGAACTAAAATCATAATTTAACTATAAACTATCATAAATGTCGAGCTTATTAGAAATCAAATATTCAAGATTTTTTTAAGAGCACTAATTGTGAGCATGAAAGAATTTGCCCACTGTTAACTTGAAGAAATCACAAAGTTTTGAAGGGATTTGTTTTAGGGTAACACATCCTGAGGGTTCCTTATAAGGTATAATCATTTGTTGTGTGAACAATTTGATACTAAAATCAAATCTTTTTTTCTGATTTCCACAATGAAGGGTTATAAAATATCCCCCCACTAGTAAAATACAAATGACTCTGGGCTGAAGACAATCAAAATACACAGGAGCTAGACTGGACGAGTCATCCTAGCAGCTAAAATCCTCACTTTGCCTTTGCCGGGATCCCATATGGACGCAGGTTCTAAGCCCGGCAGCCCTACTTCCCATCCAGCTTCCTGCTTGTGGCCTGGGAAAGCAGTCGAGGACGGCCCAAGGCTATGGGGACCCTGCATCCATGTGGGAGACCCAGAAGAGACTTCAGGTTCCTGGCTTTGGATTGGATCAGTTCCAGCCATTGTGGTCATCTAGGGAGCAAATCACTGGATGGAAGATCTTTTCTGTCTCTCCTTCCCTCTATATATCTGATTTTGCAATAAAAACAAATAAATCTTTTAAAAATTAAAAAGCTACAAGGGAGTTTCTTGCCTTTCTTCTATTCACCTAAAAGCACAAAGAGCTTTGCCAAGGGAAAACAAAACAAAACAAAACAAAACAGAACAAACACTGTAATATCCTCTCTTTCTTTCTTACTTAGAGATACGATAACAGTTCTCCTCACCACTGTTGTAAGCTCAGCAGACCTTGCCAGGGTTGAGAGCTGGCTTCAGCTCTGCTCATAGCGTCCCGCCTTTGAAAGCCTGTGATTACTTTTTGTTTTCATTTGTTTGTTTTTGTTTTATTCATGACTCTCATATTTATTCCTCTTTGTTGAAGATTTTAAAGAATTTTGCATTTATTGGAAGAAATTGATAGATAAGCTAAAGAGTATGAGACAGGTTTCTACCATCTGTTGGTCCGTTGCGGGCTGAGTCGGGTCAAAGTCAGGAGCACAGAACCCAATCTGGGTCTCTCATGTAGGTGGCAGGGACACAAGGACTGGGCCCTTCTCTCCATCACCCACTATCTTCCCTTTAACAGGAAGATGAATTTGGCAGTGGAACTAAAATCCAGGTGCCTTGACATGGATTGTTGAGGTTACACTGGCACTGTACCTGCTTTCCTCATTCGCACCTAATCCTGAAGTCTTTAATCTATGTGCCTGGACACAGTGACTCTGTCTGGAGTTACTTTTAAACTCAGTTTATTCCATGTGATATGCACTACATGTATAGATAGACTGGCTGGTTTTCTCCTGTGAAACCATTTTATTACAAATCACTCTGAAAATATACGAGGATTGAGGAAAAACTTATACTTTCTCCCCTTCTACAACAAATACGTTTCCTGATTAATTTAAGCTTCACATATTTTGTGTATTGAATCTGCTTTGAAAAATTTAATTACATTTACATAAAATGCGGGTACTGTCCTTCAGAATTTGAAATGTGCTTTAGACAAGATAATTTAGATTAAAAAAGAAAACCAAAGCAAAACAGTTTGCTGAAATGCCTTTTCTTAAACAAAGAATCCAAACAAGAAAATGAATTGCTGAGCTGTTGTTCCAGGTTCCCCAGATGGACTGGTACAATCTCAGTTCTGTGACTTTTCTGCTTGAAGGCCTGCAAAATGTTCTAACTATGCTATCTTGATAGAGAAGCACTTTAAATTGGTCAATTCTCATGTGCACGTTGAAGTTATCTTTTTTTTTTTTTAAGCTCAGATATAGAAAGCTTAACTATGAAGTCCCACGGTGAGAGAACCATTTCAGGTCATATCTGTTTGGGATTCTCTGTCTTCCTGTCCTTTTCACTTACTATTCAATTGAATATTCCTTTCAGTCTATGCTCATTCCATGCCTACAATGCCTATGATTGGTTCTGTGATGACATCACAGAAGTCTTGGGCACTTTTGTTGACTTTATTTTTCTAATCTACTTTTTTCTCTGAGTGTTTCACAAAGAATTGTATTCTAGCTCAGAGATTCTTCCAGCTCACTCACTCTGCTGTTGACACATTCCATTGTGTTTGTAATTTATGATATTGAATTCTTCTTTCTAGTAATTCAGATTGATTTCATTTCAATATTTCAATTTCTTGTGAGAAAGATGCTGTCATTTGCTGTCAGGAATCTCTTAATACCTGCATCTGCTTCTAATTTTTAAAAAAGGTTTATAATCTTTTTGAAATTTTTATCTGGCAATTCCTTGATGTCTTCATCTTCTAATTCTAAGAAAAAATAATTCTACATTCCTTCGAAGCAGACACGTTGTCTTCTTTGTTCGTGACGCCTGCCATCCTTCTTTCACCTTGGGCATTGCAATACAGTACAGGGGTTTCTCCTTGTGCTGTGTCACTGTCCTCATTATCACTCCCGTTATAGGTGGTAAATCAGGCCATGCTGTCCCCTCACTGTCTCCGCTATTTCCCAGTGTCCTGGGTCACCAGCAGTTTCTCTGTGGAAACTGCTGCTGATCTGTCCACACCTGTCACCTCAGATGGTTCACTATTTGCCTCTCCCCCACTAATCCTGCCCAGATTGGTGGTGTCTGTACCCTATTCTACCATCTTGGATCCCCCAAGATGTTGTGTTTCTAATTTCATTCTTCTCATAGAATTTTATTATTTTTTTCTGATTTCTCAATGATCCTTTATTTATTCAGAAATATGTTGTTCAATCTTGAAATTTTTGTACTATTTTTAGAGTTTGTTTTGTTGTTGACTTCTAGCTTTAATACATTGTGTCAGAAAAGAGACATGTTAAGACATATGTATAATTTATATACATATAAATTATATAATTATATATATATAAAGTATATATAAAAATTATATATATATATATATATATATATATATATATATATATATATATATATATATATTAGTTTGTTGAAGCTTGCTTTGTGGCCTAATATAAGGTTTGAGATAGAGAATATTCCAAGTACTGATGACAAGGATGGCTGCTGTGTAGCAGTAGGATGAAACGTTATGAAAATGCCTCCTAGGTGCATTTGGTCTATACTGTATTCTAACTCTGATGTTTCCTTGTTGGATTTTGTCTGGATGACCCAGCCATTATTCACAACGAGGGGTTGGACTCCCCACTATTATTCTACTAGAGCTTATATCTCCTACTAGATCTAATAAATTTTAAGACAATTGCTCAAACTTAATTATTTGCATCTTTAGTCATATTCATTCCTATTCATGCTCACTATTCCTTTCAATGTCATTAAATGTTCCACTTTTGTCTTATTGTTCTGATACTGTTTGCTTTTTCTTTCTCTTCACATGGAACATTTTATTACTTCTTTTCACATTCAATCCGTGTATGCCTTCACTGGTGTTGTAAGTTTCCTTTTAGACATCATTTCATTTTATCTTGCTTTTTATCCATTCACTCTATCTTTTAATGAGGGAAAGAAATCCATTTGTATTCACAGCCTATCATTTAAAAATTTCCTTTGTGTCTTTTCAGTAGACTTTGTTCTTTTCCTAGTAGGTTGGATATTTTCTCATATTTTCATGAGGGCAGTTTTGTCTATCTATCTATCTATCTATCTATCTATCTATCTATCTATCATCTATCTATAGTTTCTGCATGTAGGACAACCTTTGAGCATCTTTTGTAAGGTTTGTTTGAAAGAATTAACTCAGTCAGCTTTTCCTTATTTTCGAAAGTCTTTATTTCTCTTTTATTTATGAAAGATAGCTTTACTAGACAAAACAGTCTTGATTTGTAGTTAGTATCATTCTATTCCCCTATAAATTGTAAGGTTTCTGTTGGAAAATTTCTGTTAAGGTTAGATACCACATGTTTGCCTTAATTTAAGATGAAATGATGTCAATCTGAAAAATAGTACCTGTAAACTGTAATGCTATTACACCCTCAAATAGCCTGTATCATATGCAATAAGATATTGTGATGTAACCAATGAACCAATAATCAATGAGAGACAGACTGCTTATTATCTACATCAAAGAATTGAAAAGCCTGATATGCTTTTAATACCCTATGTTATTCCGCAATTGGTCGGGAGAGCAGAGAAATCTTCCACCTTCTTAGAGTGTGTGAGGAAGATGTTAAGTGAAATCTATCAAGATTGTAACAAGTAATTTACAGACAGCAGACTTGAATCTGCATTGGTTATTAGCAAAAACTATAAAGACATACAGTGGGATTCAAGAACGATCTTGACAGCCTCTTAACAGGAGGTCATATGCACAGAGCAGTAGGGGACACTAGAGTGGAGCAAAAGGACAGGAGAAGGCTTGTACCCCAACCCTGGAGACTCCTGGATCCTCACCTAGGACTATATCCCAACCGCCAAGGAGATCGCAGAGAATTGGAGTGTGCTCTTAGGCTGAGAACTCTGAGGTCAACCATTTCTTGTCGGATCTTGCACATGGGATGGAAGAAGCCCAGGTCCTTCCTCACAGGGTCTAATGACATCAAAACAACAGCCAGGAGACCCAAGCGGTCCTCAGAACAGTCAACTTCCTCTGGTACTCAGGAAAGGAGACTTCTCTGGTTGTTACTTAGCTCCAAATATGGCTCCCCACCCTCTCTTGCAATGACCATCAGGGTCGCTCTGAAGCCCCAAGAATTAGATCAAATAGACAGAGAGTGAATAATAAGGAAAGCTTAGAACACACAACCAAAATTCAACTTGGACTCCCATATACCTTGCTAGGTGGGACACAAAGATCAGTTACTCCTCGCTAAGGTATTGAAGATCTCTCTGCACTCTCCTCCTAAAACTCTTTTGCTCCTCAATCGTTAATATAGGGCTTGTTAGAAGTATAAGCCTGTTTTGACTATCCTAAAATTCACGAAGTTCAGTAAAAATCACGCTTGAATACTGTAAGCTGCTAAGATGAAACAGGCAAGGGTGGAACCGTTCCGTATTCTTCTAAATATGTGTTGTGAAAATTATGAAATTATTCATTTTATATAAATTAAAAATAAGAATGAAAGTGTTTAAAAGTCACTGCAAACACCCATATCATGACATAAGTACAAAAGCCCAAAGCATGTAACACTTACAGTCCTGAGATATCTTGGGCCTAGCTATTGGTTTTGTTCTATAAATTCCATGTGTCCAGTCTGGTGACAACACTCAGTTTCTGTAGAGCTTAAAGGAGAGAATTTTCCAGTAATCCCCTGCAGAGCTCCTGGTGAGACATGGTTGGTAACTGACAGCAAAAGCTGATATGTACATTTGATCTTGACCTTGGCATTTCAACAGTTGATGGTGAAAGAAATAGCCATTTCAACATTTGGCTGGATATGTTGTGATTTATCAGAAAAAAATCATTAAAAATCTTGAGAGCTGCTCTAGGAGCTTATTCTGAACAGGTTGGATAAAAGACATTTAAACAATGAAATCACAAATAAGGTGGCCACATGAAACTGAGAAAAATCCATGAAGGGGCTGATGGAGGGTGTGGTTCAGGGTATTATCTTGGGGGGACCAGAAACTGAGTAGACAAGCTGATGTGAGGAAACCTGTGCCTCTAGTCATGCAATATTTTCACAAGACAAAATTTATGGTGCTAAACATTCAGAAGGTTTTATTTCAGTTAATAGGAATAGTTGCAATACCAATTTATTCAAAAGTATGATGTAACTAGGCCTTCAGTAAATTGATGACTAAAGTAACAAAATTATTTTGAGTCTTATATTTTCTACAAAACGTAAATGAGGTATTTAATTTTACTTTAACTATTCTGTTTGTTTATTATTTATTCTGTTGTAAGCAGTGGTCAACATGTGACTGATTGAAAGGGAAAAATAATGAATTTAATATATTATAATTTCATAATAAGGATAAGTATTTTTCCCTTCCATGTGTTACTTTGAATGTAGAGATTAAGAGCATAATACAAAATAAAGACTTTTGTAATCCAAAATGTAGTTTTAGGCAAGATAAAATGATGGGAAAATAGGACATTGTAGTTTGATCACCAAACTAAGGTTGAGAATGTGTTTATGCACTTGTGTGTTTGTGTGTGTGCACAGTGTTTGATTTCCCCTATTTAAGGGCAATAAATGTTCTGTTAGAGTAATGGGATTTTTTGGTACTTGTTAAGTAATCAGTTAAACATTAACAACAGGTTGGATCAGATTTATGAACCAGCAATTAACAGAAATCTCCATCAGTGCTTTGAAAATGAATAATTTATTCACTTATATTGTCAACACATTTTATCAAAGAATACTGTATTTTCAATTTAAAATTGTTGTTAAATGCAAATGTTCATATTTGGTAAGAGGTTCAATATTATTTCAGTGGTAAATATCCACTATGCATTGTCAAGTGTCAGTTTAAAAATATGCAATAAAATAGATCATCTTGTAGAAGGTAACCAGATATTAAGAACTTAAAGTACCTCATTAAGATATCTGTGAGAATGAAAGCTGCCTAAGTTCAACTTAATATATTCATGATTAGCTCAGCAAATATGAACATTTGAACATTTAAAGCGATGTTCATATTCTGTCACCTCTTTAAGAACAATGTGTCTGCAACCTTTCAGATTTGCTATGCCATTTTAATACAAATCTGTGTCACTTGGGTGTCGAACTTCAGGTTGTGGACTTCACACCTTCTTTGCCTCGTCCATCTCGCTTCCTAATGCCTTCCTCCTCATTTACTTCTTTTCATTTACATTGTTCTTCTGGTGGTGGTTGTGTTACGCAAAGGTTTGAATGCACATCCTCATGGCTTGGTGATCAAGAAGTCCAGATAGTCACCTTGGCCATCTTTCCTCACCCAGCATGAAGCAATTGTGATAATGATCCAGTCCTGAAAAGCAGCTTCAGGCAAAAGACCACGTAATGAAGTCAAAAGTCACATTGTCACATCTGTCTGTGGATTTTATGGAGCCTCCCTCTGTCCATGTTAGCTAACTTCTTAACTTCTGTATGGGGACCTGTCTTTGTTATGAAACTGATATCTTTTGTCTACTATGTCACATCTAAAAAAAGGAGTGGAAGAGTGTGCTTCCCCTGACAGTGTGACAGTTTAATGCCAATCTGTTATTGGTTCAGATCTTCAGCCTTATATCGACTTGAGAATTAAACAATCACAGTATTGGAAGCTAAGGTCTTTAGAGCAATACAATTTTCTCAAAACCCCTTGAGATTCTGATTTATTTCCCTCCATCCAGTTCCACTGAGACTTCAGTCTAATCAAGCACTAGGCTGGACCAGTTCTTCAGCAGGAATAGCCGTTTGTCTACTGACATCTTTTATTTACTGATGTCAGTACTCATTTAATGGCAGCTACCTCAAGGCTATCTGAAATGATGGGCTTGGCAAGCAGACTATATACATAATTGGATCATTGCAGCCGGGTCGGCCAGCATTTTATGTCCAGGCACATTGATGTGTAGGTTCCATAATCTTATCGACGGTTTTCCAGTGGACTGAGGTAGCCTGGTTTTATAGCCCTGTGAGCCACCTAGCCAAGATTTTCAGTCTACTTAGGCTGTAGCCTCGGTCGGAGAAAGTCTTTTTAGTGGAATAGCATATCCTCCACCTCTGCTTTTGGTTTATTCATCTGCCTTTACTACCTTGCTAAAGCAAAAAAAAAAGTGCATAAAAACTACCAATATTTGTACTTCCCTGCAGGATTTTAAGTTTCTTGTCTATCTCCTTTGTCTTCTCAGTGAAGGTGATTTGCTAAGGCAGTACAGTATGTGCCTACCTCCTAAAAACGACTTCCAAGCCCAATTCTGCTATTTCTGATGATACGATGTCATCACTCAAGCTCACCAAGTGGTTAAAGGCACATAGGCATTGTTTCTCTCTGTCCAAACACTTGCAGTGCAGGTGGATAGCAGTGTACCCAACAGCATCATCTGGCAGTGCTGCTTCTGCTTTGCTTTAGATTTCATCATTTCATATGACTTCGCCTTGGGCATAGCTGAAGGTGAACTCAAACATGGACCTGAATTCTGGGTTTTCAAGAGGAAAAGGGATAAAATAAAGAGATAAAGACCTTCTGTTTCAAGGGGCTGTCCTATTAATGCCATCTGTCGGTTACTTCCACTCACCTTCAGTTTTAAAAGTATTTCTATTGTATGACTACACGAGATTCAAGAATGACTGTGGGGAGGGGCTCCAGATGTATAATCATAATTCTTAGACTCTGACTTTCCTAGTTCCACTGCAAGATATAGAAAAGGGTCAGCTGATGCTGAGGATGGGAAATATGGAAACAATAAGCCATTTCTACCACATAAATTGAGCACAATCTGCTGCAGCCAGTTAATCTGTGGCCAGAAAAGCCAATATCCTTCATGTGTAATCCAGTTCCCTCATGACAACCTGCTCCCTGATGACACATCTGTTCCCTGGTGACACCCCTGGAGAGCAGGAGGTGGCCCAAGTCTCTGTACCACTGCACTCATGTGACAGATCCAGCTGAAGCTTCTGGTTCTGACTTCAGCTTGACCAAGTCATTGCAGTCATGTGAGATATGAACCAGTAGATGGATGATCTTTCTCTCTCCCTCTCTCTCTCTCTCTCTCTCTCTCTCTCTCTTTCTCTCTAACTCTGCCTTTCAAAGTAATTTTTAAGGGTCCACAAATTATATTCTTTTTATGGCAGTTTTTTTAACTACTAAAAGAGTTAATTACTGAAAGACCTCTTTAGCTAAATAGTGATTTATAGATAGAATCATAGATGATAGTAGGTATGAGTATCTTAATCTCTCTTTGCTATATATAATGCTAAATAGTTTAGACTGAAAGAAGGTACATATTTTATGCATATTCATTTTTTAAAATTTTTTTATATTCATTTATAAGACACATGTTCTAGATTTTAAAGTAACTAATTATTTCAGTTTTTTCTTCATTGTAGCCTTTTAACTGTTTAATTTGCTAAGTCATTCAGCACATTCCATTATATTATAATTAGATAGTAACTATTGAGGCTTGAGAGTATCCAATAAGTAACATCCAAGAGTTATCCCTCAAATTCTAAATAAAGTTAAAAAGGAGATTAAAAGTGAGCCATTAAAGTTAAAATATTAAGAGAGAATCAAGATGGTATGCTAGAGTAAGAACATGTTTAAACAGACAAAATCATTAGCCAGTTTGAAGCAGAGAGGGCACATCCTGGGAAGTAAGAAAGGACAGGTGACGGCAGAAAAGCACCTGGAGACTGACAGACATGGGAAAGCAGAGCAGAGAACAGTGTGGTGCTGCCATGACCAGATACCCCAGGCACAGTCAGCAAGCAGTGACCTGAGCTTCACTGGCAGCTGGAACTTGACCAGCACCAAGGTGGGAAGGGGAGCTCACCAGGAGCTCAGGAGGTGAACCCAGGCAAAGAACCGCCCATGCTGCTAAAGTGCATGGAATCCTGTATTGCTTCAATAGCTTCAATACTATAAACTGCTAAGGTTAAATATATAAAAAATATCCACAACAGTGCGCAAAAGGATGTTTGTGCAAAGTTGCTGTTGTATTCATAGTGATCAAAAGCTTGTCCTAGCATTATTGTCATTTAAGGAAATAAATGCTAAACATGTAAAGAAACCAATTGCAAATAAAAAATTAATTATAAAATTTTTATATTAACAGAAGAGACACTAAGACAGATGGATCACTTCTCTGCTGATCTTAGAATGACAAACTAGACTAAAGCCTAAAATATAGATTTTGAGAAACAGGAACTAATATCCATGTCCCTTAGAGCATAGATTCAAAATTTCTTAATCATATATTAGAAAATATAACTCAATGATGTATAAAAATGGCTTATGATGGCAATTTATTCTAAGTATACAATTTTTTTAAAGTATAAAACTCAACAAATGTGACTTGTCTATCAACAGAGAAAACAACGCCGCTATCTCTCCTTATCTACCTCATACTGAAACTCCTAGTTAGTTCAATGAGATAAAGAGAAAATGGAGACAAACATATTGTGATGGAAGAGGTAAAATTGCCTTAATTCACAGATGATGAACTTGTGTAGGTAGATGAGTCCCAGAGAAACACAAATAACCCTACAACAACTCACAGAACACTGAAGAAGAACAAGGTACATTGTTCTTCACTAAAAGCATACATTTGCTATGTGAGAAACATGATCAAGAGAATCCAGAGAAAGATCTCAGTGTGAGAGGAAGACATTTGTGTAACACCTGTGTGATAGGGATTGCCTAGGCCGTGAAGTGCACACGGAATTGAAGCATGTATTTTTGCTACAAGCAAGCTGCTGCTTGAGACACCTGTGACTGTCAGTACCTTAGTGCTCGGGTTCAAGTTTAGCTGCATTTTTTTTTAAATTAGTTTCTTCTTTAATATTTTAAAAACAATTTCAGAGATATAATATATTTCGATTTAATGCTCCACTAAATAAAAAATGAAATAAAAATAAAGTGACCATAGTTCAGCAAGAATACAGACAAGAGCTGTAATCCATAATCATTTGAAGGCACAGTGTGGTGGCTCAGTAGCTAAATCTTAGCTTTGCGAGCACTAGGATCCCATATGGGTTCCGGATTGTGTGCTGGCTGCTCCACTTCCCATCTAGCTCCCTGCTTGGGGCCTGGGAGGGCAGTAGAGCACAGCCCAAAGCCTTGGGACACTGCACCTGTGTGGGAGACCAAACAAAAAGTCCTGGCTCCTGCTTTTGGACTGGCTCAGCTCTGGCCATTGTGATCATTTGGACAGTGAACCAGTGGATGGAAGAGCTATCTCTCTGTTTCTCCTTCTTTCTACAAAAGTCCCTTTCTGATAAAAATGAACAAGTATTTAAAAAAAATATCTGAAAAGATGCCAGTTTCATTCACATCCACTAAATTTTAAATAGCCACAGATCATTAAAACTATAGCAGCATTTCATTTGTAACAATTTGAGAAAGACTTGAAGTTAAAAAAGTTTGACAAAACACTAGATTTGCAGCAATACTAATACACACAGGTGTGTTTATTTCTCTGTTTATATTTTTTTGGTGATTGTTAAAGAAAATTTTAGCCATCACATATAAGGCAAACCTATTGAAGGCTAGCATTGTGGCACAATGGATGAAGCCACCACCCCAATGCCAGCATCTACTATGAGTGCTGGTTGATATCTGAGATGTTCCACCCTGTTCAAGCATTAGGAAATGATCACACGTTTGGGGGACCTACATGAAGCTCCTGGCTTCAGCCTGGTCCAGCTCTGGCCATGGATTATGGCCATTTGGGAAGTGAATCATCAGATGGAACATTCTCTGTCTCTGAACAATATTCCATTACACATTTTTGTTCTCTATTTAATTATTTCTTATAAGAGAAAGCGTCCCTGGTTTTTGTCCAACAAAAATATCACCTTCCATTCCTCCACGGGGATGTCTGTTTTTCTGTCTTGTTGCTCTTCATGGATTTGATCAATATTTGAAATGTTATCTATCTATATAGTTATTTATTTAAGGCCTGTGTCCTTCCAATAACTACAAAACATCGTGTAGGGAGGAAGTTGACCACTTTATTCGCTGCTTTATGCCAAGAGTTTTAAAGTGTATTTGGTCTATGACTGACATTCAATAAATAATGGAGTGCACATGCAATTGATTGTTGAATATGTGTGGATTCTACAAATATATCAGTATTATATACCTAATGTATATGTAAAAGACATATCTTATAGCAGGACTTTTAATGCTAATTTTATCCTTGCCTGTCCTTAATTTCTGAAAATTTAGCAGAGTTTAAGTTTACATTTTATGTCTGTGCAGCACTTTATAATGCTTCCATTATGACAGCTGCACTAGTCATAATGCTGCCTGCAATACAGAGCAGATCACAATCTGGAATATATAATGTTTAAGCCTGTGACTGAACTGGAATATACAGTTTAGCAGTGTAGTAAAAAATGTGCATGAGCTTGGCATTGAAAATGACAATAAAATTGTTATTGCCAAACAGACTTTTAGAATGCTTCTTCCAAGATTCTTCAGTGTATGTTAGAAAGGAAATGCATTACTTATACCCAGTTCATGAACTTTACTACAGAGAGAGAAGATCACCAGGGTACATGGTGGTATCACAAGTTAGATGCAATATAAAAAACCTGGAGGATATGAGATATAAGAAATAAAATAATGTGCTTCCTACTGAGCATTGAAATATGTTTTAAACACAAAATGAACCCATAAAATTTCATTTTAATTTTCTTCCAACTGCATAAGCTGGAGGAAAGCTGTGCTGCAGATTGAATATGCTGAAATTAGTCATGGCATAGACTAAGATGTAAAACAAGTGATCTGGAAACAATGAAGAGTAAAATCTCTAGGTTGTTTCAAGTGATGCCATGACTATTCCTTATACCCACGACACATGCAGTGAACAAGACAGAATAAAGAAAACAACCAAAAGCTTTCATAATGTTGAGCAACCATTATTGTGTTCCTCATACATACCACAATTACCCAACATTTCTAGATTTCAAAGATGGAGTCTGGAAAAATACAGGCATTCCAGATAATTTAATTATGTGAAGTAACTTATTAAGCCTTGGCTGGAAAACAACAAATTAACCACAGGATAAATCTTAGCAGTATTCCAGAAATACTATTAGAAAATCCACCATATGGCTTAAAGAAATACTAGTGTTAGTCAAGAAATATTCCCAACCAATTCCTCTATAAAATGAAATTTTATGCAACCTAAATTTCTAATCTGCTCTTACACCTCTGAATCACAGATTCCCCTAGACACTAAAATGTAAGCCACTTACTTGCTCTATGGTCATAGATGATGTGCTGGTCAATTTCAGGTGTTTAGACTAGACAAAGAAATCATTAGGGAAGTGGTTAAAAATCCCTTCTGGATCTGATTGTGCAAGTGTTTCTGAGGAGATTAGCCTGAGGGTTGGTGTACTGAGTGGGGAATGTCGATATTCTATGAGAACAGAGAGCACCCAATCAGCTGGATTCCAGAACAGAAAGGAGGTGGAACAGCCCTGGAGTCTGGCTCTGGTGCTTCAGGACTTGACATGGCGATTCTGTGGACTTTCAAACTCCTGTCCTTGACTGAGAACTATACTATCGAGTTCCCCAACTCTGAGATCATGTTACCAGCATTCCAGTGTCACCAGCTTGCCAATGGCCGATGGGGACTTGGCCTCTGTAACTGCATGGGCCAGTTCCTCTAGTAAATCCCCTGATAATTTCATTTATAAATACACTGTCTATCCTTTCTGGAGAAACCTAACTAACACACTTTTGTCATACAGTAATTGCTTGCTTGCTCACTCAGAAGCTCTTCTTGAAAGCTGCACATATGACAAAACCTCTATCATTTATGATGCATTCATGATGCTTAACTCAGAGACGACTTCAGTTCTTTTACAGATCACTGCATTAAAGCAAACATCACCATAAAGTGAGGCATAGATCTCTTAATTCCCCTGTGCGTATAAAAACTAGGTTCATACCATAATGTAGTCCTTTCATTTTGCAACAGTTAGGTCTAATGAATGTTCACATCTTAATTGAAAAATGTTTCACTGCTAAAGCATGGTAATGACCATTTGAGCCTTCAGCAAGTCGAAATGTGTTTTCCATTGAAGGGTCTTCTTTTTTGTTCCTGTCCATTTCCTGGCCAGAGTGGTGGAGAGGGCATTCCAAGTGGCAGTGGCAGTGGCAGCTTCTTAAAGTGCCACAGTGAAGTTTGCTCCATTGAATGACTTCCTTTCCCACAGTTCTCCATGCTATGTGATGCAATTTGATTGCATTTTACCCATAGTGAAACTTCTTTCAAAATTAAGGTTAATCCTCTCAAACCCAACTATAGCTCTGTCAACTAGATTTACATTCTTATTGTTTTTCTTACAATAACAGTAGTGCTAAAACCCTAACTGGGATTAGTTTCCACCTCAAGAAACTGTTTTCTTTGCTCATTCACAAGAAGCAATTGCTCATCCATAAAACTTGTATTAGGACATTAGAGCAATGCAGTCACTTCAACAGGCTCCATTTTTAATTCCAGTCCTCCTACTGTTTCCCCAGATCTGTAGTTATTTCTGCCACTGAAATCTTAAACATCTCAAGGTTATCCACAAAGGTTGTAATCAACTCCTTCCAAAATCTGTTACTTTTGATCATTTGACCTTCTCCGATGAATTAATTGTGAATGTGTCTAATGAAATTCAGAATGGTAGTTCTCATCTTGAAGAGTTTTAATTGACTTTGTTCAGCTCTGCTAGAGAGATCACTATCCACGCAGGTTATTTTTTCAATAACAAGTCCTTAAACTTAAAATTATGCCTCAGCCCATGGCCTACAGAACAGAGATTGTTCAAGTAGTCATGAGAGAACATTCATCTCATAAGTCATTCCTGTAGCGGTCTTACATGACCAGGCTCAGTGCCAACAACTAGGAATATTTTGAAAGGAAGCTTTTTTTTCCTGAGCAGTAGCTCCCAACATTTTGCTTACAAGGTTCAGTAAAGCACACCATAAACAGATGTCCTGTCATCCAGGCCTGACTGTGCCATTTGCAGAGCAGAGGCAAATTCGATTCCATTCAGTTTAAAGGGTCATAGGACTTTCAAATGTGAAATGAGCAGTGGCTTCCACGTAAGGTCACAAGTTTTATTAGGCTGTGAGTCAACTTGTCCTTTCCTTTGTAGTGGTTGGAGACTGAGATGTGTTCTCAAAATAAGACTCTTTCTTCTGCGTTGGAAATCTGTTGTCTGGGGGAGCCACTTTCAGAACACCCTTAGTCAGATCTGCATGACTCGTTGCAGCTTCTAACCCAGCACTTGGTTCCCCACTTGCTCTTTGATGTCTTGTCGATGACTTCTTTCTTTAAGCCTAATAAGTCAGCTTTTCCTGCCTTCAACCTTTCCTTACAAAACTCCCAGCCTTTCTCATTTTTTCAGAATATTAAGAAGAATTCGGGCCTCTTTGGATTATGCTTAAAGAAATATTGCATCCAATTTGATCTTTTGCCCAGATCAATATAACTTCCTCCATATCAATGGTCTTGTTTTTAAAATATTTTTCTTATATTCACTGGAGTAACATTTTGATATTTTTCAATAAGTGTTTCTTGGTATTCACTATTTGGTTAACTTTTAGGGACAGGGAGTTGAAATTTCAATCAGTGTCAGGTTTGGATGAACTATCCAACTGTATTGAATCATGTTTTTGATTTAAAGTAGGAAATATGTAACTCTTTCACTTTCCAATGAGATTTCACTTTAAGGTTTTTATTATCATTTTCAAAATTGTTTGTCTCCCAGGATAGAGAAACCCGGGGCTAGTGGAGTTTGGGTAGTAGGGGGAGCAATCAGAACACATGACCTTTGTTGAGCCATAAGGGTATAGTTTGTGGAACCAACCCCCCCAAACTATTATAATATCAACATCAAATATTAATGATCTCACATCATCATTAGAGGTAGAAAATTGCTGAGAAATTCTGAAATACTGTGTTAGCAAAATTTTACACAGGAATAAGATGTAAACACAAGTTGGAAAAATACTACAATGAATGACTGTGATGCAGGGTTGCATAAACTTGTAAAAAACATGACACCTAAAAATGCAATAAAGCAAATAAAAATTGAAAGATGTGTTCATATTATTACAATTTATTTGTAATTTTTATTTTTGTTTAGCACATGCTATTAAGAAAGCTCTTAAGTTGTTGAATTTATTAAATATCTCTTGTTCAAAGCTTCTCTATAGAGCTTCTTAGATAAGATGTACCAGAACTCAGTCAGACAAAATGGGACAAGGGAGGAGTGACGGGGTGACGTCGGCGTAAATTGCGAGGTGTGACAGAATGATCTCAGAGAGACACAGATGAAGCGTGTCTGTGCTTCTGTTTGACTGCTTAAGGAGTCTTTGAAGAAAGGGGCTTACCTTGGAAGCTTCCTCGTATCAATCAAAAACGTGAAGTGCATTATTATCGTTGAAATTTTATGATTTTTTTCCCTCTTTTCTCCCTCGAATCAAACATCAGAATTCTCTGGTGATATCACTGTAGTTTTAAATAAATTTTTTGTCAAGTGGACCAAATTTAGAAAGATAAATATGTGGATTATTGTTATAATGTCATTATATGAGAGAGTTCAGTGTTTGACAAACATGACATGGCTAAAGGAACCCATAGGAATCTGAATATGTGATGCTTGTAAAGCTTGTGTATACTCACACAATCATCAAACAAACCCAGTTGCCAACTCACACACAAAGGAGGCGTGTCTTTCCAAAAGACAACTTCTCTAATAAAATGGCCACAACTGGGTAATGCTCAAATAATTTATCATTATTATTATTATTATTTGATTTAAGAAGATCACACAAACAATTCATCCTTATTTTAAAGTGCCATAAACTCTATATTTTTATGCCTTCCAGAAAATGTGTTGTATTTATTCATCTATCCACTTGTTTTATCTTACATATTCTCCAAAAGAATGAAGAATAACCCAAATCTTTGACCTTTAAGACAATGTAAGGCCTGAGGTATTCAATTTTTCTCTGTGCCGATTCAATCGTCACAGGCTTAATTCAAGAGTTCCTACCAGAGTAAATCATACATATCCTGTCGGCTTCTTGAAACAAAATATTTTCATTCTGTGTGTCATGCATTTCTACCTTCTTGAAAACTAATTTTCACTGAAACTTGAAGACTAACAGTTTGTTTTTCTTGCTATTGTGTGCCAGCATATACTCATCCATTCCTTAAACTTCATCTTAAAAATCGCTAGGAGGGACACCCAGTTCATTCTGAAATGAGCAAACTCTAAATGGGAAATGACTGAACTTTGGGCCTTCTAAGTTTTGCTGCTTTTGTTGGCTAAGTTCTATAGTAAAATATACCTTTTCTGCTGAGTTTATTTATTTATTTAGACTTTTTTATTTTTGTTGGAAGATTAGGTTTAGAGAAAGGAGAGACAGAAAGATCGTCCATCTGCTAGTTTGACTCCCCAAGTGGCCACAATGGCTAGAACTGAGCCGATCTGAATCCATGAGTCAGGAACTTCTGGGTCTCCCACATGGGTGCAAGGCCACAAGGCTTTGGGCAGGGTTCTACTGTCCTCCCAGGCCACAAGAAGGGAGCTGAATGGGAAGTGGAGCAGCTGGGACATAGATTGGTGTCCATATGGGATCCCAGTGCGTGTAAAGAGCAGATTTTGCTGCTAAGCCATTGGGCTGGGCCTCGCTGCTGAGTTTACTGACAGAGTAAAATGAAAGCAAAGCAACTAGACTTTGTGCCACAGGTTCTTCTGAGCTTATCATTGTTTTGATTCCATGCTTGAGTGACAGAATTTGGAGGCCTTTTCCTCCCTGACTCGACAAAAATATCAGTCTCCTGGTAAATTCCGAGCAGATACAAACAAATTGATAGGTCATGTGTAAAATGAAGTGAATGGAAACACATGATCCACCATCTTCCAAAAGCCAAGCACCACAAACCAACAACAGATTGTTGTGATTTCAGTTCTAAATTCTCATAAAAGTATTTACATTTCTCGAGAGTTTTCTCATTTGCATTTCCTTTACAAAAATTCAGAGCATATAGAATCAACACTGTGAAGTTCATCAAGTTCTTAAACCTCGGTTTCCTCATTTGTATGTGCTATGATCAAACTCATGTTGGGACGTAATTGCCACTATGTCCCAATAGGGAGAGTTGGTGAGGCCTCAGGCTCTCCTCTGTCGCTCTCTGCCATCCACGACTGCAGGGAGCACCGTATGACCCTCACCAGCCGCTGAGCTCTTGTTGGTTCCGTGACCCGCTGCCTCTGGAACCATTAGCAAGTAAACCTCCTTTCTTCAGAACCACCAAGTCTCAGGTGGGAGGTTGTCCAATACCATTAGCCCACTAGTCTGTTACTCTTCTTGGCCCTCTAGATCATGATTTTTAAATAAACCTAAAGAGTAGTCTAAGATTAGATAGAAAGTTATGTGATATAAATTGAGAATTTTTTTCAAGATGATTTTTGCAAAGATATTCTTACATTCCCTGGACTAGAGAGCCTTGAGGAACTTAGGCTGAACAGATATTAACAATAATACCCACATCCTGTGTGAGGCTCAAGAACAGACTTGGAAGGATCCTTGAACACTCTCATAAATTTTTTTTAGTAGATTTTGCAAGCAGAGTTCACCCTATGAACACACCAGTAACAAGAATCTTCAACTGTCTAATATATCAGTTACTGCACCTAGAGGCTCACATTAAAAATTGAAAAGCCCAGGGTCCCGTTTCTGGCTTAACAGGCTAATCCTCTTCCTATGGCACTCCATAGGCACTTCCCAGGCTGCTCCACCCCGATCCAGCTCCCTGCTTATGATCTGAGTTGCAGCAGAGAGAGGTTCAAGTTTTTGGGTCCCTGTCCCCAAGTGGGACACTCACAGGAAGCTCTTGGCTCCTGGCCTTGGAACAGCTCAGCTCCAACCCCAGTCATTTGGAGAGTGATTGAAAGATTCTCTCTGTCTCTTTGTAATTCTTTCAAGTAAAAGAGATGGATATCTTTTTTAAAGGAACAGACAGCAAAATAGTGTGGCTGTAACAAAAAGTAGGACTGCATTTTGCTGTTGGCCCGCTGATGGTTTTTGCCCTATGTATCCTGTATGGACCAGTGAAAGGCATGGAAAGTACAAGAATAATCAGCTAACCACAGTGAAAACACCAAGCAGTTCTCTTCTCCATACTTGCTCAAGCCAATTTTGAACTAGCTTGAGAGACATCCTTCTAGAAAACCCAATTGTGCAAACGATAAACTTTTTATACCACCTTGGCCTGTGTGTATCTTGTATTTAGTCCTGAAAGCTGAGGCAATTTGCAAGTAGAGATCCATATTGCTCCTGTGGGACGGTCACAGATAGTTTTTCTAATAGCATTGATTTCCATTATGGATATAACTGCAGATCTAGTCAGACAATAAAGAATTCCTAAATGAGAGTTGTAATTTATAGGAATCTAAGCATTTTTGCTCTGGGGAGTTTGATGAAAAGAAGAGCTTAGATCTGCTGTTTGAGGTCGCGATCAGGATATGCTCAGATTCCAGCAAGAAAACTCGGTGTTTAATCTGTTTGTGAATGATCATGAAGGTTTCTTTATTGGTGATCCCAGAGCTCACTGGAACAGCCAATATTATTGACTTTCTATTGTTCCAAATACCACCAGAGTTTACTCCAGATCAAGAGAAGAGACATTATTAAGCCTATTACTATATGGGAAGATGGTATCTTGACAGCTATTTATGTACCACTAATTTATATGGCAAGCTATAAAAATGCAGTGATTATGAAAAGATGACATAGACTTGGGGATATGGAAACATGGATCCAGATACAGTGATGAGAAAACTGAATGCTATATGTAAATTTCTGTAAGTAATACAATCTCTCATGATCTCTATTACTCTCTTCATAATTACACATTTTAATTAATGGCTTCTTTTCACCTTTTATTTCAAGGAGCAAGTGACAGGTTAGACACAGTTTTTAGTTCAAAGGACAATATGATTATATATTTCAGAAAAACTCTCCCTTACTGAATGCACACAGCTATGCAAAACCTCCAGCTGTTTCCAGACAAACAAAGATAAAATAAAATTTTAGCATTAAAGCCAATTCCATTTTCAATTTGACTTCCACAGATTTTGAGTACAGGATGATACAGTGGTAAGCAGTTTGAGCTTCTTGGTGTTGTTCTTTTCTGTTATTTAATTTTTGATGATGGATATAGGTTAAGTTCTAAGTTTCTTATGTAGTAAAACATAAATGTAATTTTGGTGATTGGATGATTCTCTGAAACATTTTTGAAAGAACATTTCTTCTAAAGTGAAGTGCTTATACTTTTTTTTTTCCTTGAAAGAGATCCTAACCTTTAAATGGCAAAGTTTCAGTTGTCAAAAAACTCAGTGAGATGGGGTTGCCCTATTAACCTGGAAGGAAGATAATTGCTGTGGACTGGGAGCAGCAGCAGGAAGTGTGGGTCACCCTGCTCTCGCCTTTGACTTGCCAGAGCAACGGAAGAGGCACAAAGCCCATGTGGATCTTAACTGTGCAAATGATTGCATTGCTGAAGTTTTCCTTTCCAAAGCAACAGATGGGACTGTAAAAGTACATTCATCAAGCATGTTTTCCAAAAACTTTTAGCACAGTATTCCTTTGATATTTCTATCTCAGAATAAAAACATAACAAATTTTCTTTAAAAAAGTAAAGACATCGAGTAATACTTGCAGAAACTGTGAGACATGCAGAATGACAAAGTTTCCTTTTTTAAGTTCTGTATAAACATTGTAATTTCATGCATATAAGATTATCCTAATTATCTTTCTATTCTCCATGTCATTCTAAAAAAAGTAGATTGTCAGTAAAGGCTACAAATCATTCTAATCTGTAACTTTATTTATACAATAGAAGATCAGTGATTGAGTAGACTTGGTAATGTAAACTAAATCAGATCTACAACACAATATTCAACGCTTAATTCTCCTTTTTCTTCCAGTAATAATATGCCACCTGTATTAGGTGATCTAGTCTTTGCAGAGAAAGAAAGATAAAGTCTTTATGAAAGAACTCTTACAAATTCCAAGCTAGGCACAATGTATATTATCATTTCTTGTTTTTAATGGTATTAATCATCTTTTGATAAAAAATTTGGTAGACATGTATGCATAAAGACAGGTATTTTTATACAGTTATGCATATGTCCACTATTTACATGTATTTTTTACGTGAAGCTATGCATTGCTGGAAGTAGCAGGCTTGTTTCTATTGGAAGTAGCAGGCTTGTTTCTATTTTCTTTTATATAATCTGAAGAATTATAAAGTCTCATTGTTGCTTCATACTAGCTGTGGGTATTACACAGTTTGTTACATCTTCATTTGGGATTCCTGCATCACAACAGTGTCTGATATGAATCCAGGCTATGAGCTTTTGAGTCTCTGTGACAGCAAATGATAGCTCAGATATCTGAGCTGCTCTCATGGTATTCTCGTCCCGGCTGTCTCGTGCGTCTGGGAAGTAAACCAGCATGTACAACATTTGTGCCTTTGCTCCTTTCTCTGTCTCTGTTGGTATTCATCTATTTCTTCTTTTCAGTGAGTGAATAAATCTTTCTAAAAATATTAGGAAAGTCACATGGGAAAATATTCAAGCTCATCTATAATATAATTGAATAATAAAATTTTAAATTACAATTGTGTCTTTTCACCAATAAATTTCCAGCAAAGATGAGATGAATTCAGAACTAATGATCCCACCATGAATCATTATGGTAACTTCAGGAATTACAATTAAATTTATTAGTGGGGAATGGTAATCAATTAGTATCAAAGGGAACTATGACTCACAGGAGGCCACAGTAATATTCTAGCTAACGATTCAGGGAGAAGAATGAATAAAGAAATAGTGGCATAAGAATAACTTAAAATTGCATGTACGCACAATAGAGTTTTGAAGAAAGGACATTTTTCATTTCACAAGAGCACAAATGAACTTAGATGACATTATGTTAAGTGAGAGTATCCACACACAGACAAAAATCTAAATCTGGGCCTGGCGGCGTGGCCTAGTGGCTAAAGTCCTCGCCTTGAACGCCCCGGGATCCCATATGGGTGCCGGTTCTAATCCAGGCAGCTCCACTTCCCATCCAGCTCCGTGCTTGAGGCTGGGAAAGCAGTCGAGGATGGCCCAAAGCTTTGGGACCCTGAACCCACGTGGGAGACCCGGAAGAGGTTCCTGGTTCCCAGCATCGGATCGGCGCGCACCAGCCCGTTGCGGCTCACTTGGGGAGTGAAACATTGGATGGAAGATCTTCCTCTCTGTCTCTCCTTCTCTGTGTATATCCGGCTTTCCAATAACAATAAAATATTTTTTTTAAAAAAAGAATCTAAATCCATCAAATTCCAAAAAGCAGAGAGTGGACTAGTCCTCATTGAGAACTTAAGGAAAGAGGGAGATAGGAAGAAGTTGGTTAAAGCATACAAGGTGAGCGTGTTCTAGGATATCTGAGTTACAGCAGTAACTCCATTGAAAGATGCTGTGCTATATACATCGCTGATGTCATCACCCCCACACAAAATTCTATAGGGGGTGATAGCATACATCTATAGAAAATTCTTTATTTTTCATGATACACTTCCTTAGATTCCAGAACTTGAGGCGATTCAAAAGACAGTTGACCCAGAGAACTCAGGCCCTCTTGCCACATAGCATACAATTTGTACTTAGGAGAATAATGGTTTGGATGCAGGACAACCAGGCCATGGAGAACTTTTTTGATTTGAGTGCTAAAAATTGTGGTTGTACTTATTGCAATCCCTTTTGATTTCTGTGCATGTAAACCACAAGTGTGTGATACATCACACAGGAGACAAGCAATCATGCTGAACAGGATGGTCTGAACTGTGCCATGGGGATCTCACTAATATTTTTGTTATAAATTATAAAAAATAATTTTGCCTAGCAAATTTTATTTGAATTTATTTGAATAACCAGAACTTGAATAACTTTAGCCAAATTGCAAGAAAGTTTCAAGTTTCTCAAGAATGGTGGAATCAAGAAATATCAAAGGTCATTAAAAGCAATGTTGTTATTGTTTATTCTGGAATAGTAGAGAATTTAGTTTGTGATATTAGATGTTTAACGGAATAAAACATAGTAATAAGATAAAATGATTATGCGTATAAACTAATGAAAATATATAACTATTGATGGACTTATTTTGTGGATACATTCAGAGGTATTTTTAAATGGAATAATATTTTATAAGAAATTTATTTACGTATATATATGACATCACATTGCTTTAAAATATCAGCCCTATTAACCAGTATTCAAGTTTAAGCCTCTTTGAACTTGCTTAAGTGCCAATTCTAAAATATCTGAATAACACAAAGTGTGGCCTACATTTGGCTGCTTTCACATAGCATGTCTTCAAGTTTTGCCTGTATTGCTTCAAGTACCAATGCTATATAATTTTCACTACTTAGTAGCAGCACATTACATAGATGTGCTCTATTTTCCAAAAACTGATCACTTGATGGACATTTGAGTTGCTTGCATATTTTGGTTATCCTAAAATATGTTACTATGCACAGTAGTGTGCATGTTGCAAAGGCGGTCAATGAATGTAAGAAAGTGTGAGATTGCTGGATCATATAAAATTGAATGCCTTCCAGAGAAATCTCAGTCAACTCTAGAATCATGTATTTTTAATGAATATAGTGTGAAACAACATGTATTCATATACGTTTTTGATATAGGTGGTTCTGGGTTGATAGAGAGTAATTCCTATCTAGCTATACAGGGATTAAGGCGACCTATTCCACCACCCAGAGACAAATCTAGAATGACCAAGGCAAAGTCAAGCAATCAGTTTGTAAAGAATGTCAGAATTGTGTGCTAGGACATAGAAACAAGGGCTTTTTGTTCTGCTGTAACTAAACACAACTTGTGTTTCCTGATGTCTTTCTAGTGTCTCAGTTGGAGACTTAATTTTCACCCAGTTAACTAAACAAAACCACCACGTCTCAGTGACAATACAGACATCATGGAAAAACCTCTTTTGTAGGCTATATCCCCACTCTAGACAATGGTCCCCTCTTCTGCTTCTGCTTCGTATGCCCTGCCTTGTTTCTGCTCCTGATTCTTCATGGTCATGAGACGCAAATGCCTTGCTAGAGACTTTCCCCCATCTGAGACATCAAGAGGGAGGCCTTTATCCACTAGCAATTCTCAACCAGATATCTTCTTTTTTCTCAGTAGCCTGCATTTTGTTGCTAAGTTTCGTTTTAGTTTTGGACATCATGAGTATCTTTTGCTGGGGAAATCTGAGTTAGTGCTAACTGTCTATTTTTGAATGATTACTGTAACTCTGGTTAGATCTGGCCCAAAGTTGTGATGGAAATCCTAAGGTTGAAATGGATTATAAAACAATCTAATATTAAAAAATGATGGCAAACTATGTCTTGCTTCTAGAAAGATCTGTTGTCTTGTGCTCCAGAGCCAATGAGACCTGGTTTCAGATAGGTTCCATTACTGACCAGACCTGAGTTGCCTCTACGTGATGTTGGTTACAAAATTGTTGGAATAGACGTCTCTCATTAATGCTATGCATTTGATCACAGCCATGCTGGCACTGGGATAGGGAGCAGTCTAACCTCTCCAGTGGCACTCCCATGCTTGTTCACAATCCTCCATCACTTCATGCATCCTGCACCATGGGGGATCCCTACTGCTGAGGAGCTCAGCCACTTCAGGAATACAGAGTGCCCTGACAAATACTGTTGGAGGGGCACACACATCATTCTGGCTCTGTAGTAATTGTTTCCAAAAAAGGGGTGCAGCGGAGCAAAGGTGGCAGGTATTGGGGAGAGATGTTTAACCAGCACTTTTGTCCTGGATGAGTCAACAGATTACGTGGGCATGCCCAATCCTTTGAAGTGCGGTTGATAAAGTCACAGGTAAGTAAATATTAAAGACACTGATCAATTAAATATGCACAAAAATAGAAGTACAGAAAGAAGAGAGAGCCACAGTTAGATGCAGGTATAAGTGACCAATCCTGCTGGCTTCTCACTACGTGGTCATGTGTGCTGGACTATGCCCAACCCATAATCTGCTGGGTCAAGTGTCACAGGGACACACGGCAAAGGGTGGAGGCACAGGGAGGGACATTTACTCCTTTTCTTCAATCTTCCCATGTTCTAGAATCCAGGATGTGATGCCCACACAGCCTAGGGACTTGCAGAACACCTTAAATGGGTGTAGGCACAGACTCAGAGATGCCTTATTTCTTATTCTCCATTATGCAGAGCTTTAGCTTGCATTCCTGGGCACTGCCCCACTTCCTCCACCCACTGTGAAACCTACTGCATATCCTAAACTGTTTTCTACCTTTACTGTTTTTGTTCCATCATGTCTCCTCTCTCCCATCCTGGAGTACCGTACCGGTTGGTGAACTGACACCTGATCACACCTTCTAATTTTAACCCATCAGGATGTTCTCAGAGTGTTGTGTGTCTCTCTTCATGCCCAGTTTCCCTTTTTCATGCAGTATCTTAGACAAAGACTATAACAAGGACTGGAAGACAATCTGCTTTCCAAAGTTAAAAAATTTGGAAGCTGACATATGTATGACACTTTCATTCCTACTTGATCAGGGAGACCTGTAAGAGAGACATCTTAGAGGAAAACATGGTGTTCCTCAGGGAGAGCCTCACCATCATTGGACAAAGGATGATTCCCACAGATAATGAAAATGGAAACATCTCATGACTTGTATCCTAGAATGACTGAGGAGGGCCAAGACAAAACTCCTAACCTACTCAAAGTTGACAATCATGGAGCAAGATCCAGAACACTCCTTTGCCTTCCTAGAAAGCGGAGCTTTAGTCAAGCAGAATATCCCACCTATCGGTTTGGTAGGACAATGGGCAGCCTCAAAGGACAAGTTCAATACTCACTCAGCTTCAGATACCAGGAAAAGGTTTAAAGAACAGTTGTTAAATCTGAGAGTATCTTAAAATTTTCCAAGGCTCTTTCACAATTGGGACTGGGAGGAAATGCAACAATGGGAAAGAACAAATTAGAAAAAGGTCAAGGCATGGTGATGACCTTGTGTCCACACCAACTGGGAGATCATGGGATCTCCATAGTGGTATGGCTGGGATCAGGTGCGGTAATTAAAGCAGCAATTCCTCATTCCCATAGCCAAGAAACACCCCCATGCTCCTGTCCTGTTTGCAATGGGGATCATTAGAGGGTTGATTGCCTGGAAGATGAGGGGCTCTGGGGTCACAGCCCCTTCCTCAGAGGACCATACAAGACAAGACAACCCGGGCTTCCCATAGAGAACTCAGCTACCAGTGTGGAGCACCAATTAATGTCTTGGGGAGCCAGCAACATAGGAATCAGATAGCTCTCCCTGTGAATGGGGAGGTTTACAGCACAGAGAGTGCATCCTTACCAAGGAAGATGATGGGACTTCCCAAAATGGATACGACACTTCAGTATGATTGTGAAGAAAGCCTTAAATGTTTTCAGAGAAGTGGAAGTGGCACAATGGCTCAACTGACTAATCTTTCACTTGTAAGTGCAAGCACCTCATATGGGCACTAGTTCATGTCCTGGCTACTCCACTTCAAATCCAGCTCTCTGTTTATGGCCTGCAAAAGCAGTGACGGGTGGATCAAAGCTTTGGGACCCTGTTCGTGCATAGAAGATCCTGAAGGGACTCCTGTCCCCTGACTTTAGATCGGCTTAGAACCAGCCATTTTTGCCATTTGGGAAGTACACCAGCGAATGAAAGACCTTTCTCTCTGTCTTTCCTTCTCTTTTAAATTTTCCTTTCAAATAAAAATAAAGATCAATTAAAAATGAAGATGACAACATAATGTATGGAAACACATAGGATACAGAAAAGCAATGTTCTGCGTATGTTTTGTATCAACTAGTGTCTACATCAAGACAGTGGAAAGATATTGAATAAATGACCTACCAATGCACTGCAACAACCTAGGAAAACAAGACCAACATAAATCCAAAATTAGTAGGAAAAAAGACAAACATGAGAGAATGAAATAAAAATGAAAACATGAAAAATGATTAGTGAAACGAACCACTGATTCTTTGGAAAAATTGACAAAACTGATTAAACATTTGTCCAACTAGCAACAGCAAAAACACACAAATTAATGAAGTCAGAAGTATAAAGAGAAATGTTAAAACAGATATCACAACAATACAAAATAGCACCAGGCAAAACTGCAAAAGCTATTTGTGAAACTTGGAAAATCTAGCAGAAACAGGTATCTGGAAAAACATAACTTACAAGATTATGTAGAAAACTGAAACAGACCAATAATCAAGACAGAGGTGGCATCAGTAATAGAGACAATCTCAACTTTAATGCCAGGACTAGACTCTTTTATTGCTGAATTCTACCACACCCTTAATAAAAGAGTTAATCCAAATTTCTAAACTACTCAAAATAGCTGAATTGGAGGGGAACTTAACAAATTCACGATTTTTAAGATTTATTTATCTTTATTGCAAAATCAGATATACAGAGAGGAGGAGAGACAGAGAGGAAGATTGTCCCTTAGTTGATTCACTCCCCAAGTGACCGCAACAGTCAGAGCTGAGTCGATCCGAAGCCATGACCTTCCTCTGGGTCTCCCACATGGGTGCAGGGTCCCAAGGCTTTGGGCTGTCCTCGACTGCTTTCCCAGGCCATAGGGAGGGAACTGAATGGAAAGCCACTGAATGGAAATCTTCAATGATAGATCCATGAGAGAACATGTAATCTTAAACTTTTCGTTCATATGAGATGAACAGGCAAGCTTAAATGTATTATTTGATTCATAATTTGCTTTTTAAAAAATATATATTTCTATTGGAAAGGCAGATTTACAGAAAGAAGGAGAGACAGAGGAAGATTTTTCTATCTGCCAGTTCATTTCCCAAATAGCCACAATGGCCAGAGCTGAACTGAATCAAATCCAGGAGCACTGTATCGTCCACGCAGGTGCAGGGGCGCCCAAGGCTTTTGGTTCATAATTTTCTGAATTCCTCATATACTCTGTGAACTGGACTCTAATAAAAAAAAATGTAATGAACTCAGGATGCTAACATATATGATATGTCTTCATCTATATTGTCAACCATCGTGTAATATGAAGTATGTATAAGGGCTGACATTAAAATGAAGAAATATACAGGACATTTTAAAATATTACATAAATGTGCAATGTTAAAATTTTCATATATAAACTATGAAAATAAAGAGATGAAACATCAAGCACTCACAACCCCAAATATGCATTCTGCTTTAAAATTATATGGTAACTTTTATTAATAATTATATTCTGTGATGATTAAAATTACATATGGCCTTACAGATATTTTACCCATTGTAATAATCAATAGATGAACAAATGACTATCTCAAGGAACATATATTTCAATGCAAGGAGACAGATAAAATAGATAAGGAAATTGCAAAGTTCTGATCCAGTCAGTGGTTTAACAAGAAAAAAAAAATCCTTCTCAACTGCTTCAGAATATTTCAGTTCATTGACAAATCATTTTCTGTTTCTAACAAGAATTTTTAAAAATTACAATTGTGGTAGAATATATAAAGTGATGGAAGTCTTAGGTCTACTCATTTAAATTGTATTACATCAGTGATTAAGACACTTCTTGTGAGGCTCTATCTCCTCTCAGTGTGCCAGAGCTCCACTCTGGCCTCAGTTTCAGAATTCTAGACTTCCGGTTTTGTCTTGGTCCAGACCTGAATGTTGTGGGCGTTTGGGGAGTGACCTAGCAAACTGAAGATGTATCTCTTGCTTTCTCTTTCTTCTCTGCCTTTCAAATAATTGAAAGCAAATTTTACTTATTTTCACAATGCGAAACTTCTCACATTACGTATTTGGTTTGAGAACAATGGCAATCACTTGTAGCACTACTGAACCTCATGTCCCATAGCATGTTGTTCATCGTATCAGATAACTTTACAATGCCTCTAGAATCATAACTGGTTAGGTGCTTAATATTCCATCATTAATTATTGTACATTGTGGAATGATTAAAGCAAGCCTTTCAGTAAGCAAAATGGAAACTATAATCATTAGCTATGCTATACCCTTGGTTATAGATTATATAACATAGGGTGTGTATATGACTTCTGGATACAAGAATGAGTGAGCAGCGGTCATATATAAATTGATAAGGAAGAGTCAAACTCCCTTTATAGTTAGGTATCAAATATCATTATAAGATCTAAATGAATCTATAAATACAGTGTGGCAACTAATAAAATTGTTTATGAATACCTTGTTTAACATTAGCATAAAGTAAGTCAGTGTTGTACAGCCTCAGCAATCAAAGTTTTTTTCACAGTAGTGATAGAAGCCAACTATCAAGTGCAATATTTTGACTGACTGGTTAATCAAAATTGACATCCACGAAGGAAGTTGCTCCTTTTCACTGCTGCATTTGCACATATCTGTTAAAAAGACAAATATCTAGAAGTTAAAGTGTTGGCTTTGTATTTATAACAGGCACAGATGTCATGCAACTTTTTAAAGTTGCATAAAGTAATCGTGGAACGTAAGAACAAAAAAAAATGTTCAGCAGAGAAATAGAATTTTATGCATCAAATAATAACATCAATGTTCAAATAATGCTAACACAAAGACATTGGAACAGAATTAAATACTCTAAATCAGAACTAACAGATGTGGGAACTTCAGTCTATTTTAAACCAGCATTACGAATGAGTGAGTTTTGACTACTTACCAAGACACTGAATCTTGCTGAGACAAATAGCTGCCCGTAACAACTGTCAAATGTGGTTCTTACTTTAACCAAATCCAACTACAAATTTCAGATGGAACAAAGAAACTAACAAAGAAACAAAGGAAAAATACATATATGAAAATATTTTTGGCTCTGAGATGAACTCGGATTCTTTGGGCACATAATAAAGAAGCCAGATATTTTAAATTATGAGCATATATACAAACTTACACTGTTCTTCAAAGGAAAAGCAAGATGAAATTCCTATGTAGCTATTTGCAATAATTATCACCAACAAAGTAATATTATGCAGAAGCTTAAATATTACTTATTAGAAAAATAAAATGAAGAGTTAATTAAAAGCCATTTCTCAGAAGAAAATATGCAATGTAAATAAAATAAAAGCACAAATTTGTACCTCATCAGTAATTAGGGAAATTTAAAATTAAAAGTAATTAATTGCCGTTTAACATTGATTCTGCTGAAAAAACTACGATAAATAAAGAGATAAAATAACAGTGGTCGAATCTGATATAATCTCTAAAAGAACTAATAAAATTGAAATATGCTAAAGGGAAAAGGTAAGTTGAAGAAGGAACAATATACTATATTGCCATGCTTATACTTTTTTAATATGGAAAACTCAAAACAAATTGCTGTGCTTAGTTTGGACACAAAAATATGTCCTAAAATTAGAAAAATGTGTACAAAGATATGGAAATAATACAATGCTGACAGTGACTGCTGAGGGGGTTGGAGGCTGTCTCATTGGGCAGGGATGTGGACACATCAGTACCTTCTATTACATGCAGTGTGAAGAATTAGTACCGTGGGTAACAGTTTATATTCCTGATTTTATACATTATTTAAAAAATATTTGGAAGCATAAGCATATTTTAAAAAGCAGCTATTATTGTATCAGTTCAAGCATGTTTTTTGGAACCTCTGTTCATCCCAGTATGTTGTAGGGCCTCTGGAAATAACAGTATACAAACAGCATCTGTTCAACCCATAAGGCACAGACAGGGCTCGGTAGACCAGGGACTGGTGAATAGAGGGGGTATAGGTGACAGAAACAACCAACTCAACAAATACAGGACTAAGTGTTGGCGCAGCATTTATGATGGTGACTAACTGACCACACACATAATGGAGAGTCTGGATTCCAGTGGCGGTTTAGGCTCCTAACCTGATGTTCTTGCTAACACACCCTGGCATGAAGCAGGTGAAGGCTCCTGCCAGCCACATGGCACACCAGGAATTCGTTCCTGATGGTCAGCTCTGGCTTGTTTCAGCACTGGTTATTGTGCGTGCTTAAGGCGTGAATCAGCCAATTCAGAGTTCTCTTCAGTTCTATCTTGTAAACACTATAGTTGGAATAATAATGGAAAGAACCAACGTATCCTGAATTTAGTGTTGAGTAAAAAGAAAACATAAGTCAGACATGAAGACATTGGTGTACTGAGGATCCTGCAAAGAGGGCATTGTGATTACCATTCATATAATTCAGGAGAGGAGTGAAAGGCAGCTTGGTGAAGACGTTTACAGAAAATGGACACTAAAGGGAGCCTGGGGAAGATTGGAATGTTCCAGAAACAGGAGTGAATGATAACAAGCGTGTGATTTCAATTTATAAAATAAACCTAAAACATAAAAAAGTTCTTAATAAACAAAGACAATTACACTATAGTTTCTTTCTATATGTAGTATGCTCCATTTATTTTGCTTGTACAAACTTTACATTTCTGGTTATTTGTTTTTCTCAAAACCACATAATGAGTTTTCAATATATTATTAACGTGTTTTCAATATATTATTACTAATATATGTTGCAAACAATTTTCTAAAAAAAATTTACTGGTGGGTCCAGCATGATAGCGCAGCGGCTAAAGTCCTCGCCTTGAACGTGCCAGGATCCCATATTGGCGCCGGTTGTAATCCCGGCAGCCCTGCTTCCCATTCAGCTCCCTGGCTGTGGCCTGGGAATGCAGTTGAGGATGGCCCAAAGCTTTGGGACCCCGAATTCTCATGGGAGACCTGGAAGAAGCTCCTGGCTCCTGGTTTCGGATTGGCTCAGCTTCAACCATTGCGGCAGCCTGGGGAGTGAACCATCTGACAGAAGATATTCCTCTCTGTCTCTCCTCCTTTCTGTATATCTGCCTTTCCAATAAAAATAAATAAATCTTTAATAAAAGATTTACTGGTTAAATTTGGTACGTTATATGCCCATCCAAACTGTTCTGTGAAAATATAAATAACACATGCTGGAAACTGATGTATATGCCTTTAAATCAGGTCAAGTTCATACATTTAGTGAAATGCAGTCGTGTTGAATTTTGGTCTCACTTTCCATGCAAATGTATTCTGAGTCATACTTGCACTGTAGAATACAAAGTGTGCTCAAACAGGCACATGGTTATCAAAAAGAGTGTGGCCAAGAGGTTGATGCTAGGACGCAACAGGATGCACTGTCTTACAGTGTTGGAGGCCAGGCATGGAAAATTGCCATCACTGGGTAAAACCAAGAGAACTGCACAGCCACACTGCCCAGAAACGCCGGGCCTGGCTTTGTCAGCGTATAGTGGTTCTCAACAATCCTTCACATTCTTCTAATCTCTGTCTCTGCTTTGACATCCCCTCTCCTTCACTGTTTAATCTCCCTCTGCTTCTCTGTTCGGGAACACTGTGTTTATGTGTCGGACTATCAGACACATCTCCATCTCAAGGCTCTTAATTTATTCATCTCTGCAAGCACTGTTTATATTTTTTAAAAAAATATTTATTTTTATTGGAAGGATGGATTTACAGAGAAGAAGACAGAAAAAGATTTTCCATCTACTGGTTCAGTCTCCAAATGGTCACAGTGGCCAGAACTGGATCAATGTGAAGCCAGAAATGAGGAGCTTCTTCCTGGTCCCCACATGGGTGAAGGGTCCAAAGGCTTTGGGATATCTTTCGGTGCTTTCCTAGGCCACAAACAGGACACAAATCAGTGCCCAAATGAGATCCTGGTGTTTGCAGGCAATTAGCTAGCTGAGCCATCCCACTTGTCCCAAGGACTGTTTTTCTTTATAAATTAATTTTGAAATTTCAATTATCTAGAAATGCGGTGTTGCTGGTCATTTTCATGTGTGTGTGTGTGTGTGTGTGTGTATGACTATCATAGCAAAACCTTATTTAAACTGTTATAAAAACAAGTAAAAAATCTTTTCATGAATCCAAAATTGAAAAGCAAACATTTTAGAGCTCATGAAGTACTGAGAAAGACAGGCTTTAGTCACAGCAATTCAAAAGCAAGTGGTGCTGGGAGAGTGCAGCTCAGTAGAAGGTGACTCTTCTCTGATTCTCCAGTGAGAACTTTCTGATTGGATTTGCTTTATTGCTCAGTGCAAGAAAGAAAACAGTCTCAAATCAACTGCTCCAAACAACAACACTAACCTCATAATGTCAGTGGTCTCACTCTTTATGGGTTAGATGGGACACAGATTCAAACCAGAACAAAACAGAGTAATCATGGAGAACCTCAATTAAGATACTTAGGGCTGTGTGTGTGTGTGTGTGTGTGTGTGTGTGATTACAAATGGTTCAATGACACCCAAGTCACAGTTCCAAAAATGAAAAGATCGCTATAGTTCAAATGATACAAATTGACAGTCTTGAGTAGTGGTATGTTGCCTTTACAATATCTAAAATATGGACCTGACTTGAGGACTGTGTAATGGCTGTAGGCTGGAAGTGTTCAGAAAAGCATGTGAGGAGAATTCTAGATTTCTCTCAGTGGCATGCAAAAGTGAAAGCTACTTGGGGACCAGAGAGAAAGGGAATACATGCAGATAAAGCCTCAGTGTTACCAAGAGATTGTCTAAATATTCTGAACTGTAGTTTTTGGAAGAAAGAACCATTGTGTTGAAGTTTCAGATGAGAAACTGTGAGTGTGCTATTGAATGCAAGTTAAAAGTCAGCAGTTACAGAGTGGCAAAGCACTTCATTTGAATTGTGTACATGTTCTTGGATTTAGAGAAAGGTAAAATTTATGGATGCTAAAATTGGATATTCAGCTAGGGAATTTTTAAGCAAACGGTTGGAGTTAGTTCCCTGATTTTGCATACTGTTCATACTGAAATTCAACTAGAGAGAATTTGTTTAAAAATAAGATCATTAATATGGGTTTTTCTCTGTTGGTTAGTTGGGTCACTGGCTTATTCATTTCACTGCTCTTTTGTATCATCTGTGTTTTGATTTTGTTTATGTCTTGTCTAATTTCAGATTAAAACAGATACTATAGAAACAAAAATGATTGGGAATCACTATAAACAGTTGCATGCCAGTAGATTGGAAAATCTAGAAGAAATCCTTGATTTCTGGACACATGCACATGCTTTCAAAATTGGGACAAGGACATACAAAACATAAATACACCAATAAGCAACCAGAGATTGAATCATTAATGAAGACCTCACATCAAAAAGCCCAGGAGCTGATAGTGTCTAATTTTAATTCTGCCAAACTTTTAAGAAGACATAATCCCAGTTTTTCTTAATCTATTCAAAACAATTGAAAGAACGTAATCCTTTCAAACTCCTTCTGGAAAGGCGACATCACCAAAATTTCAAAACTAAAAAATGCATACAGAAGGTTAAAAAAAACTATAGAACAAGACTTGATGAAGACAGAGTGAAAGGCGTCCCACTAAAGCACCAGCTGACTGAGTCCAACAGACCAAGTAGGATTCATGCCAGGGATTCAGGGATTGTCAAATATAATTCCAATCAATAAACATGATACATCACATTAACAAACTGAAGAATAAAAACTGTGTGATCAATATACACAGAGGATGTGTTTGATAAAATATAACATCTTTTCGTGATAATAACTATAGTAACAAAGTTTGGCAAATTGAATATAAAAGGAACATATGCCAATACAATCAAGACAACATACGGCAAAACCATAGCCAGCATCATTTTGAAAGCGAAAACTTAATAGCATTTTCTCTCATATCCAGGGTCAGACATAATGTCCCCTCTCACTATTATTATGCAACATAGTTCCTGGAAGTTTTAGCCAGAGCCATTAATTATAAAACAAAAATTGAAGAAATAAAATTAGAATGAGGAAAGTCAAATTAGCTCTGGTTACAGATGGCATGAGCTTGTACATAAGGAAACTGGAAGACTCCACTACCTAATTACTGTTCCTGACCAGAGTTTGGCAAAGTAGCAGGATATAAAATTGCACAAGAGATCAATAGTATTTATACACTTGAATAAAGCAATGACTGCACTGAACTTGAAAGACAAATCTTATTCAAAAAACCTAGGAAATAAGTAAACATCTTGAGATAAACTTAACCAAGATCATTATAATTAAAACTGCAAAACATTAAGAAACAAAGGAAGGGCCCCATCTTGGTAGCCTAGTGGCTAAAATCTTCACCTTGTACACTCCAGGATCCCATATGGCTCCAAACTTGGTGGTCCTGATTCCTATCAAGCCCCCTATTTGTGGCAGTGGGATCCTGGATCCTCATGGGAGACCTAGAGGAGGCTCCTGGCTTCATATTGGTACAACTCCAGCCATTGTGGTTGCTTAGGGAGGGAGTCAGTGGGTGGAAGATCTTCCTCCCCTTCTCTCTCCCTTTCTGTGTATCTGACTTTCCAATTTAAAAAGAAGAAGAAGAAAAAAGAAAGGAAAGAAAATAAACAAAGGAAGGCACTAAAACAAGAAAAAATCCCCTATGTTCATAGATTTTAAGAATTAGTATAATCAGAATGTCCATACTAACCCAAGAAATGTATAGCTGTACTCTCAGCTCTTGCCCGTGGTTCCAGCCTCCCAAGGGTTTTAAGACAGCAATGGTAACTGAAGTAACTGAGTCACTACCAGCTGTGTGGGAAACCGGAAAGGAGTTCCGACTCTCAGCGCTGTGTTTGCGTCTTTGCCTCGCGTAGGCTGTTGCAGGAACCTCGTGGTGAGCCAGTGGATGGGCAGTCTCTGCCTCTGTGTTCTGCTCTCTTCTGCTCTCTCTCTCCCAGTCTGCAAAATATAGCTGACTCTCTGAGAACTCATTTTTTCTCGCTGTACCACGGGAGGACAAGGGAACAACAACTCTCTATGAATGAGAGTTCGATCTCATCAGACATTGAGTCTGTTGGCGTCTGGATCTTGGATTCAGTCTCCTGAACAGTGAAAATCATGTGTGTGTCTTTTTTTTAAAGTTTCCCAGAGTCTGGGGTAGCCTGTTCCAATGGCTTCCACAGTCTCAAACACCTGCTAAACCTACTGCAAGTGAGTGCTCCAGTCATGAACCATTGTCTTTTACTTTTCTGTGTTTACTCGTTGTCTCATTCTCTGTGGCAATTAATCTGTCATTTAAGAAAACAACTGTCACTTTCATATGGGACAACCTTTCCTCAAAAGAATTGGTGCCTCTAAAACAATTTGACAATGCACAGAAGCAGGCTGTATGAGTGAGACAAACAGAGGGACTTACTCTAGGCAGCAATTATACTTTAGACTCTGGGCAACATTGGAAGTCGGCAATGCATGCCTCTGTGGGAATTGATCAGGGAAGGACACAATAAAAAAGCAGGCTTTGTCTTGATTTCCATTGTGTTTTATTTACTTGTATTTTCCAGTCTGTTTGGCTGTGTCTCACAGCACACCTGTAAGCTTGCTATGTGATCCATTCCACAATTTTACCTTACTTGAGAGTAACTTTTATTTTAAGATACAATAAAAAATCATAATGAAAAACTGTAAAAAAAAAATACTTAATTTGTAAGGACGGAAAGGGAATGGCACATTGGAACAAGCCTCTGCCTGGCATGTTAACACCCCATGTCAGTGTTGATTGAAGTCTCAGCTCCCAATACAGTCCCTAAGGAACCACATACTTGGGACCCTGTACCTGTGTGGAGTCTCAGAGGATGTACTGAGTTCCTGCCTTCAACCTGGCACATCTCCAGCCAGAGGACGGAAGGTGTCCCCTACCCCTTCTTTGCTCCTGAACTATGCCTTTCAAATACACAGATACTTCTTCAGAGAGAAAAAAATAAAATAATCGAATTTTAGATGAGATAAAAATGTAAGAACTAAGATAAACTTGAATCCAGGGAAGGAAACACACACAGAACCACAAGAAGCCTTGACCGAAGGAAGCCTCAGCGAAAGAAGATGGTGCCAGTTCCTGCAGAATCCTCAGGCTTCTGATTTTGGACTCAGAAATTGAAGCAGGAGTACTGATTGAGCCATAAAACCTGAGAGTCAGCTGCTGCTACAGTTTAACCAGAAAAGTAGGAAGGTCTACACCTCATATACAGGTTTTAGTGGTGCCGAGCATTTTGGCATCTGGTACTACACTTATCTCTTGTTAAACTTACAAACAGCCTGTATCCTGGAGCAAACCCAGTGATAGCACTCAACTGGAGAAGGTTTTCATTGCAATCCTTTCATGAAGTAGAATATTAGCATTTGCTAGCTACTGCCTCGGGAATGTTCTGGCAAATCAATTCCCCCAGGAGGAATATCATCAGCTGACAAAGTGTGCTCTCGTCTCTTCAAAACTTTGTTCTTTGCTCATTTGCCAGGGTCCTGGAATCAGTCCAGCAATAGTGGCACAGGCATGTCTGATTAGGTTTCTGGTTAGATTAACAAAATTTCTATAAAAGAAGTGGTGTTACATTTAGCGATTTCATTGCACAGAAGCTATTCTAAAGAAAAATTTCCAGAGGTTAAGGGAATTAGTATTATAGAACTGGTATTTTAAGAACTGCTGCATCACAACATAAATTTAAACACAGAAGGGCAGGTGCCTAACCTGGATAAGGACATCCTGCTCCCACATCAGAGTCCTTTCATTGAATCCCTGAATCCAGATCCTGACTCTAGCACTTTGCTTTTGCAAACCCTCAGAGGCAAAAAGGATGGTTCAAGTAATTGTGTACCTGCCACCCAAAATGAGAGACTTGGGTTGAGTTGCAACTTTCGGCCTTGGCCCAGACCAGTCCTGGAAATCATGGGTGTGAGTGGTGGTTGGGAGCTGTGTCTGTCACTCTGCCTTTCCTCCCCTCAAACATAATAAATTAATTAATAAACAAATAACGAAGAGTTATTCTAGCAAAATCCAGAGGGACAATTAGAGAAACAATGGAAATTCTATCCTCAATTTCATTACCATGGAATATTATCATTTTGCTTTGACTAATTTTAATACAATACCAGAAATGTACAAGGAACAAGGGCATAAAAAATCTTATAAAGCAAGAAGTGTTCTCTACTGGGTCACTCGTCTGTTTGTGTTCATCTGGAAGCTTAGCAGCAATTGGCCTAAAGATGGGACACGTGACCTCTGCAGCGTAGAATACTTCATGTGTTGGGAATTTAGGACAGTAAACACACATGCTGCTGGTCATTTTAAAGCCAACTGCTGAATTGCCATTTCCAGTATATAATATTGCTGAAAGAGAACTCAAAAAACTGAACCACATTCAAAGAAAGAAGAGACTCTCCTGGAAGGGATGTAGAATGCACACAGAGACAGTAAGTGCAGCTTATGGGTGTCTGTGACGTTTAGAGAAGCACCAGGAACAGAATGTTACTTCACAAAGCTCATCAAGCAATGAGGTTTTTCAGCAAGCTTGTTTTGGGGGTGGGGATTGCAACATAACAGCTTAAACCACTGCCTGTCCTGACTGCACCAGTTCCAATCCAGTTCTTTGCTAATGCACCCGGAAAAACAGGAGAGGGTTATTCAAGTGCTTGGCCCCCTATACCCATGCGGAACACGTGGAAGAACCTCCTGGCTCCTGGCTTTGGCTCAAAACCTCAGCAATTGTTGCCATTCATGGAATGAAACAGTAGATGAAAGATTTCTCTATCTCTCCCTCTCTCTTGGTAAGTCTGCCTTTCTAATAAATAAACATTAAATAAATCTTAAACAATCATTCTGGTACAAAACCTTTTTGAAATCCAGGCATAGTTTTTCCTTAGCACATATTTTTCTTGAAATTTCTGAAGAATGCTCTTAACTAGAGATTTATTGTAAAGACGTGTTTCACATGATCACAGCGGATTAAAAGCTCCCATATTTGCCAATTTGGAGCTCAAGAAAACGGATGCTGTGGCTTCATGCCTTGGAATGCAGGCGAATGATGACTTAGGTACTGGCTTGAAAAAAGCTCAAGTTCACCTGCTGGAGGATGAGAAGTCAGAGTCCAAGCTCCCAGTGTAGAGTCCACCAAGCCAAAACAGCAGCACTGCTAAGCCAGATCATCTAAGAGGGGGTTACAGGGTCTTCTAGATGGCCTGCTCATTTCAGAACAACCTGAATCAACGTGATGATTCTGAGATACACGCAGTTGTATGATGGCACCTAGCTCTTGGCATGACAAAAGCAAAGAGGGTATATTAAAGAGGTTAGTACCAAGTGATAAAAAAGCTAGGTAAGAAGGTCTTAGTTTTATAACCTCTGTGTAACTCTGCATTGTAACTCCACATCTTACCTGTCCATTTACCTGTTTAGTATGCCTACTTTCCCAAAGTCAAGTGTGCCACATATGGGGAAGGAGGAAGCACCAACACGGCTGGGTGAACGTCAAGTCATGTGGAGGCACCACGAAACTGTCAAGTTGCACACTCAGCAAACCCCACCACCCTTACATCCGGAGAGGAAGGCCACATGGGGTGGCCTTTTGTTTCTTTCAGTTTCTGGACCTTGTGTGTGGTTTCTTCTCTGGCCATTCACCAGAATTTCTGCTCATGGGCAACCCTCTGGTCTGCTCATGACATGAGGGATTTCCACATGTTAAGGATATTGTTTCTCAAGTATTATATAGATTTACTCTATTTCTTTTAAATAAATCTTTCTCCCATTTGTGCACTGCATGTATGTGTTTACTTTGAATTCTTATCTTTATGAGGACAAGAATAAATTTTGATACCTGGACCTGTAACACAGCAACCTGATTGTTCTAACAAATTGAAAAGTACTCTTTTATAACATTTTAAAAGATTGTTACATATTCAGACTTTACCTTCACCAAATCACTTAATGTAAGTTTGGATAACATGTTTTGCTTTCTGAATTCACAGAACTATATCAGGGGATATGACAATATCAGGAATGTCTCAGTGTATGGGTGTGCACCTGCATGGGTATGCTTGTTTGCGTGTTGAGAATGCACAACTTCCAGTAGGAAGATTCAAGATAGTTTTAATTTAATATGTCCACAGGATAGAGTTAAAAGTATACCACTAAATCTTCCCAGTCTTCTAAGGATTTCATATAATGCAAATGTTATTTATTTTATTTCCCAAAGCAACATTTTAAATGAGAAACTTGAATCTTAAATATGTAAAGTTTAAATAATTCTCATTTTTATTAAAAATAGTCTCATATTTTAATTATCTGAATCTGAAATTTAAAACATAAGTACTGTGTTGTATTCTGTCTTATTTTTTTCTTTATTGTCATTTATTATATATTTATTATACGTTATGTTTATTTTGAGGTCAGAGTGGCAAAGAAGTATTGGGAGAGTCAAAGACAGGAGACCGAGAGGTTAAGCATCAGTTTGCAGAGCCATGAATTGCTTTCCGATGGCCAACACGTGTGGCTGCGGCTGACATAATTTGGCTTTCTTCTGCTGCTTTCCCATGAGCATTGGTCGGGATCTTTCCTGGATTTGGAGCATTTGAGACTGGAGGCACTGTACATAGCAAACTGCAGTCAGGAGGCAGAGCAGGTTAACCTGCGTTGGTCTGACTCACCAATGGTTTTTCCATATGAAAAAGAAAATTTAAGGATGAATATTTGGTGTAGAGGCTAAGATGTTGTAAGGACATCTGCACCCTATTTCAGCAGAGTGTCTCCTTGTATGTATTCACCTACATACACACATACATCTGAATACGATATAAGTGACTACTCAGTTTTAGGGTATAAAAATACCATTTTGGCACATGTGCTAATGTAGGGTGTCAATTGTATGCACAGAAATCTGTTAAACTGTCGAAACATTGCAGCTAGGGATGCCTGTGGTTTGAATTTTGTGGTAATATTGGCCATGAAGAATAACAGCTGAGCTTTATATATACTTTTTAAGAAACCATTGGTTAAATGCCTGATGATGGCAACATTGGAGACAGTGCCAGGTAACGCGCTACAATACATCCATGGAATCAAACAAATAGGACTTTTAGGTATGATAGCACTGGAGGGAGGTTAGTAGTAATAAGGATGGCATCAATGATGATGGTTATAAACCGACACTGTGGAAACTGAGAATTAGGCTTAAACGGAGACGTTTGTAATGAGATCTTTACTTACACATCCTAGTTTAATACAGCAGTTAGCGTTAGTTAGCTATTTTACTTTTTAAAAGAAATATTTATATTTATTGGAAAATCAGACATACAGAGAAAGGAGAGACAGAGGGGAAGATCTTCCGTCTCTTGATTTCACTCCCTAAGAGGCAGCAACAGCTGGAGCTGAGCCAATCCGAACCTAGGAGCCCGGAGCCTCTTCCAGGTCTCCCACGTGGGTGCAGGGCCCCAAGGCTGTCCTCGACTGCTTTCCCAGGCCACAAGCAGGGAGCTGGATGGAAAGTGGAGCTGCCGGGATTAGAACCGGCGTCAATATGGGATCCTGGTGCGTGAAAGGCGCAGACTTTAGCCGCTAGGCCACGATGCCAGGCCCAGCTATTTAAAAATATTCCACTTTCTAAAAATATTGAACTTCATGGATTCAAACAATACTTTCTAAACCATTGTTAGTATAGGCTCAGAAATCTTGTGTAGGAGTCATGTAGAAGGAATTTGGCTTAGATGGCCTAAATTTCATCACGTAGTTTTGGGTTACTGAGTGGCACATTTTGAAAACAGCGGTTTGTGTTGCAGCAGAAGGGCATGCCCACACAAATAAGATCCAGAAAATGACAAAAAGGGGGGACCAGAGTGTGTCCCAGTGGGCCAGGCCACTTCTACAGGAAACAGTAACGGAGGTGGTCGCGCTGCTGCCACCTACTGGAGACACCTGGATTGAACTCCTGGCTCAGGCTTGGGTCCAACCCACTCTGGCACTGCAGCCGCTGTCCCTGGAACAGTGCACCTCTGCATGACAGCCACCGCACTCTGAATCTCTGTGCGCCTCTGTCTCCTTACTACATGTCGATGCAAGAGTGAGCATGAGAGAGGGAGAGAGAGAGGAATGAGGAGAACACGGATGATACATGCCGTATCTAATTATGAAGAAGGGGATTTATTGCAAGCTTTTTTTTCTCTGTGTGTAAGAATTTAAAGCAGAGCTATAGAGAAAGTGTAAGAATTGGCATAGGGTCTGTGCAGAGATCAGAGAGAGACAATGCACACTTAGAAGTCAATGTCAGTGGTGTGCATGAGGACACTTGTGGACATGCCAGTCCAGCCACTTCCCTTCATCAGCTAAGGAGTAGAGTGCTAATTGAATATACAAACAGTGTGGGGTCTGGGCAGGGCTGGGTGGGCCTGATGAGCTCTGCAGAACATTCCTGGAGTCTCCACAAGCAGTTCAGCACACACATGTTCACACGGTGCCTTTTCCATGCTGCAGGAGACTCAGGTGCATTGTGGGACAGTGTGTGCTGATATGGCACAGAAGGGATGGAGTTTCTAGCACAGTGGGGCTAAGGCAGAAAGAACTTGAAACCCTCACTTCCTTTGCTCTTCAGAATCCCCCCTGCCTGGCCCTCATCCCCCTCACCCAGTGGGGTAGGATTATCCACAGCATCTGATGTGAGATTCCTACAAATGCACATACTAACCTATACTACCTGTTACCTACACCTCATCCCTACAGCTGTGAAACCATCAGGACAAAAAGAATGTGCCTTTCAGTCTGTTTTCAAATTTAGAATTACTTTTCATGTTCTCTCTTGATCTCTGCTGAAACAAGAAGTCAAGGCAGAATAAGGGAGAGAGGGACTCACCCTTCTTAAGGCTGGCTCTGCTTCCCAAATCTGTAAGATATGGAGATCCTGGAAACGCTCTCCACTCGCCTTTTACAGCCTCTTCCACAGGACTTCCAGATCTGCTCTTCAGTGTCAGGTTGAAAGGGGAACAATGTAGCAGGGCTGGGGACATGCCTGGCTCAGCCCTGTGGTGACTGTTCTGTGATCATTTCACTGGGGAGTTACAACTTAACAAGGGGAGTAGTAAATATAGAAGACTCCTTTGAAATGGGAAGTCCCTGTAGAGCAGGGGGTTTGTAGGAATCTGAAGGAAATTAACATTTCAGCACATTGTTCTTTTCCACTTCCTGCAGAGGACTCTCACAGGACAATTGCACTTTTCAGAGTTCTGTGCTGTAGTTTGAGTTAGTGGCAGTCGCCCTGCTGCTCAGCCGCAGGACCACAGCATTTTGAAAGGACAATCATATAGGTGAAAGTCACAATGTTAAATAACACTTTGCAATTTGGTGTTGGGAGTGGAAAGAAGAAAAAAAAAAGCTCTGAGGTTAGTGAATCATAGCTTAACCCCTTCCTTCACAGATTTCAGCTTTTCTTTGTACAGTCATTTGAGAAGGGTTCGTCTGACCTTCAATTGATTATAGATAATAAGACCTTTGTATGCACAGGCTAGCATTTGGAAAATATGTTTATTGAGTCTACATTTTTGCAAACTGTGAAATTAGACTTATTTATTGATGCTATGAATGTTTAAATATGAATTGTGTTTTCTTTTGGAAAAAAATGCCAGGACATTGCCAAATTTATTATTTATATAAAATGTTGTGTAAATTAAGCAGTATGTATCAATCATTTTTTCTCCAAGTTCAATGTAGCAAGTATAAATTCCCATTCAGTAAGGTTAACATTCAACTAACTTTAAAAAATTGTTATGTCTTTAATTTACTTGCCTCTAAAACATATGATTTGCATTAAAGAAATCGCCTGTTACAAAATACCAAGTAAATGTACTGAATGTACCGTATCTACTAAATGCACTGCCACACAATCCTATCATTTTAGCATGTTAGCATTAACAGAGAACGAGGGAGGGCACCAGCTTGCCTCCTATAAATGCAGCAATGCCTTCCAGTAATTCAGACAGCTTTTTAACTTCCACTTGGAACTTTTGCCTAACATAGCAGTAACTCGTCCCTGAGAACGTACGTTGCCTTTTTGTAACTATAGGTGTTTCATCAGATCTTTCTCATATTTAACTGTGAAATCCTTTCCCGTCCAGTTACTGCTCTTAGACTGTTATAGAACCAATCAGCCGCCCCATGTAACATGGAAGTGTATGTTCACAAAGAGAATTGAATGAGGAGCTTCAGTGCAGCTAAATGCATAGTAGATCAAGTGACTGCAACAGTTGCCTTGAAAGCAGTGGAATCCCATATGGGCACCTGCTCATGTCCCGGCAGCCCCGCTTCCCATCCAGCTCCCTGCTTGTGGCCTGGGAAAGCAATGGAAGACGGCCCAAAGCTTTGGGAACCTGCACCAGTGTGGGAGATCTGGAATAAGCTCCTGGCTCCTGGCTTCGGATTGGCTCAGTTCCAGCTGTTGCATTTACTTGGGGTAGTGAATCATCACATGGAAGATCTTCTCTGGGTCTCCTCTCTCTCTCTCTCTCTCTCTTTATCTCTCTAATATGTATATATAGATACATACATACACACATATATTCATACATATGTATGTATATGCATGCATATATGCATATTCATACACATACATAGATGTTTATATGCATATGTATACATACATGCATGGATAAGCATACACGTGTATATATGTGTGTATATATATAGATATATCTGAATTTACAATAAAATTAAATACCTCTTTAAAAAAAAGAAACAACCCAAACGTCTACCCATGGTAATCCATGTAACAGTCACTTGATGGAGGACCTACTCATCAAGGAGAAGAAATAAGCTACTCACAAATTGGACAGCATGAATGAATCTCCAAATAGCATGTTGTAAAAGAGAAATGGGACATGAATACACATGGGTTCTCTACCATCCCAGCTGCATGAAGTAAGAACTGAGAGACTGTGGTGAAAGAAGTAACAAAATACTTAGTTCATGAACTGGGGGGAAATTGTTAGAACTAGCAAAAATAAAAATATTTCTGGATTGTAGAAGTGTATATCTATTTGGTTTTAGGTACTTGGGTTCAGGGTGCTGTCCAAACTCATCAAATTAAACACAGCAGATCCTCATATTTTAGTATATGTAAAATGTACCTTAATGAAAGCTTCAGAAGTTATTGTTTTAATGGTATTAATCCCTGTTCTCTTTATGTAAACATAACAACATTTTGACAAGGAAACCTAACACGACAGTGAATTATCACATTGATGAGCTGACTCTCTTCTGGCTTAATTCACTGTCACGCTCCCTCCCTCCCTCTTCAACACATGGACATACAAGCATGTTTTGGGACATAGTCCAAATTATTGTCTCTGAGAATGAAAGAGTCCAAGCAGAAAACGTAAACCTGCAGGGATCCCACACACTCACAGCTGCGTGACGACCTCTCCAGACAAGGAAAGCACTTCTGCCCCCCACAAAGCAGAGACTATCCCTTTACTGGGGAGGGCTTGGTTCCTAGTTGCATATACAGATGCTGTGGGCTTTGGGCAGGACCTGAGCACGGCCTGGTCATCACTGCATACAAAGCATGGAAATGGTCAGGTCCATGATGGGCAGCTGCCCTGTCAAACCTGCAGCCACACTGAATTGGCGTGGAAGGGAGTGGAGTGGCTGCAGTGTGGGGCTGTCACACAGAGGCTGCTGACAGTTTTAATTCTTTCCTCGCCAGTCCACTCACTGCTCATATCACATACACGCATTAGTATTGAGTGTCTCGGATACAAAACTACCATACTGGGCCAATTAGGCCTCATTTCTGATTGCATGGGATTAAAATGCAATAACAATTAGATCTGTCCCTTTTATGGATATAATTGTAGAAATATGTGGACATATTCCCTTCAGGCACGTTTCCCTTTGACAGTTGGAGAGCGGATGCACGGATACAGGACCTGCAGAAGGGTGTTTGGGTTTGTTGCAGCTCTGTGTCACTCACAGCATGTTGTTTATCTCAGAGCCTCAGAAAGCACCTTGGGGAATCATTTGCCTCTCTTTACACAGTTTCCTCATCTCAATAAATTCTAAATCTGCCCTTTAAGATTGATATATTTTACCTGAAAAAATACTAAAAACATTAGTTAATGTGATATTTGGAAAAGTAAACAAGTCAATGTGAATACAATGTCTTAGAGATGCTTAATGCTCAAAGTTACTTATTACTGAGCTATAAATTTATAAGTGGTAAATTATACTTACCACCGTCATTATTAGTATTTTCTGTGGTCAAATTAATCCCTTAGACAATGGAAACTTTTGCAACAAAACATGATAGGATGACACAAAGTAACAAATTCAATATGGCTCAATATGCATATTAGAAAACACTAAAACAGTGAATAAAGTGTTAAAGTCAATATCCCCTAATGAGGTACTACAAGGAAGGAGTGCCTTACATATTCTCAAACAGACACAATTGGAAGCTACCATTTTCACCTTGTACTTGTGTCTCAGCACAGAACAAAATAAATGCTAAAAAACTTGCTGTGTGCTAAAAATGACTACTTGCCCCAGCCACACTAAGCACAAACACGCACATACACAGCTGGGGCTTTCAGTATAGATGTCCTTAACAATTATTAGAAAAGAAATGGATCCCAGTAACAAACTATGAAAGCATTGTCAAAGCTGTAATAATGATTACAAAGCTGCCAAACACGGCTGTGTGAAGGCAGGTTCCTGGTCTATTATTTTTTTCAACTTGTTTTCATAAATTTTAAATTGCAATTTTAAATGCAATATAGCATTCATTTCTATTTTAGTGGAATATCTTATTGTGCAACACAACATTTTGTGAAAGCCTGAACATATTAGTAGGTGATTTCTCATAGGAAAGGCGATGCGATTTCCATCTATTTCCTCCCACTATTCCATATGTTGCTTTCTCATTCTGTTGATTATTGTCTTTTCAGTGAAGAAACTTTGCTGTATTTGCTTGCACACATGAACGGCACTCTTCCCTACTTCCCCCCTCCCTAGGAGTTTCACGTGTTCACTTCCTACATTGAAATCTTTTACCCAGTGCATGCTGGTGCTTGGTAGGTGTGCGACAAGAATCCCATGTTCTTCTGCATTGAGGTCTAGCTGTTCATATAGTACAGCACTGCTCTTACTCTATTTTATAGTGTTCATGTCCTTGCAAATTATTAAATGCCTTAATTTATTTTTGGGTTTTGAATTCTGTTTCATCGGTTTTCAGACTGTGCTTATAACAACGCCATACTTTCTCAAAACATGCAAGTGCCATGTGTTTCTATCCACTTTCTTCCTGTATTTTTTTGCTTTCATTCATTTATTTGCTTATTTAAATTCTTTATTTTTCATAATACAGTTCCTTAGGCTCAGGGATTTACCCTCCCATCCTCCCATTTCCCCCTCCCCCACTTTACCCTGTATTGTAACAATAGTTTAGTGGCTCAACAATAGTCACAAGTCCATCATTCTTCTATTTAAGTGTGTCCTGACCTTGTAGGGTTAGCTATACCTTGCCTACTGGGAATAAGGTTACAGTATCTGGAAGTGGGATTACTAGACCCTAGAGTGGTTTGTCATCTTTTTTTTAGGAACCTGCGTATTGTTTGCTGTAGTAAATATGTTCATCTTGCTTCCTATCAGCAGTGCCCAGGGCTCCAATTTTTCCATGTCCTCACCACATCGTACCTTTTGTTTTCTGACCATTTGCATCCCAATATGAATGAGGCAGAATGTCACTGCGGCTTTGACTTACCCTTTCTTTGAAATGACGCTGAGCGTTTTTCCACATACGTGTTGGCTGTTTAGACCTATAACTTTTTTTGAGAAATTCTGTTGCGTAACATTCTCCATTTTATACTGAGTTACTGCATTTTTGTTCATTTTGTTGTTTTCTTTATTTTGACTCATAAGAGTCCCTAATACATTTTGGAAATGAACCACTTCTCTGAAATGTGTTTTCTGAGCATTTTCTTCCCTCTCCCGATGACTTCTCACTTTGTGTGTTGTGTCCTTGATGATGGTGATGCTTCACTTTGATACAGTCCCTCTGGACTGCTGCTTGCTTTCGCTACTGTGCTTTGGGGTCAGTCATTCAGGACATCGTTGCCAAGGCCAAGAAGCTTTCCCTTTGGAAGTTTTATAATTTTGTGTCTTATGCATAGTTTCCATTTCATTTTTCACGTGATTTTGTGTATTGTGCAGGGCATAAGCCCATATTCCTTTTCTTTTGTGTTTCTTTTTTATCATATGATTATCCATATATTTTATATCATTTCTGAAAAAAAAGCCTTTTCTTCAGTGTGTTTTCTTGGTATCTTTATCAAAGGTCAGAAGATTACACATGCACGAGGGATTCTTTTCAGTCTTTTCTATGTCATTATTCCATGCATTAACAGCATTCACATGGATAAAAATACATGAGAGATAATGAGGTAGATCAACGATGCCATGAAAAACTTCCATAAAAATCACTGACTTTTTTATATTACATACTTTCAATTAACTCATAGTGTTTTGTTTTTATTCCTTTTAAATAAACCTATACTGTTATTATTTTTAATAACTATGCTGACTTCTTGAAGTTATTGAAGTATTATATATGCTGCTAAAGTGAGCACAAGTTACTGAAATTTTAAGAGTGTTAATCATGTTAGTTTTTTTTTTAATTTTTGGTGTGTTGAAGTGATTAACTGTCTTAAGGCAAATAAATTAATATAAGAATATTATACATCAATATTCTGAGCTTGCATAATACCTGAGGATAAGCATTCTTGCTGTGTTAAATCCCATATTGAACAATAAGGGTAATATAATTGTAGTACATCAAGAACACGTAAAAAATGACAAATTTGGGGCCAGTGTAGTGGCTCAACAGGCTGATCTTCCACCTGCAACTGCCAGCGTACCTCTCTCTCTCTCTCTCTCTCTCTCTCTATATATATATATATATATACATCTATAATTATATATATAATTTTTAAAGATATATAATTTAATTTTTATTGGTAAGTCAGCTCCATAAAGAGGAGAGACAGAAGGATCTTCCATCTGCTGGTTCACTCCCAAAGTGGCCACAACAGCCGGTACTGGGCCAATCAGAAGCAGGAGCCAAGCGCTACTTCCGGGTCTGTCTCCCACATGGGTGCAAGGTCCCAAGACTTTGGGCCATCCTCGACTGCTTTCCCAGGCCACAAGTAGGAGGCTGGATGGTAAGAGGAGAAGCTAAGACACAAATCTGCTCCCACATGGGATGCTGGAGGATACAAGGCAAGGATTAACCATTAGACTACAGCACTGGGTCTGGGAGTGGATTAAGTGGAGGATCTTGGGGAATTCCCCTGGCAAGTCATAGCCCCAGCTGGTGAACGTGTGGTCCAGACCTGGGGGTCGGACAAGCTGGGCATAGTAGCTCCAACAGCTGGCTAATGCATCAGTTGGTAATGGAACAGAGTGGACTAGACAGGACTGAGCAAACCTTAGCCCACAAGCAAAACTAGAGACCAGGATGGAGCATAGGTCATGCTGAGCTAGGCTCTTGCACCTACTGGTCTGCATGAGCCAGGGACACTAAACCACAGTGTCTAAGGCAGTGATCAGGACAGGTGAGGGGCTGAGCCAAGCTGAGTCAGAGCAACCACTGGCATGTGCGAGATCTATGGCTGGGAACAGGCCCCATTGGGGAGCTAAGGGGACACCCTAGCTGGGCAGAGGTCCACCAAGGGGTGTGTGAGCTGGAATGGGGGCTGCATTCTGATCAGGAAACAGTTGTAGTCTCCCTTGGCACAAGTCTGGACTGGGATTGGATGCACCAAGCCGGGCCAGACTCCAATACCCTCTGGTGTTCTGGAGGACCAGGGTAGATGTGGGATAGACTAGGCTGGGTCTCAACTCCTACTGAGCCTGGTGTGAGCGATACGTGGGTATGGACAAGCCATGGCTGGGGTGAAACATCCAACAGCAAGGACCAGTTTGGGCTGACTGCCAGTTAGGGAAAGCCACTGTTCCTGCTAGGACAGGAGGTGAACTGAGTAGGGCTGGCTCATGGACCTCCTGGTCTGCGCAAAATCTGGCACTGGGAGGGGTTCTGATGGAGGAGCCTGGGCAACTCCTCTGGCAGGACACAGACCCGGCAGGTAATTACAAGAAGCATGATAGGAAACAGCCCAGAATAGGCCATGGAAAGTGTCCCACTGGCATTCATTTGGCATGGGTTGGGGGCAGACCAGGCTGAATCAGCTCACATCATCCACTGGCAAATCCGAGTGCCGGAACAGAGTGCGGGTCAAGCCATGTTCTGTAGCAACGAAAACCAGTGCACAATACGGAATGCCAAGTTGAGGTTGCCTGTACCGGATGTGACTGCAGCACCCATCCAGCACGCATGAGAACCAGAAAGGGAGGGGGCAGAGCCGGTAGGGGAATAAGTGGTGGTTCCCTTGCTGGGCAGCTACTACCACTGGAGAGCATGAGCTGGGATGGGGGCAGACCAGACTAGGCAGGGCTACAACATCAGTGGGCCTCATGTGGACTAGATTAGGGAAAATCCAGGCTGGGCTGATTATTCCTACTGGTACAAACAAAATTAGAGTGGGTGAGGGTTGTTTGTGCTTAGCCACAGCTTCAGGTGGCAGAAGCTGGCACTGGGGGCTAAATCTGTCAAGTCAAACCACAGAACTACCTGGAGAGTACATAATCAGGGAGTGGGAGAGGCCTGGGAGGGAAATAGTGGACTTCTCCCTCTTGGGTTACCACCCCCAAGGAAGGGCACCGAAAACTAGTACAGGGGCTGGGGTGGCTAGACAAACCCAATAGCATCTGTGTGGGCTGCATAGTGGATCTGGTTAGAACGAACTAACCTTTAATACCGATTGACATGTATGAGAGTTGAACGGGGTGTGGGACAGACTGGACTACTGCTACACATACTGGCAAACCAGGGTAGGGGGTGGGCCTGTTGGGAGTTATTGTGGGTTGCTCCAACTAGGCTGCAGCTTCTGCTGGTTTATGTGAGGGCCAAGTATGTGCTGGGCAGAACCAGGCTGGACTGCAACACCCGTTGAAAATAGAATCAACCCAGCAATTGCAACCACCACCTGATCGGGCTGATCAGTGCAATGGACTATGCCGGGCCCTGTACTTGCTAGTACATACAAGAATCTGGTCTGAGAACACTTCAGACAAAGTTTCTTTGGAGATCTCCCCAATCAAAATGCCGGACTCAGAATCCTAACCATGAAAAGATGGAAGACAGAACAGGTTAATCCACCACCTCAGCTATATGTTGGCTGCGAAATACTGGGCAAATGGAGACTCTATGATGGACTATGTGAATTAGTGGGTTCTTCAAAGACCTCATCGTGCTTGGAGTGGCAAGATTGGCAGCGATTCATAATTGGTGAGCTATCAAGACCACTTGAGCAAGAACCTCGGAGCATGCCCCACATCCAGGACCTGGGGTGGGTGGGAAACTGGGTGGGCCCTCTCCCTTAATATTCTCCTTTAAGCATGAAGGAAACAGTATGGAAATAATAGTCTTACCCACTTTCCTATAGCCCTTGAACCTTTTTACGCAAACTATGTAAAGATTGTCAAAAATGAAAAAAAAAAAACCTTGAAACAGACTACAGCACTGGGCCCTGAGAAGACTTTGGTGTACTATACTACAGAGTAGATATTATTTATATAATATATATTATATTATGTGTATTATATATATATGTATATATATATATGTTATATATATACATATATATATAAGGCAACATAAATGGACTATTTTTGTAATTCCCACCTTGAGTGTTCCACAGATGCTAAGAATACAGAGCAGTGTTTGTCATGGTTCTGATGTGTGATGGCAAGTGATGTCTTATCTGTGTGAAAACCATAGTGATTGCTAATGCAAAACGAAGTTAGGACCCCACTAGGCGATATATCAGGAGGCCACTGTCATTTAACTAGTCTGTTTCTGACAGAAAAAAAAAATAGACGCAGTGATTACGCTGTGTCTTTAACTCTTAGTAGTTAAATACCCTGCTATATTTAAATAATTACATGTTATATTATGGAATCTTTTATCGATAACACTTACACCATTTTATTAACTATTAAGGTACTCCATAAAGGGCTCTTGTAGTCTGTTTGGGCTGTCCAAAAAAATTCATGCAAACTAAGTGGTTTGTGAATGACATATCGTGGAGATTGAGCATGCATGTGGCACAGCCAGCACGCCCACTGCTGAGTGGCAGTCCGATTTCCTCTACGTGGTCCAATCTCTTTTTCTTACTGGCAGGAGGAGGGGGTGATTCCCTGGACCTGGGAGAAGGTAGGGGCTTCCTTGGGCCTGGGAGCAGAGTGCCCATCCTTTGAAAGAGACCTCTGCCATTAAGGCCTCAGGAGTCCTAACGCCTCCACTTCCGCATGCAAACACCTTAGGGGGAGCATCTTGGCTGGACGCAGGCATTCAGGCCATAACACAGAGTTTCACAAAACTGATTTACTAGACAACCCATGACTGGATGAAAAAATCTAAGGTTCTCAAGCACATCAAAGATAATTCTGTTAAACTCAAGAAAGGCTGTTTCCTTTTGGACTGCACATCAGTATGACCAAGAGTGAGAATTGGGTTGCATTAAGCAAAAATCACTAAACAAAGTAAAGTAGGTACTTTTAATGGAAACCCAAGTCTATAAAATTAGGTAGAATTTGTACTGCATAAAAATATGTCTTTAACTCACATATATATAAGGGAATAAAAAGGCAAATCCAAAAGTTTCACAGGTGGGACAGTTGCTTGGCTGTGTAGTTATGTCTGTTTAGGGAACAGCATCTTACCACAGAGCATCTGAATTTTAAGTCTAAGTTCTTCTATCAATTTTAACTTCTTGCTGAAGTGGACACAAAACATAATGGTGATAGTCAAGTGATTTGGTCTTTCTATCCAGATAAAAGACTTGAATTGAACTCCTGGTTCCTGGCTTTAATTTTGGCCAGCAAATGGCCATCTTGTCATTCAAACAGCAAACCAGCAAACAGGAGATCTCTCTCTCATTCAGTCCCTATGACTCTGATGTGCTTTCTCTCTCTCATTCTGTGTGTGTGTGTGTGTGTGTGCGCGCACGTGTGCACGCACCCTTCTCAAGTCATTGAACTTTGAGAAAAAGTTCATGGAAGTCCCACCATTGGGCTATAGTAAATTAATCCTGCTTGCATGGCATCAAGCATCCCTTGTGGGCTCAGGTTCAGATCACTGCGGCTCCACTTATGAGCCAGCTCCCTGCTAATGTGCCTGGGAAAACACTGGAAGATGCCCCACTACCACTCATGTGGGAAACCCAGAAAACACTCCAGGTCCCTGGCTTCACACCAGCCAACTCCCACCATTGCAGCCATTTGGGGGAGAGAACCAGCGGATGAAATATTTCTTTTGTTAGGTTCTCCTTCCCTCTCTGTAAATATATCCTTCAAATAAAAAAGAAAAGTTAAAAAAGGAAAAGTTGAAAAAGAAAAAGTTTGTGGAAAATAATGGATTATGTAAAAAACTATATATAAATTTCAAGACTCACTTGCACCCACATAAACTTACCTTTTAATTCTATTTCCAATGAGCCCTTTGAGTTCTGTCATAAACAGAAGAATGAATGTGAAGTCTGAAAATTGTGTTTCTGGTAGGGAGTGTGTATTAATTCATTATTGCTTGCAAATGGCTCTTCTCTATCTTTGTTCCTGGAAAGATGGAAAGCAGGGAGTCACACTGACGCAGAGATCCGGGGATCCACATATGTCATGTTGCGTTAGCCTCATCCATATTGAAGCCGAATTTGCTGCTCAGACACATACATAAATTTCAGTGCTGCATCAGTTGCTAGAGTACCCAGTTATTGAATAACTTATGCCATCATTAAACTATTACTTAATTAGCTGCAGTGTAGGGATATTAATCAATCACTTAAAAATGTTGGAGGATATCTTGCTGATACCATTTAGTTTTTTAAGGAAATTCTTACTCCAGAATATTTTCTCAACAGATAAAAACAAATTTTAATGCAGTATCCAATACAGTAATGCATTTTTTCTGTAAAGAAATCAAGGAGTCCTTGAAATATTTAAAACTCTAAAAACTGCAAAGCATAGACAAAAGCTACGGGACAGTATCTATTCATTCAAGCAATGCTATTTGATGAAGTTTGAACAACCTCTTCAAAAACTGTGATGTCGAAATCTTAAAATTAGTGATAAGATCAAACTGTCATTCCTAAAGACATTTCAAGGGAGCAAAAAATGCCTTAATATAAACGTCTTTCTAGAAACACATTGCAAACATGGCAGATTTTGTGCTGGATACTAACTTGAAAATTCATTTGACTTTAAGGCATAATTTTGCTGTTTATTATCATCGCTTCAGGTGTAAAGTAAGGATTTAATTTTGACCTTCTTTGAGCGAAGCAAAGTGCCTTCTTCATATTTTGTGTCAATAAATAAGCTAGTAGGGAAACTTTTTCAATCAGGTTGACTTTTTATTGAAGTAACATTTTCCATTCTGCCAAAGTTCAGCAGATGCTGACTTCACTGAATGAATGGCTGTTGGGAACTGCCCTCTGAGCTTTATTTAGAACTACTACCATCTTGGTAATGAAATGTTGTATTGTCAAAGTCATGCTCAGAGTGTTGCTTCTGCTCCTAAGTGACATTGTTGGAGCATACATACATCTAGTTACCTCGCTGACAAGTTATCTACTTAACAGAGGAAAAAAATGATCTGACTATGATTGATGACACAGCTGCCCCTTCTCAGTGATGGAGAAAATACACCAAGTCCAAACAGACCTGGCTGCAACAGGGCGAGTTGGTGTGACGTGTGAGTTTCTGTAACAAGGCTTTCTTTCGAGCTCCTATTCCCACAGTCTCCAATCTACCAACCACTGTGCGTATGGCTTTCTGCTTTTCACTTTGAAATTACTTTAGACGCATTATTCTGCTCTGGCCGGCATTAGAGGGAAGCTTCTTATACAGCTTTAGCAGCAAGTTCTTCAGGTCAAGGACAACAGTGTTGAAAATTAGCATCCCTGGTATGGAGTGCTTGGCGAGTTTTTTACTTCTTGGCTGCGTGTTTCTTATAATCTCTTACACCCTTGAAGGAGCTCTTTTCTATGTTACTGAATAAATGTAGGTTTTTTTTTAATTTCTTGTCACATAATTGTTCTGATAAACAGGAAAATTGGGTTCCCTGGGGATGCTACAACTTGAGCTAAAGCATAGTTCAAGCTACAAAAATTGAGATGTTTCATCAGGTACCACTTTACCCTGGGATCCTCTTTTATTCTCTGATAGTCAAAATGCCCCTGAGGGGAAAAAATTAAATGAAAAAGAAAATCAAGCAGCAAACAAAGTGGTGAGTTTACACTTCCTCCTCACTGAGGACAAAGTTCAGGGGTTGGTGTCATTACTGCAGTGAAAACTGTTTTGTACGGACTGAAAAATGCAGTTCAAACAGACACAAGTACTAGCGCTACCCGAAGGTAAAGTAAGAAGTTGTGAGCAGAAAGAGAATATTTGTATTGAAGAATCCCAAATCTCATGATTGTGTTTCATTTTTATTTAAGTTTGTTGAAATTCAACTGCGACATCGGACCTGAGATATGTATTGGAATTCATGGGCACGAATATGGTTATGAAACATGCAGTAAAGAAGTCAGTAAAGAGCCTACAACGTTAAGTGAAAGTTGTGAGAGTATACATCGAAATTGAAAATTAATTTGGAAATGCTGAATAACCATTAAAAAATCAATGGGATGAAAATTTTCAGAATTTAATATGACGAGTGCTCCTACAAATTGATCTACCGTATAACAAACCAACCCCACCTCTGGAATATATGTACAGGAAATGAGAAAGCATTCTACAACCCTGTATTTTCAAGATCACAATTCGCAACAGCAAAGATATGGAAACAACCCAAATGTTCATTGAAAGAAGAATGGATAAACAAACTGTGGTATAACTACTCCGTGGGTACTACACAGTCATTCAAAGAATGCAATGAAATCGTATCAGCTGGAGACCAGTGAAATAAGCCAATTCCAAATGGACAAATACATGTTTTCTCTTCTATAACTCAAACTTCATGTAAAATGACATGCAGGGAAACAAATATATAAAAACACACATATTCATAGATGAACTGTGTAATGGAGAATAGCACACTGCCAAGTGAAGAGACATTTGCAGTATGTTTCTCTGCTCCTGAATAAAAGGACTGTCAATGAATCAGTTAAAAATACCTAGACAGAATGATATTGGATTACCTACCTTAGCCTGTGTCTACAGTGTCATGGTACCCTTACATAGCAGAACATTAAACCTAACATTTTTACTGAACAATTATACTACCATGATAATATGGACAAGAAAAGGACGGAAAATGAGAAAGACACAAGCAGTGGGGAAGGAGGTAATTTCTGTCCCCACAAAACTGTATTATGGAAAATAATAACAACCAAGAAATCACTTTTTATGAAAAAATTAAAAAAAAATATTAAAGATAGGATTGTTTAACTAGGCTAGGAGCGAATATAATTTAAATTAAATAGAATATGTAACTAAAACCCAAATAAATTGGGAAAAGGAGAGGGAAAAATAAAAAGTACAATAAAAGCAGGCAATAGTAAATAGTTACAAATAAGATGAATTTAGTACAACTCTATCAATATTCACTTTAAATGTAAATAGAAAAGCATGCCAGATAGTAAGTTGCAATTCTTGTTTTAAAAAATCCCATTTTGTTTAAAATAATCACTTTTGAATATAAGCAAATAATTAAAGCAAAGCGATGGAGAAGCATAAATTCCAAAAATGCAGGAAGAGCTATATTAATTTCAGAAAAAAAATGAACATTATATGAAAGGAAAGATGAAATTATCCGATATCATGTGATATTTAAAAAATACATTTTCAGGGAATAATATTTAACCAAACTTCTAGAGTTGGAAGAAGAAATATGCATATCGTTATTGTGAAAAAATAGATCAAAGGGCTGACAGATCAAAGAGCTAAAAATATGATATAGAAATTTTAAAGGAATGAAATTTGATAATATAAAATTTTTCATGATATGACTATATCTACAAACACAAATGTTATTTATATTATTCTTAAATTATGAAAAACACACAAAACATCACTTCTTTCTGTGAAATAGTTATCCTTTTCATGTAGAACTGTAAAAACACATTGATTTTGATAGTGAAAATATCAAATAACTGAAAATAAACTTTACATGGAAATTTCTGGAATGGCATCAGTAACAATGTATTTTTAAGTTTTAAGACTTAACAAGGCATATTTACAAACAAGAGGCTATCCTATATTGTTGCTGGTCCTTTAGTTTGATTGTTCCTATTGATCAAGTAACAAGGGCCATCTGAGCACATGCACACAGCATCTATCGACGCAGTCTGAGTAATTCCCATTGTCATTTTCTTATCATGGTTTAAAGGCTGGAACCTCTGAACTTGCTTCTTAGGTTCCTCATAAAATATGAAGTGTTACGTAAATTAGTCACCCTCCCGTCCCACTGCAGTGTGAAACACTAAGATTTATACCTCTATTCAGATACCTTTCGCTAATTTGCCACCACCCTTTATATAATCTTATTCCTCAAAATATATGACAAAACAATCATGATGAAACTCTTTCTTTCTCTCTCCATATATAAAACTAATATGTCTTTTTAAAGAACACCTGATTGTATTGAAGATAAAATGCCTGAAATTTGCAAACCTAAATATCTTAACCAAATAAGAAAGTATACTTCCAATTTAAGATTCACCTTTCAACAATTTTCACATGAAGCATTCATATTTTGTTTGCTTTTCTGACTAGACATTTTGTGCATTCAGTGAGTGAATCAGAAATGTTTTCCTAATTAAAGTCATTTCCCCAAATGCACCAGCCTAATTCACAAATTGTGCTATATTATGAATGAGCACTGAAGTAAGAGCTGCAAAAATTTGAAATTCAGATACCTGAATTCTGTGTCAAAGAACTTACTTCTCTTTGATACTGCTTCAGAGCCTTTCATCCCCAGGCTCCACTGACACTCAAAACTGTGTCAGAGTGGGAGTGGAAATGTAAGTGACAGCTCTAATAAATTGGCAATACCTTTCTCCCTTCACTCCCCCTCACTTTCGACTCTAGAATTTCATTTCCTATTAATATTTGTATTCTTCAAAGTTGAATGGGAGGAACAGATTTTCTCAGTTGTAACTCATTTATAAATGAGCCATGCCAAAACTCCTACAGCTGAAAAATGTCAGTGGCCTTTCTCGTACAGCACTGTAACATTTCAGGAAAAGCAGAAAGTGTCTCATTTCTACCAGCTAAATCAATTGCCTTTCAGGCACCACAGCCACGCTGGCCTAGAACACTCTAGAGACAACATTTGGCATTTTCTCTACAAGTAGTGTGCCTGGTACATTTCTCGCTCTCCTTAAAATTTGAACTATTTAGACAGTATAGTGAAAAAAAAAAGAGTCCAATCTAAAGGCAACGTTATTAAAATTCCTTGACATCTGGATAAATGATTTGGAATAACGTTTTTCTAACCAAGATGTGAAATTTATTTAAATGGTCTCATTAGCATTAGGAAGTACAATAGAATAGGGTAAAAAAAAAGAGTGAAGCAGCATGTAACTGAAGTTAGAATGTATTATGTTCAATAAAATCTGAAGTTTGCATTTGTATATACATGCATATTTAAAGTGGTATATATATGTATATATACACTCTGGGTTGCAATGCACATGCTTATCTCTTACTATGAGTTTCAGACTGAAATGTGTGCAAGCCACTGCTCTGTACCATGTGTGGCTTCTCTAGAGTTACGTTCTTGATGCTTACTGTAAATCAGAGAGGCAATAAGCATTCCCCACTTTAGTAAATGCCTTTATGAGTAACACATTGTAAGGCTGGCAAAGTTTTAACACAAAGATCCATGAAATGCAATTTATCTTTCTGAATTGGAGAATGCGCAGTGGGATATGGAAGAATGTTCTTCTTGCATGCCATGTAAGAAACTTCTGATATGTTTAATGAAACAGCACTGAAAAATAGTACACAGAACTTTAAGATAAACGTATTTGATTGTGTGTATGAGTATGCAGATGCATCTTATTAAGAGTGGGTGTAACCCTGGTTAGATTACAAACAGTTTTTGTGTATATCTTCATAATAGTTAATTGTACTTCCCAGAAAAATAGTTGCCTCTTTATCAAACTTAGGCATCTCTCTGTCAAAATTTGTCAAACTCTAAACTGTTGCTGAGGCAAAGTTTGTTAAGCGAGATGTTGAATATACTGGAATGGCATTAAGAGAATTGTTACACTCATAGAACTACATGGAATCTGTTATTTTTGTATTAATGCCACATAAACATGACAGTGGATGAGAATTTTACTGGAGTGGGAATCAGTATTAATAAACTTCCTTGAGAAAACTTTATGACATTTCTTAATTGGAGGAAATCATTCAAGCAAGTAAAATATGAAGATTTGAATTTTGCTCTATAGTGAAAAGTTTGAAATCTTAACAAAAAGGGTTTTTTGTAAGATACATACCTATTTTTAAGTACTATACTTTATGATAATATGTGATATTCATTTTGTGCATTTTCTTTTTTTTTTTTTGTTTTTTTTGTTTTTTTTTTTAATTTTTTTTTATTTTTTTAATTTTATTTTAAATTCATTAATTACATTGTATTATGTGACACAGTTTCATAGGTACTGGGATTCTCCCCACCCCTCCCCAAACCCTCCCACCATGGTGGATTCCTCCACCTTGTTGCATAACCACAGTTCAAGTTCAGTTGAGATTCCCCCATTGCAAGCATATACCAAACATAGAGTCCAGCATCTTATTGTCTAGTCAAGTTCAACGGCTTCTTAGGTATACCCTCTCTGGTCTGAAGACAGAGCCAGCAGAGTATCATCCCGATCAATTAAAAGCTCCAACATACCATCAGCAAAAATTTACATCATTATGGAATTAATTGACATAGTAATGAGTAACCAATATGGTAAAAGTAAATGCGATTTCTTATCCACCTTCTGTGACCACCTCATTGACATTTCAATTTTGGTTTATACACAACATATAACATTCATAACATAACTTGTTATACATAACATCATATCAAATTAAGGCAAACGTGGTATTTAACCTTTTGGGATTGGCTCATTTCCCTTAGCATTATGGTTTCCAGTTTGGCCCATTTGGCCACAAAGAACTGCATTTTGTTTTTTTTAATAGCTGAGTAGTATTCCATGGAGTAGATGAACCATAGCTTTCTTATCCAATCCTCTGTTGATGGGCATTTTGGCTGCTTCCATGTTTTTGCAATTACTGATTGTGCTGCTATGAACATAGGAGTGCATGTTGGTTTCTCATAAAACAATTGTTCTGGATATATTCCTAGGAGTGCTATTGCTGGGTCATACGGTATGTTGTATTTGAGTTGTTTGAATGTTCTCCATACTGATTTCCATAGAGGCTGTACCAGCCTGCAGCCCCACCAGCAGTGGAGTAGGGTTCCCTTTTCCCCGCAACCTCGCCAACAAGTGTTGTTGGTGCTTTTATTCATGTGGGCCAGTCTTACTGGCGTTAGGTGGTACCTCATTGATGTTTTAATTTGGATTTCCCTTATTGCCAGGGAACTTGAGCATTTTTTCATATGTTTATTTGCCATTTGGGTTTGTTCCTTTGTGAAGTGTTTGCCCATTTCCCGTGCCCATTTCTTGAGTGGCTTGTTTGTTTTGACATTTTGGTTGTTTTGTAGCTCTTTGTATATTCTGGAGATCAGCCCTCTATCACCTATGTCGTGTGCGAAGATCTTCTCCCATTCTGTGGGTTGCCTTTTTACTTTGTTGATTGTTTCTCTAGCTGTACAGAAGCTTCTTAGTTTGATGAGGTCCCACTTGTTTATTTTGGTCTTGATTTCTACTGCATTTGGAGTCTTTTTTAGGAAGTGAGGGCCTACCCCTAAGTGTTCCAGTGTGTTTCCAACATTTTCTTCCAAAAGTTTGAAGGTTTCTGGATGTAGGTTTAAATCTTTTATCCATTTGGATTTGATTTTAGTATATGGTGAGAGATGTGGGTCTATCTTTTTGTTTCTGCAGGCTATCAACCAGTTGTCCCAACAGCATTTATTGAACAGACCTTCCCATTTGCCTGGGTTGTCGTTTGTCTTTTTGTCAAAGATTATTTGGCTGTATTTGTGTGGGTTCCCATCTGGTGTTTCTATTCTGCTCCATTGATCTTCTTCTCTATTTTTTTGCCAGTACCAGGCTGTTTTGATAACCACTGCCCTATAGTATGTCCAGAGGTCTGGGACTGTGATTCCCCCTGCTAACTTCCTGTTCTTGAGAATGGTTCTAGCTATTCGTGGTTTTTTGTGTTTCCAGATGAACCTTTGAATCATTGTTTCCAGATCTGTGAAGAATGTTTTGGGCAATTTGATTGGGATTGCGTTGAATGTATATATTGCCTTTGGCAGTATAGACATTTTAATGATATTGATTTTACCTATCCAGGAGCATGGGATGTTACTCCATCTTTCTAGATCTTGTTCAATTTCTTTTTTAAGTAGTTTGTAGTTTTCCTCAAATAGGTCTCCAACATTTTTGGTTAGGTTAATTCCCAGATACTTCATGCTTTCCTTTGTTACTTTGAATGGTATCTTGCTGGTTAGATCTTTTTCCATCTTGGGGCTGTTAGCATACACTATGGCTGTTGATTTTTGTTCATTAATTTTGTACCCTGCCACTCTACCGAACTCTCGTATAAGTTCTAGTAGTCTCTGTGTTGAGCCTTTTGGCTCTTCCATATAAAGAATCATGTCATCTGCATATAGTGAAAGCTTGACTTCTTCATTTCCCATTTGGATTCCTTTGATTTCTTTTTCTTGTCTTATGGCCTCAGCGAGTACCTCTAGAACTATGTTGAATAGCAGCGGAGAAAGCGGACATCCCTGTCTTGTTCCAGATCTCAGTGGGAAGGGTTCCAGTTTTTCTCCATTCAGTATGATGCTGGCATTGGGTTTTTCATATATTGCTTTGATTATGTTGTGTATTTTTCCATCTATGCCTACCTTGGTTAGGGTCCTTAGCAGGAAGTTGTGCTGGATTTTGTCGAAAGCTTTTTCTGCATCTATTGATACTATCATGTGATTCTTGTTTTTCAGTTTTTGGATGTGGTGTATCACATTTATGGATTTGCGAATGTTGAACCATCCCTGCATTCCAGGGATGAATCCTACTTGATCTGGATGAATGATCTGTCTGATGTATTTTTGAATTCTGTTGGCTAGGATTTTGTTGAGAATCTTAGCATCAATGTTCATCAAAGAGATAGGTCTGTAGTTTTCCTTCTCTGTAGGATCTCTGCCCGGTTTTGGGATTAAGGTAATGTTGGCTTCATAGAATGAGTTTGGAAGGGTTGCTTCCTTTTCTATAGTTTTGAAGAGTTTGTAGAGGATTGGGGTTAGTTCTGTTCGGAATGTTTTGTAGAATTCTGGAGTGAAGCCGTCTGGGCCTGGGCTTTTCTTTGTTGGGAGGTCTTTAATCACTGATTCAATCTCTGCTTCAGTTATGGGTTTGTTCAGGTTGATTGTTGCCTCTGGGCTAAGTTTTGGCAGGTTGTGTGAGTCTAAGAACTTTTCCATTTCTTGGTGGTCTTCTGATTTGTTGGAGTACAATGCTTTGTAGTAATTTCTGATTATGTTCTTAATGGTTGTAATGTCTGTTGTTATGTTGCCTTTTTCATCTTTGATGCTGTTAATTCTTGCTTTCTCTTGTTTTTTCTTTGTCAGTCGGGCCAGCGGGGTGTCTATTTTGTTTATCTTTTCAAAAAACCAGCTTTTTGATTTGTTGATTTTGTGTATGGTTTTTTTTATTTCTATCTGGTTGATTTCCTCCCTTGTTTTGATGATTTCTTGTTTCCTGTTGTGTGTGGGGCTCATCTGCTGCTGCTTTTCCAATTCCTGGAGGTGTGTGGTTAGTTCCTGTATTTGGCGCCTCTCTTGGGCCTTGACATGAGCTCCAATTGCGATGAGTTTACCCCGTAGCACTGCTTTGGCAGTGTCCCACAAGTTTTGGAATGTTGTATCAGAGTTTTCATTGGTTTCCATAAATTTTTTGATCTCATCTTTAATTTCTTCCCTGACCCATTGTTCGTTCAATAGCATATTGTTCAACCTCCAAGAGTTTCTATATTTCCTTGGGCATTTTGAATTGCTGATTTCCAGTTTCATTCCGTGGTGGTCTGAGAGGGTACATGGTATGATTTCTATCTTTTTGAAGTTATTTAGGTTTGCTTTGTGTCCTATCATGTGGTCGATCCTGGAGAAGGTGCCATGTACTGCTGAAAAAAATGTATAATCTGTGGTCTTAGGATAAAAAATTCTATAAATGTCTACCAAGTCCAGTTGTTCTAATGTTTGTACGAGCTCTGTTGTTTCTTTGTTGAGTTTTTGTTTTGTTGATCTGTCTATAGTTGTTAGCGGGGTGTTAAGATCGCCCACTATTATTGTGTGTGTATCTATGTCTCCCCTTAAGTCTGTAAGTAGTTGCTTCACGAAGCTAGGCGCATTGGAATTAGGTGCATATATGTTCACGATTGTAATTACTTCTTGATGGATCAGTCCCTTCACCAATATATAATGTCCTTCTCTGTCCTTTTTGATGTCTGTCAGCTTGAAGTCTAGGTCATCTGAGATTAGAACAGCTACACCAGCCTTTTTTCTCGTCCATTGGCATGAAATGTCTTTTTCCATCCTTTCACTTTAAATTTCTTACAGGATTTTCTGGTTAGATGTGTCTCTTGTAGGCAACATATAGTTGGGTGCTGTTTGATGATCCATTCCGTTAATCTATGCCTTTTGATTGGTGAGTTTAAGCCATTTGTGTTTAGAGATAATATTGAGAGGAATTGGTTTTGGGCTGCCATGAGTGTAAGTGTGCAAGTGTGTATTTGCGACTATTAGAGTTTTTGATTGGTTGACTTTTCTTGTATGGATTTTAGTGGGGAGGTCTTCCCATTTGCCATCTTTGATTTTGGTTTGTATTTTTTCTTTCTGGGTTTAGCACCTTCCTGAGGAGATTTTCCAGAGCTGGTTTCGTGTTGATGTATTCTTCGAGTTTCTCTTTACTGTTGAAGTATTTGATTTCATTCTCAAATATAAATGAGAGCTTTGCTGGGTACATTATTCTTGGTTGGCAGTTGTTTTGTTTCAGGATTTGATAGGTTTTACCCCATTCTCTCCTTGCTTGGAGCGTTTCTTCTGATAGGTCGGCTGTGATCCTGATTTCCCTTCCCCTGAAAGTAATCTTATCCTTTTTTCTTACTTGTCTTAGAATGGTTTCCTTGTATTCACTTGAAGGTAGCTTGAGGACCACATGTCTGGGAGACGATTTGTTTGGGTCGTATCTACTGGGGGTTCTTTGTCCTTCCTGGATTTGTGCTAGATTTATATTTCCAGTATTCTGGAAGTTCTCCTGTATTATCTCATTGAGCACTCGTTGCAAGCCTGTCTCCTTTTCTACTCCTTCGGGAAGGCCTATTATTCTAATATTTGATTTTTTGAGGTTGTCTTTCATTTCCTGTATGGACCTATTGGCTTTCTCTAGATTTGTCTCCAACTGTTTGATGAGCTGCTGCCTTTCATTCTGATTGTCTTCCAATTCTGATATTCTGTCTTCTGCTGTGTTCATTCTGTTGGTTAGGCTTTCAATTTTGTTCTCTATATCAAGAATTCCCTTTTTGACTTGATTTATTTCTGCAGTGATATGGTTTTCGAATGCCTTAGACTCTTCCCAGCGCTTTTCACTCTCTCTGACGAATTTCATCATTAGCTTCTTAAAGTCCTTATCTGATAGTTCCTCTATGTCTTCATCTTGCATCTCAGATATTGGGATTAGTTTTTGGTTGTATTGGGAGGGAGTGCTTGATCTTTCCTCTGGGTCATTGCTTTTTCTGATACTTCTCCTCATTGTGTTTTTACTTCTTGTTGTTTTGAGATTTTAGCGGTGATTCAGCTGAGCCGGCTCTGGTTTGGGGTCTCCGGCTGAGCCCAGCAGGGCTTACTGCCTGAGTCACCAGCTGCTTTCAGGGTCTGTGGATCACAGCCCCGAGTTGGGTCAGGAGGCTTTGTGGGCCAGCCCTAGTGCCAGGCCCCTTGCCCTGTGGCTCCCTCTCAAAGGCAGTTCCCTACAGATTCACTCTGCCGAGCCGCGCCTGGGCTTTGGGTCACAAGGCTAATACAGCGGGGGTCTCTGCCTCAGTGCTGAGCCAAGACTCTCCTTCAGGGCTTGAGGTTAGCACAGCAAAGGCTCCTGCTGCTCGGAGCCTAAAATCCCCAACCCCGGCCTGTGCTGGGCTGGAGATCTCCGCGGCCCCAGTGCCAAACTCGGAAGCGCTGCTCCGCTGAGGGCTGCAACACCACAGGCAGGTCTTTCCGAGCGGGCTCCTGCTGGGCAAACCTGTCCGGCCAGTTCAGCTGAGCCCGCTCCGGTCTGGCCTCTCTAGCTGAGCCCAGCTGGGGACTCCGCCCTGAAGAAGCCACTTCCTCAGCTGCACTCTCTCAAGGATGGAAGCGGATCTCTGAGAGGCACAGAGCCCTTTAGGTGAGACGTGCCCCCACTAGTCTGCTCCTCTGCCCAGGACGTGAGGCCCTGTCGAGCGTTGCCCAGCCTCTGGGGCTCAGGGCGAGTCCAGCAACAGGATCCACTGACTCTCCCGCAGCCAGTCCACAGCTCGGAGCCGATATGGGGATCTCTGAGCCCCAGTCCCACAGTGCTGCTCCTGTTCCCTCTGCACTCTCCCAGAGCCGCTGAGCAGCGGGTAGGCAAGCCTCTGGGAAATCTCCCCAGCTTTTCCTCCACTTCTGCAGGGATAATGCACCCAATGATCAGTCCAGTAGCCTCCTCTCGGGGCTCCTGCCTTCCAGGGGACTGGTGCCCCTGTCGGTGTGGGCGCCTATCCTTCCAGCCGCCTCTGTTTTCCCTGGGGCGGTTGAGCCTCTGCCGCCTTCCCCCTGCCTGGGATCGTGACTCACCAGGTTTCTCGCGGCGTGCTGTATTTTCTTTCCTACTTTTTGCGGCTGTTCCTTCACGCTGTGTAGATCTTCTTGCTTTAGTGAACTCCAGTGACCTTCTCGCTCTTCTCCCTACAGTTTCGCGCCTCCTGGCCTGTTTCTCTGCTGGATCGGCTCCCCTCCTTCCCTACTCCACCCTACACCAGCTCTCTGCAGTCGGCCATCTTTTTCAGTCTCTACCTTGTGCATTTTCTATTTAACATTTTAGGTAAGGCTGTTAGGTTGAAATGCCCTTTGCCTTGTGAAGTTACTTGGCTTTGATCAATTCATTTAAATCAAGTAGATCTGAGGATCTGTGTGTGTAAAATGGGTAGATGCGATAATTTCTGAAGGTTATTGCAAACGTTAGATGAGATAGTGCATGAAAAATACTTGGCAATGTTTGTACCTTATGGTACTAGGAAGTATGATATATTACTAACAATTCTGCCATGCATTCTTTTGCTGTTACGGTTTTCTTTTCTCGATATGTTTCTGATCGTGTAGTTTGCTCATTATTTCATCTGTTAGAATTAAAAGCATCTCAAAATAATTTTCCCTTTATCAAATATGCTGACTTCTCATTGACTTGCATAAACGACTTTCCAATTTTTGCATGAAATAAGTTTATAAGTGAATTCCATTTTCCACACTTTTAGAACACACTATGCGTGTGTGTGTGTGTATGTGTGTGTGTGTGTGTTTTAAACCTGCTAGGTTTTCTGAAGAAGCTCGTTAGCTTCTCTTACGTACAGCAAATGACTCGCATAGGTGAATAGGAGCTGAAGAGGGTATTAAAATGTATGCTCACTGAGATTCCTGTAACTTTCCAAGAACAGCTGCAATATTCTATTTTTATTTTGTGGATCCTCCCTGGTTCCTGCCAATGAATTCCAAATGTAGTCTGTGTAAGCTTGATTCTATTTCACAAGTCAAGTAGAATCCACAGAGGGCACAGTCAGATCCTTACTCCTGCTTATATTTAAAACCTTCTTATGCAAACGTAGCAGCAAACATTTCAGACTTGCAAGTCACATACTCCCCATCACAGCTACTCAACGCTAAAGCTCAAGTCCAGAGTCAGAGATGTCACTGAGTCAATAGGTACCGATGTGTTCCAGTCAAACTTAACTTACAGATTCTGACATAATTTTCATATAATTTTTACAAATCATAAACTATTACCTTGATTTTCTTTTCTAAATTATATGAGATGGGCTTGGCAGTATGGCCTAGTGGCTAAGGTCCTCGCCTTGATCCCATATGGCCACTGGTTCTAGTCCCGGCAGCTCCACTTCCTCTCTATCTCTCCTCCTCTCAGTATATCTGACTTTGTAATAAAAATAAAATAAATCTTAAAAAAAAATTATATGAGATGAACAAATGCAAAAGCTTACTGGTCGGAAAACATTAAAGCAAAAGCATTGCTTGTGTGATGCTTCCCACGGGGGTGGAGGTTGCAGTGAAGCTGGTAACAGAGGAACTGCACAAGAATGTTGCACAGAAAGCGGAAACTTTCTAGTCACTTCTCTTTTGCCAGACTCATCCTTTATGTCTCCCTCTGCTCAACTCCCAGTTTATGAAGAGGAACAGTCCTTACTCTCTGATGAGTAAATGTTTTTGGTTATGACAAGAACCTACACATTGTATCCAAATGACTATTCTTATTTGCTGAGTCTAGGCTTATAAATGAATCAATACAGTTTCTTTCTAATATTCAACAGTATATCTTTTGTATTTTAGGAAAGTATTGAAAGTGATGACCACAATAACAACATAGGTAAAAATTGTTCACCTTGATAATATCTTGAGGAATATGTAGGTTTTAAAACCTACAATGATAGTTACAATGAAAAGCTATTAAAATCAGAAAATCACATTTTGTTGAATTTTTTGCTACCAGCTCAATCAGAAATTATTATAAATTGAGGACAGAAGTTCTACTGGAGCAGTATAATAAACAAAAAGTTAGAATTATTACAGAGATATTTTTATTTTAAAATTATATGGCAATAACTATCCTATTCAACAGATGATCTGAAAAACAAAGCTGTGATACACATTTGATAAAATAAACAACCTATTGAATTATGTCAGATAGTAATGGTGTCAATTTAATCCTTTTAAGAATCGCAGAAGCATATTAAGGCCTTATATTTTGAATTCAATTTAATCCAGCAGGACATTTAGGAGGTCTAGAAAGAGACTAGGGCAATTATGATTGCAAGTACATAAATGTCAGCAGGAGGGGCCCAGTGCCATGGCCTAGTGGCTAAAGTCCTCGCCTAGAACACATCGGGATCCCACATGGGTGCCAGTTCTTACCCTGGCAACCCCACTTCCCATCAAGCTCCCTGCTTGTGCCTGGGAAAGCAGTAGAGGACAGCCCAAAGCCTTGGGACCCTGCACCCATGCAGGAGACCCGGAAGAAGCTCCTGGCTTCAGATCAGCTTAATTCTGGCTGTTGTGGCCACTTGGGGAGTGAATCATTGGACAGAGAAGATCTTCCTCTCTGTCTTTCCTCCTCTCTATATATCTGACTTTGCAATAAAAATAAATAAATCTTAAAAAAATAAATGTCAACAGGAATTTGGAACAAGTGTGGGTTGAGAATGTTTCCAGTTCAGTATCTTACTCCAAGGGCAAACAATCAGTCCTTGAACTTTTTGTCACACAAACGAACAGAACATACACTGGTTAAAAATGAATGCCTAACAGAGGTTTTGGACTGATGCAATTTCAGTTTGTTTCGCAAAATTCCTATTGGGCTTCACAGATTTTGTATATTTTTAGAAGGACACACACTTGGTAGGTTCTTTGTCTATGTCCAAAACAATGGCTTTCCTTTCAGGCGTCACTCTGATATTACATATATGCTTCATTTTGAAAATTAGGCAGGAGCATTGCGGGATGACTTCCTATCTACCAAGGCTGGTTAAGTTCCACCTAAAAACACAGAATATAAGATTTTTGAAGGAAAATATGATTACTTCATTGTTTCAAATGCTTGTAGATTGCCCAACAAATGCTTACATATGGTAGGTGTCTGCTGAATCAATACAACCATACCTGACAAGAATCGTTGGAAGAAGGTAAAGGAAAAGCCAGTTAAGAGAATTACAGTAAATGAGCATTTGAGAATTGCTCTTCTGTGAAATCATGTCATCATCCTTATGTCGGCGGCTGTAGGTGTTTCATGAATAAACATATTATCCACTTTCCACTCATCCTGTCCTCACTTTCTCCGTCCGATACGGTGAGATCTGTGTCTAATCCAAGCAGGATGGAGCGAGGGCCGCGGATCATCTACCCTTAAACTACAACACACCCGGCATGTGGGAGACTTGCAACAATCACAGATTCTTGGTCTGCACCACTTTTACCAGGTTTTTCTTTATAAGCATTAATAAAGCATTTCAGTAACCAACTCTTAACATGAATTATGACAGGATCTGTCAGAATTTTTTATTTTCTTAGAAATTAAGAATCATTTAATTCTGCTCTAAGACTACAATAATCAATTTTAGGAAAATTAAATATATTTTTATCTCTGTAACACTATATTTTGGTAATTGTTGATGAAACCTTAGAACAAGCACAATAAAGTTAGACATTTGATCAGATCTTACGATTGCTAAGTGAGAGACAATATCCAGGTACAGTTTTCAGGTTTTTTTCTTGATTTTTATTTGTTTCTAATCAAGGGTATTGATGTGTGATTAAAATATCATTTTGTAAACCAAATAATGCCTGACTCCAATTACAATTAGAATCCTATTTCTGTTTTCATAAAGTGTAATAAACTCAGTCATTTTAAACAATTCATAAGTCTGAAATCTGTTGTACTGTAGTGTAATCCAGTTATGGGCAGAGTTATGCATCCAGTGATTATGCTATGTTGTTTCCACTATGGGCTCAGCTCAGTGGTGGGTCAGGTTAATCCTCTGCCTGTAGCACAGCATCCATATACACGGTTCATGTCCTGGTTACTCCACTTCTGATACAGCTCCCTGCTCATGGATGGGAGGGCAGCAGTGGGAGCTTAAAGTAATTGGGCCCCTACACTCACTTAGGAGACCTGAAAGAACTTCTTAGCTTTTGGCTCCTGGCTTTAGATAGATTCATATTCCATTATTGTGCTTACAGAGCATTTTCTAGAGATTTCATCAACAAATTGGCCTCAAGAAGATTTCTGTCTGCTTGGAGTTGAATATTGCTTGCTTTATTCAGTTATCTGAGATAACTGGAATGCAGGACTTTCTATTTTTCAGAAATGTTACTCTGGATTTAAATGTGAGCCACAGTTCCAACTTAAGACACATTGGTATTATAATCATACAACGGTATTACAAAAGGTTTGTGGAAAATGGAAATTAAGGCCAAGTTTAATTCTGAAAAGAACATTTTGAAAACCCATACGTTATAGTTATTACTTCGATTGGAATATTTCTTTTCTTTTTTTTTATATTTATAACCTGGGAGGGGAAATACTTCTTTTCTCTTAATGTTAGTGGATAGAATTTGTTTCACATTTTCTTTGCTATAATAGCTGTCCCCACAAGGATTTGGGGCCTCTACGGGCATCTCAAATAACAATTACTTAATGAAAACTAGTTTACAACTGTGTCCAGTGCACATTTTACCCATTTAATTATTCTCCCATCAACATATGGCTTCATTATAGGATCTATATATTCCCCATTTAGAATAAGCTCAGCTATGATTTTTTTTTAAGATTTGTTTTTCTTTTTTCTATTAGAAAATCAGATTTACAGAGACAAAGAGAGACAAAAAGAAAGATCTTCCATCCTCTGGTTCACTCCCCATGTGGCCTCAATGGTCAGAGCTGAGCCAATTCGAAGCAAGAAGCCAGGAGCTTCTTCCAGGTCTCCCATGTGGGTGCAGGGTTCCAAGACATCTTCTATTGCTTTCCCAGGCCACAATCAGGGAGCAGAATGGGAAGTAGAGCAGCCGGAAAATGAACCAGTGTCCATATAGGATCCCAGCACATACAAGGCAAGGACTTTAGTCACTAGGCTGTTGCGCCAGGCCCTCAGCTATGAATTACACATCTTAAATGGAGAGATCAATACAGATGCAGGTAAACAGAATTTCTGCCCATCAGTTCTCTTCACAAAGGACTGAAACAGGCAGGGTTGGTTCAGCCTGAAGCCAGGAGTTGAGGTCTCCTGGCTCTCCTCTGTGCGTAGCAAAGGCTCAAGTGCCTGAGCTTTCCCCTACCATCTCTCATGGTGTACGTGGCAGAAATGTGGGGACAAGGGCAGAGCTGGGAATCAAACACTGAGGAAACACAGAAGGCACATGGAATTTTAATAAAAAATATATATGGTATATTTGTTAAGATGGACTGTCCCATGAAGTTAAAAAAATATCATTTGTTTACTTTTAAAACAATTATACGGAGGTAAGGACAGAGAAATACTTCCATCTGCTGGTTCATTCCCTGCATGGCCACAATGTTGAGGCTGAGCCAACTCAATCGGAGCCAGGAGTGAAGAACTTCCTCTGGGTACAGGGACTTGGCCAGTATTTGCTGCTCTCCCAGGTCATTAACCAGGAGCTGAGTCAGAAATTAAGCAGCCAGGACCCAAACTCATACCCATATGGGATGCTGATACAGTAGGAGGAGGATTAACTTAAAAACCACTGCTCTAGCTCTGGTTAACCACGTTTTTAACTGCTAGGTTAACTCCCTGTTCCCGCCATCTTTGTTTTAATAAACCTTAATATCTTTTGACATGGGGGGAAATCAATAGGAGAGGGGGAGGAATTTGGAGAGTGGAGAAAGGAAATCCTGGAGCCTATGGAACTGTATCATGAAATAATAAAATAGACAAATTCATTGTAAAGAAGGATATAGCAAGAATCAGTTCTTTAATCATTTGAACTTCAGCTTCTCATACATAAGATACAATTTAAATCTATTTTCAGTATTTTTTATGAGAAAATCATGTAAACACAGATATAAAGTACCTGACAGAGCATTTGAATAACACATTACTGAACATACGTACCATACTTTCCTGGATGGGATATGTACATGTAGCTAACGATAAATACGTTGAAATCAATCCTTTACCCTTCAAAGAGAAAGCCTACACCAGTGTTTCTGAGAGCAATATTAAAAATGGCTGAAGGAATGTAGCTACATTTTTTTCATCACATCTCAATAATTAAATATCAGTTCAATCCAACATTTTCCTCTACAGACCAATATTTCTCAGAGCTCGGTCTAGCACTTTAGTCACATTAATCAGTAAATACACATATGAATTAGGCTTTGTATCTGTAGGACAATGAAAATAAACTTCCAAATCAATACTAAGTTTTCATATAAAAATGAAACTCAATACAAAATCTTTCCATTTTTTCCAAGAGACTATTAAATATAAGACCCAAATGTGTTCCCACAGGGAGAAAATACTGCCTTTTTAATATTATTGTTCAAATAAAGTATAAAAAGCAACACAATTTTCTGCTATTTTATTTATCTGACTTGTAAGAATTTTCATATGAATGTGGTCGGTAGCATCCATTTAATGCGCACAGATGCAGCGTTTGCAGCATGAGAATGCCAGAAAATTCAAAAAGCTCTATAAATATTTCTCATTATCTTATATTCAAATAGCAAATTCCCATTTACTTGCAGGTTAATTCATCATCTGACTTGCTCTTTCAGTACTGAAAACAAATCTTCAGAATATGAAGTTTCTCACATTAACTTATTCATCAAATATCTAGACTGCTGTGCCTCAGACAGAGCTTGCACAAGCAAGGGGAGGCACATCCAGTCACAGACGGGTCTTATGGATGGAGCTTTCCTGAAGTATGGGATACACTAGTGTGCATCCGTGTTTTATGAAACCTGATGGACAAAATCCTCCAGCACCGAGAAGAGCCCTTGTGTTGCCAAGGCTGGGCTCGCTCTTCAGGCATCAACGTCTTTATAAAGGGCCCGTTTCACTGAACATGGTCTTGGGTGTGGTGCTGCAAGGGCAAATAGCTGCCCTGTCGTATGTGGAGACTAACTGTAGGAGAGTACAATTTCAAGCTTCCTGTGAAGTCTTGAATACGATAACAAACTTCAGGTTTAAAAGTACTCATTTCCTTGCTGTATTATTATTGTCGCTGACACACGTTGTTTGTAAAAATGAGGTGTATTTTTAAACACTTGCTTTCCTTCTATGTAGTTATTAAGATGTGAATGAAGATAGTTGTAATTATTCTGTATACCAGATGTCATTTTTCCATTTTTGCATGTAGAAGCATGGATGCATTTTTTACTCTTTGTAAAATAAATATCTTTCATACCAAAAGACGATTTACATTTTATATGCAAATCACTAGGATTGTCTAATTCAATGCATACTCCTTAGTTTTTATAAATATTTTAAAAATTTTCATTTGTCACCCTTGTTCATTATAATTCATGAACATAATTTTCTTCACATGAAACTTATTTTATTTTTATTTGAAAGACAGTTACATAGAGAGAGAGAGATCTTCCAATCTGTTGGTTCACTCTCCACATGACTGCAATGGCAGGAGCTAATCCAATCCAAAACCAGAAGCCAGGAGCCTAGACAGGGTTTCCCACATGGGTGCTGGGTCCCAAGCACTTGAGACATCCACCTCTGCCTTCTCAGACCAAAAACAGGGAGCTGGATGGAAAATGGAGCAGCAATAATTCAAACTGACATCCAAACAGGATGCCAGCGCAAAAGGTGTAATCTTAATCTATCATGCCATGACAACAACCCTGGAAACTCGTTTCAATAACCCTCATTTATGCACTACATTCTGAACATATTCTTAATATGTTAGGAAAAATGTATGCATGACTGTTCCAAGTGTAGTGCTACATTAACCATTTGATAATGTAAATAAAAAGACATAGACTACGCATTGAAAGGTAAAATGAAAGGACGTACTTTGTCCCCAGACAGAGGCCTGTTACATTATACCCTTCATTTTCCTGAAATGCTCAAGGATGTCTAAGCCTAGTCCGGTGAAAGAATAGGGTGCATGGAGTGTGAAGAATTATCTGAGCTTGCAATTCTTAGTATAAGAAGATTAAATGACTCCGTTCCTTTCTTTCCTCCTCATGAGTTGAGTTTATCTTCCTTCACCAAATTGCCACAGAACAGTATCAACAAACTTCGAAGACAGAACTGTGCTTTGAATTTTCACTGTTAAGCATTAGTTTATAAAACTGTAGTAGTGGTATGGCTGCCAAACACGGTATGAAAATTCAGGTACCAGTTGAGTTGCAAGACTTGAATGAAGACATTTTTAAGAAAATACAAAGCAGTTTGTTTTGGCAAGGTAAATTGTTTCATTTGATAAGAGACTAATTTATACTTCAAATAGTATCTTTAACATCTCCCAGACATGGGCAACTGATCTTGTCTCTCACTTGGTCTTGCTGGTGTGTATTTTTCTGTTACATTATATCTGCACATGAAAGTCCTAGCAATCATTTTCTGAAACATCTGCATTGATCTTTTCATATATCCATGATCAAATTATTTAACGAATTTTAAATAGCACATCAAAACCAAAACAAGCAAGAGCCTACAGTAACACAACTGTAACAAAACCACCACACGGCAAAGCTCCAATAAATAATTAGGCATTCCAAACAGTCCGGGGCTAAACTGGCTCCGTCCCACTGCAACTGACATGTTCACTGTGTCCTTAACGCCCACTTTTACTCACTCAACACATAAATACGCTCATGTTTGCTCATATCATTTCAGTAATTACAACTGTGTCTATTTTGTCTTCGTTCTTAATGCTGTTCATGCTCAAACTTACAGTAGTTATTGCTATTTATAAGAAACAGAAAAATAGCAAAAACATTTTTATGAAAAATGGTAATCATTACCTTCTTGATAAATCAGTAGTAATCAATATAAAAATCTGGACCAAATCTTATACAACGTTTCTCTTTCTCTTTAAATATAGTATACAATACATAAATTTTAACTTATTATCACATTTTTGTCAAATGTCTTGCAAATGTTTTCCCAATATTGCTTTCAAAAAAAGCATGCACTCATTTTGGTATGTACTTACGACTCACTCAGAAGTACACACACACACACACACACACACAAATTAGACGCTTGTTTATCAGGATTTTTAAAATGTCATTTGAGAGACAAACATAAATAGAAACTCTCATGTGATGTTGCTTTTCCCCCAATGCCAGCAACAGCTAGTTGCACCAACATTGAGAAATCAAGACTTAGTTCAGGTGTCCCCCACAGTTGGGATGGACTAGCAAACCCATCACTGCTAGTTCTAGAATCTGATTAGCAGCTGTCAGTCTGGGGCAGAGCCTGAATCAGAGTCAGGCATTCTGAGATGCAATGTTTGCATTCCAACCTGCACCTTAAACTCTCATCAAATTCCTGCCCACATTGATCATGCTATGATACAAGGTTTCTTTTTATTTTAAGATGTATTTATTTTTATTGAAAGTTAAATATACAGAGAGGAGGAGAGACAAGGAAGAAGATCTTCCATCCGATGGTTCACTCCCCAAGTGGCCAAAACAGCTGGAGCTGAGCCAATCTCAGCTTGGATCCCAACTTGATCCCATCTGAGTTGTAAATATCCTAATTATCAACTTTGCCAGATAGCAATGTCTTACAGTACTATTGAGTTCTTGCTTCTTGCTTAGCATTCCCCTACCTGTCAGTCCTATGCGCTTTTTCCTCACAGATGGATTTTCATTGTAAATGTAAAGCTGCAGTTAATCTGTTATTTGTGTGTGCACACGGGTATATAAGGCTTACGCAGTATAAGATTCTCCCTTTGTTTTCCTTGAAGTGATAACTCAGCCGAGAAAGCAGCAGTTACTAAATTGGTCAGTAGTTTTCCTCTGACTTGAAAAGTCACTGTTCTCACTTTTTTCTTTAATGAATAATGATCAACCAGTCTTTTGAAGCAATGTATCTTACCTACAATACTTTAGCCAGAAAAGATTCAACTAATAAAATCACTTGCTGTATTTTACTTCTGATTTTTTAAGCAGTGAGAATTTTTCTTTATACCTAGTGTGGAACAAATTATTCTTTTTTGGTTTTCAGATTAATTGGGAAATGCAACTTGGATTGCAATATCACATTTTGAGTAAACATGATATTGGCACTTCTTTATCAATTTCTGAATTTGAAGTGCCTTGTCTTTATTTAAATAAGCTCATAAAAGAGAAGCTAATGCCTTACTTTTCTGAATGTACAAGTTCTCTGACAAACTTAGGAGCAGGACAGCTGATGTGAGAGTGCTGCTGCCCGCCAGGTTCGTGCTACTGGTCACGAGAGGCAAAGAATGCTGAGTAATTGGCCTCTGCCCACAAGACAGCAGACCCGGATGCCTCCCTCATTTGGGCAGTGAACAGCAGATGGAAGAGCTCTGTCTCAAATTTACAAATAAAATATAAGTCATTAAATGGTCTTTTATTTTACCATCACTAATCATCAGAAACATGTTTTCCAGTCCCTCATCATACATTCTTTCCTGAACTAGCACTGACCTTTTGCAGATCATACTGACAGCCACCACTCCTGTAGGAAAACTGGTCGCTCTATGATTAAGCATCTTTCTCAGCTCAATTGATATTTCCTTTAGCTTTGAAGGGGAAGATTAGCAAGCAAGGCTAATATGTCCCTTTCATTATGCTTACTCACAATATCTTATCACACCAGTTAACCACCACTCAAATTTATCTTTAACATCATTTCCTATTCAAAGTATTTCTTCGTGTTCAATTTTCTACAATTAAAAGATAACAGATGAGTTCCATTTACAACGTTAATCACTTTTTCATTTTAAACTATTCAATGGCTTCATTATTAGCAATCTGTCATCATGAATGCAAAATTTATGCTTATTCTCATTACTAATTATTTTCATTGCTTTCTTATGCATTACTTTTTATTATCTCACTCAAGTAACACATTTTGTTATTGTTAAAATTTTGTTATTGTTATTGTAATGCTTAATAGATAATTTCTAAAAATTAAATGAAACTTAAAGCACATATATAATGGTCATTTTTCTGACATAAATGGAGTGCTGAAATAACTTTGCAAATAATGATTGCTGGGTCTCATTTTTTTTTCCATGGAAATGAAGAAGAAAAACCCATGAAAATGCTAGTAACAGCAAAATACAATCATGATAAAATTCCTTTTCAACCCAAGGAACGGTATAGTCTTGCTATCCTCTGATATCATGTGTCATATTGTTGCCATATACACCAAATAAGCATTTCTTTTATCCGAAATTTACTTTTTTTATTTCAACATTTTGGCACTTTCATTCATATAGCTCGCACACTAAAAATCTCAATCTATAATCAGAATATGAAATAACAATAGACAAAGCTAAAATAGATGCGGATGGTAAAGTGTGTGCCATTACCTGGAGTTTCCTCCAGAGTCTGACCCAACCTGCTTTGGGCGTGCTTGCCATTAGTCCTTTTCTAGTCTTGCATACTATTTATTTGTTTTTCTCAGAATCTTAACATCCAGAGACAAGCTAATTCCCATGCTTCCTGTTGAAGTTACCTGATCCTACAGTCCTGAGGCCCAAGCCTTGATTGACAAGGAAAATACAACTAAGGACTCACCGTAAAATCAGTAACTATTTATTCCACAATTCTTTTAATTCTTTTTTTTTTTATTACGTTGCATTATGTGACACATTTTCATAGGCTCTGGGATTCCCCCAACCCCTCCCCGTGCCCTCCCCCCATGGTGGATTCCTCCACCTTGTTGCAGTATTACAGTTCAAATTAAGTCAAGATTCTTTCATTGCAAGCATATACCAAGCATAGAGTCCAACATCTTATTGTCCAGATAAATTCAACAGTTTCTTGGGGAGACCGTCTCTGGTCCTAAGGCAGAGCTGGCAGAATACCATCCCGATCAATTAGAAGCCCCAGCACAACATCAACAACAATTTACAGCAGTATGGAATTAATTGACATGGTATTGAGTAACCAATATGTTAAAACAATGCAAGTTCTTAACAACATCCTGTGACTATTTCATTGACACTTCAGTTTTTGTTTGTACACAGAACTGTCTGCTATGCACCTTTAAAGTGGCTATAGGGTACTATTCAGCTGTCTCGTGTCTGTTTTCATTTTAGTATTTAGCAGTTTATTGTGTTGACACATAATTTTGCTAAACTTGGCAGATTTTAGGATAGTCTAAACTGGCTTATAAATCTAACAAGGTACTTGTCAACAGTTGAGGTGCTAGAACAGTTTTAGGAGGGGTGTGCAGAGAAATCTTCGATACCCTAGTGAGGAGTAACTAATCTTTGTGTCCTACCTAGTAAGGTATGTGTGGATCCCCACTGACTGTTTCCTGTTTGGTTCTACGCTTTTCTTGTATTTCTCTGACTATCTATTCTATTTTTTAAGAGGGGGGCCTCCGGAACGACCCTGGTGGTCATTGCAAGCGAGGGTGGGGATCCAAAGTTGGAACTAAGTAAGTACCAGAAAGGGCTCCTCTCCCTAGACCCGAAGGAAGTTTGCTGTTCTTCTGTTTCTGCAGACCGCTCAGGGCTCCTGGCAAAAAAAAAAAAAGAAAAAACAGTTTGTAAGATACTACCTTTGATAAAGGCCAGCTTGTAAAACGTAACGACATAAGATGATTCATAAAGTGAACCTCCAAAGAGGCATAAGAAGCAACAGGGACACAAAATACAGTCTGATTAGAAAGTACTTTTGAAATAAGCAGTCCGCAAGATGGTGGCAAGGAGTGTGAAGCAATGGCTAGTTTGCCTTCTCAATCTAAATTTCTCGTGAATAACAGAACTCTATTCCTCGGACTGACATGAAAGAAGTAATTGGTGCTGTGTCCTGGGGGTTGGGTACACACATTCTTTCTGGGCAGGAAGTACAGTTAGAAAGAATCCCAGAGTCTGACTCCAAAATGACAAAAGCCTTTTACACTTTAGACTTCCCTAATTTATCCTGTTGTCAAAGTGCAAATCTCGCTCTCTCTAAAGACAAGCGCCAATTACTTCTTTTTAAGCCATGACTACTTTTGACTAAGTTTTTACTATCACTATCATCAGGTTCCTACTATTTATTTCCTCCTGATTCTTTGTGAATAATTATTTTAAAATCCTCTTTGTTGCCTCAGAAAACTATTAACATTAACTTAACCACACACTTGTATAGAGTACAACTCCTTAACATTGTGGTTTTCTTCTCTTTTTTTTTCAATGTTTCCAAGTGGAAGTAGCCGAAGTTTCTCAGCAGGAAAAGTTTTCAGCATGTTCACTTGAAGTGAAATTACATAGAAGAATGAACTCTTCCTATATTTGTTACAATGTTTGAGGCTTTAAGGCAGCAAAGGTCAGACTTTTTCTTTCTTGAATGAAACCACCGATACTTTGAGGTTAATTACTTACTGAGAACAGGCACTACACGCTTTACAAGATAAAAACCATAAAATTGAAAAATAAGTCAGACAGTCTCTCTGTTCATCAGGCTGAAAAGACCATGGTCTTCTGTATATGCCATCCGTTATTGACTTGGCTAATACCTTTGATTTAGACCTTCCAAAAGTAATAGTCACTTCTTTGAAAGGATTAAACTGTAAGCCACTTTGCCTTCTGTTACTGCATTAAAAGTGGAAAAAAATTCTGCATTTTCTCTCATTTAACTCATGTTTCAAATAGACTGTATTCTACCTATAATACTTACAGCTTAGTCAATGGCTTGGCAAATTTGCCATAAAATTAAAATATATTTATGGCTTTTGCAGAAACTAGAATATGTGTATGTATGAAAACATTGTTGGTAATTTTTCATGTGTTCTTTTTTTTACTTAAAGATTTATTTATTTTTTATTGGAAAGTCTGATATACAGAGTGAAACAGAGACAGAGAGGGAGATCTTCCATTCAATGATTCAAGCCCTAATTGACCATAATGGCCAGAGACGAGCCGATCCGAGGCCAGGAGCCACCTCCGGGTCTCCCATGCAGGTTCAGGGTCTCAAGGCTTTGGACCATCATCCTAGACTGCTTTGTCAGGCCACAAGCAGGAGCTGGTTGGGAAGCAAGGTCACTGGATTGAGAACTGGTGTCCATATTGGATCCTGGCACATGCAAGGTGGGGACTTTAGAAGGTAGGCTACCATGTCAGTCCCTTAATGAATGTGTTCTTCATATACTAAAATTGAAACGATACAGAGAAGATCTTTTGAAGACCTTTATTTTCTTATAAGATGTGGGGAGAAAAGATCTGAGTTTTAATCCACCAAGTAACTGACTTTTTCTTTTTCTTTTTCTCTCTCTCTCTCCTCAATTCATGACATTGGGAGCGAAGAAACGAAAAATCAAGTATGAAATACTGGACTGGCATTATGTAGCTGGTAAAGCCACCATGAGATGCCGGCATCCCTCATTGGCACTACTATTTATTCTGACTACGCTATCTCTCATCCAGTTCCTTGCTAATGCCCTGGGAAAAGGAGCCAAAAATGGTACAAATGTTTGAGCTCCTTCCACTCATGTGGGAGACCTGGAAGAAACTGTATTCTTGTCTAACATTGACATCATTCTGGCCCTGGTGCTCATTCAGAAAGTGAACCACAGGATGGAAAGTGCATGTGTGTGTGTGTGTGTGTGTGTGAGAGAGAGAGAGAGAGAGAGAGAGAGACTCTCATAAAAATATTTTAAATATTTACAGGTACAAATAACTTAGATTGACTCAATCAAAATAAACAATTTCAGGAAACAAATTCTAGAGACAAGTTATGGCATAACTCATGCCACAAGTTATTAGCATCCTAGAACACCAGTTATTCAGTTGTTTTATCCAGACAGGGATTTGGCTATACTAGGCCATAAAACAGAATGTAGGTTTTGAAAACAATGCTTGTCAGCAGCAGTATTAAAGTTTCTTTGAGACAAATTTTTAAAATTAATTGTTCAAACTGTTTAGAGATAAAGTGTCTCCGGAGATCCTCCTCCCTTTTTGTTCTTTAAAAACTGGCTTTTTGGGGGATGGTACATGCATTCGGTAAGTTGGAGACACCATGCAAACTGTTAAATAACACCTTTAGAAAACATTTACCACAAAGGTGTGAGGCCTGCTGTAAGTTTGACAGAACAGGACATGTTTATAATTCAACTGAATTGTACATTAGGGAGAACAATGAGAATGTAACATGAGGTAGGCAGCTAGTTCAGGGTCACGGGCTTGGAAGCCACTTGTCTCCCAGCTGTGTGGTCCCTTCTACCCACCTGTGATGCATACCTATCATCACCTGGAACCTGAGAGGGGGTCGTACTCTGTTGTTGTGTAACCACTGACCTTAAGTCCCCATAAAGGCCCATGATATGGAAGGGCTGTCTCTCTTGGGTGCGTGCCTGGATCATGCTGAGACTCTGACTCTTGGCCTCTGCAGTACCTGTGTGCTCTCTGGCTACACATGGACCGATTCCAAGGACAAGTATCCTCTTAACATTGCCCCTGTATGTCTGTATTCCTCATCCTCTCTTCCCTGATTGGGTGAGTCAATGAATATGTTAATGCTAAGATGCTGTATATTTTCAATTTGAGTATTTTCATGAATTCTAGGAGAAGTGAGGCCTAGCAGTAATGGAATGTGGACAGAGAAGCTCTGGAAAGGTGAATGTCTGCAGCTTTTTAAGTGTGCCAGGGTTGTTTGCTCTACATCTCTTAGGATGACTTATATTGTTGCGTAAGCTGGAATATAGGTCTTCAGTGTAACAGGTGAATTTCAGAGTATTGAACATTTGTCCCTCTTGGGGTTTTTATTTAGACTGCATTGCCATAAGGACTTACCATTTGCTAATTTCTAATGGGCCCTCTTATCACCAAGCTTGGTAAATAAAGATTCCTGAATAGATTCTAGACTTCTCTGATGTCATCTCTCCCGTGCTCCACAGTGCAAATGTGTCAGTGACTGAAGATAGTAAAAAAAAAAAGTCTATCAGAAATTTAAGTTACATAAACCAAAGAAATTTGCATTGATTCGGTGATCTTAGTTAAGGACAAAACAATAAATGTTAGCATCGGTGTAAAGTTTTTAGATACTTTTAATTATTATAGCCAATTTTAAAGAATTACTTCCTATTCTTAGCAACTAAACTTGCCATGTTTCTTCAGATGGTTTACAAATTTAGGTATAAAAAATATAAAACTTGTGGATTATAGGAAAGAGTTTAAACAAATCTCAAACAGTCATAGCTGGATCCATAAAACTCATTAACCAACAAAAAGAGGCACCCTGTATATGCCACGTGGTATTTGAAACAGACTCAAATAGTCTTTTACATTTACTTAATTTATAATTATTAACTGGACCAGATGCCTTAGGGAGCATACAGACATCCACTCTTTTAAATAATTTTTTTATGATAAAATTCTTTAAGAGCTAGTTCACAATAAGTAAAAATGTATAATATTTCCTGACCAGAAAACACAGACAATAATTCATGCTAACAATTCAAGATTTTCCTAAAGCAACTTTAGCTAGAAAAGAGTGGCGTAAAAACAAAATGTATTGTGAAGGCATTTCTCATTCTATCTCAAGGAACACTCGAGCCAAGCAGTGTTACCTGAAAACACTTTTTCTTTGCAAAATACACGAACACCTCAGGAGACAATGAAATATAAATTAGTAAGTGAAAAGTCACCATGATAATCCAGTCTGAATCAAAACAGAGGAAAAAATGTTATCACTGTGAAATTCATCAGTTAACCTGAAGCCCAATGTTTTAACTTTCCCAGCAATATAAATTACCCTAACACACATGCAGGAAACAACCTAGACACATTTACAAAATTACAATCATTAATCTTTCACTGATTTCCTTGTCCACGGTCCATTATTGCTAGGCCCCACTTTGTCCTGTAACTCTTGAAAATACATAAATTGGGCCCAGCGGCGTGGCCTAGCAGTTAAAGTCCTCACCTTGGGTGCGCTGGGATCCCATATAGGCGCTGGTTCTAATCCTGGCAGTCCTGATTCCCATCTAGCTCCCCGATTGTGGCCTGGAAAAGCAGTAGAAGATGGCTCAAAGCCTTAGGACCTTGAACCCATGTGGGAGACCCAGAGGAGTATCCTGGCTACTGGCTTCAGATTGGGGCAGCTCCAGCTGGTTTGGTCACTTGGGGAGTGAGTTCAGATGGAAGACCTTCCTCTCTGTCTTTCCTCCTCTCTATATATCTCACTTTGCAATAAAAAAAAAATGAACGTTAAAAAATACAATACATAAATTAGAATCAGACTTCTGTTGTTTTTGTACATTTGTAGCAGTAGCATTTTGATATAACAAAACTGTGTACCACTTGATGCAGTTTTTCATAAACATAATACAAATAGTCTAATTTGTTGTTATCTATCTACAAAATGAGAGACAAATCATTTGACATTTTCAGGAGGCCTCACTGGAAATACCAAAGTCCCAGAACTTGAAACTTTTGTTTTGGGATGCTTGTCAGAATGGCGAGAAGGTTTAAATATCCAATAGAAATAAGATTCCTTGACATGACACACTATAGATTAGAGCTAATTATTGACATAAATCTATTACTCAGATGCTTCTAAAGCAAGTACATAACTGTGACTCTTAAACAATAATATAAAGATTAATTAATACAAAGTTAATATAAAAACTTGCATGTAATAATTAGCAAATTGGTTAAAAAGGGGTATCTAGGAAAAACTGATATATGAATAATATCCATTTGCCACAACTGATTAAAATTTTTCTTGCAGAATCTATACCTACACGGTGAGGATTATAAATAGGGCATTGTGATAGTAGCAGATTTTAAGTCTGGTACTCTTCCGCAGAAACAAATTGAACAGGATTTTGGTGTTTTGTAAATCTCTGATTGTATGTGGTCTGGGCTAGCCCTGCCAGAAGTTTGTTTTCCACGGGCATCAGCTACTGTAATCAAATCTACATTTAAATTCTTTTGTGCAATGTCTGAATGGCATTTAGGACATATTCCAGGGGAGTGACTGTTAGAAGTATTAGCAGAGTATTTGTAAGTTAAATGAGGCACTTAGCAATGTTTTTGAAGGTATCCAGGTTTTCCAGAATTAAAACACTTACTATTTTCCAAAGCTGCTAGGTTGAAATGATGTCCCTATGTTGGTGCAGGCTTTCAGATAATCCACAACAGCTTCCGTCTTTTTCATAGGACTAATAACACCTTGGCAGTATTCATTGGCATGATTAAAAGCTAATTGCTTGAACAACACTTTCCTAGTGCTGTCTCTTCTAACTTGTTTTTCTGTGGAATCAGTGAAACGTCCTATAAAATTGGCACATGCTTCTCCAGCTCCCTGGATGACTTTTGTCAAATTCAGACCCAGTGCCAATTTTTTTCCCCAGGCCCATAGCATGGCATTTCATACATGCATGGGCACAGACTGAGGCAGTTTTCTTTGCTGCACTGTACTAGTCCACTGCCCATCACCAACCAACAAATCATAAGGCAATCACCTACCCCCAGGGATTGTCACCCTGCTGGTCCTAAGGATAGCAATTTCCCATTAGCCATCACTTCTCCACATTTTCCATTGTAAATATTGAGAAGGAGAATCCTGTTTTTTCCATTACTTCAAAATCATAGGGAATCCAGTTTGCTCCCCGGCTCCAGTCATTTAAATATTCCGATGCATGCGAAGAAGTGGGTCCATAGGATACACAAGCTTTCTTAAAAGCTATAATGGTGTTAAAGTCTAGATTCTCATATGCTACATTTTTGGCTAAAAAATAATTGGAAAAATTAATGATTCATGAGGTCTCCAGGGAATATCAAATATTTGGCACATCCTTGATTAGATTTAAGTGTGAGATGGTGTGTGCTGGTACTTAACTGTTCTTTTACTCCAACTTCATTTTCCTCATTAGAAAATTCAGAGATGTCTTGGGTTTTGCTGCTTTAACATGGAAAACTTGAGTTTCTTTCTAGCCACAAAACAGTGGCCTCTCCCATTAGGGGAGTCTCTCCTGAGTTTTTCCTTTTCTTTCTCATCTGTATAAGACCTTTCTGTTTTATCTGCATAGTAGTGGTGTCTCTTGTTAGGAAGGTCTCTCATAGGTTCTCCTTTCTTATTTTCTTCATCTGCAGTGTAAGGTATTCCTTTTTTAGCCACATTATGGTGGCATCTCCTGTCAGGGAAGCCTCTCATGGGTTTCCTTTCTCCATCCTCCTCATTTTTGCTATAAGGCGTTGCTTTTTTAGCCACATTATGGTGACATCTCCTATTAGGGGGAATCTCTCATGGGCTCGCTTTCTCTTTCTTCATCGTCTGTACTACAAGGGCTTCCTTTTTCCTACATTTCAGTAGTGTCCCCTCTGAGAGGAGTCTTTTGCAAGTTGCTTTTCTAAAATTATAATAACAGTTATAATTAAAGCCCATATAATCCAAAAGTTAGCATAAATATTTTCTACTTTTTGGGACTTTCACCACTTTTGGACACAAAAAATTCAGTTTCTAGCATCCCTTCATCCAATGGCCAAGATTTGTATTCAAGAATAACCTCTAAATAATGCACAATTGCTGCCTTGTTATAGTTGAGTCACTTTTTACTACAAATTTCTGCATGAGAGATAAATAGTTGTACTCTACATTGATTAGGCTCAGTGTTTGCATTTACCTATTTCTGTGGGGGTTGCCATCATACTTTCTATCTGCTTTCAAGTTCCTGTTCAGGCGCCACTTGCCACTTGTTCATTGTCCAACAGCAATGGACCTGGTGCACGGAGCATCAGTTAGTGCATCTTTATACTACAAACTGTTGGTCAATAGCCGAAGTTTATTAGTGGCACCGGGTTTGTATAGATTGCAGGTTACATATGATAAGGGAGGAGAGTTGAGGAATTTACATAATCAGCAACAGGGAGTCAACTTGAGATTATAAGAGTTCCCATAAGCCTGTGTATAGATTCCAGTCAGTTGTTTCCACACCCTTGCCTGCAAGTCTCTCCTTCGTTTTGTATTCCCAATCAATTGTCCTCCTACATAGATTACTATAAGTAAAAGCTTTTATTGAGATACATTTCTCAGTTATTAAGAATGATAAACCAACTTTGCGTCCCTTTGTAGTAAAGTCAATTATGTAGTTACTACATCTTTCTGTAGAAAGCTTTTATCAACATGTTGAGATGAGTACACACTTTCAGAGGACTTTCAAGGAATGAAAGATGCTTTTTTTCTTATGAACAATCTGATTTTTGTTCCAAAACAGGACAAAAAATGAGGAAGTTATATTAATAAATCTGAATTAAACAAGTGTCTTTTATTTTCACAGTACAGAAAAATAACCACCATCAAAATTTATAAAAAAAAATGAAGGACTCAAATGATTCATACATTGACAAAAAATCTTTGTGTTTCTTCTGGGGAAAAACTACAGAGAAGATAATCTCATTGGCTCTAGTTTGATCAAGCAATCAACACTGACTGATTCAACTATCAGTTGTTTTCACTATGGATAGGTAGTGTTCTGATGGGTCAGGGCAAAGTCAGGACAAAGTAAACAGAAAAAGCATAGTCTGAATTAGAAATGATTGGTTTTCAAGCCAGCTGGTCCTTTCTATAATTATTATTACTTAAGCTTTGAAATTCTTTTTTTTAAATTTATTTTTATTTTTATTTTTTTGTTTTTTTTTTTAGGTTTTTTTGCTTTGTTTTTTTTTAATTTATTTATTTTTTATTAATTACATTGCATTATGTGGCACAGTTTTATATGCACTGGAATTCCCCCCGCCCCTCCCCAAACCCTCCCCCCACGGTGGATTGCTCCACCTTATTGCATTTCCATAGTTCAAATTCAGTTGAGATTCTTTCATTGGAGGTATTTACCAAGCATACAGTCCAGCATCTTATTGTCCTGGTAAGTTCAATAGCTTCTTGGTGAGACCATCTCTGGTCTGAAGGTAGAGCCAGCAGAGTATCATCCCAATCAATTAAAAACCCCAACATAATATTTACAACCAATTACAACATTATGGTATTAATTGACATGGTATTGATTAACCAATATGTTAATAAGAAAATGCAGGTTCTCAACCACAACCTGTAACTCACTAGGTGGGACACAAAGATTAGTTACTCCTCACTAGGGTACTGAAGATTTCTCTGCACACCCCTCCTACAACTGTTCATCTAAACTGTTGACATATGTCTTGTTATAGAGTTAGACTACCCAAAAAACAGCCAGTTTCAGAGAAACCATGCTTCAATGCTATAAACTGCTAAATACTAAAACTAAAATAGACATGAGATAGCTGAATGGTAATCTATAGCCATTTTAAGGTGTATAGAACACGGTTGAGTATAAACCAAAATGGAAATGTCTATGAAGCTTTGAAATTAATTAGAGATTTTTGAGGCAAAAAGCATTGCTCTATGGTTGCATATTCAAATTAGACACACAAGTAATGGAAGTTTGATAGTCACATCCTGTTGTGTATTGGCCATGTGTGCACATGAAAATAATGCAGCACAGGACTTCCAATAACAGAAAATTAAAATATAGATGAACAATATTATGGACAGAAACCACTGGAGTCAGACCAGAAGCCATAAGCAGCACGTAGTTAACAAAGAATGCAGAGTGCACCCCCTGCATCCCCCAAACTAGCCTCCCTTCCTTCCTACCACAAGAAACCACTCATCTGGACACCACCAAAGTAATTTAGCTTGCTCTGTTCTAAATTTCATGTGAAGGGAATCACAAAACATGTTTTGTCTTGTTTCTAGCCTTTCTTGCTTAACAAAATACAATTTGGAATTCATACAGGCTGTATCTGTCTATGGTTTAAAATTTCCTCCTCTGAAGAGCGTTCAATTGTATTAATATACCTGAATTTTCTTTTTATCATCTTCCTATTGATAACTGCTTTCAGTTTGGTGCAGTTTTTCATACAGCTACCAGAAACAATCTTGTTTTGGAGAGTGGGAATAGTTAAGCTGTTGCTGAGGAAGCATACATCCCATTGGAGTGCCTGGGATCTAGTCCTGGCTCTGGGATCCAGCTCTGTCCATGAAATCTGGTCCTGTCCCTGATGTCTGGTCCTAACTCTGGGATCCAGTCCTATCCCTGTGATCTGGTCCTAGCTCTGGGATCTGGTCCTAGCTCTGCTTCTGGTCCCAGGTCTTTGGGAGACAGTGGATGATGGTTCAAGTGGTTGTGCTCCTGCCACCTATGTTGCAGACTTGGACGAGTTCAGAAATCCTAGTTTATTTGACTGCTATGGAAATTTGGACAGTGAACCAGTAGATGGTTGGAACATGGTGTCTATTTCCCTTCCCTCATGTTATTTTTCACATAAGTAAAAGTGATTTTTAAAATTTAAAATAATACTGCATTTAATTGCTATTTGTATCTGCTATTAACTCTATGATATATGTTACTGAGCCGATAAAACAATCAAATCAAGCTTTAAGTCAGTTGGAAATCCTATGTGAGATCACTGTTTTCGAAAACTGGGACCAGCGATCTCAGCTTAAGCAAGTCCTCTCTGCACTTACCACACTCGGTGACAAAAGCGCGCACATGGAAGGCAGGTCATCACTGATAACCATGCTCTGTACTTGGGCATCTCTATCCGAGTGGACCCTAAATATTCTAATCATCAACATGTACCTGGGTGTGACAACCAATGTGCTAATTGGCTTGATTTCATCATTCCATGGCATATGCTTTAATCAAAATATTGTACTGTATATTTTTACTACAGATGCTCCCAAATTTTTTAGAAGATTTATTTTTATTGGAGAGACAGATACACAGAGAGGAGGAGAGACAGAGACGAAGATCTTCTGTCCACTGATTCACTCCCCAAGCGGCCGCAATGGCTGGAGCTGAGCCAATCCGAAGCCAGGAGCCAGGGGCTTCTTCCAGGTTTCCCACAAGGGTGCAGGGTCCCAAGACTTTGAGCCGTCCTCAACTGCTTTCCCAGGCCACAAGCAGGGAGCTGAGTGGGAAGCAGGATTAGAAGCACATCCCATATGTGATCCCAGTGCTTCGGGTGAGGACTTTAGCCACAAGGCTGTTGCACCGGACCCATGATCCCAGTTTTTGAAGTATACATTAAGAAGACTGAAAACATGAAAAATCTCTAGATAGGAACTAAGAAGAAGAATTATACAGATTTTAATCCAACTGAATCAGGGAAGATTTTGCTTTTGGAAATATTTGTATTACACCTTTGCTGATATGATATTTTTAAGGTAGCAATGCTTGAATACATCCTATCGATTCTAGACATATTTACAAAAGTCAATTATAAGCCAAAAAACCTAAATAAGAGCCTGCATTTTAGAGTGATTTAGCTGTTGAACATTCACTTGCAGCCCTGCAGCCCGTGTAAAGTGGATTCGGACACATTGCCTTTCCTCTTCCCCGAGTAGTCACCTCTGCCACCTGCTCCTTCTTCCTTTTGTCCACACATAGACTAAGTTTACAATATGTGAGAAGCTGAAAATGTTCACTGAAGTGGGTGAAGAGCTGACTGACCCACCTGCGGTTAGTGATGGTTTCTGTTGTTCCATTGCCTCCCCTAGGTGGGCCTGTCAATCTTGAATGGTAGCTGTTACTGTGAGAGGTGTACCTCATGCTAACCATAATTTGTATTTTCTTTCTGACAACTGCTGTTGAGTCTCTCGCTACAAAATTATTGGCTATTATCAGATATTTAGAATGTCTTGACACCTTTGCTAAAGTTCTACATATATATATTTCTAAATCTATCAATTCTGTTACTAGAGCACAGATTTGTTACCTATTCATTGCTTTTTGTTACATAGATTTGAGTCTTGGAAATTTATTGATGCCACATAGATTTCAAAAACCAAATTATATAAACAAGAATCTGGGGTCAAATACATAAAATAATATAAAGCAGAAGAACATTTCATGATAATGGTATTACAAATAGGGTTAAGTAAAACAATTATTTGAGATTCTACTGGAACAGTATATACTAAATATTTACAGAAAATCATCATCATGATCATAATTAAGTTAGGCAATCCTGTTTAGCATGTCACACATTAGGTATCATCCAATTAACTTGTGGTTTTCTCAATGGTCTTACTTTTCCTTTGTCTTGAGGAATGCACGATCCTTTGCCATGGATAGTCTATTTTCAAATAGAATAGTCTATTTTCAACACTGTGCCTTTTCCTCTGATCTTTGTACCGTGGCTGCACCTTGGGAATTACTTTATGCTTCAAAGATAACTCAGGGCCCTTGGCATCACTGCTAACTCTAGGATCAGCTTTATGAGACTGCATTGGTGTGAACCTTTTCTGCCTGCCTATGCCAACAGTTCAGATGCAGATATTTAAAGTGATTGTTATTTTGCATAAACTTCAGCCTGGTACATGGGATTCAAGATGTGAGTACTTACATATCAGCACTACTTGTCATGGCGGGCATCAGCCCAACACAACAAATTCAGGTGACCTGACTCAGGATGCAGGCATTTCAACCGCCAAGCTGAACACTCAACTGAGAATTCTTATTATACATACAACCTTAGTCATTTATCATTTTTATATTTAGGGTGTTGGCTAATGAAGTGAAAAATAACACTGACCTTGTAAAAACATTTCAGTTATATGATTTTTATTGAAGGAAAAGTGCAATGCCACCAAAATATGTTTCTAGGGAAAAAAACGTTGTCATATATAATGGTTGAATAAGCCTTATTGTGAGGTATATAGGACACATTATCATTCACAACAGTCTCTGTAGCCTACAAAAATTAATTGCTATGACCAGTGTGCTGAAAGAAAAAACAACTGTTGAAATTATTTTGTACCAGTGTTGCCTTGAACAGAAAACAAAGAATTATTTACTTTCATGATATGGCTCCCACCTTAGACATCTTCCAGCCATTTCCTAAAACTTTTATTTCAAATTTTATCTATCACATCAAGAAGTGAATATAAGTTACAATATGCATCTCTACTTCTGAGTAAAAGATGGACTCCCAATGAAATTGTTAAATATATCTTGATGATAAGGTGCTGGACTTCCTACCATCATCTATACCTAAGTTGTAATGATGCATTTAAATAGCAGAATGGTGGACTTGTGTAACTTTTGTTGAAGGATTGTAAGATTGTAATAACATGGGGGAAAACAGTTGGGGGAGGCGAAATGTGGAGAGTAGAAAGGGAAGTCCCTGAGCCTATGGGATTGTATCATGAAAAATTAAATTTTTCTGAAAGTGTTATCTACCAAGATCATAGTTTTTGATTCCCATATGAAAACTATATTAAGACATAGGAAAACATAAGGTCAACTGCTTCAGAATAAATGAATTGCAGATATGATTTTAAAGATTTTTGTGATTGTAGAAATATTTCTTATTATTTTTCATTATTTTACTCAGGCCTGAACAACAGTCAGTGAGAATTAGATTTGCAAAGTTTGTGCTTTTTGTTTGTTTTCTGATAATACTGAGAGACAAAAAAAGAAAGCTGGACAATGGGCCTGGAGCGATAGCATAGTGGCTAAAGTCCTCGCCTTGAATGCCTGGGATCCCATATGGGCACCGGTTCTAACCCCAGCAGCTCCACTTCCCAATCATCTCCCTGCTTGTGGCCTGGGAAAGCAGTCGAGGACGGCCCAAAGCTTTGGGACCCTGCACCCATGTGGGAGACCCAGAAGAGCTCCTGGCTGCTGGCTTCGGATTGGCTCAGCTCCAGCCGTTGTGGCTACTTGGGGAGTGAATCAGTGGATAGAAGATCTTCATCTCTGTCTCTCCTCCTCTCTGTATACCTTATTTTCCAATAAAAATAAATTAATCTTTTTTTAAAAAGACTGGACAAAAGGAGACAAAAACAAGCAGAAAGATAAAAGAAAATCATAAACAACAATCATGGACATAGTGGGGTGAGAGAGACAGCCTGGGACAACCGAGTGGATCAGCAACAGGTGAAAATAGAGTTTCATATGATTTAGAAAAAATGTCAAGAGAAAAGTTGCTCACTTGGAGAGGTAACTGAGGGGAAATGAAGCTCCCAGGACATATCATCACAGACTAATGGACAACCACATGATCTCGCCCTCCCTCGGCATTCCAGGCCCATTTCCTCTGGTGTCCACGCACGTCCCTCCCTCTGGAGTTGCCTGCAATCTAGTCCTCTCAGGAGGACATTGTTCACACTCAGACCTTACCCAGGCACCTGCAGTTCACTGGAGACATATCTTTCAAGATGCTATTCTTATACACAGGAGTGCATTTTAGTGCCTCACTGGGTAAAACTTTGATCTGACACAACCGAGTTGTATCCCACAACTGACTGCAAACAGCAAAATGGACTTCATAGAAAAACAGCCAAGAAACCAAATGAAGCCGATTCCAGGCACCATCCCATCCTTTCTGTCACAGTGGACTCAGCGTGTGTTATCCTGTATCCAGCCTACCACTCCTTTCCAACTACTTAGCACTTGATTGAGTAAACCCTTCCACACACTGGTGCTGTGAAAGGACTGGTTCCATTTTTAGTTCTGTGCAGACAGCACAGGTGATCCTCAAAATTGTGATTAATTTTCAAAACTTATTGAGAAATACTTTCTTTAAGTTCCATATTTCTGAGTCTTAAATTGTAGGTTAACATCTTTGGAATCACTGTTTCCAATGGTATGTTAGGATTTAGAGAAAGTAATACTATTTGGTGGCAGTAATGACATAGGTAGCTGATGTCAGATTATACATTATGTCACTGTGTTAAAACTAACACAGCGAATGCATTCTCTTAACAGCTAAGACAGATGACATAAGAGAATGAAAGTCTAATACCTTGGGATCACACGGTTGTCACCATTTCCATCAAAATGCTTGCTTAAGACTTGGTGAATCAGGCCCTATTCCATAGTATAAGTGGCCATTAATCAATTACTACACTCCCATTTCTCTCACCCACTCACTTTAACACAATCACCTTGGTGAATGTCTCTCTTGCAAGTAGTATTGGAGATATATTCAATTTTTATTAATTTAATTTATGACTTGTTTTAGCTACTTAATGGAAGATTGTTGAATACCAAGATCTCTTTCAAATTTTTGTTCTATTTAAATTTAATAGTAATAAAAGGTTTTGAATGTGTTACCTAAATACTGTATTTTATGAGCTTGTAAGAGTATTCTCATCTATTGTACTTTTTACTGTTATTGAAGCTGTGCCCGTGTCATGGATAAACAGAGAAGAGTCTGCCTTAATTTTAGCAATCTAGTCATGAAAAGTCAGGAAAGAACGAAGCTCCAGGGAAAATGCCCACCTTGATTTCATCCAACACAGGAGAGCCCATTAACCTCATCCAGCTCTTTCCTTGGAGAACACTGCAGAAAGGCCAGCTCTGCTGGACACACCAGCTTGTGAAGTGTACTAAGGCAGTGATGCAAAACCATCTCATATGTATAATTAAAACTTGCATGAAAACTCTGCAGACAAAATGGCGAAAATCTTGCAAGTTTATCAAATATACAATATACTTTCTTTTAAGATTTATTTTTTTTTTTATTGGAAAGGCAGATACACAGAGAGGAAGACAGACAGAAAGGAAGCTATTCCATCTGATGGTTCACTCCACAAGAGGCCACAGTGGCTGGATCTGAGCCGTTCTGAAGCTAGGAGCCTCTTCCAGGTCTCCCACATGGGTGCAGGGTCCCAAAGCCTTGGACAGTCCTCAACTGCATTCCCAGGCCACAGGCAGGGAGCTGGGTGGGAAGCGGGGCTGCTGGGATTAGAACCTGCACCCATATGAGATCCCAGTGCATTCAAGGCGAGGACTTAAGCCATTACGCTATTGCACCCGGCCTTACATCCATTTTTACATTTATATATATGGTCTTTTGGTTAAGCAGGCCTGTATCAGAAGGAAGATTTGCAGCTTCTTAGAGATTCAAGAGTCGGAGATTCTCTGCTTGCCAGTGTGATGCTTGCTCTACCCAGTCCTGGGCTTCGCCGTTGCTACCTTCAACTGAGGGCAACCCAGTAGGTGATCCCAACCCCGTATTTCACCTTGAAGTCTGTTTTTTTTCTTTAAAACATTAGCTTCTTTCAAATAGTGTGCTGCTGCCAGAAAAAGTTGACCAACACAGTGGCCATTAAATTTTCTTGATATAAGTATCCAGACTGAAATGTTTTGCATTCATTTGTGTGAAAAAAAATCTGTGATAAGCATTTTAGGATTTTTTTTTCAGGTAATGTCAACATGGCTCCAATTATTATCATAGGACTGATTTTTAACTGTGACTCACAGAAATAATGTAGAGATTTTGATGGCTCTTCCACATCATCTTACACATTAAAAACCTTGAAATAAAATACATCTTTGTATAGCAAGTTGCTGATATTTAATTCTTTTTAAAATATTGTATAGCCCATGCTATGCTAATTGTGTAGTGTACTTACAATTTCAAAAGTTTTTAAATGTTGTATAAAGATATAACTGATCATTAATAGTTTCAACATGAAACTGACATACAAACGCTTCAATTTTTTTAAATGTAAAATTTCTCTGAATAATTAGCACAATGTGTGTTTGTTTGCACAACTCAATGTTTACATATTTCTTTCTTTACAAATGTTCAGAAGTTTACATGGTAGCTTTCCTGTATAGCTGCCAGTTGTGTCTTCCCTGCTCAATGTATGGTCTAGTTCCCTGCTAGTGTACCTAGGAAGCAGTGGAGGATGGCCCGAGTCTGTGGGTCCCATCTGTGTCGGAAAACCGGAGGAAACTTCTGGCTGTACACTAATAGCATCCTGGTCGTTGCAGCTGTTGGGGAATAAACCAGATTCAAAGATTCTCTCTGGAAGTCTGCCTTTCAAATAACTAAATAAATGCATAGAAACACTACAATGTTAAGCCCCTTTCATTTATGGATTTCTAGTTTTCTCAGGTGGAACTAAGAATATTAATTCAGCATAGAGTTTAGATATCCTATATTTCTTAGCCTGTCATGCTGCCATTATATGGTTTGGCTTTTTAAAATAGATTGCTGCAGGGACATTTTAATGTTAATAGAAAAAATTATTATGGTCTTTATCTATAAAAATCATCTCCAGTAAAAGTAACCAGGCTGGGTTTATAGAACTAAGATAAATTTCAGGTATTGCCCAAGAAACATATATGAGATTGTAGTGAAATGTGTTGTTAAATAACGAAACTGTGGGTCTGATTCTATTAAAAGACTCTTGTGGACTTGGCACAATGGCATAACAGCTAAATTCTCACCTTGCAAGTCCTGGGATTCCATAAGGATACAGTTTTGGGTCCCGGCCATTCCCTGCTTGTGTCCTGAAAAAGCAATAAAGGATGGCCCAAATCATTGGGACCCTGCACCCAAATAGCGGACCAGGAAGAAGCTCCTGGCTCCCTGGCTTGATCAGCTTATCTCTCTGTGATATCTGTCTCTCTTTTTCTTCTTCTCTCTGTAAATCTGTTTTTCCATTAAACATAAATAAATCTTAAAAGCAAAAGACAGACTCCTGAGCCAGCTTGAATTGGCTGCCAGTAACAACAAAGATAAAAGAACTGTAGCATCTGATGAAGACTGCAACTTGGTTTTATTCAAACACATCACCTGTGTTTAAATTCCCCCTTCATAATAATGCGTAAGTATTGCAGTGGTGACAGGGGGTTGCTCACTGATGAAAGCCTTGTTTTGAAATGTTAAATAGAGAGATTTAATAAATCCTTTATACATGCATCTTATTTTTAACTTAGAGAATTTGACATCTTCTAATAAGCTGAAACATTTCATAAAGGGACTCTGTATTATAAAAGAAGAACTAATTCTACTTTATCATCCTTATTAATGTAATTGGCTTGTACAGTGATCACCATTAGCTAATGATACCACAAAAAGTAAACACACAGGGGTGTGTGTCTTAGTGGATGGGACACCACTAAGCATGCCTACGTCCCTCATTGGGATCCTGAGCTCAGTACAAATTGCAGCTCCTGATCCTAGCTTCCTGCTCATGTAGCCCACGGGCAGCAGTAGTAACAACTCGAGTGATTGAGTCCCTGCCACCGATATGTAAAACCTGGATTGAATTTCCAGTGGACAAGAATTCTTTGTGGTAGGCATGGAGACATGGGATTACTGCGTTCATAGGTAGATATGGATAGATGGATAGATAGATAGATAGATAGATAGATAGATAGATAGATAGATAATGAAGACTGATACATTCATTTTTATCCCTAAATAATTTATATGAGGCGTTCTCTTCTTAAATTTTACTAGATGTCCATTTCATTATTTTTCAAATTCATTAGTTTTATATGCAAATCCTGTTACTCTGTATTTTTGTTATTAATGGTGATAAGTATTTTTCTTTGCTTAGTATAAGCCTTGCACATTTTAATATTAAAAAGTTTTAAATAACATTAGCTCTTTAGTATCTCAAGTGGTCTATATTCTTTTTGTTACTTTGAATAATAACTATATTGTGTATATACAATAAAGTAAAAATCCTCATTTGTTTTCTATATGTTTAACAACCATTTCTATATTCATTTTCATTATTAAGATTTTCATGATACATACATGAAAATGCTCTCTGTTCTAGCTTAGTTTTTAAGGTTGACAGGTGTAGTGTAACACTAGCTCAAATATCTAGTGATGTTTAATCTTCCCATAAATACAGTCTACTTTTGACAGGTGTCATAAAGAATGGTGGAACAGATCTTGTATGCTTCTCTGATTATAATTTTTAGGCTACTGCATGTATTCTTCAAACTTAGGAACACAAAACTAGGGCAGAAGAAAAGTTAGAGTTGGATATGGATATGTTTGAGACAAAAGGACTGAATGGATCCTTACAGACACAGAGGTGCAGCAGGTGTTATGGTACAGTGTAAACGCTCACAGTTGGCTGGCCAACCTCTCATCCTAGAATACCTGGTGAGGCTCTCAGGCTGACTTCATCTCAGTGTGTCTCCAAGGTAGCCAAAGATGCCCTGATCAGATTTGTGTGAGCCCTGCCTCCTGGTTTCACCTTGAAGCTGACATGTTTATTGTGGGCATTTATGGAAAGATCAGTGAATGATAGTCTCCCTTTCTGCTTCTTCCTCTCTTGTCACTCTACCTTCCTAAAAAGTAAATTAACCTTAAATAAAATAAGATGAAAATACTAATAAACTTCTTGAATACTTATAGAAAATTGCTTCTCATTATTCTGTGATCACTTTTAAAGTTTTGTGAGCTATGTAACAACCACATATTAACTAATTGCTTATGTCCTTGTATTGTAAACTCTGTTCATCCAGCTCACCCTCTGCCAGTTCACTAAGGCTTCTCCCCTCAGCACATACTTTGGAACACTAAAATGATTGTGAGTACCTGTGGCACTGAGAATGGTTACAAATGGTAAATGCTAAGGATCAAAACTCACATTGAAGAGGAAGTATATACTGTACACAGAATATTGCTTTAATGTCTAGACAATTGTCCTTACCAATTTCTAGCTATTTCTCTATTACATCTTCACAATTTGACATACAATTGCTGTAAAGAAAACAAGATACTGCAAAATTGAATGTTAACTTATGTGGGTCTGATCAAATTTACAATTTATATTTTCTTATCACTTAATTTTCATTTTCTTAACACAATCAATGCAACTACTGTTTAGATTGTTAACAGTTCTGTGGCATCACCGACAGCAACAATCTTCCAAAGGATGCTGCTTAAAAGTTGCTTTAGGGCCTAGCACGGTAATCTAGTGACTGAAGTCCTTGCGTTGCACATGCCTGGATCCCATAAAGGCACTGCTTTTAATCCTGGCTGCCTTGGTTCCCATCCAGCTCCCTACTTGAGGCCTTGGAAAGCAGCCAAGGATGGCCCAAAGCCTTGGGACCATGTGACCATGTGGGAGACTAAGAAGAGGCTCCTGGCATCTGGCTTTGGACTGGCTCATCTCTGGCCTTTGCAACCAGTTGGGGAATGAATCAGCGAACAGAAGATCTGCCTCTCTGTCTCTCCTCTGCTGTGTATCTCATTTTCCAATATAAACAAATAGCACTTTAAAAAAAGTTGAATGCTTTGCATTCCTTGGACTTGTTTCTTGGTAAATAGCCACAATCTAGAATTAAAACTAATGGAGTCCTGGGCCTGGCATGGTAGCCTAGCAGCTAAAGTTCTTGCCTTGCAAGCACCAGGATCCCCTGCGAGCATTGGTTCTAATCCCAGTGGCCCTGCTTCCCATCCAGCTTCCTGCTTGTAGTCTGGGAAAGTGATTGAGGATGGCCCAGTGTTTTGGTACCCTACACCTGCGTGGGAGACCCAGAGGAGGCTCCTGGAAACTGGCTTCAGATCGGCTCATTTCTGGCCATTGCAGTCAGTTGGGGAATGAATCAACCGACAAAAGATCTTCCTCTCTGTCTCTCCTCCTCTCTGTACATGTGACTTTCCAATAAAAAATAAGTAACTCTTTAAAACACAAAGTAACAATATCCTTATTTATGTTACTCTAAGAATTTTGAACTATAATGTAGAAAGAATCATTTCTAAGCTCGTAATTTCTATCATAGAATCTCACTTCAATGACTTCTATTACGATAATAATTTTAATAATGTGATAAAAACAGATTTAATAATTTAAAAAATTAATTTAAAAACCAAATTATTACTTATAGGACATTATTTGCAGAGTAAACTAAGCATAACAAAACTAAATTAGATTTCATCATGTGTAGAAATCTAAAACAGAATGGAAAGATTTTAAAACAAATCTCTGCCCTATTTAAAAGCACTGATAATCATTTTGAGATCTAATTAAATGAGCATACTTAAAAATGAGGTACCAAGTTCCCAATATCCTTGCAATTTAATGATTATAGAATGACGGTTTTGAATCCCAGTTATCACAAAAAGCACTATCATTAGGTTGTTTAAATATCTTATGTCTGATATATCAGTATTTGCATGTAAAATACATACATTTTACATTAAAGATTATACTATTTTCTGCATAATTAAATCGAGTTAACTTTAATTTGCTCTACCCATCTTAGAAACAGAATATCTCTTTTTTAATGCTAGTATTCATGCATTAATGGTCTGTTAAATGCTCATCCAATCATATGTATGTAGTGCTAGCATATTCTTTAGAAAAGATATTTGTTTCAAAGTAATCTTTTATGAACAGAAATTAAGCATAGGCAAGTTTTGCAGGAATTTAACATTTTTATATTTTATATAATAGGTATTTTCCTGCTTTTAGATCTCATTGCAATTACCATGTTTGTTGCAATATTAAAGCATCAACTGAAGCCTTTCAGTTTGCTTTATATTTTGGGAAGAATATAAGTGAGAAAAAGTTTGAATATTGGTCAGATAAAATAAGTGTGGAAAACATTTTTAAAGAATATGTCTTGAAATAAGTATCTACCGCATGACAAAAATGTCAAGTGGAAATCCCTTAAATATCCTAAAATCCTTGGTCCAGCGCTAAATCAAATGCAGTGGCATGTTCCGGGAATAAGTGCACAGCTAGTACGACTGTCGAAGATTTAAGACGCACAGGGGTAGGAGTGCTGCCAGTCTGTGTCAGCTCACCTCGGTGGCACCTGCAAAATCAGATGGAACTGTCACGGCCCCGAGGAGCCCGAAGAGCTATAGCAGCTGACTGTGAAGCAGAATTCTGGAGGGCATCCCAGAATAGAAAAAGAGCATTAGGCAAGCACGCTGCCACAACACCACAAGCAACCACCACTCATTTTGGCCTTCAGGGTTAGGGGATTCTAACAGGCAATATTAGCAGGCTCCTTATGGGAAAATCGTGAACAATCCTTACGCCAGACTGATGATACAGCATACTTTCAGGAAAGGAAGTCCAAGCTATAATGTAGCCACTGAATTCTGCTTTGGATCATGTGATATTTCGGACCAGGTACTGACAGTTAATAAAATATGATCAACAAGCTAAGAGTTTGTGTTTCAAACTTTTAAAATCTGAAAAATTGATACACACTTCATTTTTTAATGTTTTTTTAAAAGATTGATTTTTTTTTTTTAACTTGGAAAGGTAGATATACAGAGAAGAGGAAAGACAGAGAGGACAAGGAGGAAGATCTTTCATTCGATGGTGCACTCCCAAGTGACCGCAACAGCCCCAGCTGAGCCAATCCAAAGCCAGGAGCCAGGAGCTTTAGGGTCTCCCACGCAGGTGCAGGGTCCCAAAGCTTTGGGCCGTCCTCAACTGCTTTCCCAGGCCAGGAGCAGAGAGCTAGATGGGAAACAGAGTCGTGGGGTAAGAACTGGCGCCCACATGGGATTCCTGCACGTTCAAGGCGAGGACTTCAGCCGCTAGGCCACCGTGCCAGGCCCCACACTTCATCTTAATTAAATTGACATCACCACATGAAGCTCCTGGCTGCCATATTGGACAGTATACGTAGAGGCAGGTAAACAAAGGGCTCAGGGACCTGAAACCACCTGGACTCATGGATCTGAAGCGATGCTAAGGAGTCTCTTGAGTATGCTGCTCTCAAATCGGCTCTACCTATCGGCATTCTTTCCCTGTTTATGTGCTGGACTCCAGCGCTTGTGCCCACAGCCTCGAGAGTCCATCACAAATACCCATTTGTTCACTTTTCATTATTTCCGAAAAGCTGCAGGCAAAGCATTAACATGGGAAGGGCAGGCTGCAGATTAGCCTTAACATTTGTGTTGTTTGCCTCTTCCAAATATTGGTTCTAAAATCCTCCAATTTCTTGGTAGCTTGGTATAAATTAATTCTATCTAGAAAAAAAGTTAATTTGTGTAATCATGCTGTTTTCTATCTAAACATGCTACATTTTTAATTCAATAGACAATGATAAATTTTATTATTCTCAAATACCTTTACCTAATTTTTTTTCTGATGTGCAGTAGCTGATGCAGAATACAAAGGAACTGTGTATGAATGAAACAGACGTCTTGTGATGTTATTTTTAGTTCTTGTCCACATAGCTTTAGAACAGTGGCTTTCTCTTGTTGCTTACTTATTGCAAACTATAGCTAGTACTGCAATAAGCCCAAGATCATAAAGTAAGCTAACACTGCATTTTTGAAAAGAATGAAAAAGAAAAAACAAAGAAAAGTGTGTGAGAGGTAGAGGAGAGCAGGCTCATCAACTTGTGTCTGTTTATGAAATTCATGAAACATCTTCTCAAATTAACAAAAAGACAAAAAGAAATAAAAAACAAATACCTGTGTGCATGAGTATTTCTGCAAATATGGTTTTCTAACATTTTGTTTCATGCTTCCATCCAACCAACAGTTCCAAATGTTATGCTGCTATAGTTCTATTGATCTGTGATTACTTTAAAACTTATGATACATGGATAAAATGGTCATTTTCTTTTTTACTTCCTGCTTGTTTTATTTCACCAGCTTCAGTGATGACTTGGGAGAAGAAGAATTCTTGCTTTTTAAAAAGACAATAATAACGCTTCCATGTATCTATACAAAGCAGGCCAAAACCTGAAAATACAATTAATGTTACCAAAGAGTACAGCTTTCAATACACAAAGAAGGGAGGGAAGTGACCATGGGCACAGGAAAACCAAGCAAACCAAGCCTTGAAAAGGAGATGCTGGAGAACCACAAAAAGCACCTGCCCCGTCATGGGCCTCACTGTTCCAATTGGTGTTACCAAGGACTGCGCAACCGCCTACTGGCTTAGCAACTAGTGTGGGTCTCTGGTGTTCTCCTTCCTACTAGGAGTTTTGAGAGCACAGTCACCTTCCGACCTTGCCTATGGAATCTGGAAAGCTGAAACCCCTGGCAGTCCACCAAGCTAAATGCTATAAACCTTACTTGGCCTGACATTACCTGTTAGTCAGGCAAGCTGAGAAAAAAGATGGCCAGTCACTTTTTTTGAGTTTCCAGAACTGTGCTCCCCCCTGCTTCTGCACAATGGATGAGACACTTGAAACACTGTCAGCCACAACAGCGTAGTTTCAATTACTTACAGGAACCCAAATTTCTTCAGTTCCAATTCATGTGAAAGTCACTTCCACATTCATGCTACTTACTAAACTGTGTGCAAAACCTTAGCTTCCTTGCCCTTCTCCTTGTTTCCCAGCGTCTCACTGCCCTCTGCTTGAAACTACTTTCTTGATCTTTTCCAACCTTGCCCATGTTTGCAGTCTTACTTATCATCCTCATTTTCTGCAATGCCTTTCTTTTTGTAGTCTGCATTTAAAATTCTCAAACTCTTATTTCCTTTCCCCTCTGAATTACTTCTTTTCCAGTGTGCCACCCATGCAGCAGGGAGCTAACTGAACATTCCATGGAGGTGGGGTACTAGTAGCTTCTCACATGCCAACTCTCAGTTGTGATCTGAAGCCATAAGGACCCAGGTCAAGTTCAGAGAATCAGACCCACAGCTGAAAACATTGTGGGCTCACAGAGACAATGCTAAGAACCCACATGGACCACATGTCACACTCCTTAGAAATGTTATCTCAAGTATTTTTCACTCTCAGCCCTCTGCATGGTCTCCAGCTTTCAATGGGTTCCTCCGTTGAATCCTTTCACTTCCTGTTCTTCCAGAGACTCCAGCAGTTGGGTGACAGCTTTTTTTTTAAAGATTTATTTATTTTTATTGCAAAGTCATATATATATATATATATATATATATATATATATGTATAGAAAGGAGGAGAGACGGAGAGAAATATCTTCTGTTCACTGATTTACTCCCCAAGTGACCGCAGTGGTCGGTGCTGTGCCAAGCTGAAGCCAGAAGCCAGGAGCTCTTCTGGGTCTCCCACACCGGTGCAGGGTCCCAAGGCTTTGGACCATCTTCAACTGCTTTCCTAGTCCACAAACAGGGAGCTGGATGGGAAGCAGGGCTGCTGGGATTAGAACTGGCAGCCATATGGGATCCTTGTGAGTTCAAGGCGAGGACTTCAGCTGCTAGGCCACCGTGGTGGGACTGGATGACATCTTTATCCATTCCTCTGCATTTTGTAAGAACTAAGCAAGTAGCACCTTGATGGTTGCAAACATCAAGTTTTGTTTGTGTCTTCGTCCAACCAACAGTTTCAAATGTCCTACTGCTATAGTTCAAATGATCTGTGATTACTGTAAAATTTATGATTTATGGATGAAATGGTCATTTTTCCACTCAGTTATCACTTGTGGCCTGTGTGTATAGATCCCCTAATTTAGGGACTTCTTGCCTTTTACTGTTAAACTTCCTCTTTCGTGAACTTTTTAGTATGTGGAAATTTAAAATTTTAACTGAAAAACAAAAGCCAGGGAAAAGGAGGAAGGGAAATGAGTGGAATGACAGAGGGGATGGAAAGAGGGAGAAAGTGAATATTATGTCTTAGAATGATATTTATGGATGATATGGGATCTATTACAAAACTGCCTTGAAAAACTGTATGAAGAAGAAATGGACACAAAATTTTAGTCAAATAAATAAGTAAAAAAAGAAAATTTTCAGAGCATAAATTTTTTATTTTGATCAATTCCTACTTTCAACAATATAAAAATTAATTTCTAATTTTTAAAACTTTTATTCTACTTATTTATTTACTTATTATTATTATTTTTTTTTTTAAGAAACAGCCATATACAGAATAAGAAGCCCCAACTGCAGGTTCATTCATCACATGCCTAGGGCAAACGTAGTTGGGTGTGGTCTAGGTTCAGATCTAATATTTACTTCCTGCCTTCTTGTCTGTCTCTTACTGTAAATCCATTTAAGCATAGGCACTGACATGGCTTAAGGAAGTGTAAAGTTAGTTCAGAAGGTGTGGAATACAGACACATGGGTGGTGTTCAGGGAGAGGGACAGGAAGGGAAGAATAAGGGGGAGGAATTGCTACCTCTGTCCTGGCAGTCTGTCCGTGGGCAGCCAGGGAGAGAGACTCAGAAGGAGCACAAGAGAGCAAGGCGTCCCTCAATGTGAGCTTCAAAGGGGAGTGGTGATGGAGCACCACACCCTCAGGTCCCAGGTATTGAAATGTCATTTGACCTCTGGGTGGCCAGAAAGGACTGCACAGGATGGGAGCGTGCGACCCTGAACTAGCTGCCTGTCCAAGTCTGTATTAGCTGGACTGGGACGAAAGCTGTGAGCTGGCAACTCAATCTAGATCATCCATCTGGATACGTGGCAGGGATCCAACCACATTAGCCTTTATTAGTGCCTTCCCTGGGCTGTTCTGGCAGGAGACTAGAATTAGGAGCAGGGCCAAGAACCAAATTCAGGCACTCTGACATGGCACAGAAGCATCATATTTGCCATTCTAAACACGCGTTCCTCAGAATTATTTCGATATCCTGCTCAACAAGTTTAGCTTAAAAGACAGAGGCTTTAAAGAGTAAAAATGAACAGTATATCCAAAATAGAGTTGACCTAAACCAGGCTCTGTACATGAATGTTTGACCAAAACAGCCTCTGTACTCAGCGAATTACATGTGCCCTTAATTGATGTAAAAGCAACTGCATGCTGATCTAAGAGAATCTAGAGAAAAATTTAGCTTAGCAAGTTTATCAGATGAGCTCTCTGTATTTGGAATGTATATAGGATTGCATATATATTGTACTTTTTAAAAATAGTTAATACTACCATGAAAATAAATATTCCTGGATGGCATAATCCAAATAATAGAAAACACCAACTTTCACTTACTGGGTTTAGGTCTGCTCTGTGCCTCTTCACATGTATGCTAGATAAATTCTTGAAACAGCTCATTGTTTTGGTAACATTTTAAAATCTATCTTTTATATTTGCCATTTTAAAAAAGTTTTTAGTCATTTATCAACCAGACTCTAGTCATTAAAGTATGACAAATTCTGAGGGTTCATATAGAACATTCACTACATCTGGTTATATTGTTGAGCCTTAGCAATAGTAAATTTAGTCCTGTTAAGTGGAGACAAGAAAAATCATTTTACATTTCTAAGATATCTGTTTTTGGAACCCTATGTTTCTCTTTTTTAAAGATTTATTTATACATTTTTTTATTGGAAAGGCAGATATACAGAGAGGAGACACAGAGAAGATCTTTCATCTGATGTTTCACTCCCCAAGCAGCAGCAACGGCTGGAGCTGAGCCAATCCGAAGCCAGGAGAATCCTCCAGGTCTCTCACGTGGGTGCAGGGTCCCAAAGTTTTGGGCGGTCCTCGACTGCTTTCCCAGGCCACAAGCAGGGAGATGAATGGGAAGAAGGGTCTTCGGGATTAGAACCGGCGCCCATATGGGATCCCGGCAAGTTCAAGGTGAGGACCTGAACCGCTATGCTATCGCACTGGGCACGGAACCCTATATGTCAACTACATTACTGTAAGGTTCATAATGCTAATAGAGAAAACAATCTTTTCAATGATCTCAATTTGTTTTTTAGAAGATTTATTTTTATTGGAAAGTCAGATATATAGAGAGGAGGAGAGACAGAAAGGAAGTTCTTCCATCCGATGATTCACTTCCCAAGTTTCCTCAGTGGTGGAGTTTAGCCAATGTGAAGCCAAGGGCCTCCTCCAGGTCTCCCACACAGGTGCAGTGTTTCAAGGCTTTGGGTCATCCTAGACTACTATCCCTGGCCACAAGCAGGGAGCTTGCATGGAAATTGGGACCACCGAGATGTGAACAGGTACCCATATGGGATCCTGACACGTGCAAGGCAAGGACTTTAGCCACTAGGCTACTGTACCAGGTCCTGATCTTAAGTTTCACAAAATGAAATTAGAAAAGTCAAACTACAATTATGTGTTGGAAATCAATTCTCAGTTTAACATAAAGGAAATTACAAAAAACCCCTCTATATTCAGCTTTGCTACTTAACTTATGAATACAATACAAATATAAGATATATTCACATTTGTTTTATCAGGTGTGTCTGCAGAAGAGCAGCAAACAGCTCTCAGATGCTAGGTAAAATTGCTAATGCTTAATATGTTTAAAGGAAGGGAAACTAGCCCTAGACAAGGGGTAAAAATACTATTACTGCTGCTGGAAGGATGTCAGAAGCAGCATTTTCTCTTACATGCCATGATTTTCAGCACAATTCAGCTCTGGTTTCTTGTAACCCATTAGTAATTCTGCTCACATGGCAGTGATTTTGTCTGCCCTGATTTTAATCCATTGATGGACCCCTAAATTGATGTATATTCTGGCTTTTGTGGAACTGTCGATAAACACCACTGTGCTACTGTCTCTTCTACGTACTGAATGTGTTTGCTTTGGAAACACATCCCGTAGTCGAACTGCTGGATCCAATGACTCTTTTGGATTTTTTAGGAATTTTCATAGTGGTTTCCATGAGAACCGTTCTAATATATACTCCCAGCATCAGTGTGTAAAGGGTCCCTTTTCTCTGCCTTCTTCCAATACTTTTTATCTTTTGGCTTTCCGTCATAGCCAGTCTAGATCACATGAATTGGAGTTAAGCGTACATCAATAGATTAATGAATAAAGAAAATGTGTTACTATGCAACAAAATTTTGTAAAGTCACCAAAATCATAAAATTCTGTCATTTGGAGCAACAGAGGTGAATCTGGATTATATAATGTTATGTAAAAAATGCTATTTGATGTCCAGCATGTGTGGGACTGTTCTCACGGGTAGAAAATTTGTGAGAGCAGATGGAGGAAGGAGAGGGAGATGGGGAGGCTGGGGAACAGATGCACAGGTGCAAGCAAGAGGAGTAAGTTCTGTTGCCCTACTGTGCTGCCCAGGGACTGTGGGGAAGAATGTGTACACATTTTAAAATATGTTTGAAATCATTTGAGTGTTCTTACGTCAAAGAGCTAATAAGTGCTTGAGTTGATGTGCAAATTATTCTAGTTTGATGAGCACACCCAGTGGACACACGTGAAATATTACACTAAAACCAAAAACATTCACAATGATGCGTTTATTCTATTTTTTAAAGATTGAACCAAATTCAAATCCATCTTCTTGGACTTACAAAAGGGGGTACTAAGGGCGGTGAATATTCCACCTGCAGAAAGCATGCTGTCACTAACAAGTAGGAGACCACGAAGCTCCAATTCACAATGGGCATTCCATCAGTAGTTACCTGACAGCATACCTCACAGTCTGACTTAACACGGCAGGTTGAAAATATTTTTTCAATTTTTTTCTTCATCTTGTAATGTTACTGAAGTGTGTGAAAACAGACCCGCTGATTTGTATCAACAAAACAGACAGAGAAAACATTTTTAATCAATCTTTCAGTCAAGGGAAGGAGGGAGAAAACGTACATTTAGAACTGGATACATGAACTACAGCGAATCTGTGTAATTAAATTAGTGTGAAAAAACATTATCAGAGATTTAATATATTTTCAGGAGAGAAAAAGAAAGTAGGCATTGTAAGCATCTTTATTGACACTGCAAGTTACAGAAGTGATATGAAAAATTGTAAGAAAAACTGTGAGAGAGCCTATTCATAGAACTTTACAGAAATTGCCTCTCAGTTGATACAAAATGAGAAGAGGCAAAAATCAAGAGTTTAAGGGTAAGCATTTTGCATAATGGTGAAGGCAGAATTTTTGCAGGCACAGCATGGTGGCTCAGGAGCTAAATCCAGCCGTGCAATTGCTGGGATCTCACAAGGTCGCTGGTTCATATTCAGGCTGCTGCACTTCCCACCCTGCTCCCTGCCTGTGGCCTAGGAAAGCAGTGGAGGAGGGTCCAAAAGTTTGGGACCCTGCACCTATGTGGGAGACCAGGAAGAAGCTCTTGGCTCCTTCTCCGTGTTTAGCCCTGCAAGCAGGCCCCAGGACAGCAAGGGTGAGGAGACAGTGTCCCTCAGTGGAGGAACCACTGGAGACGAATGTGAGGAATATCCGCTTATTTAGCCTAAGCACCAGGTTTATAAAGATTTAAGAAAAGAGAGGGTGACAGAGTGTTGTCAGCTTGTCCCTTTACCCAATAATGGCACCAGGACTGAATAAAAGACAACCTTAATCCTGTTGACCTTCCAGTCACGTCAGAGGTCACGTTCTGTATTCAAGGTTGGAAGTTCCACCCTAGGCAAGGGCAGATAAGCTCTTGTTCAAGCCCACCAGGTAGCAAGCAGAGACCCTAAGGCAATTTCCCATAGCTCCTGGCTTCGGATTGGCTCAGCTTCCATGGTTGCAGCCACTTGGGGAGTGAACCAGAGGACAGCAGATTTTTCTCTGTCTCTCCTCCTCTCTGTAAATCTGCCTTTGCAATAAAAATAACCACAACTTAAAAAACAGTAAAATAAAAGATGGCATTTTGCCTGCCTGTTTCCCAGTTGACTCCTGGCATTCTACTTTCGTGCCCACACTGCACTTGCCCTGAGACAGCAGTAGGTGGCTCCAACACCTGGATCTCTTCTATCATCCGAGATAACTCAGAAGGAGTTCCAGGCTTCTGACTGCTGCCTCGCCAACCTCGGATTGCTGTGAGCAATCAGGTGGTGAACTAGTGGGTGGGAGGTTTCTCTCTCTTTCCTTTTACTCTCTCTCAGAAATAAAGAAGATTCCTTACAATATATTTTATTGCACGAACATGATGCTGCCAGTGATAAATGTTTCCTTTCCTCCACGTTTCAGTTCTCTCGTTGGGCACTGAATTTGATAACCCATGTATCTTAAGCACAAAAGATTACAATAAGCACAGCAGTTGTCCAAAAAACAGAAGATAGGTTCCAGGTCTTGGGGTTGGGGGCGGATGGCAGCTCCCCGCAGTGTGGGTACTGTGGGGGATGCCCCTGCTGGGCTGGATCCAAGACTGGGGACTCAGGTCAAAGCCACTGCTGAAAGGCAGTGACTGAGCCCTTGGCTTTTCCCAAACCCAAGAGGAATCTTCCCTCAGGGTGAGTGCACCATGAGGGAACGTTGGGAATGGGGTTAAAGTCCTAGCTCCGCCCTGCCGCCAAAAGCTTATAGCAGGACAAGTCTGGGAGGGTTCCAGGGCCTTGGGGTTGGGGGCGGATGACAGCCACTGAGTCCTTGGCTTTGGGCGGCCAGTGCACCAAATGGTGACAGACTCTGCCTGCTGGCCGTCCAGCGGTGAGCTCTAGGGTTTTTAGGATATGAAATTGCTGCTTAGGGATACCCATGAATAAGGCCAACTTTAGTGTAGGAGAGAGATGAATTCTGGGTGATTCCCAGTTACAGGGTCCTGAAACTTTTGGGTAAGCGTGGGGACTGAGACCTGATGGTTTGGAGGGGAGTTTCCATAAGATCTATTTGGGCCAGACTGAATCACCAGCCAAATTAGGAATCCTGAGATGAGCTATTAACAGAGAGCATCACTGACTGCCACACACCAGTCCACACCAAAGCTATGGATGGGAGTCCTGTCTAGCAGGGCACCGTTACTTGACTGGGTGGTGGAATAGGGGACTGGTCACATTCGGCAGGATCAAGACACTAACCAGCACATGAGAGAATTTGGTCCAGGAGCAAACTCTCTGGGGGAAGAGTGGGCCCAACCCTGTGGAAATACAAGTCCCGCAGGTTATCTCGCGAGCTGAGGTGGCAAGGGGATAAGCTGGGAGTGACCATGGCACCTGCCATCACTTATGGGTAAAGGAACCGATGGCAATCTGGGCAGGTCAAGGCAACACCACCCGAAGGTGCATCCTAAAACAGGATGTGAGGTGGGCCAAGCTGCAACTGGAAGGGGGCAGACTGGGCAGGGCCAAGCAAACTTCAACTTGCAAAAAAGAATAGAAATCAGGATGGAACACATGTCATTCTAACCTAGGCTCTTACAACAACTGGTCTGTAGGAGGCAGGGATACTATGGCACAGCATTGAAGGCAAAGGCTGAGACAGGTGAGGGGAACACCTGTGGGCCTCATGTGAGCTAGATCGGGGAAGGGCCAGATTGGGCTGACTGTTCCAACTGGTACAAGCAAAAATTAGAGTGGGTGAGAGTTGGCTGGGCTTTGCCACATCATCAGATGGCAGAGACTGGCACCAGGGGCAAACTCTGTTAAGTTAAATGCCAGAACCACCTGGAGAGTGCACAATCCAGAAGTGGCCTAGTAGGGAGATAGTTGGCACCTCCGTCGTGGGTAACCACTCCCACTGGAGAGTACGAAAACCAGGACAGGGGCAGAGGTGGCTAGACAGGATGGCACCTGCTAGTATTTGTGTGGGCTGGATAGTAGGTTGGTTGCATTGAACTAGGCCTCAATGCCCATTGACAAGTACCAGAACTAAATGGGTGTGGGACAGACTGAACAAGCGGTACATACTGGCATGCATGGGAACTAGGGAAGGGAGCAGTCCTGGGGGTGGGATATGGGGAATCCCCCAAACTAGGCTGTAGATCCCACTGGTTTCTGTGAGGACTGAGTATGAAGTGGGTAGGATCAAGCTGGACTACAACACCCATTGGTTCAAGTGGATGACAGGGCTGGAAGCAGAACTGACCCAGCAGAGACAGGTCACATTAGGCAGGGCCACGACATTCACAAGTATGCTAGAGAACCATATCCGCGGGGAGATTCTGTGGGGGTGTGTGTGGGCCAAACCCTGTGGAAATTCTAGCCCCACGGGTTAGTTCAAGAGATGAGATGGTGATGGATTAAACTAGGTGTGACCAAGGAGCCTGCCATCAATCACAGATTAAAGAACCGACAACAGACTGGACTGGTCAAGGCAACAGCACCCAAATGTGCATCCTGAATAGGGTGTGGGGTGGGCCGGGCTGCAGCTTTCACCAGCTCATGCAAGACCAAAAGGAAGGCCAGACTACGCTGGGCACTGGCCTAAAACCCAATGGTATGTACGAGAACTGGGTCTGGGAGGGGATCAAGCGGAGAAACTTGGGAAACTTCTCTGGCAAGTCATAGCTCCCACTGGTGAACAGGTAGTCCAGACCTGGGGGTCGGACAAACTAGGCAAAGTAGATAAATGGCTGGCCAATGTGTGAAATGGTAATGGAACGGGGCGTACTGGACAGAACTGGAGCACAGGACATGCCCAGCTAGGCTCTTGCACCTACTGGTCTGCGTGAGCCAGGGACACTAAGCCACAGTGTCTAAGGCAGTGATCAGGACAGGTGAGGGGCTAACCAAGCTGAGTCAGAGCAACCACTGGCATGCACGTGATCTATGGCTGGGAACAGGTCCCATTGGGGAGCTAAGGGGACACCCTAGCTGGGCAGAGGTTCCCACCAAGGGGTGCATGGGCTAGAATGGGGGCTGTGTTCTGATCAAGAAATGGTTATAGTCTCTCTTGGCACAAGTGTGGACTGGGATTGGATGCACCAAGCCGGGCCAGACTCCAACACCCTCTGGTGTCCTGGAGGACCAGGGTAGATGTGGGATGGACTAGGCTGGGTCTCAACTCCTACTGAGCCAGGTGTGAACTGTATGTGGGTATGGACAAGCCATGGCTGGGGTGAAACATCCAACAGCAAGGACCAGTTTGAGTTGAAGGCCAGTTAGGAAAAGCCACTGTTCCTGCTAGGACAAGAGGTGAACTGAGTAGGGCTGGCTCATGGACCCACCGGTATGTGCAAAATCTGGCATTTGGAGCGGTTCTGATGGAGGAGCCTGGGCAACTCCTCTGGCAGGACACAGACCCGGCAGGTAATTACAAGAAGCATGATAGGAAACAGCCCAGCACAGGCCATGGAAAGTGTCCCACTGGCATACATTTGGCATGGGTCGGGGGCAGACCAGGCTGAATCAGCTCACGTCATCCACTGGCAAATCTGAGCACTGGAACAGAGTGTGGGTTGAGCCATGTTCGGTCGTGACAAAAAAAACAGTACACAATACGGAATGCCAAGTTGAGGTTGCCTGTGCCAGATGTGACTGCAGCACCCAACAGCACGCCTGAGAACCAGAAAGGGAGGGGGCAGAGCCAGCAGGGGGAATAAGTGGTGGTTCCCTTGCTGGACAGCTACTCCCACTGGAGAGCATGAGCTGGGATGGGGGAAGACCAGACTAGGCAGGGCTACAACACCTGTGGGCCTCATGTGGACTTGATCAGGGAAAAGCCAGGCTGGGCTGATTGATCCTACTGGTGCAAACAAAATTAGAGTGGGTGAAGGTTGTTTGTGCTTAGCCATAGCTTCAGCTGGCAGAAGCTGGCACTGGGGGCTAATTCTGTCAAGTCAAACCACAGAACTACATGGAGAGTGCATAATCGGGGAGTGGGAGAGGCCTGGGAGGGAAATAGTGGGTTCCTCCCTCTTGGGTTACCACCCCCAAGGAAGGGCATGGAAAACTAGTACAGGGGCTGGGGTGGCTAGATAGAGATACACCCAACAACATTCATGAGGGTTGGACAGTTGAGCTAGTTAGGTGGAACTAGATTTTAATACCTATTGACATGTATGAGAGTTGAAGGACATGTGGGACAGACTGGACTAGTCTGCTGCATATACTGGCAAACCAGGATAGGGGGCGGGCCTGGTGGGAGTTATTGTGGGTTGCTCTGACTAGGCTGCAGCTCCCGTTGATTTATGTGAGGACTGAGTATGTGCTGGGCAGAACCAGGCTGGACTGCAACACCCGTTGGTTCCAGTGCAAGACAGGGCTGAAAATAGAACCAACCCAGCAATTGCAACCACCACCTGATCGGGATGATGGACTATGCTGGACCCTGTACTTGCTATTACACACAAGAATCTGGTCTGGGAACACCTCAAAGTTTCTTTGGGGATCCCCCAATTGAACTTCTGGACTCAGAACCCTAACCATGAAAAGACGGAGGACAGAACAAGTCAATCAACCACCTCAGCTATACGTTGACAGTGAAAAACTGGGCAAATGGAGACTCTATAATGGACTATGTGAATCAGTGGATTCTTCAAAGATCTCATCGTGCTTGTCATGGTGAGATTGGTAGCAATTCAGAACTGTTGAACTATCAAAACCACTTGAGCAAGACCCTCGGAGCATGCCCCACATAAAGGACCTGGGGTGGGTGAGAGACTGGGTGGGGCTTCTCCCTTAAAATCCCCTTTTACCTCAGATATATGAAGGAAACAGTATGGAACCAATTGTCTTATCCATTTTCCTGTAACGCTTGAACCTTTTTACCCTAATTATGCAAAGATTGTAAAAAATAAAAAAATGTATCAACAAAACACAGATTAGAAAATTAAAAAATGTATTCAATGAAATACTAAAGGAAAACTTTCCTAATTTGGAGAAAGAATTGGGAAACTGTATCATAAAATAATAATAATAAATGATATGCAAACAAAAAACCCAAGAAAGAGAAGATAAAGATGAGCTTTAATAAAGATACTAATAAAACAATAGTAGACTTTTGGAAGCAGGTGTATAAGGATATTTTCAGAGAATGGTTTAAGGATTCCTGTCTATTATCCCATTATTCTAAAATCGATGGCATTCTTGAGGGCATGAAATCATGACCTAATGACCTCTCAAAGGTGCAGTTTCATTTCGTAGATGCTCATTCCTAATCCCAATATTCGGTGGTTAAAGTTGCTACAGGGAAGGGGAGCGTCAGGTGGGGTCAGTTCTGTTGCAGCTTCAGCAGGGTTACTGCAGCACTGATTCCCTCATTTGCTGTCTGTCTTGGGGAGCTTTCCCAGCGATTCCATGTGACATGACCAAAAACTTCAAACCCTCTTCACTAGGACCTAGCAGAGACTTGCTCTGCAAGCAGCGACACGCTCACATTTGCTTTGGATGGTTTGGAGTCCCTCTTGCCTTCCTTCTCTCCCTGCTCTTCTTATCTGCTGCTGCTTTTCTTTCTCTCTTCTCTTACCTCTGTTTTGTGGATTCTTTTGTGTGTACCATACGATGCACATCTCTTACTTTTCTGCTTTTGGTGCTCCCTTGAACTTTATGTTACCTTCAGTCTCTGCAGCTAAACCTTCGCTTCTCTTTTTTTTTTTTTTTTAAAGATTTATTCATTTTATTACAGCCAGATATATACAGAGGAGAGACAGAGAAGAAGATCTTCCGTCCGATGATTCACTCCCCAAGTGAGCCGCAACGGGCCAGTACGCGTCGATCCGAAGCCGGGAACCTGGAACCCCTTCCGGGTCTCCCACACGGGTGCAGTGTCCCAATGCATTGGGCCGTCCTCAACTGCTTTCCCAGGCCACAAGCAGGGAGCTGGATGGGAAGTGGAGCTGCCGGGATTAGAACCGGCGCCCATATGGGATCCCGGGGCTTTCAAGGCGAGGACTTTAGCCGCTAGGCCAAGCCGCCGGGAACCTTCGCTTCTCATCAGACCAGTGCGGTGCCGGAAATTGGGAAGGTGCTTCTCCATCAGTTCCCTCTGCGAGACTATTCGTTTATTCAACTAGTATATTTTTTAAAGATTTATTCATTTTATTACAGCCAGATATACACAGAGGAGGAGAGACAGAGAGGAAGATCTTCCCTCCGATGATTCACTCCCCAAGTGAGCCGCAACGGGCCGGTGCGCGCCGATCTGAAGCCAGGAACCTGGAACCTCTTCCGGGTCTCCCACGTGGGTGCAGGGTCCCAATGCATTGGGCCGTCCTCAACTGCTTTCCCAGGCCACAAGCAGGGAGCTGGATGGGAAGTGGAGCTGCCGGGATTAGAACCGGCGCCCATATGGGATCCCGGGGCTTTCAAAGGGAGGACTTTAGCCACTAGGCAACGCCGCCGGGCCCTCAACTAGTATTTTTAAAAAGCAAACCTGTATTCAGGATTTGCAGGACAGATACAAACATGCAGACTGGTTTCAAGAAGCTTGCTATAAAGTGGTAAAAGCAGGAAAGTGATGCTGTCAACCTTTTTTATGAAATGTTACATATGTGAGCTAAGTATAGAAAGAAAATTGCTTATTACCCAAGCAAAACTGTTGCAATTCCTTGCTGAAGCATTTTGCTTAGAAAGCTGCCTGTCATCTGGATCTTCACATGGCAGCACTGGGTCTCTCAGAGCAGCTCTCCAGAATGTTGTGGAAGATTTATTTCCTGATTTATTATTATTTTTTTCAGACAAAAGAGTGACTCTTAGGATTATTATAATCAGAAAAAGTTTAATGATTCAAATTCATGAATCTAATACTTCTTGTGTAATTACCTCGCTCGGGGTTTGATCAAAGAAACTGATTTACTATATGTGATAGAAATTTAATTTTTTGGAGGGGAAGAGGGCACGAATGAACCCTGTGTAGGTGTAAGATATGGTGAAGTGGCACATGTGCCTTTTGTGTCTAGTGATGTGTGTGAGGCCATTAGGACTGAATGGGAAGACAGACAAGACACAGGGAAGAGTACAATGTGGAAACCAATTTGAAAGAACTTCACATAGAAAAACAGAATCCCAGAAACAGCATCTTTGATCCTGAAGGTAAGGTGCAGAACAATTGCCTTCACTGTTGCACCTGGTCTAACATTTAGATACTCTGAACAGGGGATTGGGACCTACACAGCCTCAAAGAGAGTAACTCGGGGTCAAGTACCAACACTGATGTAAGACGCTCGGCAGGCACTAACAACGTAACATGAGTGCTAGCTCTCTCTGTAAACAGCATGCACATTTCTCATTATCAGGACAAATGTGAAACCATGAAGACAAAGGGATTTTTAGGAAATACTGTTTTAGGTAAAGTGAAGTGCTACAAAGCCACCTACTGTAATTACTTCTAAGAATCCAAATTACAGAAAATCACATTTTTTTTCATTTTGTAGTCTAAAATCCGCGTCAACATAGGGCACATTGGTCATTGTATCAAATTGCAGAACTCAATACTGAAAAGTTTCTGTGTGACAGCCCAATTAAAATGATTGCCCAAAATACATATATGTACATGTTTAAGATTGTAGGAAATCAATTGAGCACTCAGTTACTAATTAAAAAGTAATTGAATCAGTGATATTGAGAGATTTTGCCAATTAGAAACAATAATTGTGGCTAAAACAATGGGATATGAATGGCCACTTATCCAGTGACACTGTTACTTTAGTGCACAAGCAAGGAATTAGAGGCTATCACAAGACACTGTATTTCAAAACACTACCCAAGCAGTTCTGATATACACCAAAGGAAGACGACAGTAGAATTATGCTTTAAAATACCATTGTATGGGAAAGAATGAGGAGACAGGATACATTCAATGCGCATCAGTAACGCGGCACTAGCAGTGTGTGCTGCAACTGAGAGAGAAAAATGCAACCAGAGAAAAGAAACTCATGAAACATTTTGTTTGTTAAACTTTTGGATTTTTTGCTAGGTTGAGATGGCAGTCAGATTTAAAATTAAAAAGCTGAAACCTCAACTTTGCTAGCAGGTCCTAAACTATGACAGTACCATTATTTTAATATCTATGAAATGTTGCTATTTTTTATTTCATAAAATCAACATATGAATGTATGTATATATATGTATATATATACATGTTCCAAATGTATATGTACATATTTGAAGAAATAAATATTTCTGCAACTTTTTTATTTATTAAAGTAATCATAAATCAAAGGATTTAAATTCTATTGCCCTATCCTCACCCAATCTAAATGTATTGCCTGGAATTCATCTGTATTTTATCTTGTACCTGAAGGCACCCATTCATAAAATGTAAAAGTATTTTTGTTGTAATCCATATTTTAAAACATTATGTCACTATTTAGATAGGTATTTAGCAAAAAGCATTTAATGTTTTATTTATTTTTAATAATGTTATTGAATATTTTAAAGATATTTGTCATGTTATCAGACACATATAAGAAATTTACAATAACAGAACTCACTCATAAATAACTTAGTATTGAATATAACTTTTATCACATTTCATTCTGGGATTTTGCTTAACTCCTGGAATTACGATAAATAGTTGAGGATTTAGATATGCCAGTTGGAAAATAATAGAAACAACATGTTTCCAGTATCTGCTGGCACTTTGAAGATAACACAAAGTGTACACCCTATGAGTTCTACAGTGAGGACCTCCAAATATCTGTCCCTCCACAAAAGCAACACCATCACTAAGGGAGTCATCATCACCAGCGCCTGGAATGACAGGAATTAGTGCAGCCTGGGCGTGTTCATTCAAAAACAGTCATTGATCTGTTCAGCAGCTGTCTTCACGGCATTGGAATTTGGCAGATGCTTACTTTCACCTACCCAAACTCCAGGCTATCTTTAAATATCAGAGCATTGCAACCACACCAGCTATAAAAGCTAGCCATGTGGAGGCCAGCTCTGTAGCTCCACTAAAAACCATGTCCCCAGAACAACATCACAGCCCATCCTGTAGCCCTCTGAAAAACAAATAAATCATCTACATTTGCAGGGAGTTCTCAACATTGATCTAACAGGCAGCTCTTCCTATTATGAAAGATGAGGATGGATGTTTGAGAAAGGATGGGATATTTGTCCAGGAGGTAGACATGGTTACATATTTATCTTTTAAATATGAGAATTAATAGCTCTCAACTTTCTGTCAAAGTTTCTCTTGAGTTATCAGCCAGAAAGCTAAGTCCTTGAAATTCCTCTGTGTCCTTGTTGCTCTAAGTTACATTTATCCAAGTAGTGATGAATTTCAGCTGTGTCACCCACTCATTCACTCACACAATTACTCTTTCGCTTCTGTTGTAAGATAACACTTATCCTCCGGTTGGTAAACTGTCTTCCTTGAAACAGCCTGGGTTTCAGTCCAAGTTTTGAATATGGCAAATAAAGCAGACTGAATTGCAAGTGTGTAACATGACTGGAAGAGGAATTTTTTTTTTTTTTTCACAAAGGGTACTGCCTAGAGTGCAGACTGTAGGGGAAAAATGACCCATCTAATAACCACAGATGAAGAGGATCTAAAATCATCCAAATGTGTGTATTTAGAAGGAAAACCATCTGGATAACATTGACCATAAAAATCAATCAAGCTTTGTCTGCTACGCTTTTACTAACCATATAAGCGTATGAACTATGAGTAAGGAAGTCAGAGTTAAAGCATAACTATAGCCAAAACATCACAAATAACACAAGAGAAAGAAACCTATTAAGTATAACAGGTCTGAATAAAGGATTGCATTATCTTACACACGGAAAAATAGTTGCGAACTACAGTAATCACAGAACACATATTTCTATTCCCAGAAAATCCCCTACTGTTAATGTTGCCTAAAAAATCTTTAACAGATATTGACTGGGAAACACACACAATGCTATCTTCCTTGCTTCTTATAACAACACATTAGGTCGGTCTATTATCGTCACTGCTTTGCATATGGTGAGAAACAAATGTATACAGAGATTCACTAAACTACACTACCATGAAATGCTAGTGACTTTCAAGTACTCAAGACTTGAATCAAGGCAACAGACTTCTGAAATCCGTGTACCCATCGATTCAACTCAAAATTGGCTTTCTTTCTTTATGGGGGGAGGACAGATACAGACAGAGTGAGGGAGGAAGAGAATCAGAAGAGAGACTCAGGGAGGGGGTGGGATGGGGTGGGGAAGGACAGGGAGCTGGGAGCCGACACCAGAGAGAGAAGATGAGACAAGGGAGGGAAAGGGGGAAGGGAGGGCAGGGGGGCGGAGGAAAGGGGGAGACCGGGAGTGAGAAGGAAGAGGAGCCTGGATGCCGTTCTCCCACATGGGTGCTGGGACGCTAAGTACTTGAGCCAGCTAGGTCTGCATGCACAGGCGATGCTTCCGGACACTGACGGAAGCAGCACATGGTGCACTGTGAGGTGACACATGGGCTTCTTAACTGTTACTGAAAACCTGCTCCAACATAGGTTTAACTTTGCTTCATGTTCAGAAATTTTGAGTATTTCAAGCTCAGATGTTCCTTGTAATTCCGTGCCTACTCACTCAATACCAGTCTTCTCTTTGGAACTCATAGGCGCACGCATCCTGTGGAGTGAGGTGTGGGCTGTGACCCCAGTCAGCAACACGCAGGTGAAGTGATTAGGACTACATCTGCTGAAAACATTCTTAATATTTTTTGCTTCATATTTCATGAATACCTACAGTTACTATTTTTCTCTGTAATATAATGCTCATTAAAATTCTAACAAACAGGCCCGGTGTGGTAGCCTAGGGGCTGAAGCTGTCTCCTTGCATCCGCCGCAATCCCATATGGTGCCAGTTCCTGTCCTGGCAGCCCCACTTCCCATCCAGCTCCTGCTTGTGGCCTGGGAAAGCAGTTGAGGACAGCCCAAAGCCTTGGGACCTGCATACTCGTGGGAAACATGGTCAAGAGGCTCCTGGCTCCTGGCTTTGAATCTGCACTGCTCTGGCTGTTGTGCTCACTTGGGGAATGAATCAGCAGCCAGACAGAAGTTCTGTCTCTCCTCCTCTCTTACTTTCCAATAAAAATAGATAATATACAACATCACCCTTAGCATTTTCTATGCACGCCTGGCTTAGCAAAATGTCTAGCTGCAAAGAAGAAAGCATAACCTTTGATAAATTAAAGAATTACACTTTATGAAGTCCCGTCAATCTTTGCAAAAGTTAACAGAGGATCTATATTTTGGTGTAAAGATGTAAGTATTAAAAGCAAAAGAAGTGGTGATTCAGAACCTTTTTTGGATGTTTGTGTTGTCTGATCTTTTTGTGACAATAGTAGCCCATGAGAGTCTATAATTATACAGAAATCACAAAGAGCGTGATAGTTCAATTAATTAAGCACTTACTAAATTCGATGACACTTGCCAAGACTAGTAAGATAGTCTGTTCTGGCTGCTTGTAGCTCAAGGACCACATGGAAACACCACAGCGAGTGCACACCCACTTGGAGAACTGCTCTCCATATTCCTTTTATGCGTTGAGGGTTACATGAGTTGTTGTGTTGAGCTCCTTATGCAAATGAGAATGAATTCTCCTGGATACTGTTACAGTTATTTTTCCTTCATCATAAGGATATTGCGGAATATTACATAATGTTTAAGAACGTCTGAAATAAATGTTTGATTAATCAGATAACACAAGATTTAGTGGAGTATAGTTGAGATTCTGTTCCCTAAAGGTCAAAAATAGGTCCCAATCAAGCCATCAGACAGAGGAAGTAATGGAAATGAGTGCCATCTGTTATCATAAGGGAATCCGTGATCTTTTAATTAAACACAGCTATGCGTTCTTTATTACCTCAGAAGCTCATTTGTTAAAGGTCCCTAAAATAACTTGATATTTTCCATGTAACAGAGCTTTTAAAAATGTAGACCCCTTGTGAATGCTTTGAAAAATATCTAGTGAAGTGTCACTGAAGTACATTAAAGGGATATTTATCTCTTTCACATCTTGAAATAAATGCTTTCCTTTTTGTTTTCTATTCTCTTTGATGTTTATGTTTATGAAGACAAAAGGAGGTGTTCTCTTGACAAGTCGGTTATTTCTGGAGGATTTTGTACTGTGCCTCTGATCCTTCCAGAGCACCCAGAGAGGATTCCTCACACTCACCCTGAGTTTATACCTGGGGTTCTGACAATGCGTGTGGGATTCTGTTTCTTCCACTCCACACTCCATACAAAACGAAGTGCTGCCTTTGTTTGCATTTATGGATGCTGGGAAACTTGACCTGTTGTATAATTGATTGTCTTACTCTGACATTGTGACCAATACTATGGTTTGGAGAACTGCACATTGATATTGTGCTAGCCTGACTTGGTCATCACATGAGCAGACATGAGTTCCAGAGCTAGTCAAAGGTCTTTAAAGCCTTTTGAATAACGTCAGAAAGTAATCATTTTTTCTTCTCACGTGTGACTTCAATATCAAATATTGTAAGTGAATAAGTCTTCAGGCTATTTTGATAGAACTCGTTTTCTTTGAATACATTAGCTACTGGCATCAGGCCTTTTAACATACAACCCCTGTGTCTTCTCTTGTCAAAGACTAGAGATCTGGATTCTCCTGATGTTTATCTTCTATTTTTGTTAGCTAACATATTTTAAAAAGTGAGCAGATAATCACCGCCAGGTGATAAACAGATGTTTGCACACCTTGGTTAATTTAGGTTGCTGCATATGCTCTGAAGATTACTTGCTTCAGTAATTGCTTATAGTTTTTATATTATATTTGGTAAATAAAGTAAAAGCAAATGTAGACATCAGACTAGCCTTACCATATATTTTTCTTAATTAAAAAGTTGAAAATTTTCTGCAATAGGAAAGACATGGAAGTAATCCTGATACCCGACCAGAGAGGAATGGGTACGGAACGGTGGTACATCTACTTCATGGAATATTACTCAGCCATTAAAAATAATGAAATTATGCCATTTGCAATTAGATGTTCCCAACTAGAGCCTAGTATGCTCAGCGAAATTAGTCAATCCAAAAAGGACAAATCCCATATATTCCCTCTATTATAAGGAAGCCATCATTCAAATTGTAAGTTCAATAACTCTTTCCATACTGTTTTTGTTGCATCCCATGTGTTTTGATGTTTTTGATATCATTTTCATTTCTTCCAAGTAGTTTCTTTTCTTTTGCAAAAGTCATGACTGGCTCATGGATCACTTGGTGACAACATTTTACCCAAGAGGCTTCTGTGTTTTCTTTTTGTTTTTTGTTGGTTATTCTGTGGTGCATTTCTTTGGTTCCATGGTGCTGTAGTTTTGTTGTTGTTGTTTTAACTTCATACCTGCTGTTGACTTTGTTTGCTAGCTTCTCATTTAAGGAACTGCATAATGATGGCATAGCAGATTACCATATCCACACGTGAACATACAATGCAGCACGTATCCCTGCTTCCAAATAGCACATGGACTCCCAATGAAGCGCTTGGACACATCTAGACAATGGGATGCTAGACTGGCGTTGTCTGTACCAGCAATGTCAAAGCACACTTAACAGACTGATGGAATCATGAATCTTTATGGAGAACTATACTATTGTAATAATATGGGGGAAATCAGTCAGGTGATATGAATTTGGAGGGGGAAATCCCAGACCCTATGGAATTGTACCATAAAGTTCAAAATTAAAAAAAAAATGAGAATTTTCAGTACCTTCTGATTTTTTTTAGGAAATTCACGAGTTGTGACTAAAATTTACCAAGGTTATTTCCACAGAGGAAAATATCAAATGGAAAAAATCTAAATGCTATTGACTGTTAACATAATTTCTTTCTATAGTTCTATGTTATAAATTAGTGGTTATCACAATACCTAAGCATATTCTTCAGCAGGTATTAGGATCTTATTAATATAACTTGATAGTTGGATACACACACTTGAAAATAATGCTAAAACCACAGAAGTTTTGTTCTTAGCACTTCAAACTTATGAGTTTCTCAGTTTTGTGATATAAAAGAATAATAAATTTTTGTGTGTCTACAGAAAAATATAATCACCTTTCAGAACACGCTTCAATGAATAGTTTAACATGATGGACTAAATTCGAAATTCTGGGATTAATTAATACATGACATTGAAAAACAAAATCAGAAGACAGTGTTTTGATGATTATTGTGCATTTACAGACTACCCGTTACATTTCCATTGCTATATAAACATAATTCCGTACCTCTTAAAGAAGCATTCGGGAACAGTGAAATGCAATTAGACCTTTTTAAAAGCATCTAGAGGTCATTTTGTTTATGAATGTAAACAAAGGTGATATAATTTATAGCTCTCTAACCTTTGGGCAATTAACTTATAGAGAGAATTACTGGAAGGTCCTTCCAATATGTTAAGTTGGGATTTCCTCTAAGAGTAAGAGTCAATCAATAAAGACATGTTTATGGGACCCGGAGTCAAATGCCCAATTTCAAATCTTGGCTCTGTCAATTGCTGCAATAACATTGGGAAATTTATTTAACCTTTCTGAACAACTCTTTTTCTCAAATGAGAAATGGATATTAGAAACATTCGACTTGCTGAATTGTCATGAGGATCAATAAAAGCACACCATGCAAGTTGTACTTAATATATAGTATTTCTCATTAAGAAGGCCACAGTTGTATTGGTACTATTGCTTTATGAAAAAGTATTCTGTCAGTAATTGGGCCTTTGAAGAACTTGGGTGGTTGGGAGTTAGTATATGTTAACCTCCTAGTGCTTTTGCAACTAGTTAACAGTTATATAATGGACTACAATGCATACAATTTAACATCTCAGTGTTCTGTAAGTGGATATTGTGATGTAATGCTCCCTGGGCCAATGTAAAGTGTTTGCCATGCTGAGTTTCTTTCTGGAGTTCTTGGTAGAAAGCACATCTCTGGTTTCCTGGCTGGTGACCTCTTCCTATCCTGAAACCCCTCCATGGCATCCTAGCCAGGCCTTTATGCCACCTCTTCCATGTCTACTTTAAGAACCTCGTGATTACTTTGACTTCCCTCAAACAAACCAGAACAGCCTCCTTATTTTAAAGTCAAGCGACCACTAACTATGATACTATATGCAACTGTCCATTCCCCCTTGCTAGGTAACAAACTAACATTCATAAGCTCCATGGATTAGAATGTGGAAATTATTTTTGCTTTGGGGATGGCATAGGCCTATCACAACTGGTATCATAGACAACGGTTTAGTAAAGTTTAGCTATGTTAATAAGGGTTTCTCAAATACCTAAAAGAAAAGTGATTACTTTTGTTGAATTTCTATGAGACAAAACTATGTATCAATGGATATTCATTGCGAATGATGGTTTTCTTCACTGTAATCTTGTATATACTTTAGTGTAGAAGGCAGTACCTTCTTAGCCATTGGGGACGTCCTTCAACCTTTTGCTTTTGTTTCATGCATTTTACCATCTTATTATAATGTTCTGACTGTCTCCCTCAGAAAATTAGTCATGAGATAATAAAAAATCAGGTTTCTGCTATGCATCACTGTGAGAACTTGATTATTATGAGTCAGTTGTCCATCACAAACTTTACCAATTTATGAGTGTATTTATTAAACTGAATATCCGACTAATGAGACTGTAACACAATGGTATAATCAGAATAAACTAGTAGACAAGTAATGAGCCTTCTTACATTGTTTTATTCATTTTATCTTGTTTTCTATTTGTTTTTGTTGTTTTTCAGTGATTTGCTGGTTGTTTTTACAATTGTTTCCCACAAGAGGTCTTAGTAAAATGATATCAAGTAATTTCTTGTCTCACTTTCAAAATGTCTCCTTCTTTTGTCATTAATGAATTCCTCCAAACTAGTAATGCTATAATTACAAGTCCTTTATTTCTAGAACCAGGAATAAGAGGCAAAAAAAAAAGGAAGAAAAATATACTGGCAACACAGTTTCTGAGTTTAGTGCCTAAAGTTCCTAACTGTCTTTTTGAAAGCAAAGATATCAAGAATGCTGGTTATTTGGCTCACCATGGATAAGGAACTTAGATCGCTAAGCCTTCAAGGACTGAAAACATATTTTCTGTTTTTTTCTGTGTTAAATAACAATTGAGTGAAACATCAAAGTAATTCTAAAATATGATTAACTAAGGTTTTAAAACATTTTGTTTCTGGCAATAATAGAAAAGTTATGATGAAAGTAAGAACAACATTTTGATACTGCCTTATACTGGCTAGTTCATTAGGCGAGCTAACAATTCATATGAAGCGACTTCTCTTTTTATTTTTAAAAAATTTTTAAAGATTTATTTATTTTTATTAGAGAGGTTGATTTACAGAGAGAAGGAGAGAAAGAGAGAGAGAGAGAGAGATCTTCTATACACTGGTTCACTCCCCAGATAACCTCAACAGCTGGAGCTGAACTGATCTGAAGCTAGGAGCTTTTTGATTTCCCATGTGGGTGCAGGGTCCCAAGGCTTTGGACCATCTGCTACTGTTTTCCCCGGTCACAGAGGAGAGCTGGATGGGAAGTAGAGCAGCTGGGACAACTGACAGCCATATGGGATCCTGGCATGTGCAAAGGCAAGGATTTAGTGGCTTCTTTTATTACCTACATTTTATAGATGAGGAATGTGGGATAGAAGTGGTTAGACTAATTTAATACAGATCACAGAATTACTATGTGATACAGTTAGGTTTAACACAGGCAACGGGATTCCAAATTTGGACCTGTAAGTAAGAACATTATTTGCCTTCTACTATGTGGTATAATTTTCTGTACAAATACATTTGGCACAATATTTTTATGATTTTACTTTTTTTAATTTTATGTATTTCAAAGGAAGAGTTACAGAGAAAGAGGAAGAGAAGGAGAGTGGTCTTCCATCTGCTGATTCCCTCCACAAAAGACCACAAAGGTCAGGCTGGCCTGGGCCAGGCTGGGCCAGTTGGAAGCCAGGGTAAGGTGCTCCTTCCAGGTACCTTGTATGAGTAAAGGTGCCCAGGCTCTGGGTGCCGCCAGCTGCTTTTCCAGCTGATTTAGCAGGGAGCAGGGTGAGAAGTGGAGCAGTTGAAACTTTGCCGTAACACAAGTCCCAAGAGTATCTTTACATAAGTTGAAAGATACCTGTACGTGAATTTATATTCATATTTCCACCTTTCCTCTAGAAAGCTATTTCAGTATAAGGCATAATTTATATGCCATAACTGTATTGTGTATGTGACATATTTTCTCATTTTTCTAATGTTTTTTATAAAATATAAGCAATTTGAAAATAATAATTCATTAAATGTTTTTCCTGTCATTGCAATAGTTTAGTACTTACATTTTATGCATTCCAGTGCAATAAAAACGAAGTAACTACTCAAAAACTGATTATCCAAAGGAATTAGCAGAATCAAAGATGCTTGATTTCTTACATTATGCTTGAGATATTTCCTCATTAGCAACGCAGAAGAAAGATGAAATTAAATAAGATTGACTTCTTATGTTTAAAAGATTCACATATATTTTGTATCATTTAACACAATGCTTGTGAATCGCTGTATGGATACGTGCTTGTGTGTGATGCTACATGGCCTTAGTGATTGGATCATCTTAGTTTGAAGGCTGCAATTAAAATGTCTGCTTTCATTACTATCCTCCACGTACTGTACAAAGCTCTAAAAGGACAGAAAATTTTAAGATGGATTATTTACGTCTTTCCTGGCACAGGTCAAACTGATCCTGTGTCCTGTGTCAATAACAGTATACAGCTCAAGTTATTTGGAAAAGAGAAGAGAGAAAGACAGACCTAAATCAAATCATCTCCAAATGTATTGGATTGCAACAGGAATAATTTTTCTTTAGAGTAAATTGCATGAGGGATGATACTACCTGCTGTTGGAAGAGCTTCTTTTGCTATGTTACAGGCAATAAAGGCATTTTTGCAATAAGGACAGAAAGGAATGATGTAAAATAGAAAATGGCTACAATAAGCCATGTGGTCATTGCATTTAATGTCAAGCGTCTATAATGCAGTGGACATCATTAAAGGATTGAGAACAAAGGAGTATATGATAGGAACTGCACCATGGAGAGAGCGGTCCGACGGCTATGTCAACAGCAATTCGAGGAGTGTCACCAATGGATGTAGCAAGCTGAATAACCCCCCAATGTCTGCAGCAAGTAGAGCTGGGATGAACTGAAGTTAAAGCCACCTACCCAGTTTGGAATTCCCAGGTAAGCGGCGGGGACACAAATGCTTTAAAACCCATTAGCTTCCCTGGCTTGTTTTAGCAGAAACCTGGAATTAGAACTGAACCAGATCTCAAACCATGTACTTCAGTATGAAATTTGGGCATCCCTTCCCTTGTCTTAACTGTGTGATCAAACGCTTCTCGGGCCCTGAACCCTAAAGTTCTTCCTCTTGAAAGAATACACCAAAAACACGTTCGTGATTTTATTATGCAAATTGTAAGGTTATTTTGCAGATGTTATAGATATTTACATCACACTATATTAATTTGTTGAATTAAAATACTTGCTTCACTCTATCAATTCTAAGTTTACTGGGAGCAAGAGCTATATTATAATTCATCATTCTAACTCCTTTGCTTAATACATAACAGGAAATGCAAATATGATGATAGAAAAAGGTAACACATTAATCAGACGTCTACAAGAGGAAAGATTTAGCTTGACCTACCTCCTGTGGTAGCTAAAGTTACATGAACAAAGGAAAACATCACAAAGAACATGGTTTTTAAAAAAGAAGAGGATATTTGGGCCCAGCGTATTGGCTCATTTAGCTAATCCTTGACTCGTAAGCACGGGATCCCATATAGGTACCGGTTTGTGACACTGATGTTCTACTTCCCCACTAGCTCCCTGCTTGTGGTCTAGGACAGCAGTGGAGGTTGGCCCAAAGCCTTGACCCTGCACTCACATGGGAGTATGAAGGAAACTCCTGGTTTATCGCTCCTGGATTAGGAAACGTTTAGCTCTGGCCATCCTGGCCATTTGGGAAGTGAAGTAGCCGATTGAGGATTTTTCTTTCTATCTCTCCTTCTCTCTGTAAATCCACCTTTTCAATAAAAAATAAATAAATTTTTAATAAAATAAATACAGAGGAAGAGCAGATTGTAGGAAGCAACAAAGGAAAGAACGTGACATGCAGATACAGGAAAGGGAGTAGCTAATAGGATACATAGAAATTCAAGCAAAAGATACCAGGAAAGATGGTAAAGGAACTGAAATGTACGAATAAAGGTGTTAAAAGATGTGCCCAGCATGACGTGCTGCAGAAACAGTAGGACCTCCAAATCCAGTTCTCTGTGGATTCTGACCACCCAGGCGATGCTGTCGGGTACAGAGGGGCATAGCAGCGGAAACTGAGAGGTTACGTCAGAGTACGTGGAACTGACAAGAGGTGGGGAGAAAAAGCAACATTTTTTAAAACTCTAATTTTGTTTAAAAATCTATAGTTTTCTCAAAATGTAATTGTCCTTTAGAAAGCACATTTATGAATGTATAGATTTGAGAGGAAAACAAAAGAATGACTGAGAACTTTAATGAAGCAAGACATATGGATAAAGTCAGTAGTGATTCAAGGATTTGGTGATATTCTGATTCCTCGTTATTGTGGATGTCTGCTTTAATCCAAATAAACGGCATGAATGTATGTAATCAAGTCTACTCTTTAGCTTGAAATGGTGTGCTTTTTCAAGTAGGATATGTCTATGTTGGTGAATTTTAAGGGGCCATCTCAAAGTTCAACCTACTGCTATTGACAGGCATGTTCTACAAGTGTCATTCACATTGTAGGCCAACAATCTTAAATCCCTTAATCTAAGAATGTATTTTGTTTTTCTTTCTTTTGTATGTATTATTTCATTTTCCCTGCTTTCATATTCTTTTAGAATTACTGTTATTTATTAAGCTTGCATTTTATCTCTATTATTGGCTTCTTATTTTGCTTGGGCAAGACTGGTGTGGATGTGTGAAAACAACATTTTATGTTTATTCTTGCAACGGGAAGCATTTTTACCTCTCAGAATTTGGATTGGCGGTTTGGCTGTGTTGTCCTTGTTCTTTCAAAGACACCTCAGAACAAACATTGTTCTATTATCTCCTGGAATTTCTTCCTAATGACACTTTTTCAGCTCTGCCTTTTACTCTGTTCACAGTGTCTTCTTCCTGCAGTCACTTTGAGGATTTTTCTCTTTAGGCCCATTTTTCAACAGATTGAACATCATCTTTGCATTTGCTCACTTTATACATTCACAGATTACATATTTACTCTGCCTGAATTTCTCTTGGCTTCATGAATGTTTCATTTGGTGTTTGTTTACACTGAAAGAAATTATTCATTCTCTCCAAAAATGTATTTTTCTTATTTGCTTTAGTCTGTTTACTTTCAAAATTTCAATAACTCATATTTCCTTAAAACATCTATTTGCATTCTTGTCTTTGTCCACTATGAAGGCTCTTCAAAAACTTTATGGAATATGCATATCAGAAAAAAAGACTATCCATGAATTTCAAAAATTTTTGCATCAAAATAAGCAAGCATTTTGATTCCCTTGTCCCTGGAGGTTTTTAGACTGTCCTCATTCTCAATTTGTCTCTCTTCCTTATGTAATTTCAGTTTTATTGATTCTTTTATACATGGTCTTGTCATTTGCTGCAAATTTCTAGTACTATCTTCATCATTGTTATTGAACTTGCTTTTCCAGAATTCCTTTGTTAGGGCCTCCATACCTCTACTAGAATTTTCTTTCAGATTACTCAGAATGTCAACATTTTCCCTAAATATTATGTCTTATTTCTCCTACTTAAACAGAGAATATTTCAAACTTTATGTGTCTGGGCATATCAGAGTTTGGTTGCCTTCCCTGTGTTGTCTCTTGTAAGTTTGCTAGTTTTGGCGTCTGTAACTGCTTAGTTGATCTATGCTATTGGTTCTCTGGTAAGACCCGAGAAGACCAGACTTTTTTATATTGCTGCTTTTTAAAGCTGGACAGCAATTTTTCTATTTATACAGTTTAAATAATCACTGAAGCCTATAGAAATACATAATTTTCAGAAATCGCTTCTGCTTTAAAAATGCACTATTAGTTTAATTAGGTCAAACTGTTCATAAACTACCTGTTTCTAGGCTTTTGAATTCCATTTCTAAACGTCAGTTTGCTATGTCTAGCAAATGCTAGCGACCGTTTTTAAGAGCTCATACATTAGTAGTTGTTCTATTTATTGAATTTGCTTAACCTTTCATTCCTTTTAAGTGTGTCAAAATTTAATATAATCAATTTATTTATTAAAGTTGTTTCTTTGGATTGGACAAAAAGGTGTTACAATATAAAATTTTTGTAGAATATATACATTAAGCATTTTGACATGATAATATATATGACTGCATTTATATTAGACAAGTTATTTTTGGAGTAATACGTAATCATGGCAACAAAATTTCATTTTCAATTAAAAAATTCAAGCACAATGTTAAGCTGCTATTTTAATCTCTCTTAAACATTAATAATATGAAAATAAGTCTATATTAATTCACTGAGTATTTAAAAGAAAAATAATTGATATAATTGATTTTAATTTCTTAATAAAATTTTACATTTTTCTAGATTAAAAGAATCTGAGGTTATTTTCTGGTGTCCCCGAATGTGTGAGAAAACTGGCTGGAGACGAGTGTATTTGAAATAGGATAAACAGTGGAGGCTGTCCATAATGATACCAGAGTGGTAAAAGAGTCATTTCACATAAGCTTTTCAAAACTGTGATTTTCCTTTAGGCAAAAAAGAAAGCCAGTGAAAGCTTTTGGTGGGAGATGTAATAGGACCTGAGACATGTTTTGAGATCTTCACCAGCAAAGAATTGGGGTGGGAGCAGGCTATGAGGGACCAAATAGGATGAGTTGTATTTGTATGAAACGTTTATGTAAGGGGAGAAGACTGGAAGAGTTGATTAGCTCTGATTTAATAAAATAAACTTTATAACTGTTTGCTGGGTTTCAGAAAAGAACCATGCAGAAAATGCCTGCCCTGGAATTCGGGGAGAAGAGGATGAGTGTGAAAGAACGCAGTGGGATATGCAGCGGCGGCAGCGGGCTGTCTTACGGCAGGTGAGCCCTCTGGCGAGAAACAGCCACTTCTGAACCTCCACCACCAAGGAGGGCACTGGAGATTGAATACCTCAACCACCATCTCCTCCCATCCTCTCTGCTCTCCTGCCAGCTCCTGTCTTGTAGAGAAAACAAAATGAAGTCAGAGGTCAATGGGTTTTTGTAAGATTTAAAGATTCTTTGATGGAGTGGTAAAAATCGGAGATACTCGGTTACATAAAAGTCAGACTTCCTACTTCCAACTCTGAACAAGAGAAGGCTGCCAGACAGAGTCAGACAAGAGGCTATGCAAGAAAACATTAAGTTAGAGCGGAGGCAGTTTATATGGGGCACATGTGGTGTGGTTACGATCCACCAGGTTCTTCAAAGAGTGGATGTCTGGCACTGGTTGTGTGATACCTGGCCCTGGGGTAATTCAGATTGGCTCTTAGGAGCCCAGAGTGTGGCAGCTCAATTGCTGCAAAAGGGAGCAGGTCTGGATTAAAGAACATTAGGGACTTGTATAGTGGCTCAGCTAGCTAATCCTCTGCTTGCTACTGTCCCATCCCTTATGGACAGCAGTTCATTGCCACCTAGTCTGCTTCCCATCCAGGTCCCTGTGTGGCCTGGGAAAGCAGGGGACAACAGCACAAAGCCTGGGGACTCTTCATCCACGTTTGAGATCCAAAAGAAGCTTGTCACTCCAGGTTTCAGAGCAGCTCAGCTCTGGGCCTTGTGGCCACTTTTGGAAGGTCTTTCTCTCTTGTCTCTCCTTCTTGCTCTGTAAATCTATCTTTCCAATATAAATAAACAAATCTTTTTTTAATCCCCTGTACTAGGCCTAGCACAGTAGCTTAGTGGCTAAAGTCCTTGCCTTGCATGCATCGGGATCCCATATGGGTGCCAATTCATGTCCCAGGGGCCCCATTTCCCATCCAAATCCCTACTTGTGGCCTGAGAAAGCAGACCAGTACAGCCCAAAGCTTTGGGACCCTGTACCCATGTGAGAGACCCAGAAGCAGTTTCTGACTCCTGGCTTTGTATTGTCTCATCTCCAGCCATTGGGGCCACTTGGGGAGTGAATCATCGGACAGAAGATCATCCTCTCTGTCTTTCCACCTCTCTGTGTATCTGCCTTTCCAATAAAATAAATAAATCTTTTTAAATAATCCGCTGTACTGCCCAAGGAGATTTTTTTATATAATCCTAAAAGGTCTCAGATTAAGGTGAGGATAAAAGTAGAGATAAGTGCAGGAACGGAGAGGGGGCTTCTCTTATATGAACCCAGAGATAGCTGTTAGAAGTGAAATAAGGAAAGTGAAGAATGGACCCACTACTCAGAGGGCTGGAGCTGCCATCAAACTGAGGAGTTGTGTGCTATAATACAGCTGGTGGGGGACACACTCGCTGATCCAAGTTTGCTCTTAACTTTGAGATGTAGTCAAATACAGAAAGGACTTTCAGACCATTACTAAAAACAAAAGCATAAATAAAGCATAAACTAAAAAGTAAACATGTTCTGTTGAATTTTTTTAAATTTGCATACTTCTTTTTAATAGATATCTTTTGTATCCCTTCTCCTATACTAGATATATTTCATAAAATTATTGAAGACGTTTTTAAGGTTTATTTTGTATTTACTTGAAAGTCAAAGTTGCAAAGCAAGGAGAGGGGATGAAGGAGAGAATGATGGCACAATGGCTGGGGCTGAGCCAGGACAAAGCCAGGAGACCGGAGCATGCTTCTTCTCCTCTTTCCCTTTAATCTTGTGTGAACATGAGACCTGAGCACCCAGGTCATCCTCCACTGCTCTGCCAGGCATACCCGTAGAGCTGCATGGGAGGTGGAGCAGCTGTGACTTGAATCATTACCCATATGGGATGCGGGCATTGCAGGCAAAAGCCTAGCTTGCCAGGCACCAATGCCAGTCCCTTGCATATGTTTTAAATATGAATATGTCAAAACACTTTTTTACACTAAAATGGACTGTTCTTTTGGCTCCATTTTTGTTAACTATTTAAAAACACCTTAGTATAATGTCCATTGTCAAATAGGCCATCACAGATACAGTTCTGAAGTTCGGTTAAGAGATCTGTACTGAACTTATTGGCCTATGGATAACAGTTAATGTATTAGTCTAGATGTGATGGCTGAAAGCAAGTAAAAATGGAGCGTAAAGAGGATCCAGCAGCAAGCCTGGGCATTGTTCCAGCCTGGGTGATTAGGGCAAGAGTGCAGCTAACAAACAAGAAAACAGGAAACAAGTGATAAGGACTGGGTGCACAGGAGAGAAGGCACACATGTTGAGTCCAAGAAGGTAAATGAGAGAAAGGTTTTCAAGCAGGAGAGATTATAAATGGACCAAAATAAAGATTTAACAATGACATTGGCAACTGGTGGAAAGTGTTGACATTTAGAAGAGCAATCAGATTAGTAAGGAGATGTTGCCTTAATTAACAAGAGATCAGGAAAGTCTATGAGAAGCATGGAGATTAAACGCAGATAACTCGTTTGTGTTGGTTACTTAGCAGACAACTAAAAGAGGAAGCATTGGGGACTTTTTATTATTATTGAGTCTAACATCAAAGAAATACCAGTGTGTCATAAACTGAAGAAAAGGATCCTTCCAGAAGGAAAATAGCGTGAGGCAATAGAGGGAGGAGGTGCAAGAGCCTTATTGATCCACGGTCAGCAGGAAGTGGGAAATAGTACACAAAAATGGAAAAACAAAACAAACAACAAAAAAACTTTGCAAGGAACACAGAATTTACATGTCTAGTGGCACTGGGAAATGTGGAGTGTGCCGATATTGTTGGAAACCTGAGGCCTTCACTGGTACCAGAAGGAAAGGAAATGACACCTATATCATCATCTGTGTGATACATTATCAACATTAAGACAGAGTGAAAGAGAGTGAGAATGATTCATGGGCTAAAGCGATCTAGAAATGAAAAAGGGGGTGACTCAGTATCAGCAGATTGCAAAATTGATGAGGAATTGAGAATATTGCCGAGATCAGTGGGTCGCCAGGGGCAAGATAATTCACAATTGAACGAAACCCTGATACCAAGGTTCTGTAGGTACAAGCAAGCTCACATGATCAAATGGGATTCATGTCAGATGTAAAAAGGTGGCTCAAAATGTGCAAATAAACACATGTTGTACAGTATATTAATGGAAGTAAGAACAAAAGCCATATTATCATGTGTACAGGTATAGGAAAAGAATTTGAGACATTCCTTAGTGATAAGATCATGGGGCATAAAGGAGCATACTTCATCTGCGGTGATGACATACTTAACATCATCTTAAAAGAAGAAGAAAATGGAAACTTTTCTTCTGTAATTTAGAATAAGATAAAGGTTTCCATGTTCAGCATTGTTATTCTCAGAACACTGGCTGCTCTAGCCAGAAAAACAAGCAAAGGACATCGTCCTTGAAAACAAGGAAGCTAACCGCCTCCGTTTGCAAGCACGATGAACTCATATATAGAAATTCCAAGTTTCCCCAAATCATTTATAAATAATACACAAACTTCCTGAAGTTGTAAATTTTTAACATCAACGTATGAAAATAAAGGATGATGTGAAAGAGAGTTGGACGCGTTAGTACACAAGGGGATGCAGCTATAATGCTTTTAACATGCATGGAGTTAACACAGAAGTGACAGAATAAGATATTCTTTTTGTGTAATAATACTTTATGATTAGACTATTTAAAAGCAAAAATATGAGATTTTTAGGCTCACTGCAAGTTTTTGATCAAGGAAACTGTGTCAGGGGACACCTTGACAGCCTGATCACCCACAGGCTTTTCTGAGAGTTTTCAGAAAAGACGATGAACTGCAAGAAGATTAACTGATATTTTCATGAAGGTTTAGATTGTGTGGCACATTCAACTAGCTACTAGCCATTTAATAATACTTTCATTTCTAAGTGTGTATATACACATGCAGAGGTGCCACATGTAAATAACCAAGAAATAAAAAAAAATGGACAGTAAGTTTGAATCTTCATCTGTGAAACTTATTTGAAGAATGTTCTCATAAGGCCTTACAGAATACCTTTAATTTTCTTGAACATAACAATGGCTTAATTGCTCCTGGCTGCAAGCTCAGAGAATTTCCACCAGAACCCTGCTAGCAAGTGAAACAGATAATCACCATGGCAGAAACAGTGACTCCTAAGTTTACTTTAGAAGTGATACTATCCCTGAGATGCATAATTTATTTAAAGAGGATTTCAAATATGTTTGTAGAGTTGACACATTTCGTTTCTTTCTCCAAGGCAGTCATCTCTAAAATGGTAAACTGGTAAATACTGTGTGTCTGAGGCATCAAGCTGAAAGGCTTGTCAAGAGTAACAAGACTTCCAGTTCTCACACTGTTCCAGTTCACCGACTGAATCCAGGGACTAAGCAGTCTGAACACAGGTCAAAGTACTGCTGTCATTTTTAAAGCAAGATCTACCACTGCACTGACTCAGTGGTAATGCTGGGAAGGGATGGCTGGGGCTGCCTTGAGACACAGTGCATGCTGAAGAAAATGAGAAGTTTTATGAAGCTGAGAGCAGAATAAGTATATGTCAATCTATCTGTTGGTACAAATAAAATAATTTCTATGTAGTGGATGACCTACTAACTATCTGAGAAAATGAGAGTTTTCAGAATAGCAGCAGGGATGTAAGTACAGTATGACCATGGGTATCAGAAAGAAAATTGAAAAATAATACTTTATAGTACATCATAATGTTTTACAAGAAACTCCACAGGAAAGTGGAAAATATCAAGTCACATAAATGCACATATATCATAGCTATGATGAAGAAGACAATTTGCTTTGCTTTCTGCTTTGCTTATGAGAAAACATAAAAGCAGGCTTCAACCCTATATTGTTACATGAATGTTTACTATGTCCATCCTTAAAAACGGAACAAAGAGCAAGTGTATGGAACTGAGTAGATGTCTATGTAAATAAAAATGTCCATCCTTAGGATATGCAATTTTCTAAGTTACCTGAAAGTTTTCTGAGGTTAGATATTGTAAACTTGGAAGCTTTCTCTGGCATCTTCAGAGCAGATAATTTTATGTCACAGTGATACTAATGAACGGAATAATGAAAGATAATCAGGCATGCATAAAAACAAAGATTACACTGAAAACACATTTTAATGTATTTGACCTTATTCTAGTAAGATGCATATTCCTTGCTGACCTGGTGAGAACCATATTTTTATCCTTTCGTATTCTCTTATGTAATTTTATGTATAGCTCATTTGTGTTAAAATATCAGAGACTTGTCCAGGTGCATTTAAAATGGAAATGAACGTATTTCCTGCTCATCTGTCACTTGTCAGTGTAAACTTCTAATAGTACTGCATCAGAAGTCAGTATGCGCCATAGCAAAAGATAGAATTTTAAATCCGTTGAGTAACAGACCTACGTCTGTCTCCAGGCTAAATTCCATGCCCAACATTTTTATTCTCAGTGCCTCTAGAAAACATGACAATATTAGTTTATCTAAAATGTTTGTTGGCACAAAAATAAAGAATGTCACAATTAAAATTGCAGTTTGAGCACGCACAACCAACTTGAAATAACTTTGGACTTGTGGCAATTGAAGATTCAGTCTCTATTGTGTGTCAGAGGCTTGTGGAAGAGATGGAATAAATCATCACTAAGTTATTGATAAAACTGATTGGGTTTTACAGACAGGAAGCACCAACCCAGAGTATCAGTTAATCCTTGATTAAGAGGAAATTTAAAGAGTTTACCCATACAGCTCTGACAGCAATAGCTGCTGACAATCACTGAGAACTAATAGTAATAAAGAAATATAAGTGGAATCTCCTGGTTATGTGTGATCTGCAAAATGACCTGATAAGAAACAGTACAAAACAAAGTTAGAGCAAATATCATGTATAAGAGGTAATCTAACCTTGTTTATGTGTATTTGAACGTGTATGGATTGAACTGATTACATGCCTAGTTCTACACATGTCTGGCTTTGTCATTGTAGAGTACTTTATTAATAAGATTAAAATTTTTAGAGAGAATTCTGATTTGCTTATCTGAATGGTACTGGTAATGATACATATTTCTTATTTTTCAGTTTCAATTTATTTAGAAGGCAAAGAGCCAGAGATAGTCACATACATAAAAGCAGAGTTGCCACTTGCCCTGTGATGTGGACTGTGGGCATCCAGGTAGAGCCCAACTTCTGCATCAAATACCCTCTCCTGGAGCATGTCACTAAGGCTCACACACAACTCAAATTAGTCCTAATCTTCTTTTCTTTGCACAGAGAACAGTTTGAATCAGCCATATGGCAACGTCTGAATATATTTCTCAATTTTAACTTAACTCTGGGTGAATGGGGGATTTTCTCAATAATAAATGCAAACATTTTTAAATGTTATTTGCTCATTGAAATAAATATTTTGTGTCTAAATGTAAGATATTTTTCCTCATCTGCTCCTCCATGCTTTAACTAAAATAGAAGAAAATGATGATTAAAAGAAAAACTCAAGCCTGCTTCCCATAACTGAGTGTCACTGTAAGCCTTAGTTAGTCCACATTTCTGATTCAGCTTCGTGCCAGGCGCACAGGAGGTGCTCAACTGTGGCTCAAGTGATTCACTGTAACAAACACGGAATACTTGAAGTTCTTGGTTCACTGCTTTGTCCTGTTCTGGCTCTGGCTGTTGTGGGCATTTTGGAAGTGAACCAGCCAATGGAAGACCCCTTGTATTTTTTTCCACTTTTCAAGTGGATAAAAACAAACACCTTGAGAAACCAATTGAGCCCAATCATAGAATTAACGTATACACAATCACAGGATTTATTTGCACTTAATTTTGCTCTGGTAGCTACTACACAAGCCACTGGACTATGTATGTAGTCCTGTTACCATGGAAGTGTCTCATTCAGGAGTAGAGATATCTTCCTATGATACAATGATTATGGTAGTTTTCTGAAGAACAAAAACAAAGCTTGCCTTCACTGGAGGGCATATTTCAATGGCGCAGTGAGGTGCTCCACTTTCAGGGAAGGAATCTTAAAGTGAAGCTGACACATTGACCTGCCTTTTCTATGTGAAAGGATTAAGTCATAGGACACAATGAGATGCCATAACTTTATTGCTAAATGTTGTGGCCCTTATCACATCATACCAATGCTTCCCAAGGAAAGGAAACTGGCGTATTACACTTTGTGCTTATCATTATCTAAAAATTATATACTCCCATCTTCAAACATGCAGTACACCAAAGTTAAGCAAGTTCTATCATAAATGGGTCAGTTTAATATTTGAATCTCTCCTCTTCATTGCCTACCCAAAGACTTAGCCAACTCTTTAACTCTGCTAATTCTTGAACATCAATCTACACTCAGAGTCGCTCTATATTTTCCAATAACTGCAGTATTTCAAGGATGTTAGGTTTACTTCTGACTGTGTCATGTTAGTATGGCTCTGAATATCAATGTTGGTAATTAGTAGTTGCTTGTCTTTGGGCAGTTTTTTCCAACCTCTCTCAACTATATGCTAATCATCATAACGGCAATTATAAGAACAGCAAGTACTTGATTTGTTACTGTAAGATCAGTGAAATAATATAATTAAAATATCAAACTATTAAGGAATAGTTTTGTCAGGAAGCAATGACATCTATAGAATACAATTGAAACATCGTGAAAAGAAGTTGCTGAAGATTATGTATTAAACCCATTTCAGCTCTTATCAAATGATATGTAAAATAGTTAGGGCTAATTAATCAACTGATTAATATGGAGACAGGAAACATTTTTATATTTTTATTCTGAAAGTTTTTTTGTAGCCAGATTACTACCTGTGAATTCTGGAACTGCTGATGTCTCTCCCCACTTTTCTGTTACTTACTGGGACATTTGTATAGTGCTTGGACAACTAGGGAATAAAGAAGAAAGGCATTTGATCCCAACAGTGAGGAATAATTTGCAGGCTGCTAATACCACACAGAACAGATTGTGAATCAGTGTACTTGCTATTAAATTCTTTTGAAGCAAAATTTAATTCTGTAAGGAATGGAATCATTGGTAACAGAATATTAATGCAACAGAATTTATAATCAATTTAAATCAATTAATTTAAATGTGCCTATGTTATATTATTATGTGAAGATATATTGCCAGAAAATAGTTGTTCCAGATGAACTCTTTTCTATCACAAAACCCTTTATATTCAAAACCAATCTACGAGGTAAGACTCGTTATTCAGATTTGTTAATCATCTTATAAAGATTGTAAAATTATGGGCCCGGCGGCGTGGCCTAGCGGCTAAAGTCCTCACCTTGAAAGCCCCGGGGATCCCATATGGACGCCGGTTCTAATCCCGGCAGCTCCACTTCCCATCCAGCTCCCTGCTTGTGGCCTGGGAAAGCAGTCGAGGATGGCCCAAAGCCTTGGGACCCTGCACCCGCGTGGGAGATCTGGAAGAGGTTCCTGGTTCCCGGCTTCGGATCGACGCGTACTGGCCCGTTGCGGCTCACTTGAGGAGTGAAACATCGGATGGAAGATCTTCCTCTCTGTTTCTCCTCCTCTCTGTATATCCGGCTTTCCAATAATAATAAAATCTTTTAAAAAAAAGATTGTAAAATTATGCATAGTGCATTCAGGATTGTAATTTTTATTTATTCAGAGTGGGAAGAGCGATTGAGAAATTGTGACCTCCAATACTGGTTTATCTTCCAAATGCTGATACCAGTTAGGGTTGGCTTAGCTTGAAAGCAAGAGGACTGAAATGAATTCAGTCCTTCACTGTGGAGCTCAGGGGCCAAACCATGGGAGATGCCACACATCACTTCCCAGGGTCTGCTTAGCAAGAAGCTGGAATCAGTGCTGGAGCTGAGACCTGCAGTGTGAGTGTCCTGGATGCTCTCTCCCCTTTCCTTTCTCTCTCACTCTCTCTTTCTCTGCCACTCCTTCTCCCTCAGAAATCAGTAGCCACTGAAATCATACTATAGTTTTAAATGTTTAAAGCAAAAGGTATTGCCTTACATTTCCTTCAGGAATTTGTAATTAAGTACCATAAATGACAACATTGGGGGATATTGTTTAATTATAGACTGTAAAATGGAATAGCAATGAAAATACAGGCTGTTGGTTTTGTTATTAAATGTACAATGTTTGTCCAAAGATGGCAGAGAAGGAATTTTTTTCATCAACTAGCATATGATTTATGATATAAATGATGAGAAGCAGTTTTGCAAGGTCTGTGGATACATAATGGCAGGTGAGAAGAGAAAACACTTATAACGGAAAGTGTTCCATAAATAAAGGCCAGGATAAAAGTAGTTGTGGATAAGATTAAAATTTCCAAGTCATACTCTTCAAAGTGTAGCTGGAATGTAGCATGCCAGTGATAAAGTCCACTAAGCAAAAAAGATCTTCATACAATGCATGTACCTCAAAGCTGTTAATTGAAAAATGTGCGAATTTCACAAAATACACAGACCCGTCAAAGAAACGGCAATATGGATATGTCATAGAGACACAAATTCTGGTGTAGAACTGCAGTATTTCTTTGGATTTGTTAGTTTTCTTTTTTTCTTTCAAGGACTGCTAAGAATAAAGCAAATTTCATCTTAGAAAATAGTTTAAATGAAATAAGAAAGGAAACATTTCCAACTTTGCATTTCATGTTTTTAAAAGTATATTTTCAAAAAATGAATAGAACTATTATTTAATGAGATCTAAATATGATTTTCATGAATGTATAGTAAACTAATATTACATAGTGATGAAGACATTTATAACCAATGGATTGGAAAAGCAGAAGAAAAATAAAGAGAAACTGATGTTATTAGATGTCTGCCTACTTAACTGTCAGTGCTCATTACCGTGCAAATCACAATGAAATGGAACAGCTGAAACAGACCTCTCTGAACAGGACTTGTGGTTGGAAGCAAGGACACGAGGTATACAAGAAAGTCTCTCCAGCTCAACCTTTCAGCAGCTGTCAGGACTCCCAGACATTTCACCCGAAGTTAGGACCTCATACTTTGAAAGCACGTGACATTGGAAGAGAAGAAAGAAAGGAATGGAGGGTAGCAGGGAATGAAAGAAAGAAAACATTAAGAAGGCAATAAAGCTGGAAGATCATATGACTTTACTCCTGAATTTTACAAAACACTTAGGGAAAAACAGATATTAAGTTCCAGTAGCTCAGTTCCATAATCTGATTTAAAAAATAACATTGCTATAAGGAAAATATATAATTATTCTCATGAATGTGGATACTTTGCGCATAATCATAACCAATAGTGTATACAAACATCATACTCCATGGCATACATCATAAATGTAGAAAATGGGTATGCCATTACCAATAGTGTCAGTGTGCACAGAGTTTAAGGTGAGAAAGAAAGAATTCTAGAGATGTGTTCCACAACAACATAAATACACTGAACATGACTGAGATGGTGAGTGTGGGATGGGGTTTTGGCATGCCAGTTAAAGGGCTGGTTGGGATGCTCACATTCTATAGTGGGTGACAATCTCATGGGGGACCCACACTAAGCTCCTTGATGACAGCTTTGGCTTGTCCCAGTCCTGGGGTAACAGGCCAAAGTGAACCAGAGGATGAAAAATTTGTCTGCCTCTGTCTTACTGCTCTTCACAAAAGTATGTTAAACTTAATTCTATGTGTTTTTCAAGAGTACACAGACACATACACACATAAAGACACATGTCGTGATCAAGTGGGACTTGGTTGACTTAGACAAGACTGGTTCAAAATTTTGAATCCGGGCCCGGCGGCATGGCCTAGCGGCTAAAGTCCTTGCCTTGAACGCCCCGGGATCCCATATGGGCGCCGGTTCTAATCCCGGCAGCCCCACTTCCCATCCAGCTCCCTGCCTGTGTCCTGGGAAAGCAGTTGAGGACGGCCCAAGGCTTTGGGACCCTGCACCCGCGTGGGAGACCCAGAAGAGGTTCCTGGTCCCGGCATCGGATTGGCATGCACTGGCCCGTTGTGGCTCACTTGGGGAGTGAATCATCGGACGGAAGATCTTTCTCTCTGTCTCTCCTCCTCTGTGTATTTCTGACTGTAATAAAATGAATAAATCTTAAAAAAAAAAAAGAAAAAAAACCAAAATTTTGAATCCAACTAATGTAATCAACCAGATCATCTGGATAAAAGAGAAATTGCATAATGATATTGATTGATGTAAAACATGCCATTTACCAGTATTAAACACCCATGTATGACCTTCACATGTTCTCAGCCACATAGCACTAGAGGAGAATTCTCTCAAATTGAAGATCATCTCCAAAAATTTGCAGCTAACAATCAGTTTACACCCAAAGAGCAGAATGTGTTTGGCCTAAAAGCTGGAACAAAGCAGTGTAGCTACATGTTACTGTTTCCCTCATAATGGGGTTCGGAGGCAGAACCTTTGCGAGGCAATGGACTTTCAAGGAAGCCATGTGCACTAAGTGCTTCTTGGGCAAAATGTCCTTACAGGAACAGGAAGTGCCAGGGGAGCTCCATCCACTAACCGTTGGCTAACACACTGCACACCCAAAAGAAGGCCTTTGGCAGGCACTGGCTTTGCAGGGACCTTGGTTTTGGACTTTTTAGCCCCTAGAATTGCAATGAATAAATATTGCTGATTTCAGTCATCTGTTCTGGTTGTCCCAATTGCCTAAGCCATAGGCAAAGGAATCTGTTGTCACCATTCCTAGCAACCCCCTTGCTACAAGTTCTAACTGGTATAGTTTACAAAAGAAGGAATAAAAAGTAACTAGAATGGAAAAGAACAAGACACATTTATCCTTACATGGAATGGTTGTCTAGGTAAACATCCCTAAAAATCGGTTTCAGTTTTTATTATTGCAATTGTCTTGTTTTTCAATTATATCATATTAAACACACACAATTCAAAGAGGAAATGATAGCAGAGGACATTTTGAATATGTTTGCAGCAATAGGCTTTCAAAGGGATTTACCCATAGGAATGGGCCAGCTCTCTCAATTGTTGCAGAATTTCTCTGAAGACTATAAGGTTATTTTCTCAAGAGGAAGTAAATGCTTTTATCCTTTTAGTGACTGCTTGATATTTTCATAGTGGGCTGTTATAATGAATGATCAGAGGTAATGGATCACCAGTCTGTGCTATATTGTGAAATTTATGACAGAGACGTATTTGTTAAACTCTGTGAAGGCACTGGTATGGCTATTTAGGTGGGATTAGATTCGCTGGGCATCCAGCAGACAGAGGCCATTGAATAAAGTCTCTACTGCTAGTCAAAATGATACCCTAGGGATACCATCTGGATATCTGCTGGAACTGAGTTTAACCCTACTTGTAGGAGCCAGAGTAGAGCCGGTGAATAACTGCCTTGGCAGAAGTGTATAAACAAAGGTGGACAATCATCATGCTGTCCGGCTGTAGTACTGCCTTGTGTGCTGATATGATAGGGATTCCCTAATATAAAAACTTTTAGTAATAATTCACATAAATCAAAACCAAAAGCTCTTGGAAAGTAAAGTAGTTTAAGCTTTTTCGTTTTACCTAATAAACAGTCACCTTAACAATTACCTTTCTTATTCTGCGTAGATTATACCCCTATGTAATTTCACCAATTTAATTCCAAAGGCATGGGGTCATTTGTACAATCAGTCAGTCTTTGTTTCCTAGGAAACCAACTCATCAAGAGATGAAAAATGGCCACTTTCTTTCCCACTATTATTCGGTCCTGTGCTAATCCACGCATGCAATTCACAATTGTTTTTCCTTTTCTTGCTGCTCATATTCTGCTGTGGTTCTGTAGATGTTTTAGAACCTCATTCCTATTTACTATTTTATAAAATTTTAAAATAAGGTTGTTAGTGATTTTTGAAAATTGAAAAATGCTTTACTGGTATAGTGCAAGTAAAACTTCTAAGTTCCATTGTAGCAGAAATTAGTGAATCTATCAGTATTGTTGGGTGATAAAAATTGTGTGTGTGTGTGTATATATATATATATTTGTACATATATGTATATATAATTATGAATACACAGCACATATACATGTAGGATTAAAATTATCTTTTGGAAAATGTAGTATGATGTTGATCTTCATGAGAAATAAATTATTGACAAGATATGTTAAACTTAAATTGCATTGTTCTATTGAATCAAAGTTACACAGGATTCATTTGAAGTCAAGCAATCTCTGTACATGACTGCTTACAACCATGCCAGTCTTCAACATTTAGTGAAGAACAGCTGACCTTAGTATTTGTGCAATTTTTCTCAAATTTAGTCTTTGCCACCACCTGATCTCTGAAAAACTTAATTTATTCAGCAGAAATAAAAGTTGGGCAGATTTTTACACATATTAAATAAACTTGAAACACTTGTTCTCAAAATCAGTTTATAACTTCACAATGGCCTCTATCTGACATACTGCAAGAAAACACTGTTTGAGATTGCTGATTGATTACAAAGCATGACAGAAAAATGTGAATTTTGTGAGAGACCTGAATCTGAAGACCTGAAACTGGCAACTGGTGCTCTGGGCATGTGCTGGGCCCTGGATAGTGGGTGAAGATCATTCTTCCACACAGGACAAGCTTGATACCTTGCCAGGTACTGCTTAAAGAGCAAATTCCTTTCCTTCTGCTATCTTGTTCTTACATTGCCTTAAAAAAGGCAGGCTCCGGATAATACCAAAAAATTTTAAGCCATGTTCACTATAGGCTGTCTTAATACTTTGTATTCTAGAACCTGTCAAATGGATGGCTCTGCAACCATTTGGAAACCATACATTCTTTTTGTATTTTATTTGTACCAATTTTATACCTATATTATTCTTTTATATCCATGAGCATGGTAACCATTTTTAGGAAATGGAATATTTATATAATTCTTTGAATTTCTACCTCATTTCGAACATGAGAGACATATTTGTGGAACTCACTGTGACATTTCACTCTATTTAGGAAATATTGACTTATTACATTATGACTCATAAATGCATGCAATTAAAATTATTAAGAAGAATTTTATATTAACTGCTAAAAGCATATTCTAGATTTGGCACAATACAAATATCATGAGGCACAACAAATGTTGCATACATAATAATATTTGTGTGGGGAAATTTATGGAATTATCATATAAAATGCTGCATTATAATAATACTCTTTGTTAAGGCTACCACGCTCTTTTCTTGTTACACTTAAAGAAAACAACCTGAAATGCTCACAGGAGAAAACTGTTTCCTTTCACACCTTGAGAGTATAGAGTAAAATCCACGGAAGTCGGAATGAAGAGTGCTCTGACAACCAAAAACTGCTCCACCATATGGGACTCAGCTCTCCCACTCCTGAAAACACATCCAAAGGAAGTAAAACCTGCATTTGACACAGTCACACACATCCATGGATTTGTAGCAGTACAGTCCATAGTAACAAGGACATAGAAACAACCCAGGTATCCATTGAAAGAGGAATGGATAAAGAAATTGTGGCATATCTACTCCATGAAACACTATTCAGTAATTAAAAATGAAATTCTACTGTTTGTAGCAAAATGGTTCCAAATGTAGTCCATTTAAATAATCCAATCCCAAAAGAACAAATATAAGGCAATTTTCATTCAAAATACAAGATCAATAGATATCCAGGTACATATTTATACACATATTCTTGCAGATGAGGTGTATAATGCAGATCAGCATCTCAGGAAGTGAAGATACTAGAATATAAGGAGGCCTCTCAATAAAACCATTGGATTTATCTGGATGTTATTAGATCTTCCTAAGTTGCCAATACATACAATACCACGATCCATTTAGACAGGACGCTGGAATTTTACCTGCTGCTGAAGTACTAGACTATTGTAAATAATTTCAGGGGGAAATGGATGAGGGGAGAATGGGAAGGGTAGAAGGGGCAGTGGAGGGGAAAATCCCTATACCTATAAACCTGCATCATGGAAAATAATACTAACGCTAACAAAGAATGGATCATACTGTCATAGGGTGGCCTGCATTCTTGTAAACATATTGTGAATATGAGATTATTTTTAGATTTTCTATTAATTACTTTAATCCACTATCTATTGCTAATTCTATGCCTATCGTTTTGCTGAATGCTGTCTTCAAAGAGATGTCTCAGGAAACCATCCTCTGGAATGGAAAATAACAGGATGAGAAGTTCTCCTCCACCACTCCCTCCTTCAAGAAGGAACACTTGGAAAGAACACAGGGCAAACCATCCTTTATACAGTGTGCTTGGAAAAGAATATATAACCAAGTACAGAATATTCCAAGTAATGTTTACTGGGCTTTAATTAGTACAGAATAATTAACAGTAGAACAATGCATTTCTAAATATCATGAATGCAATTATTATTCAAAAACTGCTTCTGCTTCCCAGGCCACAAACAGGGAGTTGCATGGGAAGGGGGACCACTGGGGCACAAAACAGCACCCATGTGGGATCCCGGGAGTGCAGAGACAGGATTTAGCCACTGGCTACCGTGGAGGGCCCGTTAAGTTCTTAACTTTTTACCCAGTTTCCATTACAATTCTAACATATTTAATCTATTTTAACATATTTTAGCATAGTTAATATTTGATAATTTAATATTCTCTTATTATATTTTAATAATAGCAAAACACAGCCTTTCACTTGCTGCCTTACTCCCCAACCTGAAATGGATAGGACCTTGTCAGGAACCTGGATCTTCAGCTGGGTTTCCCAAGTGGGTAGTTGGAGCCCAAGCACAGAAGCCATCTTCAGCTCCTTTCCCAGGGCTATTTGGAGGACGGTGGGTTGGGCATGGAGCAGCCTTGACTTGCACTGGAGTTTCTACGCCATGTGGAGATGGACGATGACTCTCCACTGTGCCACATGTGCACTGTTAATAGCATCATACATGCCTGTGATACTTTTATTAAGGCAAAGTTTTAAAAGAATAAATTGTTAACAACCAAGCTATGGCATTTATTACGATTTCACTGATTTATCCATTAACGTCTACTTTTTTCCTTGTTTTGGCTAAAATTCATTTTGAAATCCACATATCATTTTAAGTAAAGACCTTGTGCTTTTGAGAACTATTTGCCTGTTTTAAAACAGATTACAGAATAAACCTAAAATAGTCTATTCTATATAATTCTTAATTATACTTGTATATAAATCTCCTAAACGTAAGTATGGTATGATACTGTTCAGTGCCATGGAAAATCACCCTCCATAGCAGACAAGTTCCAGGGCATCTGTTGCTTAACTTCAGTGAAACTTCTTTTTTGGCATTCTCACCTAAGTTAATCTATAAACTTCAGTTGATGTATGGGTTATCATAGATTAGCAATTCATGATGCCCTCAAACCATGCTTCTCTGACTCTACAACTACTCAAGATGCACTGTGTTCCCTGAATAGTTTGCTGTGGGCTGTGGGGTCTGCATACGTCTTAAGGACACCTGCTAAAGTGGAGAGCAAACCAATATTAACAGACAGCAGGCAGGAAGAGTGTGGGCTCTTAGACCCAAGTGGCCAACTAGGCCTAAGTGGCTAACTAGATTGCAAGCCACTTGGTCTCTTTGTCTGATCCCTAGTCTCATTGTGGCAGCCATATGCGTCAGAGGAGCATAATTGGAGTGACAGGAGTCAGTGTGGGTCAGATATTCAACAGGCCTGGGTGGACCATATCAGCTATTTGGGGCATCTCCATCCTTATATTCAACATATTATTGCAACGAGTCAAACATGGGATGCTTTGTTTTGTAATTTATAAAGCATGGAATTATGGCACTTATATATGCTATCATCACAAAACAGAGACAGTAGATGTGTTATAATGAGAAAGGGAAGTAGGTAACTCTTAGAAAAAGAAGCTCAATATTTTGTTATTGCTTGATTTTAAGCAGAAAACACAAGAAGGAGACTAAGTACGCCAAAAGATATAGTTAACATGCTAGGAAGATATGCACAGTTTACTCTTTTCAAGTTAATTTGAATATATTCTTACAAACCAGAATAAAATGAAGGAGCCATTATGCCTTTCTAATTCAAGCACACCTCACTAACTTCTGAAACCTCTGAGATGACACGCATTTATTGAATCACAATATGCTTAAGGAATCTTCAGACACAGATAATACAATCATCAGAGGTTCTGTAGTGATTACAGGTATTACTTGTCTGTTTCATCAATCACAGACATGAAAATAGCAATGGCTAAAAGCAGAGTTTTTTTCTTTTCTTTCAACAAGTCAGTTTAATGGAATTCAGCCCAAAAGTAATTGTAGGCCCTTTTCATGTTATTCCTCCTGCCTCAAAAAACGACTCCATCTAAAGATCACTTCATTTTTGCCAAAGCCCTGCTGAGGTTCTAGCTAACCTTCCTGTAGCTAACCTTCCTAGCTGGAAGAGACAGTAGAGAAGGACCTTTCTCCTAGGGAACACTCACCATAACATCCACAGCCAACCTTCACACCATGTCTAGCCCTCTGATTTGCAGAAGCACCCGAGAGCCTAGCCACTGGATAGGTATCTCTCCAGGCAAGAACAAATCAGATCCGAGTCATTTTCTCCAATTACCCAACAGTGTCATGGAAGAGATCCCATCCAGGGTATATCTGCCTGAAGAGTCCCCCTGAAGAATATCCTCCTGAAAGCATTGGCAACTAGAGGACAGTTTGAATTTTCCAGAAAATCATTGTAATTTTATGTTCCTCTTTGCAATTTTCCACTTTTGTTTTATTTATCACTGTACATGTCTTATTTTGCATATTGTTAATCATTTAAAAAAACTTGTTGAAATTTACAAGTTATAGATAAGCAGTTTAAAAACCCATTTTTTTAAAAAAATTAATTACATTGCATTATGTGACAGAGTTTCATAGGTACTTGGATTCTCCCTACCCCTCCCCAAACCCTCTCACCATGGTGGATTCCTCCACCTTGTTGCATAACCACAGTTTGCTGGTGTTTTTTTGTATGTGGGCCATTTTTACTGGGGTTAGGTGGGACCTCATTGATGTCTTAATTTGGGTTTCCCTTATTGCCAGGGAACACAAGTGTTTTTTCATATGTTTGCTTGCCGTTTGGGTTTGTTCCTTTGACAAATGTCTGCCCATTTCCCATGCCCATTTCTTGAGTGGTTTGCTTGTTTTGGTGTTTTGGTTGTTCTGGAGTTCTTTGTATATTCTGGAGATTAGCCCCCTATTTTCTACGTATTGTGCAAAGATCTTCTCCCATTCTGTGGGTTGCTTTTTCACTTTGTTGATTGTTTCTCTTGCTGTAGAGAAGCTTCTTAGTTTGATGAAGTCCCATTTGTTTATTTTGCAAAAACCCATTTTCCCAGAGAGAATATATCTTATATTGGTTTCCTATTCCATACATGTTTATTGGACTTAAATGAACTAATATTATTATTTTTCATTAAAAACCTGGAACTTTGTTCAAGAAAAATGTAAACTTTCATATGTTTGGAATACACATTTGTAAATCTATACTACATATTCTAGGCAGAATTCTGTCTGAACAAATTCCAAATAGTCATTAACCAGTTCAGGAGTTCTGATCATCTCACTGTCTCTGCGATGGAATTATTTAAACATTGGGTTTGAAGTTCCCTGTAAATGTAAGGTAAAACGTTTGAATGTAAATAGAGCACTTTCCTCAAAATAAGGGTACATTTAGGATAGCCTATCTAGCGATGCCTACCTTAAAAACTGTTTGTTGTAATAGGGCCAAATTATTATATTGCAGCTTAGAGGAATATCCTGCTGAGACGATGTTTAAATAATGAAGTCATTCCTTAGCTATGTGTGCTGAACTTATTTTCAATAAGTAAAACTTTGAAAGTATTCATTCTAGGAACGAGTAAGATTCCTTCCACTAAAATTACTGAACTAAGTGGTGGGCATTTGCCTTTATTCCAAAATTGACCATAAATGTGTAAGAAAGCTTTTTTTTTTTCACTGATCGGAGATATAAATGGAACAGTGAGAAGACAGATGATTCATGCAGAGTCCTTCACGAAACACTAAAGATTTTTCTTTTCCCCTTTAATCAGAGAGTAAAGAGGTCTGAAAAGATTAATGAAGGAAGGATATCAGCAGATGTCTATCTTTAAAAATAGAGCAGAAGGTACAGTTTGAAGAACAATTGCAAGTGGAAAACGATGGATTTGATGATCAAGATAAGAAGTGAGTTGCAAGAAGCCAGAATAATTTTTTCGTGTTTTTTTTTTTTTTAAGTTAGAAGGTAGTGTGGATGGTGAAGGGCTGAAAGTAGCAATATGGCAATAGCCACACTATGTGTACATCCAGTAAGAATACGGGACAGAGAGGTCACAGATGTCCAGTAAAAGCAAATAAATAGTCAGTGTTACCACATGTGGGATCCACAGAACTGGAGAAAAGACACTTAGTGTTATAGTGGATGTATAGGCAAATCTTTGGAAGACAATTATTGTATGGTTGTGTATGTTTACTATTTTCAAGAGATATTAGAAAATGTGTACATATTCCTTGCATATACATCAATCAGTTAAAACTGCTGAATATGTAAGAACAATGTGCGCAGTGTGAGCACAGACCTTGGTTAAAATTATGCAAATTGTCTACATTGTGGGGATAAAGGCAACAGAGAAGACTGGTAAACAGCAGCCAAAATGGAAAGGACAAGCTCAGAAGGAAATGTGTCCCTGTAAAGTGGCAGTCTTTGCAAAGATGCCCAGGTATTTTGTTTAAATTTAGCAGACTCAAGTTGCTTAGATTCCAAATCCTTCTAACCTAAAAAAACCATGATTTGTACTTCTTTTCTTTTTTTTCCCCTCTGTGCTGTTTCTCTGTAACTGTCCTTTCCCTTCCTCAAAAACATCGTTTAAAACAAATGGAAGAATCAGTAGATTTTTTTTTTTCTGTGACTATGCAAGGCAGCTTCTTAACAATTCCTCCACTTTCCTGACAGCATGGCTTTCCAAAGAAATCCATAAGCAAGTTGGTAGCTGACAAACTGTAAGGAAACACAGATGAACCAGAAGCTTTGGGCATTTCCAAAGAATGATTTTGGGAAAAAAAATGCAAAGGAATATGAATGACTTAAAGATATGGCCTTGAAAACAGGTTTCAGCATCCCGTTCGTGTAGAGGAGAAAGCTGCAAGGCAGTTACTGTGGTCAACTCACGAAGCAGAATGATGAGGGATTTCTTCGGAAGAAGTAGCCTCCATTTGGGAACATCAATCCCAAATGGATGATTCCTGCTCATCTCCACACACTGCCTAATGTTACAGCCGGGAATAATGAATTTTCCTGTGCTTGGTGCTTTGAACACATAATGTTAGCAATCTCAAATGATGCACATTTGATGCAGTGATTTGGATATGGAGTACCTGCTTCAAGTCCCACAACTGCTTCTGATCCCAGTCTCCTGCTACTGCAGGCCTAGAACGCAATGGGTGATGACCCAAGTTGTTAGGTCCCTGCTGCGTGCTTGGGAAGCCTGGATTGAGTTACTGGCTCGTGGCATAAGCCAGGCCCATCCCTGATAGCTGGAAAGCACACAGAAGACATTCATCTTGTTTATTCACTCACTTTCTCTTCCTCACTGACCCCCATCTTTAAAATAAATAGATAATGAATAAATAAATTATTGTTCTCTCTTCCTCTCCCATCTATTTGACACTAAGCCAACACTATCTGGTGTTCTCATTTATATTTTGTTTGTATCTATAATCATTACCCAATGCGCTATTCCTCTGTGACTACATAAACACAGAAAATATGTATTGCTTTCATGCCTGCTTGTTTACCTGTCGACAATCACAGCACTGAATTTGTTTACTTGTGTCAATACACATACAGAATCCTTATTTATTCTAAGTATTCTGGAAATGTAAAGATGGCATTGAAATTCATGCCTTATTCCATTGATGTGACAAATAAATAAATGGCATGTCAGAAAGCAAATGATCCACTGAAAAAGATCACCACTGTAACAGCAGTAATGAAAAGTTTAACAGGCTTATCAATGCACCATGATTCAAAAATCATAAGTTCAAAGGAAGAGAATATTTATTTATTTTTTATTTTCACACATATGTGTGCATTTATCTGTGAATGAAATGTAACACACACATATGCATACACAGAAAGTTCCACATACATGAACAGAGATTCATAACATAATCAAATTAGATTACAAGCACCTGACAAATATACAGCACCTGAAGAGAATACCTTAGAATGTCAGACACCAAGAACCAAATCACTACTAGAACTAGTACCTGCAGGGCAAATCTCCTGTAAAGTTACCTACCCGTTCTGTTTCCAAATATGCCTTCCAGTATAACCTCGAGCAGGATCAAATGTGCCACATCATACTTTCAAGCTGCTTTTTATCAGTTTACTCAACCTGCAAAGATATTAGAAGTACAGAGAAGAGTGATAGTTTCCAAAAGTGGGAGATGGAGAAAGAGCAAGTGGGAATTGTTATCAAAGGGCATCGAGTTACAGATAAACAGGGAAATAAATGTTGAGGGCTATTGCACAGCAGGGTGTACACAGTCAATAAGGACGTGTCTCAACATAGCCAAGAGGATGACTTAAATTTTATCACTATAAAAATAGCCAAGAAAGCAAAAACAATGGATACTGAGCAGTATCCAAAACAACATATTGCACTCAGTGAAGCTAGATTACGGTTCTTTCAATTTAAAAACTATAGTTAAAAACTAATACAGTTGGAATAGATGAACCTACCATTTTAGCTAGATACTTCAACCTGTAATAGTACTGGATATAAAGAACTGCATTTTGTTTTTTTTAATAGCTGAGTAGTATTCCATGGAGTAGATGAACCATAGCTTTCTTATCCAATCCTCTGCTGATGGGCATTTTGGCTGCTTCCATGTTTTTGCAATTACTGATTGTGCTGCTATGAACATAGGAATGCATGTTGGTTTCTCATAAAACAAGTGTTCTGGATATATTCCTAGGAGTGCTATTGCTGGATAGTACAGTATGTTGATTTTGAGTTGTTTGAATGTTTTCCATACTGATTTCCATAGAGGCTGTACCAGCCTGCAGCCCCACCAGCAGTGGAGTAGGGTTCCCTTTTCCCCGCAACCTTGCCAACAAGTGTTGTCTGTGCTTTTATTCAGTTCTTTGTGGCCAAATGGGCCAAACTGGAAACCATAATGCTAAGGGAAACATGCGGTATTTAACCTTTTGGGATTGGCTCATTTCCCTTAACATCATGGTTTCCAGTTTGGCCCATTTGGTACAGTATGTCAAGGAATGCAATGTAAGTCAATAATGAGAAAAAACTACATACCTATCAGAATGTCAAAAATCAAGGGCCCTACAATGCGGTAGTTCAATGGTTAGATTCTCACCTTGCAATTACAGGGATCTAATATGGGCGCTGTTTCAGGTCCTGGTATCTCCACTTCCAATCCAGTTCCCTGTTCATGTCCTGGGAAAGCAATAGAGAATGGCTGAAAACCTTGGGATCTTGTATCCACGTGGCTGACTCAGAAGAAGTTCCTGGCTCCTGGTCTTTATATAGGAGTGAACCAGCTGATGGAAGATCCTTTCTCTCTGTCTCTGCTTCTCTGTGTAAATCTACTGTGCCTCCACAATGTAAATGAATGAATGAATGAATGAATACATAAAGACTGGGCTTATAGGTTTGGTGCTTATCGCAGGATCTTGAGATAACTAATAGTTACAGTGTCACCTTGAAAATTCCTGAATTGAGATAAAGAAAGTATATCATATTGATTTATTTACACATAGAATTAATTTTGGAGACATTCTATATTTCGCTGCTTGGATAATTATTGTTAAAACAGATGTGAAAAATGTGAAATCCAGAAAGTGATTCTTTCCTTTGGTAAAGCAATAAATTGTGATGATAAAAATACCGCTAAGGGGAAAGGCAAGTATTTTACTGTGATTGCACTTTTTGTCAATATTTTTTCTAATAAAATTATTATTGCTTTTCCTCTTTCTTTCTGTGGTGCTTGGGGTTAACTGTATTTCTCTGTTAAATTCTGCTGCTGTATTAAACTCTGTTCTTGTTAGTATTATTATTATGTACAATCCTGGAAACCAACAGAAAACTAGTGATTAAATATAGAATTTCATTTCAGTAAAAAAAATCATTACATTTCAGACATTTGTAATTCATTGCTTAGGCAATCTTATTAAATACTAACCCACTGAGGAAGATAGATTTATACATTGAAACTTTTATATCCAAATCCCTGGGCTGCATTTTAGGTTCACGTTTAAATACGAAGTACAAAATTTCCATTATTTCCTATGTGAACTTTCCATAACTATATTCGTTTAGCTAATTAATTTATTTTAGTATTCCATAATGCAGTTCTATAGGCTCTAGGATTTACCTTCAGCTCTCCCTACATAGAACCCCCCAACTAATTTTCGCCATCTCATTATACTATGGTCCTTCACAATCTGTCATTAAGTTTGTCATTCTGCTATTTACATATATCCTGACATTGTAGACATGAACATGAGCAAAAAGTTCAACATCCTATTGTCAAGAACATTCAACAGTTTCATTGGGATTCCATCTTTGATTTAGAACTAGAGATTCATGCTGTATTATATCTTCATATCCGTATGTGATAATCTCTACTGCACCACTACTACACATCCTTGTAAAAGAAAAGCAATAAAAGGAAATCAACAGCATAGAGAAAAATAGAAAATTTAGAATATGAAGTTCAATGGCATGCTACTGAATAACCAACGTGTTACTGAAGGAATGGAAAAGAAAACCAAAGCCCTCCTTGAAATAAACAATGCTATTGTGTGATATCTGAGTCAGTGAGGAAATCAATAATAAGAACAAAAACTGTTTTTGAACGAATTAAAAAAAATACCAAACCCCATGAGATGTAGCAAAAATAGTATTGAACAGGCTCTTTATCGTGTATTTTGCATGAAGTTTGCCTTTTACCAGAGAGAACAACATTGAGGTTCCATCTAACTCCGGTGAGATTGGACTACATTCAGTTTTCTAGTAACAATACTGGCATGCATGTGGGGAGAAAGGTATCCTCCTTTACTATTGGTGGGAGCGTATGCTAGTACGGCTGTTATGGAAATCACTATGGAGAGTGCTAAGAAAACTGAAGGTTGATTCGTCGTATGACCCAGCTACACTTATCTTTGGGAACATATCCAAAGCAAATGAGATCAGTAAACAAGAAAGGAATCTGTAATTCTATATTCACAGCAGCACTAACTGCAATAACAAAGACATGGATATAATGTAATAACAAAGACATGGATATAATGCAAATGGCCATCCAGAAGAGCTGATAAAGAAACTGTGATGTAGTATTCCATGAAATACTACTCAGCCATTTAAAAGAATGAAATTCTACCATTTGCAACCAAAGTGTCCCAACTAGACATCATTAGGCTCAGTGAAACGAGTCAATCACAAAAAGACAAACATAATATATTCTCTCTAATATAGCTTTACCATTTTAACCTTTAAAATAGAAAGTTTTAATATGTTAACATTGTTTTTAATAAATAATAAAATTAAGTGGTTTATAATTATGATATACATTGTGATGACTGTTGGTTTCTTTTCACCTTACTTCTTCACTTAGATTATGCATAAAATTTATTTCATATGAAAATCAGATGATATAAAGTAAAAATACAGAATAATTTCTTGATATCTAAAATAGAAAAATTGAAATTATTAAATTTACTTTTGTAATATTTACTTAAATGGAATGCAGTGTGAAAGACAGAGGAAACAGAAGGAGGGAAAGAAAATGAGGACAGAATAGAGAACGAGAAGCCTTCCGCTGGTAAGTGGCTACAGCAGTTAGTAGCCACACCTGGGCCAGGTATGAGCCAGAAGCCAGGAGCTTCATCCAGGACGCACACAGTAGAGAGCTGGATTGGAAACAGAACAATCTGGGCTTGAATTGGCGCTCCAATATGAGATGCCAGCGTCTCAGTCAGTAGCTCAAAAGGTTAGTCACAATGCTGGCCTTGGCCGTTGAATTTATAGATTAATTTTGACCTAAAGTGAAAATTGTGTATAATAAAAATTATAACTATAGAAATTATAAATAAAATTGTTATTAGCTAATGTATTTGTCAATTCACTTTCATGCACAGAATTACATTGATTCAATGATTGGTAGTAGTCAATGCTATTTATACAATTAGTAAATATTGTCACAATACAATAAGACAGTGTAAAAGGGCAAATGGAAGTTGGTACAAGTGCATGTAACAACTAATCTTTTAACTCAATAAAAGCTTCATATTCATTAAATCTTCAAATGTTTCCTAAAAAAACTCAATTAGTTTTCACACATGGTATTGTCAGTGTGCTTATATTTTATGACCATCAGAGAATAATACAATACAGTACAAATTTTAATTTGGATCCCATGTCACTAAAAAAAATATAGGAATACATGACTATAATGTATTAAGGAAGTGTTTATGGGGCCCGGCACGATAGTGTAGGGGTTGAAAGTCCTCGTCTTGCATGTGCTGGCAATCCATTTGGGCACCGATTCTAATCCCGGCAGCCCCGCTTCCCATCCAGCTCCCTGCCTGTGGCCTGGGAAAGCAGTTAAAGACGGCCCAAAGCTTTGGGACCCTGCACCCGCGCGGGAGACCTGGAAGAGCTCCTGGCACCTGGCTACGGATCAGCTGAGCTCCAGCCGTTGCGGCCGCTGAGGGAGTGAACCATTGGATGGAAGATCTTCCTCTCTATCTCTCCTCCTCCCTGTATATCCACCTTTCCAATAAAAATAAATAAATCTTAAAAAAAGAACGTGTTTATGGACAAAAATCCATGACTAATGGGATGTCCTGGTAACACATTTTGAAATAAAAATGTGATAACACATAATTCTAAGGAGTAAATTTTGATATTTAATCATAAGTAAAATGGAAGTTTTACTATGATATAAACTTTTGCTTATAAAGATTTAAGGCTTCACAATTTTCAGTTTTTTTCCCCATTTATTAAAGATTAATAAAAAGTACTTAGAAACCAAATTTTGTTTCAAAACCAAAATAAGACCATGCAATACACTGGTCAGGAGGGCAGTTTACGTTTATATTTGGTTTTGCTGAGTGGAATCGCACTCATGGCAAAGGGTTACCTCCTGCTATGCAGCAGGTTCTGACAAACTCAGGGTGTGCTTTATGAGCTTTGGAGTCTAACTTTGGAGCTATGAAGCTGGAACTAGCTTCTAATATCCTAACACAATTTAGGTAGGAAATAAAATTAGGTCCTCAACCAGCTGTTCTTTTATGGGAATCCTATGTAAAATTATATTTTCAAGTTACATGAATTTGCCTATATTTTCAAGTATCTTCTTTATCCAACTTATTATCTATGACAAATGTTACTCTTTAAACTGAATTTATAGTAAAGATTTTCAAATGATCATTAAATCATTCAAAAAATATTAATTGATAAAGCATAACTAAATTTTAAGGCACTGAATTTTTCACTAAGCTATGGAAACTTCACATACTATTAATGCATGCTGTTGTTCCCAAAAATGTCAAAAATAATGTGCTTCATTTTCTCTTGCTGTTACATCACTAAACAGTTACATATGTTATCATTCAAAACATTAGCTTGATATAAATTACAAAATAATGCAAATGAATGTAAAATAAATAAAGGAGAAATCATGGCAAAAATATCACTTGCACAAGCTGTTAATTTTAGCCTAACTTCTTCACTAAGTTAAACTTTTCTGTGCTCCTTTTTCTACAGCATACATTCAAATGTTTATATTATTGGGCATTGTGATTTATTTTATAAACTAGAAAGCTAACATTTCTTTGTAGAAATATTCACATTTTCCCTTTGCTGTTTTTGTTATTGTTGCTGTCACACAAACACCTACTGTTCAGTTTTCATGTAAACACACTGATACCATTAAAAATCGTAAGTTCCCAGTAGGGCTTACTTACCTTTTGACATTATTTTAATCAAGTTACATAGGTGAAAAAGTACATTGCTATCATTTTGCCACTTTATATTTCAAAACCTGAAATAATACTGTTTGAATTGAAAGCAATTTTCCACATTGACAATGTTTTCTCCCTGTTGCTGACTATCAGCAGGTATATGAAAACAATCCCAACATTGCTAATCGGGTCTATGAGTTAAAGCCACAATGAAATATCACCTCCAGCCTTTTAGGAAGGGTATCAAAAATCGAAAGTAAATGGTGATGAAGATGTACAAAATTGGAATTTTGGTACAAAATTGTTAAGGATACATCCAGTCTGGCAAACAAGGTGGCAGTTTCAATCTATGATCCAGCATCCCCACTTCTGTGTATATATCCAAAGGGCAAGTTCTGTAAGTCAGAAACATGCAAACCCTCAGGTCTGTCGTACTATTAATCACTGCATCCAAGCTGTGGAAACCACTGTAATGTACATCAACAGATGAAGAAAGAAAATATGTTGTTTCATTCATAACTGGACTGTGCTCTCCAGAAAAATCTTGCTACGAGTGACATGCAGATGAACCTGTAGGGTAGTATACTAAGTGAATTATAAACTAGGCACACAGGTACAAATACTACATAATTTCAATTGTATGAGACACCCCAAATAGTCTAATCATAAAATGAGAAGGAGGGTGATGTTTTCTAAGAGCCTGACAATTTTAACCTGGAGAAGCAAACAAGCAATCATACAAACTAAAAAAACCTAAAATAAATAGACAAACAACAGAAAGTAGAGCTTGGAATCTGACAGGAAAGAGATGGCGTGGATTGGCTCATGCCTCGCTGGGTGGGACACAAAGATTAGTCACTCTTCACCATGGTGCTGAGGATTTCCCTGCACACCCCCCCCAAAAAAATGTTCTGCACCTTAATTGTTGACAAATATCTTGTTAGAGTTACAAGCCAGTCTAGATTATCCTAAAATCTGCCAAGATCAGCAAAATTATACTTCAACACAACAAATGGCTAAATACGAAACTGAAATAGACACGAGACAGCTGAATGATACCTGATAGCCATTTTAAGGTATATAGCAGCTGGTCCTGTATATAAACTAAAATTGAAATGTCAATGAGCTAATAGGTTGTGGTTAAGAACTTGCTTTTTTTTTTTTTTAACATATTGGTTACTCAAAACCATGTCAATTCCATAATGTTGCAAATTGCTGTTGATGTTATATTGGGACTCTTAATTGACTGTGATGATATTCTACCAGCTCTAACTTCGGACCAGAAATGGTCTCCCCAAGAAACTGTTCAACCCATCTAGACAATAAGTAGCTGGACTCTATGCTTGGTATACGTTTGCAAGGAAGGAATCTTGATTGAATTTGAACTGTAATACTGCATCAAGGTGGAGGAATCCACCAGGGGGTAGGGGCGTGGGGAGGGGTGGGGGGATTCCCAGAGCCTATGAAACTGTCACATAATGCAAAATAATTAATAAAAAAATTATATTTTAAACATCATGCTGTTGATTAACAATGTGCAGCTGAATTGAGTTATAAAATAAATGGCAATCCCATAAATATCACTTTTTTCAATTTATTAAATCGCAGTAAATAAAAAAGGCACTTGAAATAAAAAAAAAAAAATGGAAAGAGTTTCATGGGGCTGGCACCATGGCATAGTAGAATAAGCTTTTGCCTGCAACACCGGAGTCCTAAATGGGTGCCAGTTCTAATCCTGGCTACTCCAGTTCTGATACATCAATATATCGCTCTACTTACGGTGTGAGGAAGCAGTGGAGAATATCTCAATTCCTCGGGCCCCTGCACCCACACAGAGGGAGCTCCGGGACCCTGGCTTCAGATCAGCTCAGCTCTGGCCATTGTGGCCATTTGGGGGAATAAACAAGAGCATGGAAGATCTCTGTAAAATCTGCCTTTCCAATAAATAAACAAATCTTTAAGAAAAAAAAAGTTCTAGTGTACACATATTTCAAAGTATTTTGCACTGAAATAAATCCATCTTTTAATTTCATTTCCCATGAAATTTTTTAAAAACTCTCACATTAAAATTTTCACAATTTTGAACCAATAAATTGAGCATCATTGATAGTAAAAAAAAAAAGAGTTGATTCACATGTGCAGTAGTTTGGAACAAAACAGGAAAAAAAATGCCATCACTCAGAAGAGCATAAAATTTAAAACTTATGAACAACTTACTTTGAGATTTTCTGCTTAATACTTTCTGTTCACAGTTGAAAATATGTAGCAAAAATAGAAACAACAAAACTCACAGATAAAGGACTGACATACTTCTTCAAAAGAGGAAGAATCTGTGTGTTTATGTAGTTATGTTGTATTTTTTGTCGTACCACATTTTCTGTATTTTTTTTTTTTGTAAAATAATATGAAGCTCGGGAACATTTAGGTGAAATTCCAAATTTAAAGATGGTTTCTCAAACAAAATTAAGTAGTATTGGGACAACAAAGATTTGTATATCCCTGGGAATGCTGTGGCATTAGCGGTTTTCATCAATGAATGATTGATCTCTATATTTTTGAAACGTGAAATGCTGTTCAGGTATGGACAGGCTATACAGAAACATAATCTAACAAACAACAAGAGAGGGACTACACTATGAATCCAGTAACAGTTAGAACATGTTCCATGGAAACAATCAGCAAGATTCTGCTGACATCCTGAGACTGGATAGATACAAATCTGGACAGCTGAGCTCAGCCGTTTGGGTTGCTTTTTACCTAAGCACATTTGTTTTCCCAGTAAAGTGATCTGAGACTTGACTTCAACTTTCCTGCCAGGAATAGAGTAAAATATGGATTCCAATTCTTCAAAGGGATTTACACCAGAGTTGCAGGAATGAAGCTGAGGCATAAGTAAATGCTACTCACCCAGGACTCAACTTAACTATGGAGGTGCCCATTTACATTGGAGCCACTTGGCAATTTCTGGTAACTCAAGGTGATGCCCAATACCATCTCCCCTTTATTGCACTTTTCATCTTTTTACAGAGTAATAAAGTGTTATTTCCCCTATGTGACCTTGAGGAGTTTATTGGGGTTGACTATATCACCCAGGAAAACAAATTTATTGTTGGTCAATAAATAACAACCAAGAAGTCATGGGTCAGAATCCCAACACATTTTCTATACTATGAGAATAGAATAGTCATAAACATTTGAGATTCGTTTTGTTGAAACGAATCGTTTGGAATTGAAAATAACTTCTTGAAATTTTAACACACTTGATTAGCAGGATGGTTGTGAACAGTGGATAAAGCCTAATTCAGTTAATCATCATTAGAGTAGTGACAGTTGTACATATTAATTGCCTACTATTAAGTGAATTCTGTAGTAGATTTTTAGAAATAATATACCATGAATCATACTGTAGAAATTCAAACAAGACAAAAAGCAAGCTGAATCTTACAGTTTTAGAAACTTTTGTAGAATTGCTCTGGTAATAAACAATAGATTTTGGAATTCAGTTAATCATATCAAAACCAAATACTAATGACCAGTTTTACCTGATGTGTTTATTTTTTATTTCTGAAATATATCCATATATTTTATAGTAAATTATACCTCAAACAATTGTTTAACATTACATAAGGTTTTAACAAATCAACTTTTTCATGTAAATTAACTTATTAGTTTGTGTTAGATTTTATGTAGCTGCATAAATGTACAGACACAGCATGAACTTATACATTATATGCTTGTATACATGCATATGTATACAATAAATGGTTAGCACTGTTCAAAACAACCTTTAACTCGCCTACTCAGCTTTTGCCTTTGTTACTTACTACCTTTGTTCCCCACCGATTTTGAGGTTGTCCGAGGTATGTAAGCCTGGATCCAGAAGCGTGTTGACTGGCTTCCTAGAGCAGCAGCGAGTTGTTCACTGTATTTATAAAGATGCACCTAATCGTTTATCAGTTTTGACATTCGGAGGGTAGAAACACTATGAACATTCTTAAAGATGACATACCACAAGTAACACGTGTGGAAGTGGTAAGATTATTAAACTTTGTAAAGAAATGAAACACTTTCAGATCACTGAAAGCCTGATTTTACCCTTAGTATAATCTTAGCATGTGTCAAAATACTCTGACATTTTGCATTAAAACATTTTGATATATCTACTTAATTTTTATTCTTTGATTAATAGTTGGATTAATTTTTGCACATAAAAACACCATCTCATTCTTACTTTTATTCATTTCCTTAAACATAGTTATCTGGATGTAAGAATCCAATTTAATTTTCAGTCCCTAGGGAATAAAAAGCAATTTACTTCTTATTCATTAACATTTAAATGAAAAAATACAAATCAGCAATTGAACTTTTTTGTGTAAAAAATTATATTTCTTAAATACATTTTTTGCATTTTCTTTTTTTTTACATTTTATTATTATTATTATTTTTATGATACAATTCCATAGGCTCCTAGCATTTGCCTTATCCCCTCCCCAGTTCCCTCCTCCCCACCTAGTTCCTCTATATCATTACTAAAATACAGTTCTTCATACACAGTCATATGTCCATCCTGGTGGGCATGGACAATGGCAGAGAGTCCAGAATCCTATTGTCAAGATATAGTGAACGATTTCATTGTAAGTCCATCTTTGTCTGGAAGTAGAAATGCATACCACACTACATCCTCACATCTGGATGTTAGCCTCCATTTCACAGCTCCTGTACTTCCCCTTAAATGAAAAGTCATAATACAGAATCAACAATAGAAAGAAAAATAGAAATTTACAATGCCCTGAAGTTAAATGACATGTTACTAGATATGACAGTCTCCATGACACAGCTACTATACATCCCCTTAAATGAAAAGCCACTTCAATTTTAGTTTATATAGAGGACCGGCTGCTATATACCTTAAAATGGCTATAAGGTACCATTCAGCTGTCTCGTGTCTATTTCATTTTCGTATTTAGCCATTTGTTGTGTTGAAGTATAATTTTGCTGATCTTGGCAGATTTTAGGATAATCTAGACTGGCTTGTAAATCTAACAAGATATTTGTCAACAATTAAGGTGCAGAACATTTTTTGGGGGGGTTGTGCAGGGAAATCCTCAGCACCATGGTGAGGAGTGACTAATCTTTGTGTCCCACCCAGCGAGGCATGAGCCAATCCACGCCAGCTCTTTCCTGTCAGATTTCAAGCTCTACTTTCTGTTGTTTGTCTATTTATTTTAGTTTTTTTTTTTTTTTTTTTTTTTTTTTTTTTTTTTTTTTTTTTTTAGTTTGTATGATTGTTTGTTCTGTTGATGTTATATTGGGACTTTTAATTGACTGGGATGATATTCTACCAGCTCTACTTTCGGACCAGAAATGGTCTCCCCAAGAAACTGTTCAACCCATCTAGACAATAAGTAGCTGGACTCTATGCTTGGTATATGTTTGCAAGGAAAGAATCTTGATTGAATTTGAACTGTAATACTGCATCAAGGTGGAGGAATCCACCAGGGGGTAGGGGCGTGGGGAGGGGTGGGGGGATTCTCAGAACCTATGAAACTGTCACATAATGCAAAATAATTAATAAAAAAATTGAAAAAAAGAAAAAAATGAAAAGCCACAAAACAAAATCAACATCAGGAAGAAAAAAAGAAATTAACAACACCATGAAGCTAAATAACATGCTACTAAATGCCTAACGTGTAGCTGAAGAAATGAAAATCCAGAACCTTCTTTAAGAAAATGACGCTACTGTATGATCTATGAGTCATTGAATGATTTTATCAGAAGAAAGTGTTTTGAAGAGATGAAACTAACAGAATACAACAAAATCCAAGTAAAAATAGTTTCCGTTGATTTTTGTTGGTGAAGTGTGTCTCTTCTAGACAACAAATAGATAGGTTTTGTTTTTTTAATCCAGTCTACTAATCTATGACATTTGATTGAGCTTAAGACATTTACATTCAGAGTTTAATATAAGTACATATTAAATATTCTTTGATTCATTCTATGTAAGTCAAACTGTATATATCTCTCCTATGTAATTCTATGTAATTCTAGCCATATACCACGTGATATATATTTACTCAGACCACATAGGAATGTATGCATGCACATGCATTTGTATGTGTGTGTTTGGAAAAGATCATACTCCATGATACCACTGGCTCCCTATTTGGCTGCCACAGCTAGAACTGAACTGATAACGAAGACAGGAGCCAGGAGCCGCTTCTGGGTCTCCCACATGGGTGCAGGGTCCCAAGGCTTTGGATCATTCTCAACTGCTTTCCTAGGCCACAAGCAGAGAGCTGGATGGGATATGGAGCCACCAGGACACAAGCCAGCACCAATATCTATTTAATTTAATGATATGATTTTCAAATTCTTTTGTGATATACAAATTATCATATATTAATAAAATTTATATGACGAAGACATGTATGCCTCTAGATAGGCATGGTTAGGTGAACAAAGTGCAAGCAAATGTATTAAATACAGCATGGTTACTAATGGAAATGAACACATTTTAAATCTATTCGGATATTTCAAAATTAGGTTATATTCTACAATTTAAAAATTATTTCTTTGAAACAAGACATATTGAGGGCTATGGTTGAGGCATAGTAGATAAAACTATTTCCTTTGACACCTCCATTTTATATGGGTGCCAGTTCACGTCCCAGCTGCTCTACCTCCAATTCAGGTCCAGACTAGCGGCCTGAGAAAAACAGTAGAAAATGGTCCAAACATTTGGGTTCCTGCCACTCACATGGGAGACGTGGATGAAGCTCCTGGCTGCCGACTGACTGTGGCCTGGCTATTACAAGCACCTGGAAATCAATCTCTCTCTGTCTCTCTTTCTTTGACTCTCTCTCTCTCTCTCTCTCTCTCTCTCTCTCTCTCCTTCCCTCCCACTTTCTCTCTCCCCCTCCATCAATCAAAATGATTAAAAAAACTTCAAAATGAGAAAAATTAATGAATATCAAGATCTGCATAACATTATTTGCTTTTCAAGAAATACAGAATCTTTAGATACAAATATTATAATAAAAACTTGAGGTAAATAAAATTCAATTCTAGTTGTTGCAAAAAAGTGAATCAGAGAGAATCAAAAGAAAAAGAAACAATTTATAATCATCAAAGAAAGTCAATGCAATGGAATTAAAATGTGTGCTCTCTTGTTTAGTTTCTTGCCAACATGAATCATACTAATTCACTTTTAAACAATCAAACCAACCGAATATAAAGTTATTTTTGAGCTACACTAGGCCATGCTCTCTTATTCTTGTTACAAGAGTGGATGCACTCACAAACAAAAATACCACTTCAACACAATTCTTCCAGAAAATTGAAGGAGCACAAAGACATCCCAGGGTTCTCTGAGGCAATTATCATTCTGAAACAAACCATGAAAAATCTTTCTAAACAAGATCGGCAATGAAGAAGAAACAGACCAATGTCATTCAAGAACATAGAGGCACACATTCTTACGATATCACCAAACCAAACTTAAATGGAATGAGCACAGGGGACTTACTCTGTGAATTCATAAGGTGTTGCAAAAGTGAAAATCAATCAAAGCCTACCTTCTTCTTTAATCAAGAAGTTATTCTAAAGTTTGCTTTTACGATCCTAGAAAGAAGTGCTTTTGTAGCTAAGCCAAAGAAAATAACAGTAAAGATGACAGCATAGCTTGACGCGCAGCAGGTATTTGAAAGGACATAGTGGTAAATAGAAACTATAGTGATAGAGACAGAACAGAACACAGTGCTTCCGTTTGATGAAGCTCCTGTAGGTCTGGAAACTCAGTGTCTATGATGTATTTGATAAGAACTGGTGCTTTACTGAGATCAGGGAAACCAACTCACTAAGTGTGTGGTCATAAAACTTGATCTCTGCATGACATTGTAACACCAAAACGTTAAATGAACATGCATTTTATGAAAAAAAGTTATATAGATGATTCAACAGTTTCTATCAAGAAAATTTATCTTTTAAATACGTCTTTATGATTTTTAAATTTCCCTCAGATACATAGAGATCTCAAATGGATTTTGAACTGTAAATATGAAAGTAACATAACCATAGCAAGAAAAAATAGGAAAATATCTTTTCATCTAATGGATATGATGCTTTTGAACAATTTAGTCCAGCAATTGAAATAATGAAATTATTCATTTCATGGAGGCATCTGATCTCATGAAGCGTAAGGGGCTTTCCTCAGCAAGGAGTAGTTAGGATGAAATTAGACAAACAGTTCAGTGGAAGAGACCAGAAATGTATAAAACCAACAAATTGTTGACCTAAATATGCAAGTGCATCTTCCAACTCAATAAGAATTCAAAAAAGAGTAAAATGTAGTAATGGCCTGACAGCTCACCAGTGTCCAGTCCGAGTGTGGTTCTTTACACAGGAGCACGCCAGACAGAGGTGCTCACAAGACCTGCTATAAAAGCCTTTCATAAGAACATAATATTGGAGAAAAGAACTTAAATTTTTATAAAATTCTAAACTTGAGAGCAACCAAGGTGATTTTCAGCACAAGAATAGGGAAACAGACTACACCACGTCTTAGCAATGAACTACTATTCAGTATTAAAAAGAAATACTGTATCCAATTTGAAAAGAAATGGTGAAACAAATGTATACTGTTAAACTGCTAAATGAAAGTTCATCTGAAATGATTACATACTGTATGACTCAGACTACGTGGTATCCTCTGACAAACAATAAAATAGAAACACTGAAAACTGAAGTATTTGCCAGCAGTTAGGACGAAGCTCAGTTAGAAAAACTGTATGATATTGGAAAAAATACTCAAAATTGCTGGGCAGTGAGAAAAACTGCATGATCTTGGAAAAATACGTATAGGTCTTTCCACACTCACATAAAATCAAGGAACACACAGCAGCAAAACTGAATGACTGTAAAATGGAGACTTTGAGAGATACAGTATCTATCTAGATACATGGGTAACCATCTATATCTGTATATAGACACTAATGTGTGGGTTTATCAATTGTAACAAATGTATCACTCTAGTCAGGAGCTGTAGGTAGCAGGGGAGCTTGCCTATGCTCAGAAGAAGGAAAATATGAAAAATCTGTGTATCATTTCTCTAATTTGGATGACCCTGAAACTTCTAAAAGGTATTGAGCTTATATCTCAGTGGATAAAATGCTCCCTTGTAATGCAAACATTCTTATTGGACTGTGGTTGGAATCTTAGCTGTTCCATGTCTGATACAGTTCTATGTAAGCTGTCCTGGGTAATCATCAAGAGGGTCTAAGTTCTTAGGCCCCTGCCACCCATGTAGCAGAATAAGACGAAACTTCTGGCTCCTGACTTCTAATGGATTCAGCCCTGGCCATTGCTGTAATTGAGGAGAAATACAGCAAAGGAAAAATCTCTTTAACCCCAGTGCTATAGCCTAGTGGCTAAAGTCCTCACCTTGCACACGCCAGGATCCCATATGGGCACCAGTTTGTGTCCCAGCAGCCCCGTTTCCCATCTTGTTTGCTAGAAAAACAGTTGAGGATGGTCCAAAGCCTTAGGCCCCTGCACCTGCATGGGAGACCCGGAAGAAGCGCCTGGCCCTTGGCTTCGGATCAGCTCAGCCCCAGCCATTCGGGCTACTTGGGAGTGAACCATCAGAGGGAAGATTTTCCTGTCTGTCTCTCCTCCTCTCTGTATATGCGCTTTTCCAATAAAAATAAATAAATCTTAAAAAAATTAATTTACTTTTTACTGGAAAGTCATATATACACAGAGGAGGAGAGACAGAGAGGAAGATCTTCCCTCTGCTGGTTCGTTCCTCAAGCGGCCGCAACGGCTGGAGCTGAGCCGATCCGAAGCCGGGATCCAGGAGCTCTTCTGGGTCTCCCACATGGGCGCAGGGTCCCAAGGCTTTGGGTCGTCCTCGACTGCTTTCCCAGGCCACAGGCAGGGAGCTGGATGGGAAGCGGGACCGCCGGGATTAGAACTGGTGCCCATATGGGATCCCAGCGCGTGTAAGGCGAGGACTTTAGCCACTATGCTATCGCGCCAGGCCCTAAAGTAAATTAATCTTCAAAACGGAATATCTTTATATATTGATTTTCTGTAACTAACTCTCAAATAAATAATTTTTTAAAATAGCAAAAAGTAAAATGCCATCAAATTATTCATTATATAAATTTAAGTGACACAATGGTGTCAAGTAATTGTAAATAACCTATCTATTATTTAAGGATTTATTTATTTTTATTTGAAAGTCATATTTTATGGAGAGAGAAGAAAAAATACAGAGAGATCTTCCATCAACTGGGTCACTCCCAAATGTCAGCAAAGGCTAGAACTGAGCCGATCTGAAGCTGGAAGCCAGGTGCTTCTTCCTCCTCTCCCAGATGGGTACAGGGTACCAAGGACTTGAGCCATCCTCAGCTGCCTCCCAGGTCATCAGCAGAGAGCTGGCTCAGAAATGGAACAGATGGTAAGTAAACCAGTTCAAATGTGGGATGCTGGCACCTAGGGTAGAGGATGAGCTTGCTGTGCCATGGTACCTGCTGCAAATTACAAATAGCTCAAGCAACAATGCCTCAAGATTTAATGCCTGGGGGGCAATTGGGGTGTTAAGTTCCTGAAGAGTGCGCTCACTTCACTCCCAATCCAGCTTCCCACTGATGTATCACGGAAGTAGATGGCGGGCCAGGTACTTGACATTCACATAGGACATCTGAAACTGCTTTTGGGCTCATGGCTTGGGCATATCCCACCCTTAGCTGGTATTTGGACATTGAATCAACAGGTAGAAAATGTTTTCTTCCCTCTGTTTTTCCCTCTTTCTATTATCATGTTTTTCTAATAAATTTTGTTCATAAATCACCATATAAAATACAGAATGCCTTATAAGGATAACAGAAACAGAAAAACAGTATTTGAATTTACTGATTCTTTATTCCATATTTTATAGATTATCCCCTTCTATACAACACAGGAAGACAGTCCAGGTGAAGCAGGAACTTAAATGTGGTTTACCTGATGTCTGACTTTGTGCTGTGATTCAGGACACTACATTTGTATTTGTTCTTTACCACTCAGTTGGTGTGGCTTTACCAAGGAAAGAAAGGAGAAGTGGAGACTTTTGAGGCTAGAAATCATTTAATACCTGACATCCTTAGGCATCAGTCAATGAATTTCACTAAGTGTCATCAAGAATGGAAATACAAAAGCCTCTTTTGGAAGACAAAAAAAACATAAGAAATCCATATAGACCTTTTAACTATGATGTAATATTAATTGAAGTAAAATCTTTTATTTTCTATTGTCATTGATAATATTCAAATCAATTTTATTTGCAGTATACTGTAAACATGTTTACATTCGAGGACAATCAACATTAGCCATGTTGTATATGGCTTTGCTTGCATCTTGGAACTCCGCATTCTCTCTCAGGGTCTCCACAACTACTCAAGAAAATTAAGTCCTAGCTCCTTAATCGGAGTCAGTTGTGTTTGCTACAATACACTTGCCTGCAAGGCACCATTTCTATCAGCTGTCTGTTAATCATGGATGAGGTTCAACATTCGTTGTATGTTCACCTTCATTGTGTTCATATTTAGCAGAAACTTAATATTTAGAGAATTAACAGAGTATTATTTTTGAGAAGAAAAACTGCTGAGCCAGTAGTCAGTGGACCATGTTAAAGCAAGAGGGAAATAGAAACATGGCAGATGGCAGGTGCTTGGCATGGCTCTTGCAGTTGCCACGTTGCTGTCATTTTGTTAAAAAAAAAACCTTCTAACATATCACATCTTTATCAAAACAGAATAGAGATTAAATATTGAGAAAAATAGGAAAAGGCTTCATTTGTGTTAATAACGCTTCTCAATCTTATCTTTTTCCTATACTCTTTATTCTAACGAGATAAAATCTCACAATTTTATTATAATCAGTAACTGTTAATTCTAAGTTATGTTTAGAAACAAATTTGTAGAAAATAGGTGGTTATAATTTTAAATTACAGAATTTTAATGTTCTATTAAATGATCTATTTCCCTACCACTCTGAGCCTATCATTTTAAAGTTCTTGCTTTCTGTTCTGTATCATTAATTAGCATTTTAATATCATTAAAATATTGTACATATTTTAGAGGAATATAAGTCATATCAAAATTATCCATTAGAGAATGTTTGTCAAAAATAAATGTTTACAAGTATTTATAAGAGACTTTGCGGCATATTGTAGTGCTGCTGCATTAATTAATAAAGATTATACTTTCCACTAATTATTCCCAACATAGTAATTGGCAAATATTGCGGAAATAATGCTTATGTATGGAATAATTTATTTTGTATGCGTCTAGAGAAACAAACCAAACAACTTACAAAAGCACAACGAATGATCTCAATAGATTTTCTTTGTTTTTCCAACATCTTCTGATTCATTTCCTTTAATAACCACCAGAAGAAAATAAAACCCTTGGTGCTGCATCATAGGCCATATGGTCATGCACAAGACTTTCTGGAAACCATCCACGGGCTCTGGGAAGTCCTCCAGGACCTACCCATGTGTGCTAAGGATGGGCACTTAAACTTTACCTGAGATGAACCAAGCGGTGCCAAGCATAATGGAATGACGCAGAGACACAGGGAGCGTGGACATGCGCGCACCACACTCAGATTCGCACTGCTCTCCTCTTCCACAAACATGACCAATCGTGCTCACCATTCTCTTCACAGTTTTACACAAAATTTACTCTAGGAAAACCAATACTTAATATAAGACAGTATTCAAAAGTATATATATATGCATATATATAATGTTTATATATATGCATGTGTATATATATATATATATTTCCAATGTAGCATTGAAATGTGAGCACTGAATATAACATTCAACCTTTCCAAAATATTAGAATAATGTCTATTTTTAAGCCTACAAAACCTGGATTTGTGTGAGCCGTTACTGAGGCTGAGACAGGTGCACTGCATGTCTGCAGATGCTTCCAGGTGTTATTCGAGGGAGAAGCACTACTGATAGTACTGATTTGATAATGGAGTGTGAAGTTGTATAGTTTATAATGAAAGCATTGATTGAATAACATATGAAATGAATCTGTTTTCTAAGATTAAATTATGCACTTATTAAAACTTTTTAAAGCTTAATTGCTAACTTCATAGTTCTGTGAAACACAAAGTTGGATTTTCAGTGTCTATTTATTAGCCTCAATCTGAAAAACTTCACACCTCTAAGATTCCTCAGGGAAAAAAAATAAAAAGTATCCAAAGATTCCTACATCTTAAAGGCAGAATAGTGATCTTCACAAGACAAAAGATCCTATGTTACAGATTATAGAAATAACCATATGTACAATATATTTAAAACAATCTTTACAAACTGATTCATGTACAGAATAACAAAGAATTTCAGACACACACATAAACACAATTAGCGAAATTAAGTTTCGGCATGGGGAGGGAGAGCAGTTAGGTGATACAGATTATATTCTACATGAATTATCAGCGAATTTGCAATAACTGCCATTTATGTGACATGGATTAAGTAAGCACATGATTCCTTAGGAACTGTTTTCTGCCACAAGTGCAGCCTCTGTGTGCTACATTTTCCATCCCTGAAATATTATTATGCAGTTTGCTGTTTTTAAAAAAAGATTGATTTATTTTTATTGGAAAGTGAGATTTACAGAGAGAAGGAGAAACAGAAAGATCTTCCATCCATTGGTTCATTTTCACTCCCCAAATGGTCACAAAGGCTAGAGCTGAGCCGATTCAAAACCAGGAGCCAGGAGCTTCCTCTGGGTCTCCCAGCAGGGTACAGGGTCCCAAGATTTTGGACTGGCCTCTGCTTCTTTTCCAGGCCACAAGCAGGTAGCTGGATTGGAAGTGGAGCAGCCAGGACACGAACTGCCACCCAAGTGGGATTCCAATGCATAGAGGGCAAGGTCCTTAGCCACTAGGTTACCACACTGGACCTATTCAGTTTGCTTTTTATTCAAAAAGTTGGTATTTAAAATTTTTGATTTATTAATTATTCACTAAGCATATTTTTTTGTGTGTCAAGATCTGTTGCCAAGACCCCTGTTACAGGGTGCATAAGAGAGGCAAATGTTTCACACTCCTTCTATCCTATGGAGAAAGACAACCAGTAGTAAAAATATTTGAAAGATGCACCAACCAACATTTGTGGAGTTGTCTCATTTCAAGAATTTGTAAGGAGTAGAGCTGATAGGGATGAAGGAGGGAACGGCATTTTGCCAGTGGAGCAGTATTTCGGTAGAGTGATTAAGCAGTCAGTGCGATATTGGGACTCTTAATTGACTGGGATGATATTCTACCAGCTCTAACTTCGGACCAGAAATGGTCTCCCCAAGAAACTGTTCAACCCATCTGGACAATAAGTAGCTGGACTCTATACTTGGTATATGTTTGCAAGGAAAGAATCTTGATAGAATTTGAACTGTAATACTGCATCAAGGTGAAGGAATCCATCAGGGGGGAGGGGAGTGGGAGGGGTGGGGGGATTCCCAGAGCCCATGAAACTGTCACATAATGCAAAATAATTAATAAAGCCTACGTTATAAAATAGCACACAACATTTACTGAGAACTTAAAAAAATGAAAGGAAATGTTGTTTGAAACAATCATTTAATAATAAGTCTAACAAATGGAACATTGTTTAATTTGGGCAAAACTCTCACTGTAAAGAAGTCATTGAAGAGGATTATAAGCCCAACAGTAAACACCGGAATGGGTGTCAGTCAATTGGGCAAGGCCACTGTTCCTGCTGGGACAGGAGGTGGACTAAGTCAACCTGGGAAAAGGACTCACCAGAGTGTGTGAGATCTGTCCCTGGGAGGTGAGCTGGCAGAGGTGCTTAAAGAACTCTTCTGTCATGACACAGTACGAGAGGTGAGCACAAGTACCAAGGCTGGGGGCAGCCCAGACCAGGCCACGCTGTAATGCCTGCCAGCATACATATCAGCCAGGTCTGAGAATGAGCCAGGCTGAGCCAGTTTGTAGCCCCCACTGGCAGATCTGAGAACCAGGACAGGGTGCAGGACAGGCCAGGTCAGGCCCCAGCACCCATTGGTTCACATTAGGGCGTGGACTGGGGACTGACTTCACTGGGTTGGGTGGCAGCACCAGCTAGGCTGAGGTTGAACAGGGGGCAGACCAGGCAGGGGCAGGGCACAGCACCTGCTGGAAAATGCTGAGGTGAGCTGAGCCATGCCAGACTGGGCCACACACTCACCAGCAGGTGCAAGACCAGGCAAGGGAAGGGTGTGTGTGAGGGTTTCGAGACCAGTAGGGGAACACTAGGGACTCATCTACTGAGCCACTGCTCCCACTGATGAGCAGGAGAGCTGCAATTGGGGGCATACCTGCGGGAAGCCATGCACTTGGGACTGATGGAGCAAGGGTGTGGCTAGCACGGCTCCTCGGCTAGCAAGGCTACAAGGAATCTCTGGCTATGTGGCAAGATCTAGCAGAATGTCTCTGGTCACCTCACTGCTGCCTCACCCCATTGTATGGACACTCAATCACCTCTCTGATGTTTCATAGAATTCTCCTGAGGGTGTTGTTTTTCTACGAATGTGAGATGATTCCTGTAACTGGTATAACACCTCAAACTGATCAATCATGTTATGGTAAAAGCATCTTTAGTGACGTAAGGCAATGGCACACAACTAAAATCATACAATAGTACAATTGAGCCCTTAATGTCTCCAAACATCCTGCTATGTCCCCACCTTTGTCCTGGAGCTTGACCTAATATAAATGCTTTCCTTAAGAAACGGCTTGATAGGGACTGGCACGACAGTGTAGCGGTTAAAGACCTCAACTTGAGAACACCAGGATCCCATACGGTTGCCGATTCTAATCTCAGCAGCCCTGCTTTCCATTCAGCTCCCTGCCTGTGGCCTAGGAAAGCAGTCAAGGATGGCCCAAAGTCTTGGGACACTGCAGCTGCGTGGGAGACCCGGAGGAGCTCATGGCTCATCTCCAGTTGTTGCGGCCACTGAGGGAGTGAGCCATCGGATGGAAGATCTTCCTCTCTAGCTCTTCTCCTCTCTGTATATCTGCCTTTCCAACAACAACAGCAACAGAATAACAAATCTTTTTAAGAAAAAAAGAAATGGCTTAATAATATCTTGGAGCAGATGGCAATCATGGGAGTAGAGTTTGTTTACCATGTGCCTCAAACTGTTACAACACATGAAATGACGCATTTTGGTTTCTCACCACGGAAAGCCGAATGTATATGGGGCATCTTCTGAAGGGAGACAAATGTGAACCCACCCCCCAATGGTTTAAGATTTCTACCTAATATTGGCACTCTTATTTAGGGAAAGAAAACAGTTTATAAAGATAAAAAGAAGTTTCTTTCAAAAGCTCTCTGTAAAATGACTGAGTTTCCCTCATCCCTTTCATTGTCCTTTAACAGAAGAACAAAAAACAATTGAGTCAGCAGTAGGTGAAGGTGATGGTAATCAATGCATGATTGATTATAAGATGTAATAAAGAGTTTATGTTATATAGTTTTTAAAGTTCCTTTCATTTATGAGCTTTTCTTTTAATTCCGTACTCTGAATATTTTAAGTAATATTAGTTAGTTTATGTTTGGTGAAAATTGATTTTGGATATAAGTAAACCACTTGTCACCATGTAACTGCATGTTCTGCCAACCGTGGAGTTCCTGGCTTCAGCCAAGTCACCGCAGGTTTGAATGAATAGTAGCTTGCTGAAAATATTTTCTCTGAAGTAAAATAATAACAATTTTTTAGGATTATTTTTGTAATCATTCTTTTATAATGAAGTAATGAAACAATTGGATATTGTGTAAAAACTTGTGATAATTTGTGTATAGATACAGAAAGCAATTTTCTGAGTTGTCCCTTATGAACATGAAGCCATAGTAGTCCACACCTTCCTCTTCTTATCTCCTTGCTGATCCACACATCTTTTGCAAGCTCTCAAATCCGCCGGAGTTGGTCTCTAGTACATACCAGGCTGGGTAGGGCTACAACACCTGTTGGCCTACATGTGAACTGGATTGTGGGAGAGCAAGCTGGCATAACCCACTGTATCCACTGATGTATGCAGGAGCCAGGGTAGCGCAGTTGGGTTAGCATTTGCTGCAACATCGGCCGGCAGGTGCTGGGACTGGCGGCAAATTTTGTCAAGCTGAACTGCAGAACTGCCTGGAGAATCCAATCTGGGAGTAGACCCAGAAGGGAAACTCTGGGCACCTCTCTGATGGTTAGGATGAGAATCCAAAATGAAGCAGGAAGGGTGATAGGAGTAACAGGTGCGCAAAGTTCTTAAATATCGTGAAAAGAACCTTGGAGCTATAGAATATGAATAACTTTGATACTTTGGAGGATGACAAGAGTATATTAATACATGTGACAGATCACTGTTGCTGTGATGCGCACAGTAAATTATACATGAAAATTCATTTGAATGAAATGTGTGTTGAATTATATCATGGCCAGGACAGTGTTAAGATGAAAAAGTTATGGAAGTCATTTAATGTTTATTTTAAAATTCTAAATTGCTTATATATGTATATTTTCCTTTGGTAAATCATCCATTGTCCTATCTGTATTCACTGCTTGCTATGCTTTCTCTTCCGTTTAAGACACTTGGAATAAGAAAATGAAAAGACAAATGGATCGCACTCTTGATTACACTCGCATAAGTAGCAGAAAAGTTAGATACAAAAATAGATATTTACATGGGGCTTAAGGGGGAAAAATAGAGATGAGAAAATTGGATTAGGAACTTTGACAAAATAACATTTCAGAAGAAATCTGAAGGAAGGAAACAGTTATTCCAAAAGTATGTGATATTTCAGAAGTAACAACAAAGGCAAAGTTACTGAGAGGAATGAGCTTGTCATGTTTGAAGGATGACAAGCAAGCCATGGCCCACAGCAAGTACGTTACCAAGCAACTGAACAAAGAAGAGGTAGGATTAATAGGATGAGGCCGAAACATGAGTGGGCCTGGAGGCCAGAGACAAAACATTTTTATACTGACCATAATAAAACAGTCAGTGGATCCGAAGAGAATACTGAGGGATGAAATGATCTTGCTTTTCTCTTGTATACCCAAGGGAAGTGAAACCATGCCATCAAACAGAGTATTGCATTCCATGTTAATGGTAGCATTATTTCCAACAGCCAAGACAGAGAATTAACCCAAATGCCCATAAGTGGATAAAGAAAATGTGCACTCCACACATGCACAGAGGAAGAGACAGGGAGAGTACAACAGCAACATCCGGGTCATCTGGGAAGGTGCCTGCGTGTGGAGGACAGCACACTGAGACAAGCCAAGCGCAGAGGCAACTAACACACGTTCTTCCTTCTTTGTGGAAGCTAAAATAAATTGCTCTTATAAAGCAATGGCCACTGAAGCCTTGCAAGGGCTCAAGAAAGAGTCAGGAAGACATAAGGAAATGCGTCTAGCCAAAATGGTTTCTGGTGTTATGGTAGTCTATTTCCACAACAACCTGTGACGTATTTCACAATGATTAGAGAAGAATCTCAAGTTTCCTTTCACAAAGATAAATAACTGAGAAGAACTGAATACTCATCGCTATGTCTTGTTCTTTACCTGTTTTATGATGGATCATATGATCATGGTGTTCCTCACAAACATGCACAAATACTATGTTAATTAAAACTATTCATTAAGAAACAGTTGAATGGTGTGTCTGGTGGAATGGGAAGAAAAACTACTGTAGATTTGACCAGGGTCCTCAGTAGACCAGGACTGGCAGGGGGGGGCCCCAGGGGCTTGGACATGCTCCTTCGTCAGGCCAGGAACAGCACCAACAGTACGGGGGTCCGGGCCTAGCTACACGTCCCGGCCGTTCCAGGGGTGGTGTGTGCTTGTGGCGTAGCCTCCACACCGCCTGCATGCCTCACACACTCCCCCCATTGTGGAGGTTGTGTGCGTGGCCACTTGGCGAGAATGCCAGGTGTTGCTGCTCCCCCATCACGCTCCAGCCTGCTCTGAACCTCTCTCAGAACTCTCTCATCGCTCAGCAGTGCCTGCTCCATCACCAGGCCCCCGGGGCTCAGTGTCCATGAGAAACAGGGGAAACATGCTGGGTTAGTACAGCAGCCACAGGCAAACCCGACGCACCGCAGAACCTCGCCATGCCGTCCTCGTGCCCTGTGAACAGCTGGTCCCACTGCGGAGCGGCTGGGGACAGGCTGGTGTCTTCACCATAGTTGGGCCACTCCATGGTGGAGAAGTACGGGTTCTGCAGGCTACCTGCAGTGATGATGCATTCCCACAGTTTCAGCTCGATGTTGGGAACGTGGTTTGAGTAAGTGATGGCTGAGCAGTGCAAAGAGGACAAGCAAGGCAGCTGCAGGGGTGTCCAGCCCGCTGTCTGCAGGTCGATCACCACCAACTCCTCCTCGGCCAGCACCAAGAGGGCGTAAGGGATGTCAAATGCGGATTCAGCGTCCCCCTCAGCTAGGATCATGAAGTCAGTGACTCGGGAGGTGAAGCTGAACGTCCTCTGCTGGCCGTCGTGGGTCACAGAGATACATTGGCCTGCCGCCCCGGAAGATGTGAAGAGCAACCCCCGTCTAGTAGTCAACTAGAAGATCTTGGTAACATGTGTGAATGGAAAGGGGTCATACTGCATGCAGCTGCACGGGGGCTTCAGCTGTGGGGTCGCCGGACACGTGCCACCGGCAGTGGCTGCCCTCTGAGTAGCAGCTGAGGATCAGCTGGCTGTCCCGCTCCTAGCAGATGTTCTCCAGTTGCTGGCTGCTGGGGACGTGCCAGAGCACGGAGCTGCCCTGCAGGTCCCAGATGACGGCAAAGCCCCTGCTGTAGCAGGTCAGGACCTGGCGAGAGTCGTGGGTGTGCTCCTACACCTGTCATCTCCGGTGCAGGGGTGTGCCAGGTTTACAGATCTGCCTCATCTTCCTCTGCTGGCAGACCCACGGGCAAGATCTGGAATCCCGAGTGTGAGGCAAAGCGCTTGGCTCCCGCTCCCCTGGTTCCTTGTACTGAGCCACTGGTTGCTAGGCAGCCACATCCTTCCTGCTTGCCTCTGGCACGGCCCTAATTATTATTATAAAGAAAAGAAAAAATGTTCAGGGTAAGTTAAGCAAATGTATACACTTTAACTTTCCTTACTTAATCAAAAAGGGTTTAAAATTACTGATATGATTACATAAAATTTGCTGTATTTTAACGTATAAGAAGAATCAAGTCTGTGAAAGAATCTCACAAGTTTTAAGAAATTTTGACATACACTCAATTTTTTTAAACAAGAGAAAGTCCTTCTGTTTCCATTTTAGATTCAGCAGTTTTGATTTTTATTTCTGATTACTGGAAAGTCAGATATAGAGACAGGAAGATCTTCTGTCCACTGATTCACTCCTCAAGTGACTGCAATGACTGGAGTTACACCAGTCCGAAGCCAGGAGCCAGGAGCCAGGAGCCAGGTCTCCCACATGGGTGTAGGATCCCAAGGCTTTGGCCATCCTCAACTGCTTCCCCAGGCCACAAGCAGGAAGCTGGATGAGAAGCAGGGCTGGGATTAGAACCAGTGCCCATATGGAATCTCAGTGCATGCAAGATGAGAACTTTAGCTGCTAGGCTACCACACCAGGTCCTTGTTTCTAATGTTAAGCATGTCCTTTAAAGGGATGCTGTATGAATATAAGAATCCTTTATATCATCAAGTATAAGTGGCTTTATCAGAAAGAGGACATGCACCTATCCTCCACACCTTTTACTAAAGAGAAAATACTCAGAAATGCTCTTCATTGCCTGAAGGGCTCTGGGTGGTGGAATCAAGATGACCCAGCAGGGACTTTAAGCACAAGAAGGATCTTGCAAATTTTGCCAGGCCCACTGAAAGAGGAGGATGTGCTGAGTCTATCCAGTTTCTGTTTGTGCTATCGGAGGCAACACCACCAGATGTTACACTCTAAGAGTCATTTGCTTAGATCACCTATTGATGGATTTGATCATCCTTAGACGGGCGCTACGGGAGTACACTTGAATGTTTTAAACTTTATCTTAAATATTTTACTACTAGATAATTTGAGACCAGAAAGGCATTAATATATGATGGCCCGCACTAGGTGAGGGAGACGGAAGCATGATTTTCATCCCTCCTTCCACTTCTGGAAATATCAGGTGTGAAATATGCCATGGATTGGTGCATAATTATCAATGAAGTACTGAACATTAACAGTCTTTCCATTGTGTAATCATCTTTGGCATTATCTTTCTTGGCAGATTTTTATCGGTATGCTTGTTTTCTTTGTCTAATGTTCCTCATTTTTATTTGTTTCTTTTTGAAAATTTGTAATTATATTAGAGTCAAGAAAGAGGAAGAGAGCTCTCGTAGCCATTGGCTCACTTCTCAAATATCTGCAGCTTCTAAGAGAGTCAGGGATTTGATCTGCATCTCACAAGGCGTGGGCTGTCCCCCGGAGTGCACTCCCTGGGCACTCTGATACGGAATGAGGGTGTCCAAGACCGTATCTAAACTGTTGCACAAAATGCTCAATAAATATAGCATTTATCTTGCCATTATCATCAAACGTTGTAACTAGTGAGTAGTTGAAGGAGCTGGCTTTTCTGTAATGTTCTGCTGCACTTACAGAACCCACTTTTATATAATTTTCACTGTGTTCACAGGGAGTGTGTATGCTTATCTAGACACAGAGGAACTTGCAATCATTGGTATTATTGGGATGATGAATTTAGCAGCTCCACACATCAAGTATTTTGTGTAAAGGGTATAAGTCATATATTAAATTTTTGAAACATGCCTGACTTTTCTAATTTCAAGGATCCTCCACTCCCCCTCCCCCACACACATCGAAGAGCTTATCTCGGACGTTCCAGTGTGGCGATCAGGCCTGTGAAGTAACGGTAGATCAGTCATCCATTCACTGTCAGTACTTTTGTTCTTATTCCCGTTGAGCAAGATCCAGAGCGGGCAGCACACTGTGCGTGTTCACGACAGTCACTTATCTTTCTGAAGGATTTGGAAGAGAGCTCTCATTGCTGTACCATTAATCACAAATAGTGGCATCCTCTAACTACAGAACATATTATTTTAGAGAGTGATGCATAATTTATTTCATTAAGTATATTTTCAATATCTATCATATATCTTTAAAAAGCTTATTGAAATTAGATTTTACAGGAAGGCAGTTGAAATGAAACTTACTGTTGCACTAAACTATATTAACAGTTTTCTTCTGAAGAACATATTTTAATATAATTTATCTAATTTGCGTGCCATCTGTTCAATGTAATGAACATATAATGACTGATATTCATCGAGAATTCCCTAACCATTTCCTTGCAAGTGTCCTCCTCACAGCACTGGACATGCTGAGTGCAACTACTGAAAGTGTACACGATGACTCAGAAATGTGCAAACGAGAGTCTTGTCCGAGCTCCGGACGAGACCTCTGCCCTAGCCTTGGAGCTCTTTGAGCTTCATGCTTATTGTCGATTTGGTATTTCTTCCCACTAGGTTCTGCGTGTGCATAGCCTGTGTGCTGGGGTGCCAGAATTGGCTTCACCTAGCTTGCTGAAGCCTACATCTAGTGTCTCTTTCCTAACTTCATGTTCAGCGAGGTCGTGCTGGTAACTAGAAAGTGAGGATGGTGACAGTATTTACACTGTGGAAATCAGTGCTTGCTACCGACTAAGAGTGTTCTTCCTACCAGCTCAGTGTCCCTGTGTCCTCTACTCCTTTGTCCACAATACTACTCAGCAAGTCTCTTGTTAAAAATGCTTCCTATCCGGCCCAGCGGCGTGGCCTAGCACCTTAAGTCCTTGCCTTGAACGCCCCGGGATCCCATATGGGAGCTGGTTCTAATCCCGGCTGCTTCACTTCCCATTCAGCTCCCTGCTTGTGGCCTGGGAAGGCAGTCGAGGACGGCCCAATGCTTTGGGACTCTGCACCCGCGTGGGAGAAATGGAAGAGGTTCCTGGTTCCCGGCATCGGATCGGCGTGCACCGGCCCGTTGCGGCTCACTTGGGGAGTGAAGCATCGGACGGAAGATCTTCCTCTCTGTCTCTCCTCCTCTGTGTATATCTGACTTTATAATAAAATAAATAAATCTTTAAAAAAATTGCTTCCTATCTATTTAGATATAAATTAAAGCAGATATATTCCCCAAATGAAAATCCTCATTACACTACATTAACATTTACAAACATTTTAAATAACTTGCGCAAGTCCTTTCTTCAACATAAATGTACCGCTTTGGCTGATTGTGTATTTGCTAAAATTAGATGAATGCTCACGGATTTCTGATCCTAACAGTTTCTGCTGTAATATATTTTCTCTAACCAAAGTATATAGCCTTACATGTAGTAGAAATACTAAATGTATATGTTCTATATATGTTGCTTTTTTATTGTACAAGAAAGTTAACCTTGTTTCAGTTTGTTTTATAAAAAAAAACAATGTTACATGAGCCTGACACAGTAGCCTGGTGGCTAAAGTACTCACCTTGAACACACTGGAATCCCATATGAGAACTGGCTCTAATCTTGGCAGCCCCACTTCCCATCCAGTTCTCTGCTTGTGGCCTGGGAAAGCAGTCGAGGACGGTCCAAAGCCTAGGGACCTTGCACCTTGTGGGAAACCTGGAAGAGGCTTGTGGCTCCTGGCTTCACATTAGTGCAGCTCCTGCCATTGCAGCTGCTTGGGGAGTGAATCATCAGATGGAAGATCTTCCTCTCTGTCTCTCCTCCTCTCTATATATCTGATTTTGCAATAAACATAAATAATTTTTTTAAAAGTTCCACATGGAGGATGATGATTGGACTATCTTTTTATAATCAGATTTTTTCTAATTTTTTCCTTTCATATAGAAAATGTTATTTTCTATTTTATTTCACAATATCTTTAATTTTGCAAAGCAAAACCAGATAGTGATACAGATTTCTTGTGTGTTCCTCTGTTCATTTCCCTGAGTAATATTTCATATTTAATTTTTGCCACATAAATTAACTACAGGTGTATTCCACTATTTTTAATCTGAAAAGAGCAAAAACCAAAACTCATTTTTGGTCTCTCCCAGCCTCCCCGCCTCCCCAAGGCAAGAGTTTACTTTCAGCTTAGTGGTCCTTTTCTTTTCTTTTCTTATTTTTTATTTGAATGAACATGAAATATTTGTGTCTGGTTTACTTCACTCAAAATGATGTCTCCAGTTGCACTGGAAAATTATTAAGCATCTTTATCACATTTTCTCCAGAGATGAAAGAAATATGTTTAGTAATAGATTTTTAAAATATATATGAGTATATAGAAATAATGTTCCGTGCTTTAGAATAAGCAGCACAAGACCATTCTTAAATATTTTAGTGAGAGTTATTATTAGCATTATCTCCCAATTGATCACTGTGTCGTCTGGATCATTAGCCTTTCTATCAATATCAATTGCGCAGAAGTACTTCTGGGAAGGCAATTAGATAAAATTACATCGGCTGAAACATGGATGACCTTAAGACTTCTAAGGTATAGCGTTTTTAAAAGATGTGAAACCATTCTGCCCACGTTAACCTTCAGCATGTGAAAATTTGACGCAACACACATACACTCGTAGACACTTTTAGTCCACCATTTCTTAAAATAAATATTAAAATTGTATAATTCCATAAAGATATTACCTAAATACTGAAAACAAAAGTAACAAGTATAAATCAGTTGTCCTCATGCCATAGTTGAAACATAATTCTGATTTTAAAATTGTTTCAAATTAACTATATTCAATACTACATGATGAATATTATCTGAAGTCTGAACATTATTAGGTTTTTAAAATATATGTCATGTTGTATAAGTATATTCAAATATATTTCCATGTGAACATGCAATCAACACGCAAATTTTATCTGAGAAGATCCCTGGAAGTCCGATGTTAGGAATGATACTTAGTGTGATGAATGGATAATCATGTAAACAACACAGCATAGAATGTGTTCAGTTCAAACAACTGATAAAAGTAGAAATAACCAATTGGAGTTACTGGTGTTGAATTTGAACTATTAGCAGCAAATGTCATTTCTTTCTTTAGTAATTCTAAGCAATGTTGATTGTTTTGGAGATCACCAACATAAATGAAAAAAATACAATGTTGGCATAAATCAACAATGAAATATTTAACATCTTTATATTTTATAATAAGAAATCAAAGTTGTTTTGGATATTGAAATTAAAGAAGCCTTGGAAGAAAAAACATTGAAATGCTCACAGCTTATTGATGTGCACCTTATACTGCTGAACTTTTGCTAGAAAAATTTATTTTTAGTGGTATATTCTCAGATTTCTTGAATGACAGGCATCCATGACCACTGAGGCTGTGAGGTGATGGTGTTCTACAGCATCAAGAACCACTGGAGACAGTCTGATGGAAGATGTCTGTTTATTGTAAAGCAATCACAAGCTTATGTAGACTAAGAAAGGGGAAGGCAGTCCTTCCACCCAACAATGGCACTGTAATTGGCGAGAGGCATCTCTACCTCTCTAGATCCTCCAGTCTTGTCATAGGTCAGCACAACACTTAACGGCGGGCAGGTAGGCTGTGGGTCATGTACACCAGGTAGGCTGACAGGCAACATGGGCCACACTTGATTTCTTAAAGTTGCTTATCAAGGAAGTCCCAGCACAGATTGTCCAAAGATAGAGAAGGGAAGCAAGGGTGCAACCCACTGCCGTCGCCTATATGACCAGTGAACAGGCCATGTTGAGGCCTCGGTTATCTGCAAGCCAACACCAAGGGTTCCCCCAGGGACACAGTGTGCTAATCATCAGGGAAATGTGAATTGAAACCACAATGGAATGAGATTTCACCTTACCACAGTTAGAATACTCATTACCCAAAAATTAATAAATACTAAATCTTTGCAAGGACACCGCATACACATTATGGAACAGTACTCAGGCATAAAGTGAATAAAATCCTAGTATCTGCAATGAAGTGGATGTTACTGGAAATTATTGTTTACTGAAAAATTCTGCCCCCAAAAGGCAAATATCATGTTTTCCCTGACTTGTGGTAATTAATTCATGAACTACAAAAGAATATAATCTATATGTGCAAGACTGATACTTTGAGATTCAGCTATTTTTGCAGGCTTTGTCGCAGACTTGAGGGAAAGTAGTCCCCCCCCACCCCACTTGCTATTTATTGAATCCTTTACCCAATGGAGTTTTAAGCCTGTATTTTTTAACTAAACTGTAAGTATGTACTTGTAAGAACTGTATATCTAAAACATTATTTAAAAAAGGAAGGAAGAGGGAGTGAACTCATTTCTGGCTCAGTGAACTGCAACTACATGGCATCCTATAGGTTCCACACAAGATAGGTCTGAGTAGCTCTCAGACCCAATGGCCAATAGGTTCGTCAAGATCAGGACCACCAACATCCTTTCTATACAGGAATTCTGGTTAGTTTCTAATCCTGGGAACTGTTTGAATCAGAAGTGGGAGAAGGGTTGTACAGGAAACAGTGCAGCCTCAGCATGGAATCACAGGAGGTGGAGAGTGGTGAGCCAGGAGCTGGGGCTGCGGAAACTATGGTGGAAGTCTAACATAAGAACCCAGACCTGGAACTCGCTGGAGGCAGTGACACAACAGACTGCAAACAAAGAACCATGTGCCAACCTCAATAAGTGAAATCGAATTGTACACCTGTGGGGAACACAGCTTAGAAACTTCCCCTACAGAGAAGAATCTGCTAACCAGAAGTGCAATGACCAAGAGCAAAAGAAGAGACAAAGGCACAGTGAATATTACTGAATACTCCTCTGCAAGGGAGCAAAAGCCTGTGGTGACCTCAGAGTTCACTGAGGAATACATGGAGAAAATCAGAATTCAAAGCACTTGTTATAAAAGTTCTTATCAAGCATGTAATACAGGAATTCAAGGAATTTAAGGAATACATCACACAGGAAATGAATGAAATGAAAGCTGACATACCAGAAATTAAAAATACAGTGGAACATTTTTTTAAAGTACAGTGGAGAGTTTCCAAAATAGAATGAATGAAGCAGAAGAATCTCAGAATTGGAAGACATTTCCTGTCACTGGGTAAAACAAAAAGCTGGAAGCAAAGCTGGGTCAAGCTAAAAACGGTGTTCAGGAACAGGAAGACACTATTAAAAGGCCAAATATAAGAGTTATGGGAGACCCAGAAGGCACAGGAAGTATTTCATGCAATCAAATGTATTTAATGAACTATTAAGGAAAAGTTTCCCTGATCTAGAGAAAGAAATGGAAAACAAAATATCCAGGAGGGGCACAGAACTCCCAACAGGATTGACCAAAAGCAATCTTCACCATGACACATGATAATCATGTTTTCTTCACTTGAACACACAGAAAAGATCCTCAAATGTGCATGTGAAAAAAATCAATTGATACATATAGGAATTTCAATTAAATTTACAGGCGACCTCTCACAGGAAGTTGTATAGGTTAGAAGAGAATGCAGAGACATATTCCAGATTCTAAAAGCAAAAAAATTATTAGTCATTCCAAATATTTTCTTTTCTCCTGTCAAAAACAAAACAAAACAAAACAAAAATTATTCATTGAGAATAACGTACCCAGCAAAGCTTTCCTTTGTCTTTGAAAATGAAATAAAATTATTCCACAGTAAAGAAAAATTAAAAGAATATGACCTTTCTAAACCTGTCTTAGAAATGATGCTTAAAGATCTTCTCTTGGGATAGACTAGAAATGGCACCCACCAAAACCAAAGACAAATGTGAAGAGCATCTCAGTAAAATAACAACAGAAGACTAAATCAATTAGCAACAAATTGCTAAAATGAGAGGACCAAATTACCACCCATTCCTATTGTCTGAATGTAAATGAATTAAACTCATCAATCAAAACTCATATATAAGTAGACTGGATTAAAAGAACAAAATCCATCTATTTGTTGCCTACAGGAGACATATCTCCTCAACAAACATCATCAGAAACTATATTTTCTGGATTTTGATTGCTTTTTAGTTTCCTCTCTCAATACATTTTCTCTCTCATTAAATTATTCATTGACTCAATAGCATCATTTTCTTTAAGAAAGTTGTTGACTTTCTTTTCCATTTCTTCAGTGACACGTTGTTCATTCAGTAATAGCATGTTTTAAAACTTCATGGCACTTTAAATTTCATTTTTTATTCCTGTTGTCAATCTTATTTTGTGGCTTTTCATTTAAGAGGATGTATAGTAACTGTGTAATGGACACTATCATATTCAGATGTGAGGATCAACTCAGTCAGCATCTTTACTTTCAGAGATGGACTCCCAATCAAACTGTTGTCTATGTCTTGACAATGGGATGCTGAACTCTGCCATTGTCCATGCCTGCAGTGATGGACATATGACTGTTTATGTATTATAGGGGAACTCGATAGGGAGAGAAGACTTGGAGAGAGGTAAGGGAAATCTCAGGGCTTGTGGAACTGTATCATAAAATTATAATAATAATTTTTAAAAGTAAAAAAGAAACAATCTAAAAGTAATAATTAAAATAAATAATCTTTAAAAAGTGAAAAAGAAGAAGAAAAAGAGTAGATGAGCAATGTGGTCAAGCAAGCGGGTATGAATGCAGTATCACTACACCCCTAAGTCTGGAGTATGAGATGCATGGAATTTGTTCACTTTACAGAATTAACATTAAATGAAATTTTAAAAAAATGAGAGATGGAATCATCGCAGACTGTTGTTGCTCCTTGGATCACCTTAATTTTAAAATCAGAAGGATAATGCCAAGAAAGACCTACAGATGAACATCAGTGCAAAAAAAAAAAAAAAACCTGGAAAATTTCTACAACATATCCAAGAGATTGTCAATTCTAGCTGTAAAGATTAGGGTGGGACTGTCTTTGTGCTCCTAATGCAATATCATTAAACATATGAATTCATTCACTTACTATAAACAAAATAAAATTTAAAATATTTGATTATAATAGTATGCAAGTATCAATAGGGGAAAGATATGGAACTCAACCAAACTGAAACCAAAGGCTGTAGGATTTTAAAGGCTGAGTTACAAAATATCGCGTGGAAATTTTAAAAAGTCTTCTAACAATTAACCTTTTCCATTTCTTTATGAAAAATGTAAATTTATTGCAATAAATGTTTCATTTTAAATGTAGTTCTTGGACTTTTGTAAATTAAAACTCATTATCAGTGTTGGAGAAAATTATGCATAAGCAATTTGATACTGACATTGACTGAAATTACTTCATTATGAATTTTTAAAAAGTGTGCTTAGCACTAAAGTTTCAATTATACTGCTCAAATGAAAAATAAATCTTCTAATTTCTAAATATAGTATATTTTCTGTTTGACATAATTTAACCATTCTCCACAATCACATCTATGTGCAACATTCTCCCAGATTTTAGAACCGTTTAACATCTATGAGATAAAACTTACTCTCTTTCAAAGTTTCTTCAAAGGATTTTGAAATTATAATTTTCTCCTTAGCCTATGTGATGAATAAGCATTGAACACCACTACCATAGGTTCTCATGCAAAGAATGGAATAAAAAAAGTAAATATCTTCATAATCAGGAAATGATCTTAAGGAGGTTTCAACTAGCTCACATTGCTGCTACTGCAAATAAGGAGCAACTGGCCCCAAGAACGTCCTGTATTAACCTTTGCAAACTTACAATAGCTGTCAACAGATAATAATAAACTTTACACCCAAGTCTGTAAGTTACCCAGTGAGGACAATATGAGCACTATTTTGCCTTAGTCAAATTTCTATTAGCAAACAGCACTATGGAGGGATTCAGAGAAGAAAGCTTAGTAGTTTCTTCTTAAATTCATAATCTTTCAAACAGTTTTCCTCTGGTCGGAGAGCCCCTTCATCCCATTGAAGTTCTTTAGTTTTGGCAACAACTTTCAGGATCTAGGGCACTTGTTACCAACGATGGAGTGAGGGACCAAATAACCTGCATGGGGACCTTTCACAAAGTCTCTGTCTGACTTACGATCGCATGTTTGAACCGCATTCACCACTGTGCCCCAAGACAGCCATGCTGCAATAGCTTCAGTTCAGAAAATAAAGCTCTTACTGATTATTATGTATTAAGTGAACTATATGTTTCTAGATCTCATTGCTTTATTCAAATTTGATGAGGTAAAAAATCTGAGCTAATTTTGGCACTATCAGGATAATCCTTAAAAGAGTTCTTTGTCAATGAAATGCTCTTCCTGCAGTCTTACAGACACTTTTAATTGTCATGGTAATTTCATGTTTCATTTACATATAGACTATAAATCTGCTGAAACTATTATGAGTTACACTTCCAAAAATACTGAAATTTAACAATTTATTTAATATTCCACAATTGTCATTTGCTCCCTTACTGAAGATGTAAGGCGAATGTTTTTCATGTTCCACTGAAGAAAAGATGGCACTCATTGCATTTTCTGCCTTGGCCTTTTTAGGAAATACCAGGTGTGACTTACCGTGCAAAGGGATCCAAAGCCAGGCAGAGACTGTCACACGCTGTGGTTAGAGGTTCTTTAAATGCACTCACCGTAATGCCAGCTCCTCAAAGCTGCACCTACAACTTCAGCCAGATGCTAATTCTTTGAACTGTAGTTAACAGTGTGACACTCATGAAGTAGTATTTAGAAGGATTACAGTTGCTCTTCTACTTTTATTCTGAGAAACGCTACACACGGTCATCATTAGCTATTGCCAGTGGGCCTAACTGCATCCTTGGCCCTGAACAAAGGATGTTTCCATTCAGCCAGCACATCATTCCTAATGGTTACCAGCTACTGACTGCTCACATTCCAACCATGAACCAAAAGAGTGCTCCTCTTTAGTGACATAAATTCACTCTCATACATAAATAATGGTTTTAAAATCTAAGATATTTGTCACCATTTTTTTTTCAAAACTATTTTTTATATTCTTAAAACTTTACTAATGATTTGGAAACATTTTAATATCCTTTAAAGATCAATCTGCTAGATTTATTTTTTATTTTTGTTAGAAATCATCATTAATTAAAATTCACTTTAAAGGGAGTTGTTACGAGGTTTGACCCATGTGTAGATTCCAAATCCCTAGACCCAATGTGCACTGTTCCTCTTTCTCCAAAGCATAAAACAGATTCCAAGAGATTGAGAGACTGAGCCACTTGTTGGATTATATGCCTCCTTATCAGCAGAAGCTGCTGAAGAACTCAAATAAGCCAAGCACGGACCTCCTCACAGGTTCCCAGAAGCAGGGGGGCCTGTGAAAACGTTCTTTCTCCTCGATGATCTTGGTGACTTGCCAAGGATGGACTCAGTGTCCTGAGACCTTAAAGTTGCCTCTGTTTAGGAAGGGCAGGCCACGTCGCAGTACAAGATGAGGAGGTCCCCAGCAGCCAGCTGACTTGCCTGAAGAGCTTCTTGGTGAGGGGTGAGGCCTGCACCTGCCTAGCCCCATGTGGAAGTAAGCAGTGTTCTGCAGATAGCTCACAGGATGTACCCATTAAGTGTGCATGAACAGCTATATGAAACCAGAGTCATCCACTTGGGGCTTGTTCTGTGCTTCATTTCCCACATGTATGATGGCTGACATGATACCAAACTGAGTCCCTGAAGTCATAAGATACAGCATTCTTCAATTTAGAAAATGATCATTCAGTTAAAAGGTTATTGGGTAACTAAGGATTCCTACAGTTTATTGTCTCTCAAGGGCATTTTTATTCTTGAAAATACACTTTCTTGTGGTTGATCTTAATCCTAACCTTCCCCATGGCCTAAGGCACAGCTTTCAGGCCTACACGTGGAGTGTGACTTCCAACATGGCCACAAGGTCAAGGGGAGTATCCGTGGAACATGACCTCTGACATGACCGGAAGATCTCGGGAAATGGACGTGTCATATCGCCAATTACAGCATCCTTGATGGGCGTGGGGTCTGCCGGGAGGCTCCCCCCGCCCTCCCTTTCCTTACCCTTTAAAATCTGTAACCTGTGCGTAATAAAGCAGACATTCCTCACCAGCTTGTCTCCAGCTGCCCTTGCGGCTGAAGGCCACCATCTGCCTCACTCTGAATCACCTTGGGCCATGCTGGCAAGCTTAAATCCCTAGACTTTCTCTTTAATCAGTGAAAATAATGTTTCTTTTTTTCTGTTACATCCTTTTTATCAACATGACACTCTCTCTTTTGTAGGTTACCATCTTCAGCGACTCTCGTAGGTTTGAGTAAGGGTAGTGTCCCCAGGGTTGCAAAGCCCCGCACCAGGGATCATGGTAGAGGATGTGGGCCCACCTAACACCTCCGGGAAGCAGGCACCAGATCCGCAGGAGAGGCTGCAGTGCTTACAGGTCTGCTCCATCCTGAGTTCCCTGGAGCCAGGCACACCACAACAAGCACACTTACAGCACTTCTGAAAAGGAGATAAACAGTGGCCTGGCGAATACACACTGAAAGTTGTGGAAAGAAGGACCCAGTGCAGCCTCGTGGCTAAATCCTCGCTTTGCACACACTGAACTGAGACCCCATCTGGGCACCAGCCTGCCTCCCGGCTGCTCTACTTTCTATCCAGCTCCCTCCCTGTGGCCTCAGAAAGCAGTCGAGGACAACCCAAAGCCTTCCACCTTGCACCCATGTGTGAGTCCTGGAAGAAGCGCCTGGCTCCTGGCTGTGGATCAAGTCAGCTCCGGCCATTTCAGCCACTTGGGGAGTGAATGAATGAGTGGATGAACAATCTTCCACTCTATCTCTCCTTTTCTCTATAAATTCTACTTTCCAATAATAAAGAAATAAACAAATCTTAAAAAAAGAAAGGCATATAAAAGAATACATAAAGCCATATATTAAAAGCTGAGTGAGAGAAATTTGAATGCAGAGAGTGAAGAGAACCTGGGTTGGAGTGGCAGAAGAGGGAGCCACTAGAATGTCTGGCTGCAAAGCCGGGAAAGCAGGTGTCAGTTCCTGAGGCCACAGGCTCCTCCCACCGCCACCCTAGCACTGTGCCCTGGAAGGAGAAACATCCCCGAAACCCTCATTCTTCCTAACCTGGACAAGGGAGCTGGACTTACGAGAAACCAAACAAGCAAGCAAACAAAAAGCAAAAAGCATCATTTGGGACTATATTAAGGATCATAAGAACTGCTATTGTTAACAGATACTATTATTAACAACTACCTTGAGGGGACCAAAAGTCACTGGAGCAAGACCACTGTCTGTGATGCCAGAAGCACATATGGGCACCAGTTTGTTCCTGTTTGCTCCACTACCGATCCAGGTCCCTGCTAATGGGCTGGCTCAGCAGGCGGAGCTGGCCAAGTGTGTGCGATTCGGCCTAGAGTGCGGAGACCTGGATCAAACTGGAGGCTTCAGCCTGGCCTAGTCCTGGTCATGGCAGCCATCTGGGGAGTGTGACCTCAAGTGATGTCCGAGACCTTACTAGAACACACTGGTTATTAACATTGCTTAAGTGGGTGTTTTTGCTTAGTCCCACAACTTCACATTATATTATATCAAGAAGGCTGTTTGATACTTTAATTCTTTGTTTAAAATCTGGACACAGAATTCAAAAATGTATAGCCCCTAAAGCACTTACGTTACAAACCAACATGAACTCAAAAGCATCCCAAGTCATAATAAACTCTACATTATGAAAGAATGTTAACTTGGGGTGTTTTCATAAGACATTTCTTAAATTAAGGCACTGCATATAAATAGTCTAGTTTAATCAGATGACATAATGAACTTCAGTTTGCCAGTGAACACTGTATTACAGAGGATTCCGTTTAAATCTTGCAATTTTCACTATATTCAGAAAACTGCTTAGCACAAATGTGTATACCCAGAAAGCTGTATCTTATTGTTTATATGACTGTACCTTGTAAGTTTCTAAGCCTTATAGACAAAGACTCACGTTTATTTTTCTAAGACATGATATTGTTTCACAAATAACACTAATCAGTATTTAAAATAATTTCTATGCAATATTATATTCTTAATTACAAATGAAGAACTTGTTTAGCTTTTCTACATCATCTCAAGTGGTATAATTTAGAGCCTTGCCTAACATTTGCTGTCACACTTCTGAATTTTTCACAGCTTAACAACTTTTTCAATTTCTTTATAACATCACATAATAGAACTACTGGAATGTATTCTTACTTCAAAAGAAATCCAACAGGCCCAGCACAATGCCTCAATGGCTACAATCCTTGAGATTGCCAGAATCCCATATGAGCACCAGGTAATGTCCTAGCTGCCTCGCTTTCCCTGCTTGTGGCCTGGGAAAGCAGTCGAGGACGTCCCAGAGCCTTGGGACCCTGCAGCTTCCCGAGAGACCTGGAAGAGGCTCTTTGCTTCTGGCTTTGGATCGGCTTGGATCCTGCCTTCGTGACTACTTGGGGAGTGAAACAGTGGATTGAAGATCTTTCTGTTTTTCCTTTTCTTAGTAAATCGGATTTGCCTTTCCAATACAAATAAAAAGATCTTTAAAAGAGAACCAGCAGAATTAGTCATCGAATACATCTAATAGAAAATAAATTTAAAGTGCAGGTGCTACTGAGAATCATCGACTTTGAAGCAGACTTTTAAAAAATACATTCTTTTTCCTAACTGAGGAAAAGTCTCAGCATATTTGTTCACCTTTGCATTCATTCTGCTCCCTCAAGACAATTTTTACTCTAATAAGTGTGAGTTTGGAAATAAATTTCTAGATGACAATAACACAGTTTTGGAAATTTGATGTCTTTTTACATTTGAAATATTTTAACATTTTACTAACACGAATCTCTCATTGTCGACATTTTTGCCCTTTGGACTAAATGCCCATTAAAAGGATCAGTTCAATAAGATTTGTCAAAAATAATTAATTGTGAAACACATTTTTTGGTCATATGAAAAGTATTCTTGAAATTTCCTCTGGTAATGAAATTTAATGGATATGTCTTTTAGTCATTTATCTGCCCGTATCTGTTCATTTCTGCCAGAACAGTACAAGTAGTATCCTTAATTCTATTTTATTATTTTGCTTTATGTAAGTATAAACTCTTCATATAAATATGTGAAGGAGAATGAATTCAGTAATGTTTCAAAGTCTTGAACGGTTTTTGAATGATAAGCCAAATCTTGATTTTTTTATCTGCCATCAGAAAATGCTAACGAACTTTCAGCTGCAGAATTCCTCATGTCATCCTTCAATTTTCTGAATGCTAAAATCACAATGATTTCTCTATTCATTACTGTCATTCACTGATATTTCAAATCCTCTGAGTATTTGGAGCTCTGCCAGTTTCCTCACTCCAGAGAAATTCAATATAACAAAGTTAGTGAAACATTAGGGTGTGTGTGTGTGTCTTAATACAGGGGCTGACTATGAAATGGAAGACTGAGAAGCAAAATTTTCTCAATGGTTCACAGAGATGCCCTTTGGTTTTGCAACAAACACATTTAGAATAGAGTGAATATTGATTTACAGAAAATTATTTTTCCTAAAGATATCTGTGGTCTTGAGGTACTCAGGATTGTAAACATGTTCTATTTAGTGATATCCAGTAATGATTAACTTAAGTATGAAAACAATAAGTTCATAATCTTTTCGTAATTTATTATTCAGCTAGTAATCCAAAGAAAACATTTAGTCAAATTTTCCTTAGTATTTCTCTATAATTCTTTATTCAAACTCGGAATGCAGACCATACCTATAAAGAACAGCTATTCTCTGAACTATACCATGATGGGATGCTGGACGCAGTGTGATGAGGGACATATAACTGCTATAAAATTATCATAGCACCATGTGATTTATTTTGAATCCCAACCATCATTTCACTATTCTGCTGTCTTCTTTATTGTTAGAGTGAATGCTGTCAATGTCTTATAAATCTTTGCTTTCACCAATATTTTTTTTTCATTGTCTTAACACAGAAGTATGCCTAGCTTGCACTACCTCCAAGATTTAGAGGTATAATCTCAACTTAATGTGAAAAGTTTTAGCTGGGTAAGTTCCATTAGCCTCTTTTGTCAAGAAGGGACTGTACCTATTCATTTTCATGTTCACTTTATATATTGAGCTCCATCAACACATGAAGGGTGTTATGTAGTGTTTGCAAAGATGGGACTTTATGGTCTTTAGCTGGGGTTCTCACACTCGCAGAAGATTTCTGATAATATTGATCCATATTTTTCCTAGTAAGCAAATGTCAGGTGTAGAAAAGTTTATGAAATAGGGTTGCTTCTTCTCTCTTAAAACTCCTGTTACTCAGGAAGTGGTGCCTCTACTATTACCTCAGGCAGGTGAGGCTGTCCTCAATACACCTCAGAATTCCACAGGGAGTTACTTGGTAAACTGACTCGGGCTAAGGTTAAACATGCTCTGAATCTAATCTGCATTTTAAATACATAAGTATGTAGAATTTAAGCTGAGTATCCTTCATATTGTGTTATTCTGTTTTTGCACATACATGTATAATTAAGGCAGCAAAAAAGAAAAGCTCAAATTGTTCATCTCTGAGTGATGTATAATTTATTCATTTACTTGCTTATCCTTTTTGTCATTAATGCATTTAGTCACTGCATTTTCCAGGTTTTCTACTTTGAACCTGTGCTGCACAAATATAGGCAAGTTCATCACACTGGAACGAACTGGTGCTAAGGATGACTCTCTGCATAAGCACTTTGTATCTGTGGTCTCATGAGAACTCACTAAGCAATGTTTCCAGGGAGTTCTGGGGCTGGGATGTGAAGAAACATTTGTATAAACAGTGCTCTGTATCTATTGTACGCTTAGCAAAGCCAGACGAGTATTGTCCTGTGCCATTTTCAGCACTCAAAGTAAAAAAAGGAAAGATTGCCTAAAGAAATCATTTTTTTAAAGAAAATCTTGAATATCTTTGGTGTTTTCAAGGCTTATTTATAGATGAGGTCAGATGAAATAAAGGTAACACAAGTTTAATAACCCTCAACGAGGGGAGAATTGAAGTTCAATAAAAGTTATTTCAAAACCTACACAAACATAACAAATTCTTTGTAAGAAAAATATATTTCAAGATCAATTGTCAAATTTAAAGTTTGTGAATGGAAGATTTAATCACAAGCTACAAAGTTCAATGACCAACTCAATAGACAAATAGTTTTAACAAGCAGTTTTAATAAGTATGGGTAATTTTGTTTTATCACTCCCATAAACATATTAATCTGTTATTCAGAAATTTCAATCTGATAACAGCAAAAAGATTTGTTTTAGCTCCACAAATTAATGTTTTCAGTGTTATGAAACGTCCGTGTCCAATTAAGCACTTTTTGGCCTTCAATGTGATGTTTTCTATGCTATTTTATTCCATCATATTCCATTCTCACAGATTGTTTGATGAGTAAAGAACAAACTGTGCTAACAAATAGGACGAGTCCTCAGATTACAGACACTTTACAAACGCAGCTGAGTGTTGGTTGGTTTTGTGGCTCAAAATAGAATTATTCCTGCATGACAGTAAAGGGAGCAAAAGCAGTGCAGATAAATCTTGAAGTACTCGCATACTTCCATTGAAAATTTGATTCCCAAAGAAGAATGTATAATCATAAGTTAACATTTCCTAACAAGGCATCCTTCAAAAAAAAACAAATATTTTATCTTCTTAACGCAAAGCAGCAACATTGTTGTCAGATTGCATGATATTGTATATATTCCTTGATGGATTACTTAATTCAGTCAATAGCCAAGAGTAAACAGCATATTAGACAATTTCAATTGCTGACTTTCTCAATACAGCCAAGTTGTGTTTTATACCATGATGTTATGCAACATTAAGGTTAAAGGAATATTGAATGGAGAAGTCCATATGAGCCTTTTCAGGGCAAAAGCATTCCATCAGCTGTCTTTCTTTGACAATTGAAAATGTGTTTTTTCTTAGAGTAAAACTATGCCTAGAGTATCATGTTTACTAAGATGTTGGTGTTTTAAAACTCATTCCTTTCAGTTTCAATATTTCCTGAGGGCTTATTTTTTTATTAGAGAGAAGAATATTTTAAACATAATTACTATGTACAATAGCTAGATCCTACAACAGAGCTTCCCTATGCAATGGAGACTGTCCATGAGGGTTTCAGTTCTCTCCCTAATATATAACATTTTTAGAATATTATATAGATTGAAGCTTCAGCAGACATAAAAAATGAACTCCTTCATGAATAAAATGTCATTATATTGCTTAAGCAGACATTCTCAGAAAGGTCAAGCTCTGAAGTATTAATGCATTAACTGGCTGCTAACATTTTATCTTCTATTTAACCTGAACTTTCCCTAGAAATATTCAGTGAAGTCAGAGCATATTTTAGTGTCTATCATGTCTTGTCTTTACTTTTAATGCCCGACTCATTAAATACTAAATAAATATATAAATAGACAGCTGGTTCTTTAGGGCACAAGCACACATTGGGACATTAATCAAGCCTTGCTTCTTCGCTCCTAAAGCCCCATTTGGACTCACAGTCACTAAATTACCCTCCAGTTTAACATTTATTACATCACATGTAATCTTTTTTTAATCTTTATTGTTATTTGTAGTTTTTTTCATGATATGGTTTCACAGGTGCAAGTCTTCACGGTTTCCTCCTGTGTTATACCCCCAGTGCCCTTCTACATACTTACTTAGTGTTTGAATTGTTTTTAGTTAACAGCACAGCTAGTTTCAATCACAGTAACTAATGATCATGACTCAACTCTTCTGAAAAATTACAGTACAGGATTTAATCACAATAATTTAGTTCTTAATTTCTGAAGCCCCTTCTTAGAGAATGCAGGGAGCGAATCTCCTTGACATGCAAGAAACAAAGGCTTTGGAAGAGTGAGAGTTGTCAGGAGTGACTCTGTCCTTCTCTGGGGAATGAGATTGCTGTGGGGGTTGATGTGGGTAGCCAGGCACATGTAGCACCTCGAAGCGTGTAACTTGGAATATCTCAGGAGACTTTCCTTTTTACCCCTGACCTTGGGGAAAAGTGAAGGTGGTGGGAAATCCTTAAGGAAAATGTTTTTTTCTGAGAAAGAAGACTTGTGTCCTATGGGGTCTCAGAGACCTGAGGCAAACTGGGGCAGGCTGTGAGGGAGAGGGACAGACCAGGAGCTTTCTGGAAAGAGCTCAGAGAAGGGCAGGGGTAGATCCTAACCTTGTGCTTGTGAAAACACCAGTGGGCAGTCCCGTCCAGAGCTGCATAGGCATAATGTGATGGAGCTGCGCAAATCCCTGTGCAGCCGAGTGTAGACACTGTAGGATCACAGCCCGGCAGACCTGAATCACCCAGAGTATACAGCTTCATACGGAATGACGGTCTTGGGGCTCCCAGTTTGGGACAGCCATTGTTCGCAGAACCTCTTCACTTTAAAATCACCAATATTATAGCTTTTGGTAGGCACTATGGCACAAGGGTTAAGCCCCCTTTTGAGATGCTTACACCCTGTATCAAAGTGTCCGGGTTTTAGCTTCAGCTCTGCTCCACACTTCCGCTTCCTGCAAATGCAGATCCGGGAGACAGTGGCAATGGCTCAAGGACACTGTTCACTGTCCCCCACAAAGGACAACCAGACGGATTTCCAGGCCTTGGCCTGGTCTGCCTGCAACTCTTATGGTCAATGGACAAGGAGATTGGAAAATGGACTTCTCCGTGTCCTTATAAAAAGAATTGATGAAATACTATCCCCTTTCCATTTTGAGAGAGAAGGAAAATGAAGAGTAGAAACGTGAAGTGATTTTCTAGAGGACTATCTAGCCAGCTAAAAGCCAAATGAGAGAATTTAGTCACAGAAAATCTCCTTCTTACATGACATTTTGGAGGTGCCACCCTCATTTCAGAGCAGCTCCCTTTAAGGCTCTGACCACTGCAAACTGACTCAAGACACTGTCTCCAGGGTGATAACTTATTTTTAGGCTTACCATAAAGACTACAAAAACGACCCTTTTCCATTTCCACACAACTAGTGAGTGGCAGAGAGGGGCGCAAAGCGAGGAGCACAGCTGAGAACTCTCACCTGTCCCCACTCAGAAACCTGTCCAGCAGCCACTTGGTTTCTTGAGTGATTATAACTGTGTGGGCATATTAACAAATGGAACAACCATGAACCACATGTTAGAATAAGCATTTTTTAAAGGAGACAAGCATTAAGATAGTTTAACCTGGCAAGTTCAGGACAGATCGCCTGATTCTAGGAGAGGGAGAATTGAATAATGACAAGTACCATGCGCTGTGTACTTAGTATTGCTTTTCGGATACACTTAGTGACTGGGTGTAGGCGCCATAGATACAACACCAACATCAACGTGAGGACAGCATGGGTTATGATTGTTAGAAACACCTGATCTTTCAACAGCGGTGTATAAGGAACTGTTCCGTACAACAGTTAGGAAGAGTCTTGCTTCTTCTCCAGTGCCTTTCGGCTCTGTTCTTTCACATTCCCTAAGTCCAGCTATGCGGATGTCCTCGTTGCTTCTTTGCCTCTATGTATGTCTTATTGCGACTTCACCGTTTTTTATTTTGTCTTATTGTGGTTCATAGATACCTTTTAAAACCTCTAACTCTCTAATAATTTCCAGATTTCAAAATTTTTCTGATTTGTTTTCTTTATAATATCAATTGAGAATTGTATTAACATTAGAGTAGAATAGAAAGTTTACATGATCATAGCAATACCAAAATTGAGCTGGAGGAAATAAACATTGATTGCCTCATGTGTAAAACACTTTGGTTTATACCCTCAGTGGAACTGTTTGGGGCTGTTTTCCACTGTGCTGGGCTGAATTTTCCTGAATTTGCTTTCAAAGCACATAGGTACATGGTTGGCAAAACAGATACACGAGTTGCTTTATAATAGGTTCCTCTTTTTTGCAAAGCCAGCTTTTGAAAAGCGTATATATAATAATCAAAAGTGAGTACGTAGATGTGCAAGAGATTTTGTAAGCAATAAAATTTAAGGGCCTGTTTAAACTGGACAGAATTAGGGTGAAGGGAACAACATTCCGGAGTGTAATAATAAATCAGAAGAGTCCTTAAAGTATACCATAAATAAAAATAAAACCGCCAGAGTTTCAAGTATCCTGATTTTATAATTTTATATATGGATTTCTTTCTGTGCCATGATACACCAAAGGAATTTTAGCTATTTCATGATGAAATATCTTTTCTTTGTAATGATTTCATGCATTTTAAAATAAATTTTATTATTTTGTAGACAAACATCACAAAACAGATATTCAGATTTGTTTAACGTTAATTAATATATACGTTTTTTAAGATTTTATTTACTTCTATTGGAAAGTCAGATATACAGAGCGGAAGAAAGACAAGAGAGGAAGTTCTTCTATGCGCAGATTCACTCCCCAAGGCTTTGGGCCATCATCAGCTGCTTTCCCAGGCCACAAACAGGGATCTGGATGAGAAGCAAGGTGCTGGGATACAAGCTGATGCCCACATGGGATTCCAGCTCGTGCAAGGCAAAAACTTTAGGTACTAGGCTACTGCGTCAGGCTAATGTCAAGTAATAATTGTTTTTATTAATTAATTGCATTATGTGACACTGTTTTATAGGCACTGGGATTTGCCCCTACCCCTCCCCAAACTCTCGCTCCTTGGTGGATTCCTCCCCCTTGTTGCATTACCACAGTTCAAGTTCAGTTGAGATTCTTTCATTGCAAGCATATACCAAGCATAGAGTCCAGCATCTTACTGTCTAGATGAGTTCAACGGCTTGTTGGGGAGACCATCTCTGGTCTGAAGGTAGAGCCGGCAGAGTATCATCCCAATCAATTAAAAGCCCTAACTTAACAACAGCCACAATTTATAACGTTATGGAATTGATTGACATAGTATTGAGTAACAAATATGTTAAAAGAAGAAGAAAGAAAGAAAAGAAAAAAAATGCAAGTTCTTAACTACATCTTGTGCCTTCTTCATTGACATTTCAATTTTAGTTTGTATACAACCGGGTTTTATACACCTTAGAAAGGTTATAGATTATTATTCAGCGGTCTTGTGTCTATTTTCATTATAGTATTTATCATTTTATAACGTTGTAGCACAATTTTGCTGAACCTGGCTTTTTTTTCTGGTAGTCTAGACTGGCTTATAACTCTAACAAGACATATGTCAACAGTTTAGGTGCAGAACAGTTTAAGGAGGGATGTGCAGGGAAATCTTCAGTACCCTAGTGAGGAGTAACTCATCTTTGTGTCCCACCTAGTAAGGTATAAGTGAATCCACACTGATCATTTCCTGTTTGATTCCAAGCTTTCCTTGTTGTTCTCTATCTATTCTAGATTTTTTTTTTTGTTAGTTAGTTTGTTTATTTTGAGGAGTTTCTGGAGTGATCCTGATGGTTGTTGCTAGAGAGGGTGGGGACCCAAAGTTGGAACCAAGCAAGGACCAGAGAAAACTCCCTTCCCTAGTCCCGAAGGAACTTTACTGTTCTTCTGTTTCTGCAGACCACTCAGGGCTCCTGGCTGTCATTCCGATGTCTTTGGATTCTACAAGGAAGGTTTTGGACTTCCTCCATCCCATGTGGTGGATCCAAACGGGAGTGGGTGACCTCAGAGTTCTCGGCCTCCAAAGGCACTCCAATTCCCCGTGGTCTCCTTGGCAGTTGGGATGTAGTCCTTGGTGTCCATACTGATAGTCCTTGGTGAGGATCTGGGAGTCTCCTTGGTAGTTGGGATACAATCTCTTCCTGTCCACCTGCTCCATTCTGGGGTCCCCCCTCTCTGTGCATATGACCTCCTATTAAGAGGTTGTCAGGATCGCTCTTGATTCCCCCTATATGTCTTTGTAGTTTTAGTATTACCTAATGCTGATTTGAGTCTGTTATCTATGAGTTACCTGTTACGTTCCTGCTAGGCCATACTTCACGTCTTCCTCACACATTCTAGGGAGATGGAAGATTTCTCTGCTCCCCCATCCCATTACGGAATAACATAGGGTCTTAAAAGTATATTAGGTTTTACAGTTCTTTGATGTAGATCATAAGCAGTCAGACTCAGTCTGACTCAGTCTGATTGATTGTTGGTTCATTGGTTACCTCACAATATCTTATTGCATGTGAGATAGGCTGTTTGAGCTTAAAGTAATATTACAGTTTACAGGTACTATTTTTCATATTGATATCATTTCATGTTAAATTAAGGCAAACGTGATATCTAACCTTTTGGGGTTGGCTCATTTCCCTTAGCGTTATGGTTTCCAATCGGGCCTATTTGGCCACAGAGAACTGCATTTCTTTTTCTTTTTCTTTTTTTTTTTTAAATAGCTGAGTAGTATTCCATGGAATAAATGAACCATAGCTTTCTTATCCAATCTTCTGTTGAAGGACATTTTAGCTGCTTCCAAGTTTTTGTGATTATTGATTGTGCTGTTTAGAACATAGGGGTGCATGTTGGTTTCTCGTGTAACAGGTGTTTTAGATATATTCCTAGGAGTGCTATTGTTGGATCGTATGGTATGGTGACATTCCAAGCAGAGCTAACCCCAATCCTCTACAAACTCTTCAAAACAATAGAAAAGGAAGCAACCCTTCCAAACTCATTCTATGAAGCCAACATCACCTTAATCCCAAAACTGGGTAGAGATCCAACAGAGAAGGAAAACTACAGACCGATCTCCCTGATGAACATAGATGCAAAGATTCTCAACCAAATCCTAGCCAATAGAATTCAAAAAAAACATCAGACAGATCATTCAACCGGACCAAGTAGGATTCATCCCTGGAATGCAGGGATGGTTCAACATAAGGAAATCCATAAATGTAATACACCACATCCAAAAACTGAAGAACAAAAATCATATAATAATATCAATTGATGCAGAAAAAGCTTTTGATAAAATCCAACACCACTTCATGTTAAAAACCCTAACGAGGGTAGGCATAGAAGGAACAATCCACAACATAATCAAAGCAATATATGAAAAACCCAACGCCAGTATTATACTGAATGGAGAAAAGCTGGAACCCTTCCTACTGAGATTTGGAAAAAGACAAGGAAGTCCGCTATCACCACTGCTACTCAACATAATTCTTGAGGTACTTGCAGAGGCCATAAGACAAGAAAAAGAAATAAAAGGAATTCAAATGGGAAATGAAGAAGTTAAGCTTTCACTATTTGCAGATGACATGATCCTTTACATAGAAGAACCAAGAGACTCAATACAGAGACTGCTAGAACTTATACGAGAGTTTGGTAGAGTGGCAGGCTACAAAATAAATGAACAAAAAACAACAGCCATAATGTATGCTAACAGCCCCAAGATGGAAAAAAGACCTAACCAGTAGGATACCATTCAAAATAACAGAGAAATGTATGAAGTATCTACTAATAAATCTAACCAAAAATGTAAGAGACCTGTATGAAGAAAACTAAAATAAGCTTAAAAAAGAAATTGAGGAAGACTTCAAAAGATGGAGAAACATCCCATGCTCCTGGATAGGTAAAATCAATATCATCAAGACGTCCATACTACCAAAAGCAATATACACATTCAACGCAATCCCAATCAAAGTACCCAAAACATTCTTCACAGAACTTGAAAAAATGATACAAAGGTTCATCTGGAAACACAAAAAACCACAGATAGCTAGAACCATCCTAAAGAATAGAAAGTTAACAGGGGGAAACACAGTTCCAGACCTCTGGACATACTATAGGGCAGTGGTTATCAAAACAGTCTGGTACTGGCACAGAGATAGAATATGTAAAAGGAAAGATAAAGTCTAACTGTATAGACAATGCTGAGAACTAACTTTAATGTTAAAATTACTCAAATCTATGTTTTTAAAAGCACATTTATTTATTTGCTTATTGAAAGGAAGAGCATCAGAGAGAAGAACACACACAGATGCACAGGCACACACAGGCGCATGCGCATGTACACACATAACACACACAAGCACAGGTGCACACATATGTATGCACACATACATGCGTGCACATACATACACACACTTCTTCTATCTGCGTGTTCACTCACGAAAGGGACAAAAGAGCATGATCTGGATCAGTCCAAGGTCACGAGCCAACAACTTAATCCTGGATCCTGACTTGGGCCATCCATTGCTGTCTTCACAAAGTGCACTAGCTGCAAGAGTTACTAGAAGCTCAGTAGCCAAGACCTGAACTGGGATTATAATGAAAGATGCCAATGTGACAGATGGGGGCTTCACACACTGTGGCACAACATCAGTCCCTGGTATTAAATTTTAAAAAGTGAAAAATGAAATAACCATACATGCTTTCTATATAAAATATTGCAAGCTGTATACCCTGACTCTGAGATTAAAAAAAATATTTATTTGAAAGGCAGAAAAAAGAATGGAGGAATAGAAGACAGAAAAGGAAAGGGAAGGAAGAAGAGAGAGAATGAGAGACAGATGAAACCTGAAAAGCAAATTTTTCTCCCTGCTGACCTACCTACAACATTAAGGTTTGGACACGCCAAAGTCGGGGTTGTCGAATTCAATCTGGTCTCTCAAGTGGATGGTTGAGACGCAAATACTAACAATGTGTGTGGGGAGGCACACATTGTCCTGACTGGAGAGAGGAACTGGGATTTGCACCAGGCACTAACACCTACATGGAGTGGGGGCATTGCCACTGGCATCTGAGCACTTCAACAAATGCCTGCTCTCTGTGTGCTTCAATCATAATGTACATGACTGCTGTATTTTCCCATTTGTATTGCTTAAATGATAATTACCTTATTCCTATAATTTGTATCAATATCACAACACATTTTTCCTTCTATTTTTTAAAGATTTATTTTTTTTATTGCAAATCAGATATGCAGAGAGGAAGAGAGACAGAGAGAAAGATATTCCATCCACCGATTCACTCCCCAAGTGGCTGGAGCTGAGCCAATCTGAAGCCAGAAACTCAAAGACTCATTCTCCAGGTCTCCCATGAGAGTGCAGTGTCCCAAGGCTTTGGCCCATCCTCGACTGCTTTCCCAGGCCACAAGCAGATAGCTGTATGGGAAGCAGAGCTTCTGGGATTAGAACCAGCGCCCATATGGGATGCCAGTGTGTGCAAGACGAAGACTTTAACCACTAGACCACCACCCTGCGCCCTCCTTCTTCTATTTTTAGGGCTACTATAAATACTTTGCATGTCTACTATTATGTTTTACACATGAAGCAGATATTGCATTTCATTTGTCATTTATCTTGCTTTATGTACAAGTGAGATTATTTTAAATTTTGATGCAAACATTTTATTTTTTCATGTAAGTTATTTTTGTTTCTAACAGTAAAGTTATTAATATATTTGTGCTTGGGATTTTCTGCAACAAATTACCACAAACCTAAATCAGCACAAATTTGGCTTAAATCAACACATAATTACATACAGGTCCAGTACACAGAAATCTGAAGTTGATTGACAGAGCTGGGTTCACTGCAGAAGTTCTAGAAGAATTTTTGTGGGCAATCGCCTCTGGGTCCCTGACTGCTACCTGGTGAGCGTGGCTTAAATCTTACCTGCTTAAGACCTGAGGCCCAGTTTCCAGCCCTACAGGTGGAACATGAACTCCAACATGACTAGAAGGCCAAAGTAGATAGATGTATCTATCCTATAGCCAATTACTGTGTCCTTGGTGGGTGGGGGGTTTGCCAAAATACGCCCTCCTCTCCTCCCCTTCCTTAACTTTTATAACCTGTAACTTGTACATAGTAGGGCAGACATTCCTCACCAGCTTGTCTCAGGTGTTTTTTCGGCTGAAGGGTAATGTCTCTTCATCCTCATGACCTTGGGGACTGCTGGGAGGTTTAAACCCCCAGAACTCTTGTCTGACTTTTTCCTGCTTATAAAAGTGGCATTTCCTGATTCATATCTCCACCTTCCTTCAAATTCTAAGGTGTGTCTTCTCCCGGTCTTTTTTGCCTTCCCCTCTCTTATCTTCCCAACTCCTCTGTCTGTGCTTCCACTGTTGGCATCACTTTCTCTGACAGATGCCGCCTTGTCCCTCTGGCAGGCTTCACCTGGATGAGCTCTCCAAGTCAATTTCATTAGCTCGGTATAGCGACACACTCCCAGTCATGTGGAGACAACTTGGGAATGCAGGCAACTTGGTAAAGAGCGTTAACCTGCCTACCACAGGTAAATTATTTATTTTTACAACATACATGCTCATCTACACATCTGTATATTGTGTGTCAAAACATATGCAAATTGTTATATAAGTATTTTATATCCAAAATGCATTAACCTGAAGTACATTTCATTTTTTCCCAATAATTCAAGCCATCTTTCCTTTCCTAGGATGATTTTCCGATACCGAAACAACTTACTAGGTTATTTTTTTATTTTACAGAATCAAATTCATTTACTTTCAATTCTTTAATACCCACTGACAAGTACAAGAGCCAAATAGGATGTGGGACAGACTGGACTAGTCTGCTATACATACTGGCAAACCAGGGTAGGGGGTGGGCCTGGTGGGGGTTATTGTGGGTTGCCCCGACTAGGCTGCAGCTCTCACTGGTTGATGCGGGGGCCGAGTGTGTGCTGGACAGAACCAGGCTGGACTGCAACACCCATTGGTTCCAGTGGAAATCAGGACTGAAAACAGAACCAACCCAGCAATTGAAACCACCAGCTGATCGGGGTGATGGAATGTGCCGGGCCCTGTGCTTGCTAGAACATACAAGAATCTGGTCTGGGAATACCTCAAAGTTTCTTTGGAGATCTCCCCAATCGAACTGCAGGACTCAGAACCTTAGCCAAGAAAAGACAGAGGACAGAGCAAGTCAATCAACCATCTCAGCTATATGTTGGCAGTGAAATACTGGGCAAATGAAGACTCTGTGATGGACTGTGTCAATCAGTGGACGACCTCATCGAGTGAAACTGGCAGCGATTCATAACTGGAGAACTATTAAAACCATTTGAACAAGAATCTCAGAGCATACCCCACATCCGGGACTTGGGGTGGGTGGGAAACTGGGTGGGGCTTCTCCGTCAATACCCCCCTTTACCTCAGATACATGATGGAAACAATATGGACATAATACTATTACCCACTTCCCTATCCCCCTGAACCTTTTTTTTTTTTACCGTAATTAACTATGTAAATATTGTCAACAAAATACAATAAAAAAAAAGTAAAAAAAAAGAATAAATTCACTCCAAATGAAAAAAAAAAAAAACAAAAAAACCTTCCGTATTTCATCTATTGGGCTATGTATAGTAACATGGTTCCAGAACTGAATCTACAAAATGAGGATTCTTTTAAAAAACTAGAACGCATTATCTTTACACTCATCCTTACATTCACTCTCTCATCTCAAGGTAACATTATTATTGCACTCAGGCTCTTTGTTCAATGTGGCTTTATCACATGCTCTGATTACTCATATGTAAAACATTTCTAATTGCATTTCTCCAGTTGCCCCGATCCATCTCGCTACAAACAAGAGTTTGAGATTATAATGATAGCATGTTGGCATATGTTCATATATTTGGAGATTTGTCATTAATACAACACTTACCAATGATCAATATATCTGCTTTCTTCAGTGGGGTTGTCTGTATTTATCACATTAATTTTGTTTTAATACATAAATTCTTTTGGTGCTTATGAATATCCAGTTTGATTTATACGGCTCATATCATGAAACTATTTAGCATTTTCCTTAAGATCTAGGAAATGAAGCTCAACTGCAAGTTGAAAAAGCCACTCCTAGGGATATATCCAAAACATCTCCTACACAAGAAACCAACATGCATGCCTATGTTCATAGCAGCACAATCTACAATCGCAAAAACCTGGAAGCAACCAAAATGCCCATCAATAGAAGACTGGATAAGAAAGCTATGATTCATCTACTCTATGGAATACTACTCAGCTATTAAAAAAAACGAAATGCAGTTCTTTGTGGACAAATGGGCCCGACTAGAATCCATCATGCTAAGGGAAATGAACCAATCCCAAAAGGTTAAATACCACATGTTCGCCTTAATCTGAGATGGAAAGATGACAACTTGAAAGATAGTACCTGTATATTGTAATATTAGTGTAATCTCTAACAACCTGTATCCAATGCAATAAGATAATGCGATATAATCTATAAACCAACAATTAATGTCAGAATATTTAAGATCTACATCGAAAAACTGTAAAACCTACTATACCCTCAATATGCTATGTTAACTGGTAATGGGGAGGGAGCGCAGGGAAATCTTTCAGGACCATAAAAAGAGTGAGAAAAAAAGTACAATATAGCCTATCAAGATCAAATCTGGTAATTCATAGACAACAGACTCAAAGCGGCACTAAACAACAATAAAACTACTATACCAATGCATGAGGGGGGAATCGGGTGCGATCCTGACAACCTCTTAACAGGAGGTCATGTGCGTGGAGCAGGGAAGCACTCCAGAGTGGAGCAGGTGGAAAAAAAAAAAAAGAAAAAGCCACTTGATCATATTTGACACAACATGTTCTGAGAGTTGTCTGAGGGAGTGGAGAGACAGTGAGCAGTGATGGTTTGACTTGATAATGTTCCAACTGGATTTCAGGGACAGCGAGCAACGACAATGAAGTGACTGTGGTGGATCATTGGAACACATTTTCAGAGGCCATCTGAAGCAGAACTTTAAGGTTCTAGCAGTAGTCATGAAGAGACAGCTTCATTCCCAGAGCCATGTCAGCCACCACAGAGTGTGGGTTCAAAACAAAGTTGCTGAGTTTTCATGTGGCACCTCATGAATGCAAATATGCATATAAGGTGTGTGATACACAGATGCAAAGGAAAAATATACAAGAGTGAAAGTATGTGACCTCTAATTGATTACATAGTACTTATGATAAATTCTGTTTCTTTATTTTGTTATGTTGTTTATAGATCTTATACTTCCTCCTAAACTACTTCTAAGGAGCCATAATAAACTTGGGAGGCATAGAACCTGCTGGAATGTTACCAGTACAATAATGATGCAGCAACTTTCACATTCCAACAAAGGCCAAGTAATTTCCCACACTGTGGTCCTAAATTACATATAAATAGTAATTAACCATGAATCTGAAAGAGAAACCTATGTACATATATAAAATCAATTCGATCTCTTCACAGATGAAACATTCAGATATTCCTGCAGCTGTAATAATGCATTAATAACTAGTACACAATTTATCAACGCTGGAAGCACAATTGCGAATGGAATGCCAGCCACACAAGACAGAAAGGCAAATGTTTCAGAGCAATATGCCAAGCATCAACCACAATGGTGAAATCTAAGTAAATATGTGAATTTAGAAATAGTTTCGAAGCCATGGGGAAGGTTAATTCTATAAGGAAAATTGTTCTAGATACTCGGAGGATTGGTTTTCAATTGACCTTTTGAGAAGGCAAAAGGAGCATTTACACACAAAAATCAATTTATTGAAACCTAGATTCTATGTCAGCTTGTCTGATATGTGAATATTTGTCCATTGATTCCAATAGGATTACAGAAATCTTAGCATTTGAAGCAAATGTTTCTCTAATTTTAAAAGCTCTAAAAAATGGCATTAATTCAGCAGGAAATAAAGCAACCATAGTGCTCATAGACAGAATGATTTGCTATAAGCAAAATCAACATTAAATTAGCTTTTTAAAGTTTTTACATTTTTTGTCATTGGGATGAGTTTTAAATGACCAGAGATATCACACTTATAATTGTTATGTACAGGAACAAATGTATTAAACAGTGTAAAGCTTTGTGGTTGCTTGTTTTCGCTTGCCCGAGAATACTGTGGGCATTACTGAAACAAGGCCAGTGACTCGGCAATATGTGCAATCAGTATTTGGACAAAATTCAAAAACCTGAAAGAGCTGGATGTAAATGCGTTTCAAAAATACTCAATAAACAAAATATATAAAAGGACATATAAAATATATATAAATGTATATAAAAGGATATTTTATAATATAAAAAATATATTCCAAACATTTTATTATTTTTTGGTATGATTTTTTTGTTTTTTCTGCTATGATTATTATTATTATCATTATTATTATTATTTTATGATACAGTTTCAAAGGTCCTTAGCCCCTCCCCAAGTTCACTTCACACACACACACACTAATTTCCCCTATATTATTACAGTAGTATAGTTCTGTGTAAAAGTCACAAGTCCATTATTGCAGGCATAAACAATGGCAGATTCCATCATCCTATCATCGAGATATATTTAGCAGATTTATGGGGAGTCTATCTTTGATCTGGAAGTAGAGATGCATACTGTATTATGTTCTCGCATCTGGAAATGATAGTTTCCATTGCACAGTTACTGTACATCCCCCTAAGTGAAAAGCCACAAAACAAAAGCAACAACAGGTAGATAAAAAAAGTTAAAAATACCATGAAGTTAAATAATATGCTACTGAATGACTAATGTGTCGCTGAAGAACTGAAATGAGTTCACTCCCGGGTCAACATATGCACAGTTCACTGTTATTCCTGCAGTCTCAGAGTCTTTGCCACACTGTACAAAATGGTGTCTGATGTGCCACTAGTAGAGTTTTTGAACTGCTGGCCATTAGGTTTGGGGGCTACCTGGACTTATTTTGGATGGAACCTACAGAATGCATGTCAATGCAATGCACTGAGCTAGATATTAGTTTTCTTTCAAATCAATGCATGTACAGTCCTGTCCCATAGCCTTTTCCTTCCCACACAAAATGGTGCCTGGTACAGCTCTGGTAGGGGTCTAGGCTGTGAACCCACTCCCCCTTTTCCTACACCACTTATTTGGGGTATGCTACTCTGTCTGCTCCTGGTCAAATCTCGCAAATCAGCAGGAAGTGAAGTTCTTGCCTGGTTTTACCATCTGAGCTCGTAGTGGTTTCCCCTCCCCACCTGGTTTCCGGTGGAGTTCTGGCCAGTGGTGAAGTTCTGATTGCTACTTACTGATTGCCACTGGGGTATCTAGTCACTCTAACACCACACAGTTGTCTCCGCTGCTTTCCTGTGTCCGTTAGTCTCCAGGTTCCCTTTTGCCATCAGCTTGTTCTCTTCTATTTCCTGAAATCTGCCCTCTCTGCTTCAGTCTGGCTAATGATTCTCAATCTGTTTAAACCTGTCCTTACCAAATTCTGCCTTCTTGATTCCACATTTGATATATTTTTTAAAAGATTTATTTATTTTTATTATAAAGTCAGATATATAGAGAGGAGGAGAGACAGAGAGGAAAGATCTTTCATCCGATGATTCACTCCCCAAGTGAACCGCAATGGCCGGTGCGCGCCGATCCGAAGCCAGGAGCCAGGAACCTCTTCTGGGTCTCCCACGCGGGTGCAGGGTCCCAAAGCTTTGGGCCATCCTCGACTGCCTTCCCAGGCCACAAGCAGGGAGCTGGATGGGAAGTGGAGCTGCTGGGATTAGAACTGGCGCCCATATGGGATTCTGGGGAGTTCAAGGGGAGGACTTTAGCCTCTAGGCCACGCCACCGGGCCCCACATTTGATGTTTTTTATACCCAGTGTTTATTATTTCAGCATGTTTATGCTACCTGTGAAGTAGAAATTTCAGCAGACTGAGATTTGGATAGTCCCAATTCCTCAGTCTGGGGTCTTTAAAAAGTATTAAGTATTGTTGGAAATACATTACCTTCCAGGAAAATGTCCCAAGAAAACTCTTGTGTGGAAAACATGGTTTTACAAGTTGATTGATTCTATCTTAAAAGTGAGACAGAAGCAGACTCTAAGATGTTCAGGTATTTTTATTCACCACTCAGCCGACTGCCCAGAACCACAGAAAATCAAGTCAAAGAGGAGCAGTCTTGGTGGACAACAGTCAGGGATTTTAAACTCACACTGGCATGAAAAACTATCCAATCACCTAAGCTAGCATTGGTGAGATGTGACGAAGCGTGTACTGTCAGGAATTCTGTCCTCTCAAGCGTGAACACTCTTTCCTCCAGAGTTGTGAGAGACCTGTGTTTCGGCCTTGGCGGACATGAAAAACTTATCTCCAGTGCTAACCTGCGGTCAGAGAAAGGTTGACCACCCAAACGCCAGGCACCCAAATGCCAGGGTAAACATAAACACTGACATTCATGTTAGGCTATCTAATGGGCATGTGTTTATGTGGACTAAGAGCTGCATCCTGCAAGGAGCCGAAGCTAGCAAGTAAGGAAGTGTGGCTTGTAGAAGCCAGTTTTGCAGTTAGCTAAGTGTTTTAAATAGATAGTAGGTATCTTTCTAATATTCTGGTTTTGCATATGTGTCCCCAACTGAACACTTGCTTTTCTGCTTGCCCTGAGACTTGCATAGTCTAAAAGGGTCTGACAAAAGTAATGTCATTTTGAATTCTAAGGCTTTCACAATGGGGGTGGAAGGCATATGCATATTCTAGACTGATTTCTGTGGTAGATTGCCCCTGGATCTCTGCTTAGCCCATGTGGGAGGTTTAAGCCACATGGCACCCTGTGTCCCTGAGGGGAACCTTCTGAAAATGGTATGGGTTAACCGAGACCTTAACCTTGCCTGATCCCTGGGCATGTAGTGAGAGTGGTGGGTGTACACCAGCTTCTCTTCTCTGTCTTTGGATGAGCTGTGTTGGCACTTTTCTAATAAGCAACTTTAAGAAGTCAATCGTGACTCTCATGCTGTTCATCAGCCACATGTGATGAGTATGTTCCGAAGCATAGCTTGCAGTCCAGATACTGGCTTTTGTGCACACGCGAACCTTGGCTTAGTGCCATGGCTTGATGTCCTGCATCCAGCCTTGTCTGTGGAATGTAATCTGTGATTGGATGTAGCGGACTCAGGCATGCCTACTAGCCAGTGACAATGACTGTTGGGTGGGAGTATTGTCACAACTGCCTTTTGCCTTCTCTTTCTTCACTCTATAGAAGTCTGTGATTTTCCCCAATAAACAAACACCCCTCACCAGTTCATTTCCATTGATTCTGTGGGCAAAGAACACCTTTGCCTCACCCCTCAGTGCTCTCCGAGCTTGCTGGTTAGGAAAACACTGAAGGATTTTATTTGATAGCTAATGTTTTAAACTTGATGAGAGGAAAGTAAGAAAATGCTTCCTATTCATTTATTAGCTATGTCACTTAAACACATAATAATTTCAAAAACATTAATCCAGATAGGCTCAGATTTTTCAATACTTCAGACACCTGTGGGGATACATAAAACAACATGACATAGTTTGTGTTCAAGATTTAACAAGTTTCCACAGATGAAGTTTAATATAGCATCACCTCACATTCACACATTACAAAAAAGTTAGGAAAAATGACTCTCACCCAAGAGAGTCATCTATATTCACATCTCGATTGTTTTAGAAAATGCAGATATTGGCATACAAAATGAAAAATACACTATGCCCATATGCAATCTCTTTAAATAAGATAGACTATCAAAAGCAGGAAGAAAAGGTTGAATGACTTGTATGAATTGAAACGTTACATGCATGAAATTTTTCAAGTTGAGAAATATGAGCATTTTTGATTTTATAATTAATGCACAAGAAAAATAGCAGTTTACGTACTATTACATGTGTTAAAAAACATGACTTTTTCTTTTAAAGATTTATTTATTTTATTACAAAGTCAGATATACAGAGAGGAGAGACAGAGAGGAAGATCTTCCGTCCGATGATTCACTCCCCAAGTGATTGCAATGGCCGGTGCTGCACTGATCTGAAGCCAGGAACCAGGAACCTCTTCTGGATCTCCCACATGGGTGCAGGGTCCCAATGCATTGGGCCGTCCTCGACTGCTTATCCAGACCACAAGCAGGGAGCTGGATGGGAAGTGGAGTTGCCAGGTTTAGAACTGGCGCCCATATGGGATCCTGGAAGTTCAAGGCGAGGACTTCAGCCGCTAGGCCACGCTGCCGGGCCCCAAAACCATGACTTTTAAAAAGCATGAAAATATCTTGAGAGGGACTCAGAAATATCCATGTGGAGTGACAGGGAAGAAGATCAGTAGTCAGGGAGAAAATGAACAAACAAACAAAAAAACAAAAAAAACAGAGAAAGACAACCTAGAGCTCAGCAAACAGATAAAACAAAATGAGTGTTCATATTAAGGAAGCCTGGTACCTAGTAGGGTAATTCCATGAAACACCTGCCTTAAAAGGAGGCAATAACAAAATACATTTCACCTGGAAAATAATGAAATTCTGATGGAGAATTACTGAAGAGTAAGAACAGTTAAATATTAAAAGTAATTAAATAAGCTAAGTCTAGACTCATATAGCCAATAAATTATTCTAACAATAATGAAATAAGAAAATGCTCATATAATTTTAACAGATACAGTGTAGCTACATTAACAGACAATGAAGGAAGGCTACAGGAAAAATAATAGAACAGATTTTTTTAATGCTCATTCTCTAAACGAGAACAGACTTTTCCAAAAGGCGTATTATCTGAATAGAGTTGTTAATCTAACACAGTTACAAACTTGGAAAAAATACATGACCAAATACACACTGAACTTTCAATTGATTGTAAATTTTTTACACTTGAAGCATTAAAAAAATAACAAAAATAAAATAGTGGACAGAAACATGAAATAATTTAGTGCAGGTGGTAACTGATAATAAAGTAGCCTGACTTCTTACATTGCTCAGTAGAAGACTACGTTCTGATCAATTTGAACTTTCTCAAATTAAATATACATAAGAAAATGTAAAAAAAAAAAAAACCTAAAATTGAGAGTGTGATTCCCAAGGAGAACATTATAAAAGAGCAAAAATTAATCTATAGCATTTGGAACTTTTTTGTTATTCACACTCACCACTGTCACAATTAAAAATTTTTATGTGTTTTTTCAGAAGACACACAGAGAGCCCACATTCCCTGGTTAACTTGCCAAATGCCACAGTGACCAGGGCTGCAGCTGGAGAAACTGAGATAGGAATTCACTCCCATTCCCCCATGTGAGCCACCCTCTGCTTCCTCCCAGGATAGGCTTAGTAGGATTGGAATCATGAGGCGCAGCCTAGCATTATGTTGTCTCAAACAACAGGTCAACCAAATCACGTAACAACTGGATACGTAAGCAAACATGTATATACGTATATTTTTATAGACAGATTATAACGAAGATTAGCATACTGGGAAGTGAAGATATATATGGCAAAATGCATCTCTATTTCCAAGCAATAGACTCCAAAAAAACTGTTAGATATATCTTGACAATATGATACTAAATTAACTTTACCTACAATGCCATGACACACTTAAACAGCAGAATGCTGAACTTATGACTGTTGCTAACAGACTATACGATTGCAATGATACAGGGAGAAAATGGTATATAGTGAGGAGAGTTGGGAGAGCTGAAGAGGAGGTGGAAGATGGAACCCATATACCTACAAAACTGTATCACAGGAAATAAAACAACAATAAAAATTGACACACAAATCGGAACAAAAATTAAAAAGGAAGTGGGGCAAATGGTAAAAAACAGAATTTATCTCATTATGCCTAAGTTGAAATACAAATATGTTAATTTGTCACAACAAAATATCTTTATTAAAATTAATAAACAGAAACAGCTCAATTGCAGGAGTTTATCAAAAAATAACACAAGGTGGTACCAAAAGATGAAAACTCAAAACATGAAAGTATTAACATGAGGAAGGATTATATTAACCTCACAAAAGTGGTTGGAGTGTCTCATATACCAAAGAAATATGGCATGTTGAGTTTAATTACATTAGCTTAAAATGTGCTTTGAAATAATAAATTTATAGAATGCAAAGATGTTAAATTCTCCTACATGTGGGAGCTTTTAGTATATCTCCTTTCATACCGAATAATACATCAAGCATACAACATTAATTGGCTTTTAATACAATTAAAGAAGTGAGAAATAAACAGTAAAAATGGTATAAAAAGTATGGTGTCGAGAGAGAGAGCCCCTTCCTATCATGGTTCATAAAGAGGACTTGAGAGGGAGTGGTTATTCAACAATGCAAATGCCACCCCCCTCAGGTTTCAGGTGATGATGTGTGAGCATTGCAGGTTGGTAAAAGGGTCCACATAGGTAGGAGGGGAGTAAATTCCAAGTTCGTGGCTTTGAACTAGCTGCCTAACCCACAACACCATCCTCTCTTGCTTTACCAGGATACAAGCAGGGAAAAGGTGGGACTCATACCTGTGCTCATATGGGATGGCAGCTCTTGTCTTAGTCAAATAAGCTATCATCCCAGAGCCTTTAATTATTGTGACTGCATATAATGACATGGATGCAAAAAAAGTGGACATTTTTATTCTGGTGAGATATATTGGTCACAAAAAAAAGGTGCAAAAGGCTTGAAGCTCTGAAAAGCGTTTGCACCTAGGGGTTCCACGAGAAAAGACTGTAAGCGGTGAGATAGATAGCACTAATTTTCAAACATTCTCTTTTTATTACTCAATAAAATCCTATTGCACATTTTCTGTTTGTGCACATGAAAGACTGCGAGGGTCACAAGCATAACTGAAGAACTTTTAAAGCAAGGGATTTCTGCTTGCTTACATTGATTGCCATCCTCTCAGGGTGGTTTTGCAAACAAAAAGTCACTTCTCAAGGATTCCCTAGCAACGCTGTCATTCAAACATCTGCATTCTAAAATAATATATGTGACATTTCTATCACACATGGGTAACAGACTTGCTCCACTTGCCTCAATCAGCAAGAGATGGTGTCATGCCTGAGTCCTGTTCACGCCCACAGCTGCATCGGGGTCTCTCAACAACTTCTATATGCAGCTTCCCTCGGCCATCCTAGCGAGTCTCCACATGCACAGTCGCCAGCCTGTGTCTGCCTCTGGCCTGTTGGCTAATTATGCTGGTGTTCCCTTAGTGCTGGTTTCTATGTGGTCTTGGAATTTGATAAAAGTCCTGTGTGCTTTGCAAAGATGGTCTTCTAGGCCTTGGTGTCTTTTCAGTTCTTTAACACTGTATTTTATTTAAAAGGAAATATACAGATAGAAGCTTTACCTATCATAATAATCTGTTTAGATATTAAATCATAAAAAATTCACTAATCAAGGGATTTCAAACTGAAATTTCCCCGCTTGCAGTAGCAACAGTACTGTTTATAAAAATGCAAAAGAGGGTGGATTCCTGTTTCCTGATTGCCTCTCGTATGTTAGTATCTTTTTGTTGGCAATCATAGCTGCAGATTCTGTAACTGATTGGTTTAATTCACTACGTCAAGCTTACAATGCCATAAAGTTTAACATCTCTTTTTCTTTGCATTTTGTTTCAGATTGCAGATAATATTTTAGAGAATCAAGATAAGTTAGGATTTGGCTGTATGGTTAGCCTGCCCTCTCTTTCTTTTCCTCACAATTTACTGTCATCTCACCATTTACATCTGAAGTTTTAGGATGATAAACTTAAAGTAGTCATTTGGCCCCTTTTTCCCAGAGTTTCGTGGAGTTCTGAGACCTACTTGCTCCGTGTTCTTCACGCTGTTGGGGTGTGAGCCTTCCTCAGAGCATGTTTCCCTCTGCAGCTCTCAGTTACCAAGTCTTGTGTAGTCAAAGGGCAGGATGCAGACAAACGTGTGCCGGGCAGCAACAGGTGGTTGAGGTCTGTGCTGTCCCAGCCTTCCATCACGCACAGCCTCTCCAGTCCTGTAGGCAACGATGGCCAATGAGAATGACAGGCAAAATGGAAATGTCAAGAACACTGTCACGTATAGAACTGTTAATGCTAGAAACTGTATCTCACTGAAATAAATTTCTACAACTTTGTGAACCTGGGATAATCTTTCAGACAACATAAACTGCAATAAGGAGATGTACAGGAACTACCAAAGGGAACAGACCTGAATCTCCTGAATCCAAGTGTTCTTTAAGATGAGTTTGCCTCAGGGGAGAGTGGGGGTTGTGGCTCAGTGGTGTACCTGGCAAAGCTTCCACCTGGGGCTCCTGCTTGAGTCCTGGATGCCTCATATCTAATCCAGCTCCCTAATAATGGCCTGGGAAAGCAATGCAGGCTGGTCCAAGCTCCTGGTCCCTGGGCTCCTGCATCCACATGGGAGACCTGGAGGATGCTCCTAGCACCTAGCTTCGGCTATCTATCTATCTATCTATCTATAGATCTATATATATATCTATAGCTTTGGGTATCTATCTATCTATCTATCTATCTATCTATCTATACCTAGCTTCGGGTATCTATCTATCTATATATATATAGATCTATCTATCTATCTATATAGGCAGATAGATAGATAGATAGATAGATAGATAGATAGATAGATATATGCAAAGTGAGGTTGAAAAGTTGTTGATGCTTCTGGTGCTTGGATTGTGATGGTTTGGAAGCTAACAGTGTGCTCTTCCAAAAGCATGACAGATTTACTGCAAGGAAATTAAATAATCCAACACTGGAGTGCTGGCGAAACTTTCACAATGGAATTTTCAGAAAGGAAAAAACCACAGACAACAAATCACTTTGTTGAAATGTTCACTGATTTTGGTGTGTCGCTATTTCTACCCCAGACTACTTCAATCTCAGATTCTGACAGGTGTTTGCATGACAGGTGACAGTTTCATCAATACTGACAGAAGACGGGAGACTCCCAGGGCCAGCCCTGTGGCATAGAAGGTGGGGCCTCTGCCCATGATGCTAGCCTCCCACATGGACGCTGGAAAATGTCCCAGATGCCTAGCTTCCAATCCAGCTCCCTGCTAATGCCTCCGCAAAAGCAGTGGAAAATGGTTCAATTCATTCTACCCCTTACACACATGTGGGTGACCCAAAAAACTTTGGCTATTTTGACCATCCAGGGAAGGAACCAGTAGATGGAAGATACTTCTGACTTTGAAATAAAGAAATATTTTTTTAAAAGAAGATAGAGACAAAGAAATCTACACCTAAACATATGTTTCAGAGGAAAACTTATTTTAGATTACTGGACTTGTTTATCACTGGGTAATAGGTAAGGCAAAAATTTCCCAGAAGGAAACATTTATCTATTCTATTTGATACACTAAATAGCTCTGTCATCTGCTCAAAGAGAGGAACTTTCAGATTTTCTTACATACGTCATTGAAAAAGCCAGGGATGTGTCAATGCTGCTCTTCACAAGACATATAGAAGCATGAGGAACTAATAAAGAATTGTCCCTCAATGCCAGTGTAATTTTGCTTAACATGAAAGTGGGAAGAAATGGGCACAGCTCCCAGTTGTGAGTCAGGACAAACTGTTCCAGCAAGTCTTATGACGATACCATGAAATATTAAAATGTCCTTTTGGTGCCACACTCCCAAGTTAAGCTCTTGGCTGTAGTGTGGGTATCCCATATGAGAAGCACTTCAAGCCCTTGATGCTCCACTCCAGGTCCAGCTCCCTGCTGATGTGTCTAGCAGGGCAGTGGATGATGGCCAAGTACTTGGCTGATACCCACGTGGGAGATTCAGATGAGGCTTCCGGCTCCTAGTTTTACTTGGGGCTACCCTGGCCATTGTGGCCATACAGGAAGTGAACCAGTATGTGGAATACTTCTTGCTCTGTCTCTCCCCTTCTGTAACTGCCTTTCAGTGGAATGGTTTAAAGCTGGGTGAATAAGACTAATGATATAACAATTTCTTACATTAGATTCATATTTAGTTTTAACTGAAAACCTTACATTTTTGTAACAAAGGTGCATGGTCACCTTTACTCTGTCAGTAAAACAAAAATATAGGAATAAGTAGCTATATAAATGTAGTGTTAATTTCTCAATCCTGATTAATAACAGCATTCAGAAATCTAAATGTTCACACTTTGTAAATCCTATGTTACAGGTAAATTTTTAAAATGTGCCATACAATCTTTATAACATGGCTTCATCTAAATTAAACACTTTAGCATTGTCCAAACATGAGTATAATTTTTCAAACCAAAAAAGACTAAATCAACATAGTTGAGTTGCTGGAGTTTCATTTTGCACATATTGTTTATGACTTTTAAGATAAATGTGTTTTGGGAATGTTGCATGCAGCTGAAAAATTGAACAAACCACTCAGTAAATTATGATTTATTTAATTAGTTAATTTGTTTATGAGCTTCTTTCATTCTGAGTTTCCTTATGTCATCACATTTGTCATATAACATTGTAATTATCCATTTAGCTGTATGCTTCCTAACTGTTCCGGAGCTTTTAACTAGAACTGCGCATCAGAATGAGTCAGATGCAAAGAAGAACACAGACACACACACACAGACACAAACAGACATACAGACAGACACACACAGACACAGACACACAGACACACAACCATACACACACACAGACACACACACACACAGACACACAGACACACAACCATACACACAGACAGACACGTGCATGTCTGCCTCGGTCAAACCACAGAAAATATCAGTAGATGAAGAAATGATCACTGTATCTATATATTGTTAAACTCACTACAGCACAATTTGATTTGCATCTTGGTTTAAGTAGGATTTATTACTAATAGGTATAAAATCTTTTATCCATCATTGTTCCTCTTGCTCATCATTGTGTTGGATGCACAGTTAGGTATCTGCTACAAACACTCAGCATTTATTTCTGGGTCAGTGTAACCCAGCCCACCATTGCTTTCCCATTTAGATCATGCAGCCATTTCCTGGCTGATTTTTCTACTTGTTTTTGCAATTTAATAACTTTTTCCCAGTAAGAGTCATTTTCCAAAACAAAGATGATCACTCTGCTCAGAATTTCAAACACCTTCTTATTGCAATATTTATTTATTATGAAATTAACATCTTATTAAAATCAAAGTGCAAATAAAAGGAAATTTACATGACCCCACCCGTGGAGAAATAGTCCAAAAGGGCAAGCAAGTCTCTGGAGCCGTGACACAATTTTATATCTACATTTTTTCCAAACTTATTTCATGACATTCACTTCTGTTTTTCTTTCAGTGGGGCATTATCTGCCAGTCATCAAAATCATATTATTCTGGTCTCACAGATTCATTAAATGCAATTCCCTCTCTCCAATCCTTTTTCCTATTTTATGTCAATCTTCTTTTCTCCATTCATATCAGCGTAAGTGGTGACTTTGTACAGTGTCGTTTATAGCCATTCTGTTGAAACTTGCTGCTTTCTGCTGTGACTCCCCCCTCATTCATTTTACTCATAATCTAAAAACTTTATTTAAATTTATCAATGTTATCTATCCAAACAATTCACATATACAAGTATGTACAAAATGATTCTATTTTTTTTAAGATTTATTTTATTTTTATTACAAAGTCAGACATACTGAGAGGAGGAGAGACAGAGAGGAAGTGGAGCTGCCGGGATTAGAACCAGCGGCCATATGGGATCAAGGCGAGGACCTTAGCCACTAGGCCACACTACCAAGCCCGATTCTATTTTTTTATTGTTATTATACCGTGTGATCCAAGAATATAACAGAGATCCAAACATTTGGCAGCTGTTTTCACAATTTTTTAAAATAAGCCTGCGCTCTTAAAATATGTTGAGAGTATAAATAAACACAACATTATTTTATCATAACCCTAACTTGCTAATTTGTTTCAAAGTAAAAATTTTGATATTTGGAAATGTTAATTTTCATAGATACTGAAAGCTGTCTCACATTCAAGGCTGAAAAAAAATTTTTTTAATATGTATTTAAATTTCTCCTTCCATTTTCTTTTACCATTCCTGAAGCTTAATTGTAAAGTTCTGTAAAAGCCCTAGATTAACTATTGCCCTAGAATGTTGCCTGAAATATTGCCCTAGAAGACTGAAGGTTAATTTCCATAAAGGATGGTTTCAGTGTTATAATAATATCTCACCAACATGTTACTTCACACGGTATAAATAGATAAGATACATCTTTATGCAACAGAAGCAGTGAGGCAACAGCCATCCAGGACTCACTTTACAGCTGGCCAATAAAGCCAGTGCCGGCAGCACTGACATCCGGATGTCAGGCAGGTCCAGCCAGGCTTCACTTCCAATCTAGATATCTGCCAACATACCTGAGAAATCACATGAAGAGGGCCCGAGTGATTGGGCCCTTGCCAAGCGCAAGAGAGACTCGGATGAAGCTCCTAGATCCAGGCTTACGCTGGACACAGCCATGACTGTTGAAGCCACCTGGGAGAAAAGCAGCATATAGAACCAATCAGTCTCAGTCTCTGTCTCTCCGTCTGCCCCTTTCTCTTTCTGTAATTCTGGCATTCAAATAAATAAATCCATCTTAATAAAATCTTAGCAACCCAAAAGAAAAACGATGGTCAGTATTGCTTAGGCAAAGTGTTATAGCTGAAAAATCAAGATATGACTCTATGTATAGGCTGCCAGTAACACAGACAAAAACATCAAAACAAATAAGCGAATTTACATGAACAAAGTATTTAAAAGCCCAACCAAAAAATGTTCACATTTTGCTATAAATGCAAATTTATATCCAAGTAAAATACAGCAATTTTTTAAACTAGACACAATTGGTTGTGATAAGAAAAGCTACCCAGAAATGTGATGTGTCAGATTTTACATTACCTCAGCAAAGATTTGGAACACATCTCATCCAAATACACCAGAGGCAAATAAGATAATAATACAATTAGCAATGATTTATTTTTTCATGCAAGTGCATTAAAGAATTCTGCCCTAGGGTCTAAATTTATGTTTTCACAAGCTTGGCTGTGCACGTTGGTGCCTAGTTTTGACAAAGTATTAAACATCAACGTGAACAGCTGTTTAGTTTATTGGAAAACACTGTCATTCTTTGGAATCCTGGCGAAGTCAAACCTCAGGCTGCAGTTAGTAGAGGAAAATAGACAACACTGAGTTGTCCCACCAGAAATGAGAATGTTCTAGAAGAATCCAAGAGTTCTGCTCATTGGGGTGCACACAGGTAAATACCTTCGAGTTTGTTTTTAAGAGGGCAAGGGCACAATAATATTTGAAGCAACCTTACTCACCAAGTAAGGATGTTCAGTAACTCAAAGATATTGTAGGGACAGAATTGTGCATGTTAGTAACAAACAGTTTCCATATTAAGATATCCTAAAAGGATTGCATCTCTAAATTGAAGTTTAGAGAACTCGTTTGCTATTGCAGGACACAAAAAAGACCTTAACTGAGGAACTTCACTGAAGACCAGAAGTCAGTTTTGTGCAGAGGCGTATTAAAGTTGGTTCAGGGCTGAGCATTCAGAGATACAACCCTGTGAGAGAGAGGAATAAAACATTTCTGACATCACAATGGACACAGCAGAATACAGAACAGCACATCAGCTTAAGGTTTAACTTTTTTTTAAAGATTTATTTTATTTTTATTGGAAAGTCAGATATCCAGAAAGGAGGAGAGACAGAAAGGAAGATCTTCCATCCGATGGTTCACTCCCCAAATGACTGCAACGGCTGGAGCTGCGCTGATAGGAAGCCAGGAGCCAGGAGCTTCCTCTAGGTCTCCCACACGGGTGCAGGGAGGGTCCCAAGGCTTTGGGCCATTCTCGACTGCTTTCCCAGGCCCCAAGCAGGGAGCTGGATCGGAAGCGGGGCTTCTGGGATTAGAACTGGTGCCATATGGGATCCCAGCGCATTCAAGGAGACGGCGTTAGCCTCTAGGCTACCATGCTGGGTGCTCAAGGTCTAACTTCTACAATTTCCTGTATTTATGTTTTTTAAATGGCATCAGAAAGGGAAATGCAAACAAGATGGAGTATATTGGGGTTTAATTCATGATGCAATTTCGTCCTATTGGCTCTGTATTTCTGAACAACCTTAACACAAACGTGAAAGTGTGATAATGCTTCATAATAATTTATTTTTTAAATATACTTATTTTGAGTAAAATTGCCCACAATGTTATTTTTCTTATCTTAAATTTTAAAATGATATAGCATCATTAATGTGAACTTACTATAGGAACAACTTGTAATAATCTGGACATATCTAATTTCTTTTCATTTACTCACCCAGAAGATTTCTTTATCAATGATAACATAAAAAACATTCAATTATAGAAAGAAGAATGAGAGCATTTGCAAGAGCTCATATAAATATGAACATGAAAAACAAGTGTTATTTAAGACACTTCGGGAATTAATCTGGCAGTCTGTGAAGAAATGTCAATAGCATAATCTGAAAACAAAAACACATGTTTAATTCATAGAGTTATGTTACTGAGGCAGGTTTGGTAAAATCAGTAAATATTTTGGAGTCATTCCACATATTAAAAGGGAAAACATGTCTAGGCAAATTGTCATGATGAGTAGACTATCTGAGTAACAGGGAAGACCCAAGGATGTCATCACAGAGCTTTCTTCCTCGTAAACTCCTCCTCTCGTTGCCATAAATAAAACCCTCTGCTTTTGCTGTATTTGAACACAATGAAACTATTAACTCCTGATTATTAGAGGCCACATTATCTTTCTTTCCATTTATAAAGCTAATTATGTATGTATGATCATTCACTGTATAACACGAAAAAATTAAGGAAGGCCCATATCCTTGAGGGGATGAACGAGGGAAATGTGCAATCGAGCAGCAACAGCATAGCAACAAGACTTCAAGGGAGCAAGAAAGGTAGCTGCATGGTGCTGTAGATGAGTGGGTCTCTAGCCATGGCGCCTATGCAGCCAGATGCTAGCTTGGAGACACTGTCTTCTTTAAATAAAGCAGGGAGAAGTTGCTGTGGCAACCAGACTGGAGTGACTTACTAAGAGCATCTTTAATTGAGGGAGAATGCCTCAGTTCTCCACCACCTTCAAATCTAACTTACAGAATCGATGAGTTCTGAGCAACTCCTGTGCTTTGAGGAGACAAATCATGATGCCTCGCTCCTCTCTCCTACACCCCAAAGCATCAGACTCAGTAGGCTTGGCAGAGTCCTGGTTGATGGCTCTGATGCAACAGACCTTGATGTCATGGAGAGCTGACCCCAGGCTGAAGGATTTCTAGGCATACCTCCCAGTCCTGCACTCACTCCCTCTGAAGCATCTCAGCAGTAGGGCAGCAATGGTCCTTAAAAGAATCCAAATCTAGCCCAAGAAGTTCCCATTGCATTTTCTATCTCACAGTGTTGGGAGGCCCAGGCCCAAGCTCTAACATCACCTTTGCAAGCAGCGTGAGAACTGCAAGTAGTTCCCTCTGTGCCTTGCAGAGCTGAGGCTGTTGATGCCATTAAAATTTTCAGAGAGACTTGCAATCACTTGTGATGCCTGGAATGTGTTATTCACACTACCCTGCTTGCAGAAGGCAGCTACCACCCTCACTAACTCTTGTTTCCCAACTTTGTAATCACTCCCACTGTGTCCTACAAAATCGGTACTGTAATAATCAGGATTAATTTTCTTAAATATATTTGAACCTTCCCTGTTGGGACAGGGAATGTTCTAGTTACACTCTACCTCCCTGAAACCTATATCTCTCAGGGGAAATTTTTCTGTGTATCTTATAGTCAGCCAGAGCAATGAACAATTGACAATCACCATTCATGGGACTAAGGCTTTTCTATAAGCCCAAGCACCAGTTTAACTCTTTTTTTTTTTAAAGATTTTATTTATTTTATTGCAAAGTCAGATATACAGAGAGGAAGAGAGACAGGAAGATCTTCCGTCCGATGATTCATTCCCCGAGTGAGCTGCAACGGCCAGTGCGCCGATACGAAGCCGGGAACCTGGAACCTCTCTGGGTCTCCCACACGGGTGCAGGGTCCCAAAGCTTTGGGCCGTCCTCAACTGCTTTCCCAGGCCACAAGCAGGGAGCTGGATGGGAAGTGGAGCTGCCGGGATTAGAACCGGCACTCATATGGGATCCTGGGGAACTCAAGGTGAGGACTTTAGCCGCTAGGCCACGCTGCCGGGCCCCAGTTTAACTCTCGTAGCAGGAAATCCCATTCACATCATGTGGTCCTGGAGCCGAAGCTATTGGTGACCCCAGCGTCCACATGACTCATGTTTCCCAGTGCAAAAAGACAGTCCCCTTTGTGTCTCTCAGTCAAAAAATGCGACCCACAGCATTATTCCTAGTGTGCTTGACATCAAGCTGGTAGGGATCCAAAACACACATCCCAGGAAGCCTACACATCCACCCAAAAGTGCTGCAGGCCCGACCACTATGTCACTTCTAACAGAGCTGAGCTGACATGATGAAAGCTAGATGGAGCACTCAGAGTTCACAGTTATGTTCTGACCTAGAACCAAGGCCAAAGCAACAGGCACACGATGCTCTGCATTTCACCTACACAGGAAAACACAGTAACAGCTACTCCATAAAAGGAGGCTGTATACTACACCAGGTATACAGACATCCATGGCAAACAGGAAACATGGAGAGGCAAGGAAGCGGGACATCTCAAAAAGAGCACAACGCATTCTTCAGAAACACAACCCGACCTGAAGGAAATCTATGAAACTACAAACAGAATGCAAAATGCTAATTGCATGGAAACCCAGGGTGCTGCAGGTAATATAGTTAATTAAAGAAATGAGCAAATCAGTATATGGCATGAGTGAAAATTTCACTAAAAAAGCATTAAGAATAATGAGACAGAAATTTTGAAAATGAAAACCACCATTAATGAAGTACAAACTTTGATTTAGGGTTTTGCCAGCAAACTAACCAAATGGAGCAAAAAAACTTTTAATTTTGCTGACAAGGTTTTTGAAAGAAAAGCCAGACAAAGGTAAAGGAAAAAGAATCTACAAGAATGAAAGTCCATCAGTAATATGGTTTACAATTAAGAGATCAAATATTCACATTTCAGGGATACCCAAAAGACAAGAGAATGAATAAGCCATAGAAATCCTAGCAAATAAAATAATAGCTGAACATTTTACAAATCCTGAAAGGGATGTGGGCCTCTGACACAAGAATTTTGAACTACTGTAAGTAGCTTCAATCATGTGATCTTTTAAAAAGTGTATAGTAAAATTGTCAGACAAGGAGACAATCCCGAAGACAGTAAGAAAAAAGCACCAGATTACATGATAGGAATGCCAATTAAGACTAGCAGCACACTTCTCAGTAGAATCAGTATTGGCCCATAGAGAGTGACTGATATAGTAAAGCGTTAAAAGAAAAGCAGTCCAACCAAAAATAGTGTATGCAGCTAACATTTAGAAGTGAGGAAGAAATAAGACATTTCTCTGCTAAGCAAATGCAGAGAATTCATCACCAGAAATCCAGTTTCAAAAGAAATTTTGAAGGAGTTATACACTGGAAATCAGTGTCATACATTGGAAATCATTGGACATAAGCAGTTGTCGCTAGCAAATTTACTAGCTGAACAGGTTAAAAGCAGTATCCAATGGACAAAAATGACTAGAGTTTGTTCTTATTTAACAATATGAAATAGAAAGAATGACACAAAAGTTCATCTGGAAACACAAGAGACCACAAATAGCCACTGCTATCCCGAAGAATAAAAATCAAGGCGGAATCACAATTCCAGATCTCAAGACATACTACAGGGCTGTGGTCGTCAAAACAGTCTGGTACTGGTACAAAAAAGAGAAGATCAATGGGACAGAATAGAAACTCCAGAAGGGAGTCTACACATAGAGCCAACTAAACTTCAACAGGAAAACTAAAAATAATCCAGGGAAAAAGCCTCTTTTTTTTTTTTTCTTCAAAAATGCTCTTGGGAAAATTAGATCACATCCTGCAGTGGTAAGAAGCAAGTCACCCACTTGTCACCTTATAAAAAAAATCAGCTCTAAATGGATCAATGACCCAAATATGCACCCAGCAACCATCAAACTATTGCAGGCAACATCCCAAATATGCACCCAGCAACCATCAAACTATTGCAGGCAACATAGGAAGCACTGTGTAAGATACAGGAAGTTTTAAAGACTTCGTAGAAAAGTCACCAAAAGCACAGGAAGTCAAAGTCAAAATAAACAATTGGAATAATTCAAATTAAGAAGCTTCTGTAGAGCAAAGCAAACAATCATCAAAGTGAAGAAGCAACCAGCAGAATGGAAGTCTTTGTGCACTACAACCAATAGTGGACTAATATCCAGGATTTACAAAGACCTTCAGAAACTCAACAACATCAAAACAAACATCCCTGTGAAGAAATGGATGAAGGAAATGAATAGACATTTTTTCAAAGGAACAAATTCATCGCTAATAGACATGTGAAAAAATGCTCAGCTCCCTAGCTGTGTGGGAAATACAAATGAAAACCACACTGAGGTTTCATTTAACTCCACTGAGACTGGCCTACATTCAGAACTCAACCAACAACACCTGCTGGCATGGATGTAGAAAGAAAGTTATCCTCCTTCACAGCTGGTGGAAATACAGACTTGTACAACCACTATGAAAGTCAGTATGCAGAGTGCTAAGAGAATTGAAAACTGATCTGCCCTGCGACCCAACTATCTCACTTTTCAGGATGTATCCACAACAGCCAGAGCTGAGTCAGTTTGGACTCAGATGCCAGGAGCTTCTTCCAGGTCTCGCAAATCAGTACAGGGTCCCCAAGGCTTTGGACCATCCTCTATTGCTTTCTCAGGCCACAAGCAGGGAGCTGGGTGTGAAGTGAAGCAGCTGGGACACAAATTGGAGCCCTTATGGAACGCCAGCACATGGAAGGTGAGGATTTACCCACTCAGCCATTGTGCCTGGAACTGAACAAGTGTTCTTAAAAGAGTCTGTTTTTACTGGCTGCTTCATGGTTTAGGTTTTTTAGGTACACACGAAAAAGCAACTATGTGACAAACTCCCACTTCTTCACCAGGCATTCTGCTCTGATTTGAATGTTATTTGTAACCTCCCTTGCCAAACATGTTAGATGCTTGATCCCCAAGATGGTGATGTTTAGAGACCACATAGAAGATACAGTCTGGGGGGATATCCTACTGGCATGAAGTTCCTTCTCACAGAAGGGAGTAATGGATCCTGGAGGGTGTTCCCATGAGAGTAAGCTGTCTGTCAATAAACTTTACAGGAGACAGTTGACTGTCCCCTGTAAAAGATACCACATCCCAGAGGATATGTTTTCTGGGCATCACAAGCTAATTATGTGCCTGTTGGGCAGCATCCCCAAAGCGCACCAGTCCATGTCCTGGCAGCCCCAGCTCCAATCCAGCTACCTGCCTATGGCCTGGGAAAGCAGTAGCCTTCGGGCCCCAGCACCCATGTGGGGAACCCAGGGGAACCCAGAGGAGGCTCCTGGCTCCTGCCCTTGAATTGACTCAGCTATGGCTGTTACAGTCAGCTGGGGAGTGAACCAATGGATGAAAGATTTGTCTCTCTTTGTTGGTCCTTTCTCTATTATTCCGCCTTTCAAATAAAAATGAACTAAATGTATATTTTTAAAGCTACCATGTCTTGTTCCTGCAGAGGTCCTTCCATTGCATGTTCCATGCCCTGAGAGTGTGGAGAGCTAAGTCGATGCAGGCAGGGAGAGCAAGTGGTGGAGTTTTCAGAACATGAGTCTAACAAACCTCTTCTTTTTCAAAGTAGTTTGCTTCAGGTATTTCACTACGGCAATGTAAAACATAATAATATATATTCACTCCTCCATAAATCCAAGATTCCAATTTTATTTACATGCATTCATCAAGATAAATCATTGATACCTTGCTGAAAATAATCTCAATGTTCTTTTAAAATCTGTAATAAAATCAAACTTGTTACCATTTCCTCTGCAAACCCCATTCAGATGTTGACAAATAATACAATGATGTCCATAATAGCCAAATAGTACATTTCAGAAGTAATTGCTTCTCACTTACTCGCCTTAAATCTCCTTTGTTGTGAATCAACTTCTCCAACTTGGAATCCAAAAGGCCTTTGTTACAGGGGTTCTTCCTTATGCCTACCAGCAGCATTTTCACTAGCAGACTTGGCAGGGACATTCTTCCAAAGGGACACTTCCTCAACAAGGGGGAAATTAGTGCCACACGCCTAAGCCCTCTCTCCTTTCCTTGCGCTTGACAGAGATGCACTTGGCTACTCCAAGCCAAGGAATCAGGGAACCCCAAAGTGATAACACAAACTGAGGAGTTATCTATAAGTTATTTTCATTTTCCTCATTTGATGCTCACAGTACTCTTCATCTATACCACTTTATAACAATGCCTGAATATGCTATTTCCCTTTACTGTAACTTGAGAAACCGTAATATAGAAGAAAAGTACAGATCTTGTGGTACCAAGCTATACATTATATTATAAGGCCCATCTATTTCAGATAAAATTTTAATTGTCATATTTTGAGTGGTTAAGCAGCATATCGATTTCTTATAGGCTTTATGGTACATTCTTGCCTATGCATGTATTTTATTAAACCTCATTCACATGGCTTCTCACTGTCTAGATTTTATATGAACATTTTAACAACTTTCTATCAAAAATTCAATCATTAAAAATAAAATGCTTCAATCTTTACTATTTAAGTAAATTAAACTTAATCTTGATTTTTTTTCACATTTCCCAATATTTTCTAACGAATTATTTTAGAACTTAACTGGCTTCTTTTGTTAACTCCTCCATTTGAACTTTAGGATATATTCATGTCTTACAGATGAAAGTCGTAGTACTCAATTCAGTTTAATAATTTAACATTTCTTGTACACAATAATTTATGAATCTTGGGCATTTAAGCCACAGGTTACAATGTGAGTCAACATACCTGCTTCCCGCATTGGAATGCCTGAGCTTAAGGCTCCTTTTCTGCTCCTGACTCCAGCTCCCTGCCAAAGCCATTATCAGGAGGCAGTAATAATGGTTCATGGAACAATGCTCCCTTCACTGGAGACCTAACTGGGCTCTAGGCTTTGGCATCCCTGCACTTTGCAGATATGTGGGTGGGGAACCAGGAGACGGGTGTGCTTTCACTTTCTCTACTCTTTTTCTCTCTCAAATAAGCTTAAATATTATGTAAGTTGAAATATACGTATGTCAATCTAATACCATCTATTGTTGCACTAAGTTTGAAATAGACATCAGGATGCATATTCAGTCAATCATTTTAATAACTCTTATGAAAGCTATTGGATTTTTGGGGAAGTTGAGTGATCCGTGCTGTCCAGTTGTAATCTAGTAAGCAGGGAAAGCCAGGACCATTGTCCAGAAGGAGACAGACCATCTGCAAAGCAAGGAGCTCTGTGGTAGGAATGTTAATTTGCCCATGTCCTTGGAACTCTCAGCTACAGCTCGAGGAACTTTAGTCAGCTTCTATCATCCCTGTAAATGACTCTTTGTTTCTGCTCTCATAGGGAGTGTATTTACCAGGGCAATTATGAGGACACATAGGATGCCACAATTTAGCTCCACCCACAGAGCCTGGAAGGGAGTGGTGCTGTTCCAAACGGAAGATCTGGAGTTTTTCTTTTTCTTTTTTTTTTGGAAGGCCATCCTCTAGTGCTTTCCCAGTCAACAATTAGGGAGTTGGATGGGAAGTGGAGCAGCCAGGACACAAACCTGCACCCATATGGGATCTCAGCTCATGCAAGGTGAGCATTTAGTCACTGGGGTATCATACCAGTCCAGGATATCTGGATTTTATTCCAAGTTCACAGTCACTGGATGCTGCAGGTATATGGAACATGAATCAGCAAATCAGGGCGCTCTCTTTCTCTGTCGGACTCTCCGCATCTAAAATAAATAGTGTTTTTTTTTTCAATTAATGCAAAGCATGCATTGTGATAGTTTTTCATGAATTTAAGCTTGTAAAAATTTACCATTTGGAGATTAAAAAATTTCCACATGTCTGAACAAGAAAAAAATTCTGTGTTAGAATCACTATGTATATATTCATTCTTAGAGAATCCAATATGGTACTAAATAATGATAGAAGATATTTTTGTTATATTTATGATGTATAAATGCATTCAGGAATCCTTCTGTTTAAGGGATTTTTTTAATATGTTTTGGGTTACTATACAAGTAAATTAATTAGTTATACATTTTCCTTTATTAATCAGCTTGTCCTTATAAGATTGCTTTTCTTAAGAGAACATGCAGTAGAATCATTAAGCAAGATCAAGATCTTGAAATAAATGTTCTATTAATGAGATTATAACTTGGTTTTGTTTCCTTGAGGGTACTTACTGTTTGTAGACAGGCACAGTAAGTCATTTTAATAGATAACTAATGAAAAGAAGAGCTACTTCAGTGAGCATTTCATGCTGAGCTGAAATCTATATTTAAGGGAATTTGCAACTCTTTCTTAGTTGGCTTCCAATTAATCCCGACTTCAATGTACTGGTGGCCAACAGATACTGGCCATTATAGAAAGACTGTTTCGTAAATGTACTAATGTCCACTTTTCATTTGTGAATGACTTGAGTTTGACTCTCCCCATAATGTAGACTAAAATTATGATTTTTAAAAAAATACTCATTTGGATCCTTATTCCCCAAATGAGGCAGTTCTGGGAAAACATCAAAACATTAATGATATTCAGTTTAGAAAAAAAAAAAAAGGATCATATAGAGTGCCTTAAACTTGTTCAATAAGTAGAAAGATCTCTGGTAGTTCCATAAAAGAATTTAAGGTTACTGCTAAAGAATATGTGTAAATACACAATTGCTGCTTTGTCCTGGATGTACATAATGCATCTACCTCCTCCCCTTCTCTCCCTCCTCCTTCCTTTCCTTCCCTCCCTTCTCCCCAGCCCCTGCCCTTCCCTCCTAAGAGTGAAAGCGCAATTCCATTAAGGAACCATGTAGGAAATCTCGCGAACGATACAAATGTAATGTTTTGATTATATATATATTTCTCTCTGAATTCAATAACAAATGAAACAATTTTATCAAAGTTTTTACAACGTATTTTAATGTTTTCACCCAAACAATATATAAAATGTGCCAGTAAGCACTTTAAAATATGCTCAACATGCTAATCATTAAAGGATGAAAATAAAAACCATACATCTCACAACATTATCATTCAGAAGTCCATTATAAAACAACAACAAAAAAATGAAAGGAAAATACAAGAGTTAGTAAGGACATAGAGAAATTAGAATGATTGTGCATTGCTACTAAGGGTGTAAAATGGTGTAATCATGACATGAAACAGTAAAATAATTCCTCAAAAATGATTGTCAAGTGAGCCAGCAATTCTGATTTTGGGTACACGATTAAAACAATTGAAAATAAAGACTCAAACATCTGTTGCACATCCATTTACATAACAGCATTACCAACTGTAGCCAGAAGTGAAGGAAACTCAACTGTACTCTTATAGACTAATATAAAAATAAATGCATGCACACATATATACACACACAATAAAAATATACAGCCCTAAAAAAGCAAGGAAATCCTGATAGTTGTAGCATGGATGACACCTGAAGTCATCAAATGAAGTGAGGAAATCATAAAGGAACAAAGTCATATGTTTCTGCTAATACAAGGCGTGAGATAAATAGAGACAGAGACGCAGGGCTCAGTGCCAGGATCTGAGGGTGAAGGAGAACCTAGAGTTACATTGCCGATTTGGAATCCGACTCCGGGAAGCTGCACTGATTTCTCGAAGTACATAGTGGTTAGGATTGTTTAACAATGCATATATAACCAACAACACTAAATCATGCAAAAATCAGAGAAAAATGGTAATGTTACATATATGTCAACACAATATAAAATGGGTTTTTAACTAGAGACCTTTCATTTTTAATCTATTAAGCAATTTATATTTACATCTTAACTATTTGTATTTAGCTGTTACATAGTACTTATGTGGCTGGATTAAAGCTGAACAACTTTTATTTATGCATTTTATCTGTACTAGCTTGCATTCTTGAACTTAAAAAAAATTTCTATTGTTGCTTAACGGTTTCCAAACTATAGCAACAACATGTAAATAGAGTGTATTTTAATATTTTCCACTTGATTTATAGAATAATTATTTGAACTTGGTAATATTATATTAACAATTCCTTTCTCTTATTCTTTTAAAAAGTTACTATCATGTGTTTTACATATTCTATAGCCACACATTTTGCTTTAGACAATTAAATTGTGTAGTAATGGAAATAGAAATTGGTTTTTAGATTTATTTCATTTCCATGATTCTTTAATTCTTTTATAAAGCTACATCATCTCAATGAGGTCCTCTAATATTTTTCATACATACTTTTGCTAGTGAAGAATTTCTTTCAGGTTCTCTTGAAACTTTTATTTGTCCTTGATTTAAAAATCATGTTTGTATTCTTTCATGATCGTAACACCCTTGTGTGTCATATTTTGCTGCTTTATATTAGCTCTGGTAAACATTTGGTATTAAACTTCTCCTGTAACAGTCCTGTTGCTCAGAGAGAATGCTCATTTTGTCTTCAGGAAAGGATGCTATATTGTTAATGTGTCATGCCCAACAACTCCTGATAATCATACGTCAGATGTTGCTTGCCCGTTTTCTACTTCTGTGTAACCCCCATGGGATTTGGTCGGCTTAGCTGATTTTATAGAAGAGTTACGATATGGAAAGTTCTTAACTGAGCTCAGAAAATGTTGCCCACGTTTTCCAGGTCATTCAGGTTGACTAGAGATTTCCTGAAGCTCAAGGTCTTTGTTCTCACCTGCAAACGAGTTGGGTTTTGCTGCAATATCTTGGTTATCTGCAAGAAACCCTCATCTACCTGGACAGCAGTAGTTTAGGGAGATCCCAGGCTTATCTCCAGAGGGCATCCGCTAATGCTGCTACGGCACATAAAAGACATTTGCAATAAAAATGTAGACAGACTATTAGAGAATTCCAAATGCATAAATGAGTCTCTAATCAAAAAATGTCATCAAATATTTGAGAAAAATGGGCACCGTGAAAGAAAGATAATCTTAACCAGATGAAGATTTACACCTGTGAAAACATTATTATCTCAGTAAGAATAGCATATCCAAATGTTATATCAATAGTCTACATTTTATTCATACTACACTTTCATAATCACTCTATTCTCCTACAGCCCTCAATAGAATTTTTAAACCACCTTCTACGTCTTCATTTTTTCTCACAGTCTTTATTATCTGATGGTGTCGCTGACTCTTATAATGTTGAGATAGATTCCCATATCATACTCATTAACTCATTTTGTTACCCATTTCCTCTACCATAATTTTTTTTCAAGGGCTTATATGTGAACTTTCAAGGCATTATCCATCCACCTAAGAACACTTCTACCCAGATCTCATTTTCTGCAAGTTATTCTGTGACATTTATCAATCAATCCACTATTCTCTCTTTTCTATCCCATTTTATTTTCTTCTAAAATAAAGCCCTCCGAAGAAATGGCAATATATCTTCAAGTGATATCAGAGAGACACAGAAGGATACACATTCTGTCTTTCACTAGATGTTGAAAAATTTCTGCAGTGGGGGTTGGAGGTGAGAGCAGACAATAGGTACCAAAATGTAGACAGGTGAAAACTGACGGGGTCTAGTAGACATAGAACACTAGGGTAGCCATAGCTCATATTAAAGCAGGTGGAAAAGTGAATTGCCAGAAATGACCAGATTACACTATGAGTAGGAGCTTGAAATACCATGCTTCACTCTATCAATCACATTGTAATTCAAAATTCAAAAAAACAGTTATCCATTCATAATTTAAAATTCAAGACTTAAAATTGTTAATTCCTCCTGTCATTCATGACTTCCTATTTCAATTTATCAAACTTCCAGAAACTAGTTATTCTTAGATCAAATTTCATTTGTTTTGTACTATGTTCACTACAGCTAAACTTATACCAGTTGCATCACAGAAGCTCCTGCTATGTTATCAACAATCCTGATGGTAAATAAGGTGATCTGTAAATTTGTTTTTTCATCATGTTAAGTTTTCTCTGTATTACAACCCACTCTTATTCTTAGAAACCATAAATTCTACATTTTATAAATTCCTTATCATGAGAATGACAAAATGTGATCAAGCACCAACAACACTTGTTGGCGAGGTTGCGGGAAAAAGGGAACCCTACTCCACTGCTGGTGGGGCTGCAGGCTGGTACAGCCTCTATGGAAATCAGTATGGAGAAGATTCAAACAACTCAAATTCAACATACCGTATGATCCAGCAATAGCACTCCTAGGAATATATTCAGAACACTTGTTTTATGAGAAACCAACATGCACTCCTATGTTCATAGCAGCACAATCAGTAACTGCAAAAACATGGAAGCAACTGAAATGCCCATCAACAGAGGATTGGATAAGAAAGCTATGGTTCATCTACTCCATGGAATACTACTCAGCTATTAAAAAAAACAAAATGCAGTTCTTTGTGGCCAAATGGGCCAAACTGGAAACCATAATGCTAAGGGAAATGAGCCAATCCCAAAAGGCTAGATACCACATGTTTGCCTTAATTTAAGATGACACGATGTTATGTATAACATGTTATGTTAGGTATGTTATATGTTGTGTATAAAACTAAAATTGAAATGTCAATGAGGTGGTCACAGAAGGTGGTTAAGAACTCGCATATACTTTTACCATATTGGTTACTCATTACTATGTCAATTAATTCCATAATGATGTAAATTTTTGCTGATGGTATGTTGGATCTTTTAATTGATCGGGATGATACTCTGCTGGCTCTGTCTTCAGACCAGAGAGGGTATACCTAAGAAGCCGTTGAACTTGACTGGACAATAAGATGCTGGACTCTATGTTTGGTATATACTTACAATGGGGGAATCTCAACTGAACTTGAGCTGTGGTTACGCAACAAGGTGGAGGAATCCATCATGGTGGGAGGGTTTGGGGAGGGTTTGGGGAGGTGTGGGGAGAATCCCAGTACCTATGAAACTGTGTCACATAATACAATGTAATTAATGAATTAAAAATAATACATAAATTAAAAAAAAATATAAAGCCCTTTGCATCATTTTGGCATCACTTTTTGTTTTTGACCAAGAATATGTCCCTGAAGATTTAGGCAGAATTTTGTATGTATCAGAATATGTTCTTTTCCATTGTAGATCAGCAAACCAGTATTCTATGTTACTGGTGCAACACACTTTGTTTATTCACTTATCTGCTGGAAGATGAATGATTAAATGAGTGATAGACAGTTTATAACTATCATAAAATCAAATTTTCATAAAGATTAAGAAGTAAGTATATATGTGAATGTGATTCCACTTATAGAACATTTTACAGGGATGTTGAATTCTATGCTAGTTGCAGGTTTGTCTCTAAAGAAAATGTCAGTATTGTCTTATTGGCTCATTTCTACAAGCAGTGACTTCAGATCCTTCAAATTATTAGTTAGATATATATATTCATACATGCATATGCGTAGTTACAACAATTAAATAGGTATACAGTAGTGGCTTACATGATTTCATTTTGTACACACCAAGAGAAAATGCTAGTTAATATCTTTGTATCTGTTCATTTCTTTTCAGCAAATGCTATGCAGTGAAATACCCCTTCACATCTTCTCCATTTTAATTTTTTCAGCAGTGTAAATCTATTTTACTTAAAGCACAGAGCTACAGAGGAAAGAGGGAGAGACAGAAAAAGAAGTCATTTATCTACCAGTTCACTCTCCAACTGGACACATCTGTCAGAGCTGTGCCAATCTGAAGCCTGGAGCCTCTTCTGGGTCTCCCACAGGGGTTCAGGGGTTCAGGGATTAAGGATTCCAAGCACCAGGACTGTCTTCAGCAACTTTCCCAGGTCATTAGCAGAAAGCTGGTTTAGAATTGGCACCACCAGGACTCCAACCATCACCCATAAGGGATGCTGGTGCAACAAGTGGTGACTTCACTTGCTATCCCACAGTGCTGGCCCCACTCATCCTCTACTAAATAGCCCAGCATTTACAATCCTTCAGAGGTTTCCACTTCAACAAATTACGAGATGATGTGACTTTTTCTTTTTTTGGTCCAACTTCTGCCCCCATCCCCTAATGGATTACACTGGTTGATTTGCACATATCAAGCTAGCTCTGCAGTTCTGGAATAAGCATATTTGATCATTGTTAGGTTGAGATGTGTTTCCCAAGAGTCCATGGAAGCTTGGTCTGCAAACTGTAGAACTAGAAGGCAATCTGGGATCATGACAGGTGGGAGATCCTTAGTTCAACCGTAGGCAAGCATTGGAGGAAACCCAGGACACCTGGCCCCGTCTGGCCAACTGCTGCAGAATGTGGTCCATTTCTTTCACACATGACCCACAGGGTGACACCACACATTTAATGTCGTTATCAGAGCCAGCCCATATTACTAAAGTTTGATGCCCTTTGGTTTCCAAAACTGTTTGACAAATCTTGTTGTTTTGGTTGTTGCTTCTGTCCCTGGTCTATTTCATTTAACATAAAGGTCTCTGCTCCATTAAATTCATTGCAAATGTCAAGGTATCATTTTTAAGGTATCATTTTTAAAATTGATCAGTCATGTGTTTATGTATATGTACATACTCCATACACACATAAAAGTACACAACCCCGCATTTTCTTAATTCATTTGTTCATAAATGAATATCTATGTTTTTTTCCATATCTTGACATGCTGTGAATTATAAATATAGGGGTATGAAGAATTTAATATATATGTATGTATATTTGCATACATATACATTATTTATTCATTTTGTATGCCCAGTGGGATAACTGGTTTATACGGTAGGTTCAGTATGGTAAGTTTTTATGTTTCACTGCTGGCTGTGGTAATCTGTACTTTCAGCAACACTGTATGTATAAGCATTTCATTTCTCCACATGCTCATCAGCATTTGTTATTTTTGTGTTTTTGGTTATAGCCATTCTAACTGTGGTTTTGAATTGCATTGTCTTCATAGTGATATTGGCCATTTTTCATGTATTTCCCATTTGTATTTCTCCTTGGAAAATGTCTATTGAGATGTTATTCCATGGTTTTTTTTTCAATAGAGATTTTTTCATTCCATACACTTAATTTTATTTCATTTTATGGCACAGTTTTATAGGCTCTGGGATTCCCACAACCCCTCCCCAAACCCTCCCCCCATGTTGGATTCTTCCACATTGTTGTAGTAGTATATATCCAGTCATGATTTCTTCATTGCAGGCATGGACCATGCATAGAGTCCAGCCTCTTATGGACCAGATAAATTCAACAGTTTCTTTGGGAGACCATCCTGGTCTGAAAGTAGAGCTGGCAGAATATCATCCCCTCCAATTCAAAGCTCCAACATAACATCAACAACAATTTATAATATCATGGAGTTAACTGACATGGCATTGAGCGACCAATATGTTAGAAAAGAGTGTGTGAAGATGTTAAGTATAACCTATCAAAAATATAGCAGGTAACTTACAGACAGCAGATTCAACCTGCATTGGACATTAGCAAAACCTATAAAGACATACAGTCAGATTCAAGAGCAATCCTGACAGCCTCGTAACAGGAGGTCATATGCACAGAGCAGAGGGTGCCCCAGAGTCCAGCAGGAGGACAGGAGGAGGCTTGTATCCCAAAAAAGGAAACTCCCAGATCCTCACCAAGGACTATCAATATGGGCACCAAGGGCTATATCCCAACTGTCAAGGAGATCACAGGGAATTGGAGTGCCTCCATAGGCTGAGAACTCTGAGGTCAACCATTCCCTATTAGATCTCCAACACGGCATGGAAGAAGCCCAGATCCTTCCTCACAGGATCTAATGTCATCAAAACAACAGCCAGGAGCCCTGAACAGTCTTAAGAAACAGAACAGGAAACTTCCTTTGGGACTAGGGAGAGGAGCTTTCTCTGGGCCTTACTTAGTTCCAACTTTGGATCCCCACCCTCTCTTGCAATGACCAACAGGGTCTCTCCAGAGCCACTGGGAAAAAAAAAAAGATCAGATAGACAAAGATCGATAAAGAAAGCTTAGAATGGACAAGAAAGAGTCAGCTTGGATTCCCATTTACCTTACTAGGTAGAACACAAAGATTAGTTATTCCTCACTAACGTATTGAAGGTTTCTCTGCACACCCCTCCTAAAACTATTCTGCGCCTGAAGTGTTAACATATGAGTTGTATTTATAAGCCTGCTTGGACTATCCTAAAATTCGCCAAATTTGGTAAAAATCATGCTTGAATTCTATAAGCTTTTAAATATAAAAATGAAAATAGACACGAGACAGCTAAATAATACCCTAAAACTATTTTAAGGTCTATAGCAGCCGGTTGTGTATAAAGTAAAATTGAAACGTCAATGAAGTAGTCACAGGATGTGGTTGTGAAATCTTTTTCACAAAATTTCCCTGCCTTAGGCATTTCATTCTAGTACAGAAAAAACACTAATAAACATGCATTGCAGAATTATTTTGCATAATGCTTCATTCAATTTGCTAAACTTGATAGAGACATCTACATTTATACCAATACAATAAAACTTTGCCTGTTTTTAATTTCATGTCATATTTGTGTAAAGATGGTGTTAGTATCAGGATACTTTTAGTTTTATGAAAGAAATCAGAAGTATTCCTTCTTTAATTTTCTTTAAGAGATGTGCAAAATTGGTGCTAACACCTCCTTACAGAGTTGGTAATATTTTACATTAAACCATCTTGGCCTTTCAGAGAAATTTAAAAATTACAAATTGAGTTCTGCTAATAGTTAAGCAACTACTCAATCTGCTTCCTATTCAATATATTCTGGTAGTGATATTTATTCTTAATTTTCCAAAATTTTCCATAGCCTTAAGTTTATTCTATTTGAAGTTATTCTCAGAATCTTGAGTATGTCACTTCATACCTTTTTTGAGATTTTAGCAATTATCAGTATTACTGTTTCTGGTGCTTTTTTCATCTTTATTTGTTTTCACTGGGTAATTTTCATTGTTCTAAGTTTATTTATTCTTACCCCAGTTCTTATACATCCATCCATTGATTTAGATAAAAATTTCATTTATGTGGTTTTCTTTTCTTAAAGTTATTTTTATGTTGTTTGCATTTCAATTTCCTTGTTGAGCGTTTGCATTCATTTTCTATACCTGCTCACTGTGGGCTATTTTCGTATATATAGGATTATGGCTTTAAAATGTTTCTTTTATATATATATTGATATATATTATGTTTATTTAATATATATATAAACATTTATACATTTAATATATATATATATATATTTGCCTTTCAAAGAAAAAGGCAAATTTGAAAGGCAAATTTAACAGAGAAAACAGAGATAGAGATGCTTTTCCATCTGCTGATACACTCCTCCAATGGCCGTAATGGCCAGGCTGAGCTGATGTGAAGCTGAGAGCCAGGAACTTCTACATTTTCCATGCAGGTGCAGAATCCAAGGACTTGGGCTCTCCTGTGCTGTTTTCTCAGACCATAGGCAGAGAGAGAGCTGAGTCGGAAGTGGAGCAGCTGGAACACAAATTAATGCTTCTGTGAGATGCTGGTGCCACAAGGTGCAATATTACCCCATTAGATCCATTTGTAAAATATGTTACAGCATGCAATGAATAAATAGATGACTCTCAATTAAAGAGCTGAATATACCTTGATAGTATATACTAGGTTTTCTACCTTTGCCTATACCTATAATACATATTCATTTAAACAGAAGAATGCTAAACTTATAACTGTTACCGAAGGACCACATTACTGTGATAATAGTAGGGGAATGGTCAGAGGGAAAAACGGGAAGAGGAGAGAAGAATCCCTATACCTACAAAACTGTATCGTGAAAAATAATAATAAAAGTAATGATTCTTGAGAGTGAGTGTTTGACAGAGCAATTCAGGTACAAATCAGACTACCTGGATTCAAGTCCTGGCTCCCAGTTCCAGCTTCCTGCCAGCACAAATCCTAGATGATGCCTCAAGTAACTGGATCTGTGCCACGAAGTAGGAGATCTGGACACAGTCTGGCCTACTCTCAGATGTTGCAAGCATTTGAGCATTAAAAAAAGTGAACTGGAGCTCTCTGTCTCTCATTTACTCTGCCTTTTAAATAATAAAGAATAAATAAAATCTTTCTTTATCAGATAAGTGTAACGTCTCCAACATTTTTGGCATTGCTATATATTGCTAGTTTTTCCCCCCAGTTGCTTTGAGGACTTCCTGGATCTTAGTATAAAAATTAATTTTTATTGAAATATGGGAATATGAGTCATTATGCTATGAGTCATGGATCTTACTTAAGCCTTGTAGTTGGCTAAAATCTCTGCATCAGCTCCAGTAAGGAAGGGAGCAGGGGGCATGTGGTGTTTTGTTTGTCCAAGAAGGAGACGTCCAAGTTGCCGTCTGGACCTCCGTTGACTCCCAAGGTTGTGGGGAAGATCACATCTTAGATCTGTCAGCATTTCTGCACTGACCCACCTCTAGCAAGTAGTCTGATGTACGTGACGCTATTACAAACTGACCACTCACCACAGTCTCTTGTCTGGACAATGCAGGGTCTACTACTCACCTGCTGCACTCGTCCGTCACTCTGCTGATTTCTTTCTATGTTCAGGAGTTTAGGTTGTACTTAGTGACAGGAACAGGGAAATCCCAACTCCTCGCTGTTTCCCACTCTTGTTACTCACCAGGTCCTCTTCTGCTCCTGATCAACACAATCTTATAAAAGCAGTCAATGCTAAAACAGTCCTGACACAAGAAGGCAGAGTTTGGAAGCAGGATCCGAAGCTATGCAGATGAGACAACATGGAACACCGCTTGGACATGTTAACATCCAGTAGTCCACATTTTCCCACAGGAAAAACAAATCAAAATTTAAAAATGAATAGTCTGCATTTCAAACAATTTTGAGAAGATACACTCTAATAAAAAAAAAACTATATCTATACCTAATAGAATAAATATTAACAAAAGATATTTTCTACATATAATTCTATTTTTAAAAAGCAATGAAAGCAATAGTTAGAAACTTCAGATAAAACTGATCCTGTGAGGGAGATGCGAGAGGAGAACAAACAAGTAACTATGCAATATGTTGTCTATATGATGTAATCAGAAACTGATATCAACACAACATGATCCAAATAAATCACTAAATAAAAACAAATATTCAAACGGGGCAACATTGTCCAAGCTAAGTAAAGGGTAAAGTGTAAAACTTTGTAAATGAGTAATCAGGAAAACTTGATGCATTGAACAAGAACCCAATATAAAACCAGAAAGTCACCAGGAAAAAGTGTGATAAATGAAAACTGAATGTTAGCAAAAATAATTTTCAGTATTCAGTGTTTTACCATTATCATATAAAGCACTTTTGGATATGTACGACACTTGTGATTAAACCTAATACCTAATGCTGATATTTCTGCTGTGGTTAAGCCAGCGAGGTCGTAATACTATACCTTATTCCTAAAAGAAAATGTTCAAGTTGGTCAGTGTTATCTAAGTAATGCATAAGTTAAAAAAAATGACAAGATAAGCTTTGACAATATAGGATCCAATATTTTACCATGTTAGTTCTTACTTTTACTTTATAGCCCATTTTATGCATGATCAAGAAAATATATTTCCAAAATGTGACATATTCTGGATAAAATTGAATTTTAGAAAAAAAAAAAAACTATGCCAAACTTAGAATTTAAATTTATTTGGTTACAAATACTTACATATACATGTATATTTCAAAAGTAAAGGTATTGAAAATGGAATTTTGAAATTTAAGGAATTCACTTTTTTCTTTAGTCAATTTTCATTTTTATTTTCATAACACCAAATATAAAAATAAAAGAGGCTTAAAATGGAGGTTAGAAACTTTTAAAAAATGATTCACTTAATACAGCAGTAGGAAAGTGCTTTGATTTTGTCAATACTTGTAATTATAAAGTTATTTTACTATACATTTCACAAACTATTGCATTACAGCCTTGCCCTTTAAGCCTGTTTCCCTGCCTCACCCTGGGGTTTATGTGGGTAAGGAGTATCTTCTCTAATACAAATCAGATATCGCAAAACTAGATGGAAACAGCGATGACGCTGGGAACCTGCTCATCTGTTGGTGTTATCCCAGGCAAGATCTTGGAATCCAATGGGGATTACTGACTTACTGTTCATAGCATGTTTTATGTCATAGGACAAACAGGTGATGCTCTTCTTCACTGGGAAGGAGAAATACCAAGTGACATTAATCCAAAGTGAGTTGAAAACACAATATAAATTTTGGCTAAGCCTGGAGGAATGGTGCTCATATTAAACAAGACTGAAATTCACTGGGATATTTTAGGGTGAGTAGAAAGGTTCTGGCATCCCCAAATCATCAGTTCAGTAGAGAAACCAGAAACGCAGGATTTTTACGCAGAATTCCAAGAAACGCTCTCACTGCATATGATTATCTGCATGTCTTTTATCCCTTACTCCAAGTGAAATGTTATAGGAAAAAAAAAAAAAAGGAAAAGTGAAGGGGTATGAATGCCAAGTGAAAGAACATGCCTGCCTTAAAGAGACAATGTGCCCAGTACCCGTTCTCCTCTTTCATGAACAATAATCTCCCATGGAGTATCACATGCGTCTGAACAAAAACCGTTGTAAGAGCAACCAAGACCTCACATTTCTCAACCATCCATTGGTGCTCCAGGGGCACCAGCGCTCGGCACGGCTGTTCACTGCTTGGTCTTCTCCATGCCAGAGAGAAAAATTTCCACTCTGTCCATGATAACGCATTGTGACTTCACAATGAAATATAGTACCAAAAGGACAAAACAGTTGTAAATCTTGTTTGGATTTGCACAATGTGAAAGTTGATCTAAAATTAGATTTTTAAAATTTGGCTTTTTTTTTTTTTTTTTTTTATTGTTCCACATATGGGACATGTAAGGATGATTACTGGGTTGAGACAACATCTGAAAAATTGATTCAACTTTCTAACTTATGTGTTGAATTAAACTTAATCTCAGGCTGTGGAAAGAACGGCTTTGTTTTACTTTTGCTCTTGTACTCATGAGCTGCATAATTCTAAGTCAATCATTCAAACATTTGAACTGCCACCTATGATTTCACAGCCTGAATCAAAAACTCACCAGAAAGAAATCTGAAGTGTTTTAGAATCAACATGATGAAGTTATTTGTTTTTGCTAAATTCCCCTGAGCATACTGCTTCTATTTCTTCCTACCTGGTATATAAAATAAACTTGAGATTTTTGTTTTCTCCAGGGAACATGATGCATGGAATAAGCAGTCTTTCTTTTCAAAACTTGGTGCTGTCCTTCACCTTGCATGGTCTTTGAAAGTTTGTCTCCCGTTTAATCTATTTTATGGTACCTTAGTGCCCTGCAGGAGCCTTCCACTGTCCTATTTATCTTTTCTATGGAGGATTATTTTAAAGCCTAACTGCTTAATAGTGACTAAATATAGTAGAGGGCATGTATTAGGATACATTAAATAGACTTTTGGATATTTTGGTATATAGGATGAAAACATTACTATACATTTGATATGTTGTATTATGCTATTAAGTCTCCAAGCCTTCCTAGATTATTCATCAAAGAGGTTGTTTTAACACATAGAACTTTCGGTAGAATCTATTTTGTTAAATGGCAACATTTCAAAGTCTATTAAAGTTGGATCTTCTTAGAGATGATCAGATAGACAGGGAGATATTTAAGTGGAAAATTGTTCATAAATACACTTTGATAAGAACTTCAATAAACCTAACACTGGGTGATAACTCTTTTTCAAATAGACATAAAATCTCAAAAAAAAAAGATGTGCAAGGAGCATTTGGGAGCAGAGCAACACTAAGTAAGTCTGCAGGAGTGAAGTGTAGCAATAGCTGTGGAGAGTCAAAACGCTATTGCACCCAGATACATGCATGTGCAAAAACCAAGACAGCTGAGAATTCAAAAGTCTAGAAAATGTCTAAGAAAATGCACTTGCATTGACATCATATAAGCCTTGCAGAGAAGGAGAAAAATCGGCTACTGGTGTGGAGAGTCCTGACCAGGTCATGAGGGTCCAGGAGAGACACACGCATCACCACCGCCTGGCAACAAGTCTCAGATGACCTGAGCGAAGTCAAGAAGCTCACTGCTACAAAGGACGTCTGCCATTACAGAGTTAAGTTTCAGGCAGTTAACCCATCACTTCTCCAGACATCCCCCAGAACAACAGAACTTCTCTTTTACTGACCATACGTGCCTAGGCACCCAGGCTTCAGGTTTCCTTGCTCAGGGACCTCTCCTGGCTGCTGATAACTTTGTCTGCTCCTTTCAAGAAACTACTTCTGTTTTGCATACTCTTCCTTTTTCACATGCACAGTTCTCCATGGTCACAGGACATGAGCCCTAGTCTCCATCACAGTGGATGGCTTCTGTCCAAACAAGGAAGGAAGCCCATGAATGTACAACAGAAATACCTACCTGAAAGACAGATGTGAGCCCTTAGTGAAGTGCTGTGTAAACATCTTCTCCTTACTGAAGACCAAGCCACAGCTTCTGCTCTCACCCATGAACGTTGAACCCAGTAGGAGAGACAATGGAGAAAGACAACATAAAAACCAAAAGAATCATGGGTGCGCTCTTGGCACAGAAGCTCAGGAGTTCCTTGGGACACTCATTTTCTGTATCAGTAGGTCTTGGTTCAAGTTCCAGATCCACTTCTGATTCTGCCTTCCTGGTGATGCTGGTGTATTTCAGGCATGAGCTGTCTCTGACTAAGAGAAAAGTCTTCTAGGAGAGTGGGGGGCGCTGTGATTTCTGTGCATCTGTAGAACGTGAAGAATTTTAAGATCAGTAGGTGTAAGTTGTATTTCTTTTCTTTCTTTAAATATTCATTTATTTACTGTTCCCAAAGGACTTGATCGTGTTCTAGTTAGGTGATCCTCTTAGACCAAGGTGAAGTATTTGCTTCTTGATCTCAAAGCTAATCACAGATATTATAAAAAAATAAAAGTAGCATAGGTATTAAATCACATTATGGATAATGCATTTTACTTTTTTTTCCAAAATTAAAATACGTTAGTCTTATGATAAGAAAAATAAATATCAGTGAGACTTCCAAAGGTACACAAGGACAGAGACAGATATAAATATAATAAATCTTGGGAGTAGTTTGAACACTGCATTATAGAGCCATTGAAAATATTTGAGCACTTTATTTATGCTTTGATTTGAAGAAACCACTCAGCAACATTCATGCCTAAAAGCATTCTTACAAATTTGCTCCCATTATCCTGGAGGATTAGGTCCAGAGCTGCTCAATTACATGAAAATCTCCAAATCTTGATAGCTTATATGTAAGATAGTATAGTGTTTGTCTGCAGTCTCTACATATACTCCTATATTCCTGAAGTCATTTTTAGATTATTATATAGCTAATACAGGGTAAGTTCTGTATAAATTGCTGTTTTACTCTATAGGGAATATTGACAACAAATGCACACGTTCCTTACAGATATGACTTTGTCCAAATATCCTTGATTGGTTGAATTAATAAATGAGGAATCTGCACAAATGTGGTGCCTGTTCTCTGATCATACATAGAAAAATCAGAGAATTGTAACAGAGTAGCCTCAAAATGCCAAGGAATCACAAGCTAACCTCACTTTTACCCTCTTGAACCTTATGGAACCAGAAAGATATATTGATCACTAACCTTACAAAAAAACAAAAAGCTTTGCTTCCAATGGTTATAGAAAGCAAGCATGTCCCAGTGTCTGTTGCTTGTCTCTGTTCTGACACTCTAATGTCTGGACACAGCAGGTGATGACATTCATTTTACTGACCTGGAGTGAGTTCCTGGCTTTCAGCTTTGACCTGGCTTTTGCAAGCCAACTGGGAAAGAACCAGTTAGTGAAAGCTCTCTCTCATTCTCCGCCTCTCTCTAACTATCAAATAAAAAGAAAATCAACTTAAAAATATAAATGGCTCTAGAGTATTGAATAATGAGGAATAAATCATAGTAGGGATATTTCTGAAAGCTATGAGCTTGGCCTATATAAACTGGGAAAATAGAAGAGGTATAGTTCTGTTTCGTTTTTGAAATTATGTATGTTAGCAATATCCATTAATATTAAATAGAGAAACAATAAACTACATTACAATATTTCTCCGCACATAGATTTCCCAAACATACTGATGAGATAAAAAAATTCAAAACGAGACACAGACTAGCTTCCTGCTACTATGACTAATGCTTCTGGCAAATTTTCTCGGTATGCTTTTTAATTCTTTTTTTGTTTTGTTTTGTCCCTGCAGCGTCATGCCAGCAGGAGGAAATCACACTAGATCCAGAGCATCAGTGTGGTCCTCAGGTTCTGTTGTCTAGATATGTCTCTGATGTGATGTCCTTTAAGTCAATTATTTCTCAGTGGTCTTCTTTTGATTTCCTATTTATCTGATGTGGAAGAGGCAACAGCTGCCCCGGGACAGCCAAATTTGTGTTGTTAATTTAGGATTAGAACTGGAGCTGAGCATATGGACCCTCCTCGCAGCATTTCCAATACACTTGTAAGTACCAAACTCATTCAATTAAATCCCTTTCAGCTGATGAAGTCACTAACAGCAAATGGGAGCTCTGGCAGGCAACAACTAGAAAATATTGTTTAAAAACAACAGAAGCTGAAGCAACAATACTCCATGGAAGAGGGACAGCCCTCCAACGGAGATCTGAACTTCCACAGCTAAAAACAGAGAACAATGCAATAGAGCAGTCCATGAAAGGACGCAGCAGTGTGTGCAAATGACTGAAAATGTCAAAAATTCCATGGGAGTTAAAGATCTGAACAATACAAGTTTAAAAGAAATTATTTGCCAGGGCCCATGAAATCTTAGCAAAATTTTACTAGTAAAACAAGCTACATTATATCAGATAAACCAAAAATATAATTAAAATAAGAGGAGAATTAAGAATATGTATATTTTCTGATCAGAGTCAAGGAAGGAAGATATTTAATTATAAAATTATAACTTGAAAATGCCCTACTGTTCTGACATTTGGAAATGCTATCAAATAATTTGTGAGTCAATAGGAAGTCATAATGAGATTTAGAAAATGTTTTGAATGCAGACATGGTATTGCCATGTCATCCAAGCTTAGAAAAACCTGTTTATATAAATAACAGCATATACATGTATTATGTGAACCACTTAAATATCAGTGATCTAAGCTTTCCATTCAAGTGAAAAGACAGAAAAAGAAAGACAAATAAAAAGAACAATTTCAATGACAGAGAAATAAAGTAAGTAAATATTAATGCAAATTCATCAACTAATTTTAAAAGTGAATATTATAAATAGATCAATGAAAAGATAAATATTTTCAAAGTGAATGAAAATGGGATGCAATTATATGTTGTCAATAAGAAACCCATTAAGTTATCTGTTACAATCTTGTTAGGTTATACTTAACATCTTCCTCACACCCTCTAAGAAGGTGTAAGATTTCTTACAGACAGCAGATTCAGCCTGCATTGGACATTAGCAAAACCTATAAAGACATACAGTCAGATTCAAGAACAATCCTGAAAGCCTCGTAACAGGAGGTCATATGCACAGAGCAGGGGGCGGAGGACGCCAGAGTCCAGCAGGAGGACAAGAGGAGGCTTGTATCCCAAAAATGGAAACTCCCGGATCCTCACCAAGGACTATCAATATGGGCACCAAGGGCTATATCCCAACTGTCAAGGAGATCACAGGGAATTGGAGTGCCTCCATAGGCTGAGAACTCTGAGGTCAACCATTCCCTATTAGATCTCCAACACGGCATGGAAGAAGCCCAGATCCTTCCTCACAGGATCTAATGTCATCAAAACAACAGCCAGGAGCCCTGAACAGTCTTAAGAAACAGAACAGGAAACTTCCTTTGGGACTAGGGAGAGGAGCTTTCTCTGGTCCTTACTTAGTTCCAACTTTGGATCCCCACCCTCTCTTGCAATGACCAACAGGGTCTCTCCAGAGCCACTGGGAAAAAAAAAATAGATCAGATAGACAAAGATCGATAAAGAAAGCTTAGAATGGACAAGAAAGAGTCAGCTTGGATTCCCATTTACCTTACTAGGTAGAACACAAAGATTAGTTATTCCTCACTAACGTATTGAAGGTTTCCCTGCACACCCCTCCTAAAACTGTTCTACTCCTCAATCGTTAACATATGACTTGTTAGAGTTATAAGCCTGTTTGAACTATCCTAAAATTCACCACATTCAGTAAAAATAATGCTTCAATACTATAGCTTTTAAATATAAAAATGAAAATAAACACGAGACAGCCGAACAGTACCCTAAAACTATTTTAAGGTCTATAGCAGCCGGCTGTGTATAAACTAAAATCGAGATGTCAATGAAGTAGTTACAGAATATGGTTAAGAACTTGCATATTCTAACATATTGGTCACTCAATACCATGTTAATTAACTTCATGATGTTGTAAATTGTTGTTGAAGTTGTGTAGTGGCTTTTTGTTGGAGGGGATGATACTCTGCCAGCTCTACTTTCAGACCCGGGACGAATTCCCAATGAAACTATTGAATATGTCTGGACAATAAGGTTCTGGACTCTCTGCATGGTCCATGCCCGCAATGAAGCAATCATGACTGGATATGAACTGTACCACTATAACAATGTGGAGGAATACAACATTGGGGAGGATATGGGGAGGGGTTGGGGGAATCCCAGAACCTATGAAACTATGTCATAAAATGAAATTTAAAAAGAATAAACCCATTCAATGTGTAAAAATTAAAACTGATGTGATGTCTCAATGGCTAAATCCTCATCTTATAAGTGCTGGGAATCCATGAGTACAAGTTTGTGTGGCAGATGCTCAAGTTCCCATCCAGCTCCTTGCTTCTGGCCTGACAAAATAGTAGAGGATGGTCCAAAGCTTTGGGATGCTGATACTCATTTTGCAGACTTGGATTGAGGTCCTGGCTTTCTACTTTGGCCTGGCTGATGTGCTAGACCCAGAAGAAGCTCTTAGCCCCTGGCTTTGGATTGGCTCAGATCCAGTCATTTTGGTCACTTGGGAAGTGAACCACTTTCTGTTTTGTCTCTCCTTCTCTCTGTTACTCTGCCTTTCCAATAAAAATAAGTAAATGCTTAAAAAAATGTGCGAAAACTCAGCTGGCTTAAAAGCAATAAAAAAACTGTATTAGATGAATTAGTTTCAAATGGAGCAGAATTCAAATGAGAATATATTATTAGAGATAAAGAGTAGCACTACACAAGATTAGAGGAATTATACCCCTTCCTCTTTAGATTATAATAATCTGAAACATGTGTGCAAGTTATAATACATTCGACACTAATACTGCAGATTTTGAAACTCCTTTCAATAGCTGATAGACCAAGCAGGGAGAAATCTGTAAGGATATATTAATTTGAATAACACTGTCAATCAACATAATTTTGCCTTCAGAGAATGTTCCATTGAATAGCAGAGAAATGTATATAATTTTCAGGTGTAATGGATCATTCATTGAGACAGACCAAAATTTTAGTAGCAATAAACTCAATAACAGAATCATAGAATAAGATATTATGGATTATGTTCTTCAGTGATCAGGAAATTAATCTGGAAGTCAAAGAGTAGAGAGATATCTGAGAAATTCCTTGTGTCAGGAAACTAGGACATTTGCTACATAGTCCAATAGTGAAAACAAGAACAAAAATGTCTCAAAATAAAAATATTTTGAACTAAATAAATGTGAAAATAAAACAAATATGTATTTGGAGCTTTCAGTGAATCAGGTATTTAAAATTTTATTTAAACATAATGAGACAATCTAAAATAAAAAATATATATATAACCTCTTGCTGCATGAACCCAGAGAAAGAAGAGCTGCTCTCCTTTATGTAAAGAAAAATAGGCTAATAATATTTGGTGAAGGAATCTACAAAACCAGAAATTAGAAATCTATGGAAACCATATGAAGCGGGATCTTTAAAAATAATTTAGGAAAATAATTTGAAAGGCAAAGACTTAAAAGTTTACAGATGCAATGCATTGCATCCACACAACGTATTTCCAAATGCTTTCATTCTTGTAAAATGCCACATAGCGAATTATATGAATTCTCTTCTAAAATGACATCAATGTGTTGCTTCCAGTGGTGTCATAGCTAAATATTCGTTAAATAATTTCATTGCTATAAATTTTATCTACTTCAGTATGGCAAGATATATAGAACAAAATTAACCTAATTATTAGGACCTGAAAAAGAGCAAATTGCACAGTTCACAAATGGAATATTGATAATATGAATAATCTTAGTTTACTTTTAATAAAAATATTTAAAGATGATCAAAAAATTAAGTTCCAAGCAAAAATTTCTAATAGAAGGTGTAATCAGCTTTGAACAGGTTAGCAAACTTTTTCAATAGACTTGTGTGAGTGTATTATATCCCTTGAGACATTTCTTCTTGATAATATCAACAGCCATTATCATTTTAATTACATCTGCAAATTCCTTCTTGTCATGTAATATACTATGGATCTGTTACCTTTTCACATTCCCAAAGCTAGCAATTACAGGGAGTCTTAGTGGTGATGCCTTTGGCATTCCTTTTATCATATCCACTAATGCAATTGCAGAACTGCATTGTCAGATGCTCTGTTTAGAATCTATCTTCCATTCCTGTAAGCCCACATGCTTTGTCTACATGTTAACTGACACAAGAAAGAAGTGAATGCCCAAAATGGTAAATTGGTTTTTTAACAAACTTTGTTACATGCCTTTTCAAACATCTCATAGATTCAAGACACATAGTCAAGCATGGATGAAGGTATGTTTCCAAAACTGATTTTTTTTTTAAGATTTATTCATCTTTATTACAAAGTCAGATATACAGAGAGGAGGAGAGACAGAGAGGAAGATCTTCCGTCCGATGATTCACTCCCCAAGTGAGCCACAACAGCCGGTGCTGCACCAATCCAAAGCCGGGAACCTGGAACCTCTTCCAGGTCTCCCACGCGGGTGCAGGGTCCCAAGGCTTTGGGCCATCCTCAACTGCTTTCCCAGGCGACAAGCAGGGAGCTGGATGGGAAGTGGAGCTGCCGGGATTAGAACCGGCGCCCATATGGGATCCCGGGGCGTTCAAGGCGAGGACTTTAGCTCCTAGGCCACGCCGCTGAGCCCAACCAAAACTGAATTTTTTAATTGAACAAATTACTGTCAATTTTCCTATCTCCAACTTGACTTCTGTTGGCAGGATATTGTACACTGCACAGTCAACTAAACATATCTACATGCCTCAGAGTTTCCAATTATTATTTCTCATAAAATGTTTTCCGTATTTCTTTTTCTTAGTTATGTTTATAGGGAAATGACTTCATTTAATCTCAAAATAGCATAATTTCTAATTAGTGATTCATTAGCACTTAAGAAGAATTGAACTTGGAAATAAACCAAATAACAAGAAGCAATGTTTGCATGATGAATTTGTTCCTATTCTTTCAAGGCACATGTGAATTGCATATCATTATTAAGCTTGAACTACTCTTCTCGAGAAACAAGAAGGTAAACTTCACAAATTATTCTTTATACAGTCACTATACCAAATAAGAAATATTTTCCTAGTAGCATAGTATTCATAATATATGACAATAACTTTAGGAATAATAATGGCTCACATTTAATCTTTTATAATGTTTAAAATTTTACTCAACCTTTACATGTATTAACACACTTGGTTCTATCAGCAACCTGATAATTTTAAAATGAAGTGATCAGGTTATTTATTTAAAAGGAAGAGTCAGAGTAACAGAAAGTGAATTCCCATTGGCTGACGCATTCCCCAGGTGTCTTCAGTTTCCTGGACTGAGCAAGGTCAACGCTGACAACTCAGTGACAATTTCCTGTGTAGCTGGAAGAAATGCAGTTACTTCTGTCATTACCACAGCCTTTCCAGAGCTGCACCAGGATACCTGGAGCAGAGAGTATACCTTGTCACTTCCATATGGGGTGAAGCAATCTTCACTGGTGTTTTTTTTTATTTTCAAAGATTTATTTTTATTTTTATTGGAAAGGTAGATTTACAGAGAGGAGAGCCAGAGAAAAATATTTTGCATCACCTGGTTCATGCTCCACATGACTGCGATGACCAGAGCTGAGCCCATCCAAAATCAAGAGCCAGAAGATTCTTCTGGGTCTCCCATGCTAGTACAGGGTCACAAGGCTTTGGGCCATCCTCTTTCTGCTTTTCCAGGCCACAAACAAGGAGCTGGATGGGAAATGGAGAAGCTGGGACACAAGCCAGTGCCTGTGTGGGATCCGGGCAAATGCAAGGTGAGAAATTAGCCATTGAGCCATCACTATAGGCCCTTACACTGGTGTTTCAATTTCTGGGCCAAATTCTGCACCATGAGTACTTTTAAAATTAGTTCTTATTTAGGAATTTCTGTGTAAATTCTATGAATAAGTTCATGTGTATTTGTATTACATATTCATCTTTTAGCCAGCAGATATGATTATCATGTTGATGATTTCAGGCAAAATTATTACTGAGAGCAGTACGTATGGGATGGGTGCTTTAATATAATGAGTAACTTCTGGAATCATCACACAAATTTTTCCATAAAATATACTTCTTGTGGACAAGAACCAAAATTTTGACCAATGATAATTTTGATATTTCAAGATTTGTTTTTATTCTATGCTATTTATTAGAAATGCTTACATTTAGGAATACACAATGTTAATGGTAGCTATTAATACAAGTACTTTTTTAGGTCAACCAATGATCTTGGATAGCAGCGGACCCAAACCATCTGCTTCTAATGTTTCTTTCAAGCTTTTAGATACATATGCTGTTTTATAAGCACACTTATAGAACATAGATTGAAATGAACATTAGTTCATCAAAATAACCATAATTAAGGTGCTTATAGCTTGAGAATGAAATAAGATGCAGAAAAGTAATCAAATAATTTAAATAAATGCTTCAGCATAAAAAGCCCTATCTTTTGAATAATTCCATGACAGATGCTCTCCAAATAATGGTTAATTTAATATCAGGGTCCTGTATTAGACTGCTCGTGCGGCTAATACGTTAATGAACAAGGTAAATTACAGACAACAGGATTTTTTCTCACTTAGAGAAGCAACGAAGTTCAAGATGAAGACAACAAAGGGCTCTGTTGGCTGAGGGCCACCTTCACTAGAGGCAGGTGTGGGAGTGCAGAGGCTGCTGAGTCCTGACAATGCAGAAGGAGCAAGAGAGTCGGCCTCACTTCTCAGAATGATCACACTGACAAACCTGAATCTATGCTGATTCACACTACGAAAGATCACAATTATATTTAGTGAACTTCAAGTAGCAGCAATGAACCATGCCAAATATTTCAAATACAGTCCTTAATGACACAGGTAATGATCACATGGTTATCAGATGAGAGAGCAAAATGAGATATGCTAAGATGAGAAATTTATCTATGAATGTAAAAACAGTCTCCATTTCAGGTAAAAGGAAAAAGAACAGAAGACAAATTAATCGGAGACCAGGTTATTGCCAAAGAGGAATCTATGAATTGGAGCTTAGAATGTATGATCAAGAAGGTTGACACTGATACTCAGAGGTCTCTTCCATTCCCTGTGATAGTGAGTATGCAACTTGCACTTTTGATGGTGTATCTTCATACTCATTAGCCTTTTAGTCTTTAAGTTCCAGTTGTTTATATTTATGGTGTACTAATAGACCAGTCATTGCTTACCTCCACTCAAGAGTTGCATAGGACTGTATGTTGTTTCCAGCACAACCAGAGCATTTCTGTTAATCACTACATATCATATCTGAAAAATGTATAATTACTCATCAGTGTCCTGACTATTATTTTTGCTGGCAAATATCACTTCTGGTCTCAAAGGAAATATCTATCATAGAACTTCTCAAACTTTCGATAATTGTATTTTCAAATACAATAATACTGCAATTTCTTCCATAAATAATTAACAGTAATGTACATCCACTCCAGCAGTTGAAAATATATTTTTATTTGAATCAGATTTTGGGTTTATGACACTTTCTGATATTTGTCAATTGCTGCTATTTTGATTCAATGAAGAAACTCAGATATTTTAAACTTTTAAAACCAGACTCTTGGGCCTGGCATGGTAGCCCAGCAGCTATCACTCTTCTTCACCTTGCATGCTCGGGATCCCATATGGGTGCAGGTTCATGTACCAGTGGCCACAGTTCCCATCCAGCTCCCTTCTCATGGCCAGGGAAGGCAGTCAAGGATGGCCCAAAGCCTTGGGACTCTACACACACATGTGAGACCCAGAAGAAGCTCCTGGCTCCTGGTTTCAGATCTGCTCAGTTCTAGCCATTGTGACCACTTGGAGAGTGAACCAGCAGACAGAAGCTATTCCGTTCTGTCCTCTTCTCTGTATATCTTACTTTCCAATAAAAATAAATAAATATATTAAAAACCAGGCTATTAATGCATTGTGTATTAATTGTTAGTCAAGTAATTCCAACCCTCAATTACTATCCACAGTATTTGAGAAAAGATAGAGACAAAAAAGTTAGGACATGCGAGTCTACATTTGATTTTAAGGCAGGGCATAGAATCAACAAAATAATGAACCCGTTGTCTACTAGGGCTGCTTTGAGACACATCATAGGATGAGTGGGCAACAATGACAAGGATGTGTGTGGGTACTGGCTCACATGACTGTAGGTACCTGGATACCCCAGACCTAAGCAGCCTGAGACTCTGACACTGGAGGGCAGGAGCAGAGGAATGTCACAGCTGAAAAACAAATCATGGATTCACCCTTTCTCTTTCTATTCTCTTCCACTCCTCAATGGATGAGGTGATGTCAGCCTGTGTCATTAATGGTGCATCTTAACTCAGTTTCCTGATTCATGTGGCAAGCCTTATATGAACATAATTTTTTTTCAGTACATATCCAACTATTTCTTTTCTTTTTTAATATATATTTTTATTATATTATTTATGTATCTGAGGTGAAGGGGGATATTGAGGGAGAATCCCCACCCAGTCTCCCACCCGCCCAAGGTCCCAGATGTGGGGCATGCTGAGATACTTGCTCAAGAGGTCTTAATAGTCTTCCAGTTATGGATCACTGCCAGTCACATCCCTCCCAGCTCGATTAGGTCATTGAAGAAGCCACTGATTGTCACAGTCCATCATGGAGTCTTTGTTTGCCCAGTATTTCGCTGCCCAACATTTAGCTGAGGTGGTTGATTGACCTGTTCCATCCTCCATCCTCTCTTAGTCAGGGCTCTGAGTCCAGCAGTTCGATTGGGGAGATCACCAAAGAGACTTAGAGGTATTCCCAGATCAGATTCCCGCATGTTCTAGCTAGTACAGGTTCCGGCTCAGTCCATCGCCACAATCAGTTGGTGGTTGCAATTGCTGGGCTGGCTCCGTTCTCAGTCCCGACTTCCACTGGAACCAAGGGTGTTGCAGTCCAGCCTGGTTCTGTCCAGCATGCACTCAACTCTTTCATCAACCAGTGGGGTCTGCAGCCCAGTCGGGGAGACCCACAATAACCGCCACCAGGTCCGCCCCTCACCCTGGCCTGCCAGTATACATAGCAGACTAGTCCAGTCTGTCCCACTTCCCATATGGCTCCAGTACCTGTCAATGGGCATTGAAGCTTAGTTCCCTCCAACCAACTCAACTATCCAGCCCTCATGGATATTGCTGAGTGCCTCTCCTTCTAGCCACCCCAGGCCCCCTCCTAGTTTTCATGCCCTCTCGCAGGAGTAGTGACCCAAGAGGGGGAACCCCACCACTTCCCTCTTGGGTCTCTCTCAGCCCGGTTTATGATCTCTTTGGGTGGTTCTGTGGTTTGACTTGACAGAGTTAGCGCCCAGTGCCAGCTTCTGCCAGCTGTCTGCGGTTAAGCCCAAACAACCTTCACCCACTCCAATTTATGCTAGAACCGGCAGGAATAGTCAGCCCAACCTGGCTTTTCCTTGTTCTAGTCCACGTGCGGCGCTCAGGTGTTGCAGCCCTGCCCAGTCTGGTCTGTCCCATCCCAGCCCATGTTCTCCAGTGGGAGTAGCTGTCCGGTGAGGGGACCTGACCCTCCATCCCCCCGCTGGCTCTGCCTTCTCCCTTCCTGGTTCTCACGCGTGTTGGTTGGGTGCTGCATTCTAATCCAGTACAGGTAATCTCACCCTGGAATTCCATATCATGCACTAGTTTTAGTCGCGACCAAACCTGGCCCGACCCACACTCTCCTCCGGTGCCCGGGTTTGCCAGTGGATGACATGAACTGATTCAGCCTGGTCCGCCCCTGACCCATGCCAAATGTATGCCAGTGGGAAACTTTCCATGGCCCATTCTGGGCTGTTTCCTATCATACTTCTTGCGCTTATTTTGCGCATACCAGGGGGTCCATGAGCCAGCCCTTCTCAGTTCATCTTCTGTCCTAGCAGGAACAGTGGCTTTTCATGGCTGGCTTTCACCCCATTCTGGTTCCTGTTGCTGGATGACTCAGCCCATCCATGGCTCGTCCATACCCATGTATAGCTCACACATGGCTCAGTAGGGGATTGAGACCTAGCCAAGTCAGTCCCACATCCACCCTGGTTCCCCAGGACACCAGATGGTGCTGGGGTCTGGCCCAGCCTGGTGCATCCAATCCCAGCCATACTAGTGTCATGGGAGACCACGACTGTTTCCTAGCTAGAACGCAGCCCCCATTCCAGCACTCATGTCCCTTGGTGGGAACCTCAAACTAGCTAGGGTGTCCCCCCCCGCTGTCCAACTTGGCCTGCTCCTAGCTGCAGATCACGCACCCGACAGTGGCTGTTCTGACTCAGCTTGTCTCAGGACCTCTCCTGTCCTGGCCTCTGCCCCAGACACCGTGGCCCAGCATCCCCGACTAAAGTAGACCTGCAGGTGCAATCGCAAAGAGTTACATGTCCCTATCACTGGCAGTCGCCAGGAATTCATGTTTCACATATACTAAAGTTGGCCTAATTCATGAGTGTCCCTGAGCAGCTATTACAAATCATAAAAGCCCCAGAGCTTGCCGCTAGGCGAACAGCAGGCAGAGCCTGGCACCAATTGGTGCACTGGCTGCCCGAAGCCATGGCGGCAGGACGGAGCTGGATTAGTCCAGCTCCCAAATTGCCCTCATGGTTTGCGAACGTACGGGGGTCCACTTACCGGAGGGATCATTGCTCCATGGGCGTGGAGAAGACTAAAGGCTCATCCACCGCCTTGCGGGGTGGTTTTGGCTCCAACCCTTAGCCGGATCCGCCTTAGCCGAGGTCGCCTCCCCGCAGCCGCCACCCTGCGAAGTGGGTCATTCCATCCCTGGCCCCAAGCATGGAATCCGCCCTAACTCGTCCTGCCTCCATGGCGGCAGGATGGAGCTGGATTAGTCCAGCTCCCAAATTGCCCTCATGGTTTGCCGAACATAATTTTTAAAACAAACAAAAGCTAAAAAGCAGACCTGGATCAGACCAAAAAAATATTCAAGAGTTGAAAGACACTAGTAAAGGGCCAAATATAAAAGTTATGGGAGTCCCAGAAGGTGAAAAAAGAGAAACTGGGCTTAATAACATATTTAATGAAGTATTACAGGAAAATTTCACTAATCTAGAGAAAGAATTGGGAAACAACATCCAGGAGGGCATAGAACTCCCAACAGGGTTGACCAAAAGCGATTTTCACCACGGCACATGATATTCAAGCTCTCTTCAACCAAACATAAGGAAAATATCCTTAAATGTGCACATGAAAAAAAAAAAAAAAACAACTGACATATAAAAGAATGCCCATTAAACTCACAGGAGATCTCTCACAGGAAACTCTACAGGCAAGAAGAAAATGGAGCAACATATTCCAGATTCTAAAAGCCAAAAAATTGGCGGCCCAGGATAACATACCCAGCAAAACTTTCCTTTTTCTTTGAAAGTGAAAAAAAATTATTCCACAGTAAAGAAAATTTAAAAGAATGTGCCTCTTCCAAACCAGCCCTACAAATGATACTTAATGATAGTCTCTTAGCAGAGAAGTGGAATAGTGCCCACCAAAATCAAAGGCAAATGTGAAGAACATCCCAGTAAAATAACAACAGAAGATTAAATCAATGAACAACCCATTGCTAAAATGACATAACCAAATTATCACCTATTTGTATTAACCCTGAATGTAAACAGCTTAAACTAATCAATCAAACATCATGGATTAGTAGACTGGATTAAAAAACAAAACTCATCTCTCTGTTGCCTATAGGAGACACATTTTCCCAACAAAGATGAGCAGAAACTGTATCTCATGAATTTTGATTTTTTTTTTAGTTTCATCTCTTCAAAACACTTTCTTCTGATTAAATTTTTCAGTGGCTCATAGATCATACAGAAGCATCATTTTCTTTAAGAAGGTTCTTGATTTTCTTTTCCATTTCCATTTCTTCAGCGACACATTAGTCATTCAGTGGCATGTTATTTAATTTCATGTTATTAATATTTAGTGGCATGTTATTTAATTTCTTTTTTTTCTTCCTGTTGTTGATTTTGTGTTGTGCCTTTTCATTTAAGGGGATTGACAGTAACTATGTAATGGAGGTTATCATATACAGATGTGAGGATACAATGCAGTATGCATCTCTACTTCCAGATAAAGATGGACTCCCAATGAAACTGTTTATCTTAACAATAGAATGCTGGACTCTGCCATTGTCCATGTCCACAATGATGGACAAATGACTGTGTGTGGGAAACTATACAATGATAATAATATAGGTGAACTCATTGGAGGATAGGGATTGGGGAAGGGATAAGGGAAATCCCAGGGCCTATGGAACTGCATCATAAATGATAAGCCTAGAAAGGAGTTAAAAAAAAAAAACTTACCATCAAATACTGTTAAATTATTGGATACCTGGGAATTAAGGCCTTATTATATATACGCCCATGAAATGATATTTCCCCCATGTTGATTTTGTATTTTTCACATATGCAGTAATCATTAAGCGGCAATATCCGCAAGGGACAAGTGAAAAGTCACATTAGTAATGAAGAACAGAGAACAGAAAAAAAAAAAAACAAAGAAAATTAAAAAGTAGCAAACATAAAATGAATAAATTAATTTTCCATCAGGTAAAGGCTCTATACATTAGTCAAATCCCAGGAAATGATATTGTCAGAACTCCTGTGAAATCCTGTGGGAACTTGAACTCCGGAACTCTGCCTGCTACGTGGTGGGTGTGACCCACAAAGTACCTGAGGTATAGCTTCCAGCCCTGTGTGCTGAATACTACCTGTGATGTGACTGGAGGGTCTGAAGGGATGGACATGCTTTCGGGCCATATGAGAGCGTCATTGTTGGGTGGGCAGGACTCCTGAGACCGCCCTTCTGCTTCCCCCTTTTCCTAGTCTATTTACATTTGTACTCGGTTTGCAATGGAAGGGCATGTTCCATCTCACAATCCCGGATGGTTCTCCAGCCAAATAACACCCTTGCTCCAACCCCTTGGTGGCCTTGGGGGCCTGCTGGTGGAATGCCCCAGACAAAGTCCAGCTGGTGAAGCACCAAGAGATCACTGAAGCCAGCTTCCACAGCCCTCGGGAAACATCCCTCAAACAGGCCCAGAAATACCAACTATATCCTAACAAAGGATGGCTTCTCCTCACTTTACAATATTAAAAAATGCTTTGGATGAAATTTGAAAAAAAAATTTAAAAAACTTTTATGTGTATGCAGATCTTTCAAAGTCATTCCATAAATTCCTATAAAACAGAGAATCAGAACACAGAGTGCTGGCCCCCCCAACACCTGTATGCTGGCTCCTGCATCTGTCCCTGTATTACCTGATACAGCAATTCAAGTGACTAATAGACATATGAAAAAACACTCAGGCTCCTTAGCTTGCAGGAAATATAAATAAAAAACCATGTTGAGGTTCTAACTCCAGTGAGATTGGCCTACATTCAGAACTATCCTAACACCTGCTGGTGTGGTTGTGGGAAGAAAGCTATATTACTTCACTGTTAATGAGAGCATAAGCTAGTACAACCACCATGGCAGTCAGTATGGAGATTGCTAGTAGAACAAAAAAATTGATCTGTTGTATGACTCAGCTATCCCACTTTGGGGGAATATAGCCAAAGGAATTGAAACCTGCAAATGTGAAAGTGATCTGAAATCCTATATTTACAGCAGCACAATTTACAATACCAATGGCATGGAAAACCAAGATGCCCATCAAAAGAGAAGTGGAAAAAGAAACCCTGGGAGCCTGGCGCAATAGCCTAGCAGCTAAAGTCCTCGCCAGGATCCTATATGGGCACCTGTTCTAATCCCCATGGCCCTGTTTCCCACCCAGCTCCCTGCTTGTGACTGAGAAAGCAGTCGAGGATGGCGCAAGGTTTTGGGAAGCTAAAGCCATGCGAGAGACCCAGAAGGTCCTGGCTCCTGGCTTCAGATTGGCTCAGCTTCAGCTCTTGTTGCTGCCAGAGGAGTGAATTAGCAGCTGGAAGATCTTCCTCTCTTTTTCTCCTCCTCTTTGTATACCTGACTGTCCAATAAAAATAAATATTAAAAAAATGACATATCTACTCTGTGGAATACTACTCAGCCATTAAAAAGAATGAGATTCTACTGTTTGCAAGAAAAATGTTCCAACTGAGAGACCATTATGTTCAATGAAATAATCCAATCTCGAAAGGAGTTCTTTCTGATACTAGATGATCTTCCGGCAAAATACAAGACAAACAGACATGTAGGTTATCATGTATGCATATGTGTTTATCTAGAGGATCTATATAAGGAGGAATAGTACATTAAGATGGGAAGACAGAGTGCAGTATGCATCTCTACTTCTGAATAAAAATGGACGTGCAATGAAACTGTTAGAAACATATCGACAGTGGAATGCTGGACTCTCTATTATTGTCTATACATTCCATCTCAGGATACACTTCGCAGAATGATAGACTTGTGGCTGTTGCTGAGGACTGTACCATTGTAATAATATAAGGGAAGTTGGTGCAGGAAGGGGGTCTGAAGTGGGAGGAGTAATACTGGAGCCTGTGGAATCTTATCATTAGATAGATAGATAGATAGATAGATAGATAGATAGATAGATAGAACCAAAAACCAGTGTGTTACCTTTGCCAGCTGTATGTAGAGAAGCAGATGGGCCAACAGAATCAGAGAGATGCTACGTTTTATCTCACAGGGACCAGCAGCGAGGAAGGGAAGGGAACCCCCTGGAAGGGTGTTGCAGGTACTGGGTGGTAGTTCTCATCATGGCTGTTGATAAAGCTTCAATATATTGTCTTCATAAAGTCTTGTGCTAGTTACCACTACATTTTGTCCGTTAATATCAGAGAAAAGGAAAACAGAAAAGATTAATTATCAGCCCAAGGTTACAGGTTATCACTGTCACAACGACGTTTAAACACAGTCTCACCCCAGGGTCTACATGTTTAACTACTAAGATATGTGCCAAATTTTATTTTAAAAATTGATAACCACAATGGGGAATGAATGTAAACTTAAGGCTTTTTGAAAAATAAAATATAGAGAATTTAAGACAAAGTCAGCGTTGATTTTCATTTATATACAATTTCAATACATGCTATTTTCTTTTCCTGCAGCACAAAAGATCCTGAGAAAATGAAGGGTATACAACATTCTTATTACCAAAAGCAGCTGCCTTTTAGCATATCCAAAGGGATAATCTATCTGAATATATGCCAAATAGTGAAAATTCAGAATTCAAAAGTAATAATAGGCTATGTTATGAATGTAAAGTATACCTTTAGGGTGCATGACACCAAGAATGCACAGTGAAATCTTTTATTAATTCTCGAAAAGTCATATTACCTAAAAATCAAGGCAAAAGTAAAATATGATGCATTTTCTGAAGTGAATTTTCCTGAATTTGGTAGACAACAAAACTAACATTAAGAAAATGAGTCCCAAATGATAAATGTAGAATATTTAACTTCATATTACTCAATATTGATAGGAATTGCCCAGAGTCTATGATACAAACTGGAGCCATGATAGGCTTGAAAGGGTGTGTGGTGAAGTCCAAGAACCTGACTGCCATCCTTAGGCATCCCTTAGGTCGTTAGGGACACCTACAGACAAATGCCTGGAAGCAGGCACAAAAAATGATCCCCTGGGAACCTTGCCTAGGTGACAGGCTCTCCCACAGTGTTCTCTGAACTGCCCACGATGCTTGCTTTTAGCCTTGGAAAACCCCTGTAGCCTGCGCCCTAGGGGAGGAGTACAAGCTCATGAGTGTAAGTCAGCGCTGCAGGAGCAGGGTCTTGCGAGCGTATATCTACTGTGTGGTGTAAACTCTCATCAGCTCGAAGACCAGGTGTCCTTGTAGTCAAAATATTCCCGAGATCCCCCTGTTCTTAAAGGTTGTTTAAAGACCCAGGTAGAATGGATATAAGGAAAACATAAAAAATTGTTGCTTTGGACACTTGGTGCTCTGTCTCCTTTTAATTTGCAGTGTTTCCATGTCCCAAGATCCAAAGAGAACAATACAAACAAACACTTATTAAAGATTAATTGCAACATAAGATATTTAAAAAGATTGTTTTTCCAATATTTTCATGGGCTTGTAGAACTGTGAGAATATATAAACCAAGTCATACCAATAAAACATATTCATATTTATTATAAACATTGCTTTGCAAAACATTCTGCTTTTATTTTTACTGGTACAAAGCTAGATTTCTTCCTGAATGGCTATTTCCATATGCACTAATGGAAATAGACATTCAGGAATATATAGATAGATAGATAGATAGATAGATAGATAGATAGATAGATATGTGTGTATGCATTATATAGGATGTAAAAGAAATAAATATGTGTAGGTTGCCAATATGGATATTTATTCTCATTTTATATTGTGATGAGCATAGGGGAAAAAATGCTTAAAGATATCTGAGGGCCCAGCGTGATAGCATAGTGGTTAAAGTCCTCGCCTTGCATGCGCCAGGATCCCATATGGGCACTGGTTCTAATCCCGGCAGCCCCGCTTCCCATCCAGCTCCCTGCTTGTGGCCTGGGAAAGCAGTCCAGGATGACCCAAAGCCTTGGGACACTGCACCACGTGGGAGACCTGGAAGAAGCTCCTGGTTCCTGCATCGGATTGGCTCGGTTCCAGCCATTGTGCCCACTTGGGGAGTGAATCATCTGGCAGAAGATCTTCCTCTATTCTCTCCTCCTCTCTGTATATCTGACTTTCCAATAAAAATAAATAAATCTTTAAAAAAAGAGATATTTGAGTGTGTAGCTCATCTCTTCAAAATGTGAAATGTCTGGAATACTGACACAATGTTTAACATATATATGTGAAACGTTAATGATATTTAATTGTGTGTAACTCAGAGTAAAGAGCAATATTACGAGAAATCTCAGGGATTGTCCGTGAACTAGGACTAGTTGGAGCGGTGTGTGACACAAGGTATCATCAACCCTACTCCCCAGCAGACCTTAAGGAGGAAAAATGAGGGAAGCTGAGGACGAGATGGAGCCCAGTGAATATAAACAGGACTCAGTGAAACAGGCAAGCTGCTCTCAGTCAGAACCTAGAGGAAGACTCGGCCTCAGTGCTCCTAACTCAGCTAGAGAGGTCCAGCCCGCTCTGACCTCTGCAGCTACCCCTGCCATCTGTCCATCCCTTCCCTCCTCGCAGGAGCCATAAGTAAGTAAGCGCAGCAGCCACAGGATGTGTCCTCAGGGCCACAGGTAAGGGACGTCAGGGCAGAGGGCTCAGAGACAAAGGGCTGGATGGGAATGTGTACACACACATTAAAAGAGGGGCTAAGCAACAACGGACAAATGTTGTTGTCATAGACTAAAGCATTGAAAGGCAGGTCATGCAAGTCTCGTTATAGAGCTGGAAGGTAATGGAATCACTCTTGACACACCTACATGCCCATATAGAATACTTTGCAAACCAGGATCTGTCAATTTAAAAAATTATGGATTTTCCAGAAAAAATATTTAAAATAATATTTGTAAGTTATACAAAAATCAACTCAAAATGGTCCAAGGATCTTAAATTATGCCCTGATATCAAATCACTAGAGAAAAGTTCCAGAAAAATTCTGCAAGATACATGCACAGACAGCAAATTCTTTAAAAAAAAAAAAACCTCAGAAACACAAGCAATTAAAACAAAATTAACAAATGTGATTACATCAACCCAGGGTGCTTCCGCATTGCAGAGGACACTGTCAACGAAGTGAGGAGTGAACCAAGGGACAGGAGAAAGTATTTCCAGTATATGCACTTGAGAGAGGGCTAAGAGGCAGGATCTAGAAAGACAAGAACTCGGAGAACTCAACACCACCACACACAATCCAGTTAACAAACAGGCAATGGACGCGAACAGGAAAGTTGAAGCACAGATGGCCAAGTCATAAGGAAGAAGATGCTCCAGTTCTCTAGCCATCAGAGAAATGCAAGCAAAAACCACAATGAGGTGTCACATCATCCTGTTAGAAAGGCTATTATCTGGGGGAAAAATCTAGATGTTGACAGAGATTTTAAAGAAAACGGACAGACATACATGCCACATGACCCAACCATCTCTTGCCTTAGAATGTATCTAAATGAAAACAGCATATGAGAGAGTTATTTGTACCCCCCAATGTTTAAGCATGCTCATTTCACAATAGGTAAGATATAGAATCAACCCAATACCCATGAACCAGTGATGTCACTTTGGAGTACACTGGAGTAGGCGCTGCTTTGATTCCCTCTTGTAAAAACATCCCTGTCACACAGTCAGAGGAACTAACAGACAGATGTGGCTCTTGAAATGACACAGATGGTAAAATTAATACTTTAGGGAATTAAGCATTACTATAGCTGCAAGGGATATGTTAGTGAATACAGGAGAGATTATAACAATAAACACATTGATGCTATAAATGAGATGCATTAACTAAAGACTATGAAAATGCTTTAAAATTGAGAGAAGAAAAGTACAGTGGATGAGATAAAAGTGATATTGGATTGGATGATTAACAGATCAGACTGCACGGGAAAAAAGCAGTTAATTTGAAGATCTGACACAAACATTTCAGAAAGAAACAGAAAACCGGCCAAAAATAAAGGAAGATCATGAGATGTGGGCAAGCTTCAGAGTGCTTCATAGACGGGAAACTGGAAACGGAAAAGGAAGATGCAGCCCAGAATTCTTCCAATTTGGTCAAAATGAGCGCCACAGTGATCTAACATGCTCCAGGACCACAAAGCTGAGAAGCAGAAAGCAGAAAACCATCACAGTGCCTAACATAATCAAAATGCTTAACACCAGTAGTAACCAAACGATCTTAAAACAAACTTGCATTCTCAAAAAAGACTAATGTAAAAAGAGAGATAGAGATACATACAGGGTTTGGATGCTCTAATGAGCTGGAGTAAACTAGACAGTTCAGGAGAAATGGCAGAAATAAAGCTTGTATGTTGAAGACGCAGAACAGGGAATGGCTTAAGCAGAGGAACGTTGTTACATTCGTAGCTCCCAGAGTCCCTCAGTGCAGCAGTTTTGTTCATTAGCTTGCATGGTTTTTGAATTATTTTCTATGGAGAAAAATCTAGAGCTAGTAGTAAAGCCTGCCACCAACTGTCCTCCCTTGAATCTTCTTCTCGATTCTTGGGGTGCTTTAGGCTAATATCCTCATCCCCTTCTAATTTGCGCTGAGCCATTAGCAGCTGGGCCTGAAACCTTACTTGAAATTCCCAGTTGCCAAGGTCTGTGAATCTCTGCCCCTGCCTTTTGAATATGTTCTCCTTTGCTTGGACTTGTAACTGTTCCTAAAGGACTATGCCACTGTGCCAGAAGGGAAAATGGCAGGAAAACAAATGAAACAGGAGAAGGGGATGATGAGAGAGGGATCCCTACACCTACGGAACTGCACCATGGCAAATTATAACAGTAGTAGTAATAGTGACCAGAATAACAAATATAAAAATAAATCTTTAAAATTAATCTTTCTAAAAATAAAAGCAACAATTCTGCAGTTTCAGCTTCATTGTTGTTCATACTTGTAGCTCGTGTTTCCATTTCTCCCTGGTCACTGTGGTTCTATGCTTACATCTCAAACACCCAGATTTTGATTTGATTTTCGTTATTCTTATTTATCTTGAAATGTTTGCAGTTTCATCATGACTTCCCACTGCGTCCTCTGTTTTATTTTCTGAATTGATCACCTGCTCTCAAAGGCAGGTGACAAGAGGTCATGCTTTTTTCCAAATGCTTCTGTAATAATTGGCTTTGTATAACATTTTTCTCCTTATTTTAGAATTCACTATTATTTTCCCTCTTTTCATGTTTCATTTGAGTTGAACAATTATTGCATTATTTTCATATCCAATATGTGTTTATTATCTGAGTTGCTTCTGTTATAGTATAAGTATTTTATTTTCTCGATATATTTATATACAGTTTAATTCCTACACTCTACTTCCAAGTGTGATTAAGCCATTTAGTATATTGGGTTAGAACCTTAAAATAATAAACTGTTATATTTTTAATTTATTCCTGTAACGTGTTGCAATATGTTTTATACAACACACACAACAAAACACACAATAGTTTTCAGTCACTGTTGTTTCTGTCATTTATTCTTTGGGAGAATTCAAAATGTCCACTGTATTTGCCCTGTTTACCAAGTTTGTAGAAAACTGGCACACGTTTTCCATGTTGTCTTTTCCTTTCTGCTTTTAGAATTACATAAATGTTTTTATAATGCGTGTCCCCTGGCAGGAAATCTTTCAGATGTTGGGTATCTGTAAAGTACTTAACCTTTTTTCAAAATATGTTTTTGTGAGTATTGAGAATTAGTTAAACATAATGAAAGTTCAATGAAGTGTGTAGAGGCTGTGATGTATCAGAAGGGGTGATGCCACTGTCAGGAGCAGGTGCGCTTGTGACTGATGCAACTTGTGATGAACAGAACCTGGAGCAAGGCTGAAAAGAGGAAACACAACTCACTAAGATCTAACATGCAGTGTAAATTGTGTGTTTCTAAGAGTAGGGTAACACATGATACTGACAGCTTCGGCAGTCTGCATACTTCAAGTGCTCGGGAATTCTCATTTCATGGTCATTTTCTCCTGTGAATCTGTATATTTCGTGGGGTCTCATTTCATTCCCCTCACCTTCCCACTGGGGATGGGTTGGTTGAGGAAGGCCTTCCGACTGGAGAGTCTGTGACCACATCAGTCAGAAAAGGGATACGGACTTTTTCGAATGACGATCTCCCTCCAGGTAGTTGGATCAACAGGGTGGGATCCCCGAGGAAAGTTTCAAACCTTTTATATCCAACTTGACATTAGTATTACGTTTTTGGGCAATGTTGGTCATAGAGTGCTGTTTTTCCAGTAGTTTTTCGGGGAGGGGTGGGAATTGGCAGGGACTTCACACAGTGCTGCTTCTCCTTCTCTCTCTTTCATGCCCTTCTCCCATAACTCTGCCTTTAAAGTACATAAAATAAATCATTAATTCAAAATGAAGTGACCCAGAGCTTTGCTGCATGGCTATGAAGAGGGAACATTCACAGGTCCTTCCATCCTCCTGTTGATGTTACTTATTTTAAGAGTTCTTTTACAGTGTTCTGTGAATGTACAAAAGAAAAAAAATCAAGTTATTTAACATTTACGCTCAGCCTCAACGAAAATATGAAGGTGCTACATGGATATTTCCCCTGGGTGAACTGTTAGTCAAGCAACTGCGACAGTGTCTGAATGATAATTCCCCAGAATAAGTGTCAGGGACTCATGGAAGAATTTGCTGTCTGTTCTCTATAAATATGACCTTTCAATAATTTTTTAAAAGTCTTTATTTTTAAAAAAGAATATGTCTAGCTTTGTCTGTATTACTAGAATAAAAATGTGGATATTCACTAAGAAATGAAAAGGTTAAACTTTAGAGAGTTTTTAAATTAATTGGCATAAAATCATAGCGGCAATTGTAGTCCAATTGCTCTTGGAGAAAGAAAAAAACGAACAATTATGTTTTCTATGCCTACAAACAAAGACTAAAGATGTGGAGAATAATTAATTGAAATGAGCATTAAACATCATGTTCCCCACTGAAGAGGAGGAGCAAAACGATGATTATTTTTCTCAGTAGATGAGCAAGTAAGGGACATTTGAATACCAATTAACTCCTGACCATTGGGTCAGAACAGAGTTTATTAAGTTTCTCTGTCAAATAATTCACCGTACTTCAGGTTGGACTGAAACATTTTCATCAGATTTGTAGGTTGTTAAAATATGATTCAAAAATGTGGAAGAGGGAGAGTATTCAGTTTTTAATAACTTTTTAGAATAATAAATACGAATATCCACAGAGCAGCTTATTTTCAAGCAAATCAGGTGTTTTTTTTTACATTATGTGTATGCTTTCATGGTAATCCAAGTATTGTTCCTTATTTAGAGTTATAAAAAGTAAAACATCTAGGACACACTACATATCATGAAAAAGAAACCTTTGTGGCAGATGCTTGGCACAGAGGTCAAGGAGCCACAGAAGCCCCCTGCATCCCACATCGGAGTGCGTGCGTTTGGCACCACCTTCAGGCTCCGTGCCGGCTTGCTGACGCACATAGGTATCCTAGGAAGGTGTAGGTGATGGATGAGACCGTTGAGTCTCTGCTCTCTGGATAAGAGGCCTAGGTTAAGTTCCTGGCTGCTAGCAAGCAAGTGCATGTATCTATTACTATATTAAAATGTTACTTATTTTTGAATTAAGAGAGTGAATGAGTGAGTGAGTAACTGATCTCTTCCATTCACTGGTTCACTCCCAGGATGGCCAGATGCTCACAAGCACGGGGCCAGGCTGAAGCCAGGAGCCAGGAGCTTCTTCCAGGTCTCATACTGGGCTGGCAGGGGGCAAGGTACTTGGTGCTACCTTCCATTGCTCGCTTAGCCCATTAACACATAGCTGCATCAGAAGCAGCGCGGCCAGGACAAAACAAAATGTTGCTACCTGCTGCACCAGAACAGCAGCCCCATACATTAAGTTCATAAATAGCTCTATCAAGTTTGTGTCATTCATTTTGCATCTCGGAGAAACGTACAATAATAACTAAAATATTCAGCATGAAGGTAAAAGTGGTGTTTTATATCCAAAAGCAACCTATCTATGCACATTTAGAGGCTAGAAGATGGGGGAAATTGGAACAACCAGGGAATACTTTCTGTAGGATTCAATTCAGAGCTGTAACTTGAAAGGAGGATAGAATCTGGTGAGGGAAGTGAGAACTCGAGAACAAAGAAAATAAATCAAAGGGAAGATGGAGCACAGTGACTTGCCAGGGCAGAGAAAACATTGATTTAACAGGAGAAGAGAGAGCAAGGGGAGGAAGTAAAGGCTGTCGCTGGGGAAAAGGGATAAATGAAATGTTTGATGATCTACTTAATGAAGTCCAGCGGCTTTTCTTTTTTTTGTTTTGCTTCTGTGGGTGGGAGTTGTCTAACACGTTACCTGGAAAACGTGTCGTGTGCAGGTTAAGAGTGTTCAATAGCATCAGAGGACAGGTTCAGCTCTTGTATCTATCACTCCCAAGCTGCATGACCTTGGCAGCTGTGTAATATCCCTCCTTTAGTTAAAAACCAAACCAAATCCTAGAAGATAATAGTGCCTATCTCAGAAAACTCTCCTAAGGAATAAATAAGTTAACACTAGTTAGTGTTAATTTTTTATTTTAGTCTTAAGAAAGTACCACAGGGCCAGGCACAATAGCCTAGCAGCTAAAGTCCTTGCCTTGAACGCACCAGGATCCCATATGGGTGCCAGTTGTAATCCTGGTGGACCTGCTGTCCATTCAGATCCCTGCCTGTGGCCTGGGAAAGCAGTTGAGGACAGTCCAAAGCTTTGGGACCCTGCACTTGCATGGGAGACTGGGAAGAGACTCCTGGCTCCTGGCTCCTGTCTTCGCATCAGCTCAGCTCCAGCCATTGCAGCCGCTTGGGGAGTAAATTGGCAGATGGAAGATCTTCCTCTATGTCACTTCCTCTCTGTATATCTGCCTTTCCAATAAAAATAAATCAATCTTTTTTTTAAATAAATTACCACAAAATTAGTAATTATAGCTTTTCATCATGTCAATTTGTTCTCTCTCTCTCTCTCTCTCTCTCTCTCTCTCTCTCTCTCTCTCTCTCTCTTTTGTAGGAAGCAAGCAATTGTACAAGGGGCTCTGTTGGCTCTCCATCTCAGACATCACAAGGACAAGATCAAGACAGGGTCAGAACATGGTCCCTGCAGGACGTTCTGTGATGGCTGCACATCCAGCGTCAGTCAGGGTCCCCTGAAATTGTATGACTTCGAGGTCAGTCCTGCAAATGCTTGCCGACAGTTGTCCAGGACTCACTGTCAGCTTCAGCAGCACAGAGCCTGGGTCCCTGTCCTCTACCCTCCTGGTGGACTTCATCAGAGAGTGACTCTGCATCTGGGTCTCTGGCACAGCTGGCTGCCATCTCTCTCCCTTTTGCTGCTTTCAAGGCACAAGACATTACACTATAGGTTTCCCCACATGGAAAATCCAAGATAGTACCTATTTTAAGCTTACCTGAAGGAATCAGCAAAATTTCTCCGGAAAAATACTTCAATAAGTGATGGGCTGAATTAGCCAGGGAAGTGATGTCGGTGGGTGAGGTTGGGGAGGGAGGGAGAATGTGAAGATAGACAGTGCTTTCAGACGGAGTCTAAGGAATCATAGGGCAAGACTAGACACTCCCATAATGACTCAGAGAAATCAAACCTCGGCCTCCTGCAGTTAAAGTATTGAAGAAGTCTCAAAATCTCATACATCCATAGACCAGTGTAGATAAAACAATCACCTTCTAAATATTGTACTCAAACATAGAATCACACCAATTAATTAGCAAGCTAATTAAAGCTACTGCTTACATGAACGTACGAGTTTTCCTTACGAAGCCAATTCTAGTTTTCTGAGTTTCTTCAATTTTAATCAGTGATGTAGACCTTGAAGAAAATTAAATAACTCTTATATATGTATTTTATTAAGATTTATCTATCTCACTTATTTGAAAAGCAGAAAAAGAAAGAGTAAGACTAGAGACAAATTTCGTACCCATAGTTCATCTCCAAATACCTACAAGATCTGGAAGCTCAATTTTGTTTTCCCATGTGAGTGGCCTGGACTCAGCCTTTGGAGCAGCCCCTGCTGCCTCCTAGTCCAGGCCTTTGAAAGAAGATGAAATCAGTAGAGAACCAGGACTCTGTTATGGGATGTGGGCTTCCCAAGTGGCTCATCAACCACTAGACCAAACGCTCATTCCTGTACATATATTTCAAATATGTGATAACAAGAAATTAAAGCTAAAACTGTCAGTGCAAATCATGGTGTTTGATAAAAACTCATCATTTAATAACTCAGCTGTATCTCCATTTAACTACATTTTCAGCTTCTACATTCTTTTCCTCAAATATACATTATGATTTGTTAACTAGATTATGATTAGGTGTGAAGAAATACATTACATTTCAGAGTTTCACGTATCTGCAGATTTTAATATATTTACATACCTACATACTTACATACCTTATGAATTGAATTCTCATTACCTAAAGATAAGTCACAGTCCATTGCAATGTTTGCTTTGTATCTTGAAGTCATTGTTCTTAAAAGTTTGCTCTCGTGAGATGTCTATGTTCTTTTTTAAAGATTTATTTATTTTATTACAAAGTCAGATATACAGAGAGGAGGAGAGACAGAGAGGAAGATCCTCCATCCGATGATTCACTCCCCAAGTGAGTCGCAACGGCCGATGCGCGCCAATCCGATGCCGGGAACCAGGAACCTCTTCTGGGTCTCCCACACGGGTGCAGTGTCCCAAGGCATTGGGCTGTCCTCAACTGCTTTCCCAGGTCACAAGCAGGGAGTTGGATGGGAAGTGGAGCTGCCGGGATTAGAACCGGCGGCTACACATGGGATCCCGGGGCGTTCAAGGCGAGGACTTTAGCCGCTAGACCACTGGGCCCGAGAAGTCTATGTTCTTAAAAATTATTGATGAGTAGAAACAGAGATCTTTTGTTTACGCATATGATATCTAAACGTATCTGCTATCAGGAATATGAACTAGAAAATATTAAATATACCATTGCATCTATCAAAAAAGCTAAGAACCCTTATAATGGAGTATAAGTGACACCGTAATTGGGCAGTTTTTCAGCAAAACATGGATAAAAGTGGCATTATTCTCATGCTCTGCAAATCCCTTTCATGCGGGCTTAAGAAAGACAAATAAATGCTAATATTTGTTCCTATATGCAATTGTTGTCTTCTATCATTTGTAAGCGTCCTTGGTTAGAGGTGGGCCTCTTGGGATATTTCTAGAACTGCTGTCATTACAGAAGATAAAGCACAGAAAGTACCTCCGGTGCCAGCGGACGTCTCCTGCATCTGCAGATTACATTTGCACAGAGCTACACCATCGCTCCTGTGTAACAGTGGTCCTGCCTACGCTCTCCTAGCAGGAGGATATGGATGAAAATCTCTCATGGGGTCAACTTTCCTGCTGCTTCTCCATCAATGCATTTTTGGTTACTTTCCTATTTTCTTGACAAGCTTTAAACATGGAAGTAATCCTGGAGTATGCCAAAATGTAGAGACGCTTCTTAGACTTAGCCTTTCAGCGGGAGAGGATGCTGGGTGCTGCCCTTTCCATCTCAACATCTTTGGCTCACTCAAGTTCATTATTTATTCTGACTCAGTTTTGCATTTTAAATATTTTTCTAGAAATCTCTAAGTCTCATTTAACTTAAAATAAGTTCAGACGAAACAGCCTTATTTTTTCAATTTTTAATGTTTGAAGTCTGTATTTATTCAGTTCTCTGGTTTTTGTTTTTCCCTTTCTTGCTGTTTAAACGGCAGCCTTCTCAGCTGCTGTTGCTGTTATAAATATTGTGTATTTTGTTTTGTTCAGATTCTTTTGCTTTCATCCTATAATTTTTCCTTATTTATTTTATAATAAAAATAAGGAAGACAATAAAAACAACTAAGATTTTATCTGGGAAGTAACATTAAAGCATAAATTTGTTAATAGAACTAAAGGGTTAGTCTGAATTTATTTTTATATTTGATCCGACTTCTATACTTGTCCCATTTTTATTTTGTATTCCTATTAAATGTCTCATTGGTAGTTATATATACAATTTATACATATTATTTATATGTAAATATTTATATATATTAGTAGATATAATTATATCTATATTAGATATATCATTGTATATATAATTTCCTTGTATGTAAATATTGTATAATATTTAAATTGAAGTAAGTATATCAATTCCCTCAAGTATTTAGCATTTCTTTGAGATTGAAATAGTGTAAAAAAAATCCTAGCATTTGTTGAAATATCCAGCACTCTTTGTGTCACACACCATGAGAACTCGCATCTCTTCCCTAAGAGGTCACGATGGCTGGCCTTTCCTCACTCCCCTGTTTCCCACATGGCCCAAGGCGGGTTTCTACTCCCATCCAGAACTAACGTGGGACGGATTTCCTTGGATTCCACGTATGAGCCACATCAGGAATGTTTTGTCAACTTGCACGTGATGTGTTTCACTGAACGTAATGCCACTCAGGTCTGTGCATCTGCTGGGACTCTTAACATGAAGCTCCGTGTTAGAGACACACACATTCAAACTATAGCATGGGACCTCAAAAATAGCACTCATTGTTTGGTTGTGATTCAAAAATAAAATCCACTACTCAACTGATGCAATATATAATGTATGAAAATATCATATTTGCTTAAATTCATCCTGTGTGGTTGTCATTTTACAGCTCTGATGTAAAATGCATTTTGTAGCTTAATTCCAATTGAGATTAAGGAAAAATATATACTGAACAATCTGTATTTTGTCTGCATGTATACATGAATTTCCATGTCTCTAACAAAATGATCCTACTAGTTTGAAACATTATGTAAGACAAAGGATCATGGGAGTGGAAATAGCTTTCTTCTCATGGCTCTGACACTTACACATAGTCTTCTGTACTCTGAGGAATTACTTTATACATAATTAAGATTTACACTTTTACCAACTTGCTATGCCTACATACAAAACCTATCAGGTTAGCCCCTAAAACTTTGGCCTCTTTTTTTTTTTATTAATATTTCTTTATTCATGTGGAAGACAGAAATAACTAGAGAGAAGGAGAATCACAGATATATACTCTCCCCAGACAGTCATAGCAGCAAGGGGCAGGACAGAAGGCCAAGAGTTAGACACCCTCTTGGCTTCCCATGTGGATGACCAGGGGCGGTCCTCTGCTGTCTTACCAAGTACTTCCGGAAGAAGCTGCATCTGAAGTGGAACAATTAGGACTCACTCTGCACTCTGAAATGGTCGAATCAGCACTAGAACATGGGCCACTGGCATTGCAAGCAGTGCCTTAATCCACTGCACCACAACAGCAGACCTCAGATCCACAAGTTCTTCATAAATCCTCCCAGTGCCCGTCCTTTACATTGCGAAGTGGTTCCATCTCCAAGTTGACGGGACTGAACAATGTGGGACACACACTGGAGTCTTGGCTGTTAACTTCAAAGTTTTACCTCTCTCTCCAAATTGTTTTTTTTCTCCTTCAAATATTTCTGCATTTCCTTCCAGTTCATCTTGAATTACAAAAAACAAAACAACAAAAATAACCAGGAAGTTCCCCCTGATAGAGTTAGTGTTGAGTGAGGACATGAAGGACTGGAATTTCCTGGCAAAGCAAAGCACAGTCTTTTGGCAAACACCCAAGTGAAAATGCTCTATGGCAGAATGTAGCCATTTCTGTTCAGATCAACCAAATCCTTCTGTGAAACAACAACGAAAAGCATCCAGATTTTGTCACCTAGTAGTTCTGACCATGAACTCCGTGGCCAGTGGACCAGGACTCCACCCAGCCTCCTGTGTTGTCTGTCTGTCGGTAGGCAGGGATCACTTTAACAGGGACTTGTGCAACACCCTTGAATATGCTCATGCTCTACCCATGTGGCTATTACCGTATAATTCTAATCCCGATTGTAAGGAGGCCAGACTCGAGAGTCAGGCTGAGAAGATGCTCACGTGTGATACATATTAGCCACATGACACGAACACATGATTAACCAGTTGCTCCTTTTGCTTGTCTATAAAGTAAAAGGCAATCAGATTACTTATCAATAGTATTCTAATGGCAGCACGATCCATGTATACAGGGGTGCTGCATTTAGCACAATTTTTGGATTATAATTGTGCATTAAAAGACCTCTGGCTTTTACTGAACACAATAATGTAAATGTTAATACCACCATGGCAATGAATCAACGTGATGTATGGACTTCAGAAGTGATGCTTTGTAATGTTTGTTGTTTTCCTCCTGTTACACTCCTTGAATTGACTTCAGAGGTTTTATCATGTTAGTACCCAAAACATAAATCAGATAGCTAATTGGGTGAGCTATTTGCACTTGTAGTTCCTTCTTAACTCTACAATACCTCTGTTCTTATGGTGATAAAATTGCCCGCTACACAAAAATTTCTCTCCCTCAAAAATACCCGTCAAGGCAACGACGGGCAAGGATCAGCGTCTCATGACTTCACAGATGGCTGAAGGCTTCCCCTTGCCTTTTCATTTCTCCTCACAGCTTTTTGTTTCATCCCTGGGAAATAAAAATTCATAAATAACTAGCTTCCAGGTTCAAATGTACTACTACCTAACTGAATACAAATCCAGTTCTCAAATTTTACTAAACAGAATATTCTTTCAGCTCCAAATATGAACTACCAAAAAAGCAAATAGGTGGTGTTATGAATTATGCTTACATGTGAAATTTGTTATCTTCTGTGGTCATAATGATCATGAATACTATTATTAAATTTTATTAAGTTAACCACCTTGGGCCCGGCGGCATGGCCTAGCGGCTAAAGTCCTCGCCTTGAAAGCCCCGGGATCCCATGTACCCGCCGGTTCTAATCCCGGCAGCTCCACTTCCCATCCAGCTCCCTGCTTGTGGCCTGGGAAAGCAGTTGAGGACGGCTCAATGCATTGGGACCCTGCACCCGCGTGGGAGACCCGGAAGAGGTTCCGGGTTCCCGGCTTCGGATCGGCACGCATCGGCCCGTTGCAGCTCACTTGGGGAGTGAAATCATTGGACAGAAGATCTTCCTCTCTGTCTCTCCTCCTCTGTGTATATCTGGCTATAATAAAATGAATAAATCTTTAAAAAAAAAAGCCACCTTAATATTAAAGGATACATTTAAATCAAATTGCCAGTAGAAACATTTCAATAATTCAGTGAGAAAATAGCAAATATTATTTTCGTAAAAGAAACAGTGTTTTTTTTTTTTTCTCTTAAGACATTCGATTTTAACATTACACATACACTGAATTCACAAGACTTTCCAGGAGAAATGAGATTCTCATTTCAAATTGCCTGGTAAAAATGCAAGGTCAGTCGGGTGTCAAGCTGATCCGAAGGATGCTACATCTATCACCAGAAACCGTGCTTGGTTTCTCACCCTCAGCGACGAAATCTGCTTCACTTGCTAGCTGGTAAATCCCCACTGCATAGAATACCTCTAATTTTCTGATTTTACTTTGAAGATAAATTGGATATAAAATACATATAATTGGATTTAAATGATTGGAGCCAATTTACTCCTTCTAAAATCTCTCCTAAAACAGCTAAAAGATTGAGCAAAATATATTGATGCTCTTTCCAATATTTTTGAAAATTTTGATTATAAAACATGAAGACTTAAAAAAAACCCATGTTTGGAAGCACATACATTATCCTCTTTAAAGGATCTGCAAAATTATCTACAGCTTTGATTTTTTTATGTCATCTGGCTCCAACTTTTAATATATTTTCCCTGTCTATATTTTATTATTAGATTATATTCAGGGGATGGACATTTGTCTTATGAGGAATTTTCATACAATTACACAATTTAAAGACATTAAGAGCTCATGTTCAATAAAAACCAGTGAAATAAGTTGAGAAAGAGACTAACAAAATGGATTAGGAAGCTGGATAGTATTATATGTAATAATAATGGTATGTGACTATAAATCAAGTTAAATAATATTTCTTGGTGCAAGCCACATTTGGAGAAAAAAAAACACTTTGAAGGAAATATTGATTTATTACTACATAAGCAATATAAGCATGTATAAACTCAACAAGATTACTACCAAAAACATGCTTAAATTGTATTTGGATTCATTTCCTTTTTATAATTAAATTTTAGTCATATTTTTATATACTGAGATGAAAGTATTGTAAAGCTGCAGTTTTAATGCAATGGACTGCTGAAACCTGATCCTCTTCATTTCACATCCAGTAAAATCAGAGTCTGTGCATGAAAACAAGGATGGGGAAATGGGCAGGTTTTCAGTGGGTGAAACCTCTTCTGGAGAAATTATCACAGGGGTGACAAACTCCTAATGCTGGGACCAGCATTGCAACATGGGGTGCGTTCAAGACCTGCAATACAGGCCTTCCACACAGGCAAGGTTCAAATCCTGGCTGTCCCACTTGTAATCCAAGTCTCTGTTAACATGCTTGGGATGCAGCAGAAGAAGGTCCAAGGGCTTGTGCCCCTGTGAGGCAGATGGGATAACAGATTTGGGGCTTTAGCCTGGCCCAAGCCCCAGACGGTGAAGCCAAGTGGGGCATGAACCAGCTAATGGCACAATTTTTATCCCTCTTCCCCTTCCTCTGTCCTCCTCTTTCCCTCCTTTCATCTCTTCCACTTTCAAAGAGGTAAAGATAAATAAACAGGGCCCGGCGTAATAGCATCCTGGTTAAAGTCCTCGCCTTAAACACTCCAGGATGCCATATGGGTGCCTGTTCTAATCCCAGCAACCCCATTTCCCATCCTGCTCCCTGCTTGTGGCCTGGGAAAGCAGTCGAGGATGGCCCAAAGCTTTGGGATCCTGCACCCACATGAGAGACCTGGATGAAGTTCCTGGCTTCTGACTCCGGATTGTCTTAGCTCTGGCTGTTGTAGTGACTTGGGGAGTGAATAATCAGATGGAAGATCTTCCTCTCTGTCTCTCCTCCTCTCTGCATATCTGCCTTTCCAATAAAAATAACTAAATCTTTAAAAAAATATAAACGGAGATACGTCTTTGAAATAAACAAATCTTTAAAAAATACAGCAAATAGGCATATAATATCCAATAATTGACAAGCTGTTGAATCAGTGACCTGGAATCTGGCAGGGTCTAGAGGACTTTACAGGGCTGCATCTAACTGTGGCACAATCCTGCACAACTTCCATAAGTGGGCTGTCTATCTCATCATTAGTGGTGAAATTGGATGCTAGAAACCTTACACTTCAATAGGATTGCCAAAACTAGTTTGTCTTCCCTCCAAGTTTATTCTAACAGGGTGACTTCAGTACTGCTAGGGAACAGCAGATACAGAAACAACAGAGAATGCAGAAGTAACTACAGCAACAATAAAATCTGACATATGGTAATTATATGTATCATGGAAGAGCACTGTTAATCAGCTCAGAAAAATGTCATCATGGAAAGGTTTTTAGGGAAGCAAGTTAGTCTTATTGCATCATAATGAAAAATATCAACATGTCACATTGTTATAAGAAAAATGGAGACCTAACACAATGAAGTGAGTAAACAAAGCTGTGTCCAGCCACATGGCTAAAGCTAGGTATACCTTCCAGTAAGAGGAGTTCCAAGAGATGCTTTATACTATATCTCCAACTCTTGTAAGTATAAATATAGATCAAAGGGGAACCACAGTTCAGAGTACCAATATAAATAAAATGTATGCATGCAAGAGTGGATAGAAGCAACAAATATTCAATTTTATGATCACCATGAGAAAGTGGTAAACTGGATCATACTGTTACAGAAATGGAAAAGATAAATGAAATGTTAGGAGACATAGAGATGACAACAATCCTGCTTTCTTTTTGTACTTTATGACTAGTCAGTGTATGAATTCCAGATTCTAATACATACTGTATTGAGACACAAGTTCTAATTAATATGAGTTATGTTCATATCTTTCAGTAAAGATTTGAGGATATATATCTTGTTTTTAACACTAGCTGTGATGTTTGTCTCATTGGCTTTAGGTTTCAGTGCAACTCAATTGTGTTGTCACTAGAATCAAATTGATATCAAAAACATTACAGGCAAATTAACGGTGAATTCCTATCTGCTCCCTTCTAAGATTTCTCATTAAGGATCATTTGGAGAAGCATTATCACAAGCACTCAGTATGAAATTTTGAATGAACATCAAATAATGCTTTACACTACATATAATATAGTTACCTGTGGTGCTTATGTATGCGCAAGAACAAGTTTTGAATTCCATAGGTCTGAAATAAGTTTCTGCCATAAGTAAGTCTTACTTTTCTGTCTAAAAAATAAAACAGGATCAACGTTTTTTTGGCGACCATACCAAGGAAATTGGTGGACCTCTCATTAAATACTCTAATTGCATTAGACTTGTAAACATGTATAAGGAGATCTAGGCAGCTAGATGAGCAGACACTGTGTAGAGGATGGAAGAATGATAAACCCCTGCATCAGTCTTCAAAGAACAGGAATTGATCACAATACCGTCACCGTATACAGTCAAACAAGAAAACCCCCTCTTCTTATCTGCACTTTTCTATTTTATTTCTCATGTTTTCTCTTCTTTTTATGGCATTGTTTTGGTCATCCTCTTCATTAAAGATCCTTTGCCACAAATTATAACCTAAATTGTAACACAGTCTCTATGCTCATACAATCTTAAGAGCTAGACAAATCCAATCACAAAGTATAAAATGGGGTTTTCCTGTAGGAGAACTGCAAAGTGCAGTTTATTTGAAAAAGTTAGCATGTGCAATCAGTAGAAAATTAAATTATGCAACATAAAGGCAACAATTGCTTTATTCCTTTACAAAACTTAACCAATATGTCTTTCTCTATAAAGGTGCTTACAAATTAACAGTAGGAAACAATTGTGACTTTACACATAATCAAAGTTATTTCTTCTTTATGTCAATGAATTACCTATAAATAAAATATTACATAAAAACATGCTTCAATATAATAATTCTATGTAATGCCTACCAAAATGACACATTCCTAATTATCAGGGCATCAAACATATTAAACACTTGAGCTTTTGTGAGGTTTGTGGGAATCACAACATCAGCAGAAATTTAAAGAGAAAACTCATTGTTAGATTACGAGTTTTGGTACCAGGGAACATAGATCAATTCTAGCTTTCTGTGCTCAAAGGTTAGAGTGTATTGTAATGATACCTTTACTTCACACTCACATTATAACATTGAATTATTTGTTTAAAGAATGGTCCCTAAGTAGCCATTGTTATGGACAGACGTGAAATAGAGAGCCAGTGAGATCATCTAATGCAACTGTCCTGTTATGAACTGATATTAAAACTGACAGGCTGATCTCATTAAGGCAAGCAGTGCACTACCATATTACGTCCAAATTGCAAAAAGTAGATTCATTCTGGCTAAGTTAGGAAGAAAAATATTTTGCAGGTGTTCATTAGAGATTGCCAAGAATCATCATGTTGGCTATATAATTAATGTTGTAGGCTAATTATCTGATGAGAGTTGACAATGTATGGGTGCCTTCTGACACAACCTTAGTTGGTACTGAATGTCAAATGTCACCAGTACCTCCTTCCCAGAAAACACATTCAGCACAAGATGTACTTTCTAATCCTAATGCTTGTATGAAAGGTCAAAATTCTGTATCAGTTTTCTTGAACCTGAGCCGCATACCTGCATTCTCTTTGGCTGGAAGGAAGAAAAGAACATTTCCATCTGCCTAAGGAAGAACATCAGTAATACAGGAAAACCTTTAATAACAAGGATATTAACATGGAGAACAAGATGCCACAGACTTTGAAATTCTGTATTTATTTTTATTTACATTTACCTGGAAGGCAGATGAGACAGAAAAAGATTCCACACACTGGTTCATATCCCAATTGCCTGCATCAGCTAGTACAGGGCTAGGGAAAGCAAGGGTTCTAGAATTCCATTAGTTCTCCCATATGGGTATCAAGAACACAAACTATTTTGAGCCATAACCTGTTATTTTAACATTATGCATTATAAGGAAGCTAAACTAGGAAACAGAGCTAGGACTCAAAACCAAGCTCCTTGATATAACATGTGGGTGTTCCAACTGTTATCTTTTCAAAAAGTCTTATTTAAATGTTTATTTCAAAGGCAGAGAGAAATCTTCTTTGTGTTAATTCTCTCCTTAAATGACTATAATTTCCAGTTTGGATGAGACTGAAGCCAAGGAGTCAACAGATTATCCTAGGCTCCTTCCCTCGCGGCAGGGGTCGTGGCAACTGGGTCTTCTTCCACTGCTCTCTGAAGAGTCATAGCAGGAAGCTTCATCCGGAGCAGAACAGCAAGAACACAAACTAAGCTGTGTCCTAATGATTGTGTCTAAGCCAGGCCCTACATTCTGTTTATTCAAGATAAATGTGAGCTTCTTTGTATCTTTGCTGCTTTCCTACGAGATATAAGGTTAACAGTATATGTTTCCAATGGTTTTTATGACAGTTAAATTAATTGTTCCATAAGAAATCTTTAGAAAAGTTCACAATATTTTCATGATCAAATTGTGTATGGGTACAAATTTTGCCTATAAAATAAACCCATCCTGTTTTAACATCTCTGAACAAGATGTAGCTTGAGGAATTAAAAAGAATAAACCAGAAAACTCTGACAAGTGTAATATGAATGCAGTTAAAATTGAAGCAAGAACAAACATCAAATTTATCATAAAATGCGGGTGGAAGAATAATGAAATTTTTGATGCTTAATAAGAGGTTGTGACTGTAATACCCCTCCAAAAAAACAGCAGTCCCAAAACTTGAAAACTCATTTTCAGAAGAGACAAGATATCATAATGAAAACAGTCTCCAAAGGCAGATGAACTTAATCAGTTTGAGAGGCAAAATGAATTGCGGCTTTCCAATTGAAGAAGACTCAAGATTACCAGTAGAAACAATGGCAAGAACCATAGACACAGAATTGATTCATGGTTGCATAATCCTGGTGGAAAATTAAAACAGTGGAAATCTTTGCTCCATGGTTGCCAAAACTATTTCCTCAGATCAGCTGAAGACTACAGCAGAACCATCACTGGAGATTTCAAACAAGTTGGAAACCAAGATTTTACATGATTTTTGAAGAGCTATAATAGTAAAAGCAGAAATCCCTGAGCCTAAGAAACTGTATCGTGAACAATAAACTTCAAAAAAGAAGCATAGGGGCTGAAACATGGTTTGATTGGTAGAATTCGGAAGACAAAGTACAATCAAAGCAATGGCTCCCAAGAGGGGCCGGGGATCTGGCTCGAGAAAGAACAAACTGATGAGAAGTGTACAGTAACAGCTTTCTGGGACAATCAAGGCATCTGTTTGCTAACACTTTCTCTTCCAAAACATTACTACTGGACAGCAATGTCAGCTTTAGCTAAGAATATGCTTTCTTCCAGAGAAACATGGAGAAACTGAGACTCTGCCTTCTAATCATAGGAGAAAGCCCTCTCTCTCTCTCTCTCTCTCTCTCTCTCTCTCTCTTTCTCTGTGGGTCTTGAGTGGGTGGCAGGAGTTGAAATCCCAGGAGTTTACAATGCCAGCGATTTTTGAGTATTGGTGGTTAATGTAGTCTTACGCTTAGCAGATTAATATTAACAATTTATGCTTAACACCATGTTGTATGCAGTCAATTAGCTTCCTACACTAAAATTTTTACTTTCTACAAGCATCCAGAACCAAGCCATGATCTTTTCTTCAAATGCAAAACAATTTCTAATGAACAGAAAATAGTCTGAGACATTAGAAGACTCGTATCTGATTCTCTTGCACATACTTTCGACAAACCATACATGTTACATTTAGTCTACTACAAATTTCGCATGTGCTGGTAGATGCACCACATCAGAGCCATCAGTGAGACCTGCATGAATCACATGCAATTCAAGAGTTCTTCCTTTTCTTTCCATATAACACATCATTCCTTCATTTTTGCATTGAGTGTGCAAAATAGGCCAAATTTGCTTTTCGCTTTGAAGGAGTTGGTCACTACGGTCTAAATCACTATGATTTAAATGCAATAAATAAGGGATTGCTAGATATAAATTAGTAACTATTGGTACCATCAACCCCCAAATTATAAAAGTTTATATTCTTAAAAGTAATCTAAAACATTCTACAATTCTAAATGTAAGTAGGATTAAGTCCTCTCAGATCACAAGTTTTCACCAAGATTTTTTGCCCGTTTTCACCAATATATAAGTATGTGCCAATTAATAAAAACAAAACTTGTCAGAACTATATTTGCTGCAATTCATATTTATTACTGAAACAGAACATGACTTTTCTTTTCAAAAAGTTTGTGTTGTGCTTGTTTTGTAATGCAGATTGTTTCATTTAAAATTTTGCTAATTTTAAATACAGAAATGTGTCCAAATGTATTGAAGTTAAATGGTATTTATAGCCTTATTTTTAAAAAGCAAAGGTTTATTGCACTTTTGTGCTTCTTGCTTTATTGTAGTTTATTGTTCCTCGTGAGATGTATAATCCCAAACTATATAATGTAAAAATAAACTTGAGTTTATTGCCTTAGTTTTCTACTTTATATACAACAATACCTGGGGAAATAAACAATCTCTATGTTATAAACTCAGTAAACACCCATTATTACATAGTTGGAATTTCAGAAGAGCGAAAATATTAATATTTTTCCAATTCTGTAACCCATGCATATATGTATAGTATTATATATATTACATATTGTATATATATACACACACCACCATATAGTATATATATGAAAATACAGATATATATGAATACATATACACACACACTCATATATATATATGGATACACACATACATAGGCGTGTGTATATGTAACAGCAAAAGATCAATACATATTGAGTACATATGTATATATACAAAATAGCACTTGATTACACATATAATTATACTGACTTAAATTACATTTATGTATGTAGTCATACATAATACATTTTGTACATAAATATTTGTCTAAAGCATACAACTTAAAATATAAAGTACATACATAAGTTTGAAAATTAATACAATAATAGAAGTAAGACAGCAACATTTATTAATTCCTAGCACCAAGCTATAAGTCTTTTATAAATAAAAATTACTTAAATGGCAGTCATCTGGCATGCTCCTGAAAATGCTGGGTACAATGCCCATTGCCTGCAAAGTTGTGCTCAGGCTTATTCCCAAACCTCTGTTTTTATTTTAGCTTCCTTACAAAGTATAGTCTGGGAGGAAGTTACCGGGCATCAAGGGACTGGGTTACTGCAGTGTATGTTACAGACATGGAGGAACTGCAGGATTCTGGCTTTGACACCAAGCAGGCAGCATTCCTGGAATTACGGAATTGAATCAGCAGCTGGCAGCCTCCTCCTCTCTGCCTTCAACTCCATCTCTTTCTTTCTGTCTCGTCATCTTTGTGCATCACAAGTAAACACAATCAAACATTTAAAAAGGCATTGCAGGGACAGTGCTCATAATCCAGCAGAGAAAATGCAACATTAAGAGTTACGGAGGGAGGGAGAGAGAGGAGAGCCAGGGGCAGGGCCTTTCACCTGCGGGTTCATTACCCAAGGAACCTCAACAGCCAGATCTTTGACAGGCTGCAGCCAAGAGCCTGGAACCCCTTCCTGGGCTCCCGGAGCGCTTGTTCTTATTCCCATCACCTATTACCTTCCTAAACACATCAGGAAGCAGAGCAGCCAGGGCACAAACCAAAGGGGAGCTATGGGATCTGGCATCAAAAACAGTGACTTAGGAGCCACTCTACAACAACATCCTTGACACATCATGTTAAAAATTCAACTACTTTAGACAGAAAAAAAGAGATGTATGTAAACAGCAGGACTTAAAAAGCTAATTGATAATTCTCACTTGAAAACACCTAAATCTAAATCAGGAAGTGGAATTTATCTCAGTTATCACACAGTCATTAAAAATTATTGAACGGGAAAAATAGATTAAATACAGAATTTCATAAGAAATGTTTTCTCATTATAATGCAATAAAGGTCAGATAAAGTAACTGGAAGTTCAATATATTTCAGCTATGGAAATTGTAAAAATGTATTTGTAGACAATTTTGAATGAAAGATAAATTTTAAAAAGCACAGATTACATTGAAGTAAAATGATAGGACAATATAATTCTACCCAAAACCCATGAAAGTAGTGAAACTCCATTCAAGGGAAAATAATCATAAATATACCTGAAAATGAAGATGTATTAAAAAGACTCCTGTGAAAAGCAGATCATGGCACTGAAAGAAACCAGCAGGAATTCATACGAGAATGAAAAGTAATGGAAATGTAAAATAATAAAATCACAAGTTGTACACACTTCTAAAATTGATACTTTGAATTATAACTATGAACAATTATCATAAAAAGAATAATATGGAAAAGTAATATAGAAATGATAAATTGGTTAAAATCACTGATTAGAGGCAATGAATGTTTAGAAAAAAAATTCACACCCAATTTTTGACAGTACATTTGGAAGTCTAGAAGAAATTGAGCATTTCTAGTACAAAATAGATTACTAAACTGAAAAAAACTATTCCCCAAATGCAAACGGTCCAAATGCTTCTGAACAGATAATTTCAACATAACTTTAAGAAACAAGATACTAAACTTTGTGAAAAATTATATGTACTCATTAACATGTAAAACTAGGCCTAACTATAAATACTGTTTTTATCAAGTAGTGTAGAACAGCTTCTAAGTGTTGCTATTTCTGAAATAAATTATAACTAATTTTCAATTACAATGGCAACTGATGTTTTCTTCAGTGCGACGTCAAAGAACACAAAATCCAAAAAACTAGACTTATTGTAGATATTTCATATAGACAGATATGTTTGCCTTTTTATTTCAGTAATAAATGTTCCCTAGAAAGAACATTGGCCTATTCGTCTAAACAGTTCTGGCTTTTCTAAGAAATAAAATGCTTAAACTATTGCAACAATTATGATTCATATTTTAATTATTATGCTTTTCAATTTAAACTTCACCAGCAAATAACGTAAGTGAAAACTTAGCATTAGCATTTCCTAAACTATCTGAAACAAAATAAAAATGCATTTTTCCTCTAGAAGACAAAGAGGAAAAGCTAAAGAGAGAATGCAATGGAAGAAATGTCTAATTTCTTTTTTTACAGTCAATCACTCACTTTGAAAAAAAAGATGTCCTGGATTATCTTATACGCACAACCCTAACCATAAAGACGTTTTAAAAACGGGGCTACCAACTCACTAATTCTAGGATAAGAAAGTGAATTCGGCAAAAGAGTCAATCAAATTAATCAAAGCTGGGATTGCTGGTGTCGCTGACTGAGCTGAAAGCCGGTCCAAGAAACACGAGATGCTTGAGCACAAGAGGTCCCTTGAGAATATCTAAAGAAGTGCTGGATTCTGTGTGTTCTGAGAGCTTTCAGCAGAACTGTTACATGTGTCCTGGAATGTTGTAGAACTAAAGACGGAACAGTCTTGAGTCTGTGGTTACAGGCAGGGGCTCCGGTGTTGCTTTCCTGCAGGCTCTTCAAGCAGGAGGACTAACTTCAATAGTCAGCCCATGCAAGCTGTGGTCCAACCTGACAGCCCACAACCAGTGTGGCCATGATAGCTTAAAGGAAAAAAGGAAACCATTACTTTGAAAAATTCAGTTCCTAACAAGACCGCATTCTCCATTTTGCAAACCATCGGCAACCGTAATGGCCTATATTACACGCAGGGTTTAATATTTTGTCCTTTTCCACCACTGAAGAAGATTCTCCTGGGTTGCTCTACAGGATTTTTAGAAGGCCACATGGATTGACGTTATCTGCAAAAAATAGGGCTACTTGAATGACTCTGTTGCTAAAAGATTTTAACTCAAAAATGTGCTTCCTAGAGTTAGTCTATCACTGATGGGCTGTATTTTTTAAAGCAGTGGAGCTGCGGGCTGATGCTGACTATTGAATTGAAGAAGTGTCCATTGAGGAGAGTACTTGACAGATTGAAACTGGTTCTACTGTTGTTTGTTACAAGGGCTGTGCAATGATCAAACTTCTAAATATGTAGTATTACAAATAATGGGAAAATCAATAAAAATGTCACTATGTAAAAATCTTCAGAAATAACATTAAATAACAGAAATAAAACCACTGCACAAGATACATATCTTTATAACTCATGTGACTTAATAAGTACAGAGAATTTATTTGGAATGTAATGAAAGTACACACATTTCACAGAATAGCAAACATAAAACCTATACACATTTAAATTTTCAAAATAAATACCTTAATTTTTTTTAGAATCTCAGATGTACAACTTTTACTCTTTAATAAAGACTGAATACAAAAAGGATTTTTTAAAATAAATACATAAAATCTGGGGCCAGCATGGTGACATAGCGGTAACGCTGCCACCTGCAGCACAGTCATCTCATGCTGGTTCATGTCCCAGGTGCTCTACTTTTGATCCTGCTCCCTTTTAATGGCCTAGAAACACAGCAGCAATTGGCACAGATACTCGGGCCCATTTTCAGCCCATATGAAGCCACTGGGTTCTGGCTTCAGCCTTGCCCAGAGGTGGGCATAGTGGTCATTTGGAATATGAACCCATAGGTAGATTTCTCTCTCTCTCTCTCTCTCTCTCTCTCTCTCTCTCTCTCTCTTTTCTCTCATCTTCATTTACTCTCCCATTACTCTGTGTGTGTGTGTGTGTGTGTGTGTGTCGGTTAATTCCTACTTTCACTTATATAAATAAATCCTGTGAGAATAAAACATAAAACTATTAAACTATTTGCTTACAGAACAAACAGACATGCAAAAAAAAAAAAAAAAAAAAAAACAAAAAAACAAAAAAACTCCCTAAAAGAATATTCTAGCCAATGGGCAAATTTCAGTTTATTTTTTATTTTTTTAAAGATTTTATTTATTTTATTACAGAGTCAGATATACAGAGAGGAGGAGAGACAGAGAGGAAGATCTTCCGTCCGATGTTTCACTCCCCAAGTGAGCCGCAACCGGCTGGTGCGCACCGATCCGAAGCCGGGAACCAGGAACCTCTTCCAGGTCTCCCATGCGGGTGCAGGGTGCCAAAGCCTTGGGCCGTCCTCAACTGCTTTCCCAGGCCACAAGCAGGGAGCTGGATGGGAAGTGAAGCTGCCGGGATTAGAACCGGTGCCCATATGGGATCCAGGGGCGTTCAAGGTGAGGACTTTAGCCGCTAGGCCATGCCGCCAGGCCCAAATTTCAGTTTACAAAGCAGAGAACTAGAAAACGTTGCTTTGTGAAAATGGAAAGCTATGATCAGTTGATATTCATGTATCATTTCATTGTTTAAACATCATGCATTTCTTTCCAATTTTGAAACATCAAATGCATTGCAGTATCTATACAACACTTTGTAGAAATCCTTAAATTTCAAGTTAAATAAATGTAATTTTTATATTTTCAGTAAAATCTGGTCATCTGACCATTTTGTTTCAGGTGCACATTTTCTGTTGTATGAATACAACAAACAATACTAGGCGCTTATGATGATGAAACACGATATAGGAAGGTAACTCAACAATATAAGGTAACACAAAAATTAATAACTTCAAAGATTAAAGAAAATAGATCTTGGGATGATACTCTGCCGGCTCTACCTTCAGATCAGAGATGGTCTCCCCAAGAAGCCGTTGAACTTATCTGGACAATAAGATGCTGGACTCTATGCTTGGTATATGCTCTCAATGAAAGGGTCTCAACTGAACTTGAACTTTGGTAATGCAACAAGGGGGAGGAATCCACCATGGGGGCAGGGCTTGGGGAGGGGTGGGGGGAATCCCAGTGCCTATAAAACTGTGTCTCGTAATGTAATGTAATTGATTAAAAAAAAAAGAAAAAAAAAAAAAGAAAATAGACCTGAATGAGAAATGTGTAAGTGGAAATACACAATACCCTGCCCAAGATAACGTATCTGAGAACTTGAAAAGAAGCAATCGTACGGTGTGTCTACAGAGAGCAGAGGGAGCAGTACACCAAATCACTCCCCAAATGTGCAAGGTGCAGGATGCAATCCAGGAGACACACAGCATGACACGGCTGCAGTGAAGGGAGTGTTGTCAGCATGCTGAAACGGGATGAAAAGCAAATAAGCATATCTCTACTAACCTGTACGAAAAAATTGGCTTCCAATTTGCATTCAATTTTACAAAATACAGGAGCTAAATGACTCCAAAAAAAGCATTAGTACTAAATATCAACAGTATTGCTTTGTAAATAATGGCTTAACAATTAGACCTAATCACATTTGCTGTGTTTTGTATTTCCTGCTGTTGATGTGCATTAATTAGGTCTTAATTTGATTTTCTAAAAATTAATCTTTTGATAAAAATGTCATTAGTAGAGGCTAATGATGAATTGATATATGAAGTGAACCATTGCATAGCTCATTAAAAATAAATACTATGGAGTTAAACTGCTGGGGAAAATTAATGAACATAGTGTATCTTAAATGTTCAAGTTTTATTTTTCAAGCTATCATACCATTCGGGGTGTGAAATCATGAGATATTTTACCTGAGTCTTTCACTTTTCTCAGGATTCTTATGTTCCATTTTCTAAAAGAATTCATTTTTACACAACTTAGCTTTTCTGATTTTCTATTTCTTAGTATTAACGAGCAAGCCAAAATAAATAACCAGTCCCTTCTATGACAACAACCTGTGCAATTCCTATTTCATTTGTAGAAATTAACCATTGGCTAGAGCTAAAAAGAAAAAAAAAACACTTTTATTATCACACAAGCTAGACAGCTCAGGTGGCTGCAAGCCATGTTTAACAATTCCCCTCTTCTGCTTCCCGAATGTGTGCCATCTTTGCCTTGAGATAACCATGTGCATATATTCAAGGGTTCATGTCAAAGTTATGAAAACCCACAGGATAAATGGGTAAGTGGTTTCAATGTGTTTGTTTGCTCTCACATACTGGTCATCTATCGAAGAAGAAGAGGTGAATTCACATGAAAACGTTTAAATATTTAAATACTAAATAGAAAAGTATATTTTAAAAGAACTTGAATTAAATGTGAAGAAATAAAATGATAGCACTTCATTTCTGGTTGTATTATATGGCGGGCAGCCCGTACTTAACAGCTACATTGTCACTACTCTAATACAGACTTAGTGTCCTATGATAGATCATGTTTTAATGATGTCTATGCAAAAACACAGAAAAAAACATTTAAAAATACTTTCTTGATTATCTGGCTGAGTAATTTTTAATGATGTATTTCTTTATTTTGAAATTCATTGTGATAGAGAATGAAGGAGAGACAGAATGTTAGCAATCTTCCTTCTGCTCGCTCACTGCCCGTGCAGCTGCGCTGGGCCAGCGCTGGGCCAGGCCAAAGCACGCGTCAGGAGGCTCATCCAGGGCTCCTGCACTGGGGGCAAGGGCTCACACTCCTGGGCCATCCGGTGCTGCACAGGGAACTGTAGCAGAAGTGGAGCAAGTGGGACATGAACTGGCATCTGTGTCGGGTACGGTCACTGCTGCCAGCACTTTTATCAGCTACACCTACATATCTAATACCCAACTATCTCCATCATTTTTACTGGTGACTGAAATATTCTTTGCCTCGGTATTACATACCTCCATTTTTAAAATCATTTTAATGCCACCATGTACCCCAACTTGTATTTCATAAAAGAGTCAGTAACATCTAACACAGGAGTTTCAAAATCAAATCTTAAATCTGAATGATCAATGAATAAAACAGACCAAGTTGCTTTTCATTCAATTGGTAAAAATATTTTTTATTCTGCTTATCGAACACTTCTCTTCTGGTTCCTGAATTCAATTCTCTTCTAGGAGCCTGCGGCAGATCAGCAACTATCACTACCACCATATTTCTTACATTCTACAGGAGAAAAAGAGAATAAAACAAAGCAAGCACTATAGAAATAATCAGAAGTTAGAAGGTGAAACTACACCCTTGAAGGTGGTAGGAGAAGTGAGGAGATTTACATGATAATTGAGGAGAAAATTCATGCCATGTCTCTTCTGGCTGATTCCTTCTTAGTGGAACATTCGTTATGATACTTGGGTTTTAAGGAGCAGTAAAGCTGAATTTGATGTAAACGTTCTCACTTTAAACACCCAAAAAATGCAAAAGGAATTATGAAAATTATTTCAGAATCAGCTAAGAGTTATATTTCTAACTAAGAAATACTGCTTATAGCTCACCCATGTCCTTCTGCCCTGAAATGTACCACTGTCAGATAGATGAAAACAGCCAATTGGAGACTGCCAGTCTAACCTAGACAAAAGAGAATTTTAAAGCTGAAATTTTTGCAGGCTATGTTCTAAAGTCATGGAATCAGTTTTGCCTATATATATATATTTTTTTAAATGGCCATTTAAAGCAAAGCTAACAAACAAAACTTAGCTTTGGAAACTGTTAAATAAAAATAAATAAAAATAAATAAATAAATAAATAAAAATAAATAAAAATAAAATAAATAAATAAATAAATAAAATAAATAAAAATCCACAAGAAAATAAAAATTTTTACCTACTACATATTTATAAAACTTGTTAATTGTGCTACTGTAAGAAATATTTTTTTCATGGTGTAAATTAAATGATTTCTTAAAATGTAATGTATATGACACTTTAACAATTTTTTTCAAAGAAAACAACTACTAGATTCTTTTGGACGGTCCCCCTAGCCATGTTTTCCTTTTCAGAGCTTCATGCATGTTAGTATATATTTACATTATCTTGAAATGTTCTGACTGAAAGTAATTTAATACAAATGTATTTCAAATGTACTCTAAAGCTTTTTTAAAGGAAGATATAGATATAGATATAGATATAGATATAGATATAGACATAGACATAGACATAGACATAGACATAGACATAGACATAGACATAGATATAGATATAGATATAGACATAGACATAGACATAGACATAGACATAGACATATAGATATAGATATAGATATAGATATAGATATAGATATAGATATATCTCAAAGGCAGATTGACAGAGGAGAGACACACAGAGAGATCATTCATATGCTAGTTCATTCCCCAAATGGCTGTGACCAAAGCTGAGACTATCTGAAGCCAGGAGCCAGGAGCCTCTTCCAGGTCTTCCACTCAGAAGCAGGGTCCCAAGGCTTCTCCCATCCAGCTCTGTTGAGGCCAAAAGCAAGGAGCTGGAAAGCAAGGGGAAAGTAAGTGACATGAATTGTCACTCCTATGGGATCTCGGTGCAGGAAGGTGGAAGATTAACCAGTTGAGTTATCGCAGCAGCCCTTATTCTAAAGCTTTAAAACATCTTTGTTACATAATATGCTCACCCAGTGTTTCTACATTTCTTATTTGGAAACATTTTCAGCTTACATAAGAAAAAGGATGGAAAACTAGAATAACCATAACATAGAAAGAAGAAACATAACTTTTAAAAAGTTCAGTAAATTACTTTAAATGCGATTGACTAGATTCTTATTCTTCAAGGTAGTTTTGGCTATTTGTGGTTTTCTGACAAATTCATTCTTCCAGATGAATTTTTGCATTCTTTTTTCCAGCTTTGTGATGAATGATTTGAGATTTTTATGGGGATTACCTAAATCTATATACTGTTTTTGTTAATATGGATATTTTGATGATGTTGACTCTGCCTATCCAAGAACATGGTATATTTCTCCATCTTTTAAGGTTTTCTTCTATTTTTTTTTTTCAAGAATAAGCATCTAGCTCAATGAATCACAATTTTATTCCTCAAGACACGCTAAAGGGCAGTAGCATCCAACAGCCTAGAACTGACTCCCAAACAGAGAAGAGCAATGGAACAGCCTAGAAACACCAGAAGAGATTGCGTACTTGTACAGCCAACTAATCTTCAAGAGAAAAGAAAGCAGCCCAAGGAAAAAGGTTGATCTAATCAGCAAATGTTGTTGGGGTTGCTGCATAGTAGCCTGTGGAAGTAAGAAACAAGGGCCCCACCTTTCACTGTATACAAAGATCAAACCTAAAAGGATAAAGGACTTAAATCTACACACAAAACCCATCAAACTATTAGAATAAAACATAGTAAGCACGCTACTAGACATCGGTGCAGGACGACTTCCTATAAAAGTCATCAAAAGCACAAGCAGGGTCCAGCACAACAGCCTAATGACTAAATCCTTGCATCTGCCGGGATACTAAATGAGCATCATTACGTGTACCAACCGCTCCACTTCCCATCCAGATCCCTGCTTATGGCCTAGAAAAGCAGCAGAGGACAGCCCAAGCTTTAGGACCTGGCACCCATATGGGAGACCCGGAAGGAGCTCCTGGCTCCCGGTTTGATTGGCTCAGTCCTTGCCATTGTGGCCTATTGCAGAATGACTCAACAGATTTCTCTCCATCTATCCTTCTCTCTGTAAATCTGACTTTCCAATGAAAATTTTAAAATCTTAACAGAAATTAGTCAGTCAAGGCCAAAATAAATGGGACTGCATCAAACTAAGAAGCTTCTGCACAGCAAAATAAATGATCAAGACAGCTAAGGAGCAAGCAACAGAATGCAAGGACATCTTTGCTAGGCGGCAAATATCCAGGATTCACAATGCTCTTCAGAAACTCAAGGGCAGCAATAGAAACAGCACTGTGAAGAAATGGGTGTATGAGATGAGCAGGTGTTTTACAGAAACACAAAATCAAATGGCTAACAAAGATATGTGAAAAAATGCTCAGGCTCCACAGATCTCAAGGAAATACAAATAAAGACATTGAGGTTCTCCCTAAATACATTTGGAACTCTACTAAGAACATCTGCTGAGATGGATGTGGGGATAAAGGTATTTTATGTTGCTCATCTCCTCTATGGAATACTATTCAGCCATTAAAAATAATGAAATTCTAGCATTTGCAACTAAGTGGTTCCAACTGGGAACCATTTTACTCAGTGAAATGAACCAGTCTCCAAAGGACAAATATCATGCTTGCTCTAATGTAAGGCAAGTTCTGTTTAAAATGCAAAACAAAGAGATATAACGGTAAATATACAAACTCTTATAATCTCACAAACGAAAGATGTAATGGAAACCAGAGTACAGGAATCAAAGCTTGACAGAATCATCTCTACTGTCAAATAAAAATATTAAATAAAACTGTTAAATATACCTGGACAACAAAGTACTCGTCTCCCTACCTTTGCTTACACATACAATGTCATGACTCATGTCAACAGTGGAATGCTAGAATCAAAAACTAGAGCTGAAGGACTATATTACGGTAAAACACAGGGGACAATATGGAAGAAAGAAGTGGGAGGGAGGATGGAGGAACGGGAAAGACCTATACCTGCAAAATTGTTAAACAGGGGCCCGGCAGCGTGGCCTAGCGGCCAAAGTCCTCGCCTTGAACTCCCCGGGATCCCATATGGGCGCTGGTTCTAATCCCAGCAGCTCCACTTCCCATCCAGCTCCCTGCTTGTGGCCTGGGAAAGCAGTTGAGGATGGCCCAAAGCCTTGGGACCCTGCACCCGCGTGGGAGACCTGGAAGAGGTTCCAGGTTCCCGGCTTCGGATTGGCACAGCACCGGCCATTGAGCTCACTTGGGGAGTGAATCATCGGATGGAAGATCTTCCTCTCTGTCTCTGCTCCTCTCTGTATATCTGACTTTGTAATAAAATAAATAAATCTTTAAAAAAATGTTAAACAGAACGTAAGAGTAAAAAAATAATACAATTGACCAAATCTGAGATACCAGTAGATGTTCATTTGAAATGATCCAAGATACTTTCATTCTGAAAACATACTACGCAAGACAAAAAAATATAACTAACTTTCTGGAGATGAACACAGATTACGTTCGGATTCTCAGAGCACTATAGTATTTGTACAAAACATTTGTAGATGTTTTAGTTGGTTAGAGTAAAGATTACAAGTGTTGGAATGTGTGTTTTTCACACAAAGATGCAATTTTGCAAGAAATAGAGAAACCTATTGCGAATCAAACCACACTAGAAGACTTTGTATAAGAGCTTTTGAGAGGCAGGTAACCTGCCGTGCTGGCATCCCATATGTATGCTTGGTCCAGACCTGACTGCTGCGCATGAGGTGGAGCTCCCTGCTAACATGTCTGGGAAAGCAGCAGAGGATGTCTGAAACCTAAGTGAGTGGAAACCTGCTTCCACATGTTAGACCTCAAAGAACTGCCTGACTCCTGGCCTCAGAGTGGGCTGCGTCTGGACATTGTGTCCGTTTGCGGAGTAAAGCAGAGAAGGGACGATCCTGTCTCTCTCCAACTCTCCCTTTCCCCTTCTCTTACCTCTCTGTGGTTACTACCGCCCTTCATTTTTCTTAATAAAAATTTTGAATGTAAAATCCTGAAGGATTACTAGGAAAAAAAATGTGGTTCTTTATGTCGCAAAAGCTTTCATGGCCTTTGAAATGTATTTACATTGTGTTATGAGCCCCTCTTGCATGATTTTTCTTTAAGATAAAACATAGATAGGACAGGTGGACAGGTAACAACATTTGCACCTGCTCTGTGCCAGGTGGGGCTTGTGGACCATTGGACCTCGAACTGGATACTTTCCTCATGTGTGTAGCAAATGGGTGCGTGAATGACATACACAGAGAATCTTTGTCTCTTCTCACTCACTTCTCTGGATGTAAGATTATGGATTTACTCTTCTTTCAACAGTCTCTTCTCTCATACCGTCAATTTTCAGCAGTTGAAATGTTCTATAAAATCTTGCATTTGCTCCACAGCCTTTATTTTCATTTTAACTGAAAATAGTACTTTTCTTTCTCATTTCTCCCCTAGAAATTCACTTACTTTACTAGGATATGGCTGAATATATGGGTTTGGTATTCTGTCTTCCCAAGATTATAAAGAGTAACATTACAGTCTCTAAAAGCAAGATTGTCTTTAGCTCATTAAGGGATGTGTATGTCTGTAATTTTGCTAGTTCTCTTTTGAGAACCACCAAGGAAATATTGCAGTTTTTTCTATACAGCATCCTATCTCCAGCAATTCTACTTTGCATTTTTATGCCTTTCTTTTTCTTTTAGCAATTTTCACATCAGATCCTTTGGACCAAGCCTCAAGTCGTCATATTTTTTAGATTTTTTTTAAGTTTCTTAAATGTCTTTTTACACCTGAGAGTGGCAAAGAAGGTTTAAGTCAATAATACTAGAGTGTTACTTTTAATGATTCTTTCACATAAATCACCATATACAGACGTTTTCCCAAGCCTGTCAAGATTGACATGAAACAATGTTGATGTTCACCCAGGTAAGTGAGGGCTAACACTGTTCATCATGGATTATTTGTAGGATCGTCACTTCTACTACCAAAAGAAGTAAGTAGAATGAATAGATCAATGTTTCAGATAATGTCTTCAGTAATTTTCAAAATGAAAAATGAGTTGAAACAATGGAGTGATCATAAGACAGTGACAGATATTCTAAAAAATTTTTGTGATGCACAATTACTGGATTTCTCATGAAAATTTTTATATCCATAGTAAATAAATTCTAACATAACTATTTCCCCTGATCACAAACAGATTGCATTTCGAAATTTCACTTTCATAGGATTAAGCTGTTTTCATATGCATAACTGATGTAAGATTCATGAAAAAATAAAAGCCAAATAATTTGTTTGCTGAGATAGAAATTCATAAAACTTTAATTTAAAATGTATCAGTTGGAGCAAATAAATTCCGGTATGAAAAATAACACTGTATAAAGCTATAGAACATTATTTCAAGTTTTTCATATTATTTAGTGCATGGTTGTTTGTTAAAGTTCCATATGTCTTGTTACAAGGGGAATATCACACTTTGTATTTTCTGTATATTAAAACAAGTAAGTGTTCTTGTATGTCACTTGTGGTTTGCCTTCCGCACTTGTCCTTTTGTCTTTTTAACACCAGGTGTCTGCATGGCAGCTCAAAAGCCATCTATAAAAGCAGGTGATACAAACTTCTTATTCCACACAGATCCTCTGATCCATCACATCTGGGCCTTTAAGGATTTCTAAATTGCTCTGGACAAAGGACAGCATAACAAGTCAATATGTTTAAACTACCCTACAATATTGGGTAGCTGAGTCTTTTATTGATTCACTTTTCTAAGAATAAAAACTCAAAACTCCACTGTAGCAAATCTAAACACATTCTATTTCAGATCCAAGTGTATGTAATTGGAGTGCTTTCATTCAAGTCCTAAGGTTTTCCTTCTTTCCCTGGAGACACCGTAAGATGAAGGTTGGTACACCTGAATCTGTTAGTCTTCTAAAGAAATCAAGGTGTGAGTATGTCCACACCTTTCTTCACTGTAAGCTTGCCCTCACATTCGACTCATTTCCAATCCATTTCCAGTTGTCTAAGTTCTAAATCTAAGAATCATTTGAGGCAGAGTTATACCATCTAAAAATGTCTGGATATTTTGGGGGTTCCAAGTAAAATGAAGTTAATCTATACGAAGAAGGAAGGAAAATACATGGTCTAAAAATGACTTGGAGGAAACTGACAGAATGCTTTATTTGTAATTGTGAATGTGATAGAGAAAGAGAGAGAGAGAGAGAGAGAGAGAGAGATCTTCTATGTGCTAATTCAATCCAACATGGCTACAGAGGCCAGGACTGGGTTTGGCTGAAGTGAGGAGCTTTAGCACGGTGTCCTGCAGGGGTGATTTGAGTCGAAGTACTTGGGCTGTCTTTCCCTGTTTTCTCAGGTACTTTACCATGAAGCTGGATTAGAAGAAGAGCAGCCAGCAGTTCTCAAATGGAAGGTCCATGTTGCAGGCAGTGGCATAACCCAATGTGCCACAATGCTGACTGTCAGAGCCTATTTTTAAATGAAAACAAATTCTTCACAATTTATTCTTTCAACATTCTTTACCCTGTTTACTAGGTTTAGTAAACAGACTATGACTGTGACTGAAACAATAATCCAGTAGGAACCCAAAGTTCTCAAGACACCTGTGCAAGCACCCTCTCCATGGCAGGAAGAAACCCTGGCTCCTTGCCACTGTCTCCTGTCATGGCCCTTACAGTCTGAGCTTGCCAGCTGACATCAGCACGTCAGGTCCTACCTCTTACACCTTCAGAAGTGTACTAACCTGCCATCCCAGGGGGCAGATGGGTGGCAGAACACATGCGTGGGGAGGAGCATGTGGGGAGCCGGAAAGCGGAGAGAAAAGCTCCGGGCAGCAATCAGAAATCAACCCTCTTTCAACAGTAACCTTCTGTGGGCAAGGGCCTCCCATCAAGTCCAACAGCAAATGTCTCCGATTTTAATCCATTAGCCGGCAATGTAAGACTTTGGTGACCCAGCCACCCACATGCTGGTCTTTGGGGACATTCAAATAGCTGCACCACAAGTAGTTACTGATCTTTTCTCAGAATGCTCAATTTGATCACTTAGAATCCTACTTAAGCTACCAGTGTTAAGAGCCACAGGAGGGCCAGATTTAAATCAGGTATTTGATGAAATCTCCCCCATCAGAAGCATATACTTTCAAGGGCAGGTGACAGCTCAAAGTTTCACATGAAGGAAAAGCTCTGGAGTTGACAGAGAAGAGAAAAGCTGGGGGTTCTTTGAAATTTTTATACAGGATACAAATGTATGACATTCACATGGATGTAGCACAGAGTTAAATGCCATCATCGAGTCTGAAAAAGAGTGGATAATGGAAGTGATGAGCATGGGAGGTCATCTCCATCATGATGTGGCAGTCACTAAGAGCCTCAGGCAGGCACACACAGTGGCCAAGGAAGAAACCAACAACAACAACCACACAAGGCAAAACATCCTTCTCATACAACTAGAAATGTTCACAACTGATTATGTAGTCTTTGGCTGAAAAGGTGAGTTTTTCCAGAATAATACTTAACTGTGTTGTCCATGCGATAAGTGTAACCAAGAAAATTCTACCGAAATAAGAGATGCGAAGTCTCCAGGTCATTCAGAAAAAATAGTGTCAGTTTTAGCTATCTCTGTTTTCAAACTGAGTGTTGATGCATCTTGGACTTAGCAAGGATCTCATTTTTTTAAACTGAATTAGTACTTTGGACTTAGAAACTTAAAATGTGAGGCTGGCATTGTAGCCAGTGGGCTAAGCTGCTGCCTGCAGAGCTAGCACCATTCATGAACAGCTGTTAGATCCAGCTCACTGCTATCGCACCTGGGAAACCAACAGAAAACAACCCAAGTGTTTTGTCCCTGCCACACACACACACCTGGAGTGCCCACTTTTACATTAATTCTCAATATATTTCTCAGTTTAAAAAATCAGTCTACTCCTTCTGAGGATGAAGATGGAATCATTTAGTATTGTCTATTTAGCAAACTTCCGTTGTGGACTCATTACATGGGTCATTGCTGACTTAAGAATATAGCAATTCGCCAAAGGGAGGTATCCCCTGACACCAACATTGGAGCATAAAGTCATGCATGTCTATTTAAATGGTTCACATATATGACATATGTATAGATGCATGTATTCACATGTTTGTAGGATTTACAGGATTAACTCTGGATTTACAGTTTTATGTCTGTAACTTTCAGACTTTAGTGTGATTATATATGTAATGTTTTAGTTGCATTTTTCTTTTGCATTGTATTACTAATAATCATTCTATTGTCACAACTCTAATTAACCTATTTTAATGTGGAAGAGAACCTAATTGTTCAGTATTTTAGCCACTTTCTGCTTGTAGACACTTGGGTTTGCTTAGCATTTTGCTAACAAAGAGTTTTGATAATTTGCGTTGGTAACAAGCAAAAAATCTTGACATCCTTGCCCTAGACATAATATCAACACAAAATAAACATATTATTCCAAGATACATGATATTTTTGTCTTCTTGGGATCCTGAATCCATGTGGGAGACCCAGAGGAAGCTCCTGGCTCCTGGCTTCAGAATAATTCTGCTCTGGCCAGGCCAGCTATAATGGACTGCACCACTAAATGGAATATCTTGTTATCTCCCTCTATCTGTGTAACTCTGATATTTGAATTAAAAAATAAATCTCAGAAAAGATAAAAATAAGTATAGACTTCCATTCACTGAGTATTTATAGGGAGAGATATTGTATTTACGATTTATAGCAATCCTGAAACCCATGTGTTCAAGTATAAGAAAAAATTCCAAAACCTTTTAAAGTAGCCAGACATTTCTGTCCTCTTTACAAGCGGTTACTTTATTATATTCAACATGTAAACTTCAAAGTAAGTAAGAGAGTACACTGTTATATGCTAACTGGAGATAAGAGCAGTTTATTTTTAGAAAAAGCATTTCAGGAATCAAATGGCTTTTTTACAGTAATTTCACTCCTTGACTCATATTAGGGTAAGTAATAAACTCTCTGAGTTTTAACTTTACCAGAAAGTTCTTCAGATGGCTCAAAGATGTGTTGAATTATTTGTGCTTATATTTGATTAGACATCATTAAAAAACTTTCAATAGATTTAAGTACATGTTTAAATAAGTTAAATGCCAAAACAAACATCTGGTAAGTCCACTCCTACAATTTCCTGAATGGCATCTTTCTTATATTTTAGTTTCAAGCTTGAAATTTACATGTTTTCACTGCCAGGGGTCTAATCCAGTTCCCAAGGACTCTCATGGTATACTTACCCTGAAGGAAGAAATCTCTTGGCCCTGGAGAAAGCCTAGGACTTGGGCACCACATGGCAGTAGTGACCTTGGCCTGAGTTCCAAGCATTGGGGTCCGGCCTGGCTCGGGCACCCCCTTGAGCTCCCACTGGTTTGCGTGAAGGCTGAGTATAAACTGGACAGAGTCAGGCCTGACTGCAACACTAATTGGTTCGTGCGGAAGACAGGGCTGGAAATAGAATTGACTCAGCAATTGCAACCACCAGTATATGAATAAGTTGATTGGTGCGACGGACTGTGCCAGACCCTGTACTGGCAAATACATACAAGAATCAGGTCTGGGGATTACCACAGATGAAGTTTCTTCAGGAATCCCTCGAACTGAACTACTAATCTCAGAACCCCAACCGTGAAGAGACTATGTCAGTGGATTCTGAAGAGATTTCATTGTGCCTGGAATGGCGAGATTGGCAGCAACTGAGAAACACTGAACTATCAAAACTGCTTGAGCAGGACCCTTGGAGCATACCTCACACTGGGGACCTGGGATGGGTGGGAGTCTGGGTGGGGCTTCTCCCTTTTTCTCTCCCCTTACCATAGATACAGAAAAAAAAATATTAATGTGGAAACAGTGTTATTACCCACTTTCATATAGCCTTTGGCCCTTTGTGCCCTAATAAACCATGTAAAGATTATCAAAATCAAAGAATTTTTAAAAAGAAATTTGCATGTTTTGTAATTATTAGTGAGAGTAAAGGATGAAACATGTGAAAACTCAGGGCGTTTGTGCACAGCTGCAACCTTTCTCCAGGGGCTCGTTTTAAGCGGTGAAATAAGTGTTCTCTTTTGTTGTGTACCTATTTGGTCATTTATAACTTATTTATTTGAAACACAGAGAGAGAAAGAGACTGAGATATCTTCTATTTGCTGGTCAGCTCCCCAAAGGCCAGCAACAGCGGTGGGCAGTGGTGAGGCTGGGCAGGGCAGACTGGACCAGGAACCAGGAACTCCATCTGGGTGATGGCAGTCCAACCACTTGCCCCATCATCTGATTCCTGCTTCTTCAGGAAGCTGCAGTTAGGAGCAGAACATGGACTTGAATCCAGCACTGAGAAAGGAGATGGAGCACCCCAAGGGGATCTAACATTGAGCTCAATTGCTGCCCCAAAGTTTACACTTTCGTCCCAAGTAGCTTGTGTGCCTCGTGATTGAAATTTTAAATATAATTCAATACAACCCTTTATTTCTCGACTAAGAAAGTTACTATTCAAACAGCCACTTACTTCATAATGTATGTATTTTTATTTGGGACTTTTGCATAAATTATACACCTATCAATTTATGTTATTATGGGAAAATGTGATAACACAAATTTGATGACGCAGACTTACGGTTTTATAACTTTCAAACTTGTCAAGTGATTCAATTTTTTACATAGCCAGGAATTTTCTGGTCTTCTGTGACAGAAAACAGCTATGTTGTTCTTTGTTGGTAAACACTGAAACATTAGTTTGGTAGCTCTCTTTGACAACTTGCTTTTAATATCTTAAAATCCCCTGTGGCTTTTGTCTCAGCCTAGGTTGATGACTAAGGTTATGCAGGAATAACTTTATGAAAGAGACAGCGACAGATAGGACATATTCTCAGGGGTGTCACAAAGTGATGTCTGCCTTAAATTTTCAATTTCTGTTCCAATACAGTTGATAAAATGCCTACTGTACACAATTTCTTCTTAAAATTAACTAACGTGTGTCTATTGGTCAGAAAAAGCATGAAAAGGCTCAACTCTCACAGAAAATTAAATGAAAGAAATTCACAACATGTTGCATAATACATTTTTAGGTTTTATTGCGCTTTTTTTTCAGCTGTGGTTTTAGTGAAGTTAAACTGTGCTTGCATGAAAACTGGGTTCATCGTAATGCAATTATCATAACTCACTTGGGGGTTTGCAGTTGCAAAGCAGTATATTTTATATAGTGCTGTAATTCTCTGTCATATTTATGTCATCAGAGGCATAAAAAAAGTGCTTTACTCTTACTGAGAGGTGTAGCCGAATGTAGCAGTGGAAGCAGAAATGCGTTTTGCAATTTATATCTAACAGGAGAAACAGTTGGTTTTGAACAATGAATGACTTATTTAAAATAAGATGAAGAATTATTTAAAAATCACCTTTCTTGATAAAACAGAAAACATATAGTGCCATTGATTAAGATTTTGTTGTCTGAACTAACAAAATAGTTTTAGCCTTTTTAACCCTCCCAAATGTCTCCTTGTGGATCCCCCTGAGAGGACAGTACTGAGATTAGAAGAAGGCAGTCATTCATTCATATTTCTGTCTCCACATCTCATCAAAATCAGAACAATATTTCCTCAAATCCTGTTTGGAATTCCAAAAGCGAATGATAAACGTTGATTTAAAAAAAATGGTTTAAATAACCACTTGTTGGCGAGGTTGCGGGGAAAAGGGATCCCTACTTCACTGCTGGTGGGGCTTCAGGCTGGTACAGCCTCTATGGAAATCAGTATGGAGAATATTCAAACAACTCAAATTCAACATACCGTATGATCCAGCAATAGCACTCCTAGGAATATATCCAGAACACTTGTTTTATGAGAAACCAACATGCACTCCTATGCTCATAGCAGCACAATCAGTAATTGCAAAAACATGGAAGCAACCAAAATGCCCATCAACAGAGGATTGGATAAGAAAGCTATGGTTCATCTACTCCATGGAATACTACTCAGCTATTAAAAAAAACAAAATGCAGTTCTTTGTGGCCAAATGGGCCAAACTGGAAACCATAATGCTAAGGGAAATGAGCCAATCCCAAAAGGTTAAATACCACATGTTTGCCTTAATTTAAGATGATATGATGTTATGTATAACATGTTATGTTTTGAATGTTATATGTTGTGTATAAACTAAATTGAAGTATAGGTGAGGTGGTCACAGAAGGTGGCTGGGAACTCGCATTTACTTTTAACATATTGGATACTCATTACTATGTCAATTAATTCCATAATGATGTAAATTTTTGCTGATGGTATGTTGGAGCTTTCAATTGACTGGGATGATACTCTGCTGGCTCTGTCATCAGACCAGAGAGGGTATACCTAAGAAGCCGTTGAACTTGACTGGACTATAAGATGCTGGACTCTATGTTTGGTATACGCTTGCAATGGGGGAATCTCAACTGAACTTGAGCTGTGGTTATGCAACAAGGTGGAGGAATCCACCATGGTGGGAGGGTTTGGGGAGGGGTGGGAGAACCCAAGTATCTATGTAACTGTGTCACATAATACAATGTAATTAATGAAGTTAAATAATAAATAATTAAAAAAATGGTTTAGTTGTCAGATGAAGGATGAATCTTTGTGAGAAATTTGCTGTATTTGCAGGAGCTGGTATTCAGCTACCTAGTTCTGAATAAGACAAAATTATTTAAATAAATATTGTTACATACCCTTTAAGAAAGTTTCAACTCAAATTATGCAGCTTCACAAAATTGTCTACATTTATGAAATTAGAACACTACGTCTTTAAAAAAGAAATTATTATATTTGAAGATATTTCTATCATGTAAAACATCTTAAAATCCAAAGGAATATGGACTATTTTGTATTTCATAAGTTTTTTGAAGTAATGTTTTATCAATTTTAATATCTCTAACTGGAGTCATTAAAAAAGGCATAAGAGAAAATAAGGAAAAGGAAGGTAAAGAAAAGAAGGCAAGGTGAGAATATGAATGGAGTGGAGGAGATGGGGAGGGAGAGGAGAGGAGAGAGAGGAGAGGAGAGGAGAGGAGAGGAGAGAGAGAGAGGAGAGGAGAGGAGAGGAGAGGAGAGGAGAGGAGAGAGAGAGAGGAGAGGAGAGGAGAGGAGAGGAGAGGAGAGGAGAGGAGAGGAGAGGAGAGAGAGAGAGGAGAGGAGAGGAGAGGAGAGGAGAGGAGAGGAGAGGAGAGGAGAGAGAGAGAGGAGAGGAGAGGAGAGGAGAGGAGAGGAGAGGAGAGGAGAGGAGAGAGAGAGAGGAGAGGAGAGGAGAGGAGAGGAGAGGAGAGGAGAGGAGAGGAGAGGAGAGGAGAGGAGAGAGAGAGAGGAGAGGAGAGGAGAGGAGAGGAGAGGAGAGGAGAGGAGAGGAGAGGAGAGGAGAGGGGAGAGGAGAGGAGAGGAGAGGAGAGGAGAGGAGAGGAGAGGAGAGGAGAGGAGAGGAGGAGAGGAGAGGAGAGGAGAGGAGAGGAGAGGAGAGGAGAGAGAGAGAGAGAGGAGAGGAGAGGAGAGGAGAGGAGAGGAGAGGAGAGGAGAGGAGAGGAGAGGAGAGGAGAGAGAGAGAGAGAGGAGAGGAGAGGAGAGGAGAGGAGAGGAGAGGAGAGGAGAGGAGAGGAGAGGGGAGAGGAGAGGAGAGGAGAGGAGAGGAGAGGAGAGGAGAGGAGAGGAGAGGAGAGGAGAGGAGAGGGGAGAGGAGAGGGGAGGGGAGAGGAGAGGAGAGGAGAGGAGAGGAGAGGAGAGGAGAGGAGAGGAGAGGAGAGGAGAGAGAGGAGAGGAGAGGAGAGGAGAGGAGAGGAGAGGAGAGGAGAGAGGAGAGGAGAGGAGAGGAGAGGAGAGGAGAGGAGAGGAGAGGAGAGGAGAGGAGAGGAGAGGAGAGAGAGAGAGGAGAGGAGAGGAGAGGAGAGGAGAGGAGAGGAGAGGAGAGGAGAGGAGAGGAGAGGAGAGGAGAGGAGAGGAGAGGAGAGGAGAGGAGAGGAGGTAAGGAGAGGGGAGGAGGGGATGGATATATATATATATATATCACATTGGATGTTTATAACTATATAGCTATGTCTATTTTTGAGTTAATTAATATTTGGTAAATGTGTTTTCTTAAAGGTCAAATTACTGCTAATTCTGTTTATTTGTAATATGTCATTTAAATTCATAATTGACAGTGCTTATCATAAACTCAATGTAGTTCTACTTCTTAGAATTCAGTATATGTAAGACTAAACAATAAATCAATAAATCGCATCCTTAAGGATAAGTCAGTTAATGGAAAATAGCAGAAATCTATTTTGCCAGTAAACATTGTCAAAGGGCTGAAGGAAGTGTCACTGAAGTAGGTCATACATCAACAAGCATTCGCATGTACTTTGGGAAGATTTTCATTTCATTTCTGTGCTGCATTTCATGTTCAATTCTGACATCAGTAGCACAAAATATTTTCCTGTTTGCTGTACGTTAGAAATTTATGCGTTTGATAATTTGCTGTCAATATTTTCACAATTGAATGACATCATGAAGACCAATTTCTATGATCACAAATCTATTTTGCAGCCATTTCTTTAACAGCATGAATGTTTAACTTACAACAGTGAATGAAGGGAATCCCTGGATATTGAGTAATAAAATGAAAATAATTCCTGCTTCTTCAATAACAAATTCATTAGAGAGCAGAGTAGGTCATCAAAAATGCAATGGACACTATCCAGGAATACACAGACAAGCCAAATGGCAGAGAAACGCAGTGAAACAGACAAGCATGGAAACAAAGTCCAGTAATTAATGTTGTTCATGTCACTTTGTGAATATAACTTTAGGCAAAAAAGGGAAGTATTCCTTATCCAGAATTTCTTCACTAAGGAATACAAGTTATTTCAAACATTAGCACAAAACTAGATAATATTTCTAGTCATCTGTGACACAACAGTAGATACTATCCACACATAAGCGCCGGTCATCTAGCAGATTTTAAACCTGAAGCCACATAGCACACAGACTGAAAAGCACACTTGCCAGAATGTGCAGGAGAACATTCTTACAAAGATGTGACTTCCTACTAAAATCTGTCTTTCCTAAAGGTAGCTGAGATGTGATGTAATCACCAAAAATGAAGTTGCTGAGCAGGCCAAGGAAGCCCGTTTCCATTCCCTTCGGGGAAACGAGATCTAGCTATTATTTCAGACAGTGCCAGCCCAACAAATAGGAGAATATAGGAGAATTAAGAAAACCTTAACTTTAGGAAAGAGAGATAGTTAGAAGATTGCTAGATGCCTGCCAAAAACAATAAAAACAAATTTATCCAAAAACAGAAAAAAGTGCCAGTGCTTTATTTACTCAGAAATCAGTAAATTAATAAAATAAACCATTTCATTTTGCATCATTGTGCAATAATTTAGGAGTAACCCAAGTAAAAATTCATTGAAAACTGCAAATGCTACTAAATTTTAGAATAAATGAAAATCTTCATGAATTTATTTCATGAATCAGAACAAATCCTAAGATCATTTTCTATAAGGGGATCTATAACTATGGTGTAATACCAACCATAATTGCATCAGGTCTTTATTTTGTATTGTTGCCGTTATGTGTTTAAAGGCAAGGTTATTCTAAAATATATATGGCACTCAGAGAGACAAATGCACTGAAAACTACTTAGAAGGAGAAAACAAAATTTAAAAACACATGCAACTTGATTTTCAGAATTCTTACCAAGCTGCAACAAAGTAGCAGGGCCTTTTGATGTCAGCATAGGAAAGACACACCAACAGGTAGCTGAGAAAGGCCATGGACACAATGCATGTATTCAACACCTTTTCAGGATGCTATCAGTTTGCGAGAGGATAATCCTCCTTACAAGATGGTTGTGAACCAATGGAAAATGAAGTGACCCTATTAGTGTGCAAACATTTAAGAATAAACAGGGAGAGAAGTCCTTGCAACTTTGGAGTTTGCATTTTTTAAAAATAGTGACCAAGGTGGAAACAAAATGCCATGCATCAAGCTTATAGTTTTCTGGTCTGGACTGGTTTGCCTGGCACAAGATACACAAATGTCTCAAGAAAACAGGAAATCGTAGTCTATATTTCTGGTCAAGAAGGAGCTTTGAGAGTATGAAGACATTGCTGGTTACTCAATTATAGGTAACTACACAGTACTGAGCATTACAAGTGCTAGCTTTGTGAGCTCCAAGTTTCTTTTAAGCAATCTAATATATGAGATTCTCCAAAAATTTCAAACTTCAATATGTCAGCCTCTCACTGATATGTTATCATCCTTGCATAGCATATAACAATGATATACTTCTACAATCTACGCAGAAACAATTTTGGAAATTTAAGAGATATTGTCATCTAGTCTAAACTGTTCATTTGAACTGACACACGGCCTTATTATGCAGAATTTAAGGCAAACGACGTAGAAATAATTTTGTATGGCTTTCCTGACATCATCTACAAGCCCAGAGAAAACGGGTTTTGCTTCACATTACGTCTTTAAGTGGCTCATCAAGAATAGAACAAAAATATACTATCTATTACAAAAGGTTTAGTCAGATCTAATGGAGAACTTAAGACTCTTGGCAGCACCAGAACAGAAGGAAACAGAAGGCATGTTTATCACACGTTTTCTAATGCCAGATTCTGCACTTATGCTTTCCTTTGGGATGGTAAGAGAATGAACCCTGTGTGACAGGAGTTCACAAGTAAAATTTACATCCCAAACACAAATACCATAACCATTCCCTACTAACCCAACTATGTAAGGCTAAAGCCATACAGTTGTGGAGTAGTACTGGGGACAATCCCATGAGAGCATTAGTGAGAAACTTTGAAAGGAGAGACACATAGATGAATTATCACAGAATGAGCAAAGTGAAAGGTTGACACCAACATGTGTGCAAAGGAGGAAAAGAGTGAGAAGCAAATTAAATCCTATAATAGTAAAACAATTAGAAAATACTAAATGTCAATACACCAGAAATATTCTACACAGACTAGAGAGTTGACAATGATTGAGTCTCTGGATGGCTAGGGTAGGGAAGGAATGGGACATCCAGCTGTGTAAACTTGGAAGTCTTATTCTAGTTATACATCATGTTACTTTACTAAATTAAAAAAAAAAGTTTTCTTTTAAACATGAGGAAAAGGGCAGTCATTTAGCCTCATGGCTAAAGGTCCGACATTAGATTTAAGTGCCATTCTCAGCTCCTCTTTCTAGCTTCCTGCAACGCCCTTCCTGGAAGGCAGCAGTGTTGGCCCAAGTAGACGGGTTCTACCAACCCATGTGAGAGAAAAGGTAGCTTCTTTTCAAAGCAGTTTCTCTGCCTCTCCAAAGAGGACCCAACACCAGGCAACCACACAAAGATGAGGACGGAAGAGAGAAGATGGAGCCAATTTCAAACAATCCAAGTCATTTTAGTGAGGAGACAAAAGTTCAGGATATGTATGGATTCTAAGCCACACCATAATGGCAAGATGTAAGAAATCTCTGCACTGACTCACTCCATCATGCTACATAGTTTTCAATGAGAAAATTCTGCAATGATTCGGAAAAACAAGCAAAGCTCCTCAAAGGGAACTGCATTTCCTGTTAAAGAAATCTCATGGGCTGGCTCAGTGGCCTGGGTGGATGAATACTCACCTTCAAGCACCAGGATTCCATATAAACACTGTTTCATGTCCAGGCTGCTCCAGTTCCCATCCAGCTCCCTGCCTGTGGCCTGGGAAGGAAGTATAGGATGGCCCAAAGCCTTGGGACCCTGCACCCACGTGGGAGACCTGGAGGAAGTTCCTGGTCCCTGGCTTTGGATAAGCTCAGCTCCACCTGTTTTGGCCAACAGACAGAAAGTCTTTCTACCTGTCTCTCCTTCTCTATGGATCTTGTTTTCAATAAAAAGAAGTAAATTTTACAAAACACAAATTATGTTTTGGTTGCCCTGAGGAAATGTCTTTCACTGAGGTGTCAAATCAAGTCTTAAAGTATTCCTTTTGTTACTTGAATAACTCTCTACATTCAAAGGTTAAAGGTTTGTTTCATATCACCCCACATTTCACAGCTGATTACTGCTCAGAGTTTTAAAATGCTCTGTGTGTAGGCAGACAACAATGCTGAGGAAATTGAAGTTTATGAAAAGCTAAGAGCTTGCCTTAAATATAATTCAACATTATAAGTACAAAATTAGGTATGAAAGTAAATATTTATTTGTAATAACAAAATAAATCATAAATAATTGCTGGAACACTGGAGTTCAAGGTTCATTTCTTGTGAAATTGTTTTAGGCAATTTACCAGAACTACTTACTCAGAAATTCTTCTTTCTGGCAATCTCTCTTCATTTTTACTTCCAGAGTAATCAACAGCTAACAGCAACTCCAAGCGATCTCAGAAATTTGTTCAAGGGAGGGACTCTGCTAAGTGAAGATCATTAATTTCAAGGTCATCTGCTGCTACCTCCAGGCCAGTAAGCTGAGACAGAACTTCCAAGGAGTGGTGAGCCTTCCCTTCACTAACTGACCCATGGCAGGGCCATGATTCTTTCCTTAGCTTAGATATCTGTGTTGAAGAGGGTTATTGCTTTATGCATTGAATGACCTGTGCTCTAAATTCAGAAACATGTATAAAAGAGCAGAAGGAATTTCTCAATATAAAATCTTTGTAGCAATGTGCAATATTCATTTATGAATTAGTGAAAACATGCAAAACATTGAATCCCAAATATATTAAGAAATTAACATCTTAAATTATATATCACCAACATCAACAGCCAAAAATAATATTACAAATTTTATTTCAATTCAGAAAATACCACAATCCTTTTAGCCTTGGAAACATGGAGAACGTGTGTGCTCTTGAACTCCAGTGTCTAAAGTTCAGAGCCCTGAGAGTTCTGGACTGGCCTTTTCTCCTACAACTGACTTCCAGCTCACCCACTGCATGAGGTCATTGCATGGAGCATATAGAGAATTCACTGTAGCACCACTGGGAGACAAATACTGCAGGATGCTCAAATCCCTTCTATAAAATGCCATAGCATTTGGATGCAATGTATACATATGCTTCAATGCAATTTGGTGTGGGGGTTATATACTTATGTAAAGGCAGAGTCTGTCTCACACACACACACACACACACACACACACACACACACACACACACACAAGAGAGGCAAAGATATTTTCTGTATGTTGGTTCACTAATTCTCTAGATGGCAACACAGGTGGTCTAGCCAAAACCAGGAGACAGGAGCCAGAAACTCCCTCCAGTTCTCCCGCCTGGGTAACAGAGGCCCAAGTACTTTGGCAATTCTTTGTCACGTGCCCTGTGTTACACAGGAAGTTGAATCCAAAGCAGAGCATTGGCATGGGAACCAGTACTCTGATCACAAATGCCAGCACGCAAAGTGTCGCTGAATGCTGGGCCACAGGACAGGATGTACCTGTAGACTTTACATCACCTTTTATCAGTCATACTAGTAAGTTACTGATTACACTGAAGATGCTATCTAAATAATTTTTCATACATAATGCTTATGAAATAATGACAAGGAAACAAGTATGGCTATAGTAAATCCAGATGCATTTTTCCCAAATATTTTCAATCCCCACTTGATTGATCCCACAGATGTGGAATGCATATTTGCTGCATGGTTTTCTGTGTCATTTTGATAAAACAGAAGACAAGCTCCTCAGCCAGCCAAGCAGAAGCTTCGGATGTTATCAACATAGCAATTGCACAGCCTGACCTGGAGTTACTAATGATGATGAAGGGTATAGTACAGTATCCAATCAACGGACAATCAAAATGACTCTTACGTGGAAGTTAAAGTAGCTTTTCACATCACACCTTACCCCACGTACTGTCCTCCACTCGTGTTATTTTGCATCAGAAAAAACCTACACTGAGCATTCATTATGTGGGAGACATACATTTAAATGTGAGAGTCGGGCTCAGCCCTGTGACATCTTTACACCACAAGGAGCAAAATCTCATTCCTCCATCCCATTTGCACCCTGTCTGTAAGTGGGAAGTAAACTCATTCTGTTTTCTCTGTTTTTCTTTCTCACTCTGCCACAGAAGTCGAGTTGCATCCAAGCAAAGAAATATGCCTCTACTGTGCATCCCCCATGTGGAGTAGAATGTCATCATATGATTCTAAAGTAAAATTTGTGTGAAATGTTATGACAAGCAGAAAAAACATGAAGCTCCATTCAAGCGCATGGTTGAAGCAGAGTTATAGAATTCCTAAGACATTTGAACACACATATGCTTTTTAATTTTCATAACTTGGATTCATAGTTGATTAGTTACATGGTATTTCACTCTTCTCCACAGTTTTTTGCTCTCATTTAATATTATTTTCCATTTTTCTCCAGGTTGATTTAATTCTTAAATATTCTTACTACAGCATATTCAGTGGTTCTGAAGTTTTATACATGGTTTAGAGACTTTTGAATTGTTAATTTTGTCTTAAAGATTCTAATCTATAGTTCCGATTCATTCCTGTAACAATGCAAAGTGTGTACCTGATCTTTTATTTGACATGCTACCACACATTTTAACACAAATTTAAGAATAGACATTTCTGGGCCTGGCATAATAGCCTAGTGGCTAAAGTCCTTGCCTTGCATGAACCAGGATCCCATATTGGCACCAATTTGTATCCCATTGGCTCCACTTCCCATCCAACTCCCTGCTGGTGGCCTGGGAAAGCAGTCAAGAATGGTCCAAAGCCTTGGTGCCATGCACCCGCATGGGATACCCGGAATAATCTCCTGGCTCCTGGGTTTGGATGGTCACAGCTCCAGCCCTTGAAGCCACTGGGTGAAAGAATAGGCAAACAGACTATCTTCCTCTCTGTCTCTCCTCCTCTCTATATATCTGACTTTCAAAAATAAATAAATAAATATTAAAACAACAACAACAAAACAATGTTGTGCTAAGTCAAAAGCAGTCTCCTGGATGGCTAGCAGGGACTCAAACACTTGGTCCTTTTTTCTGTTTTCCCAGAGAATTAATAAGGAGCTGCACTGGACGTAAAGCAGTGGGACATGAATCAGCAAGCATATTGGATGCCAGTATTTCAGGTGGTATCTTGACACACTATACTACAATACCAGTCAGCAACTTTGTTTCTTTTTTTAATATATTTTTATTTTGAATTTTTAATTATGTGTTGCAATTTCAAATAGGCTGGGATTTCCCCCAAACTCCCAACCCCTATCAGATTTTTCCCATTTTTTCCCATTTTGTTACAATGGTGTCTGACATTGTACCAACAACATTGGGGTACACTTAAATAAGAGACTGATAGAATTACGATTCCTTATGAAGGACTACACTATTGTAGATTTGTTTCTTATTTCAGCTTCCTGCTGGCATTCATCTTGGAAAGCCAAAAGTCACGGTTCAAATGCTTTGGCTCCAACCACCCAAGTGGATCGAAGCTGAGGTCTGACCTGGCTTCGGCCTTTCACAGACTCTGCTATGAAGTGATTTACAGAGTGAACCACATAACTTAACAAGTGAAAACAGTGACAGACATTACATATTTAAAATTTAGAAATTATTTTCTCCACCACACATTATCCTGGGACTGAATGTATAAATTACCATCCATATTTCACAATGTATTAGAACTAGACCCAAGCACAGAACTACGTGATAAAAACATAATAGTAGAATGTCAGAACAGGAACTTGGCTCCTAGTTTGACATACTTATATTTCTGGTCATGCAAATTCAACCTGCTTATCCCCTTCCTGCCCCAAATGAACTGTGATTATGATTATCTGCATTGGATCCTTTGTCTACAGCTCTAATATGAGCACAGCAGTAACCGCAGCATGTGTGGGAAGCTGAGATTTGTTTTACAAAAGCCTGAGGAAAAAGAACCAGAAGTGAAGTCTCAGGTGTCCTCAAAATCTACTGGCAAATTCACATTAGTAACTTTCTCTAATAGAAGTCAATGAACTCTTTGTTTCTCCACAGATTGAGGATCAAAACATTAACTCTCTTCCCTGTCACTCCTCATTGATAATGCAATGGTTTCTGTGCTTGTGAAAATACTCAGCTTTCTTAAAAAAATGAGAATAATGGAGCTTATACTCAATTTAGAGCTTTCTATGGTAGCAGGTTGAAAATGGGTGGCTGCCCTCCATCCCAGGGTTCAGAGATGTTTGGAAGTTAGGTGTGGCTTTTCTCCTTGTCTCTCTCCTTCCCCCAGATACAGAAAGGAAAAAAAAGAGAATGTGGAAATGGTGATCTCACTCAACTTCCTGTAGCCATTGACACTAATCACCCTAATCAACTATGTAAAAACCATCAAAAATAAAAATAACTATTAAAAAAATGCAAGAAAGTCACTTCAACTGCTTGTTATTTTTATGACTAGCAATGCTTAAGAAGTTAGTTTTTCTACTACTCATTATAGCAAAACAATTTAATATTTATTTTCCAAACACTGAAATCCCAAAAGCAACGGATTTATAATACAATTTGGTACAAAGAAATACCCTTTCCTTAGTGGATCAAACCAGCGAGCATGTATGAACAATTAAAGAAAAAAGAATGCAAGCAATTCAAACTGCTTTCTGATTAATTATTCTGTATATTGAAGGAAGTACTGACTACATACTTTATGATGGTGCTGCTTAACCTAACTCAGGTGCACTCTCCTTGTTCTACACTTCATACTTGCTGAAGTACATTTTGTTGGTCATCAGTAAACCAGAGATTTGGAACACAAAATATAAAACCAATGTTTATGACATGAAGATGAATTTACTAAGATATGGTTTAGTCTCCAAATTCTACTGTCAGCTATTTGAGTAAAATCAAATGCAATAGCACTGACTCTAAGTGCATTTTACAACTATAGAAAGGCTGTATGTATGCCTGTTTGTTTCTTGAAATACTATACTGATCTATTTATGTAGGTAACTGGGACTCTGAAACATAATCAACTCACACCGTTTTAATCAATATATAAATGCCTTAAAGTACCTATCCATGTAACTGATGATGCTGCATGGAGAATTTATACTTTTAGCTGCTGCAAAAAATAGTCATTGCCAACTCCAAACAAAAGTACTTTGGGTTTTATTTCTAAATGAAAGTGAAATAAGTTAAGTAGATATTAAGTAATAAGAAATAGTTGCTAGTCATACATTAAAGATGTTAAAAATCAACAATCACTAAAGTGTACCTCTTACTTTTGTGCCAAAGGAGTTTAAATTCAAAACTCAATGCAGGAAATTGCAACGCAATCCATATTACATTTTCTGCTATAAAAGTTCTTTAAAGTTGGCTTGTTTGTGCTAAACCATTGCCAAGCACAGACAATATGTGAGTTGTTTTATAAAGTACATTTCATGTCTTTGTACTTTTAACCAAAACATTTTCTTGCGTTGCAAAATTATCAAATCAACTTTTCTAAAGGAAAATCTAACTAAGTATAAATGTTCCTATGATATATTAACATACCATTATGTTAAATATATACCATGAGCTGTGGAAAACAGCCTAATAATGGTTGTTATAAATAAAGTGCTCAATGCATTAGAGAGGACTTAGTTATTCTTCAACTCTGTAGATACTATGTATACTTTGTCATGAAAATTTTGGTATTGTTTGAGAGGTGGAGAATGCGACATGGTTGAGAGCTAGACACCCTATTGGCTGAGTCTCTTTTCAAATGCCCATGGGAGAGCAAGAGTCAAAGCCTGGAGACAGGAATTCAATCCCATCAGTCAACACAATTGCCTCCCAGGACGTGTATTAGCAGGAAGCCAGAATCAAGATCTGGGTAAAGTATCAGATGCACCCAATGTAAGTGGGTCACAGGCACCACCAGGCCAAATGTCTGCTCTCTGTCATGTTTGATAAACCATAGACTCCTGGATAAATTCCTCAGCAAAAGAAATACCGGATGTTTCTTCCATATATATGACATTGTTAGTGTCATTAATCACTAACACTTATTAATAAATTATTTTTAATATTTATTTATTTTTGCAGGAAAGGCAGAGCTACAGAGATGAGAGACAAAGATCTTCCATCTGCTGGTTCACTTCACAAGTGACTGCAATGGCTGGAGCTGAGTGGACCAGAAGCCAGGAGCTTCCTACCAGTCTCCCACATGGGTGTAGGGTACCAAGGTTTTGGGCCAACCTCTACTGCCTTCACAGGCTATACATGCGGGAAGTGGAGCAGGTGGACATAACCTGGTGACCATCTGGGATTCCAGCACCTAAAGGGGATGGGAGGGATTAGCCAACTGAGCTATTGTGTTGGACTCTAATTAATACGGGACTATGGAATAGCTGCAATATGAAAAGTAGCAATAGTATCCAAATTTAGGTTACCAATACAAAACTACAACACCACAAATATCTTACATAATATGCACATTTGAAATTATACCACCTTTGATAACTATCCGTTATTTACTGTGTTGTCAATAATCTGAAGTATTGTTTGTACAGTCTTTGCTGTGCAGAGAACTGTCCTCAGAGTTAAATAATATTTATGTGCTGATAAGTTTCTATGCAGGTACAAAAAAGAAATCATTACTAAATTACATGTGTACATATTTTTCTCCAATGTATACATATATGTACATTTTTATTTCAAAATGACTTGAAGGAGTCTAAGATATATTCAACATTAAGTACTTTTGAATTTTTTAAAAGTAAAAAATTTAGTTAAGGACATTTTCAGGTGCTAGGAAACTTTAAAATGTATCTACTCATGAAGCAAAGGGAGTGGAAATTGTGGGAAATGCATAAATTAGTTCCCATTAGCTGGTTCATTCAAAAATCCATGATAATCAGGGCCCTTGTCCTACAACTTTTCCTCCATACACAAAGCGGTACCCTATGGGGCTCTGGTGGAGGTCTGTGCTGTGAGATCCACTCTGTTCCCACATCATCTATTTGGGATCTGCTGCTCTGTCTCAGCTCCTGCTGGGATGAAACAAATCACCAGGACAGGGCCCAGCATGGTGGCCTAGTGGTTAAAGTCCTCACCTTGAACACGCTGGGATCTTGCATGTGCCTTGTTTCTAATCCTGGCTGCCCTGCTTCCCATCCAAATCCCTGCTTGTGGCCTGGGAAAGCAGTTGAGGACGGCCCAATGCCTTGGAACCCTGCACCCATGTGGGAGACCTGGAGGAGGCTCCTGTCTCCTGGCTTCAGATCTACTCAGCTCCAGATGTTTCAGTCACCTGGGGAGTGAATCATCTGGTGGAAGATCTTGCTCTCTGTCTCACCTCCTCTCTGTATATCTGACTTTGCAATAAAAACAAGTAAATCTTTAAAGAAAAAAAGAAGAGGAAGAAACAAATCACCAGAACAGGTAGTTCTTGATCTAGGTTCACTTCCTAAACTTATGGTCAACTCTTCCCATCTGGCCACTGGTAGAGCTCGGTTGGCTGCTCGGTGACGGCTCCTGGGTATCTGGTCACTGCAACACCACACAGTTGTCTCTGTAGCTTTGCCGTGTCTGTCTGTCTCCAGGTGCCCCTCTGTCGTCCCTGTCCTCTTCCACTTTCTGAAATGTGCCCTCTTTGCTTCATCCTGGCTAACAATCCTCTATTTAAACGTAGCCCTATTCTGCCATCTTGATTCAGTACCTATATTGATTATTTGTTTAATTATGTAGATTTGGGGGACTGCTTCCTAAAATATAAAGGTAAATATTAATTTTCTGCTTTCTTTTAAGAAAAGTAAAAGTCACTGATTTTATTCACTGATTTTATTTTATTTAATGAATTAGATTTTATCTCCATTCTGCTATCTCTCTTAACTTATACACAAGGGAATATCATTCTGGTATGGAATAAGAATGATATTACATTACTGAAGCAAATTAGGTTAAATCAAAGGCATCAAGTGAGGTAAAATGTTGGAAACAATAAGAAGGGCCCACATATTGTCCTTCATATGTGAAAGATAAAATAAAATAAAATAGACAAATAGTGGTCCCTGTAGTTTTAGGAATGCTGGTGGAGTAGGGGATAAAGAATAATAAATATCAAAGCTATGGTGAACAGAACTAGCCTCTAATGTTCCATGGCACTTTGGTGCACAATGATCTAGCGCATATTTTGTAAGACAGAGGAGAGGCACTTAGAAATTCAATTATTGAATAATGACAGGAAGGGAAACTATTATTAGACTATTTTGTCAGGTTACATGATATGGATTTACTGAAATATTGCATTATACTCCATGAATATATATAGTATTTATGTATTAAGTAACATTGCTTAAATGTTTACTGAGATGTAAATGCTAATGAACCTTATTTTACCATCAATATCGAAAACCTGCTTCAAATGATCGCTTTGTGCCCACACATACTTATGATGTTAACAGCAATAAATACATGCAAATTTAATAACCGACACCCAGGCACTTTAGGTGATGTATATGCATTTTGTGTCTAATATGTAGTGGCACTCTCTGGATTAACAGAAAAGGTGGGGCTAGAAGTTATTCAGAAATATGATACAACATGGCATAATATAATAACTGATATGTAAGAGGAGATAATGTGGCAGGAGAATTTTGCATACTTAAATATCTTTCATGGTTCCAATTATAATGCATTTATGAATAATTTAAATATTTTCATGATCTTTCACGAGTGATTTAAAATTTTTTTTTCATAATCATACTTTTAAATAGTTAAGAATATTCAGGGATTAGAAAAATTCCTTTGCACCTTAACCATTGCTCTCTCCTACCTTAGAAACAGATTTCAAAATTAGATGTCTTAAAAACACCCAAAGGTAAAGTTTTGCTGTTGATCAAAATTCAAAGAATGTAAAGATTACTGAAACACTGTCTATGTTAGAAATTTCCTTCCATGTATAGAAATTCTATGCATGGTCTTTTTCCAATTACTAAACAGTAATTTAAGTAGCGGGAGGAACTGCAAGAGAAAACACAGTTTAAGCCATTCTCTAAGAGAAATGATTTATAAAAGCCTAAATTTGGCCTTTGCAATGTAAGACTTGTGGTGCTTGCAATGCTATTTTCATTTTTCTATTGAAAACAGACAAAAAAAAAAAAAAAGAGAAATATGCACCCTAAAGATAAAGGGCAGAATTGTAAGGCAAGAAGCAACAGGGTTTAGTTTGAGCTTTACCACCAACTCGTGACGTGAATCAGGCCAAGTAATTCTACATGTCACTCACCTCATTTGTGGGTTAATAAGGCTAAAGTCTGTGGATTTTACACTATGCCTCTTTCAGACTAAAATTCCATGGAGGTGTTGCATCTTATGTCAGTAGGCTGCTGTCCAATTGTCCCAGCAGCATTTTTTAGAAGAGACCAACTTTTTTTACCTGGATTATTTTCCATTTTCTTGTCGAAGACTAGCTTGCAATACTTGTGTGAGCTCACTTCTGGGGTTCTATGTTGTTCCATTGATGTTGCCTGTTTCTGTACCGGTAGCAGACTGCTTTGATGACCACTGCCCTCTAGTATGCCTTGAGGTTCGGAACTTTGATTCTTCCAGCTTTATTTTTATTCCTCATGATAGCTTTGGATATTTGTGGTCTCTTTTATTTCTGGATGATTTTTTGTGTCATCTTTACTATTTCTGAGAATATTGTTGGAATTTTGATGGAATTGCATTGAATCTGTATATTGTTTTCATTGAGTTGGACATTTTTATAATGTTAATTCTGCTGACTCAAGAGTATGATAGCTCTTCAGGGGCTTCTCGCCTGCCTCAAGTCCAGGGAATACCCTCCCCAGCCTGGAAGGCCACTGTACACATGGCTTCCACATGGAATTCCTAACAGGTGGAGAATCAAGATGGCAGAATAGGGTAAGGACATGTTTAAATGGACGGAAAAACATTTAATCAGAATGAAGCACAGAGGACATATTTAAGGAAATAGGAAAGAACAACAGCAGAGGGGTGCCTGGAGACTGACAGACACAGGAAAGCAGTGGACACAATGGTGTGTTGTTGCAGTGACCAATACCCCACAGGCATTCAGCTAATGGTAATCTGAACTCCATGGCAGCCGGAACTCCTCCAGCAACCAGGTGGGAAGGGACTTTCACTGGGAGCTTGGGAGGTGAACCCAGACAAAGAACTGTCCGTCCTGCTGGTCCATTTGATTTGACCAGGAGCAGAGACAGAGCAGCAGATTCCAGACTGGCAGTGTGAGAACAGAGTGGATTTCACAACCCAGTCAGTCTCCTAGAGCTGAACTGGGTGACAATTTGCATAAGGAGGAAAGGGCAAGGGAAAGGACTAAGCATACGCTGAGCTGGAAGTGAGCTCATGTCTGACTCAGTGAACTGCAGCAACGTGGCATTCTACAGGTTCCACCCAAGACATATCTGTTTAGCCCTAAGACCTGATAGCCAGCAGATCAAGAACTCTAGCAGTGGTAAGTCAGGCGCCATTTTGCACACTATGGAAATAGCTTTAGGACTGCAGGGGACAACAGTGAACTGCGCATGTGCTGACCTCACGAGAACTCATTGAGTTCCGGGGATTGCACTGCTGCCGCAGGAAAATAATACCAACTGTGGCATTGTATGGGTCAAAATAGGTCCGTGTGGCACACAGACCTAACATCTGACAAGATCAGCGCCACCAACAACCTAATTATATAGGACACCTGGTGTCTCTCTAATCCTGGGACCTGCTCCTACTGGAAATGGGAGAAAGGTTACAGAGACAATGGTGCAGCCTCAGCATGATATCACAGGAGGTGGAGAGTGGTGAGCCAGGAGCTGGGGCTATGGAGACCACGGTGGAAACCTGACATAAGAACCCAGACCTGGAACTCGCTGGAAGTTGTGGCACAAGTGGCTGCAAGCAAAGAGTTGTGTATCAACTGCAATAAGTAAAATAAAACTGTAGACCTGTGGGTGACACAGCCTAGAAACCTGCCCTAAGGAGAAGACTCTAATAACCAAAAGTACAATGACCAAGAGCACAATGAATATTAGTGAAAACTCCCCTGCAAAGGAGCAAAACCCTTTGCCAATCTCAGAGTTAACGAAGGAAGACATTGAGAACATGGGGCATACAGAATTCGTAAAACTCATTTTAAAGCTTCTGATAAAAAATGAGAAGCTCATGAAAGAGTTCAAAGAATTTAAGGAAGCAATAAAGCAAATCAAGGTTGATATATCAGAAATTAAGAACACAGTAGAGCAAATTAAAAGTACAATGGAGAGTCTCCAAAATAGAGTGAAGCAAGCAGAAGAAAGAATCTCAGAATGGGAAGATATTTCCTGTCATCAGGGGGAAGCAAACAAAAAGCTGGAAGCAGAGCTGGATCAGGCCAAAAAAAGTATTCAGGAGTTGAAAGACACTATTAAGAGGTCAAATAAGAGTTATGAGAGTTCCAGATGGTGCAGAAAGAGAAGCTGAGTTTGCAAATGTATTTAATGAAATAGTAAAGGAAAATTTCCCTAATCTGGAGAAAGAATTGGGAAACAAGATCCAGGAGGGACACGGAACTCCCAACAGGGTTGATCAAAAGCGATCTTCACCAAGACACATGATTATCAAGCTCTCTTCAATTGAACATAAGAAAAAGATCCTTCAATGTGCACGTGAAAAAAATCAATTGACATATAAAGGGATGCCAATTAAACTCACAGGAGATCTCTCACAGGAAACTCTACAGGCCAGAAGAGAATGGAGTGACATATTCCAGATTCTAGAACCAAAAAAATTGTGGCCTAAGGTAACATATCCAGCAAAGCCTTCTTTTGTCTTTGAAAATGAAATAAAATTCTTCCACAGTAAAGAAAAGTTGAAAGAATTTGCCTCTTTCAAACCTGCCCTACAAATGATACTTCAAAATGTTCTCTTGACAGAGAAGAGGAATAGCACCTACCAAAACCAAAGGCAAGGGGGAAGAACATCCCAGTAAAATGACAACAGAAGACTAAACCAATGAGCAGCCCATTCCTAAAATGACAGGACCAAAGTACCACCCATACATGTTAAACTCGGAATGTAAATGGCTTAAGCTCAATCAAATGTCATAGATTAGTAGACTGGCTTAAAAAACAAAACCCATCGGTTTATTCTCTGGAGGAGACACATTTCACCAACAAAGATCAGTGGGTTTTGTTATTTTATGTTGGTTTCATCTCTTCAAAACACTTTCTTCTGAATAAATCATTCAATGACTTGTAGATCATATAGTAGCATCATTTTCTTCAAGAAGGTTCTTGATTTTCATTTCTTCAGCTACACGTTAGTCATTTAATAGCATGCTATTTAACTTCTTGGTGTTGTTAATGTTGATTTTATTTTGTGGCTTTTCATTTAAGGGGATGTATAGTAGCTGTGTAATGGAGTCTGTCATATCTAGCAACATGTCATTTGACTTCATGGCATTGTAAATGTCTATTTTTCTTCCTACTGTTGATTTTGTATTATGACTTTTCATTTAAGGGGATGTACAGTAGCTGTGAAATGCAGACTAACATCCAGATGTGAGGATGCAGTGTAGTATGCATTTCTGCTTCCAGACAAAGATGGACTTACAATGAAACTGTTTACTGTATCTTGACAATAGGATTCTGGACTCTGCCATTGTCCATGCCCACAATGATGGATGCATGACTGTGTATGAAGAACTGTATTTTAGTAATGATATAGAGGAACTAGGTGGGGGGGGGAGGCAATTGGGGAGGGGATAAGGGAATATGGAACTGTATCATAAAATGATAATAGTAATAATAAAATGTAAAGAAAATGACAAGAAAGGGTATGGTAAGATTCTCCATATTTTAATGTCTTTTATTTTTAAATGTTTTATCATTTTCCTCATAGAGGTCTTCCACATCTTTGGTTAGGTTTATTTCAAGGTATTTAAGATTCTTCTCTGCTATTTTTAAAGGGCCTTTGATGGAGATTTTTTTTGCAGTCATGGAGTTATTTGTGTATACTAGCGCTATCAAATTATGTTTATTCATTTTATACCTCCTACCATGCAAAATTCACTTATGACTTTCAAAAGTCTCTTGAGCATCTTTTGGGTTTCCTATGTAGAGAACCATGTCATCTACAAGCAGAAATAACTTGATTACTCATTTCTTATTTGAATTCATTTAACTAATTTTTCTTGTCTAGCAACTATGAGAAGAACTTCCAATGATATATTGAAGAGCAGTGGTAAAAGTAGACATCATTGTTTAGTTCCAGATCTTAGTGGAAAATCTTCCAGTCTTCCACCATTCAGTGTGATTCTGGCATTGGGATTTCTATATACTGTTTTGATTGTGTTGCACAATGTTCCTTCTAGTCCTATGTTAAGTTTTTTTGGCATCAAATGGTACTGTGTTTTATGGAATGCCTCCCTTAAATCTACTGAGATGATCATACAGTTTTTATTCTTCATTTTATTGATGTGGTGAACCATGTGTATTGATTTGTGAATGTTAAGGCATCCCTGAATGTCTGGGATAAATCCCATTTGGTCTGAGTGAATGATCTGTCCGATGTAGTATTGGATTCTGTGGCTTGCATTTTATTGAGTCTTGCATCTATGTTCACAGGAATACTGGTTTGTAGTTTTCTTTCTCTATCATATTTCTATCTGGCATTGGTATTAAGATGATGTTGGCTTCATGGAATGAGTTTGGGAGAATTGCCTCCTTTTCTATTGTTTGGAATAGCTTGTGGAGAATTGGGGATAAGTTGTTGAAACATTTGGTAGAATTCAGCAATGATGCATCAGGTCCTGGACTTCTTTTGTTGAGACGGATTCGATTATTGACTTGATCTCCATCCTGGTTATAAGCATATTTAAATATTGAATTACCTCATAGTAAAATTTTGGTAGAGTCAATGTGTCCAAAAATCTATCCATTGCTTCTAAGCAAGACCCCCATCTGTCACCTTATAAAAAACGAGTTCTAAGTGTTCAAAACTGCACCCAGAACCATCAGTGTTGTAAATCTGCACCCAGGACCAACGACTGACTATAGGAAAACTTAAGAAGTACTCTAAAAGATACAGGCATTAATAGAGATTTTTCAGAAAAGTTACCAAAAACAGAGGCAGGTCAAGCAAGAATAAACAAATGGGACTAAATCAAACTAAGAAGCTTCTGTACAGCAAAGGAGATGATGAACAAAGTGAAGCAGCAACCAACAGATTAGGAAAACATCTCTGCACACCACACAAGCAATAGGGGACTAATATCCAGGATTTACACAGCTTCAAAAAACTCAACTACAGCAAAACAACGCTGTGAAGAAATGAGTGAAGGAAATGAGCAAGCATGTTTTTTTCAAAAGAACAAATTCAAATGGCTAATAAACGTAAAAATGCTCAGGTTCCCTAGATAACAGGGAAATACACACTAAAAACACATTGTGGTTCCATCAAACTCAAGCGAGATTGGAGAAAGCACCCCCTACTCCAGTGGTGGGAATTCAAGAGGTTCAACTGCTATGGAAGTCAGTATGGAGAGTGCTAAGGGAACTGAAAATAAATCTGCTGTATGACCATGTTAAGTAAATAAATAAAAAATAAATAAAAATAATTAAATTCCACCTTTTGCAACAAAATGGATCCAGAGACCAGTATGTTCAGTAAAGTAAGCCAATCCCAAAAAGTATACATGTCATATTTTCTCTCTGATATAAGGTAACTTTCATGCAAAATACGTATTAAATAGTTATATAGGTAAACATGTATATACATATATTCTCATTGATGAGCTGTTTAATGAAGTGTAGGACACTGAGAAGTAAAGATATATTATAGTATGCATCTCTATTCCTAAATAATAAAGGAGCCCTTGTGCCTATGGAATCGTAACATGTAGTTAATTTTGTGTTGTATCATGTATTATTATTTCAGGGAGGAAGCACAGAGCTATGAAGAAACATAAGAGCAATGTTGGGTCCCAAGGTATCAGCTGCCTATAGCGTCTGAAAGGGAGGAATTCTATCATTTATTGTTGCTTCCTTAATCATGGTGTTCATGCTAAAACATTTAAATAGCATTATATTGTGGAAGAAAAATAAGTCTGTGTTCATCATTGCTTGAGTATAAAGTTGTCATTTACCTCATGATAACACTATGGTGAATAACTGGACTGCAAAGTCACTAAGTGGTTCTCAAGAGTGCTGAGACCAAAGGACAAGTAATATGAGCGTGTCACAGTCATCATGTAGACCCCATTCCTAGACACCATGCTGTGGGGCTGGCAGTGCACTTAAGGAGAGGAAAGAAAAAAAAAAAGAAATGTATTCATATTATAACACACATACCATAAAATAATTTAAGCATTGTTTGCATGGCAGACCTCCCCAAATAGAGGATACATACATTTATAAAAATAAAGGGAGTCCAATTAGTAGATACAAAAGCTGGTGTGTCTTCTTGGAGGATAACACAACCCATTCCTTCTCTTTGAAAGTGTTGCAATTGTAGTGCATTTTTTTCTCTGTACATTTGCTTTTCATATTATATTCCTAAAGTACTCACCTTCCCCTGCTTCTATTGCCTTTACAGTGTTGTAGGAAAATAAATGTGCCTTTGAGTGTACAAGAAAGACAACATATTGAATAAATATATTTTTCCATATTACATGCAGAATATATTTAACTAGTTTGGTTCTTTACTTAAATTAAGTCCCATTCTGCTGTACAGAATCACAAATTGATTATTTTAACATAAGTGAGTTGAATTCAATTGTGTTCCAAAAGTATTGCATCTGATCTCAGGTCATGAAGGGACAGAGTCCTATAAAGAGATTAACTATACAAATCCATTAACACCGCAAGTATTAGATGTCTAGACATGCTGAAGTTGAGATTATTAACTTCATTTAAGTCAATTTTTTCCAAGATCATAGAAAGCAGACCTCTTGGCATACAGAAATGGCAATGCAAATTGTCAGTATTGGCTTTGGTGTTTACTTCATTACTTCAGGAATACACACTTTTCAAACACACGATGGAAGTCAATGAAACCACTACTTACAATCACTAGATACAGGTTGGCAGAGACACTCTTGTGCAGCCTGTTGTCTCTTGTGTGTGCTCAAAAGAGAGTGCCATGGGCCTAGAGCATATCCGTAGATATACAGTCTTCACAGCCTGGTGTGGGGGTATCTGTTCTATTTATACCAAGTGCACTGTATAGAAGCAGCCAATCCCATCTTGTCTACGATGTCTTCTCTAGGTGGTGAAGGAGCAGCGTCTGTCATCTGCGGCAGGATGAGGATACGTGAGGACCACTTCAGGGGGACAACGATGCTGACTATCAGCTGGAATCTTGCTCAGAATCTCCCTCACGTGATGAAGTGTCCTTCCAGCCAGTGCTGGTCTAAATTCTTTCTTGCAGACAGCTGTGATTCAGGCAGAAGGTTATTTCCCGGACAGAGAATGGTTACCTTTTTCTTTCTTCCACAGGATGGGATTCTGTCTCAGCTGGGGTGGCAGGTATCACTCACTCAACAATACATATTTTCAACCTGATATAAATCCTTAGTGGAAACGATTTGAAAACGTTACGAATAGGTGAAACACTGCACTGAAAATAAATTAAATGTGCTCATTTATGAAATGTGCAAGTGAATAACATCTGAACCTGCTTAGAGTATAATATCAAAAAATAAGCTATTCCAAATTATATGTACTAAAGTACTGAAAATAACAGAAAACCTGGGAGCGGGGATTTCTCCAGGGAACCATCCCTGGGATTTGGGTATGGGAAGCTATAGGAGAGACATGTCTCAGTGTCCATAGGAAGTGAAAGAAGTCCTGTGGTTTCTATGTTTAGGCACTGGTTGGCCCTGCCCAAATTTTTTGCTCCTACACTATATATGATGGATTATGACTCCTAACAACAAAAATAATAAAACTATTAGGACATAAAATACAGTAAGTGTACACCAAATTCTTTCTGAGGGTAATAGCATTTGGCCTCAAAATTACAATATCTCTGTTCTCCAGCAGCGTTCAATTTGCAACGCTCAATGCTCATTCTACTTTCCTTCTGATACAGACACTGGGAGACAGTGGTGACAGTTCAGTTGTCTGGACACCTGCTACCTTCATGGCAGGGCTGGGTTGACCCCCAGCTCTCAGCTCTGGCCCGGGCCCAACACTGTCTGCTGCAGAAATCTGGAGAGTGAAGCAGTGGATCAAAGGTTCCTCCATCGCTTTCTCTTTCTCCCACCTTCCTTCATCTGTCCCTTCCTCCTTCCCTCCTCATCCCATCTCTCTACTTCTCAAAGAAAAAAAAAAAAACCATCCCGAAGGATTTTGTTGTAAAGCTCAGTACAGGAATTACCCTCAAAGAGGTACTTCTATATATTTCAATATGTTTTATGTCAGAAGAAAACTTCCCTTGAAAAGACCAGGTGTTGACAGTTATTGCAGACTACAGATTTTCATAGAACTGGCATATGTTGTATAATTCTCACTCATGCATGGATTGCACTGAGAAGTGATGAATTCTATTGACGAGAAAGCATATTCAGGAAAAAGACAAAAGAGTCAGGCAAGAAGTATGTGTTTAGCTCTCCAATGAGAGGATTACTTAAACAGAGAAGGATAAAGCCTTTTAAGTCTCTGTCTTCCTCCTCTTTTCTTACAAGGGAAATGTTGAAATTAAGAGAAGCAGCAAAAACGGACATTTTTTTGTTAATTCATATGATGCAAAATAATGCCAACAAATGTAAAAATCTGAAGACTTTGTTATGTAGTGAGGGGTAGAATGGAGAGATGGGAGACATGCAGCATGATGCGACACCAGCAATACACACCAGGAGTGGCCGAGAGTTGTAGTTAGACAGTATAGGCAACTCAGAAGGGAAAAATCAGTTTATATGCTAAGTAACAGATTAGGAAGGCATGAGACACACTTTCTAGAAAACCTACACATTGCTAAGGACCAGTTAGAGAAAAAATTGGTTTACGTATAATTCTTTAAATAGTAATAAAGCCAGATAAATCATTACTTGATTCTAGCAAACATGGGATTTAACTGAAATTATTCTACCTCAAAGTGCATCAGAAGTGTGGTGCTGTTTGCCTTTTGCACAAAGCTGGAGCTTTCATGGAATCCAAACTTGCTTGGGGGTGTGACAGAAGGGTAAAATTATTATGACCCTGGGAGGACTGTGAAACTTCTGCGGACAATGGAATTAAAAATATCAGTTTATATTAATTCAAATTTGTTTTTAAAATGTATGCACAGGGGATATTGTTAGATTTTTGGAAAACACATCATGTGAAAAACTGCAGAAACTTCAGAAAAGTTTTGCACCAAAATAAACCTATCTTTTAACTTTGGCTTCCCATGCACGCATTGAAGTACCGTTGCACATACTGCGAGGGAAGCTAGAAATGTGACCATTGGTTTCTCGAGTGAAAATATAACTGGAAAAATAAGAGTATGTTGGCAGCTCTGGAAATGTTCCCTCTTTGAAATCTCCCACAGAGCTAGCCTATTTATTTTTATTTTCAGCAAGTCTCACACTTAGTTTTCCTTAGACTGTATATCTTCTGTGAAACTTATTCATATTTAAAAGTTGTCTTGAAAACTTTCAGATATGTTTTTACATTTTATTTATTTACATATTTGAGAGAGAATGAAAGTGCACGCAAGCACACGAGCACCCAATTCACTAGCTCACTCCACCACGCATGTAATGGCTGGTACCCAAACCAGGAACTCAATCAAGGGTCCACCTGGGGTATCATTGCTACTTTTCAACATCCACACTGGCAGGAAGCCAGAATCAAGAATGAGATCCAGAAATCAAACCCAGGCACTCTGAATGCGATGTTAGCTTCCTGCTTGGCAGTTTGACGGATAAGCATGAAATGTGCCCTCCAAATGTGTCCTATCCTTTATATATTCAATGTCAAGGTAGACATTTTCACATTTTGCTGTTTAAGAATATTCAATCAAGATGAGTATTTTGGTACAATATGTTAGGCTGTCATCTGCGATGCTCTCATCCCTATTAGAGTATCAGGATGGAGCTCTGCCTACGTTTCCAATCAGGCTCCCTGCTAATGCTCCTGGCAGGCGGCAGTCATTGGCACAAGTGTCATGGCTTCCATGCCTTCCATGCCAGACCGGCATGCAGTTCCTAGCATCTGAGGAGTGAACCAGTAGATGAATAATCTCTTCTTGTCTCTCCCTCTGTGAAACTCTTCAGAAAAATAATAAAAGACCTAATCCTTATTTTCTCAGGATTTTTTATACCTTATTTTAAATGAAACTCTGTGTCAGAAGCAACTTCCTCTCAAGAAACATCAATGTGTATTTGCCTACATGAAAAATGCACTGCATGTGAAAATCTATTATTAAGATGAGATTGTGAAATATTTGAATTCTTTTCACAATGAACTTCACTTACAGTGTTTTGCTGAATTCTGTTTAAGTCTTTTCAAACAAATTGATAGACATATTCTATGATAGCTTAGTGATGATTTGAGTTTTTTTGAATTTATCTGACTGAAGAGGAAAACTGTCAGTTCATTATTGACAGTCCTTAGCTGATTTCCTGCTGGACTAAGACCTTTTGCTTTGAATTTGAGGTCTTCATTGAGCAGCGCCTTACGCTTTTGACTGTGACGTAAACAAAAAGAGCTTGCTACTGCCAAAACTTGTATGTTGAAAAAAAGCTTGTCAGGTGTGAATATTAAATAGCTATAAATTAGCTACATCACAATTGCAATCCAGGTTCTTTGGTACAGAAGGTATATCTTTTTATCTCTAAAAGAAATTGTTCTTATCTGTTTGCCCCCAGATCACAATACAAATAGAGGAACTGCTCAGCTGCTACTAAAGGTAATCCAAAGACAGAACTTCTCATCATGATAAAATAAAATTAAATTACATATAGATTTAAATATCACAAGGGATATTGAATACTGCTACAATTTTAAGTAAGATTCAGCAAAATCAGTTAGATGGATTCCTTATAGCCTTATAATAATCAGACTTCATAAATATGATATGCAAACAAGTCATTTGTCAAGGCTAAATACTTGCATTTTGTGGCATGGATGCTACCAACATCAAGAAGTGTTTTGACAGTGTTTGTCATTGAATGAAAAAGGCACCTCTCTGCCAGTTTGACAGGGAACCAACACACAATCCGCATGATGCCATTATCCCCCCTGATTAACACAGTCTTGCCTTATTAGACTTAGTCCCTGAGCAAAACATGGCTTCCACCTGCACAACAGGCTCCAAAAGGACTACAGCCAAATTTGGCTATGAGAAATCAGTATCAGGAGTGTCAGAAGCAGTATAGGTCAACCAAGAATTTGACTGTGATTTGGCCCTGATCTCAAAGCACAAGAACCTTTACTTCTGCTCTCTAAGAGAACTGGCACTTGCATGACAGTCGCCTAGCTCCTTGCTGTGTACTTTGTAATAAAAACCTGCTCAGTGTGCGTTATTGGCTTATTGTAACTTAGGCAAACAGACCTAAGTTGGGGTGGGGTTTGTCTCTAACAACTCCTCTAACCATTTTGAGGGGTGCTCAATGATCAAATGCACTGTTAGCAACAAAGTAGTAAGGGCACAAAGGGGATTGAAATGAAACTGTTTCTCCTCTGCGAGGTGTTAAAGACATGTTAGGAGACACCATGCCAGACACTATCTTGCGGAAGTGTTTTCAGATGTTGTGGAGTTCAGAAAAGAGATTCTTAACATGCTTTTGCTGTACACAGGACAACACCTTGAGAGTAAAAACCTTTTTTGAATAATAAAAATTGATACCCATTTTGAATATGTGTGTTCATATTTTGATGAATACATCATTGTACCAGAAAAGTGCCTTTCAAATCTTGCTGCAAGGTAGATTCTGCTTCAAGGGGTCAGGTCAGAAGAGATGCTGTTTTTTCATCATCTGCTTACATTGAAAATGTTGCTGGTTCCAGTCCCACCTTTACGCTGTTGGAATAAAATAAAATAGCGTGTTGTTTTCTTCTCGGTTATTTCAGAAATGGTACGTAGCGCTGTCCTAACATGTACAAGATAAACTAATCAGATTTATATGGGCTACAGGAAGAAAGAATGGAGGATAAAATATATTAAGTTCCATTGGCTCAGATTAAGGGAGAGCGGGAGTTGAAATGCTTTGTTCATTTTGGAATTCTCATGCCTTCTGGATATAATGTTTGTGTGAAGACATTCTGCATTGTTATTTCCATGGTATCTTTGTGCCCAACTTTGGATATCTAAAAGAGATGGAGAGAAGAAATAGTCCTCTAGTTTTCTAAAGTTTTTTAGGTGATTTGTGAAAACCAAAATTTAAAGCTTACTATATTGTTTACAAATTGAAATATACTTTGAATTTCCTTCTCTCAGAACACTATTACATTTCTCTTTAACAAAATGTTTAAGCATATTCCTCTTAAAAGTATTCTGGAACCACAGAATATTGCATGGCACCAAACTGGTCATGACTGGTACTTACATTGTCTTTTATAAGTTACAAGATTTGCACTTAAAAATGTTGGTCCTGGACCCGGCTTGGTTGCTTAGCAGTTAAAGTCCTCGCCTTCAAAACACTGGAATCCCACATGGGCACTGGTTTCTAATCCCAGCAGCTCCACTTCCCATCCAGCTCCCTGCTTGTGGCCTGGGAAAGAAGTCGAGGACAGTCCAAGGCTTGGGACCCTGTACTCTTGTGGGAGACCTGGAGGAAGTTCCTGGCTCTTGGCTTCTGATTGGTGCAGCACCAGCCATTGTGGTCACTTGGGGAGTGAATCGTAGGACGGAAGATCTTCCTTTCTGTCTCTGCACCTCTCTCTATATATCTGACTTTGCAATAAAAATAAATAAATCTTTTTAAAAAATGTCGGTCCTAAGTAAGATTCCTGGATAACAAAAGACAAGAAAAGACTACCAAAAAGGCAGCTGGCTGGTGTTAGAGTAACTTCTAGTTAATGGCAAAAACAATTCAAACAGGACAAACAGTGCTGATGAACTTCATTCAGTTATAACAACAGGGCATTGCGCTCAAGTGTCACTTTGATGAAATATTTTGCTTCTCTTTTCTCTACATTTTGACTGTAATTGAAAGAATGATATAAAAAACACAAATGGCTTCTTACAACCACACATATTGAAAATTATTTTTTAAAATATGCCAATTAAACAAATAATAAGTCTAAAGCGATCACGGTGCTTTTTTTATACCATCACATTATGACACCGCAAAAGCTAAGAAGTTACATTTTGGAGACACATTCCTCATGCATATTTTACAATCTGATAGCTTCATATATCAAAAGGAAAGTGCCATTGTGTAGAGCTAATGTTCTAAGTAGCCAGTACATTATCTGAATTCCAATTAATAGACATCCTATAGCTTTCCATTAAAATAATATTGCAATTCAATTCAATTCATTTTAAAACAATTGGATTTAAATGGAATCTTTCTGGGTGTAGAGAGGCATGGTTATTAGCAGTGTGATATTTGTGGTATTACGGCAATCGAACACTACAGGGAACATTTCTTGTAAATATAACTCTTTAGCCGATTTAACAATCCAACTTATCTAATTTATTTTCTGCCTTTGAAATAGAAAAATGCATATTCTTCCTTACGTGAAAAGAGTAAAACAAAACACTCTGTGTCTTTCTTTGGCTTAAATATCAGAGACAATTTTAGAAAATCGTTATTAATATAAAGACAACATATTCATGTAATTTCAAGAATAAAATTCTAAGATTGTTAAACCTCACTTTTTTCCTTCAATCCCCCATCCTTCCTTGTTCATTTAATTTTTCAAAAACCATACTTTCAGTTTACTTTGTACTCACAAGCTTAATGTATCACTAACCATAATGTTCAACATATAAAAAATAGAAAGACTACTGTTCGACAAGGCTATAAATAATAATCAAATTATATAGTCATTTATGAATCAGTTAGCATTGTAAATAAGTGTATTTTAAAATGTACTGCATTTTGCTATTTAGCACATCAAATCTTATTGATTCAGATAAGCATATATTTATGACACAAAAATTTATAAGAATGTTTTGTTATGGAGCAACTGAGGAAAACTAATTGGTTGATGAGTAAATGTCTTACTGCTGAGATGTTTTATCATTGAGATCTAAGTTCTGAGGGGCACACGATCTCTCAGAGGTCCCAAGCAGAGTCCTGTATTCAACATGGGAAGCTAAGATTTTATTCTGGGGAAATATAAATTATGTTAAGCAGAGGAGCTCTGTGCTCAGACACATCAAAGGTCAGATATCACTCAGACTTCTCTATATTCTGCAAAAGGGACAAATGTAGAGACCACTCAGAGGGAAATGACTAAGACTGAGAGTGGCTTATATGCCTAATAGTGACCAGAAAAATAGTCCACAAGAATATTATTTGATGGAAAAATCTGCTTTCATCTAGGGTATTATTATGTGCTTTGTTTGGTTTTGTTTTTTCAAATAAAGTTTGAGAACACTGTTACTTGTGCTATAAAAAGATACTAGTAGGAGCAAGGCACAAGCAGGTGCACCTAGAATTGTTTCAAGTTATTTTCTAGTAGTTGAGAAATATTTTCTTTGTGATGTCACATTCTGTAAATTCATTATCCGAAAAGCATCATTGTTAGCTAGTATACCATTAAAAAATCTGTCACAAAACTAGAATCAGTGCTAATCCGCATCATTTTGTACAAGTTAATTCTTGAAAGGAAATAAAATTATGTTTCCCTTATTTTTCAATGATAATATGAATATTGGCAAGAATAGAGGTTTTTTTTTTAGTTTTCAACTAATTTTGCTTGCATGATTTGAACTTTATCACAACTTCGGTGTATGAGGACACTGTGAAAACTTCATAGACAATGCAATAAAATAATTACTGTAGTACAAGAAAATTTGAAATCAATGCATGCTGTATGATCTTCAAAAAGTCAATGGAAATACATAATGAAAAACTACATTTTTAAACGCAGAGAAAATGGTGGTAACTTTCATCAACCAGTGCACAGCTCTCATTGCAGACCCTGCCAGCTTGTGAACATGTGCTATGTTCTTCACCCATACACATGTGCCAGCATCCAGCCTCACCTGCTTGTGACTGTCCCAGAACATCTAAGACAAGCCACCTTTACAAAGTGACTGATGCTTCAAACATACAGATACTTTCAAAAATACAAAACTTGAGGAAAAAAAAATAGGAAAGTGTGACTCTACACAAGGAAATTACTACACCCAGTAACCAAACTTGAGGAAATGGAGATCTAGTAATTCTTCGAAAAAAATATCTTTAAAAATAATCCTTCTTGTTCTGGAATTAAGGTGTTACTGACCTCATAGAGGAATTTGGGAGGATTCCAGTTAAGGATCATTTCAACTTAAACATTTTACTCTTCTGATGGAACAAATAAAGAGAACTACAGATCAATAAGCCACATAAATGTAGATGCAAAAAGCCTCAACAAAATGCTAACTCATAGAATCTAACAACATATTAGAAAGATTATTCACCAGAATCTAGTGGGATTAATCCATGGTGTAAGCATGGTTCAACATAAGAGCAATACATTAATGAGCTAAACAGTAAAAAACAAACAAATAAACAAATAAGCAATAAACAAATAAACAAATAAAATATGATTATCTTAATATATGCAGAGAAACCAGTTGACAAAACACAGCATCCTTCCTGACAAAAAGCTTAATAAAACTGTGTATACAAGGAAACTTTCTCAACATAATCAACATAACATAAAAACACACAGAAGCAGCATTATAGTGAGTGGAGAAAAGCCAGAGCTATTTCCACTAAGATCCAGAATCAGGCAGGATATCCACTCTTACCAGTGCTATGCAATATGGTCCTGGAAGTTTTAGCAAGTCAGTAGGCATGAAAGATAAAGTCAAATGGATACAATTGGAAAGTAGGAAGTGAAGCAATCTATGTTTGTAGATAACATGCTTTTCAATATAGGGGAACAAAAAGACTGTTGGAACTCATATAAGAGTGTTGGAACTCATATAAGAGTGTTGGAACTCATATAAGAGTGTGGTAAAGTTGCAGGATATAGGTTTCTAAGAGCAGTCTCATTCACAGTGCTGCAAAAAGTTTTAGATGTACGTGCTGGAACTCTGTGATGAAAATAACAAAACACAGAAAGGAATAGAAGAAGAATACCAAAACATGGAAAAATAAGCCATGTTCTTTGACTGATGTCCATACTGCTGAAGTATTTTCAGAATTGTTGAAATCTGAATCAAAATACATATGACATTCTTCCTAGATCTGGAAAAAAATGATGCTAAAGTTTACGCGGAAACACAAGAGAACCAAACAACTAAAGCAATCATAGATAACAAAATCAAAACTGGAGGTATCATGATACTTAAGACTTTAAGACATATGACAGTTGTAATCAAAATGGCCTTGTACCGGCACAAAAACAGACAGCAGATCAACAGAACAGAATAGAAATTCCAGGAGTGACCCATCTAGTATTTAACAAGTGAACTGAAATGAATCCACGGTGAAGGTCAGGATACTGAGACATTGTACTTAAATGAGCAGAAAACAAAACTATTCTGAAAAATTAAATTTTGTTAAATAAAAGTTGTTTAAATTTGTAGTTTAAGTTCCAGGAAGACATTTGTATTGTTTAGTTTATAATAATAATAATAAATTATTATTATTATTATTATTATTATTATTAAAGATGTATTTATTTTCATTGGGAAAATCAGATTTACAGAGAGGAGGAGAGACAGGAAGCTCCATCTGCTGATTGAGTCCCTAAGTGGCTACAACTGCTGGAGCTGAGTTCATCTGAAGCCAGGAACAAGAAGCTTCATCTGCGTCTCCCAAACGGCTACAGGATCCTAAGGCTTTGTGCCATATCAAATGCTCTCCCAGACCACAAGCAGGGAGCTGGATCGGAAGTGTATCACCTGGGACATGAACTGGGGGCCTCAGTGACATGAACCAGTGCCCATATGGGATCCCAGGACATGCAAGTCAAAGCCATTAGCCACTATGCTACCTCATCAACTCTTATAATTTTTTTAACATTGTAGAAACTACTTCATATTATTTTGTTATGAAAATACCTGGTCACTTTTGTTGCTGGTATTTTTGTAATAAATTTGTATGGTTTTTGTACAACTGTCTTGCTAACTTTATAAAAGCCGGGGAGTACTTCCACTGCTTCTGTTTCCTGGAATGCATTGTACAGATTTGTTTTCTCTTTAAAGATCTGGTCTGGCGTTATTTACCAGTGGAATTATCTTGGCCTGGTAGGTTCTTTTCTTGGATGGCAATTATTATACATTATATTGATTGTTCCATAATTTAAGCCCATTGAGATTAAATATTTTCCCCTAAGTGGACTTCAATAGTTTATGTTTTTCAAAGAATTGGTCTTTTTCCACTGTTCTTACGTAAATGCATTTTAACAGTTATTATTACTTCCTTGGTTTTGACTCTGCTGTGACTTACATTATTGGATACAATTACATATTAATATAATTATATATACTTATGATATGATACTATATTATATGTCATTTTCCCAAGCTGATCATTTGTGATACTGACATTTTTTCTGGAGATATTTTAGAGGAAAATTGAAAGAACTGACAGCTACAAAACTGGAATTAGTAAGTATTTTTAACAAGGCATCAGAATACAGTGGTCACACACAAAAGCTAATTGCTTCTAAATGCTAATTTTAAAACATTTTCATGTCACATAAAAGGTGTAGTTACACAGAGAGAGAAGAGAGAGAAAGAAGAGAGAGAGAATGAAGGGCTTCCATCTGTTGGTCTATCCCATAAACGGTCACAATGGCAGAACTGGGCTGGTCTGAAGCCAGATGCCTGCGGCTTCTTCAGGGTCTTCTGAGTAGGTGAAGTGCCCAAGCACTGAGTGGAGAAGCCAGCATATAAACAGGATCTGAAAAATGCCCACAAATGATGCCAACACCACAGGCTGAGACATTACACACCAGGCTATAGTGCTGCCCCTGAATTTACATATTCTAACAATGAATAATTATAAGCCATAATTGACAGAAAAACAGAATTAATCCTTATTTGTTATTGAAACTTCATGATCTTTTTTAAAGGTTGATTCATTTTTTCATGTAAGAGTTACAGAGAGAGAGAGAAAGAGAGAGAGATCTGCCTTCTTTGGTTCACTGACCAAGTGATCACAATGGCCAAAGCTGGGCCAGCCCAAAGTTATGAGCCAGAACCTTCGCTGGGTCTCCCATGCAGGTGCATGATCCAAAGCCTTGTGTTCTCCTCTGCTGCTAACCCAGGCTATTAGCAGAGTGCTTAGTTGAAGTGTACCATGTGGGACTGGAACCGGCACCCACATGGAATGCCAGTCCTGCAGGCGGAGGATTAGCCTGTATGCCACCATGCCAGCCTCCCCAAATACATTATGTTTTATGAAGTAATGAGAAATGAAATGCTAAAGTAGAATTCTAATAAAAAGCAGATAAAAGTTATGTGCATAAAACTACAACACATTGACCAAAGATATCAGGAAAAATTCATTATTTGGAAGACCATTCTAAGTTCATAAATTAAAATATTCAAAGTTTTTAGGATATCAATTCTTTCTCAACTTATCATATATATTTAAGGTCATTCCAGCCAAAATGTGAGAAAATTGTTTTGTCGATACGGGCACATTCCTCCTACAGTCGTGTCAAAGGCAACACAGTCGGAATACTCATCACTGTGCTCAAGAGGACAGAAGGAGGATTTACTCCTTTTAGGACTCACTTGGGCACAGCAGTAGTGGAGTGGATGACACCCACATAATCAACCACACATTTATACATCCTCAAAGGCAACTCGATAGAGTTACGTCAACAAGTTATGCTAGAATAAACACCCATAGCCTTCAGAAGAGGATGCAACAAGAAACTGTTAACAGTTTTCAGAAAATAACTGAAAATGGATCATAAAAGTAAACAAAATACAGATAGTCCAAACATCTGGACTAAAATCTAGGACAGTAGCATGGTGATGTGGTTTTGGTGAGTTTTTAGATAACGCACCAAACACAAAACTCATGAAAACCCCCAGAATTATTCTTTTAGAAGATCAAAAATTACTAACCATTATTATTAAGATTGAAAAGACAAGCTACCATTCAGAGAAAATGTTGTCAAGACATATACCTGATAAAAGTATTATGTCTGAAATATATAAGAATTCTTTGGCTCATACAGCAAGAAAATACACAAGCTTCTTGAGAAAACGGGAAAAAACTGAGCAGCTCATCAAAACAGATAAAACACTGCTAGAGAAGCATGCAAAAATGTAGTCACAGAACATAACACAGAACAATCACGGGACAGAATTACAAACCATCACAACAGCTGAAACTCAGACAATTGAAAAGACCTAATTCTGATGAAAACCATTTCCCCCAGTGCTAATAGTTAATGACAAAGGACACAGCCACTCTGGATGATGTTCAGTATGTCTTACAAAGTAAGAGTCAGACAAAGTGTATGAAGCCAGGTTGCAAAGGCTATACACTTTGATTCCAAGTGTGTAAATTCCTTAAAAATCAGAAACTGGCAAGTCAGTAAGGAAGATCTACATTTACAGTGAAACAAAAGGTAAGGATTGAAGGCACAGAACACACGGAGTCAGAAGAGATATCAATGGTGGTGAAAGTATGAGTAGCATGATCTCGTCAGAAGAGACCCGTGGCATCACACATATGGTAGAAACCACAGACATGTAGAGCAATCTGATTTATTCCAAACATATGTATTATTTCTTTATGTCATGGGCGTTTCCAAAAATTCTTACCACCTAGTTACCTAGGGGCCTCATTTTTTTTTTCTGGATTCAGTTCAAATTATTGCACAAATGGTTGTTTCATCAACAATCTAGTAGGTAACAGGGACATTTTATGCACAATTCTCCCACCTCCCCAGGCAGCAACTGTCTCTCCCTGCAAGGTCATACTCCAAACACTCGTTGAATTTTCTATAAATGCTCTGCATGTCGTCTTTTTGAAATGGAAATGTCAGTTACACTGAGTCCAAAAAACGTCGAGAGATGCCTACAGCCATTTATCTGATTTATTCCAACAATGTTGGACTATACACAATTGTATATACAGTTGCCTGTATTTTACACACTATTATTACAGAAGACAAAACAAGATGGAAATAGTCCTCGAGATCATATTAGTATGAGAATTAACAGTAGCATAAATAATGCTCTATTAAGAATGAAATGTCCAATACAAAAACTGAACCAAAGAGACATGCAAGAATACATACAAATCAGTATATCCTGTTGAAATACACATGTTGCCACATCCTATCTTCCTCATATTTTTTTTTACTATACCTACCTTTAGTGCATGTTTAATCTACTATTTTGGAAGGCAGAGAATCACCAAGTGGTGGCCACAGACAGACAGGACTGGGCCAGGCCAACTGAAGAGACAGGAACTCCACCTGGGTCCCCGACACTGGTGGCAAGGACCAAGCATTTGGGTTATTTACACCTTCTTGTGCTGCCTCATAGGCACAGCATCAAAGTAGGGGCTGGTCATTCCCAAATCAGTTTCCGACCAATGTGTCTGAAAAGGCAGCAGAAAATGGTTCCACTGATTGAGCCCCTGCACCTACATGGGAGTTCCAGAAAGAGTTTCTGGCTACTGGCTTTAGAATGGCTCAGCCCTGACTAGTGTTATCATTTGTACATCTCTCTCTCTCCCTGTAATTGTGTTTGCAAAATAAAAGCAATTTTTTTAAAAGGAAACATTTGCTTAAATTTTTAGTTATGCAGGATTTTTTAATGATTTATTTAGGGCTCAGCGCTATAGCCTAGTAGCTGAAGCCCTCGCCTTGCACATGCCAGAATCCCATATGGACTCTGGTTTGTGTCCCAGCATCCCCACTTCCCATCCAGCTCCCCGCTTGTAGCCTGGGAAAGCAATTGAGGATGGCCAATAAGCCTTGGGACCTGACATTCATGTGGGAGACCTGGAAGAAGCTCCTGGCTCCTGGCTCCTGGCTTCAGGTCAGCTCTGCTCCAGTCAGTGGGGCTGCTTGGGGAGTGAATCAGCAGACGAAAAATCTTTCTGTCTCTCCTCCTCTTTGTGTATCTTACTTTCCAAAAATAACTAACTGAAATGAATAAGTAAATAAACAAATAATTTTTTAAAAAAGACTTATGTATTATTTTCAGAAAGACAGATTCACAGAGAGGAGGAGAAAAGGCACGGAAAGATCTTCCAACCACTCCTTCGCTGCCCAAGTGGCCTCAAAAAACCAGAACTATGCTGATCTGAAGCCAGGACCCAGGGGCCGCTGCTGGGTCTCCCAGGTCAGTCTAGGTTCCCAAGGGTTGGGACCATTTTCTGCTGATTTCCTGTGCCACAAGCAGGGAGCTGGATGGGATATGTGCAGCTGGGATATGAACCATCACCCATATTGAATCCCAGCAGATGCAAGGCGAGGATTTAGTAACCAGGTTATTGCATCAGGCCCAATTATGCAATTTTATGCAGTAAATTTAACAATTTTCCTATAGTTCATTTCCAGATAATGTGGGTTAAAATGTATTCTAGCTTTCATTTAAACTTCACTAATAGCCATGATTTTGGAACTTTTAAAAGTAGCAATTGTCAAACAGAATACATATCAATGGAAAAATAACAATAACATCCTGACAATTTGATATAATACAGGACAATATTTTTTACTTATAAATATAGAATCCTTATTTAGTGGCATTGGTTTCTTCATTTCCTTTTTTATTAATGCAAAAATAACAAACTCCATGAACCTCAGGGATATACTTCTAAAAATATAATGATACATTTCTCCTTCTTTCTTTTCTTCTTAGTTTTTTGATAACATAGTTTCTACTCATTTTATAATCATAACCTCATGCACAATTAAACATGGTGCCCAACAAATAAACTAGAAAGCGCACGGTTCTACAGAAATACAGGCAAGTGCAATATTTTTCTTTTTGTTTTGTTTTGTTTTGTTTTGCGTTCACTGCCTGAAATTCACCTTCCCTTTCTCCCAGGAAATGACACAATCCGTGCTATTCTAAGCTGTTCCAGAATGACAAGAGAAAGCCACTGTTTTGTAAGGTGACTCTGCACTGGGAGCAGATCTTTCAAAGCATGTGGCCTCTCATGCTCCAATGTGTTACTGTCCAGATTCATGGAAATGTTCCAAGGCAATTAAGCCAAGGGTGTTTTCCAGTGGTGTTCAATCACATTTGTTTCCAGCACATAGAGTTAGTACTGAGACGGCTCACTTTAGAAGCTTTACAAAGAGAACCAGAATCACTATGTTTTTTTTTTCTTTATCTCATGCAACTGGGAGCATTTTTATAACAAGTTCATTATCTGTCATCAGATGAGAATATTCAGCAGATTCCTTCAGAACCTTTAAATTCTAAAGCTGTCAGGGGAAGAACAACAAAAAATACTAGATTCGAGAGCATACTCAGAGAAACTGGGGATTGTCCTAAAATGGGAGAAGTGCAAATGAGTTCATTGATAGGCATTACTCGTTGCAAACACAAACCGACGTGCAAGAAATCCAATGCTTCGGTATTCTGAGCGGAATGTCAGAGCGGCACGGGGAAGGAGCTAGCCTGCAACAGCTCAAGCAAACACAGCGATGCTAAATTACAGTTATGACTATTATAAAAATACTTCTTAGCATATTGTATTTTGATGTGATATATCATTTTGCTTTTATATTCTCACAAGTATTAGGTGTTTTACATTTCCTGACTACTTTTATTTATCTATAAGATATTTACTGAATGATTCAAATGGAGTTTGCACACTAGAAATTTAATGTCCAGATAAAGACTCTGCCACTCACTGAGCAAATTATTTCTTGATTCCAATGCCAGCTTTATTTATAATTAAATAACATCCAGACACATAGAAGTCACATAAAATCACACAGACGCAGGACTTTTCACACACACACAAAAAAAACCTTAAAATGTTAAAATGCTGCTGCAGTGGGAAATAAAAAGTGTATATGAGACATTTGTGTGCCTTACAGATTTTTTAGAAGAATTTAAAAACTACACTTGGTTGCAAAATATCTGCGTGATTACACTGCACGCGTCCCAGCTCCAGGTTCCGCTGTGCCCTCCCTCCACTGTGGCTCTTGTTTCCTGTGCTGTCAGGCACCCCAGCATGTTAGAAGCCGACTGATTTGGAAATAGGGCTGCTAGGAGGCCCTAACTCCTCATGACAGGGGTCTTTATGAAAAGGGGAAACTGAAACTCAGACCAACTCAGAGAACAAATTTTATGAACATAAGGCAAAGCTTGGGCCCAGCATAGTAGCCTAATGGTTAAAGTACTTGCCTTGTACATGTTGGGATCTCATATGGGCCCTGGTTCTAATCCCAGTGACCCTGCTTCCCATCTAGCTCTCTGCTTGTGGCCTGAGAAAGCAGTCGAGGACAGCCCAAAGCTTTGGCACCCAGCACCCATGTGGGAGATGTGGAGGAAGTTCCTGGCTCCTGGCTTCGGATCGACGCTGCACTGGGGAGTTAATCATCATGCAGAAATTCTTCCTCTGTCTCTCCTCCTCTCTCTATATATTTGACTTTGCAATTAGAATAAATAAATCTTTAAAAATATATATTTAGACCAAGTTAAATGCTTTTAGTTTTCACTAGGGCTCTTTCTGTCCTGAGCACTGCAACTTCACTCTTTTTTTTTTTTTAAAGATTTATTTTTATTACAAAGTCAGATATACAGAGAGGAGAGACAGAGAGGAAGATCTTCCGTCTGATGATTCACTCCCCAAGTGACTGCAAGGGCCGGTGCTGCGCTGATCCGAAGCTGGGAACCTGGAACCTCTTCCAGGTCTCCCATGAGGGTGCAGGATTCCAAGGCATTGGGCCATCCTCGGCTGCTTTCCCAGGCCACAGGCAGGGAGCTGAATGGGAAGTGGAGCTGCCGGGATTAGAACAGGCGGCCATATGGCATCCTGGCGCGTTCAAGGCGAGAACTTTAGCCGCTAGGCCATGTCGCCAGGCCCAACTTCACTCTTAGTTGGCTGGTTTTCTTTCCTTGTTTGCTCAGGCTCAGCGTCACACTGTGTGCTTCAATTACTCCAAGTTCATTTATGAAGTCCCAGCATAACACCGCATAGAAAAAAATACAGGGTGCCATGGTGTCATTTATTTTCATATAAGCTAGTATAATTACAATCCAGACAATATTTAGGTCACACTTCCACTGCAATGAGTGCTGTTTCTGAAGTTCAAATGTCCTTGAACGTCTTGCAGCCCTTGTGCCAACTTCATGATCCTTTGTATCTGTCATCTCTGCCAACTGTAGACTGCCTCAGAATACCACCTAGCTGAGTGGTTACAGGAGTTAGAGGAATGCAATAACGAGAACTTCAGTGCAGGTAGCAACTGCTTTTTTTGTAAGGAAAACAAGGGTTTAGAATTAAGCAATAAGCTGGATTAGAGACCTGAATATCCAATTTTGAGAAATCCCCCAAGAAGCAGCTGTATAAGGGAGCATACATCTGGAAGGGAGGGAGGAGAATAGGTGGGCACTGTGGCTGCTTCAGGACGCTCTGAGTGTCTGTGAAATCAACAGGAAGATATGCCTCAGCAGGTCTGATGCATCAGGATTCCAAAAGCATTTAGCACTGATGGTGTCTGCATGATGTTTCCCAGGAAGGATAATAGACATGCAATGCTGTGTGTGTGCGCGCGCGCGTGCGTAGCTTAGGGATTTCCAAGTCAGGAAACTAATATAATTTGAACAAAATATCTGATCGCCATATGGTAGCTGTAAATTACTCTTTTTGTGCTTCCCTGTCTTACAAATTCTTAGAAGATATTAAGTTCTATGATTAACACATTCTTTATCAGCAAGAAAAGCAATATCATACTTTGCTTTTTTTCTGCAGTGTAATTTATCTACATCAGGAAATTTGGGGACAAAATAGTGCCATTTATTACAGAATGAAATTGAGGAGTTTTTCCTATTAAACATTGCAAAATGTTTCTTTTACTTGTATATATAAATAAAATCAATGCACATATATACTTAATTCAGATATTTTGCAATAGAGGCATCTTTGAGTGGTTGCTATGATTTAACTACAAAGGTATAGTTTCAGGTATTTAAGACTTCAGTTAAAATAATTCCAGAATCATTTTTAATAAATGATCACTTCCCATTTTCTTCAACTGATGATTAAAAGAAAATTATTGACTCACAATATTAAATGATTTTTTTCTCTCATCATTTCTCCAAGAAATTATTATGTTGGTTTTGTTGGCATGTCTTTAAAACATTCTATCTCATTAAACTTCCTGCCAAAGATTTTTATTCTGAATGTCAGAATGACCCGAGGAACAACAGATACAACACACTACCTGTGACGGTACAGGTCCGTACTCTCTATGATAAGATTTAGCAAACTAATTTCTAGTTCATTTTCTGGATCTGTCTTATAGCTTCATAAACTGAGTAGCTTCAAAGACCACAAATTAAATGTCTCACAGTGTTGGGGCCAGAAGGCCACGGTCAAGAAGTCAGCCAGGCCACACTCACTCTGAGATCTGCAGAGTCATCTGTCCTGGCCGCTGACTAGGTGCTGGTGGCTCAGTGAGAAGAGTCACATCTCTTAGCGAACGCGGAACATCTCCAGGCCCAGCATTCAACACAGCACTGTGCTGTCTTTGCTTATCTGTCTTCTTACAAGAACGTCTGTCACAAAGTATTAGGGCCCCCACCCTCTTCTTTACTGTGACCTCATCTTAACTAATCGTGTGTGATTATTTCCAAATAAGATCATTTTCTGAAGGCTTACAACTTCTCACATCATTTTCTGCAGGACACAATGCGACCTGCAACAAATAGCAATCATACAAATGATACCTATCAGAATCTCTTCATTTGAATCTAGAGAATACTATTTTTAACAAGTCATCTAACCAGACCCTAATGTATTGATATGTATGTATTTATCAAAGCATGTAGATTTATATATTCAGGAACTAAGAATGAATAGTGTAAGGGCAGATCAGGTTCAAATTCAAATTTCCTCCAGTTCTAGCCCTTTGATGTTGGGCAAGTTACTTGCTCTCTTTTTGCCTTCATATTGTAATGATATCATATTTGCGGCATCTTCAAGGATTCAGTGAATTCAGACTCAAAGGCTTTAGGTAACAATCAAGTAGTCAGACTGTTGTCTCCATGTGGGGGACTCAGATTGGTTGTGGCACTGGTTTGTTTCAACCTTAGCTGGCATGAAAGTTTCAGAAGTGAACCGCTGGGTGGAAGTTCTCCACTGCATGCAAGTTAGTGTTTCTCACTTACCCACCTATTACCCCATCTTTCTGTCTCATTTCAAATACTTTTTTTGAATTAGGTTAAAATTTAAACTGAAAGAAAACAGATTTAGTGGAAACTTGATTGTTTACGGGATAATTGTGGGTATTAAGAATAGAGTTAGTGCCTAAAAATAAAAAAAAAAAAAAGAAACTTTAAAATGAGACAAACCGTCATGGAAATACTTCCCAATTCATTAGTTTCATATCTTAAATTGTGTATATACAAGAGTAATCTTGGAAAAAAATCCAGTACCTGCAGGATTAGGCAGAGGCTTCAGCAGATTTCTCCGACTGGAGATGAAACGTTTTGAGTTCAAATGGAGTAAAAATGGAATAACATTGGTCAGAAGTGCCGTTCCAGAGTCCATGAACAAACCTGCAGTAAGGAACTTGCCCAAGCCAACGGGACACAACTGAGAGTAACAACTGGACTCCGAGAGAAAACCTGGAGAAAAGGAAAAAGACATAACCAAGCAAAATGTAACCGTTGAAAAAAATGAAGACACTCCAATATTCCATGCATCTTCTAGACAAAGAACCTGGTCTGAATATAACTTATCTTCATGATATGCCTCTGAGTACCCATCTTTCCAAAGCACATATGGAAATTTTTCCAAAATGGGTCACAAAATAAGCAACAAAACATACACAGTGACATGAAATCTACAAATTGGAAAGAAAAATAACCAAGACTGCAAAATCCTGGAATATAATCCACATATAGGAAAAATAAATTAGAAAATAATTTCCAATGAAATAGAAAGGAGCAGATGTAGATGTGTGATGTAACCAAACCAAACCTATTTTCATTTCACTAAAATATAAATATAGCTTTTATTGTATATGCTATAAAAATATAGGTTGGTGATAAACATACTAGAGTTCTAACTCAAGAGCTAAAAAAGGGAAGTGATTTCAACTCTGTAATTATCAGTAAAATTCTAGAGAATAGAACAAGAAAATGGTAATAAAAATATTCAAGGAGACAGTTTGGGCATAAAATCTCAACGTGCAAAGCTCCCTCCTTGATCTACATATGCAAATTAAAATATCAGGTCATGTGGTATAGAAATTCAGAAAAAAAACCAGTGGAAATATGTTTTGGCAAAGCATGTTGTGGAAGAGTGCTTAAGAATCTAAGTATCTTGCCACTCTATAAGGAAAGATGTGTACTCCCTAGTAGAATTGCTGTTCAAGTGTCCACTCTGATCCCTAAACTGAACTTCCAAATATGCAAGTCGGAAATCAAACACATCCTCAAAAACATCACACTGGTTGAAAGAGAGTAGGAAAGAAACAAGTCCGAGCCTCAGTGAGACAGACCTCGGAGGGGCGGGTCTGGGTTAAATGATATTTACTAAATGTTACACTAGTTGAACTTCAGTTTTCAGATTTTATAGAAAGAAGGAGTAGGTTACAAACAGAGTCCAATGCCACAGAAAGGTGGGTGACTCTTCCAGAGGAAAAAACACCAAAACAAACATTGAGCATGTGATGCAAACTGAAATTTATTTTCTCTAGCTCCTACACTAAGAAGGCCCATGTAGCAATTCCCAATCTGTGAGGAAAGCTACAATATAAAATACATGCCTGAGAGTTGTACCAAAAATATTCTTTCTGCTTGCAGTTTCATGTCACATTTATATCCTCTCAGTGCTTAAAAATATCAATTTTGATAGCATATGAATACTAGTCAATGATGAATATACCTGGCATTAACAGTGGGTAATACTTCATGATGGAGATTAAAATAGAAACTGGAATCAGAGATGCCTTGGAACAAGTTTTCAAGACAGAACAGAGCTAAGAATTAGAAGGAGGAGCAGTACAAAGCGGTGGAGAAGAAAGTAACATTTACAATGGTGTTGGGTGTAGACACCTACATACACCTGCCACACACTGCGTGTAGTCAGAAAACACACTGTGGTGTTAGATGAGAATTAACCCTGACTAAATGTCCAAGAAGATAATCACAAACTGCTCGTTTTAGAAATATAAGAACATACATTGAGTAGCCAAAATATGGAAGAGATATAAGATAAATTAGAAAATCCTATATTTGGAGTTAAATAAAAATGAAAATATAATGTATCTATATTTTGAGAAGCAAATGCACATTTTGCAGAAAAAATTACTACACAAACTGCTTATATTGGAAAAGAAGAAATATCTCAAGGCAAGACAAACAGTTGCCATACACAAGCCTCAGTAAGTAGGATAAAATAATACACACAAGGGAGCACAGATTAATAAACTTTCAAATGGAAAAACAATGCGAAGCTTCATGGCATCCTCTAGAAAGATTATTGCAGAAGACAAAATTTTAAGACCTGCTGTGCATTCCTTGAGTTCCTATCTATGGTTACTCAAGACACAAATCAAGATTCTGCTGGAGAGTGACTTTCATTATATTAATTAAAACATAATCAGATGATTGTAAAACAAGGAAATTATGCAGGTACTCCCAGTCCAAGTTTTGAGTGTGTAAAAGCTAAAAGAGACGATTTAGAAAGATGCAGTAGCAAAAGACAGAGAGATCTCAGGTGGAAAATATGCCATCCATGACTCTGAAATTAGGACCACAAGCAAAGGTCGGAGTAAACCCTTGAAGAGCTATCATCGCAGTCCAGCTGACAGCCCAGCAAGAGCATGGAACCTCAGCCTCACGCCCGCAAGGAACTGCCTTCTGCCAACCACCTGCGCAGGTCTGAATATGGACGCCACTCAGTTTCCTAGTAACAGCTCAACTGACTGACGTCTCCATTAAAGTGTTTTAAATCCAGAGCATGAACACCTACTCAAACCTGGCCACAATAGACTGCTGAGCCACAGAGCTTTAGAAAACTAAGTCAGTCTTGCTTTAAGGTACTAAGTTATAACACTTTTCATACATCAATACAACCAATATACCATGACTATTGAGGGAAAATAAAAATATCAATTGCAAATATGATGGATTGATAAAGAGAGAGCAGCACACCCAACATATAGAAATGAGTATGAATGGCGCATGACTTTCCAATGCAACAACCCTGATGACACAGTTTCTTCGAAAGGCACAGCTGCCTGTGTATACTAAGTAATGTATTTAGTGCATGATAAAAACAAATTGGTGGTTAAAACTTCCAAAGATTCTTAGTCACAGAGCTACTGCATTAAGCATTTAACAAAGAACCAATTCAGAGGCATAGACAATCGTTTTAAGGATAGAGAAGGAAGGGGATGCTTTCAAATCCATTAAAGACACCAGCATTATCATTACCCTACTAAAAACATCACAGAATAGAAACTTAAATGCTAATATTCTTACAGAATAGACTCTTGAAAACTCAAATATAATGCACTATTTCCTGGTATAAGAAATAAAACACACCATGGCCAGTTGTCTTATCCCAGCAATAAAGGTCAGTGCATCAATCTGGAATTAATGAACAAAAGCTGACTTTGGTATACGTGAACATATCAAGAAGGAAATGAATAGTTTGTGAATTTTTAAACTAATTTCTAAAACAACATACCTAAATGAGGGGGGAAATGATAGTATGCTGTATACAGACTCAGCTTGTACAGAACTCAAATGAGTAACACTTACTCTATAAATTGTGTAAATATTCAGAGAGAAAATAGTGCCTAGAGCGTTAAACAAAATTTTCAAAATTATACAATTAGTACAATATGTGTCCAGATAACGTGACAAAATGTTGTTGACAGTGACAAGTAGCCCTTCACAATGCAGCCACAAGTGCCATATGTCTCTGCCTTTTTCTTTCTGTCCAGCTTCTCCTGTGTTCAGCATCCTTACACTCAACCAGCCCTGCTTGCATTGTCTCAGCATACACTCGTTTTACAGATATGTGTATTTGAAGAACATGTTCTCGCTTACGTGTCAATTCCAAGTAGAGGTAGTTTGTCATATACATGTTACAGTAAAATTCTACTGAGTGATGATTCAAAATGCACTAAGAAAATGGGATGCAATTTGTATAATTACCTTAATGTGACAAAGTGTTATAAAATTTTCCATATACAGAATTCATTTGAGAGGAAAAACACATATTGTGACAGCTAAGTTCAGTTTCTGTGATTTTGAGCTAATGAAAACCTAAAAATTCTTTCAGAAAATTTCACAAGGAAATTTTCATTTCTGTATGTAATGGTAAGGTAAGAATTCTCTTAAGAAAGCATCACTTTCCCAGGTAATCTAGTAATTTATCACCCATTATATTTCAATGAAAGGTAAGAGCTGTTACTGCATTTGATTACACATTAGATAGTTTGCAAGATGTGTTCCTTGAGGATTCTTTTATTTTTGACATCACTTAATGCTCCCGCTGCTTTTCTAAATGCTGGTCATTAACACAATAACGTGTTCTTTTTTTCCTTCAGACTAATTTCATGGATGTCGCAAACCTGAAGATTCACTAAGGATCTATAATGTGTAGCATCACTTTCACATATCTGCATGAAAATTTCATTCTCCCAGCAAATAGCAACCTCCAGCTATTTTATGCAGTAGCATTTTCTGTCTTTAGAATGTTCTTTACTGACAAAAAAAAAAGTGCTAGTTTTGTTTCTGAAGACAAACAGGACTTGGTAAAAAAGTTGAAGCCCAGAAGGGTTAGGCACGCGCCATACTCATTAAAGCAAGGAGGTGGCGCGTTACACACCCTAAGTCCTGGATATAGACAAGCCTGACAAAAGCCTCTCTAATGACTTCTCTTGAGAAGTGACCAGTACTCCTGATGACCAATCCCTGAAGGTAAGTCAGAAAAACATTTCAATATTTCATGTTGGAGTGAGATCTATTAATATTCTAACTTGCCCTGCTCTCATCGGATCAAGAGAAAGGGCAGGGCAGTTTAAGGACCTTAGGTGCTCATTAAGAGAAATCTTTAATGTGGTAGACCAGGGTCAGGGAATGATGGCACTTGGAGGCTCTGACACAGCAGTTAATGATCCGAGTCTACATGCTGAGATTAGGTGTGGTTTTGAAGTATCATGTCTTACCAGAGTATCAGAACATTATTAACTGACAGTTAACGTGCTATTGTTTTTCATTTTTCAAAAGATATACAAAGGTATTAGAAAACAGAAATGAAACACTTTAATCTTCTTAAATTTAAATGACATAAAGGCTAACTTTGTACTCCTCAAACTTCTCATTCTCATTCAATACTATTTCTAAAATATTCACATATCATTGATTTCCTAGGAGGTCAAGACGGGTCTTGCTGCAGAACCAGAACTTAATTGTAAGAGTGAAACCAAGGCATCTCAGTATGATTACCTTAACACATCATATGTACCATCATGGACAAGCCCATGACCTCCCTCTGTCTTGGCCTTATACTTTTAAAACTCACAGAAATGATAGTAGCACATGGAAAGAAACGGGTCCCAAGATGGAAAGGAAAGTTGCTGTGAGACAAGAATGTTGCCTTTGTAGTGAGATGGGTGAGATAGGACACAGGGCAGAAGGATCCAGAACTAATACCCGCAATGATGTTCCCTGCCCACAGCACACGGCCAGCTTCTGAGACCCACATTTTCTACAAGGGCCACGCACATAGGCAATTCCTCTGGTGTCCCACTTACTCACAGTGTGTAACTGCTGTTGCTTATTTCCAATTAATTACTGATTTTACAGCTTAGATATGGATACTATTGTTTGTACTGAATTAACTTTTTGAGGTATCTTAATGATTAGAATATTATTTATTTAAAAAGTACAAAAGAAGACTACTAAAATGTACAAAGGCAGCTTAGGTCATAAGTAATAACTGAAAATGTAACTAGTTGGAGAATTCATGTGACAATAAAACTTTAAATTTGATTGTTTAGTGCTGTACAACATGGTGACAAAATGATTAAAAATATCAAAATATTAGATCTTAGTAATTATTTATACATACCACATGACTTTCCCAAATTAACTGTGACCTTGATAAACATCTATGCTCATAAGAAAAAATACTTAAAATGCTTACCATAAGAATCATTAGAAGTGTTAAACACAAATCCAAAAATAATTTGATGTGTTTATCAGTCACTCAATGTACCTTCTTTGTATAACCAATCTGATATCTTGCACCTTTATACAATGTGTTTAACTCCTTGACACAACACTTTAGCTTCTGGAATCAACAAACTAAATATAGTTTTATCTATGAGAATGCACACACTGGAACAGACCGTGGGAATACACTTACCAGAAGCATTCCTAAGTAAGTTAAAGAAATCCTTCACATTCTGGTGTTTTAAATGTGTTAACTTCAAATGCATATGAGAGAGTAGTTTTACTAAATTTTGAAACACATATGTAGAGCTAAAAACTAACTTCATCCTATTACTAAAGAATGTGGCTGGCACGACCCTGTTGGCATCCCCCAGAGCTTCTCACACTGTGTCATGAACTATGTTACAGGCCCTTTGCTAGATGTACAAGACTGGTACTTACATCTGTCACAGGAAGGAGCAAACAAGTGAAAGCTTCCACTGAACCTTAGAGTACTGGGGGAGGACTCCAAAACTCACCTCCTCCAGGAAGCTTAGGATGGGGCCTGGCTTGGCAGGACTTCCATGCAGAAGCCAAGAAGGTCAGACTCCAGAGAAAATCAGGACAATTTCAGTGAGCCCCAAACACAGGGTAATCCCGGGGCCTATGGAACTGTATCATAAAATGATAATGATAATTTTAAAAATTTAAAAAGAATACAAAATAAAGAGAATAGGCTGATGCCAAGGTCCATGAGAATAGAAATGAGATTACATGTGGGATTTACAAAGACGACTGAATTCTCTGATTTATTTTCTTAAACATAGATAATGTCTTTATTATTTTTTTAAAGATTTATTTTTATTACAAAATCAGATATACTGAGAGGAGGAGAGACAGAGAGGAAGTGGAGCTGCCGGGATTAGAACCAGCAGCCATATGGGATCAAGGCGAGGACCTTAGCCACTAGGGCACACTGCCAAGCCAACAATGTCTTTATTTTTAAAAACTCAAAGTTATCCTGTTTCCTATTTAAGTATCTCATCTGATACCTGCTTTCTCTTTAAAATTATAAATTTTCTGCTGCTTTTTCTGAACAATCTTAAAATAATTACTTCATTTTTGACAGCTTTGCCAATATTCTCTCCATTAAACTAAGCTCCCACTCCCGTTCTGAATGGAAAATCTTCAACCTCACTTAGCTGAAGTTTCAAACTTTCCTTCTAGCATGTCTCATATGATGTGAACCACTTTCTAGCTATTTCTTCATTCAGATCAAAAATCTTATGGGAGCAACATGACTCATTCATGAATTTCTTAAAAGAAGAGTTCCAAAAAGGAGGTCTGTTCCTCTTCAGCTGCTAATCGACGGTCTGGAATTAGATTGGCATCGCTGCCTTTGTCCTATTTTTGGTGTCTATTATGTTACCAAGGTCTCCTTTAATGTAACAACCCTCACATCACCACCACTATTCCATGCCTGCAAGTGAGGCTCAAACTGCTCACGGGAAATGTGAATTATGAAAAACTGTATGGGGAAAATAAAACATAAAGAAAAGCAAACTGTTACAAAGCACTGTGTTTAAGAAAAAGAAATGTTGTGTTCATCAGAATGATGGAAGTCATTTTAGTGGATTCATTAATAATGGTAATAATCATAAAACTAACCTTAAAGAAATGAATGAAATGATTTCTCCCAAGTTCCTAGATTAGTTTAAGTAACCTGAAAGCCATCTCTTTGCATGAATTGCTCACAGTGCTTGGAGGCTCACTAAGGAAGGCCGGCTCTGCTGCTTAATATGTATTAACAAGAGAGAGATCTGGAATATTGAACCAGGTCCTTATGATCCTGACTCAGATGCCGGTCTTGACTATTGCATTGATCCTTTGTCAGCCTGTCAGTCATGTTTTATAGCGCAGAGTGACAAAAGTATTGTTAACATTATAATCTTTGTAGATGTTCAAAAGTCACATGACGTTTGCTTTATTAAAGATTTTCATCACCAGCAGTGATGAAAAGCCACTAATAATTGATATAGTTTGTGTATCAAGATCCGTTGATTCAGTATTTCACACATGTAGTAATGTTTTATGACAAACATTGTCATAAACTCATGGGCAGTAATTCAAAACCCTAACACAGAACCTGCATGTCCTAGGGTGAGACTGAGAGATTGACAAATGTCTCCTTCCAGGGATTGCTCGGCTGGCGGTGCCATTTTCCTTGCCACTGCCATGAGGAGGACAATCTCACTCTGCCCAGCTGGTCCCAGATGAGGATGAGAGAGGGTTAGGGCCGAGCTTCCTGGTGAAGAAATCTTGAGAAACCGAGACACGCAGGGCAGGGCTACCCCAGTGAAGTTTCCATATGAGTGGTAGACACATGTGGAAGAGAGTCTCCCCTTAGAACGCTCAGGAAGCGGCTGAGACACAGATAGGGTGCCCCCTGAGGCTCCCCAGTCCAACTTAGTCTACAATGGCAAGCCCTGTGCAAATGAGGCCACAGGACAATGAATGTGCTTAGAGAACTCTCCCCCACACCTGCTCTCCCCTGTGGCAGCTAGATTAGCTCTCCTAAATCAGAGCAAAAGATAGCTGACAAACTTGTTCTTGTGCAAATGGAAGATGCAGTCCACATATTTTAAAAAGTAAGTCCGTATTTGTGTCCATCTAGATCTGTTAATGAGCTCTTGGCAATTTTGGTTGGATGCTGATACAGATGTCTAATTGTAAAAGATTTTTTTAAAGCAAATAGGCATACTGGTTGGTAAATGTCAATTAGTTAACAGGTATGAGTCACCATTTACCGCTCACAATCCACATGACCAAGTTTTAATGTTAAACATATGTTTCATCGATCCTGATAACAAAAGCAAAGAAAATGAAGTGTTGAGGCTTAAAGTTTTATTACCACAGTAGATAAATAGTAGGTGACTACTGAGTGTTTGAAGCTAGGACAAATTGGCTCAAAAATTATAGCAAAGAAGGCCTGAGGTTCAACTCAGAGGGTCTGCATGTGGAATGCTAGAACCTGGACTTTGAAAACTGAAAACTGTATTTTGCTGTATAGAGTGTCATTATCCTTGTCTATAGCATGGATGTTATCAAAGCTTCCTTGGGAGTTTGGGGTACTAAGCTATTTCCTATCACTAACTCGGGCTTTGGATATTTGTCCTACAAATTACACCCTTGGTTTTGTTCAGGGAGTCCTCTTCTATGAGGCAATTCAGGGTGATCTGATCAGGAGCATGCTTGATTTCCGGGTGGATTTCACTCAGATAGGAGCAATCCCTGCGTGTGTGTCACAGCATACGTCCAGCATAGAACAGAGCAGTAAAGTTACAACACACATTTCCTCAGCAATACCAAGGCTAATAGTGCTTACTGTGTAGGACCAGTTCCCTGGCTTTCATTTAGATTTTTTCAAGTTGACATGAATACCTTGAGGTGAAACTGGAAAACTTGATAATCACTCCAGATTCAGATAGCTTTCTGATTAGAAGAAACAGTATTTTAAATCAGTATTAACTAATTGGCTACAGTTCCTTGAACACAAATGGGTCACTTATTACAACGTAGAAATATGTACATGATAGTATGCTTATTATATGATTGCCCATTTTACCTAACCAAACATTTGTTGTTATAACTCAAATCATTGTTGTGACATACATGAAACCAATCAAACAGACTGTGGAAAGGTCAGAATAAGGAAAAAAAATTGAGGAAAAATATTTACTAAGATGAATCTTTTTTCTGATATTGTGCCTGAACATCATTTTTTCATCAGTAAAATGGAGCATAGTGTTTAGGTCTTTGTTCTTGGTGAATTCCGTGTCATATAAAATCAGTCATTGTATGAACACTTTAGCTGCACAAGTGGAAGTTACTATTGAATGCTAACTTCAGGCATCCATTCCAATACACCGATTTTCTCCTCTGCTAGGAGCTAGACCTCACCTTCCGGTCTTATTTCCAGTTAATTGTCACCAAATAACTGAATCTTCATCAATGAGAAGTGGAAAATAATCATATGATCTAGGGCTATTGCCATGATGTAACATTGCAGCATGGCGTGCATTGCAGCTTGTGTCCTGACTACACAACTATTTGATCCAACTCCCTGTTTATGGCCTGAGAAAGCAGCGGGGGATGGCTCAGGTCTTTGGTTCCTACACCTGGTGGAATACCTGGAAGAAGCTTCTGGCTCCCAGAAGCTCCTGGTTCCCAGCTCTGGATCAGCACAGGTCTGGCCAGTGTGGGCATTGGAGGAGTGAATCAATGGATAGAAGTCTCTGTCTTTTCCTAGTGCCTTTCGAATAAAAATAAATTAATCTTAAAGCAAAAAAGGACATAAAACGTTGCCCATTAAATACAACTCTGCCAACCACAGACGTTATACCATGTATTCTAGTTCTCTAATAAATGTGAGTACAGCCATTGAAATTATATATAAAACGTAAATAATTCTGTAAATTATTGCATTTTCTGAGAACTTTATGCACATCAGAATTAAATTTGCATTGTTTTGAGCCATTATAAAAATGAATTTTATTATCCATGTAGAAACATTTGACACAAATCTTCAATTTTACATTATCAGACTATAGGATTTTATGTAGTGCTTTTGACAACTAGTAAAAATAAAGCAACTAAACAAATTATCATTTGTTTAAACTGCTTATTTTTCAAGACTGGGAAACATTTACTCTCATCTATAACTTGAAAGTTTGTTCCTATCTCTATGTCTCCATTATTAAAATGAGAATTATTAAAAGTACATTGAACCTATAAAAAAGGGCACCATTTACTACTGCGTGTAAAATACTTCGATTGTCGATTCTCTAAGTTCAGTAGCAGTGCCATGTTACATATGCAACCCTTGTGTTTCAGTGAAAAAAAAATGATTACAGTTAATATCTTTAGCACTTTGTATAGATAGACATCACAAACTGCTAATCACACTGAAAGAAGTGTTGTACGACACAGTGAATAAACTTGAAATTTCCCCTGAAGACTGGCTGTAAAGTCTGATTTCAGAGACGCCCAATGCTCCATCTTCTAAATGAATGATTTTTCATATGGGGCAAAAATCACTGAAAATCAAGAGAGTAGCCTCAAAAACAAAATCACAGCCTTAACGACGACAGGCAAATGACCCACTTGCAGCATTTGTTAATTATAAAGCATTGGGTTTGTCTTTCAGAATATTGCCCTCTATTGCTTCCAGAAATATTTTCTTAGAAGATGTTTATTTGGTTTATATATCAAAATGAAGATCTGATGAACTAAATGTTTAATTTAGAATCAAATACAGGATTTTTAACATCATAATCCTGCCTAAACAAATCAATGAACTGTGTAATTAACTGATGGTATAAGTTTTGTAAATGATTTGAATTTAAAAAGAAACATTGAACCATAACATACTAGCAGTATGTATAACCTTGAAAAATATCTTAAGTCTGCATATGCTTGGTAAATTAGCTTTCAAACATGAAAGAATATAAATCCATACTAAATTTATCTTTCATCTATTATTTTAAAGAACATGTATTAAACTGAGATGTTGAATGTTTTAAGGAAGCATCCATTATAATTGTTGTCAATTTTTCTTTTTCTTATTGTATCACTAACACTCATCCAAAATTTATTTATTATTTCCACTGGTACACTCTTGAATTCACAAAGGAAATCTGAAATAGTGTCTTTACCTAAAATTAAAAGAAAAATAGTTACAACAACCTGGATTCATGTTTTGGAGCCTCATAAGAATGTTCATTTTGCATTTCTAGCAGACTTAAAGCACAGCATCATTCAATGGATAGTAACAAAGACCAATGTAGGTTATGAATTCTACTTTTGTGGATTCAATTTGGGTAAAAATAACAAATGTCAGATTCCGTTTTTGAGAAACACACCTTTAAATTACCACAAAACGTAGGAAGTTAAAACTTTGGCCCTCACTGAAGTAAACTTGCCTGACATCCATTGGTGATTATCCTTTCAAGAACATAACCAATAGGGAATGTGTCTTTAACCTAATAATTAAGAAGGCTGCATTCCACATCAGAATGCAGAGGCTTCCTTTTCTGCCTCTTTCTGTTTCTTGAAGAAAAAAAGAATATAACCATTATGCATAGCAGTATTATTTCCTGTGCATGGATTAAACTTACACAATAGTGTAATATTGAAAAGCATGTGTAGCATTTCTTTCACTTGACAAAAAAGTTTTCTTGAAGCATATTCTTGGATCTTTCTCTTCAGAGGTCCACACTCACCCTGTTGCCTATGTTTGTAATGATTTTATGGAATCAGTGACATTCATACATGTGTGTACTGCCTGTGGTCACTTAATTACTGCAAGGAGAACTTCTTTAATTGTGCTAGAGAGCATGTGTGCTCTCCCAGGTCACAAGCAGAGAGCTGAATATGAAGTGGAATAGTCGAACACAGACCAGTGCCCAAATGGGATCTAATTTCCTCTTCAAACTATTTTAATTTCTAAATAATGTTATAACGCTGTGGAACCATTCATGAATTTGTGTGCTTTCTAGGAACAGAGGAGAAGAGATACACAAAGCCATGTACAGAATCCATATCTGGATCCAATTCTTGCAGATTGTAAGCTGTTTGAACAGACATGGGTTCAGCTTTTCTTGCTTATAATATTTGATAACATAGAGCTGGACTATTTCTGCCTCTTCCAGACACATTTTTTGTTGTTTCCAGAGAAAATGCTTGTGTTTATTTTCCTATAAAGAATACTGTATTTCCTTTGTGCAAGCTGCAGTTACAACCATGGAAATGCCTATTAACTTCCTATGTAAAAATCATGTGCTCGGGGTTGTCATTTGTTTTGCTTCAATGTAGTTAAGTCTGTTGGATGTAATAGATTAACTATTACTTACTGAACTATACGTAATAGATCTGTTTAATGTAGTGGAATTTTTGCTTTTATAATTACATTATTAATCTGAAAAGGGAAAACTTCATTTCACTTTAAGTGTTCACGTCAACTTTTGGCATACCTGGTTGTGTAGAAAGTCAAAATGCCATTTTGCACAATGTGTACTAATCTAGAAAAGTTACTTGAGAATTCAGGAAAATATGGGATATTAATAAAACTTTAGAAGATCAAGATATTTAATCAGAGAAATTGAGAAAGAGTATTTTATAGTGGCCCTGCTATTATTGCTGCTAGGCAAATACAGGCCAGCTAGGATGCATGCCTTCTCAAAATGAAATTATACTTCTGCAACGTGCAGACTTGTTTGAAAAATAATGGATATGATACATACAATTTTCCTTCTTTTGAAAGAATTTTTTTGTTACCATAGAGATTTCCCTGTTTGCACAGTTTAATGGAAATTAAAATGCTTAAGAATTAACTAAATTGGCCCAGGAACAGAGAATCACTAACACATTTTCTTTTGTGTGCAGTACAGTCTTCATGTGTTATGTACATGTCAAATAATGTAAGTTATAGTCTGTGTGTTCTAAATCAGGTAATCATAAATCCTATGCATGATAACTGAAGAATCCTTAAAACCAATGTACTTTGCTTCACTTCCAAATGATTCAGTCACACAATCATATATACATTCAACAAACAATTCTGTTGTAAAAGAAAAACCTATTTACAACTTGAAATATAGGTTGCTGAAAGTGTTCCTAATTACCACCTTATTTGAAATTGCAAAATTTTCCCCTTTCCAAAACATATTTTTGGTATGTATTAAAGCATTTCTCCTAATCTTACATTCTTCAATGCCTAAACATTTGCAAAGTTTACTACATAAGTGAATTGGCTAATTAATATCCTGAATCTGAACATTAATTCTATTAAAACAGAAAAACAGACTGTGAAATAACCACCCTTGACCATGAAGTCTATGTGCCCCCTCAGAACAAAAATGCTAAATGCACATCCACATTTCTTTAACCAATGTTAGAGAGTTCGTTGGTCAATGATTATTCCGTTTTATGAAAATTGGTTTCCAGGAGACTCATATTAAGGTTCTCTCATGTTTCTTAAACTCCGTTTCCTGAGAATAAAAGAGAAGCATAACCCTTGCCAAAATGTACTAATCAGGTTATCTTTCCATCTAATAAGACTAAGGTTCAAGCTTGGCCTGTTTAAAACTGCAAACACACAGTCTGTGCTGGCAGTGTGAAATGGGAATGCCCTGCACATGCAGAATTTTAGGCAGAAATTCTAGAACTTCTCCAACAGAATTGATTCAAATACCGCATTTACATGAGCTGAGAAGACAGAGTTTGTATTTTAGGGTGCTAGAACAGGTTGTACTGGAGACTAGAGTCACACAATGGACGAAACTGCATGATCAACTTCAGAACCTGACAGCATTCCCCAACCTGGGTCTAGGAGCCCAAGAACGTGGCCATCTCTGCTGCTCTTCCGGCACATTAGGGTGGGAAGCAGTGCAGCCAGTGCTTCAACTAGCACCCTTCGCAGATGCTGCTAGCTCAGGCAGTTGCGTTACCTGTCATACAAAAACACCAGTCCCTGATTCAGCCTTTTAAATCACTACTAAAAATGGCTCAAGTGGTAAAATTGGAATACATTGTTATTCACATTTACATATTTAATCATCCATATGATTGGTTTATTGCCTGTGATTTTACTGTTTGTCTTCTATTTAATTACTTTTAGTGAATACATGAAACCTACCACAGTATGTTTTATCTGCACTTTGTCCTTATGTGATATAAATATCTCAAGTCCATCAAACAAACCACCTTTTAATAGAAACTATATGAACTTGCTCATAGAACACATATATGTACCTGTTCTGTTCTGTTCTGTTTCCACTGACAGGCAGGTGTGGGCAACCTGAAATCAATTTGCCATTTGTTCCTGGGACCATCTACTTGACACAGAAACTCAGATTTTGCTTATGTAGTCATAAATATTTTGTGTATCTAAAGGATTGTATTACTTGGTAAAGAATTCCTGACTAGCTTTGCTGAAGATGGACGAACAAGGAGGGCAGGATTAGAGGAGGATGCGGTGAAAGACGGACAGGGTGGAGCTGAGGGGAGTGCAGCAGACCAGAGGACTGCAGGGAGGAGTGCCTGAATCTCCCTGGACATGGAGCAGCCAAGAAGAACCACATAACTTGGAAGGAATCCAGAGAAAGAAGGCAGGGAACACAGCAACCCGCTCAAAACTTGGTGAGTCGCCCCAGGCAGGGGGAGCACCAGCGGGAAACCCAGCCAACCCAGAGGAGATAGAGAGAGCTGGACAGTTTGCCTTTTACGAATGTCCCCACCAGCGGCAGTGAAGGTCCATGGGAGAGACAGAGGCTCCAGTGGAGGGTGAACCAGGAGCATGCTTCCTGCGAGTGCCACAGGGAACCGGATCCTGCTTGTGCCCCTCCCCCTGGTGGAATTTCCAGCAACCAGAGCTTGTAGCTCCAGGCTGTGTGGGCCTCAGGCAGGACCTGGCTTAGAGGCTTCTTGGCGCTTGCGCCAGCGGCGCCAGGGCACCCAGAGTCCCAGTGAGGCAGGGGCGGATGGGGTAGAGGGCCCCTCGGATCTAGCTTCCTGAAAGAGCCGCATGGAGCCTGACCCTGCTTGGTGCCCCTCCCCCCAGAGGAATTCTCTGAGACTGAGGCTCTGTGAGAAAGGGACACTCCAATTAGCATGGGGGCTGGGCTAAAGGCTCCTACAGGTCCCACAGCAGTGCCGTGCCGGTGGCACCTGGGTTTCGCCTCTGGGCAGAGTCACACTACTCCATGCTGGCAGGCTCCAAGGTGGCATGGCGCCAGTGGCGTGTGCTACCTCTCTCTCTCTCTCTCTACATGATTGCACTTGGCGGCTGCCTCAGCGCACCAGCGCCTGGATTTCGTGTCAGGACAGGGCAGGGTTGCTCCACAACTGCAGGCTCTGAGGCGGTGGTCCCGACGGCCATAGCTAGAGCCCCTGGTGGCCTGATGCATACTCACTCACAGGCCTGAGGGGCGCTGGGGGTCTCCCAAATCCTCCCAGACCCGAGACATGGAGTCCTGAAGCTACAAAGTGCTGCTACTACACCCTACCCATGAAGATGCACATGGGATGACGCCATAGCCAACAGACCTTAGAGAAACCCAGCTACAGAGGCTTACATACATCCAGAGGTTAACAAAGCTACCCTCGCCAAACATCCCCAATAGAAGTCAGAGAAATTCTCTTCCATATGCAAACCGAAAAGCAGTAGCAGACTCACACCTACTCCAGACTACTACACTGAGACCAGAAACTGTGGATAAACAAATTAGAGAATAAATCCCCCAAATCAACAAGAAAAAATAATGCAATGGGAAGAGGTAGCAGAAAAAGTAATGATCAAGACAAGAGAGCCAGCACCCCACCAAAGAAAGACCAAAAGCCAATATGTACTTCGGAGATGCAAGATGAAGACATGGAAGTTCTACCAGACAAGGAATTTAAGAAAATAATGATAAAATTTGTCAGAGACAATGAGAAGAAAAGGGAAGACTTCAAGGAATTCAAGAACCACATAGTCACAGAAATACAAGTAAAAAGCAAAATCCTTGACTTAGAGCTCAAAGTTGAGAGACTAACCTACAAAATAAATACAGCAGAAGAGAGGATCTCTGAAACTGAAGACACGCAGAATGAAGGTACCCAGCTCATTAAACAGCTGGAGACAAGTCTGAACAAAGCCAACAAGACCATACAGGAGATGAAAGACAACCTCAGAAAATCGAATATCAGGATTGTAGGCCTTCCCAAAGGAGTAGAAAGAGAGTCAGGAATGCAAATGGTGCTCTATGAAATTATACAGGAAAACTTCCAAAACAATTGGAACATGAATCCAGCCCAAATCCAGGATGAACAGAGAACTCCCAACAGATACGACCCAAAGAGATCCAAAACACCTGTTTCACTAGAAACCAACATGCACCCCTATGTTCATAGCATCATGATCAGTAATTGCAAAAACATGGAAGCAACCGAAATACCCGTCAGCGGAAGGCTGGATAAGAAAAGCTATGGTTCATCTACTCCATGGAATACTGCACAGCTATTTAAAAAACGAAATGCAGTTCTTTGTGGCCAAATGGGCCCAACTGCAAACCATAATGCTAAGGGAAATGAGCCGATCCCAAAAGGTTAGATACCACATGTTTGCCTTAATTTAAGATGATATGATGTCAATATGAAAAACAGCATATGTAAAATGTAATATTACCTCAACCTCAAACAGCCTATCTCACATGCAATCAGATATTGTGAAGTAACCAATGAACCAACAATCAATGTGAGTCAGACTGCTCATAATCTACATCAAAGAACTGTAAAACCTAATATACTTTTTTTTAATTTTTTTTAAATTTTTTTTCTTTTTATTGTATTGTTGACAATCTTTACATAGTTAATTACAGTTAAAGGAAAAAGAAGAAAAGAAAAGAAAAAAAAGAAAAAAAGAAAAAAAGAAGAAAGAAAGGTTCAGGGGGATAGGAAAGTGGGTAATGCCATTATGTCCATATTGTCTCCATGATGCATCTGAGGTAAAGGGGGACATTGAGGGAGAAGCCCCACCTGGTTTCCTGCCCACCCCAAGTCCCGGATGTGGGGCATGCTCTGAGATATGTGCCCAAGTGGTGTTAATAGTTCTCCAGGTATGAATCACTGCCAGTTTCGCTCGATGAGGTAGTCCACTGATTGACATGGTCCATCATAAAGTCTCCGTTTGCCCCATAATTTGCTGCCAACATATAGCTGAGATGACTGACTGTCCCGTTCTGTCTTCTGTCTTTTCTTGGTTAGAGTTCTGAGTCCAGCAGTTCGATTGGGGAGATCTCCAAAGATAATTTGAGGTATTCCCAGATTAGTTTTTTGTATGTTCTAGCAAGCACAGGGCCCGGCACAGTCCATCAGCCCGATCAGCTGGTGGTTGCAATTGCTGTGTTGGTTCTGTTTTCAGTCCCGAGTTGCACTGGAACCAATGGGTGTTGCAGTCTAGTCTGGTTTGGCCCTTACGTCAACCAGACCTAATATACTTTTAATACTCTATGTTATCCCATAGTGGGGAGGGAGAGCAGAGAAATCATCCATCTCCCTAGAATGTGTGAGGAAGACATGAAGTATGGCCTATCAGGATCATAACTGGTAATTCATAGACAACAGATTCGGATCAGCATTAGACAATAGTAAAACTACAAAGGCATATGGAGGGAATCAAGAGCGAACCTGACAACCTCTTAATAGGAGGTCATACGCATGGAGCCGGCAGGGGGGACCCCAGAGTGGAGCAGGTAGACAGGATGAGGCTTGTATCCCAACCCTGAAGACTCCCAGATCCTCACCAAGGACTATCAGTACGGGCACCAAGGACTACATCCCAACTGCTAAGGAGACCATGGGGAACTGGAGTGCCTTTAGAGACCGAGAAATCTGAGGTCACCCACCCCCATCTGGATCTACCACATGGGATGGAAAAGTCCAAATCCTTCCTTGTAGGATCCAAGGTCATCGGAACAACAGCCAGGAGCCCTGAGCGGTCTGCAGAAACAGAAGAACAGTAAACTTCCTTTGGGACTAGGGAGAGGAGCTTTCTCTGGTCCTTGCTTGGTTCCAACTTTGGGTCCCCACCCTCTCTGGCAATGACCATCAGGATCGCTCCAGAAACCCCTCAAAACTAACAAACAAGCAAACAAAAAATCTAGAATAGACAGAGAACAACAAGGAAAGCTTGGAATCAGACAGGAAACGGTCAGTGTGGATTCACTTAAACCTTATTAGGTGGGACACAAAGATTGGTTACTCCTCACTAGGGTACTGAAGATTTCTCTGCACACCTCTCCTAAAACTGTTCTGCACCTAAACTGTTGACATATGTCTTGCTAGAATGACAAGACAGTCTAGACTACCCAAAAAAAAGCCAGGTTCAGCAAAGTTATGCTTCAACGCTATAAAGTGCTAAATACTACAATGAAAATAGACACAAGACAACTGAATAATGATCTATAACCTTTCTGCGGTGTATAGAACCAGTTCATATACAAACTAAAATTGAAATGTCAATGAAGAAGTCACAGGATGTGGTTAAAAACTTGCATTTTTTTTTCTTTTAACGTATTGGTTGCTCAATACTATGTCAATTAATTCCATAACGTTATAAGTTGCTGTTGATGTTACGTTGGGGCTTTTAATTGATTGGGATGATACTCTGCTGGCTCTACCTTCAGACCAGAGATGGTCTCCCCAAGAAGCCGTTGAACTTATCAGGACAATAAGATGCTGGACTCTAAGCTTGGTATATGCTTGCAATGAAAGAATCTCAACTGAACTTGAACTGTAATAACGCAGCAAGGTGGAGGAATCCACCACGAGGGGAGGGTTTGGGGAGGGGTGGGGGGAATCCCAGTACCTATAAAACTGTGTCACATAATGCAATGTAATTAAATTTCTGACTAATGCTCTTCCCTTCTAAACTCTGAACATTTTTTCTGTATCTCCAAGCTTCCATAAAGTCTGATATTAAGTTTGCCACTAACATAATCAGAAATGCTGCTTCAGACAGCTTAAAGAAGGGCAGGAGTCTTTATGTGAGTAATAGCTCTCATGCATTTACCTCATCCTGCACGTCAGATTATGAATATTCTAAATAAATTGGTCCCTTTTGAACTCCAAAAAGATCTTTCATTTTGGGGCTGCCTTAGTAGGGAGCTGAGATGTGTAGCGCACAGGTGCACACACAGGTTGTTCTCATCCTGGAAGATGCTGAATGACACCCTGCGTTTTACCATATCCCTTGATTTATGACAGAGGGTACAATGAAGCTTACTTCAGTTGGTCAATATTCTGTTGGCTAACTCTCCACATTTATAACTTTCAGTCTAAATTTTCTGGCAGCAAGGTGTTCATAACTCAAAAATCTGAAAGGTCAACTCTGATTGTTTCCATTGACTAATATCTATTACGTGATTATATCCTGAATTTTATATTACCAAGATTGGACTTTGCATTGTATACATGCTGTTATCAGCCTGTCCCAGTCCTGATGTGGTACCTGCCACACCTTTTGACACTGTTCTGAAGTGTGTGAGAGCTTCTCAGGACTGCTCCAAAAGCCTTGCCTGCTGAGTCTTCACTCAGGCGTTACTCCTTCACTCAACTCGATCAACTCTATGCTTTGGATGAACATTCATAGCATTTCTATTGAATATAAGTATTTCAGGGGATTGAAGACAAGGAGACAAACTTACAAAATAAATCATTATGAAGACTAGAGATCCAAAATCTTTATTTCCAGTAGGAGGGAAGTCACCCAAAATGCATGTGTTCCATGTATGTATGTATACACATGTATGTGTATATTTACATGCACATAAATACATATATAACAAATTTATATATATACACATGCACAAATATGCATGCATGTTGGCAATGCCCGTGCCGCCACGTACCCCGAGCCGAGTGGAGGGACTAGGGTTACAACACAGTGAGACAAGACAACACAAGGCAACACGCAGTACACTGAATGCCGATCGATGATAGATTGATCTTTATTGAAACTCCAGGCTTTCTTTTATACTCTGCCTAGCTCCTCCCAGTGTTTATCCAGTCCTCAAGTGGCCACCCTAAATCCTTTGAGTTCCTCCCAGTAGTGGCCACCCTAAATCCCTTGAGTTCCTCCCAATGTTTATCCAGTCCTCTAGTGGCCACCCTAAATCCCTTGAGTTCTTCCCAGTGTTTATCCAATCCCTTGGCAGATAGCTTGACAAATAGGAAGCAGGAACTTGCGGTTAAGCCAGTGGCTAGATGTATCAGGCCAAAATTGCTCATCCTGTTACTCTCTGAGAAACAAGCTAAGCTGTGGAGTTAATCCTTGGGAGACCGGGGACTGCACATGCAGCAGATAGTGAGAATGCAAGAATTATACAAGTATGCAAATGAGCAAGCAATTTGAGACATACAAGGGGATCAACTTACATCTGCTGAGAAAGTTAAAATAATACGTGAGCAAGAGTAACCCAGGCAATGAAAAAAGTAAAAATCAGGGAAAATTCTTTGCCATTGCTTAAGCTTTGAGTAATTTCAGAATAGAGAAAGATCTAATATATCACCTTGTGGGGAGATGAATTTAATTCTCTCCAAATTTACATTACTGTGAGCTTATTACAGAAAATGACAGCTGTTTAATAGTAGTTGCATTAATAACTTAAATTGCTCTTTATATTCTGTTTTATATCTTACAATTCAAAGTGAGTTATATGAATTTCTGTTTATGTGAATGGCAATAGAAGATGGGAAGCTATATACAATAATAATCCCACTATCTGGAATTAATTTTAAACTGATCCACATATACCCAAGATAAAGTCTTGGCTTGTAGGTATCTGTTGCAGTGTAAAGTTTCTGGATTTAGTGTGGATATCCAATAATACATCTTTGAATTTATGCTTCAGTAGTAAAGTATACTATTGTTTATTGTTTATGTTCAAATGTAAAAATACTGTCCCTTAGAGTTTATTTTTGCTACAAAATAAAATTATAACTATTGTTTAGCTTTATAGGCAACTTACATAACACAACATCCTGTCTTCAATAAAATCTTGGCTACATTTTAGAAGACTTAAGAAGTATTAGGGTTTCAGAAGAACAATCCTGGTTGCTATCGCTTAGAAGTGTTACATCTTGCAATCCTTATTCAGAATCAGTCAAATCCGGTTAAGCAGTAGTATGTAGAGTTATGGTATACCTTTGACGATTTGTATGATGATTTATGCAATGCCTGGAGTTGTGCAACAAATCAAAGAAAAATAAAAACTGGTCAGGAAATCTGTAAGTACACATAGCAAATAATGCCTCAGTAATTCGTATACTGGACCACACATATTTTTGGTTGTTTTGCTTTTTCATAGCATATTCCAGAGACTGAGAATGTCAGTAATCATTGCTGCATTATTTGACTTTGATCAAAATAATTCTACAAAACAAAATCTTTTTAGCTTATATAAGTTTGTAATAGAAATATTCTGTTTTCTGAGATAAAAAGAAACCAAACAAAATCTCGAAATGTCCAAGGAAAACTACTAGATTATTAAACATTTTCATGAATGTATGATTAATTTTGTGGAGACATTGACATTTAGAATATTTTTCAAAGACTTTGTACTACTTCTCATGTGTATGTGTTTATTTGAGCCTGAAACAATGTTTATGGAGATGCTTCATAACAGTTGAATAATTATCTCATATACACTCGAAATTGAGTTGAGAAAGATATAAAAACTGCATTGATTTTGATTACTATGAAACATAGTCTATCAGAGGTGAGGCGTTGACATTTCTATTGATTAGAGAGTGACACACGTGTGGCATATGACTATGTATAAATGATTTAAAAATGTGTGCCTCGATTATTCGCAGACCAACTCAAGACATTGTGATCAGCGCAGGCTCCACAGAATCATAAAGAGACCTTGGATCTTTTCCATTCAGGCTTAACATTCTGTTCTCATAGATACACTATATGGAACACTGCAATTCGTGTAATTACACTGCTAATTTAAAATGTGTACGGATGTTATAAATGTGGGCATACACACATGATTTTCACACGAAAGTGGCTTTGAAAAGCTTATGCCAACTGGCACTAAAAGATAAGTCTAGTTTGGTGACAGATTTTCCCATAATGCACATTTTCCACACATATTTTGAAAACCCCTTCCATTCATGTAGCATTTGTTCAGATAAGAGGAAATTATTACACATGGTATTAGGAGCCAAATAATCCATGACTTGAAAAATAACATGTGAAAGTAACCAAACACCTGAAAGTCAGTTCATAGATTTTGGATATGGAGAAACGTCACTTAAATCTTGACAGTGATTCTGTACATACCTTAAAATCTTCTAAACAGTGACATCAGATGCATACTCATAAATTAATTCAGCAAATCATCCAGAGACTAAGCTTTTCAAATTCTGCAACTGACATATGCTCATGACAAGACCAACTAAAGCCAAAGCAGTTTGCAAAAATTTAGGTTAGCACACTCTTTGCTAAACATATTTTTGATCAGTCTAAAAATAATCAAATCCAGAGGGAAGAGGCACCAAGTAAATGGAAAATTGTATGAAGAACTCTATTCCAGTAGGACTAAGAAAGAAAATAGAATAAATGGAAAAGGAAGCAATCAAGGCTCTAATAGCTGGGAAACTAATAACCCAGGATGCCCCCGTGACTCATTAGAGTAAACAGGAGGAAATGAAAGCCTGCATACACAGAGCCCATTCAACGTGTTCAGTCCACGGAAATTAGAGCAGTAGAGGATGTTTTATGATGAATTCCCAGAAAACCCTGACTTAACACTCTATATTCTAAAGCCTTCAGTTTTCTTACACCTTCTTTGCTCTGTTATTGCTCTCCAATGAATTTACACAAATATTCAAAACAGTGAGGAAAAAAGAAGTCAAACTTTATGAAGAAACTACTTCGTTGGAAGCCTCAAATTCTTTGTGCTTCCTAACATTATGTATCATTTTACAATTATCATTCCTAAATCCAGGTTAATTAGTTATTGCACTTTTGTACCCTTTTTATTGTGCTGATAATAATCTCCAGTGGGATAGCCTTCACTTTAAATCTTTGAAACTTTATTTTCTTCTATTCATAATATTAAATTTTATGTATTATTTCAATTTTTCATCAAAAGTAAATTATCTCTTGTCCCTACTGTCTATCTTCCTTTAGATTAAACATTTTATGTAAATGTTGCCTTATATTTGTCACAAGTACAGTGTGACATACATACTTTGTTTTGTTTGAGGGTATGCCAATTGTAGCAGGATCACATACTAATTTAATTCAAAATCCTATTCTAAAACAAATCTAAAATCTCATCATTGCTTATTTTCCATAAATTGAAATGAAAAGAATGTTAAAAAAATTGTTTTCTCAGAAAATAAATTTAGTGAAATAAGTATGTCTTCATAGGGTACAGATATTTAGGAAAACAGTAAATACCTGAGCCCGTACGAGCCTAACAAAGTTTCTTTATCAACACTAACGAAATGAGGCCAAGTTTGTTTTCTCGCCTGGGTTCCTGTCCTGCTGCTTCGTTCCTAGTCTCTGCTTTTTGGCTCTTAGCCATCTCTGGGGGCGGGGTTCATTTGGACTTCCGTTATCGATGCTGCCTTTGGATGAAGTCTCTATAGATCATGTTCCTGCCCCTAATTTTATTACTGAGATCATTTCAAAGGTTTTTATTTTATTAGTTTATTACAGTCACAGGTAGGGGCGAAATGAGGAATTGTGTGGAGACATGCCAGTGAGTTTACTGAGAATGAAGTAAGTTACCTGATAGCTGCATCCCACACTTCCGTGGGCAGAGCCAGAAGCACCTGTTGACATCAGCACTGAAGCAAAGCGGCAGGTGAAGGCGTGGCTCACACTTTATTGCTGAAGCGCACAGCCCCTTCAGGACAGCAAGCTGGTGCCTAAGGGAATTTTCCCTAGGAGAGTTTTAATGAGTCTTGCAAATTGTCACCATCATAGTTGCATGTACTTTACAATTTTCTTACTAAACTGCGGTATAGCTATCTCTAAATCATATTACTGATGGTTTTCATGAGATGATCTTATGATCACAAAATTCTGTGTAGCTTTGGAAGACTTTTCTAGGTTTGCATTCTCACTTCCCCTAACATGATGAAATAACTACTTTATAAGAAATTGAGTGATTGTGATATTAAGCAACTGGCTGATAATCTCTAGTAAGTCAAGGGAGAAACTCAAATGTTCCCATTTTGGATCAGTGAACTTTAAAATATTAGTCTATATTTCTTATTCCTGTCTTCCTATTGATGATTTTACTGAAACTGTTTATATATATACACACATACATATATATATATATATTTATTTATTACAAAGTCAGATATATATAGAGGAGGAGAGACAGAGACGACGATCTTCCGTCCAATGATTCACTCCCCAAGTTACCGCAATGGCCAGTGCTGTCCCTACCTGAAGCCAGGAGCCAGGAGCCAGGAACTTCTTCCAGGTCTCCCACACGGGTGCAGGGTCCCAAGGCTTTGGGCCGTCCTCGACTGCTTTCCCAGGCCACAAGAAGGGAGATGGATGGAAAGCGGAGCTGCCGGGATTAGAACTGGAGAACATATGGGATCCCGGGTGTTTAAGCCGAGGACTTCAGCTGCTAGGCCACGCCGCTGGGCTCTTTACTTAAATTCTTAAACCTGTTTTTAATTTATTCATCCTGGATTTAATTCAGTCTGAGCTGTTATAAGTATATTCACTTAACCAAGAAAAGATGAAGATTGATATATACTGAGCATATATATATTATCTTTTTGAAATAACGCTCTAAAATGAAATATTAATTGCTACAATTGATACTTATGCCATTCAGTAATTTGAGATTTTTCTGAGATATGGAAAATCTTATTTTGTTTTCTTGGTAGACCTCCTAACTGATCCAGTTTTCTTCTTTTTTATTTTTTTTTTTTTTCCTGCTAGAATAGTTCTAAGCGCATGGCAATTCATTGACATATATTTCAGGACAGGAAAATGAGAAAAATAACCTAAAAATTAATGTGTCAGATGAAGAAGTTGAGAAAGCAGGACACAGTAAAGGGAATAAAGGAGTAACCGTAGGAAGTGTAGACTTAGAGCTCATTGGGCAAACACGGTGAGGAGGAAAACACACGGGATGCTGCACTGCTGCTGATGAGTTTGTCTTGGTGACTCTCTAAGGGCTTTTAGATGGCCACTCTGGTCATACTCGCACTCAGCTTGGTGAGGAACATCTAAGATTCCCTCCAAGCCCAGGAAACTTTGACTAGATGTGCTCAGAACAGCTCTCAATTCTCTCCGGGCGTAATTGGGCCAACACTATGGACCAGGAATGAGTCCATAGCACAGGTGAGGCCAAAGTCACCACACACCTGTTCTGAGTCCTGCAGCAGGCAGGTTCTGGTGTGCCGACACACCAACTGCTTATCTGCTGAATACTGAAAATAGATCATATAAATAGAAACATCCTGCAGAAATTTTGGCAGCAGAAGAATCCCTCCCACCACCCTGGAGCATATTTCACCAAAAGAAATGACAGCAAATAAACGAAACATGAGCACTCAAGCTATCTGACTTACATATCCTTGGTGTTTGGTTTGTCCTAAAGAAATGAATTTCATTAATACTCAAAAATGTTTAGCAAGACATTTTGAATAATATAGATATTGTGAATTCCGTTAGGATTGAGCTAATATTGTTCTGCTATCTACTCATATAGGAAAGTGCAGTATTCACTGTAATGCACTAAATTTGCTTGAAATTATATGAACAGAATAATTGTTTTTCAAAATCATAATTTTATTACTGCACTTTGATCAAGATCTTATTCTCTGTACTGATGCTCATTGAAACTTCATACTTTCAGAGTATTTTAAGGAAAATGTTAGTGCTCTATCTGGGTATAAAACATACAGAGTTGACAACAATGTTCATTTTCAGAAATCCATATAGCTTTAGAGGAGTGAAGAAAATAAGGTCAGGCCTAGGAACAGTATTAATATTAAATCACTTGGAATAGATCTTATTCGCAACTTTATTTGCTAGTGTCCTTCACTCTGCCCTCATTTACATAACATTCAGAGACATTTTGCAAAGCATTACACCAGAAAATGTGATAAAGAAAAAGTGACAATTTTGCTATGCCCAATTTATCTGATTATGATAAAATAAATATTCCACAAGGAAAACAGTTTTTGAGTTTTATATTGTTTTGTGGTGTGGGCTTCTTCAAATCACCAAATGTTAGATTTAAAAACATACATAGATACTAATAATATTGTTGTAGCTCAGGTAGTTGATTCTTGGTAAATCAAAATGAATTGGCCAAAAATAATATTATTACAATCTTATAAATTAGCAATAGATTCCATAATCAAAATGGGACATAATCAGTCTTCAAATATTTTAAATGCTGAGCTGTGTAGAAAGAACTTTGATAAATATTTTAAGACAGTGTCTAACGTCATTTGCAGAATAAACCAAAGGATTGAAAATTTCTCTACTTCTGCCTTTCAAATACATAAATCTGTTTTATTTTTAAGAAATGAGATGTGAAAACATCAGTCAAAAGAGAGTTAATCCCAAAGTAAATTTTAGAATTCCTTTAACCATTTAAGTAATACCACCCTTTCCTCGCCGATGCTTGTCAGATCTTCTCCAGGGCGTTGGTGGTATAGTGGTGAGCATAGCTGCCTTCCACATCTTCTCAAGGGCTAACAAGTTCATACAGACAAAAGCTTGCACTTTGGCTACATGAGTTGCCTTGATTACAGTGGTTCCAAGAAGCAAAAACAAAGAACAAAGTATCTGTAGCAATTAAAATACAAATCAGGAGCCTGGCACTAGCATAGCAGCTAAGGTCCTTGCAGGTGCTGGGATTCCATATGGGTGCCAGTTCTAATCCTGTCAGTCCTGCTTCCCATCCAGCTCCCTGCTTGTGGCCTGGGAAAGCAGTTGAGGACGGCCCAAAGCCTGGGGACCCTGTGAGAGACCCTGAAGAAGCTCCTGGCTCCTGGATTTGGATCAGCTCAGCTCCAGCCGATGCGGCCATTTGGGTTGTGAATCAGCAGACAGAAGATCTTCCTCTATGTTTTTTCACCAATGTATAGCTGTCTTTTCAATAAAAATAAATAAATCTTAAAAAAGTTACAAATCACAGGGAAGGAACAACTTACCCTGTATAAAAGACTGTATTTCTTGGATCTCCTGAAAGAAAAACATATTCATTACACCCTGACCCAATATAGCATTGACATGTAGCACTTGCTGTAGAGTATATTAAGTGACACAAGGCAGAAATAAGAATAAGAACACCTTATATTTTCATGAAATATTGAAAATATAATTGAAAATAAGTTCAAGTAATATAAAGTATTAAATACAAATTACCATAATCTTTGCCCCAGTAACATTATTCTAAACATATATTTTACTCAAGGAAGAGAAAGTTGATAAACTTTTACAAGTAAATAATTTGGATAGCTATTATTTTTGATGGAGTGGTAATAACAAATTACTAGGGTTAGTATTAATCAGGTAGTTAAATGATGGTGCATGCTTATGGAGTACTGAGATACTTTAAATGATTTCACCCTTGAGTTAACAATCCAAATAAAAACATGATTTTATGTTTAAGCTTTGTGATAATATCAACAAGGGAGGTATCGACATGCTTTCTGACATATCGGTTTAACTCAATGTTATCCTCAGTTTAATAAAACACTAATGTAACTGTTGATATGGTAGGTAGTTGTTATTAAATTTCATAATTATTTTCTTCAACTTAGGGAAATTACCGTGGGTTTTCTATCTCAAGTTTTTCAGAATCAAAGAAACAATTTCATCTTGTAGACAGTAACTCAACTCCTTTTGTGGAGTTCCTGTTCTTAATTTTTCCTTCATTGTGGTCTATCTTATAAGTTATTTAATTTGTTAATAATTCTCCACTACTGTATCAGCAAATTTCCTACTATAATAATTTCTACAATACATTATCTTACTGCCTCACCCTCTCTGCTCTAACACTACAAAATAAATAATAACTATTATGCTCATAAAATTCGAGTCATTTAAAAATATAGGAGGAGCATAGAATTGAGTTACAAAAAAGCTCAGTGTTACCCATATTCCAGAATTAAGACTGCTACAGTATCCCGATCTGATCTAATCTTTTACAAAATAAATATTCAAATAAAACACTGGTTGGCTCATACCCTCATGCATTTGATTCAGTATGTGAATTGCTCAAGTTTAGGCAGATGGCACTACTTTTGTTATTTGAAGAAACTGTAGTCAATGGTTGAGTAAACATTACTTATAAAATTCAAAAATATTTTTGGAGTGATATTGAAAAAAAGATAGACACTGCACATGTGAAAACATAAAGAACATTGACCTTACTCACATATTAAATATAAAGCAACAGTAACATTTGAATATCTCAGCGTTATCAATATTTTGAATCTGTTGTCATGAATATAAAACCAAGGAATTCTATTTCTTCGAATAATCAGGAAAACAATCAAGTAAAACTTTAAAATAATTTACATTCTTCAATAATCTTTTTTGTTGACTGTGGCTATTTGAATCTAATAAATGAACCTAAAATATGTAGCATGTGACAATAATGAGTAATATACATCTTAACAGAAAGCAACACATTATCATACTTCGAAATAATTTTGTCCACTGAGATCCATTATGTATAAGTCTAGTTTTTTTATTCCACCTTGAATCAGAATGTCAAACAGCATTGCCAGAAAATGCATCTTTCTTCTTCCTGTGCTTTTGAAATTGTTGCTGAATCATAAATTTAAGCATTATGCTTTCCTTTTTTCTTTGAGGTATAAATAGGTGCATATTTAAACAAAACACTGAAGATATCACTGTCCATTTTTTGTAAGATTTAATTTAAATTATGCCAAATGTTATCATGTTCTTCCCTGTTCTGCTAACACCTTAACCATGAATCAATGTTGAAACAAAATACCACCCAGGTGTCTTAGCCAAATGAAATCCACATCATTCTACTGTTGGTACCAACCAACCAATGGTTCTGTTCAGCCCCGGAATATGAATCACATCCTTCATGCTCCTTATTACTGAATCTTAAGCCTTCTCCATAGTGAAAGCCATTTTCTGTGGGATTTGAGAGAAGTTATTCGGAATGCTTTTGGTAAAATCTTTACTTGCTGATAATGAGAATTTTTTCTTCCCGTCCTTCTCTTGTGCTGTTAAAGATGTAGAACTTCCGTGGCTATATTTAAACCATTATGGAAAAACAGAGAAAGACCCCATGTTCTGACACAACTAATTCCAGAACCACACATCAAATATGTACCTAGGAAATAGCAACAATTATATGCTTAGTCCAAGTAACACTCCAAGATCAATTCTATCAACTCTTGCCGGCATTGTAATAAAATGATACCCCTCTGATCACTAGGGACTTGTTTTAATTTTCAGACACTGTGCCATTGTAAAAGGTAGCAACAGATGAAGCAAATCAGTGATCTAAATTGCATTACTGCCAACATCATCTGGTACTGTCATATTACTAGCCACACTTATGTGCAGCTATCTTGTATTACATAACAGAGTTGATCTAGTTTCCTAGTTTATAGAAAAATACTTAGAGATTCTTCGAGTTTCTGCATAGTTTTTCCTTTTCAAACAACTTTGAATTGTTTCTGAGATTAGGCTGAATGGACAAATGCTCTCAGATCACATCAGCTCACTTGAGTATCAAAATGATATGACCTAGGAAACACCCCAGGCAGGGCTGGACCGCCTTCGTCCATCAGGTGTGTATTGCTTTGGTACTGAGAGGCCCCTGCAGGGTTACCATGCACCTGTTCCTGCACTGACCCTGACTTTATTTTTAAACCTCTTCTGTCCTGACTCGGTTGAAAGTCTTCTTCAGCCCTTTCATATCTCCTGGATTCACCAATCTTACTGGAGGAATAGAAGCTGAGACTGGACTCACTTCTCTTAGCTTTCCTTTTGCTTATTCTATGTGCTTATTCATCACAGATACATCATTTTAGAAATGAGCTATCTTCATATTTTACAGCTTTTCTAAGATTCTGCATGAAACATTTAGTTCAAAGCAACAATGCATCATTGGCAGAGACAGTCACTCGGTGAGGTATTAAATGCTATGCACAAGAAGAAAACATCCAGAAATCTGAGAAAAATCTAGAGATTTAAGCTAAAATAGAAATGAAATATTGAGGGGAAATCTTACAAGATTCTAAATGTAGCAAAAATGTACATATTCCTTGTACATACTACAGAAAATTTTTCTAAGGATAATAGAAAATTCATAATCTTATTTATATATAAGCAAAAGATAATTACATATTTTGAAAAAAACTATCTTTAAAATACAGCATTTTATTTTGCAGTTGCAATAAAATGGATATTGTGAAAATAGCATATTAATCAGTAAGACATTAATAGGGAATCTGGGATCATCTCAAGATACAAGATATAGCCATAAACCACACTTCCTATTACTTTACATTCTTATGTGAGAATAATAAAAAGTATCAGATGGAAAATTTTCCTCTCTCCTCTCTGTATATCTGACTTTGCAATAAAAATAAATAAAATCTTTTAAAATATACTTTTCACTTCAGATAAAGTGTAACATATTTTGTTAAGATATAAATGTTCTCTGTTCTAGCATCATGTCCAATTGGAAGACTGTAACTTGTGAAAATTGCCCTGACATTTTGCCCTTTAAGAAGGTATGGATAGGGCTTGGCAGCGTGGCCTAGTGGCTAAGGTCCTCGCCTTGATCCCATATGGCTGCTGGTTCTAATCCCGGCAGCTCCACTTCCTCTCTATCTCTCCTCCTCTCAGTATATCTGACTTTGTAATAAAAATAAAATAAATCTTTAAAAAAAAAAGAAAAGAAGAAGAAGAAGGTATGGATAGGGTCCGGCAGCGTGGCCTAGTGGCTAAAGTCCTAGCCTTGAACGCCCTGGGATCCCATATGGGCGCCGGTTCTAATCCCGGCAGCTCCACTTCCCATCCAATGCATTGGGACCCTGCACCCGTGTGGGAGACCCGGAAGAGGTTCCTGGTTCCCGGCTTCGGATCAGCGCGCACTGGCCGTTGCGGCTCACTTGGGGAGTGAATCATCGGATGGAAGATCTTCCTCTCTGTCTCTCCTCCTCTCTGTATATCTGACTTTGTAATAAACTGAATAAATCTTAAAAAAAAAGAAGGTATGGATAATCTCACTGTTCTAAAAATATTTGTCTATATGTCCAGTAAAGTCATTCATCTACAGGAAGAAAATTACATAAGTAATTTTAAACTGTCTTTTAGCTTTATCCTACAGCATTATTTCAATGGATAAAACTTAGCTAAATTTATGACTATCAACAGGGTTGACAGTTGTGATGGATTAGTTATATCTACGTAATAGCTGTCCACAGGGGTGTTCAGACTTTGTTCCCTAGAATCATTTAGTTACACAGCAGAAGGAACATGATTAAGAGCAAAGACAGGAAGCGATCATCCTAACTAGCTGGGTGTGAGCTAAATGTAGTCAAAGAGCTCTGAAATGAGGGAAGCAAGAGGAGAGCGGACAGCAGTGATGCCTCTGTGGTGCCTTGGCACTAGCACTACAAAGTCCATTCAAGCATTCTGTGTCCTGAACTGAAAGAGAAAAACATTTCTGTGTTTTGCACTCACCATGTTCCTAGCAATTTGTTTGCAGCACAATAGGAAGTTAATGTATATGGTACCTTGATTCAAGAAAAAAAAAAAAATTAGCTGTGTGGTTTAATTCCAGAAGGCAACTAAAATACATGTTCCAGGTAACGCAATACAATTCCAGGCAGAGTGAGGAAGATTATGTAAACGAAAAATTAAGACATGGGTTGCAAGTTTTTGCAGAGAAACAAAACCAGTCTGAGCAATTTATCATGGTGGTGGTAGGTGATGCCAGGGCCCTGTACCTGCAGCATGACTGTCCAACCAGTGCCAACACCTGGTAGTTGAAGGCAAGACAGCTGTCTCTGCTGTGTGCTCCTCCGTTTCTGAAACGAACTATAAAAAAAGGAAAGAACATGGTGTAGCACAACTGATAGCAGAGTGTTAAAAATAATTAACATCCATATGACAAAAACAAGAGCCTACCTTCAGCTAAACAAAGAAATACAAAAGAAATGTGAGAAAAATGGGGTTCGGGTTTCCCAAAACCAGCATCGCAATCAGCGATTTTGTGAAGAAGTCTCACAGTAGTGTGGAGTGCTATTAGACTCTTGAATACAGTCAATTCTGTGAGCAGGTGCCCAGCAGAGATCCACAAGAGAACAAACCTGGGTTTCCAGTTGCCTTCTTGCAATGCAGTCATATACTGAGGGCTTAATTCTTCTACAAAATGCAAGTGACAACACGATGGCGCACTGAGATCCAGGGCAGCTCACACAAACCTTGCAGCCCAGAGGTATTTAGGAGGTCAGTCACACAGATATGGCTGACCGACTGCCCATATGACTGTTCAGTCTCTGGCCTCACCGAAGGTCAAGCTGATATCACCTGACCCAGGGCTCCATCCCAGCTCTCACTGCTATCATCAACTAGCCTGGCCAGAAACCTCTCTATAAATCACATTGTTGCATCAAGTGTATGACACAGACCCTGACCTTGGGAAATGAAGACGTTATCAACTGTCAGGACATTTCAAGGACTTTGAAGTCATATCCTATGACCTGCACCAGAAGCAAGCTTGTATTTGGAATGTGCTGTTTGCATGACCTAACCCCGCAGAGCAAATCTTTTCCTACGTAACAGAAAATTCAAAATGAGCTCATATTCAGAGAATCTAATACTCTATGACAACAACAAAAGGAAATGAAGCTGAAATAGCTTTTTAGTAATGGTTCACTTTATTCTCTAGGAAATATATTTTATATTTATAAATTAAACAATAGCAGTTTGACCTTGGTTGCTGCACTAATTGCCATACACTGTCTTGAGACTCATTAACATTATTCTACCTTTCCAGACCATCTGGTATTTGATAGAACTAGATGCAAAAAAAATACAAGCAGATGATCTTTGTGTATTCCTAGGTCACTCTGAAATGATAGTCTATTCCAAATGCATGCTTTTGAAAATGCACCAAGTACAAATATTTATGAAAATAACTGTTATTAACTAGAAGTAACCTACTCACTGATACAGTCCAACAAGAATTAGGAAAATGTTTACTTTGGTAGTGAAAATGTCTCCAATTCTAGCTTATTTTTAGCTTTTTATTTTTTAATCAAACATTTGCTCAACCCTTCCCCCCCCACACAAAAGAAAGTGCTAAAAGATAGAAATAGCTAAGATAACAAAGTCATATTAAAGCAATTAATGTAAAAACCATCAGTGGTACAATTTTATCTCTTCAATTTACATTTAAAGAAAAACAAACTTTGGTTTATGAAAAATATAATGAACAGTTATTTGTGAAATTTTAAAATGGTAAAACCATGTTATTTTTGTATGAAGAATCTCACAGCTACTGAAAGCTTAGAAAGGACATTCTAACTCTTTGCACACTTTGAGGATCATCTTTTTTAGATGTTCTCTCTGATTCACGGCATGCTTTCAAATTTGATGTAGAAATCTCTCTTTTCTTTTTGCTAATTACAATATAATGGTAATTTCCACAATACAGCAATAGTTGTTTTTATGTACTTCGTGCAGAAAGCATTTTCTGACTGACAAGTGACATGGCATATGGCCATCGAATGTGTCATTTCAGTCACCTAAGTAACGCAGAGAGTGACTCCAATGTATTTCTGTGTGACCCCAAGATCCATGTTTCCACATTAGTGTATCCACATGTCTGCCTTAGAGCTCCATGTTTCTCTTCGCTCAGCTTTGGTCACTTTTAGCTCCTGAAAACCGTCCAAGATTAGCCCCCACTGCTCAGAGCTCCTTGAGCAGCCAAGCTCATATTCCTTCTCTACTCATGCCAAGTTTGCTATTTAAGGATCATCTTTACAGCCCTGCCTCCTTGGAGGACTTTTGCATGCTTGCCTTTCCAGGCTATCTAAAAGTAGATGTATGTGGCATCAGCAACCAATTTCCAGATATTCCAGCAGTCCTTCTGGAAGCTGACCCACACATTTCCTAGAGAAGTCTCTAAAAAGCCATATCCATGAGAACACCCACCACTGATTGTCTAAGATGCTGCAAGCCTTCATCGGGACTCTGTGGACTGCTTTAGTGAAGGAAATATTCCCTCCCTGAGACCTGTGAAGAACACAATCAAGTGGCAGTTATTTACACTTTACAGGGTAAATGAATTTACCATTCCCTGTAACTTTCCTGAAACTTCCCCAGTAAGATAATCTAGCACACTTCTAACCTGTTTTGAAGGCCGGCACATAGAAAAAGCTTTATTATCTATCTATCTATCTATCTATCTATCTATCTATCTATCTATCTATCATCTATTTATTTTTAATTTAGAGGCCCTTATTGGGGAATAGCAGATAATGCCACTTGTTGCAGTTCCAGTATTCCATATAGGTGCCTGTTTCAGTTCCAGCAGCTCCACATGTAATCCAGGTCCCTTCTAAGCCTGGAGAAAGCAAAAAAGGTCATATAAGGGTGTGGGAACCCCTACTCTGTGGGGGATCCATCCCAGGTAAGCTTCTGGTTTCTTCATGAATCAGCCCTTCACATTTCAGGCATCTGGAAAGTAAACCAGTAGATAGGAAGTATTTCTCTCATATACACATAATCTCTTCTCTCTCTCTCTCTCTCTCTCTCTCTCTCTCTCTCTCTCTCTGTACGTAGCTCTTTTCACAAATAATAAATCTCCAGAAAACGAATGTTAATTTATTTATTTTTATTGTATTTAAAAGGGAGAGAGACAAACACATAAAAATACACAATATTCTACTTGCTGATTCACTCCTCAAATGTCTATGAAAGCCACAACTCCATCATGTTCAATATAGGAGCCTTGAATTCCATTCCGTTCTACTAAGTGGGTTTCAGGGATGTAAGTACTTAAGTTATCAGCTACTGCATCCCAGGATATGTAATATTAGGTACTTGCTTCCAACGAAGGATGCAAGTATCCTAAAATACAAGTTAGCCAGTTATAACAAACACTTAGTTTGAGACCCAGCTTTAAAGAACCATCTCAGAAAACTGCTAGAATTCTCTCAGAAACCTTTGGAAGATGAAAGATCTATGAATGTCCAGTAATGGGGATGATCACCTACACAAGCATTTTCTTTCAGCCTCAGTCCTTATGTAACCCCAACCTAAATTTTTGTCAACTCTTAAATACATATGTAATGATATTACCTATGTTTGTGAAATGCCCAATACCTACAATTTGTATGTTATTTACTTAAACAACATACATATGAAGATACGGCTATGTTAACATGATGAAGTTAGGAGAAGCATTCGCGCAATGGTTAAGATCTTGCTTAGTATGCCCAAATCTCACTTTGGAGTGTTTGGATGCACTCCCATTTTCAGCTTCCTGCTGATGAACACCAAAAGAGTCAGCAGTAGATAACTTGGTTACTTGAGCCTTGCCACCCACAGAGGAGGACAGGTTCCACTCCTGGGTTCCTGCTTTTAGAATGGGTCAGCCATTCTTGATGCAGACATCTAGGGAATGATCTCACAGAGCCGGTCTGTGTTGGGACTGTTGGATGAGAACTCATCATTCTCTCAAAAATGCTTCAAAGATGAGGAGACTTTGGCAAGAGACAATAATATGCAAGTTTGAACAACATAGAAACAACAGGAATGTGATTTCTGGGGTGCTGCCTTACACGATACCAAGGAGATAGTTTAAGGTAAAGTTGCGACAATTGCAGATGTTCCAATTCACACCACACACTATCCACAAACACCGTACCTACCTTAACAGAAAGAGGGAGATTTGAGAATCAGTTCTGCAATCATGCAGACTAGAAAATGAAGTTCATTTAATAATTTACTTGAAAAGTGCTATAGAGACTATTCTTAAAAATATATATTTCAGAACAAACTGCGACTAAAAATAGAGACAATATTGGGGTCTTTACCTAATCATTATTATAAGTTCTCATATCATTGATTCTCTTCTGATGATTGCATTGCACTTGATTAAATTTGAAAACAGTCATGTCTAGATCAAGTGTCCCAAAAAGGTCTGGGAATGCTGCCTTACACTCAGTAGTTCATCTGTGCATGGACCAGACAAAATCAGCTAACTGAAACTCCCAAACAAGGGAGTGGAAAAATGACTACTAAATGCTGTTGGCAGACAAATTGTTAGTCAAGTGTAGAAACTTTCAGATACAAGAGAAATGACGTCTGGAGATATATTATACAGTGTTTTGACTATGGTTATTAATATTGAGTATCTGCAGTTTCATAAGAGAGGAAACACTGTCCCTTATATTCTCACAAGTAAATAATGTAGACAGTTACTAACCTGCTGGTTCATCTCCTTATACTGTGTAATGATTGCCATAAGAAAATATTGCCAAAAGAAGTTTACTTGGTATTTATCTATATATACCAAGTCAACACACTTCATATTTGGAACAAATGCAGTTTGTATCTGTCAATTGAAAACTTTAAAATAAAAATGGCTGCAGGTGTAACTCCTTTCCTTGTTTCAAAGACTGTTTCATTTTTTTTTAAGTTGAATGCTCTAGGAATTTGCAATAAATGGAATGTATGACAATTAGGATTTCACAAAAAAAAAGAAAATGATGTTAAATTGCCTGAATTGGTAAAAGGAACTTTGTTTTGCAAATGAATACTGTGCTAGATTTTGATGGTAGTATCCTCCCTGTGGGACATCTGACACCCCTTGCCTCACACAAGGCAAAACGCTAAATCCCTGACTTTTGTACTGTATGTGCCACTTACACTGCTAGTCCCATAACAATCAGGAATGTCCCCAACAATTTCCAAATCCCATTAAAGAATGTGGACTTAACCGTTATTAAAAATTATGAGACAGAAGATGGCAGTTTCCTTGGAAACCCAAGCTAATCAATGTCAATTTGTTGCTGTCAAACTGAATTTTCTTTGTTTTACATTTTCATCTTTACACACACATACTAGGTTGAATTGTCAATAAGAATGAAATCTTTGACCCTGAAGTGAAAAGCAAAATATCACTGATACAAAAGAGATAGAAAAAAGAAAGTCTGAAAGAAAAATGTGATTATGTGATGCCACTTAAAATCAGTAACCTTATAGGAAATACTGAAAATTATTGGCATTATGTCATGGAAAGATGCCTCTGATAATTTTTTTTTAATTCTTCAAATAAATCTAACATACAATGAGCCAATAAGTACTGTTGGCTAATAATAAATTTGAGAAAAAAATATATGTACATTTTCTAGCAGTTTGAAATTGTTTCCTTACAGTGTAACAGGTCCTTGAGGGTTGTGCCCACCCCTACCTCTCACAATTCTGTACTCCCTGGGGATGTACTGATAACCTGAAAGACAAAATACACCCAAAATAAAAGAGACCACCCAATAACTTAAGTGCATCACCAGAGGAAATAAAAAAGGTCTGTAAATCACAGCATGTATAGACACTATGTTTGTAACAGCCCTTTATCCACAAGATGATATTTGCTAACTAGGATTTTGCTATTTGTTCTGATTACAGGCCCAGATGGCCTAGGTTGATCTTAATTTGTTAGGCTCAAAATAAAATAGCATCCTTTCCAGAGTTTAACAAAGGTTTCCCAGATTGAGAGCTTAACGAATCCAAATAGTCTGTTTCATACTGCAATTTAACTTAACCAAAGACTGGTGATAAACAGTAGTACTTTCTCCTGGTTCTTGCAAGTTGCTCAAATTTAAATGCCCTTATTGCTGGAACATCTTCCTTTACTTCCTATAGATTTGTATGTTAAATCATTTGATGCATTAAAAACTGTGTATGTGTGAAAAAGAGAGAGAGTAACAGGAAAGGTGAGAGGGAAGGAAAGGAAATAGGAAAAAGAGAAGCTTCTGTTTAACAGTTTTAGTAAGGTCTTCATATTTTCTTAGGTAATGATTTCAAAGAATAATAAAAATACGTATTTGGAGGGATTTAAAGTAACACTTTTTTCTCTTCCCTTTGGTATTGGTTCATTTTTGGTATTGTTTCCATCTGGTTAAAATTCTCTATCAATCACTATGCAATCATATAAGCCAGAAATGCAAATAAGATATGTTATTTGTATTTATGGTACATATTTAAATATTTTTAAATTGTAACTGGTCTTAGAACTCAGGTGGCCTCAACAGCTGCAGTTGTGCAGATCCAAAGCCAGGAGCTTCTTCTGGGTCTCATGTTGGATGCCGAGTACCAGTTTTGTCCTTCCTCCACTGCGTTACCAGGATACAAGCAGTTACCTGGATGGGAAGACGAGCATCCAGGACACAAACCAGTGCCCAAATGACATCCAGCACATACAAGGCAAGGGCTTTAGTTGCTAGGCTAATGTGTCAAGCCCATAGAACAGCAGTTCAGGCAGTGATGTCAGCAATAAGTCTGCAGACTCACTTGCTCCACATACTTGTGGACGGGACGAGAGAGAGAGAAACACCACCCAAATGGCTGAGGAAAACAGTGAAGCGGCACTGACTACAGACACTGAGGCTGAAGCCTTCCTACCCACACACAAGGAAGCTGCAAACACAACGTAGATAAAAATTGGCTTGAAAAGAAAGCCCACAGATCTGAAAGGCCATGAGAAAGGAAATCAGAAAAATAAGCAATACAAATGAGGAAATCAATGTTTCCCTGAAAAATAAGCAAAAGACCGTTTCAACCTTAGAGCTATAGGATAAGACATTGAGGATCTCGCAGATGAGAAATATTTTTTAAAAATCATTAAAACCTCTTCAGAGACAGTGATAAAGAAAGGCAAGAATTCAAGAAATTTAAGGAATATATCACAATATGAAACACAAACTATAAAACTGACCGAAACTGAAATACTTGAACTGAAGAATACGATAGAGCAAAATATAAAGGTGACAGAAAGACTCATCAATTGACTGAGGCAGAAAAAAGAATATCAGAACCGGAAGATAACCTATTTGAGGACATGCAATCAATCAGATACATGGAAGTGAATTTGAATAACATTTCCATCATAAAAAGAAGCTGAAAGACTTCTCCAACACTAAGCCAGTCTGAGGAACTCTACTCAAAAATGTGCTGAACACAGAAAGAAGTTAGTCATATTTAATGACGGCAAAGGGGAATTTCTCCTCATTACAGTGTACAAAAGAAGCCAAAGTCTAAACAGAGATCCCAACACAAGAATAACAGCACCAGGTCGCAGCTATCAATACTAACCTTGAATGTGAATGGCTTAATCATCAATCATCAGATAAAAGATGTAGATTAACAGAATGGATCAGAAAACAGGAACTATCAAGAGACACATCTAATCAACAAAAATACAAAGAAGCTTACAATGAAGGATGGAAAATATTTCATGCCAATGGAAGGGAAAAAAGTGCCAATGTAGCCATTCTTTTATCAGATGATATAAACTTCACCATCCAAAATACTAAAAGAGATGAAGCAGGACACTACATAATGATGAATGGATCAATCCAGCAAAGAGATAACAATAATAAATGCGCACACACTGAATACAAGAGCATCGAGCTATATGAAACAATTATTGACAGACCTAAAGAGAGATACAGATTCCAATATAATCATAGCAGGGGAGCTCAACACCCCGACAACATCAATGGAAAGATTGATGGGACAGAAACTCAGGAAGGAAGCAACAGATCTCAAACAGAAAACAGGACAAATGGATATAGCTGATATTTACAGACGTTTCATCCCACAGAAAGAATATACTTTTTTTTTCCTTCAGCTGTACGTGTAACCTTCTCTGGGACTGACAACACTATAGCCATAAAATAAGTCTCAGCAATTTTAAACAATTGAAATTATCTCATGCTTCTCTCAGACCACCACGGAGTGAAACTAGAGGCAGTAAATAAAAATACCCCCAGAATATCTATGAATTATTGAAACTCAATACATTAGGGAAATAATCACAGAAGAAAATTTTTAAATTATTTTATTTTGATAATCTTTACATAGCAGGTTAGGGCACAAAGGGTCAAGGGCTATAGAAAAGTGGGTAAGACCATTGTTTCCACATTATTGTTATTTTTTTCTAGATCTAGGATAAGGGGAGAATAAAGGCAGAAGCCCCACCAAGCCTTGCAGCCATCCCAGGTCCCCGACAATGGGCATGCTCTGAGGGCCCTGCTCAAGTGCTTTGACAGTCCAACAGTTCTGATTTGCTGCCAGTCTTGCCATTCCAAACACGATGAAATCTCTCCAGAATTCACTGGCTGACACAGTCTGGAGTGTTAGCCCAGATTTTTACTGTCAACACATGGCTGGGGTAGATATCGATTTGTTCTTTCCCCCATCCTGTTGTGGTACCAGGGGTCCTCTGCAGGTTCCAATACACTACCATATCCTCCATAAGCACTTGGGTTTGCTGTCTACTGTTCCATCTGAGCCTCTGAGGAGGCTCAGCTTTGACACTTACACAGTATGCTCAGACCATGGAACCTGCACTTCTCTTCATGATTGGGATTCTGAGATCAGCAGTTCAGTTTGGGGGATGCTCAAAGAAAGTCCATCTGAGGTGATCCAGGCCTGATTACTGTGTGTGCTTGCCAGTACAGGGTCTGGCACCATCTTTTGCCCCAATCAGTTTATGCATATGTTGGTAGTTGCAATTGCTGGGTCAGTTGCGTTCCCAGCCCTATCTTCTACATGAATCTATGAGTGTTGCAGTCCAGCCTGATTCTGCCCACCATACACTCAGACCTCATACAAACCATAGGAACTGCAGCCTAGTCAGAGTAACTCCTAATAATCCCCACCAGGCCCAGCACTTGCTCTGGTATGTATAGCAGGCTGGTCCAGTCTGTCCCACAACCCATTCAGCTCACCAGCATGTCAATGGGCATTGAAACCTAGTTCAACGTAACCAGCACCACTATCCAGCCCAAACACATGCTGATGGCTGCCATTCTGTCCAGCTATGTCTGTATCAGTCCTGGTTTTCATGCTCTCCTGTGGGAGTGGTAACACAAGAAGGAGATGCCCACTATTTCCCTACTGGGCCCACTACCAGATCATGCACTTTCCAGGTGGTTCTGTAGTTAATCTTGACAGAATTAGCCCCCAGTGCTGGCATCTGCAGCTGATGCTTCAGTAAAGCCAACCAATCCTTACCCACTCTGATTTATGCTTGCACCAGCAGGAGCTGTCAACCCAGCCTGGCTTTTCCCTGATCTAGCTCACATGAGACTACAGGTGTTGTAGCTCTGCCCAGTCTGGTCTAGCCCATCCCAACTCATGCTCTCTAGTGGGAGTGGTGCCCAGTAGGGGAGCCCTCCACATTTACCCTACCAGTTTTATCCTTTCCCCTCTGAGTCTTGTGTGTGCTGTTTGGGCGCCATGGCCTGGTCTGACATTGCCTGCCTCACCTCAGATTTTGCCGATGGGTACTGTAGCCTGGCCTGGCCTGGCCCACACCCAATTCCAACTCAGGTTGGTGGGGGTTAGCCCAGCCCAGCCAGCACCCAGTCCAAGCCATAATATGTACTGGTGTGTATTACATCCTGACCTGGCCCAACCAACATTCCATTTTCTTGCTGAGATTCACCAGTGGATGCCGTGAATGAGCCCTTCCTGGTTTGCCCCTGACAAGTGCCAAACGTATGCCACTGGGTACTATTCCCTGGTCTGATAGGGGATCTTCCCTATTGTGGTTCTTGCTCTGACCTGCATGCACTACATCCTGACTGAAGAGTTTCCCAGACTCCTCCATCAGAACCATTCCCAATTCCAGATCTCACACACACTGGTGGGCCCATGGGCCTGCCCTACACAGTCCACCTCCTGATCTAGCAGGAACAATGGCCTTTCCTAACCAGCCTTCAACCCATTCCGGTTATTATTTTTGGGTGTTACAGCCCAGTCTAACCTAGTACACATGCAGACACAGCCAGTTCATCAGGGCAAAAACATCACTGCAGACATACCCAGTTCATCAGGGGTAAAAAAAAAAACCTAACCTAGCCCGTCCTACACCTGCCCTGGTCCTCACAAGCACCAGTGAATGCTGGGGTCTATCCCAGTCCAGTACACCCAGCCCCAGCCCACACTTGTGCCAAGATATGCTGTAGCCATATCCAGATGAGAACACGACTCCCATTCCAGCCCCATGCTTACCAGTGGGAACTACAACCCAACCAGGGCGTACCCTTATCTCCCCAACTAGGTGTGTTTCCAGCTGTAGGTCTTGGACATGGCAGTGGTTGCTCCAACCCAGCTTGGCCTAATCCATCACCTGTCATGACCTTTGCATTTGATTTAGGACCCAGTCTAAACCAAGTCCCACCACTCGCTGGTGAGTGTTGAAACCTGGCCTTGCTCTGTTTGCTCCCCTACCAGTCTCATGCAGTCTGGTATGTGTGACAGCCTAACTAACCTTGACCAGTGCTCTAGCCTGGTTGCTGCCCTTGCCAATGAGGTAAGGTTGGCTCGACCCTGCCTAGTCGCCCACTACAAAGCCAACCCACACGTTAGCCAACAGTTGGAGTTATCCTGCTCAGGCTGCCCAACACCAGGCCTGAAACACATGCTCACCAACGGGAGCTGTGACCCCCAATAGGTTCTCCAGATTCCCAGATTTCCCCACTCAGTCCACTCCCCGACCCAGAGCGCACATGCTCCAGCACATGGTAGGACATTGCCTGGCAGAGCCTGCCACGCCATCTTAGCCTTTGTATGAGCTGGCAAGCATTGTGGCCCGGTCTGTCTCACACCCTGTGTTAGGATGCATATGCGGATGCTGCAGCCTGGACCTGCCCATGCTGTCACCAGCTCCAGCATCTGTGAGTGTCACTGGGTTCCATAATCTTTCCAAGCTCAGCCCATCACCACCGAGCTATTAAACTAAGCAGTGGGACTCGTATTTCCACAGGGTTGGGCTCATTTATCCCCCAAAGAATCTACTCCCGCACCTGGTTCTCTCACGTGGTGGTTAGTGTCATGACCCTTCCTAATGTGACTCACCCCTGTTCCAACACTCAGTCAGGTACTGGGATCCAACCCTGCCAGACTTGGCCTTCATGTGGACTGGTGTGTGGTAGTCAGTGATGCTATATGTAAACAGCCCATCTCAGAACTCCCATGTGGGCTGACGAATCAGTCTGACCCAAGCATATCATACCAACTCGCTCCTCCCAACAGCCAGGTCTCAGTCCCCACGCATGCCAGCAAGTCTGGTAGTCACACAGGACTCTTCTCTCTCCTATACTCACTTTGGCCTTATCCATTGATGTCTTTAGACAGCAGTTACATACCCAAAAAAAACCCTACAGCTCACCACTGGGCGGCCAGGGCACAATGGCTGCCAACAGGCTGGACTCGCTCACTATGTGGTGACAGTGTACATGGTCCAAGTCCCAGGCATTGGGTCCAACCTGGCTCAGGTACTTTCCACAAGCAAGCTACCATGCTGCAGAGGGCTGCTGTCACCCAAGCCACCAAGGTCAAGCTCAGAATAAATTTTTAAAAATTCCTTGAAACCAGTGAAAACTCAAGCACAACACACCAAAACCTGTGGGACACTGCCAAGGCAGTGTTAGTTAGGAGGGAAATTTATCACAATTAGTTCCTATATTAGCAAACAAGAAAAATACCAGGTAAGTGAGATAAGCACACACCTAAAAGAGCTAGAAAAACAACAACAAATTGTCCCAAGATCAGCAGGAAAAAAAAGAAATAATCAAAATAATAGAGAAAATAAACCAAAGAGAGACCAGAAGAACAATACACAAAATCAATCAAAGATTTGTTCTTTGAGAAGATAGGCAGAATAGACAGAATAGACACTCCACTAGCCCAACTGATTTTTAAAAAGTGGGAGAAGGCAAAAATGAACAGCATCAAAGATGAAAAAAAGAAATAACAGATACCACAACCATACAAAGAATAATCATAAATTACTGCATGCCAACAAATCAGATGATTTGCAACAAATTGATCCCTGGACACATACCACCTACCTCAATTGAGTCAAGAGGCAACTGAAAATCTAAATAAACCTATAACCGAGACAAAGATTGAATCAGTAATTAAATTGTCTCCCTTCACCCCAGGAAAAAAATGCCTAGACCCAGATGGTTTCACTGCTGAATTCTACAAAGCATTCCAAGTAGAAATGACCGAAGTTCTTTATAAACTATTCAAAATACTAGAAATGGAGGCAATCCTTCCAAGCTTTTTCTGCGACAAACATCATCTTAATACCAAAGGCAGAAAGAGACAAAGCAGAGATAGAAAACTAGAGACCAATACACCGTATGAATATACGCTAAAATTTTCAACAAAATACTAGCTAACAGAAAACAACGATATATTAAGCATATCATTCACCCAAACCAAGTGTGATTCATCCCTGCCATTCAGGGGTGGTTAAACATATCTATAAATGTGACAGACCACAGCAAGAAATTGAAGAACAAAATCATACTATAATCTCGACAGACAGAAAACATTTGATAACACCACTTCGTGCTCAAAACTCTAAGCAAGATAGGCATAGGAGGAACATTTTAAAACACAACCAAAGCAGTTTGTGAACAACCCAACACCAGTATTAAACAAAATGGGTAAAGATTGGAAACTTTCCCATTAATATCCAGAACTAGACAAAGGTGTCCACTATCACCACTGTTATTTAACATAGTACTGGAAGTCCTCATTAGAGCTATTAGCAAGGAAAGAAATTAGATAAATGCAAATTGGAAAAAAAGGAGATCAAACTGTTAGCAAAAGACACTATTCAATGTATAGGAGGACCCAAAGACTGCTAGAACTTAGAATTTGTTCAGGTGACTGGGTAAAAGTAAACGAACACAAGTAAATGACCCTAGTGTATACAAACAACTCCAGGTTCTTTTTGACACAACTTCTCTATTCTCTTTCAGAATAACAGGGAAGACACTAAGATACTTTGGGATAAATTTAACTAAAGAGATGGAAAATTTCTAAGAAGAAAATTAGAAAACATTGAAAAAAGAAATAGAAGACCTTCAAAAAATGGAGAAATAAAACACGTTCCTGGATGAGTAGAGTCACATCATCAAAATGTCCGTATTACCAAAAATGATATACATAGTGAATGTGATTCCAATAAAAAATCTGAAGAACATTCTCTCCAGAGCAGGAAAAAATAATACAGACTTTCATCTGGAAACACAAGGGAACACAAATAGCCAAAACTATATTGAAGAAGTAGAATCCAGCTGGAGGCACCACAACTCCAGACCTTAGGACATATTATAGGGCAGTAGTAATCAAAACAGCCTCGTGCTGGCATAGAAACAGAGGAAGATCAATGGAGCGGAATACAAACACCACAAGAGAGCCCGCACATGTACAGCCACCTAATCTTCGACGAGAAAACAAAAACAAACCAGGGAAAATAGATGTTCTCTTCAACAAATGCTGTTGAGACAATTAGATAGCAACCTGCAGAATAAAGAAAACAAGACCCTCACCATTCCCCATAGACACAGATCCAATCTAAATAGATACAGTATCTAAGCCTACCCCCAGAAACCAGCAAGCTATTAGAAGAAAATTTCCGCGTATGCAAAAAACTTCCTAGAAAAGCCATCAAAAGCATAGGCAGTCAAGACCAAAATAAACAAATGGAACTACATCAAACTAAGAAGCTTCTGCACAGCAAAGGAAGCAGCCAACAAAGTAAAGTAACAATCAACATAGTGCAAGAAAACCTTTGTGCACTACACAACAGAGAGGGGACTAAAGATTTACAAATTACAGAAACAGAAAAACAACAAAACAAACCTGTTATAAAATGGGAAAATATAATGAGCAGAGATTTTTTTAAAGGAATAAAACCAAATGGCTAACAAACATTTGAAAAAAAAATTGCTCAACCTCTCTAGTAAGGCTATATTTGAAACTTCCTGGGCTGAGTGATGCTATTAAGCTCTTTGGATGGACCTTCTCAGTAAGTAAAATGTATAGAAGAAAATCTCTGTGTTAGAGATATTTTTTTTACTTTCTACTTATCTTTTTGTTTGTTTTTCATTTGTCTCCATGAAATCATTCTCCTTTAACCAGATTAAACAAGCTGTTTTTATTATTGCAATTAAAATGTGCTTTTATTGATTGATTGGATTCCTTATTATTTACTTATATTCAAGGCAGTGAGAGATACAGCGAGAGGCATTCCTGTTTTTTTTTTTTTTTTTTTTTTTTTTTTCCCCGCTTCCCAAATGCCTGGCTCAGGCAGGAGCTGGAAGCTCAACTCAGAACTTGTATGTGTGTGGTAGGAACCAAGTACTCAAAGCATCACCTGTTGCCTTCTAAGAGAAGACAGCAGCAGGAAGACAGGCTAGAGGGTAAGCCAACTCAAACACAACAACTTTGATATGGACGTACGTGTCCTGGGTGGTACATTCACTGCCACACCCGACTCTTAACACACTGCTGCTTCTTTCTTGCAGCTTTTAAAGTTGTCTTGGAAACACGTCAATTATTATTTTTGATATTTATTCAATTGCAGGAAAAAGAATGCGTAGAGAAATGGCATAGATCTTTGAACATGTAAGTGGATGCTTATATGATAAAAAATGACAGGCAGAGAGAAAACAAATAGGCATCATATGTTACTCTCTTCAAAGTGAGCACAGAAATAACTATGGCGTTCAGAGCAATGACTCTGGAGAAAATTCTATTATTTCTCTACCTCAAGCAGTCTACAGCATTTACTGGCTAAAAATACAGTTCTTACTTTTTAGCTAATAAAGTGAGAGCAGAAGTTAGGAAGTATTTTTACCCAAAATAAGACAACTAAGAAATTGACACTTTGCTAACCATTTCCAAGAAAACTTCCCTACACACTTGAAAAATCCCCAACACCTAAATGTTGAATATGATCGTCTCAAATCTATTTTATTCTTACCTATGTGCTAAATATGACACTTATTTTCTTTGCGTTAATGAAAGTGAATATAATTAAGTGAATGACTTTATGCAGTTTGTGATAAAATGTAATTACATAACAACAAAATTTGTCAATGCTGTAATCTTATATATTTTAAAATTATTCGTTCAATTTAAGGCTTGAAATTACAGTGGTAATGAGAAAGCTTTAACATGAAATTCTGAAAATGCAAAAAGTGTGTACTAATTAATAAAAATAAAACTCTTAAGCTTCGAAAGTGTGACCCTTGATTAGTGTGCAGACTACAGCTTAATCTATAAAGCACGCATCTAAATTTGCGGAAGTTTAAAATGATGCTCCAAGATACCAGTTAGAATCATATGTAGCTGAAGCAATTGCATAATCCATTTACTAATCTGCAAAAGACATCTCAAACAGAAATGCACATCAAGGCCAAAGGTACTTAATCAATGGCGTTAATTATTGAAAAGCAGATGCACATAATGAACATTCGTTTTACCAAAACATATGACTAAGTCTCTGAAATGAACAGCCTCACTCAAAAAGCTACTTTATATAACTAAACACACTATTAAATATAAGTTAAGTTCATGCATAATAAGGCTTAAGACATCTTTATTTCTTCTTGAAATAAGCAAAAGTTATATGAGAATATTTTAGAGTCTAAGACATAGTTTCATATCTTACACACCATCCCAAATTATTTTCAATACATATAGTTTTATAGAATCTATTTATAAGATGTTGTTCAGACCCAAAATTCAGACCCAAAATATGACCTTGAATCAATTATTTCAGAAATCTGCTCAATGAAGCCATGTTATTTTTCTTGTTAATGCATTTGTGTAAGTTACAATTCTAAGCTAGTAGGATGGTCTATCAGATTCTTGCCCTTGCTCTATGTTCTTCCATTTATTTGATTAATAATTAATAGCTGTTATGAATTAATTTTGTAGATGTAAATGCATTATTTAGTTGATTTTAAATTATAATGACTATCTTGGGTGTGTAGAGTCTAATCCAGTGAGACCACTGGGAAGTGTTTCCAAGCGATAAAGACGCACAAGTCAGAGACCTGAAGCTGCCAACAGGTGTTCCGGCCTTTAACAAGCAAACTTCAAGGCCTCATGTGGACTGTGGGTAACGGTAGGTAGTCTTCAGGAGCAGGGAAGCAAAGCAACGCAAAATAAAACTGAACAACAGAAACAAAAACACAGACTTCAATTCTATAATTGGAAGAAAATAAATGCTTCTGAAAACCATTGACCTTGAAAAGGACACCCCTCAACATGACATCACAGTTCCGGCTGAGATTCTCATTTGTGTCTGGGAGGACCCGAGTGGGCACCACCATGGCATTCTAGAGTCTACACTGGCAGGAGGCTGAAGGAATTGCAGCACAGGGAAATTCACTAGCGTCTTCACTATTGTTCAAAATGCTCACCCTTAATTCTACTTTATGTTTGATACTTTAAGCTAATATATTTTGTTAATGTTTTATTAAATATTTATATTAAATGTGAACTATGTAAATAGGTTTTATTTTCCTTCCAGTAATTTTGAAGCTTATTTCTACAAGTGTTATATTGCTATATATTAATGTGTAATATATACAGTATTCCATAATTATACTCTAAAAGTTGTATTTAATTTTTTGATAAAAATCTGTCAAAAAGCATTACCATATTATCTTATGTGATTTTAAGTGTAAAAGTTTCAAAATCGTGTTATAATATCAAAGCTCATCAATATTGATGGCAATAAAATTATTGTAATAACTTCATTTAAGTAAAATACACTAGAGATTATGAAATTATCTTTTATTTTGCCATTGCATTAGAAGAATTTGTATTTTATTTTCCTTTTTTAACACAATGGATCTTCTTGTGCTGAAATAGTTATTCTATTTCAATCATGAGAACTTAAATGCATACAATTTTCTTAATTACTGTACAAAGATTCTTTGTCATCCAAATAACAAAAATGTAAATGGGTAAATCTTTTGCATTCATACTTGACATTTATACAGATATATATTTGACCTTCATCCCACAAAATATGCACATGCAGAATCGAGTAGCTGAGCTGAGATAAAATGGACAAAATTTCAGTAAAACAAAAGAAATAAAACATGGGCAGCGTGACAGTCAATGGCCTATGGAGATGGCTCATTGCTGCCCGACAGACACCGAGAAGCCCATGTGAAAACCCTCAGGAAGGAAAATTGCTCACTTGAGAATTGCACTCTCCTTTCTGGGAAGCAATTTCTTGCCTATAGTTTTTGATGTCAACACAATATGTTTTCTAGAACAATGCAATTTTCCATTTTTCTCATAGCCACTTACAGATCATCATTGGGGAGTATGGCTCATGATGGTACTCTCATTTAACATGTTCTTTCCACAGCAGTAAGCCTGGATTATCAGGATTGGTTTACATCTTATCTCTCTTATTCCAGTTTCTCAATTCCTTCATCAAAACAAACCAATCCCTTATTTTGTTAGAAAGAATTAGACACATTTTCTCTCATTTTGGTTTTATTTGCCAATAACTATGCTCAGAGGTCTCTACTAGATAGGTCCCATGAACCTTGCTTCCTGCACCCACATGACAGCTATGTCTCTGTCTCTCAGATTATTAGTAGCCTCACAGAAAGCAACTACATGAAGGAAACTGCCTCTCAACTCAGAAGACCGAGTGCCTCAATTTAACTGAGGAATCAGAAAGGCTTTTTTCGCATAAACCAATCTAGAGTCCCAGTTCTGATTCTGGGTTTGGTATCTGAAACCAGTTCTCACTCTGAAGCACCCCAACTTAAAAATTCATGCATCCCTGCAAGTTTCTGTTTTTAAACTGGACTGCTATTTTCCTGAACTCATTTGCTTTTTTTTCGCATTCATTATAAGTCTGCATCCTTCCAAATAGCTCCCCAAAGCTTCAGGTGAGTAGAAACAGGGTCTACTTATCACCAAGTGCACAGAGTATGATATTTTTAAACAACAGTATGAAATAGCCAAAGCTTCTGTCTTTCCAATACTCTATGTATTTTCTCACCTTGAGTATATGAAGCCACTGACACATACTTGCAGGTGTTATGTCGACGGCCATATCAACGAATACATTGCTGCATCATCAATATGAACTATCTTGAAAACAACGTAACTTCAGTATTCAACATGATTGGCTAGAACTCAGTCCTAAGGCATCACACACCCGTGCACGCGCGTTAGCTAAACTCAGGAGGAAGGAGAGAAGTTAAATTATGATGAGTGATGGTTAACACTGAAGACTATCAAGGGAGGTTTCGGTAGTCAGATGTTCCGGAAAGTCGGAAACCTCCGTCTGCATCTGCAGACTACTGGAAGAATGCAGTACAGTCTTCATCTATTTGAGGAAAAACACGACAGAGTAAGTGAAATAAGGAATTGCAATCAGATGACACATTCAGATAGTCCTAAAATGTGAACACTGACTCAATCACTTGTGAGATGCTCAGCTTGACAGAGCTGGCTTTTGGAGCTGAGGAATTTATGAAGCATCGTGGTGAATTCCAGTCTAGCTAGATACAATCTCCCTTTGCTTGCTACATGTAATTATGGGATGTCTGAATCTTGATATTACTACATATTTATTGCCTTGAGCATTTTCTCATCTCAAAATACAATGCAGACACTGATCAAAATCTCAGCTTAAAAGTGTTTAAGCCAGGGCCCGTAGCCATAGCCTAGCAGCTAATGTCCTAGCCTTGAACACTCTGGGATCCCATATGGGCATATGGGCACCAGTTCTAATTCCAGTGGCCCCACTTTCCATCCAGCTCCCTGCTTTTGGCCTGGGAAAGCAGTCTAGGATGCCCCAAAGCCTTGATACCCTTCTCTCACGTGGGAGACCTGGAAGAGCTCCTGGCTCTTGGCTTCGGATTGGCTCAGCTCCAGCTGTTGTGGCCACCTGGGGAATTGAATCATCGGACATAAGATCTTCCTCTCTGCCTCTCCGCCTCTGTGTATATCTGACTGTCCAATAAAAATAAATGAATGTTTTAAAAAAATGTTTAAGCCAAATATCATTTTGAATTTTTCGTTCACATTCAAACATATCAGTTTTGATGCTGAAGTCCAATTTTAAGTAAAATTTCAGTACCATTAAACAATACATACAACTTTGTGATTTTAGTTCATGCTCTTTATCTGAAACGTGAGCACTGATTTTTTTGCACAAAAATATAATAAAAAAGGCACAGTTTTTATTTCTAACATCTTTCTTTACCAAATATCTCAATTCCAAGACTAAAAGCAAGATAAAATACTGTGAGTGCTGAGATGTTCTTTTTCTTGAGACAGGTTTTTTTTTTTTTAATACATTCTGAAAGGACTCAAGAAGTCAAAATAGTTATATGTACTGATTGATACTTCTTCCAGGATTTTGGATTTCAACAAAAAGTATTTCAAAATACGTGTTTACTCAAATTTAACTGCATCAGTAATACATGCACAGAGTACATGAAATTAATTTACTACGAGCAGATCCTGTATATGTTCTATTTATGATGGCACATTGCTTTTCTGGCACACCTTGTCACCAGCAGAAAATTCGGCATAAGGACATTTTCTTGACTTCACGCCCACAGTATTCCAGGTGCTTTTCCCCCATTCCACTATCATTTCAGTCTCCCGGTGCTCAGCAAGAAGTCTCTTGACTTCTGTTAACCCTTCTAAAACGTCTCCGAGGCTCGTTCAACCATTCCTCTGCTTGCTTTCTTCTGTGCACCATTCTCTTTCACGTGTTGGGGTACATTTTCCTTTCTACTTTGCAATTGTCTTCTCTGCTGTATTATCCTTTCCTCTAAGATGCTCTGAAATCCCTTTATACCTAAGCTGCCTTCTGTGATATGGTCTAATCCTCCACTAGGATGCTCCTCTGCAGAGAACGCCTGCTGGGGCTCACTTTCCACTGAAGCACTAGTGTACTTCGGGCTCTTCACTAAAAACCGCACCAGTGCTTTGGGCTGGGGGCTGGGACTCCTCAAATGCTTAGCAAATGTCCAAAGGTCAGAAGAAGACAAGTTTTCCAGAGAATAAGTAGAATGCAGAACCAAAGGGGGAAAAAAATCCATTCAATGTAATTTTGAATCCCTACATTAAAAATCACATAGTCCATGGAAACCTGTGATCTGTAATTATTTAGAGAGAATCAGGCTTCATTTAATTTAGCTTCCTATGCACTTTGTGTGGGCTAAACTTGGTCAACTTCCTTTCAACATTTCCTAGAATGACAACTAGCCCTTTCTGCTGGACCATCTACCTCTGTAGAGCATAATTCGTTCTGTCAACCTTTCTGTTAGTTCAACAAATAGTACCCTTGGTTATTTTTGTTGCTACATAATTCTTTTAAAAAAGATTTATTCATTTTTATTGAGAAGGCAGATTTACAGAGAAGGAGATACAGAGAGAAAGATCTTCCATCTGCTAAATCACTCACCAAGTGACTATAGCAGCCAAAGCTGAGCTGATCCGAAGGCAGTAGCCAATAGCCTCTTCCAGATCTCCCAAACACAGGTGCAGAGTCCCAAGGCTTTGGGTCATCTTCGACTTCTTTTCCAGGTAGCAAGCAGGAAGCTTGATGGGAAGCAGAGCAACTGAAACACAAACTGGTCCCCATATGGGATGCTGATGCTTGAATGGGGAGAATTAGCCAGTTGAGCCATTGTTCCAGGTGCTTGCTGCACAATCCTTAGGAAAACCAATGTTACACTATGTGGTGTTAAAAACACAGGGCAGGGTGTGGCAGCCTAACAGCTGGGGTCTTCACCTTGCATGTTCCAGGGTCTCATGTGAGTGCCGGTACTAATTCCAGCGACCCCACTTCCCATCTAGCTCCCTGCTTAAGGTCTGGCAGGGTGGTTGAGGACAGCCCAAGGCCTTGGGACCCTTCACCCACATGCGAGGCCAGGGAGAAGGGACGCTCTGGACTCCTGGCTTCGGATAGGCTGAGCGGTCATTGCACCTGCTTGGGGAGTGTCAACGGACACAAAATCTTTCGTTCTTTCCTCCTCTCTGTATCTCCTACTTCAATTAAAAAAAATTACAGATATCAGTATTTGTTTGTTTTATGATTGTTTTGCCTAAAGATCAGATCACATGAAGGCATGAAATAGGAGTCAACTGGTATCTGAAAGGGTCCAGCTTAGTAGGATAAATTGAATAAAAAACATGATTGTGATATTGACTTTTCCATAATTCATCAAAAAGGAAAGCATACACCCAATAACGCAAGCTATAGTGTCACTACATGTATACTATCATTCTATTTTATTCTGTAGGTATATCAAGAAAATATCATATGTCACAATTCTATCAATTCTTCCATGAGTAACCTCCTGTAGGAAAATAAAAAGCATCTTTATTTATTTCATGGACAACAAATGGTTAAAAAAGACAGTATTCTGTTATTAAAAATCCCTAACTCAGCACTTTTAGTAATATAATTTTTTTAGGTATTTCTACATAATTTTCTGAATTTTCTGTTGTGCTTTTTGTTATAACAAAGTACAAACATATATTTCTAAAATTCTGCTGCTAAAATCAAATGAGATTTTAAGATAATTTCATATTTGTTGGGATGTAGAATACATCTTCCCAAAATATGCTACTTTAGCATAAATTATAACTTGAGGTAGAGATTTTGAGTTTGAAAGGAGGCAGATAGAAGAAAATCTCCCTGCCAGACTCCACGTGCCACAACATGTGACTTAAGTTGCACAGATAAAGGATTACAAAAGTTGATGACTGGAGACATCTTACATTCTATCTTTCAGGAGATGGCACATAAAAACACTTCCTAACAAACTTTATTAGCCTTCATCTATTAATAATAATGCATATATTTTTCCTCCCAAGATTTGCTACCCTACAAACAACCAGTTTTCATTATCTTGTTGCTTTTTTGAAAAAGCAAGATGCTGCCAAAACACAGTTTTGAGATGTTCCCCTCAGGCATAAGTGTGACACAGTCGCTGATGAACTTGTTTTAGTTCTTGCTTGGTTAATGTGTATCAATCTAGATTAACAAGACAAGCTGGATATCTTAGGATTGCATAGGAAATAGAATTTCCCTCTGTGGTTTGTTATCACTATGTTAAGGTAATAATATCTATAGATATTTTTCAGAAGTATTCACAGTTTTAAATGCACATGAACATTTTCACACAGTGATTTTTTGTATCATTGTAGCATTTTTAGAATTTTATATGTGCTTTCCTTCACTAACCAAGCAGTTTTATAATACAAATGTATAACACAATCCTACTATTTTTTTACATTATGTCAGCAAATAAGTAGTAAATTAAAACTATCTTTGTGAGGTTTATAATGCAAAGACATATATACACATACAAATAATAGTCCTTTCATCAGTTTTCACTGATGAAGAATTTTTTTTAATTAGAAGAACATATTTCCACCCAATGAGGGGCAACTGTCTTCTCTTTATTAAAAGATATATTTATCACTGCCTCAAGTTGGAGAGAAAAACTAGAAACATAAATTATTCTATTAATATCTAGGCTGCATATAAGACTTTTGTGGCCATTATATTTGCTTTATCTTGAAATAGAAGTATATGATACTATATTCCCAGGTTTACTTGACATTATGGGAAGAAAATGGGCAAACGCAGACATACTTCAAGGGACAAAACATGATTCCAGCAAAGTCATATTCGATAAAGGCTTATGTGGTGTGTCCAGTCACTGACTCCATGGACTGTTTTGCTTTAGCGACACAGGTACTTCCTATCTCTCCTCTATTTCTTACACATTTCTTCTCTGCTTTGTATCTCTCCCATTTTGTTGGAATATATAATGTGTATTTGTTTGGACTTTAAACTCTAATTAGAAAATAGAATTTTTGAAAACCTTCAGCAACTAAAAATTAATACTCATAACAAATAATTAATACTGTGGCTGATAATAACTATGTTCACCTCCTAACCCACACTTTCTAATGTGATCTAATTTGGAATAAAGGTTTCTGCAGATTTAAGATAAGGATCTGAAGACAAAGTTATCTCTGACTGCTACATGATCACCATTGTATAAAAGACAGAAGAGGCGTTTGACATGGTACATGTAAAAATATATATATATGAAGACAGAGGAGACTGGAGCCATGATGAGACAGTGAAAAAAGTGTCAGGATTCTCATATATGGCTCAGATGGGGTTGAGGCCTAGCCGAGCCCGTCCAACGTCTATCCTGGTCCTCCGGAGCACCAAACTGTGCTGTGGTCTAATCCGGCATGGTGCATCAAAGGCGAATTGATATTTGTGCCAAGGGATTACAACTGTGACCCGACCAGAACTCAGCCTCCCACCAGTTCCTGTGCCCCTTAGTGGTAGGCACCACGCAGCCAAGGCCTCCACCACGCTCTCCAACCAGGCCTGTTGCCAGCCAGTGTTAACTATGCCAGAGGTTGCTCTGGTCAGCCCAGAGCGTCCTATAGACTGTCATGCCTCCTGCATAGACTCCACTGGCCCTTCTAAACCGTCCAATGGGGTCAGAGTGTCGGGGGATTGGTCCACGCATGCTTCACACATTCTAGCCCCGAGTATGGTTCTTGAATGCCAGTCAGTGTCATAGTCCTGCCTTCTGTGACCCCTCTGCTGATCCCTCATCCTATCAGGTAATGGGGCCTCCTGCTGGACAAGCCCAGAATTTTGCCTTTTAAGTAAGCTGATGTTGGCTATCGGCGCTATAAAGTGACTACAGGTTCTTCAGAGGAAGATTAAATGCCTATGAAAAGCTTAAGGACTAATACATATTCTCAGAGTACTGTGGGTTCAGCACGGAGCGTCTCATGCAGCATATCAGAGAAACCAAATTCCAGAACTTCCTGGCCGGGCGGCCAGCAGGCGAAGCCTGGCGCCAAATGGCGCACTGGCCGCCCGAGAGCCTCGCACCCCATGTACCTGCGCAGGTGGTGGAAAGCTTGGCTGTGTTAGGCTGGAATCGTGGCAGAGACCCTTGCACCCGGGCCGCATGGCGGCCCGGACGAGCCATGGCTGGGCTGAAACTCTCAACAGCAGGAACCAGAATGGATTGAAGAGCGGAGCTGGCCGAAGGACCTGCTGGAATGCGTGAAGCCCGACACCATGAAGGAGTCGGAGAGAGGAACCTGAACAGTTCCTCTGACAGGACACTGACTCTACAAATAAACGCAAGAAGCATGGAGGTAAATAACCCAGAAGAGGCTTTGGAATGTGACCCACTGGAATACACTTGGCTCGGGTTGGGGCAGACCAGGCTGAGTCGGTTCACGTCATCCACTGGCAAGCCCAAGTGCTGAAACTGTGTGGGGGCCAGGCCGGGTTTGGTTGCAATAAAAAAAAAAAAAAAAAAAAAAAAAAAAAAAAAAAAAAAAAAACAGTATAAAACACAAAATGCCAAGGTGAAATGGCCTGTGCTAGTAGGGAATGCAACACCCGACCAGCACTCCTCCCACTGGTTTAGGTGAGGGACGAGAGTGTGATGGGCAGAGCCGGGGAGAGATGCGATACTCATTGGTTCCAATAGAGGTCGGAGCTCAGAAGAGAACCAACCCAGGGGTTACAACCAGCTGCTGATCGGAGTGATGGACGGTGGCGGGCACTGTGCTTACTAATAGTACATGTAGGAGCCTGGACTGGGAATGCCTCAAAGTTTTTTTTAGGGGGATTCCCCTGAACAAAATGGAGGAATCAAAGCATTAATCAAAAAAAGATGGAAAATGGAGTAGATGAATCAACCACCTCAGCTTTATGCTTGCAGCGGAAAACTGGACAAGGGGAAACCCTAAGATGGACTACGTCAATCAGTGGACTCTGCACCAGCCTTATCATACCTGGACTGTTGCTGATGATATGTTGGAGCTTCTAATTGATCGAGGTGACGCTCTGCTGGCTCTGCCTACAAACCTGAGAGGGCCTCCCTAAGAGGCCGTTGAACTTGAACTGGACAAGTGGGATGCTGGACTCTGTATGGTGTAAACTTTTAATTAGGGAATCTCAACGGAACTTGAGCTGTGGTTATGCATCAAGGTGAAGGAATTCATGATGGGGGAAGGGTTTGGGGTGAAGGGGGGGGAATCCCAGTACCTATGAAATTGTGTCATGTAATGCAATGTAATTAATGAATAAATGAATATTAAAGGAAACAAAAAGTGTCAGGATTCACCAAGAGCTGAATACACAAAGCAGACGCCTCCTATGGCAACTTCAGAGAGCACATGGCCCTGCCAACAACAGGCCAGGGTGTTGGAACACCTGTAATCTCTATTGTAATATATCATCTCACATTTGTAGTGACAGGATATGACTTTCGAAGCTGAAATGTGGTCTTCCATAATTCCTGATAATCCCACTTGTATTTCTTCGATTGTTTCGTTAAATTTTCTCTTCACATATAATATAGGTAATGTATATTTTTTTCACATCAACATCTGAAATTAGGATTTGTTGTATAAAAAGAGATTCAGTTATATTTCAATTAACATTATTTATGTTAATATTTTAAAGCTACCAACGTCTATCCTCCAATCCATGTTGTCTTGGAAGGACTGTGATGTTCATGCACGATGTATCTGATTTTATAACAATAATGCCGTTTAAATTTTCAGATTATTCTTTGATATTTGACAATTTTTATTTTTCTTTTTAGCTTGCAATTGCTATGTTGAGTCTTACTCATCCTCGTTTTCTTATTTTCTTTCTTCAGAATACTCCATATTTTTAAGTGGCCTATTTCTGTCAAGACTGTCTTACTGCTTCCTTTTCCTCTGAATTTAGCTGTAAAATCATATTGATTTTAAAATTTCGTATGAGACATTGAAGAACGTTCCTGCCTATAAATCCATGTTCCTGTTGGCTGAAATTTCTGTGTAGACTGCAAATAATCAGGGAAGAAGACCTACTGCAAGGTGAGGTAATGGAGAGTTGATTTGTCTGGCTAATACATTCCAAGCAAGCTTATTCGTTTTGATCTCTCCTTTAGGAATTGAAAGCCATCTGCTAAAATCCAGGCAAACGAAAGAACAACAAGAACGTCAGCTCACTATTAATTGCATGATAATCAAGTTTGGGGCAAACCCCCATGTTGTGCAAAGAAAACACCTGGCTCAGTCATGCCATCTCCCTGTCTTCTTCTCAGTACACACCCATTGGGAGATTGTCCCAGGAAGGAACACAGCAGAGTATGATGGTCTCTTACTCAGAAGCTGATTGCTTTTAAAACATGCTGCTTCTTCACATCTCCATTCAAAACTTCAAAAAGCAATGACAGATGTTCAAGAAGACACAGACACGTATCCTCACTGGAACATTTCACAATGTGCAACCCAAATCGATATCCTATAAATATGCACAACAGACAGCCTTTAAGCATGAATAAAAATGGAAATAATTTGCTTTAAGATTTATTTATTTTTATTGCAATGTCAGATATACAGAGAGGAGAAGAGAGAGAGGAAGAACTTCCATCCACTGATTCATTCCCCAAACAGCCGCAATGGCTGGAACTGAGCCAATCTGAAGTCAGGAGCTTCTTTGGGTCTCCCAAATGGGTGCAGGGTCCCAGGGCTTTGGGCTGTCCTTGACTGCTTTGCCAGGCCACAAGCAGGGAACTGGATGGGAAGCGGGGCTGCCAAGATTAGAACTGGTGCCCATATGGGATGCCAGTGCATTCAAGGAGAGGACTTTAGCTGCTAGACCACCGTGCCAGGCCCAAATGGAAATGATTTTCATAGTACATCTTTTTATCTAATAACTGAACCTTTCTAATGCATTTTAGCAAGCTTGCATTTTCTGCCCCCCGTGTAATTCACCATTTGCCTTCTTTCCTCTATGATCTTGAGTATCTGCTTCCATACTATGCACACTTTCTGCTCGGCTGGGCATGAAGCGTTAAAAGACTGTCACCAGGTTGTGGACTGTCAGCTCTGCATTTATATGTTAACAAAAAGGCCCTCTGATTGGAGTATTTAGGGCATGTTATTAGAAAACTAGTTCTGGACATGATTGCTTCTTTAACACCTAGAAGGACACCTTCCTTCCAACTCCACCCTCAAACACACAAGTATCTGTCTCTAGATAAAATACCCACAAGAGCAAGTTATTGCTACTAATAGAAATAACCCTGTGTGTCTGTGTGGACAGCATACTTGGTCACCAAAATCAGTGTGGCTCAATGAGACACTCTATTACATTGCAAAGTAATATGACAACATTTGCAGATGATATGTGCTCTGAATATTTTAAGATATTTAAAACAAAAGTGGATGAGAGACTAAAATATAGGTATTTGTTTTCCATAATTTTTTATAAAATTTTGATAAAATCTGATATAAAAACTACTGAGGAACATAATTTCAAAAAATTGACTCTTATAAATATTTCATTTATAAGCATCATGACAAATACACTTGAAGATATAAGTGATACAATTTAAAACTGAAAGGTGAAGCATGCAGCAATAAGGCTCTATGTCATAAAATTATGTAGAGACACTTTCTAAGAGACTAAGGAAAATATATGCTGTAAAGTAGAATGTCAATAACAAGGAGGAGGCTGGCAACATAGTGTAGCAAGCTAATGCTCCACCTGTGACCCAGGCATCTCCTCTGTGTACCATTTCATATCCAGGCTGTTACACTTCCAGTCCAGCTTCTTGCTTGTGGTCTTGGTAAAAGGAAGAAAGCCGAGCATGGCATATGTGTTTGGGTCCCTGAACTCCGGTAGGAGACACTCAAGGATCTCCTGTCTTAGGATTGGCTCAGTTCTGACAGTCGAGACCATTTTGCAAGTGACCTAGTAGATGGAAAATGTCTTTCTTTCTTCTTTGAACCCCTGCCTTGCAAGTAAAAATAAAATAAATGCTTCAAAAATTATGAGATAACTTAAGGATTATAAGTGGATAACAATGCAATAATTTAAAAAAGAGTAAGAGGGAACATTATTTCAGAACTCATTCACCAGGACTTAAAATTATTTTTCTGTTCACCAAAACACTGGATCAGGAGCCGTTTATCCAAATGTCTGAGAAGAAATTTGTAGTAACAGTGTAAAGTGTTAAAAAAAAAAAAAGCGTTGACTGTGAAGTGTGTTAATCATTTCAGGGACTCCAATTTAGCTGCTTTCATTTCTTTGGTGGGGAAAGGAGAAGGATGTTTTGTTCAAAAATGAGGTAGCATGGTGTTATATATCAACAAGAGTAAGAATTAGAGGTGTCATATGTTTGTATTACAAAGAGATGCTTTGAAAAGATGCTAAATGAAGATAAAGATATAGTTATATTAAATAAATAAGGGCATATTTGTAAGTATATTGGTAATTATACAAATACATAGCTATGTATTTGCTTTGTGAATTAAGTGAAAGTTCACAACAGTTCATTTTTCTTTTCAGTTATATCCTTCTCAGTATGCTTATGTCTATTACATAGACTATATGCAAACACATTCATTGTAGGACCTAAGGAAGGCATTTTTGTGTCTATGAGAGAGAGGCTGTGGGTTCAGGGCAGTTCACACACAGGTAGCAGCGGTCGTGTGACTCCTCCCAGCAGTGTGAGTGCTCCCTGGGGAGCGCAGCAGTGTGAGTGCTCCCTGGGGAGCGCAGCAGGTGTGAGTGCTCCCTGGGGAGCGCAGGTGTGAGTGCTCCCTGGGGAGCGCAGCAGTGTGAGTGCTCCCTGGGGAGCGCAGCAGGTGTGAGTGCTCCCTGGGGAACACAGCAGTGTGAGTGCTCCCTAGGGAGCGCAGCAGGTGTGAGTGCTCCCTAGGGAGCGCAGCAGGTGTGAGTGCTCCCTGGGGAGCGCAGCAGGTGTGAGTGCTCCCTGGGGAGTGCAGCAGGTGTCTTCACTGTGAGAACACAGTTAGAGCAGTTCTCATGTCTCTGAATCCTACAGTTTCCATGACCAATCGATGACTGAATTGTTGTGCAGCACGGAACTATATTTTTCATTTTATAATTGGATCTTCAAGTACATATTTTACACATTTTTAATAAATTCTATGGGTTGTTTTACAAATATTTCATAGTTTACAGAGAAGGGATGACAATTTCTTTAGTGTTTCAGATAACTCTGGGATACCTGTTGTTAAAGGTATCAGTTTTTGCACAGTTTTATAATATGGCATTATACTAAAAATCAAAGCCATTAGATAGTCTTCAAAGGGAAGATTATTAATGACTTCAGAACTCTGTCACCCCTGCCATTCTTTTTGCTTAGGGCACCTTTCATTTTTTTCTCACCTTGAATTAATGCTTTAAGCATTTTAAACTTGATTTTGCATTTATATGTATGGACATTCAAAAAATGAGTAGAAGGGCAAACCCATGATTAGCTGGCTTCTTAAAACCTCAGAAAACAGTCTTATTATCCTAGAAAAGGCTATTTCTTCTGTGCTCAGCATCCTTACTTCCCAATATCATTCGATAAGATAAAGTGTAAAATAAGCACAGTAAGATTCTAATCATTTTGTATCTATTGTAGCTGTAAGGTATTAACAACTGACACAATAAATGAACATTATCCTTCATTTCCTGGCCTAGATATACCTCATGATAATTACTTAGGGATGACAAAACTACAAGCATAGCAACACTCAATCCTGTTTCTCTGTGATTGCACCTGGGACTGACAAGTTACGTTAACAAATGTCAAGTTTGGGATAAAATTTTGTCTTAACTTCCCAAGTAAAACCTTGCATCTGTTATAGTATATTATACGTAAATATAGGGTAATAATAGATTGATTTAGTAGCCTTAGTTAAATTGAAAATTGATGCTTAGCTTAGTGGCAAGGTGCTAGCCAGGGCACCCACACCCCCCAGCAGTGGTCAGCTCCGGATTCCAGGCCTCTTGTTGCTGCACATCCCACCGAGAGCAGTGAGGGCTCAATGACGCTACTTCCTGGCACTTGAGAATTGAATGCATCTCCCACTTTCACTTCAGCCCCTGCTCTTGGCAAGTGCTTGGAAGAGTTAATCAGCGGATACAGCAAAAGCTCGCTGTGAAACATAGCAATACATTTTATTTTAAAAAGACACAGCGTCTAGAAAGCGCTTTGAGAAGGAATACATGGTGATCTGCAGCAGGTAGCTTCCAGGAGGAAGTGATCAATGATGTAAGAGGAAAAGCCGGCCAGTTGATGGAGACTCAAGATGACCACAGCAGCTGCCAGAGACCAGATAAAATGAAACCATGAGACGTGATAAAATCACATCACTGATGTTTTGGTGCAGGGTTTTATTCTTATTTAGTCAGTGTAATTAAAATAAATCAGCTTGGTAGATGTCATTTGCCTCTGTCGAGGTTAATTGATAGCAGTAATGAGTGTGGACTTCAAACCTGCTAAGCAATTAATGATGCAGTTCTCGCTCTATTGTCTTTTACAGGCCATATAAAAGTTATTAATGCCATTAAAATACCCAGAGAAATATAACCAAGGCTGCTCCTTCATATGGTTCTTTGCTTAACATACTTCCTTGCCTTTACGGTGGAAGGGAGGGGGAACACTGGGTATGGGAAACAATTGTTATAGGTTACAGGTGCCCAAAACGTCCAGCTTTTTGAATTCCTAGTAAATGATCACCCTGTTCTCCCTTCGTCCTCCTTCCCCTCTGATTTTCCCTTTGGTGATCTTCTCTGTTCTACCCTGCTTGTCTCCTTGGTTCCCACTTACTTCTCATTTCCATGTGTTAAATAGGATAAAGCATGGGTTTCCATTTTTTTCTTTTTTCCTTCCTCCTTTTTTTTTTCCTTCTTTGGACTGTCTAAATACAGGCAGCAACAAATGTAGGTCAATGCGATTCAGTCTGCTCACCTGAGAGATCATTTATTTCCACATATTACAAGAAAATACCTTTTTTTCCCTTCTTCCTGCCACACAAATCTCTGCATAAATGTGAAAACTTTGATAATTAGTGCTGTAGGGACACATGGGTCAATAGCAGAAGGATTGGTTGTCTACAGCACAGCAAAAGCTAAAACAAGCTTTCCACTGAGGCAAATGAGGCTCCTCCCAGCCCCTCCATAGCTCAGCGTGTACACATACCCTCACCTTCCTAAAAATCAAAGCTAAAGCAATAGAATGATCAAGACAATCCCTGTATCACTCACCGTACAGAATCCTCCAGTATAGCTTAAAGCATGTCACTATGTCCCTATGGAATTTAATGAAATTCCGTTATGTTCCAGGCATTGTGTAGGATCAGGGTGGTCGCACTGGAAGATGCATGAGATTGCATTGCAAGTTACTCAAATTGGCATTGAAAAGCTGCACTGCAAATGCGAAGTATTTTTGAGCTACTTTATTTTACTTTTATTTTATTTTACCTTCTGTTTATTGATATTCTAGTCATCCAAACGGTGGGTTTTTTATTTTATTTTACTTTCTATTTTATTTTATTTTCTATTTATTGGTAGTCTAATAATCCAAATGGTAGTTTTTGTAAATTGCAATGCTACCAGCGGCTTGCTGTGCAATATCAAGGTTTTTTTTTTTTTTTGTCTTCTACATAAATCTACAAGTTGATTTCCCATGTATACAGAGAAACACATTGTAATGAAAGAGCTAAGAAAACCAGATCCTGATCTTCAGTTGGCAGAGCACACCATTAATAGATTCTACTAGGAAAGCTACGTGATTCTGTGATTTCTCATGCCAGCTTTTAAGTCTTACATAACGCTAGCTGCGTGTAATTCTTAGAACTGACAATAAGAACTAGATTAAGTTGACCACGTTTCTGGATCACTACAGCTGTCAAATTTTAAAATTATGTCTACCATAGGTAACAGAGTCATCACTGTCAAACTCAAGGACATCTCAGACACAGCTCAATACTTGCATCTCTGAAACTTGCTGTTACCATTTCAGCAGAGAGGGAACAAGGCAGGAAAATACATCCCTTTAAAGATAATACCATATTTTATAGTCATTTCAAGTAGTGAAAATGTGCTTTTAAAATAAGTTAATTTTCATATTTTGAGATTTTGCAAATATTTAAACTGTTCTCAATTTTTACCTGGAGATTAAATTTTCAAATCAATGTTCCCAATCTAATATCTTGACTTCAATTCTGGTTTTCTTAAAGCCACATCCTGAGAAAGTCTACTGTGTGTGGAACACCTATAGATTTTTTTAATTAATTTTTTATAATTTTACATAGTTGATTAGGGCACAAAGGGTCAAGGGCTACAGGAAAGTAGCTAAGACCATTGTTCCCACACTAATATCATCATTTCCCCCCCTGTATCAGGGGTCAGAGGAGAAACAAAGGGAGAAGCCCCACCCAGCCTCCCACCCATCCCAGGTCCCCGATATGAGGCATGCTTCTAGGGTCCTGTTCAAACACTTTTGTTAGTTCAACAGTTCTGAATTGCTGCCAGTCTCACCATTCCAAACACCAACAAATCTATTCAAAATCGACTGGCTGACAGAATCTCTTCATGGTTGGGGTTCTGAGATCAGCAGTTCAATTGGAGGAATCTCCAAAGAAACTTCATCTGAGGTGATCCCAGACATGATTCTTGTGTGTGCTTGCTAGTACAAGGTCCAGCACCATCTGTCACCCCAATCAGCTTATGCACATGCTAGTTCTTGCAATTGCTGGGTCAGTTCTGTTTCCAGCCCTGTCTTCCACGCGAACCAATGGTTGTTCCAATCCAGCCTGATTCTGCCCTCAGAATCAGGAACTGCAGCCTAGTTGGGGCGACTCCCCATAACCCCCAACAGGCCCGGCATCTGCCCCTGGTTCCCATGCTTGCCAGTATGTACAGCAGACTGGTTCAGTCTGTCCCACATCCCATTTAGCTCTCGTACGTGTCAATGGGCATTGAAGTCTAGTTCAACTCTACCCACCCTACTCTCCAGCCCTCACATACTGGCGGGCACCTTTCTGTCTAGGACCCCTGCCCTGTCCTGGATTTTGTGCTCTCCAGTGGGAGTGGTAACACAAATATGGAGGTGCCCACTATTTCCCTAGTAGGCCACGCCCACTCCCAGATTAAGAACTCTCCAGGTGGTTCTGGAATTTAACTTGACAGATTTAGAACCCAGTGCCAGCCTCTGCCAGCTGATGTTGCGACAAAGCCCAACCAACCCTAACCCACTCTAATTTTTGCTTGCACAGTCGAAACAGTCAGCTTAACCTGACTTTTCCCTGATCTTGCTCACATGAGGCCCACAGGTGTCGTAGCCCTGCCTGGTCTGGTCTACCCTCATCCCAACTCACACTCTCAAGTGGGAATGGTTGTCCAACAGGGGAGCCCACAGTTCCCCTGCCGGCTTTCGCCCCCTCCCTCCCTGGTTCTCAACTGTGCTGTTTGGGTGCTGTGACCACATCTGGTATAGCTCACCTCACCTTGTCATTCCATAATGTGCACTAGTTTGTGTCGTGACCTAACCTGGCCAGACCCATACTCTGTTCTGGTGCTCAGATTCGCCTGCTGGTGATGTGAACTGGTTCAGGCTTGTCTGCCCCCGACCTGTGCCAAAGGTATGCTGATGGGTATCTTTCTCTGGCCTGGTCTGGGTTGCTCCCTATCATGGTTCTTGTGCTCACCTGTTGGCAGTGACTTTGGCCTGAGTCCCCAGCATTATGTCCGGCCTGGCTGTGGCACACCCACAGCTGCCACACTGCAGGGAGCTGCTTTTGCTCCAACCCCATGGCCGGACCTTGAAATGCATATTTTAAGTGAGGTTATAATGGTTAACATGATGTGCTACTGTCTGTTGATGATTTTAATTTTGAGACTATTCAAAATAAAATCAATGGAAATGATTCATCTATTTAAAATCTGCCATCTGTTAGTATCCATCAAAATAATAAAATAACTCTCACTCAATTATTCACTTAAAAGCTATTGTTTGAGGATATATCATATGCAAAGAATTTTTATGGACCCATAAAAAGAGTTATCTCAACAGAAAAAAAATCTTTTTTTGTGGATCTTACATTCTGGATAGAGGAAATAAACAAGGATATATATGATATTTCAAGAAACTCTAGGTTCTAAAAAGAAAAGAAAAGTAGTGAAATGGCTAAAGGAGAGTAAACGGCATCTTCACTCACTTATCATGAGCATTAGAGAAGTATGTGGAAAAATGTTGGGAATTCTCAATTTCAGGTAGCACACACACAAACAAGAGGGCCTGCTATCATTCTTGGACAAAGTTCCAATAGAAATGTACTTGTATGTCCACCAACGGATATGCAGTACAATAATCTTGGTAGCTCTGAAAGCAATAGATCCCCAATGTCCCCAAAAGAAACCAATGTCCATAAACAACACAATAAATAAATTATGTCTGTTCTTGTCAGAGCATATTAGACAATGATGAGAACAGACACTGAATACAGAACTCAAAGGGAAAAACATAATGAGAGGTTCCAGCTATATAACATACTCCTGTAGATCATGCTAACTTGAGTAGATAAACGTCAAATAGTGTGATATTGGAGATGAGCAATCCTGATTACAGAAACAAAACTAATATTTTGGCTGCTGACAATGTTTTGTCTCCCAATTTGGATTCTGGTTTCCTTATTTGCGTATTTTATTTTTCTCTCATCATGACCATCTCTAAACACTCTGTTTTTAGTTTCACAGTACTTACATTTTTCCGAATTGCATGCAACGGGATATGAAAAGGTATTCTTATAGTTTATCCTCCTCAAGTCTCATAATGAGATGAACAGAAAATGTCCCAGGATAAAGAAACAATTGAAACAAAGTGAGACTACATCCCCAAATTAAAGTTAATAGCAACAATAATAAAAATTAGCTCTGGCATTCCTGAAATGTAGTTTATGAATTTGCAAAACTCTGCTGAAATATGAAAGTGTGTCCACTCGTGATAGTAATTTGTGACTTTCACCATTATTAATTTCAACATAACATCATATATTTGAAAAATAAAACACTTTAAAGGATGAAAGAATAATCTATCCCTTGTGATTATAATAAGATGAATAATATGTATAATATAATATATTAAATTGTATTTCTTTTAAAATCATCAACAAATATAATTTCTAACATTTCCTGTTATATATTCATGTTACAGTTCTTGGGGTTTAGCCTGTCACCAGGCCCCGGGGTCACCAAAGATGAGAAAATGGTGTTCTTCAGCCAAAGAACCAGGGAAGACAAGCTGGTGAGGAATGTCCATCTATTTAATAGAGATCCAAGGATTATAACGATTATGGAAGGAGAAGGAAAAAGGGTGTCCTCTGGCAGGCCCCCAGTGCACCAAAGACACTGCAATTGGATATATAACAAGTCTATTTCCCTTGACTTTCCAGTCATGTCAGAGGTCATGTCCCACGTGTACTCCTCTACATCTTCTAGCCATGTTGGAGGTCATGTCCCACATGAAGGCCTGGAAGCTGTGCCTCATGTCATAGTGAGGTGAGTAAGCCACACCCAGCAGGTAGCAGGCAGACTAGGGAGCATTAGCCTCCATGCATTGCTATTGCTGAAAGGATTTCTTTATATATTTCTTTTTATTTTGAAAAACTGAATAATTCAACCCCAGTTGTGACTGAGCAACTAGTTTTAATATAATTTTGTTTTAGAAAATTATATCTGAATGGTTGGGAATAACAATGGGTAAATCAAAAGTTCTAATATTTCTGAAACTTTGAATTCATACTAGCACTTATGAAGGCAGACGTAAGTGCATGTGAATGTAATTTTAAGATTGGGTTATACCTGAAGGGCACTTACATATTCAGGAAAATTTAGACATTTTTATGTATATTGTGATATTTTAGAAACTGCATTTAAAATGTTTAAGATTTTGAAGACAAGGAAAATACTACACATACAAATATTCAAGTAATTTCTGGTTATCACAAAGCCACAATAGGAAATTTGTGTGAAGCCTGTGCTATGATCAGTTTGTAACAATTAAATACACACATATGTAACCTTCCTTATTAAATATGTACAGGTTGAAAAGAGTCATATCTGATTCAGGCTTGTATTTACACAAAAACATTTTCTACCCACAACCTATAATCAGTAACTACTTGGGGAATAAAAAATAATGTGCAGTTATTTGAATGAACATAAATGCATTTAGAGGATGAGATGTGGTTAAATAAATAAATAAATAAATTGCTAAGTCTTAGCTAAGATTTGCTATGTTTTAGATGTCATGGTGCCTTGTGTAATATCACAGAAATTATACCCATCTTTTTTTTTTCACCATTGTCCCAAATATTACAGAAAACAGATTTAGGTATTCCCCCAATGTAACATCATAAACTGAATGTTTTTCAGATGGATTAAATATTAGCAGATATAAAATGTTCAAACCGTATAAACCTAACAGGTAGGTATCAACCTAGTTTAGCAATAAGAGATCAATAAAATGAGAACCATAATGAGGAACAGGTCATAACCGGTTCTGGTGCTGGCACTGCAATTAAATCTGCTACCTGTGATGCCAGCATCCAGTATGAGGAGTGGTTGAAGGCTGAACTGCTTTGCCTCTGTGAATATGCCAGGGGAAGCAGTGGAAGAGAACCCTGGTAGCTGGTTCCTGCCACCCACACGGGAAACCGAGTTGGAGTTCTAGACTCCTGGCTTCACACACTCCCAGCCCTGAACCTGCAACAATTTGGGAGGGACACAGCAGATTTTTAAAAAGTGCTTGTGTTTTCTGCTCTGTGAAACTTTGTCTTTCAAACAAGGAAATAAATCTTTAAAATCATTTTTAAAAGTAAATACATGGTTCTAGACAAAGGAATTGCTTAAATTATGTAGATGGAATTATCCATGTGTTTCAGCACATGGTTAAAGCTTATGAATTTGGAAAATTTGATCTGAAGTATAAATTGTAGGGCAAGGACCATTGTCTTTAAAAATTAATATCATAAATTGATACAAACCAAATGTCATTAACAGAAGTACCATTTGATAGATGCATGACTAGCATAAAATTATGTAAATAATTCAGTGAAACTAAAAGTGACATGTCTCCATACTTCTTTTGTCCAAGTAATACATATTAAGAATTCAGCTTTTAGGGCCAGCAACATGACTTAGAGGGGAAAGTTACTGTCTGAGATGCTGCCAGTTCATATTCCAGATGCCCCACTTCTAATCTAGTTCCCTACTTATGTCCAGGGAAAAGCACGTGGAAGACAACCCAAGTGTTTGAGCTTCTACACCCACATGGAAGATGAGAATGAAGCTCCTGATGCCCCATTGCTAGACCTAGCCATTGTGACTGTCTGATGAGCAAACCAGTGGCTGGATGGAAGAAATCTCCTCTCTCATCCTATTTATTTCAATCTCTGTCTCTGTTCCCCCATCCTTTCTGAATTATAAATATATTTTTCCAAACGGAAAAAAAAAACATGGGTTTTATTACAGTTCTCAGCTATCATGTGTGTCTTTAGACAACTTCTGAAATCTGATCTATTTGGAACATAATGAAACAGAGTAATTGAAGGTAAATAGTTGCTGATTGTAGAAAAAAAAAAAACTTCAGTAATTGTCGGAACAACAAAACATGAAAGAAGAGCAGTAGTAAAATATTCTGGGACCACAAAACTCAGCTTGTGTGAAAATCCTGAAGCAGCCTTATAGGGCAATTCTAGGACAAATCTTAGACTTTTAGGTTGGGCAGACTTTGAACGGGGAAGTGAATAAAAGCAGGCAAATTAATTGTGGAAGTATTTAATATAATATTGCACTGGTTTGTGCTCCGATAAACAGACAAAGCATATAGATAGCATAAGTAAAATTCATGGATTGAGTGAGGGTGTGTGATTAAGAACTATCTGAAAATAGATCTTGGAACAATAATGAAAAAAATGGCAGAGAAATACTGTGCTGGAAACTTTCTAAGAAAAGCTAAATGCAAAATTAGATTAAAATGCATCCTCTTACATCCTTGTGTTTTTAAAATGATTACCTTGAACATAATTTTATTGTCTAATAAAGGATACAATTAAATAAAAAATCAGATTAGGAATCCAAAGTCAAAATGAATTGTTCATTTCAAGAGTACCAATCACATATTTGCGGAAGCCACTGACTAATATAATTTTCATGGAGTAACTACACCATATTTTACCCTGAAGAATGGAAATTGCTCTACTGATACATACATCCGATATGTTAATAGTGGAAATCACAAACTTAATTCAGTGGGACGCTACAGAACCTGGTGAGAATAAAGAGAAGGGCATCCACTAAGAAGGAAGATTTGTTCACATTCATATTTTTGCAAATAATTTATGTTTTACCAGAATTTCCATCAGAGATAAATTTCACTCCATTTCAAATATTTGTGTCAGGATTTCTTTATTCCCAGGTTACTCATTCATAAACATTGATTTCATTTTTCTTTTAAAATCTATTTCATTTATCAAAATTACAGATTTTTCAAGTATTGCAACGAATGGAAGTTTTTTTGGTTTGTCTGTTTTACTTTTGTTGTTAGGTTTGTAGCCAATCAGACTGATACATTCAGTAGGTGATCTTCATTTTGCTTCTAGTTTCTTCAAGATTTTATTGTAGTTTTATTGCCTAAAATGTTCTCCATAAGGGTTATATTTTATAACAAATTATTTTTCATATTTAAGACTTGTTGAATCTGCAAACTTGCATGTTTGTTCATTTAGTAATGCTGAATGATTTCCTTCTTGCATAATCCATTGAAATGTTAACTATTTACATTCTAATATATACCTGTTACATGCAAGTCAAATGTGTAATTTTTCTCCTTATCTTTGATCTATCAGTATAGGTAAATCTGATGTAATAAATCAAAATTCCACATTTCATTTTCAACTGAGTCTGCAATGCAGGTAATAGATCACTGATACTTTTTATTTCATTCGTTGTATCTTTTTAAATTTTTATTACATCAGTTACACAAATTCAAAAGTTGACATATTGTAGCTGTAGCACTAGGTTGAAGTGTTTAAGTGGGTGTAAAACTGTAAGGGTATACCAAATTAAGTTTTCAGCTTGAAATTTAATAATAATTGACTGATTTACATGTTTTTGGATGATCTGGAAAGGAATTTTATGATTCCTAGCTTTAGTTTTTGTCCTTGTTTTCATTTTAACATATCCAGCAAGTCTTACTCATTTTTCATTGCTTGGAGAATGCTGCATTTGGGGACATCACATTTGTAAGGTTAAGCCCCATTAGACAGCTTACTCTTCCAGGCATGGGACTTTATTGTATTTCCCCTATGTCTAATGAACTCATCAAAAAAAAAAAAAAAAAAAAAACCCTCAATGTTTGTTCCGTGCTATGGATTAATGTCTGAGTCTTCCCAAAATTTGCATGTTGAAGCCTCATGCCTAGGGTGTTAATATGTGATAGTGGGCAACTTATCAGCTACTTTGATTAAAACAGTAAAGTCCTTATGAATAAGACTAGAGTTTTATAAGAAACATGAGAAAGATGTTCTCCTTATGCCTTGTGAGCGGAAAACATGCACGTGATTTTCAACAAGATAGGGAGCTGGGCTTTTTAAAATGCTGTCTCTGTTTGCTATTACAGCATGGAATTCTAAGGCACCAAAATCTGAAAGTTATCCAACAATGGTGTCGTGTTTATTCACCAAGTCCATGGAAGCATTGCTACAGCAGTTCACACTAAGATGGAAGGCCAGTAGAAAAATCTCTGTAATAAAGTGTCTCCATGATTAATTACCTCCAACTCCCCATATTTGCAATATGTTCAGACTTTGCAAATTCCTTGTTTTATGAGAACATAAAAATGCATCTAAATGCTCTTACAGGAGTGTTCTTCATGATTTATTTTCAACCATAGTTTTGCTCGTGAAAAACTCATTCTCACACAATCTGCTTGCCTAACTGATGTGTGACAGAAAGCTTTGTTCTGTCTTCTTTTCTTTCCCATATGCTGACCATGTGCATTGGGTTTATCCTGATTCATATGAGTCTTAGCTGTTCCTTTAGATTACTATATCTGTATAAGCATTCAATGCACAAATACATGATGCAATGGTTTTATGGAGGGTTCAGCTGTCACAAGCTGTCAGGCAGTTCATTTGTAAAAACACCTGAAATGCCCACCTTCTAACCAACCATATCATTTAATAATTTTTTATAGAATTTCTCTTAACTATGAGAAAAACCAATGAGCAAAGTGAAACTAAAAACACATGTTAATTTGCTTCACTCTTTTGCTTAGGGCTGCCCCTGCATAAAGCATTGTATATATTCCATTAAATAGAATAATAAAAAATCAAATGCAATTAACTGAACTAATATGAGAGAATAAGATAAATGCTACAACCTAATAGAATTCCAATGCTAACAACTTCAAGCCATACCTGTCTTATTTGTGGACTAGGGCAAATAATGTTAAGCTAAAGAACCCATTAATGCATGATTAATGTACCTTATTAAATTAGATGGAGGAATATAACAATGTTAGTTGTTAGCAAGTTACCAGAGTGGAAGAAAAATGAAACTTTGACAAGCATAAATTTTCTGGAGTTTTATAAAGATACTGAATATAATTATGCAGAAAAATGGAGTTTGCTTGTCAATGACCATAAATTTCCCATTAATTTAAAAAAATTTAACTTATAATTTAGTTTCCTTTGCACATGGATAGCATACTTCAACTTGTATATGCATTATGTTGAATATAAATATTTTTAATTTGCTCATAATCTCATAAATAACTCAATGCAATCCTGATGTAACTTTCTCAAATAGCTCCTCTTTTTATCATCGCTTATTTATAATGATTTAGTTTACTTACAACATTATTGATATTGATGATATGACTAGACATAGGAATTTTTGTATTTTAGCACTACATCTGGAAGTCTGCTCTGTTTCTAGTAATGTAATTCAGTGACAGTGAAGACAAGCTCCTTCCTGAGGGAAGAATAATCTCTAAATTCATAGAATATCATACAACTCATAATCTACATTATATACACTGAAACAACCCATGATTGAAAGAGAAAAAGAAAGATATTCTTCAATACATCATTATTAGTGTTGCCTTAAGGTTAGGTAGATCTAAACAATTCATTAAATCGTATTATAATCCAGTCATGTTTGAAAATTCCCTATATTACTTAAAATAGATATTCATATATATGTACATCTACAATATATAAACTAATATATATCATTCAAACTTTCATTTATTCCATTTCAAATATTTCCTTCATTCTTTACAGATTAACATTTCTAACATAAGAAAAATCCTTTTTCCTCCAGTCCATTAACATATGTGTTTATGTCACATTTATTGGAAATGAATTCAACCTTGTTTATATGAGAAACATTTTTCTAATCTTCCTATTTCCAAGGACAGTTTCCTGGAGACAGATTTCTGTATTGATGAACTTCATTTGTAAGCCACCACCTTCTTGTTTACATGGTTTAGACAGAAACATGCTATCATTCCCATTTTTGCCTATTTGGAAATGAGTCTCCATCCTCATTCCAATGACCTTGAATGTTTCTTTACACTTATTTTTGTAGATTTAATATGACTCAATAATGTGTATGCTTATTTACTATATTCATGCTTTGGTGATATTCATTCTGATATCATATGTTTTAATGCTTGATATCTCGATATGTACCTGCACTTAATATGGGCTAATTTGTCAAACATTTTTTTCTGCACATGTCTGTGCTTCCTTCTTTTATTTCTGGGATTCTAACTTTTACACATATTGCTATCTAATAGTGCTTTGAAGCATTTTGGTCATCTGTGTTTTCCTTAGGCTTTCCTTGCTCTTCTGTCTTGAATTTGTAGTTGGGCAATTTCTGCAGAACTGTTTTCAAAATTATTGAGTTTCTTATGGTTTATGAAATCTACCTTGAATCTGTTTCAAATGTTCTTCACTTATGGAGCTTTTTGCATATCTAACATTTTAATATATTGCTTCTTACAGCATTTATCTCTTTGGCAAAATTATCTATTTGATCTCAAATGTTGATCATTTTTACTATGAGGTATGTCAGCGAAACAGGGATAATTATTTTAAAATCTAAGTTTTGTACTTCTGATATCTTACCATATCTGAGTGCAGTTATAACTACTTTTCTTAAATGTATTTTCCTTTCAAATTGAATAAGTCAGATATGTCACATAAATTAAGATAAGGAGGAATCTAGCAAAAATTCAAAGGTAGCACTAAAATAGGGTGGTAAATATGTAAACAAGTCCTATGGTTACCTTAGGACTTGTATAAAAATATAAGGTTTGGGGTTTTAAAGTGCATTATATTATTCAACAAAACTATCTGAGAGTCATAAATGTTAGTATTCTAGAAAGCTTAGAATATTAGGACCCAAAACATGCTGATTAATTTAAATCATGATACGTTAGAGAAGATGGTGTGATTTCTGATGCAATCCCTAGGCCAGATATAGAATACACAGATTCCCAACTCTAGGAAAAACAGAAGGGATACAGGATTGTTTCATCCTCCCTAAAAGAGCAATAAAACAGCAAAATAGCAATAAAGTAGTTCATGTGTAACTGAAAAGGAAAATAAAATGGTAAATATGACCCTAAAATATCTACCTATATTAAACAGGCATGGACAAAATTTGAGATGAAAAAAAAATAAACAAATTAATCCCAATGAATACTCTGTGCAGGCATACTACTAATTATTGGCACCAGTAATTATTAATGAGAGAGAGAGAATTTGAGGTCAATAATATGAACAGAGTATAATATGAACATATTGACCAAAAAAAAAAACATGAACCTACAAACAGCAAATAAAAGCAATTGCTATACAAAACTGAGTAAAGAGAAAAAACCAACTTCCCTAACTGGGTTTTTCATTCATTAGCCACCATAGATAATGTAAAAAGAACACACACATTCAAAGTCAATGAGTAAGAAACACATGCATCAATTCCCATTCAACAAGTAACAAAACTGTAAATTGGGGGAATATTGTTGAAGATATAAAAAAACATAAAGATCAATCGCCTGCTTCAACTTAGGAAGCAGTTTTCCTTTTTCTCTGAAAAAAAAAAAAAATCAGGCTAATTTTATCATCAGGCTTGTGACCAAGCAACGCTTGCCCTGGAGAAATCCTCTTGAAATGTACACATAAAATCAACATGTCATTAATAGTCGACTCACTCATATTAACCAAACATGGGAAATGCTGAACTTATAATGGCATACTTGGCAAGCATGTTGTATATAACTAAATGCTCTAGAGACATAAAAAATATCAAGTAAGTTTTACAGAAAACAGTACCATGTTATGTGGGGTCTGGGGCATGTGGACGAGTATCCAGAAGAAACAAGAGGATTACTTTCTCCAAAGTTGTAAGAACAGCATTAGCCCTTTTCCACTATTAGCTTTCAATGAGCACACAGCAACATTTTAGTTCATGGCCAATGATTAAGTCATTGCTATGAAGACATATGGAATGTGTAGCCACATATTGGTGTTCATTTTACATTGCCCAATTTCTATTTCCCACATGAAGAAATTGTCAGAAAACTATGACTGACAGTTTCACATCTAAAAGGTGTCCTTTCTAATGATTACCAGTGACATATTATCTTACTGCCTGTCACACACCCAATTCCCCTTAAGTTGAGGAGGGTTAAAATAGATAAATAGATGTATTCTAAACCTTAGGTCTGGTGTAGTTCCCCAAACTATAGAAAACTTTTTTTTCTGTCCACTGGCCTTCAGATATTTATAACATCCATGGGCCTTACAAGATTACCAGCTTGAACTTAACTTGCTATAGATTTACTGATTTTCAATTCCCATTTGAAATTGCCTTGACCAGATGACATGATTTTTCAAGCTTCATTCAGCCTGCAAGCTGGCCAACCCCATGCCCCAACTTACATAAAAAAATGAGACACAGTATTTCAAAATCTAGCTCTTAAACTCTTTGTTATATTAATAACTACTTTGGTTATCTTATGAGAAATGAGCATCATTTGAGTTTGTGTGTGGCTTGAAAAAGTTGAGCTTTTTGAAACTATAATAATGCACCATACAAAATTTTCAGGGCACCTCGCTCCTTTGAAAATTGAGAACTCTGCTTTCCTTTCAAATACTTCAGTTGTTCAGTGTATGAGCTCCCAACACTTGTGAGTTAAAGTAGTTCTGGAAAGCGGAAAGAAAGGAAATTCACCATGTTCTGTGGTTGAAGTCAGAGGACTCAAAAGTGCTAAAAACATATGAATGACACAGAATCTTAGACCTCAGGCCTCAGCACCTTAAGTCTGTGTGAGCTTTTGTGAATTATTTCAATTATGACAAGGAATCTTCAAGCAGGTTGAATAATATACAATTTAAGGTAAATAAAGATAACGCAAATAATACAGCACAGTGCCTGGCCAACATAGTGTCTCTGGAATTTTCTATAGACCTTAATATTTAGATTATGATTTTAAGCCAAAAAATATATATTGAAGAATTCAAGTGATGATTATTCAGAGTAAAGACTATAAAGCTGTATTTTTATCTATGTATTTTAAAAGCATACCCAAGGCTTCTGCTTCAGAGAGCAATCTGTGTATTAGTTACATGATCTTTCAGTGCCTGTTGCCCTAATACACTGAGACTGCGCCACAGAGGATAGAGCCCAAAAGCCTGACATCAAGACTTGGAGAAATTATCACATTTCTCCCTCTTTCTCCATGGGGAGACAGGGACTTTAGCTCCAAAAGGCAAGTAAACCCTAAGGATGGTAAATCCTCAGATGTTCTAACCTTGAAGAAGATAAGAGAGAGGTCATCATTTATATTTGGATAAATTCGCTGATTTGCTTCCAAGGCTTGCTTTCTCTTAAAACATCTCCTGACCACTTGCTTTGCACAGTAACCCCCATTATAGAGAAACATGGAAGTGTTCATAAGCATTGTTGTCTCCCCAAGATTATGTGATACAATAATTAGAACTCCTTAAGTCCATTATGCGGTTGGATCCTTCAGGCATAATTGAGTAAACCAACATAACTGCAAGCATTCTGTGACCTATAGACAATTGTAAAACCCCAATTTAGCCCCATTTTTCATATGAAAAACTGATACCCCAAAATGCATAAGTAAACAACATTTATATCTCAATTTAAGTATTTATAATGTTCCTCCACATAAGTAAATTAAATAAAAGACTCTGGATTCTCACAGTTATCATTACCACAAATCTGGAATGAATTGACATTAAAGACTTATGTTAACTAACGTTATCTTTTCCACAAAGATCTGCTAGTCCAGAGCTTGTTACGAGTGCAGTGCAGTGAAATTCTCTGTAATTATTGTTTAAATGTACTAGTATCTACAAGATGTATATGACAGGACTTTAAAACATTTACGGGAATGAAATTGAAAGATAAGGCAATTTACAAATTCATGCATAAATTTTCCCAAATACACACTTACAATGAACTTTCTGTATATTTGTGTTTTTTTATTAAATTTATTCATTAATTACATTGTGTTGTAATTACAAAGAATCTGGGATTCTCCCCCCACCATCCCCCATGGTGGGTTCCTCCACCTTGTTGCATAACCATAGTTCAAGTTCAGTTGAAATTCCCTTTGCACGTATATGCCAAACATAGAGTCCAATAGCTTATAGTCCAGTCAAGTCCAATTACTTATTGGGTAGACCCTCTCCGGTCTGAGGGCAGAGACAGCAGAGTATCATCCCGGTCAAATAAAACCACTAACATACCATCTGCAACAATTAACATCGTTATGGAATTAATTGACATGGTATTCAGCAGTCAACATGTTAAAAATAAATGCGATTTCTTAACCAGTTTCTGTGACCCTCCATTCACAGTTCAATTTTAGTTTATATATGACATATGACATAATATCCATAACATAACATATTGTGCTTAACATCATATCATCTTAAATTAAGGCAAACATGTGGTATTTAACCTTTTGGGATTGGCTCATTTCCCTTAGCATTATGGTTTCCAGTTGGACCCATTTGGCCAGAAAGAACTGCATTTTGTTGTTTTTTTTAATAGCTGAGTAGTATTCCATGGAGTAGATGAACCATAGCTTTCTTATCCAATCCTCTGCTGATGGGCATTTTGGTTGTTCCCATATTTTTGAAATTACTGATTGTGCTGCTATGAACATAGGAGTGCATGTTGGTTTCTCGTAAAACAAGATTTTTGGATATATTCCTAGGAGTGCTATAGCTGGGTCATACGGTGTGTCGATTTTGAGTTGTTTGAATATTCTCCATACTGATTTCCATAGAGGCTGTACCAACCTGCAGCCCCAACAGCAGTGGAGTAGGGATCTCTTTTCCCCACAACCTCACCAGCAAGTGTTGTTGGTGTTTTTCATGTGGGCCACTCTTACTGGCGTTAGGTGGTATCTCATTGATGTTTTAATTTGGATTTCCCTTATTGCCAGAGAGCTTGAGCATTTTTTCATATGTTTATTTGCCATTTGGGATTGTTCCTTTGTGAAGTGTCTGCCCATTTCCCATGCCCATTTCTTGAGTGGCTTGTTTATTTTGGTGTTTTGGCTGTTTTGTAATTCTTTGTATATTCTGGAGATTAGCCCTCTATCACCTACGTAGTGCGTGAAGATCTTCTCCCATTCTGTGGGCTGCTTTTTTACTTTGGTGATTGTTTCCTTTGCTGTGCAGAAGCTTCTTAGTTTGATGAGGTCCCATTTGTTTATTTTGGTCTTGATTACTATTGCTTTTGGTGTCCTTCTTAGGAAGTGGGGACCTACCCCTAGACCTTGCAGAGTATTTCCAACATTTTCTTCCAAAAGTTTGAAGGTTTCTGGATGCAGGTTTAGATCTTTTATCCATTTAGATTTGATCTTAGTATATGGTGAGAGATGTGGGTCTATCTTTTGGTTTCTACAGGCTATCAACCAGTTGTCCCAACAGCATTTATCGAACAGACCTTCCCATTTGCCTGGATTATCGTTTGTCCTTTTGTCAAAGATTATTTGACTGTATCTGTGTGGGTTCCCATCTGGTGTTTCTATTCTGCTCCATTGATCTTCCTCTCTATCTTTGTGTCAGTACCAGGCTGTTTTGATAACCACTGCCCTATAGTATGCCCAGAGGTCCGGGACTGTGATTCCCCTGCTAACTTCCTGTTCTTCAGGATGGTTCTAGCTATTCGTGTTTTTTGTGTTTCCAGATGAACCTTTGGATCTTTGTTTCCAGTTCCGTGAAGAATGTTTTTGGCAATTTGATTGGAATGGCGTTGAATGTATATATTGCTTTTGGCAATATAGACATTTTAATGATATTGATTTTACCTATCCAGGAGCATGGGATGTTGCTCCATCTTTTGAGGTCTTGTTCAATTTCTTTTTTAAGTAGTTTGTAGTTTTCCTCAAATAGGTCTCCTACATTTTTTGTTAGATTTATTCCCAGATACTTCATGCTTTTCTCTGTTACTTTGAATGTATCTTGCTGGTTAGATCTTTTTCCAACTTGGGGCTGTTAGCATACACTATGGCTGTTAATTTTTGTTCATTAATTTTGTACCCTGCCACTCTACTGAACTCTCGTATAAGTTCTAGCAGTCTCTGTGTTGAGCCTCTTGGCTCTTCTACATAAAGAATCGTGTCATCTGCGTATAGTGAAAGCTTGACTTCTTCGATTCCCATTTGGATTCCTTTGATTTCTTTTTCTTGTCTTATGGCCTCAGTGAGTACCTCTAGAACTATATTGAATAGCAGTGGAGAAAGCGGACATCCCTGTCTTGTTCCAGATCTCAGTGGGAAGGGTTCCAGTTTTTCTCCATTCAGTATGATGCTGGCGTTGTGTTTTTCATATATTGCTTTGATTATGTTGTGGATTTTTCCATGTATGCCTACCTTGGTTAGGGTCTTTAGCAGGAAGTTGTGCTGGATTTTTTCGAAAGCTTTTTCTGCGTCTATTGATACTATCATGTGATTCTTGTTTTTCAGTTTTTGGATGTGGTGTATCACATTGATGGATTTCTGAATGTTGAACCATCCCTGCATTTCAGGGATGAACCCTACTTGATCCAGATGAATGATCTGTCGGATGATTTTTTGAATTCTATTGGCTAGGATTTTGTTGAGTATGTTAGCAACAATGTTCATCAAAGAGATAGGTCTGTAGCTTTCTTTCTCTGTAGGATCTCTGTCCGGTTTTGGGATTAAGGTAATGTTGGCTTCATAGAATGAGTTTGGAAGGGTTGCTTCCTTTTCTATTGTTTTGAAGAGTTTGTAGAAGATTGGGGTCAGTTCTGTTTGGAATGTTTTGTAGAATTCTGTAGTGAAGCCGTCTGGGCCTGGGGTTTTCTTTGTTGGGAGATCTTTAATCACTGATTCAATCTCTGCTTCAGTTATGGGTTTGTTCAGTTCGTTTGTTGCCTCTGGGCTAAGTTTTGGCAGGTGGTGTGAGTCTAAGAACTTTTCCATTTCTTGGTGGTCTTCTGATTTGTTGGAGTACAGTGCTTTGTAGTAATTTCTAATTATGTTCTTAATGGTTGTAATGTCTGTTGTTATGTTGCCTTTTTCATCTTTGATGCTGTTAATTCTTGCCTTCTCTTGTTTTTTCTTTGTCAGTTGGGCCAGCGGGGTGTCTATTTTGTTTATCTTTTCGAAAAACCAGCTTTTTGATTCATTGATTTTGTGTATGGTTTTTTTTTTTATTTCTATCTGGTTGTTTTCCTCCCTTGTTTTGATGATTTCTTGTTTCCTGTTGTGTGTGGGGTTCATCTGCTGCTGCTTTTCCAATTCCTGGGGGTGTGTGGTTAGTTCCTGTATTTGGCGCCTCGCTTGGGCCTTGACATGAGCTCCAATTGCGATGAATTTACCCCGTAGCACTGCTTTGGCCGTGTCCCACAAGTTTTGGAATGTTGTGTCAGAGTTTTCATTGGTTTCCATAAATTTTTTGATCTCATCTTTAATATCTTCTCTGATCCATTGTTCATTTAATAGCATATTGTTCAACCCCCAAGAGTTTCTGTATTTCCTTGGGCATTTTGAATTGATGATTTCCAGTTTCATTCCATGGTGGTCTAAGAGGGTACATGGTATGATTCCTATCTTTTTGAAGTTCTTTAGATTTGCTTTGTGTCCTATCATGTGGTCGATCCTGGAGAAGGTGCCATGCACTGCTGAAAAAAAATGTATAATCTGTGGCCTTAGGATAAAAAGTTCTATAAATGTCTACCAAGTCTAGTTGTTCTAAAGTTTGTATTAGCTCTATTGTTTCCTTGTTGAGTTTTTGTTTTGTTGATCTGTCTATAGTTGTTAGCGGAGTGTTAAGATCGCCCACTATTATTGTGTGTATATCTATGGCTCCCCTTAAGTCTGTAAGTAATTGCTTCATGTAGCTAGGTGCATTGGAATTAGGTGCATATATGTTCACAATTGTAATTACTTCCTGGTGGATCAATCTCTTCACCAATATATAATGTCCTTCTCTGTCCTGTTTGATGTCTGTCAGCTTGAAGTCTAGGTCATCTGAGATTAGAACAGCTATGCCAGCCTTTTTTTCTCGTCCATTGGCATGAAATGTCTTTTTCCATCCCTTCACTTTAAATTTCTTAGAGGCTTTTCTGGTTAGATGTGTCTCTTGTAAGCAACATATAGTTGGGTGCTGTTTGATGCTCCATTCCGTTAATCTACGCCTTTTGATTGGTGAGTTTAAGCCATTTGTGTTTAGAGATAATATTTAGAGGGTGTGATTTTGGGCTTCCATGAGTGTGTGTAAGTGTGCAAGTGTGTACTTGCGACTATTAGAGTTTCTGATTGGTTGACTTTCCTTGTATGGATTTTAGTGGGGAGGTCTTCCCATTTGCCATCTTTGATTTTGGTTTTTATTTCTTCTTTCTGGGTTTAGCACCTTCCTGAGGAGATTTTCCAGAGCTGGTTTCGTGTTGATGTATTCTTCGAGTTTCTCTTTACTGTTGAAGTATTTGATTTCATTCTCAAATACAAATGAGAGCTTTGCTGGGTACAATATTCTTGGTTGGCAGTTGTTTTGTTTCAGGATTTGATAGGTTTTACCCCATTCTCTCCTTGCTTGGAGCGTTTCTTCTGATAGGTCGGCTGTGATTCTGATTTGCCTTCCCCTGAAAGTAATCTTATCCTTTTTTCTTATTTGTCTTAGAATAGTTTCCTTGTATTCACTTGAAGGTAGCTTGAGGACCACATGTCTAGGTGAGGATCTGTTTGGATCGAATCTGCTGGGGGTTCTTTCTCCTTCCTGGATTTGTGCTGGATTTATATTTCCAGTGTTCTGGAAGTTCTCCTGTATTATCTCATTGAGTACCCATTGCAAGCCTGTCTCCTTTTCCTCTCCTTCGGGAAGGCCTATTATTCTAATATTTGATTTTTTGAGGTTGTCTTTCATTTCCTGTATGGACCTATTGGCTTTCTCTAGATTTGTCTCCAACTGTTTGATGTGCTGCTGCCTTTCATTCTGATTGTCTTCCAATTCTGATATTCTGTCCTCTGCTGTGTTCATTCTGTTGGTTAGGCTTTCAATTTTGTGCTCTATATCGAGGATTCCCTTTTTGACTTGATTTATTTCTGCAGTGACATGGTTTTTGAATACCTTGGACTCTTCCCAGCGCTTCTCACTGTCTCTGATGAACTTCATCACTAGTTTCTTAAAGTCCTTATCTGGTATTTCCTCTATGTCTTCATCTTGCATCTCAGATATTGAGATTAGTTTTTGGTTGTATTGGGAAGGAGTGCTTGATCTTTCTTCTGGGTCATTGCTTTTACTGATACTTCTCCTCATTGTGTTTTTGCTTTTTGTTGTTTTGGGATTTTAGACTCTGACTTGTTTGTCCATAGCCGTTGCCCTCAGTGCTGTAATCTGTAGGAGGTGTGATCTAGCTGCTGTTGTATGGGGTGCTGCCATAAGCGTTATATTTCTTACTCTACTGGGGACAGCAGGTGATGGTGGGGTTTTTGTTGGGTTGCTCCGTTTGCATCTGGGTTTATATTTCTGCCACCTGGCTCCGTTGCAGCTAGTTGGTTAGGAGTTGTCCTACGTGTGCCAATAGGGGTGAAGTGTAGATGATAGAATTTGTAACCTTGGGCTTCTTGTCTTTGCTCTGGGTAGTTGTATAGCTTCCGGTTCTACACCCAGCCTAACCCTCACAAATGTTTAGCCTTCTTGGGAAGCACACTGCAGTGGCTCTGCTTGCCTGTGCTTCTTCTTGGCTCAGCAGATCTGTTGGGTGGTGCCAGCACCTCTGAGGCTCCAGCTGAGTAGAGCAGGGGGTGCTGTCTGAGTCAACAGCTGCTTGCTGCTCAGAGTTTGTAATCTACAGCCCTGAGCTGGGTCAGGAGGCTTTGTGGGCCAGCCCTAGTGCCAGGCCCCTTCCCCTGCGGCTCCCTCTCAAAGGCGTTGCCCCACTGAGATTCACTCTGCTGAGCTGCACCTGGGCTCTGGGTCACAAGCCTAGCACAGCGGGGGTCTCTGCCTCAGTGCTGAGCCGAGACTCTCCTTCAGGGCTTGAGGTTAGCAAAGCAGAGGCCTCTGCTGCTCGAAGCTTGAAATCCCCAACCCCGGGCTGGGTTGGAAATTTCTGCAGGCCTTAGCGCCGAACTCTGCTCTCCGGGATTCCCACTCAGAAGTGCTGCTCTGCTGAGAGGCGCAACACCTCCTCCCACCACCAGGCAGGCAGGCTTTTCTGAGCGGGCTCCCACTGGGAGAGCCTGTCTGGTCGATTCCGCTGAGCCGGCTCTGGTTTGGGGTCTCCAGCTGAGCCTGGCAGGGCATACTGCCTGAGTCCTCTGCTACTTGCTGTTCAGGGTCTGTAAATCACAGCCCTGAGCTGGGTCAGGAGGCTTTGTGGGCCAGCCCTAGTGCCAGGCCCCTTCCCCTGCGGCTCCCTTTCAAAGGCATTGCCCCACTGAGATTCACTCAGCTGAGCCGCACCTGGGCTCTGGGTCACAAGCCTAGCACAGCGGGGGTTTCTGTCTCAGTGCTGAGCCGAGACTCTCCTTCAGGGCTTGAGGTTAGCAAAGCAGAGGCCTCTTCTGCTCGAAGCTTGAAATCCCCAACCCCAGGTTGGGTTGGAAATTTCTGCAGGCCTCAGCGCCAAACTCTGCTCTCCTGAATTCCGACTCAGAAGTGCTGCTCTGCTGAAAGGTGCAACACCGCCTCCGCCACCGGCCAGGCAGGTTTTTCTGAGCAGGCTCCCACTGGGAGAACATGTCTCAGCTGAGGCTGAGGCTGAGCCGGCTCTGGTTTGGCCTCTCCAGCTGAGCCCAGCAGGGGATTCTGCCTAAAAGAAGCTACTTTCTCAGTTGCACTTTCAACAGTGGAAGCGGAACCCTGAGAGGCACAGAGCTGTGAGGGGCACGCAGCCATGCCCCTACTAGTCTGCTCTTCTGCCCAGGTCGTGAGGTTCTGCTGAGTGTTGCCCAGCCTCTGGAGCTCAGGCTGAGCCCAGCAATAGGATCCACTGGATTCTCTAGCAGCCAGTCCACTGTTCGGAGCTGATATGGGGATTTCTGAGCCCCAGTCCCACAGCGCTGCTCCAGTTCCCTCTGAACTCTCTCAAAGCTGCTGAGCAGTTGGGAGGCATGCTTCTGGGAAATCTCCCCTGCTTGTCCTCCACTTCTGCAGGGGATGATGCCCCCTATGATCAGTCCAGTAGCCTCCTCTCGGGGCTCCTGCCCTCCAGTGGACTGGTGCCCCTGTCGGTGTGGGCGCCTATCCTTCCAGCCACCTCTGTTTTCCCTGGTATGGTTGAGACTCTGCTGCCTTCCCCCTGCCTGGGATGGTGACTCACCAAGTTTCGCGCAGCGTGCTGTATTTTCTTTACCACTTTTTTGCGGCTGTTCCTTCACGCTGTGTAGATCTTCTTGCTTTAGTGAACTCCAGTGACCTTCCCGCTCTTCTCCCTACAATTTTGTGTTTCCTGGCCTGTTTCTCTGCTGGATCGGTTCCCCTCTTTCCCTACTCCACCCTACACCAGCTCTCTCTGTATATTTTATAGTAGATTTTTTCATATAGGGAGGAAAGTATCACTGGAAAGAAATTTCCATGTGGTATGTAGTAAGAATAATCTTCAAAATTAGCATTGTATGGTGATACAGATCAGTGAAAGAACAAACATAAAATAGGTTTAACTTAGCAACTAGTTTTAACCAAATGCAATGTGTAAGCTTAAAAAACATTGGTTTATATACATATATCTGTGTATTTAGTAAGATAGCATTGTGTCTTGCATGTTTTCTTTTGGTAGTTTTAATTTTTTTTAATGTAGCATTACAGAAAGGTAATGGAAGAGAAAGGTAGAGAGAGAAAGAGAGACAGAGAGATTGCATCAGGAATTCACTTCCCAATGGCTGCAGTGAAGCCAGGAGGGTTCACTCCTGGCCACCACCTGCTGCTTTCCCACATACAGCTCATTATCAGAGAGCTGATGGGAAGTGGAACCAGCAGGACACAAAGTGGTACCCACATGAGATGCTGCATTGCATCGCAGATACCAACTTTATTTACCAGCTGCACCACAACGCCTGCCCTTCATTTAATATTTTATTTGAAAATTGTTTTCCCATGGTTTCAAACCAACCATTTCACATCTATTGCAATTCTGATACAGCAGTAACTTAAAAGCCCAGATACTTCTTCTTATGTTACATACACATAATATTAGTGTTAAGAGAGTATTGTCGTGTGTTCTCTCTGATATACAGACAGCCTTCATGCAAGGCACAAAATAAATCGATACATAGGTAATCAAGTGTATAGATAGATTCTCACAGAGGAGCTGTATAACAGCGAGTAGCATCCAAGCATGTGAAGATACATTGCAGCACCCATCTGCACTCCCAAATAAAAGGAGGACTCGCAGTGAAGAGCTCAATATACTTGGGCAGTATGACACTAGATGTTCTACCTTTTCCAGCATCTACAATGCCATGGAACACTTAAATAGAAAAAAAAATGTAAGTGTTATTAAAGTGCTGCATTTCTGTGATATTATGGGGAAAAATGGCTGCAGGGAAATCCCAGAATGGAGAGTGGGGAATCAGTATACTTACCAAATTGTAACATGGGAATTAATAATAAATAAATAAATACATAGATATATAGATAGATAAATTAGAGTACTGTCCTTGAATACTTAATCTATGTCATAAATGAATATTTAATACTTGCTTAGTCAAAATATCTAGAAAGCTAATAAAATAGCAGAAATTAGCAGCAAAGTAACAGGAAAACAATTCCACTTTTTACCTTAACTGGGCTTTAAAATTGTAATTATATTGCCAAAAAATAATGAATAGTGCTATTTTGATTGTGTCCAGGTGCTAAGAATTTATTAACTTTATTTTGTTACTTCAATACCTTTCTTACATGCCCTTTATATTTCAGCCTGTGAAGTGCTTTAGTATTCATTTACCAAAGTGGTAGTGGCTTTTTCATCTCAATTAGTCTGCTCTGTTATTTTCCACAGGACATCACAATATAGCCTCCTGAGATACATTCTCTAAATGTTATCTTTTATCTCTTATACCTGTGGGGAACAAGTGGGAGGCAGTTTAATTCTATAATTCCCATAAAATCACAGAGTTTCCATCCCTTAGGTTAAATATTAAGGAAATCATTAAAAGGATAAAGACAAAGAGCTTATGCTACAGGATTCAGTGCATAAATAAACATGAAGTACTTAAATGGAACCCCCTCAGGTCCTCAGGATGTTAGGAAGTATTTAACAATTAAAAAAAGCTATTAATAACAGAACAATTTCATTAGAACAGCTGGATATCCTGTGCTAGTCACTCAACTGCAAATGGTATCAATCAGACAACGTAGTCTACACAAACTATTCCTGCAGTGGCCAGCAGTGCGATACAGCAGGTGAAGTTGATGCTCCTGATGCCAACATTCAGGCAGGAGTGTTAGCTCAAGTCCCATCTGCTCCACTTCTCGCTCAGCATCCCACTGGTGCGGGAGGGAAGGCAGCAGCAGACGGCCCCAGCACTCAGACCCTGACCCCATGTGGGAGATCAGGATGGTGTTTTCAGTTCCTGGTTTCAGCCTAACCCAGCTCTCTCTCTCTCTCTCTCTCTCTCTCTTTCTCCTTTCATCCTTTCTCTCCTTGTTTCTGTGCTTTTAAAACAAATTAATAAATAAATTTCAAAAAAGTCCTCAGCAACATATTTACAATTCAAATTTCACGGCATGTTAAGAGAGCATTCAGCATAACTCATCCAAGAGATATATCAAGAAACATATTATATCGATCAGTGGAATAAGAGGTAGGAAAACTGTGTGATCATCTCAACATATATAAAAAGGCATGCCATATAATTCAGCATGCTTTCATGATAAAAAGATACTGATCAGATTTGGTATACAAAGAATTCAGCTCAGCCAAAAAATGAAAAATGAAAAGTCATGTCTGAGAAACCAACAGATTCTATCATCCAGAATGAAAAAAGCTGACGTGTTTTTAAGAGCTAAAACAAGACGAAGATATTCACTTGGCCTCTTTTAATCATTGATTTACTAAGAGTTGTCATCAAAACAATCAAAACAAAGCAACAGAAAGCAGTAAAAAACTTTCAAACCAAAAGTAAGTCAAACTGTCACTGTTTGCAATGACATTACCCTATATTTGGAAATCCAACAAAGACTCCACCAAAAAAAAAAAAAAAAACTAGAAGAAACATATTCAGCAATATTGTAGGTTACATAAGTATATGTGCAAAACAATTCACATTGTTATATATCAATAGGGAATTATATAATAATGACTTCAATAGAATAATGTTATTATGCTATTTCCAAAAGCTACAGAAGTATAGAAAACATACCCAGGAACAAATTAAGCCAAATAAGTGAATGATCTCCACAATTAAAATTACTAAACATTGATAAAATTCATTGATAAGGACAGTAGCAAATGACACCAATCCTATATTCTTAGATAAGTGGAAGCAAGGTTATTAAAATGTCCATACCATGAAAACCAATTTAGAGATTCAATGTAATACCTACGAAAGCACCAACATATGCTTTCAAAGTACATTTGCAGGGATGAACAGGAGGTCATTTTGCTGAGCAAAACACACCAAGCATGGAACTTTAAGTTCTTCATGGTCACATTCATATGTGGAAATCCAAAATAAAAAATTGATGTTATAGACATTAAAAATATAATGGTGGCTGCCAGATTCAGGGTGGACTAGCAGGGATGGAGGACTTGGTCAGAGGTTAGTTAATGGAAGCTAAGTTTTAATCCTCTTGGATTCAAGAAAATCCCCGCATTCTACTGCACAACAGGGAGACCACAGGTAATAAAAAATAAAAATTTTAAAAGTGAACATTTTCAACACAGGCAAATGCTAAGTGCTGGGGTAAACAGGTTATGTTTGCCCTCTTTGGACATTACATGGTATACATATTTATAGAAATACTCTACTCCTTAAGAATTTAGAAAATTTAACCCAGCTAAAGGTAAAATTAATTTTAAAAGTGGGTTCAGCACTACACAGAAATCAATCAAAATTCTTAGAAGATGGATTAAAGACATTATGAGAGGACATATACAGATATCAAACAAACATGTATAAGTATCCATTGCATCATATGGATATTCTCTATTTCATATATTCTTTATCACATGAATATTCTATGTCTTAAGGAAAATATCACTTAAAACTGGAATCAATACTACACAACTACGGAAGTGGTCAAATCTGGAGCGGTGATACACCAAATGCTAATAGCAATGTAGAACGGCAGGAATTTTCAGTCATTGCTGCTGGGAATGCATAATCAGTACACTTTGAAAGTTTGGCATTTCCTATAACTGAACATGCTGTTAAAATATGAATCACAATCATGTCACTGGCATTTTCCCACAGGCGTTAAAAACTTTTGTCCACACAGACACTTGCCCATGAATGTTTACAGCCATTTCATGTACAATCACCAAAGCTGAGAATCAGTCAAGATGTCCTTTACTGGGTGAAGAGATAAGCTGCTACACTGAAACAAGAGATAGTATCCGTGGACAAATTGAAACCATCCGTGGAGTCACAACAAGGCATGGAAGAATTCAAAGGCAATTATTGTATGATTCCAAATTCCTGTGCTGACATCCTGAAAAAGTAAACACTATGACAACAGTTCAAAGACTGGCACTTGACTGGGGTCAGGGTAGCATGACAACATAGAGAACTGAAGATTTCTGGGCAGTGAAGTCAGGGCAAGCTGATTCAAATTTATACAAAACGCAAAAGCAAGAATGCCTCTTAACTGTGTATTTTGAATGATTTTGATCTATCAATGGAGGCAATCAATTGCACCATTCCAGCTGGGAATATTGAAGGTGGGGGAGACTGTACATATGTGGCACCAAGAAATTGTCCCCATAACTTTCCCTCAGTGTAGCTGTAACCTAAAGTTGCTTTGAAAGCATTTGGATAAAACAACAAAATGCATACTCTTGCTGTTCATAATAATTATATTTTTCAGTTTATATTGCGATGGTTTACACTATTCTACTCTTTTCAAGTGTGAGCCATACTCACTAAAGTGGTCTTAAAGCATACTAACATATTGTGATCTTTATTTCCTATTTTTCCATAAACTGTTGCAATAATTCCATGTCAAAAGCTCACTCCTGCCTTTCTAACATGCTATCTTATATTCCACTCTCCAGTAATTAACTGATGCAATATCGAAAATTTCTCACACATTATATACTCTCAGCATTTATCTTTCTATTCCAACTGCTGCAAATACAACACCTTACAACTCTCTTCTTCATCTGGGATTTCTTGACCTAGGCAACAAAACACTTAACTACAACCAGATTTATCCAAAAGCACAACTGCTAAACTCTGTAAGTATACTAAAAATTATTGTCATTTTCTTTAAATAACCAAAGACACCAGCCCCAATAGCATGTTTCTTATATACTATGCCAAAGTAGACATGGTACTAGATTCTGTATTCAGTTGTAGCCTTTGTGGAGCAGAGTTGTGGCAAAGGGCATCAAATCACCACCTGTGACATGGGCATCCCTATGGGAGCTGTTTCATGGACCAGTTGCTCCACTTTCCATTCAGCTCTCAGCTAGTGGCCTCTGAAAAGCAGAGGAAGATGGCCCAGGTGCTCTGGCTCTGGCTCACCTGTGGGAGACTTCGAGGAAGTTCCTGGCTCCTAAACTCTGCTCCAGCATTGGCCATTGCACTCATCTGGGAATGATCAAGACAATGAAACATATCCCTGTGTTGATCTCTGTTTCTCCCTCCCTCTCTTGGTAACTTTTCCTTTGTAATGGTTAAATTATTCTTCAAAAACAAGTTATAGGCTCTAGCGGTTTTCTCATTCCTCCATCAAATAACAGCATCTAGCACTTATTAGTCTCAAAATGTATATTTTTTGAATAGATAATGATTCTTACTGACAATATACAGTTAGTAAAATAGGCAAGAGGTATATTAACATTTTCTGCTGAGTTCTCTCTCTCTAATCAAATATGTAAAACTTGGATCAAAGATTAGAAGACAATATTAGGAAAAACAGATTGACACAAGGAAAAACGTATTTTATTTGAACATTTTTCCCTGGAGCTGTCTCTTCAGCTCATTCTAATATTGCCATAACAATCAATATGCAATTCTCCATGTTAATGGTCATAAAACCAGCCCCACCCATAAAAAACACATGTAAGGTTTTTTGATTTGCAATTTATTTGGAAAACTGCAGTGAAATTATTGATGTTTTCATTCGTTTGAGTCTCAGTCTATAATTAATATCTTGTTTCCTGTCATTTCGGTTGAGACAATCAAATTCAAAGTTAATTAGGTGGAGCAAGCCATAAATTATTCCTCAGCTTCAGAGATGTGGTTTTGAAACACATGTCATGTAGAAGTTCAAAAAAGAAAGCACATTCACAATACTGAAGGATGGCATTTGGGAATATTTCTCTTACAAGTATGAAATATGTTACTCACTTGCTGAGACTAACCTGATACCATAGAATATATGACTTAGCTTTAGTCCAGATAATCATTAAATATTGTATCCAGTCCTTAGATAAGATCAAACAGTGGTCTGCTAACTTTGGGTTTTACTACAGGTGGCTTCACGCTCTCATTGGTAATGTGTTAGTCTCATGCTGAAAAATATAGTTACCATAAAATTGCATCTGTTTAAGATGATATGATCCTTGGGCCCGGCGGCGTGGCCTAGCGGCTAAAGTTCTCGCCTTGAAAGCCCTGGGATCCCATATGGGTGCCGGTTGTAATCCCAGCAGCTCCACTTCCCATCCAGTTCCCTGCTTGTGGCCTGGGAAAGCAGTCGAGGACGGCCCAATGCGTTGGGACACTGCACCCGCGCGGGAGACCCAGAAGAGGTTCCTGGTTCCCGGCTTCGGATCGGCGCGCATCGGCCCGTTGCGGCTCACTTGGGGAGTGAATCATCGGACGGAAGATCTTCCTCTCTGTCTCTCCTCCTCTGTGCATATCTGGCTGTAATAAAATGAATAAATCTTTAAAAAAAAGATGATATGATCCTAATTGATAAGATTCTTACTGATGATACCAACTCTCAATTATGACAAATTTTAATACTGTATTTCCGTCTATGTAAGATAGAAGACAATTAATTTAAATAAAACACTTAATAAACTCCTTGTTATCATTCCACAATAGAAATAGTTGCTGAAACATTATAAATATATATATATTCTTTCCAAGTATTAAAATGCTAAAATAATTTCAAATTTGGTAAAGTATCCTGTATGTAAGGTTTCCATTTCTATCTCACCCTTTCGGAATTACTAACCTCAATGATGTGTGACTAGATGTGCATTGGTCTTGAACAACAAAGCATTGCTTTAGTTGGGTTTGTTCTGCTTCTTTATTACAGTTCCACAAGCAGTCTACAAATAAAAAGAAAATGCCCAGGAATGGAAGCACTTGTCTTGCATCTACTTAATTCTCCTATGAATAGTTGAATGCTTATAAATACACATGTAAATAAAAGTATGTATGCACACCGAGAGAAACACACAAAGATTGGACTATTTCAGTGCATGTCACATAACAGATATTACAATTACTAGGTTTGAAGCTATTTAAGTGTTACCACATTTTTGGAATATCAACAGACGTCAGCTATCAGGATCCCTATTTCTACTAACCTAGGAACAACTGTAGTAAACAAACTGATAAGTGAAAGAAGAAATGATATATGTAAAGAGCTTAGGTTGGATTTGGGGAGTTAATATATCAAGCATCCACAAAAATGGATATGAAGTGATATAACCATAAATTTGTCACCTTGATTAAGATTTATTTCAATGATTTTTGACATGTAGATGTCCTTTTCCACCTCAACCTCAACATTCAGTTATATCACAAGTTTTGTAGTATGGTGATTTCCAAAAAAAATGATCTTTGTTTAAGGACACACACACACACCATTGAACATGTATAGCTGTCCCTATATACATTCACATGTAGTTAGCCTTGTCATATGAATATAAGTAAGTACATATAGAAACACACTTTTTCAGATGTCCAGATGTACATCTGATGTTTAGCTTTATAAACTACAGAATTTGAAATTGTGCACCCTAATTTCTACATGTGACATAGCTAGAAATAGTTCACTATTTAAAGAAAAGTGGTATAATGGGGAAAGAGGCTAGGGGTTCACTTAAGATCATATTCTATCTGCTCTCTCTTTTTGGACTAGATGTTCATTTGAAGTTGTCATTGTTTCTGGAGGATCTTATCAAATTAACTTTTATAATCCATTCTGATTTTCAATTTTTGTTTTAAAAACAGAAATGATATTTTTTAACAAGTTGGGAGTTGCAATGACCCTGAGTTTCTGAACTACCATTTGAAACAATCAGTGCATATTTTTTGATTTGATATTTTGAAAGATATTGACTAGAAAAAGTGCGACGCAAAGGAGAAAAGTTGACATTTTGAGATTTGATTATTTTTATAACCTTTGTCTATACTCTTCAGCAACAGTGGCTTTCCTACTTACAACTTGAACTCTTTATGTAATGGGGGATAGGCTTTTGATAACAAAGTCAAAGTATTTCTGTGCAAAAAATATAAGAAGAATTTTTAAAAGAAGGAAAACAGAGAGTGGGGTAAGAGATGGAAGATAGAGTTGGGCAGAGAGAAACAAGATGGGAAAATAGGGTAGGGTCACATTTAAATAGACAGACTTATTTGCTAGGGTGAGGCAGAGAGGCCACATTCCAGAAATAGGATAGGACAGGCCAATGGCAGAGAGATACCTGGAGACCAATTGTCACAGGGAAGCAACAGATTAAGCAGAGCGATGTTCTAGCAGCAATTGGCTATCCAAGCTCTACCATCAGACAGGTGGGAAGCAGAACTCACCAGGAGCTCAGAAGGTAAACCCAGGCATAGAAATACCCGTCCTGATGATTTGCTTGATTCAACAATGAGCAGAAGAGTCCTGGGGTCCACACAGGTAGGTGCAGTAACAAGGTACATTTCATGGCTCAGACCCCACCACTGCCACATCAAGCACCGTTTTGTACAGTGAGGAAAAAGGCTGTGGGGAGCATAGGGAAAACAGTGAGCTATGCATGTGCTAGGCCAGGAGCGAGCTTGTTTCCAGCTCAATGCATTGCACTGGTCCTGCAGGGAAAACAGCACCAATTTGGCATCCTGTAGATTCCACTCATAATTTCTAGAAGGAGTGGCACAAGTGACTGCAAACAAAAAAAAAAAAAAAAAAAAAAACAGGTATCAAACACAGTCAGTAAAACTGACCTGTTGATCAGTAGGCAGCACAGCTTGGAAACTGGCCCTAAGGAAAGGAATCTGCTAACTAGAATTGCAATGACCAAGAGCAAAGGAAGAGACAGAGACACAATCAATGTTACTGATGCCTCTCCCACAATAAAAACAAAAACCTTTGTCAACCTCAGAGTTAACTGAGGAATACATTGAGGAAATAGGGATTAAAGAATTTAAAAGACTTGTTATAAAGCTTCTTAACAACAGTGAGAAACACGCACAGTGGTTCAAGGAATTTAAAGAATATGTCACACATGAAATAGCAACACTGAAACAAAATCAAGATGAATTATTAGAAAGAAAGGATGCAATCAAGCAAACTAAAAATTCAGCGGAAAGCTTCAATAATAGAATGAGCAAGGCAGAAGAAAGAATCTCAGGATTGGAAGACATTTCCTTCAACAATTGGGGAAAATTAAGAAGCTTAGAAGAGGGACTGAGCCAAGCTAAGTACTAAAGAACTAAGGGATTCTATTAAAAAACCTAATATAACAGTTATGGGAGTTCCAGAAGGCACCAAAAGATAAGCTGATTTTTAAAATGTGCTTAATTAAATAATAAGGCAAAACTTTCCTATTTTGGAGAAATAATTGGGAAACAAAATACAGGCGGGGAACAGAACTCCCAATAGGAATGACCAAAAGTCATCTTCACCAGGACACATGATAGTCAAGCTCTCTTCAGTTGAACAAAGGGAAAAGATCCTTAAATATGCATGTGAAAAAAATCAATGAACATACAGAAGAACCCAGTCAGGCTCACTGCTGAGCTCTCAGAGGAAACTGAAGGCCGGAAGAGAATGGAGTGATATATTCCAGGTTTGAAAAGAAAAAAAAAAAGTCATCCCATCATAACTTACCCAATACAGCTTTTCTTTGTCTTTGAAAATGAAATTAAATATTTCTACAGTAAATAAAATCTCAAAGAATTGGTTTCTTCCAGACTTGCCCTACAAATAATACTTAAAGACATTCTCTTGATAGAAAAAGGAATAGCACCGACTAAAACCAAAGGCAAATGTGGAGAACATCCCAATAAAACAACGAAAGAAATCCCAGATGTTATGAAATGGTATCATAAAATAATGAAATAAATAAATCTTGTTTTAAAAAATAGAGTGGGAATTATCATTATGCTCTTAAAACTGTACACGGCAATGGCTCTTTTTGTTAATCTTGCACGTCCAAGCGCTGGTGTCCTATATGGTGCTGGTTCCTATCCTGGCTGCTCCGTGCCTGCCCAATTTCCTGTTCATAGCCTGGGATAACAGCAGAGGAAGGCCCAAGTTCTTTGGTACATCCATGTGTGGAGACCCAGAAGTGGCTCCTAGCTCTTGGCTTTAGATCAGCTCAGCTCCAGCCACTGCAAACACTTGGGGAGTGAAACAGGTGATGGAGTATCTCTCTGTAAATCACCTTTTTCAATAAAAATAAATAAATACATATTTTTAAACTCTATATATAAAACACATTAAATTAATTCCCTTTAAAGGATAAAGCTATGAAATTCATGAAATGTTTTAAAGTATAAAAAAGATACAATTTGTTTATTTAGTTGAATTGAGTATTACATAGTAATGTACATTAACAAACTCACATTTACAATGAGTAAAAAGGGACAGAATGGATTGATCTAAAATTTAAAACTTGGCAATGTCAAACTATCGTTTTGGTGTATACTCACATTGTTAAGTCAAGAGTGATGACTATACAACTGAAGAACATGAATTCTAAAAATCGTTTTTATATGAGATGGGACCTAAGATGCCTTTGCACAGCTGCTACTTATATCCTTAGAATTTATCACTTTTGGCCACCAAAGTATTTCATTCTGCTTAATCTTTTGGATTCATTCTTGGAACAAGAGAAATAACACATTGTTTTTATTTTGGCAACTGTACAATTACAAAGAAATTTTATTCATTGCTATGTGCAAGTTGGCTGGAGCACTGGGTTTTTAATGCAACACTAAAGGAAATTAAATACTCACTGAATGGATAGTGGGTGGAAAACAGGAGAAATAGTGTGTAAAATTATGAGATGTACAAACTGAACAGGTTCTACACCCTCCTTAAAGCCGCTCCTGACCATGCTGTCAGCATTTGAGCCTTACCTCTGCTGTGGCAAGAACATTATCCCATTAATTACTCCTTTACATGACATTTCCATTTTTGTCCTTGTAGATGACCGAGATAGTAAATTACTTCCTGTGTCCGTAGATGAGCAGAATCAATACGTCTTGGTCGTTGCTGATTTTATGAATCACAGAAAGATGAAGGTTTAAGAGAAATGAAAAAAATGTTATTAAATGGATCACCAACTGCATGCCTGCTGACGATTAGCTTGTGTCAGCCTACACAATGTAGATAAGTACTTGCCATTTTACGGATGAGACAATAGGCTACAAAAAGATTAGGTGACTTATTCAAGTGACACTGTGGAGCTAAACTCAGAGCCAGGTTCAGAACGTGGATGCTCCTGAGCCTGATCCACATTCCCCCTACCACATAAATGTAACTTACTGTAGGACAACAGATGAAAGTAAGTTATTTCTGATTCTGTCAAGAAAAGCTCCACCACACTAAGCTAAGTAAGTCTCCTGTACACCGTGGGTTATGTTCTTTTCTGCAGAGTTCTGTAGAAGCAGAAGTGATGTTCACATTCAGTGTGACATTCATGATATCACAGAGTTCACAAAGAAGATTAGCAAACTGAATCTTCTCAGAGGAAGACTTTCTGAAACAGAGGAAATGTTGTAGTGACTGCATCACATCGTGTTGACCCTCACTAAGTTGCCGTGTTTTGATAAATGCCACGTCTGTATTCTGCAGTCTAGATGAGTTGACTAAATTAGTCGGCTTCTAAAATGCAGATGAAACTGTCGATTTATGGTTTCTTTTCGTTTTTGCCTTCCTGAACGTTTTCTGTCTTGTTGCATTTTGGAAGAATCTGTACAGATGTTACCAATGGCCTGAACTGAACAACTTCGGGCAGTGGGTATGCACACAAGGTTTGGTTGTTGGCATTATATTCCCCTGGGTACTTCTGATTTTTGTTTTTATATTTTGAAATGTTCCAGGTAATATGGTTATAATCCTCCTAATCATCATAAAATGTCCTGACAAGCTACAGTTTTAGGACATCTACCCTCAGCACTAAAACTGCTAGGGAGTAATGAGTGGTGTACAATTGGAGTTTAAAATTTATTAATGTTTCTCCAGTTACTTTTTCCATTTCCTCGAGAACTAAAATGCTGTCCTCTTAAAAGGGATGCATAGAACTGACAGATGATTTTCAAGAGAACTCTGCTATGGGATGTGAGTGTTTTAGCTATTAGGCTAAACACCCATCTCCAAGTATTAATATACATGCATATATATGCATGAATATATATTATAATGAGGTAAAGGGAAGAGCAGTATTGTTGAGTAAGTGATGAACACATGTAAAAATCTGAATCTCAAAATGATGATGAGGGAAGGATTGCAGGTCTCCATCCTTCCCTGCAAAATACTAATTCCAAACCATGTTCCCATTATATAGGCTTCCCATACAGCATATTTCATTGTATCACATTCTGTAAAAAGAGATCATTCTTGACTGGAACAAAAGGACTAGCAAGCGAGAAGTGGATTCAGAAGGAGGACAATGAGAACACTCATTCTCCAGACTGAAGCGAAGGCCTAGAGAGTGTGTGAGCGCACCTCTGCACCTATACACACGTCTTCCTGTAATGAACCGTGTGCAGCATGTCTGCTTTCCTAATCCTTTATCTCATGCTTGATCACCTATTGTCAGACATCTGTAATAAGTGCCTTGTTGAAGGGTATAATCAGAAGATCCCCAGGTTGGCCACTAGTGACTGTGTTGATATTAGGTGCATGCTCACACAAGTATATTGTTTCCTTCCTTATTTATACTTAAGATATCATGAGTTGCCATAATAAATGAAGCACAACCTGTCTGTGAGTGCATATCCCAACCCGTAACTGATACCACCATGCTCATCAAAAGATACGAACTAGAAGGCTGTCAGCTCCTGTTCCACGGAAACTCATGGTTATAAAACTCAGCCACCTTCTATCTGAATCTTCCTAAATTTCCTGAGAATATTTTCTTTTGCAGATTAACCAGAAACCAGAATGAGCATAAAGAACTCCACGAGAGTTGCGAGCCCTGAGATGGCATGCTTCTGTCTATAGCCACAACTCAGGCTTACAGTCACCTGTGTAAGCAAGGAACAAGGTAGGTCCTTGGCCACAGCACTAAACAATCCCGATTACAACACACACACACACACACACACACACACACACACACACACATACACCACAAATGCAAATAACTTCTAAAGCAAATATCATTTTGGTTACTGAGTTACTCATATTGTAATGGGCATTAATGGTAAACTCCACAAGCTTACGATGCAAGCTCTGCTCTCTAACATCGTCTATGTGCTCATTTCCCTTGCATTTTTATCATCAACAGTTTATTTTTTTTCAAGTCTCTTACATGGCTGAAAATATCACATTCTTATTTCATTCTGCATTTTCTATATACTAGCAGGTTTTTTTACCTGGCTAATTTTTTTTAAGATTTATTTATTTTTATTACAAAGTCGGAGAGACAGGAAGATCTTCCGTCTGATGATTCACTCCCCAGTGAGTGCAAAGACCAGTGCTGCACCGATCCAAAGCCAGGAACCTGGAACCTCTTCCAGGTCTCCCACATAGTGCAGGGTCGCAAAGCTTTGGGCCATCCTCGACTGCTTTCCCAGGCCACAAGCAGGGAGCTGGATGGGAAGCATGGCCGCTGGAATTAGAACCGGCGCGTTCAAGGCGATTTTAGCTGCTAGGCCACGCTGCCGGGCCCTATATAGCTAATTTTTAAAAGGCATTTGTAACCCTTTTCTAAAATATACTCTGATACCTTTTTTGCTTCTTTGTCAATATTTAAACTTTTTTCTGTGACCTGTGCATGAGCAAGATACACTTGGGAATATACACGCTCATAGCCAGTCTATAGGTTGAAATACTTGAAGTGTCTTTTTGGCTTTGATCTTACTTCATTTTCATTATATATTCTGAATTTCTGAAGGACTTGTTAACAGTTCCAATGAGACAAAATTGTCATTGAGATGCAGTGTCAATAGGATTGCAATCCGCTGCACTACCCCATTCCCCTGTGGAGAGCTGCATGACCAGCTGCTACTCTGAGACAATTTTCATATTTCTGCAAGTTTGTGCTTTGTGAGGAAAGAGCCCTGGGACTTTAGGGAGATTAAATAGTTAGGAGATTCTGACTCTCCCAGGGCCACTCGCCCCTATCTAATGGTAATGGATTAGGGATAACTTGCTATTCCCAGTCCTGGCTGACAGTACAGGGCAGAGACATGTTCCTCCTTCCTCAAGGGAAATCAGTTCAGGTTCAGCGTTGGAGACACAGCGACTCTATTTATGGAGTGGAGGCTAGGCTGGCGCCTCTCCTACTGCGGCACTAAACTTATCCCGTGCAAGGATTTGGACAAGAGACTGGAGAAGTGCCTCAAGCTTGCCTTTGAATCAAAGGTATTTTCCCTGGTCCTCAGTGCTCAGACGTGCACTGTGTGTGTGTGTGTGTGTGTGTGTGTGTGTTTATACACCTCTGAAAACAGTTTAAATGTGTGTATCTCTGTAATATATGGTGTGTAAATATCGTGTATATTTAATATTCTAAGAAAAAGGAAAATAAATTGATATTGCCAGATTTTGATCTGGAAGTGATATAAATCTGGAAAAATATAAGCATAATGACAGTTCTGAGATTCTTGTGACTTTAGACTGACAAACATTTACTTAATTTTGATCTTTTTTTGGAACTTACAGAAATCTCATGTTACTTTTATATACTAACTATAATAAAACCATTTGTGACATTCTTCTATTAACTCTGGAAAACACTTACTGGTAATATAATCAGAAACTAACTCACTCTATATTTTAACCTGCATCTGTAATACCTATACAAATATGAAAGTGCTGGACCTACAGACAACATTTGAAGAAGATATTTATACCTATATTTAACTTCATAGATACAGCCCAGTTACCCAAACTGAATTCTAGTTCATTTTTCTGGAAAAAAATAATAAAACAAAAGCTGCAAGGAATGCTGGTAGTACTGCAAAGGTCTTTAAAGTGAAGTCAGAGTTAGTGCAAAGAGTAAAGTAAGCATGTAATTGCCTCTTGGGTAGGCAGAGAACATTCTCTGAGTGCACATAATGGTTCTAAAATGGAAAATTCCTGTGCCAGCTAGATAGGTCGATTCAAAGGTTTTTAAATATTTATCAATTTATTTGAAAGGCAGAGTTACAGAAATATGGAAAGCCATAGAAAAAGAACATTAATGCAAAGGTTTGTTCCCCAAATGGTCATAATGGCTCGGCCTGGGCCAGGCTAACGTCAGGAACCAGGAGCTTCACAGCCCATGTGGGAGTGTCATCCTCTGATGTTTTCCCAGCACATCAGTAGGCAGCTGGAACTGAAGCGGAGCAGCCTGGATCGAACCATTGCCCATATTGTATGCAGGCACCTAGGTGGAACCCTAACTGGCTGCACTAGAGTGCCAGCCTGAATTTGTATTTCTAATATGTCCCTTCATAGACTTCATCAAAAGAAACAAAAATGGACATTTTTGCTTGTAAACATTTCAGACCCAATTTGTAACAAACAAGTCATTTTGGGTAGCCAAAAGAGAAGGGTGACATTTTTCCCACCCAGGGCTTGGGAAACGCTTAGACACATGAATAATCTCCTACTACATGTTTTTTGTCTCACAATTGAGAAATTCTTTGAAAGCCTTAATTCTCAGCATCATAAATAAGGTAAAAATTACCAGGGCAAATATATTTTCAGTGCATTATATTTGAGGAAATCAAATAGTATTCATATTCAATAAATACTATATCTTAATCACGTATTTAACAAAACAAGCTAATGTTATCTTTCGGGATTATAATCATGACTTGGTAACATTCAAACTTTTCGTTATTTGTTCATGGAATATAGTTATGTGTAAATATATAGAGTGATCTCTTTAGTTTTGTTCTAGTTGATTGTCTTCAATGCCCAATGTTTTCCCAGCAGGTTATCAATGAACAAGTATTTATGCTCTTTTATGCATTTCCAATATGCTACATGCTCTCTCTACTTGTCTTCTATAATTCCAAAATGCTCAAATGACAAAAACAAGTCAGGAAGATGTTCATGTGAGTCGTCAACAGATTCAAAGTGGATGAAATACAGCCCACGCCTTTTCTTTTTGAGGCATGTGGTCCTGTGTCAGACTGCCATATGAACAATTTGTTTTCACATGGAAGACATGCATGGAATGACTTATCATTTGCAATTTTCCCTGCTCACTAGGATTTAGGGCTATTGACTTTGCTTTGTAGTCATTTTCATGAACTATATGCTATTTTCTATCACATAGTAGAGTTTTGTATGATATTTTTACCACATCAGAGAATACTGAGAAACAAAAGCAAATGTTTTCATATATAAGCTAGTTCTCAGATACTACACGTAGAACATTGCATACATCACCAATAACATCCTTGTGATTACATCGTTATATGTAATTCTTCTTATAATATATTTTTTACAGAAAAGTTTTAGATTCACTACAAGACTGAATGGGAACTAAATATTTTTTTCATAAAGCCTTTATCCCCATAGCCTCATCATTACCAACACAGCCCAACAAAGTGGGTGGCATATATGATATAACTGACAAATCTACACTGACATAACAACATCACTCACAGTCAGTAGCATACATTATGCTTCACTCTTGGTGGTGTTCTTTGCAGGAATTTGGACAGATAGAAGACAGGATTGTCTGAGCAGTAAAAGCACTATGTACTCCATACAATGGTGAATCTGTGTAATTGCACAAGCATTCAGCTACCCCCTGTGATTTTTAGACAATAAACATGCATCCTAAAATGAATGTAATTTATCCAGGGACATATAACTGAGAAGTGGCCCAGCTGAAACAAAAGATCAAAATCTTGATTCAGCCTGGCCTGAGACCTTGGCCAGCCTGCATTGTAGGAGCCGGTTGAGTGAGTCCCAGGGATGACCGGGTCTGGCAGGGCCCAGGTCACCTAGCCTGGATCCTTGACCCACCTAAATGGTGGGTTCTGGATCTGTGTGTCCCTGGGTAGGGGGTCAGACATGATCTAGGTTACTTGGCGGTACTTGACAAACCTGTGTGAAGAGATACCAGGTCCATGAGACCCCGTGATTGTGGATCCAGCAGTGCCTGGGTCACATGTCCCAGGTTCTTGGCCCACCTGCATGGTGGATGACGGATCCATGAATCCTGAGGCTGGTGTGTCCAGCATGGCCCAGGACACTGGGATAGGGTCCTTCGCCCACGTGAGAGAACTAGTTCTCCTCAGTGGAAAAGATAGAGTAGTGGATAGCTGGCCCAGATACATATGGAGGATATTGTAACCCATTAAGTCATCCAGAGTACATCTGTGCCATCCCAGAAGGAGGGCAGATCAAATTTGACAACTATTCCACCTTAATAATGACAGCAAATATCTGAGTGTATGGTGACTCTGAAGTCAACTATGCCAACCAATGGACATTGAAAGGTTTTCCTCATCCTTGGATTGGCAAGATTGACAACATTTCAGAACTATCAAAACCACCTGGGCAGAACCCTCAGAGTATGTGCCACATTGGGACTGTGGCTTGATACTGAGTAGCCATTTTCTGTCCCTGGGTACTGGAGCAGTTGGCAGAGTAGGTATGGCTTCTTCCCTTATCTCTCTCCCCACCAACCTGAAACAAGAAGTAGAAACAGAAAATTTGGAAATGGTGATAATACCCACTTTTCTGTAACCATTGATCCATTCCATTCTGATCAACTATGTTAACATCGTTTAAAATAATCAATCAATCAATCAATCAATCTGCCTTCCCAATAAAAAATTTTTTATTCAAAAGTCTATTTGCTCATCCTTCTTTTGTGAATTAATCTAGATAAAACTTATGGGCCATCCCAGTCCTAATTTTATAGCATATCTACTGCACTGTAAATTTAATGTTACCTAAATATTTGTAAATACTCAATAATCTAAGACTATTATTTCCAATTTCCTCAATAAGCAGTTGAGAGAACAAAATGGCTTGAGATAACACAAAGACTCATGACTAAGGCAAGTAAGCCCTAAATTCTTGAGATTTAGTTGTTTTTTTATGGAAATTGTTTTTTTTTTTATTCATTAATTACATTGTATCTCAACGGAACTTGAACTGTGGTTATGCAACAAGGTGGAGGAATCCACCATGGTGGGACGGTTTGGGGAGGGGTGGGGAGAATCCCAGTACCTATGAAACTGTGTCACATAATACAATGTAATTAATGAGATTTAGTTTTTATGAAGTAAATGTTGACATTGGCTTGAAGCAAGCTGATTAGCCGGTTGTCGAATAAAGACAAAAACAACTGGGCACTCTGCGTGGAAGGTGTTAAGACTCACTGTTTCATAATGTCATCTCACAGAAAGTCAAAATCTTGTCTGCATAAGACAAAGATGTTACAGTAGTTTCTAAAACACACAGGTGCTCATCAAACTTCCATTCTTTCCCCCTATTTCATCTTCGACTGATGATGTGGCTCAATTATACTATGATCAACATGGCCATTGCTGCAGAAAGAAATTTTGGGGGTCACAAAGGCATTTTCCATCACTTCAGCCACTTTTGGTGTTCACCAATGCTTGGCTTTCATCTGAGGAATAACAGATATTACCTGAAGTTTTTGACTCTATGCATTTATCTTTTTCTTTAAAAAAAAGATTTATTTTATTTTTTATTGCAAAGTCAGATATACAGAAAGGAGCAGAGACTGAGAGGAAGATCTTCCGTCCAATGATTTACTCCCCAAGTGTCTGCAGCAGCCTGAGCTGTGCTGATCTGAAGCCAGGAGCCAGGAGCTTCATCCAGGTTTCCCACATGAGTGCAGCGTCCCAAGACATTAGGCCATATTTGACTGCTTTCCCGGGCCACAAGCAAGGAGCTGGATGGGAAGCGGGACTGCTGGGATTAGAACCGATGCTGTATGCCTTTATTTATCTTTTTAAATCACTTTTTACCTGCTAGAGTTTACCATACATGATCTGGAAAGAGTTAGTGTGTGGTTCAGTTTGGTGTGTTTTCTTCTGGGAAATGTTGAAACTCTTTCGATTGACTTCCAAGAATGCTACTGAGGATATAAGGGAGGTGGTAGCAGGTGACTTCCACTTCATAAAACCTAGATCCAGCAAAATTATGACTGAGCCAAGGAGGCTCTTGAACTTTAGAATTTGCTATCAGCACTGCCTAAGTTGAACAGTGCCTGTATAATAAACTATAAATCAAAAAGTATAATGAAATCTAAAGTACTATAAAATTCTACCCTACTTGACATGAATAAGATACATGTCATTTTATTTAGAGGATAAATATTCACGTTTTTACGATAATAGAGACAGATACTAAAAATATTTATTAGGTAACAGTCCTCTGTCAAAGCTCATCAGATATTCTGTGATCCTATGAATTTCCAATGCACATCACCTCTTCCTGGGCTGATTAATTGAAAAGCATTCAGCCGAGATATTGTTGCTTTTTCTTGCACCACTGTTTTATACACATAATTTAATATACATGAGAGAAAAATCCACCACACGTAATATTTCAAAAATAGAGTACATATATCAAAAATTCCACACTTTCAGGATATAAGTAGTCATTTAAATGATCTTTAATTCTGTAGTAGAAATAAAAGAAGATATTTTTGTATATAAAATACTCTCAAGATTTATGTTTATATATTGTTTGATCTAATAGCTTGTAGAACCCCTCAGATCAATACACAACTTACAAACTTGTCAAACTGTTTGAAAGAAGCTCATTTCAATACTCAAGCACTCTTACAAAAGGCACCTTCAAATTTAAGTAACAGATTCCTAGCAAAAGAAGAATTTGACAAATGCATCTTTTAAAACATTTAATGATTATTTTAAAAAGTTAGTAAAAATGAACTGGAATATGAAATTGATGCAGTTTTGGATCCCCTCCAAAATTAATTCAAAATAGCATTGTAGAATGTGCAAAACACTTAATAGTGTATAGTAAATTTCTTAAGTAAAAGCCATAACAAGAAAGAAATAGTAATACAGAAATTATTGGCAGTGAAGAATAGCAAAAAGAAAATGGATGAATCTACGGGGATCCAATGGATTACAGTTTGTCAAATACCTGAAAATTCTACCATTTTCTGGCTGGTCCAAATGCTCTGCGCATTCTGGCCCAAATCTATTATTTTTGTATAACACTATTAAAACCACAGCAATGACAAAGTCAACAGTAAAGCTTGTTATACTAAATCAGTTTATATTCAAAGATGAACTGGTGTAGTCATATAGATTTATTTTTTTTTATTACCAGGAGTAATCCAAGGCAGTACTGATGGAGAATGAAAACAAAGAAACTGATGGATGAGGGTCGATGGAGGAGAAGACAGAAAGGCGAAAGAAATGAAAGAATAATCACAGTGAAAAATACATCACCTGTAGACTAAAAATCATCTGAAAGTGTGATTAGCATAGGAAGTGTTTGAAATACGGTGACAAGGGAGAGGCAACCTACGACTTCCATGTCTCCAGAGACGCAGCAGCCCAGACGGCAGGCAGTTCTACTGAGAGATGAGAGGCTGCAGGAAGACTTCTAACTGAAATCAAACAAATGGATATGTGAATCACTCCCCTCCCCATTAACAACACCAAAGATATGACTGCGGTAAAGCTTTTAAAAAGATACAAAAGTAAAACTGAAGGGATATCTACAAAGTGGTGATGACCCAGAGGGCTATTCATGCTGCAGTCACCAAACACTGGCCAGAAACATGTTGGCAAATATCTACACATTGTCAGATAATGTAAAATTTGCAATACAGGCAGCATACAAACAGCACTGAAAGCTTGCGGGAGCAAAATGTGTTGTGATTCAAGATCAAGATTGCATTAGACATCTTACCAACTAAACTACAACCGGACGTTATAACCTTACACTTGCAAAAGAGTGAATTTTAGCCAAGAACTCCATGCCAGATCAATCACTTACTAAGGGCACTTTCAGACGGCAGACAGAGAATGGGAACAATGGTTACGAGGACAAAAAAGTAAAGACAGAAGAAAAATTTTAAATGAAACAACTGATTATAAAGATAAATTACAAAACTCACTGAATAAAGGTAAAATATACACCTTGTTCATCTTGTACAAAAAACATATCTTTATGAACTCAATTTACTGAAAAGTACTAAAAAAAAAATACCAGTTTACTGAGGTCTACAATGAAAATGTGAGTTCAGGCGCAAGCCAGCCTTTCTTAGTCCTGCCCACAAAGCAATGAAACCCGTGTCAGCCCCAGACCTGTCCCTTCACAAAGCCAAGTTTAAAAACAAAGTGCAATGCTAACAGACAAAATACACAAAGAAAAATCAGTGCATCAGAAAAGAAGATAACATTAGTAACTTTTCTGTACAATTGAGAGAAAAATAGTAATAAAAATTGCTGGAGTAAACAAGTGAGGGGATGAAATGAGGAAATTTGAAGAATGATTCAATTCACCAATCAGTTGTTACTGCTGGGCTTGTCCCGATTGGTGACAACTGTTCATAATTGATTCAAAATAGTGTCATTCCCCACACAGTCTTACATATTTTGAATACCAAAGTTGATATTGCAATATGTTCCCCTAATAAAATCAATGCTTTTAGGGAAATATGGAAGATATAAACAAAGTAAAACATTAAAAATATCCAAAGTTCAAAGATAAAAACCAAGAATAGCAATATTGATACTGGAAATATGACAAGGGGCAGTAATAAAGAATAGTAAAAGTCTATTAAAAGGGCCCAGCATGATCACCTAGTGGCTAAGTCTTCGCCTTGCATGAGCCAGAATCCCATATGGGCTTCGGTTTGTATCCCAGCTGCTCTATTTCCTATCCAGCTCCCTGTTTGTGACCTGGGAACAGTAAAGGACCACCCAAAGCCTTGTGACCTTGAGCACCCATACGGGTGACCCATAATAAGCTCCTGGCTCCTGGCTTTGAATCGGCTCAGCTCCAGCCATTGCAGCCTCTCTGTAAAATCTGAGTTACCAATTCAAAATAAATAAATACATCTTTTAAAAATAAAGTGTATTAACATATCTATTGCCTAAAATGCTTAACTGCATAGCAGCATATGTATGTTACTTACATGTAAAGTAGCTAAGGTTGGGCCCAGCGTGGCCTAGCGGCTAAAGTTCTCGCCTTGAAAGCCCTGGGATCCCATATGGGCGCCAGTTCTAATCCCGGCAGCTCCACTTCCCATCCAGCTCCCTGCTTGTGGCCTGGGAAAGCAGCTGAGGACGGCCCAAGGCTTTGGGACACTGCACCCACGTGGGAGACCCGGAAGAGGTTCCTGGTTCCCAGCATCGGATTGGCGCGCACCGGCCCGTTGCGGCTCACTTGGGGAGTGAATCATCGGACGGAAGATCTTCCTCTCTGTCTCTCCTCCTCTCTGTATATCTGACTTTGTAATAAAAATAAATCTTTAAAAAAAAAAAGAGTAGCTAAGGTTTAAACACAAATGATTTCAATAGAGCAGGGACAACTGAAGTTGCAAAGTGGACTGCTATAGTCAATCTGCCCTATCACCTGTAGAACTATATACAGATATTAATTAGGCAGAAAATAAATTTAAAACAGATTGAATAATTATATGTTAATGTCTATTTGCAGCACAAAAATATAAACAGTTATTTTAAACTTAATCAGTGATTGTATAAACAGAATCTACATGAAAATTCCAAGCAGAAATGTTGCAGCTATGGTTGGCAGAAAGGGAAGCTGCTTCCGAACCATTCAGCACGTGCAACACTGATTTTCTTTCCCAAACATCCTACCGCATTTTACAAGAGATTTCACTGCATGGTTATGTTGTTGGGAGGATTCAATGCCAGATTTACCAACGTTCATCGTTTTGTTGTACAGTTGTTATCAATCAGAATACCAACTATTTCACCAGCAATAAACATATAATCATGATATATTTTTTAATAAAATAGTAAAAAAAAATGCATTCACCGTGGAGAGATGTTTACACTTTGAAGAGAGTCAGTTTCCTGATTGGCAATCACACAACTTTACATGTATTGAAACAGCACACAGCACCCAATAAATATGTACAACTTTTATGTGTCAGTTTAACATTTTCTTTAAATAATTACCATTTTGTTGGTAGTACCTGGTAAGAGTTCAGTTCTGCCTCCTTTTCTCCATCCACTACAGGCACTGCAGAGCCTCGGATAGCCTCACGGTCGTTGGAGCCAATGCCATGGCTTTCTGTCAGTCTTACTGAATATCCCTTGCTCAGGGTTAGATCACTCCCAATTATAGCCAACAATTACACACACACACAATGATAAAATATTACATTTTTGTTCAACAAAATGTGTTCAAATATCCCTCCTTCACCTGTTCCTCTGCAAAGCTTCTTAAGCATCCTGAATTTTACTTTTTGAAGTAATAGATTCATTCTACCTTAGCGTACGTTCAGAACATTTTTACAGCAACATTCTTCTCAGTAGTGTTATAAGGAAACATTCTAAGTGTTCAACTTTAAAAAAAGGTTTTATGTGTAATTTAAGTTACAACCCTTCCCTAGAATGCACAGACACATTTTATTTTATTGTTTCTTTTAATTTTCAAAGATTTACTTATTTTTATTGGAACGTCAGAGCTACAGAGAGAAGGAGAGAAAGATTTTCCATCAGCCAGTTCACTCCCCAGATGGCCACAATGGCTGAAACTGAGCCAATTGGAAGCAAGGAGCCAGGAGGCTTTTCCGGGTCTCCCATGAGGGTGCTGGGTCCCAAGGCTTTAGGCTGTCCTGGACTGTCTTCCCAGGCCACAAACAGCAAGTTGGATGGGAAGTAGAGAAGTTGGGACAAGAATCAGCACTCATATGGGATCCTGGCTCATGCAAGGTGAGGACTTTAGTCACTAGTAAAACAACAACATCTTTGGAGGGAGTAATCAAAATGGAAACTTTTTTTTCCTCCATATGCCTAGGGAGGGGGAGAATCAGCCTATTTGAGAATGAATTTAAAAATGAGGTTGTGAAATCTGTCTATAGAGTATAACGTTGACAAAGACAACAGAGAGTTAGTAAGCAGCTGCACACAGAACTTCATCTCTGAAAGTTAATTGTATGTTCTCTTGGTTAGAGTTCAGCAGGTGGTTGCCTATTGAATGGACCCACTTCTTGATGCCCACCCACTGGCTAACTTAGATTTGCTCAGTGAGGGAACTCTTCTATTTTATTTCCTTTCCAGAAAAATCATCAATCATAATTTTACACAAAAACATAATTTTTTAGAAATATAAAAATGCAGTTTCTTATCTGACTAGCTTAGATAACAGTCTTGAATCTTAGAAGCCTTGACTGGTCCTGGTCATGTGACACATTCCACTGTGTGAGGGCTTTAATTGTACAGTCTTGTAAGAAACCAATTTTTAAATGATTTTTGTTTTCTAACAGGTTCATCATGCCACCGAATATTAGTAAGCTATGCCACCGCAATATTTGTTTTTGTTTTGTCTCAGACCAGTTAAGATTTTCTTGTAGAAAAATCCATTAAACTATATCCATTCAAGGTCTGAGCATGGTAGCCTAGCAGCTAAAGTCTTTGAACGCTCCAGGATCCATTATGGGCTTTGGTTCTAATCCCAGCAGTCCTGCTTCCCAGCCAGCTCCCTGTTTGTGGCCTGGGAAAGTAGTCTAGGACAGCCCAAAACCTTAGAACCCAACACCTGTGTGGGAGACCCAGAAAAGGCTTAGGGCTCCTGGTTTTGGATTAGCTCAGCTCCGGCTGTTGAGGCCACTTGGGGAGTGAATCATCGGATGGAAGATCTTGCTCTCAACCTCTCCTCCTCTCTGTATATCTGACTTTCCAATAAAAATTTAAAAAAAAAGAAAATGGTATTTTATAATGAGAGTTTTGGTTGTTTATGAGAATGCAATGCAAAAATGCATTAAACAACAGGAAAGACTGCGTTTTATTAAGTTCTACTACCTTTTCTTTGTCTCCATCCATTCTCACCAATCAGTAAATTTAACAGAAGTCAATGCATAAAAACATTTTAGGAATGAAAACCTGACAAAGCAAAAACTTTTTCTATAGTCTTTTTTACAAAGCCAAATTCCTAAGTCTATCCCATTCTGTGAGATAATGCAAAAATAGTTTCTGATTCTATATTATCTGATGGCAAGACAATATATCAGATTTTATTCCATTACCAAACTCCTTAGAAATAGTTATTCTCTTTGCAATTATTTCTTAGATTGTGTAACTTATTGGAGATCTTTCAGAATTCATGGGGATAGTCTTAGAATTTCCCCAAACACAAAAATCTTTGAGAGTATATAATTGAAATTAAGAATTTAAGAGCAAATATCAAGAACAGCTTCTTGTTCTCTCTCTTCTACTTCCCAGATCCATGACATGTCAATAGGAGCTCCTCTCCCTTAGCAGTGTCCAGTTTAGCATGGGAATGCCCACAGTACAACTTCCCACTTGTGGGAAAAATCACACCAGTTCACTCCTCAAAACAAAGCAAAAGTGAAAAACAGGTATAAATGCCTTCATCTGTGATGCACTTTCACAGGTCCTGGCCAAGGATGGGTCCAAGGGAAAAGAAAAGAGGGAAGCTACCTAGAATGCTGCTGAAGAATGCTTATTGCAGGGAAGGCAAAACTTAACTGTCGTTGCTGGCAAAGATTAGGTGCTGTAGTCACACACATAGCTACAGAATTGGCTTTAGTCTGTTAGCAGAGTGGCTTGGGAGCACAACAGGAAATACAAAAGTGAACATGGCGACTGTGCAAAATATACGTTTCCTGGAGGCCGCCATTAGCATAGCAGGTAGGATTCCTGTGCCCCACATCAGAGGACCTGTGTCAGCCAGCTGCTGCCTGCGGGTTCCAGTCCATGCACACCCTGGCAGGCAGCAGCGACTGCACACATGGGCGAGTTCCAGGGTTGCTGGGACTTGCCTGGAAAACCTACACTGAGTCAATGGCTCTCATGCACTTGCCATGGCAGGCATTTGGATTGTAAACCAGCAGACAGTGCTCTCTCTCTCTCTCTCTCGCTCTCTCTCTCTCTCTCTCTCTCTCTGTCTTTCTGTCTTCCTCTTCATCCTCCTTACTCTCTTGCTCTTTCTCCTCAAATTAACAAAAAAAATTAAAAACCTATAACATGTGTATCTAAGTAAAACTCATGAAGACTTTTATGAGTATTTTGGAAGATATTTATTCAAATTATTTCCTCTCTATATCTCTCCTATCGCATCTTTTCCTACTGAATTCATGCCTGCTAATCCTAGGAGTAACCGCTGTCATCGGTATCTCCTCCAGGAAAAGCACAGATGTAGATGCTGCAAAATTCTCCTCTCCATATGGCATAAAAGGAGTTCCTTGGCAGCAATTAAGGGAAAAGCACACAGTCACATCAGCATGCTGACAGAAGTGCTACAAGGAATCATTTCCTGCTGTCAAACAACCACCCCACCGAGAAGCCCACCGCCTGCATGCTGAAAGTCGTTCATGCAGAGATCCTGAACTGCAGCCGTGTGTTCCGTTGCTGACTTACACCGACGTGTGACCACGGCAGCCCAGCAGGATGGGCGCAGGCAGAAGGAAGACCTCTCCAGGCTCCCGGGCGGGGCGCCACGTGGGCAGGCAACAGCAGGAATCCTGCCTCTGCGCCTTCAGGCTGACTCACCCAAGTCTCCGCCCACCACCTGTGGGACTGGGAACTGTGTTGAACTGGCTTTCCCTGTGTCATCTCTTGTTGGAGTAAGACAAGGTCCAGGGGAGCTTTGGCTTCTGAGGAGTCTTTCTCTCAAAGAAGGAATGTCACACTGCTCTTCGGTGATCAAAGAAGCTCTCTGTTCTCATTTTTTCCCTCATGCCAAAGCCCCTCACTGTTAGATTAACCTCTTTGGTGTTTCACCAGTCCTGGTACTTTGAGTGCCAATGTGCGAATATTTTTCTTCAAATACTTTATTTGTGACTAATATTTTCCAGTATTAATTCACTTAATTATAATCCTCTTTGGCCAGTTATATTGTAATGTCTTATTACTATCTTCCCAAAGTGTTTTCCCAAATAAATTGTCTCAGCAAATACTCCTGTTGAGTTTTAACAAAAGTATTGGCAGCTTTTGTTTTGAATTACTTATTACCATGGTGATGTCTCTGTTTCATTTCACCCCACTTCATTCTAAACAATCTGTCCATTTCACAGACGGTATTCTGTGAGGCAGGAACAGGACTGAATGTATTCTTGCATTCTTACAAATGCTTCTTTGCTTTTCTGGTGTGTTTACCTCAGGAAAATCCAGCTAAAATGTAATAGCTGACTAAATGTTTCATAAGTGAAGCTTTTTTTTTATTCAAGTCATATATTTTTTAAACCTTTCCTTCTACCATAGATGCCTTATATCCCCTTAGAAGCAAACATATTTGAGGACTCAGTATTCTTACATCATTTTTTAAGTCTTGATTATAGGGGCAGGTGTTACTATGCAGTGGGTTAGCCAACAGTTCAGACATCCATATCCCATAACAGTAGTGTTGGTTCAAGTCCTGGATAATACACTTCCAACCCAGCTCCTTGTTAACGAGCCTGGGAACAATGGACGCTGTTCCAAATACTGGAAACTTCTGCCAAACATGGGGGGAACCTGGTTAGAGCTCCTAGTTCATAGTTCTGGCCTCTTGCAACCCTAGCTGCTGTAGTGTTGTTTGTTCGTTCGTTTGTTTTAACAGGGGGTGGGAGGCCTGAGCCTCTCTCTCTTTCTTTTCAAATAAGTAATTAAATCTTAAAAAATGGTTGCCAATGATAAATGTTCATTGTGTTTATATAGTATCTAGGATAGAGATTTTTTCCTCAAAAAGATCATTTTTATTTTAAAGGCAAATTTAGAAAGAGAAAATGAGAAGAGAGACAGAAAACTTACATCTGATGGTTTACTCCCCAAATGGCCACAACAGTTAGAACAGAGTCAATCCAGAGCCAGAAGCCAAGAGCTTCTATTGGGTTATCCATGACGGTGCAGGGGCCCAAGGAGTTGTGTCATCCTCTGTTACTTTCCTAGGCTGTAGACAAGGAGCTGGACCAAAAGCAGACTAGATGGGACTAGAACCAGCTCAGGTACTGCAGGCAGGGAACTGTCCTGTTGAACCATGGTACTTACTCTGCCTTTAGTTCCTTAAGAGTCATTGTTTATTTATTTGAAAGCCAGAGGAAGAGGGGGGTTAGTTTCTGTTCACTGGGATACTCTTCAAATGGTTACAACAGCAAGTGTAGGTTCTGAATCTACAGAAGACCAGAGCCAGCAACTCCATTCTGGGCTCCCACAGTGTGGAAAGGGCCCAAGCACCTGGGCCATTATTTACCTGTTGCATTTCCAGCCGCATTAGCAAGCAACCAGACCAGGACGAGAACAGCCAGGGGCAAAGTCAGAGTTCCAGTGGAACCAGTTGTGCAAGCTAGGGTTTAACCTACACTGCTACAAGTCTGATGCTTTCTTTAAGTGAACAGTAGGAAAAAATTCTGAATAATAAACTTATATTATTGTTAATCATAACATTTGTCATATAAATTCTGTAAAGCACTTAATCTGTATTTATGGGCAAGAATTATGTGGCTATCAAAACAATTTTATAGGGTGGTTTATTCCCATCCCTTTTAGTGGTGGCTTCCTAAGGCAAATGGTTTTCTATAACAGTGATAATTTGCGTGATTATTTTCTTTGCCAGGTCATGAAATTAATTTTCATCTTAATTAGTGCCCACAGCAATGATTATATTAATAATCCATTTAGCTAATTGCATTTTTGCTAAGTTAGTTGTCTTTCATTTCGGGCATGGCTGATACACCAAGGTCAATGTAACTCTCATTTTCATCCGGTAAGTGGTGTAAGGTCATAGAGAATATTGCAGCACATACTGGCCAATCCCGGATTACCTTCATGGTCATATTTCCTAGGCTGGTCCTTAGACTCTCTGCTTCAGGTCCTTCTCATACCAATTACGAGGGTTTTTTAAGGTTCTAGCAACCTATTACACCCCAAACATTCCATAACACTGCTTTTTAAAAGTAGTCAGTGAAGTGATTATTGCTGTAAAGTTTAACTATCTTGATAACTTACATACTTAGTATTTCTCATCAGTGCATTCTTTGAAAAACATAAACTCAAAAAGGATATAACAGTGGGTCTGGTGCAATGATTCAGTGGCTAAATGCATTCCCTGCATATGCCAGAATCCCATATGGGCACCAATTTGAGTCCCAGCTACTCCACTTTCTATCCAGCCCCCTGTTTGTGATGTTGGAAAGCAATACAAGATGTCACAAAACTTTGGAAGCTTTCATCCATGTGTGGGAGACCAGGAATCAGCTCCTGGCTCTTAGATTCAAATCAGTTCAACTCAGGCCATTGAAGCCACTTGGGGAGTGAACTAGAGGTTGAAAGATCTTTCTCTGTCTCTCTGTCTTTCTGTAAATCTGCCTTTCCAATAAAAAAAAAAAAAGATAAATCTTTTTTAAGGCTATAATGGGATAGAGTTGAGCAGAATTCGTAAACGATAAATTTTCAGATACAACAAATAAATAAAAAGGTCCTCTTTTTCATCCTGGATTGATTGTGTAGTATATACATTATGTAAAAGTCTAAATTTCCATTATCCTACAACAATTTTGGAATAAAAGTGCCATCCTTCTATTTACATTCTTTATTAGGACTTTAACCTTGGACCACCTCCAAAAGAATGAGTTGAAGTCTTCTGTTCCACCTATCTGTCTAATCATCTAGGTCAACTCTCTTCAAACTCCGTTATATTTTACTTGAGGCATGCGGTACCAGAGAAAGACCTAGCATATAGTGAGTCCCAGTTCAAAGAGGCATGGTTAAATCAGTGCATCTCCAAAGCCAAGTTCACCATGATATTTTTACATTGTCTCTTCTGGTAAAATTGGACAAGCTTCCTGAAGGATTGTAGGGTGGAAAGAAGATGGAATAGGATGTCTGATGCAGAAGAGTAAGAGGAAACATAACCGAGGTTGCAGACGTCCCAGGAAATATTAGACACAGGATATATTTTTAAACAATAGTAAATTCAGTTTTTTTATGGTTATAGGGGAGCTTTATTTTTCCATTTAATTTTGCTTTCCTAAAAGATATATATTAATCATTTAATATATTGGGAATATAGATATACTATATAAGTTAGTAAGTTTGTGCATGACATTGGACTTCTTGTTTCAGCTTGAACTTGCAAATAGATGAGACCCTAAACCAAACAATCCAGGCAAGCTGTTCAGAGACTGTGTCTTTAAGCCACAAAATTACTAAGGTAATTAGGAAAGCGTTCGTCCTATATACCTACCCTGAGCTGCAGAGACACGGCCAGCATAGGCCTACATGGAGAAGGCTGTGGAGCCTGAGAATGTTAGAATGGCTAGAACAAACGAATGGTGATGGTGAGAAATGACTGGATGCTAAGTGCAGGCTGGTGAAGAGGCGAGAAATTACCTGGAGGCTGCCCTCTTGGGCACTGTTGGCAGTGGACAGGTGCCTTTGCAGCTGGACCTCTCAGGATCGCATCAGGAATACCCCTGGTAACCCAAGGAGAGTGCTCTTGCGTATGGCAGGGGAGACCATGAGTGTCATTGTGAAACAATGCCAGGAACTCTCCTGTCACCAAGGGCGCTTTGCAGGAGAAAACATTTTCCTTTTGTGGATGTGGTATTTTGCAGCAAAAGCTTCTTGGATACTAACAGAGGACGTGAGACTTTTGCGTCAGAGACAAGGGGATTTATTATTCATGGTGTAATTCATAGCAATTTTCATGTTTACATTGACCTTCCTGTGACTCAAGTCCCATGGGGTTAATGTAGAGAGACTGGGATGCATAATACATCATGGTGGGTCTGTGTCAGCAATGAGCATGCCCATACTTAAGAGAGTCTAATGGAACAAAACACAATGGGCTGCGATTGAAACCCTCACAATCATGACCAAAATTGAGATAACTTTGTTTTTCTTAATAGTAAACAATCCGACTCACTCACAGAAAAGATAAGAAATAGGAGATTCCAAGGATCCCCTGCAACCAGTATGTCAAGTTGCACACTGCACTGGAGTGAACCTGTATAAACCCTATGTTTTACATAATTCTTCAGGATCTTCGAATATCATCTTTATAAGGCTATTTTTTTCTCAGAAAGAAGTTGTTAAATCACACTAATTGGTATTTAGAATGTCAGATGTAAGTTCTATGGGCCTTACTTTTTACTACTGTTTAAACCACTGGATAATCAACGCAAAGATATAAACAGAATGAGAGCAATGAAAGTGGTTGAGATATGGTGATGTGAACTGGAAAGGAGATTTTAAGCCTGGGTTAGATGTTGCTTGAATTTCTGGGTAGCATTAGACAGCTCAGGATTGAGTCTCTTTGGGCGACGCATGCTGCTAACCTTTATGCTATCTCACTGCAGATTTTCCCAGTAGACGACATTTATGGTAGTATGTTAGAAATACAAATGAGTGTGGTAACGCTTCGGCAGAGACAAATGGTTCCGGAAGAAAGGACTTCAGAGACTGAAGTCCCTCAATATAAATTGTGGGGGCAACGCTCAAGCTGTAAGGTGGCAGAATGCAGTCACTACATTTCTGCAGCCTTCTGGAAACCAAAGACAAGCTTGTAAAATTAGATGATGACTAGAAAACACCTCAAAAGTCAGACTAAGGCAGTGTAAATCGAAAAGTCATAGCTTTTTACTTATTATAAAGGAAGGTTTGCCAGCCCCCTCTGGACATATACAAGCTATAGAATTCTGTAACCACTGTCTGAGATGCGAAGTCCAGACCATTAGGGGAAAGTTGATTATGCTGTAAGCATGTTCTACTGTTCCTCCTCCTCTTGCCTTTTGTATCGAATCTTCTGTAAACACTTGGAAACTGTTACTGTGATCTCCAAGAAGTGGTTTCACCAAGCACAGCATCTTTGAATTAATGCCTCTCTCCATGGCTGGGACCTGCCCTCCTTGAGGGAGCGATTCAGCTCTGGTCAATTCTCCTCCCTAACACACACTTTTTTTTATAGAGGTGTGCCATCCCTTTCTCTGACCCAAAGCTATTATTACCTCCTCTTATCTTTCAATATCATCCATAAAAGAGTTATATCTGGGCCAAATTACAGATATGCCTTTATCCATTTTCAATTGAGCACGATTTAACCGCTGACATCTTTAATTCTTTTGAACCGTAGACTTTGCTCTTCCATTCTTTAGAACTTTCATACTGCCTTCCGTCTTTTATAGAAACAAAAGTTTCCTAAACCATAATTTATCTTTCAAAGTGCTAACTTTCATTTTCAAACTATAACTCATAATTTGTACACACACGCACACACACACTGCTAGAGTGAAAGTCTTACTAAATTATATTTACCAGTATTAACTTTGATGCACTTTGATATTTCCTCTTGCTTTTTTGATTGAAAAAAATCCCATAAAACTGATTTGCTATATCACAATTATACCTCAGCTGGTATTTGAAAAAAAAAAACGATTTAACAGCCATATAATTTTTCCTCAGCTCCAAGACACACGCAGTATTTCAAATTTAGCCTAATTTCTAAGAATTAATTATCAGTGCTGCCATACTTCAAGAATTTCTTGTCAGATGAACTTTAGCTTTCACACAGACTTTTCAGTGAAGTGAATATCTTGTCTTTAACACAGTATGGGCATATTGTGTAATACAACCACATGTAAGTCTATGCATAAATTTCACTCCATATCTTTGTGATGCAGATATGTAATTTGTACTTAACATAGAAATTTTCTGAAGTAATGACACCAGTAGATACATCTACTTACCACGTTGGGAGATGATCTTACCGTAGTCTCAAATGGAAATCAAAATTGAAAAAACAGAATGAGAAACAGAGGATGGAAGGAAGGAAGGTTAAACAGGAGGAAAGGGAGGGCCAGCACCATGGACTATCAGATTAATCTTCCACCTGTAGCGCTGGCATCTCAGATGTGCACCGCTTCATCCCAGCTGTTCCGCTTCTAATCCAGCTCCTTGCTTGTGACCTGCAAAAGCAGGTCTTTGGGTCCCTGCACCCATTTGGGAGACCGGGAGGAAGGTACTGTCTGCCAGTTTCATACTGACTCAGCTCCAGTGGTTATAGCCGTTTGCGGAGGGGACTAGCAGATGGAAGACCTTTCTCTGTCTCTCCTTTCTTTGTAAATTTGCCTTTAAAGTAAAAAAAGATTTTGAAGAAGTTTAAAATAAGAAGAAAGAAGAAAGACCAAGATGGGGATAAAGGAGGATATGAGGCAGGACATTAGGGAAAGGGGAGCAAAGGGCTGAATGAAAAAGGCAGGGAGAAGGGGATGAGTGTGGACTGGAAACCACGCAGGAAATAGGAAACATGCAGCTATGCAAGCCATCAGAGTCTTTTCCAATATTTTCCTATAATATCTGACAGTAGAGGAGTTATTTACATTATTATATGTCCGCTTACACATATTATTACACATCATAATTCAACACTGACATCGGAAAATAGAGAAGCACAATGATTTAAAACATGACAACAACAGCAAAACAACACACTGTCGGAGATTACAAGGCTGGAGAGGAAACTGGAGCTGCTGTCATGAACTTGGGGCTGAAGCAACTTAGAGGAAGTAGCCACAGGCACGTGACAGTGAACTCACCAATACAGGAAATGGAGATGTGTGCCAGTTCACTGAGTGTACATAACTGGGCTTGTTTAGCTGTAAATAGGGGAGCACATCTCAAGTCACAGAAGATAGATCTCTGTAGTTCTGCCCTTGGTCTCCAGGTCTCTCATTTCCTGCAGTTATTTCCACTCTATTTCCCAGAGCACTTCCTGCTCTGATCTTGCAAAGAGTCATTTCCTTAATGTATTCTAGCATGATGAAATCTAGGGCTAGTTGCCCTAATGTGTATGGGTTGGGAGCAAGTGACTAGGAAAAGCCAACAGCAATCACTAAGACCCCAATACGGCAATGTCCCTGCCACTGCTCTGAATCTGTGCGACATATGGGAAATCTTACCCCCAATAACTAAAACAACCTCAGTGATACTCTTCCCCACAAAGTCAGGAATGGCTATTACCCTTAGAAAGCCTTTATCCTCCACTCACTGATGGCAGTGGAGATGGTAGCCTTGGGTAACCCATAGGATTCAACCTATCCTAACAGCTTTAGCAAGTCATAGCATTCATCCTCAACACGATCTCTTACAATACCACTTTTTCCATATAACTGCCTATACATTTGTAAATTAAAATTAAACATGATATAGCTTAATTGCACAATAGTCTTCACAATTCATCAAGACAGTTTCACAACGTGTGTGTGTATTGAAAAGGATCTTGGAACAAAATAAATCTGCTAGAATTGACATTTGACACAGAAGTTAAGTCACCACTTCAGACTATTGAATTACATATCCAAGTGCCTGACTGGAGTATCCGTTATACTGCTTCCTGTCCGCTTTCCTGGTAACACACTCCCTGGAAAGCAGCAGGTGATGGCTCAAATCGGCTTCTGGCTGCATCCTGGCCTAATCCTTGTTGTGGGCATTTCATGACTGGACCAGTTGATGGAAGGTGACTTTGCTTCACTCTGTTTCCCTCTATTCTTCTCTCTCCCCACTTCAAATAAAATTACAAGTAACAGGTATCTTGCTAGATGATTTGGAAAAGAGTGGCTTGATGAGATGATTTGGAAAAGAGTGGCTTGATGAGAATCACCACAAATATTTTAACAAACATACAGCCTCAGACATATGGACTGTGTGATGTGCCATGAGTTGTGTTGCTATTGGCGACACAGCTTTATAAAAGAGTGATCATATATTTGGAAATTTGAATAAATCTTTATTATCTCCATCTTATAAAGTTAATGCATATTGAATATGTTAAAAACTGTGAATTTATATGAAAATAGATTTTAGAATCAATGGAAAGGCATGTTTAACATGTGAGTATACACATAACCCTACTGGACATTTAAACTTCTTGTTTGACAATTCAGTCATGGGAAGGATTACCCTGTGGCTTGCAGTAACACAGTCAGACCTCCACTAACAAAGAACACTAACTTCTAAATTCCAAGAAAGCTCTTTTAGTTGCTCTGTGCCATGGTGGAAGACCTATGCCTTAGGGCTTTAACCTGCCCAAAACACAAAGATCATTATTACTGGAAACCTGGCCTCCATCTCTAACTTTCACAGAATACATGTAGCATCATACAGAAAGAACTTAACAAACATCAAGGAGGATGCCATTGAGATTTTGAGGGACAGGTGTACTATTAGATCATGGTGATATCATCTGAATTTTTCTGGTTTAGTCGTTTTTAAGACAATTTGAACTGGCAGGAAAGTACACAATTCACGCACACCGCTTACCTGCTAAGAAAGGAGAAATAACATACATCTAAACAAATCTATCAGGGGAAGGTGAAATCTATGAATTAAGAACATTGGAAATGATATAAACTTCACCAGGAAAATATGCATGAAACACAAGTATAAGCTCTACTCAAGGAACAGTTATTATTTCACAATATGATAAACTACTGACTTTTCTGTTTGTATCCCACTTTGGCTTTGGTTCCTTTCTTCTATGTTCCTGCCTGCTAAGATTTCCAAAACCTCAGTTTGTTCTGCTCTCTTGTTCTAAAAATAAAGGCATCATAAACGTATTATTTATTCAAGCTTTAGGAAAAACCTCATTGGCAATTTGTCAAATCCACTTAAAATTGCATTTCTCACTTTCAGAGTCATTTAACAAGCTAGTCTAATTTAGTATTATCTGTAAAACTGGAGAGCAGATTTGCAATGTCTTTGTTCAGGTTATTAATAAACACAGAAGTCCAAGAATAGATTAGCAATCAGAAATTTTTCTTCTGCAACTCAATCCTCTGAAGACAAACTATAGATGTCTCTCTGATTCACTTTCAGTTCAGTTGTTCCCTAAAAGTTAGACTGTGTCAGTAAGTAGCAATGGAACCCTGGCTAAACCGCAGGTTGTCACATTACACTGTTGGTGTACTCTGGAATAGCATCGTTTTGCTTGAAAAACAATACTGATGTGTATACATTGCTTATTGAGTGTTAGTGATGGTGATGAGTGCCTTGCTTGGATTATTCCACTTGGTTCCTACAACAAAGCAATAGCATAGCTGCATCTATTTTCTCAGAAGTCCAACCTGAAATAAGAACTGAATCCCAGTTTTTCTCAACTGTGAATGTTAATTCCTTCATAAGTTGATTTTATAAAGAAATAAAACCCGAGTAACGTCCATCAATCCTTTTTAAACTCTTCAGAAATCCTGTGTCCTTATAGCTCAGTTTTTATAATGTGAAAAAGAACAACAGTAACAACAACAACAAAACAAAAATAAAAAAGAAAGAAGCCATAATCAATAAGATCCTGATATATCACAGATTTTTAAATAATTGTTCCTATCTTTCCTTCATTCTTTGGGTGGGGAGTGTTCTCAGCGACTATTTTGTGTCCAGTCTGTACCTAACTCCAATTATTTAGTGGCAAAAAATGGCTTTTTCATGATGTTTACTATCTAGTGAAACGTTAAGCAGTGATTCTTTACAATTTGCTGTGAACAGCATTGTAAGAAGATAAATTTATGTGAAATGAAGGCACAGAACACAGAGCCTCACACATCTAAGGTTCAAGAAGTTCTACAGGAGGAAAGGGTGTTTGGATGCCAGCTTGATGGATGTGCTGGAACCCATCGGAGTGGGAAGGCTCCTGCTACTTGTCTGGTTAAGTAAGTTTTCAGTCACCCAGTGGAAATCTCCATGATAATCCAAGCTATTTTTCAAGCCCATGTGCAGTGTGCAGTACCCATGAGATCCATAGATAGTACAGGAAACAGTTTGTGATTTGAGCAGAGGTTGGGACAACGCTGCTTTTAGAAAAATCTTTCCCCTCAAGTTGAAAGCTGTTTTATAAGGGAAATACCTTCTACACCTTCTCTCAGTGAATAATACTTTTGTGTACTTGATTTCCCCACTCTTCGGGGGAAAAGCTTCCTGAAAGTGTTTTAATTTATTTTGCCCCTCCAGAATGCAGAAATGAGTTTCTTAAGGGATGCTGAATGACACAATTCACCCACAAAGGAAATTGGAAATTAAGAAAATGAGAATGACTCTTCTAGTCATATTCTCCTTTCAATTAATTGTGTGTTATACAATTGGTGCTATGATGGAGCGATGTGCAATCCGGGGAGAGGCTGCCAGCACACGCTGCCGTACCTCGCGCTTCCAGTAAAACAAAGAACAATGGGAATAGGAACAACTATGTTTTTGGTAAATTCCTCCTATGAAAGCAGTAATTCTTGGAGATGGAAGATCATTAATTCAAATGAACATTACTTTCGTACAGAACAAAGTCACTCCCAGGCGACACGCCATAGTAATAAGAGAAAAGCAGTGAAATTAAACTCATTAGATATATGGGAAAAACAGGAAATAGCTTACTATTCCATGGAGGTGGGAAAAGACTAAATAAAAACACATCTGATCCCTTCAAGTTGTATAAAGTATTTGGTTGTATCCCAATGTTCTCACATTCTCCTATCAGAAGATGGGAAATATTGAAAGAATTTTATAATACTACTATCTGTGGTATATAGATATTCACATAAATATTTAATCACTGTATAGGCTTTATATAATAGTCCCGATATCTGATTGAAGAGTGGAGGATATGCTATGCCATATTACTATCCTATATTACTTGTTTTATGAGTTCTGTAAATTTGCTTAACACATAAAAACAGCAGAATTTAATATAATATACTCAATTTTAAGCTTATACAATGCCGTAATCCCAACATTGCAAAGGACTTCATGCAGTATTTAAAATCATCAACAGTTCTACAAAGGCTGAGTATTTAGATTAAAGGACTTCGAACATAAGCATGAGTCCAATGTAAACATGAGGGTGAACAACACATCACTGATTCATTTGTCTTTTTTTATTTTGAAAATTTCTTTGTATACTCATGTATGTACAATGTATAAATCAGGAATATATTTATTAGCTACTACATATAAAACTTTTTTATCAACTTTATCATTTGGTGAGCCATTGCTTAATGATTCATTTAGTCATAAGAGTGTAACAGTGAACTAAATGGAATATATTGAACCGTACTTCCAATTAACTTACTTTAAAAGTGATGCCATCTGGAAAATTATTATATTGAATTTTGGTTCAGAACATGTTTATGAACAATTTTAACACATTATAGAAACGCCACTGACCTTCATATGTCCTTTTAAGAAAAAAATATAGTATGTCTTAGGCTACAATTGAGTATCATATCCTCATACATGTTGTTAAAATCATCAGTTTTAACTCTCCAAAATAATCTAAATGTTTATGTAGAATTCAACCCAAAAAATACCGATTATGTGATATTCATTTCAAGTTATTCTCTGGTTAAATTTTCCTATACTTATTAGAAAAAAAATGTCAAAAAAAGAATGAAGGATCAGGGGATAAGTGGCCTTTGCCAAGAAAAATTTTACGGGAAAATATTAATATTCTGTTTTTTAAAAATTCCAACATTTTTCAAAGCAACAGTTTTCTTGGCTTCTTTCTGGTGTTGCAATAATGCATGATTCAAAGTTTTCATCTTAGTCACAGTCAAGATGAAGGAAATTAAAATATAAACTATATGAATTGCACCCTTCTGGGATTATCAATTACTGCAATCTTTATCCAGAGAGAAACAAGACAAATACCAGCAAAAAAAAATTTTATAGCTTTTGTGGTTTTTGGTAACAGTGTATTTTAAACAAACTTTCTCATAAACAAAAGATAACCGAGAACTAATCAATAGTGAAAACCATTTAACTGTCTAAGAAATACTTAACGTATGCCACTTTTCACATTGGAAATCGATGACAAACTATGTTCTGCACACACTACATAGGGAGACAGAGTCTTCATCATGTTATGACATGCAGTGCTCTCCACCAACCCTTCACACCAACGTAGTACGAGTTCTAGTGCTGTGTTGAAAACCTGGCTCAAAGGTTTGTACAATCAAATTTTAAAAAAGGACTAGAAAGTTAAAACAATTATAGTTTCAAAATCAGTGCAGTGACATTCTTTAGTACAAATCTGTACTCACATTGGCTATCCATTGTTGGAAGCTAAGTTAGGTGGACTGTCAGAACCCACAGAACCAAATAGTATGCCCTCTACACCCTGACATAAAGATCTCACCTCAGACAAAATATTCTTCACTAAAGTAACTTAAAATCTGTGAAAGCACAATCATTTGGGCATAAGATATTGAAAATTTCAAACTACAAAGCTGCAGAAACATCCACCTGGGTTTTGGAGGGCAGCAGCTGGTACTGGAGCATGGCAGGTTAAGCAGAGCTAGTATCCCATGTTCTCAGTATTTTACAAGACAGCACAAGATGGCAATACAGCTGTTCCGCTTCTGATCCAGCCTTCTGCTGATGTACCAGGGAAAGGAGCAGAAACGCACCAGGACCTGAGCCTGTCACAATGCGAGACCTGATTGGAATTGCTGGCTCCTCACTTCATCCTGGCTCGGGGCTTATTGTTTTTCCTTGCTTTTCCCACTTCAGGGAGTGAGCCAGAAGCCCAAATCCCACCCCAACCCCTGTGTGTGTGTGTGTGTGTGTGTGTGTGTGTGTGTGTGTGTGTTGTCTTTCAAATAAGAAACATCTTTTTAAAAATGAAATATGAAATTTGACAACTTCTTGGCCTTTTGGCTAAGATCAAGTGTAAAAATGAAATATGAAACTTGAAAAATTACTCCAACAATTAATTCAACATAATTCAACCACAGACAAATCAAAAATTTTTAAGAACAAGGCACATTTTAGTGCATTCATTTATTTCTTGGTTGCTAATACGTTCCGTGTTATACACTAAACTTTGAAATTTGACTGTGGAACACGTAACATTTCTAATTCCATGTGATACAGAAGTGTGAAATTATACTTAGATTCATTCTAAGTTTACAAGAGTGCTCCTTTCAAGGAGGAAGAAAGAAGAGAGCATGATGGTGAGGTTCAACTAAGTCTGTTGACTTCTATATCACTTCAAGAGATAAGTCTGGAGTGGGACAGAGAGCACTCCATCTGCTGTTTTACACTGCAAATGTCCCCAAGAACTGAGTGAGGCCTGGCCAGATTTAGAATATGGGAAATTAGATTTGGGTCTGTTCCATGGGTTGCCAAACCCAAGTGCTTAAGCCGTCATTGGCTGACTCCTGGAGTATGCTTCAGTAAGAAGCTAGACTTGGAAGCCCTGGGAAACCAGAAATTCAAAACTGATACTTCAATATGGGCAGGAGGGTATTCCTAATAGCATCTCCACTGCTTAGCCCAACACGTGCCAAATATACCTGCCCTTTAACATCAGTTAAAATTACATTGTTTAAAAGATTTATTTATATTGGAAATGCAGATATATAGAGAGAAGAGGAGAGACAGAGAGAAAGATCTTTCATCCCAATGATCCAATCCCCAGGTGGCCACATTGGCTGGAGCTGAGCCAATCTGAAGCCAGGAGCTTCTTCCGGGTCTTCCATGTGGGTGCAGGATCCCAAAGCCTTGGGCCATCCTGGACTGCTTTCCCAGGCCACAGGCAGGGAGCTGGATGGGAAGTGGAGCCGCTGGGATTAGAACTGGCGCCTATATGGGATCCTGGCGTGTTCAAGGCTAGGACTTTCCCCACTACGCCATCGTGCCAGGCCCTAAAATTACATTTTATTAATGGAGTTATCCAGCTAGCCAAAGATCTATAGGTCTATGTTGTTAAAACACTGAGTGAAGAAACCTACAACGAAAAGCTCTATCAAGTTAAGGAAGTTCAAAAGAGGAGGTGGAATTGGATTGGTCTGATTCCTACTTCTGGAATTTGGCATCTATCTACCCCATAAAAAATTTAGCCTGGAGAAAATAAAATAAAATAAATGAATCAATAAATAAAGCATGTAATCTTTTTAATTCGAGAAGAAGCTTTTCTGAGTCAGTATCTGAAGCAGTAACATGGACCCACAGATGGGCACTGAGCCTTTACGGCTCTTTCTTCATTGGTGAACGGAGGACGGCAGCGAAGCACCATTGCAGTCAGGACCAACAAGTCTCCTTGTTAGCATTTGTAAAATTTCCCCTGACCAGGTACTTTCCATGAGGACAAAATTGAAGAAAAATATAAGGTCAGCCTATAATTCTTTCTTTCTCATGCATTTCTTTATCTATTTTTCAAATACAGACCAGGAGTTCAGTTTTTCCCACAAATGTTTTCAAAGTACCTTTATTGTGTTGGAAATAACCAGGAAGGTAAATTAGGAAGAAAATACTGGAAAATCTGGACAACTATGCTTCATAAAATCACACCTTAAATAATAAGGTTGATGCCAGTTAAAATTTAGAGACTAGTTGATAACAGAAAAATGAACAAGTTTGAAAGATCACAATTTGGAGCAAAATTAAAACTTTTCTGGAGGTTAAAATGTTCTGTGTAGAATGTGGTTTTTTCAAAGTGAATTCTAAAGTCTCTACTAAACACTGGTGATAAAAATGTTTACAGAAGTTTATTCCAATTATCCACGAAGTGTTTATGTGCGTGCACCTATAAATATGAAAACAACGTATTGTTTTATCAGTGGATGTGCATGTTGCATAGCTTGTCTAGGAAACCTGAAGGATTAGTGCTGCAATTTCCTTCTACAAAAGGCACCTGGCACACAGAGGGCAGGAGAAGTTTTCTGTTTCTTATCTTACTAAACACACGTCTCTAAGCCTTCTATGCATTCATGAAAATTGTGCTAAATAAGCATATAAAGTAACTGTCCTAGAATATATTGATTAGAAAAAATTCTCTGAACTATCAACTGAGCCATATACATTCTATCTACAATCTCATAAATTGGATATGAGATCTAATTATGGGCAATAATTTTTGGGTCCCAATTGCTCAGGACATAAAAGCATACCTCCACACTGTAAATTGATTTGGTATTTACTTATGACCACAAAAACTGAATATCTGTGCTGTTTTCATTAAACTAAAGCCCATTTTACTGACAATTCAAAGATACCATCCACATAAAGTGAGCAGCCTAATACTGTAATTAAATTCTCAAGAAATAAGACTCAGCACCTTTACATCTTCAGGTCTTCTTGATGCAATAGTTGACACCATGTGCGTAACTGTTGACTGTCCCACATAGGACGATATATTGTTCACTTTCAACATGGTTTCATAAAATTTGGACATTAGTGATACAAAGTCCTTCTATTTAAAAATGGGATTTCACCATTTACAAAATTAATTTCCATCAATTATATCCCAACTTCTTGAGGCCACGGTTAGGCACATTGTAGTACAAAGGACTTGGCCTGAGCTTAAAGGTCAGATGACACAGCCTTCACAGTGTTCTTCGACTCCACTGAGCAGATCTACTTAGGCAACTAATGAGCTCGTGGAAGCAAGAGCTTGCTCAGAAAGAACAAACACCATGTAACGAGCGCATTCCCTGCAAGAAAAAACGGTGCACGAAAAAGATTCATGACAAGATTGAGGATGACAAATGTTCATGAATAACATTCTAAATGGTTCAAGTCAGCTGTGCTATAAACCATCTGGCAGATTTAAGTCCTAACATAAATGTGTATGAGTTATTGCCATTTAATGAACTATTCAATGGACCTACGGAAAAAATTATTTGGCAAAACAACAGATTTTCAGTAAAAAACAAAAAAACAAAAAAAAAATCTTTCTGAGGGCCAATCCTAGAGAATATTCTGTCACTTAAGTATAAAAAATAAACAGGAACAAATGACATACTCTTTGAGTTTAACACAACAAAAGCTATTTTGTCATGCATAAATAAAAAATAACCCATGGTGTTGTCAAAGATAACACTTAGTGCTGTGACAGGGTGACATTCAGATCCACAGCCATCAATCTCCAATTGTATCCAAGGCTCCCTGCAGTCAGTAATACCTGCATATGATTTTGGAAGTAGCACCAAAATGTTTTTCAGATATGGAATTTTAAACACATAGAACTTGTTGTTGACTTCATCAAATGAAATAATATTCCACACTCATTTTTACAAACAGTATCAGTGTTGGAGTATAAGTCACAGTTGGTCAGGAAAAAAGATCTAAAAATGGCCATGTTTGTGGGATGATTTTTACATAGCAGAGAAGAGCATGGAAATTATATTGTAGAGACTTGTGTTTCTTGAGCCATTGATTGATGTGCCATCAATCTTCAGTAATAGGAGATACCTTTTTTGAAATTACTGTATTGTGTTCTGTGGCATCATTAAACTGTTCTTTTTTTTTTTTTTCCAGAGGGTTGAGTTTATTGAAGAGACCTTAAGTTTGCCATGTTTGTGATCCAAGTGGAAAGACTGGGTAGGTAAATTGACAGTAACTATGTTCTTAAACATGAAATTAGTTAAAATGAGGTACAGAAATTAACACAATATTTACATGGGGGAAACATCATGTAGGCTGCTGGTATTACATTTGATGTTGTGCTGAAGCTATGGTTTTATTTCATTATTATATTTTAAATCTACTTATTTGAGAAGTAGAGAGGAATACAGAGATCTCCAATGTACTGGTTCATTCTTCAAGATCTGCAATGTATGGGGATAAGCAAGTGTGAGACCATGCACCTGCAAATCAGTTCAGAACTCTCGTGTGGTGGGCAGACAGCGAGCAGCTATGACAGTCACTTCCCAGCATTGACACTGCCGGGTATCTGGAGGCTAATATTAGACCTGGGTCCAACAATATGGCTCCCCCTGTCTTAACCAACAGGCCACATACCCACCCAGAAGCTATGATTTTAAAGATCAAGTCTATGTATTATTTTATGCAAACACTCTTCCTAACTTGTAAGCAACGGAAATGCTGCTTTGGCAGCCAGTCAGAGAACAGGTAACAGAAATGCAGAGTCATCAGGACAGGGTATCTTGAACTAATATTTCATCCACTGAAAATGACATGTTTCTAAGACAAGTATCATATCCCTGTATGAGATACAGATAGAGTATAGAGCAACAGCTTTATAGTCATAAAATGTACACATTTTTGTTTATAAGGAATGAGGTGAAAGAATGTGAGAACAAAGCATTCATCCAAGATAACATCGCTGGGCACATCTGGCACATTACGGATGATTCAGGGCTTAACAGCTTCATTACCACGTCTGAGCAAGAGCGGCACAGCTTATGACTCAATTGACCAGCTCTGGTGACCTTCCTTGTTTATGCAAGGAAAGTTTTAGGGAAAACTAAAACTCAGTCAGGTTACAATGGTAAAACTGAGTAGTTGTGACAGAAACCACTAAAACCCAAACTGTCAACTGTCTGATTCTTCACCAAAACAAACAAACAAACAAATTGCCATATTCCATACTACTTTTGAGGTTTGCCCATGTCTAACAAGATAACAGCTCTGCTTCCCTGTCTAGGAGGCCAAAGTGGAAATTCAACCCCACATGCAACAGTCACCTATTCACTTTATCGCCATCACACCTGGTACACACTCTTGTGAGCCCTGGAGATACACAGAAGACCGACACATGCAAGCTTTTGGACTCAAGTTACTACACCTTCTAATCCAGAGAAGAAAAGACCAACAGAAGGGTAGGTACAGTTCTGTTAAACCCTTGCCGGGCAATGACTTGAAGACTGAATAGGTTCAAATTTGTGGGCAAGAGTGGCATGAGGTCAGTGGACTGTGTGGTAGAGATCTTCCTGTAGGTGTGGATAATGCAGCACAGGGGAGGGCCAGCGCCCCCTGGGCAGCAGCAGCAGCACTGGGGCGGCAGAGCAACAGTGTGTGAGAACACTGGAAGAACATTGAGTATCTAATGCAGTACACCTTGACTTGACTTCAGCAGGGGAGAAACGCTGATTATCAATTTTCAAGCTTTAGGAAATGATCATAAAATAGCATTTTTTCTCCAGGCTCTGTTAAACTCATGCAAAGGATGTTGCCTCAGGAATAAGACGAAAGCATGGAGTGACTGCACAAAGATCGTGGTTAAGGTTCTTTCTGGTCCTGTTCCTTTTCTCTGCAAATTGCAGGGACCACAGACCAACATGGTCCCGAATGCACACACTACACTAGCTTGTATTGTGTAACAGGGCCTTCATCCTTTAGAATGCTTCTGGAGGTGTAGCAATCATCTTCCGGTTTCCCTTTGCATGTTTTCCCTTGACGTACTCCCTGATGATTCAGATTTGTGTTTAGGAAGGCACATTGTTGCTTCCAAATCAATCAGATGGCCCACATCCACCATATGCAGAAGCAATGGTTGTTTGCCCAAGAAGACTATGTTCCTCCTTTATTCCTTGTTTATTACAGGAACCAGCTTTATTAAGATGTCTCCTTTGATAAAAACAGATTCAGCACTTACAGAAATTTGGTGGGCTGAAAACTAATTCGTTTATATTTACCCAACAACTTAAACCTAATGAATTTATTTTTTCTTGATATTCTCTAAAGTGTGGCAGAATAATTAACATCCTTTCAAATTAGGGAAACTTCAGTTTGAATGTTATTTTTATATGAGAAATCTTTTAGAACTTGCATAGGAATGATGAAGCTTTGAAAATTGTATTGTTTACCTAAGCCATAGAAATAACAATACTCTTGTTGGTGCTATTTGCAGGGATTAGAATTAATGATTATAAAAATACTGAACTATCCATTACTTATTTCTTTTTATTCATTGATTACATTGTATTATGTGATACCGTTTCGTTGGAACTGGGAATCACCCCACCCCTCCCCCCGAGTATCCATTACTTATTAAATTAAGGAAGAAAGTGGCTACCATTTACTAAACACCTACAATTATACAAGCACTCTACCGAATGTGTTAGTAGCTATTCTACTACATGCATTATACAAGCATACAACATATATCAATTAAGTGCTAAAACAATGGGATGGATTCGGTCCACATAACTGGTGAGGAATCTACGTTTTAGAGACATTTGGGAAATTTCAACAGGTCCTAGAAATTTCCGTGCCCAGGGTCTCTACATAGTTTAATAACAGGGTGTATCACCCATTTTCATGCCTTGTGTTATTTTTTTTTTTTTGCCTAATGCCTTAACTCTATAACAAATACTTATCTTCTTGTGGGAATGCTAGCTCTGCACACTATAATTTGACCTCTTCCTTCATTAACAAAATTCCTGTATGTCCAATTCCCATGTGTATAGCCTTCATCACATAGGACAAGCCTGGGTAAAACCTCTATAGATAAAAATCCCATGTGTCCCACACAGCCGTCAATCATCAGGTATGAAGCAACATTCTTTCCACGGCAAAGAAAATGAACATCACTAGAATTCTCACAGCTGGACGGGATCTCCTGTTTCATCCCATTTCTGTTTTAAGTGCACCATGCTCTTATCAAACCGCTGTATTGCCAAGTTGCTCTGCCGAGTGGCACAAAATTGGAGCAGTGGGACAGAACAAGTCTGGTTATTTACAGAATTACACTTTTCCTCCTCCCCTAGCTGTCACTTAAACAAGTCAATTCTCAGGTAGCTTTCTCTCCAAGTCCTAGAAAATGTTCTAGTCCCTTGTGCGTTTAAGCCAAAAGCTTGCAGTATCACTTCTCAATACGAGCACAATCCCTTGAGTTTTGGTGAGAGTTGCACATAGTTCAGTCACGTATTGAGATTGCACAGATTTGAACACAACGTCTAGTTCTTTCTAGCTCTGTTGTGCTACCTAAGTCTGTTTTCCTATAGGCCATTGGAACAAGTGCTCTTGCTCGCCTACAATCTAGCTTTTTCTAGTACACATAAGAGCTGAAATACCAAGTCAGAAGCAGCCAATGATGGGATAATTATACTCGAATTGAGTTTATTACCTCATGTAATATGTAGTATCAAGCATGGCCATCTCTTATTTGCCAGATAGCTTTGCAAATTCCTATTCATTCATAAAAGAAAGTCAAATGATAAAACATACTGCTGAAGTGCATAACAAATTCTTTAAAACATATGACTTCTTACTTTTATACTTTGATTTTCTTATTTACATGTAAAATTACAGAAGAGTTTATGCAGATGCCTCAGGCTTCATGTGTAGGCTTTTGAGAGCTTTCTTCAGTGTTTTTGCACCTTGAAATGGCTAAAGTGCACAATGATTATGTCATCATAACTCTGGCTCATTTGAAGACTTCATCTTCTAACTGTCTTTGAAAGGATTTCTTCTCAGATGAAGTTTGCATTTTTGCTCATTAAAAAAAAAAACAGTCTTCTCTTGTGTGGAGTGGGGACTCTACAATGAACACGCAGCCCAGGGCACACATCAAACAAGTCACACTTCAGCCTGAAAGAAGCTGCAATAATGGAAGGAATGCCCACACTTCCGGAGCTGCCAGGGGAGATGCTTGGCCATCACCTCAGAACTGCAGGGGAAGCCATGGAGCTTCCAGAGTAGCATTGTCTAACCCCAAACAGGAGCTTGCAATTCACTCTTAAGATATGTATGTCTGGTCTATGGATAAGGAGTTTGAAAAAGCAATACTGTTTCTTAGACAAATTTCTTTGATTTCTGGAAGCCACTGTCAGAGTGAAGAAAACAAACATGTAGGAATGAGCATTTTGATGCAGTTCATTAAACCACTGCTTGTGACCCCCTGCAGCCCATGTCAATGTTCTTAGGATCGACGCCTGACTCCACATCCACCCCAGCTTCCTGCCAATGACCACCCTGGGAGGCACCAACGTACTGGTGCAAGCCCTTGGGTGGCTGCCTTCTACACAAGAAACTTTAATGGAGTTTCAGGCCCCTGGCTTCAGTCTGGCCCAGCGCCAGTTGTCACAAGGCACTCAGGAACAAATCACTGGTCAGAAGATATCTCTCTCTCCTCTCTGTTTCTAAGTCTCTCTGTAGCTAAGTCTTTCAAATAGATTAGATTAGATAAATTAAATAAATAAGTAAATAAATAAACGAACAAATAAATAAATAAAGTAAATAAGCAAGTAAGTAAATCCCATATCCCTAGGATACACATGCTCACTTTAGAAATCAAAATTTGGGCTTGGGAGATATTCTGATTTTGGAACTTATTAATAGTACAAATACTTTGTGTGAATTCAGTTTACAAGTGGCAGTTTTGAAAATATCTCTCGTGGGCCCGGAATGGTTGCTTAGTAGTAAAAGTCCTTGCCTTGCACATGCCAAGATCCTAAATAAGCAGTTGGTTAGTGTCCCGGCTGCACAACTTCCCATTCAGCTCCCTCCTTGGGGCCTGGGAAAGCAATAAAGGATGCCCCAAATCCTTGGGACCCTGCACCTGTAAGGGAGACCTGGAAGAAGCTATTGGCTTCTGGCTTCGGATCAGCTCAGCTCCGGCCGTTGCAGTCACTTGGGGAGAGAATCATCAGATAGAAGATCTCCCTTTCTGTATATCTGACTTTCAAAATTAATACATCTTAAAAATTTCTAAAAAGAATAAAAATACCTCTTAAATTTTCTGTATGCTCCATTGGAAATGCAGATTGTATTGGTTCCTCTAAAACTTAATTTACTAACAGAGTAATTGTTCTGCATGTGCTATTGTTAAAAAGGCCAAGGTTAATCAAAAGGAAATACAATGCTCTCTTATTTATGTATTCCATTAATACTGCATGAAATTTGAGAATGTTATTAGTTGCATTGTTTTTATGGTAAATTCCCTTAATAATAATGCAGCTATTAAACAATTTCTGTAGTTGTTGAAATTACACTTGATGACTGAGACAGAGCTGGCCCTTTTTGCAAGCAAAAATATTGAAAATATTGTAGAGCTTAAGTTCCTGAGAGATTTCTAGAAATCAGGATTAAAGCAAAGCCTTGTGACAAAAACCCTCCATGGAGGCTATTACAAAAAATGCAGTGTGGCTGTTTTACTCACTTGATAAGTTTATTGAAATTTTCTTCCAGTAGCTCAGCTAATTATCTCCATTACTCTGTGATAACAAGATCTGCCCATGGTGTGATTCCAAAAATGCTTTCTGCCTCTATGTGGACACAAAAAAGAAACCAAACATCACGTACCACAAGTCAACATTTGACATGCAATTGTCTCCAAACAGTGCCAAGTCTCTGTGCCTATTTCTGAAAAATGTTCTAAAATGAGAGATTCATCACCTAGATTTCATTAAGCTGGTTGTATTACCCACCAAGTAAGTCACATCCAGCTCACCAGGAATCACTAGGAAAGTGAACATTCCAAGAGAAAGTCAACACAAGAAAAGTACAAACACAATCTCAATGAGATGATGCTGTTGGAACCAAGGAAATGGTACAGATGCAATTTTCAAATTGTTCTCTAGCCTTCATCAGTGACTGCTTGGGAGAGAATGGAAACTAAATGAAAAATAAAAATGGGTCTTAACCAAATCTCTTAAAGTCACTGACATATCAACACAGGAAAACCAGCACATATAAATTTGATGACTCTTGCATCCACCTGAAGGCAGGAGAAACCATCCATCCAAGCAGGAAGACCCACAATATTTGGAGCAGGAATACTTTAGCAATGAGTTGTGGTAGAAAAGATAATATCCCAGCCCAGCACAACAGCTCAATGGGCTGATATTCCCCTGCAAGCACTGTAATCCCATATGGGCACCAGTTCTTCTCCCGGCTTCTCTGCCACCCATACAGCTCCCAGTTTGTGGCCTGGGAAAGCAGTCAAGGATGACCCGAAGCCTTGGGACTTGCACCCGTGAGGGAGACCCAGAACAAGCTATTGGCTCCAGTCTTCGGATCAGCTTAGTTCTGGCTGTTGTGGTCACTTGCGTAGTGAACCTGAGGATGAAAGTTCTTTCTTTTTGTCCTCTCACTGTAAATCTGCCCTCCAAATACAAATACAAATTTCTATATCTCTCTATCTCTATATATATCTATATCTATCTTTATCTTTATCTCCTTGTATATTCTAAATATATAAATAGCATAATATAATATATAAAATTATAATGCATAAATGAGATATTGTATCATATATAATAATATGATGTTATATTATATATTGTATGTTATGTTGGGATCTGGGATCTTTCATTGTAATGTATATAATATATAACATAATATAAATAATATGGTATGTTATATTATATATTATTTTATTTGTTATATATAGTAATATGTAATATAACATGTAATATATAATATGTGTGTCCAGTCTATCCCAAATCCCCTTTTGCTCTCATACATGTCAATGGGCATGAGAACCATGTCCCACACATATAGGCAAACCAGGGTAAGCCAGGGCAGGGGGCGGGTCTGGTGGGGTTATTGTGGGTCGCTCCAACCAGAGGGCAGCCCCCACTGGCTTGGGCGAGGGCCGAGTATGTGCTGGGTAGAGCCAGTCTGGACTGCAGATACCCATTGGTTCCAGTGGAAGGCGGGGCTGAAGACAGAACCAGCCCAGCAACTGCAACCGCTAGCTGATTGGGGCGATGGATTGTGATGGGCCCGGTTCTTGCCGGTACATACAGGAGTTTGGTCTGGGAACATCTCGGAGAAAGGCTCTATGGGGATTTCCCCAGTCAAGCTTTCGGACTTAGAACACTAACCATCAGTTGAGGGAGGACAGAGCAGGTCGACCAACCACCTCAGCTATGTGTTGGCAATGTAAGTGCTGGGCAAATGGAGACTCTATGATGGACTATGTCAATCAGTGGATTCTCCAGCGACCACATTGTGCTTGGAGTGGTGAAAGTGGCAGCAATTCAGATCCTTTGAAATGTCAAAAACACTCTACCAGCTCTACCTTCAGACCAGAGATGGTCTCCCCAAGAAACCGTTGAACTTATCTGGACAATAAGATGCTGGACTTCATGCCTGGTAGATGCTTCCAATGAAAGAATCTCAGCTGAATTTGAACCGTGGTAACGCAACAGGGTGGAGGAGTCCACCGGGAGGGGGCTGGGGGCTTTGGAGAGGGGTGGGGGGAATCCCACTGCCTATTAAACTGTGTCACATAATGCAATGTAACCAATAAAAATATATATATATAATATAAATTCATTTTATCATATATAATGCATAATAATATTGATGTATATGACAGCATGTATTATGTTATTATATGTCATAATTATCATATTATAAATTATACATTATGTATTATAGATTATGATATATTATATTGTGTTGAAATATATATACAATATATATATCAGAACAATATCCACCAATGTCTGCATTCATATCTACTCAACCACAAACTGGGGCAGTTTGGCACAAGCCTTCCCAGGTTATAGCACTCTTCTCTGGTTAACCAAGGTGTTAGGATAGGATTTTGTTGTTCTTTTGACCCACTTTCACATGCACACAGTTTCTGCACACATCTCTTAGCCAAGAAGGAGACTAGCTAGCCGGCTTCTCATTCAGTGCAAGGGCCGTGGCATTCACACCGGTCAAGAATGTCCCATAGCAAATGCTGACATGTGACCTACAATCGTCATACGATCCGTTTTGATCTCATACATCCTGATAGCTAGGGCCGGTGACGTTTTTCAATTACTTTGTGTGTGTTTGGCTTGAAATCTGCCAAGGACATTGTCAAATCTGGAATACTGCACTTTCGAATTTGCCCGTTCTTCTGCCTCAGCCACCATATTTTCCCAAAACGTTTCAAGTGTTGCTCAATGCCACTATAATAACTGGATCGTTTGGAACAATCTCACGCAACACCACAGCACTTGTCTTGTACCGGCCATGCATATTATCGGCTCTTTCACTATGTGTAGAGAAAAACAACTGGCTTTTGACTACTGTATTTCTCTCCCCATAGCATAACATGCTAGGAAGGGGTGCTCAAATCTTGCTCCATGAGTCCTCTATTCTTATATAGCACACGGTCCATCGCTTTCTCTCAACAAGCTTCAAGGTTAGGATGATGAAGTTAACTTAAAGCGATGAAGTGTTGATTTCCATCTTACTATCAACCCGAATTTTGCCTGTAGCTCAGATAGAAATTGAGCTGACCTTTCAAGCACTTGGCGGTTTTGTGGTTTAGCGCAGCCAGGTGGAAGAGTTCATACAGGAGAATGGGACAGAGGCTGGGTCAGTTCATGGAGGCCACTTGGAGGGCACAGTCACCTGGCTCTCCACTGAATGTACAGACAGACATGTTGAGGACACACAGAGTAATAAGATAACATAGCAGGAAGGAAGGCATAAACGAACTACCATGACCAAGAGCATTGAGTGGAACCCGGAAATGATTTCTGCTGCACATTGTGTATGAGAATGACAGCCCCTCCTGCAACCTTCTAACTTTCCTCCCCTGTGGGTTTCTGAGGCTGACACCCACAGGAACCACCGATTTCACATTTTGAAGTAACTCCTGCACTTTGCAAAAAGTATTCTGTCCTATCATAAAGCCTGGTCTGACTTTGAAGTGGGTCTTGCCAAACACCAACAGTGTTGGCCGCCACTCAGCTATCGCAGCTGGAAAAGCGAATCTCGCTGATTGACTACACTGATCCTGGCACAAACAAGTTCCGTCCATGCATTGTGTGCTTCCTGAGATGAGGCTGCAAAACGCACGTTCATGCCTTCTCAGAGTCCATATCAATTTAGAAACTTCAGTCTACATGGAAGATCATTTCAAATTTGTATATCCCAATTTTCAGTGAAGATTTAATAAAACCTAGGAATCTGATTGCTGATCTATTTTAGAATTTTTTGTTCAAAATGTAACCACAAGTCTTCACCACGTTGTCTGGCTAGTCCATCAGGTTAGTCTTCTGTACTTTTTCAATTGTTTCACCTTCAAGTTTCTGAGAAACGTGAAAATCAGTTGCCTACTCACAGGCCTGGACTGGCCTTTCCTCTTCCCTCCGCCGTAAATACTCTTTTATTTATCAGAACTTAATGGCCAGAACTGAGAGAGCAGCTTGTGAATAACCTGCCTAGTCTCCATTTACTGAACCTACAATGTTCGCATTTCATAAAGGATTTTTGAAAGTTGTCATAACATTGAACAATTCCACCTATTTAGCACTTTAAGTGGAAGCTTAATTGATCATACTTACACTGAACCTAAATGTATGATTTGTAGAGTGCAGAAAGCTGTTCAATTCTTCTGACTACATTCTGCAACATCTTCCAAATATTGGCAATATTGGTTTTCACCCTGATTCACGATTTATTTAGAATCATTGGGTTGATTCAGCTGGACTCCCACTCGTCGATTTAATTTTCATATTAAAATGAATGTTTCAGGAAAACATTTTACTAGAATCTGTCAAATTAAGATATTATTTACAGGAGGCAAAAGAATCATAGAAGACAACTAATAAAAAAGCAACAGAAGTAACAAACTTTAATTCTAGTGTTTAAATAGAAACCTATATTACAATGTGGGACATTTTCGATGGCATTTCTCTGGTTTTTAAGTAATTCTGTACTCATTCATTCTTTCTCTGTCTTTGATAAAAGATTTTATTTACTTATTTTAAAGTGAACAGGAGGACAAGAGAGAAAAAAGATCTGCCATCTTCTGGTTCACTCTATAAAGAGGCGAAATTTCCAAGGCCAGGGTCAGGCCACACCAAAGCCAGAAATTTCATTACTGTCTCCCACATGCTTGCAGGGGCTCTAAGCCTTGGGCCAGTTTCTGCCAGGTGCACCAGCAGAGAGCTGGTTCAGAAATTCAGTGGCCAGGGCACAAACCCATGCAATTGCTCAGGCTCCTTTATATATTCTTCATGAGTATATTTCTAATGAACTTTGCTTTTCTCATGTGATAATAGTATTGACAAAATCATGAATTGTTGGGAGCAATTTAAATTAGATCATGAGTTCAACACAGAAAAGTGACTCACACTGATGGCTGGTCACCTCCCATAGCAGCGTGAGTGTGACCTACAATGATCTCAAAACAAACACTAGGATGGGGGCTAGGTCTGGCTTTACATTAAGTGGGAAATCTACTTCACATGTTAAGTTGTGTGAGCCCAAAAAATCCAGAAAGCTAAACATTAATTAAACATAGTTTAAAAATCAAACATATAGGAAAGCCCACAAAAAAAAGGTCTGAATTTGGAAGAAAATCAGGTATGATTGATTTTTTTTCTTTTATTCTTTCTACGTTGCTTCAGTCAATCAGATAATGAGATAGGGAGACAAGTTAAGAACTTTCAAGACATGATTATATGATTGTTAGAAATTTTGACATTCATGATCTGCTTCTAATATTAATTTGTCTGTTCAATTGACATTGAAATTTCTCTTTTCAGAATTTTCTCAATGTGTACTACAAGGAAGTGAGAAATGAAGCCTGAGAGGCAAGTAGGTGCCTAACTGACAGGTGCTAAGGGTTGATAATTCCTCATCCTGAAAAGCAAATGATGATTGGAAGGAAAGTACCAGCAAAGGAAGACAGAGATAGTAAAACAACAACCCATGACAGTGAAAATACATGCTCTTCCTCTGAGAAGTAGCATAGAACACATGGAGCTATTCCACCCAGGGGGAAGGGGCAGATCATTGATTGTGTATTATGTACTTATCAGTAGCAGATAAGACACAATTTCTTTATCATATCTATGGAAAAATTTGCAGCCATGTTCAAATAAGTGAGACACAAACCAAATGTATCTTTATGCTGCTGTTTGACAGACAAGATCATTAAGATCTCTTTAATTAGAAACATTTTAATACGTATGTAAAACTATGCTCATGTATTTTTCATGTACGCATGGTACTTTTATTGCTAGATGGTTGTTTTGGAAGAGAAACAGATCAATCTTAGAGAATTATGATGATGCAAAGGAGATTTGGGGTAAATTAAGTAGATTAATTATTATGTTGAAAAATTGGCTATTTATTTATTTAAAAAGCAAAGTAACAGAGATAGATGACTGAATGAGAGATCTTCCAGCCCAGCTGTGGCTGGGTCAGGCTGATGCGAGGACCCAGAAATTTAATCTGTGTCTGCCTCGTGTGTAAGAAATTCAGATGCTTGCGCCATCATGTGCTGACTCCCATACACATTGGGGGGCGAGGGACTGGGGGGAACAGAGCTGGAAGGACAGCAATCAGCATTCAGTGTGGGACACAGCCAACTCAAGCAGCAGATTAACTTCCTCTGGCACAACGCCATCCTGGACCTATATTCCCTTTTTTAAATTTATTGTTTGAGTAGATTGACCGCAGAAACAAAGTGAAATTGTATAGGAATGGTGACCTACAAAGTGCGTAATTTAAGAGTTTTAGAAGCATTGGTTTATTTTCACCCTTTTCCTATAGCTAGCTAGTGCTCTGGCAGAAACACAGTGATAGGATTATCAAATGAGGATATAATGTGGGCGAATAAATCTAAATTTCAGATTAACAATGTTCTAGCATATGTCTGCCATAAACTATTGTTTGTGTGAAATTCAAATTCCACTGAACACCCCATATTTTATGTGCCAAGTGTGCTCTTTTGTCTCAGAATATTCTTGCTCTATGAATTTTACTTTTTAAATATCTGCCACACCAGGAAAGCCAAGTTACTATCTAGAATATATTTACTTACTCTCCAGGCTGTAAAAGTGCATTCTTCTTCATTTGTAAGATTTATTTTTTCATGTGAAAGGCAGATCTTCCATCTGATGGCTCACTCCCCACATGCCCACAAGAGCGAGGGATGGGCCAGGCTGAGCCGGGAGCCAGGAACTCCATCTAGCTGACCCGCACGGATGCAACACTGTATGCTAGATACCTGAGCCGTGACAGCTGCTTTCCCTAGTGCATTAGCATGGAGCTGAATCGGTGCTATGGGATGTCAGTGCCCCACGTGGTGATCTAACATGGCAGCTACAATACCAACCCTGTCTGAGTTTTTAACATTGAAGAAATATTTTAGAATTGTTTATCTACGGTGAGCCATTAGGGAGCCACAGACCAGTAATATTTAAGATGCTTTGTCCACCCAGGTACCCCTGACACAATATTTCCCAGTGACTGCATGTGTCCATCCATAAAAAACAAGTTTTCTTCTTATTGAGTGGATTCATTTCAGCATGAAAGATTTCTGATTACAATTTTTTTAAAAAAAGACAGTTCTCTCATACCTCCCCCATTTAAAATAAAAGCATCACTACAAAATTATAGAGTAAATTTTACACACATCAAATACTTTCAGCTCCTCAGCAGCATTTAAGTCCCTATGAGCAGAACACCTACTAATGGCACCGTTCAGAATATGCTTACTTGAATATTTTAAACTTTTTAAGTTTCAACTGTCCTTGGAAGTCTCTGAAAACTCAAAACTTTAAAATCTACTTATCTTTTAAAAATAGATTTGAAAAGAAAACTGCATTTAAAAAAAAATGAACGGTTTTTGTGGATAACATTCTCCCATGGTTCCTTACTGCCTGTGGCACGTGTATTAATCAGCTTGCCATATGTTGCCACAGCTGCGATGGGTCTGTAGATTTTTCCTTCTCTACTCAGAATTATTTTGCAATGTGGGAGCAGAGTACCATTGTGCTCTGAGTTAAGACACGGTGTAGTCAGCATATGTTCTCTAATACTTCTTGGCAAGACTGGCAGCCATATTTATTTATTTATGAGGTTCTTTCGGATAGTTGCCCATTATTCTGTGGTTGTAGCTGGTTTAAACAGCCTTTTAAAAGCTGGTGTGCCGAGTATTCCTTTTTTTTTCTTTTTAGCATCTGTGGCATTAGATTTAATGGCTTCATATCATTTTATTTTTTATAAAAAGATCTATTCAATCATTTGAAAGACAGGGTTACAGAGAGTGAGAGACAGAGAGAGGGAGAGATCTCTAATCTGCTGGAGCCAGGAGCTTGGAACGCCACCTGGAACACCATCTGGGTTTCACAGGTGAGTGACAAGCCTCAAGGCTCAGGCTGTCATTCCCTGCCTTCTGTGTGCAGCTGGATCAGAACAGCAGCTTCCAGAACTCTGAACAGTTGTCATACCAGATACGGCATAACAGGTGGCGGCTTAGCCCACTGCACCACAACACCAGCTCTTTTGTCTTCTCTCTCAGATGTGTGTGTTCCTCTCAGTGTTTGCTGACTTTGTCTTTCCTGATGACTCTCTGCAGAGACTGAATGGCTGCACGGTGCCTCCCACATGTTGTCTCCCAAGTGCCATGAGTCCTGACAGAAGCCCCGAGATGTCCAGCTCGGTCAGGGTGACGGATTCGTTGCCAAGGGTGTTGCAGTAGCTGCGTGTGGACAAACATGGATATTCTGAAGTGAGAACGAAGGTGTTTGCTTAGCTCTGCAGGCAAGACCCAGGGCAGATTCAGAAAGGGAGCAGAAAATATATCTTAGCTAATAAGCATCTTTCTCAATGCAAAGCAAAGATCCAGGAAACCACTGGAATAAAAGCCCTTTCTCCTTTTATTTTGCATACAAAGTAACATTGGGTATTACTTCTATTAGAAGGTTTTCCTTGGTGTGTTCTTTTGATTTAATCTCAATTTCAAATTTTCTTCCTTTGGTAGACGCAACAAACAACTGGCCAGATTGAGATACATCTGACCGTAGTACCAGGGCAGACCTAGAGCAGCACGCAGAAAGTTACAAGGAGGCAGAAGAGGCCAGACCAGGAGCAAGCAGCAGCATCCTGAGTTCAGAATACAGTCGTGGACCTCCAAGCAGAGTCACTGACATGCAACTCAACAGGATGATGCAACGATTCTGTCCAGATCCATTGGTGAACCTCTTAGATCTCTTAGCTGGGACTTAGGACTCTACTTACCAGGGGTTAGTTAGCTGAGGTTCCAGCAAGACCTAGACCAGAATCTAGAGCCATGACGAGAAGCAGTATTTTACTTCATTCATTCATTCATTCATTCAGTAGATACTTTTTAATGGCTACTACTTGCCAGGAATGTGGTCGTTTGTTGAGAATGGCATGTTGAGCTTTACGCTAAAACAAATAAAGCTTGATGCACAGAATTAATGAGGCAGAGTAGTATGGAACACAGAAGAAGAAAAAAAACTGTTTCTCAAACATAAGGACAAGGGCTGAACGAAAAAAAAAATGGTTGTTCATTTAAACAGCAGCATGGGTAGCAACATGGGCCCAGTTGTCAATACACAGAGCAGGCCACATCATGCAGTACCCGGGTTTGATAGCTGGATCTGACTGCCAACTCCAGCTTCCTGCTACTGAGGGCCTCAATAGACAGATTGTTGTGCAAGGAATTGGGTCTCTGCCACCAGTGTGGCTGACCAGCATTGACTATGCCCCATGCTTGTGGACTGCGGGTGCTTTGGAGAGTGAACCAGCAAATGGCTATGGCCTCTCTCCCTCCTCCCCTATACCTTCCACTCTCCTTCTGATGAATGTGCGACAATCAACTGTGGCATAGAGTTAGAAGACACAATGCTTGCTAAAAAGCTTACTGATAACTTAGAATTCACAAAGTTTGTTTTTTGAACAATCAATTAGATTCTGGATATCATTAACAATTTTAGTTGTTTTCTTTCACCTCATCCTCAGTAGTCAAACTTTTCAAAGTTTTCTTTCATTTAACACATGAAATGGATTTTTCTTCCTTTTCAGAAGTTAACCTAATGCTTGCAGGTGTTCTCTGGGAATAGACATGCAAATAAAAAGAAAAAAAAATCACCACTGATTTGTAGTCCTAAATGTTGGCATTGTAAATACTCCCACTTTCACATATTTTAAGCTCTACATGTTAAACATCCTGCCAGTAACAATCCTGAACTAAGAGGAGGAAGGTCAAGAGCCACGGCAGGCGCACACCAGCCACACATCATACTTCTCTGGCCACTCAAATATGCAAAGAATTGGCCAACTTAATGAAATTAACCCTTAAAAATAGTTATATGCCAGTCTTGATCTGGGAATATTTCTCACCTTCAGCAACTTTTCGTTTTCAAAAGAAAGAGGGTGTCAATATCTTTCTAAATGTAAACACTTGTGTTTTCCTTGACTCCTCTTGGATGGAGTTGGTGCATTCTGCTTCACACAGTCAATTAAGCTAAGCAATAGAAAAAGGAAACATTTAGGGGTGCATCTTCAGACATGTGCAAATTACTCATCCTATGTATAAAAGAACAAATCTTTGTATGCATAATGCATGTATCATGAATATGCATTGTGGGTCTTCTGAATAGGTAATAAGTGGATCACAAATGAACAGAGAAACCATAACTGGAATATATTTATTTAATATTTCACATCTCCATGTTTTTTCAAGGCTACAACAAAAAATGCCAGATGGCATCTGAAATCTTTAGACACTGTTGAATGAATCCAAGACATATGCTAACTTCTGCCTGCCAGAATTTAGTTTATTTCTTATTTATTTATTAAGGAATAAGACATAAGGTAAAAGACTGTAGAGGGCAAATAAAGGTTGCATACGAAAAAAAATAAAAAGCATTGGTTTTTCACAGCGTGGAAAAATCTGTGGGTTTTGTTTATCTCTATCATTCATGTCCCATTACAATAGATAATCAAGAGTCGACTACATGGTAATTAGGACTGAAGTTGAAGATCACATCAAACAATTCACAATTTATATTATAATATGGCTCATCAAGCAACTAAATATATATTAATAGGACATTGAAACATCATGCATTCAGCATTTTAAAGGAAGTTTCCACATCTGGAGTGATTTGGGAGACATTATTTAATGCCCTCTCTGTCTTTCAACTATATTTGGTGAATTCTACTTTGCATAATAGTACAATCGACCTTTGAGTAGAGAGCGTGAATGTGTCGGGAGGGAGTAACCATCATCTCTGGACAGTTCTAAAGAAAATGATACAATCAGATGAAGAAGAAAAATAATTAGAGGAATAAATGAATGTTGATACATTTTGAGATTATTCAAAAATGATGGGTTTTAACAAACATTTGATTTTGAAAATCTCATTTTTTAAAAGTGGAATTTCATTGAACTTGTCTCATGAAATTCTATTTCACCTCTTTCGTAGATTTTTGTAGCAGGTCAGTACTGTGAAGTGCTCTTGCTCTATCACCTGAACTAAAGCGAAACATCAACCACCACAACTTGAGAGATGTCCACTGGAACAAACCCTGGCAGCATGGATTTGCTTCAATCTTATAAAGTTTTAGCTGATACAAAGTCTGGACAACCTATGCCTGACGATGAATTCCAGCAACACTTGAAAAGGACTGGTAGACATTTGGATATATATGTTTTTAAAAAGCCACCAGAAAATGATTTCTTTAAGAACTATGAGCTAAAGACAAATATTGACCAATTTAACTCATTTTCTTTTTATGGTGTGGTGCTAGAATCATTGAATAAGACCAGTAATTGAAAACAGCATTTCGTGCTAATAACTATTTTCCTGGAACACACTCTCAAGAAGCTTTGTAAGAAATTTGTAAAGTGGGAGACACGTAGGGTGATTGCATCTTTCAGCTTTTCTCACAGAAACTGTCTGAACAAGTGGGTTAAGGGTCATGAGTTAAGTAACAATGCTCTGTTACATAATGAAAAAAAAGTGAGGTACTATGTTTAAATAAACCATGACCCTATTGTAAAAAAACATATATTGTATCTCATTTTAGTAATGCATTTATCCTTCTCCTGTGACTACTATTGCTAGAAACACAAGCCTTTGGGTCTGGCATGGTGGCATATCCAATTAATCCTCCTCCTGCAAAAGCCAGCATCCTATAGGGGCACCAATTTGTGTCAGGGCTGCTCCACTTCCAATCCAGCTCTCTGTTTATGGCCTGAGAAAGCAGCCAAAGGTGGCTCAAGTCCTTGGGTCCACATACCCAAGTGAGAGACCAAAAACAAGTTCCTGACTCCTAGCTTCGGATCATCTCAGCTCTGATCATTGCTGCCTTCGGGAGGATGAGTCAGCAGATGGAAGACTTCACCTGTGTCTCTCCTTTCAAATAAATAAACAATAATAATAAGTAATAAATAAAACAGAGAGAGAGAGAAACTTGAATCTAATGACAAAGAGGTCCTGGAAGCTGATAATGACAGGTCATATTCTACACCAGGGACTGAGTTTTTTTTGAAGATTTTATTATTATTGGAAAGCCAGATACACAGAGAGGAGGAGAGACAGAGAGGAAAATCTTCCATCCGATGTTTTCACTCTCCAAGTGAGCCGCAATGGGCCGGTGCGTGCCAATCCGATGCTGGGAGCCTGGAACCTCTTCCGGGTCTCCCACGTGGGTGCAGGGTCCCAATGCATTGGGCCGTCCTCGAATGCTTTCCCAGGCCACAAGCAGGGAGCTGGATGGGAAGTGGAGCTGCTGGGATTAGAACCGGCGCCCATATGGGATCCCGGCGCGTTCAAGGTGAGGACTTTAGCTGCTAGGCCATGCTGCTGGACCCCAGGGACTGATTTTTTAAAAACACCTTTGACTACAAAGAACATCCCTAAGATGAGAAGTGTTCCAAGTGATTCAGATTTTAGATAGAAAATTGAGGCTTTGAGCTGGAGAGGAACTTGCTTAAATGTCAATTAGCCAATACACGAAAGGAGTTTCAAATCCTGCAGATCGATGTGCTTCCTGTTGGAACAGATCTTATGAGAGGAAGACACCTAGGAAAACAGCCAATGATGCCCCCGATGCTGGAAGCACACAAAGGGAGTGCAGGCAAGACAAGGGTCAACTGAAGCCCTCGCATGAGCTTTCCTGTAAGACACACGTGGCATGAAACGCGCTTCCCTACAAAGAGGACACCTGACTCGGGATTATCCACATAGTGTTGACTATTGAAAAGAATGTAATTTTTTTAATTAAAAAAGCCCATTTCCATCTTTCCCTGAGACTGTGTAAATCCATCGACCTTGGAAAATGTAGACATGGGTGCATAAATAGCAAAAGAGGCCAACTTTACCACTGATGATTTGATTTGTAGAATTTTAACAAGACACAGCAATTAGTTTTTCTTCCTGCAACATCGTTTTGCCCTAAAAGGGAACACACATCATATATTCCACTGAGGGTTCTATTCTGCTTCATTTCATTTGTCATTGTATCTACGTATAAATCAAAACTTATCTCTGGTTTCATTGTGAAATATTGATAGGTAAATGAATTATGAAGACCAGAAAACAAAAATGATATAAAGAATGTGAACGACTACAAAGCGATCCCAAAAGTTATTTTGAATCATTTTGCTTTCATTTAGCATAACTTGTGGTGCAAAGCCTGGTATGTCAGTCTTCTGCCGCTTAGCAATTCTCTTTGATCGTAGAACAATACATTGGAACTGTTCTGTTTCTTCATCTCATTAGAGAAGCTGTCAATATGATTTTATCTATTGCTATTGATTCATGTACTATTTTATCTCACTTTCCCAGAGGCAATACTTTACAATGTATGCTTTTCCTGAGCTTGATTCCTAACACATTTTACAGACTTTATTTCCACCACTGCAGGATGATTTTGAGAAGTACTGTCATTCTGTATCTTTCAGAAGGACAATGGTTGTTTTGTGAGAGAGTACAACATGGACATGCCATGTGAATTTTTCTCTGTACTGATTACACGAAAGAATAAGTAAAACAATAGGATTAAAAATTAGCCAGCAAAAATAGTGAGAATCTGGAAAATGGGTATCGGTCACACTGTACAATCACAAGAGGTGACAAATAAATGATAAATAAATGCAGCATGCTTTGCACCATTAGATGGGCACATACATTTGGGATCATGGACTAACATTTTTACTCTAGTTTCCATTTCAGCAAAGCCATACATTTTTCTGATGAACACACCAACGTCTCAATAAATGTTATTAGGTGACAGTAATCTTCATTCAAGGAAATAAAGCTTATTAGCACAAGGAAATATTTTGGTTTTTCTTTATATTTTAACAAATGTTTCTTTTACTTTTGTGAATCTTTCCCTTTCAGCATAGATTATACATGTAATATATACTATCATATATATATGTATGTATGCATATTTACTTTTTCAGCCTTTGCAAGTAACCCGGAAATGCATTTATTTGAAAGACAAAGTCACAGAGGGGAAGGAAGACACACACACTTGGTGTGATTTCACATGCTGATGACCTCCCCAAAGGCCACAGTGTCTGAGCTAGACCAGATTTACACCAGGAATTTCACCTGCGTCTCTCACACAGGTGCCCAGGTCACGGGCTTGTTTACCAAAGAACATGATCAGGGAGCTGAATGTGAAGTGGAGAAGCCAGGCAATGAACCGGTGCACATTCAGAATGTCAGCACCACAAATGGAGGGTTAACTTGATGTGCCACGATGTCAGTCCCATCATTCTGATGTTTACAAATGATTCTTGGACCCAGCGCAGTAACCTATAGGATAAAGTCCTTGCCTTGCCTGCGCCGAGATCCGATACGGGCACCAGTTCGTGTCCCAGCACAGATCAGCGCACAGATCTTCCTCTCTGTCTCTTCTCCCTGTATATCTGACTTTCCAATAAAAATAAATAAATCTCTAAAAAATGATTGAAGCAACTTTTTTTCTGCTTAAGACATATAAAAACCTTTAAGAGGGCTGGACTTTTTAACACCAAAAAATAAAATGTGTTCTTTATAATGATCTTTTACAATATCTATCCTTTATTGCTATATAACAAGAAGAAGCATGACTGCATATTAATGCAAAAAGGAATTTACAATCCTATCAACAAAGAACAACAGAATGTTTCTTTGCATGTACTAGTAATGTATCTGAAATCTTTCCTTCTATATCTAAAACTAAAAATGCAAATGATTAGCACACTTGCTACAGAAGCAAGCCCAGAGGAATTGATTCATCAGTGTCGCAGGCTAATCCTCAGCCTGCCAGGCTCGTATCCCATTTGCATGCCGGGTCATGTCCTAGCCATTCCACTTCCAGTTCCTGGTTTATGGTCTAGGAAAGCAGGAGAAAAACACCCAAGTTATTGGGCCTCTGCACCCTCACTGGAGGCCAGGGAATAGCTGCTGGCTCCCAGCTTCAGCTCAGCTCAGCTCTGCCCATTGCAACCATTTGGGAAGTAAACCAGCAGATGAAAGAACTCTCTCTGTGTCTCTTCTGTGTCTATAAAAATCTTTGTTTAAATTTACAAAAAGCCATATTAAAAAAAAAAAGCTTGCTCTGTGATATAAGCCAGGTATAATAAACTGTCTCATAAAAGTATTTTACTGTAAAATGCATTGCAAGTACATGGATATTATACACACACACAAACACACACACAAGTATGATATATGATACACAAAACATGAGCTGTGATGTTTTCATCAATGGTGAAATGCAATACAAAAGTTATTACTTGCTGAAATTACACTGTAAGTAAAAGTGATGTATTCATTGCTCAAGGAATAAATGATAAAAATTAAAGAACAGATTTATTCAAAAAAATTGAAAGACAAAACTTTCAGTTTTAAAATGAATGTAATGCTTTAAATGTGCACCCCCCAAGTTAATGTGTTGAAATCCCAATTCTCCATGGGTGAGAGGAAGAACTTGAAGATTATTAGCTCATGAAAGCCCCAGGATCACGAATGGAAAAAAAAGTGTTTGATGAAGGATTGGGTTCTGTTGGCAGAGGGATGTCCTTATGAAGGATGGAGTCAGTCTGGTCCCTTCTCTTGCAAATGAGCTCTCCTGTCCTTCCACCTTCCATCATTCTACAATACAGCAGGAAGCCTCCATCATGTATTAGCATCCAATCTTGGACTCCCCTGGTTCTAAAACCGTGAGCTAAACCTATTTGTACTTGTTATAAATTTCCATTCCTGTGGTGTCTTGTTTCATCAGCTTCCAAATTGATTAAGACCATGAATAAGTTCCAGAGCACCAATGCACAGCATGCCGATTAGTCAGTAACAGCATCAGTACACTTGAAATGTGCTGAGGGGTTGGAGCCTAAGGAGGCCTCCATGACACACAGACACAGTATTGATATATCTTTGTCCCAGGTTCCTGGAAGGAAAATTAAATGCTGGTATGTAGTCCAAAGTAATACACCTTCTTTTGTTTTGTTATTTTTAAAGATTTATTTGTATTTGCTAAAATGCCATATTACCAGAGAGAAGGAGAGACAGAAAGAAAGCTCTTGTGTCCAATGGGTCATTTCCAAAGTGGCCACAGCAACCAGAGTTGAGGCAATCCAAAGCAAGGAGTCAGGACCTTCTGCTAGGTCTCCCATGCAGGTGCAGGCTCCCAAGGTCTTGAGCCACCATAGATCTTATTTGTTATTGATTTGCTGTCTGGATCACAACACACTCTTTGCTGATCAGGGAACTATCTGATCATGATAAAGACTAAGCATGTGATTAAAGAATTGCAGTTTTGAGCCCACCTGGCACACAGGGAAAGGAAGGTGCTGATGCTTGAGAACAGTGATCATGTCAAAGACACCCATGTTCCTGATGAAGAAACACTCAGCATGCCATTGTAGGATGAGTCCTTATTCCGTGACAGAAGGACCCTGCAGCTCTGTATTTTTCATCTTTTTGTGCCTCCTAACTCAAATATTTTTTAAAGATTTATTTGTTTTTTATTGGAGAGGCAGATATATAGACAGGAGGAGACAGAGAGGAAGATCTTCCATCCGATGATTCACTCCTCTAGCGGCCACAATGGCTGGAGTGAGCCAATTCGAAGCCAGGAGCCAGGTGCTTCTTCAAGGTTTCCCATGCAGGTGCAGGGTCCCAAAGCTTTGGGCCGTCCTCGAATGCTTTCCCAGGCCACAAGCAGGGAGCTGGATGGGAAGTGGGGCTGCCAGGATTAGAATCAGCCCATATGGTATCCTGGTACGTTTATTGCGAGGATTTTAACTGCTGCTCTATCACACCAGGCCCTCAATTAAAATATTTGAAATTAAAAAGTGTAGTCCTATTATATTCAGTTCCGTGTGTGCTCTAATGTATTATTGAACTTAGAAACTTAGAAACTTAGAACTGTGGAAACTCTGGAATGTAAAGCCAAATTGTGATGATGGCAGGTGGCCATATATTTGAGCAATACAGTAACAGAGAATTATAGGGGAGTTTGGGAAAAAAAATGTAAAGAGGAAGGGAGAGAGAAAAAAGGGAAGAGTGGAGGAGAGAGATCTTCCATTTGCTGGTTCACTTTGCAAATGGCCTTAGTAGCCAGGACCTTGGAACTTCATCCTGGTGTTCCATATGGATGATAAGGACCCAGGCACTTCCAGACAGACTGCCAGAGAGATGAATCAGAAAGAACATATGAGACAAACCATTGTGTCAGTATGAGTTGCCAGGATCACAGATGTTAGCTTAATCCACAGTGCCACTGGGCTATGCCTTTCAGTGGGTATGGTCTTCAGTAATTTTGAGTAATTAGTGTCAGAACTGTCCCAACAGTGCTGTGTGTCTTGTGATTGTCCATCTGTAAGTGGAAATGTAGCAATGTCACAGGTAGATGTCCCATCAGTTACCAACACAGACCTAGCTCTGTCCTGATCCCAACGTTGACCAATGCTTACTACGTGAGAGGTGCCTATGAGGAAGGAGGATCAGAGGCAAAAATCAGGATCCTGTTTAAGCAACTGGAACTTGGAATAGAGAAAATGCTTTCATTATGTGAAAGGCAAAACGAACTGTCAGTTAACGTAGGATTAGTTGGGAAGCAAAGGTAACAATGAACAACTGAAGCTTATCGGATAAAATATGCTATCACCTTAGCTTCAAGACTGGAAGTTTATTATCTGATACAGGAGTGCCATCTAAAAGTATATCTTTGCTTCTAGTTCTGGGAGATTTCATTAAACTTAGACATTTTAGGATGATTACTGTTGCTAATAAAGGCATAGACACCACCAGTGCATTGGTACTTATTTCATAGTTAAGACAAAAAAAAAATTGTATTAATCTTACTTTAAAATGAGAAGTAAAGTCACATCTTTATATTTTCCATTTTAATGTCACATCCATCTAAAAACAGTGTTGCATTTTTCTCTTAAAAAAATCAGACTGTTGTATGTGGCTTGAATAATCCAGAGTGGGAAACAGTAGCTGTTTGCTATGCTTGACTGCTTCCGAAGACTTCATGCTTCTTAATTCATTTCACCGACCCACAAGTGTATTGTCCATGTGGAATATTTGTGTATCTGCCATCACAAGCTCTGGATGCTTTATGCCTGAAGGAATAATCGCAGTCCTTGTATAGTTGAGCTACTTGAAGGCAATGAGCTATTCATCTTTCTTGAGGAGGTTGAAAACTTTATCTAAATCTTGTCATGTTGTCAATATTGGAAGATGAAAGCTAAAAAAAATCTTGCTGCAACACGGTCAAGCAATAAAGCAACAATGAAAAAACAATGTGAGTACTGACACCAGTTGTTTTAAAACGATGCTAGTCATTAGAGCAGAATATAGCACAACTGCAAGACTAAGTGTGAAAACAAAGTATGCTATTAAGTGTAATTTCAGGGGAATGCTGTTTTTCAGATCATATTCTTAGTCTTTACTCCTACCTGGTAATTATCATTTGCCACAGTGCTGCTGTGTTCTGTTTCCTCGTTAGATGGCAAACTCCCCTGGTAGAGAGACATGTCATGTGATTTGGTAACCACCACTTGTGCATGATGCTTTAACCTTCAAAGCACTTTAGAACATCCCATCTATTCTGAGGCCACCGTGGTCATGCTGCTGAGGTGCTAGAGGAGTGCAAGTATCCTGCTGGATACTGGAATAAAAGCACTACGTCATCCATTCCGGAGGATTTCATGGAAGGCCAGATGTAAGAACAATGAAAACTGCAGGAAGAAATTACTGAGTAGTAAAACCTGCTGCTATTTGAGTACTTTGCTCATTTTCAGATTTGTGGGCAAAGAGAAGTGGAGTGGAAGTGTCCAGAAAAATCTGTGATCTGGTAAGACAGCATGCTGAAAAAACCAAAATAAAGTTGGCCAGGTAAACAACTGCTAAAAGATTAGTCCAGAAAAAAAAAAGATCTGGGTGCCAGTTGCCTTTCTACTACAGTTTGTGGGCCAACAAACGGGCCCTGGACGCTTTCTCTGTGGACTCTGCTCAAAGCTTGCTTGAGGCTCCATTGCTCACTTTTTAGAAAAGGGCTCTGCAGACAATCCAGTTGTGATTCAGGTAGGGTTCATGTTGCTGCTCCAAGAAACAAACTCTGATGCCCACAGGGTGCCAACTCTTCAGGCCCACAAATTGGAAGAGCTAAGCAGTTGTGGCAGCTTCCACTATGATTACACCGGAAACCCAGGAGGTTAGGCATAGAACTGACAGGGATACCAAGCTTCCACAGATTCTCTACAATTTCTGGTGCAGACGTGGAGTGGATCTGTAGTCAAAATTCCAGAGTAGTACAGCCTGGGAAAACAGTAAGCGTTGACATGCGGAGGTCAGCCACACAGACTGTCGCCAGCTTAACCAGGACTACCTGAGGCCTTGGGGATCTTACTTTTGTACTAGTGTGCACAGGAAGCTGAACTTGGAGCATTGCTTGCTAAGCGCTGGTGAGCTCTTCTTGTTTGCCTTTTTCTTCTGTTTCAGCAGGAATATTAATCCAGTGACCATTCTGGATTATAGCATGGAAGCCTGAAAATTGTGTTTAACTTTACAGGCACACAGCTAGAAGGAGTTTGCTTTGAGTCTCCAATGAGGCTTTAGACTTGGACTTTAGAGTAATGCATGATTGAGTTGCGTCTTTGTAAAGAGTTTCTGCGGTGGAATGTATGTATTTGCATTAGGATAAGTACATCAACTTTGGGGAACACAGATGGAACGCTATGGCAGGATAGGATTTGATGGTGACTTCCAAAAGCTCATTGTGCTAGAAATGTGCTTCTCAGGGTGCTGATGTTCAGTTGGTAGGACCTAGTGGAAGGTCATGAGGATATGAAGCAGCAATCTCAGGTAAGGTTAATGCTAGACTCTGGAATGGGTTGTCGTAAGTCTGACACCTCTCAAGTCTTCTGTCCCATGCATGCTCCTGCCATTCCTGCATCCTTGCACAGCAGGCCCTCCCCAGAGTCACATAGATTCCACAACTTTGTTCTTGAACCTCCAGAACTGGCACCTAAGGAAACATTTTTATAAATAAAACATTGAGCCTTGGGTGTTTTGCTGTAGCAACATAGATTAGACTAAAACAACAAATGAAGAGGAGCTGTGACAGATCAGACAGTAGGAAATGGTGACGTTAAAGGCTAGGTCTTCTGAAATATTTCTGAGATATCCTTTGGTTCATGAAAAGTCCTGAAAAGGGAGCGAGGGTGCCTATTACAAGGAAATATCTCATTTGGGGATGAGATCTTGCTCCAGTCTTTGTACATAGAAAGACCTGTTTGCCTGGCTCTCTTGTTTGCTGCGAGGTGGGATATGGTTCTTACTGATGGGATAGTCAAAAGTTCATGATGCTTAAACTGATTGGGTATCTGTTCAGTGCCACTTCAGTTGATTGGATAATTTGTATTGCGCACTGATGAAGCTCAGTTGATTGAATGATTCCTGTCATACACCAGTGCCCTCTTAGTTGATTGGATGATTGTTACATAAAAATCCCTAAACACAGCTGGTCAGGGCTGCTCCTCTCTTCCACATGTGGTGGAAGGGGACAGCCCACCTGAGCTTCAAAGAGTCTGCCTCTGAAGCACTTCAGGAATAGATTTGATCAAGTCACAACAGTGTTACACATTTAGAAAGACTGGCAGATCTCAAATCATTAAAACCTTGCAGAGCACAATTGGATTAAAATGTTTCATGTAAACTACTGAACTATAAGTCAATAAATAATAAAAGTCTACTTTTATTGTAAAATTATTTATGTCCACTTAAATATACAGGTCCACATAAAATTGTTTCTGTTTTATAGTTATAGAATTTACTTATTGTTAACAGATATAAAAGAATTTTTGCTTCCAAAGTAATAGTTTAACATGTATTTTCTTATTAAGAATATAAAGTATAGATTTACATCTAATGTTATAAACTTTGAAACAAAACAGATATTACAAATTGTTTCTATTTCTACTTTATTTTTTTTTTTACATTTTGATGTCCCATTTCTAAAGCATGTTAAGACTCCCCCTCTGCTGGTTCTAAACATATAATAACAAAGTAGCTTAAGGCAGAATTTATCAATTTCCAATAAAACTAAAACTTTGCTTGACATATTTTGGCCACAAACGTTGATACCTACAGTAGTAGAGATAAGCTTCCCAAAATGTTTCTCAATTAATTTAGAAGACTTTTACATACACACACCAAGCATTTAATCAGCTTGAAGAACAATTCTTAAGATGTGGTTAGCAACGCCAAAAGTTTCTGTTGGGAGATATCTGTCTGACAAGGGTCAACTGGCATTTGCTGAATTTCCCTGGAGAACCATGACTTGAGTCTCCTTTCCTTGAAGTAAGTTGGGGGATCTTCAAGCTCTCAACTCAGCTAACCAAACAAACTCAGTTTAACCAAAGGCACTGAAGGCCACATCATTAATTTGTTCTTTGCCATAAGCCTGAATACTGAGTAGCTGTTGTTGCTAACAGCCTTGTCCATGGAATCATTTAACACCTGCAAATGAGAATCAATGAGACTCAGTGCAGCTCTTCCATAATCACAGGTCCTATGGGGAGGATTGAGAAGTATGTTGACAGAATGAGTGTCCCAAAACATAGTGTTGATGACAATCAAAAGTTAAAGGGAAAAGTTTGGGATTACATATTCAAAAAGAAAAAAAAAATGCAAATATTCACATTTCTTCTATTTTTACCTCATTAAAATGAAGAAAATATTATACTAAATGGAAGTTAATTTAACCAGTTTTAATAAAATATGATGGAGAAACAAAACAATGCAATTGATAATTCTTGGTAAAATAAAAACCAGTGTGAATCAACATTTTACCAAACTCTACAGATAAAACTTAATTACATTGCTCCCTGTAGGTTTATGTTAATTTGGACAGGATATAAACTAAAGTTCATCTTTGCATAGCTTATATGAGAACAGTTTGCCAAGCAGACTACATGCTTAAAGCATTGCTATGATTTGGACTTTAGTTGTTTCCCCAAAGATTCATGTTTGAAAGGTCTTATCCCCAAGGTTTTATATTAATGGGACAAAGACAGTAGCTACTTAACTCAGTAGGTGCTTAGAATCAGGGCCTTTGGCTGGAGTGCATTAGGCTGCTGGAGTCGAATCCTTATGATCATCAAATAGTGTGGCCTGCTAAGGGGGGGACACAGTCAGGTGGGGCCCATGCTACCATGTGATGTTCCATTCCTTGAAGGGTACCTTCCAACAGAAATGTGTCATCAGATGCACCATCAGGAGGACACCCCACTGTGGCCTGTGAACCCGCAAATCCACAGGCAGAAACTATCTTGGTCTTTGTAAGGGGTTTGCTGTATGTATTCTGCTGCAATGGCAAAAACTGGAATGACAGAAGGGGGCTGCCACATTATTCATCATAACACCTATCCAAAAAATTCACTTTGAATGAACTCTAGTTAATGTAAAATCATTTTTCAGTATTTGGGCTCTCTATGATGCTTCATGAGCAAATATTTTATGGATTTAGTTCAGAACAATACATGGGGACTCTTCATAAGTTCCCAATATTCAAAGGAAATGAAAGACAGATTTTGTTATCCATACTTGCGTTTTTCTGACACAGCTTTCTTCTATATACTATTGCAGGCTAATTGTTCACCTAAATAAATAATATGTAAAATATCTACATAGTGTTCCTGGTTTATTCTATGTGTGATGTTTTAGGCAGTACTCACAATACTGACTTCTTAGTTTAGTTTAGTAGATAAAACCTTTAGGAAATGCAGTCATGTTAAATAATAATGAGCAAAATGCTGCTATTAGTTGAATTGGACTAAGCTCCCCAAAGGAATGCAGATTTTTTTTTTAACGCTGAGACCTTATGATAACAGGTAATGATGGATATGGATGCTTAATTGGATAGATGGAGCCTTGGTCCAATCCTGGTGCTAAAGCATAACAAACATTCTTATGATCATGTGCATGGAAGAAGATTATGGTTTTAAGCAGATTTAAAGTTAATTAAGGAAATTATAGAAACAAGAGTATCTCTAAAGAAATAAGAGAAAAATCACACCTAACATAGGATATAATATTTAGGATGACACTCTGGAGTCTTCTAACAAAGAAAAACTATCAACAGACTTGAATATTTCTCAAATACAGCATTTAAATATAGAAACATACTTCAAATAAAATTATAAAGCATGTGATACCCAAGACCAAATAACTTTTTTGAATGTTCCTGGAAAGTTATGTCATGAGGAGACAAGTTTTATAAGAAAAGCACTGATAAACGTTGATGAGCATCAAGTGACACCACTTATTTTAAGAGAAACTTTTTCAAACTAAAAATCATACTTTGCATGTTTATGTACTAAAACGCCTAAATCACTATTATTCAGAGTAGAGAGGTGATACACAGCCTAGGTTTCAAAATGGCATATTTATCTGTAGAGGTAGAAATAAATTGGAAATAAACAAATTAGTTAAGAAACTATAATATGAACCCTGGAAAAATATTTAATAACGGCACAATATTAATAATGATATACCAATTGAAATAACAAAAATAGACAAAGCAAATTGGAAACTAATATTAAGAATATCAGCTTAAATCTCATAACACCAGCAATTTATCAGGTAGAAATTGACTAAATATTTCAAATAAAAAGTATAAATTGGCAGTCTAGATTAAACAACAAAAGTATGACCAAGAATGAAGCTTCCCTGTGCTTCCACATACTGAAAGAGATCCAATCCATCAACACAGAAATCAGCCCAAAAGTCACATCGGCAGTAAGCAGTCTTCAGAGACACTCTATGCCACCAAAGGGTAGAGAACGTTGTCTCACAAGGACACACACATGCGTTTGTCAGCAGACATCCAACATGGTGAAGCCATGCCCTCCTGGACAGACATCTCCTAAATTCATGCCAGAAATTTTGAAGAGGAATGAAATAAGAACTTGAATTTGCACCTATCGGCCTCATGCTTTTGACAGTACTTTAATAATGACCAGAGCACACTGACACATATGAGTTGAAAAGCATCATCCAAATTAGTCAACTTGGTATTTATAGAACATACATGTATAGAATAAGTATGTCTAGGTCTTTATGGAATACTTGTCAAAAAAAGACCTGATACTGGCTGTGAACTGAGTCAATATATTTAAGTGATTTTAATTTTATATTCTATAGTCTCTGTCCACAACAGAAAAAAATCAAAATCAGTAATAATTTTACTAGAAAAGCTCTGTGCACAGAAATAAAACACATCTAAAGAATAGATGGCTTATAAATATGGTAAAGACAATTAGACATACTTCACATTGAAAAATAAAATTCACTTTTCTACTTCCGTGGGAAGCAGATTAAGTGTATCTACAAAACAAGAAGTATCCCAATGTAATCTTCTCTGCAAGAGAGTTCTCCAGTCACACCCCATGGAGCGGAGGCACAGATAAACACTACGGGCATTAGGTGAGAGTTGTAAGAGATTTTCAGCTGTTTAGAGTGCCAGGATTGGGGGTTTGTAGTGCTACATAAGGAGTTCAGGGGCCCTGACTGTCACCGCCACATCTTCTGAATCAACAGCATAAGATGAACTAACTGTGTGAACACGGATTTGAAGTGCTGCATGGGGAAACACCTCTGTTGTCTCCAAGGGGAAAAAATTGCCCAATGTGAGACCAGGATGGTCAACAGAGAACCAGTAAACAGCAGGGCCAGACCAGGAATACATTCACATCTTGGACCTTTCCAGCTGCCCTAAAGACCAACAAGCAACTCAGACAACAGGGGTAGTTGCTAGGATGAAGGCAGGTGTAGCGACATTATTGAAAAATATTCCAGCTTAGGCGTATATGAAGTCAGCACAAAAGAATCCAAGAGCGCAAGACCTCTGTCGAGTTGACCAGAAGGTTGCACTTGTTATTCAGCCAGGCAGAGTGGAAGGCATGCTAACTTTTAAATGTTAATTAAAATAGCCAAACTCAGTACAAGGAGGTATTTGGATTACATGCCAGAATGTGGAGTCATCAGTTTAATAGATGACGTTCCAGAGACATGAAACAGGAGGAGCTAACAAAGATGGGGAAGTATCTGGAATGAAAGGAAAGACAGAAGCTGCCGGCACACATACGTGACCCCCAGCTCCAGGCTGGATTGCTAACTCCGCAGACACACTGAGCAGCAACAGCGAGGCTTACACAAGCACAGCGGCAATTCCATCTCCCCCCTTCTCTCCTTATCAAGCAATTGTAAAAAGTTAATTCAAGATTTAATTTAAATTAAAACACCTGATCTTCAGCTGCCTAGCATGAAGAAAATGGTAGCTGAAGGGACACACCATTAGACGCCCAGCCGTCCCTGCAGCAGAAGGAAGCCAGATACCTCAGGGGATGCCTTGGTGACACCTGTGATCAGGCCCCTCAATGAGGATGAGCACTAAGCACCGACCTAATCAGGATGTATTGCCTAACAAACACCGATGCCTTTCCACCCTGTAGTAAAACAGGCCTGGTGTTAGCAGTTCTTGGGTGCTATGAGTCAAGGCACAGCAACAGCTTTCTCCATCCACAGCGCCCCAACAATTTGGAGAAAGGTAACAACCAAAAGCATTGTTTAGACTTTATACCATAATTGCTTGCAATTGAAGCAAAGAACCACCTGTGTCAGCGGCGATGCACACAGCAGAGCAAGTGTAAATTTGAATTGAATGTCATAGTTGCTTTTGATGAAAGAAATCAATGATTTTTCACCTAATTATTGCATACGCTCAATTTCTGCTGAGAGAAAAATGTGGCATATTGTTCTGTGTCCTCTATGATATCTCAATGTTCCCATTGCTTCATAATTAAATTTGGCTCTGAGCCTAAAGTTGTTCAGCTCAATGGTGCAATTTGTCACTTTTATGAGTAACTTCCAAGTGCTTTTAATGTGTTTGATGCATGTAAAACTAGCAGGACAAGTCCCTGAAGATTGTGAGACCAGATTTTTGAATTACATGGTGAATTTTTATTCCTGAAATACCGACTTTTCTACTCAGGATATAATATTGAATGCCCTGTGGAAATGCTATGCAAAATGAATACCCAAGTAGAGCTGAGGATTAGGGACTTGGAGCTAACTGGATAGTGATCTTTGCTTTGCGAATAGCATGGTTATGTCTACTGCTTTCTTTAATAACGTTTCAGATCAAATTGTAGCATTAATCAAGAATTCATGATCAATCATTAACTCACTGAAGAGTTATTTATGGAATCTATAGTATTGAAGAAAATGATATAGGAGATATAAAAGAAAACATTGTTTTATTTCCTATCCTCAAGAAATCTAATTGTAGAGGCATGGTGAAGGCAAGCCACAAGGTTGCATGAGAATAACCTTGGGTATCTCTAATTCTAGCACAGGAAAATAACAGTATGATTTAGGATGTTAAAGAAAACATTATGGAGAAAAGGCAATTAGATTTTTTCCCCCTTGTTGGTGTGCAAATTCCAAATGGAAAGAGATGCTGAATATTTGATCTTTATTTCCCCCAACTTGACCTAACAGAATTTGGGTCATAGCACTAAGCAAATATTTGGTGAAAAATGTCATGGCCACCCGCAGAGAAGGGAGTGTGATCTAGTGGCCTGGTGATCCAATAAACAGAAGTGTAAACAAGCACAAATAATTCAGCAAGTTGTGCCAATGACCTTGTTTAGCATGGAGGTACAAATTAAATAATGCCAGGGAAACAGGGTTTCATTTGTGTCACACCAAAATGACTTCTAAGAGACGAGTGTGTATACATGAATGATTTTTGTTATATTAATAAAACTCAAGAAAATGACCTTTACATAACTGCCATGTAAAGAAACAGCTATCCAGATTTTAGTGACAGGAGCAAACATTTACCTGAGTAGTTAAGTCGCCGTCATCCCAGGCTCTGGGTTGGAGTCCTTGCTTTGGCTTCTATCTCCAGCCTCCCTCCCAAGCTGACCCTGATTCAGCTGGCTGAAGCAATTGGGTTTCTGCCACTCAGATGAAAGGCCTGGGTTGAATTTCCACCTTCACTTTTCAGCCCCATAGCAGCTCTTGCGATTGAGGCATTTGGAGAGTGAACCAGCAGATGGAAGATTAAACCTGGTGTTAATTTTTCTGTGTTTCTCCAATTTTAAAAAAATCAAATGGCAAATAATTTAAGAAATAATGACAGAATTGTTGAAAGCTAATCATGACGTTTGCATTACTGCAGGAGGACATTGTGACCCTAGAAGGTCAGTGAGCACAGGATTGCAGTTGATTGGATAATACTTACATGAGAACAATTGAATGGCTACCATTTGTATACCTGATTGGATATCATTTGTATAAGAACAGTTGAGTGGACAGTATATGTATGAGAACACTTGGTAGAATATACAAAACAAAAGGAGTTCCAAACAAAAATATAGAAACAGTTGATGGGTTTTGTTGTTAAGCTCAATACTTCCTCCTTTATCCACTATGACCCTCAGTGTATAAAGTCTGATGCCACTAATAAACTTCGGCTTTGACCATCAGTCAGAGTCCACGCGTGTTATCATCGGCTCCGTGCACCAAGTCCATCGCTGCGGGACAGCGACATGTCACCTAACTGGTATTTTACTAAACATGTGAAGTGTTTCAGATGATCTGATAAGAATAATTTCTCTGGTTCTGGCTCACTTTTTTGCTTCTTAAATCCTATGGCTGTTTTCATACCTTAATCTCCACTGCATTTTTGTCCTGAAAACAGTCTTCCAGAATCCAAGTAAACAGTGTGATGATTAAATTTAGTTATAGGCTTCCTTGTGCTAAGGAATACTCAGATGTATGACAAAGCCTTATAGCTGGGCATCTCTGGGAGGCAGTGTCTGGAAGAGACTGGCATTTGAATCAGTGAACTAAGGAAAATCTGCTGCCAATGAATGTGGATGAGCATCATCCAAGAACTGAGTGACTGGGTAGAATGGAAGGGTAACTCTGGTCTTCATGCTTTTTACTTGTTGGATATTATCAGTTGAATATTATTAGGCCTGTGAATATAGGTTGTATTAACATTATGGTTTTGCAAAAACTGATGAGTGAGAGGAAGGGAGGAAGGAATAGGGATTGGGGGAGCGGCAGGGGAGTGAGGGAAGTACAGCTGTCTTCTTGAAACTGAACATGTGGAAAGCATACAAGTCTGTTGATTTTATATTCATATAAAGTAAGTTGATGTCTTTCAACTGTTCTGGGCTACAGTGCTAGTTCTAGCATGTTGAAATCAAATGTGTTAGAATATACATAGCAAATGGGCAACATATCTTAGTTAATTTTCACACACACCTGTTGCTATATATATATGTGTGTGTATGTGTATTATTATGTATACACACACACACATAAACAGATGAAACAGAGAAAGGGAGATAAATCATTTCCTAGCTCATTCACTAAATGCCCGGAATAGTCAAGACTGGGACAAGGTGGGATCCAGTAGCTCAAACCATGTCTCCCCTATGCATGGCAAGCACCTAATTACTTGAGTTGCTGTCTCTTGTCTTGCAGAGTCTGCACTCAGGAAGATGGAATGAGGAGCTTAAGCTGGGGATTGAACCTAGCCATTCTGATACAGGCTACTACTTTCTTAACCACCTCTTAATTTTTATTGATTTATTTTCATTTTGTTACAAAGGAAGAAGAGATGGAAACAGGAGAAAAAAAAAGTTTCCATCCTCTGGTTCACTCACTATTTGCCCAAAATATCCAGGCAAGGGCCAAGTTAAAACTAGGAATTGAGATATGCATGTGTGTCTCCTACATGGCTGTCAGGGTCCCAGCTACTTGCGTTATCATCCGCTGCTTCCCAGGGTGCATAAAAAGCAGATGGGATCAGAGCCAAACAAACTCATATCCAAACACCCAGCTCTAAGATGCAGGGACCCCAGTGCTTCTGCCAAATGTATGCCACTGTAGATGTTTTAAACTCAAAAATATGTAGTGCTGAACAACCTGAATGTAATTACATACATATATACATACATATATACATACATATATATATACATATATATATACATATATATACATACATATATATATACATATATATATATAAACCCATAGAGCAGAACAAGGATTTTGCAACATTTGTAGATGCCGAAAAGTGCATGTGGATTTTAATGTATGAAAGATCAAAACTTCAAATGATGTACTAAATGCATAACCAGAGGGAAACCAAACAACTAAACTATTATTAACTATCATGAATAATTCACCAACTAAAGAATCATCAATATTAGCAAGAAATAAATGTATGATTTTAATTAATGTTTAATAAGCCAGAACTACTATGCTATATAGAGCATGACAAATGACAGGGATAAAAAGCACAATGTTTTTATCATTTAACAGTATTATTAAAAATCAAGTTTTTTAAATGCTTTTCTTGGAGTTTCTTAGTCATTTGTAAAACTAAGATAAGCAAACTAAATTCTAGTACTTTCTTAAATTGAGCAGTTCAAGTACTATTTATGGAACATCATGCATTTTGCAGTCTCTTTAATTCAATAAAGTGTGCAAAACATAGTTTTGTAATATTGAATACACTATCATATTAGATCACTTTTTAAGAAGTGATGAATGACAAACGAGTTACTACCATTTTCTCAGCAGGATTTTGCATGAGTCAAAACAACTAGAATTCTAAATGAAGTTTGACCTGTGAAAGCAGAACCTATTTCGACCAAAATCTTTTTCTACAATGCAACAAGATTTTATAAGCCCACCAATGGTTGCCTAAGAACTAAGCTTGCCCGAATTTATTTTTACTTTAGGAACATTTTTATTTTCCCAAAAATCGTGCTATTCAACACTTCTCAATGTTCCTTCTCAGAGCAATATATCACTGAATCGGACCCATCACACACTGGTCTACTTTCCAACACTTGTTTCTCTTCATTGTGTCAACAAAGGGAGTGAACCAGCAAATGGATGATCTTCCTCTCTCTCTTCCTCTCTGTATATCTGCCTTTCCAATTAAAAATAAATATTTTTTTCTGTAAGATTTATTTATTTTTAATTGGAAAGGCAGATATACAGAGAGGAGAAGAAACAGAGAGGAAGATCTTCCGTATGGTGATTCACTCCCCAAGTGACAGAAATTGCAGAGCTGAGTCGATCAAAAGCCAGGAGCCAGGAGCATCTTCTGGGTCTCCCACGTAGGTGCATGTTCCCAAGGCTTTGGGCCGTCCTCGACTGCTTTCCCAGGCCACAAGCTGGCAGCTGGATGCATAGTGGTTCTGCTGAGATTAAAACTGGTGCCCATATGGGATCCTATCATGTTCAAAGCGAGGACTTTAACCACCTTGCTAACATGCTGGGCCCCTCTCCCCCAAAAATCTACCATTTACTGGTTCACTGTGGCCACTAATAGACCAGTCTGGGTCAGCCTGAAGCTAGAAACCAGGAACTCCATTCTGATATCCTACAGTGGTGGCAGAAACCAATGTACCTGTACCATCTTTTGCTGTCTTACAGGATTGATTAGCAGGAAGCTGGACTGGAAGGACAAAATGTGGAATGAAATAAATTGTCTATCTTAACCATGAAAAACTAAAAAAAAAAACCTCAAACTTTCAAATAAATCTTTCAGAATATATATATAAAAAGCACTATTCACATGTGTTTGCTTTGACGTCTCCACTCCCTATCATCTTTCAAAGGAACAATGGAGAATACAAAGATGGTTGGGACTCAGTTGTTGCTACTGGAATGGTGGTCCATGATCATGGCAACTGAAGATTAAAAGGCATTTGGGGGGTAGTGTTTTCAAGGGTGCCTTCTGCAGGCACCAGTTCCAGGAGACATTAACCATGTATGTGGATTTTTTCCTGTAGGAAACTTGCTTACTCCCACCCTTTTTGAGGGTTACAGTACTCCTTAGCATCTTCAAGGTTTAAGAAGTCTCTAGGCTAACATCCAGGGTCTTCTAAAGTAATTTGACTGTATAACGCTTTATCAGAGGAACAGCTGTTAGCCTCCTCCAAATGCGAGTCAGCCCAGTAATCACCAGCCACTGCTATTTGAAAAACTCTGACCCAGAGCTTAAGTGTCGTTTAAAATATGAATCATGTAATTTTCACATCAGATATTGTGTAATTCTCTAACCAACTGCTGAGTGCCCACACTGAAGATACATGATTACAATCTATCCTTTGTTTAAGAAGTCCATTGACTAAACAACTCATCATCCCCATAACATCTTCCTTGCATTCAGACAACAGGATGTGCCATAAATATCCACGTTCATGATCAGAATATGCCTCCATCTAAATTCTTGCTGTGAATATTTTGTATTCCAGAGTCATACAAACAGAGCTAAACCTATATAATAGTCAGGGTCTGAATTTTCTGTCTTCTGCTAAAACTGGGAATCTTAATGCCCAAGGCGATGGTATTGGGAGGGGAGGCGATCTGAGGGGCGACTGGATAACCAGGCAGAGACCCAGTGAACGGCATCAGTGTTCTTCTACGAGGCCCGGGAGCTCATTACTCCTACCTTCCGAGTGAGGACACAGCCAGCAGGTCCCACCTGTGAACCAGAAAGCAGGTCTTCACCATACACCCAGGCAGCTGGCCTTCCCTTCTTGCCTCCTGGGGTTTCTCAAGTGGGAAAAACACATTTCTGTCAGTCAAAGTCACTCAGTCTCTGATGCTCTGTCGTAGCAACCCAAGTAAACTAACATGGCAGTTGATGAGTGTTCTTCAAGGTGGTTAATACGTCTCCCCACACATTTAGTCCCTTAACTGGAACAGCCTTACCCTAACTTTGTGTTTTGTGGGTTGGAATTCATTTTCTTTTATAAATTATGTCTAGCTTCTAAGTTGCCATTTTACTTAAAAAATAAGCTAGGTTTTATAGTTGCTTGAAGGAATTAACTACACAGAACTTTAGTAACAATTAAAGGAAACTGACATATTATAAATATTGTTTAGGAATCTGCTATGTTTTTAAAAAAACAGATTCTTATCTTTGCCAGCTTGAAGAAATATGAAGGATCTTTAAAGATTTACATTTTGAAAAACTTATATATATATAGATGCCAAAAAGTTCTGTCATCAATAATATTTTAAATTTGTATTTCAATTTAGATTTCTGTAAAATTCATGAAATAACCTCCTAATGTTGAAAATTAAACTGTTTTCTTAATTTGTGTTAATAAAATGAGTTTTTATGTGTGCAGTATAGCTCAGAATTACTGTATGATTGTATTTTTTGGATGTCAATAAAAATATATACATTGAGATGAGTCAAATATGGGGCAAACTGAAAACTCAAATAGCATCACTGCTGAAATTTATTCTAGGTGTTATTCATTAATCTGCAATGGAATGCTGCTATGAGTGGATGAGCACTGGGTTCTTCCTCATTTTATTGGTTTATTCAAGATTTAATACCTTAATTAAGGTAGAATCCTGAGAATGCTCATTACTTTCTAACACACAGACTCATAAGGTATGAGATCTCTTGACCCATAATCAAGATCATAGAGGAAACAGAAATTTTTAGACTCCAAAACTTTTGAGACTCGAAGAAAGCAAACTCCAAATGCTGTGTAATTTCCGCTATGGAAGTTTTTCAAAACCACATAAATGAACACATTGATATCTCTTCAAGGGAGAGTCTGAATATTCATGATTAGTGGGATGAATAAAAGCTATAAATAGGCTCACTTGACAGTTTACTGTCAAATTATTTCATTAAGAAAAGATGATGTTTTTGTGCTTTTTCAGAATAGTGAATGATCAATTGTGAACTGATAACTTAGGCTATTTCCCCCCGATTTGTACTCCCAATCCTTTCAGTAAGAAGAAGGTAGATGCCTGTCAAAGAGGATTGCTTCAAAGTTATGACCATATAAGCAGAAAGACAGAATTATGTGAGTGCTGGGGGCAGTGAGTTATTTCTCTACCAAGCAAAGCAGCCAAAGCTGTTCTTGCAACACCAGCTGGAAGCCCACCACCGGTTGCCAGCCCAGGGTCTCACCAGGGAGCTGACTGCTGACTTCCCTCATTCTTCGTCTCTTCATTATCACATCGTGGGAGCTCACAGACACAAGCAGCTGGCTCCTCAACTTAATTGGCAAGCATCTTAACTAAGGCTTTAGTGAAAACAGTGTACTGTTTATGTTGAATGGCTGTAACCTAGGAGCAGAACATGCTTAAATACAGATTTGCTACCCATAAGTAAACACCGTTATAAAATGACCAAATAAAGTTTTATGTTAAGGGGGTAAGGGAATTCAACATCTTGAAATATTCTGGTGATGAACAAAAATGTTGTCACAAAATTGCTTTTACATTGAAAAGCCTGGGCACAAAGAAGGGCAGGGCCTGGCTATGGCACCATAGCTTAGTGGCTAACCACTCGCCTTGCATGCTCCACAATCCTTCCTCTCTGTATATCTGCCTTTCTGATAAAGAAATAAATAAATATTTTCTTTTTAAAGGGGTAGGGCATCAAACATTTGAACACATTCTCCACTATCTCTGTATGGCAGTAGGAGTCGTAAGAATGTATGACATCACAGACATGAGAGTTTTGCAGGTGCGATACTGTATGCCACAGCTTAGAGTCAGCATTTCCCTTCCCATAGTGTGTTCTCTTTCCAATGAGCCTTCGTTATCCTGTGGTCATTCCATGTTTCTATCCTTAACAAACGATATGAAACCCTTTAAGAAGTCACATTTGGAAAATAAAGATGGCAGAATAGGGTAAGAACACATTTAAACAGAGAAATATTAGCCAGTGTGAAGCAGAAAGGGCACATTCCATGAAATAGGAGAGGACAGAACAACAGCAGAGGGGTACCTGGAGACTGACAGACACAGGAAAGCAGCGGACACAGTGGTGTGGTGTTGCAGTGACTGATACTCCAGCAGCATTCAGCCAGTGACAATCCAAATCACACCAAGAGCCAGAACTCCACCAGCAACAAGGTGGAAAGGGACGCTTACCAGGAGCTCCAGAGGTGAACCCAGACAAAAAGCTGCTCGTCCTGCTGGTCTGATTGATTTGGCCAGGAAAAGAGACAGAGTAGCAGATCCCAGACAGACAGTGTGGGAACATGGTGCATTTCACGACACAGTCCACCCATAGAGCCACATTGGGCACTATTTTGTCTAAGGAGGAAAGGTCAATGGACAATACTGTGGATGCACTGAGCTGGGAGTGAACTCACTTCTGCCTCAGTGAACTGAAACAACGTGGCATCCTACAGTTTCCACCCAAGACAGGTAGGGGTAGCTCTCAGAGCTGAGAGCCAGCAAATCAAGAACTCTAGTTGTGGCACATCAGGCACCATTTTCTACAGTGTGGCAGGGGTTCTAAGACTACTGGGGCAACAGTGAGCTGTACATCTGCTGAGCTCACCAGAACTCTCTGAGCTCAGTGGATTGCACTGGTCCCACAGGAAAATAATACTGACTATGGCATGCTATAGTTCAAGAAAACAGGTCCATGTGGCACCCAGACCTAATGGTCAACAGGTTCCAGCAAGATCGTCACCAACAACCTAGCTATATAGGACACCTGGTGTCTCCCTAATCCTGGGACCTGCTCCAACCAGAAGTGGGAGAAAGATTGTGCAGAAAACAATGCAACCTCAGCATGGAATCACGGGAGGTGGAAACTGGTGAGCCAGGAGCTGAGGCTATGGAGACCACAGTGGAAATTAAACATAAGAACCCAGACCTGGGACTTGCTGGAGGGAATGGCACAAGTGACTGCAAACAAATAGCTGTGTACCAACTACAATAAGTAAAATCGAATTGTAGACCTGTGGGTGACACAGCTTAGAAACCGGCCCCAAGGATTAGAATCTCATAACCAGAATTACAATGACCAAAAAAAGAGACAGAGAAACAATGAATATTACTGAAGAGTCCCCTGCAAAGGAGCAAAAACTTTTTACCAGCCTCAGAATTAACTGAAAAAGAAACCAAGAAAATGGGAGACACAGAATTCCCAACACTTGTTGTAAAGCTCCAAATCAACAACAAGAAGCACATAAAGCAGGAATTCGAGGCATATATCTGGAAATCAATCAAATGAAAGTTGATATATCAGAAATGAAGAATACAGTGGAGCAAATTGAAAGGACAGTGGAGAGTCTCCAAAATGGAACAAATGAAGCAGAAGAAAGAAACTCAAAGTTAGAAGATGTCCCTGTCACCAGGGGGAATGAAGCAAAAATCTAGAAGCAGAGCTCAATCAGGCCAAAAAAAAAGTATTCAAGAATTAAAAGACACTATTAAAAGGCCTAATATAAGAGTTATGGGAGTCCCAGAAGGTGCAGAAAGAGAACTGGGATTAAACCTGTGTTCAATAAAATAATAAGGGAATTTTTCCCTAATCTAGAGAAAGAATTGGGAAACAACATCCAGGAGGGGCACAGAACTCCCAACAGGCTTGATCAAAAGTGATCTTCACCATGACACATAATAATCAAGCTCGCCTCAGCAAACATTAAGGAAAAGATCCTTAAATGTGCACATGAAAAAGCAACTGTCATATAAAGAAATTCCAGTTAAACTCACAGGAGACCTCTCACAGGAAATTCTTCAGGCAAGAAGAGAATGGAGTGACATATCCCAGATTCCAAAAGAAAAAAAAATTGTCAGCCCAGGGTAACATACCAGCAAAGCTTTCTTTTGCCTTTGAAAATGAAATAAAATTCTTCCACAGTAAAGAAAAGTTAAAAGACTATGGCTTTTCCAGACCTCCCTACAAATAATACTTAAAGATATTCTCTTGATCAAGAAAAGGAATAGCGCCCACCAAAACCAAAGGCAAAAGGGTAGAACATCCCGGTAAAATAAAAACAGATGACTAAACAACTCATTGCTAAAATGACAGGACCAAATTACCACACATTCATATTAACTCTGAATATAAATGGCTTAAATCCATCAATCAAACGTCATAGAATAGTAGACTGGATTAAAAAACAAAACCCATCTATTTCTTGCCTACAGGAGACATATTTAACCAAGAAAGACAGTAGAAACTAAATCCATGAATTTTGATTTTTTTTGTTAGTTTCATCTCTTCAAAACACTTTCTTCTCATTAAATTTTCAATGACCCATAGATCCTACAGTAGCATCATTTTCTTCAGGAAGGTCCTTGATTTTTGTTTTCATTTCTTCAGCAACACATTAGTCACTCAGTAGCATGTTATTTAACTTCATGTTGTTGTTAGTTTCTTTACTTTCTTCCTATTGTAGATTTTGTTTTGTGGCTTTTCTTTTGAGGGGATGTATATTAACTGTGTAATGGAGACTATCATATCTAGCAGCATGTTATTTAACACAATGGCATTGTAAATTTCTATTTTTCTTCCTGTTGTTGATTTTGTATTGTGGCTTTGCATTTAAAGGGACATGTAGTAACTGTAATGGAGACTCTCATATTCAGATGTGAGGATACAATGCAGTATGCATCTCTACTTCCAGAAAAATATGGACTTCCAATGAAACTGTTTACATGTATCTTAACAATAGGATGCTGGACTCTCTGCCATTGTCTATACTTGCAATGATGGACATATGTCTGTGTATGAAGAATTATACTATAGTAATATATGGGAACTTGGTGAAGGGTTAGGATTGGAGAGGGGATAAGGGAAATCCCAGGGCCTATGGAACTGTATCATGAAATGATAATAATAAAAAGATGTAAAATTTTAATAAAAGTGTTCACAATTATATCAGAATTCCTATCGCCTTGGGAACATAGTGCAAAACTGTGCGTGGTTGATATTTACACAAATCTCTTCTGTCCAACTATCGGCAGGTAGTGCAACAGGGTGTTTAATGTAATCCTTGTTTGAAGTTAAAGAAAATCCCAGGATACTTATAAGCTTTCCCTGAGAAGGACTGAAGTCTGTTTTTCCTCCTCTTCAAACTTTGCAGATTTTTTTTTTATCTTTTGCCAGGGCTTGGTGGAAGTGAAATCTGGCTTCTGAATAAGAATGGCTGCTTTGGTTGTCACTCCCTTGCAGTCCTGAGACTGCTAGGTAAAGCTTTCCAGGAGTTACTTTAAGATGTGAAGTTTTGGATTTTTTTTCTGAGGCCATACTTAAATTTTCTAAATTTAGTATCTGTCCTTAAAGGTAGTTAGGGTCACTAGCTGGTAAAGTGGTGAGGAAACTTCTGCAAATAGTGATTCATGTCAATTGACAGGAATATTCCCGAAATGCTGCCCTAGGGAACACAGAACCTGGCACTGACACTTTTAAAATACAGTAAATTTAGAAACACTGGTCTCTGTGTGGCATGGTGTAAGTGCCACATACCTTTAGTTGTGAACAAGGTTTACAGAAAGACGCTAAAGAAAGTCCTATCCCGAGGAGGATGACTCCATGTTTGCAAGATGGCAATGCAAATTGAGTGCACAGAGGAGCAGACTGAAGATCATAACCTCACTTTTTACAAATATAAAAGGATTATACAGCTATAGAATTCCATTTGCTTCAAGAGTGCAGTGTATTATATTATCTTTCCTATGGCTCTGCTAATTTTCTGGCATATGTCAGGTTGAAAACCCACTGGCCAGGAGTGTATGACATGAACATTGCCCCTTTGCAATAGGTATGGAGTTTGGCTTATTACAATTAAAGTATTTCATTCAGATAAATTGGTCTTGCTTCAAAGGATAGGATTTAGGCTCTTTTTTTATTGTCACCCTCAATATAATCCCATCACATACAACAACCCTACAAGTATCTATATACAAGAAACCACTTTTTTCTTGTCTATTCAACTGTTGATTGATATTTTGATTGATCCCCTATTTTTGGCTATTTCAAACAATACTGCAGCAAACATAGGGTGCAGGAAGGTTGAGGCACTGATTTCATTTCCTTTGAGTATATGCCCAGCTGTTGAGGTATATGTTCATTCTGGTAGCTCCATCTTTCACAGTTTGTAGGAATTTTCCACACAGCCTAAACAGTTGTTAGAAAAACATAATATTTTTAAACATTGAATTATTCAAAGGTTTTGTTGGAAGGACAAAGTCCCAGAGAATTTTAAATAAATTGAACTGCAACATAATGTAAAACATTTGCTTTTCAAAAGATACTATAAGGAATATGAAAAAGTAAGCTAAAGATTAGAGAATATATTTACAACATAAATGTGCCAAATGTCTTTTATCCAGTGTTACTTAAAACCTGACTACTTAAGAGATGTAGACTAGGCACTCAGACTAAAATGGGAACCATCGTGACTGGACACCTTATCAAAAGTCAAAAAGCAATTTAGAAACAAAGCTATGTATATATTCAGCACCATTAATCTCATGGAATCACAATTAAAGTAAACATGAGGTGTAATTTAACTCCCACCAAAACGGTTATGATTTAAAAGAGTAATCACAAGAAATATAAGCTAAAAATAAGATAGTAGAATTATTACACAATAGTAGTGATTCTATACAGTGAAAAAAAAAACTACATCAGGAGACATCTTTTGCAGGTAAGCATGAATCTTCCTACTGCTCCCAAATTCTCACCAAGAATAAAACCATATGTTCATAAAAATATGGGCACATGATTATTGTAGCAGGTTTAGTCTTAGCATCACAGACTTGAAGAAGCCCATCAATAGGACGTTGCATCAATACTGAAAGAGAATAAAAGATGGATGAAGTTTACACATTCACTCAACAAGACAATAATTTAAGAGGAAGGGCAGTCAGATACGAAATATTATATACAATTCCTTTGTAATGAAGTTCAATATTGTATGTGGATGATTGATATCAGAATAATTATGTTACACTGTTATGATAAACAGAAACCAGCATATTTTATAATGCTACGAGGATAGACTAACAAGAGACCAAGGGGACTTTCTGTTGGTGTCAGGTGGTAGCATTGTGGTGTAGAAGGCAAAGTCACTGCCTGCCGCATTGGAATCCCATATGGGTTTCAATTCATACTTTTCCTTTCCACTTCTGATCCAGTTTCCTGGTAATACATCTGAAATAAACAGCAGAAGATGGCACAAGTGTTTAGACTTCTATATCCACATGTGAACCCAGGTAAAGCTCCTGGCTCTTGGGCAGGGTCTGGTTTGGTCCCCAGCATTGTGATCATGTGAGAAGTTTACCAGAGGATAGAAGAACTCTAACTCTGACTTTCACAACAAATACATGAATCTTTTTTTTTTGTTTTTTGATGTTGGCATCTTCTTTAACATGTCAATTAAATAAACTTCTTTTCAAACTGAACGAGTTGCATAAATATGATGTAAATATTTTACAATAATATGTGCAATATGATACAGTGGCATGTAAGTCATTATACATTTTCAATTGCTACAACTTAAAAAAATGGTTATACTATGATTTTCCTTTTTATAAGAGCAAATATGATTTCTAGTTTTTTCTATTCTTTTTCCTCTATTTTTTAGAAGAACCTGATTTTTTCTCTATTTTTGAGTCACAACCATGCCCTGTAAGTATCTACACTGTTTTAAGCCAATCATCACTCTCCTTTTCTCTGTTAGGTTTTTACATAAATTGTACAGATAGAATAATAAATCAGTTGTCAGTTTATTGGGAAGAAAATCCTTTTGCTTTTAAAGGACATTCGATTTATTTATTTTTATTGGACATGTTTGCAGTACTGGTACATATTCTGCAGCCATTAACGCTATAAAATTTAAGAAACTCTGGCATCAAAATCATAAACTGAGAGGCCAGTTTTGGTGCAAGCAAGTTAAGTTGCCACCAGGGACACTGACATACCATATTGGGTTGCTAGTTTGAGTCCAGCTATTCTGCTTGTAGCCAAGCTTTCTGGTAATATACTTGAGATAGCTACCAGAAGGGCTCATGTGCTTGGAATCAGGACCCAGTCACTTACCTGGGGGATCTGGCAAAGGTTGCAGGCCCCATATTTAGTCTGGAATACCCCTAGCTATCCCACCTTGGGCGTGAACCAACAGAGGGAATCTATCTTACTCCATCACTCTTTCAAAAAAAGAAAAGAAAATATCACAAAATGGAAGGACAGGGAATCCATTTAAACTGTGAGTCCACTAAGCAACTATGTGGGTGCTTTTGGGGTGGTTTTGGGAAACCTCCTATTGCAAAATGTGCTTTTTAACTTTGAAATTTCCCCTTACAAAATTATCAATTGAGAAATTTTCTTTATCCGTTTGGGAACCAACACAACTAGATTTATTCAAAAGAAATCCTCAAAAGGTAAATGACTTTCTACAAAAGACAAGGAAAAAATTATATTAACAGCAGTGTGAGAAATAGAAGCAGATATCTGTTAATCTCATTTGATGTATTTGATGGTATGTCAAAATGTGTGATTGTGTTTGGGTGTGCTTCAGTATGCTAACCATTGTCACAACATGCTCATCAATGATTTAAAACAAAAAGGAAAAAAGGTCAAAGTGTCCCAGTCCTTACTAACACAAAGTATAGCCTCTCTATTACACTAACTTCCTGTGTTTATTTTGAGAAAGTTAATGTGGATCCCAATCATTACATTATTCACTAATAGTAATTTCATTTTTGTATCATTCCAAAATTAATGACTAACAAATAAATAAGTATTGCTTGATATTACTAAGTTTAATTCTCTTGGCATAATAACTTTTGTGTTACAAAATGAGACCATGAAGCTTAATAGATTATTAAAATACATTTTTAAAGAGTGATTTGCAATTGTATATTAAGTTAATCAGTTTGGAGGAAGAATTTTTTTTTTTTAGAATGAACTCTTAATTTTCCTAAGACCAAAGTTCTGTGTTTAGAAGATAAATACTCTGCATAAGAACTAAAAACTGAAGTTGATTAAAAGGAATCAAAATGAAACTGCTTTCTCTGTATTTGTTTCCTACATTAAACTGTGCATAGGTTGCCCCTTTGCAAAGACACTTCATGGAGCAACAGCATATTTAAATCTCATGGAAAACCGTTTTCATTTGTTCAAAATGAAAATATGATTTGCACTTATTTTTCATATCTTAAAATGTATAGCTAAAAGTTATGTTCTCTAGAGCACTTTTTAAATAGCCAAAAAGTGTGTTCCTGGATCCTAAGTAGTGCATTTGATGAAATACAATAAAAAAATATTTGAAAGGCAGAGTTACAGACAGAGGGAGAGAAACTGCAAATCTTTCTAAGAGCCAAAGCTGGGTGAGGACAAGGCTAGGAACCAGGAGATTTTTCTTGGTTTCCCATATGCATATAGAAACACTAATAAAATGATAATAAAATAAAATAATAATAAAATAGTATTTAATTATCAGGAATGAGCAAATTAACAGGCCAACTGAACTTTCTAAAAACAAATCGCTGATTGAGGTTTATAAATATTCAATTGATTTTCTTTTCATTTTCATATGCATCTGAATTTAGATTTGAGCAATTCTCAAAAGCAGCAATGAGACAAATACAAAAAGACTTGTCTTGGGACTGGCGCAGAGGGGAAGCACAGTAACCCTCAGCCTGAAGCACAGGCATCCCAGATGGCTACTGCTTCTGTCCTGGCTGCTCCACTTCTTACCCAGCTCCCCATTGTGCCCTGAAAAAGCAGTAGAAAATGGCTCATGTCCTTCAACTCCTGTGCCTGTGGAACAGGGAAGATGTTTCTCAATGCTACTTGGAACTGGCTCAGCTCAGGAGGTTGCAACTGTTTGGGGAGTGAACAAGCAGCTGGAAGATCTGACTTTCCCCTTTGTAAGATCTGGCTTTCAAATTACAATAAATAAACTGTAGGGATGAGTTTTTAATGTATTACGTAAGTTTGCAGTTCTTTGTTTCCCAGTTGTATAATCTTCCTTTCAATGTGAATTCCACCTGTCAAAAACATTCCACATTGTTGTGGAGACTGTAACTTCCTATCTTTATGTACTGCCCAGATTTCCCATAAAATAATTTTTCAGCCGTAAAGACTTTTAGAAACAGTGGCATTCCCCATGCATTTTCTTAGGCTTGGGGAAGAATAAAGGGAGGGCAGAACTGCATAACAGAAGTCTATATTCTCTATTCGACAAATCAACCTACATGTCACACCTGAATTTAACTCAGATGTAACATGAGAGCTTCAGTTCACATGGACTAGGTCAATGTTTGGAGATTTCATAGGCTGAGGCATGACAGTATAGTAGCACATATTACCCCAACATTTGTCATAGCAACAATAGCCAACCCATTAACTTTAAAAGCATGCTCTGAGCTACAGAACACACATCATGATCAGAATACTAGAATTGCACTAGAGAAACCAATGTCATGTAGAAAAGACAAACTCAGATGAACATAAATTTGAAGTCCTGTTATATATCACTTTAGAGACATGTTTTAAATAGTGACTTAAATCTAAGTTTTGATGACATTGTAATGATTGAAATAAAGGGCCCAGCACAAAGGTCAAATCATACAATTCTAAAAGTTAAGTGTCTTTAAATGACTATTTTTCATTATATTCAATAAGAATGCCTGCATTGTAACAGAATAACAGAATAATAGAATCTAGAGAGTCACCAAGTCAGTTCGTTTCTATCCTTCTCACATTGCAGTGTTGCTTAACTAAATGGGTTGAGTATGGATCCTTTTAGAGAAGGGCTCCTGTTTGCGAAAGAAACACTGTGCTGTTACAGAAGATGCATTGGTACAGGTCCATATGACTTGCATTTACCTAGGTGAACATCTGATGTGTCCCAGGTGTCTCTGTACGGGCTCTGATGAAACATTGAATGCCATTAAATTCCCATCAGTGGCTCTCTCTCACATTATAAGAATGGTGTGCTTCTAGCAGGAAGGTTTGTTTTTAAAAACAAACAGTAGATGACAATTTGCAAATAGCACGTTTTTGAAAGCAACTTAATATTTCACAGCAGATGCATAAAGATAATTCTAGTGTAAAAACACAAAATCACAGAAATGCCTTTAGATGGAAGGTATGTTTGATTTTTAAAAATATTATCACCAGGAGACAAATCTGAAAACCTCAGTTTTGCTCCTTTTAGATGTTACCAGTATCTCACTGCTCGAGAATTTATTGTTTCAAAGTTCTATAAATGTGAGGGCTGCTGTAAGGCTTAGACAAAGTCATCTTATGTAAGCAGTGTCAATTTGTAAAATTTAGACAAATGAAGGACATTATTATTTCTATCATCAAAAATACTCAATTTATGATTAAATATACCTTTGTGTTTGGTGGCAATCACATGTTCATCTATGTTGGTCATGCAGAATCACAGGATTGTTAAAGCAAACAAAAATGATTTGACCTTAATTTCAAGCAAAAGCCAGTAGCATTTGTAGCATGATACATAGTACCCAAGTGTTTTCATCAATTTCAGTTCTGTGAGTGCAGCAAATCTCTTCCAAGATACTCTACACCAAAGTCTCTTACCACATTTATGTAAAAGTAGCATTAAAATATAAATCAATCAGTACCCCTGTCAGAACAATAATGTCTATAATCTGAACACATGATTTTCTCATATTTTCCCATGGCACCGGATTTCACTGAGTGAGGGCTATTTCCCTATGAATGAACATCAGTGTCACTACCAATACACGCAATTAAAAGCATTGATTACTTAGTTTTTCAAATGCAACTCCTAGCTCTTACAGGACACAATATTCATTACAAAGCATAATTCATATTTATATTTAGATAAATAACGATAACATTCATGTCAATTTCAGATAGCATCATTTCTGATTCAATATTACAAAGGACAATTGTTCTGTGTCACAGAGGCATTGAGAAAAATGAAAATTTAAGGCAACTATATTTAACTTGTTATTAATTATTACTTACACTCAAATTGGGGATAAGCATTTAAAACTGTTGGGGTGCCCGCAGTGCATAATCGGAATATCTGTGTTCGAAGCTGCTCTGCTCCCCATCCAAACTTCTCCTTAACGCATCAGCGTGGATGAAGCTTCTGCTTGCTAGCCCAGCCTGCCTGGTCCTGGATATCGTGGGCATTGGGAGAGTGAACCAGCAAATGAAAACTCTATGGTATCATTGTGAAATGCCCCTGGGGATATCACATGACTTCCCTATGGAGATGATCTCCTGCGGGGAGAGCCAGTGTTATTCCCTGTGTTGTCACTTCATTCAGTTTTATCTCAAAGATAATTAATGATAGCAATGGAAGATAATAACATATGGGCTTTGAGAGACTCATAGTCTAGGCATCATACCCACATAACTGTAAGCGAGAGGTGTATGTTGGGCTCTTCTGAGAATGAAATGAACAGCAGTATCATGTCTGTTTTGCTGCCCAGACTGCGCGAGACCTGCTGCCTTCTAAATGTCACTGCTGGCCTCTGGCTGAATATTTGGAGCCCAGATCTAGAAGTTAGCATTCATTTAAAGACTTCAAGGATTACAAAAGATACTATTTTCTTCTAAAATTTTTTTTAATTGGCAAGTTCATTTTTACAAATAATATTCAGGATGTTCTCTTTACACACTTTTGTTCGGAGACCATTTTCAGAGTCCCCAGTGTGGGGAAGGAGCAAGACAGAAACCAGGGTATTCAGAGACTAACACTTCTGATCCAGAGGTGTAGAAACCGTTTTATTAAATATTTATAACATCACTGATACGCCACACTAAAAATTAGCCTGCTATAGAATTTTGAAATCTGAATCCCACATGTGGTTCCCTTGGCAGAAAATGAATTAGGAGTCTTTATAGGACCACTGTTGGCCTCACCCACCCCTCAATGCGCAGGAGAGAAACGGCAGACACTCATCAGCCAGCACTGGCCTCGGAGCACTGCTTCATTTCAGACATGTTTTAAGAATGAATGGCACCAACAGAACTGGGTAATGAACACATGCATACACAATGTGATAAGAGCAGAGGGATCATGAGCTCGTTCAGCTTCTGTGTGCACTTCCTCACAATGCTCAGGTGGCTAAACCTCACCCTGCAGGTGGCAGCGTCTTACGTGGGTGCCTGTTTGTATCCCAGATGCTCCACTTCTGATCCAGTTCTCTGCTTGTGATCTGGGAAAGCACTGGAGGGTGACTCAAATCCTTGGGACCCTGCACCCACGTGAATCTCAGAGGAAGATCCTGGCTCTTAATCAGCTCAGCTCTGATCATTCCAGCCATTTGGGGAGTGAACCTGAGGATGAAAGATCTTTGTTTCAATGAATCTGCCTTTCCAATAAAAGCAACTCAATAAATAATAATAATAAAACCCTGGTAGCTCCATTTTTTTCATGAATATTGATTTAAAAACTGTAACATGTGAATAACATCTGTACCTTACTACATATTTATTGATTGATTTAGTTGTTGGACACCTATCATGTTTAAGATTCAGAGAACAGTGCACACAAGACACTTAGTAACTTGTTCTGATCAAATGGTCATTAAATGCTGGAGCCGGAAATTAAACCTAGGTATTCTGTCAGCTCAGCAGTCTCTTCGCTGCTTCCCCAGCCTGTCTTATCACACAGGAACATCTCAATTAATGAAAACCATTGTTACCATAAGCATAATACTAAAAGCAGTTTTTCATGTCATATCAAAGGAAGAGATCAGACAAACTGGAATAAATGAGCACAGCATTTAGGAACCCTTATGGTTCACTTAAACCTCAAGGACTTTTCTACCATTCAACAACTAGTGTTTCCAAGAGAGACACACAAAGGTTGGCCTGCCTTTAGGTTGTTATTCCTACCTTATGTTTGCCTTTGTTAACACACAGTCCCATTTGAATGTTTCTTTGTTGTGCAACAAAATGTTTTTACATGTTTAATTTTTACAATAGTATTTTAAACTTCAATGTTAGCATAAAAGTGCACTCTTTTTTTTTTATTTTGCATTATGTGACAGTTTCATAGGCTCTGGGAACCCCCCAACCCTCCCCACGCCCCTCCCCCCGGTGGAGTCTTCCATCTTGATGCAGTATTACAGTTCAAATTCAATCAAGATTCTTTCCTTGCAAACGTATACCAAGCATAGAGTCCAGCTACTTATGTCCAGATGGGTTGAACAGTTTCTTGGGGAGACCATCTCTGGTCCGAAGTTAGAGCTGGTAGAATATCGTCCCAGTCAATTCAGAGTCCCAATCCATCTCAAATAATTACTCTGCCATTCCCCCTCCTCCTTCCTCCCTCCTTCCACACCCAATTGTTCTGTATGGAGCAGGAGCTACATGTGTGATTTGGAAGAAACCGTGAGACATTATCACAGGTGATATGAAGAAGGCCTCACAACACTGGGAATGAGCCCCCCTTTTAGGTAGTCTGACTGCATAATACAGAGTCATAAATGGCCAGAAAGTTTAAATTCATTTGGAAGTATGGTTTGAGTGGGGCCATAATTCATGTGGCTGGGGAAAGTTTTACTGAACACATCACTTCTGAAAAAAACAGAGGGGCCAACATCATGGCTTAGTGGGTTCAATGACCCTTGATACTGGTTATCACAGTGGGCACCAGATTGAGTTCCAGCTGCTGCATTTCCAATCCAGTTCCCTGCTGAAGTTCTTGAGAAAGGAGAATATGATTTCTATAAAATGATTCATTCACTTCAGAATTATCTATTTCACTTACTATTTTAATAGATAGCTATCAATTTTGCTATTTTGCAGCTAGTGGAAGCTAATATAAATTTTCACATTGTTTATAATAAGGAATACTGGCAATAAGTGTCTACTTTTCTTGATTTCAATAACTTCTCGTATTTTAACATAGTTCATTATATGACTATATTTTACATGCGACTGTGAAAATATTTAGAGATTCAACCTGAAATGAATATTGAATTTGACCAAAGCTTATGTTTCAATCTAAAGACAGTATCACATTTTTATTGTTGACTTATTAGTATGATGAGCTCTGATGACATATTTTTGAAGGCTGTCTTTGCTCCTTTCCTCGCAGAGTTGCTGGATTTAATTTCTTGGCAGAGAGTAGAAACAGAGTGTTCAGGGTTAATGTAGCTGAGGTTGTGAAGCTGGCCAAGGCAAGATCAGAGTAGTAACTTGAAAGAATACAAAATCTGGGCCCAGCACAGTAGCCTGCTGCCTAAAGTCCTCAACTTGCACATGCTGGGATCCCATACTGATGCCAGTTCTAACCCCAGCAGCCCCGCTTCCCATCCAGCTCCCTGCTTGTGGCCTAGGAAAACAGTCGAGGACAATCCAAAGCCTTGGGACCCTGCACCCACCTGGGAGACCCAGAAGTAGTATCTGGCTCCTGGCTTTGGATCGGCTCAGCTCCGGCTCTTTCTGCTGCAGAAGATCTTCCCCTCCTTCTTCCCTCCTCTCTCTATATCTAATTTTCCAGTAAAAATAAAATGAATCTTTAAAAACAAAAAGAAAGGAATACCAAGTCTACTTAGAAAGGTTGTGGCAAGGATATGTGGTTAAGTACCCTTTTCCTGTTCCGTTCATTATCCGCTCGCTCCGGACAGTCGAGTTTGCTTAGTTGTCAGAGAAATAAGAAGCAATTGGAGGAGAATTTCTTAATGATTCCATTCTGTAAAAGTTCTCTGCTTCTGTATTCTGCTAGGCTGAGTGTTAATAAAAAAAAATGTGCTATTGTGTAAGGAAATTAGGGCCCTCAAGAGGACTTTTATTCACTGGTTTCTTCAGGGAATTTGCCATTATAATTAAACCCTTTATCTTTCACATCATATTTTTAATTTTCTTTAAACTTTTCAGTGGAAAATTTCCAATTGGCCTCAAATATAAACTATCTTTCACCTAAAACTAACAAAATTAGCCACACAAGGAACCCAAGCTGAAGTACCAGGTACCCTGGGCTTCGCAGTGACCTACACCTTGCTTCTGTCCCCACCTTCACAGGAAGGGACTTCAGAGTGCACGGACAAATGCGTGTAAAGAATGTTTCATCTCACCAAAACCCATTGGAAGTCCTTCTTCTTTCAGAATAGGCATTTTCCAAAAATGGTTGAAATCCCTTCAGTTTTCTTCGCAAAATAATCTTATCTGCTTCGCTTGTCCATGAATCTTTTGACTAATCTTGTATTTACCGTCTAATATTGTTTGCTCATAAGTCTTTCTTAAATCCATATCATTCCAAGTTTTTCCCAAACCACTCCAAATGAATCATTCTTTAAATTACAATTCTCATTTTGTCGATTCCAATGATTACATGCTCTCCTGAATTCTTAGTAACACTCAAAACTTATGGTTCCTTTTTATTCCTTGAGCAATTTTCTTTACTTGGTTTCAAGCCACATTCTTCACCCTTGTCTTTTTGCATTTCTGATATTTTCATAAACACAGAATGTCTCAAATCCAATTCATGATTTCTGCCACTATGCTCCTTACCTAGCCTCTCCCTCCTGGTGAAGGGCCAAACCACTCGTGCCGTGGTTCAGGATTAAGACCCAAAGGACATTCTTCATTTCTTTCCTTTTCACATCCCATCACCAATCCATCATCAAGTCCCGTTGGTATCACTTAAATCTGACATTCATTCGTTCTCACCATCTCCAGAGATCCCACGCTTGTAGGACTGGCCATCTTTCCTCTGTAGGAACATGCCTGCAGCTCTGAAGTACATCCTCCAGTTTTTCTCTTGATTTCTCTCTTTGTAAAGCATTTAACTCAAGTATATCCAGTTAAAGTACAAATTTGCTTATGTTAACTGCTACTTTTCTCCACCCTTTCTAATCACACTAAGAATACCTGAGCATTCTGGATTTCTTTTGGCTCCTTCTCTAACAACACTGCTCTTTGACAAGCACCAAGATCCAAGCAAGCTCTTGCATGAGTTCCAGGGCTGAGCTAGCTCCCTCCTCAGGGCCATTCTCCTTGCTCTTCCCTCAGATTACTGCAGGTTCCCATTTCATTTCCCTTGACATTGCAAGCATCTGTGCCAGGGAGGCTTTCTCGATGCAATAGGAAGTAACAAGGTGGGGAGCCACTTTGTTTTGTCTTAATGTTCCAACTTCCACGACAAGAACAATATCTGACATTTTAAAAACAAGTGTTTCTGAAGGAATTATAAATATTTTAAACAAAACAAAATACACACCAAGCAAGTTTGGGAAGTTACTCTTTCACACAAGAGAAGATGCAAATTGCAACGTAATATATGCACAATTATCTCAATTTTGTTTATGTAAGACAGGATTTAAAAACATCCACCATATCGGGCAAAGGTACATTCAGAAACTACATGTGATGTTCAATATAATTTGTATTCTGCCCATGAAACAGGCAGGTCATATTTTTAAGATGTTTTGATTGTCAAAACTTCACTTTAGAATTCATTTAAATAAAAATATCTGCATCTTTAAAGTCTGATTTTTGAAAACTAATTAGTATATACGTAATAGCATCACGCTGTTTAAGGAAAGAATGCCCCTGTGGGCCACTGTCGACTTTCCAACCTGATGGAATTTGAAATGCGAAGAATGACGACTGAATGTGAAGGGCGACTTCGTTTCCTTCGGGCATGTGCTGCATAAACTAGTCCGTCATCGAAAATCTAAACCTCAATTTTCTCAGCTACACGAAATAGAGATGATTACATTTAGCCCAGTCAATATTTATTTTTTCCAAAACACATTGGTTTAAGAGGAAGAGGGGTGAAACCAACAAGAAGGGGTGTGGCGGGGGGGGGGCAATGATACAGATCTCATCTGCTGGCTCACAGTGGCCAAGCACGGGCCAGGTTCAAACTGTGAGCTGGGAACCCGTCCAAGGCTTCCACGAAGATGGCTGTAACCACTGCTTCCCAGGGTTGGCCCTGGTAGGACCCAGAAACAACAGGAGTAGCAGCAAGGACCAAATTCAGGCACTCAGCTGTGGAATGCAGGGATCCTGTTTCTAAACTGCTAAACTAAATAATGACTCACTCCTTGTTTTCTGTTTTTTTGTTGTTACGATCAAATATATCAAGGTCAAGTTGGTGCTGTATTAGAGTATCACCAAAGTATTATGTAGAGCTGCAAACTCATTTTATGTAAAATTCTGGGAATTCCTTTATGAAAGTGAGATTTTGGTCACACAGCATCTGGTTAAGAAAACAGCTGTGAGTCATTGACCAAAATTACATAACAGCTTGACTATATATTTACAAAATGGTTTTCAAGTTTTATAAAAAATACATTTTGTGTTCTCATAGTCATTAAAAAAAAGAACATTGGTCATTCCCCTTTAAAAATCTCATTTTTTACCTGTCAAATGGGACAAAATTCAATTCACAGTTGTTTTCCCACTGGGACAGTTTCTTGGCTGAGGTAAGCAGGCCAGACAGAGTTGGACTTTCAAGAATTAAAATGTCCTAACCGGTACAACAGGAAAGATTTGATGTGTGACTCCTAAAGAATTTAAACAGCAGAAAACCTATGGACACCATTGTTTTTAAGAATATTTGCTTGACTCCCAGTGAGTGATGGTGCAGGTAGAAACAGTACCGCAAGAGGAAAGAAATGACTAATTGGCACATTGTACTTTGCCTTCAGTCAAGGATAGCTTAAGAAATTAGGAAGCTCAGAAAGCTGAGTATCTTACAGTAACAGCTTAAGCAATGAGTGGGTTGGATGAAGAGCAGAGGATTAGCTGTCAGTAGGAGCACATGTCTTTCTGTAATAAACTCTATCAGAAAGACCTCAGAAGCCAGCTTTGTCAGCACAAAGCATTGGGAACCTGAGAGACTGACACTGTAATGGCTTGAGTTTCTTTTGTCAAATGTGAGCCAGCAATATTAAAAGACTAAGCAATAGAAAGACAAATAATGACGGTTCTTCCTACAACCTACAGTCTTAACTGAACAAGATTATTTTTCTTCTTTAAACAACTATGCAGATTGAGGTAATTCAAGCGCTACATGTTGAATTTTTGCTTCAGTTCACATACGTCAAAATGTTACCTTGACTTTGACGACTGTACCAACTGAAAACAAATCTCCAAATGGTTTCCCCCTTAATCAATAGTATCACTAAAAATTAGCTTGATTGATTAACAATAGGGTTAGGATGGCAACATAATTATTTATGTTTGTGTAGGAGCAAGTGAGGATATAAGTCAGTGCAGCCCATGGAGTTATTTTTCTTTTCATGATAATTACACGTTGATTTGTGTGCTTCTTACTACAATACTTGAAGGCAAGCCTTCATTTCTGGATTACTATTAAACTTCTAGAGGATCTTCTGATGACAACACACGAAGGGATCTCACCTCATTTTGTTGTTGACCAATTGCATGCCCCAAGCCTTTCATCTTTAGTTGTCTCCTTAGACATAAATTGAAACGCCTACGGACTGAGGCTGTGCCCTATGACTCGCATCACCCTGACTCTCTCTGCTGTTGAGGTTTTCTCTCTCTCACGCTCTCTCCGACCTTCTAGCCCATTCCCTAGGTTCAGTCTCATGTCTGACCCAACAGACCAAATCAGAGAACCCTTCAGACTACCACACTCTGTCGTTTTGAGTCTCACTTTCCACACCTACCTGTCCTTCCTCCTTCTGTCCTTTTTATCTGCATTTCATTACACGGTTCATTTTTATTAGTATGGTGTTTTAATAACAAATAAATTAAATAGAATGATTTCAAATGAATTCCAAGCATTCATAGAATTATAAACGCTTAAGTGTTTACCATATGATGGACACCTGTCAGGTATTTTTTTCCCATTTATTCACTCTTCAAAATTATGAAGCAGAAGCTTTCATTACTGTTGCTTTTATGGAGATAACATATATTTAGATACAGGCGGAGTCAGCCTTTATGACAGCAATGCGTGCAAAAGGCAGGCATTCCGGAAGGCCTGTTGTTCCTTTACAGATGGTGCGATCTACCACTGTGAATGTGCGTGACTGAAGGAGTGAATATTTACTCATGTTTGCCTCCACAATGTCCCCCCAGAGCTGTCTACTGCAGCACAGCTTTGCAGTGTCAGTGTCTCCAGATTGTGCAGTTCCATGCTTGCCAACATTTCCTGCCCAGCTCCAGGTTGAGGCCTTGGTCCATCCTTGTCCTGGAATCTTTATTATTCTTTCTTCCTCCTTCCTGGTCAAACTGTACATTTCCTAAGAATCTACTATACATTTCAAATATTTCATAATCCAATTTCTTTTCGGAAAGTCATATCTTCTTATTTTAAAATATTATAGCATTTTTACCCATTCTACATTCATGATATATATAACTTTTGTATCTTACATTTAACTTTTGCATTTAATTTCATGTTACATTCTCCTTTTTGCTACCACACATGAGATGCTAGAAGACAATTTTTGTCTGATTTACTTGTATTTAATTCAAAGAACTGAGTATTTTATCTCCAGCAGAAGCTTAATAAATAGTGTTGAATGAATAGGCCAAGAGTAGACAAATGTTTCTTTTACTCCTTAAATCTTAGTACATTAACTTCTGCTGGACCATATCCATGCTGTTCAATATCTTCTATGAGCTTTTACATTTACGCACCATTGTAATTTAACTGTTGAGGCCATCATTCGTTATACATACTTTCATGGAACAATAATCATGATTTCCTGCTCTTTACAAGCATTCCAGGGTGTGTAATATACTACTATCATTATCACTTGCCACTAGTAGAGGCACAGCATTGTAAAGCCAGGCTCCAATGCAAAGCAATCGATGTTACTGCGATCTAGTGATTGATTTCAGCATTAAAGGGATTCTCAGCAACCTTAGAAACTTTAAGAATTAAGCCTCGCTTCTTACTGGGTGAGAAGAAAAAAGTTAAAAAAATTAAAATAACGATACACATTGTTAGGAATGTAAAGGTTACTTTCTATATTCTAGATGTAACCTGTCCTCATAAGAAAAGTATTTCTGGCCTTTATCCTACATTCTGGAGTTTGAGACCACAACCGTAAATTCATCCAATGTATTTAGCAGGATTTAATATAGGGTCCCTGGACACTGGAGGCTGCTGAGTCACCTGAGCATTTTCAGAGCTAGCAATATGTTGTGTTAACTCAGATCCCAGGTGATTTTCAAGTCTTCTGTTAGTCAAGGCTTCTGGTCTCATGGCAGATTTTTGAGCTTCAAGGCCTAAACCAAAGATCTAATCAGACTGCAAAAGTTATCAATCTGTTTTAAGCTTTCAATCACTTTAACCTCTCAATTGTTCCCAAAACCCAGAACAAATTGTCTCTCTAACACCTCAGTTCTGGTCAAGGCTTCAAACGAATCTGAACAGCAGGCACCGTGTGAGATTCCAAATGAAATTCAGAGCAAAACTGTATCGTGAGTTCAGCTATTAAAACAGAACGTCCTTTTATTTATTACTTATATGTTATCATATGAACATTATCACGTGAAATTTATTTTTCAAAATTATGGGCAACCAGAAAGCAATATTAGAGGACATATGAAATTTTAAAAATTCTTATAATGATGGATGCTACTATAATATAGTAAAGCTTGGTAAATATTAGTGATTTTGGACTTCAATTATAAAATAGAATCATATTTTGCATATTATCCATTCAAAATATTATATTGTATGATATGATTGATTGCTAACACTCAGAAACAGTAAATCAAGAGCTGAAATTAATATTTTGTAAGGCTATAACTGAAGCCTTTAAAGCTAAAGTTTGAGATGCCTCCTTTATATTGCTGAATTTTTAACATTACACTTTGCAATAAGGCTTGGCATCTTTTTAAAATTTAATTATGTTATTGGAATGTCATTTACAGAGAGAAGGGGAGACAGAAAGGATAGAGCTTCCGTCCAATGATTCACTCCCCAAATGGCTTCAACAGCTGGAGTTGAGCCAATCTGCCAGGACTACTTCTGGGTCACCCACATGGGTGTAGGGTCACAAGGCTTTGGGCTGTCCTCAACTGCTTCCGCAGGCCACACGCAGGGAGCTGGATGGGAAGCTGGACTGATGGGTTTAGAGCCGGCATCCACATGGGATCCCAGCATGTACAAGGTGAGGACTTTAGTCACTAGACTACCACCCCAGGCCCAAGAAGTATCTTAAGTACAAGGTACAAATATGATTTTTAAAGTTATTATGTTTATTTAATATGAGGAAATCACACATACACACACAAACACACACACACACTCAGTTGGGCATAGTTCAGACATACAGTGGCCAAAGAGGAAATAAATGCATGGCAGGGTATGTGTGTGGGGGGGAGGGAGGGGGAGAAGATAATCTGGGGGGGTTAGAGAAAGAGAGAAATGTTTCTATGTTCTGCCTCCTCTGAGTCTGTGGGAAGAAGAGGGGGAACCCCTCCCAGATGTTGGCACCTTCCGAGTACTACCCCAAGTCTCAGGTGAGCAAGGTACATTCCCAGAAACTTGCCATTTGACAAAGAGATAGGATTATAGATGGTGGAGGAGATGTGGCTTTCACTCCAGACCCTAATCTAGTTACCTGCCAGTTCCATATCAATGATTGAAACAAATGAGTCTGTGATGAGTAGACTGCCTCACTGCCAGCATCTGACCGGCAGAGCATCCCTTACTTATCAAGCGTCCTTGTTGGAAATGGATATGTGAGGCAGGTGTTTGGTGCTTAGGATGTCCACAGCTCTTCTTCAATGCCAAGGTCTGAGTACCGGTTCCACTTTCAAACCCAGTTTCCTGCGAACGAGAAGCCTGGGAAGCAGCAGATGACTGGCTAAGTGTTTCGTTCCTCTCCACTCTTGAGGAAGATCTAGATTCAGTCCTGGCTTCCAGCTGGTGGTCCTGAGGGGGAAATGAGAGGAAGGAAGTGTGTTCTCCTATCTCTCTTTTTCATTGTGTTGCCTTTCAAATAAAGAAAATACATAAATAAAAATTAGATTTCTGAGGGATATGCCTGAGATAACACTAACCGGAAATTATGTATTTGTTTATCTTATGTCCATCAGTTTAATCCTCTCTAGTTCTTTTTAAGGTTAACGAGTAGTTCCTATCTCCCCTCAGATCAGGCAGATTAAGCAATATGCTCCAAATTACACAGGGTGTTATCATTGAAATGGGATTTAAGCCCAGGTCATTCATCCTGTGGTTTGCTTAATTCCTTCATATCTCGAAGCTAAGAGCCAATGTCCTAATGTCAGATGACCAGAGGCCTCTGTTTTATCCTTAAAAGAGATCTGACAGATAAGGAGAGAATGGTTCTTACAGGACAGGAGAAAATGGATGCCACAAGGAGAAAGATTTTCTACTTCTGCCCCACTTAGGTGCTCAAACAAGGGGATGGTACACACGCATAGTAGTGAGAATCGATCCACATCAACTCAAACTCTGTTTTCTTCTGGAAAACCCTCACAGATACACACACACACAAAAAAAATTCACCAACTTTGTTGGCAGCCCTTATCTCATTTAGGTTTATGCCACCACAGCTTTCTTGACTTGGCTTACTTGACAATTTTGCTAGTCTATGGTCTTCGGGTCCTAGAAGAAAAGGAATTACCTGTAGTGGTGGTCACTACTGAGGACTTCCTCTGAGATTCATCAGAGCATAAGCAAGCCTGTTTGCCATGACTGTTCTCCCAGGTAGCTGGAGAACATGCAGAGAGGGGGCCTCAGCATACCTCTATTTTGGTCAGCTCAGCTTTATGGTTTCTCTTGGAAAATGCAAAGATATCAATAGCCATGCAATTCTCCCTTACTCTTTTTGACATGTAATGCGAAAACTTAACTTGAGATCTATGTTTTAACAATGGTGATACACAGTAAAGTGAAACCCATTGAATAATCACTTATGGGCACCCTCCTCACTATGCTGTAATCAACAATAGAACAACCCTACTACTCACCCTGAAATTCAAAAAAGCAACATAACTATCACCATAACCAGTTGAACAAATATTCTTGACAGCAATAATAAAATGTGAACAATACTACCATTAAAAGTCTGCTAACAACTGGTTTACCACCATTAATCCTAAGGCTTCTTCAAATATTAGTCATCATGTTTCCCCAGCCATTAAATGTTCCATTTGTTTAGCTTGCTGTGTGTTTATTCCACAACCAATGTCACACCTATTCTATTGCATATACACATAACTTTGCTTTGGCCACATATTAATAATTTTTACCTCTTAATCCCTAAGCCTACATCACTTATGGTGACCTCATTTACTTGTGATTATTAGGTTGAGTTACAGAAAATTATTGATATCCGAGTATTTATTTTTGAGTTAACATGTTTTCAATTTACACCATAGTCAGAGGCTTAATGCTTCACTGAAAAATAAGCTCAACAGAAAAAAAAAAAAAAAAAAAACAGGGACATAGGCGAAGGCTCTAAATAGCAATCGCACGAAGTCAACTTTCCCAAAGTGCGTAAGCATCAATGTCATCACACAGATCAGTACAACTATAGCAATTTTTTTGCATACCCATTTGCTTGACAAAAGAGTAAATTCATAACAAAACAGCAATAATCTGTGGCATATATATAAGCATTGTTTATTTAGTTAATGTATTTTGATATCTACAAATATCTGACTCATATTCACAAGCAAACGAATATTTTTTTCCTCTTAACTGCTGCTATTCTGAAATTTTTTGAGTGAACAGCACTGTCAACTGACCAGCTGCCTTGAGCAAACAAGGGTATTCCCTGATCTACACCTCAACATGAATATTTAACTCATCAAAAGTTCCCACCTTATAAATGACATACAAACACTCACATCCTGAAGCATTTGTCCCAAATGTGTGACACTGGAACTATTTAATTTCTCCTAGGGTGTAAGGTTCAACCCTATTGGCCAATCCTTTGCCTTCAACCCAGTATTTCTTACCATGGAATCCAGAGAAACCTGAAAAATGTAAATTGGATTTTGCAGCTATGATACCCCTATGCCAACACAGTGGAATGTGTTCTCTCTGCTGTCCTTGTTCTCTCTGATTGATCACCCTTGCCTCTGCTTATCTAATCAATGCCTCCCTTCCTACAGGGTCTCTCCAAATGCTTCTTCCTCTGTTGGAAGCTCTGCTTAGAAGGATTGCTTTGAGAATCAAATCAGCTAAAATATCACCTACACTCAGCCTGTGACTGTGAGTCAGTGGAGCTTCTTGAGCTGTGATGGCTGTGATGTAGTATGTAAAGCCACAGTCTGCAATGCCAACACACCATAAGGTTGTTGCTTCAAGTTCTAGAATGTTCCACTTCCTATCCAATTCCGTGTTAATGCACCTGAGAAAGAAGAGAAAGATGAACACCAACTTCTTGGGCTCCATCACCCACCTGGAAAAGGAGGATGATGAAGCTCCTGGCTTCAGCCTGGCCCAGGCCCAGCTGCTGCAGCCATTTGAAGAGTGTACCAGTGGATAGAAGCTATTTCTCTATCTTTGTAAAGCTGCCTCTCAACTAAACAGAAGGAAGGAGGGAAGGAAGGAAGGAAGGAAGGAAGGAAGGAAGGAAGGAAGGAAGGAAGGAAGGAAGGAAGGAAGGAAGGAAGAAAGGAAGGAAGGAATTGTTGGGACTGGCATGGTGGTATATCATATTAATTCTCGACCTTGTGGCATCAGCATCCTGTAGGAGCACCGGTTCACATCCTGGTTGCTCCACTTCCATTTTGATTCTCCTTTTATCACCTGGGAAAACAGTGGAGGATGGCCCTTGTCATTGTGACCCTGCTCCCATGTGGGAGACCATGAGGAATCTCCTGGATCCCAGATTCAGATCACTTCAGCTTGGGTCACTATGGTCATTTGGAGAGTGAACCAAAATGTGGAAGACCTTCTCTCCCTGTCTCTTCTTCTCTGTCTTTAAAATATGTTTTTGAAATTAAAATAAAACAATATGTAAGTACAAAAACTATCTGCTCCCAACATCCTTTGTTCTTTTCACCTTTTTCAGGAATGCTCACTCAGCTTGGAACCCCTGCCTAAGTCTAACCTCAAGCACCTTGGCCTACTGTTATTATGGGACCGTGTTACTCTCCTGCAGATTATGTGTAAGAGGTATAATGACATATTCTATGGTGAAACTTTTAGTTATCTTTGTTTCTTGCTAGACTACAAACACCACAAAAATCAAAGCTGTGTTAATTATTGGTTAATCTGGTGCCTTGAGTGCTGCATGACAAACTGTGCTATCTTGTGCAGAGGCAATACTCAAAACATTGACTGGAAGACACAATACAAGAACACAAGATGAGACAAGGCTGGGCCCTCTCTGTACTTTACAGTCCATTCTACAACTCAAGTGTTCTTTCTCACTAATCTTTAGATGCCAATTCACCAAAAAAGATGATACATTTATCTTGTAAAATACCCAGTACATAGAGATTTTTAAAAGCTTAAGTATTTAAGTATTTATTAATTTTTCCATAACAAATCATTTTTGCTTTTCCCTAATGGTTCTGTCTTCAAACTTCAACTACAAGAATATGAATCTCCTCTCTGTATGTCAGCCTCCTGTGTATGATTAATGAGATATTATTTTCTTTTGATAGCTAAATTATGTTCAGTAAACAAAATAAAGCATGTGATATTTTAAAATTTTATTCAAATGTTTTAGTTCATTTAGAGATTTATATTAAAGTAAAAATCATGTGCTACTTTATTTAAGTATTATGGTAGCTAAATACATTTTTGTGATTCTACATTATCAAGCTTTCTGAAAAAGAGACAACCCATTTGGTGTGCACCCCACACCAGCCAGTGATTGGAAGGGCTCTCTGAGACATAGACTAAAGATGTTTCCTGCAGAGAGGTGAAAGAACAGTTATTGCTGCTCCTACCCTCCTTTCTGAAACAGGACTGTTCCCTGTGGTACAGTTTCTAGCATATCTTAGTTTCTGCTCCGGTTTTATGTGACTTCAGCAGTAAGGCTGTGCAACTCCCCTGGGGAGAGAGCTTCCTGTAATTTAATAGGTTTCTTTATTAAGGTTCTTTTCCCTGTTGGTCAGCCATTGTACATATTCATTACTTAATTCCTTTTTATTATATAAGGTTATTATCTGAGAAGAAAATGTACAATGTTCTAACTCATACTGTGTATATGACAAAAAGTAACACATTAGTATTATTAGTGAATAATTAATATTGAGAAATACTGTAAGTGAATGGTATAGGTTTACTTTATACAAATAATATATACAAATATTCTGTGCTAATGTCATATTTTCTCATAATATACAGTGGAGGTAGCATTAAAGATTTTGACTCAAAAAAAAAACCAATGTGTTGTGAAAATGAAGCTACAGATGCCAAATAGCAAATCAAATGTTGCTAAAAGCTAGTCGGTAAACAACATATGTTAAGAAATAATCAACATAGAGGGACCTAATTCTTCATTATTTTATTAGGAAAGCATTCTGTTCATTTTCCTGACCATCTAGTTAGTATTCTACTGAAATTTATTTATTAACTGACTCCTTTCAGCAGAACAGAATTAAATTATGGATTTATCACAGAACTGTGGACCACAATCAAAATCACAGCCATAAACTAACATGTCTTTCCACTCATTGCACTGCATTTAAATACCAATCCAATAGAAGTTTGCCTGAAACAAAAATAAGCATCTCTCTGTACTATGGGACATAAAACTGATTATATAAAATGAGTTTGGTCAGTGGAAGCGTGGAGCAGCAGACTGAAAAACAAAATGTTAGAAAGCTGAAATGTAGCTGATTTATGATCAATGTGTATACTTAAAGGAAAAGGACAGTGCATCTTTACAAGTGGTTTAAAACCTCTGGAATGGGAACAAAGAGGTATGAAGAGCCCAAAACCAAGCAGAAATATAATCTGATACAAAACACATGATTTTTATACATATACTTCTAACATAAAGAATATTTTCATGCAAAACATACAAAGTATATCAGTTCCTTTTACCAAGGTACACATAATATCAACTATAATTGCAAGTGCAAGGGTGGAAAACAGGTTCTGACAATTCATTAATCATTTCTGTAAATTTATGTCACATACACAGTAAAAAATTATCCTTTAAACTATATCACAGAACTGTGCTCCCAATTACGACTGATCAAAACTGTCCTTTAATTTCAAACTGAAATGTAATTATCATCAGTAGGTCATACTGGTGGTAGAATAGAAATCTGAACTTATGCTTGCAGAAGATTATATAAAAAGTAACCTCAAAGGTAAAGCATCCTTGTATGAAGTAGCTAGTTGAGTTTAATAAATTTGACCTCTATTCAACAAGTCTGAGTTCTAATAGGCAAACTAAAATTGGTGATGCTAAAATCCAAGCTAAGTACCAGTTTTGTGAACACTATTGTCTATTGCTTTGGGGATTAGTCACTCTAGAGCAAATATCAGAATACGCTTTTAAATTTCAATAAAAAGTCTCAGTGATACATCTACAGAGGAAAAATGCATGAGGCCTCTTGCACCTGAGTTTTAGGCTCTTTGTCAATGGATTATCAACTACACTCTGCTTGTTCTTGGTTATTACAAATATGGTCTAAAAAATCACTAAGTAAACTAAGTTGCTGGGAATCCATATTCTCACACATGCATCTTCATGTGAGATTTAATGCTACCACAATCACTTAAAGTTTTATCTCTCATTTAAGACATAAAATTAAATCATGTATGTTTTAGCAAATACATTTAGAACAATTAAATTGTTTGAATGCTACCATATTGTCTAGAATAAGCATTTTCTTAGTTTGGTCTAATTTGTAAGACAAATGGGCTTTGAAAATTCATTGATAAAGCATTATTTTTGAATTCTTAGAATTCAAAACATTATTTTTGAATTCTTAGAATTTATGCTATAAATTTGAAATAGCCAATACTTAGTATGCTATGTGCATGTTGATAACCAAACTTAGTATGCTACGTGCATCTTGATAAGTTCATGCCTGAAAAATGCTAAGAAAATAGAAGAAAACTAGGTAGTCGACAAAGAAAATAAAGCTTGGCCATGTTGCCTTATTTCCCACAACATAGATGCCATTGTTGATCCAGCACTCAAGCTGCTCGTAACTGGGATGCCCTATACACATGACATCAGGTCTCAGTCATACTGCCCTGCGGTGCCACCTGCTTACAAGCACAGAACAGACACCAGTAGGGCCGACAGTGGGGACAGTATGCAACTACTTGCTCCAGCCCATCAGTTGGCTGCCATCACAACTGTAACCTTAAAAAAATATTTTAGAATAACATTCCATGGACTCTGGAATTTTACCTTACCCACTCCCCAATTCCTTGCCCCCATACACTGATTTCCCCTTTATTATTACAGTATTATAATTTTTTAAAGCAGATATAAGCTAATCATCCTGCTATTTAAGCATATCCTGATATTGCGGGCATGGACAATGGCAGAGAGTCCAGCATTCTGTTGTCAAGATACATTCAATAGTTTCATTGGGAGTCCGTTTTCATCTGGAAGTGGTTAAGCATACTGCATTGTATCCTCACATCTGGAAATAATAGTCTATGTTACACAGTTACTATACATCCCCTTAAGTGAAAAGCCACAAAGCAAAATCAACAACAGGAAGAAAATAGGAAATTTACAACATGAAGTTAAATAACATACTATTTAATAACTAATGTGTTGCTGAAGAAATGAGAAAAAAATTAAGAAATTTTTGAAGAAAATGATGCTAGTATATGATCGGTGAGGAAGTTAACATGTGAAAAAAAGTCTGCGTTGAAGAAATGAAAATAAAAACAAAAATATCGAAATCCATGAGACAATTTCTGCTAATATTTGTTGATGACATGTCTCTGTTGTAGGCAACAGATGAATGGGCTTTGTTTTTTTTAATCCCACCCACTAATTTATGCTGTTTGGTTATAAATTTAAGCCATATACATTAAGGGTTAGTATGGGTAGGTAGTAATTTAGTCCTGTCATTTTACCATTGCTTGATGTACTCTTCTGTGGTCAATTTTACTGGGATATTCTCTACATTTGCCTTTGGTTTTGGTAGGTGATATTCCTTTTCTCTTCCTGCTGAACATCTTCAAGTATCATCTGTAGGGCAAGACTGAAAGACATGTATCTTTTTTTTTCAAATTGCTTTATTTTGACATTCTTTACATAGTTGATTAGGACACAAAAGGTCAGGAGCTATAGGAAAGTGGGTAAGACTATTGTTTTCTCGCTATTGCTTTTTTTTCTGTGCCTCGGGTAAAGGGGGAGAAAAAGGAAGAAGCCCCACCCAGCCTCCCACCCATCTCAGGTCCCTGATGTGGGGCAAGCTCCTGGGGTCCTGCTCAAGTGGTTTTGTTAATTCAACAGTTCTAAATTCCTGCCAATCTCCAGATTCTAAGCACATTGAAATTGCTGCAGAATCCACTGGTTGACATAATCCACCTTAGAGTCTCTGCCAAGATTTTCATTGCCAACACATGGCTGAGGTAGTTGATTGATTTATTCTGTCTTCTGTCCTCTGTTGTGATACTAGATGCCATCTGTAGGCTTCAACAGGCTGCCATATCCTCCATGTACACTTGGGTATGCTGTCAACTGCTCTGTCTGGGCCTCTGAGGTCTGACCATGGAGGGCAAGTGTCAATACATGTATTCTTTGAGCTTTTTCTTTACTATGGAAGAATTTTATTTCACTTTCAAAGAGAAGGGAAAGCTTTTCTGGGTATGTGGACATGCGATTGACATATTTTTTTCTTTTAGAATTTAGAATTTATCGCTCCATTCTCCTCTGGACAGGGGTCTTTCTCTTAGAGGTCAACTGGGAGTCTGATTGGCATTCCTCAGTATGTCAATTAATCTTTTCATGTACTTATGTAAGAATCTTTTCCTCATGTTAAACTGAAGAGAGTTTGATTATCATGTGTCATGTTAAAGATCACTTTTGGAAAATCCTAATGGGACTTCCATGTCCCTCCTGGACATTGTTTCCCAATTCTTTCTCCATATTAAGGACACTTTCATTTCTTATTTTATTGAATATATCTTTAAACCTGGCTTCTCTTTCTACACCTTCTGGAAATCCCATTACTCTTACATTTGGCCTTTTAGTAATGGTTGTTAATTCTTGAATACTTTTTTTTAGTTTGACCCAGGTCCACTTCCTACTTCCTGATTGTTTTCCCATTGTAATAACAAATATCTTCTTTCTTCTGCCATATTCATCCTATTATTGAGGCTTTTCACTGAATTTTGAATTTGCTACATTGTGTCCTTCATTTCCAATAATTCTGTGTGATTTTGTCCCAGTGTTTCTATTTCCTTTATGATGGATTCCTTAAATTGCTGTACATGCTTCATGCTGTTGCAAAGAAGCCTTATAAAATGTTTTTAAAAATTCCTTATCTTGGGGCTCAGCGGCATGGCCTAGCAGCTAAAGTCCTCGCCTTGAACGCCCCGGGATCCCATATGCGCGCCGGTTCTAATCCCGGCAGCTCCACTTCCCATCCAGCTCCCTGCTTGTGGCCTGGGAAAGCAGTCGAGGACGGCCCAAGGCTTTGGGACCCTGCACCTGCATGGGAGACCTGGAAGGTTGCTGGCTCCCGGCATTGGATCGGCGTGCACCGGCCCCATTGCGGCTCACTTGGGGAGTGAATCATCGGATGGAAGATCTTCCTCACTGTCTCTCCTCCTCTCTCTGTATATCTGACTTTGTAATAAAAAAAAATAAAATCTTTTAAAAAAAATCCTTATCTCCCATATCCTTATTGTATCCCTCAGTTAACTATGAGGTTGGCAAAGGCTTTTGCCCTTTTGCAAGGGAGTCTTCAGTAACGTTCATTGTACCTCTTTCTCTTCTTTTGCCCTTGGTCATTGTACTTCTAGTTAGTAGTTCCTTCTCCTTAGGACAGGTTTCTAAGCTGTATCACTCACAGGTCTACAGTTCGATTTTACTTTTTGTGCTTGGTACCTATTTCTTCATTTGCAGTCACTTGTGCCACTCCCTCCAACGTATTTCAAATCTGCAAATTGCATTGGGCTTCCACCATGGTCTTCAGCTCCAGACCCACCACTCTCCACATTCTGTGATCCCATGCTGTGGCTGTATTGTTGCCTGCAACCTTAATCCCACTTACAGTTTGAGCCGTTCCCAAGATGAGGGAAACACTAGGTGCTCTGAATAACTGCATTGTTGGTGATGTTGATCTTGCTAGAACTTGCTGGCCATCAGGTCTTAGGGTCACCCAGACCTATTTTGGCTGGAACCCATAGGATACAAAAGTTGGTACTATTTTCCCTGTGGTATCAGTACAATGCACTGAGCTGTGAGTTCATTCTCATCCTAGCACATGAGCAGCTCACTGTTGTTCTTCCAGTTTTATGGCCTTTGCCAACACTGTAAAAAATGGCACCTGATGTGGCACTAGTTGAGTTCTGGATTTGGAGCTACCTGGACCTATTTTGGATGGAACCTGTTGGATACCACCTCGGTACCGTTTTTCCTGTGGGACAAATGCAATGCACTGAGTCAGAAATGAGTTCACTCTTGAACTAGTGCATGCTTTACTACGCAAAATGGTGCATTATGTGCCACTGGTGGGTATCTGGGCTGTGAAATCCACCCTGTTGCTTCACTGCCTGCTTGAGGTCTGCTGGTCTGTCTCTGCTCCTGGTCGGATCAAACAAACCAGCAGGACAGGCAGCTCTTTGCCTGGGTTCACCAACTGAGCTCCCAGTGAACTTCTCTTGCCACCTCTCTACTGGTGGAGTTCTGGCTACTTGTGAAGCTTGGATCACCACTCACTGATTGCCACTATGGTATCTGCTAATTGCAATACCATTTCGCTGTCTCTGCTGCTTCCCCATGTCTGTCAGCATCCAGGCACCCTCTGCCATTTGCTGCACTTCCTTTTCCCTGGAATTTGCCCCTTTACTTCATCCTGGCTAATGATTCTTCATCTGTTCAAATGTTTTCCTTACCCTTCTGCCATCTTGAGGCAATGTTTCCTGAATATATAAAAAGTTAGTGACATATCATGATTCTATAAAGAGGATCACTGCTCGCACCTTTGACATATATTGATACAGTTAGCAATTCATGCACAAGAAAAACCATTCTCCTGCTCCATAGCCACTTCAATTTCATGTTCACAAGAGTTATACATTTCTAGTCTAGTGCTTCGAGGCTGAATGTATTCCTACAGCTGAGTGAAAAAACAAATTAGAATGTAAGAAAAGGAAAAAAAATAAGATGAAAAATTGTGTGCCAATTGAAGGAAAAAGCGAAAAAAAAAAAAAAAAAAAAAACCTCTGGGCAAAATGCTATGCAAAACCCTTGACATCCATCAGTATGAAGTCTGTGTGTTATTGTGGTGGGGGAGAAACTTTCGGCAGTTTCTTTCACTCAGTGTCATTAATAACGTGATATCACTGATACACCCTTATAATTACTGAATATGTATTATTCGTGTGGTGGGAACATTACAGGTAATGAGCACAGCTCAGAGTTAAGCTCAAACAGCCTTAGAGAGGCACCGCTTTCTGAATAATAGGGAGCTTTTTATGTGGAAATAAAACAAGAAAGTGATCCACAAAAGAGCATGGAAGCTAGGATATGGGAGAAATAGAAGAAAGTCTTTCAAATTATGCTTTACTAAGATTTTTAAACTAGTATAATTCATGCTTATAAGTCACAGGCCCTATCATTTGTTATAATAGTAACAGATTGTCCCAAAGCATTTTCAGGAACTCAAAAAGAACTTCATAATGATAATTTATGGGGATTACGGGTTGTATTTTTCCTAAAGGAGAAAGGCAAGACCGGCAGAAATAAAATACCTTGGACATTCCTGGAAATGTGATCATTGCACCTGAAGAAAAACAGAAAGTAGGTATTTTTATAAAAATTAAGTTTGATGACCTTTAGGACACGTTTTGAGGGTGTTAAACTCACCAGTTCTCTTCCTTCCCATTCATAAAGCTCAAACTAAAAAGTCACTTTCATAGGAATATCTGACTAAAACTGAAATTATTTCCCTAATCCACTGAATTCTCAGAATGGTTTGCAATAAGACCTGCCACTACTCCTGACCCTGGGGGGGAGGGTATTATTACACATCCTAAACATCACTCCAGCAGTGTGTTATGCTACCCTGCACATCAGAGAGGTGCAAAGAAAATGGGCACAGTCTAATTACAGGAGCATTTTTAAAGATTCATTTTTATTGGAAAGTCAGATATGCAGAGGAGAGACACAGAGGAAGATCTTCCATCCACTGACTCACCCCCAAGCAGCCGCAACAGCTAGAACAGAGCCGATCTGAAGCCAGGAACAAGGAGCTTCTTCTGGGTCTCCCACACAGATGCAGGGTCCCAAAGCTTTGGGCCATCCTCCATTGCTTTGCCAAGCTACAAGCAGGGAGCTGGATGCGAGGTGGGGCAGTGGGGAATAGAAACAGTACCCCTATGGGATCCCAGCACATGCAAAGTTAGGACTTTAGCCACTAGGCTACCACACAGAGCCCATACAGGAGCATTTTTAAAGCAGAACATTTTCTCTGGCAGATGGCTGAAGAAAATTTTGGAGATATCTGAAGTCCCATAATAATTTCACAACCCCAGATTGCTATCAATTTGGAGAGGGGTACACAAGCACTGTAGAGATCAGCCATGAGTCGTTGATTGTCATTGGCAGCAATGAAGAGGATGTGCATGCACGAACAGATGCATGCTCACACACACACACACACACACACACGAACTTGAACACACATTTACGCTCACCTTCACAGATATGAACACATACACACAGATGTGCCCGTTAATGCCCACGCATACACATGCATATCCAAACATGAAATCTTTCCAAATAAATCAGCTTCAAATTAGTGTCACAGATAGGAAGCTTCTTCAGAGTTTGAGGAAATACACCTTTATTTGGCGTCTTCTCTATAAATAAATATGCTATGATATAAAAAATAACTTGTACCTACTTATTATTTCTTACACTGAATCTTTCCTGGTTGCTGTTCGGGCTACCTCCTGTTATATTAAAATCACTGAAGTGTAATGTCTTTTGTCTGTTTCATCAGAGTTAATATCATCATGAAACATAAACTTTTCATTTAATTCCCACAAGTCTGACCCTTGACTAATCTGAGAGTATTTTTAATAAAATGGCTATTACAAAAAATTACATTCAAAAAAAATCAAGAATGCCTACTAATATTTTTGCCATGCCTTATACATTTTAAAGAACATGTCAAATCAATTTTAAAATTAGAAGGAATATAATCAACGCAGGATTTTTCCATACAGCATATCATTGCTTGAGAAATAGTACACAATGCTTCTTCAGTATGTCTGTTTCCCAGAAGAAAAGTGAGACATAAAGTAAAAGGGCATCAAGGTCTTAGAAAAAGGATTTTTGTGAGTCAAGAACTAATAAACTAGAGACGACAAGGTAGATCATATAATCGAATGGAAATGCTACTTTGAAGAAACTCACGGTTGGAAACCTCATTGCCAGGCCCAGTGACCTGGCTATGTTCCCAGGCACTTAGAACACCACACATGCTTTTCCTCTAGGTAAATTTTGTTAAAAAAACAAAATCAAGTAAAACATACCTGCGGTTGCATACATAACATTCTTGGCTATTTAAAATGTACCCTCATCATATTCTGCAATGAGTTGCAACAACATATCAGAGAAGTGATTATATTCTTGAAGTGTTGTATGTTGACATTTGGGACATATATAATTGCGATTCATTGCTATGTTTTGACATAAGATTATTAGTGAGTTGCCATAGACATTCTTAGATAACATTATGAAAAATAAAACTCTATACTTTAGTTCATTTTTATCTCCATCTGAAAAAATGATTGCTTTCATATTTCCCTGATGCCATACAATAAGGTTAATGTTAGAGTGAAAGGGATTATATTGTGGAAGACAGAATTAGCTCTCTAAAACTGTCCTGGCATTTAGAGTTCAATACAGGTATGTTCCTAACAACAAGATAGGAAAAGTCAGATCTACCTCAAAGTCTTTGTTCTAATGATTAAAGCAGTGCCCTCATTAGAATCCTTAAGAAAAAAACAATAGAGTAAGAAGTTACGATGTGGCAGCTGTTTGGACCACCTATAAGACAGGTTAGGATGCCTGCATGCCACATTCACATCCCTGGTTTGATACCAAGCTTTCGCTCCTTAACCAGCTTGGTACTTAAAATAAAACAAGTACTCAGGTTCTTGTAATCCTTGTGAGACAACTGGATTAAAGTCCTGGCCTCTGGCTGGACTGGCACAGCCACAGCAATTAGAGAGTCTGGGAGAATGGCTTAACCAGCTGATAAATTTGGTAAGCGTGTGTCTGTCTCCATCTGCACTAACCTGTCTCTGCTTCTTCCTCTTTCTCTCCACCGTTGGTGTTTCTCTACCTCACCTCTCAAATAAGGTTTTAAAAATGTTGTCGTGAGACTTTCTTAGAGTCCTATAAATGGTAATTTCTCTTTTCCCCCAATTCAAAGTAATATTTGTCTCTCCTACAAAGCAGAGATCAATTAATTAACTCAGCTTAAATCTATAGCTTGCTATTTTCCAGGAAAAGTGATATGGAACAGGGGAAACAAAAGAAAGCCAAATCCTTCTTACAGAGTGTGATTTTTGACTGCTTGGATTCCCTTGCTTTGTAAGTTATTGTGTTGTTACTGTTCTCAGGGTGCCAGGATAGTGACACGGCCAGTTAAACCACCCCCTGCAAAGCCATATCAAACATGGTTGCTGGTTCGAGTCCCAATGGCTTCATTTCTTTTTTTAGATATATTGTATAAATTTTATTTTGAATATTTTTTACATATTTGATTAGTGTGCCAAGGGTCAAGGGCTAGAGGAAAGTGGATGTGACCATCGTTTTGACATTTTCTTTCTTCCTTTTCATTTTGACATTTTCTGTTTTCCTTTCTGCATCTGGGGGCAGGGGGGAAACAGGGGGAGAAGCCACCCAACCATCCCAGGGTCCCCGATGTGGGGCATGCTTTGGGGATCCTGCTCCAGTGGTTTTGATAGTTCACCAGTTCCATATCACTGCTAATCTTGCCACTCTAATCACGATAAAATCTCTCCAGAATCCATCAGCTGACATAGTCCACCTTAGAGTCTCCGTTTGCCCAGGTATTCACTGCCAATTCTTGGCTGGAGTGGTTGACCGATTTGTTCTGTCCTCCATCCTCTGTTAAGGTACCAGGTGTCCTCTGCAGACTCCAGTGTACTGCCATATCCTCATTTGCATCTGGACATGCTGTCCAATGTCAGTCTAAGTCACTGAGGAGGCCCAGCTCCAACTGCTTCATTTCTTGTTCAGCTCCCAGCTAGTGAATCTGAGGAGGCAGCAGAGGAGGACCCGAGTACCGTGGCCCCTGTGCCCTTGTGGAAGATCTGGACGAGGCTCCAGGCTCCTGGCTTTATCCTGGCCCAACTGTGGCCATTGAGGCCCTTAAGGAAGTGAACCAACAGACGAATGATCTCTTCCTATCTCTCCCCTTCTTCTCTGTTACCCTGCCTTTCAAATAAATAACATTTTTTTAATTAAGAAAATAATTAGTTTCAATTACCGTAAAGTTCATGAATAGGCAGCAGTTTGACAAAGTTCTTTAAGAATACCAACTAAACATTTGATTAGAAATGTTATAGTCTTAATAATTAGCACATTAAAACTTTATTTATAATCAAGGAAACTTGTTTTTTGATATTAGATTTGTTCTTATATTCCCAATATTATTCTTTCCTTATTATGAAATCTAAAGATGTATCACATATGGAATAGCACTAGCTTTTGTATTAGAAATAAACTATTCTTGAGACAAAGCAATTAAAAAAATGCTTCTTCCTTTATTTCTAATTTTGAATGAACCGAATTTAATCTTACTGAACACATTGGTGGAAAGCATTAAGCAGACACATTCTTAAGAATATTCAGAGCAAACTATGGTTCGTTTGTTGTTGTTGTTTTAAGAAACTGGGATAATTACAATTGTATATATCAATTGAATGTTTAGCTTGAGGCTTCAGCAAATAAACTAACTCTTATTCTGTTCTCCCAGTACCAACACTGTTATTTCATTCTCTATCTTGTGGTAGCTTTACTAATAACAAACAATAATATTCCTCTCATAATGTGCTTTATCTCCAAGAAAGAGTTTGTGATTAGAATACATGTCATAATTTTAAAAATATATGTATGTATACACATTATATATATATATATATACACACACACACATATATGATTTCAGAAAAAGCTCAGAGTTGAAAAAAACAAAGACAAAAGAAATTCTGTTCTCTTTTCCCCAGAGAGACTAAAACCCAGTTTTAGTGAATGTGAAATCAACTTTCGTTTGTAATCGTGCTGAGATCGGTCACTGGCAGAGTGAATGGAAGATGTGCCAAGCACATTCACCTTACTCGGAGTTTAATTAGTACAAAGATCAGGAGACAAGGACTCACCCGAAGTCTTGAGGGTTCAGATTAAATCTCTAACCTACTACTTAAAATTAGAGAATTAATTTCTTCGAGAGGTCTTATGGGACAATGGTTTGGGAGTTGGAGAATAAAACGCTGTGTTCAGAATGAATTATTATGCTCTTATAAATTGAAAGAAAGTCACCAATCTTCATTGCTTCTTTGTTTTACTACACTCTAATAATAATTAAAGGTATCATTAAAAAAACACATAGTCAGAGGTGTGGCCATTGTTAAATGCACAGTAAATGGCCCAGATTTCTCCATGACACGGAACTGTACTTCTGCTACTAAAACATTGTTATTGGTATGATTCAGAAACTAAAATTTTAAATTTATCGCCCCCCTCTCCAAGGTGGTTGGTGCTTTTTTCTTTAAAAAAAGATTTATTTATTTTTATTGCAAAGTCACATATACAGAAAAGAGAGTCAGGGAGGCAGATCTTCCATCTGATAATTCTCTTCCCAACTGACCACAATGGTCAGCACAGAGCCAACCCTGAGCCAGGAGTCCCGCAGCTTCTTCCAGGTCTCCCACGCGGGTGCAGGGTTCCAAGGCTTTGGGCCATCCTCAGCTGCTTTCCCAGGCCACAACCAGGAAGCTGGATGGGAAGTAGAACAGCCGGGATATGAACCAGCATCCGTATGGAATCCCAGTTCATACAAGGTGAGCACTTTAGCTGCTAGGCTACTGCGCTGAGATGGATGGTATGATTTAGACATGCTACAACAAATTTTCTAAAATAAAATAAGAAAAATAACTACACTAATTTCTATCTATCATAAATAGCATAAAAATTTGCCATCTCGGAAATAAGAATTCTTATACTTTATGATGAATAAGTATTGTCTCTATATTTTATCATCATTAAGATCTTTCTTTGAAAGTCCTGAAATATGTGGTATACCAGAGGTTATTTAAATATTAGATTTTTTCTTGCTTACAAGGTAAAAAGCAGCAAGGCTGTGAGAAACAAGATGTGCTTGCAATAATAATTCAAAGAGTTAATACAAGACATTTCATCAGGGATGTCGGTTTGTTGTTCGCTTTTCTGTTATGTCTCCATTGGCTTTGGCATTAAGGTGACATTAGCTCATTGAGTTTGGAAAGACTGCCTCTCTTTTCTGCTGTTTTCAATATCTTGTGGAGTATTGGGGTGAGTTCTTGAAATGCTTGGTTGAATTCTGAAGTGAGGCTATGCTGTCCAGGGCTGCTTTTTGTGTGTGGAGGGGGCGCGGGGGAGGGATTTAATTGCTGACTTATTTTCCATCCTGTTTATAGGTCTATTCAGATTATTAATTGCCTCGTGATTCAATTTTGGTAGATTGTATCCAAAAATTCATCCTTTTCTTCTAAGTTTTCTTATTTCTTGGCACATAGTTGCTTGTAAGAGTTCCTGATGATTCTGTTTGTCCGACGTATCTGATGTTATATTTCCTTTTTCACCTCTGATTATGTTAATTCATGTCTTTCCCTTCCTATTTTTGAATAGTTGGGCTCGTAGGGGGAATCTGTTTTGTTGTTTTTTATTCAATGAGCCATCTCTTTGATTCATTGATCTTATGTACAGATTTTTGGTCTCTGTTTGGTTTACTTCCTTCCTTATTTTGATTATTCCTTGTTTTGCTGCTAATCTTGGGATGGTTTTGCTTTTTTTTTCTTCTAGTTCCTCAGACATATAATTAGCATGCTTACTTGGTGTTTTTCTAATTTCTTGACATACATATTGGCTGAAAGGAACGTCCCTCTTAACACTGCCTTAATCAGTTCCCCTAAGTTTTGAAATGTTGTGTCGATGCCTTCATTTGTTTCAAGCAATTTTTTTTAATTTCCTCTTTGGTTCTTCTATAACCCATTGTTCAATAAACAGCGAATAGTTCAGTCTCCATATCTTCTGGGGTATTTTGACTTGTTGATCTCTGGTTTCACTCCGTGTTGGTATGAGAAGAGGCATGGTATGGTTTTGATTTTCTTTTTTTTTTATTTACCGAGGCTTGTTTTGTGGTCTGTATATTATGACAAATCCTGGAGTAGGTCCCGTGCACTGATAAAATTTTTAAAAGTGTATTCTGTGGTTATCATTTAAATCCATTTTTTAATATTATCTGAGTGAGCTCTTTTTTCACCTTGCTGAGTTTCTGTCTCTTTGATCTGTCCATTGAGGATAGTGGTGTGTTAAAACCCCACATTATTGTATTGTAATCTGTTTCTCCCTTTAAATCAATTAATACTTGTGTCATGTAGCTAGATGTCCTAGCATTGGTGCAACCCAGACCTACTTTGGATGGAATCTGTGCAATGTCAAGTTAGTATTGCTTTCCTGGTGTTACCAGTGCACTACGTAGAATCGGAACCGAGTTCCCCCCTCGCTAAGAGCATGAGCAGCTCTCTGTTGTCCCCCCACACCCCCCCCAACAGGCTTTGCCTCAATGCACAAAATGGTGTCATATGTAGTATTGGAGGAGAGTCTTGGTCATGAAACCCCTGTGTTCGTACATCCAACTGCTTGGGCTCTGCCACTTGGCTTCTGCTTGTGGACAGATTAAACAAGTCAGCAGGATCCACAGTTCTACAGCTGGATTCACCTCATGAGTTCCTGGTGAACCCCTCCCACACTTCCCACCTGGCCACCAGTGGAATCTTTCTTGTTGGAAACTGGTAGAAATCAGGTCTGGGGCAACCCAGACTTATTTAGTAAGGAACTCATGGGATGCCAATTCAGTATTGTTTTCCCAATGGAACCAGTTAGATGAGTTGAGCTGAAAGTGAGCTTTCTTCTGAATTTTTCATGCACTGTTCACTATTGTCCCTCTACCCCCTGTCAAGAAACTGTGATTCATTCAACAAAATGGCTCCCAATGTGACACTGGTGGGGGTCTGGGCCATGAAGTCCACTCTGTTCCAACACCTGACTTCTTGTGCTCTGCCATGCTGTTTCTGCTTGTGGTTATTTTAGACAAATCAGCAGGACTCACAGTTCTTTGGCTGGGTTTACCTCCTGGTTTCTGATGAATTCCCCTTCCTATCTGGCCACCTGTGGAGCTGCAGTAACTGCTGAAGTGTCTGTGCCCTGCAGCACCACTCTGCTCTCTGCTGTTTCCCCCGTGCCTCCCTATCTCCAGGTGTCCCTCTGCCATCAGTCTGTCATCTCCTGCCATCTGAGATTGCACCTTCTCTGCTTTGCCTTGGCTAATCCTTCTCTATCTATCTAAACCCATCTTCATCCTATTCCATGATCATGGACCTCCTTTTATTTTTAACACAGATATCTACAAGAGTTTGATGATTTCACATTTAGAAAAATACAACATGATTCTCACTTCTGACATTAACTGTAAGTCTAAATGCTTCCCCAAAATTCATTCAGCTTTTTTCTCTTTTTCTTTTTAAATTACTTCATTTTTATTGGAAAGGCAAATTTACAGAGAGAAGGAGAGACAGAGAGAAAGATCTTTGATCTGCTGATTCACTCCCCAAGTGGTTTCAATGGCCAAAAGCGAGTTGATCTGAAGCCAGGAGCTAAGAGCTTCTTCCTGGTCTCTCATGCAGATGCAGGGTCCTCAGGCTTTGGGCTGTCCTCTACTGCTTTCCCAGGCCCCAGGTAGGGCAATGAAGGGGAATTGGAATAGCTGGGGCATGAACTGGTGTCCCTGTGGGACCCTGGCAATTGCAAGGCGAGGGCTTTGCCACTAGGCGACTTTGCTGGGTCTGGAAAGTTAAAATCTTTGCTACACAATATTTCACCAAAATGATAAGGAATAATAACAAATTGTCTGAGAGATCATCATGAGACTAGCTTCTTGCAATGTTTAAGTTTATATTACAATGTAGGCTTTTAAGAAGATTTTTTTAATTAAGTGGCAGAGTTACAAAGAGAAGAAAAGATAAAGAGAGAAAGACATCTCCTATCTATAAGTTCACTCCCTAAATGACCACAACTGATGGAACTCAACTGACCTGCAGCAAGGAGCCAGAAACAATTTCTGGGGCTCTCACGTGGCTGCAGGGGGCAAAGACTTGGACCGTCTTCTGCTTCTTTCCCAAATCATAAGCAGGGAGCTGGATCAGAAGTGGAACAACCAGGACACGAATTGGTACCCATACAGGATGCTGACACTGCAGACAGAGGATTAGCAGCTATGTCAACAGGCCAGCCCCAACATGTATTGATCTGTAGTAGAGGAAAAGATTTTTAAAGAGAACTTTACATAAATCTGTCATTGGTCATCAGTGACTTAAGATACCATCTTTATGTAAACAAACATATTTGAATATATTTGTGTATATATATAAATATATGTGTATATATATACATATGTATCTATCTATGCCTGCGTGGAAGGTCTTCATGCCAAGGGCTATTGTGTTGCTCAAGCGTAAGGTCAGCTCTTCTTTGGAAAAGCACTCATGAGCCTACTGCCCTATAGAACATAAATATTCGGAACCAAAGAGATTAGAAATACAATTGCTTTTCGCTTTTTTGTCTTACTCTATTCTGTTTTTATTTTCTTGAGGAGAGGGAAGAAGAAGAAACACAGAGTTAGCTCTGATCAGTTGATTCATTCCTTCGTGCCCAGGTATTTAGCTGTTGGACATCAGCACCCTAACTAGCACATAAATTCAGGGTCACATGCCAGTCCTTGTTTTGTTTTAACAGAACAAAGTCAAATACTTACATAACAACAAATGAAAAGCACGTATCTGTCTCCCTCAGTTTGACATTATCTTTAGAGGTTTATTGGATATTTCTATGAATAAGAGGCAAACAGACATCTCTTACCTTACCCAGATGCTGAAATAAAAAAGCAAGCTTTAGCTGCAGTCTGAAGTGCTCACCCTCAGGACATATGTTAAATATTGAGCTGGGGTGTTTGAGTTCCTTTCTCTTGGGTACTTGAAGCACATGATATATTGAAATGGTTTGAAAGATTTTAAGTCTCTGTGGATGAACAGCCTGAAGATCTCTCACTGTTAGCTCCTAGAATCTCCACTCTTTGGACAGTCTAAGACATGTTAGAGAAACTGAAGTAGAGAAGATTGATAGAGAGCAAGAGCGCAGCTTAAGCTAGTAGATTTCAACAGACAATGTGAAACTTCTGGTAAATGCTTGTTGGCATTTGTAATTCATCCAGGATTTTGCCAGAGGAAAGCCCCTACGTGTTCTCTGATGGCTATTGGTGCAATACAAACAAATCTCCTTGGGATTCTTCCTGGATTTTCCTCCAGGAGAAATAAAATCAATGGAGCAGCACCTGCTGGTTCCTAACAGTTTACCAATAAATATTTCCCAAATAAAATGGAATGGAATGGAATAGAACTGAATGAGCCTGGAAGTCAATTCACGAATATATTCATAGAAGAAAGCAAAGATGTCCCATCCTTGCCTCTCTAATACTTTTGCAGCTTTTATGAATAAAAAAGATTATACTATATATACATGATAATGCTTAAGAATGTTTTGTTAAAATAAAATTCTCTGAATTATAACATGTGTATGTAGAGGAAAATACAAAATGTACATAGTAAAAATACTTTGACATATGTCACTAACGCTGAAAATGCCAAAGAGGAAAATTTCAGGGTTACAAAGTTTGTCTTTAGTTATTTACTGCAGATCCAAATGACTATAGACAGCCACTATATTACGCGAACAGAGCTAGTCAACATATTAAAGTCCAACTCATATTAAAAATACATAGAAAAAAATTATAAACGAAATTTAACATTTCTGCTCACAATATGATTTTAAAGGACTATATTAAGCAACTTGGTAATTATAGCAGAGTCAACATTTTAATAAAATGAACATATTTTAAACTAGGTAAACCATTTCGCAGCTCTGCTTGGTGATTGATTTTTGCACTTTTTAGGGATTTCGAGTCATCTGGATCAAAGGGCTTTGGACCACAAGGGCAACAAAAGAGTGAGTTCCTTTTCAAGAAGCTTCCATTGGAAACTGCAAACTTAGCACAAATGACCCCGCCTAGCCCTTCATTTCCAAACCGCCCCCCCACCCCCGACTAACAGAAGTCCAGTGTGGCCATGGAGGTCAGGTGCTAGGACGACCCCAATTCTTTCAAAACGCCTGTCCCAGAAAGCTCTGTGCTGACAGAATAACTTACCGCAGTGGGTTTCAGCCAAAGCCTGATTGTAGACCATTGACCTCCCTATCTTCAGAGCATTTACTTTAGAAAACTTGCAGTTACAATTCCTTTGTCTGTCCTTTGAGATGTAAATCTTCAGCCACCCAGAAACTTCTCCTCCAAAGATTTGGAGTCATCCCAAGAAGTTAGGGCCCCTGCCTCTTGGCTCTCTCAGTGTATGTGAGGGTGTTAAGAAGTTAGGGCCCCTGCCTCTTGGCTCTCTCAGTGTCTGTGAGGGTGTTAAGAAGTTAGGGCCCCTGCCTCTTGGCTCTCTCAGGGTCTGTGAGGGTGTTAAGAAGTTAGGGCCCCGGCCTCTTGGCTCTCTCAGGGTCTGTGAGGGTGTTAAGAACCTCACTTTGATTATGGACAGTTAACAAAGACACAGGGCTGAATCTCACTGCCTAACTGCCCCACAGCCCCAATAACCTTCAGTACTTTTAAACTTTGACACACCCCAGTGCCCATCCCAGGTCCTGGTGTCTTTGTTTCTGCAGAGTTGAACTCAGTTTTTAAGGTAGTGTCTAATTTTTGCCGCAGCAGGCATAGTAAATTCTGGTGAACCACCTATTACAGTCTCTGGGTTGGTTTCTCTTTGACATATTGCAGTGGGACACATGGACAACCCATAAATACACAGATACACTGTGCCATAAGTTCAAGGGGTAACGGGTGCTGAATATGTTTAATGGCAAGGAGCTACAGTCGACAGCAAAACAGTGCTTTTGAGGGAATTAGACAAAGAGGGAGTGCATGAGCTGAAACTTTAAGAAGAACAAAAAATACAAATAGGCAGAGAGTTTTGTTGTTGTTGTTGTTGTTGTTATTGTTGTTTAAGGAATAGAGACAAGAAATGGAAAATGCAATGAGTGAGAAAGAGGCTCAAGATACGTAAAAGACAGAAAAGGGGTTAAGTTTGTTGTTAAGTGGCAAGAAGATAGTAAAGGACCTTCTTGCTTACCGAGCAAGCTTCATTTTACTAAACATATTTTGGAATTACTGAAGCAAAGAAGTGTGCAAGATGGTTGGGGAGACAGTTACCTGTAAGTTTAAAGATCTCTTGGGCGATTGCACCTGACCAGCCAGGGGATGAACACGGAGGGAGAGTTAAGAACACAGTTTTGATATATGTTTTTGGCCAAGAACAGACAAATGGATATTTAGAATAAGAGAAAGATAATATTCAAGATCTGTCTAAAGTTTCTACCTTTTGTACCTGGAGAGATCGCTATTTGAGTTCAAGAGACTTAAGAAAAAGTGAGCCTGAAGGGACAAGAAAATAAATCTGTTTGAGATGGGCTAAGTTTAGAAGTCTGAGTGATCCAAGCAGAAATATCAGAAGCTTGGCTGTGAATGTGTACGCGTGGTATTTAAGGGAGTGAGATCATTTCCCAGTGATAACAGGGAACAGAAATAGGGAGAAGACCTACAATGAGAGCAGCAATTGCATTGAAAGTACAGGTAGCAGGAAAGGGAGAGGTCTGCAAGGCGAGAGGAGCCCAACAGGGAACGCACAAGGCAGGAGCGAGCGTGTGCTCCACTTGGCCAGGGCAGCAGAGGACTTGGAAGGCATCCACAGTAAGCTGTCATTCCAGCCTATTACTACTTCAACATCTCACACACACAGATGGAGGGATACCAGATCAACATTACTTTGTAAGTAATTTTTCTGATGGTATAGCAAGCCGTGGAATGTCAGAAAAACATGGCAGGACTGAATCTCAGTGAAGAGTCCATGGTTTGGTGTCATAATGGAATACGAAGTTGTGCATGGAGAAAGGGGCCATGCCAAGCCCCTTTAGATTGCCTTTTAATGTTACAGTGAAATACACCTGTCACTCTTCTCTGATAATTGAGCAGTTCTCATCTCCCCTAACTCTTTTTTCTCTTTGTATTTATCTTCCAGAAAGAGCTTGTGTGAATTCTGAATATTTCCAGAGTTCTGTACTGTTTCCATAGTTAACATTTGTTATTTCTTGGTCTGATAACAGTGATAGCCTGCTAATTAACTTTTTCACTTTTGATTGTAAATGCTGATCATTCCTTCTTTCTAAAGCCAAAACTTGCAACGTTTCAATTCTGCTTACAAGGCTCCAAAGAACACTAGCATAAATGGGTAAAAATAATGACCCTGTGAACTACAATTTCTTTAATTATACAACAGCGCGTGCAGTGTTTAATTTGACTTGTCACACGATGTCTGATAAGATACCCAAATTCTTGCTACACCATTGTTTATTGGGTTGGTCACTGAGATGCCTGGAAAGCACCTTGCAGTTCTGGGTTCTGTGTCTGGCTCCAACTTCTGACTTTCATGGCTGCAAATGTAAACAGCAGGATGCAATAAAAAAAGGCTCATTTTGGTTGTTACCCATGTGTAAGTCCTGAGTTGTGTTCCAGACTCCCAGCTTCAGCCTCCACTTCAGCCCCAGCCCTCCCCAGGCCTTCGCAGGCACGGGGGACAACGCTAATGAATAAATGAGTGCTCTCGCTCTCTCTCTCTCTCTCTCTCTCTCTCTCTCTCTCTGTCATCATCTCTTCCCCTTCTCAAATGTGTAACATTGAAGACAAAATAAAGGGCTTATTTTTCCTGAACTTTTAAGGAATTCCTTAATATGTTCAATTCTCAAGGCACAGCTAATGCACAATAATTGCTACAACAAAATTCTCAAATTGTTATGTTTCTGAGATAGTAACACAAAGAGAACTGATCGGTGTAGTTAATAAATACTGTTCTAAGAATATGGTGATAATTCTCTTCATCTTTTCACTTTTAAATATTTAAGCGTATTTTTAAATTTACATTTTGTCAAAAGCTTCATGTCTCACTAAATACCCAGCTCACAAAATAAAAAGACCCTGGTTCAGTGGGAACATAGGCCAGGGCTTAAAGCAACAAGGAAATAGATGTCCACTTCTCACACATATTACAAGTTTTCAGATAACCACAGATAATTAAACACATGTTACTATGTCATTCTTAAACACTGATATGACAAATATCTAAAACAAAGTTTATCAAAGTTATATTTGCATCAATACTGATAGTCACAGGCATCCTTTCTTCTCTCTCTCTCTCTCTCTCTTTCTCTCTCTCTCTCTCTTTAACTTGACCACCCATGTATAAGGGAAAGTTTGTGGAATTTTCTTTCTTATCTCCTTCAGCATCATGTGCTTCAGTTGTGTCCAGTTGGATGTAAATGGTAGAATGTAATCCTTTTTTATAAATGACTAGTACTCCAGTGGGGAGGTGTATGCACATTTTACTTGCCCAGTCTTTGCTGATGAACATTTAGTTAGATCCCATGTCTTGGCTCTTGTGAACAGTACTGCATGATGGTGCAGATGACACACACCATGCTCAAAAGACATTGTCTCTTTTTTTAAAGATTTATTTATTTTTATTGGAAAGTCAGATATACAGAGAGGAGGAGAGACAGAGACGAAGATCTTCCGTCCAATGGGTCACTCTCCAAGCGGCCGCAGCAGCTGGAGCTGAGCCAATCTGAAACCAGGAGCCAGGAGATTCTTCTGGGTCTCCCACACGAGTGCATGTCCCAAGGCTTTGGGCTGTCCTTGACTGCTTTCCCAGGCCACAAGCAGGGAGCTGGATGGGAAGCGGGGCCACCGGGCTAAGAACCAGTGCCCATATGGGACCCTGGCGTGTGCAAGGCGAGGACTGTAACCACTATGCTATCGCGCAGGCCCTTTTTTCTTTTTTAAGAGTTATTTATTTTTATGGGAAAGGCAGATATACAGAGAGGAAGGACATTGTTTCTAAATGTCTATGTGAGGGTCTTTTCAGAGCAGCTTAGTGGTTGAGTCAGTACACTGAACAGAGAAGCTGGTTTTCAGCATTGAGAGCACCATACACTGCATGGAGACCCTGAGTGGAACAACCTGTCAGGGAACGATGACATCATTCCTCCTGTTGCAGCAGGGATGTCTGCATAGTCTTGTCCTGGTTTACCAGCTTTGGGGCTTTGAGACTTCAAGATCCAATTTAAGGATTTTCAGCTAGCAGGTTACAGGGGTCCTCAGCTTCCTCCACAGGCATGGCAACAAATCGCATCCCTGGCCGCAGTTCAGAGTAAACGCTTAGAACACACGGAGCACCTCACACTCAATGGAACAAGTGTCACTTCTTTAGAAAACTGTTTTCTGAAACTTTGATTGAAATATTCTGCATTCATTTATATGTTAATATTATATCTCAGCTTAAATCATTATACCATTTTACTTGGATCATTTTTGAGTCTGTGTTTTAATCAGTCTTTAAATTCTTCTTTGTTACAGTATTTGCATTTGCTGGTTGCGAGTTTCATCAGTATGAAAATATTTAGCAGCTTAAAAAATCCACATTAAGCAGATTTAAACAATAAGGAAAACTAAATGATAATTAAATAGAAATTCTTATGTGTGCTTTTATGGCAAGATCAAGTTACTCAAAAGGAAAAAACACTACCAGTCTTTGTGGGAGGTCTCATTGTGGTACATGCCAATTCCTGTCGCCAAGGACACTCATGGAATAACCAGCTTAGGCTTGGTTTCTGAACCAAGTGTTCAGGAGGAGATTGCCGTGGAAACATAAGGGGGCAATTTTGTACCTGAGCACTGATACTTAGTGGTTTTCACTCAGTGCCCTGCCTGTAACCAAGGTGAGAGCTGAGGGTTGTTAGTGAAAGACGCAGCGCCATGTCGAAGCAAGGCTTTGGTTTGAAGAAGCTCAGCTAGGAGCTGAACAGTGTTCCGAGGTGATGCCTGATGTGCGGCGACGGGTCTGTGTATGGAAAGGTAACTGTAGTGAGAGTGGGTTTGTTACCTTGTGGAAGGGTTTATTAAGGAAGAGGGAATTATTACCTCTGTACCTTTCTCTTCCTTGTGTCTAACCATAATTAGATGACACATGAAAAAGGCCCATCAGATGTAAGTTCCTTAACTATTGTATTTCCCAGCTTTAGAAACAGGATCCAATAAAATTTAATTATTATTAATGACTAAACTTGTAGGATTCTGTTAAAAGGGCACTAAAATATGCTCCTATAACTTATAAACAAAGGCTTAAACACACACACACACACATGTTCCTATAGTTATATGTGCAAGTGCAAATGTATTAAGGTGTTTAAAATTTTTTAAAAGATTTATTTTTATTCCAAAGTCAGATATATACAGAGAGGAGGAGAGACAGAGACGAAGATCTCCCGTCCGATGATTCACTCTCCAAGTAACCGCAGTGGCTGGTTCTATTCCCATCCAAAGCCAGGAGCCAGGAACTTCCTCTGGGTCTCCCATGCCGGTGCAGGGTCCTAAGGCGTTGGGCCATTCTCAACTGCTTTCCCAGGCCACAAGCAGGGAGCTGGATGGGAAGCAGAGCTACCGGGACTAGAACCAGCTCCCATATGGGATCCTGGCATGTTCAAGGCAAGGACTTTAGCCACTAGGTCACCGTGCCAGGCCAAGGAGCTTCAATTTTAAATGAACTTGGTTGTTAAAACTAACAATGAATATGAACTTGGTTGTTAAAAGTAACACTGTTACTAATGCAATTGATAATTACTATTTCATTCTGAGGCAAATTCCAAATAACATTGATATTTAATAAATAGAAATAGAATCGGACCCTATGTATGACTTATAGCACACTTATTTTAAATTCATCTTAGTAACACATGCTGCTAAATATAAAAATATAATTTGAACAAATATCTTCTCCAGTTTATATTAATCATTAACATGATATGGAATCAGCCTAGGTGTCTATCTTGGGAAGCAGATCAACACAATGTGAGCTACAAAAAAGAGAGGAGGTCTGTAACTTGTAGCAATGTGGATGAATATCAAAGACAACATAGCAAATGATAAATAAAAAATTCGGCATATAAGCTCTAACACAACACAACCTCACTTATGTTGAAATGAGAGAACTGAAGAGTAGAATGACAAGTCGCAGAGGCTGGAGAGGACAGGAACGCTGAGGGGTTGACTAAACACTACAACGTCCTCAAGCAGAGGGAGCAAGGTATGGCCCATTCCACCTGGCCCACAAAGCAAATCATGACTGGCTCATCCCTGAGTTGATGGGTTCTAACTTTAACAAAGATGAACTCACAAGTCGTCAGCTATAACTGGACTCTGAAAATAAGAGATGTTTTACTTGTTAGTTCAGGCTGAACTAGTCACAAAAAACAAACAAACAAACACTGCTTTTGGCTCCCATAGTCCTGCAGCTGTTTGACTTAGAGGGTCTGTTGCACTTCTAAATGCTACACACGCTTTGATGAATGAGTGCTGTGATGTGGGAAGCTCTTGTTCTCTCTTTGGCATTGTAATAGACCACAGTGGAGCCATAAAGGTGGTCATGAGATACCAGGTGAGCAGGAATCTGACTCCTCTTCATGACTTAGATATTATCTGACTGACCTAGTGTGTCAACACTGTTTATGGCACTGGCTGCCCAGGAAACAAAAGGGCCAAATCCTGATGTTTTCTCTCTCTAGATCTTAAGAATGCACATGTGACCCAGACTTAGCGAGTGATATGCTCACCCCAAGTCACAAAGTGTTGAAGATAATTCAACTCTGCTCAAGGTCATGGCCCAGAGTTTCAGGTGAACTCAACCCTCAGTATCAGTGGGACAGAGTGAAAGCAAGAGAACGGGGTAGCATAAACCAGGCTCCTGCTCAGGGCTGGGGGGACACCTGAGTGTCATGTTCATTACCAGCTTCCCTTAGTGCCATCAACTTTCTAATTCCCAAGCTTGCTCCTTCTGTCTTATTTCTATGGCAACTAAACTTACTCACAATTTCTACTTTTCAGTAGAATCAGTTTTTGTTGCTCCAACCTGATAATCCTAACTGGAATGTTATTCTTTTCCAGCCTGATTCCATAGTATAAATTCCATCATTCCATGTCAGCCCCTATTTCCTTATTTCATTCTGAGCCTACTTTGGTTTTTCCATTTAATGTTCACCCTTTTCTATAATGCTCCTATTACCTCACTTTATCTACTTAATACAAAGTAATTAAATACATTTCAACCAGATGTGGGCTAAGTACAGTACGTCCATTATCTCTCTGCTAAAGTTTCACCTCCTGATGTAAAAACAACGTCATGTACTTTCTCACACTGCTCACCATTGCAACTTTAAATTGATCTATTATATTAATGGATAGGTATCCCAGAAGATTATAAATTTTCTGAGGATGGAAGCTGTTTTTCCTTATGACAGTATCCTCAGAATATATCATTATGTTTTCTTCCAAGGAATCACTCAATAGAAACTTGCAGAATAAATGGCTAAATAAATGAAAAAGTATATTACAGTGGAGATTAATACAGTTATCATCTCAGAGTGTTAGTTCATATATTTTTGATGAATACCTTTGTTGTAGCTATCAATCTGGACTTAAAGATCTCCATTGTGTTAATTTATCTAGCTAAGCTTTCCGTGGCAATTGAAGTCAATTTGGCAGAGACCACTGTGGTAAAAATCTACTGAGGAGGAGCAAAGGCAGCGTGGGGGCTCCAGCCCTACCTTCCCCCATGCCAGCAAGGCGGGGAGCAGCACTTACCGCACAGGCCGCCCGAGGAATGCAGCAAGGCAAAGGAAGGAAATGAATACTTCTTGTATTGGATTCCTTTGAATTGCTTTTTTGTAAGTCTTTGGCATAAGAACATATATTAGTCAATTTTTTTTTCTAAATGCATTTTCCTTCTTTCCTTAAAACCTCTCACACAGATGGAAAAATATGAGAGGGCCAAGGACTCTTACACATTGCCTTTAAGACTGAGGGAGCTAGGGCATGATGTGGCAGCCTAGAGCTTAATGTTCTCATCTTGCACACAACAGGATCCCATAAGGGTGCCAGTTCTAATCCCAGCCACCCCGCTTCCCATTGAGCTCCCTGCTTGTGGACTGGGAAAACAGTGAGCATGACCCAAAGCCTTGGGACCTTGAATCCACTGGGAGACCCGGAATAGGCTCCTGGCACCTGGCTTCAGATCGGCATAGCCCCTGCCATTGCGGCTGCTTGAGGAGTGAATCAACAGGCAGAAGATCTTTCTCTGTCTCTCCTCCTCTCTATGTATCCGACTTTCTAATAATAAATAAATAAATAAATCTTAAAAAAAAAGAAAAGATTGAAGGAGCTAAAGCAAGACAGCTAGTATAGTCATCCTAGGTTGAACTGTGTTTAAGATAATAGAAATACTAGCTTCTCTAAGAATCAAAACTAGCCCACCCAGGAAAGAAACTAGGCAGAGTTCAAAGTCTCCAGGGAAAACGGAAGCAAATTAATTTTTTGGCAGAGCCCCTCCTTCTGTGAGGCAATTTGGAGATTCGCAGTCCTAATTTAGCTTAGGGCAATGCCAGTCATACATCGTCACTGGCACATGGTGAGCGGGAGTAGCACCACAGTAACAACCCCGTTCTCCCCAGAAAGCATTTGCTAACCGTTGCAAATTAAAAGCAAGCATAACTTCAGAAGACCAAATGGAGAAATGATCCTTGGGAAGCAGTCACGCAGAGGTAGAATTCAAAAGAACATAACATGATCTCCACTCTTGTGTCTCAACAAATTAGACCCATCTTGGGCTCTGAGTTCAAATCTCATGTTGATTTTTTTTTCTTTTTTTGGTAAATCTGTGTGTGTTTCTATTTGCTTTTGCAGTTAACCATTCTTTTCAGGTATAATTTGAACATCGCATACTTTTCCTCTTTTAAAAAATTTGCTTTTTTTTTTATTAATTACATTGCCTTATGTGACACAGTTTTATAGGTACTGGGATTCCCCCCACCCCTCCCTAAACCCTCCCCCCATGGTGGATTCCTCCACCTTGTTGCGTTACCACAGTTCAAGTTCAGTTGAGATACTTTCATTGCAAGCATCTACCAAGCGTAGAGTCAGAACAACAGCCAGGAGCTCTGAGCAGTCCGCAGAAACAGAACAGTAAACTTCCTTCGGGACTCAGGAGGGGAGCTTTCTCTGGTCCTTGCTTGATTCCAACTTTGGGTCCCCACCCTCTCTGGCAATGACCATCAGGATCGCTCCGGAAACCCCTCAAAACAAACAAATAACCAAACAAACATAAAATCTAGAATAGATAGACAAAGAACAACAAGGAAAGCTTAGAATCAGACAGGAAATGGTCAGCGTGGATTCACTTATACCTCACTAGTTGGGACACAACGATTAGTTACTCCTCACTAAGGTGTTGAAGATTTCTCTGCACACCCCTCCTAAAATTGTTCTGCACCTAAACTGTTGGCATATGTCTTGTTAGAGTTATAAGTCAGTCTAGACTACCCGAAAAAAAGCCAGGTTCAGTAAAATTATGCTTCAACGCTATAAAATGCTAAATACTATAATGAAAATAGACACGAGACAGCTGAATAGTAATCTATAGCCATTTAAAGGTGTATAGAACCCGGTTGGTTATAAACTAAAATTGAAATGTCAATGAAGAAGTCACAGGATGTGGTTAAGAACTTGCAGTTTTTTTTAACATATTGGTTACTCAATATTATGTCAATTAACTCCAGAACGTTACAAATTGTTGCTTATGTTATGTTGGGACTTTTAATAAGATACTTATTTTTATTGAAAAAAAAAAAAAAAGTACAAAACACAAAATGCCAAGGTGAAATGGCCTGTGCTAGCAGGGAATGCAACACCCGACCAGCACTCCTCCCACTGGTTTAGGTGAGGGACAAGAGTGTGATGGGCAGAGCCGGGGAGAGATGCGATACTCATTGGTTCCAATAGAGGTCGGGGCTCAGAAGAGAACCAACCCAGGGGTTAAAACCATCAGCTGATCGGAGTGATGGACGGTGGCGGGCACTGTGCTTACTAGTAGTACATGTAGGAGCCTGGACTGGGAATGCCTCAAAGTTTTTTTTAGGGGGATTCCCCTGAACAAAATGGAGGAATCAAAGCATTAATCAAAAAAAGATGGAAAATGGAGTAGATGAATCAACCACCTCAGCTTTATGCTTGCAGCGGAAAACTGGACAAGGGGAAACCCTAAGACGGACTATGTCAATCAGTGGACTCTGCACCAGCCTCATCATACCTGGACTGTTGCTGATGATATGTTGGTGCTTCTAATTGATCGAGGTGACGCTCTGCTGGCTCTGCCTACAAACCTGAGAGGGCCTCCCTAAGAGGCGGTTGAACTTGAACTGGACAAGTGGGATGCTGGACTCTGTATGGTGTAAACTTTTAATTAGGGAATCTCAACGGAACTTGAGCTGTGGTTATGCATCAAGGTGAAGGAATTCATGATGGGGGAAGGGTTTGGGGTGAAGGGGGGGGAATCCCAGTACCTATGAAATTGTGTCATGTAATGCAATGTAATTAATGAATAAATGAATATTTAAAAAAAAAAAAAAAAAAAAAAAAGAAAAGCCAGATTCACAGAGAAGAGAAATAGAGAAAAAGATCTTCCATCTGCTAGTTCACTCTCCTAATGGCCCAATGGCCAAAGCTGAGCTGATCTGAAGCCAGGAGTTTCTCCCAGGTCTCCTGTGCGAGTGCAGGGTTCCAGGACATTAAATCATCCTTGACTGCTTTCCCAGGCCACAGGCAGGCAGCTGAAAGGGAACTGGAGCAGCCAGGACAAGAACCAGAGCCCACATGCGATAAGGCAGAAAATTAGCCAACGAAACCATTGCACCAGGCCCTATTGTTCAGTATCTGCATCTAAATAATCAATTTATGTCAGATAAATGATTTTTAACATAAACTGAGGTGGTCAGGCATTTAAAAAAAATAGAGTCATGATGGTGGGGCATTGAAAACCACTTCCAAAAAAAGAATCTTTTTATAACATGAGTTTATTTCATTGTCTCTGGTTTTCGTAGTAATTTTAATTTAGTTGGCTTGGTATCAGTTATCTGTTTTATTCTCCTTATAGAAATGTTAACAATCTAACATATTTAAATATAAGTTCTATAATTTAAATGTATTCCATTTATTAAAGTTGCACAGAAACAGAAAGTGCTAGAGAGAGAGAGAGAAAGACACAGAGGACTCACATTCTCCGACTCCCTCGCCTGGGCTGCGCAGGTCCGGGGCCAGGGTCCTGGACCTCCAACCAGTTCCTGTGTGAGTGACAGATACCCATGCATTTGAGCCATCATTTATACCCTCCCGGGTGTGAATTAGCAGAAGCTGGAATGGGCAGCAAAGCTGGAAGTGAACTGCAGGCATAGGGAAGCAGGAAGCAGGCCTCTGAGCTACATATTAGCAGCAGGACCCGTTGCCTGCCTCCGCCAATGCTGCTCCTCATCACCAAAGCGCAACAACTGGTTTTTAGGAAACTTTTGCTCTGGCATTTGATTCCTTTTTTCCTCAGTCTTTGCTCATGTGTCTTTATCTGCTTCTTTTCCTGTGACCTGGAAGTTATTCCTGAACCTAGTATCTCCATGGAGCTTCCTCCTTAACTCCTTCCATTTCGCATTCATTCTGATAGCCCTCCCCTTTACTACTGACTTGCTCTCTCTTCTACTCTAAAGAAGTTATATTTTCCTTCCCGTTTTTTCAGAGGAGGAAGAGTTTGAGTCATCTGGGCACAAAGCACCACGTAGAAACCTTTCACCTCCCCTTCACCTGAAAATAATTGAAAATCTCCAAGAAATGACAGATTTGAATTGTATTCTATATTGAGGTTTATGTTAAGGTCAGAAAGCTTGCTTGAAATTTTTCTTGCTTAAAGGAGGAGAATGAAAATGCCAACCTGCCACATGTCTTTGCTTGGAATGTAATCCTAACTTGCATGCTTCTAGGATGTTTGAATTGTTTCATAGAAGTTTCTAATTAAAATGCTCCAACTGTGTTACATTTCTGTTAGTCTAAAATCATCTCCATTTCCTGGCATACGATGTTTAAAAACATGAGTGTCATTCTGTCCCTTCCTACAACGCCACATATTTTACTGCCACCCAGGTGTACTTCTCCTGCTGTGCAACCGAGAAATGAAAGTTGTATCATCTAGCACGTTGCATTTAAATTCTGAAGCCTTTCCACACTGCTATTTACAGAAAATAAATATGAAAAATATTCTAGATGGCCACCTGTACGTTGTTTTGATGCAGAATGTGTGGGAGTACTAAGGACTTAGATGGGTCAGAAAATAATTCTTTGTTGATTCTGACTTTGAGACAAAACCAAAAATGATACAACAATAAAGTGACTGCCAAGATTTGCCTTATTATGCTGTTTAATTAGGTGACCCTAGAAACTTTATGCAGTAAAAGTATGACATAACTTCACTTTAAAATACAGCAACAGAGGAAACAGAAGTTTTATGAAGAAGCTGGAGGAATTCAGTGAAGCAATTCGGGAATTCAGACATTTAATTCAAGAGTAACAGTGATTATTTAGCTTCAGAAAGTTTTGTTATTCTCATCTTTGTGATAGGATAAACAATACCCAATTCAGAGTTGTGAAATATATTTAAAGTACTGGAAGGTAACAATAATAATCTCTGTATATGATTTTATCTTGATGAAATCTATGCATAACTAAAACTTGTTGCATATCTGTGAGTGACACAGCTTGGAAACTGTCCTTAGGAGAAGAAACTGCCAGCCAGAAGCACAATGACCAAGAGCAAAAGAGGAGACAAAGGCACAATGAATATTACTGAAGATGCCCCTGCAGAGGAGCAAAAGCATGTAACAACCTAAGAGTTAACAATGGAAAGCATCAAGAAAATAGGGGATACAGAATTTAAAACACTTGTTATGAAGATTCTTATGAACAATGAGAAGCACATGCAGGAATTTAAGGATCCCATCACGCAGGAAATAGCAACACTGAAACAAAATCAAATCAGATTATTGCAAATGAAGGACACAATAAAGTATATTAAAAATTCAGTGGAAAGCATCAATAATAGAAGGAAGGAGGCAGAAGAAAGAATCTCAAAATTGGAAGATATTTCTTGTCACAACGGGAAAACAATCAAAAGCTGGATCAAGATAGAAAATATATTCAAGAATCAAGAGACACTATTAAAAGATCAAATATAAGAGTTATGGAAGTTGCAGAAGGTACAGAAAGAGAAACTGGTATTAAAGGTGTATCCAATGAAACAATAAAAGAAAATTTCCCTAATCTAGAGAAAGAAGTGGGAAACAAAATCCAGGAGCAGCACAGAACTCCCAACAAGGTTGATCAAATGTGATCTTTACCATGATGTATGAGAATCAAGCTCTCTTTAACTGAACATAAGGAAAAGAACCTTAACTGTGCATGTGGAAAAAATCAACTGACATACAGAGGAATGGCAATTAAATTCACAGCTGATCTCTAACAGGAAACTCTATAGGCCAGAAGAGATTGGAGTGACATATTCCAAATTCTAAACGCAAAAAGTTGCAGGCCCAGAATTACATACCAAGAAAACCTTTCCTTTGTCTTTGAAAATAAAAAAAATAAATAAAATTCTTACACAGTAAAGAAAAATTTAAAAGAATATAGCTCTCCAAAATCTGCCCTACAAATGATATTTAAGATGTTCTCTTGACAGAGAAAAGGAATAGCACCCACCAAAATCAAAGGCAAATACCAACATCCTAGTAAAACAGCAACAGAAGACTAAATCAATGAACAACCCATGACTAAATGACAGAAACAAATTATTCATTCATATTAACCCTAAATGCAAATGGCTTAAACTCATCAATCAATGTCATAGATTAGTAGACTGGATTAAAACACAAAACTTATGTATTTGTTGCTTACAGGCCAAATATCACCAAAAAAGATCAGCAGAAACTCTATCTCATTGATTTCAATGTTTTTGCTTTTAGTTTCATTTCTTCAAAATACCTTTTTTTCTCATTAAATTTTTTAATGACTCACAGATCATACTACAGCATCACTTTCTTTAAAAGGTTCTTGATTTTCTTATTCATTTCTTCAGCGACGCAAGTCATTCAGTAGCATGTTATTTAACTTCATGGCTTTTAGGTTTCTATTTTTTTTCCTGTTGATTTTGTTTTGTGGCTTTTAATTTAAGGGGCTATACAGTAACTGTAATGGAGATTGTCATATACAGTGGCAAGTTGTTTAACATCATGGGTTGTAAATTTCTGGTTTTCTTCCTGTTGTGGATTTTGTTGTGTGGCTTTTTACTTGGGGAGGATTTATAGTGACTGTGTAGTGGAGACTGGCATGTCCAGATGTGAGGATACAGTGCAATGTGCATCTTTACCTCTGGATCAAGCATGAATTCCCAGTGAAACTGCTGGATGTGTCTTGACATATGGATGTTGGACACTTTGTCACTGTCCATGCCGACAATGATGGATCTAGGACTGTTTCTTTTTAAGATTTATTTATTTTTATTACAAAGTCAGATATACAGAGAGGAGGAGAGACAGAGAATAAGATTTTCCGTCCGATGATTCACTCCCCAAGTGAGCCGCAACGGGCCGGTGCGTGCCGATCCGAAGCTGGGAACCAGGAACCTCTTTCAGGTCTCCCGCACGGGTGCAGGGTCCCAAAGCTTTGGGCCGTCCTCAACTGCTTTCCCAGACCACAAGCAGGGAGCTGGATGGGAAGTGGAGCTGCCAGGATTAGAACCAGCGCGCATATGGGATCCCGGGGCGTTCAAGGCGAGGACTTTAGCCATTAGGCCACGCCGCCGGATCTAGGACTGTTTTTGAGGAACTATGCTGTTGTAGTGATATGGGAGAACTTAGTAGTTGGGGGAAGTGTTAGGGGAGCAATTAAGGGTATATCTCAGTGCCTATGAAACTATCGTAAAATGATAATAATAAAAACTTGGAAAAATTAAAAAAGTTGTTAATAAATCAGGAAATGAAGATATCAGTGCCTTAGTCATATATATAAAGCATGTTATCAAGTTAAAACTTTTCTGCTGAAAAGAAAATTGGTTTCCATAAAAGCTATACAATTTTAAAATAACCACAATAATAAGATGAACATAACAACTTATTCTGTATTGTAGTGCAATAACAAAAACATAAATGCATTTCCCTTCTTGCTTTGACAGGAGTATTTCCTGCCAACTTTTTTAAGCTCATAGTAAATGGATTGGTGGCAAAAACTGGCCAGAATTAAGCAAGAATGCTGACAACTACCATGATAGAGGGCAAAGCATCACAATGATCTCAACCTGTCCCAGTGTTAAGATTTCTGAAGTAAATTCCATTTTCAATGCAGAGAATTATACACAGAGCAAACGCATTATGTTTGCTTCCTTATCTCGCATTTGTCTGACTTTATGGTGACACGCACTAAGAAATGTATCCCTTTATGAATACAATGTTTTATATTATACATATGTAACATAGCTCATTTGTATTTTTTCCTTTGAACACAACTAGCCTCCTGCAAAGGAAAAGCTGCTGTTAGATATCTATATATTTGAATGAGGGTTAGAGGAACACAGGCTTATAAAAATCTAAGCGTTTGCATTCTGATGTGCTACAACATTTGTGAGGCTATTTCCCTCTGTAGGCAGGTCAGAATAGAACAGTCTCTAGAAATTTCTTTGGTTTTACAGATCTTTGTAGGACAAGAAGGAGATATTTTCATATGCTGCTGTTAAATAAAGGAGGAAGTTAAACATATCCACTCATCTGCCAAACAATGTTGGCCTTTTAAGCTTATCATATGTTCCAAGTGTGAGGTATTACAGTGAATAAAGTAATGAATCATAACAGTTAATATTAAACAAAATATAAAGTAACTAGAAACTAAAAAGGAATCCATAACAAGGATTAACACATACTATGAAGGATATTCCATTCTACAGTTGATGATCATGTAAGACTTGGATATGAGGATAATTTGTACCGTAAGTCTCCTTGGAGCTATGGAACTGAGCTATGGGGATGTGCAGGCACCAAGCACAGTGACCAGTGGGAAACAGGTTCTTAGCTGGGAAGGGGAACCTGGAGAGCATGAGAAACACAAGGGAGGTCAGTGTGGCTAGATAGAAATAACAAGCATGGCAGAAACTCCGCAAGCAGTTGAGGGTTGTGTGCACTGAAACTCATGCATGTAAACAATGTTGTTGGGTGGATCTGGTGAACAGTTGCTTCATGATAGAGAAAAATAAATCAGTACTTCCAGTTTCACAATTAAAGTTACCCGTTAGCGTTAGTGCCTATGATCCTAAAAGTGATTTATTTCATTTATTGAATGTCTCTGAAAAATAACCAACTATATGCATAATCCAAATCAGACACAATTTGAATATATGCACTGCTTCCAACAGACATTCATAGCTACACATTTGGAATGACCGTCATGTCATTCATCAAGATCACGTTAGGTTTATAATCTTTCCAAAACTATGCTCACAATAAAGAAAATGGCCACTGATACAGGAACTCCAGTTTACCTAAACCAATAACCACTCCAACAACCCAGTTTGGCATCAGATCCCAGGTTTCAGTAAAGTTCAGTTTTGCTGTTAATAAAAGAATACATTTTCTTGACCTCCTGTCCAGCTGGTTGGGCAATGTAAGTAAACCTAGGTGGATGGTAAGTAAGTAGCACTGTTATGTGAGTCTGGCTACCGTGTGCTCTTCGCTTTCACCATCCCTTAATCTTCTTGAACAGAGAAGGTGTGAAGTTCATTCTTGAATTATGTAGTACAGGTTTAAGATGGAGTTGTACAGAGATGATAGGATAGAATGATGCAAAGTCCAGAGGTGATGATTGTGGTACAACAGGTTAAGCTGCCACTTGTGGCACCAGCAGTCCATATCGGAGCGCTGGTCCTTGTTGCAGCTCCTTCATGTCTCCTCCAGTTTCCTGGTCACACACTTGAAAAGACAGTGAAGAATTACAATGGCCAGGAAGTAATCTGTGGCTCATGGCCTCAGCATGGCCCAGATCTGGCTTTTGTGGCCCCCTGGAAGCAGGTAGTTAGCCTATTGGTTAGGATTCCCACCTCCCGCACTGCAACATCCAAGTTAAATTCCTTGCTGTACTTCCCGATTCCAGGTTTACAGCAGTGTAGAGCTTCCAGGGCAAAGATGACAACTCAAATATTTGAATTCCTGACATTCCTGCCACTCATGTAGGAAACGTATTAGTGTGTGTCTGATTCACTGATTCTATGACTAACATAGCCCTGGCCTGACATCTGGGGCCAGATGAGAGCTCTCTACTTCTCTTTGACCCTCAAATGAAAAGTCAAACAACCTACCCATTGAGTAGAAAAAAAAACCAGAAATGAAAGAGTCTATATTTCTATCATTTTATTTATCTGAAGCTCCAGAAAACGCAGTAAGAATTGGCAGATCAGTCCTGCCTGGGGCTGGTGTTAGAAGGAAGTGATTGACTGGAAAAGTTGAAAAGACACATTTAGGGGTGCTAGAAATGCTCTGTGTTGTTAACAGTGGTTGTACCTTGGCTGATCAATATGCATAAGTACATGAATTCATCAGTACTCATAGAATGCAGGCTGAAAGTGTGTACATTTTACACTATGCAAATTTTGCCTCATTAAAACTGATTAGAAAAACACAAAACTTTTGCTGCAATGTTCTTTTCTTCCAAGGTCATTGAAATGTAACCTTCTCTTGCAATTATTGTTGGATTTCCACATGATCTTTCCATTGTCACTTCAGCTTAACTCTCCAGTTGTTGTAATTCATCATGTGCAGGGCATCTGTATTGTGATAAGATCAACAAATAGTCTGCATAAATAATTGCTCTATCAACATTCTTAAAATGCTTCTTTGTCACATGCAGCTATTAGGGGTTGGTTAAAAGGTTATGTTTTTCTATTTTTGGAAAATAAGAATCTTAAGCATGTAACTAGGCAAACATGTTAACCCTCTTCAAAAAGCAAAAGGAATACCCTTAGTACGGGCTCTGGATAAAAACGGAAATTTAGAGAATCACTCAGACCTCAGTCAGCTGCCTAGAACACAAGATTAGGAGTTTGTAATAATTTTTTATTAATTTTAATTTTGCAGATTGTTTACATTCTTTAGAGGCGCATGTAATTACAGAGTTTACTCTGTATGTTGTCTATTTGTTTCTTCTCATCTCTTACTACAAGGAGAATGTTTCTTCCTCTTAAATATTGAGAAAGCATATGCTAATTTGACTGCAACATTTCAAAAGAGCCTATTTAGAGGTTTCTGAAGAAAAAGTACACACCAATTTGCTGCTTTGCGTTGTTTGCTCAGTACGCTCAGCTTGATCCAAATGGTTAGATCTGTCACGAGGTGGGTCAGTGCCATTGCCTTAGTCTAGGGGCACGGCCCTAGGCCATCTGCTTAGGAAGCATTCTTAGAAAGATCAGAGCCATGAACTGATTGTTCAGTATGAAACAATAGATTAAAAGAAGAAAGACCAAACTAAAATAAGTTGGATTGGGAAAACTAGGTTTTTCTTCCATTTGGGTTTAAATCAAACATATAGAAACCATGAGGAATGATACTAGTCTTTTTATCACATTTATCTATCCTATAAATTGGTTTATAGTTTCAAAGATGTGAAACCTACATTCCTTGTCGTTTAAGAGTATTGCTGTTTACTACTGCCATGATATTATTACATGCTACTATGTTTTCCAAATTATTTTAATTAGTTAAATTATCATCAGCACTGTTTTGTTTAGTCTATAAATTAGACTATTATGCTCATGATGATCCATTTTCAAGGTTCAGATAACAAATATCAATTGTAATAGTGTAAAATCATTACTACTAGAAGGGCAAAATTTTGTGTTCCTTACCATGTATATATTAAAAATGATTGCATTTTTGCATGGAAATGTGAAGAAGTTGTTATAACTACTATATTTTACTAGATAAAATGACAACCTTAAATTGACAGGGTTTATTATCCTTCTATATTTATTTCAATTTCATTACTAATTGTATGCTTTTCCTAGACTCTGTATTCATTGCGTTTTTCTTGCCTATTTTTTCCATAAAAATGAAATGCCGTGAGCCCAGCTCCTACCAAGCACAAAACATCTGTGATTATTGCCACTGTGCAGCTGATGGACCATAAAGCAAGATGATTTTGAAAGGCCAAGTATAAAGCAGAACTATTAAAGTGTACCACACCATTCGATAGAACAAGAAAGTGCTAAAATGATATTTCAAAGATGCCACAACAATTAGGCAAAATGACCTCTCAAAGTATGTTTTGGGTTTAAAAAGTAACCCCTCACTATTTAAATCACCCAGCTGACATTTTACACAAAACCCCTGGGCCACCTTCATTTTCCTGGGAAGAAACAGCATCAACTGACTTGTACCTTAATCTCTTGTGTCATGAAACCCTGGAGAATCCAAACCCTGGCTTCAGGTTCCTGATTGCCCAGAACTGACTAGCTATGGGACTTTCTGGTGATCAATTAACATTTCTTTTAGGAACAAGGATGTATTGAATATAACTGCATTTGAGGGCGATATCACAGAATACTACTTAAATGTTAATTTTGAAGAACCCCAAAACAAATTTTAATGAATTTAGATATTTTCGTTATTTAGATAAGACACGCGAAAAAACAGCAACTATTAAAATCCTTTTTCACTACATTTAAGAAAAAGTGCCCTATAAAATTATTTTACATTTTATCAGTTACATATACTTTGCTATATATTTCTTTTGATATACGTTGATTTATTCCTCCTTACCTTTTTTGCCTCAGCATATCCTGTTTTCCTTCTGGTAGAGCTCAAACTCCGCTTGCATAGTACATTCAATGCCTTTCTGTCTCCAGTCTTTAATCTGTTCCTCTGTGATGATCTCCATCATTCCAGTTCCACTGCGTTCTGTAATTACTGCATTAGTCCCCAGAGAATGGCAAAGTCAAAGAGAACTATGGATTAAAGCAACCAAAATGACTTTTCCCAGGTCTGGAGGCAGACATCTAGATTCAAGGTGATGCCCAGCAGGAACCCCCTTGGAGGCCTCTCGTGATAAGCCCCTGCTCATCCTTCCAGCTTCTGGTGACCTTTGCTGTGTGCCAGCATTGCCCTGACTCCGTCTTTACAGACCTGCGTCTGCTCTGCACCTCCTTAATGTATGCCTTTTAGAAATACTGTCATTCAAATTGAGTCCAACTGGATACAAGAGGATGATCACATATTGAGGTATTTTATTACATCTGTAAAGATACATTCTGGGGGGGCTCGGCGGCGTGGCCTAATGGCTAAAGTCCTCGCCTTGAACGCCCCGGGATCCCATATGCGCGCCGGTTTTAATCCCGGCAGCTCCACTTCCCATCCAGCTCCCTGCTTGTGGTCTGGGAAAGCAGTTGAGGACGGCCCAAAACTTTGGGACCATGCACCCGCATGGGAGATCTGGAAGAGGTTCCTGGTTCCCGGCTTCGGATCGGCACGCACCGGCCCATTGCGGCTCACTTGGGGAGTGAATCATCGGACGGAAGATCTTCCTCTCTGTCTCTCCTCCTCTCTGTATGTTTGACTTTGTAATAAAAATAAATAAATCTTAAAAAAAAAAGATACATTCTGGGTTGGTTAGTAGACTCCTAGAAGGTAAACTCATCTCCACAGACCATATTCCTTCTTTGTAAACCTCAGATTCAGTCTCTTTCCTGGTAAATCAAAACGATGACCCAGCACACGAACCACTGGCCTGTGAAAGCTTTGTGTCTTTATGACATGATGTTCAAAATTCTTGTTTTTTGAAACTTTCATCTCCTACTCTGATCGCTGTGTGGTGTTCTCAGAGCTGTTGCATTAACATGTATGCACACACACAAGCACGCCCATGCATGTCCTGTTACATTCTTATAAACTTCTGAATTTTAATAGAAATAGGCCCGTATTCTTTTACTACATATTCAAACATTTCTCGTTAACCTACAGTATTACTTTTAACCTTCATCACTTTTTTTGAGATGTATTATTTTAAAACAGCCTCTTGTCATTTTCTTTCATCTACTGGTTATCCAAAAACAAACATCCTCCACTCCCATCAGTAAAAATCTGTTTCCTATCTTGGCTTCTACTTCCAGGTACAGTGAAATAGTCAACCTTAAACTTTGAATAACACCTGAGCCTTTCATCCCATCATTTTCTGGGCACTCCCAGACCAAGCCAGGTTTCATACTTGGGCTAGCATGTTCACAAACGTTGTCATCATACAGTTGGTTTCTGGTTATGGTACTTTTAGATAGGAAAGCATACACAGCAAGATGACAAGAGGGAAAGGGGTAAAGAAGCAAGGTTCATAGGAAATGAGGTACCAGTATCTAAGATCCTTAAGAAACTCACACAGAACTTTCCATAGCATTGAGCTGTGACAACACATGGGGAATATCTTCTACTAGAAAGTTCATGAGGAACTCAATGCCAAATGTTTTCACTGGGGTCCAATCACTTATGCACTCTGCCTAGTATATAAAAAATGTTGAACTCTCTAAAAGAAAACAAGTATTTTGCATAAACCCCATTATTTATATGTGTAAGACCAGCCAAGGGCCATCCTTGCAAGCAGGACCATAGAAGAACTGCAATCCCAGGCCTCCCCCATTCTGTACACTATAGTTCATTTTCTAAAGCCACAGCTGAATAGCACAACTGGGTCTTTCCTCAGAAGAAGTGCATTTGGTTCAACGTCCTGGAATTCAAGGGGTCCAAACACAGGCACCGGCATATAGTAAGGCTGGCTTTCTTGCCACAACAAACCACAGCAAATGCCATCACAGAGCAGACCTGTGGGAGGTTGCCCCCAGAACTCTGCCTGCTTGGTCCATGTGGAAGGTCATAGGAACACAGCCTCCCGGCAAGGGTCATGGCACACGGAGACCTCAACCTGACCTGATCCCTGGCAATGGGTTGAGAGCAGTGAGCTGCACCCATTTCTCTTCTGCCCTTGGATGAGCTCTGCTGAGACTTCCTTGATCCACCTGTGGTGTCCGTGACCTTCAGCATACCTGCCAGCCATTCATGGTAAATGTGACCTGCAGCATGATTGGAGGGTCTAGAGAGATAGACATGCCTTCTAGCCAGTTACAGTTCCTTTGGTGGGTGGGAACATTGTCTAGAGACACCCTTATGCCTTCCTCTTTTCTTAGTCTATGTAAGTTTGTGCTTGCTTTACAATAAACAGACATGCCTGATGAAACTGTCTCTGGTGGTTCTTGTTACTGTGGAGCACTGCCTGCCACATCCCCTTGGTGGTCATGGGGCCCTGGTAGCCAGAAACCCCCAAGACAGACCACCATACGGACAAGCTCAGATCTCCCTGTTTCTATAAAATCAATAATGCCCTCATCAGCCTCCAACTTCGACCTCATCTCATTTAAATTACCTACCGAAAGAGCCAATTTTAAATGACGCAACATTTGAATCTGAAGATGAAGTTCCTGACACCAACTCATCTGGGGGACATATTCCCCCATGGTACTACACATATGGATTTCTGCCTCATTTCCCTAGGAATGAATTTCATTCTTTTGTGAACTTTTCTGTTCATATACATGGTTTTTCTCTTTTGGTACATTCCTATTATTATTCAAGAAATCTCTGCTCTCTCACTTCGTGAACAAAATGGAATGCAAATTTCTCCAACTCATGTTTTTCCTCAAGCTGCCATCCTATCACTGTCTTCATAAAAGTCTAGAAATAATTCTCCACTGTGCATCTTCAGCCCTTACTTAACTCTCATTCAACCACTCTCTATCTCCCAAATTACTTTACTATAATTGATGTAATAGAAATCACTTCCCTTGGTATTCTGGTGACTATAGACACATTTAGAACTTGTATCCTTTTAAGCGGCCAACATCAGGCTAACTCTTGACTTTGCATACCTGTGAGGTTGTTTGTTTCCATCTCATTGCTCTGATCACATTTCTGCTTTCTTTTCTTTTGTCCACTCCCACCTTGTTGGTTTGGCACCAAGCTTTTCCTGAGTTCATTGTCTGCTTCATCTTTGCCATCCATCAATAGCTTCTATCTTATTCACAAACTGATTAACAGAAAATAATGCAATTATCCTAAATTTTAAAAGCAATAAAAAATCATTAGAATGTTATTAAAATATGCTTGATAAAAGGGCAAGATTAGATATTTAAGAAAAGCAAAATTAAAGATCAGATGCTTCCCAGCCAAGTCCATTAAGTGACTGCCACAGGAATTGGTCCCTGTCCATTACTGGGATGCCATCCAGGTACCTGATTAATCCGATTCTGCATTCCAGACTTTGTGTTTTCCACAAGAGGAAGACTGAGTTAATTGTTTACACAGTATTCCTCACCCTTTCCTCCTTAACAACTGTAGGGATTTCTGGGTTTTTATGGAGTTTCTGTACCATACAATTCCAAGAGAACACCATATGCACCAAACCACCCCTGAACATGATCCATATTTTATTTAAGGCAGTAAAAGTCTTCCCAAGGCCCAACCCAGCAACCAACTTTCACAGCCAAAAATGTGAATACTGTTCCCTAGTTTTCTAAGTATACATATAGCTAAAAGTGACAGATGTGCACCAAAAAGTGTAGGGGGAAAAAAGAATGAATAGATAATGTTCTATACAAACTAAAAAAAACTAAAATAAATAGACAAACAACAGAAAGTAGAACTTGAAATCTGACAGGAAAGAGCTGGCGTGGATTGGCTCATGCCTCGCTGGGTGGGACACAAAGCTTAGTTACTCCTCACCATGGTGTTGAGGATTTTCCTGCACACCCCGCCCCCCAAAAAAATGTTCTGCACCTTAAATGTCGACATATATCTTGTTAGAGTTACAAGCCAGTCTAGATTATCCTAAAATCTGCCAAGATCAGCAAAATTATACTTCAACACAACAAATGGCTAAATACTAAAATGAAATAGACACGAGACAGCTGAATGGTACCTTATAGCCATTTTAAGGTATATAGCAGCCGATCCTGTATATAAACTAAAATTGAAATGTCAATGAGCTAATCATAGGTTGTGGTTAGGACTTGCTTTTTCTTTTCTTTTTTTTTTTTTTTAACATACTGGTTACTCAAAACCATGTCAATTCCATAATATTGCAAATTGCTGTTAATGTTATATTGGGACTCTTAATTGACTGTGATGATATTCTACCAGCTCTAACTTCAGACCAGAAATGGTCTCCCCAAGAAACTGTTCAACCCATCTGGACAATAAGTAGCTGGACTCTATGCTTGGTATATGTTTGCAAGGAAAGAATCTTGATTGAATTTGAACTGTAATACTGCATCAAGGTGGAGGAATCCACCAGGAGGGAAGGGAGGGGCAGGGGTGGGGGGATTCCCAGAGCCTATGAAACTGTCACATAATGCAAAATAATTAATAAAAAATATATAAATAAAAAATAGATAATGTTCTAGAAAAAAATCGTTTTCTCAGTTTGAGAAAAAATGCAAGATGCTGGTGAGATTCTTTCGTTTCTTCCTTCTATGATCGCTGAGTGCAGATGTTTCAAACTGAATTCCCATCTTAACTACATGAAGCCTCCAGTCAAGATGTGAGAAACGCCAGTATGAGTGGGCAACTCACTCTCCGCTATTGCGTTGCTAAGCAAAAATAAAACAGCAACGACAACAGCAAATGCTCTACTTTATAAATGTCTTGTGTAAAACAGTGAAAAGGAGCGATGGGCACTCGGTGTAGTAACACACATCGCACATCAGGGTCCTGGGGTACCCAGTTGTGGTTCTCACTCCAGCTTCCTCCCAGTGCAGACCCAGGTGAGCAGCACGCCATCGCATTCCTGCCCCACAGGGGAGACCTGAACTGAATTCCCAACTCCCAGCTTCTGACTCCTTCCCAGGGCTATTGTGGGTGTTTGCAGAGTTGACCATCAGAAGGGGTTCTCTCTTGCTGTTCTGCCTATTTGAGTAGAAACTCATTCAGGTCCCCATCAAACTTGGGGTCCAATATTAAACTTGGAGGATTTTTGGTTTTCAACTTGATTTTCCTCAACAAGCACAGTGCGGGGTGGAAAAAGTCTTCACTGACACATGTCACAGTTCTCGCCAACCTTTCAGGAAGGACAGTAACAATCCACGGTTAACTAGGCTTCGTGCAGAGTGTGGCAAGTGTGTCCAGGCCTGATTTTAGGGAGTAGGGATTGAAACAGCTTTCTATCTGACAAATAATTCAGACTATATTTGGGGAGTCATGGGGATAATAATTTTAGAAATACAATACTAAGTCTGAAACATTTTAAGTTCTAGAAACATCTTTAACCTATTAGCTTGTCTTCATGGGCTGATCAAAATGAGCTATATTTAGCTAGCAAAACGTGCTCTTGCAACCTCTCTCCTTCTTGGAGGCAATTCTGCTAAGTGGTAGAAAACAGTTGATGCATTTTACTTGACATGTGATTACAGTGTCGACATTTGAAAAGAAAAGATTCATTTATTTTATTTGAAAGGCAGAGTTTAGGAGAGAGATGGAGACAGAAACAGATTTTCCATCTTCAGGTTTACTCCCCAAATTACCACAATGGCTGGGGCTGTAAGGCAGGGTCCAGGAGCTTCATCCACGTCTCCATATGAGTGTCAGAGCCTCAAGCATTTGGGGCATTTTCAACACTTTTCCCAGCTGCCTTAGCATGGAGCTGGGGCAGAAGTGGATCAGACAGGAGCGTCTAGGACTCAAACTGGGACCCATGTGGGGGTGCCAGCATCTCAGGGAGCAACTTAACACATTACACTACGGTGTTGGATAGTACTTTTCATCACTTCTCTTTTACTCCTTTGATTAATACCCAAAGTATTTCATGTTATTTCTTTCTGCATCTCTCTAGAGTCTGAGCACATCCCTAGCTCATCAGTGTGCTGAAATGCCTGCATTAGTTTTAGAGAAAGATGTCTCCTGTGTATTGTACTCATTTGGACAATTGGCTTACAGAGCAGACCATGTCTTTGGCATTCAGTGCCCTTCATATCCATACATGCTCACACACCTGTCTCAAAAATCATGCATAGTTTCTTTTATAAAATACATAATATACATGTTCATGAACAAAATTGCCGTGTGTGTGACTCATGCTGCGGTTGAAGTCTTAACTCAGCTGAGACACATTAGGAAACAGCTGAAGAGCTGGCCATTTCCTGAGCTGATGCATGTTAGATGTCCTATAGGGCAAGTGAATGAGAGAGTGGCTCTGTGCTCTGGTTCAGGTTACAATTTCCCTTCCTGAGAAGGGCTGTGAATGCTCACACTGTTAGTTTTTGTCGCTTGTTTGGGATTATTGGAGCAATTTCAAATATAGTTCCTCTGAGAGCTGTTTTTGTAAGCCTGAGCGTTTGTCGTTTAGTCAAGGTTCACGGGTGGAAGCAGCAAAGAAAGGTGGCCAAAAGGAAGGAGTTCCTGAGACCGAAGGGAAAGGAGGCATGGCTTCACCATACCTGCTCGAACTCTCTCACTAAAGGTAAGAACAAGCATCCCTTCCTGAGTCCTTTATACATTATTTCATTCTGCGCTGAGTTCCTCATGAAATTAGACCATGTAATAATCCCAGCCTCACTAGGAACATTACAGAAGGGAAAACTGAGTCATGGGGTCATTCGCCTGTTTGGGGTGATGTATCAGAAATCCTACAGAGCCAAGTCTGGAGAGAACTTGTGCTCCTACACATGAGGATGAACTGTTCATCAATAAACACCCCCCCCAAAAAAAAAACATATTGAAAAAAACGAACCTCTACCTTTATCAAGATGGAATACACTTTCCTAAAAACCCACAATGCTAATCAGGTATTTTACAGCCTACCTAGTTTGCAGAAGCTGATCTGAGTACTGCCGCACAAAACCTACTTAGTATGCATGATTTGAGGACATATTCCAATCTCCCTAGGATTTCTCTCCAAAAGACTATCTAAGGAATGCTAATATAAATGAGAATTATTTTATAACTTCCAGCTGAAAATGGAAAGTGTAATAGTATATAAATAAAATATTATAGATAGTACTTTATTCAACATAAAAGCAATTGTTCTTTTTTATCGTGTCATTAATAGACATTTAAATTCCGTGCTTGAAGAAAAAATGTTAAATGAAGTAGTGATATTTGAGTTTAATTGTAATGCAAAATATGCTTCCACTTTACTAAAATGTAAGTTAATGAGCTGAGTTCTTTCTTCCCTATCCCTAAGGAGTCCGTCATCAGACATTTCAGGCTACTCGTGTGTCTGCTGGTAAAGAAATCACACATGCAGTGCCTTGGCCTGGTGGAAGGATAAAACCCCAGGAGCTGTTATGCAGTGTTGCATGAAGTGAGGAACAATGCATCATCTGGAACTCGAAATTCAACTTTTATTTCTGCTGTTTGCTTAATGTCACTTAAGCAAGACACTTGAATTCACTCAAGTCTTCTAGAAATAGGGAAAATGACTACTGTTAGAACTTTAAGACACTGAAAATTTCCAATGAGGTAAAGGAGTATTATTTACTTCAGTTCTCTGCACAGGCTGGAGATAAGCTTGGGCAGCGGGTTTTGACATATCGCTGGCCTATACCAAGCTCCATGTTCATTAAAGTCTCAATATTTCCTAATTTTAGTAACTCCTCCTGTTAGTCTCTGTCATTTCCAAAGTTACACTTTGGAGTTGGCACCATGGCTCAAAGTCTGATCCTCCACCCTCATGCACTGCACCCCTGTGTTCGTGCTCTGGCTGCTCCGCTTCTGAGCTGGCTCTCTGCTTACAGTTTGGGAAAGCAGCAGATGATGGGTTCGGATTACCTCAACTCTGGCCATTCCAGCCATTTGGAGAGTGAACCAGAGGATGGAAGCTCTTTCTGTCTCTCCTCACTGTAAATCTGCCTTTCAAATAAAAATAAATAAATCTTTGTTTGAAAAGTTACATCTCACAATGCTAATTGCTTTAAACTCTTCTGCAAATAAATTCTTGACGGCAGAGATAAGTTTTGCTTTGGTAAGGCATCAACAGCCTTCAGATAACAGGTAGATTATTGATATTCACTACAAGCAATTTTTTTATTTCTTTTGCATTTGAAGTGAAATTTTGAGGATAACAGTAAAAAAATTATTTACTTCTAAAAGATAGGAAGCAAACAGGGATTTTTTAGTTTGGGAATGACATCACTCTTAATTCAATATAAAACAAAAGCAAAAACTACTCCTTTGCTTAGGATAATTGGCTCCTAGAGAAAATAACATAAGCCAAAGGTGGAAGTAACTTCACAATACATTTGGGCCAGGGCAGGTTGCACTAAAGTAACGGCAAGCGAGTCAGGGTGTGTTAGCAGGAAACCAATAAAACTCAATCTTGGATTGAATGTGCAATAACAGAAAATATGGTATAAAGCCCTGAGAAGGCAGTGCCCATGATAGAGAAATTAGCAAAGGGCTTCTTTGGCTGTGTGGAGTTTGGAGGGCGTTTCTGGAAGAAATGAGAACATGCCAAAAACGTTGATGGTTGAAGCGGCACATCAAGCCCTGAGTGATTCACGCTTACATCTCATGCTTTTTCCAACTCTGGACCAAGACCTTGACCCTCTGCAGGATAGCACGTGTACTGTAGTTAAAATAGGATTTGTCCTCTAGACATCCCATGATAAAATTTGATTGATGATATGGTGGCTTGGGAAAGTAACATCTTTAAGATGTCACTACAAGACACCATTGTCTTTCTTGCAGGAGGTTTGTTCTCAGACAAGTGCATGGTTGCAACACAAGGCCTTAGCTTGTGCTGTGTGTCCCCCACAAACACCTACTTTCTCCTTCACATTTCTTTCGAAGGATCACAATTTTAGATGTGAAGGATCACAACCTTCAGAACCATGAGCTCAAAACCTTTCCTTTTTAAGTGGTCTCAGGTATTTCTTACATCAGCTAAAATAGGCTGAGATGCCATGTTTGCAGGACTGGCTTCCAATCTCACATCTGTGGCTCTTTGCAGAAGGTTCCTGTACTCCCTATGAAGATCTTTCCAGAGGGCTCACAGCAGGCTGGCTGACTTCCTCCAGAATGAGGGAGCCAAGGAAAGGAAGAATAGGACAGAGACTGACCAACAAGGCAGCTCAGCATTTTCTATAAATTCATCTAACAAACGAGCCTCTGGGTTGGCACTGAGCTGCTGTGAGGTGAGCTGCTGCCTGCAGTGTCACGATCTCATGGGGCACTATTTGCAGTCCTGCTCTTCCACTGCTCTTCCTGGCTGCTTCATATCTAATCCAGCTCCTTTGCTAATGCATCTAGGAGAGCTGTGAGGAGTGACCCAAGTGCGTGCCCCCCATATTTATGAGGAAGACCTGGGTGAGTCACCTAGCTCCTAACTTCAGCATGGTTAGGCCTGGCTTTTGCAGTGGTTTGGGAGTGAACCAACAATGGTAAACTTTCTCCCTCTCTACCACCCCCTCTCTTTATGAAGTTCACCTGTCAAGTAAAATTCAAAGTCTTTGAAGCAAAAAACAAATGATGCTGCATCATGTTTGCCAAAATTTACCAGCCCTCATACAATGTCATATAGGATGTTCATGAGCACACCGTCTCCCCGATGCATGTGCCTCCCAGGCAACAGGTATTCATCCTTCCCCAGACACCTAAAGCTCCCACAGCAGTACACAATGAGCTCCAGTTCCTCATTGGGCACCGTTGATTAAGAGGAAAACAAAAATAATGGTACTTCAAAAAGACTTCATGGAGACTCAAGTATATTTTTTTGCTGCAGTTTTAAATCGATGTATGTTTCCTCATGTAGGCATTTTCCACAAGTTCTTTGAACATCTCACAAATGTCAACAAAGGCCAAACCCAGCTAAGTTGCTCCAAACAAATCTTTCTCTTCTTTGAGCCTCTGTTGTGGGATAATAGCCTTAAACTTTTCACCAAATCTGTTATTTGAGAGATCCATGAGTTATTCCTTAAATCTTCTAGTGAGAGTTCTGTATGCCTGAACAATATTCTGCAATATCAGTGAAAAGAATCCTTCATTATCAACATCAAAAAATTTTGTAGTCATGCCCTTGGCTTTATATTTAGACAGTACTTTTGAAGTAGTGTCCTAGTTTCTTATTTTTTTTAATCTTTGTCCAAAACATTTAGCTTAATTTTAGCATTGTTTGCCATCTGGCAAGGCTGACAGTTTTTGAAACTGCAATTCCTGGCTTGTTCATGTTTAAAATGGTCTCTTGCATTACAGCAATGTAAGCCAGTAATGCCTTCAACACTCTGGCTCCCTAAGATTTCTGAACCCTCTATTTTGCAGCAAGCAGAGTGCTAACTTTCTGCCACAAAGTAAAATACATTTCCTTTCTCTCATTTAGCAGGGAAGTTTTCCTCACATTCTGTGAGTTTTCACTGACAGTGTCTTCCAATTCCAAAAATCTAAGGCAATATTCAAGAACATTTAGACGGACTACCCCGTCTCTCATGCCCCTCCCAGTGTTTCCTTCAATGTCAATTCCCCAGGCTGTTCCTATTTTCGACCATTTTTTTTCTCCACAGCATACTTCCAGTATCAAAATCTCCACTAGCTATGTATTGCTTGACAACAAACCAAATTTATGTTCTGTTTCATTTTCTAGGACTTTCACAACAATTAACCACAAGTTGCATGACTTAAGGCAATAAAGATTCATTCTCTTGCAGGACACAAGTTCAAGATCAGACTTTCAAAAGCAGTTTTTTTTTTTTTTTCCTGTAGTCCTAGAGAATTGATCCCATACCTAAATCCTTGCTTCTGATGCTCCTAGGGATACCAGGTCATTCCAGTCTCTGCCTTGGTCTACATATGCCCTTCCTATGCCTGTCCTTATTTCCTTTAGCATCTTACAAACTCTTGTCATTGACCTCTGGGGCAACCTTAACCCACTGTGATGTCATCTCGTTACCCTTCATTCAATTACATCTGCAAAGAACATTTTCCTAAAAATTGTGGTAATTATGAGTTCCAGGAATATGTCCTGTAGGAGGGCAACATTAAACTCATCATATTAGTTCACCCAGTGTCTGAGGGTTAGGAATTAGTATGTGTAAATGCATGGTATTTTAGGAAGATGTGGAGTCTCTTACAAGATTCAATGAGAGTAGGCCTATTGGGATTTTCTACATTTTCTCAGTGTACAGGTGTCTCTTGGAAGGATGTTGCATGCCCTCACTCTGCTACTATCTGTTCGCACTAGGGTTCAATCCCCCACTATGTCATTATCTCCAAAGAGCTACATAAAGCCTGGTGGTCGATTTCACTGAGAACAAGTATTCATATAGAAAGAGATAAGAGAAAGCTTAATGACGAAGTTACCAATGTCTTTTTTGATCTAATCTCAAGAATGACAGGCTATTATTTCTGAGATATCTCACGATCTCCCAGGCCAATATCCATCACTGCTAACCTGCAGAGGAAGACACCAATGTGTATAAATATTGGAAAATGAGCTTTGTCAGAGGCTCCCCACCCATCTTTGCATTTATGGTACATTGAGTTTCAATTTTCCCTGCTATTAATTTAGAACACTCCAAATATTCTGACAATCAGGGAAATGATTATTGTGATTCAAAGGACATTAATAAGGGAGGCTGTGAGGACCTAAAATGCTTGATATCACTATACACTCTAAGTAATAAATTTTAATAGCACCTTATATAATGGTGCTTGGCCAAGATAATTATTTAATAAATGTTAAAATATGGAGTACTATCCTTGCTTAAAAAAACCGGGCTCGGCAGCGTGGCCTGGTGGCTAAGGTCCTCGCCTTGATCCCATGTGGCCGCTGGTTCTAGTCCCGGCAGCTCCACTTCCTCTCTATCTCTCCTCCTCTCAGTATATCTGACTTTGTAATAAAAATTAAATAAATCTTTCAAAAAAAAAAAACCCCTCACTGTTCCTACTTCACAAAACCTCACCTAATATCAGTCGCATTTTCAATTACACAATATTTTAGGTAGTCTTCATTTAGGCAGAAAAAGGAGGAATAAGCAGTAAGCCTGTAAATTGTCTCTAAAATAAAGCTGATTCCAATTTAAGAACTCGGTGGATCAAAGGACCTAAATTATTAACATCTATATTTACCTTGTTTCTGTCATATATGCACACAAAACTTAATTCCATAGAATGTTGTAGCCAAATATTTAAAGTTTGCAATATTATAGGAATGTAAATTTGAATGATTTCCTTTCATCATTTTAGATTCTTACTCTTTCCTTTGTATTTCACAATACAAATACGTGTGAGCACACCCTTACACACACACATACCTCCATCAGCACTGAACATTTTGATAACATTCCTCTAGAATGCAACAAAGCAGGGATAAAGCTCTGAGAGATCATGCTAGCCCTCAGTGAATCAATTTGGTCAAAGGCAGTAACTGTAATAATATTAAATTACCAAAAAGGGTGTCTTTCCTAAGCAATAATTGCCAGAGGGATAGTTTCATATGGGTTCAAATTCAGAAAAATGATGCTCTTTCTGAATCAACATTGAAGAGCCCTTGCCTCCATGGCCCCTTATTTGTGCTTTTGTATGTTTGTTTGTTTTGAGATTATGGCATCATCCTAACTGCATCTAAGCCCAACATTTTATCCATTCAGCATAGCATTTGGTGGCTGCACGAATGAAGTTGCAATCAGACCCTTATCTGACTGGGCTACAGCTGAGTCACTACTAATGCGTGGAGAAAGGGAGCTGGTGGGGGTTCACTTATTGCTGAGAATCACATACAGTTACTGTCATAGATTGGCTGGCTGTACTTTTAATAAGGTGTTTATTAGTAACAACAGCAGAATTTCAAATAAAAGGAAAATTATGTCAAGAATAAGAAGAATGGACAAACAGAAGGAAGGGATGTATGGCTCAAAATATTTCCTTCTTTTTGCAATGCAAACTTCCCATTAGCTTTCTGAAAACCTCCCCTATAATTTCATTTTTGTACCGATATAAACTTGTAATTTTGAAGAAGATTTATTAGTTTTTATTTGAAAGTCAGAGTTTTACAGAGAGAAAAGAAGAGACAAAGGAATCTTCCTTCTGCTAAGTTCATCTCCCAAAAGGCTGCAATGGCCATCTAAAGTCAGGAGACAGGGTTCTTTTGTGTCACCTGTTTGGGTATCCCAAAGCTTTGAGCCATCTTCCATTGGCTTCCCAGGTCATAAACAGGAAGCTGGATCAGAAGGGGAGCAACTGGGACTAGAACATGCGCCCTTTTGTGTTGCTGGCCCTGCTGGCATCACATGCGAATACTGGTTTGAGTTCTTGCTCTTCCACATCTGATAAAGCTCCTGATAGTGACCCGAGAAAAGCAGCACAACATGTCAGACCTTAATGAAGCTCCAGACCTTGATCTGGCTAAGTACTAGCCAACTGGCAGTTACGGCCATTTAGGGAGTGAATCATGAACCTCTGCCTGTAGTTGGTCTTAGCCTAAAGGCCAAGAAGCCAACTACTTCTCTCTGAAAACGTAAGAAGCAAAGTTGGGTAGGAAGCAGCCAGACTACAGAAGCAATGGGCTAGGCAACAGGGAAGCTCAAACCAAGGCACAGCCTCAGACCCTCACAGATGTGCCACAGTAAGTAACCCGCAGAGCTGAATTTCAAGCCACATTGGTCTCCACCCAGGATAGGGGATGAAGAGTTCCTTACTTCAATGCTCGCTCTTCTGGAAGCAAAGGAGGGTCTGACTCCAGAAAAGAAGAGATGATTTGTTTAAGACTCAATGTCTATGTGAGAAGTAAAGGCAGGTGGAGCTGAATCCTGAAATGTAAAAAATACAGTAGAAATAGTGTGGCAAAAAAAAAAGTCTAAAACCAGTGAGGTGCTTGTGGGAGTGGTGTGGCTAGAAAAAGATTTTTGGAACATCTCATGCAGTTTTCTGATGTCTCTGACCTGCTGCTCCAACTTCGATGGGTCTTAAAGAAGGTATGAGCCACCCCAACCTGATGGCTCAGTGACTAAATCTTCATTTTGCATGGTTCACTTCATGTCCCGGCTGCTCCACTTCCCACTCAGCTCCACGCTTGAGGCCTGGGAACGCAGTAAAGAATGGTCCCAAGCCTTGACAAAAGATTTTTGTATGTGCTCTCTGTAATCTGCCTTCCCAATAAAAATAAATTTTGAAAAAGAAAGTTGTGTGGTATGTTCTCCAAACACAGTTGTCAAAGGAACTTGAAAACCATGTGCACTTAGAGTCAGTGTGTTGACTCAACAGGGAATTCCTGTCTGGTGTCTTCCTGACATGTGACTTCCGCCTGGCATGGTTGTTGGGAAAATCTGGTGAGTGAACAGCAGACAGAATATATCCATCAGTTTCTCTGTGTGTGTCTCATGTCCTACCCTACCACCTTCCACTCCCCTTTCTGCCTCTATGCCCATTACTGCAATTATAAGAAACTAGTAAATCACCTATGGTAAAAAGACTTGAAAACAAAATTCCTTGTCTTATTGAAGCCTTTCTTAATTGAAATGCAAAGGGAAGCAAATAGCAAAGACAAGATCATGAGACACAGAAAGCAAGAAAAATTTGTGGAAATTAACAGTGCCTTCTTGAAAAGATCTGTAAAATTCACGAATCCAGCTAGAACAGTTAAAGAAAAACAAATTATGCCACAAATTAACAGTGTTAAAAGAGAAAACCTCACTGCAGAATATACTACAGCTAGTTAACAATGGGAAATTATTAACAACATTGCCACAATAGATTCAAAGGAGAAAATTGTTCAATTTCTTAGAAAATAAAAATGATCAAATCTCACTCAAGGAGAAAGTGATTTCACAAATAGCACTGAGACTATTAGTTATAGAAATTATACTAAAAGCAGCAAAAAAAATTTCCCTAAAAAAATGCAGGTATGGATCACACACATGCTCATCCCATAGAAACCTTCCAAAATCACAGAAACGAGGCCCCGTTTGAACACAGAGAAGCCCCATGTATTAAAACATCTCCAGTTGTCCTCTGCACAGCCCTGTGTGGGCTTGGGTAACTCTGGCTTCCGATCCTTGCTTCCCCAGGGCTGTGGGACTTCCCACCACCGGCTGTGCCATCAGTGTGAAGGACTCTCCTCGGGTTTCTGGTGGTCCTCTTCGCATCTCCATCTCCCTGACTGCAGGACTTCCAGCTCCGTGTCCCTAACCCAGAGCCCTTTGAGAATTCTGAGATCTTTTTCTGTCAGCAGTAACCTGGACCCTTCCCAATCCCAGCACTGGGTGACCAGGATGGGACCCTCACAGCCGTCTCTGTGTTTGGAGGTAAGAGCACTATGGGCGTGTCTAAATGTCCACAAGCATGATGCATGCATTTCTAGTTGTTTTCAACAACAGTTCAGTTCTCCATCATCTAAGCAGAAAACTGAGTTTTAAGACGTTAAGAATGAAAAACGTGGGATCAAAAGAGTCATTCGAATCTCACTGTACTTGGGTAGGTATGGATTTAAGAGAAGATATTTCAGAATTCTGAAAAGTGTGTGATGTGACCTGAGGAAGGCTCAGGGCAAGCCTGAGCTTAGTGGGTAAGGCTCTGCTGCTTCTCACATGGGAACTCTCTGAAGTTATTAGTAAGATTTACAGGTAAAAGCTTTTTTTGTGCAACAAGTGTACAGTAAGATGGCTATTTATAGAATATTTCCTACTAAAATTTAAAATAATGAAAAGAACATAATAGATACTTTTAAATGTTACTCTGTGACTAGAGACTTTATTTTATTACATTACAACAGCTGCAACATGTAAGGGCTAAATAAAAGGTTTTTAAGAATACTTTTTTTTTCACAGCTTCGCTGTTTTAAACCTTTTCTACCTATTATACTGTAAACAATTTCTGCAGTTTTAATATTCCAAACTGGAAGCTAAGAAAAAATCCTGAGCTTTCTTTTTTTTTACATGCAGCCCTGAGTTAGAATGCAGTTATAAATGCTAGCAGTTACCAGGAGCACACGGGGCTTTGCTTCTACAGGGAAGCTGTGTCAGATAGCTTGTCATCACAAACATGAACTGCATGTGGCCCTGGGAGACACCCAGCAACACGGTGACCGGGATCTCACTCACCTGCCCTGTTCAGTCGCATGTGTACCTACCTGCATATGTCAACGCATTTGTGTCTTTTGTCTTTAAACATGCTCTTTCCGAAATAATTAAAGCATATGTCACATACATCACACCATCCCACCAATAAACACTTCCAGGTATGTGTTTTATTTTTTCAAAATAAAGCTTCAGTATAATTTTCACACCCAAAAATATCAATCAGCTCTTAATCTAACTTGATTATACACTTCTCTCATTTATTTATATGTGATTTTTTTTCAAAAAACAAAGATTACCAATAGCATATGTTGATATTTCTTCTGATTCTTTTTTAATCTCAAACAATGTTTTTGGGGTGTAGGAGGGATTTGGGGCTCTTACTTTAATAACAGTAATATGTATCTTAGAACTACTTCCATTTTAGTACATGAAAGTTTCCAAGTTATTTTATTTTCTGGAGCCACTTCAATGAGGTATGATTGCTATTAAAAATATACATATATGACATGTATCAACGAGTTTGTGGATAAGTGCATACTCAAATCACAGTTATCAAGGTCATAAATTTATGCATCATCTCTCCAAATTTCACCCAGCTCCTTTATTATTACTATTATCATTCATGTGCAGTGTGTTTGTGTGTTTGTATAGTAAGCACACTTAACACAAAGTCTTCCTTTGTCAAAATTTAAGAACAGAATACAGTGTATTAGCTAGAGGCGCTACTTGTTATAGTACGTTTCTATAAAACTGAATTACTGCAACCAATCACCATAACTTGGCCATTTCCTCTTTTCCTCAGTCCCTGAAAAATCACCATTCTACTCTCCACTATTTTGAGTTTGAGTATTTCAGATTCCAAGTATAAAACATCACAAAAAAAGTGTCTTTCTGCTTCTAGTTGATGTCATTGGAAAATAACACCCCTTTGGACCACCTATGTTGCCAGAAATGGTAAGATTTCCTTCCATTTTAAGGCTGAATAACATAAAATTCTATCACATCTGCACGTGGACCCATTGTGATTTCATCGCTCCTTCATCTGTTATCCATATTTCATCTGCGTTCATAGTTGGCTGTTGATATGGCTGCAATGAACAAGAACATGCAAATATTTCTGATAGCTTAATTTAAAGTCTCTGGCTTATATATACACAAGTGAAACTGCTGTATCATATGGTAATTTTCGCTACAATTTTTGAGAAACTTTCATACTTTTTTCACATTCTCTGCATTAATTTAAATTTCCAACAAAATCTACAAGAGGTTTCCTTGCTCCATATCCTCACCAACACTTATTGTTTTTCACTATCTTAGTAATAGCCCTACCAACAAGTGGAAACTGCTCTCTTATTCGGCTTTTGACTAATAATTTCCCTTGTGACAAATTTATTGAGCATTGAGCATTGTTTCTCAAAACTCTATTAGCCATTTGTTGTTCTTTTGGGAAGCACATCTATTCAACTTCTTTTCCTGAAGTTTTTACTGTGGTTCTTGCTTATTTTCCAGTTGAATTGTAAGAGTTCCTTATTTGGCATGCTAATCTGTTAATATGACTTGAACACATTTTCCCCCATTTTATAGGTTGGTTTCCCATCTTATTGACTTTCTACTTGTTATGCAGGAAGTTTTAAGTTTGTTGTTCTCTTACTTATTTCTACATTTGTTGCTTGTTTTAATTGTGTGATAAGTAAAAAAAAAAAAAAAAGAATACAAGAACAAGGACAATGCCAGTGTCATGAAGCTTATTCCTTATGTTCTCCTAAAAGTTTTATAGATTTAATTCTTACAACTAAGTCACAACATATTTTGACTTGGTTTGTATAACAGATAAGGGACCAATTTAATTTCTATGCATGCAAATACCCATTTTGCCTAATAACATTTGTAGAGACAGAGAGGCTCAACAAAGCAGAGAGGCTACCAACAGAATGGGAGAAAATCTTTGCACACTACAAAACATTAAGGGACTAATATTCTGGATTTACAGAAGGCTTCAGAAATTCAACAAGGAAACAAACGCTCCTGTTAAGAAATGAAAGGAGGAAATGAACAGGCTTTTTTCAAAAGAACAAATTCAAATACAGAAATAGCCATATGAAACAATGGTTCCAGAGCTACTAGAGAGATCCAACTAAAAACTACACAGAGGTTCCACCTAACTCAAGCAAGATTGACCTGCATTCAGAAATCTACTAACAGCACATACTGGCACAGATCTGGGGAGAAAGGTACCTTACTCCACTGTTGTTGGGAGGATAGGTCAGTAAAACAACTATGGAAGTTAATATGAAGAATGCTAAGACAACTGAAAATAGATCTACCATATGATTCATCTATCCCACAGCTGGGAATACATCCAAAGGAGTTGAAATACGTATATGAGAAAGTGGTCTGCAGCTCTGAATATATAGCAGTCTAATCCACAATAGTCAGACGTGGAAACAACCCAGATGCCCGTCAAAATAGGAATTGACAAACAAACAAACAAACAAACAAAAAAACCCACTGTGGTATATCTACCCCATGGAATACTACATTTATAACTAAATAATCCCAACTAGCGACCATTGCACTCAGTGAAAAAACACAATCCCAACAGGACACATTTCACATGCTCTCTCTGATACAAGGCAAGCTGCATGCAAAATACAAAATAAACAGATGTTTAGGTGAAGTGTCTCTCTCTCTCTCTACATATACACATATATAGATAGATGCTTATAAATGACCTGTATATTGAAGGCTAGCATACCTTTCTACTCCCAAATAAGGGAGGGCTCACAGTGAAATAATTAAATATATGCCTCAGTGAAACGATGCTAGATTTTCTGCCTTTGTTTATGCCATGGTGCATGTGGGTAGCAGAATGATCAACTTGTAACCGTTGCTATAGGACTGTGTTGCTGTAATAATTTGGGAGTAGGGAGGAATAATGGGAGAGGAAGATGGAGACTGAGAGGGTATAGGGAAAGGAGAGAATTCCTCTACGTACAAAACTGTTTCATGGAAAGTAATAAAAATAAACTTTAGAAAAGAGAAAAAATTAAAAAACAGTGTCTCCTTTTTATTTTGAATCTAGTTCAAGATTGGGATATTTGAGCTTTTCTGTGGTTCTCAATGGATTTTAGGATTTTTTTTTATTTGTGAAAATCACCACAATTTTGAGAAGAGCTATAGCATTCTTAATTGAAATTTATGCCTTTATATATTTTTCTTAATAGTAGACAGACAAACATTGATCCTCCATCTACAGGTTCACTCTCCAAAAGCACGTAATAGTCATGAAGGGGAAACACCAGAGACGCAAGAACCAATGCAGGTGTCCAACACCGACGACATGGTTCCCAGAGTTATCACACACATCACGCCCACCGCATGCACCGTTCGAATCTGGAAGTGCCAGCAGAGCACTCTACTAGAGGATGTCGGGTCTTAGCTACCAAATGCCTTCTTCTTGAGGTTGTGCTGATTTCTAAAGAAACACCTTATAGAATTTGCTACAGCCCAGATGTGCGGATCGTGTCCTCATCGTGTGTGTTAGACAAGTGCTTCTACCTGAGATACTTTCTCAAAACTACTGTGACCCACAGATGTGAAGTCTTCATTACATTCAGGTCGCTGTTGAAAAGCAAAGTATTTTCCCTTTTAGAATTCCCTTAAAATCATCATTCTGAAAGACCTCAGGACTGGCTACACGATGTATCAATCAGCAGTAACTAATCAGGTCTTAATACTAAAAACAATCACCTCAGAAATAAGCAAAGCTTGATCATAAACTTCTCAACTTGTTATTTGCTTGAATATAGTCAGAACAGTATACTGTCCATGTCTTGAGTGAAAACAAAGTGAAGTATGAAATGCAGCATCCCAGCAGTGTCCCCGGAGAGTAAGTGAATTTGTTTTTCTATCATGCAATATTTTGACCATAATGAACTGTATACTTCATAAAGACGCAATTTTACAATGCACTCTATAAAAGCAACCTCAAAGTTAGTTGTGAATTCAATTTCAAATATTTAACTGTTGGTTTCCATTTGACTAAACATTTTCTGTTTGCAATGAAAAATGTTCAAGTAGAGTGTGTGAGAGACATTGGAAAGGACACAGAAAACAATGTGAAGTCCCTTCCTCCATGAACAATATCATCCAGTGTGTAAGTATGAGCCTAACAATGTATGTAGCTGTAACTAGGAGGGAAATTACAAAAGCTGCAGTATTTGTAGCCCCTTAGCCTGGGGATGCACAGAGGAGGAGATGACAGAAGGAGTAAAACACAATGCAGAAATTAGCCTTAATGCTCTCCGTGTAGCACCAGAATAGAACACTGCCCGCAAACTTTCTTTCCACTTAAATGTACACTGGAGCAGCCTTAAACGGACACATTTAAAAATACACTTGTTGAAATATTTATCTTTATTTTCTCAGTATTTGCTTATTATTAGGGTACTTACACTTGATGGAGTGGGAATTTAATGAGGGGGAAAAAAAGGGAAGGATTCTATTTTTGACTTCCATGATAGGATTTGAATACTGTCTTAGAAAAAGAAGTTGTGAAATCCACTTCTGTAATATTTTGATTTGACAAAGGCAGAAAGACATGATTTGCAGAACAAGGATTTTTAAGTACGTATAGAATGTGAATTGCTTAAACCAATATAAGAATAAAATCGGACAAAAACTCAAGTTGGCTCACCTGTCAAACAAATTTCATATGATCAGAGCAGAAAATTACATGAAGTGTGAGCAAATAAAAGTAGAGCTTCCCAGACGTGCAGGTGAAGGAGCTAGCCGATGATGACAAAGCCATGGTCACTATTCCGGGATGGACACACACATCCCAGTGCTTGTGTTACCCAGTCTCATTACTGCTGTGTGAGATTTCTCTCTGCCACTTCCCGAATTGCACACAGACGTTGTCTTGAAAGCTTAGCCACAGATTCCAGAATACACAGAGTGGTTGTGACTGGACAGAAGGAATGGTTCCAGCTATCTCTGCACTAGGGGCTGAGGACTGTGGGGAGACCCACTCAGTCAGAAATTCAAACCAGTTCCCTATCAGGCCGGTGCTCTATTCTTACATCTCTGGATTCCCATGACCCTCTCTGATCCACTTGGACGTGTACTTCCCATAGCCTGTGGACAGTGTGAACGCTTCAGATCACTGTCAGAAACAACCACTGCAACAACTCCAGGTTCACCTGCCCAGGTACTCAGGTTCCCATTAACCTCACTGGCTCCCCCATAGTTGACAACTTAGGATATGTCAGTCACAGTGATAACGATAATTACATTGTTATAATTGTGAGTTATATTTAACTCACCATGTCCTGTATGCCCTGGAATAGTCAGTGGGAAATGGTAGAAATATAAAATGTCATGCAATCACAGATCCAAACTCAAACGGAAGGCGCAGGGGAGATTCTGGCCATGACAGTGACTAATTGGTACTGCATATGAAAAGACTGATAGGTAATATCGCTTCAGACAATATATTAGGGTACATGATTTTTGTTTAATTGGATCCCCTGTCCTTGGTGAAGAACACCTGGTGAAACAGCAACAAGGCGTTACCATGGGCATGATTTCATCCCAGGAGAGTGCTGTGCAAGCAGAAGATGAATCACACTGACTGAGGAGGGCAGACAGGTGTCCATCAAACTCTCAGCCTGGCAATAATTACCAAGACTGGCAGGTGATGTTTATATGGAGAGACTTACAAATTCTTTTTTTTTTTCCTTTTCTTAACACTGAATGAAGCCTTAGACAATCAAGCACCTGATTGCACTGCTGTCCCGGAATTTGACGGCAAAAGTTTAGTGATCAGATGTGAGCTTACATTAGCACAGTTTCACTTAGTATTCAGGAAGAGAGACTTCAGAGATTTATAAACCAATGTTTAAAACTGAGCCCCGATAATTGGCATTTGGTTATGGAGTAGACAATTTTGCTACTGAAAAAAAATTCCCTTCCTCCTTCAGAAGACAGTCTCAATTCTGATACACTGGGCTATTGTACTCCAGCTTCAGTTGCATCAAATGTAACCATTGGAGACAAGTCGGTCTTACGGGAGAGCATGAGGGTCAAACAGGAAGTAAGCCAGGAAATGCCAAAAGCTACTCAATGCTCCTCCAGCAGAGATGACCGTTCCACTGGGAGTTATGAAAGACACAGTGGGCACCAACATACTCAGGGGTGTCCTCTGGCAATCCTGGCAAGAGGACAGCCCCTCAGAACAGGAGGGTTTGCTTGTTGGATTCTCTCCTACGTCCCCTTCCTCATCTCTCCCGGCTAAAGTAGACACAGTGGACAGCTGGACCCGCCAAGTGTCTGCAGTCTGTCCTAAGGCTCAGTGGTAGCTGTACTGGAGGCCGCATCATGCTCCATCCTAAATCAGAAGGGGGAGAGGGTCCCGAGAAAGAATGCAGCACTGACCCAGACAAAGGAGGAGAAGGTGGGGAGCGGAGTCTGAGAAGATGCACAAGGAATTTCCCATTGTTATGCCACCAGTCCAGGCCCTAGAGGGGATTCGTGGATAAGTTGATATACGTGATTCATCAGTGTTTCCTTAACATTTGCTGATGACTGCATTGGGGGTAGGCAAGTTATCGTTTTCTGAAGGACTGTAAGGGTTCCTTGAAATTAATTTACTTCGTGGGCCTAGAACAATGGTTCAGTGGCTTACAGTCCTTGCCTTGCATGCACTGGGATGCCATATTGGCATAGGTTCATAACTTGGGTGCTTCACTTCCCGCCTAGCTCATGTCTGTGGGCTGGGGAAGCAATAGAAGATCACCCAGAACCTTGGGACCCTATACCCACGTGGGAGAGCAGGAAGAAGCTCCTGGCTCCTGGCTTCTGATCAGCTGAGTATGGGCCATTGAGGTCACTTGGGGAATTAACCAATGCATGGAAAATATTTCTCTCTCTCCTTCTCTCTCTTAATCTGTCTTTCCAATAAAAATACATTTTAAAAAGTTCCCTTTGCAATTTAGTAAATAATATGAACAATAAGAATCCATGCTACAATGACTCTGTTTTAATGCCTTTATTTGACAAAATCCTGGATGCATGATGAAGCAATATGATGCCTTATATTAAGGCATGAGATCTGCCTTTCTGGTTCAGATCATGAAATATGTATCAAAATAGTTCTTGCTCAATTTATCTGTACCCCATTTTCCTCATCTGTGAAAAATATTGACAATCACAGTTGCCATACCTTATAGTGAAGATTCAATGGATTGACAGAAATTGATTTCTCAGGATGTAGCAAGAAGCAAATCACCTTTTGACTGTCCATATGAGCACTGTACAATTCAGATGTCCATAGGCGGAACTTGAACATTGAGTACTGAGCCACTGTTCATCATGGGAGCAGTGCATAACTGGTCACAGTGGAGGTCACAGTGTGCAGCCCCAACAACGGGTCTCTACTGGCCAGGAAGGGCGAATTGACCTTTCAATGGAGGAACTTTAGCACCTGTTCTCAGCTTGAAGTCTCTCAGGAGAAACAGCCCTTATAAATCTGTCTTAATGTTTTCCCTACTTCTTTATTAAATTATTGGTTGATTCGAAGCTTTCTGGAAAGTAATCTGCTCCCCTCCAAACTAACACTTTCCTAACGAAATTCATATTCAAATGAAAAATATTCCTAAATTTTATCACTCTGAATCACCCATCAGCCCATATGCCAGTGCCCTATTAACTCATGGGAAACATTCTAGCATTTCTGTTGCTATGTATATTTATCCTGAGTAAAGTTATCAGAAAACTTTTATTCATATATATATATATATAATTCATATGTGTGTTCATATATATGGATATATATACATATACTCCCTCTTTTATGTTTGTTCTCTGTTGCTTCAATGTTCTCAAAAGTATAACTTAGTCCTATTTCAGCATTTTTAATTAAACTGTTATATTCACATAACCAAAAAATGGAATTTCAGGTTTTCCTCCTCCCTGTGTTGCCCTTTAGTAACAGTGCGCTTGCTCTCTTTTAAGGGCACATATGAAGGCTAGTCTACCCATTACTGCCTGCTTCCATTATCTCCCAAACCTACCCAGGATGCACTCTGGCTGCAACTGTCACTAGCACCATCTACAAAAAATCTGCAACTGAGAGAGCTGTTCTTGAAAGAGTGCCTTGAGTGTTGCTTGTTACCAAGACAGCCCGAACAGTCACAAACTTCTCAGTGGGTTTTCTATTCTGATAACATGTTTCAAGAGGACACTTCAATCTCCCACTGAAGAAAAAGGATTTTTTCAGCTAGTGGGAACACTGCAGTATGATCTTTTGTGATGGTTCCAGGGACTAATTGTGTGGCAGTCCCTTTGTATGAGAAATCTGGGAATTGAAAACTGTTTTTGACATTTTATTTCACCTTAATAAAGACACCATGGTAGTTACAATTTCAAGGCATGAGACTAAAGGCTTCTCTGACTGACTTATTCAAATAACAATAAAGCGCTTTAGTTCTGTATATTATGGTCCTGAAGTTTTGTTTCCAAATACATACCATGAATAACCAACTAACAACAGATTGGACTTTAAGAAAATTACATACAGGTGTTTTGAAATGCAGTGTAACTACAAAGTAAAGGGAAGAGGCATTCTCTGGAGGATATGGGCTACATCATTCAGCTACTTCTTTTCTGTTACATAATTACTGTCTGCAGATTTTATGGTTTACTTTGAGGTTCATTACAACATTTTTTCTCCTATTGTCTACTTAGGTATTCTATTAATTTTTGTCAATTCATTCCAGAACAATTAGTTATCCACCTTGACAATCAATCTTTCTTGCTGTAAAATTCTCCCCAAAGCTGTGCTTCCCCTGGCTGTTTGGCAGACACCTTCATCCTAGCAGGCACTGCATTGTTCACTGTTGAAGAACGTGCCCTCTCTACCGCTCAGGAGCCAAAGCTCTTTGCATTCATCATGGCAGCAATGGTTCTGAAATGTGATGTTCAGAAATGCTTTTGAAACTGTCAGAATATTGGAGTGAACTGATTCTAACCCTTCAAAAAAGGACATTGATTTTCATAAGTGAAATTCCAGGGCATGTTTGATTTGCGATGAAATTAGATCAAGTGTATGGAATGATTTTAATAACATACTATATTACTGTATTCCCCAATTCCTGCCCCATTTCATTTCTAAGTAGTCCAAGGCCTCAGGCTCAGTGCTTTTTTAGGTTTGACTCTGACATTCTAAGACTAACCCAGGTTCCTGACGATTGTGCATCTTTTGTTCAAACAGAACTCTCAGGATTGCAACTCACTGTCCCTTACAAGGCCAAGCACTTACAGCAAACACTGCTTCTGGCCAAGAGTGTGAAATGCATTGACACAATTTTAGCACAGGTCCAGGGCTACCTCCCTCAGAACAACCAGCTGAGTCATCTGAGATCTGCTGGAGTTCTCAGTTGCAGGTAAAAAAGAGCCCATGCTTCCTAGATTATGCAAGAACGGGTTTATTTGAGATCAGTAAGAAGCTTATATGACCTTGATCATACGCTGAGCTGAGCTCCCGGGAAAGATTGCAAGAAGTGCAGTTCTGAATGGGCTTAGCAAGAGCACTGACACCTGCATGCCAGAAAAGCACATCTCCTGCGGTTGCCGGACAGTGAACGTCACACACAGCCCATGTCCTCTCCTGCCTGTTTTCTGAATATCAGCCTCAAGCAGCCACATTTGACAGATGGCAACCAAATCCTGCGTCTTCCCCTCCTGAGGATTTAAAATAGCTGTTTGTTGTTATTTTAGTCCATTTATAGCACTAGAACTGAATACCTGGCACTGGGAAATTTGATTTATTTGATTTGATTTTTTATTGGAAAGGCAGATTTATGGAGAAGAGCACATTTAGAGAGAAAGATATTCCGTCTACTGGTTTACTCCCCAAGTGGCCACAGCTGCTGGAGTTGAACTCATCAAAAAGCCAGGAGCCAGGAGCTTCTTCTGGTTAGGCTTTGGTTCATTCTCTACTGCCTTCCCAGCCCACATTTGGGGAGCTAAATAGGAAGAGGAGCAACTGAGCCACAAACCAGCACCCTCATGGAACCCAGCACATGCAAGCTGAGGCTTTACCCACTAGGTTATTGCACCAGGTGCCCTGGCTCACGGTGTTTTTGATTGGTAGGTTCAGTATCATAGAGCTAACACCCACTTGGGGCCTTTTGATACATTAGATGGTAAAATAAAGAGGGGACCTACCTCACCTTTTAAAATGGTATGCATTCCATTCATGAGCGTATAAGGTTCAATCAGCTTGTAAAAGAGATCTTCATTCTATTACAGTGGCAATTACATTTTCAATATGAGTTTTGAAAAAAAGAAACATTCAAAGCGTGTGTTGTTCAGACTGAAGAGGCGTAATGAACACAGAGCGTAAAGTCATTTATTATAATTGTGAGCTGCTGTGGACATTGGCCTCCAAGTATATGGACTTCAACCTCTGTGAGGAGAAGAAGTGAACAAACGACAAACAACGTTGTAGGCAAAATGATAGAAACAGACCTTATCACATCAATAGTTTCCTTGAATACACACTAAAATGCACAATGCAGTATATGCTAACTGAATAAACAACGCAAGTATTCTCAAAAGGCACTTGGAGCGTCACTGAAACAATGCTAGATGTTGTCCCACGTGGTTTTAGAGTCCGGAGTAACAAAGAGAAGACATTATTAGCATACATGATGGCACACCACGAACACATTTCTGAGTGAATATCAGCATATTTAAAGAGGAAAGACTCAGCAGTGAAAATCAGTCAAAATGTGTCACAGTGATTCAAAAATTCTAAATTTTAATCTGAAATTAATTCCAGTGTAATTCAATAGAGACAATTGCATGTTTTATGGATTTCAGGCAGCTAACTTGCTTAGCATAGACCATTAGAACCCAAATTCCCGCAATTTGGAGAATACTATCGGTTTTCCGCAATGTCGGGAACTGAAATTGAGCACACCTTTTGGTTCTCTGCACTCTAAGATGACTGGAGACTTCAAACCCAGCCTTTAGTTTAATCCCAGAAAGCAGAGTGCTAACATCAATGTAAGGACAATTGGCATCCTTGATAAAACAAGAGACTCATCAAAACAGGAATTTAATTCTCTTATCATCCAGTTCCCCCCGCCACCACCACATTAGGTTAGTACTCATGCTGAGCAGGAGGTGAGCCAGGACAGCGAAGTCTTGGTGTTAGGCAAATGGCCTAACAGAACTTTCTGTTGGAAGCAGTGGAACACACCTATCTCAAGTTTAACAAACCAAAAAAGGCCATATGTGGACCCAGTGAGGCCAATAAGTTTATTATTGTGGCAAGAGTTCAAATAGTGTACGTTTCATCTTTTTGCTCAAAGTTACAGAAGTGCAGGGGTGGTGTTTAGCACAGGGCTTAAGATGGCATTCAGAAGGGCAGGTTCCAGCGTGACTGCCTTGTGAGCATGCCAGTTCTGCTCTGGACCCCGGGTTCCTGATAATGTACACTGCAGAAGGAGGCAGGGGATGGCTGAGGTCATTTGTCCCTCCCCCCGTGGGGGTCTGCGATAGGTTCCCACCCCTTGGCCTCCCTTGCTGCAGAATTTGGATAACTAATCGCTTTGGGGGAAACTACTTACTCTTTCTCACAAGTGATTTCTTAAAAGAGAGAGAGAGAGGCTTTTCTTCTTTCTCTTATTTTTTTCCTCAAAACACTAAAAGGATGGGTGATGCCCAGAATCAGAAAGAAACTCAGTATTTATTCACTCATAACTAATGTAAGAAGCATTTTTATTTTACTTTCTCTTGTTCGATTGTCACTGTTTCTCAGAAAGATCCGCATTATCATCATAAAATTGTCTGCAAATAAAGTGTCCATGGTGAATTAAGACTGATAGAGGGGTGATATAACTCCTCCTTGCTAGGCAGCATGTAATCCACACAGTAATTTCTGTACCAATTCCTGCCAACAAAAATTCATCGACACAAAAGAGATTTTGTACTTTCTTCATAGAAACAATCTAGATCAATCTCTTCTTGTTTACCTGTTCTCACCCAATTCATTCATAAAGCATGAAGTGTTGAGGGGCTGCAAGAGAAAAGGTCAGCACCACTGCAGATTCCATGAGTCTATTTTTCTGTTGTGCAGCTGCAGGAGAAAAGTCACCTCTGGCCAAACTAATCAAAATAGTGCATGCCCTCTTCCATTTACTCATTACTTCCATGTCTTCGGGTAATTTACTTGAAGATAGGAGACGGTTTATCATGCAAGCAATGTCTTTCAATGACTACTGTTAGTGTTAAGCAATTATTAGGATTCCAATGTTCAAATTGCTATCTTCTCACAACTGATACTTATTTTAACTACACTATGTCTTGAAGTAATAACAGAAAGTTGCATAGTTACATCTTTTTAAAACATCTCTTGAATTGTTTCTACTTGACAAAATAAGTTTCACTGGAAACAAAGCAATTAATTACAAATTTTAATTTTTGTAAGCCATTAGTAATTTCCCCAATAAGAGCATCTTTCTTGAAATCAATTTTGATAGAATAATTCAGAGCAAAATATTAAATATTCTGATGGATATAGAACCAGTGTTATGATGTTCATGACAATTATAAAAATTTAAATACAGGATAATAAGTTTTCAATTATAATTTCCAATGATACATTCAATTCAGTAAGATTTTTGTAATGTCAATGAATTCCCAGTTTCGATATATAATAATAAAGTGCTTAAGTTTTTGGTTTACAGACATTTGTATTCTTAGTGATTGTTACAACATTCAGAACTCAATGAGTGCTGTTCACACAATGAAGTGCAATGAGCACAAGAGCAGGACACACAGCAGCCAAGTCCTCCTTAGTTACTCAACAATTTCACATGTGAGCTTAGCATGAAGCAGAAAGTCCAAATCACTCAATAAGTAATCACAAATTCCTAAATTACACAAGAAATATAAAAACAGACACATGTTTAGGCAAATAAAATGCATTCTTTTTATTCCCTGGAGCACAAAAGAGAAAGACACTGAAGACAGCCTTGTCTCTCACGTACTCGCCCTTCACAGTCCACTTCAACCCACAGCTGGCCAAGTCAGTTGGCATCACTGAGGAGTCACAACTAGATGTTCCACATCATAACAGAAATGACCATGCAATAAAGAATACATAATCCAAACAATCTCACGGTGAGGACATTCAAAGAAGTGTGTGCTTGCTCCCTCTAATTTTGTGTGTGTGTGTGTGTGTGTATGCAGGTGTGTGTGTGTGTGTGTGTGTGTGTGTGTGTGTGTATGCAGGTGTGTGTGTGTTCAGCAACCCAGGAATAGGAGAACTGGGCACAAATCTAACAAGCTGCTTCCCACCCCTACAAGAGAAAGTCCTTGTCTACCGCATCCGTCATCCTTGTAAATCTCCCCAAATTTGTCAAAGAAAACAAAGAAAGCTAAGAAAACTCCAATTCAACCTCAGATTTCAGTTTGGTCAGCATGGCCTGTAAACGGCCATTATCATTCCTAACAGTCTGCTCTGTTGGTAGAAGCACTGGCTTCTCCCATAGCAGGGCAGATATTGCTCACATGTCCACACCTCTTATCCATTGCAGAGCTTTCCATGTGACTTCCAGCACTACCTAACTCCATGCCAGCTGGAAGATACACTGAGAGCTCTCAGTGTGTAAAGTGTCTGAGACATAAACAAGAGGAGAAGTCTGTCTACTCTTTCAGCTACTTAAGGGCTACTAAAGGGCCAAGATTCCTTATGAAACCTAAGAGCGTAAATGTAAAGAATGTTTTATCCAGATAGTTCAAAAGGCTTCATTCACCTGGGCCTGGTGCAATGATTCAATTGGTTTATCTTCCCCCTCCAAGTACCAGGATCTCACATGGGCACTGGTTTGTGTCCCAGTTGCTGTACTTTCCATCCAGCTCCTTGCTTACAGCCTGGGAAAGAAGTAGAGGATGGTCCAAAGCCTTGGGATCCTGGACCTGCATGGGAGACCAGAAAGAAGGTCCTGGATGCTGGCTTCGGATCCACTCACCATTGGCCATTGCAGCCACTTGGGGAGTGAACCAGCAAATAAAAGGTCTTTCTCTCTGTCTCTTCATCTGTTTGTACATCTACCTTTCCAATAAAAATGAATCAATTAAAAAAAAGCTTCATTAACCTTTGCACACTGAAATATTCATAATTGCATCACAGGAACTGTACTGTCCTTGTAATGAGAATATATTTGTGCGCTATTTCCATATTGTTACCCAAAGATCAAATAATGCTTTTCATGATAAAAATCCAGCTTTTAAAAATGATCTGATGTATCTGTACTTCCAAATAAAAATAGGACTCCCAATGAAATTTAGAAATACACCTCTACATTATGATACTAGGTTTTCTATCTTTGCCTATACTTATCATTTAAATACCAGAAAGTTAAACTTGTAACTTGCATCGACAACCTATATTATTGCAATAATAAGGGGGAAAATAATAAATAATCCTTAACAAAATTTGAGAAGTTCACACATTTATTGAGACATATGCAAATTATATGTGCAGGTGTGCTTAATGCAGAGTCTGTGAAAACATATTAAAATCATATTAAGATATAACTAATATTGAAAAACGGACCCTGACTGTTTGGTAGGTGACCTTGGCTAATATTCAAGCACCTTGACCATCGCTCTGTGTGGAATTTCATAGCAATGTTTGCGATGTTTTACAAATAACCAAATTGTGAAAAAGATATTAATGCTTGCTGCTACCTATCTTTCTTTATTTCGCTCACCAGTCTTAGCCTTAATCACATAGTTGACTGTCGGAGTCTAGCTCCAGCCGAGAGTTCGGAGCTCGGGAAGGGTGCGTGGAGTCGGCGATAAAGAAAGACACAGACACTGACACTTGGTGCGTTCTCACAACAGCCCAAGAAAAAGCTGTCCTTTTTATTTACTCAAAACCTCACAAGCTTCTGCACAAGCAACTAATTGTTCTATTTTTTTTTTTTACTTCAAGACTAAGGGGGCATGTACAGACATTCGGTCATTCTGTCTGCACTTCAGGGCTAAGCAGGTGTCCCCAGAGATAATTCTTTAGAACACTGTATTTATATTCTTTATATTCTTCAAAGCAAGCCATTATTCATTCTTTAACAGTAGCCATGGAGCGGCAGCCAGGACTCCAAGGCCAAGGCACATGCGATTACCTGCTAATCAGTAGTACATTCCAACCACATTTCTATTTCTACAACTTGCCCATTATTCAATGGGAAAATAATATACAAGGGAAAAAATATAATTCTAAAAACAAAAATTACAAATATTAAATCCCTCTACAACTATAAGCTCTACAACCCCATAAACAATAAAACAATAATCAAAAGCACTTTTCTTTTATAAAAGCATCCTTAATTCCTCTAGCTAAAAATTATAAAAGCGGCTAAAACAGCTACATTTTCTATGCTCCAAAAAATTGCAAAAACAGGCTAGCCTATAAAATAACAATAACTATACTTATTGCCACAACAATTTCAGCTCTCACTCCCATCACTTGCATTCCCGTGGGTCCACTGGGTGCTACCTGACTGGCCAGGCCCTGGAAAGGAGGCAGATCTGCCTCACCTGTGACCTCCTGTCTTCCTGCTGCCTCCTGACCTTGAACCGGTCATTATTTTAGAGCAGGGCACTCGTGCAGTGCTCCCAACAGTTGACTACTAATTTTCACTTCTTTTCACCTTGTGGATTTCTGTCTTTTTTTAGTTTGCTTAAACATTTATTTTTTGTTTCACACACATTTTAAGACAGGTTTTCAAAGTGGGGCTAAAAGGTCACATGAATTACATCAAAAGGGTTTACTGAAACTTCTATAAACAATTTTGTGCTAGTTTCTCCATGTAACCTGATTCCCTACCTGTAGTTTACACAGGTTGGCATTGACAAGATACATTGTGAAATTAGTTTTTGAAACAGTTTAAATCCAGGCTCAGCATGATGGCCCAGTGGCTAAATCCTTGCCTTGCAATCACCAGGATCCCATATGAGCACTGGTTCTTGTCCTGGCTGCTGTGTTTCCCGTCCAGCTCCATGCTTGTGTTCTGAGAAATCAGTAGAAGATTGTCCAAAGCCTTGCGATGCTACACCCACCTGGGAGACCTGGACGAAGCTCCCAGCTCCTGGCTTCAGATTGGCTCAGCTGCAGCCATTGCAGCCACTTCAGGAGTAAACCAGGGGATGGAAAACCTTTCTCTTTGTCTTTCCTTCTATCTGTAAATCTACCTTTTCAATAAAAATAAATCTCTTCTTAAAGTAGTTTAGATTTATTGCTGCCTTTTTGGCATTCTATGTGATGTGATGTAAATAACTTTAAAAATCACATGAAAATAAGATGATAATAATATCAGCTATAATTACAAGCATCATTTCTTTAAGTCTGTCCCAATCACACTGACACACACACATTCTGCCCCTAGGATTAAAAAATGTTATTAGCAAAAATATTCAAATCCAATTTTGTAGTTATCAAAATCTAAACAAAAAGTGCTGTAAAAAGAAATGCCATGAAAAAGTAAATAGTTATAACTACTCCAATAATGCCTGTCATGTTAATTGCTCTCTGTGTACACACATATGCTAGATATCACATATACAATCATATATATGTGTTTTAATCTCAAAAGATCACTTTTTATTTATTTTAGCACACTTCATACACTTAATTCATTTCTAATTTTGATTTTCCTGAACATTTAAGAAAAATAAAAATCCACTTGGGCCAAACTCTATTAGGTAATTTTAATTACGAAAATTGGACAATGTCCCATCTTTTGTTCCTTATTCTGAGTCCGGGCTGGTTGAACCCAATAGACTGTGGGATACTTGGTCTCAGCTCCATCATTAGACACAGTATCTTTACGACTGTGCTATATTATGGCTGACTCAGTCTCTGCATTAATATCCTCTATGCTCAAGGAAGCTATTTTGTTGTATTCACAGAAAACAGAAGATGATTTCATTTGATGCAGTGATGCCTTGAGGAAAATTGCTTATTTACACAGAAATAAGTAAAGATTAAATGTATACACAGCCACTTCAAATTATATAGAAGCAAATGTGAACACTTTCAGGTAGCATGTTTGATGGTAAGATTCCACATTTTCATCAAAAACATGAAATTTGGAGATAGGTCCTTCATTTTTCACTTACAGAATAGTAAAGGTTACAAGTAGAATATTCCTATCATTCAAAAGAAATTTGTATTGCATAACATCAGCTCTAAATTTTATGGAAGGTGAAATTAAATTTTAGCATATTAAGGTCACTCTAAAGCTATAAAGAAACATATCATGTAATGCCCATAAGCTTTCTAGAAATAAAAAGGGGCATAAAGACTATATTAAAAGACAAATCCACTGAACATCATGCTGGAATATAGGGTGTTCTATTTCATTACATCCTCAAGGCTAAAATTTAAACATCACTGTTACTGTAATACTCAGACTGTAGAAATTATGTCAATGAGCAACAAAGAAACTGGGCACTGACAAAAAAAAAAAAAAAAAAAAAAGGTCTTGCCCAGGGCAATGAGCAAGTTATATGTAAGAGTGCTTTAAAGGATTATTTTCTGGGACAGGCATGTGGCATTGAAGTTAAGATTCCAGTCAGGAGGCCTATGGGGATTATCGTATCATACATCAGAATGCTGAAATTTGAGTCCCAGCTCGACTTCCAAGTTCAAGTTCCTACTGATGTGCACATGGGCAGCAGAAGGCAATGGCTCAAGTAACTGCTCCCTAACATGTTCATAAAGGACCTGCCTCATTTCCAGCCATGACCCAACAAACTGGATGAAAGGCTAATTCCTCCCTCTACACTACATACAACTAGTAAAAAAAAAAAAAAAAAGATTTATTTATGCTTCCATTTATAAGCCACCAATTAAATATCTAATGCTTGGCCAGCGATTTTGTCAATACGAAGGGGAAAGATGGATAAACAAGACACACACAGAGAAAATTTGAAATTTGAACTATTTATAAGTAGAAAAGCAAGAAACTTTTGAGAGACCTCAGCTGTAGAGATCTAAACTGACTTTCAAGTAAGTAATAGAGGAGCATAAAATTAATCTAAAGATACTCCTCAGGGAAATAGACAATTTGCTTTTCAAAAGTTCCAATAAGATCAATAAAATGGAGGTGTATAAGACAATGGGAAACATTACATAAAGAGAAGTTGCTGAATTTCACAATGTTCATATCATGCAGAAGTTGCTAACATTTGGTGGTTGTGTAGTTTGAGGCTGCATTATTCTGAAATAGGCAACATATCACAGAAGAGATCATTGATGACAAGGCTTATGTTTGATCTCTGGGTCACCATAGTTTGGGGACCGGGATGAATGAAGATAACAAATGACTAGCTGGAATCCACTTCCTAAAAATAAATAAATAAATAAATAAATAGCTTAATTCATTTTTTTAATTGTAAAGGCGGATATACAGAGACAAGGAGATACAGAGAGAAAGATTTTCCATCGGTTGGTTCCCTCTCCAAGTGGCCGCAATAGCCAGAGCTGAGTTGAAGCGAGGAGTCAGGAACCACTTCTGGGTCTCCCACATGGATGTAAAATCCCAAGGCCTTGGGTCTTACTGCCTTGCTCTCCCGGCCACAAGTAAGGAGCTGTATGGTAAGTGGAGCAGCCAGGACATGAACCAGTGCCCGAATGGGATCCCAGCACATGCAAGGCAAGGATTCAGCCGCCAGGCTATGATGTTGGGTCCCACTTCCTGTTTAAATTGAGGAAACCAACAATGATATTTTTATAGGAACATCAACCATAGAATATCAAGAATTCTGACAGATTACTGCTTAAGACTGACTGCCAATAAAGGCTGCAATAAAGGGAGGTTTTAAATCTTGTTCACCGGTACCTGACAAGATTATTTAAAAAAATAAGATAGGGTCAAGGGGAAGAATATAAAATGGTAGCATTTTGCTTTCTGATTATTTCTGTTCACAGTAAGAATGCAATCTATTCTCTCCCAACCAATAAGCATGAGATTCGAGGAACCAAAAGCATATGACTGATAGGTATGAGATTCGACGAACCGTAAGTATATGACTGATAAGTTTCTTGCTCTTTGGCTTTGTATTTAAAGAGAATTTCAAGACATTCTCACAACAGTAAAGTGTTCCCTGCAAATTTAGAGAAATGAGAAAAGGAAGACAAAATGAAAATACCTGATTTCCATCTCTGATGACTTGGTTCCTGGGGACATTATTGACATAAATAAAAGAACAAAGCAAAGTTAGGAAGAAAGAGTTGATTTTGCACGTTTTAGTTTTCACATTCCTGCATAAGGGAAAAGGCTAACCCTGAAATGTTATATAGACTCTGACATCTGCTGGCTGCTTCTGATGACGGATGCCTGCAGCTTGGCTTCCAACATGGGAATGAGACCCATAAGGAGGCTGCAGTGCTCAAAGAAAGGGAAAATCCAGGAGTCAGATAGAACGGACCCGTGCACAGGCGCAGAAATGAGGAAACTTGTGTATCCGAAAGTGAGATAAACCAGGTAGCCTTGGAATTGAATGGATTCAAACAGTGATTCTGAAATGTACAGAAACGTAGGCATCTGCAACAAGCTGTGGTTTGTGAAATAACCTGCCTCTCTAAATCCACATCTGTTCTCCACGTTATGCATAACTCCCCTTCTCATTCAGAGTAGATTCAGCCCCAAACACCCACTCTCAATTCTGGCTGCTTTTGTGACTTACTTGACCAAATAATACATAGAAAACAGTGGCTTTAGCACTCTCCTTACTGATTTCCATAGCGGCGACACTAGCCTGCACTTCCCACCAACAATGTAATAGGGTGCTTCTCTCCCCATATCCACACCAGCAGCTATTGTTAGTAGAATTCCAAATACAGGCTGTGGAGTTACATGGAATCTCAATGAAGTTTGTAAGTGTATTCCCTTGATAGCTAGGGAGCTTGCACACTTTTTCATATGTCCATTAGACATTTGAATTTGTTCTTTTGAAAAACCTCAGTTTCCTTCCTTTGCCCATTTCCTCACAAGACTGTTTTGCTACCACCGAGTTTCTGAAGCTCTTTGTAAATCCTAGATAATAGTTCCCTATCCGTTGTGTAGTGTGAAAGGATTTTCTCCCGTTCTGTTGGTTACTTCTTCACTCTGTTGATTGATTCCTTTGCTGTAGGGAAGAACCAGTAATTGGTCCAAAGCCCCAAAACCTCGCTTGTTTTCTACCATGTGAACAAAGACAGCCAAACAAAGTTTAGATGTTTGTGAGATCCTAAGCTGAAACCACGACTGACTGTAAATGCCTGTCATGTTTGACTTAACTCTACAGAAAATAAAATGTGGGTGAAATAACAAATGATGTGTCATCTACATTTTGATAATCAAGAGCATTCTATCTCACTGACATAGAAGACAGAAAATTGACCAATTGCACTCACTTTCTAAATTATGGGTCATTAATAAGTGTTTAGAATCAACATTAAGTCAAATTATCAGCGTTTGGGAAGAAAACAGGAGCTGGACAAAGGGAAATAGGATCGAGCTATACTTCTGGAACTTTTCTTAGAGAACAAACTTCAACTGGTGAGATTTGGGGAGAATTTCGTAGCAAGATAAGTGTAGTGTAAACTACCTACAGCGACTGTAGGCGTGCCTCTGCGAGTAAATGACAGATGCTGGGGTTAATGGGGCAAAAATAGTTTTATATGGCTGGATAATGAACTGTAACTTGCAAAAACAATAACAGAAAAAGTTATTCAGGAGGGATGGGTACAAGAACAAATTTAGCTTAAATGAAGAAAAGGAAGGAAATGGATTTGAAATATTAATAATGTTAATAACTGAAAAACAAAATAATTCAGGATATATAGATCATTGAGTAATTCAGCTAGCAAATGCTTGTTAAAACTCTATAAAATCTTAGTCTATCAATATTCATGCTTCAAAACTATACATATTAGAAAACTTTATCCATTAGAAAACATATTATTTCCCTTCCCTGATGTGATGTTATAGATGTCACTGTTTTTAGCCGAGAACGAAATAAAATCCTGCTTGAGACGACCGCTTGATTAGAGAAGCAGGGACACTTCTCTGAAGAGCAGAGCTGTTGCTCAGGTTCTCCCTCCATCTGCATTTTATTTAGGAAAACTGAGAAACAGAAAACAACTGGGACTCAGGGAATGGTCTAGACGGACCCAATAGTTAGCATCAGCCGCTCATTACATACTTTTGAGACAAGACGCATGCCATGGATTTGAGTCATAAGAAATAAACAGTAACATTCCGTGTCCTGATGGTACAATAACATGGGTTGTATACCTTGAAAAGATTGCTTAAAAGCCAGAAAGAGGCCAGATGTTACCCAAATGTGGTATTACCCATTCTGTCTTAAATATAATTGTGTAGAGCAACATGGGCACAGAATCCTCAAGTCTAATTCTTACTTGAAAATACAATGAAGCTGATTTTCAATGAAAATACTTGGACTAAATGCAAAGTTTTATAGAAAGCATCGATATTAAATGATGAAATAAGATTTCAAACAGAAATTCTAATATACATTATAAAATATTCTTCAAATATAGTCATTAAATTCTGTTCACTAATTTCAAATAACTGTTACTCAATGTACAACTTATTACTTAAGGCAACTATGGTTAGAAATTTCAAGAACATCTTTTATAAGACCCTTTGCAAATGTGATGAGTTCTTCTAAAACTGCACTATTTCTCAATGTTCTAATTACTTCTTTAGACTAATTACTTCCTAAACTGCTCTTTTCTATCATTTCACAAAATTTTGTTTCACAATTTTTATTTCTTCAGTCTCACTGAAACTGTTAATAAATTGAAAGAGACTGATACTAAAAGGCAGAATTGGTATGTGTTCTATGATTTGATTAAAAAAACTAATGTAGTATATGCTACACCCCTAATTATGAGACATACAATGCATAATAGTTCTATGTATTCATTTTTTTAAAATGTCATTTCATGCCATCAACCGATGACAGAAATTTCTAGACACCTGCCATCCATGTGGAAGGCTATGATGGAGTGCACCTGACTTCAGGCTTCCACCTGGCCCAGTACTGGACATTGCTGACAAGATGAGGAAATGAGCCCGTGGATACACAATTCTCTCCATATAGTTCTGTCTGTTTCTGTCCCTCTGCCTTTCAGATACGTTTTTTTTTATCTCGATTTGCTGACTTGTTTTTGCTTGTTTCAGATCAAACAGTCATGAAATCTCTCTGCCCTGCCATAGCATCTTGCTGAAGGATTTGTACCAGGGCATTATTTCAGGAAAAGTCCTGTTTACTGTATCACACCTATATGCAACACCTTTAGGGAAAACATTTCAAAAACCAGTAGTGAGAGGGCCTGGCATAGTAGTCGAGCTGCTGAAATCCTCACGTGTACACACCAGAATCCCATATGGGCACTGGTTCTAATTCTCATCCAGCTCCTTGCTTGTGGCCTAAGAAAGCAGTCGAAGACAGCCCAAAGCCATCCTCGTGCACCCATGTGAGAGGCCAAGAAGAGGCTACTGACTCCTGGTTTCAGATCGGCTCAGCTCTGGCGTTTGCGACTGCTTGGGTAGTGAATCAGAGAACGGAAGATCTTCCTCTGTCTCTCCTCTCTGTATATATGACTTTCCAATAAAATAAAATATATCTTTAAAAAAGTCAGTAATGGGAAAAGCATAGCAGTTTCATGCCAGATGCTACAAAAAAAGTAGTTACATAATATCACAATGAAGAACTATATAGTCTAAGCAGTGTAAGGTGCTCATCTGACATTTAAAACAGGAAAAAGCTTGGGAAAATAGAAAATGATTTTTCTTAAACTTGATAACTTAGATCCTAGAACAAACACTTAGGAAGATGGGGGATGGGACCAGGGTAAAGGACCATGGAGGGAGGCATTGGCTGTAGGTAGAAAGGAAACCAAAGCTTCGGGGTAGGGCAGTAGCCCAGCGGCTAAAGTCCTCGCTTTGAATGTGCCGGCATCCCATGTGTGCACCAGTTCTAATCCCAGCAGCCCTTCTTCCCATCCAACTCCCTGTTTGTGGCCTGGGAAACAGTAGAGCACGGCCCAAAGTCTTGGGACCTTGCACCTGTGTAGGAGACCTGGAGGCAGCTCCTAGCTCCTGGCTTCTGATTGGTTCAGCTCCTGCCATTGTGGCTACTTAGGGAGTGAATCAACAGATGGAATATCTTCCTCTCTGTCTCTCCTCCTCTCTGTAGATCTAACTTTTCAATGAAAATAAACAAATCTTAAACACACACACACACACACACAAATTGCCTACCAGGAAGGCAAAGCATAGTGTGCTACAGGGCTCTCCAAGAATTGTAAAGTCCATGAGGACTATTGGAGAAGTGGGGAGAAGAATCAGGGGTTGCAGGTTTCGGGGGCAGGGGTGTTGGGGGGAGGAATTCATGCCCACTGACAAGTGTCTCTGCTAGGAATGCTACGCTGCTTTCATGGAAGATAAGACTGGTGTCTGGGATTGCCTGCCCAAGACGCTGGCTCCAAGAGAGCAAGTGAAGGTTGCCCTGGACAGAATCTGACCATGTCCATTTCTGTGACTTCCTCTGAGATCAGGAAAAACACAGAGGATAGCCACACGTGTGCCTCAAGAGCTATAGTCACTCAAGCTCTCTGCTAGAGAAGACCAGGAAAACACACAGGGAGGATGGGAGGAAAGAAGAGAAGCAGGAAAGGGCGAGGGGAGGGAGGCTGAGAAAAGAAGGCCAGAAACTATTCCCCAGGATAAGAGCAGAACGTTCACTTTTGAGCACAGAAGTAGGCCAGCCAGGGGAGAGGCAGCGATGCTGTGAAATCCATACACCAGACTGAGCCCTCATCAGCCTGCTGGAGAAAAGCCCTGCTCCCAGCACCATCCTAGCAAGTACCAAGGATTAAAGTAACAGCAGAAAGCAGCAAAGGGTATTGAAAAGGCAAGTCCATCTCGGAACAATACACGGAAAGCAAAGACCAAAATCCAACTCTACAACTAACCCCTGAGAAATGAGTTCAGGCTATAATCCCAAAGTATAGACATTAAGGATAAATGCAAACCTTTGAAGACTAAGGATTGCTAAAGCTACAGCAACTTTTATGCTATGTTAACACAGATTCTACAAAAAAGGTGGGCCCTTGCAAAAGAAAAAGTAATCTGGGAATCTGGAGATAAATTCTTGGAAGTGGGCAAAGTAACATAAAAACAGAGAGTCTCTCACACACACACACACACACACACACACACACACACACACTTCAAAGAGGCCTTGCTTAATGGCTTAGATAACACCGTGCCAAATTGCTGAGGCCACCGTCAGACACATCCAGAGCTTGCAGCATTCCACAAGAAAAGTAACTAAGATTTTAAATATCCTAATGGGAAACCACTCTAGAGCAACGTATTAAACTACCCTGTCATGGGAACCTACATGACCAACTCCTGAGAGAATGAGAGGCAAGGTGAGAGAAGAAAGGAAGAGTTTGGCCAAATGAACCCCATTCCATGGGTCTTGTCTTATCCTTTTAACTTTCTGCAGGGTTGAAAATTTTAAAATATAAAGCAGTAAAAAAAAAAAACACCTTGTCTCACTTTGTCTTTTTGGTCATTTCATTTGAGTGACTCAGTTGGTCTGGTTTTAGGTCTTCCAAGCTATTGGCACCATCCCAACTCTATAGGTTGAGATCAAATAAATAATCACTGAAAAATAAACATATAGCATAAAATGCAGTTTATGGTATCAATATTACTGAAAAAATCATTACATTAGAAAATTATACCAGAGAGGAACAACAAAATGCTTGAGAACTAATTTCAGCCCATACCCATTTATCACACAATTTCAGACTTTGATAGCCTTCCAAGACAACACAAATGAATGCTCAATGAATTTTATGCCCAGAAACATTGATTCCTACTTTTCTTTAAGCTCTAAGTTACATTTCATTAGCTAGTAACAATATTCAGAATAATGCATACCCAGAATATGCAGAACATGAATTAATTACAATTGAACAATCTTACAGTACAACCAGATTAGAACTTAGAAAAAGTACTGCCTGTAATATCACATGCCAGCAAAGAATTCCAAGGAACTTATATAAACTCTTACTCTTGAAATGCAAATTGGGTAGCTTTAAGTATTGGTTGGAAACAAGCGCAACCAGAAGTCTAGAGGGAGGGAAGAGAAAGAAAATCGAAAACGTTGAGTAGGAGGTGAAGGAGAGTGGGTAGAAGCGGAAAGTGAGAAGTAGAAAGTGCGTTCAGAAAACAGATTCGTGTCCTAGAATATTCTTGCTCAAAGAAAACCCCTTTCCTATAATTACGCTACTAGAAAAGCTACTAGAAAGTTAGAAAAACTTTCAGATTGTGTAACTTCACTGTAACATATGAGAAAAATTCAAGAAAGTTACATTTTACTCACACATAAATTTTCCAAGTTTGACTTCTCATTTATTTTTTTGCAAAAAATTTTCTAATAATTGTTATTCAAGTATGAAATGTATCCCCTCCTTCCACTTTTTGTACAGCTGTCTCCAAGAAAAATTTTTGCTTGTTGTTTTACATTCATTTGTCCTTATTTCTATATAATTTGTTTTTCTGATGTTGGGTTTCCATGTACTCTGACATTATGAACCATCAGCCCATCCATATGCCACTTGTGAAACTGACTGAAGTGTCAGGATGTTGAGTTTGTCAAACTTTTTAAATGTATTGAAATGAAATGACCTAGAGTACAGCCTGCATATTCACATATTCATTGCGAAGAATTATTGTAATTAATACTGTTCATTTTGATAAAACACTCCAATGGTATCAGCATGAATACAGTATGTTGATTTTTACTATTTTGTTCTGAGTGGGGTTTTTTGCCATTTGGAGGCAATTAATTTCATTTGAGCTTCTATTTGTGCCAATAACCTCATGACACGTTGTAAATACATGCGCGTGCCTGCAGCTTTGAATGAGGAATGTTTCTGTTCACAGCAGCACCTCAGAGCGTCAGTCCAAGGGGTCGTATCTGGCACACCACGCTGCTAAACTCCCCTGTCATTTCTGTGTGTGTGTTAAGGCTCTGCCTCTGGCTTTACTGTCCATTATTATAAGGAACTCAGAATTTCAATTGTTTGCCTCTGCCTGAATTCCAATTAAAACCCGCTTAATACATCAGTGTAAATGTGCTCTGATTCATCACTTTGTTTATAACAGAATGTCTTGGTTCTGATGAGCCTGATGTTATAAACTAATCCACTTATTAAAGTAGTACTCAGTTCTGTAGTATAATGTCCAGTTGGGGGGGAAAGAATTCAGTCAAGCTATAGAAATGAGTTGTCTTCTCAAGGACAAATCCGGCACCAAATCTACCCTTTGTTTTAATTAGACTTGTGTGAGCTGGCAGTGTGTCATGAACTTGACTTTAAGGACAATGGGAAACACATTATCACTTGACCTGTGCTGAAAAGGGGTGATAATAGAAAGGATTTTGATAAGAAATCTCATGAAAAATCTAAATGTGGCAATTAAAAAATACAATAATTAAAGAACAATAGAACAATTTTGAACCACGGTCAGCACTCTGATTTTAAAAGAAAGATCTTGGTTTTTTAGGACAAATAAGAAAACATAATGCCTGATTCATAACCCTCCAGACATTTGAAACCAGTTACTGCAATATGGAAAATGAGAAATACACCACTGTAAAGTGGATCAGCAAAGATTCTATACTGGACGCAACTGTGTTATGCTCACCAAGCAAATAGATACAAATCTTTAAAAACCTCAAAAGCAGTTTTGTAAAGAACTTTTATTTTAATGTTTTGGACTTTGTTGTCCAAAAACCGTTAAAGGGATTCCATATATATGGGGTTAATTTTCTAAACATAATTTAATAATTATATAATTCTTAAGTAAATGAGCATAGCTAGCTACACAGAAAATCCCACCAACCTAGGCAGCAAACACACTTTCGTTCTCTCACTATTAGCTAATTAGATTTTTTAACAGAAAAATAGACCTTAGGAAAAAAAAAAACCCTCTGGATTCACTGAGATAATATTTTAAGCACTGGGTTTAGACAACTTTAGTTGAGCACTGTTTGCTCAGATCGTAAAACTGGAGGGCAAGCTCATGAGGGAGCAGGGGACTGGATGCTCTTTTTCCCATGTTATGTTTGATTATATTTTTTGTCACTGTATAATACAATATTTATTTTTCCTCCTGAGCCAACCACTTTTCCCAAATTGCTTGGGAAGGTGCAGGAAAAGTAGTACCCAGGGAAGATGAGAAGGGGAGAAAGAACTACAGGAGATAGACAGGGTTCCTTTACAGGACGGAGAGGCAAAGTAGCCCAGGACCTCCAAGGGGGCAAAGCCCTCCCAAGAAGGTTCCTGGCATATCCAATCATGAGGCTCCCACGCACCCCCAAATCCAGCCCCAGAACCAACCACCCCTACCGTGACAGCTCCAGCGCTCATGAACTTGGCTGCTGTGTCGGTGCTCCTTGAGAGGGCACTGGCCTGGAACCTGGCTCCGGAGAGCAAGGTCTTGGGACAGGCATGCTGCTCAGGTGTTCATCTGTCAGTGCCTGCGGTCCTGTGAGGACCACCGCAGACAGCAGCCAGCTCAGCCGCTGGCAGGTGCTCCTGACCAAGGAGGGAATGGGGACGACCTTGGAGCAGGTTCATGTTGCGGGTGTAGCACACAAGCTGCTCCCAGGGCAAAGAAGACAGCCAGGTGTGATAACATCTTAAACACATACTGAATCAAGGGAACAAGAACTAAAGTTCACACCTTATGCACTCAGGGTAGAAGAGAGAGAATATCTCACCTGGGATTCTTATACCCCATCCCAAAAGAGCATTCTAATCTATCGCCCACATTTCCTTACAACTATTTTGCCCACATGCAGCAAGATATACCAAGCTTAAAACGCCTTGGAAAAGCCACTCCAATTGTCACCCACTCTTCCATTGTCTGGCAACTTTGCACCATCCCACCTAGAAACACTCCAAGATTCCAAATTACAAAAATCCACCATGTTTAAGGACTAGGTCTCTTCCGCAGTGTCACTCAACCTATTCGTGGACAGGGGATAAGCCTCCCCGAATGTATTTATCTCTAATACATTAAATTTGGCTGTGCATTCAAGCCTCATGTTTTCTCTTTGCTTCTGTGCCTCTTTCTCAACAGTCCATAACCCTATCTGTGTCACTTCGCTAAAACCCAAAGTTCAAAAGGCGAATTCTGGGAAAACGTCAGAGTTGAAGACGTATGAACCATTCACAGTTAGGAATTTGGAATTGAAAGCTCAGAAATTGGAAATCCACAAACTCCTAGGATGAAGAAAAAGAGGTTGGACAGCAATGACAAGAAAGAAGCCACAGAACAAGCTCACCCTTTGCTAAGCATAGAGGGTGAGCAGGCCAGGAAAACAGAACAAACTGAAAAAGAATGCACTCGAACATACATGAAAAAACACGTTCGCAGGCCCTTGGGAAGACATGGTTAAATTCGTTAAATGCTATTAAGGCATTATGGGAAGGACAAAATAAGAGAGCCCTGGATTTGGAACATGAAGCAGTAGTGGCTTGGCAAGGCGAGCCTATGTAGAATTACAGGCACTGATGCCAAACTGAAGTGATTTAAAGAAAAGCATGATTACTGAGAAAATAAAGACTATGGGCACATAACGCTTCTCAGAGTCCTGGGCCTTTTTCAGTCAAGGACATAGACCACCAATCTTGCAACCAGCATCAATACAAAAACACTAGCCATGTCCAAAAGAGCATGCGGTTATTCTATTCAACCTCGTAAGCAACGTCTAACCAATGAAACCCAGTACAACAATAACCTGTAACCAGTGGCTAGAAAGACAATTATTACATGAACACAGTCATGATAGATGGATTGCCAGACAAGTCTGGGCTGAAAAAAACCATCAGGGAAGTTCATTAAAAGCTGCCTTCTTGGTGTTGCGATTTGCACTGTTTGCATGCTACTTAGAGATGTAACTACAGTTAATTTCAGTATGTCATTGCCATTTATACAAATCACAGAAAATAATTTATATGGGAAAAAATACCTGAATTGGTAGTCATAATCTCTTTTTCTGTCTTTTGTTTATTGTTGCTAGGTTCCCTGTTTTCTGGAGTCTTGAGTGCAATTTTACATTTCATTGAAAGCTACTTTGGTGTGTGGATATTATCAGTTAAATATGATCATAATAATTGCTGTGTAATCTAAAAATGTGTTTTTAAAACACCTGGAGTGTGCTCCCTTTGCGACCCAGGAATGCAGTGGAAAGTCGGCCCAGGAGCATGAAGTGGATGTGGGAGCCTTTTCAGTCACACCGCTGATTCCTCTCGAAAGTGTTCATGTTCCACAAGCAAAACACTCTCCATCTCACCCTGTTCTCCGCAGCACCGTAATCCTGACATTTCTGACAATAGCTAGAAGAAAGTCCCTGTCAGTCAAAGGACCTTGTCTTAAGGCGAACATACAAGGAAATCAGCAGCATCATAGAAGAATAAAGATTATTCATGCCTTTCATCGGATCTCGCTTTCCTGTCTGTGACATTTTGGGGTGTGACTTTTCTAGTCACTCTGAAATACCAAAGAGCATTCTCCTTTGCTAATTTTTAAAGACTAATCTTATTTTTTGTTGGAAAGGCAGATAGAGAGAAGGAGATACAGAGGGACAGATCTTCTATCCACTGCTTCACCCCGCCAAGTGGCCAAAGGCAGAGCCAAGAGCTTCTTCCAGATCTCCCAGGTAATTGCAGGGTCCCAAGGAATGGACCATCCTCTACTGCTTTCCCAGGTCGCAAACAAGGAGGTGGATCAGAAGTGGAACAGCCGGGATAAGAACCGGTGCAGTATAGTCTCAGTGCATGCAAAGTGATTATTTAGCCACTAGGCTACAGCGCCGGACCTGCATTCTCCTTTCTTAAATATTTAATATTCAAATCAGATTAACAAAAACTCGAGCCTTAACCACATCAAACATTGGCAACAATATAGGGTAACGGGAACTCTGATTCATTCTGGTGGGAATATAATCTGTGCAGTTACTTTTAAAGACATCTTGATAATTTACAAAACTAAGCATACTCTGATCACACAACCCAGAAATTGTGCTCACCAGTATTTATTGAACTGATATGAAAAGCCTGTATCCACATAAGATTCAGCATTTGGACATTATCACAGCTGTCACAGCATGGAGTCAGGACATCTTTTTAAGTGACTGGATGCATAAACTAAGGAACATTCAGACAATGGAATATTATTCAGCACTAAAAATAAATGAGCTATCAAACCGTGAGCAGACACCAAGGAACTTTAAGCGCATCTTTCTTAGTGAAGAATGTCATTCTGAAAAAGCAGCATAGCACATTATCCCATCTAGGTGACACCGCAGAAAAAGCAAACCTGCAGAGAGGAAAAAGATAGCAGCTGTCAGGGGGCAGAGACAGGAAGAACTGAGTAGACAGCACAGAGCATTTTTATCCCAGTGAAATTATTCCGCCTGCAGCCTTAATCGTGAATACACATGAAGGTGTGGTTACAAACATCAGAACATATAAAGCCATGAGTAAAGTTGCAGATGCAAGACCAACATACAGAAGCAACAGGGGCCAGGAAGCCAAGGGCTATTTCTACTTTCTCCATAGCCTTTCCTTTGCCTTTTATTAGCAGCCATGGCTCCCAATTGGGAACAAATAGAGAAGAAATAAGAGATATTTTAGGACATCTCTTTAAAAGTCATATATGAGATGTTTTGCAAAGGTTCGTGGAGATTTTGAATTGTGAATAAATTGAATATAGCTTTAAAAAATTGGCATAAAAATAACCTAAGCTTTTCAATCTCTTTTCCATGAACTTTCTGAAATCTCTAATTATCTTGTGTTTAATACGTTATGTGGTACCTGCTGTGTTCTTCAGCGCAAGAGAACTCTGAGATTTTGTAGAAAATTCTCAGGACTTGGACTCCTTGATTTTATATACTAATAGCCAAAGTGGAGACTGAATCAATAATAAAGTCCCTCCCAATGAATAAGAGCCTGGGACCACATAGTCTCCCTGCTAAATTCTACTGGAAAATTACAGGAGAAATAATTCCGATTCTCAAACTATTCAAAGCAATCAAAATGGAGGGGGATCCCTCCAGAGTATTATCACCTTAATTCCAAAACCAGAAAAGATTCAACGAAAAGAACTATAGGGCAGGGTTACATTATGTATTCACTGGTTGCTATGGGTTGGTTATGGTCTGAGTGGACCCCAGAGGCTGGTTCACTGAATTGGTGTCCCCATGTCTGTGGGGTAAGGTGGTACTGTGAGTTTCCCAGATTTCTCCCAGAAATGAGTTGGAGGCAGACTCTTAGATGCTCAGAAGTCTTTATTAATGGCTAGCAGAATGGTGGACTGTCCCATTCCAACACATGTGGAAAAAGTGAACAGGCCTGGTCCCTGAACCTTTCTAGCTGCTGGCCTTGCACTGTAACCCCTTCTGTCTGTGGCAAGTAGCCCTTCTGCTTCTCCACCACATGGCCGTGAGGTACATGCACTGAAGTTTTCTACTTCACAGGAGCAGCTTTTGTCTTTTGGTTTCTTCTGGTGAGAAATGATACACCACTGTGCACACTCTCAGCTCTGGTGACACAGGTCAAGTTCCTGGTGTGATTGTTCGGAAGTCGGCTGACCATCCATCAACTGGCACAGAACCCCAGCCTGGGGGAAACACAGAGACCTTTGACTTGCTTCAGGGGAATCTCATTCACAGATTTATGAATTTGATCCCAGGTTCATCTCACAGACAGGATGAGTCCAGAGACAGGCTGGTGTTAGCACAATAGATTTGGGGAAACTTCATTTACAAGTCCTGAATGCTTCATCTCAAGTGTAAGGTGCAGTGACTGGCAGCTATTACCCTCAGCTTGAGGGTCTCAGGTGAAGATTTCGAGGAAAAAAACTCATCTAGCAAGCTATTCTGTTAACATGCCATATTTTACATTTTTTATCAGATAAACTAAACATTTCAACCAAATGCAATTTTCCAAATATAGCACCTTTTTCAGGCTAAGAGACATGCTATCTTATATAACACATTATACACTGCTTATTCATATTTTCAAAAGTGTTTCTTCATCACTGATTCCCCTCTTATAATTAGAACATTATTTTCCTCAGATTATCTCTTGTTCACTGATCATCTAAAAATCAATGATATATTTTGCTATGCTGAAGGCATAATTTAAAGCAAAACTCATGAAGGATGTCATGAAACAGACTCTATTTCCATAAATAAAAAATAGAAAAGATAGTATAACCCTTTGAATCATATATTGACATAATTTGGTATATGTAAAAACTCAATTACTGCAGGTATATACTAAGATAATTGTTATATTTAATTTTATTTTCTTTTTGAACACTTTCTGTAATGATTTGTTGTTCCCTTCAAACGGTAAGTTTACTTAGAAAACGCCTGTGTCTACTGCATTAAAAACTGGGTTTATTGGATCATAACAACGTTTGCCTGAAATAGAACCTATAAAAATATATTGAAGTTTTAAAAGACAGAGTGTTGGTTCTTTCCTAATGGAAATTTTCTGATTTTGATGAAGCATTAATGCACTTTATTTTACAAATACTTTTTATGAGAAAACGTTAGAAATCGATCATTACATGCATAATGAGTAACTATTTTTTTAAATGAGAAAGGGATTTTTTAGCCTATTAAAATTAATTTTGAGAAAAGGATATCTTTAAAAAATGGTAACATTTGTGGGCATGGTGAAAAATCTCAAGTTTAAGATAAAATCATGGCTTCCCTCAGATGTGTGCCCCAGTCCTACCCCTGGCATATCAGGGAGCGGCATATCGGGGGCCACGGGGTGACTCTTGCTTTCCGTTGCCTAGAGTACTCATCCACTGAACAACAGCGTGTGCTTGATCCATTCTTACAGAAATACGATCTTAGCAAGGAAGCCACATTGCTTATCTTTCCTGATTGGTTTGCAGACTTCTGCATCCTGTTTCTTATATAAACTAAAGACCATGAACACAGTATGAGCAATACTTACATACTACATAAGGGGTTTTTTTTGACACCGCAGTGAGAAATTCCTTTGAGATTTTAAAATCTTTGTGGCAAAATAAAACTTAAATCTGAGTTCATTTTGTTACATACGTGTAAAAATTGTCATTGTACACATTTCTACAACTTTTGGGGACACTCCCTTTAAAATAGTCCAAGCACGCCTCAAGTGCTTGGATCTCTGCCATTTATATGGGAGACGTGGGTTGAGTTCCAGATTCTGGCATTCTTGTTGGCTATTGTGGGCATTTAGGGAATGAAACAGCCGAAAGAAGATCTTTCTGTCTCTTTGCCTTTCACAACAAATAAAAATAAATAAATTATTCCTTCATTATCTTTACACTTAAAAATAATAAAAAATAGTCAAAGCATATAGCTCCAACACACATGAAAGAAAATAAAATAGGAAAAATGCAATCATGGGGGGAAATTTTCATAGATCTATGTGAATGACAAATCAAAACCTCCAAAATATGTCAATATGGAGATTGAGCAATAGAAACCCCAAGCCTCTGTATGCAAGGTATGTAGCAGATGCCTTTAAAAGCTTTAGAATAGATACATTAGCATTTTATAAGGTATCTCAAAGATACTACTCCTTTTGTTTATTTTTAAAATTTTACTTTTGATGATGTTTACGTAGTTGAGAGCATGCATGCCCACACGGACCACTGATGAGAGTGAAAGGTCAAGAAATAGGGCAAAATGGATGAGGTCATTGTTTCCAATTTTCTTTTTCTTCTTCCTATATCAGATGAAGGGTGGAGAAAAGGGAAAAGCTGCACCCAGCATCCTAACCATATCAGTACCTGAGGATGGGAGACAGCCGTCCAATGTCATCCCGGGGACCCCAATGTGGAGCATGCTCCAAGGGCTCCGCCTAACGGGCTTTGATAGTTCCTGTAGGCTGTTGACTTCATTGCTCCAGGGATGAGGAAATCCTTCCAGGGCCCATTGGCCCAGTGTCTCTGACCAAACAAAAGAAGGTCAAGAAGGTCACACACTCCAATGACCATTCAGGAACTTGGACACAAGCTGTTCATACACCTCTCGGCCCCAATTTCAGCTCATAATAGCCTATACTTCTAACTCCTGGGGGAGCCCTGGAATTTAGCCAGTGCTACATGGTGCCCTAGGCTTTGCAATAAATACCTATTTCATTCCACCATCCTTAATGCCAATCGCCTGTAACCTCATAACCCTGGTCTGCACCACTAACCTCTTGACACTCTACCTAACAGCCCTATCCACCAGTCCTTTGTGGCCGGTATCCCTAATACTGGTCCATGGCACTACCTGCCAATCTCAGCTGGCCCTGTAATCCCAACACCTGACGCCTAGCTATAGAGCAAGCAGTCCCCCACCTCTGTCTCTCCAACCCCTTGCCCTCTCTCTGCTCATACCCTACCCTCTGCTTTCTCCGCTTACCACTGCCCTCTTCCTTTGTGCCAAGTAAAGACCTCCTGTGGGACTTGCTGGTGTCTGGAGTCTTGGATTTTTGGTAAAAATTCTTAACAGTTGTTGTTTTCATGTCAAGTTTCCCTACACGCCCGAATGACAGGAGAGAAGCCCCCAGGATGCTTTCCTCTCGGCCTGCTTCTGCAGCATGTCTCAGCAATGCACAGTGCTTGCACATGGTGCCTTAGCTGGACTCTGGTGAGCACCAGGCCCCTTCAGATTAGAGGTGATAATGACTTTACACAAATTGCTAAAAACAGCCTCTTCATTCAGTCCTTCCACAGATCTGGAATCAGACTGCTGACAGCTTTCTAAGTCTCCCATCTACCTCTTCCCCTGGAGTCTCCTGTCTGGAAAAGTTGATAAGAAAGTCTGGGCACTCCACTCTTTTGCAGCTGGAGGGAATTCAAGCCACACAAGCCCTGCCAAAGCATGCAGCAACCCAGGGCCAAATGATAAATGTAACCCCAGGCCAGTCTCCTTTCCCTGCTTCCTCGTTTCTGACCTGTTGGGAGGTCTATCCTGCTCTCTGAAAAACCCCACCCTATAATGCAGAATATGCTTGCATCTTCTGTGATATCATTGTAAGGAATCAGATGGGCAAGTGGGTAATAAGAGTGACAATCCCTCAGGAAATTTTCTTTGGAAACATAAAATCCTGCCTCTCTCTCACGCTGTACCTTTGAAAGGCCTCCTGGCTGCTGGGCATACCGTAAAGACAACAGCCAGCCAGTTAGGGGCTGCAGCCCTACTAGAATGTGTCTCCAATCTCCCTGATTTTCACTTTTATCACAAAACAGAAAGAATGTCAGACAGTCTCATTGAAGGAATGCAGAGGGCTTTCCCAAAAGGATCTCTTTGTCCACCCCCATTTCACTGAGTTTTTCCCATGAGGAAACCAGGAGGTAGTGGCTGAGATTTCAGCTTAGCATGACAATGATGGGGTGCCCAGTCACACTGTTCTGATGGTGTGAGTTTTGTTTTGACCCAGGAGCTAGACAAGATTACTGGTCTTTTGTTTCTTCCTCACCCTCTAATGGAGTCAATTTTTCTTTATTTATTTTTCTTTCTTTCCACTCTTCCTGGAATTTACTTAAAAGACTAGACCCTAAAGTGTTCTGGGGTACACAGCTAGCTCAGACCAGACAAGTCTAGAATGTATTATGGAGTCTATTAACCAAGTTTGGTGATAACAGGCCCAGTAGAAATTAACAAATGACAATTCCATTTGGCAATCCAGTCTGAATCGAAACCCTGAGAGAAATAAATGGTGATTACCCTTAAGTCCATCCATTAAACTGAAGACCTATGTCCCAGCTTCCCCAGAAATATAAATTATCCTAAAAGATATGCAGCAAACAACCTGGACGCTCTTACAAATCTATAAGCATTCACTTTCTCCTGGTTTCTCGGTCCACATTCCATTACTGCTGGCCTCACCACTCTCAAAAGTACACAAATTAGATATAGATAGTGTATTAGCATTGATATCTTTACTGTCCTGCCCAAGCCGTGAACAGAGAGTGGGGAATACAGACATAAAGGGACCATGCTTAGGGGTTACCTGTCCTTGGAGTCTGTCCACTGGAAGCCAGAGAGCAAGCAGGTACTGTGGAGGCCATGAGTTAGAGTCCCACAGTGAAGGAAGCACGCGACCAAGACTGAGCCCTTTCTGTTATGGGACTTTTTGCGGCTTGAAAGGGGAGTAATTACACAACAATGCAATACCACCCATTCTCAGATTCCAGGTAAGCATCACAGGGGACCAGAAAGTATTATGTGGGTGCGGAAGCCATGGCTTCCAAGCTCAAGACCCTAAAATAATTTCGTAAGACCAAAACATGCACTCTGTTCTTTCCTCTCTTGGAGCCCCTTGCTGTGGCAGGATATTTCTATCTTCAACTTCTTTAATAAATTTCTCTTTGCTTACTGACACCACCCACATGAAAATTCTTGTGTGTCAAATAAGAACTGAGATCCTGGAGCCATACCATGGAGCAGTAGGCTAGCCTTCCACCTACAGTGCTGATATCTCAAATGGAAACCTGGCTGCTCCACTTCTGATACTGCTCTCTGCTCAGCATGAGATGGCTCAAATCCCCCTCAACCCATATGGGGGTGGGGGGCTAGAAGAAGTGCCCGGTCTCTGGCTTCAGATCCACTCAGCTCTAACTGTTGTAGCTATGTGGGGATTGAATCAGAAAGATACAAGATTTTGCACTCTCTCTTTTCTTCTCTCTTCCCACCCCTCTCTCCTTCTCTAATTCTGCCTTTCAAATAAAAATAAATTAAATACTTGAAAAAAAGAATTGATGTAGCTTTTTTCATCCTTTGCAATGAAACTCCCCACATCACTGTCAACTTTTCAGTATGTGGGTAGGGCTTGTTGGAACTTGTCAAGGCTGTTACGATAATTCGTGCTAGGAGCAGGATGCCCAGGGAAGGGTCAGCATTACTTGCTTTCTTTTCCTTCTTGGGTCCTGCTCACTAACTCTGCTGCTGGGTGACCTGCAAGCGCACGAGGTTACTGCCTGCAGAGGAGCTTGTCTTTTGAGCTGCGTTGCTTTGTATGGTATTGCTGAGTCCCACTGAACCTCGGTTGAAGAGTTAGCTGACCTAAGGCACAACCTTTAGGGAGGGAAGGATGGTATAGTAGGCCTCCTAAAAGTAGCAAGAGGTCATCTGTCTCAGTTCAAACATATCTATGTGCCTGAAAATGAAATTGTGACTCATGGTATGGTCAGGGGGGAGGATTGTGATCAATTGGCTATATGTCTCAACCGGGCGTTGATCCTGGATCTATACAGCACTGAATGGAAAGATCCCTGTGGGACATGGATCAGTCAAATGTTTATTAATGAAAGAGAAGTCATTAGGCAATAAAGGAAAGGAGAGAGAGAGTGAGAGAAGGAGGAGAATCAGAGTAGAGATAAACAAAGCAGCCACTCTGTGGTGTGCTCAGGTCCTCACTTCTAAGCACAGGTGCCTCCCCAGGATTCTCACATACCTCAGCTGTTGCTTCCACTCTTGTGCTGTGACCAAGCCCCTGATCTCCGTGACAGGAAGAAGCCTCTGTGGCAGCCCTGTGGTCCGGTAAAGGGGTTGTCCAAACTAAACTATAGCCCAGGGTCAAGGAACATTGGAAAGCATCCATTTCAGCAGAGGAGCTCCATCTTCAAAAGGATTTGCTTTTTTCTGGAAAAATGTAACTTATAAATAGGAGCATGATGCAGTAACCCTACAATCTCTTCCAATCGAGTAAATAAAAATGAGTCATTTACAAGCAAGAAAAGAAAACGATAGATTCTAGATAAAATGGAGAAGGCAAAAGGGAAAAAAAGAAACAAAAGTTCATGACATGATCCAATGGGGAGTTTACATTTTATTACAAGAATTTTTACAATCAACATATTAAAGGACATGAATGTTTATTTCCCTCTAAAACAGCCTATGAATTTAATATCAATATCTGCTGAAGTGCACCAACTACACTTAGCATTAGGGTTGAAATTACAATCATGCCAGGGATAGCAAAAATTTAAATGAATTGTACCCTCATAGTTACCTCATAATGAACCTACAATTTGGGCAAAATCGACTTACATAAAATAGAGGACAAATGGGTGTGTTCCACCTGAACTATCCCTTGTCCAAATTTCCCATGGTCACATTACGTATGGCTCTTGACTTTCTAAGTAGATTTCTAATGAGAAATAAACTGAAAATAAAGTTTATGACTTTATAAAATAGCATAACAAAGCTATATCCAAAGATAATTCTCTGAATGACTTAATATACCTGATGTCAACAAAAACCGAGTGTAAAAGGATCAAATTTGATCCTACCAGGCCTAGCTAGAGGAGTGACTATACTCCATTGCCCCTTCATCTGATGACCCAATATGGAAAGTTCTTGAATGTGGAATGATCAAAGTCGCTTCACAATGGATAATGGGCTTCTTAACACTGCTTTCCCATCCGTTAACTGTCTTACCTCCAACAATGCAGAAATTGTTGGTACCTTCCCTGCAGCACCTGCTCAGGATCTTTTTTGGCTAAGCTGCTCTGTGGAACATCCACCCAAACCCTCTCAGCTTTGGGATGGTTTCAGCCTGTAGATGGACCACATGCCTATTGTCATTGGGGCAGCCTTGCCACTGCGCACAGTCTTTACAGGTGAGGCAGCACTAGCCACAGCCAGTTGCCTCCTGGAGCATAAGTGTTTCTGCAGGAACACTCATTCTGGACAGACACTCACAAAGGTGCTCAGAGGAAGGCCTGGGCCACTGTCCGTCACAGCAGAAGGCCCTCCTCCTAAGGTACATTTCACAAAAGTATCTGGTAAACAGAAGCTCGCCCCATCCTGACAGCATCAAGAAACCATTAATGGCCCTTGCTGCATCCACAAAAACCAGCTGGATCATGTTTAAGAAAACATGACGGACCTGGCACGGTAGCCTACTGGCTATATCCTTGCCTTGCATGTGGCAGGATTCCATACGGGTGCTGGTTATAATCCCAAATGCTATGCTTCCCATCCAGCTCCCTTCTTACAGCCTGGGAAAGCAGCAGGGGACAGCCCAAAGCCTTGGGACCCTGCACTCAAGTGGGAGACCTGGAAGAAGCCCCTGGCTGCTGTCTTCGGATTGGTTCAGTTCCAGCCATGTGGCCACTTGGGGAGTGGAAGGAAGATCTTTTTGTCTGTCACTCTTTATCTCTGTAAATCTGACTTTCCAATAAAAATATACAAATATTTTAAAAAGGTTACAGAGTTTCCCCAAACACTGACACTCTTATCACGTGTGTCCCCAGAAGCTTCTTTATAGTCAAAGCCTTACAGTCTGCTGATGCGACTCTTCCAGAGTTTAGACACCCATTTCTGCCCAGAGATCGTCCGTGAGCATCTTACCAAACAAACATTGTGTTCAGAAACCCTGCACCTTCTCTTCTTCTGGTGTAGCAAGAAGCAAATTCCTCAAAGCAGAACCCTCCATACCCCACTGTTCACTAAGTCCTGAGTCATGTAAGCGGCAACCTATGAGCTCCGGGATAGGACACAGCCAATGTGGCCCTTTGACATATCTCACCCCCAGGAGAGCTGTCCTCTCTGGTCCTCAGTACCTTGACAGATGCTATGATCCTGGAGAGGGTCACTGCTCTCCCAAAACCATCAGCAACCTGAGCAGCTGCCTGCATCATCTGTCTGCGCAGCAGGAAGCTTCCTCACTTTCAGGATGCAGCTTATGTCACACCCAGGATGGAGTGTGACAGTAAGGATGCACCTGCCAGAGGACAGCACCGTCCTGACACAGTGCAATCAGCCAAACCTCAGAGGGAATTCTTAACACGGGAAGCCCTGCAAACATTGGCTCCCTTGGCACAACACTGTGAGGAGTCAGCTGGGTCTCTGGTCCCTGGTGAAGTTACTCTTTTAAAATATAAAATATCTTGCTTCTCCCCAATGTTTACCCTTACAGGAACATGTTCTTTTTAGCTTTGCCCCTCTGTCTGCTTGAGGGAGAGTTCTTAGGGGTCCATCTAGAGGGGATTGGGACTCAAGGTGTGACTACCGCGCTGAGAAAAACCGAGACACTGGGGATGCAAAGGCAAGATGAACCAATGCACACATTATTGAGTTCTTCTGGGCATCTTTATACTAAGATTTTTTGCAGAGTAAGCGTACAGGTAGAAGTTACTAGTTGAATAGTAACATACAAGTCACTCCAAACATAGATCACAAGGAATCTGGGAAGCAATCTCCAGGTTTCAAGCAACAGTGTAAATAAACATGAGTTACAGGAACCAATACCAGTAAACAAACAGAGCCAACAGGAAAGGAACGCAATCAGACTTTGTACTCAGATATGTTTAGGCACAAGCACTAAAATAAAAGGGTAGTGAGATGGCACACGCATTCCCAGGCACGCACGCCAGCAAAGCCACCCGCAGTTCCAGCAGGAAGTCTGCTTCATGCAGCGTTCTCTGTCTGCCGAGAACACCTGAGACTCGTGTCCCGAGGGCACCTGGTGGTCCGGTTCAGGGGGCAAATCCCAACAGAGAGCAAAGGGACAAAACCAGAGAATCAGTGCCCATCCTTTGAGTTCTTGTCATGACAAGAGCAAGGAGATGCAGCCCATATAACCCCCATATCTGAGTTATTGTCAGAAATGGTGCCTGATGTTTCAGCTGACCAGAATGGAAGCAGGAAGCTACAAGTCTCACCTTTCTGATGGCTTTTTTGTTCTGAACAAGAAGCTACACATTGCTGCCCATTGTCAATGAGTTCCCCTCTCTACCCTCTGATTCATTCGTTGTCCCCTCTGAGACGGTGCTTAAAGGACACCACTTCCATCATTTTCTCAGGTCTTTCCCTCCTTGAAGTCCCTTCTGTCGCTGTGGTAGGAGACCACCCCTCTCCAACTCTCTCTTACATGAGTCTCACTTTGCACACTGAAGTTGTCCACCTGAAAATGCTTTCATGTAAGACAAGATTCAAGGTTGCTGCTGTCTTTCATGTTGAATTCCCTGCAACAACATGACAGAGCAGCCTCTCACATTAGGAATGCCCAATGATGCCTGTGTGTGCACACAGGAAGAACACAGCACCAAGCTTCATGGGGATGCGTCTGACATACGTCACCACTCCGACCAGTGCTCACCATGACCACACCTCATCCCTCGCTTCTCAGAAGATGCCACGCTTGGTTCTTGCTCATCCTATTTTGGGACCTTAGGCTGTGGCCCTCATAGTTCAAGACATAGGTTGATTTAAATAAAACTCATTGTTAAGATCTTTGACAAGCAGGTGTTGATCAACTAGGATAATTTCTATACCATGATCATGATGCGAGCCTAGGGTCACATAGCTTAGAGTCTTCCAGAAGTGTCCTAACTTGCTAATAATTGCAGTCTAATTAAGGTAAAATGAACATGGAAGAGGCTTTGTCCTCACTGAAGCAAGTATGATTCAGCTTCTTTAGATAGCATAGTTATCATAGTTTAGTAGGATGGAGGTTTTTCTGGAGTTGTGCAAGTACAGGTCACTCTCCACAGTCATGTGGAAGAAAAGGCAATGAACCGCTGGTATTGGCATGGGCCACTCTGACACTGGTGGGCTGGGAGGCTTTCAGAGCCTGCAGGTCACTTGGGGGACTGCAGAGCAACTCCAGGTGCTACAAGGGAAGGAGCAGTACGAAGCACATGGGTCACACAAGGACTGAGTCCAGAGTACTACAGAGGAACAACCTCCAGGCCAGGCTGCAGAGCGATAACATCCTGAAGTTCTGGCTGGGACAGGCAACGCTGTCTGCGCTTGTGTCCATGCGACCCAGGTGCTTTCTGAACAGAGCAAGAGAGATGCTTTCCCCTGAGAACTCTCCTGAGAAAGCTTCAGCTCATGCTCCCTCTAGAGCAGAAACACTGAAAATATCCGAGCTGATTGTTGCAAATGTCCACAAAAGAGCATAAACAGACCACCCAAACTCAAACTGTCAGATTTCTCAGGGCAGGAGGGGCCGGGTCAGCTACCCCCACTCCTGCCAGCCTCCTGCCAGGCTTGCCACCTGAGTTTTCAGGAATCCTTCCCCAGTGAGAAACCAGTGTGCGTGGTAGAGAAGGGGGTCATTTGTGACTGGCTGACCGTATTCTGAGCTATTGATTCGGCTTATGTAAACCACCCCTTCCTCTGGAAGTATGCAAGATCTGTTCGAAGCAGTCACGAGTCCTGCAGCACCAAGCAGCCCAGGCGGCCAGTGACCACGGATACCAGGGTGCTTAGGACAAACCAGCCTGGCTCCTCCAGGACCAGGCTTGTGTCTCAGCGGGCACCCTCAGGGTTTTCCCTTTCCCGTCACTCAGTGTTATGTCCGACCTTCCGCGCAGCTCCAGCCCATGGATTTCTGATGGACTCTGAAGTCCAGCTTCCTTTGTCAAACTCTGGACAACACTGGCTGATACTGTGGCTCGTGCGACCTCATTGCCTCCTGGTGCCTTACTCAAAGGAAAATTCTGTCTGCACAAAGCCATGTTGTAGAAGATCTAGGCGGCGCAATCCTGCAGCCTCTTGCTTGACCAGAGCGTACATCCTAGGATCACCTAGCGGAGCGGTTAAATCCTGGCAAATTATGCTTCATCCGAGAATCCTAAAGTTGGTTCATATACGTCTCCAAAGTACCAACTGAAAGCTTAAAATGGTTAAACAAGGATGCTGTATGTTAAGCATTATTTGAATTTTTAAAAAAATAGCAGGAAACAACTATGAAGTTGTGGAAATGTGTTCATATTGTTTATTACAAACAAGATGCTCCACCCGCGGAGTGGGGAGACGAGCCCACAGCGAATGCAGTACTTTAATGTTTTTCCAAATGTTGGCCACGTGTCCAATTGAAGTGTTAAGTTGTAGCTTGACTGTTACCTCAGAAGAAATGCTTCCTGGCATTGAATTAACATATTTTTATCAATTCCTGAGCACAAATAAAGGTACAGAGTATGACACATCCTTAAATTGTTGTGTTTTTTTTCTGTTGATGCTCCTCATGTGAAAGCTGCTTAAAAGCAATTTTAAAATAACGACAGTTCATTAAAATATACTTTATTTTAAAACTTGTTCTAACATAGAGGATACATTTTAGACCTCATCATCCATATCTGAGTTCTTATTTTGTAACTAACAAGCACAGTTTCTATGTGCCTGCATAAACTTACTCATATATCTATTTTGCTTCTTAGAAACATTTTCAGAATTGCTCACAAAACACATTTCTGAAAATTTTGTCTCTACAAATACCTTTCAACTTACACAGCTCTTTGTAGTAACCTACCCCTTTGAAGTTCATATAAGAAGTTAACTTCCACGAAATACTATGATTAAAAATTAAACCAATTCGACGAAAGGAGTGAGTCCTGAGTTTCCATCTCGCCTGCCCTGACTCCAGGGCAGAAGGGCAGGGCCACTCTGGGGGATTGGAAGCCAGCAGCAACAGCAATAGCATAACCTCTTGTAACCTACTGGAAATCCACCAGGCGCTTTCCCTCCACCACCTGGAAGCTCTCATTCTTCTCACTAAAACTCGGGTTTGCAGGTTCCTCCTGCCCTCGTGCTACGGGCATGGATAATTATCTGCTTCAGTTCCGTAGCAGAACTAGTCATTATAACAATAGTGGACCTTGCTTAAACCTTGATTTTCCTTCTTTTTCGTAGGAAAACATTCTACACTATAATTTTTATGGTCACAATTCAAAACTAGGCACTTCACATTCAACTTCTGAGGAACATTTCATGGAGCAATACATGCATATTTTTTTTCTAGAAAAATACCGTTCTAATGAAAGAGAAACCAAGGCTAAAAAACCTGAAATCTCAAGCGGTTCCATGAAATTCAAAATAAAGGCGCTGAAGACTTCTGTGACTTCAACACATTCATTTGAGAGAAGGCCAGGGAATATCAGATTCAAGGGGGCACATTTGGCTACTGATAGAAGAGGCTGGGTTTTCCTTTAAGACCCTCATTCCTTTCTGTGATTCCGGACAGATGGGTCAATCCAATCCAGAGTGCAACACACACAGCACACAGTCACCTTCAGAGCATCAAATCCCAGAACACTTTTGGGTTTCACACCTGGCAGCAACCTTATTTGGCACTTGGTGAGAAATATGAGGATTTTTATGTTTCAAAAGTAATCCACATAACTGATTTTCAGAATGCTTTTATTTGTTAGAGAAGAAAAAAGTCTTTCAATTTAGAACTTCTTAATAAAGCAAATTAATGTTCACTTGCTGCTGTGTAATTCTGCCTCCATCAAATTAACCTTATGTGACTTAGAAATGGCATTAGCAACAAAATTTAACTTGTTATAGTTTTATGAATATGAATTAAAGTAAATCTCTTAGATATTACCAGGCAAACTATGATTCCCAAAGGAAAATCACCCATTTCAACCTTATGTGATGTTCTAGCATTGAATTCTTTCAAAGAAGCCAAGGTGAGGGGCCGGGGAAGACCAGCTTGTCATGGCATCGCAGCCTCTGCCCGTCCACACCCACCAAGCCAGAGAGCTTCCTTTTCTCCTTTTTGTGCTCTGCTGTCACTCAGCACCTAAAACATTGTCTTTGGCAACACCAGAACTCAAAAGTACCAGTGAACCACGAATGAGTAACAAATTTTCACAAACAAGAGAAAAAAGGCTAGAATTAAGACTTTGTCATTCACCGAGATGTGCAAGTAAGAGTCCAATCGAGAAAAATCGCTGACTCCCATTGTTGGCTCCTCACTCAGCACAGATAGGTTGGATCAGCAGAGGTGACTGTCTCTGGCAAAGGGTCCCTAGAACAAAAGCTTCCTTGAGCTTTATGCACCATGACATAGAGGGTGATAGTGGGGAAGTGTGACAAAGATCCAGCAGTGGAAAAGTGTCTAGACCAGAGGCACTGAGATGGAGCAGTGGCAGTGCCTTCCCACCACGAGGGCCTCGCAGAGGCATCAGAAGGAGAGTCTGCATGGGGCATCCAGGGAAGACGCCTGCGGGACCAAGCCCTTGGTGCAGCCCTCAAGATGCCCTCATCTCCAATGTGAATGCCTGGCTTCCAGTCTCACCACTTCCCGTTCCAGCTTCCTGCTAATGCACACTCTAGGGCGATGGCTCAATGCTTGCCCAGGTCCTTGCTACCCATCTCAGAGATCTGGACTGAGTTCTTCATAGCCGGTTGCAGGAATTGGTCTAGCTCCTGTCATGAGAAGCTTTGAGGGAGAGAATGAGTAGACAGAAGATCTCTGTTTCTGCCTTTCAGATAAAGTTTTATGTGGGTGGAGCATCAAACCAGCAACAGAGGAACTGTGGCAGACATCACAGATGATCCCCACAGGCAGTAACTGTCTTCCTGCGGATGCACAGTGAGAGAGAGAGCAGAGGGCCAGGAAAGCCCTGCAATGGAGCACACATACTGTAAGATAGGGATCTTTGTGATTTTTAGCAGCATTTTAAAAACGCACTTTTTTTTAATTCAAGAAATAGTAAAATAGCCCAGTAAGATTTTAAATAAATTAATTAAATAAATAATTATATGGAAAAAAAGAGAAAAGTTGAATAAGACAGAATTAGCATAATACATAATCCTAAAGAATACATGTAATGAAAAAGTTAAAATATAAGACATTTTTTCTTGTAGACAGAGATCTATTTTAATGTAGAAAAATACTTGGTGGTGAAGTTCTTTAATCAAAAAATGCTATTGGCCACCTAGGCATCAGGGGAAGAAACGGCCCATCCAAAAGTGGACACTTGGATATTCGCTGTCACATTTTCTTAAAGAAACTTCTTTTAAATCCAAGTAACTGGAGAGAAATTTTCATGGGGAAAAGAAAATTGTATATTCCAACTTTTCATTTGGAACTCCATGCTTCTCTCCAGGACAGAGAAACTGTCAACGTGAAAACGTAGGGCACAGAAAGCTGCTCCATTGGAGATTAGCGCAGTCACAGGCTCACCCAGTGAGTGAGGAAACCTGGAAACGAAGGCTTTTGTGATTCCAAAGATCTGAAAATGGCTCCTTCCTCGGATGGCTTAGTTACTGCAACAATGTGACTCTGATCTCTTGAATAACAACTACCGATTTCCACAAAAAGAATAACCTCAAGAATCATCCAAGCAAGAGGTCAGAAAATAGCAATTGATAGGATCAAAAGCCTTCCATTCTTTCTGGAATGTCTCATTCCACATCCCCTCATTAGCAATAAGGTCGGTAAAGAAAGGCTGTTAAGTGGTGCAATCTGGCTCTCTTTTCCTCCCCTGAATGAACTGTAGAGAAATCGTGCTCAAGTTGGTACGCTCATAATGTGCTGTGGAAGAGGTGTGGGAATAGTTATTTGTCACACATTTGTCATGGAAGAGTTATTCCTTTAAGAACCATTTAGTTTATAATTGCTAGCACATTTAGCTGGATTCCTACTGAACAGGCCCTGATGATCGCATGTCAGTCAGCACTTTGCAGGAGCAATAACTCCTTAGTCCCCCAATCAATTAACACCAAACGACGACCCTGGTGTCTGCCAAGAACCAAGGCGGAATGCAGCGGAAGGAAACTATTTATGGAAAATAATGCATATTCATACTTTTATAGGAAGATATTTTCTTGATTCTGGAAATAATTTTACAATTTTTGTTTTCTATCTGCTTTTATTAAAATCAAAACTTCCTTAAAAAATGATCCCAAGGAAAATCTAAAATCAATAAAGAGGTGGCCCTGTCCTGACTCACGAACAACTCTCCCAGAAGGAGTGGAAAGCAAACACCTGATGCATTTAGACTGCGCTACCTTTTACTGGGAGCCTTGGAGCCAGGAGTCTGCCGACGCAGCTGTGCGAAGCCTTCCTGCACCAGTTCCTGTCCAGCTCTTCCAAGGCGCTCCACTGACGGGGCGAGGCAAGAGGATCAGGTTGGAGTGAATCTTGAGGCCACCAGAACGGGCTAATAAGATCTGTGGGTCTTTTTCCTACTTTTTTGATTTAAAAACATTTTTTTTTCAAGATTTACTTATTTTTATTGGAAAGTCAAATAAACACAGAGGAGGAGAGGGGGCCTTGCGTGGCAGCGTAGCAGCTAGTCCTCACCTTGAATGTGCCAGGATCCAATATGGGCACCGGTTCTAATCCTGGCAGTCTTACTTCCCATCCAGCTCCTTCTGCTTGTAGCCTGGGAAAGCTGTCAAGGACAGAGACTATCCAGGCCTGCTAAGATCTTGGCCACACCTTCAGGCACCAGCATTGCCCACCCAATTCCTAACAGATAAGAGACCACCAATGGGGAACATCTTGCCTGTAGGTTCCCGGCCCAACAAGGAGGGAACAGGGAATGCTTAAAATCCCAAGACCCTTCCTGGAAGCTTTGGTGTCTCTCTCTCCCTCCCCGTTTCGAGAGGCACCCCACCTCCTGGCTTTCTCTCCAGAGGTATTTTCCCCTTCCCTCCCCCTTCCCTGCTCACCTGGTCCCTTCGCAAATAACCCCTTCTGTCTGCAACAGATTCCCGGCTTTTTATTTCTATACTTAGCTAAGGAAAGAACCCACCAGGCATTTCTGGCAACAGGACAGCCCAAAGCCTCGGGACGCTGCACTTGCATGCAAGACCCCGAAGAAGGTCCTGGCTCCTGCCTCAGGATTGGTGCAGCTCCTGCCGTTGTGGGTACTTGGGGAGTGAACCATCCACCGAAGATCTTCCTCTCTGTCCTTTCTCCTCTCTAGATATCTGACTTTCAAATAAAAATAAATAAATCAAAAAAAAAAAAAAAAAAGGAGAAGGAAAGATAGAGAGGAAAATCTTCCTTGCTCTATTTCGCTCCCCAAGTGGCTGCAACAGCCAGAGCTGAGCCAATCTGAAGCCAGAAGCCTCTTCCAGGTCTGCCACAGGTGCAGGCTTCCAAGGCTTTGAGCTGTCCTCAACTCCTTTCCCAGGCCACCAACAGGGAGCTGGATGGGAAGTGGGGCCACCAGAATTAGGACCGGTGCCCAGATAGGATCCTGGCACATGCAGTGTGGGAGCTGCTAGGCTCCCTTTTTGTCTTAAAAAAAAAAAAAAAAAAAATTATTACTCTGGACCCAGCACGTTGGTCTAGCGGCGAAAGTCCTCTTCTTGAATGCGCTGGGATCCCATATGGGTGTGGATTCTAATACTGGAGGCTCTGCTTCCCATCCAGCTCCCTGCTTGTGGCCTGGGAAAGCAGTCAAGGACAGCCCAAAGCTTCAGGCCCTTGCACCCACGTGGGAGACCTGGAGGAAGTTCCTGGCTCCTGGCTTCGAATCGGCACAGAACCGGCAGCAGCGTTCACTTGGGGAGTGAATCATCGGACGGAAGATCTTCCTCTCTGTCTCTCCTCCCAAAAACTTATTATTTTTATTGAAAGGGAAAATTTTCAGAGAGAAGGATATACAGAAAGTATGATATTCTGTCTGCTGGTTCACATGGAACACAGGAAGATAAGGTAAGAAAAAGGGCCTTCTTCCAGTAAAACATGGATGGATAATGAACATTTAATCATATTACAGTGCATTTCTTAAAAAATACAAATTTGCCTTATTAACAATGTGATATTTTCCTAACACTTTACCTTCAATTTTGTCTTACATATTTTTGTCTTAAGATTTTACAGAAATATGCTATATAAATATTTATCATTTCTCATTATGTCTCTTTGAATAAAATTTACATTTCTCATGTTTCCTTTGAGTGTATCACCGTTATCTCCCCTTTGTAAAGCTTGATCTGCAATATTCTAACTCTCTCCCACATTGTTGTAATTATGTGAGTCTAATCTGGCTCATATTTTGAACAAAAATATGAAAAACCTATGATCCTTAACTTAGAAAAGTGACATCCTCAGAAAGTCATTATTACTGAGAAAAAAAAAATTTGAATATTGCAAGTGAAGACAACTGTATGTAACTGTAGGTTCGAAGATATCATGTGCGTAAATCTGCATATATAAATGTATGAAGGTATCAATGTTATTTAACATCATGGCATTGTAAATTTCTATTTTTCTTCCTGTTGTTGATTTTGTATTGTGGCTTTTCATTTCAGAGGATGCACAGTAACTGTGTAATGGACTAACATATCCAGATGTGAGGATACAATACAGTATGCATCTCTACTTCCAGACACAGATGGACTCCAATGAAGCTGTTTACTAAATCTTGACAATAGGATGCTGGACTCTCTGCCACTGTCCATGCCCGTAATGATGGGCATATGACTGAGTATGAAGAACTACACGTTAGTAATGATTTAGGGGAACTCAGTGGGGGATGGGGACTTGGGGTGGGGTTGGGGAAATCATAGGGGCCAATGGAAATGTATCATAAAATGATAATAATAATATTAAATAAAACACTCTCATCTGTTTATTCCTCCAGTGCTTGCAACAGCTCAGGTTGGCTGTACCTTGAGCCAGGAGCCAGGAGCATAGAACACAGTGCAGGTTTCCCGCGTGGCAGGAACCCGGGTATTGGCACCATCACCACTGTCTCTAGAACCTTCATGGGCAGGAAAGGAAACTGGGGTCCTGTGTCAAATTCTCCAGTGTGTAATGCAGATATAATAACCAATAGATTACACTTGCTCCTTATGTTTTGTTGATTATAATAATTTATTTTAAATGGCTTATTTACAGTTTACTAAATCTAAAATGTCTACTGATATCTTTGAGTAGTGTAAACCATGTTTTAACATTTTTTTGGCTCTAGTAAAACATGCATAGCATAAACTAACCAGTTGGATTAAATGTAAAGTGAACATATTTCATACATTTATTAATTTATTTTTAAACAGATGAGAGTGCTGTGTCTATGTGTTTGTATGTCTGTCTCTCAAATAAGTTAACAAAATAAAGTAAGGCCCAACTTTACATTATGGACAAGAAAATGTCTTTAAAGAAATTACAGTTCAAAAGTGACAGGATGGAGAAAGATACACTTCTGTCATGCTAACATCTACCCAGAGAAATTGGAGTATCCAGTTTCAGGCAAACTATACCTCAGGTCAAGGAAAATAAAAAAGACAAAAATTGATAGAACCAAGAGGAGAAACAGATAAATTCATGGCCGTACTTGCAAACTTCAATAATACTGTTACAGAGGATAAGACCAAACTGTCAAAACTCATTAAGGACACTGTTGACCTGAATAGCAGTGTTATTCAACTGAGCTGACATTTATAAAATACTTCAGCAATAACAGAATACACGTTATTTTCAAGGTCAGATAGAATGTTTGCCAACACAGATCATGTAAGGCCAACAAACACAAGAATAAACTGGAAATCAATAACAGGAAGATTGTATTTGAAGACTGGGTCATATTCTTGTAAACAACCTGATTAAAAACTCTGTTTCAAACAGTCATGAAAATTAATCTTCAACCTATGAAATTGTATAAAATGAATTAAAAGTGATTATTAGAAGAATTTTATAACATTTAATTTATATAGCAGATAAGAAATATAAAAATCACTTAAATGCATCCATCAGCAAAACAGTAAAGGAGCAATTTAGTTGCAAAGGAAGTGAAAATAAAATAAAACTCAGTGAAATAGAGAAAAATCCAGGGAAACCAAAGAATTCTTCCAAATAATATTAACAAACTCGGTAGAACTGTCCATACACACTAAGATGGTGGAATTCACATGCCAAATTTAGTAGAAATTAGGGGGGAGAATATCATCTTAAATCATGAAGATCAAAGAGATGACAAAAAATACCATGAGCATGTCGTGCATACATTTTTAAATAAGATTGAGCAGTCCAATACCTGAAAGATATAAATTATAAAACCCAACATAAAATAGATAATCTTAGTAAACCTTTTTATTTTGTAGGGATTGAATCAATGGTAAATGCCCTTTCCAGAAAGAAAAAAAAAAGCTCCAGGCCCATATGGTTTCACAGGTGGATTTTACCAGATCCTAAAGAAAAAAAGTTCCATTGAAGACAGCATTTTTAACGAAAATAAAAGCAATGCAACTTGTGTCATTCCTATGGGACCAACATTCTAGTAAACGTTAAACAAATAAAATAAAGGCAGCTGTTATCCTCATGAACCTAGAAGCCCAAATCCTTAAAGCTGCACTAGTAGCCTGTTTTAGCTCTTAGGATGGGCCTGCTACGCCACGCCACGCCACGCCACGCCACGCCACGCCACGCCACGCCACGCCACGCCACGCCACGCCACGGCCGGGAGCAGGCACAATGCGAAGTCTCTACACACGCACGATGTGGGTGAGGACGCAGCTGCGTCATGTCAGATCAGGGCCCTTTGCAGCCGACCTGAGCAATCCCACTGTGCTCCTGCGCAGCCACGCGAATGTGCCTCTCCGTGCCCGTCCCCAAGCAGCTCCTCAGTGGCTTCCTGGGCCGCTCTTCCCCAGCAGCCCCTGGGGGGCCACTTTGACCTGCTTCAACGGTGACAGTGAGCAAAACATCCTCTCTGCCTGAAGCTCAGCACACAGCAGACGAGCCCTTCAGAAAGGATGGAAATAATCCTGACTTCCAGAGGCTTGGGGAGATTGGAAAGAAGGTATTTTAGAGTGTTACTGAAGTGTGATTTACCTACAGCAAAACTCACCTTTCTTCAGCATAGACTCGAATGGGTTTTCCAAGTGCATGTGGGCTCGTCGCGGCTGCCCCAAATAAAGCAGAAAGTTGGTGTCATGATGGTCAAGTGGTCCAAGGCACCGGACTCGGGGTCTGCTGCCCCCAGTAAGGCAGGGACTGTTTCCCGCTCCCAATGCCCGCTCCCCCACCACTACTCTGTCGCCTTCAGAAGCAAAGCCTGTTGCTCGACACACTCAAATGTGATCTTCCTGAAGCTGTGGTTTTGCTGTTTTAGAGACTTCTTTTTTTTTTTTTAAAGATGTATTTATTTTTTATTTTTTTTTATTTTTAAAAGAATAAAGCAAACATTTATTAAACTGTAATAAAAACATTCCATCAAAAAAAAAAAAAAGATGCACTAGTAATGAGAATTCTGCAGCAAGTCAAAGTGAGATTTATTCCAGGATGCAAACCCTGTTATCTTTTAAGTGCTTGTTAAAGCTAAAAATGTATTTTTAATTGCCGTATCCAGTATTCCAAACTTATTATTATATTCTTTGGTTCTGGTCTGAGGTCACTGTTTTGCTTGAAATTTTTTTTCAGCATGTTCTATGGTACCAAAATATCTGGGTTTTGGAATTTGGCTGAATACATTGTAGAAATTATTTCCACGAGCTGTTATACTTCTTGCATATATTTCCAAGAGACATCAGCATATAATCTTAGACAAATTTCAAATTTTAGAAAATGTGATTAGGACTTGGCATTGCGGCACAGAAGGTTAAATCACTGGCTGCAATTCAGGCAACCCATACTGGAACTCTGGAGTCACCGCTGCTTTCGGATTCATCACGTAAAAATTCCACAACCTATTATCAACTAATACTCTAATAAACCATCTCTTAAATAATAGCTGATTGTAATATAAAAGAACTGTTACGTAATTCTTTATTTACCAAGCGTAACTGCCTGGTCAAGTATGAACTTTGCTTACAAAGATCCTGTCTTTGGCGGTGGTGTGCACCAACATCGCTCACTGTGACTTTGTCAGAGTATTTAAGGATAGCGCACATCCTTCATGCTTCACTCCCATAGTAAGAGTAGCAACCTCTCAGCTATTGCCAGTATCTTTAACTTGGAACCTTTATTCATGGAATAAGTCACGTTTTAACCCAACCAACATAAACAATTCTCCCCACGTAAAGGATCTTTTTCCTTTCAACCTGCAGTTTTTAGAAAAATGAATGACAATCCCCAACTCAAAAGTTTTTTTTCATGTTTTCTGATGTAATAAAGGAACCCTAACTATTGTGAGCACACCATAACTTTTGCGATTCCTTGTTCATGCATACAGAGTATAGCGTTTAAAAACACTATGGTTCTAGGGCCCGGCCGCGTGGCCTAGCGGCTAAAGTCCTCGCCTTGAACGCCCCGGGATCCCATATGGGCGCTGGTTCTAATCCTGGCAGCTCCACTTCCCATCCAGCTCCCTGCCTGTGGTGGCCTGGGAAAGCAGTTGAGGACGGCCCAAAGCCTTGGGACACTGCACCCGCGTGGGAGACCTGGAAGAGGTTCCTGGTTCCCGGCATCGGATCGGCGCGCACCGGCCCGTTGCGGCTCACTTGGGGAGTGAATCATCGGATGGAAGATCTTCCTCTCTGTCTCTCCTCCTCTCTGTATATCCGGCTTTCCAATAATAATAAAATCTTTTTAAAAAAAAAACAACACTATGGTTCTCATGGTTCTCAGACAGATAAAGTACTGTTTTATTCAGCAGAAATTAAAAGACAATGAAAGGTAACTAGTATCCTAGTAGACAACTTGAAGCTTAAGCACATTGTTGCAATGAAAGATTACATGTAACTCTATAAAAAAGGAATCTGTGCAAAGTATCACATTCAACAAAGCTCATTATAATCACTATCCATCTGTGATAACTGATACATTTGCTTATTTTTTTCTTTGGTAAATTTACTTTTGTGAAGGATCGTCAGTTCCTCTACACCTTGCCATGGAATTCAGAACCTTGGAAACAATTTTGAAACCAAAGAAAGTTCGAAAATTTCTGTTTAAACTTGTGGGTTCCTTTTTGAACTTTGGCATTGACTTGGCCATGTCCCAACTCCTGCACTCATTTGGATGCTTGAACCCATAAATCAAAGACCTCAATCTTAATCTCTTGTTTGAGACATTTTCCCTATTACTGCTTGCATTTCAGATCAACAAATAATAACAAACCTCCTTGTTCAGCAAGTCCCCTCCCTTACTATTGCAGCAGAAATTCTTCACATTTATATCATTTATTTCACCCAGAACATCAAAAAGTATGCACTCATGAACCATAATTAAATATTATTTATAATTTAGGAAACATTCCAAAAGAAAATAGATTTGCTTTATAAAGGCCAGAGAACTCCTACTTTTCATCCTCTTTAGCAAGCAACGGTGCAGCTGTGGCTTGGAGGACGTCTTCCAAACCCAGTTCTAGTAAACAGTCAACTTTTCAAATCTTGTAAGTAAGAAAAAACTAAGTGTATTTTCTACCGGTACTAAATTCTATAATAACAGGGAAAAAACCCATAAAATTCAGAAAGGTTTTTCATTTTTGATAAATAATTACAAAAGATTAATAACAGCACATTCACAATGCATTTCCTTGAAGGCACAAGGACAACTTGGAAAGTTCGATGTTTGGTGGGGTGAGTGGGGGAGGGACTGGAACCTTGCTGGCCTGGGGACGGCTGGCTGCCCCCCAGGGCTAGGGGCAGCCCTGGGGGAGCGGCCCAGCCAGGACGGACCAAGAACGAGGACCCAGCATGCCAAGACCACCACCGCAAGGCAGTGAGGGGTCCCTGGCTATTTCCCAGGCTCAAGTGCTACCTCCTCCCTCCAGGTAAGCCCACCATGAGGGAGTCTCCAGCCCAGGTTAGAGGGCTAGCCTCCGCTCCTTGGCCATAAGCTAGAGGTGGGGTGAGTGGGGGAGGGACTGGAACCTTGCTGGCCTGGGGACGGCTGGCTGCTCCCCAGGGCTAGGGGCAGCCCTGGGGGAGCGGCCCAGCCAGGCTGGACCCGAGAACGAGGACCCAGCATGCCAAGACCATCACCGCAAGGCAGTGAGGGGTCCCTGGCTATTTCCCAGGCTCAAGTGCTACCACCTCCCTCCGGAATTCATCACGTGCTCATGAAGCAGACGATGGCATCATTTTTCCCAAAAGACTTTTGTGTTTCCTTTTAATTAAGCATGTGTTGGTTACTCAGAGGTGCATTATTTTATCAGGGTGCTATACTCTGTTGTTGATGTTGTTGTTGTTGTTGTGATTGATGTGGCTGTTATGAACTGATGTCAATCCAGAAAAACAGTAATATTATTTCAACCCCAAACAGCCTGTATCTCATGCAATAAGACATTGTGAAGTAACCAATGAGCCAACAATCGATATGAGTCAGATTGCTTATGATCTACATTAAGAAATGTAAAACCTAATAAACTCATAAGGCCCTATGATACTTGGAAATGGGGAGGGAGAGCAGAGAAATCTTACACCACCCCAGTAGGTGTGAGGAAGACGGGAGAAGGATAACCCATCAAGATCATAACTGGTAACTCATAGACAGCAGACTCTAGTCAGCATTAGACAATAGCAAAACTACAAAGACATGTGGGGGGAATCAGGAGCAATCCTAACAACCTCTTAACAGGAGGTTATACGCATAGAACAGGGGGGACCCCAGAGTGGAGCAGGGGGACAGGAGGAGGCTTGTATCCCAACCCTGAAGACACCCTGAGCCTCACCAAGGACATTCAGTACGACCACCGAGGACTACATCCCTACTGCCAAGGAGACCATGAGGGAAAAGGAGTGCCTTCAGAGGCCAAGAACTCTGAGGTCACCCATCCCCATTTGGACCTACAATGTGGGATGGAAGAAGCCCAATTCCTGCCTTGCAGGATCCAGGGTCATCAGAATGACAACCAGGATCCCCGAGCAGTCCGCAGAAACAGAAGAACAGTAAACTTCCTTCGGAAATAGGGAGAGGAGCTTTCTCTGGCCCTTGTCTGCTTCCAACTTTGGGTCCCCACCCTCTTGTGTGAGGACCATCAGGATTGCTCCAGAAACCCCTCATAACAAACAAACATATGAACAAACAAACTAGAATAGATAGACAGAGAACAACTAGGAATGCTTAGTAACAGACAGGAAGCGGCCAGCCGGGATACACTTAAAACTCACTGCGTGGGACACAAAGATCAGTTACTCCTCTCTGGGGTGTTGAGGATTTCTCTGCACACCCCTCCCAAAAACGTTCACCTAAACTGTTGACATTGGTCCTGTTAAAGTGATAGAGTTAGACTACCCAAATAACAACCAGGTTTAGCAAAATCATGCTTCAATGCTATAAAATGCTAAATACTAACATTGAAATAGACAAGAGACAGCTGAATAGCAATCTATAGCCATTTTAAGGTATATGGAACATGGTTGAATATAAACCAAAATTAAAATGTCTATGAGGAAGTCACAGGTTTCGGTCGAGAACCTACATTTCCCTAGTAGCATATTGGTTAATCAATATCACACCAATTAATGCCATAATGTTGTAAATGGTTGTAAATATTATGTTGGGTTTTTTACTTGATTGGGATGATACTCCGCTGGTTCTACCTTCAGACCAGAGATGGTCTCACCAAGAAGCCATTGAACTTACCAGGACAGTAAGATGCTGGACTTTATGATTGGTCAAAACCTCCAATGAAAGAATCTCAACTGAATTTGAACTACGGAAATGCAACAAGGTGGAGCAATTCACGGGGTGGCGGGGGTAGGGTTTGGGGAGGGGCAGGGGGAATTCCAGTGCATAAAAAAAAAAATGTGTCACATAATGCAATGAAATTAATAAATAAATAAATTTTTTAAAAAAGTTCGATGTTTGTTAGAATATAATGAAGTTACATAAATATTAATTACAATACAAGTGGAAAGAATGCAATCGAATTTTTTAAAACAGTTCCTTCAAATATCCGTATTTATATCACAAAACTACTGCCTGAAAAAGTTGTAGAAACAAAGGAATACATAAATATACATTCTACTCTTGGCCACAGCAGCTACATCATCAAACAATTCGTAGTCTCTGAAAAAAAAAAATCCTCTGCTTGTTTAAGACAAGAAAGCATAAGAAAGATAAGGCCCCGAGCCATGTCCAGTGGCTACATCAAGTTAAAACCACTGCCTTTCCAATACAAATAAATATTTATAAAAAGAGAGAAATGACATCTTATACTATGAGAAACCTAATCTTGACATTACAAACCCATTAGCTAGTTTGATAAATTGTAAGAACTTTGGACAACATTTGGAAATCAACTGGCATAAAAATGTACCAGAGGCATATAGAGAGTAAATACATATATATTAATATATGTATGTGTTAATAATAATATGTAATAATACATATTACCATATATATAAAGTAACTTAATAGATATTCCTTTACATAGTTTATATTCATCACAATATATATGAAGGTTTCAAAACATCCAATAAAAATCTACACTATCCTTCAATTACAGTTTTATAAAATTTTATATATTGTTTGACAGGTCAAGAGAGAGTAAAAGAGAGAAAAACTTCTAATCTACTGCCTTGCAACACATGCTGACATACTGGGTACGCCAGGGCCAGAAGCCAGCAGCCAGGGACTCAGCGGAGGTCTTCTAACACAGGGCGGGGAGTAACTCCAGCCATCACTGTGGCATCTAAGAATCTGTTTTGATGGGAGGTTGACACAGGAACCAGAACTGGGAATTGAACTCCCTTACTCTAGTATGCAACCTGGTCGTTATAACCTTTATACTAAATACCTGCATCTCTAAATTATTGAAGATTTCTCACACATTTGTATTAAAAATGCATCCAGGACCTGGCACAATGGCCTAGTGGCTAAAGTCCTCACCTTGAAAGCACCAAGAGCCCATATGGGTGCCAGTTCTAATCCCAGCCTCCTCACTCCCCATCCAGCTCCCTGCTGGTGGCCTGGGAAAGCAGAGGAAGACAGCCCAAAGCCTTGGGACCCTGCACCTTTGTGGGAGACCTGGAAGAAGCTCGGGAATCCTGGCTTCAGATTGGCTCAGCTCCGGCTGTTGCAGCTGGCCACTTGGGGAGTGACCTAGACCATGGAAGCTCTTCCTCTCTGTCTTCCTCCACTCTGTATATCTGCCTTTCCAATAAAAATAAATATTTTTTTAAAAATGCATCCACTAAAGTGTTTTATGAATTTAAATTTGCAATGTTCTTAGGAAAATTTCAGCATTTACTGTATAAATTCTAAATATTACAGTTTTGCACACTTTTCCTACAGGAAAAACACTATAGTATCTAACACTTTTGCACAAAATAGAGAAGAAGATACAACTCTGTTGTCTCTCATTCCTTGACCTTGAAGTAATGATAAATGGGAAAAGTAAAATGGCGACTAACACATACTAATGACTTGGGTACAATTTTACAGTAATTAGTAATTTGTATCTGTATGTCTGAAAGAGTTTGCACAGATCTCAAGCAAAGGAGGATGCATTACAGTAAATCATTTGGTGATTTAATGCCATTAACTTCTCAAAGAGACTCTAGATTCTCATTCATCACATGGCAAGATGGTCCCAAGGGCTCTGAATTTCCGGTGTCTCCATCCATGATTCAGCCTCACTGTTGTCCCTAAGTGTAGGATTCCAGTCAGGCAAGTCACAGCTTTCCTACCTCATCCATTGTCTTTCCAGTATGCAGCACAAGTGTCAGACATATGAACATTAACAATGCATGGCTTTAAATCAATCTATCAATTTAACTCACTGAATTACTAAGAAGTTGTATACTTGCAATATGGGTTGATGAAGGAAACACTCTTTTTCATGTCAATGTTTTTATTGATTTTCTTATTAGAACAGAAAGTCTTATGTGGGTGGTGGTGGATTTTCTTGAAAGACGTGGAACCCCCTCTACTGATTCACTTCCCGACACCCACAGTGGTGAGACGGGGCAGGGCTGGGGTGAAGGCCGCCGAGAGGAACACTTTCTTGGTCCACTGCACATGTGGCAGGAAGACAGCCACAGCCATCACCTGATTCCCACGGCAGGAGGCTTGAATTGGAAGCTGGAGCCAGGACTTGAAGCCACACACTCCAAGGTCGGACCCAGCCATCCTAAATGGTATTCTAACTGCTAAGCCAATAGGGTACTCCTGTGCAAGTCCCTCACAGATGTACTTTTTTCATTTGAAGACACTTAAGAATGCCATGCAAAAACAAACAACACTGCCAACATATTTAAATAATGATATCTTGCACTCTTGTTACTGTGTGTGAAAAACAAAAACCTATTTTGGGGAAAGATCACATTTTTTGTTTACTATTTCAAAGTGCAAAAGAAAATTTGAAACTGAAAGTCCGTATGTAAATATATGGAGACAGTTGCCTAATTATCATTTGTTTTTAGAAAACTTACAAAGTGTTTACTACTTCAGAGGATATTACCTCTAAAGTGGGTTACATTTATTAACAACAGTTAAAATTAGGGAAGTAGCGCCAAGTCGGCAGATATAAAATCAGCCACCTACAGTAAGGAGAATCTTGGGATGTATATTTGGGTCTCAGGAATCATCTTGCCTTGGGTATACTAATTTTTTAAATAAATAACCCTCTGGTAACATTTTTGGCCAAAAGATTAGAAATATTAGTTTCTTGTCACATGCAGTTAGATATTACTCAATGTGGTTGTACATCCCATGTAAAATTAGGGAAATAGACAATGAGCAGACATTTTACATCTAAGAGTGGTATTTTTTCATTCAAGAAAAAAGTCATACATTGTTTACTAAGCATTCCCTTGATACACAATTAATTTATAGTAACATAATTAAAGATTCCTTCGTAGTGTCAATTATGCAGATTATACAGAAAACTATTTAATGTTTCACAAATATAGCCAACTCTGGCTCAAAATATGTATTTCTGATCCCAGAAATTCATTCATATATTTTACTGAGGCAATCAATTAAAATCGAACAATTTTACATGACCATTTTCTAAAAGCTGAATACTTCAGTAAAATAGAAATAAATGTCGCTATTTATACAACAAGAAATACTTATCCCTGAAGCAGCACATTAAAATCTATACAATTTTAAAATTAAAACTAGCATCTAGAATCATGGAAATAATATATTCAGCAGTTAGTAGATTAGCAAAGACAACAGAATGATCCGAGAGCAGCAGCGAACACCTCACGCCATCATACCTGAGCTTTATGATTTTGAATACCTACTGCAGACTGTGTGTCCTGAATTCCCTGAAGCCACTGAGATGACCTTTTGATCCACAGAGAGTAATTCTTGAACATTCCACAAAGCACAGTGTAAAGGAAAAATGTCAAGGGTCCCTCTTGGTCACCAGCGTAATGAGCAATCACTATCATGAGGAAATAGTTCATTTCCTTTTCTTAGAAATATTGCTCCAGGTCTAAATTCATATCAAATTCTGCTTCCCTATTTTTATATCCGTTTCTGTTTAACACATTAAGAAAACTCGGGATGCAAGACTGCTGAGTAGAGGTGGCCACAGTAATATCAGCTGCTCCAGAAATGAAAAGAATAAGGAAAGGCCGTATTCCCAGGCCCCTGACTGGTGGAGGCGTCCACCTAAGAAGTGAAAACAAAAACAAAAATGATGAGGAATGAGATTAGAGAAGACAAAGCTGCGATGAGCCACCATCGCTGCATACCAAGGTAGGAGGAAGTAGCCGCACATCCCAGAGCTTGTAGAAAATTCTTTTTTTTTTTTTTAAATTTATTTATTTTATTACAAAGTCAGATATACAGAGAGGAGGAGAGACAGAGAGGAAGATCTTCTGTCCGATGACCCACTCCGTAAGTGAGCCGCAACAGGTCGGTGCGTGCCGATCCGAAGCCGGGAACCTGGAACCCCCTCGGGGTCTCCCACGCAGGTGCAGGGTCCCAATGCATTGGGCCGTCCTCGACTGCCTTCCCAGGCCACAAGCAGGGAGCCGGATGGGAAGTGGAGCTGCTGGGACCAGAACCGGCGCCCACATGGGATCCCAGGGCGCCCAAGGCGAGGACTTTAGCCGCTAGGCCACGCGGCCGGGCCCCAGACTCCACCTTCTTAAAAGGAACCGAGAGGAGACTGCAGCCGCCCTGGTCACTGGTGATACTACCTGAGTGAAACTTCCACAGGCCACAGGGACTTTGTGTCCTGCCTGGAGTGCTAGGAGCGGAAAGAAGAAAAGCAGGTACCCGTTTAAACCCATGAACCTAGAGCACATTGTTGATTTCCCCTTGCCCCCACAAAGGTGCCCCAGCAAATAATAAGGAGTAGGCATAATCACATGGTGAGTACAGACTACCACGGCTTTTGCAAGTATGGTTAGAGAATTTTATCTGAGTTGTAAATCTAGGACCCACTGACTTTTGAGTATAAGCTGGAGGGTTGGCGGGGTCTGAGTATCCACTTAAGTCTGTGAGGTGTTCCACTCCCCTCTATATCACTGGCACCTGTACTCAAACTGCTAAAATGTATCACAAAGCGAAAGCTGGTACTACATTACAACTGAGCAATCAACCAGCAAGAACAATGTATATGTATATATGTGTGTATATGTGTATGTATATGTGTATGTGTATGTGTATGTATATGTATATCATCAACGATAAGCACCAATGGGATCTCAGGGGAGAAACATGCTCCAATACAATCATAATTAGTCACTTCAACAGCCCACTTTCATTGATGGGGGTATCAGCTAGACGAAACACCAACAAAGAAACTATAGAGCTAATCTATATTATGAATCAAATAACCTCAATTAGCATCTACAGAATGCTTCGTCCACCAGCTGTAGAGTACATTGTTTTCACTGGTGCCTGGGCCTGTCATGGATATAGATGATATTCTGGGCCTCAAAGCAATTCAAGCCAAATTCAGAAACATTTGAAATCATACCAATGGAATGAAGCTGGAAATCAACAACTTAAACGCTGGGAAACACACAAACACATGAATTCAGACTGAATAGCAAATTTCTGAAAAAGTAGTGGGTCATGGGAGAAATCAAAAAGGATTTAAAACAAAAAAATCCTGGAAATGAAGATTACACCACAACACATCAAACTTAAGCAAAAACAGTGTTAAGAGGGAAGTTAAGAACAACTTGTATCTACATCAAAAAAGTGGGAAAGACGTGGAACAAATGGCCTTACAATGCTTCAGAAGGGCTGATAGAAAACTGCAAGATGTCTCCATTACTGCCTCCATCCTTCCCTGCTACTACTGTGGAAGACCCAAATGGGCTCCTGGCTCCTGGCTTTCACCTGCTCCAATCCCATATGGGATGTGCACTGGGAGACAGAGTTACTAGAGAGATAGTTCTTCTTTTCTCTGTCATACCATGTTTAAAATAAATAAAACCCTCAAATGCATAAAATACATTCATAATAGACATGACAGGTATTAAGTGTTAGTTTCTGGCCATCCTAGAGAGCTAATGTTTTCAACTATTTAGTTTATCCTGATAAAGGGTAGTATGATAATTTTCTTGGTCACCAATGAGTTTCTAATGTAAGGTGAGACATATTATTTTGGGAAATACAGCCCAGGCATTTCCTCAGTGAAAACATGAAGAATTTTCTATGTGTTTGTGTATATAAATTCCGGAGTGACTTCATCATCCTGAAAATAGATTCACCTGCGTGCACCAGATACTCAGCATCGCCAGCAGTTCTGGGAGCATGCGGAACCCCTCATTAGGGACACGCCACTTCTCTTCTTGCTTCCACTGAAAACCTACACTGCTAGATACATATCATGGACGCAAGTACATCCTACAGCCTGTGTGAAGGCGTGCCATTGACCTCACTACAATAAGAATGTTTCACTACTAAATGATGTTCACAGATCTGAAAAACACTGACAACTATGCAGATAATTTTTAAAACCTTAAAATATCTGCTTCTCAGTGTAAAAAGTATATATGCTTATTATCTTCAGTGTCCCAGATCTATAATTGTGATTTATAATGATTCTGTTTGCTTTTAATAAAAATAGGAAAAGCAGCATACATTTGTTTGAAAGTAGCCTGCTTCTTCAAGGATTTCCTTCAATGTGTTTTGTATAAATCTACTCAAACAATATGATTGGTACAATTTTAATCTATACTGCAATGCATGTTTTAGAAAATGAAATAAGAAACTATCATTGTGAAACAGTTGCCGAATTCACCCATGATCACTGCATCCATACACAATGCTGGTCTCCAAAATGATGTGATAAGATGATGTTGCTATGGGCCCAGCGCGATAGCATAGTGGTTAACGTCCTCGCCTTGCACGCGCCGGGATCGCATATGAGTGCCGGTTCTAATCCTGGCGGCCCTGCTTCCCATCCAGCTTGTGGCCTGGGAAAGCAGTTGAGGACCGCCCAAAGCCTTGGGAATCTGCTCTGGTTTGAATATCTAAAAGAAGTCCTGTCTCCTGGCTCGGATTAGCTCAGTGCTGGCTATTGTGGCCATTGGGGGAGTGAACCAGGAGGTGGAGGATCTTTGTCTCTCAGTCTATGTAACTAACAGTTGTTTTATTGCTTTGAGACTGTGATGATTTATCTTCCAGTTTCACATACCTTGATGGAAAAAAGAAAATGCTTACCAAATAATTTCAGTTATTCATCATCACACCAACGAGTGTATTGGTGCTAGGGTATAAACAAATGGCAGCAGGAAGCAAGTTTTTCGTTTTGTTTATTTATCATCTATTTATTTCAAAGGCAAGTATAGTGTGTTTATTTGAAATAATGTTTGTATTTGAAAGAGAGGCTGACAGAGAAAGTGTGTATCTGCTGGTTCACTTACCAAATGGCCTACGTCCAAGTGGCTTGCAGGGGTCCCACCACTTGGCTTATCTTACACAGGCTTCCTACTTGCATTACCAGACAGGGAGGAACTGGAAGTGTTGCAGCAGGGATACCAACCTGCATCTATAAAGGCAGCTGATGCTGTAGATGGCAGGTCCATCCCATGTGTCACAATATTGGTCCCCAGGGAGCAAGTCTTTTTGTTTTTAATGTCCATACTTGGGAGGTGTACTTCATTCCCACAAACACGTTAAAGTCTCTTTATACATACAAAACAGGACAATGTGACAAAAGCTATCAGGAACTAACTATCTGAAGGAAGAGGAGACAGAAGATTTCAGGGAGAAAATGGAGTAGAGGAAGCCTCAAGATCTAGCCCCATAGCTGCCTCAGCAGTGTCTAGGCCACGCACTGTACCGCAGGCAGACACACGATGGTGAGGGGTCCTACACGCTATGGAATAATCAAGCACCTAGGAGAGTTTCCTCTGCGTAACAATCTGAAGATCAAGTAATTCTTCCCTTTTCTCCGCACTGAGACTTTCAAAACAGTTCAAAGCAACAATGACGGCCCATATGGACGACAATTCAAGATCCACATCTCAGTGGTTCCGTTTCCCATCCGACCACCTGTTCATGTACCTGGGAAAGCAGCAGAGAATAGCACAAGTCAGGGACCCCTGCATCCACACGGGAGACCTGGATGAAGCTCCGAGCGCCTAGTTTCAGGAGAGTCCAATCCACGTGCTCGCTTCAGCAGCACATATACAGAAGAGTCCAATCCTGGCTGGCCCAGCCATTCGGGAAGTAGACTAGAAGTTAGAAAATCTGTTTCTCTCTCCCTCCATCTCTCTCTCCCCTCACCATCTCTCTCTTTATCTCTCTTTGTCTTTCTCTACCTCTTAAATACATAAATCATTAAAACAAACAACCATGGTCTTTCACTTGTGTGGCAAAGACCCGAACACATGAACTAAAATCTGTTGCTTTATAAGAACTGGGGACAGGAGTTTCAAAGTCAGGGGGCTCAATTCTCCATTTTGTGTCCTAACTGCAGCTTCCTGCTAATGCAAATTCTGTGGGCAACAGTAATAGCTCAAGTGATTGGAGCTCCAAACTAGGTTGCCTGGCCCCAGTCATTCTGAGCGTTTAGGGCTTACTCAGCAGTGTAGGTAAGCTTCTTGATTGCAAAAGAAAAAAAAAGCTTTAGATTATATTTTTAAATAGATTAAAACACTACTAACACACTCATGTCTTCAAAAAGTATTTATTGGCATGTGTATGGTCTAAGGTTTGGGTCAAAACCGACATATCCTCCCTTAGAGAAATGAATTATCATTCAAATACACTTAAAATCATGCAACTGAAGTTATTTTGTACAGACCCCGTTAGCTTGTTTGACAAACCATGATAGTAAGGTCTTATTTCCACTGGGGAAAGCAAAAATCCTATGATCAGATGAAATGGCAAAATACTGTATGACAGGAGGTGGCTACAGTACGTGCTGAAACAAACTGTGCCACTACCCAGCAAATGACACCATCAAGTAGATACCACTGTTAACAGCATTCAAACTTTACTACTTTAATTTTAAACTGGAGGTAACAAAATATTGTTTTAGCTTTTGCTGATATTTTGGGTCCCCTGCATTTGAGATCAGATGCATTGTTTGACATGTCATCCCAACAGAAAACTGAATTTGAGAACTTCTATACTCAACAATCTGATAATTCCCCTTCTGTTTTCTTTCATTTAGAGACCTATTAAATCCCTGAAGAGCAAGAGCATTGCTAAATGTGGAAGCAATGGCCCCTGAATTTATAGACTTCACAGTTCGTTACAGAGACAAACAAAAAAATGTAGGCATGTCAACTCGGAAGCGCCAATTACATATGGTCAGTAAAATCAACAATTGTAACTGAGGTTCTTGAGTTAGCAAGAAATTTGGCACTGAAGTCACAGTTCACAAAGTGCATTAGAGTGAAGATATGGAAATGGATGTCATGACATCCTTCAGATTGTATTGCAGAGGAACACGGCATGCCTCCATGGTCACGAGACAAGCCATTCAGCAAATCCCCGAGCTGATAGGTGGCATTCAATATCTGGTGGAAATCCCATGCAAAGCCTTCAGATAGGCCTTAGGGTAATTGCATGATTCAAGGTTTTCCAGAGAAGCGAAATCATCAGAATATACAGATATACAGAAAAGGGTGAATACCCAGGATTTATAAAGAGCTCAAGACACTCAGCAACAATGAAAAAGACAATCCAGAAGAGATGGCCAAAGAACACCAATAACAATTATTCAAAAGATGAAATACAAATGGCCAGTAGGCACATGGAAAAATTATCAGCATCCCTAGCCATGAAAGAAATGCAAATAAAAGCCACAAGGAGATTTCACCTCACCCCAGTTAGGATGACTATTATCCAGACACATACCAAGTGCTGGTCAGAGGCAGGGGAACCAGTCCCTAATACGTGGTTGATGAGCATGCGTAGCAGACAACCCACCTGCAAGGTGGAGGGATTCTGCAGAAGAATAAAAGTAGATCTGCCGTAGGCCCCAGGCCCCCGACCCCCGGGAATTTGCCCCAAGGAAACTAAATCAGCACGTGAAAGACTTAATTGCACCCTCATGTGTATAGCAGCTGAATTCATAAAAGCTGAGATATAGAATCAAATTGTACATCAGCTAATGACTAAAGAAAATGTACACATATATGATGTCATCATACTCAGCTATATAGAAATGGGGAGAGAATGCTCAGTCGGCCCCAGGCCAGTTCTGAATCTGCAAGAACCAGCAGCGCTGACGTTTGAAAGCAGAAGAGCGTCCTGAGACAAACAGACAGAAAGTGTGCCCTTCCTCTTCTTTTGTTCTCAGGCTGCCAGCAGGCTGCAAAAGCCCCCACACACTGGTAACAGCGATCATGGGGTATAGTGGTTCAAAAGCTAATCTCCTCTGGAATGCCCATCCACCAATATCCCCAGATTCCTGTTTCCTCAGCTTTCTGGACATCCCCTAGTATCATAAAGAGGAAATATAAAATGAAGCATCCGAATTGTCTCAAAGCTACACCTCCTGAGGCCCTTCAGAGAACTGGCTGCCACCCACAGACCTGGGTATTAGTGCAGTTTCAAGAGCTGCGACTCTGCCCAGGTGTATGACGGAGCATCCCTGTAACTCACCCATGTACCTCCACTCAGAGGCTTCACTGGCATGGGCGCAAGGCTTGGGCATTTCCCACAAATACCTGTAAGATTCTATATGGGGAAAAGCAAGGATGCAAACATAATTCCTCCCTCCTCAGTACCTTTTAACTCACAAATCTTCCCTGTGCCTTCTTCCAAGTGCTTGGGGCGGTCAAAGTTAGGCGCCCTTGGGCTGGTGCTTCTGCAGCAGCAGGACAGCTTCCCTGCTTGTGCTGTGGCACCAGGCCCCTCCCCCAGGACAAGCAGCACTGATGGAACCAGGTTTGTCTCATCCTGTGGTGTCTGTTTGACTTGCTTTGGTAGATGAGTCCAATGCCCAGGGCAACTCTACTCTCCCAAAATCAGATTTGATCTCAGTACATAACATATTTCTAATTGATAATAGCATGCTGATTTTGGATAAGGTCTCCAAATCCTTCCCAGAGTTCTTCAGCCTGCCAGTACTGATCGTTTAATGAAGGCAATGAGTTAAATCCATTCATACTAATACAAACGATAAAAAATAAAGTGAGGTTACATATAGATTTCAGGAGTACATGATAAATATTTAGGAAAAGAGTAACCAGTGGGCAAGGGCTGTATCATTTCTTAAAATGCATCAGTCTCAGAGACCTCTCCTACTTACTGGTTCACTCCCTAAATGACCACAGCAGCTGGCTGTCAGCCACAATGGCTACTGAATCCTAGAACTGCACTGCGTTACCTACATAGGTGGCACTTGGGCCTTCACCTACTGGCTTCTCTAGTGCATTACCAGGAGGCTGGATTGGAACCAAACTAGCCAGGACATGAACTCAAAACTCTCTGTAGTGTCAAGCCCTCCCAAGGCAGTGCCAATTTTTTTTCTTAATGATTTTGACACTGTTTTCAAAGAAATTGCATTGTCAATGTGAATGGCTCTCAGCATGTACAGGAGATTTTTTTCTCAAAAGCACTGTTCATCAACCTCCTAGCAGACATAGAAGACTCTTCCTGAAAGAGCAAGATATGATCAAATAAAGGACACTGATTGGAGTGCACATGGGACCACACTTACACTACTGCATAGAAGTCTATTCTCTACTTTCGTAACTTCACTAAGTTACGTTTATTGTAGTGAGCCTTATTTGTAACAATCGTGTTCTGCAGGTCTCAGATGTTATTGGGCAACTGTAAAGGAAGATGAAAATATATGACTTAAGTAAAAATTTTAAGTCTGTGACTATAATGCAGAACAATGAAATGAATGACTTAAGTAGGGATAACAACCATAAGTGGACATGGACTATCCCATTACCAATACAGCTAAAAATGTGATTTTTTTTCCTAGACAAGAGGCAGACAGACTAAAGCTATATTTAGAAACAATTGTGTTGACTAAAACTGGTACATTTTAAACAAACACTTTTTAAGAAGGAAACATTTTCCTTTTCTCCTAAATTTTATATGTGAAATATATATGTGAAAGAGATAATTATATGTGAAAGAGATAATTAACAAAAATATGTACAGGTAAATGAGCACTACAATGCACTTACAGTGGCACAAAACACACAGCAATATTTAAATGGCAGAGACAGTTATGGATATAGCATTTGATTTATGTATCATTTGATATATCTATAATGCTATTTTCTCAGAAAAATAGACATAAGTGACAGACTAAATTATCTGATAGCGTACTAAGCAGGATACAGAGAAAGATTATATTTAGTTGAAGGATTTGGAATAGTCCCACAAAGAAGGATATTTTAAAATAAACTTTGAAGGAAGTGAGCCATTTAACGCCTTAAGTGTTCCGGAAGGGAACTGGCAGATAAACAGCATGGACAAAGGAGGAAATGCTTCCAGCATGATGAAACGGTGACCAAGCCAGCACTTCACTGTTACAGTGTTCCTTTGGCTGCTTATTATTAGACAATTCCATAAGAAAATTGCCATATAATTAAGCACATATAAATAAGTGAATGCATAGGGATGAGGTGGGATAACCACCTAACTTGGAGCTGGCTCATCCATTCAATGGATGAGATAAAGAAGTAATACAGAAAATACATTCATAGTTTTATAACTTGCATTTTTCATAGCTGTAAAATTTAGCTTTAGGGGAAATGTGTTTAAAAGACGCTTGAGGGAAATGAAACTTTTGATAGGTTAATGTCTTTTTTTAGATAGCAAGGAACTGAACACTAACAAAAATAAGCTTTATATATCTGATTTAAATATTTTCTATTTTTTAAAATAATTTAATTGTATTTGAAGGCATATTTACACAGAGAAGGAGAGGCACAGAGAGAGGGGGAGATGGAGAGAGAGGGTGGGGGGGAATGTTCTCTCCACTAGTTCACTCCTCAAACGGCTGTAATGGCCAGAGCTAAGCCGATCTGAAGCGAGGAGCTTCTTCCAGGTCTGCCACACAGGTGCAGGGTCGCAAGGACTCGAGCCATCCAGTGCTGCTTTCCCAGGCCATAAGCAGGGAGCTGGATGGGAAGTGGAATTGCTAAGACACAAACCAGTGTCCGTAGGAGATACTGGCACTGGTAGGCAAAGGATTAGTCTGTTGAACCACTAGACATGCCTGATTTATTTCTATACTAGACTGTCCCTGTTCTTTATGTACTTTAAAAAGATTGTTACTAGTCTTTACTATTAAAAATACAGATTTATTATCCTATTTCTGCAAAGCCATTAATAATTATTATTTTAAGTGAAAATAGGGAAGTTTTTAAAATAAACATTTCTTTGTATGTAGTTTTGGAAAATCAAGCTGTATGTACAAAATTGATTTGCTGTTAAACTGTTCCTGGTAAAGCTGCTATTTCTTCATAAGAAGTAATAGCTTTCATTAGCACATACTTTGTGCTGCCGTACCCAATTTCACTGTTCCAAGAAATGATATGTTAACAAAATTGGCCCAGCTTCCTATTTCAAAAACGATCCATAGTATGTGGTTTTCAAAGATCATTACTGTGTAGATGAGCTCTTGCCTCACATTCATCAAGGGTCATCTCTGAACTCAATGTGCGGCCAAGCACACAGCTAAGCATTAGCTGCTACTCAGGAGGGGGGAAAAACACCGAGAAACATCCACACAGTGCACAACCAGGTCACGTTCCAGAGAGACAGAACAATGGTAAACAAACCAGAAGGAAACAACTACAGAAACAACATTTGCTTTTGAGTCCAATTTAAGCAATGCACATTCATTCAGCTCTAGGGCTTGTGGCCAACCTTAGTGAGGACTCACGTCTCACATCAGAAATCGCAGCAGAGAGAATGAGATCTGAACATGAGGTTTAACGGTAAAGCACAAGAAGGCGATGCATTGGGCTGCACCCTGTGCTGTGACGTAGTAGCGTTGCGTCTCCATCTACAGAACTGGCATCCTGTGTGGATGCCGATTCAGTCTGTGTCCTGGCTGCTCCACTTGCTAACCAGCAATATGCTTGTGGCCTGGGAAAGCAGTGGAGGATAGCTCAAGTCCCTGGACCCCCGCACCCATGTGGGAGACCCAGAAGCTCCTGCTTCCTGAGTTAGAGTCGTCCAGTGTCAGTCATTGCAGCCACTGGGAGAGTCACAATACAAGATTAGGCAAGCCACACTTGCTCAGCCTCTGGCAATAGCATTCTAACAAGTGATGCTCCTACTGGCACTGGATCCTTGCTACTTACCAGGCTACAAGGATTCAAACACAACAGTTCCCCTCTAACCACCTAAAGCTATCCAATCACTTCTCAAAGGTCCTTCCTCCAAACACCCTCATTACATTCACTTTCCATCCTGTTAGCACCATTAACATATGCCTTTGGGGATTAACCACCTGCATGCCATCAAGAGGACAGATCTTTAACCCAGGCAGTGGGATGATCAGGGAGCTGTGAGCTATGTGAAAGTGATGGCAGTAAAGCTGTTTCCAGGGATGCCTGTGCAAATGTGTGAGAAGTTGAGCTAGTTTCTTAGTTTGAATGTTCACTCCCTCCAGGACCACTCTCCTTCAGTATCACTGCCCCTCCAGAATGCTGTCCAGTTTCTCACCTCAAATTACTGGTTAGTGGTAAATTCTGATGATCTCAGGGTGGGAGAAAGGAAGGTGTCTGTCACCTGTTACAGCTTAGCAAATGCAAGCAGCTCTTTGAAGGAAGCTATTCCCACTGACCTCAGTGTAGGGGAGCGCCCTTACAAACACGAAACAAACAAGGCTGCACCTCTGCTGCTGTTTCAAGGTCTGCTTGCCACACTGGAACACTCATGTTCTCTGGATGTCACGTCAGCTGCACTTTCCTTCAGCTGCGTGCGCTGTGTGTCTGCGTCCTGGCACGCTGCCACAACGGAGGTGCATTTCATTCATCAAACACTACAGCACAGCACTCCACTAGGAAACCGCTCCTCATTTCTGCCCAAACCTCTTTATCATGGAATTGGGTTCCTTTCAAAAAGTTTATCATTTTGAAAAGGGCCTGCAATGCAAAAACAATGCCATTTATCAGCCTGGGCAAGGAGACTGCTAGGAAATGATAAATTTCCTGGATGTGGCTTTAGTTTATCACCAGTTTATTTTAACTTTTGCCTGCACTTGCTGCCTACTCTTGTATGACAGGTAAACTTTAAGTGCTTCATGCCCTTTCTCTTGATAAATGTACTCAGTAATGGAGACATGCATTTATAAAGTTGTCTTCCATCAGAGACGATACAAGAAAGGCAAATTACAAGAATTATACAAAGTTTTAAGAACACATGCTCTTAAGAAACATTTATTTCAATCTTCTAATGCATAAATAACCTCCCTGAGTCCTTGAGTGGTTAAACAGACAATGTAAGATTACAGAGCCATCTATAAAACCAGGAATCAAACCAAGGAGTCATCCCACATGAATAGATAAATGTGAAATCAGAAGCTTATCAAGGGAGGTAGTATGGTCTAGCAGTTAGGACCAACATCCCTTATCAGCATTCCTAAATTAGATAATTGCTTCCTGCTGATCCAGCTTTGTGCTAGTACGGATTCTGGTAGCTTGGATGGCTCACACAGTCAGTCAGGTTCCTGTATTCCAACTTCCTGCCTGGCCTCCAAGTGTATTTTGGTAGCGAATAGGAGTTTCCTCCCCCCTCCCACCCCAGCCCTGTGTGGGTATCTGCCTTTCAAAAAATAAATGGACAAAAATGTCAAAGGTGGATCCTTAAAAAAAAAAAAAAAAAAAAGATACCGGAATCCAATGTGCTATCAGACTCCAGTAAAAGAATGAAAATATATACTTATGAGGAAAATACAGTAAGTCTCTATTGGAATTTTCAGTGTCATTAATAAATGCAGGTGTTATCATTGCAAAAACAAATATTGGTAATAAGTATTTTTATTACCAATAAAGCTACTTATAAACAATGGAATGTGAATAATCATTTTCTTTTGTAAAGTGCAGGGGAGTGGACCTTGGCGGATGATGGCAGTCAAGGAAAGATCTGCAAAGATGCGGTGTTTGAGGAAGGTTTAAGTGATGCTGTTACAAGTTAAAGATTCTAACCTGTGAGTAGTTAACTCATCCTAATCTCTTGTTCTTGCACCATTTAAGTACCAGTGCCTAGGTGTCTCCAGAGGGCAGCTTCCTGCCAGGGTGACTCCATCCAGGGCTACCTCCTCTGCTGCTAGTTTCCAAACTGCCACTTGCAGTAACTGCATATGCTCAGTGCAGCTCAGTTAACTGCCCGGATCCCAACTGCAGCAAGACTGTGAAAAAAAACATTTCTAACTTCTTGGAAAGTACATGGAGTAACACAAGAATAATTTCATCAAAATAGGTAGCTGATTAAAGCAATTTTGTGCATCGAAAATAAATATTAAATAATAAATTCTCATTAGATTGTGGCAAAAATTGAAATGTGTTTGCAGTTGTTTACCAGAGCCTGGCAACGCAGAGCTGAAGGTGGATAAATCATGTTATTTGTGTATTTCGGTTTGCTCGAATTATTAAGAAATACATCAAAGAGATAAAGGCAGAATATCCCTCAACCCCGTGGCAGTGGGCATTGTAGCACAAGTTCAGATGTCCCTCTAATGATGCTGATTCTCACAGCAGTGCCAGCTTAATAAGGAAGTCGGATCTGAACTGAGCAGTTTAGTTTATGGCAGATTTCTGACAAGCTGAAGTTCAGTAAAAGCTCAAAATGATTTTTTTTTTCCAGAATTTTCTTCAGAACAACTGCCTATATAGCCTAGCTGGTTTTAGAATGTGGCTTACTAACATTTGCCATCTGTCCAATAATTAAGTGGTATACAGCAGCATACAAGCAAATATGTCCAAATTGAAGAAAGAAAAAAAAAAAACTACTCTTTTCTAAAAGTAAGGCAGGGAGAGCGACACCTGGGCATTGCCAGCCAGCCTCCGTTTGGGGCATCAGCATACCATATTCGTGCTTATTCAGGTCCCAGCTGCTCCCCTTCCAATCCAGCTCCCTGCTAATGCACCTGGGAAAGCAGCAAAAGATGTTTCTGCAATGGTAGGAGAATCTCAAGAAGCTCCTGGCTTCCAGCTGGCCTAGCTCACGGCCACACAGGAGGTAGTGAACGGGGGATGTCTGTTTCCTCTTTCCCCTCTATAATTCTGTCCTTTCAAATAAAAATTAACTCTCAACAAAAGGAAAACCAACCAAGCAAAACCCAAGGAGGAAAGCCGTGGAGGTTTTTTTGCAGAGAATGGCTAAAACTCTAAAAAGCTGAAGATTTTTAAGAGTTGTGACAAAATCCAAAACCTGAGATCACTGTGCTGCAGTGTTGGCAGGTAGAGAGAGAGGCTTCCCGTCCCCTGGTTCACTCCCCAAATGGCCACAAGGCCCGGGACAGGACCACTGCACTGCTTTCCCAGGCTCATTAGCGGGGACAGGGCCGGTGAACGGAGTGGCCATTCCTCTGCCTCTCGAACACCATGTGGGGCCGCTGGGAGATGACTAGACCACGATGGGGGGATCTTCATAACGTGATCAGGGCCTTCCAGGAAAGGCAGAAGAGAAAGCTGGCCATGCTTCTGCACGGGAGGAGCAGTAAGAAGGCACGGTCATCAGAAGGACACGGCCAGCCTTCACACGCGGCTGACTGCTAGCAGCGTGCTGGCTGCAAGAACTGAGTGAGCTAATCTCTGCAGACACTCCTCCATTTAAGCTGCTTTGTCAGAGCAGCCAGCACGCGCTAACACAAGCTTAACTTGGAAGGCATGGTTCATCTTTCCTGGGAATTCAAATCATGGTGGGAAAAAAAAAGTCTATTATTGGTATACATGCTCTGTTAATGCCTTTGTTTCAAGAAATTTGTAAGGAAAGATGCCAAGTAGAAGGGTGCAGGAACATTCTAGAAATCTAGGGGGCCTCCTAGAAGCCGGAAGATTGCTTGCTTCTGGATCCCCAAGAGCAGATGAGGGGCTGGGGAAAGATTTTGAGTGACAGAAGTCCAATAAGAATTTTAGCAGGGCAAACCTTCCTTGCCAAATTTAACAGGTAGGGATTTCTCACCATATACTTTAATCCGTTAAGTAAATATTATTGAGGAGGAGGATGTGGGGGAGGCAGAGAGAGACATGAGAAGAGGGAGGGAGAGTCAAGAACCAGAGCAAGGAGGAGAGATCCCACGGCGCGAAATTCAAGACCTGTATTAGGAATTTGTAAGGAAAAACTCAATTGGGGATTTGTTATAGACCACATGAAATAAAATAGAACAAAACCCAAGAGGTAAGAACTAAAGATATGCGGGAGGATCTGAATCTAGAGAAATCAGGAAACTAGATGCATTCTTATTTTGGGCTTCTTTCATTTTTAACATTTCAGGCAAAAGACCGTAAAGACACGAAAAGACAAGATATGGCTTTGAGTAAATGTTTTTGGCTCACAAATCTGATGAAAGAATGACAATCAGAATCCAGAAAGGATTCTCAACTGGTAGCAGATAACTCTGACATCTGCTAGACACGAGACTTGAATAAAATCCACACAAAAAAAGATGTTAAGTGGAAAGTAAGTATTTAAGGAGATCAAGATTATTAATCTATTGTGCAACGTTAAACCCAAATGACACATAGATCTCAAACTAAAAAATTAATAAAATCAGTGATTACCAAAGGCGGGGACCAACCTAGAGCATGGTGTTACAGTGCCAGTGAAAAAGAAAAAAGGTGTAAACACATTCAGAAAGCACTTTAAACATTTCAATTCTTAGATAGCTCTGGCTTTGAAAATTTATGTTTATTAAGGCTGGTATTACAAAATGTAGGAATTATGTTCATATTAGTAGATATTGGTAATAATCTATATTCTAATAAACTGATTTTGCTATAATTATACAAAGGAACACTGCTCAACAAAATGGAAAACTCACTGATATAAATGATTAGATAGGTGAATCTAAATGAAATATTTTGCTATGAAAACGACAGACATAAAAGAGCATATTATATATTATTTCATTTGTTACAAATTCTAGAATATGTTATGTAAACACTAGGGTATTTCAAAAAATAGTGGAAAAACACATTTGAAATTATGAGCTTACTTTAGTGAAAAAAATTCAATCTACATATCGTTTCTCTTAATATGTATTTCTAAAATCTGTTTAAAAATTCATTCATACTTCCATTTTTTTCCACCAAATTTTGATGTACACTTTTGTATAGAAACAAAGCTGGGTCCAGCACGGTAGCCTAGTGGCTAAAGACTGCACCTTGCATGCTCCAGGACACCATGTGGACGCCAGTTTGTGACCCAGTTGGTCCATTTCCCATCCAGCTCCCTGCTTTTGGTCTGGGAAAGCAGTCAAAGATGGTCCAAAGCCTTAGGACCCTACACCCAAATGGGAGCCCCAGAAGAAGCTCCTGGCTCCTTGCTGATAAGCTCAGCTCTGACGGTTGTGCAGACTTGATCCTTTAGCAACCTCTCACCCCCTGGCATGTGGTTCCTGCAGCCTGGCACTGTCACAGTCTATACAAGACCAACACCTTCCGCCTCCTGACCTCCAGATCCCTTATCAGAACGTTCACCTAACTTGATCAGGTCTTCCCCAGGTGACATCTCATGTGATTACTTCCAGATCAACCAATTAATGACCTTAATAATATCTGAAATGCCCTCCCCCATTGCTACTTAATGAAAGTTCATCATGGTGGGAACAGTCATCACACCCGAAGAAGCCTCATAGTGTGAGAGGAAACAGGTGATTTGAGGTCTTTTAAATCCGGCGTATACAAGAGATTACACAAGGCCTTTACACAGTGACCCAGAAATCTTGAACTTCTGTCAACCTGACTCCATTCACAGAAAACAATTACTGGCTGTGGGAAAAAGCCTTACATCCTGAACTTGTGACCTGAGTTCTGGGAAGAAATGCAGAGTGAGTTCATACACACCTCAAATTAAATTTACAAATCTTTAACAGTGTCCTTATCTGTGCTTTCCTATATGGTTTAGCATCACCCAAACAAGCTGTGTGGTCTAACTTCACACGCAGGTGCACCAAGCATGCCTAAGGTTGAGTAGTCAAAGCAAACAAAGTGGGCTCCCCAACAATGACGAGCGCAGCCAGAAATATGCAGTCAAAACCCCTGAATCTGTTCGCCACATTATCACTACACAGAATAAACTTAAGTGATAATACAAAATATTAACATTTTAACACAACAGATAAATATAAATTTAAACAATTCATGATAAATTTGGAACCGATACCTATAAATTCATACGTTGCATTTTAAAGGCATACTTATTTATAACTTTAATGTGACTCAAATGCTTGTCCTCTTTGTTGTTGATATTCTGCCAGATATTTATATTCTAACATTTTCTAGGCATCTGGCTTTTTCATCTTGGGATAACAGCCTATATCATACTTCCTATTTCCTTAATCTGGCAAGTATATGCAATCACATAAACTTAGGCTATGCTCCACTTTACTGCAGGAAATTAAAACATGTATCCGTCTTACACAAGCTTAGTACTAATTTACAATCAAGTTTAATATTGCCCTTAAGAACTGCAGAGTAAGGTGACTTTAATAGCACACAGAGAAAGAAAAATGCAATGTTATGAGACCATGTGAAATTCCCATTATCAGAGTTTTGACCCAGTAGAATCACAGCATGTTGAAAAACCTAACCAAATTCACCGTAGTTTGGAAATCTTCACGGTTGAACATGAAGTGAAATAATTTCTTTAATTTTTTTTCTAAGTTTAACTTTAGGAAGGCACAATGAAAGAGTGAGTTCTATAGCTCACTGTTTCACTCTCCAAATGCACGCCCTGACTGGGGCTGGCAAGAATGAATCTAGGAGCAGGTGCTCCCTTGTGTGGCAGAAACTCAGGGATCGAAGCTGTTGTGAGCCGCCTCTTCAGATGTCCATTTCTGGGAAGCTGGACTGGAAGCGGAGCAGCCGGAGCTCAAAAGAGCGGTGTTGCAAATGGTGGCTTAACCTAGTGTGCTACTGTGTCTTCCTTATGTTTTCTTTTTCAGATGTCTAATATATGTTCTTAAAGAAAAGCTAAAAGTAAATAGCTGAAATATTAAGTGTTAGATAGCTTACACCAACATTTTTAAAAATTATTATTTGAATGCACTTGAAAGGCAGAAATAGAGAAGCTATGTTACCAGAAAACCTTGGTGGATTCTTTCCTTGGAATCAGTTGCAGACACAGAAGTTTTGTATTTTTGTTTTTTCAAAGTGACCCGATGAACATGGAAAGAAGAGAAAGAGAAAAGCACCTCTAGTGAGAGGGCCAGGAGGTGGAGATGAGGTGTCCCTGAAACGAGAAGCGCAAAGGTGTTTGGAAGGAGGGTCTAGGGATTTTCAAACGTTCCCTGACTAATCCTTGTCTGGGTGGGAATTTGCAGGTAAGATACTGCCCACTGGAAGTCTCTTAACCCTGGAAATGACTGGGCAATTCTTGTGTCACCCACTTTAAGGTGCAGCCAAGAGTTTAGCAGGCTTGGATGGTCTCAACTACATTGGAAGCAGAGGTAGAACTTGAGCCCAGGCACTCCAACATAGACTATGGGCATCGCAAACAGCCTCTTAACTGTTGTATCAAATACCTTCCATATATATGTGTGTATATATATTCACATTTATGTGAGAAAGAATGATTGATTTTAGTGTATTGTATCTAGATTTCAATCACCACATCAAAAATTTGGCTAAGCTTTAGTTTTTGCTATGAAAGATACATAAAGACTTAGCATAAAAATATACGTTTCAAGACAGCCAGGTGAGAATCCTTTGCTTTGGGCACAGTAGCCTAGTGGCTAAATCTTTGGCTTACATCCCTGGGATCCCATATGAGCACTGGTTCATGTTCTAGCAGCTATACTTCCCGTTCAACTCCTTGCTAACACACCTGGGAAAGCAACAAAGCTGCTTGGGCTCCTGTATCTGTGTGAGAAACTTGGACCTAAGATATAGGCACACCATAAAATATTTTATTATTTAAAGAATATTTGTCACCATGTTGTTTTATATTTTATGTTTTTTTAAGATTTATTTATTTTTTTCTTGGAAAGTCAGATATACAGAGAGGAGGAAAGACAGAGAGGAAGATCTTCCATCCGATGATTCACTCCCCAAGTGGCCACAGTGGCTGGAGCTGAGCCAATCCGAAGTCAGGAGTCAGGAGCTTCCTCTAGGTCCCCCGCACGAGTGCAGGGTCCCAAAGCTTTGGGTCGTCCTCAACAGCCTTCCCAGGCCATAGGCAGGGAGCTGGATGGGAAGTGGAGCTGCCGGGATTAGAACCGATGCCATATAGGATCCCGGGCATTCAAGGCGAGGACTTTAACTGCTATACTATTACGCCAGGCCCTATATTTGATATTTCATTTATACCTCAAACTTATCCTATTACATAGGCCTTCTTTATATTGAAAACTATGGGAAGTAGTTATTGTAGAGACAGTGACAGATAACTACGAGGTTTGTAATTCACTTTGTTTCTAAAGTCAGCGGTTAAGCATCTTGTGACAAAATCTTCCTAACTTTGATGTTGTATTCTGTTTAAGTTCCTAAAAAATCTAAACTGTTCCCCTCCAAAAAAACCTTGCAGAAATGATTTAATATGCAAATTAAATACTTTAAAACTTTTGCTGAACTTACATAACATTTGGGAGGGAGTTTTAATCTCCTATATTGTTTTCATAGCAAAATCTCTTTTAAGTCTTACAGGCATGTTGGCCTCCAATGTGCATCATGGCTATGACCACAGCCATAGCTGGAAGACTGGCTGGGATTTGTGTCCATGGAATCATTCCAGCTGATTCTTCTGCTCTGATGGCCTCTACAAACTTCTCTTTTTTGTCCGTATCATAGAGCCTCCCAACAAAGTTGTACTGCAGAGAAAAACAGTCTTCCAGTTGGGAGTGGAATATTCCTCACTCGGGAGCCTATGTTTGGGGCTGGTGTGGCAGTGTAGCAGCATGGGGCATCTATATCCCACATCACAGTGCTTGGCTCAATGCCTAGTTGCTCTGCACCCCTTATCCAAAGCCTTGCTGATCCACCTGGAAGACAACAGATGACGGCCCAGTTACTTGGCTTCATGGCACCCACATGAGAAGTCTGGATGTAATTCCAAGAAATAGGCCTCAGCTGGTGTGGGTATTTGTGGAGCCCATCAGCAAACATGTGGGCAACACTGCTTGGTCTCTAACTCTGTCATTCTGCCTTTCAAATAAAATACCTTTTCATTAAAAAAAAATGAGGATTGCATTGTTTATTATTATTTTCTACCCCATACTTCCTAAGCTCAGAGCAGTATAGAGGCAGGTCCTGGAAATCATTAAATCAATACTCACGCTGCACATAATGCTCACTCCTCAGGCCGTTGCAAGCAGTCTTATGAACTGCATCTCCACTATTTGTCACTCTCTATCCTGTTCTTTAAAGGTATTACTTTCTTCAGAGGTAAGAACCTTGTCTCTCTTATCGCTTTAGCTGCTTGATCATTCTAATATCCAAGGTCCAGTCTTTGTGCATAATTCTTTTACCTACGTATACTTAACTTTTCGAAATGAATTCATTTGGCCTCCTTACAATAAATTCCTTGTATGTCCGTGGCTTAAATTTATCTATCTAGATTCCAGACTCAGATGTTCCAGTACGTACTTGACATTGCTTCTTTGATGTCCACCAGCCAAGGAACAGGAAGGATGTTAAATACAAACAAAGTGTGCTTCCCAAGAGCAACCCTCTTTCCTTTCTTGGGAACAGGATGAGCTGCTGGGGAGAAAACCTTGGCCATCTCTGCTCTTGATCTTTCTCTCACATCTAATCTACTGCATGATCTTGATGAATGTCACTGTTTATATATGGTTTGAAATGGGGTTCTCAAATGTTCAGATGCTGAAGTCTCCATCCCCGATGCAATGTTCTTGGGAAGCAGAGCCTTTAAAGCCTGCAAGGAAATGCTTGGGTTACTCAGAGTCCTGCCATCAGAGGGGATTTAAAATAGTTCCTAAGAGACTGTTAGAGACTGAGTCTGCTGCCCCTGCTTGCTCCTGGATTCCTCATTTACACATGTTCTCTCTCCCATACACGCATGCAACTGTCACAGCTGTTTGCACAAGGGCCATAGCTAAGGGATGTTGTGTATACGGTTTATCTACTCTGGCCTCAGACACTGCTTTTTTCCTTTTTTGCAGGAATCAAGTTTCTGTTGTAGTTCTTCTGTTTTGTTATAGTATACTAAACTGAATCACTGTGTTTAATTTTCAAATCCAGCCCCAGTCAGCTCAGAGCTTTAGGTGCAGCCCGGTGCAGCCCCAGTCAGCTCAGAGCTGTAAGTGCGGCCCAGTGCAGCCCCAGTCAGCTCAGAGCTGTAAGTGCAGCCCGGTGCAGCCCCAGTCAGCTCAGAGCTGTAAGTGCAGCCCGGTGCAGCCCTGATTAGCTCAGCCCTCTTCCTCCAACCACAAGGCACATTTCGGGACGGGCAAGGGTCCCAGGCTACTTTCTTTGAAACTTTGAACCGAGAGAAACACTCTCTAACTCCTGTCTCCTTTGACTTTTGATTTTTTCCACAGTACAAATCAGCATGTAATATGTCTCATTTATTTATTGATTTTGTATAGTCTGTCTACCTTTAAAATTGCCTCCTTTTTCCATTCCATCTAGCAACTGAAACACTAGCTAGAGTATATTCCATGAACAGTTACTACTTGAAAATATTCAGTGACTACCACTGTAAACAAAGGACTTTCTTTTTCTCTGGTATGCTCACATGCACTCATTTATTTATCAAGTATTTACTGATTATTTATAGTCCTAAATGTGAAGATTAGACTGTGCAGAAGTTAACAAAACCTGTCATCTCTGTGGACTTCTGTAGTCATGTAGACTTATTTCATCACACATTCGTATGGTGAACTTGACAGTGCTTACTGTTCCAAACATATTAAGGCCCTGTGTCAGCGTGTGCCTAGGAGTGGAAAGCATGGCCTCTCTGCCATGGAGGAAATGATGCATAAATTGAGGTCTCAACTGTGTAAATGAAGCGACTAACAAGTTCTGTGAAAATGTAATTTTCTATTGAGGATAAAGTAGGAACAAAATAGATCAGGACAGACCAGCCTAGCAGGTGTAAGAACTAAGAGCAGGTCCACTGGGAACAAGATAAAATCAACAATCAGTTTCAGGCAGCAAAGCGAAGAAAACTGGATTAATATTTTAAAAGTACAGTTCTGGGTGATCCACAGTGAATGAGTCCTAGCGAAGCAAAAGCAGAAGCCAGGAGGTGACGAGAGGGCAAGAGCTTCATTCAAACGTTAGGTTCAAGCACGGTTTTCAGGGTTAAGTTTGCTGCAGTGGCAAAAAATGAAAAAAAAATGCATAAAGTTGAGAGACAAGAGGGTAGTAGACTGCCCAGTGTTTATTGAAGATTTGTGTGTGAAAAACAAGAAAGACGGCATATGATGAACTTGCCGTTTTTAGGCTGGAGCCATTCTTTGAATGTTATAAAGCTTGTGTGTTTAGTGTTAGCTTTTGTACACATTAAGTTCTTACTGCAGCTAATTTCCCGCAGCTAAGTCATCTTTTCAGATGCAGCAAGGTACCTAGGAGGTTCTTTTATTCCACCAAGGTGGGAATGTGTGCTGGGGTGGAGGGGGAGAGAGAGAAAAGAAAATGTCCCCTGCCTTGGTGGCCAGAGGGGGCTGCAAGGGGAGTGAGCAGGCGGCAAGATGAAGGACAACAGGACAGAGCAGCTACGAGGCCACAGCACAGGGACGGGCAGAGCAGAAATGAAGGAGGAAGAGCAAGTGGATAGGAGGGCAGCTGTGCGGAAGGAGGAGTCCATATTTAAAATAGTACAGAACCCAAGATGGCAGGGGCCTTCAGGGCTGATGTTGGAGTCACTCGTCGCATTTAGGAGACCTTGTGTGAAAAGCTCTCCTTAATCGACACTGCAATCACTACTTAGCGTCGTATTTGTTTTCTGGAAAACTAAAAAGTATGTCTTTCAAACTGTGACAAAATTATGTCGCCTATTTTCACTTGAAAGATTACTTGAAAATTCAAACTATGCCTGTTAATGTCTGTTTTATATATTTAGGAACACTTAAGGCTTTCATAAAATAAATCCTAAAAAAAAAAAACAAAAAAAAAACAACAAAAAAAAACACTCTTCTCTGGGTCTCCCACATGGGTGCAGTGCCCCAAGGGAGTGAAACAGCAGACAGAACATCTTCTTCTCTGTTCCTTCTCTCCGTATATCTGACTTTCCAATTAAAAAAAAAAAATCTATAAAAAAATAACTTTTCATTTGGAGAGACTGGTACAACTGTTGGCTCAATTGTCTAATCCTTCACCTGTAAGTACCAGCATCCCATATGGGTACAGTTTCTGTCCTGGCTACTGCACTTCTGGTCCAGCTCCCTGCTTGTGGCCTGGGAAAGCAATGGAACATGCCCCAAAGCCTTGGTACCCTGCACCTCCTTGGGAGACCTGGAAGAATCTCTTGGCTGTTGGCTTCAGACTGGCTCAGCTTTCGCCATTGTAACCATTTGGAAAGTGAATCAGCAGATAGAAGATATCTGTCTCTCTGTCTCTCTCTTTCTGCAAATCTGCCTATTCAATAAAACACATGGATTTTTAATTTTTTTTAAAGATTTATTTTTATTACAAAGTCAGATATACAGAGAGGAGAGACAGAGAGGAAGATCTTCCATCCGATGATTCACTCCCCAAGTGAGCACAATGGCCGGTGTTAATCCGAAGCTGGGAACCTGGAATCTCTTCTGGGTCTCCCATGCGGGTGCAGGGTTCTAAGGCTTTGGGTCGTCCTCGACTGCTTTCCCAGGCCACAAGCAGGGAGCTGGATGGGAAGTGGAGCTGCCGGGATTAGAACCAGCGCCCATATGGGATCCTGGCGCGTTCAAGATGAGAACTTTAGCCACTAGGCCATGCCGCTGGGCCCCATGGATTTTTTTAAAGCCAAAAAAAGGGAGAGAGTTTCAATATTTGTTTTTTTATTTGTTTATTTCACAAAGGTTTTACGGTTTTAATATGATAAAGTCTTAGTATAAATGACAAAAATAAGATACAAAACTTCTATTCTGCTTCAGGGTCTAAAATTCAATTATATTTTATTGTTGGGGTTGGAACGAAGTAGTAAAAAAGAAGTAGAAAATGCCAATGTATCTTCTAAGTAGTTTCATCAGCAATAAGACTAAAATATTTTGCATCTTTATCAAACTTCGTATGATAAGTATTGCATCCTGGAAAGATTTTAAATAAAGCCAATACATGTATTCTCTTTTTCCATTTTCTTTACAATATTAAACACCTTACTGGACCTTTAGTATACATATCAAATTATACATATAAATTTATATATAATATATAGACACATGTGCATAAACATGTATACATAACTATGCAATTATATACACATATGTACACATATATGTACACACAGACTACTTTGTGCCCCCTCATCAGACTATATTCTGAAGCGAAATTGTAAACTATGTAAATGATCTTCCTGCCGAAGTGCTATTAGCTTTTGGTGTAATGGGCCATGAATTTTAGTTGTGCAAATATTTTGAGAAAGGTTTATCTAATTGCTATAGCATTAATGTATTTACAGACCTTCCAAATGTTCATAAAAATGTGTATTACAAAAACCTTATGAATTTCATATTTTTTCCTGCTAAACTTATCTTTTATTCTACTTTCCACATAGCTTTGGAATATTCTCCTATTGGCCAAGTATCAAACAAAAGAAAACTGGATATCAGAAATACAGGCATATACTCTGTTTGCTATCATGTTTTTGCATGAGCTAATATTGTACTAGATTCAACTATTTTATAATTATTTAGTTAGCAATTTTTTAATGGACTGGTGGAGTGACCAAAGTCCATTTCACAAAATTTCTATTTTTACTTGCTTTTGAACATATATGGCCATTCTGGTACTATTTGCTATATTACACATGAAAATTCTGATTCTAGCTCACAGTGAGAAATAAGAATGACAATATGTTCCCAGGATACATGCCCCCACCCAAAATTGGGGCAGGGTGAATAAGTATACGGTTAGGGGAAAACCATGTGGACACATGTATTAAGAAACTAAATTGGAGGCCTGAGCATCTCAACCCCCGGGCAGCCATGATGCCCGGAGGGCTCAGGTTCCCCACCACGATTCCAGCCTAGCACAGCCAGGCTTACCACCACGTACGTACGTACATGGGGTGAGCGGCTCGCGGGCGGCCAGTGCACCATTTGGCGCCAGGCTGTGCCTGCTGGCCGCCTGGCCAGGAAGTTCTGAATTTGGTTTCTTTGATATGCTACATGAGTCGCTCCATGCTGAACCCACAGTTCCCCTGGAATGTGTATTAGTCCTTAAGATTCTCAAGGGCAGTTAATCTTCCTCTGAAGAACCTGTAGTCACTTTATAGTGCAGATTGCCAACACCAGTTCATTCAAAAGGCAAAATTCCGGGCTTGTCCAGCAGGATACCCCATTACCTGATAGGATGAGGGATCAGCAGAGTGGTCACAAAAGGCAAGACTATGACATTGTCTGGCATTCAAGAACCATACTCAGGGCTAGAATGTGTCAGGTATGTGTGGACCAATCCCCGTGGAAACTCTGACCCCACCGAATGGTTTAGAAGAGCCGGTGAAGTCTATGCAGGAGGCACGACAGTCTATGGGGTGCGCTGGACTGACCCAGAACAACCTCTGGCATACTTAACACTGGCTGGGAACAGGCCTGGTTGGGGAGCTTGGGGGAGGCCTTGGCTGGGTGGAGCTTACCACTAAGGGGCACAGGAACTGGAAGGGGGCTGAGTTCTGGTTGGGTCACAGTTGTAATCCCTTAGCACAAATATGGATTCGGACTTGACGCACCATGCCAGGTTAGACCGCAATACAGTTTGGTGCTCTGGAGGACCAGGGTAGATGTGGAACGGGCTCAGCTAGGTTTCAACCCCAACTGAGCCATGTATGAGATATATGTGGGTATGGACGAGCCGTGGCTGGGCTGAAACTCTCAACAGCAGGAACCAGAATGGGTTGAAGAGCGGTGCTGGCCAAAGGACCTGCTGATATGCGTGAAGCCTGACACCAGGAAGGGGTCGGAGGGAGGAATCTGAACAGTTCCTCTGACAGGACACTGACCCTACAAATAAACGCAGGAAGTATGGAGGTAAACAACCCAGAAGAGACTTTGGAAAGTGACCCACTGGCATACATTTGGCTCGGGTTGGGGCAGACCAGGCTGAGTCAGTTCACGTCATCCACTGGCAAATCCGAGCGCTGGAATTGTGTGGGGCCTGGCCAGGTTTGGTTGCGATAAAAACACTGCAAAACACAAAATGCCAATGTGAAATGGCCTGTGCCAGTAGGGAATGCAGCACCCAACCAGCACACCTCCCACTGGTTTAGGTGAGGGACGAATGTGTGATGGGCAGAGCCGGGAAGAGCTGCGATACTCATTGGTTCCAATGGAGGTTAGGGCTCAGAATAGAACCAACCCAGGGGTTACAACCACCAGCTGATCGGAGTGACGGACTGTGGCGGGTATTGTGCTTACTAGTAGTGCATATAGGAGCCTGGACTGGGAACACCTCAAAGTTTCTTTGGGGATTCCCCTGAACAAAATGGAGGAATCAAAACATTAACCAAGAAAAGATAGAAGATGGAATAGATCAATCAACCACCTCAGCTATATGTTTGCAGCGAAAAACTGGACAAGGGGAAACTCTAAGATGGACTATGTCAATCAGTGGACTCTGCACCAGTCTCATTGTGCCTGGATTGTTGCTGATGATATGTTGGAGCTTCTAATTGATCGAGGTGATGCTCTGCTGGCTCTGCCTTCAAACCTGAGAGGGCCTCCCTAAGAGGCCGTTTAACTTGACTGGACAAGTGGGATGCTGGACTCTGTATGGTGTGAGCTTGTAATTAGGGAATCCCAACGGAACTTGAGCTGTGGTTATGCATCAAGGTGAAGGAATTCATGATGGGGGAAGGGTTGGGGGTGAAGGGAGGGAGAATCCCAGTACCTATGAAATTGTGTCATGTAATGCAATGTAATTAATGAATAAATGAATAGAAAAAGAAAAAAAACAATAAAAAAAGAAGCTAAATTTAAAATACACCAATACTTGGCCTAGTGCGGTGGCCTAGCGGCTAAAGTCCTCACTTTGAACATGCAGGGATCCTATATGGGTGCCAGTTCTAATCCCGGTGGCCCTGCTTCCCATCCAGCTCCCTGCTGGTGGTCTGGGAAAGCAGTCGAGGATGGCCCAAAGCCTTGGGACCCTGAACCTATATAGGAAACCCGGAAGAGGTTCCTGGCTTCAGACTGGCGCAGCTCTGGACATTGTGGTCATTTAGAGAGTGAATCATCGGATGGAAGATCTTCTCTTTCTCTCCTCCTCCTTTATATATCTGACTTTGCAATAAAAATAAATAAATCTTCTTTTAAAAAGCACACCAATACACACTGAAGAAGACCACATCCAATAGTCATGTTTCTTTCTCTCAGTATCCACAAAAATTATGAGCTTGAATTAGGGGAATTATTAAAATTCTCTTCAAATCAATCTGTGGTGTTTATTTCTTTTCTTCCCTGTCTCCCAGTGACCTCTGATCTCCTGGCCTCTCTAACACCATCTGTCCTCTTCCCATTATTCTTGCTCTCAGAGCACTAGGACATCTGTTTCTTCCGACTTTCCATTCATCCTTGTCTCTTGTGACTGCTTTCTTACCTATGTTTCCAAACACTATGGAATATGAAGGAGGCTTGACATTTTTAACTTATTCATATTTCCTAACTACTGCATGGATTCCATAGTCAGCCATAGCATGCCTAGACACCGCATAACTATAATGTAGACTATAATGCAATAACGGTCACTTTTTTGTTTATCATTTTCCCTTAAATTCAGTCCAATTCTGTTTTGTGGGTGTTTAAAGCCATTTCCTGGCTCCACAGTTTGACACTGACACATAACTTCCTGGATAGAAGGAGTGCAGTATAATGTGAGTGGATTTATGCGAAAAGGAATAAGATAATATTCATCAGCCCAGGTAACTTTCACACCGGTTCTCCATTAGTTGTCTGGCCAGCACATATGAGGCCACCTTCGCAACTTGCTTCATGATGAGCAGTGGACACTGACCTTCATACATCCCAATTACACTGACATTTTGTCACACTCATCACACTCCGTTAGAACACACTGACATCTCAACCAACTAAAGTCTCATCATCTGAATAATCTGGGTTGTCTGACTGTATCACTGACTCTAGGTGCTTTAGCATCTCTGAACAGTAGATAGTCCATGCTTGCATGGGATGAAATATCTTTGAATAAAGAAAAAATATATCAAATATTATCATTATTATTATTTTGCATTTTAGGAAAAAATGAGAATTCTTTAGCGTTGTCCCATGAGAAGCCTATTTAAACCTTGGACTTTTTCTTTTTTTTACTTATCAGATGCTTAACTTCATTTAAAAAGCCTAAGTGTAGCAAACCAAATGTAATTTTGCATTAATTTAATAGAGGAAATCTGCAAGATATTTACAGCAACAATCCTCGTTAAAAACATAAAATACCAGGTAAAGAGAATTACCACCAGAGCCTTAAAAGCTTAATAAAGATAGAAAATTGGAGGGGCCAGAACTACGACTCATCAGGTTAAGCCATCCACAACAGCACTAGCATCCCGTATGGAACCAGTACTAAAGGGCCGAGCCTACCACACAGCAGTTAGAGACAGTAGGCCCTAAACAATGCCCTAGACGCATTTACTGGAAAGTCAGAATCATTCTCAAATACAGTGACATAACTGAGTTTGGTGGGAAAGTGAGTGAATTGTGTAACCACAGCCTTTCTCAAAGGAAGACGAAGAAACAGCTGGATTATACATTCAAAGCAAAGATTACCATTGATCTTCCTGCCTTTTCTAGGAAATTATATCATAAAGTTTGAGCCCATTGGAAGCTGTCAGTCTACATGGATTCTAACTGCATACAAAGCCAGTATTTCTCTGCCCCTGCACAGGAGTGAAACATTAACAATCTTCTGGCTCCCATTCAAAGGGCAGCTGAGACACTCACATGGAAATAATACTACACTTGGTCCTTGTTATTTTGTTTATAGAGTACTTAATCCTGAAAATGATACTGAACATGGAGGACTAAGGTGGGAAGGAAGGTAAACGGCCATTAAAAATACACATTTTCTGTACAAAACAGAGTTGAGGCTACTCATTTACTGTAAACCCACAACTAAATTTATCATGACTACAGACCATGTATCTTCAATTACAAGAGGTTTCTGAAGTGAATGAGGTAACCTTAATATTATTTTGAATAAATCCTGAGAATTTTGACATCAGCATTAATTATTATAAGAACAAAATGCAAATATTTTGAGACATGCAATGACAATGAAATAGGAGCACAGGAATGGGTCAGTTAAACAAACGCTGCACCGTACATGGTCTTCCTTACAAAAAAGGATAATATCTTCTTGTTGTGCACAGGGAGCTCAAGCTCTGAAGAAAACAAACATGTCAAAATTACAATCATTGAGAAGGCAAGGCATTTGAATGATGTATGGTAATATGTATGGGCTTCTGTGAAGCGCAGATCTATGAATTATGGGATATAAAATGTAGAGGTATTTTTGAGACCCTATAGCTTGAATGCCATGCTAGAGAACTGGATAGAAGGCAGATTTGGAAAAAAGAAAGAAAAAAAGCAAAGATATCGAAAACACATAGTTCTGGGAATTCCTGAAATGAAATTCACATGTCCAGTAAACTCAAGTCATCCTTAGCAGAACAGAAAACTAGCAAAAAAAAAAAGTCTTCTAAAAATATCTTATGAAACTGTCTTACACAAAAAGAACAGAGAAAAATTTTAAATCACATTGAAGAAAAGTACCAATTACCTTCAAAGGGTGGTCAATCAATCTAACAGTAGGTGAATCTCAGAGCTCAAAAATGAAAAATAGAGATATGTTCAATGTGCTAAAGAAAATAACAAGTACACCAAGAAAACCTCAAGCATGTGGAAACAATACATAATTTAGCAACTAACCCAATCAAATAAGTGTGTGTGTGTATGTGTGTGTGTGGTGTTTAAGTGTGCATGTGGCATATGTGTGTGTCGTGTGTCTATGTGTGCATGTGTGTATGTGGTATATGTGTGTTTAATTATTTTAGAAGATTCAGAAGACAGTGACAAAATTCAGTGCATGTTTTTAACCACTCATCATAAAAATCCTGGGGAAATTGCTATATATTATTAAATTTTGCTAATCTGAGAAGTGGCAACCAAAGGTCATGTTAACTATGTATTAGATATTTATTTTCTAAATTAAAAAGGCAATCAAACTGTGTCTCAAATTTGGACATTTACACATTTTATTCGAAATCTTAGCTGTGATGACTAATGAAGAAAACTAAAAAAAGAAAAAAAACTAGAGTGGAAGATGCAAGCCTGTTATTATTCGCAGCAAACAAAATTATCAAGGAGAGCCTAAAGACCTCCATTGTGGAGTAGCAGACAGTTTCCAGCCACAACACATGCATCCCTTAAAGGCAAGGGTTCAAGTTCCAACTGCTTTACTTCTGATCCAACTCTGTAATAGTACCCTGGGACTATCAGAGGAAGATTGCCCATGTGCGGACCACTGTTTGCCAGTGCAGAGATCTGGAGAACAGAAAACAGAACATCACTTTCCCTCTCCCTCTGTCTCTCTGTAACCTTCACTATTTTTTTAAAACCTAATAAGTCCTAAAAATTCACTTAGATAACTGCATAGGATGCAAATTGGATAAGGAAACATAAATTACATAACCTAGAACCAAGGTTGGGCATTAAAACCATGAAAAATTTTCAAAATGCTGATTTAAAAAGAATTGCAAAAATAAAATATATAGGGAAAATATAAGTAACACTATTTAAGACATCATATAGGCTTGCTGAGAAAAAGTTAAGAGAGAAGTAAGTGGAAAGAGAATGCTGGTTCATAAGCAAGATTATCTGATATGTCAACATGAAAGATTACAAACACTACTTCAAAAAGGCGGAAGATTTCCTAAAAATTTACAAGCTAATTCTGCAACCTCTAAGGACAATTCAATGTTCAATGTTTAAACAGAACATTAGACAACGTGCTTATCTCCATTGCAAAGCTTACTTACTATAGTGCCAATAATTAAGAAACGACAGTTAAAGGACAGAAGACAAGAGGCAGAAATAGAATGAAGTAGTTTTAATGAAATTATTGCTGGATATAAAATTTATATTCCATTTGCTTTAACACTATGTAACTACAGTATTTAACTTGGCATGTTGCTCACATGTACTGCTTTAGAATTTATAATAGGTCTAAAAGCACAGAGTGGTTGCCTGCAAGAGTAAGCACATCACATTGTGCTCTTTTCCTTTATTTAGTGATTGTGTTTCATTGCATCAATTTAAAAAACAGCCTCACTTGGATACCAATGAAAGGACATGAATAAAACATTAGCTAAGGCCAATTCCAGTGTAGAACAGGCTGAGATCACAGAAACAGCAGAGTATCTGTGTTGGCTTGGAGGCCCTGACAAGTGTGATAGTATTGTTTGCCTTCTGCCATTGAACTCCACTGCAGGTTTCCTTGACCTTGCATGCCTTCTGGTACAATGACACTGTGTTAATTTGTCATTCAAGGCCATGTCTTTCATCTTTTCCAACTTGTGCCCTTTTTAATGTTTACCTGGAAAAGTGATCTAACACATTTGCTGTTTGTTTTTTCTGTGCTTATGGCCTCCTCTGCATTTATTTTGCAACAATGAGGTGTGATAACATGAGAAAGAGAAGTATTTTAACTGAACTTGAGCTGTGTTCATGCTCTTTTTTAAAGATTTATTTATTCTTTTGAAAAATCAGACATACAGAGAGGAGGAGAGACAGAGAAGAAAATCCTCCATCCATTGACTCACTCTCCAAGTGGCTGCAATGGCTAGGGCTGAGCTGATCTGAAGCCAGTAGCCAGAAACCAGGAACCCAGAGCTTCTTCCGGGTCTTCCATGTGGGTGCAGGATCGCAAGGCTTTGGGCCATCCTCTGCTGCTTTCCCAGGCCACAAACAGGGCCCATCAATTCTGTTCTCAAGGAGTATGTTTGCCTCCCTGTCCACACCTTGTATTGATAACATCAAAGGTGCATCAACTACTGTACTTCCTTTTTCATAAATGATGTTACATATGATTTAGTTTATTCATGTAATGCCTGAATATAGCATAATCATTTCTCAGTGGAAATACACACTGCCTTAGATCAGTGCCTGCTTCTTGGTTATTTTACTTTATAATCAGTGGTTGGAAGAGAAAATGGAGAGAGAGAAAGGAAAAGCAAACAGGGGAACCCTTAATCTGTTAAAAACTGTATCATGGAAAGTAATAAAAACAATTTAAAAAGCATTATTTAGAGAGGAAATCCAATTCATTCTCAGTAACTCTAATGACTTAATAGAGATCTGACTGGATGAAATCACAAAAAACTCATAAATGAGCATAACATCCAACAGCATAGCAACTGGCAACCTAGATGTTCAGGATAATATTTCACAGGATACTCTTCCTGAAAGATTTTGTAAACAAACCTGCATGCTCTAAGTAATATTGTGAGGTTATATGATCATAGAAATTGCCCTGAAAAGGCAAAACTGTGCACAAAAGGGTACGTGTTAGTAGATGTTTTCCATTTTATATTTGATGAGTACATCACTGTTTTATTGACATCAGAACCAGTTTGCATGTTTGAGATGCTGTTACTCGCTATGTTGAACACTGAAAAATGCAGAGGGCAAATTTATGTTGTTTCCATAGAATGCTGGATATAAATGTTTACAGCATTTTATCTGTAAAATTATGCACCTGTCACATAACTAAAAGTGTCAAACAAAATGTGGGAAAAGCTTGACAGTCTTGATACCTACTGATTTAATATGATTTAGCTTATGTCATTTTTGAGCTAAATAATGACATTCCCAGCTCTTCTTCATGCTACTATAGCTCCTGTAGGCTCAAAGCCGCTTGTTAAATACACATCACTTCGTTTTTGTTGAAAGCCATACATCAAACTATTATTTTAAATAGTGAACCAATTTAGCTATTTTCTATTAAAATAACCTACTGTTTTTTTTTTAATTAAATTAGTGCCTTATCAAATCGGTGACTTGTTCTTGCATATCAGCCAGCAGAAGAGAATATCCTAAGGTGATGGGGACACACTCTGCAATATTCATGAGCACAATGTGCGCAATGACGGAAACATGAAGATTACAACTTTCAAAAAGCACACTGCTGTTATTTCACGCTGCATATACATTTAAATTGAGGAAAATATTTGTTAAAATAATCTGCATTTTAAGTGTGGAAGAACTTACTGCCAAATAAGGAAACTACCCGTTCTCTTAACACCAGATGACCTGAGTAGAGTTGGCCACCTGATTTATGAAGGAACTTTAAGTCTATTTACTATGTTTGTTACCATTATTAATAAACAAAATGATTTTTACTTATCCAGCTATGCACATAGCCATATTTGAGAGAATTTTTAAATTAAAAAAATTTTACAAAGGTACATTTATTTCCCCAATATTGCTAGGAATTCATGCTTTTCAATATGCATATACATATATTTAACATTCACACTCTAGTATTATTTGTAATTTAATTTTAAAATAATAACATGGGAAAGTATGTTTTCAAAAGGTTCAACTTACTGTTTAGTTTTATTGATGACTCTAATCCTGTGTAATCTAGTATTTAGGAACTTGGAACTCATAATTAATAGGTATTAATTAAAATGTAAAGTGTTGCTCAAGTATTTTTAGTAGAGCTAAATATTTCTACAATAACTTTTTAAAAAGATATTTATTTTTACTGGAAAGTCAGATATACATAAAGCAGACAGAGAGAAAGATCTTCCATCTCCTGGTTCACTCCGCAAGTGGCAACAACAGCCAGAGCGTCTCAGGGTCTCCCACATGGGAGCAGGGTCCCAAGGTTTTTGGCCATCCTGCTTTCCCAGGCCACAATCAGGGAGCTGGATGGGAAGTGGGGCCACTGGGACAAGAACCGGTACCCAGATGGTATCCCAGGCATGCAAAGTGAGGTTGTCAGCCACCAGACTACCACACCAGGACCCCACCTCGTGGTTTTATATAAAATAATGTCAGTAAAATATGCATTAGTCATTTTTTTCCAAAGATTTTATTGTTATTGGAAAGCCGGATATACAGAGAGGAGGAGAGACAGAGAGGAAGATCTTCCATCTGATTATTGCCCAAAACCTTAATGAATCAACTAAATCACAGAATGACTGTTAGAACTGCATGAATTAAAATCTTATTTGTTTTTTCAATAAATTAAAAGCAGAGTTAAATAAAAATACTTGCCATATGACATTGCAAATCATTTTAGTTTATGATATGACTAATTCTATTGAATATCTTTGAGATTAGTAAAATACTAAATTTTATCATTATACACTGGAGGCAAGAGTATTACATTAGTATTTATTGTTATGTTTATCAGCTATTGCAGTAATAGTTAATAAACATTGACCATTCTATTTCAAAATAATACTTAGATTATTTTATGTTTGTGTAATAATTTATATTTATTGAAGATAAGAAATAAGGCAGAAAATAATTTTATTTCTTGCTTTATGTAATACATTGACAGCTTAAATCTACTTCCTGATTCAGTTCTCAGATAAAAGCCTAATTCTAAAGTACATTAATTTTTACCTCTACAGACTAAGAAAAATTTTATACTATAGAAATTATACTTGAATTTCATCATTGTAGGACATTGAATTTCAAATGAGTTAAATTTCACTTCAACATGCTAACTTTAGAGAGAAAATACATAAAGACTTCAATCTTATCTAATAGCTTCTTATTTTAAAAATTCATTCGTGAACTACTTAACGCCATATGTAAGATATTCTTCTATTATTTGATCTTGAATACTAAAATTTCATCGCTCTGTAATTACTTCCAACCTAGCAATTGCAATGATATTCACATAATACTAGAAGATTATACCCTTGGGCATCTTGGAGAATACCAAGCGGCTAGACCAGAATGTTGCTTAATTGTCCCCAAACTTGCTGATGAACAAGCTCTGATTAAATACATATAATGCCTTCATAAATCCCAATCACCTTTCTCATCTGCATGTTAAGATTCAAACATGCACAGTGTTCTCTAAAAACAAACAAATAAGGTCCGAAGGTCACTTCTGTTCAGATTTGCTAAGACTTTGCCTTGTAGTACCAAATTCCAAATATCTAAACTCTAATTTAGACATCTGCCTCAGCCCTCATCGGTTAACTTTAACTTCTGTAGGAGTATTATTTAGCACAGATTATAGAAAGTATAATTATTTTAGAATAGCAGATATCTTTAAATTTTGTCATATTGTTGTTATGTGATACTGTGTGGTCTTGCTTTTTGTTATTTTATTCTTTCCAAATTTTACAATACAATATTTAACATTCAGTAGTAGGTCTATTGTGCTGTGTAGCTTTCATTAGCCACACATTTCTCTTAGGGTCATGCACTAGCTATTCCTTAAAAAAAAATTATTTATTTTTATTGGAAAGTCAGACTTACAGAGAGAAGGAGAGACAGAGAGTAATATCTTCCATCCATTTATTCACTCCCCAAGTGACTGCAACAGCCAGAGCTGAGCCGATCTGAAGCCAGAAGCCAGGAGCCTCTTCTGGGTCTCTTGCGTGGGTGCAGGGTCCCAAGGCTTTGGCCCGTCCTCCACTGCATTCCCAGGCCACAAGTGGGGAGCTGGATGGGAAGCAGGGCCACCGAGATTAGAAAGGGTGCCAGCAAGGCAAGAATTTTAGCCATTAGGCTGCAGTGCAAAGCCCACACTAGTGATCTTAAGGCAAATTCTCTCAAATAATCAAAAGAGGATGAAAGAAAAATACATATGATTTCTGTTTGGCAACTCTCAATTTCCTTGCAATGAGCAAGAACATTCTATGTGTCTTATATATTCTATTCATAGAATAATCAGGTAAGAATGATTATACAATCATTGTGCCTTTATAAGGCACAATTTAATCTATAATACTATATAGTAGAGAGAGGACAAGCTTGAATTCATGCCCTGGCAGTATTAGCTTCCTAATGCCGCATAACGCATCACCACCAACTTAATGTTTCAAAACATTTCCTATTTGCTCTTTTAGAGTTGTTCTGGTCAGAATATAAAATAGCTTAGTTGAGTTCTCTGCTTCTAGGCTAGCAAAACTTTAATCAAAACACATGCTAGATCACCGGTCTCACTTAAGCTCAATCTTTGCTTAAATAGTTCAGGTATTTATCTACTGCACTTCAAGAGAAACTCATCATGTCCAGACTTGTATTCATCAATAAATATTTATTGATGCTTTTTACTTACTAGCTCCTCTTTTAGGTGCTAGAAAGAACAGTAAATGAAGCCAGTAAAAATTTTTGATGCTCAAATCCTGCTACAAAGAGAACATGAAAATAACACAGTAAGATAACTCAGGAATTTAGTAATGCTGTGAAGAAAAACTAATATCTATTGAGAATCTGTGTGAAGCATAGAGTTAAGGAGGCAACAAAGGTCAGTAGACTAGATTGTAATTTATTCTCAAAGGATGCGAAGAAATAAGGTCTCAGGGTTTGTCAGCAGTCCACCTAGACAAAACATGCTCTACAGTGTCCCCATCCAAGCACTGGGAGCCACCACGGTACAAAGCCTGGATCCTGCCAATTCCAGCCTGTGTAACAGCTCAGAGGGGAAGGTCCTGCTCAAGATATAAACATATGTATGCACATTTTTTTCTATTCAAATGAGACTTGTCACTCTGGTCATACTTATCTTGTAACTGATTCCATTGAAAACCTAATTAAGTATCCAATTCCCTTCACCTGAACTGATGTCCCAAGCTTTTGGTCAGATTTTGAACTTTGGTGTGAACTTTTATTGTCCTCCTGAGAACACACATAGGTTAGTTCCAGATATTGACAACATTCTCTCAACTTATTTTCCTTTGATTAAACTTTCTCTTTACACTTCTAATTAAGTTTTCCCACTTCAAATATTGAATTTTTCTAACAAGTTTTATCTTGTAATACTTTTCCTAAGAAATGCTATATAATTCAAAAAGTTCAAGGGCACCATATTTGGAAGTACCAAACACAATATGATAGAAATTATTAGATCTTCTACAGTGTAATCCAGAAATTTCACAATATGTTTTATTATTGAAAGTAGTACTTGGTTATGCAAGTGAACTATCATAATGCGTTGCAGAAAGGCATACAAAAAAGAGTTAACATAACCTCAAATCACATTTTCTAGCATCAAAGTGCTATTTGTATACTAGGCTGTATTTCCAAATGAGAATAACCTATGTATGGTATATATATTTTTTTAAGATTTAGTAAAATTATTTGGAAGGCAGATTTACAGAGACAAGGATAGTTAAAGCGGGAGAAGCAGATCTTCCATTTATTGTTTCACTCCTCAAATAATCACAGTCGCCAGGGCTGCTCCAGGCTGAGGACAAGAAAAAAAAAAGGAATTAGAATCCAAATTGGAAACAAGAAACTGAAATTATCTCTATTTGCAAATGACATAATTCTCTAGATTGGAGAGCCAAAAGACTCAGTCAAGAGCCCAGTGGAACTCATAAGAGACTTTGGCAGGGTAGCAGCATACAAAATTAATGAACACAAAACTATGGCATTAATGAACACAAATAATTACATGCCTGAGAAAGAAACTTTAAGTACAATTCTCTTTAAAATAATGGGGAGGAATCTTAAATTCTTAGGATTTAAACTAACTAAATATGTGGAAGACGTCTATGATGAAAACTACAAAACATTTTAAAAAAGAAATAGAAGTACTTAAAAATGGAGAGGCTTACCGTGTTCCTGGATTGGCAGAATCAATAGCATAAAAATGTTCATACTACCAAAAGTAATATACACATTGAATGCAATCCAAATAAAAAATTCCAAGAACATTCTCATAAATAGAAAAGAGGATACAGAAGTTCATTTGAAAACACAAGATATTCTGAGGACAAAAAATCAAGCTGGAAGAATAAAATTCCAGACCTCAAGACATACTATAGAGCAGTGATTATCAAAACAGTGTGGCACTGGTACAGAAACAGAGAAGATCAATGGAACAGAATAGAAACATGAGAAGAAAGCCCACACATGTATAACCAACTAAACTTTGATGAAAAACTTAAAACAATCCAGGGAAAAAACCTGATCTCTTCAACAATTGCTATTGGGAAAATTGGATAGCAGCCTGCAAAAGAAAGAAGCAAACCCCTACCTATCACCTTATACAAAAACCAGCTTTAATGAATCAAGGACCTACATTTATATCCAGAAATCACCAAACTAGTAAAGAAAAACATAGGAAGCACTCTCCACAATATAGGAATTGGGAAAGACTTTTTGGTAAGGACACCAAAAGCACAGGTAGTCAAGGACAAAACAAATAAATGGGACTGCATCAACCTGAGAAGCTTCTGTGCACCAAAGGAAATGATGATCAAAGTGAAGAAGCAACCAATGGAATGGGAGAAGATTTTGCACACTACAAAACTGATAGGGGACTAATATCCAGGATTTACAAATAGCTTTAGAAAACCCATGGACAGTTAAAAAAAAAGAAAAAGCTGTGAAGAAATGGGCAAAAGACATGAACAGAGCAAATTCAGATGACTAACAGACATATGTAAAGATGCTCAGGCTCTCTAGCCATCAGGGAGATACAAATGAAAGCCACATTGAGGTACCACCTAACTCCAGCGAGATGGCCTCCGTTCAGAACTCAACTAACAACACCTGCTGTCCTAGTTGTGGGAAGAAAGGTACCATCCTTCACTGATGGTGGAAGTGTAGGCCAGTAAAACCACTATGGAAATCAATATGGAGAGTGCTTACAGAACTCCAAATAAACCTGCCATATGACCCAGCCTTTCTGCTCCTAGGAATATACTCAAAGAAAATGAAAATGGCATTAGAGAAGGAGATATGTAATTATATATTTCTAGCAACACAATCTACAAAAGTAAAGACATAGAAACTACGCAGATGCCCGTCCAAAAAGGAGAGGTTATAGAAATTGTGGTACATTTACTCCAAGGAATTCTACTCAGCCATTAAAAAGAATGAAATCCTACCATTTACAACTAGATGGTCCCAACTAGAGATGATCATGCGCAGTGAAATAAGTCAATCCTCTAGGACAAATACGATATGCTCTCTCTGATATAAGGCAGCCTTCATGCAAATCGGTATGTAGAGTGATGGAGTAATAGAGACTACCATATCCAGATATGAAGATACAATGTAACATGCATCCCTACTTCCAAATCAAAGATGGACTCCCAGTGAAACTTTTGGAAATATATTGACTATAGGATGCTAGACTGTCTGTCATTGTACCAACAATGTCAGGACACACTGAAATAACAGACTGATGGACTTACGACTGCTTATGAAAGACTATACTTTCGTAATAGCTTGGGGAAAATCAATCAGGAAGTAAGAATTTGGGTAAGAGATAAGGAAATCCCAGATCCTATGAAAATGTGCACTGAAATTCAAAATAAATACAGAAGACAATATAAAAATAGAAGAGGAAAAATTAGACATATTTCAAAAATTAGAAAAGAGGGCCTTGTGCAGTAGCTCAGTGTCTAGAATCCTCGCCCTGCAAGCCGGGGTTCCCATACTGGCGCAGGTTCGAGTCCCAACGGCCCTGCTTCCCATCCAGCTTCCTACTTGTAGCCTGGGAAGGCAGTGGAGGACAGCCCAATGCCTTGGGACCCTGCACTTGCTTGGGAATCCCAGATGAGGGTCTCAGCTCGTGACTTCAGATCGGCACAGCTCTGGGTACTGTGGCCGCTCGGGAAATGAATCAGTGGATGGAAGGTCTTCCTCTCTGTCTCTCCTCCTCTCTGTATATCTGACTTTCCAATAAAAAAATCAATAAATCTTTAAAATTAAAAAAAAAATTAAAAAGAGAAGATATAAATTCAGAAGCCAGAATATTTTCAGGTAATAAACACATTTTTGAAACACAGTGATTTAACATTTTTTAACTATATAGCATTGGCTTGTGTCTGTGTGAATGAAGTAATTAAGTACTGAAAAGCATACCTGTTAATAACTTTAATGATCATTAAGTATGCCCAAAGGTGTCTATTTTGGGGCCAGAAATACATTTAGAATCTTTTTCTCTACAACAAGGTCATTTCAAAAAACTATACCATGCCTGATTACGCCTAAATATTGAGGGGATAAGAAAAAAAAAATATCTGATTTATTTATTCCAATTGGAAAGTCAGATTTGCAAAGATAAGGGGAGATGAGAAAAATCTACTCCCCACTGGTTCACTTCCCAAATGTCCGCCAAGCCGGAGCTGAGCCGATCCGAAGGCAGGAGCCAGGGGCCAGGAAGCAGGTCTCCCTGGCCTCCCATGCGGCTGCAGGGTCCCAAGGCTTTGGGCCGTCCGCTACTGCTTTCCCAGGCCACGGGCAGGGAGCTGGATGGGAAGTGGAGCAGCTGGAACATGAACTGGTGCCTATATTGGTTCCTATCCCCTGCAAGTCAAGGATTAGCCAGTAGAACCACTGTGCCTGGCCCCCAAATCACAGTTCTTAAAGTCAAAATTTTGACTACTATTAGAAGAAATTAAATTTGTGATAATAGCTGAAATAGGAAAAAAATAAAAACAAAATTTCCTTACATATTACACTAATATAAACCTTGGTCTTCAATAGGACCCCCCAAAATAAGTAAGGCTATTCTACTATCATTATTTTCCAGTTGTTTTTTTTTTTTTTTTAAGATAAAGTTTTAGGATTAAAACTGGTTTTTTCCTGGGCCAGGCCCCCACACTCGGCTCCACCCTCCCTCCTCTCTCTTTCCCTACCTGCCTGCCTGCCTGCCCCAGCCCTGGGCTGCCGCCCCTCCCTGCCTGCCTGCCCCCTCTGCTCCCCGCTCCCACCTCCCACCTGCTCTATCTACCCTACCTGCCTGCCTGCCTGCCCCAGCCCTGGGCTGCTGCCCCTCCCTGCCTGCCTGCCCCCTCTGCTCCCCGCTCCCACCTCCCACCTGCTCTATCTACCCTACCTGCCTGCCACCCACCCAGCCCTTCCTGCTCCCGGTGGTCGCCCTGCCACTCACCTGCTCGCTTCCCTGGCTTCCTGCCATGCTGCTGCAGGTCCCGGATCCTGCTATGATAGCTTCTGTTTTCTCTCAGTGTGCTCTATAATGTACCCTCAATATAGAAGCTAAAAATAGAAAATAATTCCATTTGTAAATAGGCTTCACTTTTTAATATCCAGTGTTGCATTTTAGGGTATTTTACCTACTCTATAATCATATTTAGGTCAGTTACCTATGGATTATGGGTTTGAGTAAGGCGAAATGAGCTTTGCAAATCTCACTCTATTGATTCATAAAGTTATGATCATTACCTCATGGTGCCACTTAACGGTTTACCTTATTAAACCTTATGCAAGGTTTTTAGAATAGGACCTGCAATAAATTAATTTACCCGGTTGCAGGAAGGTGGCTGTTCTAAGGCCGTCACAGCTGGTACTGGTTCCCTGAGGATGTAGGGAACATCTGGGGTAGGAGTCTATGTGTCCAAGTCCTCATTGCGTTTGAAAGAGGGAACACTAATTCAGATGACTTTGACCGTGACGCCATTCAGGATTTGAAGTAACTGGGTCAGGTTTTCAACCTTTAGATACTATACTGTGATGACCATTTCTCTGCAAGAAAAACTGACATCGACTGAGCAAGTGTGCTGCCCCTGTCAGGGTCTTCGCTCCGCAGTTGCACTGCTGGACTGCTCTGCTCCCCTGCTTCCCGCACCGCTGACAGCGACAGCAGGTAGTAGTCTCCGCAGTCAGCTTCTGACATGGCAGAGAATACTTTAATTAGGAAAAACAAAGGCAGTGAGAAAAAATGTCGAGTCTCCAACAAATATAAACAATAAAAAATGATTTGGGTGTTTATTTTCTTTCAAAGGTAAAGCAATTCACTTCACTAGCCTCAAACATTTACATTCATATGCCCTGTGTCTAATATAGCAATTTAACTATATGCTGCATATTAATTTGTATTGGCTATAACTGCTAAGTTGTACTAACTTGGTCTCTCTGTATGAGGTACTTCTGTAATTATCATATTCAGACGACAGGGAACTTGTCTTTCACAAGGGTTTGAGCTGAACTGTCATCTGAAAGCTTGGCTAGCTGAGTCTGAAACAGGAGTAACTTTAGATACATTCCATAGATAGCCAGGTAGGAAACTAGAGCAGAAATGGAAATTTTAAGACCGAAAGCAACTAACATGGCAGCATGAAGAAACTAAGTGTCATTTGGCTGCCAACAAGGAGACACTGAGTGAACCTTATATGGGAGCAAAGTCAATGGACCCACCAGTAGACACTGAGCTGGCCCAAGCAAGTAACAACATCCCAGCTCTTTGCCTAGGCTGGCAGGTAGAGCAACACAAGACCCCCAGCTCCCTAATTAGCTGTTTTTCTGTTCTTTTGCGAAGGTAGAGTGAGCAGGATCCCTGATGGCTACTGCTCTGGCCAAACCCACACTTTCAGATGGACTAGCTGGGGCGTTTCTCCCCAACTTAACATCCTTTCCTTTGCTGTCCTCGCTTCTGTTGGCAAGCCATCCTTTCCTCTGGGCCACTAACCTACTTTACACAACGTTTTATTTGCTGTCATTGGCATGCCCAGGAATAATTTTCTGGTATTTATCCTGTTTCAGTTTCATTTAGTTTTCTGGAGGAGGAGGATGCTTGCACTGAAATTGCAAAAATCCTAGACAGTGTCGTTTCAGGCATTTTCTGTCCCAATCACTGTCACCTCTCGCCTAGGCTTTCAACCTCACACCAACAGGAATCATTAACATTCTGCAGATGCCAAATGCTGCTTTGCCTCATTTATCTTTTATCCTCCAATTAATGATAAAATTTGAGTATTTTCTTTGGGACGCAGAGAGAGAAACAGAACAAATTCCCATTCGTTGTCTGCTCCCCGAAGATCTACAAGAAGCAGGACTTGGTCACACGCAATTCAGAAGTCGTTTTCATCATTTGCACATCTTAGTTCAAATTCATTATTTTCTATCTGCCACTGATGTAATTAATGAATTCATTTTTTATATTTTTCGGTTTTATCATTTGCTTTTTTCTCCTCTTTTTCTTTCACTGCAAACTTCCAGTGGGATATGGCTACTCAACATTACAATCATACCAGAGGTGTTTCGTGGCCCTGTTCTAGGGAAAAAATTAACAGAATCATTTGTATAAAGTCCCTGTACCTTTTCTTGGTTTCTTGGTTCATTACAATCAAACTCTTCTCAGAACTTGAATAAAAATGCTAATGTTTTAAGAAGTAGTTTCATTTGTTGTGCCACAATCACACAGCTTTTAAAGTAACCAGATATCTCTTCCTTCCGCCTAGCTTTTTCTTATTTAGAATGAGGACACTGATCTTTTGCGAATGTCTGTCATAACAAGTAACAAGTTCTTCAGAGAAGACAGAAAAATGGCAGCTTGGAGACTTGGAAAGTTCATTTATATGAAATTCTGGAGAAAGCAAACCTTCAGGGGTCGAGAACAAAATGAACGTTTTCCAAAAAGAGCAGATATTGCTACAAATGATGCCAGGGAACCTTTTTGGGAGGTAAAGCTCCTGTGCGGGTTGACTATGGTTGTGGTGCCTAGATGGGCTGGATTTCATATATCTTAAAAACGTTCAATCAGACTTGCTTTTGATCCCTCTATTATTTTATAGTACCAAGTTTATAAATACTTGGAAATAGTATAAAAACAAAAATCAGGTGATAACCAATATCCATTGGTATCTTTTATTATGTGTAAAAGTTGTTCATTATCAACAATATATTTCCTAGGATAAAACACAGAAAGTCAACGTATTTGTCCAGGAACCTAGCATTTTAATGTATAACAATAGGAGTTTTAATTGCATTATAAATTGGCAAAATTGTCTTAAAGATATTTTAAACTTTTTGAAAATATTTATAACCAATTAATAATATACAATATTTTCTCTTTAAAATACAAAAGTTTGTTCTGTGTCTTGATGCCTTATAAGTACTACATGCTTTTGGCCATTTTTTTTTAAAGGAAAGCATAAGTCTAGCTGCGAAACACCAAATTTCACATTGTTAAGTCTGTTTCCTTCATTGATATGGTTGTTCCCAGAGGTATATTGGAAAACTAGTTTTATTTCAAAATATTAAATATTTGGTTAACTGAAAGTAGCTCATAAAAAGTGGAGGTATCAACTAAGTGTTTCTGTTATGGATTACTGAAGATCTTAGTGTAACTTCAAACAACCTTCAACATGATAGTCAACATTGCCATTTAAAATTGGAGCAAGTTATTCAGAAAATCCCGAAGGCAAAAATCAGACTTAGCATTCCATTGTATGGATTAGGAAGTTGCCAGAAGCAGGAACATGCCTTGCCTTAAGTTGAATATTGATTTAATGACAGAATAAACTAGAAAACTCAAGCCTTCAGGCATCACTTATTTCATTACACAGCGAAATCTCTACTCTCTTACATTTTGCATGAAACAAATTCAGGTTATATATTCTTCTATGTATATTTAAACAAACATTCTTTGTTGGAATAAACACAAACCTCCCCCTAAAAACATGAATCAATCATTCCATTAAAATAATTTTCTAGGGAAAACTATTATAGAATATGAGAAATTTTTGTTTCTTTTTCTTCTTTTTTAAAGGTGGGATAAACTGTTTTCACTCCACATAACAAGACACAAAGCACTAAAGAGCTGTGATCAGAAAACAGTCACGGAGCTATACACTTAACAGTCAACAAAAAGAATTACTATTTGACTTTTGCTAGAGTGAAAAGCATTTTAACATTTAAAATTGCAAAAAGAGACTGGAAGTTAACACACCTATAGTTTTATCATAGGCAATGCAGAAAAAATGTCTTGTTTCAGTAAACAGCACTTTATGATTTGTTGAGAGCAAATATAATGCAGCAAAGAAATCTGGTGACTGGTACTCGAAGCTTTCATTGTCTCCACCCAGGTACAGTCTGTGAAGGGGAAGAGAGATGCGGTTGCACACGCTGGCTTTCCATGCTCTCTAGCAGGAAATCCAGCAGGGTGGACCTCAGTGGTTAACTTTGGAAAATCCATCAGCAAAATCTACATGTGTCTTTATTTGTTCTCCAATGCAAGAGCTCCCCGGCTAAAGGTTGATTCACCCACTAGACTTTCTTCAGAGTGTGTTGCGTTATCAGGGGAAGGTGACTATTCACTGTCTATTGTCACATCATTTCTTTCCATAACTAAAATGTCAAAAATAGCACACATTACCATTCTATACCTTCTCCATATGCTATGATCTAATTTTCCCCTTAAACTTCCTAAATGGTAGCTGCTAAAAGAGTTCTTAGTCCCTACATTAATTTACATAGATTTTGCCAAGTAGGAATCCTGTGTGTTGGGTCAGCCTCCGGGCCGGCAGTTGGGTCACTGGATACGATGTCCACGTTGCATAGGAAGACCTGGATTTGGTTTCTGAGTCTGGTCCTCATTCAGTTTCTCTCCAGGTAGATCAAGGGAGTTTGCAGATAATGACACAGATCTGTTCTGTTGTGGAGTACTTTGATTGCATGCCAGGATCCTGGCCCAGCCCATCACCAGCATGTGGGGAGGAAATCAGCACATAAAAATCCCATCCACAAGTCTTTGTACATCTCCAATACACATAAAAATAAAATATGCAACTGTATGCATAACAGTATAAGCTAAATTTAACTCTCCTGTATCTCCTGTCCATACTTGTTCTACTTAAATAACACACACAGAAACCTTGGAAGATGCCCATCTTAATTATTTCTAATCAGTCCATTTTTTTTCTGTTAAATATCATTATATAAGTGAGAAACAAAGTATAAGGAAATATTTCTTATTGGGTATTGGAGAAATAGGCAGACACATAACCTCTGACAGAAGATAAGATGGAGTGTTGCAGATGGAAAGCGAGATATGGCCAGCCTCTTTCCTGAACTACTTCCTACTGGGATTTGTATCCACTTTCCTGACCATGATCAGTCAATGGCAGGTCCAAGAGATTGGTCAGTCCATGGCCCCAGCAGCAGCAGGACCACCACAGAGTCACTGTCTCTTGCAGAAGCACTGTCCAGCCTGCAGAGACATGTGTTTTAATCTACCTACAGCAGAGAAACATAAGGGTATTCTGTAAGAACTTTTTATGAAACAGATAAATGTAGAATTGCTTAGAAGAAGTATCCATACCTCCATAGTAAGTGCAATATTCCCGGTATTTTAATTCTCCTTTAATCAGCTGATTTTTACAACTTTTAAAAAATAATTTTTTCCTCTTATTTGAAAGGAAGCATGAGAGAGAAACTGACAGAGAGATGGAATAAGGATGCTCTCATGCCTCCAGTACTCTTTGCTGGAATGTCAGTTCACATCCTGCTTCCTCTGATTTTGCTGACGCAGGTTTCCTGCCAAGTGCACTCAGGGTGTCCACAGGAAATGGTTAAAGTGCTGAAGTCCCCCCAACCCACGTGTGAGAGCAGAATGACCCCTGGCTTCAGCCCGCTACAGTCCTGGTTGTTGTGATCATTTGGAGAGTGAACCAGCTGATGGAAGATTTCTGCATCTCTCCTCTCCCCTCAACATGTGTGTACACGTGTGCTTCACTCTCCGCCTTTCAAGTAAACTTTTCACAAATTGTCAAAGATTGATTTGGTGTTGTGTCAGTATGCCAGGACTGTATCAGGCTGAAGCCAGGAGTCATCTTGGTCTTACATGTGGGCTTGGGGGACTTAAGCACTTCAGCCATTTCCTGTGGAACTCCTGAGTTCACTGGGCCAGAAACCTGCACCAGAACCAACGTAAGCAGGATGCAAACTGGCATTCCACCATAGAATGCTCCAGTCCCTAGTGGCGTCCTTACTCACCACATAGCACTGGCTTGCAGTCCTAGCCAAACACACACAGCTATCTCTCAGGGAAATAGGCCATATGGTTATCTAACTACTCACAACACTCATGCTTCATAAACATGAACTTTATAAAAGCCATCACGGCTCCCTTAGTTTTTCTTCTGGGAGCAGTGAGAAGGGTAATTCTACATTACCATTTATAAGTCTCTGCTTTTACAAGCCAAGTTGAAACCAAACCAGATAGATTATCCAATAATATAAATTATAAGAAGGTAGCTCAAATTTAAGCCTAAATCCCTCCCTGTTACATTCTCCAATGGAATTAACATATAAATATTGCAAAGAAATGATTCTTTCTTTAAATTCTTATTCATATTTGGGTAATGTCAAGTATCTCACTGAAATTACTGAAAGTTTTAGTTATTGGATATCTGTACAGATAAATGTTATTCTATGTATATTTATAGATAGACATGTAATGGTATCAATCTTGAGTTAGTTGGTGCCATTTTACTGCCTAAGATGAACTTTAGTTATCTCTACTAAAAATGTGTAAATGTTTTAGGTATACTTCATTGACATTACCTGACTTTAGATTTTTCATTTGTAAAGTGAATATCAATGCTTCTACTCCACAGTGCGAGGAATAAAGAATATACGAGCTTTGCTCTGGCACATGGGGCTAAATCACTTGAGTGGCTATTTCCTATCCTGGAGCAACAGTTTGAGCCAGCTGGGATGATTCTTGCTAATCCAGCAACTTGTTCATGCTTCTGGGAATTGAAGATAATGGTCCAGGTTTGCTGATCCTACCACCCATGGAGAAGATTGGGATGAACATCCTGTGTCCTGGCTTTAGTCTGGTTCTTACCCAGCTGTCGACATCTGGAGAGTGAACCAGCATAGAGGAGACTGCCTCAGGCCAGTGTGATGGTTCAGCAGAGCAGTGCTCCCCACCTGCAGGCACTGGCATCCCATATGGTCACTGATTCGTAGCCCTCTTCTAAACCAGCTCCCTGTTTATGGCCTGGAACACCAGTAGAGGATGGCCCAGAGTTTTGGGACCCTGTACCTCTCTTGGAAACCAAGAGATTCCTGGCTCTGGGATTCAGATCAGCTCAGGTCTGGCCACCGCAGCCATTTGGGGAATTAACTAACAGACAGAAGATCTTTCTGTCTTTCTTTTTTTTAAACGTACTTTCCAATAAAACTAGATAAATATTTAACATAAAAGAAATCAGCTCTTTCAGTGCCAGTGAAATGGCTTAAAAATAAAAAGAAACATCTTCCTGTCACTTTGTCTTTCATGTAAATTACCTTTGAGAAATGTCGAACAAATGGAACACCTGACACAGAAACTTTTGAACTCACTGAAAATAAAAACAATCTAAATAATAAAAGGAAAATTCGTGTTTTACAAAACTTGTACACAAATGAATATTAGTGTTTCACAAAGATGATGACAATTGATATACATATAAATGTCAACCACAAGTACTCCTGGGCTTGATTATGAAATTATCCTTAATTAACCCATCATAAATTGAAAATATCACAAGTAGAAAATGTTTTTAACATATCTTATCTACCTACCCTAAAGTTTTCAGAACATCCACATTTCACTAACTATAGTGAAATAACCCAACATAAAATTTATATTGTAAAATAGCAGTGTACTTTATAATATAGAGTTCAATGTTTGTTAAATGATGCTGGAACACTGAACTGCACCATATGTATTCATGCTCAGGATCACATGACTGAATGATCACATGACTGGCTGGGGGTATCACACTCCCAAAGAATGTCACACAGCCTGCCACTACCCCCACAAAGTTAGAACGGAAGCTAGAGATAGTTCCACTAAATGTGTATCGCCTTTGCAGGCACCTTGTCAGAACATTTTCATTCTCACCACTGCAGGTTGGAAACTGCAATTTCAAAGCTATATACTACTTATGACATCTCTCAAAGCATTCATTTTATTTGATAAGTTCAGTGTATTTTATATTTAAAACAATCTACAGAATCTTTTTTTGCTATAATTTCAACTCAAGAGATCACATTTTAATAGTTGGCTTTTTGTTTTGTTTTGTGTTATCAATGAGAGTTTTTTCCACCATATTCCATTCAGGCCTTACTTTATTTCCTTAGAAGAGTAACATTTATTTGCACTTGTTATTTTGTTGTTTTAACCCATGCAGTTTTTATGTAACATTGAGTGAAAGAAATTTTTTATTTTATAAAGGATTAGCTTTAGCCTATAAACACAATAATGGAGATATTTCTGTTGACAACCTTACAGACATGGAGAGACACATCTATTTTCATGCTTTAAACCCTTAGACTAAATTGCAGCTTCTTCATACGGGGTACAGGGAGCTTGAGATGGACAGCAGGAACAAAGACGGCTGTGCTATTTCTTCCAGCTGCCAGCTCTGTTCAGCAGAACCAGCAGGGAAGGACTGAACACCAGGCTGCTTCCATGGAGGCTTCAGGAAGCTTGCTCCCTGAACTGTCAGCAGAGCTTTGAAACAACTTTACCCCACAACAAGGGCATTTTAGTACAAGGAAGGGGTACTCTCTCCACCCACTGCAACGCATAGCAGAGCTTGTTAGCTTGTTAGCTGAAAGCAATAGGAAGGACTTATACCTAGTTCACAGATGCTTGGGTAGTTTACTATTCATCCCATTGCATATGACTGGCATATTTTAAGAAGTTTGTTTTTAAATATGACATCATTATAAATCGTATCTTCAAATACATTTATTTTTCTCTAAATCGTTGAGAAGATGTAAGCAAACTAGCATAATCAGAATTTTTCAAATTTCATTGGGACACTACCAGTAAAATAAATTCCTTCTCCATGTTCATTTGAAATAATAAAAATGTAAATGTGTAATATAAACTCAAAGTTAGGAGGTGATAGCAAAATCATGGACTGCTACTTTGGGAATGTCAACAGGTGTCCACCCTGTTCCAGTGGTGAAACTTGAAATACTCTAGTGATAAGTCATTTAGATGATTTGATCATTCACTGTTTCATTTATACTCATAATCAGCACAAAAAAAGTCTATAGCCAAGGGTCAAATTTTGGAGACACAAACTTAACAGGTGAGAAGTTGACAAATTAACAGATAAAAACCAAACGACCATTGTTTTTCAAGCTTAATTGCAAAATTATAGTCAAACTTGAATCTCATTGTGGTTTTGCAAAGCCATCACAGAGCACCACTCTTTTCCTGTTTATTGTGTATAGCAGGTAGGCAATCAGAAAAAAGTGAGGACTAGTACAGCGAGCAGATGGCCAACATAGTCCCCTCCCTGTGACTGCTGCTAAAATGGAATGCTGCTTAAAACTACGTGGTAAGCAGTGTTTCTCATAGGTACACTCATTACCCTTTTCGCCTTCTCATTAGTTCTTTGACCCCTACAGTTCAGCATTAATGAAACCATAACTTGCTCTTCCTGAGGCCCCGGCACTGTTCCACCAGTCCTCCAGTGATGGAGTAAGTGTTTACAGCAGCTACATTGCAGGAGTTTGTATTGCATGCCCCTAGCATCAGCCCCGCACGGTTGTAGGTCTTTGACACACACTGGTGAAAGTCTGCAATGAACTGTATTTATTAGAGCCCACCAGGAAAGGAAACTTCTTAGTGTAATTAGTTCCCTTGAGAACAATGGCTGCCTTCTCAGCTGGAAAGTTACAAGTTTATTCTAAAGTATGAAAAGCACCGAAAAAGCACCTGTAATTTTTCCTTCTTCTTGTTCTCTCTTTGCCTTCCTGTTTGTTATTTGTAGGTTTTTTTTTTATGTTTTCTTCTCCATTTTAATTAGCATAATGCCACTGAATAATTGGGAAACTGTAAATGGCACCTGTAAGTTCATGTCTTAGTTATTATGACTTCAATCTTGCCTTTCTTAGTTCATGTATAGTAGGAAATACACACACACACACACACACATACTCATACACACTCACATTCAAAGACAAAAGTATGGATGCTTGGAATCATTACTGCATATGTGAAATGCTTGGGTGTACACTTAGAATGTATTTGTGCACTTTCTGCTGCACCTTAAGCTTGATTTTTGTACGTACATTCTTTCTAATGTTGCTGTTTCTTTTGACAGTTTCCCGTTGTTTTCTTGTCCACTCTTCTCTATCATCCCACCACAGCCTCCCCGTACACAGCTGACAGTCTGTTGGCTTTTGTTGCAAATGTACCATTACCACTTCGATGGTTTTAAACTTCCCTCAAGTGGTTTGGTAAGCTGTGTGAGCATTGCCTAGCAGGTGGCAGCTGACAGAATATCATCACACGTGTGAATAAGCGGCACTCAGTTGACTTGATGACCTCAGACTCTACTTCACTTTCCTATGGGAGAGCAAGATGGAGGAGCTCACTCCATCCACTCTAATGTGCAAATATGCATCACGTAAATGGCCATCTCTTGAGGCTTATCTCTGGTTTTATATGGAGAGAGGAAGAGAAAGAGGGAGAGAGGGGAGAGAGAGAGAGAGCGCTGAGATTATAATGAAGAGCCAAGCAGTGCTCGGTACATTTGTCTAGGTTTGGGAAAGCATGTTTTGAAGGTCACTGAGGGAACAGAAATGTTAACAACCATGGTAATTAAAATTATCTTTCTGATTCAGAGTTCTTTTATAAACAGCTTAGTGAGTCAACTCTGAACACAATAGAAGGCTGTCTAAGGAGCTGATACCATCATTTCAGAATCTCTGAAGCTGGAATTTTTAAAAAGTCTACAATGAAGTCAAATTTTTTACTCCTTAATTTTCCTGCAGCCAAGCTATATTTGCACAACACAATCAACCCTGCTGTTTCAATCAAGTTGCTGAGAAAAAAAAGAAAAACTTAGGAAAACCAGATGTTTGGCATTTTATATATGTAACAGCTGGTTGATTGTCTGAATTTTTCATTTTGAACCATTCTTGCTGTCATGATATAGAAATATCCTGAAAATTGATTTCTGTGCTTGTGAAATGTAAATAGCTTTCTTTAGAGGGGTTCTATGAAGTTAACCTACCATAAAGTTAAGAGCAAATGGTAAGAACAGAGAAACAATGATATCCAAAAAAAGTCGACTGTTAATTTTCTTAAATTCTGTTAATTTTCATTAGCACTACTATAAATATATCAAAAGTGCTCTTCTGCAGCCCAGTGTCCTGAATATGTTTAAAAACCAACTACTTTATTATCAAATAAAAATCAACTATTTTATCATCAAAATGTAACAACATTTCCAGTTAATGAAATTATCTGACTTAAATATCTCTGCATTAAGTCTAATTTTATGTGCCTACTCCTTTTACCACTAGAGTCTATAGTTACTCAGAATTTTATGTCTTGAGTAAAATCATTTCACTTTGTTTTGTTACTTTTTGGCTCCAATGGCTAAGACATTGCTTGGGAGACTCACATTCCACTATCGGAGACCCCGGGGTCAAGTCAGGGCGGTGCTCCTGGCTCTAGCTTGTCTGCAGTGTGCACACAGGGTGGCAGGCAAAGACTCCCTGAGGTCTAGCATCCTTCCCATGGCAGACACAGGTTGAGTTCTAGGCTTCTGGTTCCCCCTAGCGCAGTCCCAGCAGGTGAACCAGCAGGTGACCGGTCTCTCTCTGTCTCTCTGCCATTCAAATACATAAAGGCAAGCAAAACAACAAAAAAAGCATTTATTCTTTCAACATCACACAAATCTTACGCTATCAAATTGTAACTATAAACATAAATGAATGTTTATGAATGCAATCTTTAAACGGACTTTATCCCTACAAATGCACACTACATTCTGATCTCTGAACCTCTGCAATAATGATCGGTTTTATTTTTAGTCAGCAATATAAATCAGATGTCACCTGGTAAACCAAAACAAAACAACTTTCCTGACACTCAAAAAGTCATTAATTCTTCCTGAAAAACCATGCTTTAAAGTGTACTAAACCATAACACTTTCATAAAGCAAAAGTGTATTTATAATAAGTTCTGTCCTAGAAATTACTAAGATATTAAGTATATACAATTAACAATTCAAATAGCAAATGCTTATAATTTCTAGTGAATGTGTTCTGTGCTAGTGACCATCAGGAAAGTGTGTGTTGATTAAGCAGGTATTAACAGTACATCTAATTCTGGTGGGTCCAGTTTTTCTGCTTATATGTTTGTTTTAAGGTGCATTTATTTGAAAGAGAACATTCACATGGGTCTAAACATTTACAGTGAAAATCACTACTGGGGCAGAATTATGACCTATTTGAGGCTCAGGTTATATATTCATTTTCTTAAATTCTGAACATCCCACTTAGAATGTCAGCTAAATCAAATTTTTGCACTACATGAAATGCTTTAAAGTACATGATGATGAGTTTTCAAGTGGTTTCTTGAAAGGTTTCACAAATTGGAGTTGGACCTGTGGTATAGCCAGTTAAGCCATTGTCCGCAATGTCTTCATTCCACATGCATGTTAGGTCAAGTCCCAGTGACTCCACTTCCAGTCCAGCTCCTTGCTAATGCACCGAAGAAAGCAGTGGACGTTGGCCCAAGTCCTAGGGCCCCGTGTCCACAGGAAGACCTAAGAGAAGCTCCTGGTTTGGGTCTGGCCCAGTTCTGGCTGATGTGGCCTTTTTGGGGAGTACACCAATGGACAGGAAGAGCTCTAAAATTTTGCCTCTCAAATAAATTAATAAGTCTTTTTTTTTTTTTTTTTTTGAAAAAAGGAGGTCGTCACAAACTTTTTCGGGTGACCGTCTGCACAATGGTTGCCAGACCGTAGCTCCTGTGCCCTCATCATAGGTACCCTTGGAACACCATGCAAAACTTTCTGATCCAAAACTTTGGTAATGAAATTAAAAACAAAATCAGTTTTAGCAAATCTTCTACATGATGCTGGCATATGCTGATGTGTGAAAACTGCTGAAGGAAAAGCTTAAAAGGACTTGACCCCTGTTAATTACAGCTGCTACTATTTCTTTCACTGCTAACGCCAGAATTAAAACAGCAGAAGCACTGTCTACAATCACCTGATAAATTTCCTCTGTGTCTGAGTGTCCTGGTGCATGACACTGAGGATCCTGTAAGAGACTGTTATGGTACATTGCTCTCTTGATATCACTTGCAACAGGCTAAAACTCCAACCTTGTAAGAGATGCTGGGAGGCACAGGCATATTTCTCAACTACTGAATTATACATCATATCACTTGTTTTTTTTAATGAGAAACAGGTGGCTCGTTTTCAATTGCTACCATCTATTCCTTTGACATAAACGGGTTTTCCTTGCATTTTCATGGCTCTTTAATTTGCTGGTTATAATATTACTGTCACTGAAGGTGTAACTAGAAGTTTCAAGAATGGCTAGGATGCATTATCTTGCTGTACATCTGTAACAGAGCATTCTTAATCCCACTGGGAATTTTATAAGTAGAAACCAAGAGGGATAGAAAAACTGAGAAAATGAATTCATAAAATACTAAAGTAAAATGAACAGGAAAGACTAATTTTACATATTTTAGTTGAAAGGCATGAAAAATACTGTGAATCAGAATGAAATCCCAATTTATCACAAATGAATTGGCATGATAAGAATTATGTTCAATATCTCTTACAAGCACATCTAGAAAATGAAATATGTAATGTTTACATAAAATTAAAATTCAAAAACATCTACTTCAATAAAATGATTCATCATTGTAACATCAAGATAGATTTTTAAATATATGGAATAGATTCATAACTAAATCAATCATGAATTCTCCATTGTAAGGAAAATAAAGCACATCTAGTCTATGAGTTGTTGAGATTATTACGACAGCATGGTGCCATAATTCATATGATATCAACACACAATGCCTTAAACTGAATTAAGTTGATTTTTCTCTTAGCTGTAATAACAAACTTTTACATTCCTTCACACAAATAACAACACTTCATATACTTATCTCTACTGAAGAAGCCCTTGATTTACTCTAACTTTTCATGAATTTCTCTCTGCTAGAATAAGTAGAAAAATCAACCAGCAACTTCCACCAAAATTCTCATATTTGTTTTCATATGAACAATCACAATCGATTTTTAAGAAAGGATAATTCTTTTTGGTTTTTGGTGATATTAATTTCATCAAGAATTTGACAGATGGAGTTACAAAAACAGAAAAGGAGGTAACACAGAGAGCTCTTCCATCTGCTGTTCACTGTGCTGATTGTTACAACAGCTGGAGATGGGCCAGCCAAAGCCAGGAGCCTGGAACTCCATCCATTGCTCTCAAATAGGAACAGGGGCTGAAACATGTTGGCCATCTTCTGCTGCTTTCCTAAACACACAGTCACAGAGCTGGGTCCCAAGTAGAGCAGGTGGGATACAGACTAGAGTCCATATAGGAAGTTGCATCACTAAAGGTATATGGACCATTACAGTTTAATAGATTACTTGTTAAGTGCTAACTGTTGGGAAAAATATTTTTCATATTGCTCTAAAAATAATTTAAAGACTTATGTGTTTTGTTTTTCATTTCTTCACCCATGCATTGGTTATTCAGTGGTGCATTTCTTGGCTCCATGGTGCTTTCAATTTTTTTGTTTTGACTTCATAATTTTTTGTTTTAACTTCATTCATGCTGTTGACTTTGTTTTGTGGCTTCTCATTTAAGGAAATATATAATGGTAGCATAATAGAGACTATCATTGCATCATATCCAGATGTGAAGATACAGTGCAACATGCATCCCTACTTCCCAAATCAAAGATGGACTCCCAGTGAAACTGTTGGGCACATCTAAATAATGGAATGCTGGACTGTCAGACATTGTGCACACCAATAACGTTAGGACACAAATAACAGACTGATGGACTTATGACAGTTTGTGAAGGACTATACTATTATAATAGTATGGGGAAAATCAGTGAGGGAGTGGGAATTTGGGGAAGAGATAGGGAAATCCCAGATCCTATGAAATTGCACAATAAAATTCAAAATTATTTTAAAATGTTTAAAAAGGACATACAGCAAAAAATAATTCAATGAAAATAAAATCTCAACTGCTGTAAGTAGTAACCATCAAAATATACAGAAATAATAATCTTCACTGAATATCATGCATAATCACTTATTATTTAACTTATTATTTAATCACTTATTATTTAATCACTTATTATTATTTAATAAGCAGTACCAAGGAAATCGCAGTTCCCAAAAATTCCAGACCATGACAGCATTTCTTCTAAAATGAATAATGAAGCCAAGTCTACATGTATAAGATACGAGCCACATACAACTGGTAGAAATTCTAATTATTTCCCATTTGCATTAAAGTGTTCGTTAAGGAAAAGTACTAAGTTGCGCTTACTTGATGCTAGATATTTTAAAATAGTAAGCACAACTGATTAGCAAATAATCTGCTAAAAGGTTTTTTTTGAACACTAATATTGCGTACAAATTTTGTACATGGTGTTAATAACCAATAGATCAGATTTATTTTTCATAATGCTTCAGTATCCTACACAGAAAATTTGTCCATTATGACTTATTTGTAATAAAGGATGAAATGCAGTGATCACTTTGCCTTAGTGACCAGTGGATCTGGACGCGTTCTCTCAAAGACCCTGAAATCATCCCAAAGGGGTTACTGTTAGAAAACAATGTCACACTGCGAGCACCTGATTACTAGAGACGATGGGTTGTTGTATGTGATCATGACAATGAAAAGGTAAATAAACTCTTACAGCGTTCCAGACCTAGTGGATGCATTGCAGGAGAGGAAGCCTTTGCCCCTGGGAGAGGCTGCAGAGCAGCTGTGGCTTCACGGTAGATCTGGTACCTGTCCTTACAGGCACACAGCCTCATTTCCCCACATTATTAAGAATAACATAACAATAAGGTAGAAGGTGACTCTCTCACTTGACACATATCCTACCCACTGCATGCAACCTTTAAGTCCTACACTCCCACCCCTGCTACTTCAAGTATCTTGTGTATAAGGACAGGTGAGGATTGAATTCTAATAGTTATATAGAAGCCATAACTCACTGGCTTATATATTGTATGCTAAGTGATACATGGCTATGTCCGTTTTATTCAAGCCAAAGCTCTGAAGAGCCCCATTCCTAAGAATCACATTGCACCACTTCCTCCCTGTGTTATTAAATCAAGCATGCAAACTCAAGAGAAAATATTTGCTTACTCCACCACCATTCTTAATTTAATTCATTAAGGAAAAATATATTGTACATATGTATATATTACATATATACTATACATATATATTACATATCTAAACATATTACGTATCTAAACACCTCTTCAGATAAATAGGAACAACTTGGAAAAATAAAATCTTCCCTTTGAAATGTCAAAGTTAAATTTTCTTGGATGATGTTTGTATGCTGTAAGAATTTACCGTCTTCAAGGGTCCCTGGTAAATGCTGCTTTCCGACACTAATCCTTTGAGAAAGATACAGTCATTATACTCAGTTTACAGACAAGGACAGTAGGCCTCTGACAAGGCAAGCTGTTAGACACAAAGAAAACTCTGCGAGCAAAGATGCTATATTAAAATGTTCATTATTTTACCTCAATAAATACTGAGAAAATGGCATTTCAGTCTTCATTATTGGTAAACATTATAATTCAGTCTCCAATACCAAGCTTTGAATGATTTGCAGAGTGTTCCATTCTGCAAATAAAATCCCTCTGACAAAATGAGCTGAGTCCAGATGGAATCCAAGTCACATTTTAATAGATACTGGCCAACAGTACCTAAAAGTTCAGTAGATGCATATAAAGACACATGGTGCTGATCAGAGCTCACACAGGAAGCTATTGGAAACATTTTCTTGTAACTGTTCTAAAAGTCTAAGATATGCCTCTTATAATATAGGTGATGAAAATGAATCCCATTCCTGTTCTATATTTCAAATACTATAGCTCACATTTATGTTAGTGGATGACCTTGGTTTAGGGAAGGCAAGATCTCAATAGAACATCATGCTCACTCCCTCACCCACTTCAGCCTGGCATTGGTAGTAAATTAAGCTATATTTAGATGAAACTCATTTTTATATTTTAAAAATCTTTTAAAATTAACAGATAACAAATCATATCAGTGCGATAAGTACATCTTAAGAGTATTGTATTCTTTTATTTTCAAGGAATGAAAATCCTGTCTTGTTACTCTTACTGCGATATGGTGGATTTTTGTGCAAGGTGTTTATGTTTGCTTTTTCTCTGTAATAAGCTAAAATGTTTAAGAGAAAGACTTCATTATAGTGTTCTTTCACATTTAAGTAAAGACCTAGACCATCATAGTTTGATATAGTGTTACTTAACAGTATTTTTAAACTTTGGTCAAATATTGTGTGCCCTATTGTAATGCTATGTTACATGTGGTATAAGACTAAGAAGGAGTAACATATACACACATGTGCACACATAATGAGTATATGCTGTATTTCAACTAATTCAACATAGGTCAGGAGGCATTTCATGCAGAGCTTCAAACCCTGCTTCATAAACCCACATCTTCCACTGCCATGCTGGAGTGCTAGTCCAGGGTTGGCTCCCGATCCAACGTCACACTCACGCCGGAAGATGAGGTGCTATCTCAAGCAGTTGAGTCCTTGTCCCCTGTGTGGCACACTCGGTTTGAGTTCCTTTGCCACTGTTTTCAGCCTGGCCTAGCCCCAACTGTTCCTTTGGGGAAGGAATAAGCAATTGCCAACATTTCTCTTGTCCTTTCAAATAAATAGACACAAATACATTATTTTTAGTCTTCTAACATCTTATTCACTTATTCTGATGATTGACAACCCAGACACTGTTTGAGGATTGGTAGTTATAGCTGTCATTCAAGTGGCTCGCTGACTGCCCCGGTTTACCTGGCATTCTATGGAGAATGACAAGTGCCAAGAAATAGTGTGAATACAGAAAAATAACAGTGGCTTATCCCTCCTGCAGGAGAGCAGAGAGTTACTGTTTTGATCTGGCTGTCACAAACAGAAATGACAAAGGGCTCCCCCTCTGCCCCACCCACTTCATGTGCAACAAAGCAGTGGCCACCTGGGAGGAACTCAGGCCATGCAAGGCCAGAAACCCCGACCTGTTAATGATTATAAAATCTATTAATTTTATAATATCAGTTTCATGCTTTTTTTGTGAATGTCAGTAATTCATGTCAAATCCACAGAAAATTAAGTTTCTGGATTCTAATTTCTCTTAATTGTACCATAAAACAATTCCTTTTTGGAATGTATTTCTACTTTGCAACGTTTTACTGCATTGTGGGAATACATGTGTTTTTCACTTTGCTCTTCAGTCCTGTGTCACTTCCCTGTCAGGCTATATTTTGTCTTAGTATTTCTCAGTGTTCTTTCCTCAAGCATTCATTTATATGAAAGAGTTACAGGGAGAATAAATCATTTTTTTCATAATGAGTATGCAAAAAATGCAGAACAGTACTATTTTTGAAAAAATTCATAACTGCACCCAGTGGGGAGCCCATAATTTCTCATTTGTTTAATCAGGTATTTCAAATCCTCTTTTGATTATATTTAGAGGATTATTGACTTAAGCATTCTTGTTTTCATCTATTAGAATGGATTTTTAAAGTATCTTTGTTCAAGTGACATGGGGTTCACAATTTAGAATCCAGTTGAAGGCAGATGGGATAGGTGTTTTCTGGCAAGCTCCAAAAAGCTTGCAAGAAATGGAACTGAAACATAAGATACATTTTCCACAAATCTTTATAGCCCCTTAACATATACATGTATTTAGAAAATTCATGGAAAATGAATATTTAAAAAGACTATGATGGATTTCAAGCTTTACAATCTAAATTTATTTTTTAAATTTTTCTGTGAACTTTATGAGTTGTCTTGCCATAGGAACAATTCCTGTATTGCTATAAATGACCTCATTAATGATGGCAAAGAAAAAGGATTTCAAATGAATATTTTCTGATACTTCACCATTGTCATCTGGCAGGAGCAAGGATAAGAAAGAGTCAAAGATGAGGAACAGGTGATAACCTTGCATCACTATGGTTAAAGCATGTTTCAGCCTTGTGGGTTGCTATTCAGGGGTCCGATCGGGGTCTGCAAGGAAGGAGTTCTTTATCTCCAAGCTCAGGAGACATGTGGAACAACACTACAGCCAGAGACAAAATCTAAGTAAGACAAATAGCTGGATGTTAGAGTCAACAAAGGAACTTTCCTGTTAGGGAGGTGTTGACGGTAGTTCATGTGTGAGATAAGGTAATTAAGTATGACTACTACAATGTTAGAGGTAATACTGCTATTACCGAGGGCAACGTCTAACAACGTAGAGCTAAAAACAAAACGGATGGCCTGGATGGGTGAATGAAGAAAAAGATGCAAATCAGTCTGGATACCAGCACCCATCAGTCTGAAAGAAGACAGTTGCCTTTCCTAAAACAATCAAAACTGAAGTGCACATTATGGAAGAAATAAAGACCTTGTTTGAAGGAAGTTTGGCTGTGTCTGTTGATCGTGAATTGAAGGAAGTTTAGATACGTGAGTCTGAAGCTTTGTAGAAATTCAGGACAGATGTACATGTCATCAATTTGATATTCTCTACCACGGGTTACAGATGGAGAAAGAAGGTTGCACAGGACTGGCTGTGGGATGCAACAGTGTAAGAGCTGGAGAAATGCAAGCAGCACAGGGGTTCAGGCTCATCATGACAACACAAAGGGAAGGGAAGATAATTCCTTCCTCATTTGCCAATGAGGCGTAAAAAATCACGACTGCATGCGCCAACTTGATTTAAAAACTATATCTTATATTGTCTCTTCTGTTACTAGTGATTATATATATACATTTTAATTATGTAACCTTGGTTATTTTTACATACATTAAATCACATTTATAAGTACTTTTAAAAGTTTCACTGAACAATTTGAAAAAGAAACATTGAAAGATAAATCTTACTTTGCACTAGGAAAGGCATTAAATACCAAGCAAGCACTGCACCAAACTTTTCTTGCGAGTCCTTTCCCCCGTCCCCTGCTTTTGAATAAGGAGCGCCATGATTTATTTTTATACTGGAATCTACAAACTATACAGCCAGCCCTCAAGCACTGTATGACATTGTTGAATGGTTTTTGTGAGATAGAATATGAGACAGAAAAGTATATTTTTATTCCTTGTGTACAGAATGACACAGAAGCTTTGATATAAAGATATTTGTTCACCTCCATAATGCAAGCGCCTACAATAGCTGCACACATGAGAAAATACTTGATAAATATTTGTATGAATATGTCTGGAAATGGGTGTTTCAGCACAAGTTGCAATAAAAGAGACTGTGAATGACATAAAAGTTATAAAGTTCTGTTATCTGTTGTGTCAATAAGTTCTCTGAATTGGGTGGATTTTAGAGGAGTGCCCTAGATTTAACATTGGAGGAAAGCTTTCCTCTAAAATTTAAACTAGTGTTGGACATTGTGGTACAGCAATTTAAGCCTATGCTTTGCAGAGTTGCCTTCCATCCTAAGAGTGCCAGTTCAGAGCCAGTTTGAGTCCTCGTTCCTCAGCTGCCGAACCAGAATGCTACTAATGCACACCTTGTAGGTAGCGGATAATCAACTCAAGTATCTGGTCCCTGCTACCCATGTGGGAGACCAAGATGAAGTTCTAGTCTTCCAGCTTTATGCCTGACCATCTGCTGTTGTTAAAGACATTTGAAGAGTGAACTACTAGATGGAAGATCTTGCCTTGTCTCTCTGTTGCTCTGCCTTCCCAATAAATAACAATTAAATAATGTCAAAAGATAAAAGTTAAAGTGGTGTTAATTTCAATGATAAGCTAAGAAATAGGTAAAAGTTCATTTTTAATGAAATCAGCTTTCAGGTATATGGTAGCTGGATAACCAAAGAAATCAACATTCTGAAATACTTCAGAAATTAACACATGTAACATTTGTTAAGCTTTAACATTTAACAAGTGTTGATGTCACTGTTCTCATGCTTAAATAAGAAACTAAGTAACAAGCAAACAAAAAAAAAATATTGTCAATGAGCTCAGCAGAGAACTGAGGTCCCAAGAGACAGTCACCCTAAAATTTGCCAACTGGTGAATTCAGTGCCCACAGTAGTGTGTTTTTGCAACCAAAATACAGAAGAGACTCTTGGATGATAATCTTGACAACATCTGAATGTAGGACAGTAACATGAATGTGAGAACCTCCTGTGGTCACAACACAAAGACCTCACCCTCATGCCCATGTCTGCTAACTTAAAAAAAATCTGAGATAGAGGCCAGATTTGAAGTGCAGTCAGTGAAATCAATGGCTATATCTTTTAACAATTTCTTATGAATTTGAAGTTCCAAGACACTAATATCTTCGCAGAAGTGTCAATACATCATATCCAAATAAAATTCCAACACATATGGATTTCAAAAATAGATTTGCATGACCAAATCATGCACAATATGTGTATATGAATACATTCACACATTTACAAACAAACTTGTTGCAAGCTTTGTATATGGAAAAATAAGCCATTAGAATGATAATAGTTTGCAAATAAAATTCATTGAATTCATTTAAATTGTGCTATCATAAGGAATTTCCCAGGCTATTTTGGTAATTTCCCAAAGAAACACAGTTAAACATACCAAACTGCTGAAGGTAATAGACAATTGGTTTATTTCTTCATAATAATTAAGTGTACACATAGGTTCACATACACACTAAAATTTTAGGAACAGGCAACCTACATTGAAATTCTGGGGAAAATAAATAATTGTTGTCAAATCTATGTAACTTTGAAGTATAAATTAGCAGTCTTACCTGAAAAAAAAATAGAACCCAGCGTAGTGAAAAAAATAAAGAATAGTAGGGAGCTCGCAAAATAATCAAGGAAATGAAATTAGGCAACAGGCAACTATGCCCATATCTGTCTTATTAAGAGAAATGATCATTGGCTCCAGGGAGGGCTGTGTCCACACCCCAGGGGCAGCACTGCTGTGTGGAGTGCCCTCATGCACGCACTGCTAGGTCAGCCGCCTCTAAATCCCCAGGTTGGTGTCCCTCCTCACAGGAGCACGAGTGACATGATACTCAGAGCTGCAGAATTCTGACATCTAGCTTGGGACCCAAGTGTCAGGATGTGAGGGTTGTAGTCAAAAGATAATAGACAACCGTATGTGCAGAAGATGTCTGTTACTTCTAATTAAGTAGCATGTTCTAGGCATACTGCTTTTATTTGGAATTACTATATTAATAAATAGAATATAAAAACTTTCTAGGAAAGTGGCTAGAAAATGTTGAGTACTTGAAATGTACAGATTGTTAATCTGTACAAACTTCAGTGTTTTGGAAGTTTTATCTAATCACCAGAGTCACGCAATTCTTGCTAGGCCTGTATATGAGCTTCTCACAGACAGATACTTGGCCTGATGCATCCGGGAATTCGATTTTATAATTGGTGTATTTCACCAACTATAATTTCACATCCCATAAGGCTTCCTTATGTAAAAATAAATCACTGGGCAAAGGATACTGCTTCCACATTCAAATGTCAGCCACAGGCACTTTGCTCAGCCATAACGCTACCTTACGGGACACCCACATCCTACACATCAGAGTGCCTGAGTCCTGACTGCTCCCAAATCCAGCTCCGTGATGAAGCGTGCCTTGTGTTTTGTCTAGCCTCTGGGCCCCTGCCACCAACCTGGGAGACCTGGATTCATTTCTCAGTTCCTGCCCAGCTTCTGCTTGGTCCACCCTAACATTTGGGAATCAACCAAGCAATGAAAGTTCTTAATGTGTATACATACTTCTTTCTCTGCCCACCAAGTTAAAAACAAAACGCAAGGGACGTGTATGCAACTACCTTTGTGTGTTTGGATACTGTGCATTCTGTTTTGAGGTACTGAGCTTGTATATGAATGTACTAATGGCCTAACTCTCAGGAAGAAGTTGAAGGTTATAGATACAAGGTTCTTTCGGAAGGAAGTTTCAGAATTGGAAGTTGGATTCCCCCACGCTGATCCTTCTACTTCGGTTATTACTTCCTCATCCTCCTATAATCTACAACTGAATTCTCATGTTTGGAAATCTAAAGTAATGGACACCAAGTTATTTAAAAGTTATTATTCAGATTTATTGTTTGCTTTTCATCTCTAATATATACTTCATAGGCTTAAAAGAAAATCTTTGAAACTGTCAGTGATTATTTAAAGTAAGTAGCTTGCTGAATAAATGCGTTGTCAGTTTGTATTAGAATTGCTTGCCTGATTAAAGAAGGCGACAGTAATTAAGTGTTTGCCTGTTAATCTAACTGTTATTTAGAACTCATTAATGAAAATGGTTTATGGGTTCAAGAGGCATTCTATATTTGAATTAATTCTGTTGCTAAAAGCCAGCCTAGATTTGCACGATGTTCAGAACATTCAGGAAAGTCAACTATTGAATTAAAAGAGGTATTGAAAGGAAAGAATATCTTACAAAGTCAAAGCCTTTAGTTGTTTGTTCCTTTAATACAATTCTATCAAAACACCAATGGTGTTTCTCACAACTGGCTTCAGAAGTCATATTATTTTAAAAAGAATAAAATGAGCAGTAGTTCCAGGATGCCTCCTTTCATGATTCTGCAGATTCATTTCTACTTAGAGTTCTCCAGTTATAATAAATTGTACTGACTTCGACTGAACAGAAGAGTTAAAAAAACATTGCATGATTTTAAAATTTATCTTTGAAAGAAATAATCAAAGATAATTGAATCCTCCAAGCTTTAGTTGTCAGACACAGGATCAAAAATTTTCACCTTGTCTCTAACAACTAAAGTTCTGGCAAAAATATTCTATGGCACATGTGACTAAGGGGTGAAAATGAAGGCACAGTGGGGAGCCATTCCTCAGCTGCATCTTGGAATAACTTGTCTTGACCTTAATCAATAAAATCGCTCTGGTTATTTCTCATAGCATGGCCCGTTTTTATGAGCTTTATCCAAATCTTCATCATGTGTACTTGTGTTTAGTTATATATTTAAAGTCCACATTCTCTTCCTCTGTGTGTGTGTGTGTGTGTGTGTGTTTGAGACCGTGTGAAGAACACACATTCCTCCCCTGTAGTTCTAATCTTGTATTTAATATTTTATTTAGCTCAGTCAGTGACCATTTTGGTACATGCTTGAATTCATATAGAAAGAGATGAACCATATCTGAACACAGCTTCCTTTGTTCTCACAAAAACTCAGAGCTAACTTTATCTGTAAACACCATTTGCATTTTCAAAAATATTACAATCCCTGGAAATTGCTGCCTAGTTTCTCAGCTAAGTTCAGCATAAGAACGGCACATGGTATCCCAGGGAAATAAGCGGTGCATGCATCCTGGGCTTGACTTCCCACCCAAGAACTGGCACACGATATTGCATCTGTTGGAAGTGAGTTGTAGAGTGGAACCAGAAAAATAAAGGCTGACATCATCCCAGGTTCCTTATTTCCACCCTCAATAGAGCCTCATCACAGGCAGTGGGAACAAGTGACAATTTCAGAAGACTTTGCTTCTAGATGACATTTAGCAATAGGTCCTGCAATTGAATCGAGTCTTCTTTTGATTTGGTTTTAACAGATATTTGACAGAGTATATCCTTGCTGCAAGGAATTTTGTTAGAATCACATACCCCCACAGACAAGTCATTTTCTCCAAGTTCAAGTGCTTATGTAATCCCAACATAAAAATAAAAAGGAAGCAGTCAAAAACTTTGTGACAGTGCTTGCAGGTGGGGTAGTTCGCAGGGGATAATAGACCACTCAGAAGAACCACCCAGTTTTTGATAGAAAAGTAAACTCACCAGATAGAGTGATGTCTATACTGAAAGAAAAAAGAAAAGTAAGTGAACATCTGACCAAATGGAGCTTGTATGCAGAATTACAGAAAAACTGCAAGTGTCGCATTGGAAATTTGTATGGATATAAGATAACATGACATACTCAAAGCAAGAAAACATGACTATGGCTGTATTTAAAAAACAGAAAAACAAAACAAAACAAACTAATGCTTACAAAGCAAGCATCTTGCTTTTGCACATTTTACTATTCACTTTTTTAATACTCGCTTCAACCTTCTCAGTTTGTTCCATTCAGGTTCACCACAACATAACCTTTTCATGCCGTGTTATAGTCAAGCTATCCAGCACAAGAAACAATGCGATGGCTTGTCGATATGATGCAGATTAGAGGGGAACAGACTTCCCTTGGTGCCCGACATCCTCCCAGCCACTACTCTGTATTGCTTATTGGAGATAAGCTTGACAGTGCTTGACACAGTGGGGAGGAGAGAAACTTAAACACATGGTGCTTCATATGCTGTGTGTATGTTAAAATTATTTAGATTTTCATTCTGAAGACATTACAGACCTATCATAGTATTGTGGTCATCACAGCAACGTCATGCTTTGTGTGTTAAATGAGCAGAGCTCAATCTTCATGGTGAAGAGACTGTAAGACGGCCATGCAAGAAGGCAAAGCCATCAGAACACAGCCTGAGGAAATAACCATTTTCATTACAAAGAATAACCAAAAGGCATCATCTCGGCATTGTATTAGTATATAGAAAAGAGAGGATGTGTATAATCTTCAAATTCAAATCTTCAGAAAGACTTTTTTTTTTAGCATTCCAATTTTTAAAAATTAAGTTTATCTTTAAAAGTATTGATGATACTTGTGGGAAAACATGCAAGCGGTTGGACACACTGGATCTGGGGCTAACTGGGAACGAAATAACTTACACAGCTGTACAACAAGTTCTTAGAGTTTCACTGGTACTCTGCAACGTACCAAATGTGGTAGACCAAGTCTTGCTGCCACAGAAAACAGATGGTTAAGAAGCACACACGTGATGAGAGAACCACAAGCACCGGCTAGTGCTGTGAAGAATATACAGGTTACACTGCTGAGAGCAGTTAAGAGTAGCTTTGCCACAGTGAGTTCTGTGGAAGTGTCAAGGATACACTCTTAGAAGGACCTGAAGGAGACAGCATACGGACTAAAGGGTTCCAAAAGGGTTTCCTGCAGGGACGCCCCTGCGCCCCGCAGCGGATGGCTCAGGCTGCTTCTTGTGCTGCCCCACAATGTGGCTTCTCCTTCGAGATGCTGCAGGGCCGGCACACAGGTTGTACCTTCCTTTCTGTCAAGACGCAGTTGGAAGAATTTTTGAGTGAAGTTTTGAAACTGGACAAAGAAAGAGCCAAGAACAAGACAGCAAAGGAGACCAACACTAAGCAGAAGGAATTTTGTGAAGCTGTCCGGAAAGCGCACTTGTCAGGCAGCAGATACCCGCCTTGGACTGAGACCTGTGCCCAGTGACCCAGCCCAGGGGCACAGGCTGTCCACGGCCTTTCTGTGCTTCCCGAAGGCGCTCAGCAACGGGTCAGCCTTGTGCCCTAGAGCCCCTGGGCATCTGTGTTCTGCTTTCCTGAGAGTGGGGCTGGGGCCCCTTCTGCCGTGCAGCTGGCCCTGCCGACTGGGCTCGTGTCTTCTTTCTAACACTCATGTGAGCGTGGAGTTGGCAGGTGAGATGGAAAACTGCATTGCTGTGAGTCTAGTGCCGCGGCTACTCTGAACACTCGCCATGGTATTGAGACCTTCCTAGCCTCTGTTCCCTCAGTTGTACAACAGAGTTGGGTGAAAGCAAAGGGTTACTTATAGAGAGAAGATGCGGTGGCAGAGCCCAAGTTGTTCATTAAGCATTCTTCCAACCATAAGGAAAATGTTCTATGAAAGTCAGTAACACTAATAATAATAATGATGATGATGATAAGTTATAACTACCCTTTCATTTCATCCAGCTCAGCAGAATAGAAAAAAATATGGGTTTTCACAATAACTAGTGAAAACAGGAAGTAGACATCTGTCAGGTGTCCTGTCTAGGCCTCAATACTGTCAAGAAAACCTGCCTAGGATTAGTGTTAAACACCAACACCAATCAAATGTACTCTTCACGAGCATAGACAGCATAACAGGACTTGGAACCGAGAGGCATCGTGGGCATCAGCTTGCAATCCTTCCACACATACATCTTCCTTCGGTTGTATTTTGCTGTTCAGAAGTCTGGGTAAACATTGTAATGTGATTTCTAATGACTTCAATGGCAATTAGTCTTGTTATTCATTGTTTCGAAAGACCTCTGTGGTCCAGAATAATATGAGTTGCTTCCTTATTCAGCTGGTTGATAATGACTTCATTTCTTTTAAGATATTTCATTTTAACAATTATTTACTGCTTTCTGCTTACAAACAAAAGCTAAGCTCGGCTTCCATCCAACATGAACAGTACAAGGGTATTTGATTCTCAGGACACTGCCGAATTAAATAAGCCAGAAGTTAACTGAGCAATGGTTGGTTCAAAATAAAATCCATTTTAGTTCAATGTATTGTATTTGGTGGGTATGTATATGCATTAGACGATGTTTCTAGGTGTTAAGTATCATCTCTGGTCAAAATGTCTGTTTTCCTTCTTTTTTTTTTTTAAAAAAAAAAGATTTGTTTATTTCTATTGAAAAGTCAGATTTATAGAAAGGTGAGACAGAGAGAAAGATCTTCCTTCTGCTGTTAACGCCGCATTTGCCAGCTGTGGGTGGAGCTGAGCTGAAGGCAGGAGCCAGGAGCCTCCTCTGTGAGTTCTGGTTCCCAAGGCTTTGCACTTTGAAGGGGAGGGTTAGCCAATTAAGCCATTGTACCACGCCCTGTTTTCTATTTTTAACAGGTCAAATGTAGGAAACAAAAACATGAGGTCACCTAAATTTTTTCCAAAGTAAAATCTCAATTCCTTAAATCTGCAATCTGGGGGAAACACAATTGTGATTTCTATATTTGCATAATCTCATTGAACTAAGCATAGAAATTTCTCTACACAGCACTAAAGTGCTTATAAAAGCACACCCATTAATTAAAGTAGTGACACAATTTTTCCTAGAAAACAATGTATAAATATAAAAGTATGCATGTGCACACACACACAGGTAAAGAACAAGAAAAATCTACTTGCTCAAAGCATCCTTTACTACTGTTAGAATATTAATAATACTTTTGAGTCCCAGGGGAATCTCTTCTTAATCAAATTAATCTGAATTTTCCACCTTCATGGAACTGTATACTGTCTCTAAACTATACTTCTTTGTCCCATTTAAACATATATATTATAAGGTATATGTATACATACAGAATGTACTTATTACATTGTTTCATATTGCATAATTTTAATTTTAATTTTTAAATTTGATTGTTATGATACAATAACATCTGGGATACCCCCTAAATTCCCACTCTTCTCAAATTTTCCCTTACTGTTACAGTAGTATAGACCTTCATAAGGAGTTATACTTCATAAGTGTGTTATTTAAGTGTGCCTTGAAACTGTTCATAAAGACAAGTCAGACAGTCCATCATCCCATTGTCTAGATATGTCTAACAGTTTAATTGGGAGTCCATATTTGATTTAGAAGTAGGGATGCATGTTACATTGTGTCTTCATATCTGGATATGGTAGTCTCTGTTACTCCATCACTGTACATTCCAGTTTTCATAAAGTCTGCCTTATATCAGGGAAAATCTATATAGTATTTGTCCTTTTGTGATTGACTTATTTCAATGAGCATAATGGTCTCTAGTTGGGACCATCTAGTTGTAAATGGTATAATTTTATTCTTTTTAATGGCTGAGTAGAATTCCATGGAGTAGATGTACCACAATTTCTTTAACCACTCCTCTTTGGATGGGCATCTGGATTGTTTCCACGTCATTGCTATTGTAGACTGTGCTGCTGGAAATATAGGGTCACATATTCTCTTCTCTAATGCAGTTTTCATTTCCTTTGGATATATTTCTAGGAGCGGGATAGCTGGGTCATATGGCAGGTTTAATTGCAATTCTCCGAGCACTAGCCATACTGAATCAACACAACGGTTGTATTATCCTACACTCCCACCATCAGTAAAGGAGTGTATATTTCTCCCCACATCCACGCCAGCAGGTGTTGTTGGTCGAATTCTGAATGTAAGCCAATTTCACTGGAGTTAGGTGGTACCTCAATGTGGTTTTCATTTATATCTCCCTGATAGCGAGGGAGCATGAGCATCTTTTCATATGCATACTAGCCATTTGAATCTGTTTTGAAGAATGTCTGTTTATGTCCTTTGCCTGTTTTCAAATGGTTGTTTTTTTACTATCTCTGGGTTTTCTGAAGCTCTTTGTAAATCCTTTATATTAGTCCCCTATCACCTGTGTAGTATGCAAAATTTACTCCCATTCCATTGGTTGCTTCTTCACTTTAATGTTTTACTTTGCTGTACAGAAGCTTTTTTAGTTTGATGTAGTCCCATTTGTTTATTTTGTCCTTGTGTGTGCCTTTGGTGTTTTTTTACCTCATACCTCTGTCATAGGGAATGTTTCCTATGTTTTCCTTTAATAGTTGGATGATTTCTGGGAGAAAATTTAGGTCCTTGCTCTATTTAGAGCTGATTTTTTTTTTTTTTTTTTTTTTTTTTTTTATGTTACAGGTGCTGGTCTTGCTTCTTAATTCTGCAAGCTGCTATCCAGTTGTCCCAACAGCAATTGTTGAAGAGATCAGGCTTTTTCCCTGGATTGTTTTAAGTTTTTTGTCAAAGTTTAGTTGGCTATACATGTGTGGGCTCTCTTCTCTTGCTTCTATTCTGTTGCATTGATCTCCTCTGTTTCTATACCAGTACCACACTGTTTTGATAACCACTGCTCTGTTCTATGTCTTGAAATCTGGAATGGCGATTTCTCCAGCTTGATTTTTATTTTAGGATAGCTTTGGCTATTTGTGATCTTTTGTGATTCCAGATGAACTTTTGTATCATCTTTTTTATTTCTGAGAATGCTGTTGGGACTTTGTTTGGGATTGAGTTGAATCTGTATATTAGTTTGGTAATATGAACCTTTTGATGCTATTGATCCTGCCAGTCTAGGAACATGGTAAGTTTCTCCATTTTTTCAAAGTCTTCTTCTATTTTTGTTTTTAATGTTTTATAGTTTTCATCAGAGTTCTTCCATATATTTAGTTTAATTCCTACTTATTTAAAATTCCTCTCTGCTATTTTAAGGAGTACTGTTTTTACAGTTTCTCAGGCATGGAATTGTTATGTACACTCATGTCATAGATTTGTGTTCATTAATTTTGTATCCTGCTCTGCTGTCAAATTATCTTATGAATTTCAGTAGTCTTTTGACTGAGGTTTTTGGTTCTGCTGTGTAGAGAATCATGTCGTCTGCAAATACAAATAATTTCAATTCCTCATTTCCAGTTTGGATTTTTTTTCCTAATATCTCTGACAAGGACATCCGATACAGTATTGCAGAGTAGTGGTGAGAATAGACAGCCCTGTTTAGTTGCAGATCTTAGTGGAAAAGCTTCCATTCTTTCCCCATCTAGCATGATGCTGGCATTGGGTTTTTCGTAAACTATTTGATTATGTTGTAGAATGTTCCTTCTGTTATCTTGCTCAGGGTTTTCAGCATGAAGTGATGTTGGATTTTATCAAATGCCAGCCTTTTCTGCATCTATTGAGATGATCATATGGTTTTTATTTTTCAATTTGTTGATGTGAAGTATCACATTTGTTGAACCATTCCTGCATGCCAGGGGTGAATCCTACCTGTCTGGGTTCATTTTGCATATTTTTAATGATTTTTTTTTTAATTGGAGAGGTAGATCTCTGGCCATTCAGGAAGAACTCCCACCATTTGTTAATTCCTCTGATGGGTACAAAAGCCTGGTTTGGGTTAGGCCAAAGAAAGAAGCTTGGGAATCTCTTCTGGCCCCCTCATGCCTGCCAAGGACCAAACTCCTGCAACCATTCCAGGTGTGTATCCTCAAGAAACTGGAATCTGGAGCAGCCAGGCCTTGAACTCAACTATACCATCCAATGGGCAGATACTCATGCATTTTGGTTGTTGGTATCACTTATTTGTTATTATAAATAATATTTTATTTTGGACATACTTATACTCAACATTTTTAATTTAAATAACTGCAGCCATACATACCTGATGCTCCATAACATTAATATTCGATCATATATACTCATATTGTACACATGTAAAAATACATGTTTGCGTGAGCCATTATTTCTCTGTTACTGATTTTTTGGACTTAGATTTTGTTTACCATTTTAGCAATGCTAGATGAAGGAATACCCTCATGTGTTCTCCCGGCACACCTCACTAGGAGAGGGGATATCAGAACATGGAAACTGTGCATCCGTACCCTCACTGAACAAGCAAAAGTAGTCAATGACCTGAGTGGCCACCAGCAGGTCTTTCATTTCCACTGGTTCCACATCGCAGCCATCCCTGTACAGTATTCTGTTCCTGGTGCTATGGAAAGTTTTGCTTCTCCTTCAGAGATCCACACAAAACATGGCATAAACATTATAATAAAGCATATTTGCTACATATTACAAATATATGGTTTTTATGCTTAATATGGGCACATTGTGTCATTTTCCTAAAACAGTGTCAAAATTAAATCTACTGAATTTTTAGCACTTTATAGCTTTCCTAAAATGTCATGGAAACCCTCCCTCAACCCAGTATCACCTTTCTGTCCTTGCTCTTTTATTCTTTTATCATGTCTTCACTTATAAACCTTAAGTTTTGTCAAATTAAATTTATCACCAATCATCCCAAACATCTATGAATAGTCCTTGATGTTACACCCAACTTGTAGCAGTGAATTATATAAAATTTGCTGTTACCTAACATCAGAACACAGCTGAGTCGCCTTCTGCAAAACAATTTTTACTTTTTCTGCGAAATACTTGGTCCTAACTTTTCAGTATCACTCGCTGATGAATTCTAACAAAATTGTCGGTTTCCCCAATTCTAAAGGAATAGTTCATCTCTGCCTTTATGAATACTTATCAATAATCCCATTTGTGCACATGATTTCAATGTCCAAGGCATAAGTGGATGACATGCACATGTATATTTTCAGATTTTTATGTTCATTCAATTGCTGACCTGTCTCAAGTGACAATTCAAGATACTGATTCAAAATTCAACATATTCAATATAATAAATGCATGAACTATCAGATAAACAAAACAAACCAAAAGCTCCTTTTATACTACTGCTCTTTATATCAGTCACAACAACAAAATCCATCCAGGTACCAAGCGAAATGCTAGGGTAGCCAACTACACATCCACATGTCAGGCTAATACATTTCCTCTTCTATCTCTCTCTTCCCATTTCCTCAGCATGAATAATTGAATTTGTCCCCTAACTTTCATCTATTCTTTTGCCCTTTCCCTTTGTATACACAATGAAGGTAAAGCTATCCACTTGAAATCCAAAATGATAATATGTTCCTCCATTCACAGGTCTAATCTCCAAGATCCACGTACAAAGTATCTGCCACTCAAAAAACCTTTAAAAAAGTTATTCACTTGAGACAGAGGCAGAGATGCATAGGAAGACAAAACTTCTATTCATTAATTCACTCCCCCAAAGCCCAAAATGAACTGGGTTGATCAACTTGCCCCTGGAAACCAGAAATTTAATCCAACATTCCCACATGGAATAAATACTTGAGTCATCATGCATTGCTTTCGAGTTGTATGCTGGCAGGGAATTGAGAAAAAAGCAGAGCAGGGTGTGAATACATATGCTCTACTCCAGGTTGTGGGTGACCCAGCAGGCCCCTAAGCTGCTGGGCCAATTATCTGCACTTCTCTCTACAACTGGGCTTTTATCATGTTCTAATTCAAATATTCAATACTATGATTTATAATCTCACTCTTATACTATGTGAGGGTCAAAGTCAGGCATACACAGCATATGAGCTAGTCACTAAGTGGTTACAGAAGAATTCACGTCATGATGATCCCCTGTTCTTTTCTCGCTCCTCTCTCCTAATTCTCATCACTATTGTGCTATCCCTGATTAATTTGAATGTTAGGATACCCTGAGTCTCCTGAACTCTATTTGGTACATAGTGGGTGTTTAGAAGGTCATTTGCTTTCTTTCTCTCTTCTTTTATACTTCTTCTTGACTTGTATCTGCAGCAGATTGAATCAACAGTCTGGCTCAAGTTAGAAACTCAGCTCTCACTCAACCTAGTTAAAGAAAAACAATGGGCAGCTGGCAAAACAGGACTCAAGGCAACATTTCCACTCACTCCCACTACTTCACAGTTTACCTGCTGCTACTGCTGCTGATGTCATTCAGTTTCCTTCTGGACTGTAGACCCAGGATGAGGCAGCTTCAGAAAGCTTGTGGTAAAGAGATTTCAAGCATTCAGATGGGCTAACAGGTGATTAGCATCATGGTCTCTGGTGACATTTTTCCTAGCATTTTTGAAAATGTAAAAGCATGCTTCTTCCCCATCATGCTCCTTTGGAAAGGTAGATCCCTCCTGGTTCCTGCTTTTATCCTAATGGGAGCAAGTACATGAAGCCCCTATTGGAATGTAAATCTCACTTCCTATGCCTCTCTGAGAAATACAAAGTCTCCCCAAAATTTCTTTATTCAGTTATGGAGCCAGTTCAAGTCACAGCTGTTCCACTTCAGATCTAGTTCCCGGTTTAGAGCCTAAGAAAGCAGCACAGGAGGTCGCAAGTCCTTGGGTCCCAGGACTCACATGGGAAATGAGAAAGGAGCTCCTGAATACAGACCAGCGCAGCCCTGCTTCAGCCACTGTGGCCATTTCGAGTGTGAATTGATGGGTGGAAAATTGATTCTTTCTGTCTCTCCTTCTGTCTGTAGCTCTGCCTTTCAAATAAAAATAAATATTTAAAAAATATAATGTAGAGCCCCCAAGAAACCTATCACGTAGTACTCTGATGACATGTTTTATAATTTTTCAATCCTAACATCTAAATTCTCTGTGTCCCCATCTTTCTATAATAAAAATTGGCAATTTTGTTGATATCTCCCAAAACTGAATTTCCATCCATAATGCACAGATACCTACATTTTATGAATAATTTGACAAGTAATTTCACATAATATTATCATCAATCAGCAGGCTGAATACGTACTATGTAAATCTACACATAGATGTTTTGCCCTTCCTAAAGGCACTTCCCCCTGCTAAGGCAGGTGCTGCGCCTGCTACACGTGAGGCTGCTGCGTCAGTTCCCTGGACTTTCTACATAGCATCACTAATAGTGTAAGTAGCCTTTGCATTTTCATTTTTTTATTTTATCTGTATGAAAGATTGTCTCAGAAAACATCAAATGAACTGGTTCCTTGCCAAAATTCTCTGTACCACTCATCTCATGTTCAAAGCTGGAAAGATTAGTTCTTACCAAATATGCTTTTCATGGGGAGACCCACTAATGCTAAAGTGTTTGAACACATGAGAAAATGAGGTCTTCCTGAGAAGAGTTCTGATCTAAACTTCAGGACATCTTCAGTTCAATAATCAAAATTTATTCAACTTAAAATATCTGCCAGGTTCCAATGAGAGTCTTTGCCGCGAAGGCCATTGAGCTTAGGGAAACAGGTTAATGAACCAATAATCATTTTTCAAAGACAAAAATTTTAAAAAACTTTTTCAGAGTTCAAAAATTATTTGAAAATAAGGATTGTGGGGACAGAAGGACATACTGATCTATTTTCCATCCATTGTTTCACTCCCCAAATGATTACAATGGCTGGGTCTGGGTTGAACCAATGGGAGAATCTATTTATATCTCCCTCAAGGTTGTCAGGGGCCCAAGCCTCTGAACCATTCTCCACTGATTTTCTAGGCACATTAGCAGTGAACTGTAACAGAGGCGAAGCAGCTGGAGCAACAACTGGTGCCTTATAGGATGCTGGTGTAAGCAGACGGGGGCTAAACACACGCTACCACACCAATGGTCCTGGAAGGCTCTGAAAGCACCATCTCACAAATCAAAATCAACTGGAAGGGTGTTTAGTAGACCAAGCATCCTTTTAGATGAAGCATAGCTTACCACTTAATATTTATGCCAAAATATGACTAATACTTCTTATATGGCTATCAGGCAAATGAGCAAAGTCTGAAGGTATATTCTTTAAAAGGGGTTTTTGCTTTTGTTGTAATTTTAGCTCCCACATATAAGAAGATGAAATGTAACCTGTATGTGACTGATTATGTTGGACATATCATCCTCTGGTTAATACAAATTATAGAATTTCATCTTTTACAGCTGAGTAATATTCCATATTGTACATATGCATATCATATACATATACATATATGCTAATGGACTATCCCAGATATCCCTTTGATACTATGTGTTCACATCTTCTGGGTCTATACGCAGTAGTGAGATTGCCTCACAGTCTCTTTTTGGTTTCAGAAATCGCAACACTGTATTCCTAAGTGGCTGCATTAATTCACATTCTGATTTCTCTGCATCCTTGCCAGCGTTTGCTCCACCTGTCTTTCGGATAACAGCCATTGTGACAGGGTGAGACTTGGTGTTGATTTGTACTTCCCTGATGGATATTGGTATTGTGGATTTTAAAGACATTTTGTATGAATTATAGTACGTTAAAAATTATTGTATCCAATTTTGGGTACATTTGTTAAAAAACAAGCTGTGTTTCAATAAAACTGGAAGCAGGAATTTTTTTGCACTATCTCAGAGTGCTGTATCTGGAAGCTAAGAAGATGAGGTTTACTCATTTTTTATCTGACCTCCAAAAAGAGCTCTTGAACTTTACATTTTCATTTATGTGCAAAGTAGGGGCATTGGAAATTGACCTTAGAAGGAATGCAACAACAAGCTGAAGACTGAGAAGCTGCCAAGGCTGCACCCATCTCATGACAGCAGCAGGTGCCAAGGCCCCTGCACTGTGCAGACCACCACGTGAGGCAACAGACACGGAGGAGTCTTCTCATCCAGCTACTGTCCTCCCAATGCAGGCTCACAGACTGCACAACATGTGCCTTCACTTGCAACTTTTGTGAACCCTGGAAATACATTCTGTTTGCCCAATATTTTAACTCATTTGCAGAATTTGAAATCCAGCAAAGCAGGGTTAATCTTTTAAGAAAGAGAATGATCATAAAATGATTGATAATGCATTTTCTCTGATGGACTCCTTCCATCTATTTTTTAATCCTTTTAAAATCCAATGTCCATATCATAATAATTGACCATTCTTGCTTCTATCATTAACATGCAACAAACGCAAACCAGGAGTTAAAGCTGTATCTTACGGACTGTTGGAACCCTGGACCTGAACCCCTCAGGGCCTGTTGACACCAGACACAGGGAGTGGAATGCTTGCTGCTCAGAAACCTGGGAAACATTCCACACCATTAAGACTCTGCACTGTAAGATCCACAGGGAGCCCTTCTCCCGCGTCCTGCAGCCACGTTGCCAGAGCCCCTTTGGTGTTGTGGATATCTCCAACAAGATGGGGACCCTGAGGGAACGAAGTCTAATTTCTTTTCTCTCTTCTTCTTCTTCTTTTTCACATTTATTGCTTTTTTTAAATTTGAAAGGCATATTTTACAGAGAGGAGGAGACAAAGAAAGATCTCCTGTCTGGTTTACTCCCAAATGGTCACAATGGCCAGAGCTGAGCTGATCAGAAGCTGAGAACCATGAGTTTCCTCTGGGTCTCCCACATAGGTTTTGGGTCCCAAGGACTTGGGCCATCTTCCTCTGCTTTCAAAGGCCAAAAGCAGAGAGCTAGATTGGAAGTGAAATCCAGGACATGAACTAGTGCTCATATGGGATTTGGGCACTGCTGCACAACTGAAAAGCTCACACTTCAGTAAAACATTTTTTGCTGTACTACAGGATACTCTAGTGCTTGATGGTTTTGTCTGGAAACCCCTAATAACAGTCATTTTTTAAGTGATTAATGTTTCATTCTTCAGAGACCACAGTAGCTTCCAGGACATTGTACATTGTTGAGTTATTTAAATGTATTTTCTTCACTGTGTCATTTGATGTTTATGTGCAGAAATATACTAGGTTGTGCCTCCTCTGTTGAAGTAGATGACAGTTTGGTACCTGCAGGACTCCTGTTTGTAAGGCCATGTTGGCATATAGAGCTGCATGGCATACTTAGCATATCTGGACATTTCTACAGAGACTGACTTTATTCTTTCTTCAAATATGGCTGTTGCAAAATTCATTTGTTCTGTGGCCTGCCCTTCAATATTTTTTCCATTTGAACTAACTTAGAGCATTCTCTCTCTTTCTCTCTCTCTCTCTCTCTCTCTCTCTCTCTCTCTCTCTCCCTCTCTCTCTCTCTCTCTCCTCTTTCTTTCTCTCTCTCTCTCTCTCCACATATGGTTAGGGTTAGGGTTAGTTAACATCTCCATAATGCCCATTCTGACAAAATTGAATTTTTAAGCATCCACTGCCAAATGAAAATGGAAGTAATATTTTTTACTTCCTTATTTTAAAATAGAAATCACTGGGTCCGGTGTGTAGGTTTGATGGTTAAGCCGTCACCTTGCACACACCTGGATCCCACATGAGCAGCTGTTAGTGTCCCACCTGCTCTACTTTCCATCCAGCTCCCTGCTTATGTTCCGGGAAAACAATGGAGAATGGTCCACACCCTTGGGACACTGCACCCATGTTGGAGACCCAGAAGAGGCAGCTGTCTCCCTGCTTCAGCTCAGCTTAGTTCCAGCCTTTTGCTGCAATTTGAGGGTGAACCAATGGTAGAAACTCTCATTCTCTCCATAAGTCAGATCCTCCTATCCAATAAAAATATTTAAATCTTTAATATGTATATATAAATTACAAAAACTTTTGATAGCAGCTTTCACAGTGAACTACTTTTTTTTTTTTTTTTTTTAATTAAAGCTCTGGGCCATTCTCGACTGCTTTCCCAGGCCACAAGCAGGGAGCTGGAGGGGAAGCAGGGCTGCCAGGATTAGAACAGGCACCCATATGGGATCCCACTGCACTCAAGGCAAGAACCTTAGCCACTATGCTATCACGCTGGGCCCCACAATGAACTATTGAATAATCATGAGATTAAAATCTACTCCAATTGATCTACTTTTATTGCAGTTATTTATTGACAAGTTAGAAAACTTTACTAAATTATTACATATAGAGAAGCCCTATATTGCTCAATTTTCAGTTGACACTAGATTCCAAGTTAGTGACTTAAATTTGCTTTGTTTTGGTCTTACCAACCTAGAGAGTATGAGGGCTAAAGATCAGAATCTGGAACCAGAAGTCCTGTTCTGTGAGACTGCAAACAGGATTCATTCAGTCAACCCCATTTGACCCTGACATGTATCCATTTCCTGACCTGACTTTGGATTCACTGGACTCCATACCAACAAGTAGCAAGGAAAATGCATATCCTAATAGTCCTAACTCCCAATTGTCTTGTTAAGGACTTCCCTGATATGCATAGATACAAGCAAACACAATCCAGTGGGGGAAAATGTGGCCTTTCTGGCATGGCAGTAATGAGTAGAGCCACGATTTAACATATTGGGTACAAAACCTGACAACAGTATTTGTGCAGAACGCTGAACTGAATGCAAACCCCTATGCCATGTGCTGAGGAGGACAGCCGGAACTCCAGGTTGCATGCCAATCCAAGTGCTGTGTGCTGCCTGGGAACCACAAGGCCTCTTCAACCAGTCAAAGTATCTATCATCAATCAATGGGGACACCACACTGTGTCCCCCTTGTGTTAGAGCAAAATCCCCAGTTAAATGTGTCTGGGTTGCACATTGGCTTATCAATGTATTTGCCAGTGATTCTGGCTTAGTAACCCAAAGATCTTATCTCTGGCTACCAACACATACTCACCTTTTCAACTCGGACCACTTGTCTGTAAAATAAAGTTACACCTACCCACAGGAATATTTAGTGTTTTTTACATCACAGGATTATTTTTACCCAATATTTTTTACATAGTAAAAATATTTCCTGGCTTATGGTAATTATTATTTGGTTTTATTATTATTGGATATATGAATTTATTTATTAACCTCCAACATGTGGTGAATTTGCTATCTACTATATGAACCTTTGCAGAGCTCTTTTGAAAGATGCTTCTGATTGTTACTTCCAATGAGACGGTTTCTTCTGATTGAAACTAGATCCTTTTTCTCTACAAAATCTATGAAGTATCCATAGGAAAGTTTCAAGCAAGAGTGATATTTACAATAAGACAGGAACCATATGCAGGAAGCTGGGCACTGCATTGCATAAGGCACAGCTTGTGCAACACTTGACATACGCATCTATGTGCATATTCATTTTCAGTAACACATGTAGAGTGTCACAGCCACAATATGGTGTGTGGGGAATACTGTAGGATGCATTCTAGCATCTGTGGAGCAAATTCGATGAGTGGCACCTTGCGCTGAGAGCCATTGAAGGAGCATTCTGCCTCAAGCAGCATCGGGTAAGGGTTTCATAGAGCTTAGTGGGTGGATTTACATGGAATTACCTAGCCTTGAGGACAAAGGATCAGAAATTGCTCTAGAAAAATAAAGGAGTATTTGTTAAGTATTTGTCATAGCGGCTGAGGGGAATTTCATTTAAGGACTTGAAAGGCAAGAAGAGAGCTTCAGATCATGTGCAAGGGGTTTGGAGAAAAAAACTCCCAGGATCAAATGCATGCCAGGCCCACAGCAGGAAAGATACTGATCAGAGTGTCTAAGACAGCTGATGTGGTTGAGTCCTCCGTCTCTCTGGTTTCTATCCTTGGGCCAACAAAGTGATGTGTTTAGCTAATAACATGGGGACAGAGTACTGAATAAAGGTAGCCAACTTTTTCCTGGTGCCAACTCTCACAGAAGGACGGAGTCAAAGCATAAGTATGTCCAGTCCACTCAGGCATACTGAGTGAGCTTTCATGCCAGTCCTATTCTACCAAGCACAGAGGCCTGCAACGGGCAGCTGCTGAGGGCTAAGGCCTAGAAGGCATCATTTTGGCCTTGGGTCCAGCATGTGGTCTCCAACCAAGTGTTATCAATATTAGAAAGATACGTCCCATTTCACATCTATATCTGCTCCTCCATTGCTTCTGAACCCGGAGGGTAAGGATCTAATATGTGGACTATCCACTTATTTATCACTTAGTTTAATAAAAAATATGAATTCATTTGTAATAAAGCATTTCAGAATCTAGTGTGATATATCAGTCAATACTGCATCGATCAGCGCCTTTTAAAATATTGCATGGAATTCTCACAGTTGAATCAGAGAGGAAACACAGTCGGCCACGTTCATGGTTTATGGGAGGCAGCTGGAAATGATGTCTGCATCAAGGTTCAAGGTCTGGCTGTATTAGCTGAGAAACTGAATCACTCAAGTGAAGCATGTATAAAATTCAGCAAAAACGTGTTCTGTGAAGTTGCTACAACAGTGTACACAGAAGTAACTCAATAGTTATTTTTGTTGAACATGATTGAAGAAAATACTGGCAAATGTGCAATGCTTCCCAGAGGGGAAGCTGAACGAGCAGTACCTCTCACCACACTATTATTTTAATTAATAACATTAATAATATCCATCTGTAAATGTCTGTGTGGTGCCATTGGTTCTTTATTGAACACACAACATGCAATAGTTTACTGATGGCTTTTTGATTAGCATTGCTGGAAAGCCCTTTGCAGTCAATGCAGACTTGGCAGAAGGTAAGAGGGAGATGATGAATATGATTACAACAGCATTAGGATTTAAAATGCAATCAGAAGCTGGAATAATGAACCAAAAATAACTGAGTAAAATATACAGAAATTTATATAAAAATCACTTGGCACGCATAATGCAGCAGCAGCTGATGTAAAATAATCAAGCTGTTGGTAAATACAAGCACTCTATTAAGAAATGATGCTATATAGACTCTCCAGAGTATACCAGTTTCATTAACAGAATTTTTTTTCAAGAGTAAGCAAGAAACCCAAATCACATATGGGTTTAATATTAAAACTGGGGGCCAAATTTGTGTGCCAGTATCCCATATGAACACTCTTTCCAGTCCTAGCTTTTCTGCTTCCAACTGAGCCCCCTGCTGATATGCCCGGGAGAGCAATGGAAAATGGTCCAATGATCTGAGTCTCTGCTACTCATGTGAAAGACGCAGATGGAGCTCCAGGCTCCTGGCTGCAGCCTGGCTCAGCCTCAGCCATTGCAACCATTAGGGGAGTGAAGTCCAGATTCAAGTTCTGTTTTTTCCATGCAATTCTGTCTTCCCAATACATAATTTTTAATGAAAACTAAAAACATGGACACACATTCCAAGATACAGGCCATGATGATGCCAGAACACAAAACCAGCCAACAGGGACTTAAAGTTTTGGTCCTGTTTATCAAGCATGAGAAAAACTTAGCGATAGTGCTAACTGCTAAATTCTTTAGGTGATGTTAAGTACAACAAAGGCAGATGCACTTTGTAAGACACCTGGATTTTACATAAGCACTATGAGAAGCTTTATTAAGAAATCAAAGTCAAATCATCATTTCAGGGAGCATGAGGGCATGAAACATTTTACAAATAAAACAGTGTCCCATTCAATGAGGGCACAGAACAAACTGGAAGGCTGAACGCTGAGAACTGTTTCCAAAATTCAGTGTTGTCAATAGATGAGTTATCATTCCCTTTTACAACCCCAAAAGTCTTTCCACAATGTAAATTATTATTGTAACAATTGAGAGTGTTCATGGAAATTTCACCATAATCACAGCTCCAGTATTCATACATAAATATCTTCTATGCACGCTTTTCAGAGAATGTCTTAGAGGTTCAGTTAAACCTTACGTGAGGTGTTTGGATAGCTCCAAATGATATGATAAGTTTAACTCTTCATTTTAGTCGTTAAGTTTTCTATTGTAAATATTGTCACAAATAAAAAGTCTGAAATGTTTAAATGTTTTTTTTCTATTTTATAATAAACCAAATAGATTCAATGATCATGGTTCTTGAACATTGCTTTTACCTGCCATTTCATTGAAATTATTTCTAGAAATTCTCACCCACTGCCTTGAGTGAGAAACTGTATTGGCAAGATGGTATGTAAAACAGAGAGAGAGAGAGAGAGAGAGAGAGAGAGAGAGAGAGAGAGAGAGAGAGAGAGATCAGAATAGGGTAAAGACACATTTAAATAGACAGGGCACATTACAGGAAATCGGAGAGGACAGACTGACCCAGAGGGGCACCTGGAGACTGACAAACATGGGAAAGCAGCAGAAACAGCAGTGTGATATTGCAATGACCTAATACTCCAGTAGAAGTCAGCCAGCAGTAATATGAACTGCACCTGTGGCCAGAGTTCCACCAGCAACCAGATGAACGGGGAATTCACCAGAACTCAGGAGGTGAACCCAGGCAAAGAAATGCCCCTCCTGCTGGTTTGTTAGATTTGACTAGGAGCAGAGACAGAGCAACAGATCCCAAGCAGACAGTGTGGGAACAGGGTGGATTTCACAGCCCAGAGTCCGAGTAGAGCTGAACAGGGTGCCATTTTGTTTAGCAAGGCAAAGACTATGGGACAGGACTGTGCATGCACTAAGCTGGGAGCAAACTCATTTCTAGTTCAGTGAATTGTAATGATGTGTCATGCTACAGGTTCCACCCAAAATAGGTCCGGGTATCCCCCAGACCCGACAGCCAAAAGATCCAGATTTTCACGAGTGGACATACCAGGTGCAATTCTGTACAGCGTGGCAAAGGCTTTGTGATTGCTGGGACAATAATGAAATTTGCACACATTGAGCTGGGAGTGAACTCACTGAGCTCAGTGCATTGCATTGGTCTCACGTGGAAAATAATACCGACTTTGGCATCCTATGGGTCAAAATAGGTCCCTGTGGCCCTCAGACCTAATGACCAGCAGATTACAGCAAGATCATCACCAACAGCAACTTAGCTATTTAGGACCTAACCTAGTGTCTCTGTAAACCTGGGAATTGTTTGAACTAGAAGTGGAGGAAGACTGTACAGACAATGGTGCAGCCTTAGCATGGGATCACAGGAGGTGGAGACTGGTGAGGCAGGAGCTGGGGCTGCAGAGCCATGGTGGAAAGTTAACACAAGAGCCCAGATCTGAAACTCACTGGGGGCAGTGGCACAAGTGACTGCAAACAAAGAACCATGTATCAACTGCAATAAGTTAAGTTGTAGAGCTGTGAGTGACAGAGCTTAGAAACCTGCCCCAAGGAGAAGAATCTGCTAAACAGACGTACAATGACCAAGAGCAAAAGAGACAGAGGCACAATGAATACTACTAAAGACTCCCCTTCAAAGGCGCAAAACCCTTTGCCAACCTCAGAGTTAACTGAGGAATGCATCAAGGAAATGGTGGATACAGAATTCATAAAGCTAATTATAAAGTTTCTCAACAATGAGAATCACATACAGGAGTTCAAGGAAGTTAAGGAATATGTCACACTGGAAATAGCAACACTGAAACAAAATCAAGCAGAATTATTGAACATGAAGGACACAATAGAGTAAATTAAAAATTCAGTGAAAAATCTCAATAATAGAATGAAGGAGACACAAGAAAGAATCCCAGCTTTGGAAGATATTTCTTGTCACAATGGGGAAACAATCAAAAAGCTGGAAGTAGTGATGATGCAAGTTTAAAAAGTATTCAAGAATTGAAAGATAGTATTAAAAGGCCAAATATAAGAGTTATGGGAGTTGCAGAAGGTGCAGAAAGAGAAGCTGAATTTAAAAATGTATTCAATGAAATAATAAAGAAAATTTTCCCTAATATAGAGAAGAAAGCCAAGAGGGGCACAGAACTCCCAAAAGGGTTGACAAAAAGCAATCTTCACCACGACACATGATAATCAAGTTCTCATCAACTGAACATAAGAAAAAGGTCCTTAAATGTGCACATGAAAAGGTCAATTGTCATATGAAGGAATGTCAATTAAATTCACATGAGAACTCTTGCAGGAAACTCAACAGGCCAGAAGAGAATAGAGAGACATATTCCAGATTCTAAAAGGAAAAATATTATTGGCCCAGAATAACAAACCCGGCAAAGATTTCCTTTGTCTTTGAAAAATGAAATAAAATTCTTCCATAGTAGAGTTAAAAGAATACATCTCTTCCAAGCCTACCTCATAAATGATACTTAAAGATGTTCTCTTGACAGAGAAAAGGAGTACTGCTCACCAAAACCAAAGGCAAATGTGAAGAACATCCCAGTAAAATAACAACAGAAAACTAAATCAACCAATGAACAACAAACCCGTTGAGAAAATGACAGAACCAAATTACCACCTAATCATATTAACCCTGAATGTAAGTGCCTTAAACTATTCAATCAAACATCATAGATTAGTAGATTGATTTAGAAAATAAAACCCATCTATTTGTTCCCTAGAGGAAACATATCTCACCAACAAAGATCAGCAGAAACTATCTCATGGATTTTGAGGTTTTGGTTTTAGTTTCATTTCTCCAAAACATGTTCTTTTTCATTAAATTCTTCACTGACTCATGAATCATTCAGTAGTATCATTTTCTTCAAGAAGGTGCTTTCTTCAGTGACATATTAGTCATTCACAACATGTTATTTAACCTCAAGGTTTTGTAAATTTCTATTTTTCTTCCTGTTGTTGATTTTGTTTTGTGGCTTTTCATTTAAGGGGATGTACAGTAACTGTGTAGCGGAGACTCATATCCAGATGTGAGGATACAATGCAGTGTGCATATCTACTTCCAGACCAAAGATTGACTCCCAATGAAAGTCTTAAATATATCTTGACACTCGGGTGCTGGACTCTGCCATTGTTCATTTCTGTAATGATGAACTCCTGACTGTTTATGAAGAACTATACTATTGTGATAACATAGGCGAACTTGGTGGGAGCAAGAAGATTTGGGATCTGGATATGGTAGTCTCCATGTTACGGAATGAGACCTGGCAGGCAGACTTGAAGCAAATGATCAGAATTAACAGTGCCAATTATGGGATACAATGGAATCACCTACCCACCGAGAAGAAGAGGCAAGAAGACAGAATGACCACTGTGTTACTCCTGACAATGGCACAGTAATGAAGGCTACTCCCAAGCCACTAACTTAAACACTGTTTGCTGTTTAGAGAACATATACGCACTGAATTGTACACATGCCATTTAAAAGGGTGAGATCTGTACTCCTTGCAATCTCACAGAATTTCCTATGACGTGACTCATATTCTGGTTTGTTATTCAATATTGAAAGTAAAATTATTTTCTTTCTTTTCTGTCTGAGATAATTTCAAAGTTAGAGTGGAAAGACATGGAGACACATAGAAAGATACATTTGCATATTGCTCAAGAAATACAAAATTTGGGGGCCAGAGTGGTAGCATAACGAGTTAATCCTTAACTTGTAATGCCACCATCCTATATGAGCACCAGTTCATGTCCTAGCTGCTTCACTTCCCATTCAGCTCTCTGACTATGACCTTGCAAAGCAACAGAGGATGGCCCAATCCTTGGGCATCTGCATTAGCATGGCAGATCCAGAAGAAACTCCTGGCTTCAGATAAGCTCAGTTCCAGCCACTGTGGCCTTTTGTGGACTGAACCAGTCAGTGGATAAAAGACCTCTCTGTCTCTCATCTCTCACGAAATCTGCCTTTCAAATAAAAATGGATAAATTTGTTTGATTATAAAGCAATGTGATTAGTTAGAATTTCAGCTAGTATTATTTATATAAAATGTACAGATATCCAAAACTGCTAGTCACATTGTGTGTTCTCATTTTTTTGCTCTTTTGTTTGATACCCACACAAACTTGGGTGGTTAACATATAGAAGAAAAGTGGCTTATTTATGTGGGACATGTAAGTGGTGTTTTCAACACAGATGTCTGCATGGTGTTTTTAAGTTATTTTTTCTTTGCTTTAGAGTGTTACTTTATTTGGATCATCCTATGAGTCAACACTGCATCAATCACATGTGTGTTATCTCCTCAGATTATGTTTCACAGCTGATTTGGTTCTTTTTTATTTTACTTAAACTTAGCATTTTATAGTATTTAAGCAAGATTTTATAGAACTTGGTGCATTTGAGGATAATCAAAACAGACATAACTCTAACAAACCATATATTAACAATTGAAGAGTAGTCTTAGGCAGGTGAGCAGAGAAATCCCCAATAACTTAGCAGATGAGGAATAACTGAATTTAGCATCCTACCTAGTGAGGTCTAGGAAAAGCCAAATTGGGAGTCTGACCAGTAAGGTACAGGCTGAGCTATTACAGGCTAGCTGACTTGTTCCTGTCTGTTCAAAGCTTTCTATATTAGTCTGTGTCTGCCTGGGCGAATTTGGGGGCTCCTGAGTGACCCTGATGGTCAGTGCAAGAGAGGATGGGGAGACAAAGTTGAAACTAAGTAAAGACCTGAGAAAGCTCCTCTCCTGAGTCCAGAAAGAAATTTATAATTATTTTATCTGTGCGGACCACCTGGAGCTCCTGGCTGTTGTTCAGATTTCACAAGACCCTCTGAGGAGGGTTCTGGGCTACTTCAATCCCATGTGGGAGGTCTGATAGAAATGACTAACCTCAGAGTTCTCAGCCTAGCAGGGCACAAATTCCCTGTGATCTCCTTGGCAGTTGGGTTACGGTCCTTGGTGCCCATACTGACAATCCTTGATGAAGTATCTACTTCTTCTGTGGCTTAATGTTTCATGAGATCTTTATTGTTTATGTCTTGCTAAATTTTAACAGTATTGCATATATATGCCAAAGTGCACATTTACCTCCTGGGAAACAGGTTCTGATTTCCCATTAATATTGTTGAAAATATAAATAAAGATCAACAGAAATCTCCTCGGTATGGCTTTAGTTTCTCCCTTGGTTGATACTCAATATACAAGAGTTTAAATTAGCAAAACATTTACTGATAAATTTTAATGTTATATCTTGTCAAAAAAGCAGGAAATCTTTACTACATCCATGTATTGGATATTTTAAAGCATACATTGGAGTAGATTTGTAGTGCAATATCTTGAAAAAGAGAGAACTTAAAAAATTCACTAAAAATTATATATATGCTTATACAAATATACTATTTATACTTTATATACTTATTAAAATATGATAGATTATATATATTATCTTCTAAAATATTAACATTAATTATAAATGATGTAATGTTCTATGTTTATGTTTAAGAAGATGGGAAGAAATAAGCAAATGGTAAGGACTGCTTTGTGTCTCAGTTTGTTATTATGCATGAAAATATTTGAGGTTAATGTCTGATTCAACTTGTAAAATCACATATAAATTTATCCATGCATTCATGCAGGCGTTCATTCACATAACTCAATAAAGAATACACTTGTTTATATGCATTTTAGTGTCTTTTGTCTGACATAAAATATCAGAGGCAAAAAAAATCAAGTCACTGGTTTCAGAAATTTTCCATTTTGATAGAAAAATTGTCAATCCCCAACCAGTTCAGTAGTTAGATGCTGCCAAGTTCTATGAAGAATGTAAAGCAGCTGAAGAAGCGGCAAACACATGGCTCCTGAATGACACTTAAAATACATACAAAGAGTGAGAGGACACGGAGAGGACGCGCACACCATCAGGCAGAGGAACGTCTAGCGGCCCCACCCTTACCTCCAGAGCATACAGACACGCCCCAGGACCGTCCCGGACTCTGGAGAGTGAAGTCCTCTAAGTCGTACACTTTTCTCTGTATGCGTGCCTCATCTCACACTGGGAGCCTGACTTTTGCGTTTTGAAGGGCTACACCAAATCCGTACCGATTGCTTTCTCTTTCAGAACCCTGGATATAAGATTGCTCTTACCATAAACCTGAGCAGCTCACATGGACACTGACCACATTGCAGCTGAACGCAAACAAGCTGTCCCAATTACGGAGTAAGGGAACTAAAGGAAAGGAGCCCAGGCTGCAGAAAAGAAAAGATGAAAGAAATCTGTGGCTTTTCTCTGAGGCCTTGGCAAGTTCCATCAAAATTAACACCAACTCACTATTGAAACACATCTGTTGGTGCCTTGTTAACACCAGACATCAGCAGGGAGGAACAGAACAGCACAGTGGTAACATGGTAATGACTTGACTTAGCATGGTACTAGTAGGCAGGGCCAGAGGTGTTCTAAGTTCAGAATTAGGTGCATACATGATTTGAAAACAGAGACGAGCACTCAAGAGAATGCATAAAAATCCACAATGAAATTAAGGTTTGAGACAGCAGAAGCTAAAAAGATGCAATGATAAGTTTTAAATCGTGCAAACGTATTAATGGTTGATTCTTTTTAGCAAGCTAAGATGGAAGAAAGCTGTTGTTTGATGTCAGCAAGTATGCCTGATCATACTTTGTGCAAAATGGACACTCAATTTAGCTAATAATGCTGAATAGCTTATAAATGGCACTTGGAATAAAATACTCAGGCTCTTTGGGGAATTGATAAGAGTACCAATTGGTCCGGTCATAGGTGTCTGAGAGAAAGAGACTAAAAGAAATCTCCTTGCCTATTTGTTGTTAATAGTAATTGAAGAAGATGAGGTCTAAAAAAAAGAGAAGGTAATAGCAAGAGACAAATGGAAAGGGAAAGTTCTGTCGCATCCTGGTGCCTCCCCTCAAGGCTACCTGATAAGGTATCTTCACACATTAAGGAAAACCAGGCTAATGATCATCGAAATACCGCACTGATTACTATTGCCTAAGTCAAGCGACTACTAAGGGCTGAGCTACCCAATTGTCCCCGAGTGTAGGGAAGGGCACGTTTCACATCAGCCAAGCATGATGAACCATTTGTAACCGAATTCCTGCATGATTCATGTTGGCACAGGCTGTTTAGTTGACACCCAACATGGCGACTATGTGGGTGCACAATCATGTCACACTTTCTGTGAGCTGATGCTTAGTAAAATAAGAATTGCTGAAGTAAACAGACATACCAAAAATATCAGCAGCAAAGCTTGTCAAACACCCTGTCAAGGAAAATCACCCATCTCCTTCCCCACCCATTACATTCCACAGTAAGAATGTGCCTGGAATAAAAAATAACTTACATGACGGATGAGTACCAGAAGCACTGAGTTTCATGTCATTGTCACAACAGTGACAGGTGACAAAATTGCAAACCTTAACTGAACTTCATTTTGGATAACAAAAATGTAAATACCCAATGTCCAGCATTTTCTATGAAAATTTATATGTATTTTGGGGTTGATAATAGATAAAATCTGTTTGGATATTAAGATGCTATCATTTGCATAAAAAAGAAGTGGTAATGTTAACTAATTGTATGATCAGAGAGATTATTTGGTAGTCTAGTAGTTTTACCTTTTAAGTGGTCAGGATATTATCACGGATATTACAGTTAACTACATTGCCTTTGCACTGGTGACTTCTGCTTGTAACTGACAATAAACAGGAACATTTAAAATCACGCCAACCTTTCTAATATAAAACTAAGCACTGCTAATGGCCACTGTTGTGGCACAGTGGGTCAGGTCATTGCATTGATGCTAGCATCCCACATCAGAGCCGTGGTTTGAGTGCTGGTTGCTCTGTTTCCAATGAAGCTCCTTGCTAATGCACCTGGAAAAGCTGGAAAAGCAACATAACATGGCCCAAACACTTAGGGTCCTGCCACCCTGGATAAAACTCCAGGATTCTGGTTTTGACCTTGCTCAAGCCTGCTCATTATGTCCATTTGAGGAGTGAACTATCTCCACCTCTCTATCTCTTCTGCCTTTCATATAAGCACATAAGGTACTTTTGAAAAGGTGTTAAGGAAACTAAACGCCTACAGTCTAGCAAGATAAAATTAACCTGAATAAACAAACAGTTGGGACACAACTTTCAGTTCCTACTGTCTCCCATACATAACAGGAAATGTTTCTGAAAGCCGATTGGCTCTTATCCATCTTGGCTTCAGGTGCCCTGTGCTTAGAGAGTCGCCGAAGACCACAAGCAACCGTTGCATATATGTGTTGCCATAGTACGTACTGATACATAGCAGATTTTAGAAGTTGAAAACATGTTACTATTAGAATAGTAACTTCAATATATGACTACACAAATAGTTTCCATGAAAAATAATTGTTTTCTATAATAAAGTGATGATGGGACAGCACTATGTCACCAAATCACCAATATTTTAATGTGTAGCTGAAAAGGCAATTTGGTTCTTACATCTATTTTGTCTAGTGTATAACATAGACTTTAGATAATTAAAGGGTGGGTTTTTTTTGGTTTTTTTGTTTTTTTTGTTTTTTTGTTTTGTTTTGTTTTGTTTTGTTTTGCTTGCTAATGTTCTAGCTGTTCAGCACAGCCAAGAAATAGCAGCTCCTTTTAAGACTGCTTGCATACTGGGAAATTGAAAATATGCCTATACATTTATCGCTTTCTTTAAAACCCATTGTTCAGTCTCATACTCCCAATGGATCATTCAACACAAATTATTTTTTGCATTGCCAAACTGGACGTTTGAGAACAATTATTCAATCGAATGGATCTTGTAAGTGTTGATATTTAACATCAAACACTGCATCTTAATATGCTGTATACACCACTCAGGATGTGTCTGTATGTATCACTGGTGATGTATCTTAGGTATGAAACTTATGGTTAATCTGTTGCAGCTCAACTGGAAGATAATTAGTGCTATTGGGTTTAGATGGAAACTGCCTCCAACATTTTGGGAATCCTATTGTTGCAAGTCACCAACTGAGCGCTGGATAAAGCCATATGACATTCCATTGAGAGACAGTGCAGCAAAGTTTCCATCTAAGGTTATGAGTGTAATAAGTGTACTGTGCGCATAAACAGCTAGCTTTTTTCCCCCTAGGCCAAGGGTGGTGCCTTTTCCACAGGAACCACTGCGTGTTCTGGCATTCTGTGTCTCCATCTGAGGCAAATCAGGTGTTCGAGTTCACTCACTTTAGAAGTCTATTACAGAGCCCTCCTCACTAGGGGTGCATCAACAATCCTTGGGACACACTGTGCTGCTCCTGGTTGGAATTATATTTGGAGATTTAACGTGCTGTGCAATATAGCTCATGCAACACCTTACACCTGCAGGTCCAAACCATTTTCCCAAATCACCTATATTTTATCAGTGTGAAATGGCAACAAACTGTGTGGTAGTGAGATAAACACTGGCCTTGTTGTGGTAAACATATTTAAGACATGATACAAATTTGTGGGTCATGCAGATAGTCCTGGAAGCTGTCATGAGGTAAACTACTTGCAAACTCAACAAGGGACGCTAGAGGGCGCGATCTTGCAGAAAACAAGCCGTAGCAGCAAGCTGGAAACCACAATGGGAAGTGAAGAGCAAATCCTAATGATGCCGCAAATGGAGACCTGTGTGTCCATGCCTGGCAGAGAGCACTGAAGAGTCACTGTGAAATTAATTTGCAGTAATGCTAAATAATAGCAGGGCTTGACAAAACAATGTGATATTTATCATTACCCCAATGATTGCAATATCATGTAATATTTTTAAGATTTGTCTTATTTTTATTGGCAAAGAAGATTATATTTATGGAGATGAGAGACAGAGAGACAGATTCTCCAGCCACTGGTTCACTCCCCAAATGGCTGCCACAGTGGGAACTGAGCCGGTGCAAGCTGGGAAGCAGGAGCTTCTTCCAGATCTCCCAGGTGGATGCAGGGTCCCAAGGCTTTGGGCCACCCTTTGTTGCTTTCCCAGGCTCTAAGCAGGAGCTTGAATGGGAAGTGGAGCAGCTGGAACACAAACTGATGCATACGTTAGATCCAAACGTTTGCTAGGTGAGGATTTATCCACTGAGCCGCTGTGCTATGCCCAAATACTGTGTAACTTTTTTTATTTAAGATATTTTCCTGTGGTGCGGCTAATTGGAATGAAACAATGACCAGAAAGAACAAATCTTATTTTAATTGGTGGAAAGAGGATAGGTAGCCAGAGCTTCATAATGGTACATGGAAGTGATTTATTATATGGCATCTTGAAACTGATTCTTTCTACAAAATAATAAGAATCAGAATTTACCAAAAAGTTGTCTCCAATTACCACACCAATTGTGGACAATATGTGTTCTAAGGGTCAAAGTGATATCTGTTGACCCTAAAGAGAGGGCCACAAATTTAAATCAACGTCTGATAGAGCAAGTAGTATACTAAATAAGAAAGACAGAAGTGAGGGAATTGAAAGAAAGAAAGAAGTGCAGGCTTGTGTTGGCATCTCCTCATGATAAAGAATAATAACGTTAAGAACCCCATTGTTACAATGCATGTGGAAAGCTATTGGGTTAAGAAGCTCTTCAATTTAACAAATCACTCATTCAAATTCCATCAGCGACACAGAAAAATACATACTCCTGAAGAACGAGAGTATGTAGGTCTTTCTTTCCAGATGAACAACTTCAAACGTTTTATTTATAAAATCAAGCTCATAGTTCCTCAGTAATTAGGTAAACCTGATTTGTATCATTTTGCTTCACAAAATTAAAAAATGTTCTATTACAAAATAACTTTGTAAATGCCCATTTGCTGTGCAAGGTCAAAGAAGCATCTAAAATTAGTAAAATGGTTCTGAGAGACTGCCATGTTGCCTTGAGTCAAAAACATGTGAACATCAGTGATAAACTGTATCGTTTAGGACCAATTCCTTCAGTATCAATTTGTTTGTACTCAGTAAGTAATACATGTCCTGAGTTCTGGTTTTATCGTTATTCATTTATTATTTAAATTCAATGAATATCAAAGTGAAAGCACTGTGAGTTCTTATAATCTTACATCTCTGTGTAATAAATTGTTCAAAACTACAAGAAAATTCTCATCTAGAAACGTGTATGTGATTCTATTCACTTACTGTTTAACTGCATTAGTTTTCCATTTTTAAAAATTACAATCAGGTAATAAGTGCCCTTATTTTAAGCCAGAAATTTTCTTTCAATAGTGAGTTCAGTTGGAAAGGGAATTAAGTCAAGCTTCTAAACGGCTCAATTTACAACCTGCTTATTCATGTACTTCAAGAACCTTTCTATTTCTCAGTGATACATTTGTGAGTAATGTTTTCATGGAAATATTGAAGCAAAGAAAAGTTCAGGTCTGAGGGTTTTAACTGAGAGCATAATTGGAGATCTTTTTAGATTACTAGCCAGAATCTACTGAGAGATTGCACCTCTCTTCAGAGGCAATAGAGCAGAGCCAACCAGGGCTTCAGTCTCACTGGGTGGCATAAATGGGGCTGCTCCAACTCAACCTAGCTGGGGAAACATTATCCTTGATCACACAACACTAGAACGTTCAGGACACAATCAATCACCATTAGCAGACCAAGAATGTAGGCACAACTCAAGTTTTGTTTCTTTTTTTTTAAATCACACAAAATGCCAACACTGACCCTAGTTGGTGGGATTATCTAATAAGAGTTTTATGGCAAACAGAAGATGTAAAGAGGAACCAAAAGAACTTCAACTAAAAACACAGCAGCTATATATAATATATTAAAAAAATAGAAATTAGCTGTTCTCAACAAAAAAGGAAAATTGAATGATGTGAACAATAAACTCAGATATCAACAGGGCAACAAGAAAAGTTCAATTTCTGTTATATGTGTCACAAAAGAAAAAGGCCTGGAGCTGAACTAATAATTGAAGGGATATGGCTAACACATTTGAGATGTATTGTAGTTACAAGCTGATGAATATACATGACCTTGTATAGCCTTCCAAAGTTCCTAGGGATACACAATTATAATTTTCCAAACCCTGTACACACCGATGTACTGCAGGACACAAGCATCAATAGGTTTTCAATATGAGATTATGAGATTTCATAGAAATCCCTACCGTGGTATGTTGAACATTTTGTAGAATTTTAAATGTAAAAATATTAAAATATCAAAATTCAAATACTGTGCATTTCAAACGGTTAGTTTGTGGAAAATCAAGTGGGTAGTAAACTTCAAATGAAAACTGTTGCCTTCCCAAGAAAAATGCGGTAGAATTGTCTGAACCACATTTTGTTTTCAGTTCAACAGGTTCTCCTAGGAGCGCTTCATAGCTGCTGCTGGAAATAATATCACAAACACAGTTCTCCACATTTTATATTAATGCATGACAATCACTTTCACAAAGATTTGAACACATCAACACAAGAAAAATTATGAACATAGAAGCATTGAAAATAAAAGGAAGAATGTTTAAAACACTTATTTGAAGATAGTAGATTGTAATAGAATAGATGGCTAGTCTGAAAAACCTACATTCATAAATTTCTGAAAACAATGAAGAATATAAAACTTAAATATTAGCTTACAAAATGATCATTTGTGAGTTTACTGTAAGGGTAGAGAAAATGGTGTCTAAAAACACACTTAATTTAAACAGCAGGCCACGCAGAAGAAAGCCATAACAACGGAAAGAGTGAAGGTGACAGGAAATGCTGAAGGAGACCAGTCCTAATCCAGGTCACGAGACCGATGTTTCAATTTTATTTCCAGAATTAATAAAAATAGCAAGGATTTCTCAAAATATTTATTTCCCAGCGGCGTTGACACAAAAAGACCAGCACATCCACAAGGTACGGGGATCCAAAGGTTTATTTCTGGAGTTCAAGTGGTACAGGAAGGACATCCAGGTCCACGCACTGCTCCAGGGCCCATCAAGGCGTCTGCCTGGAAACCACGGTCTCACGTTTCTAGGGAGAAAAATACTTAGCTGCTGAAAGCTCTTTCTTTCTTTGTTTTTTTCTTTTGACTGTCACAAAAGTTTATTAAAAAACAAACCAAAAAACCACAAAAATGTACGTGTCCCAACTTTCACATCCCACTATAGCAAAACAGATCCTTGTGGAGAGGGGGTCTGGATTTCTCTGCCGAGCACTCATCATACTCGTCCCAAGGCTTCTAACCTGATGACACTATGTCCTTGTATTACCACCATTGTTCTACGGTCCGCTGTTTGCCATCTCCACACGCTCATCCATCACCAGGTTCATGAAGGGATCAAATCCTAGCGCCATTTAATTTTAATGACACCCTCTTGTCCATAAATTTCTTCAACTCGGAGGGGTGAGCTTTGCTCATGGCAGTGGCTCGGGTGCTCACAGACTCCTGGAAATGCAATCCTCCCACGCTCCCGCCGCAGGCCCGGCCTGGAAGCACTTTCTTGAGAATGGTTAAGAGCAAATGTAGTAATGAGAAAAATCAAACTCAAGCAAATCTTAACAGCACACAAATAGATTCAAGAAAATCCTTATGTCATTGCATTCTGAATGGTTACCAGGTAGAGTAGAACATAACAGATAGTCTTGCAATGTCAAAGTTAAACAGATAATGGGTAAATTTCTTTTGGAAATGCATTAATATTAGAGGGGTAAAAAGATGGAAAGCTCAAAGCACCATAAAATCTTAGAGTGGGTAGACAGCTTTTACTTATGAAGTTCCTGAAATGCTGTTCTATGTTAGATTATTTTCATAAAAACTTGGCAAAAAGAAAAATAGGACATTAAAAGCAAAACAAAACACACACGCACATACGTGCATAAAGCAAATAATGTAAAAACATAAGGAGAAATGAAAGATTCAACTGTCACAGGGATGAAGTGTATTTCTTTAAATAGAGGCATGCTGGAATTTTCCTCGATTTCATTTATGGTGAGGTCTTTTATCACTGTGTAGAGAACAGATCCTGTACAGCCCGTAGGTTCAGTTCCAAGAAGACAAGCACATGCCTCTCACTACTCTTGTTCTCTCCCATAGGCCTCCCTTTAGTTTTTGCGAAGTCATCACTTTAATCCATTCTACATTCACAACTGATCATAATAGTCAACAAGTAAAAAGTGGCAAGACCACAGTTCCTCCGGAGTATAAACATAGCTAAAATCTATGGTCACATTCCAAAGGGACCATTTCATTTGTATACATTTTTTTTGTATTGTATAGTAACTGAGACATTTATTTGTTTTTAACATGGACTTATTTCACCAAGTATAACCGTTTCTTGTTACATCAACTTTTAAGAGAGGAAGCTTCATGAATGTGTTCTGACAGAAAATACAGCACTCTCCAATAAACATTATTCATTTGTTCCAATACTTAATTCACTTTCCATAAGTAGGATGCCTAGATGATTATAATCAATATTTGAGGAATAAATTCAATATAGCAAAAATCCTTCCATAAACGAAAGGACATAGACCAACTTTTTCATATGAAGACAAAGAATAAAGTAACCAATAAAGGTCAAAGGCTGATTTTACTTAAAATCAGATGTAAGTTACGGAGCCCCGAGAGAGAATCTTCCTTCCACTAGTTCGCTCCACAGACAGCCATAAAGGTGTTGGCCAAAGATGCCGGGAGACAGGATTTCCATTTGTATGTTCAACATGGGTGTCAGGGTCCAAATACATGGGCCATTCTCTATTGCTTTCCGAGGCACAATGGGCGCTTAAACCAGGATGGAAACCAGTACTCATAACCGATGCCCACATTGCAGGCAACAGCTTACCTGACTATACCACAACGCTAGTACCAAACATTTACAATAACAAGTTTGTCTAAAAATGATACAAATTGGGGCCAGCGCTGTGGCATAGTGCATTAAGCTGCTGCCTGTTTTGCTGGCATCCCATATGGATGGCAATTCTTATTGCGGCTCTCTGCTTCCAGTCTAGCTCCAGGTTCATGTATCTGAAAAACATGAGACTGAAGTGCCCCCACTGTGCCCACATGGGAATCAGATGAAACTCTGGCTTCTTCAGAGCCCTGCTGGCCTTCGTGGCACTTTGAGGAGTGAGCCAGCCATGGACGGGTTCTCTCCCTGCTGTAACTCTCCATCACTCTATCTCTGTTCTCAAACAGATCTATTAAAGAAAGATTCGAGTTAATACGGTACCTACAGAATTAATCGATTTCCCCCATAGTAAATCCTGGTTTAAAGGCACAGTTGAACTATACACAGTCTTGATTTTGCAAAGGAGAGTCACAGAGGCTAGAAAGGAAGCAGACCCACAGAAAATGTATTAATCCGTTCAGGATCCTATTTATAACTTAGCAAGTTAAATAATCATGGATTCTTTAGATGAGAATGTGGATATTTGAGGAGAGGGAATTTTTTGTCAGCCTACCATATACACTCTGTAAGTTGTACATACCGAAGAAAACTCATAAAATAAGAAAATTTTAAAATCATTTGTTTTTAATACCTGAAAAATGTAAAAATAAAACTGCATAAACTTCCTGGAGTATTTTCTTCATGAACAAAATTATCCATATCTTCTGGCACATCAATTCCCCCTTCTTCAGATATGAAACAAATATATTTCAGGCATTGACATATGATTTATGAACACTTTAAAGTTCTCTTACCTGTAATTATCAACTGGATTGTTAAAATGACAGCAGAATAATGTAAAGATTTTTATGGAAAGAGTATATGAGGGAAAACACTTCCCAGGAGATTCCAGTCGAATCCCCTGCTGTGATTATCCCAAGCCATCAAGATGACTGGGATGATACCAGGCGAAGATGTCACCACAATTTAAACGCTGGGAAAAGTAGAGCACCGAATTAGAACAGGATACAGACAGAAGGCAACCCTATTTCACTTTGGGGTTAGAAAGGTTAGCTGCAAATTCTGTCTTCCAGGAACATCGATCGTGAGACAGTAAAATGTTAACAGTGACGGGCAACAAATTCCAAGAGGCCACAAAATGCCAGCTGCAGCAGATGCGGGTGAGAAGGTGGCATGTCACCACCATTGCCAAGGCTTGGGTTATTTGGGGATATAATACTGTTAGAATCAGTTCAGCCTACAGAGACTGGCTTCACAGGTGGAGGATTCCCTGCATATTCAATGTACTTCTCCTGCATTATTTTCCTCCTCTCTGTCAACTACGAACTATTCTCTGTAATTACCTCCCTGTGAAAGTCTGATTTGACCAAGGTGGAGATATGAATTACACACACAGAGATATACACATACACACAATTTATAGGGCTAGAGGAAAAAGCCAGATGTTTTACAGGTTTTCATCAGTTCAGTTCATGTACAAATATGGAAAAAAAATTATGTTTACCGCAGCCTTTGAGCAATCCTTCTGGAGACCTTGAGCATGATAAACTGTGGTACGGATGAAGGAAGAATTCTGTTGATAAATTTAGCTTACTAACTACACAGGAAAATTCATTTAAAAATTACCCTTTCTACTTTTCATTACTAAATTTGATCCTTCTATGTGTGATTTATTGCTTTAAAGTGTTTGCTAAGTGTTCTAGCTGAAGTGTAATTTTTTAATCATCTGTTGAGTGGTTGAAATACTTAAAAGCATTGTTAGTGATAGAACGCCCACGTTTGGCCAGCAGAGTGCATGCAAGATGTGAGGGAGCCGTAGGAACAGCTTCTTACATCTGTTCATTATCTCTCTATTCAGAAGCAAGCACACAGAACGATGTCAAACTCAGCTCGAGTCATTGCAGGGATGAAACGAAATCAACAGCATTTCCTTAGAAAACACATGAACTACTGGCTGGATGAAATCATGCATTGTCACATAGATTCGTCATCCATATATACTCAGTCTGTCTCCAAATCGATTTTTATTTTAAATGCTTTGTGATTGAAACTAATTGTAGCAAATGTTTCTGATGACCATATATAATGAATGCCCCAAGTACACAATTTCTACAATCAAATACTAAATACAACCAAATGCTAAATACAAAGTTTTAGTAGGTGTGCTACGTGTATGTGCTTTTGTTTAGAAACTGTAAGGTACAAAAGTATCAGTGAGAAGAGTCTTCCCATCTTCACATTTTTTTGTGTCTGATTTTGTCAAATAAATGTTGTAAACACAATATTCCAGCAAAGTCTATTTTTATAAACACATGCAAATTATAAAATAAGAAAGTTAACTATCAATGTTAGAACAAAAAATGGTATTTTGGTAAGAGTTGAAAGCATGAAGGAGGAATAGCATTTCTAATGTCATATCAATAATTACAGTAACCTGAAGTAAACTTAAGGACTCACCGTGATCTTTTACCTGGCAAGAATCAGTTTTTCAGTTTAAGAAAGTTATTAGGTATGTATTTATGACTCATTTACAATATTATGCATTTTAAATAGAAAGTAAGCTTGGCTTAATTTTCCAAATTTGGAATTTTTCAAGAAAGTTTTCTGGTCATTTTGAATAAATGAATACTTAGGAACATAGATGTAACTTAGAAATAAACCATGTGCTTTTCTTTCTCATCTTGTGTTCAATCGTGTTTTGTAGACTCTCTATTTGCAGCACTCTTTTCCATCAGAGAATTAATTCTGGCAACGACTAACACTGGCTTTAAAACTTGACCTCATACCTTCCATCTCTAATTTTTAATACAGCAGAGAATTTCCCCATGATGTTAAGCCAAGCCAATTACAGTAGGATATGCTCAGATACTAACATTACTTTGTGATGCTTTTTTTTGCTGAAACATTACAGATGTATTCGCAATGAAACATTTGCCGTGGCTAAACAGTTATTCCAAATAATTACTATGGCCTTCATAATAGCTAATTATAAAATGTTTCTAGGCAGTGAATCTCAGAACCACCTACTTAAAACTGTCACTTGGGCAGTGCTTTTGTACCATTTTCCGGTTTCCGTACTGCAGATACTCCTTATGTGATCAAGTTTAGGCTACAAAGGTGAAGTTTAGTGCCCTGCAGACTTCCTGAAATTTTAACCAGGAACTCCACATAGCCAGTGTGCTACAGGTTTCAGCGAGCCAGCCCAAGACCATTAAGGTCTGCCTATTTAAACTTTTCTGCCTTATGCCATTCCCAAGTACTAGGTGTCAGCCTGCTTGATCTTTGTAACCATCTTCACTGGCTACTTCACCCCATCCACAGCTACTAAAATCTCTACTTTCCAAATCAGCCCACTTTAAAATTTCCCCTAATAGTGATAGCAACAACACCGTATCATACTAATCCCTCGACTCAAAAACTTGCTCTGTTTCTCTTCACAAAATCATTACGTGCATTGCTCCGAATGCCATGAATGCCATCCCTTTGTAAACGAGAGGGTTACACTTCAAAATTGACCCTACTAAACTTTCTTTGCACTAACATTTTCCAGAAACCAACATAGAAAAGATAAGTCTGCAAAGCAACTGTTTGTATCCTCCTGTCTCATCTGCACAACTTGGTTTTCCAAATACTTCTCTCATCTCATTTCCCCCCCAAGAGTACATGAACAACGAGAAAATCTGGTCTCCTCTTTGCATATATTGTTCTAACTATAAAAACACAAACTTACAGCCTACAACAAATTTGTGTGTGAAAGGATAGTATCCATCTTTAAAAATGAAAATAGATTGCTGATAAAATAGTTCATGTTTGTTGGAAGCAAGACACTTGGAATGGATGTGAGCAAGCTTAGCCAGTAGAAATAGACATCTGTGAAAATCATGTCTACCATTACCAAACATGAATTTTGAAAATATTTTTCTTTCATTATAATTTTAAAAAATGATTAGTAGCCTTAAAATTATGGTCTCTTAAAAGTAAGTCTAACATTAAATCTACCTTAAAAATAAAATATTGTGTTGACCTGTTTGTCAGTATTATTTGAGCGTGGTAGTCACTGGTAGTACAGCCGTGAGCTTCTGAGTCTGTGTAGTAACAGTCTACTCTACATTTTTCATGTAGTAATAAATGAATCCAAAATTACCCATGTTCCAAAATATTTATATTATTAGAAGTCTATCCTCCCATCTGTCTGTGTAAAGTGTTGTGTATGTATTGTCTATCATATTACTTCTACTGCACATGAAGACTTGAGTAATTGCAACAGGCTTTATGGTCCTCCATGCCTAATGTATTAGCTGTTTCACTTTGCAAAGAGTCTGATCACTTTTGCTACAAATATTGTTAAGTTGTGTAATGCTTTGAACAACTTCCAACTTTGTATTACATGCAATCACTATAGTCCTACAGAAGAAGCAAAGAAATGTTTCCCATCAATAACCTAAATTCCTACTTCATGAAACTAGGAAAAAAGCAACATACGCTTAAAGCAAGCAGAAGGGAAGAATTAATCAACAAAATTGAAAATAGACTAAAAACCAATGAAACTCAAAGCTAGATGTAAAAAAAATCAATACAATTTACAAGCCTCTAGCAAGACTCAGAAAAACAAAAATGAAAAGACACATATCACCCATATCAAGAATGAATTAGGGGTGAACACTACAAATCCTGCAGCTGCTGGGAAGGTTTAAAGGGAAAACTATGAATAACTCTATGCTCATAAATTCAATGACTAGAAGAAATAAAGCAACTTCAAAAATCACTACCAAATCCCAAACAAATGAAATACACAATCTGAAGAGTTCTGAAACTATTAACGAAATTGATTTAGTAACTTTAACCCCTCCAAAAGACAATTCTTCAGGCCAAACTGGTTCCACGAGAACTTCACGGAACAACTAGGGGAGCACATCCATGAGTGTTTACGACGTCCTCAGAAAGAAGAAAGAATAATCGTCAGCTTATTTTATTGGGCCAGAATCATCCTGATTTGGAAGACAGTACCAAAAATCAACAGAGGAGCATCTAAACTGTATCTCCCACGAACTCAGGCACACCAATCCACAAGGAGGTGTCAGCATAGGAAATCCAGCAAGAATGAGAAGAATTCAAGCAACACTGCCAAGAGGGATTTAGTCTAAGCATACAAAGCTGATTTAATATTTGAATATCACTTTGAGTAATTCACTTTAGCATGTTAAAGAAAAAATGATAAAATTTGACACCCACTCATGAGAAAAAAAATGAAAGAAAACAGAGCCCTTTCCGCAAGTCAGGAACAGAAATACTCATAGTGAACAGTGAAAGGTGAAAGTGCTTCCTCTAAAATCAGAAACTAGGCCGGGTTTGTGTCCTCACTACTTTTATTCACCACAGCACTGGAGCCCCAGCCAGCCCAGTATCCAACAAAACGATAAATGGCATACAGAGTGCAAGGGAAAAAAAAAAAACGTTTTTTGCCATCATTATAAGTAAGGAAAATCACAAACCACCGCCTGCAAAAATGAAAATAAAAAAATACCCTAGAACTAGTCAGCTTAGTCACATCAGAGCACACAAGATGAATAAACAAAAATCAATCGCAATCACCTTTCTAACACCAAAATAAACAATTAAAAAGAGTCCTTGTAACTTGGGGAAGAACACTGACACATTTGAAAATTAAATGGCATTATTTCTCAGACATTTTAAGATAGCTTGGGAAAAAAATGAGACATTCAGTCTCAACAGCTAGGCCAAATGCCCATCTTAAGCATCCTTTTTCTTTTCTTTTTATTGGAGTGTCAGATTTACAGAGAGAAGCAGAGACAGAAAGATTTTCCATCCGTTGGTACACTCCAAGTGGATAAGAGCCAGGAGTTTCTCCTGGGTCTCCTATGCGGGTGCAGGGTCACAGGGCTGTGGGTCATCCGTGACTGCTTTCCCATGCCACAAATAGGGAGCTGGAAGGGAAGTGGAACTGGTGCCCACGTGGGATCCCGGAAGATGCAAAGTGAGGATTTTGGCCACTAGGCTCCTGTGCATCCATTTCTAATGGTCCTATTCGAACTATTTAGGTTGCTAGAAAGACACAGTTGAAGAACACTTTGGAATGGATTATTTAATAAATTCACTACACTTTGTAATATAGCAATAAAAGTTGCAATACATTGTTATTCATTTACTATACAGTGAATAGATTTTTAGTGGCCTTTCAAAGCCTTTCCTATTACTCTATTCATGTCAAGCTCTAAAACTGGACTATGACCCTATATCCAACTTGTTGGTGAGAATAAAGAACTTACATCAATCTCAAGGTCCTTGAACGGAGAATAAGCTGTGAATTCTCCCAGACAGAGCTCTTGAGCCGTTTCTACAGACAAATCTTGAGGTTCCTCTCGGAATTTGTAGTCGTGTCTGTTTTATTTTGCTCATATTGTCAAGCAATGGCCTTTGTTCTCATTTATTCCTTGGGTTAAGCATCACAAACCGAGTACCGGCCATTTACACAAGGCTGTACATCCTGCATGGATACATCTCAACAGATCAGGAGGTGTGCATGGTGAAATTCTGAAACAAAGCCACAGAATGGCACTACAAACAAGTAAACATAAATGTGAGATGTTGAAGAAGAAGTAAATAATAATTCCAACATGGAGAAAAGCAAAAGATCTATTTATGTGTGGTCAGGTTATGTGATGTGCAGGGGCCCACATGGTTGCATGGACCTCCCTGTCTGTGGTGCTGGCATCTCATATGGGTGCCAGTTCGTGTCCTGGAAGCTCCACTTCCCATCCAGCTTCCTGATAATGGCCTGGGAAAGCAGCAAATGATGGCTCAAGTCTTTGGGCCCCTGAACCTACTTGTCAAGTGATGCATATCATAAAATGAATCAGAACATGCCCATGCAGAGTTGATATAAGGAGTCTGGCAGGAATTTCAAAAAGGTAAAAGATGGTTTTCGGGTCTGAAAAGACAGGCTTTGACAGGTAATTGTCTGGTAGACAGATGATTGATAGGCCTAGTTAGATAAATACTACATAAAGACATAATCACTCAATAGAAATGGAGGTGGGGGAGAAGTGAGGAGAGCATTGAGGTCTTTTCTAAAAGTCATGCATGTGAAATGCAGTTTTGAAATCATGCTGTAGGTTTAATACTACTCTGTCCCCTCTCACAGTCATTAATTGCATATACACCTGCTTTATTTTCATACTGTCTGCAAAAGTTAAGTTCTGTACTGTTACCTAGAATTCACCTTGTTACACTTGAGAAATATTTATTTTCCTAACCTAAATCTATCAGAAATAGTTCTCTGGGAAATTTTCACTGTGAATCATCTGATCTCCTCCAAGTTCTGGTGTCCTTATGGAAAAACAATCTTTGTGTCGGTGTTGTAGTCTCTGGCACTGTTTCTGAGATGGGACTAGAAGCATGACAATGTATGTGTATACATGTCGTCCACAAGCAGACTACAGTAGTCTACTTGTTAAAAAATCTGGATTTGAGGCATCTATTCATCTTACTGGTCCAAGTAAATCCTTAAGAAGTGATTTGTACCTATTACTTGAACTCTCAAAACTTCAGTTGCTTTGCTGATGAAATGAAGGGTAATAAAAGCAAACGCCCCACTGGACTGTTGTGCTATTACAGTGACATTACTCTGCTTGTCTGAACCGACACCGTAGGTTCAACTTCTTACAGCAGTTGTAATGATGGCAGTGCAAATTAGAGCAAGTGAGAAAACTCTTGCTGTACTGTGGGCATTATGACTAGTTCAAAGTGAAAGTGAATAAGTGGATGAGTATCTTCAGATTAGAATTATGTCTAATATATAAATTACATTTTTAGGGACCACGTGAGTTAGTGGTCAAGAGGCAGCTCACTTATGTGTAAATTATTTTTAAGCATATTACTGCTGGACAAATACTTCGATATCTGAAACATATCTGCCACCAAAATAAAGTTTTTAGTGAGTTAATTCTAATAAATTTATTAGTACATGTACCAATATTTTTGGAGCTCTGAGACCACCAATAAGATAGATGAGGAATCAGTCATATTAGCTATAAACAGCATTATCTTTAACAGTCACTCATGACTTCTTCACAAAATGTTATCATCTCATAAATTGGTTTTAGTTTGCACAATTTTAAATGTGAATCATATAAATGTTAATTTTTGTTGTTACACATATTAACTTAAAATTAAGATGTAACTTGCAGAGGAAATGACTTGTAGTTTCTAACATTTTATTTAAACAATGTACATACCAAGAAATTCACAAAATCACATCTCTTCGGGATCTTTTTTGTCATTTAATCGCACACATAACACCAAAGAACAAAGCATTATTAGTACTCCAAGAGTGCTCACTAGTCCCACACTTTTTTAAACATGTGAAATAAGAGTATATTAGCTGCATGGTGTGATGTAGTGAAATTTTAATGGAATGGTATGACATCCAGCCAATGTTTCTACTCTCGTCTTTCTATTAACTACCTCAAACAAGAGATAACTTTTTCCCTTGTCTTTTGGGGTTTGGCTTATTTAACTTAGCATAATGATCTCTAGGTTCATCCATTATGTTGCGCACATACATGCACAAACATACACAACAAATTTTTTTTGTCTAGTCATCAGTTGATGGATGTAAAGGTTTATTCCACATAAAAACTATTGTGATTTGATCTGCAAAAAACATGACACTACAGATAAGTCTTTCACATGTTTGTTTCATTTCCTTTTGACACATTTCCAGGTGGGATGGCCGGGTCACATGACAGCTCTGGTTTCATTAGAAAAGCTTCACAATCGTCAACAATGTTTGCAAAAGTTTACGTTCCTGTGAGCAGTGCACTAGAGCACATCTTGTTCTCCACCTCTTCACTGGCATTATCTTTCAGACAGCACTGGGGTCTATCCATTTTTTTTTCTTCTTAATGTATATTTTTACTAGGAAGACAGATTTACAGAGAGAAGGAGAGACAAAGAGAAAGATTTTCCATCCACTAGTTTACTCCTCAAGTAGCTGCAGCAGCCAGAGTTGAGCTGATTTGAAGCTGGGAATCAGGAGACAGGAGCTCCCTCCGAGTCTGCCATGCAGATGTAGTCTTAAGGCTTGCCCCCCATTTTTATTATTATTTTATGATAAAATTCCACAGGCTTTGGGATTTTCCTTAGTCTCTCCCAAAATAACCTCCCACTGATTTCCCCCATATTATTACAAAAGTATAGTTCTTTTTTGTAAAGATTTTATTTTATTTTTATTGCAAAGTCAGATATACAGAGAAGAGGAGAGACAGAGAGGAAAATCTTTCACCCGTTGGTTCACCTCCCAAGTAGCCACAATGGCCAGATCTGAGCTTATCCGAAGCCAGGAGCCTGGAGCCTCTTCCCGGTCTCCCATACGGGTGCGGGGTCCCAAGATGTTGGGTCATCCTCGACTGTCTTCCCATGCCACAAGCAGGGAATTGGATGGGAGGCAGGGTTACTGGGACTAGAACCAGTGTCCATATGGGATCCTAGAGCATGGAAGGCAAGGACTTTAGCCACTAGGCTACTGCTCCAGGTCCAGTATAGTTCTTCATAAACAGTCGTAAGTCCATCATTGTGGGTATGGACAATGGCAGAGTCCAGCATCCTACTGTCAAGATGCATTTAACACTTTCATTGGGAGTCAATTTTTGGTCTGGAAATAGATACGAATAATACATTGTATCTTCACATTTGAATATGATATGAGTCTCTATTACGCAGTTACTATACATCCCCTTAAATGAAAAGCCACAAAACAAAATCAACAATAGGAAAAAAATAAAGAAATTTGTAACACGATAAAGTTAAATAAAATGCTACTGAATGACTAATGTGTCACTGAAGAAATGAAAATCAAGAACCTTCCTAAAGAAAATGATGTTATTATATAATCTATGAGTCAGTGAAGAACTTAATGAGAATAAAAACTGTTTTAGAGAAATGAAACTAAAGAAAAAAAACATCAAAATCCATGAGATATAGTTTCCACTGATCTTTGTGAGATATGGCTCCTGTAGGCAACAGATAGATGGGTTTTGGTTTTTTGATTAAGTCTACTAATCTATGAGGTTTGATTGATTAGTTGAAGACATTTATATTCAGGGTTAATATGAATGGATGGTAATTTGGTCCGGTCACTTTAACAATGGGTTGTTGTTCATTGTTTGATTCAGTGTTCTGTTGTTTCACTCGGATGTCCTTCACACTTACCTTTGCTTTTGATGGGTCCTAAGACTTTGTGATGATCCTCAACTGCTTTCTCAGGCTACAACCAGGGAACTGGATGGGAAGTGGAGCATCCAGGACATGAACCAGTGTCCAAATGGCATTCCAGCACATTCAAGGTTAGGATTTAACCATTAGTCATCACACCATCCTTTTTTCCATGCTGTTTTAGTTTCTCTTTGAAGTTTTGCAATCCAATCCTTTCAATGTATGTTATAGTCACAGGTTTAATTTACCACTAAAAAAGAATTTAACATGTGTAAGGCAGTTAAGACCACTGTTCTGTAGAAGTACATGATCTCCACTGCATGGCTCACTCTGTTCTGCTTGACTCTCTTGGGATCCTTACAAAATCTGGACATGAGTCCTTTCTGAGATGCACCCTCTGCAAATATTGTCTCACATTCTGTCAGTTGCCTCTTCACTTTCTTCGCTGTGGAGAAGAGTCTTAGGTTGATGTAATTCCTTGTCTTTTTTTAAATTTTCTTTTTGTTCTGCTTTTATCCTCTGTGGTTCTGAATTTTGTCCAGGAAGACTGAGTATCAGTGTTTGCCCTTTATTTTCTTTTAATAATTTGATAGTTTCAGGTTTTAGGTCTAGATACTTGATCCATTGTGAACTGATCTTTATATGGTGTGTAAGGTAAGAAAACTGCAGTTTTTCTAAGCCATTTCTCCAAGATACTCTCCTTCCTCAAGCGATGACTTTTAGTTCCTTTGTCAGGGAATAACAATTGGTTGAGAATGTGTGGAGTAACTTGGGATTTCTTTTCTATTTCATTGTTCTACATGACTATTAATTTGCCAGTACTAGGATGTTCTGATTACAACAGTCTTGATAACTGGCATTGTGATGCCTCCAGCTTTATTTCTATTGTCTAATTTTTTTAATATATTTTTATTATATTATTTATGTATCTGAGGTGAAGGGGGATATTGAGGGAGAATCCCCACCCAGTCTCCCACCCGCCCAAGGTCCCAGATGTGGGGCATGCTGAGATACTTGCTCAAGTGGTCTTAATGGTCTTCCAGTTATGGATCGCTACCAGTCACATCCTTCCCAGCTCGATTAGGTCATTGAAGAAGCCACTGATTGTCACAGTCCATCATGGAGTCTTCTTTTGCCCAGTATTTCGCTGCCCAACGTTTAGCTGAGGTGGTTGATTGACCTGTTCCGTCCTCCGTCCTCTCTTAGCCAGGGCTCTGATTCCAGCAGTTCGATTGGGGAGATCACCAAAGAGACTTAGAGGTATTCCCAGATCAGACTCCCGCTTGTTCCAGCTGGTACCGGTTCCGGCACAGTCCATCGCCACAATCAGTTGGTGGTTGCAATCGCTGGGCTGGCTACGTTCTCAGTCCCAACTTGCACTGGAACCAAGGGTGTTGCAGTCCAGCCTGGTTCTGTCCAGCATGCACTCGACTCTTTCATCAACCAGTGGGGTCTACAGCCCAGTCGGGGCGACCCACAATAACCGCCACCAGGCCCACTCCTCACCCTGGCCTGCTAGTATACATAGCAGACTAGTCCAGTCTGTCCTGCTTCCCATATGGTTCCAGTACCTGTCAATGCCCAGAGACTTTGGATTTCCATATGAATTTTAGGATTGATTTTCACAGGTCATGAGGAAAAACAGTTTTGAGGTCTTCTATAGTCACGAGGTTCCGAAGGTCAACTCTGCCACCTGCACTCTTCCAACCCCAGCGACCTCTGGCAAGGGTATCAGGGTCCCCTATTTGGTGACTCAGGACAGTCTTCAGTTGTAGTTCTACCTTAGCAAACCGAGTCTCCCACCTTGGTGGGAGGATGAGATAGAGACCAGTGCAGTCTGTCAGCACGCATCCACTTGCGCAGCACAGGCCTGACTGAAAGCCACAGGGGATGGGGGAATTCTCCTTTAGTCAAAGCTGTCCTTGTCAGGGATGTGGGAGCTGCAATTCTGAAACAGGAGTTCCTGGCGCTTGTGTATCTGCCTCTCATTGCTTTTCCAGGGTTTCCGGTGTGCATTGCCTGAGAATGTGTCTCCATCATTCCCGGGGAATGTTTTGCTGCTTCTGGTTTTTCTAGCATCTTTCTGCGGCTAAGGTCAGTGAAACTGTTCACTATTTTGCCATCTTGAATCTATTCAATTGATTTGAATTAATTATTGTTAGAAGTAATTTAACTGGTTGTGTTTATATTATCATTTTCTATTAGATAAAACAGTAAATAGTAATTTTTCAGAATGTTTGAAAAATTCAAATATAGAAATAAAGTCCTAATAACATTTTAGAGTAGAGCCATTTTGAAGGTTTTCAAATACATAATTTATGTATAAATATGAATGGTTAAATTGTAACCATGTATAAAAGACAAATATATATAATTTGAGATAGCAACTCAACCAGTAAATCCTTATCTATTGATACTTATATATTAACCAATAAAATTTATGATTTTTGTGCAAGAAATTGTTAGTAATCAATGTTCCATCTCTTGATATTGATTTGGCACATAGGCAAGTGCAAGCGATGTTACAAATTTCCTGTGTACTCCTGCTCAATGGAAAATGCAATGCTATAATCCTGTACAGATCTATTAATCTTTATAAAGAAGCTATAATAATTATTTAACACTATAATTATTAACTATTACAGTTATTTACTCTTAAAGGAAAGCTCAAACTGATTTTATTGCAGTCAAATAAAAATGAATACTGGCCTGAGAAACAATTTTAATAATCCAGTGTTTCTCTTGTTAGAGTCAACACTGTGCTTCCTGACTTCCCTTGAACAGCCTTCAAAGAGATCAATAGGAAAACAGGACAATACAGCTACAGTTTATAGTCCATGCATTAGGGAATACCATGCTTCCTAAAGTGGTGGACACTGCTTTAAATCCACATGTGAACCATTCTAGCTTTGGAGGGCAAAAAAACATCCCGTCAATTTTAATCAAATAAACACATCACAACCTCACTTTTTTGAAGGCTCAAACTGATAAGTGACATCTTCAAACATATAACACATTTTGTGTGAACATAGTGCAGTCATAAATTCAACAAGAAAAGGAGAAAGAGATTTTAGAAATACCCATCCATCTCTCTTGAAACAATTTATCTTCAAAGGAAGTTATTAACATCAATCTTTGTAGCTGAACTCACCTGAGAATTAGATGAGAATATCACACATTCATTATCTAACATTTAAGTTTTTCATCTCCAGACTAAAAATTAAGCAACAATAGAGATGCAATTAAAATATAGTTCTTGTTTAACAATTTCCTTTGTTTAATTACCTTTACAGTGGCTCACTCCTTCAATCTGTCATGCAGAGTATGTAATTAATCTTAAGGAACAGGAAAAATGTATAAGCTGAGAAGCGGTTATGCTATTTTACTTCTCTCAGAAAGAGCATCAATCACAAGTGCAAGCATTAGCCTCAAGACTAACATTTTTCTTGGGTCCTACTTAAAAGCTGAGACATGAATAACTTTGATTAAACATTAATTTGTCATATTTATGTACTTTTCTCTATTCTTGCCATGTAGACACAAATGAAGAATTTCTTTGAAAAGCAAAGAATTAACATATTGCTTCTAAAATTTACTCTAAGTTGTATTAGTTAAGATACCATAACAAGCTGTTGTCACTATCAAACTCCAATTGAAACATTTCCCAAGAACAAGGCAAATACATTCAGTCAATCAATGCATCTGGGCCTCTCACATAGCTTTCCTTCCTCCAACTCATGTCAGGATCCGTAAGCTGCTTCAAATTCACTACTCCTCTTCACATTTAAATGGGTAGCATGTATTTTTGCAAACTATATACAGAGCTCAAGAAACCCAACAACACCACCAACCTTTCCAGTTAACAAATAGTTTAAGCACATGACAGGTGCTTGTCAAACGATTAAATACAAATGGCCACCAGACACCAGAAAAGACATGCAGGATTGCTAACCTTCAGGGAAGTGGAAATAAAAGCAACACTGAAGTTTCACTTTACCCTTTAGAACGGCTATCACCCACAAGTCAAACGTTAATAAATCCTGTCCAGGATTTATAGAAACATGTATCCTAACACACTGCGGGTGGCGATGTAAACCACTAAAATAATGATAGAAGACAGAACTGAGATTCTTAAAATCTGGAAATAGATCTACCAAATGACTCAGACATCCCTTCCTGGGAATGTATCCAAGGAAAATGAAATCAGCACATGAACAAGTTATTTGTGCAACTATGCTTGTTTCAGCTTAGTAAACAATGGCTAAACATAAGATCAACCCAATTGTGTATCAACTGGTGATTAGAAAAATAAATTATGATATATAAATATATATATATATAGATAGATAGATGATGGAATGCTATTCAGCCAATAAAAAAGTTAAATCCTGTCTTTTGCAACAAAATGAATGCATCTATAGGTAACTATGTTTATGAAGCAAGCCAATCTTAAAAAGACAAAATAACATATTTTCCCAGATTTGTGGCAAATATGCAGACTACAAAAAATAATGTAATGGTTGACATTGGCATTAATTATTGTTTATAGCCCTTATATGTCTCATAAGAAACGGATTTTCTGAAAATCAAGATGGCGGAATAGGGTAAGGACACATTTAAAAAGACGGAAAAACATTTAATCAGGATGAAGCAGAAAGGACATATTCTAGGAAATAGGAGAGGACAGAACAACAGCAAAGGGGTACCTGGAGACTGACAGACACAAGAAAGCAGCAAAAACAATGGTGTGGTGTTGCAGTGACTGATACTCCAGTGGCATTCAACTCACGGCAATCTGAACTTCACCAGTAGCCAGAACTCCACCAGCAACCAGGTGGGAAGGGACTTTCACTGGGAGCTTAGGAGGTGAACCCAGACAAAGAATTGTCTGTCCTGCTGGTCTGTCTGATTTGGCCAGGAGCAGAGACAGAGCAGCAGATCCCAGATGGGCAGTGCGAGAACAGCGTGGATTTCACGGCATAGTCAGCCAGCCCCCTAGACCTGAATTGGGTGACATTTTGCGTAAGGAGGCAAAGGCAAGGGAAAGGACTGAGCATACACTGAGCTGGGAGTGTACTCATTTCTGACTCAGTGAACTGCAGCACCGTGGCGTTCTATAGGTTCCACCCAAGACAGGTCTGTTTAGCCCTCAGACCTGATGGCCAGCAGATCAAGAATTCTAGTAGTGGTAAGTCAGGCACCATTTTGTACACTGTGGCAACAGCTTTAGGACTGCAAGGGACAACAGTGAACTGCGCATGTGCTGAGCTCATGAGAACTCACTGAGTTCAGCCAATTGCACTGGTCCCACAGGAAAATAATACCGACTGTGACATCGTACCAGTCAAAATAGGTCCGTGTGGCACCCAGACCTAAAGTCCAACAGGTTCTGACAAGATCAGTGCCACCAACAACCTAACTATATAGGACACCCAGTGTCTCTCTTATCCTGAGACCTGCTCCAGCCACAAGTGGGAGAAAGGCTGCAGAGACAATGGTGCAACCTCAGCACGGTATCACAGGAGGTGGAGAGTGGTGAGCCTGGAGCTGGGGCTGTGGAGACCACGGTGGATATCTAACATAAGAACCCAGACATGGAACTCGCTGGAGGTTGTGGTACAAGTGGCTGCAGGCAAACAGTTGTGTACCAACCGCAATCAGTAAAATCGCATTGTAGACCTGTGGGTGACACAGCTTAGAAGCCTGCCCCAAGAAGAAAACTCTGCTAACCAGAAGTATAATCACCAAGAGCAAAAGAAGAGACAAAGGCACAATGAATATTAGCGAAAACTCCCCTGCAAAGGAGCAAAACCATATGCCAACCTCAGAGTTAACTGAGGAAGACATCGAGAAAATGGGGCATACAGAATTCATAAAACTCATTTTAAAGCTTCTGATCAACAATGAGAAGCACATACAAGAGTTCAAAGAATTTAAGGAAGCAATAAAGCAAATCAAGGCTGATATATCAGAAATTAAGAACACAGTAGAGCAAATTAAAAGTACACTGGAGAGTCTCCAAAACAGAATGAAGCAAGCAGAAGAAACAATCTCAGAATTGGAAGGTATTTCCTGTCATCAGGGGGAAGCAAACAATAAGCTGGAAGCAGAGCTGGATCAGGCCAAAAAAGGTATTCAAGAATTGAAAAACACTATTAAGAGACCAAATATAAGAGTTATGGGAGTCCCAGAAGGTGCAGAAAGAGAAGCTGAGTTTGCAAATGTATTTAATGAAATAATAAAGGAAAATTTCCCTAATCTAGAGAAAGAATTGGGAAACAACATCCAGGAGGGGCACAGAACTCCCAACAGGCCTGATCAAAAGCAATCTTCACCAAGACATATGATCTTCAAGCTCTCTTCAATGGAATCCTGAAATGTGCATGTGAAAAAAATCAATTGACATATAAAGGAATGCCAATTAAACTCACAGGAGATCTCTCACAGGAAACTCTACAGGCAAGAAGAGAATGGAGTGACATATTCCAGATTCTAAAAGAAAAAAATTGTTGGCCTGGGATAACATATCCAACAAAGCTTTCCTTTGTTTTTGAAAATAAAAAAATAAAATTCTTCCACAGTAAAGAAAAGTTAAAAGAATATGCCTCTTTCAAACTTGCCCTAGAAATGATACTTTAAGATGCGCTCTTGACAGAGAAGAGAAATAGTACCTACCAAAACCAAAGGCAAATAGGAAGAACATCCCAGTAAAATGACAACAGAAGACTAAGCCAATGAACAAAATGTGTCCTAAAATGACAGGTCCAAAGTACCATCCATACATGTTAAACTCTGAATGTAAATGGTTTAAGCTCAATCAAACATCATAGATTAGTAGGCTGGATTAAAAAACAAAACAACATCTATTTACTGTCTAGAAGAGACACATTTCACCAGCAAAAATCAGCAGAAACTATATTGCATGGATTTTCTTGTTTTCTGTTAGTTTCATCTCTTCAAAACACTTTCTTCTGATTAAATCATTCAATGACACTTAGATCATACAGTAGCATCATTTTCTTCAAGAAGATTCTTGATTTTCATTTCTTCAGTTACACGTTAGGCATTTAGTAGCATGTTATTTAACTTTACGGTATTGTTAATTTCTTTTTTCTCCCTGATATTGGTTTTGTTTTGTGGTTTTTCATTTAAGGGGATGTATAGTAGCTGTGTAATGAAGACTGTCATATCTAGTAACATGTCATTTAACTTCATGGCATTGTAAATTTCTATTTTTCTTTCTATTGTTGAATTTGTATTATGACTTTTAATTTAAGAGGATGTACAATAGCTGTAAAATGGAGACTAACATTCAGATGTGAGGATACAATGTAGTATGCATTTCTACTTCCAGACAACGATGGACGTGCAATCAAACTGTGTGCTATATCTTGACAATAGGATGCTGGACTCTCTGCCATTGTCCATGCCCGCAATGATGGACATATGACTGTGTATGAAGAACTATATTATAGTAATGATATAGAGGAACTAGGTGGGGGGAGGGAATTGGCAAGGGGATAAGAGGCCAGGAGCCTATGGAACTGTATCATAAAATGATAATAATAAAATGTTAAAAAAAAAAAACATAAAAAGAAGGGGATTTTCTGCTTACTATGTACTGAATAGTTTCTCTCGTAGAGGCTAAAGCTTATGATTATAAAGACTATTGAAAGTATGTCATAAAAATTCAAAGAAAAATAAAAATGAAAGAGGAGTGGTAGGATTTAAAGAGGGACAGAGTGTAGATTAAATGTGTCATTTTACTTTTAACTGCAGATACAAAATACATAAATTTTGTCTCTCTCCTCTTTTTAAAGATTTATTTAATTTTGTTTGAAAAGCAGATTTACCAAGGAAAAATAACAGATACAGAGAGAAGTCTGGTTCACGTTCCAAATGGTTGTAATGGCTGGAATTGAACTGATTTGAATCTAGGAGCCAAGAGCTTTTTCTAAGTCACCTATGTGGGTGTAGGGCTCCAAGAACTTGAGCCATCTTCTGCCCCTTTCTCAGGCCATTGGCAGGGAGCTGGATCAGAAGTGGAACAGCCAGGACATGAACTGATAGACATATATGATGCCATGTTATAGTCAGAGAAGTAGCTTGCTATGCACTGCATTGGTCCCAGTGTTTTCTTTTTTTATAAATAAAATTTAAAATAATATATATTAATTTATTTATTGCCATATACATATATTATACAACATATAATATATAGCATACATAATATATATTATTTATGGTATGTATATATAAATATATATACTTATTTATTAATATATGTATGTAGCATTCACTGATTTTCACTATGAAATGGAGAAGTTATTGATTTTAAATTGATGGGTAATCGGAGTCAAGGACCTTTTGCTGATTTCCTAATGAGACCTTTGATTTAGAATTATAAACAAATGGCCTAGCTGGGCCATGGAATTGGAGTGTGAAAAGAGGCATCCCGCTGCCAGGGTAGCTATTGTACATGAATGGGAAACCAGCAAACATCCTGGGATGTAATGGCTATTGGACACATGAAAATGCTGCTTCTTCCCCCTTTTTAAGAAGTGCTTTTAATTCTGTAAGGTGAACAAATTCCATGTATTTTATTAGGTTTAGGAGCTTAGTGATTCTTCCCATCCTACCCTCAACCCTTGTACCTCCTCCTTTCTTTCTTATTTTTCTCCTAATTTTTACAGTGATATACATCCAATTTACTTTATAATCACACTCTTACTTCTCCCCTAAAAGAATTCCATACGCAGCAAGTAGAAAAACTGCCCCCCATCTAGAATATAGACCAGGACTGTCAATGATAATTAAATTACAAAATATCAATTTTTCTCATGTACGTTACATTTTTTGTACACTGTGCATTAGCTGCCACCATTCAAGGAAAACACTATATTCCTTTTTTTTTTCCTCAACTCCCTTTTTGTCTACTCTCGTATACAAATCTACACATTTAACAAATACCTGTAAAGTTAATCTAGTATTGTGTTAGGGGCTGGAAACAGAATTGTGAAAATAATAGACTTATTTCTCTCAGAAATATCACATCCCAGTGGAGGAACATAACACATAAGAAACAATTACATTGCAATATCAGTGGTAGAAGACAGGCTACAAAATCAGACAAGGAATAACAAAAACCTTGTGTGCTTTGAGTCAAGTTATGTCCAAATAAAATTCATTCTCCCACAATGTAACATGTATTAAACACAGGACACAAGATAGAATAACAAAGACGTGTTGAACGGGGTGATGCTGGGAAATATTGTCGGACTCACCTGTTTCACGAGTTTGACTTTGGTTGCAGGGCTTATGCTTTTTATATGGTATGCATATGCACTGAGTCAGGTTCTTACAATACAGATGCAAGCCTGGTTATCAGTCACAGCAAAAATTAAAGAAAACCTGGGGATAGGAAGCAGATGTGATGAAGAGGAGAGGCCATTACCTTGCTCCACTGTTCCCTGCTCGGTGCTACCTATGTTCAGGAAGAGTCAAACCACGGGGTCATTAATCACTGCTCTTACAGTAGCACGAGGTGTAAAGGCCTCTGCTTCCCAGGGTGCGGTGGACACGTCCTGATTCTCTGACCACTGATGTTTCTTTGTCATTGCTGGTGTTCCTTGAGAGATCCTGTTAGCAAGAATATTTTTGCTGCCTGGACAGTATGCCGACTGCCTAAGTCTCTACAGACATCAGGCCACTCTTTTTAAGTCCACCACACAATAATTAATGTGAAAAAAATTATTTATTTATAAAATTGCCATTTTGGCTTTCTGTGAGCAGCATGGCACCATACCTGACCAGTATATGGTGATTTCCATATTTCTGGAGAGGAAATGAATGATAGGAAGCTACAAGAAGCAATGGTGGCAGATTGGAATCAGTTCAAAGACAACATCCTCTGTTTTGAAAACGATGTTTGTTAGCAGGGCTTGAATTTCTATCATCAACATGTCTTTGAACTGATTCCAATTTCAAAGCAGAGAAGTCAGTGCTTCAGTAACAAACAGACCAGAAAAGATCTACATGGTAAAACTTTGTTAGAGAAGGTACACTCATCCTTCTTCATCTGCAGTCTCTTCGGGCACACTGTTTTCCCCCAAAGGTGAGGAAATGCCTTCACACTGAACTATAAAATAGTTATTCGTGTTCCAGCAATTGAGGAAGAAAAGATGAAGGTCTTGATCACCTGCAGGCAGGCATGGAAAGCAAGGAAAGGGAGCAATCTTATGTTTCAAAATCATCATTAAGAGAATGTTTCTTGCTTCTTTTCCTATGGATCTATCACGCGACAGAACCATAGATTTATTTGGGAACTAACTAAGGTAACTGTTCCAGTTATCATTTGCTAAGTAACAAGGTTTTTCAAAGCTTAGATGCTGAAAACCACAGTTTATTCCTTCCTGTTAGTCTGTTGTCTGGGGAGGCTTTCCTCTTGGTGTGCATGGGTGACTCAGACGTTGCCCTCAGCAAAGGATTCTTCTAGAGTCCATGACCCCTTTGGCCTCACTGGCATGTTTGGAATGGGCAGTGGCTACATGTGTATCTTGCCCTGTGGGATTTCTGCCACTCCAGCAGGATAAGATACTCTTCCTCACCTGATGACCTCAGCAGACCAAAGTCAGACCTCTCCAGCCTCAGCCATCAGTACAGCACAGCCACTCTTCTGCTGCACACAATTAAACAGAGGCACAGGACTACCCAAGGGTTCCAGGAAAGAAGAGACTGCATCCCGTGTTCAAAGGGGGGAAGATGTCACATTACATATTACATTGAAGTGATTATGGAAGATGTCTTAGACATAGAGTTTGGAAGTACAGTCCAAACAGATGACAGAGAGGAGCGTCCTCCTCTGTGTTCTCAGCATGAATCTAACAGAGCCAGTAGGCAGATGGACTGCGCCATATAGTCCAAGTCTTGGGCCTCGTCCCTGAAAATAGGTGAAGTTGTTTTCTAAAGTGTTTGCTATCATTATCTGTAACCCCGGTTCCTTTCATTCTTTCCCTTAATTCAGTCTGAACTGACTGCAAGAATTTCACTTTCTTGCATTTTGTACTGATATTTTGAGGAGCACATTTTTGTGTGCCTGGAACCCCTTCCTAAATGCCCTAATAATAATAACAAGTGAGGAAAAGTAAGAAGGAAAAATAGAAACCCCAGATGTGTCTCCTCAGCACAGTATTCTTAATCGAAGTGTTAATGTGCCGAGGTTCTAAACCCTGACAACTTCTGAAGGTTTGTACCAAAGCATGTGTAGACCCAATGTTCAGGGCTGCATTGTGAGCCACACACGTGCTATTTCAACAATCTTGGGCTGAATTTATTTTTCATTTTAGTTTGTAATGAACTATATCATTTGAACAAGAAATATTAAGAGCTAAGCACTTATGCGGGGGTGGAATGAACAGTTTCTATTCTGGACTGGCTCCTTGTGCAGAGCAGGTTAGCAGACAGGCAGAAAGGCAAGGACAACACAGCTCACTGTCACGTGAAGAGAGATGTCGATCTGGTCCAATTGGCCTTCAAAGTCACAGGCAATCACATTCACATGCGAATACTTATGTATTTAAAAAAAAAAAAGGTTTGGCAAATGTGGTTTCGCAACAAAATATTGAACTCCATGTATTCAACTGCTGGTTCAGGCAGAGGGACTTAGCAGGCACAATAAGAAGTCTTGTACAGTCCTCATAGACTAGAGGCTAAAGTCCTTGCCTTGCATGCACCAGGATCCCATATAGGTGCTGGGTCATGTCCCAGCTGCTCCACTTTCCATCCAGCTCCCTGCTTGCGGCCTGGGAAAGCAGCTGAGGACGGTCCAAGGCCTTGTGACCCTGCAGCTGTTGGGAGACCTGGAGGAAGCTCCTGGCTCCTGGCTTCCAATTGAGCTCAATTGTGGCCACTTAGGGAGTGAATGAGTGGAGAGATCTTTCTTCTCAGTCTCTTCTGTCTGTAAATCTGATTCTCCAATAAAAATAAATAAATTTTTAAAAACTCCTATAATGTCACAGGAAATACAAAACTGTGCCTGTGTTGATGGGGAGCTTGAAGGTTAGCACACTCAGGACTTACGGAGCAGGGAAATATCTTGGGCCATATGTTTGATGGGGGGAGGGTTAAAAACCATAAAAAATGGCAGTGCTATTCAAAATGAGTTTCAAATGTGTTTTGTAAGCTTAAAGAAGCCTAGATCATTGTCAAAAGTACTTTTCAGGGGGAATAAAGCAATCACATTTCAGGATTGTTTAAAGATTGGTGAAGAGTAATGTGGTAGTTGGACTGTGGGAGTGGTAAACTAGAAGTGAGAATAATTTAGGAGAAAATATGAAAGATTAGTACTCAGGCAGCAATGAAAGAAATAGCACATAAGCTGTTATCCAAATAACAAACATAGTTATTTAAATTAACAAGGAGTATGTGTGCCGCATACTGGATTGTAGCAAAAGCTATGATTTTATGTCATTTTATATGAAATCACCTAAAAGTAAGGTCTAGCATTGACCATTTTCCTACTTGTGATGGAAAAAATACAGTAAAATACAATGGATTATTTGACTGTGGTATCAATTAAAAATAACTGTTACATTCAAATATTAAAAATTAATAATACATGGCACTGAATCATTGGCACAGCAATAAACTACTCACCTTAGTTCATTTTTAATTCCTGAAATACCTTGAGCTTTATATTCTTCCCTCAACAACAAAATATACAGCACTTTGTTTTGAAATGTGTCTTCCAGAATTGGATTCTTTTCCATTGACTTTAAAGCCTCGTAGAACTAACTCTGCAAATGGCAGCAGCAGAAGCTATGCCACATAATTCAAAACCCACAGTCCTACTTGCTGACACATATTTGCAATGGTCACATCCTTTGGAGACATATGTAGAAGCAAGCAGCGTATATCATTGGCAAATGACAGTAGTCTCTGCTTAGTTCTCACTTTGTAAACATAAATAAATTACCTCATTTGAAAGGGCGCCATTATGAGACTAAGTAATGCATATCTTTCGCACTTTGTCTTTTCTGAAGTTAGTGTCCTACAAGGGAGTGAAATTCAATATGCTGAAAGCTCCAGATTGTGTCTAAATGATTCAATAGGGAAGAAAAATGCCCCAGGGTTCCAACTTTCTGCAAGAAATTGTGTTTAAATAAAAACTGTATGTTTACGTGCAATTGGTCAAATGCACACATATTCACACATCGTAACCTAGGTATTATTTTCAATATTTTACCCAAAGTCATACAAAAGTAATTTAAAACTTACATAGTCATGCCAAAGAAAAATCACAAGGTTTCTAAATAAGTGTACCATTTGTTAGAAGACAGAGAGAGCACGGTCAACTAGAATGATTACAGAAAGCTTTTAGGAGAAGGTAAGATGTAAATTGATCTGTAAAAGTGACAAAGGAATTGCTTAGGCCATAGCAAGGACTAGGACTTTCTAGCAAAGCGGAAAGTTCCCATGGCAGGCTTCAGTTCTGAGGAGTAGGGCATATTCCAAAGATAATTTGCAAGTTGATTATATGAGCACTGGTTCATTTATTCCCCATGGTGTCAAAACTGAACTCGTTCTAATAAATAGTGACAAAATACTAAAAATGTGGCTTCATTTTAACAAGGAGACCACTGAGAATAGAAAGACATGAATATCTAGCGGGTAATAAAAGACTCAAAGGCTTGCTTCAACCTAAGACTGTTCAGGCTGCTTCAATGCGTTCAACAGCCATCAGACTATATATAGGGATGCTGCATAATGCCACAAATATATTAGTGGGGGAGAATAGAGCAAACTGTGAATGATATCCAAAGTCTGATCTTCCTGCTTCTACAGTATCCCCAACACATTAGAACACTACAAATATATTGGCTCAATAAATTTCCCATTGTTCTCAAACAACTCTACAGATATATAGTTGCTAACACATCACAAAGCACTTCTCAAGTCTGTTAAATCAAGTAACTCTCAAAGTAACCTTTCAAACTGATATGGTGATTTTTCATTCTGATGATAATAACTGTCCTCATTGCGTTACCATTGAGCAAGTAGTTACTGCGAAAAATATAACACATTGTTTAGGCTCATACACTTAATCAATGTGATCTCCAGTTCAAACTTTCACATAACAAATTTTAGGTTTTATTCAACACTATGCATCACAAAAATTCAGCAATGTAATAAAAGACATATTTGTAATATGTGAATGAACACACCTTTTTATGGAATAATTGGGTTTTTTTCACATAACTGTAACAAACTATGACTGTGGATAGCTGTGTATGTCAGAAAAGTCAGAAATCCCACAGATAGGCATCAAGCTGAATATTGAATATGAAAACATCTGTATTTCCTGAATGGCAGGATCTAAAATTGTTTAGAGCTAAAAATGTACCTTGAAATAAGTAGAAAATGAAAACTAGTCATTGACTTCCATTGGCTTACTCATTTTCTTTAGACAGCAAGTCTCAGAGGTTTTCTGCCCAGTAGGCCCCAAGACCACCAAGGGGTGAGGCAATGGTACTGTTATGCAGCAGAACTACCAGAGGCAAACTGGTGAGGGGTGTCCGTTTATTTGGAAGAGCATACAAGCTTATGTAGAGTAGGAAAGGGGCCAGGTAGAAGGGCGATACTGACAGTACTCCCACCCAACTATGACATGGTGGCTGGCAGGTAGGCAGGCATGTCTATCTCTCTGACCCTCCAATCAAGTTAATAGGTCATGTTTTGCAAGCAGGGAAGGAGGCTGTGGCTCAGGGAAAACTCATTACATGTTGCTGAAAAACAGGATGAATGTAACATCTGACTTTCTAGAGATGTTTACCAAGGAAGTTGTAGCACAGCTCGTTCAAGAGCAGAGCAGAGAGACTTGGGTGAAACCCATAGCTCTTGCTGCATGCCCAGGGAACAGGCCAGGTCGGGGTTTCAGCAGAAACTCCTGTTAGGGGTTCCCCTGGAGACACGGTGTGCCATGTGCCTATGGCTTCCCACATGAGCTAAGCAGGCAGAGATTCAGGGATGATCTCTCATAAGCAAGAACTTAGTTGTTATAATGCATAAATAATAGCAAGTTGCTATGTTCTTTGCTTTGCTGCATAGCCTGTGTCAGCAGTTCTAAAATCATATAGAAGCCAAGTGGATATATGTGGGTGAATCAATCTATCTATCTATCTAAAACATAGATATACACATGTGCATATATGATGCAATTGAAATTCATGAGTTTTATGTTTGTCAGATTTCACAGAATGCCACACTTCAGAGATCATGTCAACACCATTTTTAAAATCTGAAATGTGAAAAAAAGCTTAGAGAGATTTTGAAAATCGAGGACACTCAGGAAACGACATAAGCAATAGAACTTCGTCAGAAAAACTTGCCTAAGTCCATCTCTTTATTTCTCTATTCAAAGATAAAAATCAAATGGTTTGGCTACATTTCTAAGAATCTGTCAGTCACCAACTTCAATGGATTTCAATGTATCATGTAAAATGGAACCACAGATCCCAAAGTATAAAAAGCCATTATAACAAAATTATAATAGAAAGATATTCTAATAGTTAATATTATAGAGCCATTGGCGTTGTGATTATCTAAGAAATAAGTGAAGAATTGAGAATAAAGGATTCCACATGCAGTGAGAAAACGGTATGAGAGAAAACATATTTGCCTCACTGTGCTGCAATGAATCATCATAGCACATGATCTACTGTATTCTACTATTGACTAGATAGTAGAACTTCAAAATTACTAGGGAACTTATACCTTGCGAAAAAGAAAGTGTATTTTTACACAAACAATTTTGAACTGTTTTATTAAATATATAACATTAACTGGTTATATATTCTCTACATATACAATGCTATTTATGAGTTATTTATATAAATTATTCACATATATATGCATTATTTAAGCAGATACATACACAGAAAGAATACATAGAGACATTTATAACTATATATGGAGAATATAAACACGTATCATACATATTCAATTTATATTCAAACTATATTGATCTTGTCAGAATTAAAACAAATATTGAAAATCCATAAATAATAGCAGATAACAAAATTTTTCATAGGAAATGATATATAAATAAATCAAAGCTATGTAGAATTTAATCAGATTTATCAAATTTGAATGTTATATAGCCCTGATTGCAATAACAAAAGAAAACACATTGTTTCCGCTTCAATGGGACATTCACAAGACATACTCATTAAAGGAATGATGGGAAATCTCACTGGGTTCCACTTCCTAATTTTCTCATTCTTCTGTTATTGCCTCCCCACGAGCCACTGTGTGTGAGTTAGCCTTAGAGAATTTTTTTTCTTACAAACTAAATATGGCAACATTGAGGAAAGGAAATTTCAGTTTGGTGACAAAGTCACCAGGAGATTATGATTTTTTGTATTATTAGTATCTTCCAGGTTCTCACTATCAGCCTTCCCTGCCTGCTCTTTTCTTTCCCCCAATAGGATAAAGACATCATGAGGGACTGAACCTTGCCAACAAGCATGTGAGCCAATAGGGAGTAGGGCTCACCGAACGGGGCCTTGGAGGACCCATGACCAGAGCAGTACTTCCAGCCTTGATCTGCAGAATCTGGGAGAAAATACGCAATGCAGTCACAACATTTTGAGATACTTTGTTACAAAGCAATTTATTGCTAATATATGAGGAAGTTTTCATAATATGAAATCACTAAGAATATGTCTAGGTGAGGGTTTGCCAGTGTTGAAAAGATAAAAACAATTAGCAAGAAATAAAAGGAGATTGAAATACATGGAATTAGAGATGAAAATGGAGACAACACAGATATAAAATGGACTGTCAGAAACTCTTATGAACAACCACCTGGCAAGACATTCAGTCACAGAAGAGATGAAAGAACTGAGCACATACAGCTTAGCAAAATTGAATACTGAAGAAACACACAATTAAACAGATCAACAAGGAATATGAGTCAGAAGGAAAAAAAAAGAAACAAAAGGTGGGGACCAAGTGACTTCATGCAGAATTGCATTAAATATTTTAAGAAGACAATCTTAAAGTATTTTTTAAAAATCCTTCTATGAGGCCGAGATTAGTGATATTAAAGCCAGAACAAAGAAAAAACACAACAAAGAAAAGAAGCAATTCAGTCAGAAATATCTTTGATGAATATAGTTGCAAAAACCATCTACAAAACACAAGCGATTTGAATTCAACAACACAATAAAATGATGACTCACCATCGGGCAGTAGGATACATCTAGGGATACTAGGGATGCAATGATAGTTCATTCATATAAATTAAGAAATATGAAACATCATATCAACAAAGAGAAGTCAAGCAAAGAGCGGTATCCTATATTTAACTCAAATGAGAAGTCTAAGTTTAGGGACATTCAGAGCATAATGGTGGCGACTACACATTGCTGAGGCAATGATAAGCAAAGGATCTGGGAAGGTTCACTGCTGGGTACTAGGCTGTAACTAGACAAGAGCAATAAATTTCTGGAGTTGATTACATATTAGATGACTATAGATGTCAGATAACTAACTAAAAATTATAACATACTGCCAAAATAATTCATCAACTACAAATAAAACTTAGATTTTATCTAATTTGGACTCTATCTGCTGTCTTGTATTTCCAGAACTAAGAAACGTAAAATTCATTTTGCACAGTCTTTAAATTATGTGTTAAATTCTGTTGAGAATAACTTCTGAAACAATAATAAAAGTCATTTACCAACACAAATAATAATATTCAAGCATTAAAACAACCTCAAGTGCCTACATAAAATCTTGATACTAATATATGCTTGAAATAACATCAGTGCAATAAAAAACTATAAAACATCGTTTTAAACATCTTCAAATAAAATAACTTTGATTAGTTTCCAATTAAAAGTGATTAGTCAATTAACTTTTATTAAGGATTGGCCATTACCAAACATTATACTGGACACCATGGACGTGAAAAGCAAGGATTTGGTCTGTGTTTCTGTGTAAGTCCCAGTTTGTGGTGACTCGACCACAGAAATCAGGCCCCTCCATTGGCACATTTCCTTCTGCAGGAAGAAAGAATTTTCAACAGGCTAGTGAAGTTTCCAGATTCAAGCTGGACCTTACTTTGTAACAGCTTGGAGCTTTACCAAACCTATACAAAGCAAACCTGTTTTGCTCTTACATTTCTTCTGTTTACCCACAGATATGTCTCAGACACTCGTGCCTCATCAGAGATGAAAGGTTTGGAGGCCAAGTGGCGGCAGATGAAATCAGAACACAATATAGTTTACTCCACTGTAGTTGTGGGCACTGAACCCGCACTTTCTGACATTGAATTTCAGAGAAAACAGCTTTGGTATGTGCAGAACAGAAACACATCCCTCACCAGTAAGAGCACACCCTTGGGTGAATCTTTGTCCTTCAGGCATATGCCCCTGCAGAGAGTGTTCCATGTGGCAGACAGGCGATCAGTTAAGGACAGGATTAAGATATTTAGAGTTTTACATTTCACAGATGTCTCAGTCAGTTCAATCATGTACTTTATAGCCAAAGACAAGTATGTGCAAATAATAAAGGCCACTCAGAATAATGAACAATGAAGTAATGGGAGATTGATTCTTTAAAGAGACTGATAGGGTTTGTTGCTGATAGGCACCATGAGCACTGCCGAATGCTGTTATGTGATAGTACATATAACAACATCCTCCTGTTGGTGATATATTTGTTTCCACTGCCTGGTGATAAATGACTTTACCTTATACAGCCTGAGGAAAGAATCAAGAATGTGCATGCATATGTAAGTTTACAGTACATGCGAATTGGTCTCCTAAATGTCCTAGAGTGAGAGTGAGTCTGCTTCTTTCCAAAGCTCCAAGTGTCTCCAACTTCCCATCCATAACTCCCCAAAAGAGCTGTTTTTAAAAGCAACATTTTCTGCTGCTACACCTCTCTTTGTCACGTTAAGTGGTCCCTTGCTACCCATCCTTCAGTCTCATCTTTTGTAAGAATGCATTACTAGTCAAAGTCACCTGCAAGCTCCACGCTGTGCACTCTGATGGTCAATTTTGAGTTTTCATTTTTCTCATTCTGCCAGCATTTGTCCTGGTTTCTCTTTCTCTTTTTGGAAACTTATTGCCCACATATTGCCTCAGCTGGTACTCACAGCTCCCGCACAGACTCCTTCTTGCTGTGTTGATCAGCTGTAGTTAAGCTCCAGGTGTTCACTGACCCCGGATCTTCAGGATGTCTCTCCTACATCAACGCTCACTTGCTTGGTACTTTCACATTTGTCTGGATGTTGTGCAGATTTTCTCCACATCAACCCATTCTGCTAATCTCTTTCCTGAAAGTCACATCCATATACTCAACTTTATTCTCAATATTTTCAACTGAATATCTAAACAGAAAACAATAAGACATCAGAATTTATAAGATTTCCCCCTCACACAGAGAAACATTGTTAAATAGTCTCCGTTTTGACAAATGGCTTCACTATTCACACAGCTTTGGGGGTCTGGAAATTTAGTTTCATTGATTCTCCTCAAATTTTCAGACACCATTTGTAAAACCCCATACAAATGTTTTAACTCAAACTTTAAAACAACTTAAATACAATGAGATAGACTATTTCCTATTATGTGGTAGGTATGACAATCGGAAACAAAATAAAACTATAGCATGAGCAGTTTGATGACTTTCAGGAAGCCATTTTATATATGTCTAAAATTTCTATAAATATGGAAAAAGTAGAGGTATCACAAAACAACATTTACACAGGACTAGCTTCAAAAAACATAGACGTCTTATAGAGAGGCATTAAGTTCAATGCACAGGAGCAGGAATGTGGCACAGGGTAAGCCAACACTTACAATGCTTTCATCCCATATCAGAGTTCCAGCCTGAATTTCGGCTGTTCTCTTTCTGATGAAGGAAGGTAGTGAATAACAGATCAAATTCCTGGACTCTGTCACACACAGGAGAACCCAGAGTTCAAGAAGGCTCAGTTCTGGCTGCTTGAGACATTTGGGGAACCAGTGAACAGAGGTACGCCCCAAATCTACCTCAATCTCAATCTCTCTTTCCTTGTCTTCCTCCGTCCCTCCCACTATTTCTTTCAAAAACAATGAGCATATGTGATCTTCAACAAGAAAATAAATAGAATGAATATACACTGTTTTGATGACAGTTAATCTTGTCAAATCTTTTAGTATGGCTAAGCAGACTATAGAGTACATTAGGGTTACATTTGTTCTGCTGATCCACTGCTAATGAGGATACTCATTATATATTATATATTACATATTATATATTATATATTATATGTTATATGTTATATGTTATATGTCATATGTCATATCATATATTATATATTATATATATTACACTCATTTTATATATATGTAACATATATATTACATTCAGTACACATAATGGGCCAGTTAATATTATTTTATTTGTGTCCAACAATTGTATTTACTTAGATGTTAGCCTTCAATCTCAATATTATTTCATCTCCCCAACAAAGAAGAGAAAGAAAAAATTAGATTAAAAGACATGCAGGAAAGAATCAAGATGGTAGAATATGGTAAGGACACATTTAAACAGACAGAGAAACATTAGCCAGGGTTAACCGGAGGCACATTCCAGGAAATAGGAGAGGACAGAACAACAGCAGAGGGGTACCTGAACACTGACAGACACAGGAAAGCAGCAAAAGCAAAGGTGTGGAATTACAGTGACTAATACCCCAGCGGCGCTCAGCAAGCCACGATTAAACTCCACCAGCACTAAAAGTTACACCAGCAACCAGGTGAGAAGGGACGTCTACCAGGAGATCAGGCAGTGAACCCAGAGAAAGAGTTGCCCGTCCTGATGGTCTGTTTGATTTGACCAGGAGCAGAGACAGAGTGGCAGATCCCAGACAAGCAGTGTGGGAACAGGGCGGATTTGACAACAGAGTCAGACCCCTAGAGCCTTATTGGGCACCATTTTGCTTAAGGAGGCAAGGGCTATGGACAGTACTGCGCAGGCACTGGGCTGGGAGTGAACTCATTTCTGACTCAGTGAACTGCAACAATGCGGCATCCTATAGGTTCCACCCAAGACAGGTCCTGCTAGACCTCAGACCTGACAGCCAGCAGATCAAGAACTCTAGTAATGGCATATCACACACCGTTTTCTACAGTGTGGCAAGGGCTTTGACACTGTTGGGATAGTGCTGAGCTGCACAAGCACAGGTCCCACAGGAAAATAACACTGACTATGGCATTGTAAGGGTCAAAATAGGTCCGTGTGGCCCTCAGACCTAACAGCCAACAGGTTCCGAAAAGATCAGCACCACCAACAACCTAGCTGTATAGGACACCTGGTGTCTCCCTAATCCTGGCACCTGCTCCAACCGGAAGTGGGAGAAAGCTTGCAGAGACAATGGTGCAGCCTCAGCACGGCATCACAGGAGGTGGAGAGTGGTGAGCCAGGTGCTGGGGTTATGGACACCATATCGGAAATCTAACATAAGAACCCAGACCTGGAACTCGCTGAAGGGAGTGGCAAAAGTGACTGCAAACAAACAGCCGTGTGCCAACTGCAATAAGTAAAATATAACTGCAGATCTGTGGTGACACAGCTTAGGAATCTGCTCCAAGAAGAAGACTCTGCTAACCAGAAGTACACTAACCAAGAGCAAAAGAGGAGACAAAGGCACAATGAATATTACTGAAGATCCCCGTGCAAAGGAGCAAAACCCTTTGTCAACCTCAGAGTTAACTAAGGAAGACATTGAGAAAATGGAGGATACAGAATTCAAAACACTTGTTATAAAACTTCTTATCAACAAGGAGAAGCATGTAAAGCAAGCATTCAAGGAATTTATGGAATATGTCACACTGGAAATGAATCAAGAGTAAGCTGATATATCAGAAATGAAGAATACAGTGGAACAAATTAAAAGTACAGTAGAGAGTCTCCAAAATAGAATGAAGCAAGCAGAAGAAAGATCTCAAAATTAGAAGATATTTCCTGTCATCAGGGGGAAACAAACGAAAAGCTGGAAGCAGAGCTGGATCAGGCCAAAAAAAATTTCAAGAATTGAAAAACACTATTAAGAGGCCAAATATAAGAGTTAAGGGTGTCCCAGAAGGTGCAGAAAGAGAAGCTGAGTTTAAAAATGTATTTGATGAAATAATAAGGGAAAATTTCCCTAATCTAGAGAAAGAATTGGGAAACAACATCCAGGAGGGACACAGAACTCCCAACAGGCTTGATCAAAAGCGATCTTCACCAAGACAAGTGATAATCAAGCTCTCTTCAATGGAACATAAGGAAAAGATCCTGAAATGTGCACGTGAAAAAAATCAATTGACATATAAAGGAATGCCAATTAAACTCACAGGAGATCTCTCACAGGAAACTCTACAGGCAAGAAGAGAATGGAGTGACATATTCCAGATTCTGAAAGAAAAAAAATTGTCGGCCTAGGATAACATATCCAGCAAAGCTTTCCTTTGTCTTTGAAAATAAAAAAAATAAAATTCTTCCACAGTAAAGAAAAGTTAAAAGAATATGCCTCTTCCAAACACGCCCTACAAATGATAAAGGTATTCTCTTGACAGAGAAAAGGAGTAGCACCCTCCAAAACCAAAGCCAAATGCCAAGAATATCCCAGTAAAATAATTATGGAAGACTAAATCAATAAACAACCCATTGCTAAATGACATTCATATTAACCACCCAATCATATTAATCCTGACTGTAAATGGCTTAAACCCATCAATCAAACATCATAGTGTAGTCAACTGGATTAGAAATAAAATCCATCTATTTCTTGCCTACAGGAGATGCATTTCAACAACAAAGATCAGCAGAAACTATATTTCCTGAATTTTGATGTTTTCTGTTAGTTTCACCTCTTCAAAACACTTTTTCTTCACTAAATTCTTCAGTGACTTATAGATCATACAGTAGCATCATCTTCTTCAAGAAAATCTTGATTTTCTTTTTTCACTTCTTCAGTCATTCAGTAGCATGTTATTTAACTTCATGGTGTTGTTAATTTCTTTTTTTTTCCCCTGTTGTTGATTTTGTTTTGTGGCTTTTCATTTAAGGGGATGTAGAGTAGCTATGTAATGGAGACTATCATATCTAGCAGCATGCAATTTAACTTCATGGCATTGTAAATTACTTGTCTTCCTCTTGTTGATTTTGTATTGTGACTTTTCATTTAAGGGGAGGTACAGTAACTGTGTAATACAGACTGTCGTATCCAGATATGAGGATACAATGCAGTATGCATCTCTACTTCCAGACACAGATGGACTCCCAATGAAACTGTGTGCTATATCTTGACAATAGGATGCTGGACTCTCTGCCACTGTCCATGCCCGCAATGATGGACATATGACTGTGTATGAAGAACTATATTACAGCAATGATATAGGGTAACACAGTGAGAGGGAAGGGAATTGGGGAGGGGATAAGGTAAATCCCAGGACCTATGGAACTGTATGATAAAACGGTAATAATAAGCAGAAGTACAATTTTAAAAAGAAGACTTGCAGGAATGACATTTTTTTTCTAAGGTTATTTTAGGCATCATTAAAATACTTGCCAAGATGCTTTAATCAAGAGTTAGAATTGGATTCAACACATTTGAAAATAAATTTATCATTCCTTCATTAAAGTTTTCTGTAAGTATGTGCGTTCATTCATTTATTATGCTATTCATCCACTCACTCATGTTTATTTGCTTTTTCAAGTAACATTAATCGAGTACTTGCTGTTTTTGTCCAGAAACTGTGTTAGGAACATAATTCATGATTTATTAGAAATGCCAAATAACTATTAGGCAAGCAAAATGGAAATGCTACAGTAAGCACAGAATTTTTCAAAGCATTTAGGATGTGACGCTTTCCCCTGATATGAAAAGTGAGGATGCAGTTGATTGGTAAGAGTAACTGTGTGTTTGAGGCTAGTGCACACACGGACAAGGTGGCTGGCTTAGCACGCTGAAAGCACTGAAACACGGCGAGTGCGGAGCGTGAGTTCAGTCGGGATGCTGTGGACGTGGACTTGGGGGAGTGTGAGAGATACGTCTCAACAAAAATGAGGGGAAATCTGTCTGCAAGTCTTTACATTCATATACACACTTCACGCACTTTTAGATCAGAATGTGAAGCTTTTCATCAAATTGAAAGGTATGTACAGAATCATTTTCCAGTGCCTATAGTTACTTCACTCTTTGGAAAAACTGAACGAAATCTAAATATCATGAGGAATTATGCGTTAATTATCCATCTAAATGAAAGTGAAACTGATTATTGTGCCTATTCTCCTTAAAGTTATGTTTTAACTTTAAATTCCTCACAGAAGAATTAACACCTTTTGTGCTTCAAATATTTGTATTGATCATCTATGGAAGTTTTCTAAACTAAAATATGAATGCAGTAGCAAATATTTTAAAAGTATTTTGTGACAATGGAAATACAACTTCCAGAGAGATGGATTAGCATAACTGTCAACTCTTTATAAAATATTATTTTTCCATTTGATTTTAAAAGAGATGCTATCTGCATTTAAGTTAGCAGTCACCCATTTTTATTTCACATGATTGCACTGAATAGTAGGAGAGCCATAACTGAGCATCTGTTTTGTAGTTTTGTTATAAAGGTAACATCAGTACATATTTCCTTTGAGGGAATAAGATTTTTTGTGAAATTTTAATACATTTTTGCTGATCGAAAAAATTGTTGATAAAATAATGTAATGTTATCAAGTTCTTCAAATACATTTTTCAACAAGAAGAGCGAGAGGGTGGGGGGAAGGGAGAAGAAGCGAGGGAAGGGAAGAAGTGGAGCTGTTAGACAATGCTGAGTTGCCTGGAAAACTCATGAACGATCTACTACTGCCCGTGTGGAATGGGCAGGGCAGCCCAGCTCCTGGGAAACTGCATGGAGACCCTCATTTCAGAAAGCCGCTGCATCTATGGCGTGGCCACCCATTCCTGCTGAGCAGAGGCTGATGAGAAAGGAACAAGTGCAGGCTGGCTCTCCGACGGGGTCTGAGTGGCAGCCTCCCTGGACCATCACATCAGCTTCCAAAGCATGAGACGTGCCTGATGAGACCATCATAACCTGGAAACATACTGCTGGCTTAAATAATGCAGCACAATGATAGGAAAAGGTGTCATATTTCTATCTACTGCTTTTTATCATTGTAACTAGAAAATATTGTTAGTCTCTGAAAACATTCCACAGCTGTAGAAATGTATCAGTGACACCAACATGTGTTTTTTCAACTATTGAAAGACATATTTCAATTATTGACACATCTCAGGAGCCTGAATATATTCAAAATAAACTGCATGTGACTGATTGGGTATGAAGATGGTTGTAACTTGAATATTTTGAAGTAAGCACTCATATTATTTCATCTCAGTTTCTCTCTCAAGGTGTCTGTTTTGAAAACCAGTAATTGAAAGATTTTGGCCCCATTTTTAAAAAATGCTACCGTTAAGATCCCTGCCCACAAACCATATAAATATACAGACATTTGGAGTAGCCGATGAAGCACAAAGGCAACTCACACTCAGGATCTAGCTACGCTTACATTAAGGCAGGGAGGCCTCTTATGGAGTAAGTCTTCCATCTTCCGATATCCTAAAGCACTTTACGCTACTGATGAGTATTCTAAAGCAAGGTTGATGTGACCCGTGTCTATCTTCTGTTTTCTGTAAAGTGATATTCCAAAAGGAACCTAAACTTCTGAATAGAAACCAGCCAGCTAAATCGGTGAAAAGTCCCATTTGAATGATTTTTGGGAAACTTGCGAGTTTTCTCTTGAAATCATGGAGAGGCTTTGTTCATTATTCAAGGAAGTAACACTGCCCCTGTGCAATGTGGAGAAGGGATTGTGAAATGGATGCTTTAACAAGGTACGCATGTAACACAGATTGGAGAGAGCAGTAAGATTAATTTGAGAAATAGAAGAGGATAAAAATTGCATTAAATACATTTTAGTGACACTAAATTTAGATGGGAGCTGGTAGTTGATTTGATGTAATGAGTGTCATAGCAAATTTCAGTTGTCTATTGGGCAATTGAATATATGCTGCCAACTACAATTCAATATAGGAAACAGAAAAGCGAGTCAGATAGTGCAGCAACCTGTGAGGAGTTTAATACATTGACCTCTGCCACCAACCCGCAGGATGTTTACAGGATTCCAACAGAAAATACGTATCCTAAACAGAGCTCAGTAAACAAAGGCTGACAGAAATTGCTTAAGGAACGGCCATTAACAAGTAGCAGCAGAACAACTGAGAATCTTGAGTAAAAATTGTTAATTGTCATTGTTTTTGATTTTTATCTTCAGGAAATTCACCCTAGAAACCAAAAAGCTAATCAGTTATTTTTTTAAAGCACATTTTGGAACCCAATTATAGACTTTCCTGTCCAGTGCAGCAAAAGATTTCTTCTTTAGTATTTGTTTCTAAATAGGAGCTCAGGGAGATCGTCTTCTTAGAAGGTCTTTTTGTGATTTAATTTCTACGTGGGCTAGTCACAGAAATTACCAGGGAAACAATCTTTCTCCCGTTACTTGCGCGTGCTGAGAATACTAATCTGAATTAGATGTGAATGCTTCATGCACTAGTAGCCAATCAACTCACTAGGTTAAGGTTGTTATTTTAGAGAAAATCAGATTAATTAATTGAATCCATATTTTATAGATAATTATGTAACATATGTTGTTGAAGCTAAGGTAAGATTTTTTTCCAGTCCAATGTTTAATTCTTTCTAAATCCTAATGCTACATGTTGTAAATCAAAAAGGAATCTGCTCAAATGAGTTTTTTTTCTTTGTTGGGAAAGCATCTTATAAAAAAGATGTCAATATTCTGTTTAATATGGATACTTCAAGTTAAATGTCCCAAGTGTTAAACACTATTGTTCAAAAAGATGTGTTGTTCTGCTCGTCATATCCCTTGCTAATGAGTTCAGTTAATGCTATCATTATCAAAACTTCAGATATTTTGGAAATCAGAATAGAAATTAGTGGGAAATAGAAAAATTAAATCACAGAGCCTTCTTGGGGTTAGATGATGCTAAGCCTGATTATTCAGAGGCCTTCTACGAAGGAATGTCCAGAAATGAATACATGAATCTACAACTTAAATAAGAATTTTAACATTTATATATAAGGATGATTCATGGTGTATGAAACCCTTACATGGCAAGGACATCAAAAAGGAAGAAGAAGAAGACAAAGGGGTCAAGAATGTAAGTTGAGGGCCCTGTGCAGTAGCCTAGCAGCTGAAGTCCTCACCTAGAATGCACTGGGATCCTATATGGTCGCCGATCTTAATCCTGGCAGCCCTGCTTCCAGTCCAGCTCCCTGCTTGTGGCCTGGGAAAGCAGTAGAGGACTTCCCAAAGCCTTGGGACCCTGCAACCCTGCACCCATGTGGGAGACCTAGAAGAGGCTCCGGGCTCCTGGCTTCAGATTGGCACAGCTCCGACTGGTGCGGCTGCTTGGGGAGTGAATCAACAGACAGAAGATCTTCCTCTCTGTCTCTCCTCTCTGTATATCTGACTTTGCAATAAAAATAAATAAATCTTAAAAAGGAATGGAATTTGAAAGAACAAAACTTTTAAGAAATGAACAATAAAGGAAGATGAGACCATGAGAGCCACACATGTTGGACAGAGTTGAGAATATGTTATTGTAAGAGGCAAAAATGAAGGAGTCCTAGCTCAGAATGGTGGTGGTCAGCATTGAAAGATCAGCTGTGGCCATTAAACCTTATAGGCCATCTTGGCAGGAGCACATTCAGTGACATAGTAAAGGCATGTTTCAGATTTCATGGAACTTCTAGAAGTCAAAGTGGAAACAGCTGACAATCCCACAAAAATAATGAGTATTCAAATGAGGACTTTCTTATTTTATTTCATCATTTCTTTTTAAACATTTATTTAATTTTTATAAACTTTTATTTTGATGCTATTTTCTTAGCCAAGAAGCATGCATGCCTGTCTGGCTGCACGCCACTCTGGTCTGGACACAGACCACAATAGGAAGGGTCGAGGAACAGGGGAAAATGAAAGAGACCATTGTTTCCAATTTTCTTTTTCTTCTTACATCTGGAAGATATGGGAAAGAAGGCAAGTAGCCACACCCAGCATCCCAGCTGCATCAGTACCTGGGGATGGGAGTGGCCACCCACTGTCATCCCAGGATCCCTGATGTGGCACATGCTCCGAAGATATCATTCAAGTGGTTTCGATAGTTCTGAAATGCATTGGTTTAGCTGAGCCAGGTATGAGGAAATCCTCCCAAGGTCCATTGGTTGACATAGTCCACCTAAGAGTCTCCATTCAGCCAGATACTTGCTGTCAAAGCTTGGCTGGGAGAGTTGTCCAGTTTGTTCTACCTTCCACAATCAGATATGGCAATAGATGTCTCTTCATGCTCCAGTGAACTGCCATATCCTGAATGTGCATCTGGCATGCTGTGCACCGCTCCTTCTCAGCAATTGAGGAGGCCCAATACTGACACATGTCCTGCCTGGTCAGACCAGACCACACATCTTGCAATTCTCCCCATGGTTGGAGTTCTGAGTCCAGAAGTACATTTGAGGGGGTTCCCATAGAAACCTCAACAGAGGTTCACCAGACCTGATTCCTGTGGCACGAGCAAGCATGGGGTCCAACACCCACATCAGTCTACACACAACATGCAGAATGTCTCCCAGAAGTCATTCCTCACCTGCAGCATACTCTGTCAGTGGTCCTCCCTCCCACACATTCCCTGAGCCCCCTCAATAATCCATATTCCCCACACCCAGGAGTGCATGGTCTCCTTCAAAAGCCTCGTCTTCCTGTGGAGTAGAGTGCTGGCCTGGAGCTCTGCCTACCAACCAGAGACCCGAGTTCATAGACAGGCTTCCAGACCCAGTGCTCTGGCACAAGCGCTGGCCAGGGACCCCACCCCTCTGCTTGCCTGGGACACAAGTGCGGAAGGCAGCCTCTGAAATCATCACTTCATTGTTTCTTCTTTTATTGTAACTGAAAGTGAACATCCAAGCTATCGATAACCATACTTGTTGCCATGCTGCTATTATTTTTATATATAGTTAACCTGGTTTTCCTTTCATGCATGTTAATAAGAACCCATCGCTGATGAAACACTGTTTAGAGGATGGAGAGAGTTGTTACAAAAAGCCTAGGTTCTTTAGAAGACCTGGCATGAGTAGTGATCCTGGGTGCAGACAGCAGCAAAATGAGAGATGTGAAGTATTTTTTAAATAAAATTTAATGTTTTACATTTTATATATATGACAGTAATGCAGCATGAGCTACTAATATGTTACTTCCTCTTTCTCTCTACTCTTACGGCCATTTCAGTTACTGCTTCTCTTTCTCTAACCTGAAACAAAAACAATGAAAAAACCCACAAGGCAGAAAGCTCTGATGCATGCCTTCCTGCCTGCCTGCCTGTTTTCTGTGCTCAGGAAGATCTGGTCCAAGGAAATCAAGGGCAACTTGGCCTTGAAAGATTGTTACGGATAGACTTCAAACTATGGAAGGGTAAGATAGAAGCAGCGTCCTTTTCTTTTTGTTGTTTTCAGTACAGGCTTGGAAGCTCCAGCTACAGAATCCCAAGCCTTTGAGCTTGACTGCCTCCACCAAAAGATACTAGTCACTTGTCTCTCCTCTTTTCTGTATATCTGAATCTGTAATAAAAATAAATAAATCTTAAAAAAAGAATGACAGTCATTTCCTGTGGGAATGCACAAATAAAGGACATCATTAATTTTGAGCAAGGCATAATTATACAAAAATCATGTATATGAGAGGTTGCAGGCAGGTCTTTCTGGCTGCATGACAGCACCACTCTAGAGTAGACTCAGATGGTAACAGTGAGATGTAGTTGAAGAGGGCCCTGCTACCTTCAGAGCAGTTGGGACTAAGGAGAGCTTAGGGTACAAGACATTAATGTTTTTGAACAAAAGCTTGACATGTCAACTGGGGAAATAGAGAACTTTGGAACAGCATTAAAGTTTAATTATGATTCAAGAACATAAATCGTGGAAACAAGAGCAACATGCGTGGTTCCTGTCGGCAGAGTGTCAATGTAGCGAAAGATAAGGAAGTGCGCTACAGCGCAATCCAGAGCGTGGCTACGCAGTTCCACCCGTCAGACAACATCTGGAAGATCTGCTGACAAAGGCAGGCAGGAAAATTGGCAAGAGAGTAGATGGCCGGATGAACAGTGGGAAGCCGACTCCACAAGAAGGTGAAAGTAGGAGAGAAGAGATGCAATTGGAGAAATATATACTCCACAGTATAAAATTAAAAGTAGTAAAATGCGAGGACCAAAAACTGAAAGTTGTGGTTAGAGAAGAAAATATTTGAATGTGTTATTGCATAAGGAAAATATTATAGTATACCTGGTTTTCACATATAGCCATCAGTGACTAAATTCAAGGGAAGATGTATGCATTGTGCAAATGCCACAGAATTAAGATGTGAACATACAAGGTTACTGCCTACGAATGTATTAGATTACAAAGGCTTATGGTAAGAATTAGGACAGAAAGGGAAATAATATACACTTTTAGCATTTGTACAGCCACCAGAGACAACAATTACTAAGGCGGAGAGAACCTGGAACACAAGTTTCTCACAAAGCCACTTCCACTCCACCAGGGCAGAGGAGAGAATGGCAGTTTTGAACAGTCGTTCAGAGGCTGAAATAACATGTTTCTGTGGAACAGGGCAGGCGTGCAAGCATCAACCCGACCCACCACCCACTCCGCTTTCCTGCACTCAGAGTGGAATTAGAGCATTTTAAGAAATCTTTATAGGAAAAAGCACACATGTGCCTTAATGCAAAAATCACTTCATTTTTTTTATTAAATCCAAATCAATCTTAGGATATAATGCAAAAAGAGATTGCAGCAGATAGCAGTCGCTTGGAAATTGCAGCAGACACTGCTTGCTTATCCAACAGCCGTTTCCTCTTCTTCCAGCTGACCTGAACTATTCCAGGTCTCACCTCTCCACCTCTGCCTGACTCAAATAATTCCAAATCTATAATCCAATCATGCGGTGCCATTCCTTTTGTCAGAGAGTATTTCAGGGCCAGTCAAGGAAATACAAAGGGACTGAGGGAACCTGGAACTCTGGAAAATGTACCTTAACAGAATAAGTAAGCTGTTCTTTCTCCAGGGGATAGCTAAAGACACAACCAGAAACTATTTGTGTTTGAAAGACAGAGCTATACAGAGAGGAATGGAGAGAGAAGAGGGAGTAAGCAAGTTGGTGGTGGAGACAAGTGAGAGAACAGAGACCAAGAGAGACAGACAGAGAGAACTCCCAGTTACTGGTTCACTTCAGAAGTGTCTGCAGCAGGCAATCCTTTACTGGGAACCAGTTCATGTGGCTGGCAAAAGCCCAGCAATACCTGCTGCCTCCCAGGATGCGCAGTCCAGGAAAAGCTGGAGTTGGAAGGAGACCTGGTACTCTAATACAGGAGGTGAGCGTTGCAAGTGCAGCCATACAACTGCACCAAACACCCTCCAGCCAGTGTAACGTACCCAGAGGAATAGAGTAAGAAAGACAAAAGTAAAGATAAATGGAGGTTTGTCCTTAATGTCATCACTGAGTCACTGAATTAACCAACTCTCCATCTGTATTTTCAATAGACAGATATTCGTCTGCCATAATAAAGCTTGTCATTCCTCAAAGCATTTAGGTTTTCCGTTTTCCTATAAACGAAACCATCCCAGTGAAAACAAGCATGTTTATATAACAACTTAATTTGTATTATGATTTCAAAACATTGAGAGTAAAATGATTATCTAAAGAGGCTGAAAATCGTTACGTGGATGATTTAAGTACTCAATGGTTTGAGAACTTTACTATGAATTTACTGATAATCCTTTCCAATTGCCATGTAAGATAAGGTCAATGTTCTCATAATTTTAACTACAAAAAGCGAAGATAGAAAGAGATCAAATCATTTATTTAAAATGTCTCAGCAGATCTGTGGAGCACTTTCCGACTCTGAGGCAGTAACTTATTCACTCCCAACTTGACTGAAATACAGTCGACACACTGGTGTAGGAAATCATGATTTGACACGTACCTGTGGAATGATTGCCCCAATTAATTAACACAACCATTATCCCACATGATAATTCTTCACCCCTTTTCTGCTTTTGTTTCTTGGTTTGTGTTTTGGTATAGTGACAGACTATAATGTGCTCAAGCCTTCAAACGCAGTTACTAGTGATTGCAATTACAAATTCATCTCTAAAATTCATTCATTCTGCAACTGACAGTTCATGCATCGAGACAGCCTGTGTAGTCTCCCATACCTTTCCTCTACTCCTGGAAACCACCGTTCTCTCTGAGCAAAGTTTTCAGATTCCCCATGGAAGTTAAATCATATAGGATTTATCTTTCTGTGCCTGGCTTATTTCACTTCGCATGGTCTTCCAAGTAATGGTATTTGGGGTATGAATACATTGAACACTGACACAAAAATAAACAAGAGAGTCTATGTCAAACTGAAACGGTTCTGTGCAGCAAAGACTACAATCAACCAGATGAGAACAGGAAAAAATATCTATGGTCCATAGAGCAGCTACAAATGTGTAAAGAAACTCACAAAACTGAGAGTAGGTGTGAAGTCCTAAAGCAGAGTTCCTGCACCTCTGTTCTTCCTCCGGTTCACCTCATTGCCACTGACTTTGGGCAAACAGTGCAACTTTTCTCACTGCTACCAGTAGTTTGGGAAGAATTCAGGAGGTGCTGGAGCAACTTTCATAATTTACACTTTCTCCTTAGGCAGAATAAATACTCTCAGGAATCAGCTGGTAGCATAGTTTCCTGAGCTTAATGTCTCTGCTTAACATTTATATAGAATTCTGATTACTGGAAAAACCCTCGCTTCTGCTGACATTTTGACACGGATTTAAGAGTTATGTGAGGGATTATCTTGGCTTTTACCAAATGACAGAGAATTCTGCTAATTGTAGAGGAACTGTAACATACTTTCCACGTTGTACTCTCTTAATACTTTCACTACCTTCATTTGCAAAAATTACCACAAGATTAGTCCACATTGAACATAAGCACAGGTTAAATAATTCTATCCTTAGATTATCCCTTCATAAGCTTATTTTCTTTTCTGCTTCTGCAATATTTTATTTCTTTAATTTGATCACAATTTTTCAATCCTCAATGACTTTAAATGCATCAACTAATTCAAATAGTAGGTTTAAATTCAAATGATGAAACTTTATTTTAATAGGAGTTTTAGAGGCAAAACAAAGTATAAAATGTTCACTTAAATAAATTGAGTTGCTTTTCTTAAGTAAGCAAATAGGGCACACTGGATTGATGGTGAAAGGACTTGTTAATTACACCAGGTTAGTCCTGCTGAAACATAAGCGTGTAAGAAATGGCTACAAAGTTGAGTACAGACTGGTCTCAAGCATGTGGGTTCCGTGCTCAAAGAACATGATTAAGGAACTTTTTAATTTGAGCACACATGTATATTTTTACATCAAATTGGATCCATATAACCTGCTACAAATGCTTTTCTATTCTTTTTTTTATAACACTTTAGATGGTGGTAGGTTCCATAATAGATTGTAGTGTGTTATCATGGGTATTTTCTGCATCTGCTGGCATAAAAAAATACCTAGGGCCGGTCTAACTACTTGTATTTCATACTTTGTGTGGATTTGTGCTTAAATCTTATCCTTTCTGTTATTTTCAATGTGCTTTTAAATTTCCTTTAGAATATTTTTCTATCCATGACCCTTTTCATTACATATTTTATGATAAATTAATTCATTTTTTGCTAACAAGAGTTAAACCCATAAAGCACAGTTACAATTAAAATTACAATTCGTATTATTCTATGAAACATCACAACTTTCTGCAAATTTTAAATCCAAACACAATTAGGAGACTATTTTTTTTACTTTTGCATGACTCACATATAGTTTCGTACTTTACATGGAGATGGTACTTGGTATACATTTTGAGAAAATCTGAGAGTAAGAGCTATGAAATATTTTATTAAACAATACATGCGCATGGAAATTAGTGTTTGAACAGCAACCAGACAGACAATAAAATTTGAGCTCAGAAGAATTTTGGTCAGATTCTTGGTGTACCAGATTCTTGGTGTACCATGACTAGAGGCAGGTCGCATTTCTTCAGTTTTCTCCCATAGAGAAGGGAAGTTCTTGGATATTACCACGTGTGAGCACAAAAGGCAGGGCATGCACCGCATGCCGCATGTCAGCTACGTGGCATGCATTCAAGAAGTGGTAGTGATTATACCCAAAGATAATTTTTAAAGTTTTTAAACTTTTAATAAATAAATATGTCTTATTATTCAGGCTTGACCTGCACAGGTGAGTTTCAAAGCAGATCAAGTTAATCTTTAACTTCATGTGCTACTTCCTCTAATGCTTCATGGTCTTTATTTGTTCCAGTCAGCAGCAGGTGCCCTAACGATGGCTTCTGGTTGGCACAGTGGCTGTCCCAACACGCAGAACCCCCCAGCTGTCACACGAGAAAGTGTCCCATACAGTCCATGTTTAGTTTTAACTTTTTCCTTTCAATAACAAAACTCTCAAATGTAGTATTCCTTGAAAAGTGACATCTGTTAATTATTAATGGTTAATCACAGGCCTATTTATCTTTCCCAGGAACATTTGCATTTTCACAGTTGCTTTGAATGTAGCAACACACAGCTATGAAAGATGATCTTCCAGACCTCAAGCACTTTAGAATATGTTGGGAAAAGGGAAGAAATATTTGATGTGTGTTGGTAATAAAAGGAGGACAATTCTGCCAAAGCAGGAACTTTTAAGCCTTCAAAACAGTCTCCCCCCACCAAACCTTTAATCCTCTCTGCCACCATTGGCAGGTGAAGGTGAGATTCCTGCAACTTCAGTTCAAGTAAAAACTCAAAGCAGGACTTTCAGAGAGATTTAAATAATATATTTTGAACTAATTATTAAAACCAAAATCTTACTTTTCTTCTAAAGAGAAATGCTAAAGTGAAAAATTAAAAACAAAGTGCTAATAGACTTCAGAGGGTGTGTCACCCCTAGGTGGGTGAGGTTTGTCTAGAGTCAAGGGAGGTAGAGCGAGCCATGAGACGTCCGAGTCTGAGAGTCAGGCTCTTCTTCACGTAAGCAGGAGGAAACACAGATGAACACTTGTGCGGAACAGATGCCCGACGTGAGCAAAGACAGTGAGCTACCAACAACAGGATAGCCATCTGCAGGTTTAAGAAATGCACCTGAAATCCTGAGTCCTCTTTCTAAGAGCAGCAAAACCTCAGAGTTCTTCAATCCAGGCAGATACATTCCTAAGGCACTATGAAGAACCTGAACGCCTGATTCTATGTCCTGCTAGTCTTTGTAAGAGCCCGTTGAAACCTGTGTTCTTTAGAAAGACACACAGAAAGAGCTCCCTCTGCATATTTTCTGCTGCTATGATGCAATTTCTAAGAAATAATAACCACCAAAAAGGTTGGTAGAAATGGAAGTGTGTGTGCAAGGAAGAAAATATTGAAAAAGGTAATATTTTGAATGTGTGAGGTTACTTCCAAAAGTCTATGGAAAATGGAATTAAAAGATAAGTTTATTTTTTTTTGTGAAAAAGCAGTTGAAAATTAGATATATGAGGTTATTTTTAAGCTTATGTAAAATATATACCGTGAAAAATCTCTACACTTTGAAAACTGTGCCAAAATAAAAATTTTAATTCTGTCTTAACACAAATAATTAACATAAATTTAATTGTTTTAACACAAGTAACACAAGTAATCCTATATGAACCCATATAGTATAAAAGACAATGGTTATTGAAGTAGTAATGAAATCTGAGTGTAAACTGAAGGTTTTAGAGAGAAGGAAGTGTCCCACTTTTAGAAGGAATAAAATCAGAAATAAGTACAGGGCAACAAACTCTGCAAGCAGCTCAGACTGTTTGCTGTGCTTGCACTGTCCCTGATGCCTGTCCACCAAGGGCAAAAATCAGGTCACAAATAACACCCCAACCAAGCAGCATCTGTTTCAAGGTGAAGGATGGCTTTTCTCTTTCTTGCTGCTCCAGACTGGATCAGGACAAGAAAATGGCAGAAAAGCCCTTCCTGAAAAACACCATTGCCTGGAAGATGTATAGCATTGACCTGCTGGGTAGTTCAATTGTTATTTGTAGTTTGATGAAGGCAGATTGGCTGGTGAGTAAATAATGTATAATTTGTTCTACAAAGGGCTCATATTATTCTCAAATGATGTTTTTGCTTTCTTTATAAAATTCCATAACTGATGGACTCTGGAAGCCACAAGGACCCAGCAGAATCTCCATCGGCAGAAGAGTGATGCCGTGTTCATTTTTAATCCCTTCAGACAGAGCCTCACCTGCATTGCACCCAAAACTGGAAGACACGGGAGACAGTCCTGGAGCTATAGTGAGCTTCCTGTGTCACAGCCCTCTGCCCACGTGAGGTGACAGCTTGATACCCAGGGGTGAGCCTCCCACAGTGCATGGTGAACCACACGAATCCCCAGGGCTGAAACTGTGCCTCTCGCATCTCCAGTGTCCTGTGATCACAGCCACAGGGAAAGGAATTTGGGGACCAGTAATTTGCATTTTAGGCAAGTAGATATTAAACTATTATAGATAGATATTAATAAACACAGTAATTAAGACACAGTTATTTCTCATTCATCCCTAGCCATTTTTAATTTACAATTATGAACTAATTAATAAATAATTTACTGATCACTTTTTAGAGTAGCATTAATATGTATGACAGTGAAGTGCATGCTTAGATTACTAGTGAAAATTATTTTTGAGTAAAAGTGTCATAATTTGTAGTTCTACAATATTACAAATATGTCTGAATTCTGTATTGTTAGTTTATAGTATTATTGTATGTTGGACTGGGTATGATCATATGAGAAAGAGTTAATGCAATAATTTTTACAGTGCTTGAACCTGTCACAGGCTTTTAGCTAGACTTGAATTCTACAACTATGGACAATAACTGAGTTGTAGATACAAATCCCACAGGGAAACAGAACAAGATAGAATTAAAAAATTGCAACTCCACTAGACTAAATCCAACTAACTCTTGAAGGTAACTTTCTGAATATTCCATCGAGGAACACCAGATTAGAAGTACTCTTTGAGGGCTTAGTTTCTGAATATGCCAAAATTTGTACGTGTCATAGACCTAGAAATTTACATGGTGCTCTACCAGGAGCCTTAAACAGATGAATACTGAACCTCATAGAAAAATGGAGAAAGTACAAAATCCACTAAATTCTCTAGAAAATACACAATTCACTGATTCATTCCAATATGTAAATTAATAAGACCTCCTGGTGGCATGCCATTGTCACTCGTAACTACTTTCAGATGATGAAAACTGACTTATAATAATGTAAACAAATAGGCCCTTCTATATTTCTCTTTTTCTTTTAAACATTGCATAGTCTCATGAAAACTCATATAATTGTTCAGAAGTACAGTGAAAGAGTTCCAGAAAAAATACAGTACATGCAGTTAAATTCCTAATAAATAAAATTTTTGTATAGGTACTTGAAACAATATTATATGGGTCACAACTACACAAAAAATATAAACAATGTTGTCTATTACCTGAAATTCAAATTGTCCTGTGTTTTTAATCCATCTATGTAACAACTACACCGTGAGCCTATGACCCATTTCCACTCCCTCCTCCTCTGGCCAGTTCAGCTTGACAAACCGGTCTGAGTCAATAAGAATGAATGGGATTGACTACGTGTCTCCTCCACTCCCAAGGGAAGAATTTATCAACTTTGTCATCTTCACCTTTCTCCCAATGCTTCTTCTTAACAATTCTGGCTGTTAATGTCAAAAACCAACGAAAAGGATTCTGTTGTCATGAAAAGTGCTGTGAGCATTCTTTATTGCACACTGTGGCGATAGGGCTAGCTTAAACACTAATCTTTCAGACCATCAAGGGAGGAAGGAAGGGCTGTTGAAACCCCAAGAAGATAAAAATAGAAAGGATGTTAAAAATGAAACTGACCCCATTCTGATACTTTCAACAGTGTCTTAACTTTTCCCTAGTTTCGAGCGTTCAATTTATAAAGAGGTATCGGGCAGGAGAGCAGCTAGAAGACTATGAGCAGTCTGCTTATACGAGTGAAGATAAAAATGAAAACACTGAACAAATAAAAACCAGCCAAATGAACAAGTTGACTTTAAATACTATTTCTTCTTCTGTTCTTTGATAATCATAAAATAAAAAATTAAACATTTTGTACAAATTTTATTGTCATGGTTTTTTAGTGATTATTCCAGCTAAGTTGTGTTGGCATCAGTAGTTTTGGTTACAATAAGTTGACACTTTTTTTTTTAAGATAAAGAAGTATAGAACAACATTTAGGAATATATCCCTTATAATCTGATGGTCCACAATCAGATAAGGAGCATAATCTTAAACGGTTTCATTTCCGTTGTACAACCTTCCAAAGCCCAGGTCTGATGGTTGAAAAACCAATGCTGCCAGGTTAATACGGTCATGCGGTTACTATGTATGACAATACACATAACGTTTAGAAATTACGGCCCACCACATAAGTTTCTATCACTATCACACTACTGATTTTTTTTTCCGAATGACTTCATTTCATGAATTATCAAAGAAAGTGAAAGACTTTGCCATAAGAGTGGTTAAGAGAGTTGAAGGAATGTAAGAACAGACAGAATGAAAAAAAATAAAAAGAAGTGCTCATCCATTCATTTATTCACCAAATTGATGCTGAGAACACCTGCATAGGGCATCCGGTGAGAGACTGCAGAGATGTGGACCAACCAATGCCTGTCTTCAAGGACAGAACAGAAGTGAGACACCTGCCATGCAAGCGACTGTTTTTCAGGCAGCTGAAAGCAATGATACAAGTACTACCAGAAGGAAAGGTGTTCTGGGCATATGCACCGCAATCTTTATCCCAAGTTCCTGCCTCCCCAGAGGTGAGAGTTCAAAGCACTGACGCAAATACAAGTGAGGGCAAGATTTATTTAAAAGACAGAGAGAAAGAACTCATTCACTCGTAATGGTGGACAACCCTATGCGGATGGATGCCTTTTTTGAATGGGCTAGAGTTGCAAGATCAGGAGGTCAGAAAAGGAGCCAGAAGAATGTTAGAGAAGCCGGGGTAAAGACAGGACCACTCTCGAGTGAGCAGTCTGTTTTATGTGCTAGGGAGTGTTGCCCTGCTCGCATGTTCCGCGGGGGCAGAGTTTAGCATGTGTGAGGCTTTTGAGGAGGTCCATACCTCCTGCACATGGAGCTAAGCTTGCACAGCGCCATCATGGCCACTACCCCTGCTGATCTCGGAAGAGATGCCATAGGAGTGCTTGAGTGACAAGCAAGGGTGTGGTGTTACAGGGCAAGACCATGTGGAAACCGTGATCCCAGTTCACATTTTGCTATCTAATTTTCCTGCCTCATTCCCCCAGATCAAGGCGCTCATCAAATCCAGGGATGGACAGAGAAGGAAGCAGGTGTGAGTATAAACATGTTCATTCAGTCTGGAAAGAGATTCAAGAATCGCTCAGAGATGAAAGGTCACCCGAAGTTTGATTCTCACAAAGCACCTGTAACTTGAAGTTTTGTTGCAGCAGATAATATGCAACGTAAATTATTGCAAGACTCTGCAATAGCTGCAAGGGATTCACAATGTGCAGCTGAACGCAGGAGTGTCAGCACAGTTGTCTGCACCAGGACAGGCAACTACAGTTAAAGCCTTTCCCTAGCACAGTGAGGCCTTTCTTTTATTTTTCTCAAGATCTATTTATTTTATTTTTAGGAACACCAGATTTCTAGAGAGAAGGAGAGACAAAGACCTTTCATCCATGGAATTACTTCCCAAATGGCCACAAGTGGAGATGAGCTGATCTGAAGCAAAGATCCAGGAGCCTCTGCAGGGTCTCTCTTGCGGGTGCAGGGTCCCTAAGCTTTGGGCCATCCTCCACTGCTCTCCCAGGCCACAAACAGGGAACTGGATAGGAAGTGGAGCAGGTGGGATACAAACTGACTCCCATATGGGATGCTGGCACTCACAGTCAGTGGGTTATTTAGCTGAGCCGTCGCGCTGGCCCCAAGGCAGTGAGGACTAGGGGAAAACTTTAGCAGAGTCACACAATCATCCTGTTCTTAAGAGAGCAGTCCTGAAGCACACAGAGGTACTGGAGGGAGAGAAAAGAAGGGCCTAAGATCACAGCAGCTGTGGTTATCAACTATACTCCTGTAATAATACAGAAAACAGTGTGTGTGTGTGGGGGGGGGGGGGAGAATGACCAGGGTTCAAAGGGAAACCCCTGAGTTTATGGAACTGTATTATGAAAAACAACATTCAAAAACCACTGAAATAAAAATGAGATTCTGATCAAGAAAAGGAAACTGGCAGTCAAACTGTGAAGGCAGGGGCAGGAAAGGACCTTTAGGAAGCAGAGTTGCCTGGTTTGTAATGTAAGGGCTGAGGAAGAGGGTTAGCAGCAAGCACTCCAAGCTGTCTGCTAGATAACAGCATGACGACTGCTGCGGTCAGGGCACTGCGTGCTTTAGCATCAGGTAATCAGTAGCATTAAGGCGTGAACCATTTGTGGGTCACTGAAAACTTATCATGGAAGCACCATTTCAACATCTTGACCTGTGGGCTTTCATTTTTTTTTCTGAATATTCAAAAGCATTCTAGATTTTTAAAACATTCTTAGCCAAAATATTATATATATATATAATGTTTTTATATGTGTGTGTGTGTGTATATATATATATATATATATATATATATATATATATATATATAATTACTCTTTCACATATCTAAGGAAAATCCCAGGTGAAAACTGTGTCCTTTTTTTTTTTAATTATTTATTATTTAACTTCAGTAATTACATTGTATTATGTGACACAATTACATAGATACTTGGGTTCTCCCCACCCCTCCCCAAACCCTCCCACCATGGTGGATTCCTCCACCTAGTTGCATAACCACAGCTCAAGTTCAATTGAGATTCCCCCATTGCAAGCGTATACCAAACATAGAGTCCAGCATCTTATTGTCCAGTCAAGTTCAACGGCTTCTTAGGTATACCCTCTCTGGTCTGAAGACAGAGCCAGCAGAGTATCATCCCAGTCAATTGAAAGCTCCAACATACCATCAGCAAAAATTTACATCATTATGGAATTAATTGACATAGTAACGAGTAACCAATATGTTAAAAGTAAATGCGAGTTCTTTATAAGTACAGACAAGAAAGTACCCAGAGCTCTTTCAGCCTCTGTTAAATGCTGCCTCTAGTGGACACCCAGGAGTACGCCAGCAGTTTTCACACACGTGGCTGTGAAACATGGGGAAAGCGGAATTCAAGGTCAGCTCATGGTTTCCATGTTTTGAAGCTCACTCACATGGAGTTATTGGAAAGAGGGAAAACTGTAGATATTTAAAGAGCATTTCACATAAAATGAAATAAAAGCAGGGAAATCAGTAAAACCAGATGTAACTATGGAAATGGGTCAAATATACATGGGACAAGAAAGCTTCAAATGAGTGAAGAAAGTAATAAAAAAAAAACATAAATCTTATATGGACTGAATAATGAGTTCAAATGATGGAACTTAGGAAAGTGCTTCTCTATGTTCCTAAAAACATAGCACATACACTTTCTAATAACATCAACATAACTTTGCATAATACACATTTTGTAAGTCAATGGCAGGATGCATAGACGCAGCAGATGATGTGGTGTCCCAATTTTCCGCAGCTTCTAATGTTGGCAGAACATCTAATTTCAGATGGAACTTGGCATGGGTTTTCTTGTTTTCAGACTTCAGTTCTCGCCAACTTTGACAAACGCCCAGTTCAGCCGTCCGGGGTTAATGTGCATGCCAAAGTAAAGATTATCTGTGTGTGTGTGTGTGTGTGTGTGTGTGTGTGTGTGTACTCAGTTCAACATATTCCATCACAAAAAGCAAAAATAAGCAAATGAATGTTTATTGTCAGGCTCCTTAATTAACGCACAGCAGTCCTCACACAAAGCAGAAAACACAGAATGATTTAGTAAGAAAAGTAATGGACTGAGGACTCCAGAGAAGTTAATTCCAATTTTGCTACCAATTCATTTTCACTGTATAAAGTTGGAAAAAGGACTTAGCGTCTTTGTGTTTCAGCTTACTCAACAGTAAAATTAGGAGATTAATGCAAACTTCTATAATATAATAATGAAATTGACAGTAAAGCAGTTTTTACCACTTAAGAAGTTTTAAATACATAAAAGTTCTCTTTTTAATAATCTTGCATTGTGAGGGTTGCTGCTGGTTTTTTCGGAGTGATACATAAATGTGGACATGCCATGATGAGCTCTCTAAAATACTTGCAAAGGTTATTAGCTCCTAAGCTGTATCCTGGCAATTATCTTAGATCTTTGGGAAGCCAAATTTATTTGTTTTGTGTTATTGGGTATCATTTAGTAAATTCATGGCCTGGTTCACCATTTTGCATGTTATTCTTTGATATTAGAAAACAACACCCTGGTGGCCTGAAAGAGTTATTGCATCCGTTAAGAGATAATTTATGAGCCAAGAAAAGGAAAATGGCTTAATATGTCACTGAAAAGGATAGAGGTTCTTTGCTTATGTGATGAATTACATTATCATTCTTCTTCTTCTTCTTCTTTTTTTTTTTTTTTTTTTGGTTATATTAAAGATCAAGGGCCCAGCACAGTAGCCTAGCTGCTGAAGTCCTTCCTTTGCATGCGCCAGAATTCCGTATCAGTGCCGGTTCTAATTTCAGCAGTCCTGCTTCCCATCCAGCTCCCTGCTTGTGGCCTGGGAAAGCAGTCAAGGACGGCCCAAAGCCTTGGGACCCTGCACCCATGTGAGAGACCCGGAAGAGCTCCTGGCTCCCGGCTTTGGATCGGCGCAGCCCTGACCATTGTGGCCACTTGGGGAGTGAATCATCGGACAGAACATCTTCCTCTCTGTCTCTCCTCCTCTTTGTATATCTAATTTTCCAATAAAAAGAAATATATGTTTTAAAAGAACAAGATGCTTTTTTAAATGGTAGTCAGCTAAGAAATAACTTTGTACTGCTTAGAACGTTCCGTGAACAGCATGGCGGCCTAATGTTAATGCCACAGAGTGAAAGAGGGAAACCAGCAAACGTTGCATGGCAGTCGTGCGAAATGGCAGGGGCTGTGTACTGGAAGGAAAACTAATTATATAGTTACAAATATCCAGATATCCACTATCATGTACAAATAAGTACAGATCGCCAGGTACGTTACACTTAGTCCCATTTTATGTGTTTTATCCTCCTGCAAGCAGTAAAACTGCTTTGTTGATCACATTGGAAAATGCTTGATTCTTTAACTAAGAGACCCATACCATCAGCTGTTCTCCTCATTATTCAAGAAGTAGTTGCCCAAATATACTGCTCTGATTGTCACACTGCTATAGAACAATATACATTTAGAACATCAGAATTTCAAGAGATAATATAAAGTGTATGTAGGCAGTATTTTATTATTCCAGGGTGAAATTGCATACAGTTAGCTTTCCCTATGCATCTAATCTATAGATGTGTAGATCAGATCAACGTCAGATAGAAATTATTTGAGGAAAAAAATCCCCAGCACTGAGTAGTCACCATTTTTTGTCTCTGATTCATAAGTAATAAAACAAAAATATTTACATAACATTTTCATTTTAATTAATATAAGATAGACATGATTTAAAGCATACAGAAGAATATCCATGGATATTTGTAAATGCCATTTCATATAAGGGTTGTTTTGGTTAGTGATGTGTTCACTTACAATGACAAAACAAGAACAAGAGTGACAGTGGTGGGGCGTGTGCACCTGGAAGAGGCAGTTCTGTGATCCTGTGAATTCACTCCACAAATGGCAGCCTACCGCAGTAGCAGATCCAGGCCAAAGCCCAGGGCCAGGAGCTACCGGCTGGGTGTTCTGCGTGGATGACAGGAGCAGAAGGGCCCATGACTTGCTGATTGTCAGTGGTGCATTAGCAGGACACTGGATTGGAAGCGGACGTCCACCTCTGTCCTGGATACCAAGATATGGTTATTGGCATTCCAAACAGCAGTTTAACCCACTGCACCATAACACCCTCCCTGGTTGAGGGACTTAACAGTGTGCAGATTATCTGTCTATGGATGCTGTAGAACCCATCCCATGTAGAAACGGAGGCACCGTTATATTTTGGTATGAGATTACCTCAAACGTATGGCTTGAGTTCTGCCAGAAGTAGTAATTCCATGATTCGGACAAGAAAATGCAGCATGATGCTAAAATAACAGCAGTAGCAAGCTGAGAGGGAGAATGCAACTGACCGGCACCTCTAGCCTGTGGGAATGACTAACCATCTCAAAGTTTCTTTACTTAGATAATATATGCTTCCCTAAAAGATTTCACAAGAAAAAAATGGGCTATTTTGTTGGTTAGCATTTTAAAAGACTAATTGAATATAATATATTCAAGTATGTAGTGTGGCTTGGCTAGTTATAGAAACATGTTTAACAATCTATTTGCTTAATTAATTCATAGGGAAATGTTTTGGCTGTTGTAGAAATTCATATAATAATATGTTTTTAATCATCTGTAGGCACAGAGTCATATTTAAAATCATTTTTTCTAAGTGTGCATGTGTAGCTTAGTGGTTAGGAGATCTATGACCTACATCAGAGGATACAGGTCTGATTCCTCGCTGTAACTCCTGAGGGGTTGAGTTGCCTGCCAACTGGAAAGCACCAGTGAGCAGGGACCTGTGTTGAGCTGTAGGTTCCCAGTTCAGCCGTGCCCAGTCTCAACCACTGTGCTCATGTGAGGAGCCAAAGAGCACGTGGCACTTCTTTCTGGTGCCTGTATTTCATAAATTAAAAATAGCTTTAAAACTCAAATCTCTTTCAATGCTGATTTCAAATAATAATTAGGGATTCTACTTTGAGAGAGAAGGCGTGACATACACACCTGTCTTCTTTCCAGGAATTGATTAACTGAGTCTCAATTTTAGTATTTTCAAGTAAAATAAAAACAAGCTAGTCTCAAAGCAGCCAGTGCACACTGATATAACAGACGGTCAGCTCCAAACTAACGGCATCTCATTTCTTAGGTTTACTGTGTATACATGCAGCTCCATATACTAGCCTCATATCCCTTTCCTATGTTCTCAAAATACAGTTAGCTATCTAACCAGCTTACCCTCTTACCCATGATATTTCTTTGTTTCCATCAGGCATTTCATTTATTTAGTTAATATCTCTGCTAGAATTCCTATTAAAGTCTTGAGAAAATAATTGATACAATGATCCATTATTCAGTGCCCATGTGCACAACGGTGTCTGGGTGGATATAAATATTATGTGCTTCAATTACACTAAAATACTTTAAATCACAAACCTAAAAGTTTCATACTATATCTTCTGTGACTTTTGCAATGATATAAACATAGGCAGGTGCCACTGTCTTCTCTGACCATGACCTTCAAGCTTTAATAGCTCTGAGCTTGAATATGTCAACAAATGACTTTTACAGTGGTAATTAGACCCTAGCTTCCTATTTTTAAGCCCTGAATGGAATTACTGGAATTCTGGAATCCTGCTGTTAAGAATATCTTAGGAAAGGCTTCAATGATTTCTAATGCCACTTTTGGAACTCCTGCCTTACTGTACTCATATTTTATTTCCATTTCCATTCTCTTTGGCACTGTCTTTCCCAACAGCATATTTATACTCAGTACTAGGGTATGTCTATTTTCAATATTGTACCTGTTTCTCCAGTTTTAAAGTCATTCTCTTTCTGCAAATTCATAACCATATCACTGATAATATCCATACAAGTGTAATAATAACCATAAACACATGTACCGACAGGGGATGAAGAGGTGATTTCTGACTGTTTATCATCATCACAGAATGGATCAGACTGTTTTGTATTTTACTTGCAATCCACTAACATAACAACAGAACTTCTCAGTTTAATTCACAGGTGGTCAATTTGCACAATCCCATATATAAACAAAAAATGTATAATTAAAGGACTTCTTAATACAAAAGGGGACAGAGCCATCACCCTTTTGTTGAGTTATTGTAAGTTATAATTGGAAAACACATTCTTTGCCACAGATTCAGAACAAAGGAGCAGACACTGTTGTGTGACCTAAGTGTGGAATTAGCATGTTGAATCACTGTACAATATAATTTTATAAAGCAAGTGTAACTGCTTCTGAAAAGAAAACCTGGGTAACTTTTCGTGCCTTCAGTTTTTGCTTTTTGGTTTGGTTTGGTTTGGTTTGGTTTGGTTCTTGTCAACCTTGAGCCCACATCAGAACAATTCTGTCATTTTAAGTCTCAGCTAACCCCCACTAGTGACATTTTTACTCATTTTTGGGAAATGGAAGAGACTTCTGCTAAATAAGCATATTGATTATCAAGTTGCTTTTGGTTATTTTAAATATTTATTCTGTGTTAATATTTAATCAACATCTGTTATGGCGAATGACTTTTTCTGAGCTTACTCACAAAATCACGAATAGGATCATGTTTAGAGGTAATGGCATATGGTTCACAGGCTGTCGCGACAAATTAAATTTTTTGTACCTTATAGATGCCACATTTTGTCTTGCCTAGAGATACCATTTCGGTAAGGTTTACCTGACAATGGTGTTTGAGAGGTGATACCAACAAGAAAAGATTAGTTGTGAAATTGCAACACAAGTCTGAAAAATAAATTATTTTTGCTTTTATCAATGTTTTTCTTGACAGATTGGGAGAACAAACAGGCAAATTTTCAACTTTAGAAATAGAAATTTCAAAGGAAACAAAATTATTTACTTGTTTATTGTTATAAATATAATCATTAGACAGTGACAAATTACTCATCCTAAAAATAAATGTTACATAAAGATAAAATTTTCTAGTAAGCATCAAAGAGGATGCTAATTGTCAATGTAAAACATACTGTCTTTTGTAATTTTTACACTATTAAGGTGTGAGAAAGAAACCAATCACGGCAAGTTAAAATTTCAAATATAACCATGCTAATCAAAAGTCAGCTAAAATCTTAGAGTTGGTAATGTAATGACAAAGCACTTATGTATCCACTTCCAAAAACAGAGTCAGCACCCCAAAATAATTCAGCAGCCCTTAAACAAATCTCTTAGATTCTCAGCATTTATATTTTGGACTCAATGTATTGCTACAAGGCTTTGCTGTTTATCTCTTAATCCTTTATTGTTTAATAATCTTTCTTCACAGATGGTGACATGCAAATTATATCTTCCCAATGTAAATAGTGCTGGGAACGCAGATTTAAACTTGAATAAATCAGATTTGTGTTAGGTGGCAATGACAATGAAGAAAAGGACACAGGGAGATGACAAACTTCTTCTTTCAATAGACTCCTTATGGCCTTTTGATTCCTAAGCAGGTGCAGAAGCAACCAAGCAGATTGCATCTCAGTATTAACTCAATCTTATCAACTGTTTACATTGAATTAACAGTGAGTACTTGTCAATTTCCGTAATTGCTTTAAGACGTGGAAAACTACATCGCTATGACTGAAAGCATGACTTTCTGAACTTTGGCCCAATTCTGTGCGGTATTCCACAGCGCCTTTCCTGTGTGAACTGTCAACAGCTTTCCACTTCCAGGTGAAGTACCTGATTCCTTCTCAGCGAGGTCCACCCTATTTCTTCCTCAGCTACAGTGCAGTCAAATTAACCCATCCTTGGGGTATTTGGTGGGGTGCAACCAAAGAAACAGCTGCTTGCAGACACCCCCCTGTAGATACAGGTGTTTGGTTTGAACACTGGCTATTCTGCTTCCAGTCCAGCTCCTTGTCAATGCACATAGGAAATGCAGTGGAAGCTGATCCAAGCACATAGGTCCTACCGCTCATGTGAAAAATTTGGTTGGCGTTCCTGGCTCTTGGCAAAGCTTCATCCAACTCCAACATTGTTGCTATTTGAGGAATATAGCAGATGAAGCTCAATCTCTCTCTTCCTTTGTCTCTCTCCTTCAAATAAATGAGATAAATGTAAAAAGTAAAGTATTCTCATTATATATGTAAAAGAGGTGAGGGTGTTTCGAAGTACCTACATTTAAGAAAAGGGAAAAACAACACCAAATTTGGCAAACTCCTAGAACTAATGCTGCTATTTAAAAAATCCCTCCTGAAAGCAGTCACTGTGCAAATATCCTAAACAGTATTAAAAAAAGAATAGACTTGGCACTTCAGCCCACATTCCTACTCAACCGTCTCTTTCAAATGTGTTTGTGACTTAATGAGCATTGGCAGGTGATTTTAAAGCTGATTTGGATGCATGAGTTGGAAGCAGAAAACTATTTCTCCTTTTAATACCCTGAACATATTTTCAGCATAATGGCGTGGTCCTTTTTTTCCCTCTATATTAAGTCTGGTGTACACGGAGCAAAAGGGTGAATTAATCAAAGAAAGAACAAGACAAAGTATTTGCTGGTTATTTTCCAGTTTTATATCCTAAAGGCTTGTTTACCACAGACTCATTAGGTGCCGAACCAGGAAGCCAGGGGCACACAGCCTCAGTGGTCAGGGTTGAGCTGGACTTAGCGGATGCAGGCAGTCCATTCACTTGGATTGCACATCATCAGCCTGGAGTGAGAGCTTCTCAGGGAAAAGCTGGGTTTACTGCGACAGGTAAAGATACAGGTCCCTAAGGAAAAGGATAGCTTTAAGAGCCATCACAATAGAATTAAGGGAGCATCCTGGATTTTCTTAGGCTCCTGGCCTGGGGTCCTTTAGCTTCTGTCTTTTCCCTTGTCTGCTTGGCATACTCTCAAGAGGCACAGGTATGGCAAGAAAATATGTTATCATACTTGCAGTTCACTTCATAGGGATCCGTTGACCAGTCATCATCACTTTAAAGTTCCTTATAGGACTATAAACATTTGCTTTGTGGTAATATGCCAGCTTTATTCATACTCCAAAGCTACATGAAATGAATTTGATTCGTGTATGTTAATGAGCTAAAATTAATGAAAAAATAAAAGACACAGATTTCCACAGCATAGTTCAAAGGGATTTCATGAACATATCCATAAATTATCATCCACTCCTTCCAAATGCAGGACGTCTTCACAGCGCCAGGCTTCATCAACCCGTATCGGCTTCCATTCAAGCAGCATGCTTGTGTACAGCTCCCTATCCAACTTCTGTCCTCACACTGATGTTATTTGTTGAAGAGCCCACAGCAGGGGCCATACAATATATTTTGTTTTCAACATAATGTTTCAGAATTGCCTTAAATTTACACAACAAAATTTGTACATCAGTAACAGATTTCTCACATACTACTCATTCCCATATACCGTACTCCCATAACAACGCATAGTAACCATCATTGCCACACTTTACCTTCTGTGTGTTATATTGTGTTGCAGCATCACTTCCAGATGACACGGCTGCTTTCTTATCCCACCTTCACAGTGAGAGGCAAGCAGCAGACTAGTGTGGGAAAGAGAAGGACAGAGAGTGGCCCCTCCATAACCACCACTAAAATACACCTGATCACAGCACATGCCATACAATCTTCCAGAAAATGATGATTACATTGTTCAAAAATTAAGAATTCCAAGGTTTGAATACAGTAATAACAAAGCTTAAAGAATGGAGCCCTGGTAAACTGTATGGGCTGCCTATCTATGAAAACGGCCCTGTCATCACACCTTCATCTGGAGAAATGTTTTTCTATGAGATATCAATTTTCCATTTATTTGTAATTAGCTCATCACTTTTTCCTTATGTTAATTTGTTATTCACCAATTTCTTGCATACTTTTTATTAGATTAGTACGGTGTTTGTTTGCTTGGTGTGGCTTCCAATCCTGTTTGCCCCATGAATTCCCACTATGTTTCCATTTTTTCGGATACTCAGATGAGCCCCTCTGCAGGCTCCCAGCCTAGGATTCCATGGACTTGACTACAAGAGCTTTACTGTGTGTTGTGTAAAGCCAACCGGGCCTGTATAATTCTGCAGCAATTACATAAGACTTGCTCTGTGTGCATGGATCTAAATAAAGTGAAGCATCAAAATGAAAGTAGTAGTTTGTCTCATACCCCTGTATATTCTGTGAAACGTGACTCTCAATACTCTACCACAGATTTCGTAGCAACAGCTTTTTGGAAAGATGTCTATAATGCATTCTCAGTTATCAACAAACCATATAGCTTTAGCTGCCATTTTCCCTTTACCATTGCAATAAAAGGTTAAACCTAAGACATTTGCATATTTTAAAAACTATGGATTTCAGCAGAATCATTCTTGCTCAGCTGTTTTGCACCGCACCATTTTGACAAGCAACTCCTTAGAAAGTACAAACAAAAATGTTTTCAAGCTATAAGCTTAAGATTTTTATGTATACAAATAAAAACGAAGTTTTACCTGAATTTTATATTTGACTAAATCTATCGCTGAAATTCTTAAATTACTCTAAACTATTATCGTTTGCTTTTTTATACTTGACCCAAATGATCTCTTACAATTATAAAAAGTTAGTCTACAGCATATGACTTACAATTTTGAAGAAGTATTAAATCTGAAATTGCAGATACACACAGAATGGCCGAGAAACACCATGTAGGTCTCTGACACAGGGGAGTTACAATTATGTCATGACACTGAGTTCATTATCCTAAAGCTTGGTAGGGTAAATCCATAAATTAATGGGATCACGGATTCTGGGAGGGTTAGGTTCTCCTAACTAATGAACCTATCCAACTGGAGTGCCTTACTCTTCCAATGTCGCTCACTGCTTTTTGAGGGATTTTTCTGGCACTGCTGATGGACAGATCAGATTTAGTGCCAGAAATCTCTCACGTAAGTCAGAAGAAAGGGTAATTTATAAATGAAAACCACAACTCCATGCCACCTATTCTGTTGCTTATTTTCCATTTTGCTATTTCATGTAGTCTATTATGTTCCAGCATAATTTTTCATTGAGATAAAATGAAAACATTAAAATATTTCAGTATAAAATACAAACTTGATGATCAAAATGAATACATAAGCCTACTGCAATTATCAACTGATATTAATGAGCTAACCATCCTTTTGTATAGGAGGCAGAAGAAATGTGAAACTTCAAATTGGTTTTCTTGATAAGATTTGATGAAGATAATTATTAAAATGAGATTTCTTCCTCCCATGATTTAAGTACTTAAGGAAATTAAAGCAAAAACTATGCAGCTAAATTTTGTAAGTTTGAGTTTTAACCAGAAGCTTTTCAACACTTGTGTGGACTTGTAAGGGTATCTCTCATGGATATGAAATTTATTATGAGGTTTCTATGACCTTAAAATCTGAATTAATTTTATGTCAAGTTTCTGATGTGCCTAAGAAGGAACACAAACTAGAAATATGTAAGGAGTTCAAACTGCTTGCAACAAGGAAATAAACAACCCTATTAAAATTGGACAACGGACATAAATAGACATTTTTCAAATGAACTTGTATTGGTCAGCTTTTTATCACTCAACAAAGGTAAGTGAATTTCTAAGGAGAATATATTTCTTTACTTCCCAGGTTTAGAAGTTCAAGTTCAAGGACAGGTAGTCCACTGGTTTAGCCTCTGATGAGAATAGTAGATGGCAAATGCTGAGCCAGTATGGATGGCACAGGAGGCTGGAAATACTACCAGATATTGATAACAGCCATGGATAAGAACTGTCTTGCAATGGGCTGCTTCCCCAACCTAAGGATCTCCAACGAAGCCCCACCTACAAGGGTTACAGATCAAGTTTTTACTTCTTATCATTACTAATATAGCACTCTGGAGTTTAATGCCCCATTTGACAGAGGGGCCAAATCATATTCTAACTACAGTTGAATACCAAAAAGGATCATAGGATAACTGAAAAAAAATGTTTGACATGATTAATAGTTGAATAACCAAGATTGAAACCACCACGAGATATCATCTTACCCTTGTTAGAATGGCTATTTTGAAATGCAAGTGAACAATATTGGGGAATATTTGGAGAAAAGGAGACCCTGGATACCACTGATGTATGACTGAATATGTCGTAATTCTTTCCATGTTTAAAAATATACAAGAGCAGCAGTCCTCATCGTCAGCTAGTAGGTTAAGTTTCCCGTAAGTGGAGGGTGAGGCACCGTGGGTCCCAGTGATTCGTTGAAGGCATGGTTTCTGTTGTAACATGTAAAGGAATAGAAAAAAACAGAATGCCCCATGGAGGAATGCTTCTGTCTGAGTCATGCGTTTGGCTGGAGCAGAGACTTGTTGTCACCCACTGAGGTGTTCAGGAACACAATGGGGCACAAGACTGCAGCAGCAGACCCTTTCAGCAACCAGGGAATCTGGTGAGGGAGGTCTGGATAGAAACCAAATTCCTTCACCACCAGGTATACATGCAAGTTAAAAGCTTGGGAGAACTAAGTTTCTACTGATTACTAACACATGTTCCATAAACCACAATTGTTTTTGAGATCCGTGATAACTTTCATATTGTGAATCTATAAAACACTATCAGCGAGCATAATAAAAATTTGATCTCATGTTCTGAATTTTATTCTCTATGAAATGAAGACACATGAACAGGAGATTAGTGAACCCAGAATCCATTTCTTCCACAAGAACATAATTTAAATACAAATATAACTTTACATGATAAATTGCTGGCACTGGTTGCCAGTAAAGGATTTCAGATAAATTTTAAAAATGTAGTATCACTTCTTTTTGAATAAAAGTTAAAAATGAATATCTCAAAGCTTGTTGAAATTGCATTTAAATCTCTTCTGCCATTCCTATTAATACAGCGGTGTGAGGCTGGTTTCTATACTATAAATGCTGAAAAGAAGAGAATAAAAAAAAACATAGAACACTTTCAACATCATTATCATATCATATCCCCTATTTACAGCATACAAGCACTCAACAACTTATATAAGCTATTAAGTAGGAAGAAAAGTTTGTCATTGTAAAACTTTTAAATGTTAATATGCATAGATTTCTTACAATATTACCTGACTAGGTAGGGTGCCTCAAAAACTTGCAGGAGATGCATATTATGAAAAAACTACACAAGGTTTTAAAATTTTTGTGTCTAAGTAAGTCTATTTTTTTAAGATTTATTTATTTTATTGGAAAGGCAGATGTACAGAGAAGAGGAATGACAGAGAGGAAGATCTTCCATCTGATGATTCACTCCACAAGTGGCTGCAACAGCCAGTGCTGCGCCAATCCGATGCCAGGAGCCAGGAATTTCTTTCCGGGTCTCCCACAGGGGTACAAGGTCCCAAGGCTTTGGGCCATCCTCAACTGCTTTCCCAGGCCACAAGCAGGGAGCTGGACGGGAAGTGGAGCTGCCAGGATTAGAACTGGCACCCATATGGGATCCCCGCATGTTCAAGGCGAGGACCTTAACCATTATGCTATCGCGTCAGGCCCAGTAAGTATATTTTAAATTCTACTTCTTGACAAGCTTTCAGAGCTCTGTGTGTGTACTCTCCTATTGGAGCTGTATCATGCAGCTGTGAGGTGCTGCAGCTCCATGACCGCTGCAAATTCCAGACCCTGATATGTTGTGAGAGGCCTTCAACCCTAGAGGCAGAGCCAGAGATCCAGTGATGGGGTACTCCTCCATCAGGGTCTGAAGACCCAAGAATCCCAGGGAAGAAATGACGCAAGGCTTGGAGTCCAAAATGTGGAGAGCCTAGCGTCATGTTTTCAAGAGCAAAAACAGAGTATCCAGAACCTGGAACCACGAGACAGGAAATTGCTCTTCATTTGGTCCTGTCTGAACCTGCCAGCAAAATGATGCCAAGGCCCACTGAGGCCAGAACCTCCTCATTCAGTCCCCAGGTCATAACCCAGAAGGCCCTGGAAATACCCTCAAAGACACCTGCTACCTACAAATTCTACAAATACCTACAAATTCTCTGGGTATTTCTTCTTTCAGTCAAGCTGACACCAAAATTAGCTAAGGCAAGTGCACCCCTTTTCACACTGAACCCATACGTATCTTATCTGCTTATTCATATTCAATCTCCAAGTAAAGAAACTGACTAGACAACCACTCTTCTTCACATGATATGTTTGTTTGTAACCCAAAAGTAGCCTGTCCTGGAAAAGTAGAATTTGGGGGGTAACAATCTTCTGATATTCCATAACTTAAATATTATGATGTAAAAGTCATAACTTAAAAATACTAACATAAGTCACTATGTTTTATGTTACAAAATAAAGAAATAAAAAGGTATGGAAAATAAATACATTGCTTATACCTGCGCATATACACAGATATATTACTTGTTTTAAGGCTTATTTACTTATTTGAAAGGCAGAGAACAAGGAAGGAGTGAAAGAGAAAGGGAGAGAGAGACCAGGAGAGAATGAGACGACAACTGTTCTGTTGATTAGTTTCTTCTCCAAATGGCTCCAGCAGCTGTGTGAGGTCTCGGGGCTTAAAGCCTGGCAGCAGGTTCCAAGGTCACCAAGGATGAGCAACCATGTTCTTTGGCCCTGAGATCCACTGTAGACCTGCTGATGAGGAATGTCTGCTTTATTATGCACAGGAAACAGCTTTTATAAAATAAGAAGGGGAGGGCAAGAGGGCGTCTTCCAGCAGACCTATGCCCACACCCCAAAGACATGTAATTGGCTATACCACACGTCTATTTCCCTTGACCCTCCGGTCATGTCAGCGGTCATCTTCCAGGTATATTTGCTTTGGCCTTCTAGCCATGTGGGAGATCACATCCACGTGTAGGCCTGGAAGCTGTGCCTCAGGCCATGGGGAGGTAAGTTCTAGGCCACATCTACCAGGCAGCAGGCAGACTCAGGAGCGATTGCCCACAGGGTGGAATGGGTTGATGGCAGAAGCAAGAACCTCCGGGCAAGGGTCTCACGTACAAGACAGGCACCTGAGCACTGTCTACTGCCTTCCAGAGCAGTCGAAGGAAACTTGACAAAATGTACAGAATAGCTGTGACAGGAAGCAGTTACTCTGAGCTGAGCAGCAGGTATTCCAAGTAATGACATAACAGGTAGTACCACAGTCCCCACACCTGCAGGAATATGTTCTTAACACAACTGAAAGTAAACACTCATAATCGGTATAGTCCTTGTTTCTCTAAGTGGTCACACTGTTATGGCTGGTCTTTAGACTGCTGTTTTCCACCACTCACACTGTATTCCCTTGGCCTTCAGAAGGCCCCTCAGATACTCACAGTTCTATACATGGCAAATAAAACCAAACCTTCATCCCTGAGGTCTGGGATGTTTCAGGCTGTTGTGGTTGACTGTAGTCACAGGGCAGAGTAATACTATGCGATGTTGTAAGGGTCCCCCTGTGGTCCACACATGCTCCTCCTGATCGCAATTTTAAAGAGGATATCTGTTTTTCTTGATGGTCTTGATCAATCACTCAGCCACTATTGTAGACTCTTGTCATGAGGGCAGGAGGAACTCAAAATGACAGTGTTATTGAGTTCTACTTGAAAGAAATCATGTGTCCATGGGCTACATTATTCACACTAGAATCAAGACCTTGAGGCCAGTAGACCATGAAGCTTAAGGAGTAAATAGCCAAAAGCTTATTAGTGGATTATAAGAAACAATTGAGCAATGTCATTCTAATTTCTACCCACAGATTTCTGAGTCCATGGATCCTGGCTATGGGACAGACAGCATCAGCTATAGACATTGATTCAGAACACACAGCCTCTGGGTACTCTTGCTTTTGCCCTGAATGGCATTTCTGCTTAGCTGGCACTGTTCCTGCGACTCCAAAAGGCCACTATATCATTCTATCAAGTAAGATGCTTTAGAGTGTTGGAGAACAAGATAAAACCAGGGACTTCCGGGAGAATGAGCCTACATTTCTCTTGATAAAAAGTGAGCTTCTTAGTAAGAGGCAGCACCGAGATGAAACACGATGATGGTAGATATGATACCATGCAAGTACATGGATGGTAGTTTTGGCAAAAGCAATTCTTTTAGGGGAGGCATATCAATATACAAGTGTTTGTCTATCCCAGGAAGGACAAAACAATGTCCTTTCATAACGGAAGTGTTCCAGTGTAGCCAAGCTACCCCCTATAGCCAACTGATGACCGCCAGGATTGGGGCCACCATGGAGGCTCTGTGTCTTGGTTCAGCAGTCACAGGAAGCCAGCCTGCACGAGTGGGAAGTTCACATTTCTGATTCCATGCAAAATCTCTATCATGTAACCACAGTTCCTTTCTTGATGAGCCCACTGGGCAATGAAGGAGTCGCTGGGCCAAGAGATTGACTAATCCACTTGATTATAAATAGCCTCTTCTGCTTGGGCCATTCTCTGGTGGATATTTACAAGGGGAAGAAATATCTTCAAATATGTCTGCCACTGAGAGAGGCCAATTCATGTATCTTTTCTCCACATTTATTGTCACTAATTTTTCAGTTATTATTGTTCGAAAGCCCTGGCCATTCAGACAAACTATAAGCTGCAATCTATAAATTGGCATTTATTCACACATTTGGCCATTTTTCGTTCTAAGAAAAGTGTGCACTCCCCCAAGTTCTGCCACCTGAAGAGATTTTCCCTCACCACTGCCCTTGAGATGCACACTTGACCTTTTGTGTAGCACTTACATATTGCACAAGACTATCTGTTACTGCTCATGAACCCAGAAATGCAGGATTGGGAAGACAACATGGTATAGCAGGAACAGGATCCATGAGCATTTGGGCCACTTCATGAACTTCCTTTAGGACCTACTCAGGTTCACTCACTTCCTTGTGATGCTGCATGCTGCCCTACACCCCCAAGCCCATGGTTTGGCAGTCAGAAAACATCAGCTCAAGATAGGCACCTTAGGACACAGGATAACTTGATGGAGCATGCTCACACACCCAATGTGTTGTGTTACACTACCCAAGTGACTGAATGGGTTACACGTTATCCTGGATGTCTTGCACTGCCTTTTCAAACTTGAGACCCCACTCAAAACTAGTAGCATTTTGGAATGAACCAGAGCAGCACCCCCAGGGGAAGAATGTGTTTCCTCCCTGGTCTGAATGTGTCCATTCAACATTGAGAGCCTGTTAGTTCTACAGGGATCTGATCCAACATTATAAAGGATACTTTGTTAAGCCCCAAACCTTTAGTCTTTTAGGAATGACACTGGAGTAGAGGACCTTGAATATTAGTTGGATTTATTTCTCACCCTCTGACAAACAACTATCATTGACCTGAAAGAACTTTTAGATGTATCATAGAGGAAATCACTATTTCACATGTAATTTTGTTTGATTTTAAATTGAATAAAAGGAAGTTATTCCAATGGCAGTAATTCTATATGATCACATCTTAAAACGTTTCCAGAGATATGTTTAGAAGTTTAAGTTTTTTGCCTTTGGGTTAGAGATATTAGAGTATATTATCAAAGATACTTTGCATGTACATATAGAAATATATATATTAATATTTGTATTTAATGTGAATCTTTATTACCTATTAAAGATGATTTCATTATATTTCATGAAAGTTTCAAGTCACAACAATTTTGAGTCTTTATTTAAAGAAAAAAATCGAGAAACAAAAGCCGCTTCTGCAGCCAAGCTGACTTAAGAAGCTCTGCTCTGCTCTGTAAGGCATGTGGGAATCAGCTCATGGGTGGTACAAAGCAGCTGAGTTTCTTAAAGGATTGTTTAAAGAAAAACTGCTTTCTCTAGTGTTCACTCTTTGCTTGAACTGTGCCTATAAAGTTCAAGATTGAGCTGCTGCAGCTTGTAGCCTGGAGCTGGCCAAGCCTGACAAAAATAGCAGAGTTTTGCTTTGCCAGCATTCCAGGCTCAGGAGACCCATCCCTTCCCCAGCAGCAAGCCCCTACAGGGCCCTTCCTGAGGTGCTGTGGCCTCAGTGCTCCTGCCAACACCCATAAAGACAGAGCACACTCCTGGAGCAGCGCAGCCTGCCCTGGGAAGTTTCCTGTGGTCTCAGGTGCCTGCTCCTTGCTTTAAATTATGTAGCTTACTTCTCCTCATTCCTTAGGGAAAAACCAGAAGAGATGGTCTTAACCTTTCATCTGCCAATCCAAAAGCCCACTTTTTCTACTTCAAAATTCAACTCTTTGAAGAAGCCTCCATGTTTGTAAAAGTCCCCTGTTTCTCTGCATCTCAGTCGCCTTTTATTCGGTGATTATTGCGTTCGTTAGCCCCTCTCTCTGCATTCGCACCATTCGTTAACGTGCTGTCCTGTTTCACTTCTTGAGGCAGTTCAACTTGTGCTTCCCACAAACGCCCGTTCTCTTTACCATTTTCTCTAAATCCCAATAATCCAAGTTTTCTCCTAGAGGCTATTTTCAAGTCCAGACAACTACTAACACTGCACACAACCCCCACTGAAGCCAAATCCATGCTTCTCCCTAGATTCTCATCTTCTCTGACCCACAGAACACTGATTTCTTACTCTTTGAAGCATTTTTTAGCTAAAATTTCAGGACTTGCTAATATTATAGTTTTACTTTTAATTCATTAACAGCTGCTTCTTGGCTTCCTTCCCGCATTTCTCCCAGGGTCTGGTGCACTACAGATCTGTCTCTGGTCCTTAATTCTTCCTTAGCTGGAACTGACTCTGCAGACTTGGGAGCTTTGTTGCCTTCTATTTCCTGCATTTGCATGAGCAGCACTGAACCTGTCACTTGAATCTTGGACATAGCAGTTATCTAATTAACATCTCCATCCCACCACTTTTTCATTTTTAAAATTTTTTATGATACAGTTCCTTAGACTGAAGGAATTCTCTTGCCCCCTTCCTCACCCACCCCCTCTCATCTTCCCCACGTTGTTATAATAGAATAATCATAAGCCCATCATCTGTTGTCTAATTGTGGGCTGACATTGCAGGTACAGACAACAGCAGAGTCCAGCATACTACTGTCAAGATGTATTTTAAAATTGCACTGGGAATCTATCTTTAATTTGGAGTAGAGATGCACATTGCAACATATCTTCACTACTTGCTACAGCTCCTCTAGAGGAATATATGCACACACATATTTACACACACACACACACACACACATATATATATCTTATTTCAGAGCAAACATAGGTATTTCTCCTTTCGGGATTGGCTTATTTCACTGAGCAGAATGGTCTCTAGTTGGAACCATTTTGCCACAAACAATAAAATTGTACTCTTTTTAATGGTTGAGTAGTAGTTTACTGTCTTTTAAAGCTCTCACAGTGTAATACATACATTTCAATACTTAAATCAGCAGTCTAAGCCCACTGGATTTCAGGTAGTCATTTTCATTTCAGTAAACAGTGCCATCATTCTCCCAGTTGTTCAAGCAAATAATTCTGCAGCCGTGTTTGGCTGTTTCTCTTACAGCTCAGTTTAGTACAGGTAGATCTCCCACAAGCCTGAATAAAGACAGCTTCAAGATCTTCAGCCCTCTCTCTGCTTCTCTAATCTGACAAGAGGGTGGTCATGGGGAATGGGGCCTTACTTAGAGAGTGACAGAGATAACACTTGAACATTTTAGGGACCCAGAATTACAAACATGGAGGAATATCTTCAGGAGAGTCACCAAGCACATGGAACGTTCTAGGCTCCTGTGTGAATAAGAAGTAAGAGTTTATTGGGCCAATGAATGCAACGTTGGAGTTGTTACAACAGAGGATTGCCCTTACAAATTCAGAAGATTCCTCAGAAGGGTGGTGTTCCTTTTCAGTAGAAACAAAACCCAGCTGACTGTGAGCTATTGATTTAGTGGGTTGGGCTGAAGAGGCAAAGAGACAGGAACAGGCCTTGAAGCTGGTGAGCAATGCGATTAGATGGTAAACGTTTGGTACAATCTCACATGTCATGTTTTGAAATAAAGCTCTCAAGTTACTAAACCTATAATATGAAGGCATTCTTAGTAGAAGTTTAAAAGCTTCTTTTGAGAAGTGATCTAAGGGGGAGCTGCCCACTTAAAAAATGGCTAATTTTTAGTAATGGAATGCAAAGGAAAAAAATTCACCCAGCAAAAGAATTATAGAATGGCTAGAAAAGATAACTTCTATGGGACATAAATCATGGAGAGGGAGGGAGCAAAGGGGAGCAGGGAGGAAGCGAGGGAGCATAAAGGGGAATCGAGAAGAGACAGAACCAAAGAAAAGCCCCCCAAAAAGCTTGTTTGAGTGCTTTTAAATTAAACCGAGTTTAGCAAGGAAAATTTAATTAAGAATATTACCAAAGACCCTTGGTCCTTTGTAGCCTCTAGGTGGCTGTTACTCACCAGAAAGGAGGTGAGCTGAGATAATAAAGGAAATTTTCAAGCCTGGGAAATAAATTTAGGTACAAACTTGTGTTTACTGGCACATGGAATTGTCTGGAAGTGAATAGATAAGAAAACTTCCTCAGTTTTTGAGGAATTGTGTTGCCAAAGATACTGCAAGGCTGATCTAAGTATAGTGCATGACTGTTGGCTAAATTTTAGAACCCTGTACGGAAAGAGCCCTAGGGTATTGGATGAGCCTCTGACAGAAGCAGCAACCATAGGTCATCTCCCTTATCAGGACGGACTCTCCATCCTCTACTGTAGATATGGCCACGGAGGATAAGGCAGTATTTTCCAAAGAACAGTGAAAGCAAACTTAAAAATGTTGTTTATGGGAGGTTAATGGGACCAAAAAAAACCTAGAATCTACAGTTACCTAAGTTAGTAAGTGGATGTGTGCCGTGTACAGAAGCAATGAAATCTGGAGGTAGTGACTGGATTTGCTATCTGCAGCAGATTCTGCCTACATTTTAAATGCTTTATACTTTTCTCTTGGCACCCAGTAGACTCTGCTTCCCACTTTTGTTTCTACACAAGCGCATCAAAAAGTTTGTGAGAAGTGAAATTGGAAGACAAGTTGATTTTGGTGAAAAATCTTCTGCTAGTCATATATAACTTTTTCATGATACTCAACATCCATGGATATTTTGGAAGTTATCTTTTAAGTTAGGTGGAACCGCAGAACTGAGATGCAACCAAAGAATAAAGGTAGAAACAGCATATATCATTCAAAACAAGCACTGAAACCCAAACTGGTTATTATTTCCCGTTCCCTCTTGTTTTGTTTTGTTTTTTTTCTTTTCTTTTCTTTCTTTCTTTCTTTCTTTTTTTCTTTTTTCTTTTTTTTTTTTTTTTGACTATAAGAAAACATTCCAGGACCCTGGGATTTTACAGAATATGGGAAGTAGATGAAGTATTGCTTGGCAGATACAAAATAGAGGAAGGAGACAGCTCTACCTGTTCCACTAACCAGAAACGGGACTACTACGTAATGATAAGGTAAGTTATATTGTATGAAAATGGCATTTTATTCATTTTACTAGTTATTTTCTCAGCTAGCAGAGTACTATTATTGTTTGTTACACTTTTATGTTAATTTTGCTGTGTTTTCAGCTAACACATGATTAAGTATTATTAACAAGCAGCACAGAGGTTTAGCCCTTACCCAAGGGCTTTCTAAACTGACTCCCTACACACGTGTGCTGGCACATGGCCTGTGAGGGTGCTAATTTTCCCCGCACCTCATGCTGCTTGAAGCAGTCAGTACTCAGAGGCATTCAAGGCTAACCCCTGACTCCTGAGCACTTTTCTGGCTCACCTTCACAGATTTTAGAAACTTAGGAAAATCAGTACTGCTTTTACTGTGTAGGCAAAATTAATTAGCTTTTTAGTTTTTGGTGTGATAATGACTGAAAGGGAAAAAAGCAAGATCGATGTAGTACCAAGTCAAGTAAAACCAAGATAGAGTGCCCTAGGATTTAACTAAAATCTTTAGCAAAATTCTTCCTCTACTGGGAACAAAAACAAAGAGTTATAATGATAAAATTTAACTTCAGAGGTCAGCGCAGTGAGGTAGCAGGCTATCCCGTATCTGCACAGGTTCTTGTCCTGGCTGGTCCACATCCAGTCCAGCTCTTCGCTTGTGGCCTGTGAAAGCAGCAGGTGGCTCATGTCCCTGGGTCCCTGCACTCACATGCAGACATGGAAGAAGCTCCGGTTCCCTGCCTTCAGACTGGTTCAGCTCCGGCTGTTGCAGCCATTTGGGGAGTGAACCAGTGGATAGAAGATCTATCTCTCCTGTCAGTAACTCTACCTATCCAAGAAAAATAGGCAAATCTTTAAAAAAAATGGCATTAGGGCCTGGAGTGGTGACTTAGTCACTAAAGTCTTCATCTTGAATGAGCCATGACTCCATATGGGCACCGGTTCTAATCCTGACTGCCTCGCTTCCCAGCCAGCTGCCTGCCTGTGGCCTGGGAAAGCAGTCGAGGATGGCCCAAAGCCTTGGGAGCCTGCAGCTGAGTGGGAGACCTGGAAGATGCTCTTGGCTCCGGATTCGGATTGGCTCAGCTCTAGCCGTTGTGGCCACTTGGGACGTGAATCATCGAACAGATGATGTTCCTCTCTGTCTCTCATACTCTTTGCATATCTGCCTTTCCAATCAAAATAAAATGAATCTTCTAAAAATGGCATTAGATGTCATGACTAAAAGCAAAGTTTAGTTCTCTGATAATGTATCTGCTGGATCAACCCAAATTCCTGTGTCCAACTGGCATCACTACTTCTAATAAGAGGACTTAATGTACCTTGACCATACTAGATTTTCTAGCTTTGTCTATTGCTATGATTCCATGATGTGCTTATAAATAGCAGGGTATTACTCTTGTAATTATTACTGAGGGGCTACACATCTGTAACCATATGAGGCGGTGAAGGGAAAATAGGGAAGGAGAAAAAGGAGGACAAAGTGGTATTTGCTCTACCTAGATGTTTGTATCATGGAAAAACAGCTTTATCATGGAAAACGATAAAAATAATTACTAAAACAAAAAACCAAACCCTCCAAAAACCAAAATATATATATATATATATATTCTTATTACACTACTTAATCCCTATGAAATACCTTAAACTGTAATTTATTTTTAAAGGGCAATTCTATATTTTTCCAAATCTAAATACCAATTGGCAGTTTGAATACTTGTAAAATATTCTGTCTCATAGCTTGAAATAAGCCTGTATGTCTTAGGTCACTACATTAACCTGTATAACCTAGGGACAGGCGTGGTGGTTCAACTTGTTAATTTTCCCCCCATGACACCATCTTCCCTTTTGCATGCCAGCTCAAGAGAAGGCAGCTCCACCTCCCATCCAGCTCCCAGCCTGTGGCCTGGGAAAGCAGTTGAGGACCACCCAAAGCCTTGGGACCTACACCCGCATGGGCGACCGGGAAGAAGCTTGTGGCTCCTGGCTTCAGATCAGCTCAGCTCTGGTCATCACAGTCCTTTGGGCAGTGAGTCAGTGGATGGAGGATCTTTCTGTCTGTTTTTCTTTGTATCTATAAATCTACCACTGCAGTAAAAATAAATAAATCTTTTATAATTTGAGTGGTATATAATGTGAATTTATCTCATGTGATTTACAATTGTTAGTTCTTTCACCTTAAAGAAATTGGCCTAGAATAATGGACTTTGTTGGAGTGCAAATAGAAGCTGAAAAATTGCATGTGTTTTGTGCAGTATTAGAATTCTTCATTCACAGCAGAATTTTAAAGTGAAAAACCTCGGTAAATTTTTCCATGTCATGTACTACCTCCATGATTATAAGGTTTGGGCACATAAACTGCAGATTGTCTGTGATGCAAATTTTAAAATGCAGTGATTATATTTTGAAGTCTTTGTGTAAGTACTTTATGTGGTCACTAAATCCAGCCGGTATTAAGAGCAATATTTTCACTGAGCCGTGGGAAATCAAGACAGTAACATTTACAAGTATACTTTCTCTAGCCTACCTGAACAGATGCTCATAAACCCTTGTTTCTGTAAAGTAAAAAAAAAAAAAAGTCAAAAACTGACACGTGGAATTGTGGGTTTCCACGTTGCTTTTAACGAAAGGCCAGAATCAGGCACATTTTCATCTTTTCTTGAAGTACCCAGTGACTTTGAGGATATCATTGTCTTCTGTTGGCAGATATGGTGTCGCAAATCTAGTTTAAAGACAAAAGCTACACAAGACATAAGTCCGGCCTTGTTTGTTGCAGCTCAGGAGGTGACCAGACTGTCCATGAAGCTGCTGATACAAAGGATCGGAGTGATGGACAGACAGCGGGTGAACTGACCACGCACTCCGAGGAACGCCCTGGGCCCTAAGGTGTACCTCGGCACACGTTTTCAGGAGCGGAAGCATCTTGGGCACGCTAAGAACTGTCACCAGCTGCCTGAGCTTGCGCGCAGTCAGCGTCACTCACACCTCGAGGCATCATGACTTGCGCACATGCCTGTGGCCAGGTTAGGGAAGGGGAATGGTGTCGGCTGATGCCTTGATTCAGTGAACAGAGCGAGGAAGTTTCATTGTCGTCCTCATTCCAGTGGTAAATTCATTCCAAAAGTACTGCTTACAGTGGGATTTTGGTTTCAATGGAAGGAAATCTATGCTTCACGCTAGAAATGTAGCATTTGGGCCCAGCGGTGGCCTGGTGGCTGAAGTCCTCACCTTGAACCAGACGGGATCCCATATGGGCGCCGGTTCTAATCCCGGCAGCTCCACTTCCCATCCAGCTCCCTGCTTGTGGCCTGGGAAAGCACTCGAGGACGGCCCAAAGCCTTGGGACCCTGCACCCGCGTGGGAGACCTGGAAGAGCTCCTGGCTCCTGGCTTAAGATTGACTAAGCTCTGGTGTTGTGGGCACTTGGGCAGTGAATCATCAGATGGAAAATCTTTCTCTCTGTCTCTCCTTCTCTCTGTATATCTGTATATTTATTTTACAATGAAAATAAATAAATCTTTAAAAAACAAGAAATGTATCTCTTCCTTATCATAAAAAGCAACACATCCATCGCAGGTGAGAAGAAATATTCACACTGTACAATTCTTTGCACATAAACAAGATATGAACAGTAATTAAATTCTTTTTCTGATCTGATCTTGTGTATGAATTTGTTGAGTTTTTTCTTCTGTTGTTACTGTTTTACAGAGGGAAAGATGAGAAAACATAGCAAGCTATTAAGTAAAAAACGTGTTTTATCTGTTCAAGATCACCAAGTATAGATTAGAGTCAGAGGTTAATTTTCTTAAACTAGTCTACAAAAATTACACTTAACATTGGAAGTGATTGAATGTACATTTTTATTTGTTTTGGAAGAAATCTGTGAAGGATAATTCAGGCACAGATCTAATTAGTGAAAAAACTTCACAATGTTGTATTTAGCACATTATAATATTAAGTACATTTAGGCAAATTAAGACTCATTTACAAATTGCAAAATTGCAACCAAAGTATTATATTGTTTTACATTATGGTTCTTTTAAGAGTGCATTACAGATTAGAATATTGGCATGTGAATATCTAAAAAGTTAAAATAGAAGTGATATTAGAAAATGGAATAAAATTTAAGTTTATACTGAATCCAACTATACCGAAGACTTACACAGTAGTCTTAAACAAATGATTTAAATTATTTTTATGGGAAAGGCAGATGCAGAGAGGAGGAGACACAGAGGGCGATCTTTCGTCCGTTAATTCACTCCCCAGGCGGCCACAACCACTGGAGCTGAGCCAATTCGAACCCAAGAGCCGGGAGCCACTTCTGGGTCTCCCATGCGGGTGCAGGGTCCCGAAGCCTTGGCCCATCCTTCACTGCTTTCCCAGGCCACAAGCAGGGAGCTGGCTGCAGAGCACGGCTACCGGGATTAAAACTGGTGCCCATATGGGACTTTAACCACTAGGCTACCGTGCAGGGCCCCACATTTTACATTTTATGCTCTTTAGTATACTGTGGTGACATCAAAAGAAGTCGTATTCCCTCCTCCCCACATCCCAGTACATGACTCGTCTTTGTGCTCAGCATCTTTAGACTATATTCACTCTCTCATTCTTTTCGTGACCATCTCAGTTATCAAATCAACAGAGTATCCCAGTGCTCCCATTCACGTAGCCCTTATTTTCTGTGGTAATTGTCTCAAGGTCCGAGAGCAGTGCACTGCCATGCTCCAATTGTTCTGTTTTATCATTCAATATTGTTGCACAACTCGTGTAAACTGAGCTTTATCTGAGGCACGCATGAGGACGCACAGCAATAAACACGGCACAAACAGGGCTTGACATTATCTGTGACTGAGCCATCCACTGGGCAACTTGGCACAGTTAAGGGAGAACAATCAGATAGGATAGGTGAAGATAACCTTGTGAATTAATTTATGGATTAATATGAATTAATTAAGTTCAGGACAAATCTAGCCAGATTTGAAAACTGATTTTCATATTGCCCAATGTTTTTACCTTGAGAACAAAAATCTAGGGACATAAAATTCCCACTTTTTAATTTATAATGAAATGGGTAAGTTTATGCCCTGTATAAATGTAGACTGAATGTCTGTATTAAGCATAAAGCAAATAGCAAGGTCTGTAACATATATTTTAGCTTCTGACATAAATCATAACACGCTGAACTTCAGATTTTTAAAGAAGCATGGTAGGGAGGAGCTGTATGAATGCTGCATGCTACCTGCATTATTTTATTTTAGACACCCAGGTTTCAAAATTTACATATAGAATTGCTACATATTTGACTTCCATTTAGACAAAATTTCTTAGCACTGAAAAAGTCATCGGGTCTGGCACAGTAGCCTAGTGGTACTTGCACTCGTCAGGATCCCAAACGGGTGCCGGTTCATGTTCCAGTTGCTCCGCTTCCCATCCTGCTCCCTGTCTGTGGCCTGGGAAAGCAGTAGAGGACCTTCCAAGGTCCTGGGTCCCTGCACCTGCATGCGAGAGCTGAAAGAAGCTCTGGCTCCTGGCTTTCAGATCTGCTCAGCTCTGGCTTTGCTGCCACTTGGGGCGTGAATGAGCAACAAAAGAATCTTTCTGTAAGTCTCTCTTCTCTGTAAGTAAATCTGGCTTTTCAATAAAACAAAAAAAAGTAAAACAGCATCAAAATAATCTATAAAGTCTGAAAATCATTCTTACTGTGTGAAAATACTAGTAATTATTTCCTCTCACTTCTAAAAGAATTCTGAATATTTCCATAGAGTTGAAAAAATGCACCACTGAGTGTCCAATGCATGGGTATCAAAAAACAAAATAAGACAAGACAAAACAAAATAAAAAAACCACAAATGCCTAATTTGCATGCTGTTTTCCTTTTATTAGAGAGAATATATGGTATTTGTCCTTTTCGGATTGCCTTATTTCACTGAGCATTATTACCTCTAGTTGGGACCATCTAATTGTAAATGGTGTGATTTCATTTTTTTCCCTTTTTTCATTTGCCTTTGTTTTAACTTCATATCTGCTGTCGACCTTATCTTGTGACTTCTCATTTAAGGGAATGTATAATGATGGAGTAATAGAGACTACCATATCCAGATGTGAAGACATAATGCAATATGCATCCGTACTTCCAAATCAAAGACGGACTCCCAGTGGAATTGTTGGAAATGCCTAGACAATGGGATGCTGGACAGTCTGACACTGTACCAGCAATGTCAGGGCACACTTAGATAGCAGACTGATGCAGCTGTCACTTGTTATGAAGGACTGCACTATTACAGCAATATGGGGAAAATCAGTTGGGGGGAGGGAATTTTGGGAGGGAGGGAATCCCAGACCCTACATAAATTGTTCTATAAAAATTTTAAAAAAAGGATTCTGAATATTTAATGTGTTTGTTGATTATTGAATAAACTCCCTTTGCTTCCATGGTAACAAATTCTGCTTATTGTTCTACTATTTAAAAAAACATTTACATTCAGGGAACAAATTTCACATATGTACAGCTTCAAGAACCTAATGACAATTCCTGCTCTTCCCTCCCTCACTCCCACCCTCTCAGTTTTTCCTATTTCTTTTAATCTTTACAATGAAATGCTTTAAATTTGCTTTATAATCACAAGCTTAACCCTCCAATATTTAAGAATTCAAGAAGTAATTGGTAGAAAAACCATTGTACCTCAGGGGTACAAACTAGGGTGCTAAATAATAATGGAACAATTCTACCTTTTCGCTTGCTTTTACTGTTTGCTTACAGGCCACTGCTTGATCTGTTCTGTCTACCAGTTCACTCGTTTTTCCTCGGCATTTTGCCATAGTCCCTATTGCTTTTCCTCATTCTGTGTCAGCCAGTGGTTCTCAGAACACGAGTTTCGTTATGGAAATTTATTGGGACATTTTGAATTTTTTCTGGAATTTAGGTGTGGTGGTCAGCAACCAGCTGTGGTAGATGCTCTACAGTCTGTGGAATAGTTCCCCTGGCCATGCTATGACAACCTGAAGTTTCACTGGAATTCATGACAGTAACATGCTTAATTCCAATTTTTATGAAATCCAAATGATGTTTAACCTTGGATTTAATCGTACCTTCATTGACTTGGGAGTTAGCCAGAAATCGAACATAACTTATTACATACGTCAAATTCCTAACTCTCACCCCTGACCCACTCTCCTGTTGCTGTCCTAGTGCAAGGCTGACTATTGAAGTGTGGCCAAACGTCAAAAGGCAGCCTTCTTGCATAGAAACTGCCTTACTTTTTTGTGTACAGCAGCCTCATGAATAGGGGTTCTCAGGCTCTGGTGTTTTTGACAAACTGACAACCAACACGATGGGTCCCACTCACCTCTAAGTTTCAAACGTTCAGTCGCAGAGCGCAGAGAACTTCAGAGAATGTTATACTTAGGATCAGAGTTTTATTAAAGCAATTTGGGGTCAGCAAGAGAAGAGAACCAACAGATAAGAGGTGAAGTGCTTCAAATGTTAAGTTCCCTCATGCAGTAAGAACATGGTACCCACCTGTCACATACATGTGTAACCATGTGCCTGGGTAAACCTTAAAATTTCATCCCAAGTTCTGCATCTGGAATTTCTATTGGGATTTCTTTACAGAAGCATGATTAATGGAATCACTGGCTTTGTGCTGAATTCATTCTCCTCAGAGGTCAGCCAGGGATGTGTGGTGCAGATAATCAATTCTTCAGTCACTTAGTTGGTCCTCCTAATTTGGCTATGCCAGATTGCTAGTGATCTTGTTAAAATGTTATTAGCATAAACCAACCTGCCTGGCGCAATAGTAATGTGGCTTAAGTCCTCACTTTTAATGTGCCAGGATCCCATTGGGTGACTGCTTTCCCATCCAGCTCCCTGCCTGTGGCCTGGGAAAGCAGTCGAGGACGGCCCAAAGTCTTGTGACTCTGTATCCACATGGGAGATCCAGAAGAGGCTTCTGGCTCCTGGCTTCGGATTGGCTCAGTTCCAGCCATTGTAGCCGCTTGGAGGGTGAACCATAGGACAGAAAATGTTCCTCTCTGTATGTATGCCTTTCCAATTAAAATAAATAAATCTTTTAAAAACTAACTTAAAAAAACATAAACTATCCATTGGCTTCTGAAATACCAAGAAATTTGTTCCAGCCAAATTATTTACAGTACAATACTTCCATTACTTTTCTTTCTGACTTTCCTCTCCCCAAAGCCATGGTGTCATCTAAACTATGCCCAGTTCTGACACAGTTCTGCTTCATATCCTGGTTCTACGCTGAAAATAAACCTTGGACAATATGAATCCTCTTCTTAAAATCCTTTAATAATGCTTGTAGTATACAAAGCCAATTTGGCCTTCCAGTTGTAATATACAATGCTCTCTGTGGGCTCTCTGTGTTTAATTCTGTGGTCCTATGCATGATACAAACCACTTATTTTTCCATTTGGAATTTATATTTATATATATGTATGTATATGTGTGTATACATATATATAATTGTACATTCTTAACTCAAATGACTATGCTCATCTTTGGGAGGATGTTACTCATACTGTTTTCTTTTTCAGAACACTTTTCCTTGCCTCAAGTTCCAGTAGTTTCCAAACTCATTCAAGACTGAGATTAGGGAAATCAATTCTTTTTGATATACTCAAACTGGATCAGACCCCATTGGTCTCTACTTGTCTGATGTTCTGTGCATTATTTTTGGAAAACCACTTAATTTTTTTAAAAAGTAATGCGTCTAACTATCTTCATGACAAAAGTTTCCTGATATGTGTGCGCTTTTTTAAGAGAAATATTTTTGCATTGCTGTTACAGTTTCCCATCATGAATTCCAGTTTTTCCAGCTTACTTTCTAAGTGTCATGTCAGTTGGTTGAATTCTGATGTAAAGGATATAAAATGTATTCTATAAGACTTCTGAGAATGTCCTTAAGGGGATGAACTGATCCTGTCTTCCTGCTAGTGAAAGTGAAATTATGCAGCAAGGACATGTAAGTGAAGGTCAGGTGTAGAATATGGTATGGGATATAGAAGAGACTGTGTCTGGATGATTCTTGTATTTATCAACGTTGAGCTGCTGTGATATCTTTAGTAAAGTTGTTAGTAGGGAGAAATAAATGATTTGGTCACTCCAGCCAAATCCGATTACCTGCAGTACTGATCACAAGATACAAGCTCGTATCATCCGTTTAACTTCCAGTGACAAAAACAATAGGTAGGATAATAGGCACTCAAGAGTTATTCATTAATTTGAAATGAAGCTTTCAGAAAAGGCAATTGGTTTCTCTTTGCAAGTAGATAATGAAGTAGTTGTGCAATAATTTTTAGTAAATTAACTGCCAAACTAGGTTTATGAATGATGATAATTTAATATTTCAAATATATAAAATAATTACTTTAATTGGTTGAGTGAGTTAGGCCTTACCAAAACATCCAAATGGCGAAATCTTTTAAAAAAATGACACATTTGTATAGTTTAAAGGGATAAACAGTTTATTTACTTTTGTCTTAAGAGACTTAAATTTTTAAAAAGAAATTCACTATTCCATTTTAAGACTTATGGGGAAGTCTTTTGGTTTGTGTCGCTCACACCCAACAAGAGTTGAAGCTTGTGAGCGCTGCTCCATCCCCACCTGCTGCATTGCTTTGCCCAACTCTCTTGGCAAGCTGCTTTGCTGCTGCTTCAGTTTCTCCTGACACCTCACCTGTTAGAGCACCCAGATTCTATCTGTCATCCTGTAACCACTCGGCAGACCACAGCCTTCCTGGTTCCAGGTATCATTTCCACCACAGACCTCTCTCTAAAACCCTATGGTTTATCTACTTGGACCCCTAGGCCAAGTTAACTTTATAACAAGCCACATTTTTTATTATTATTAATTGAATTGCATTATGTGACACAGTTTTATAGGTACTGGGATTCCCCCAATCCCTCCCTAAACCCTCCCCCCATGGTGGATTCCTCCACCTTGTTGCATTACCACAGTTCAAGATCAGTTGAGATTCCCTCATTGCAAGCATATACCAGACATAGAGTCCAGCATCTTCTTGTCCAAATTCAATGGCTTCTTGGGGAGACCATCTCTGGTCTGAAGGTGGAGCTGGCAGAGTATCATCCCTATCCATTAAAAGCCCCAACATATCATCAGCAACAATTTATAACATTATGGAATTAATTGAAATAGTATTGAATAATCAATATGTTAAAACCATGCAAGTTCTTAACCACCTCCTGTGACTCCTTCATTGACATTTCAATTTTAGTTTATATAGAACCGGGTCCTATACACCTTAAAATGGCTATAGATTACTATTCAGCTGTCTTGTGTCTATTTTCATTATAGTATTTAGCATTATATAGCATTGAAGCATAATTTTGCTGAACTTGGCTTTTTTTTTTTCTTCTTTTTTTTTCGGGCAGTCTAGACTAGCTTGTAACTAACAAGACATATGTCAACAGTTTAGGTGCAGAACAGTTTTAGGAGGGGTGTGCAGAGAAATCCTCAATACCCTAGTGAGGAGTAACCAATCTTTGTGTCCCACCTAGCAAGGTATAAGTGAATCCACGCTGACCGTTTCCTGTCTGATTCCAAGCTTTCCTTGTTGGTCTCTATCTATTCTAGATTTTTTGTTTGTTTGTTTGTTTTGAGGGGTTTCCGGAACGATCCTGATGGTCACTGCAAGAGAGGGTGGGGACCCAAGGTTGGAACCAAGCCAGGACCAGAGAGAGCTCCCCTCCCTAGTCCCCAAGGAAGTTTACTGTTCTTCTGTTTCTGCAGACTGCTCAGGCCCCTTGGCTGTTGTTCTGATGCTAATGGATCCTGCAAGGAAGGATTTGGATTTCTTTCATCCCATGTGGTGAATTCAAGCAGGAGTGGATGACCTCAGAGTTCTTGGCCTCCAAAGGCACTCCAACTCCCTGTGGTCTCCTTGGCAGTTGGGATGTAGTCCTTGGTGCTCATACTGATGGTCCTTGGTGAGAATCCGTGAGTCTTCAGGGTTGGGATACAAGCCTCCTCCTGTCCACCTGCTCCACTCTGTGGTATCCCCCTGCTATATGCATATGACCTCCTGTTAAGAGGTTGTCAGGGGCCCGGCGGCGTGGCCTAGCGGCTAAAGTCCTCACCTTGAAAGCCCCGGGATCCCATATGGGCGCCGGTTCTAATCCCGGCAGTTCCACTTCCCATCCAGCTCCCTGTTTGTGGCCTGGGAAAGCAGTCGAGGATGGCCAAATGCATTGGGACCCTGTACCCGCGTGGGAGACCCGGAAGAGGTTCCTGGTTCCCGGCTTCAGATTGGCGCGCATCTTCCCGTTGCGGCTCACTTGGGGAGTGAATCATCGGATGGAAGAACTTCCTCTCTGTCTCTCCTCCTCTCTGTATATCCGGCTTTCCAATAATAATAAAAAATCTTTAAAAAAAAAAAAAAAAAAAAAGAGGTTGTCAGGATCGCTCTTAATTCCCCCTAGAAGTCCTGTAGTTTAACTATTGTCTAATGCTGATTTGAATCTGTTGTCTATGAGTTACCAGTTATGATCCTGGTAGGTTATATTTCACGTCTACCTCACACATTCTAGGGAGATGAAAGATTTATCTGCTCTCCCTCCCCACTATGGGATAACATAGGGTATTAAAAGTATATTAGGTTTTACAGTTTTTTGATGTAGATCATAAGCAGTCTGACTTACGTTGATTGTTGGTTCATTGGTTACTTCACAATATCTTATTGGATGTGAGATAGGCTGTTTGAGGTTGAGGTAATATTACATTTTACATATACTGTTTTTCATATTGACATCATATCATCTTAAATTAAGGCAAACATGTGGTATCTAACCTTTTGGGATTGGCTCATTTCCCTTAGCATTATGGTTTGCAGTTGGGCCCACAAAGAACTGCATTTCATTTTTTATAAATAGCTGTGTAGTATTCCATGGAGTAGATGAACCATAGCTTTCTTATCCAGTCTTCTGCTGATGGGCATTTCGGTTGCTTCCATGTTTTTGCAATTACTGATTGTGCTGCTATGAACATAGGGGTGCATGTTGGTTTCTCGTGAAACAGGTGTTTTGGATATATTCCTAGGAGTGCTATTGCTGGATCATATGGTATGCAGATTTTGAGTTGTTTGAGTATTCTCCATACTGATTTCCAAAGAGGTTGTACCAACCTGCAGCCCCACCAGCAGTGGAGTAGGCTACCCTTTTCCCCGCATCCTCACCAGCAAGTGTTGTTGGTATTTTTTTTTTTAATGTGGGCCAATCTCACTGGCGTTAGGTGGCATCTCATTGATGTCTTAATTTGGAATTTCCTTATTGCCAGGGAACTTGAACATTTTTTCATGTGTTTGTTTGCCATTTGGGTTTGTTCCTTTGTGAAATGTCCGCCCATTTCCCGAGCCCATTTCTTGAGTGGCTTGTTTGTTTTGGTATTTTGGTTGTTTTGGAGTTCTTTGTATATTCTGGAGATTAGCCCTCTATCACCTAGGTAGTGTACAAAGATCTTCTCCCCTTGTGTGAGTTGCTTTTTTACTTTGTTGATTGTTTCCCTTGCTGTACAGAAGCTTCTTAGTTTGATGAGGTCCCATTTGTTTATTCTGGTCTTGATTGCTATTGCCTTTGGTGTCCTTTTTAGGAAGTCAGGGCCTACCCATTGATCTTGCAGTGTGTTTCCAATATTTTCTTCCAAACGTTTGTAGGTTTCTGGATGTAGGTTTAGGTCTTTTATCCATTTAGATCTGATCTTAGTGTATGGTGAGAGATGTGGGTCTATCTTTTTGATTCCGCAGGCTATCAACCAGTTGTCCCAACAGCATTTATTGAAGAGACCTTCCCATTTGCCTGGATTGTCGTCTGTCTTTTTGTCACAGATTATTTGGTTATATCTGTGTGGGTTCCCTTCTGGTGTTTCTATTCTGCTCCATTGATCTTCCTCTCTATCTTTATGCCAGTACCAGGCTGTTTTGATAACCACTGCCCTATAGTATGTCCAGAGGTCTGGGACTGTGATTCCCCCTGCTAACATTCTATTCTTCAGGATGGTTCTAGTTATTCATGGTTTTTTGTGTTTCCAGATGAACCTTTGAATCATTGTTTCCAGTTCCATGAAGAATGTTTTGGGCAAATTGATTGGGATTGTGTTGAATGTATATATTACATTCGGCAGTATAGACATTTTAATGATATTGATTTTACCTATCTAGGAGCATGGGGTGTTACTTCATCTTTTGAGGTCTTGTTCAATTTCTTTTTTAAGTATTTTGTACTTTTCTTCAAAAAGGTCTCCTACATTTTTGGTTAGATTTATTCTCAGATACTTCATACTTTTCTCTGTTATTTTGAATGGCACCTTGCTAAGCGACATATTTTTAATTACTTTGAAATATTCCCATCTGATCTATGACATTCCTAAAACATTTTTTCAATCCAGGGAACCCCTACAAAATCTTGTAGTGTCTCATTTAAAGGCTCATATTATCCCCCTGCCCCTCTTATAAGTAAACCATCAGGTATCATCCAGAATTAAGATTTTAAAATGTAAATAAGAGAATGTTTCTCCTCTGCATAAAATCAGAAGTTTAATACATGTCTCAAGCAAAAAAAAATCTAGATGAGAATATTTTAGGTGAATATACTTAAAATGCAGTAGGTTTGGGATAAGGTAAAATTCAAGCAAAAAAAAAGATTTCTTTTTTAACACATTTAGTTATTTGTTCCTTGAAAGGCAGAGTTACAGAGAGAGAGACAGAGGAAGTCTACTACCCACAGGTTCAATCCCTAGATGGCTCCGAAAGCTGACGTGGGGTGAGGCAGAAACTAGGATCCTGGAACAATGTGCAGGTCTCCCATGCGGTGGTAGAGGTCCGTGGCACCCAAGACATCTTTTGATACCTCTCCAGGTATGTTAACAGGAAGGTGGGATGGAAGAAGTCCAGGTAAGATCTCAAGGTAACATTCATGGAAAGCCAGCACTCCAGATAGCAGCTTAACCTGTGCCTCATGACACCAGCACTGAAACCAAACAGAACACCACAAAACATCCTTCTGATACCAGGCAACTTCGCATGTTAAGGAGCACAAACCACCAGAAGTGCAGGCTACCTCTGAAATTTTGATTCTTATTCATTGTTCATAGGAGATAACACCATCAGAGGGTGTTAAATAAATGAATGACCATCACAGTTCCGGAGTGAGAAACCAAGTAAGGACCTCAAAAGGAGCAGCAGCTTTAACTAATATATTAAATGTAATTTTTTATTAATTTGGAACATGTGCTTCTATATATATAGTACCTGTTCCAGTGCTGGGGGGATAAATGAAAGTAGTCACACAGTTCAATCGAAAGTGATTAAAAGTGCACTTAATATTATCTATATACAGTTACAATCTGCTATTGATAATGTCAGCAGTAAAGTCACAGAATTTTGAAATCAATGGAGTAAAGCTGATATACCATGGTACGATATCAAACTGTGGGGCAATCCATGGAATACTACTCTGCTATGAAGAAAGAATGAGATTCTAGCATTTGCAACAAAATGATCCCAACTAGAGACCATTAGGTGCAGTGAAATAAACCAATCTCAGGAGGGCAAATATCATATGTTCTTTTTTTATAAGACAACATTCATGCAAAACACGAGTTACACAGATATATAGCTAAACATGTATATACATATATCCTCATAAATGAACTATATAAGGGATGCTAGCATGTCAAGAAATGAAGATATAGTACAATATGCATCTCTACTTCCAAATAAAAGGAGGACTCCCAATGGAACTCTTCAATATACTAGACAATATGAACTAGAGCTTCTACCATTGCCTATACCAGCAATGGCCTGAATGCCACTGACGGACTATACTATAGTAATAATACAGGGAAAAACAGTGCTGGGGTGAGGAATGGGAGGGCCTGAAGGCGAAGCGTGGGGGGAATCCCTATACCTACAAAACTGTATCAGAAAATCAAAGGAACAAAAAATACAAAAATTAAAAATAAAATCAAGCAAAAAATAATATAATAAAATTTATGTATATTGAAGGAAAACACTGTGAATCTTGCTAGCAATCAATAAAAATGGTGATTTGGGTTCTCTTTTATCATTTTCCTATTAATTTAATCTACTTCTCTTTCAAATGTCATAAAAAAGGTAATATAATTGGGGTTTTCCCCAAAAAATACAAAAATGACAGGAGCATTATAAATGCAAAATGATAAATATTAAGGAAATATTTACACACATTTTTCCATTTCTGCTCTGAAAAGTTCAGGTTACCCCTTAATTAATTGAAGCACCTTCTTAAAGACAGTTTTTTAATATTTCAAAATCCACTTTCTATTACCATAAGTTTTTTTTCTCTATCATACAGATTCTCAATTGGCTCTGAACACACACATACATACGGGATTAGAACAACACGAAGGTGAGACCTCACAATTCTGCCCTCCAGCAGTGCCATGCTGGGCTGAAGGTAGGGCTCATGCCTGCTGGAGCCTCCTCTTTTACTGCCTGGCTTCCAGAGGCATGCTTGCCTCGCCTTGTGGTCCCCTTCTCTGTCTGCAAAGCAAACCCTCCTGCCTCGTTCGAGACGGGCAGCTATGTCCTTGCTTCTCCTGGTTTTCTCTTCTGATGTGATCAGAAATATATATATCTTTAATCATATTATAATTAAATAGTTATCTTTAATTTAAGGTGAGCTAAGCAACAGTCTTAATTCCTTCTATACCCAAATTCCCCTTGCTAAGAAGCCTGATACATTCAAAACCTCTGGAAATTTGTACTTGAACATCTTGGAGGAGGCATTACTCCTGTCACAATCTCTTACTGCGGTATTGCCTTCCAGGAATTGTTAAGAGAAGAGATGCATATTAGAATTAAGTTATTCTAAAATATACAAAATATTTTAAAGTCAATTTTACATAACCAGGATAAACATGTTTTTAACCAACCACTAACCGAGCAAGTGTTTATTACAATGGTGAGGATTTCTTAGGCAATACCACAAACAGAACCCCTGACACTGATCATGGTAATAGCATCATGAAGGACAGGAATGCTGGAACTGGGGTGACTACAACCAAGTGATCTAACTGACATTATGGGGATCATTAGGCATTCCCAAATAGCTGGGGATGATCAGTTAATAGACAAGTCATCGATGATGTTAATTTCCCACTGATAAATGCTGGATGTTGAGCAAGATGGGGTAGCTGGAGCCTTCCAAAGTGGTTAGTCACATCACCTAAAAGCCAGGGCTCGTCAGCACTTTTAAGGCAAAACTCAGCTTCCTGCAGAATAAGTGGAATGTTTTAACCATGTCAGTCAAATGATCATTTTTCTGGGCTAGTGATCAGATTGTTACAAGACGGATCAAAGACATAAGGAAAGAAAAATGGTAGTTTTTAGTGCAGTAACACGGTAGTATAGTGCATAGGCAATCTAGACAGAACATTAAGCTCGGTGGGAGCAGGGCTAGAGGAGGCCATTTTCCTTGTTTCTATAGAAACAGCAAAATGTCAACTATTTTTAGAGCTCTGTTCCAAGATTCAACCAGCAAGGCTAGTTATCAGTGAGTTTAAAGATGCCAGAAACATATGCTAAGTAATATAGCTAGCAATGCAAGTTTGTGAGGTAATTTATTTTCTCTGGAATATTGTAGCAATATGCATGTCTCTCCACATTTAACACTATTTATGCAATTGAGTAAGCACAATGTTTGGAGAAGTTATATAAGTAAGTATTATTTTATGTACACTCACTTTGTAAGTCACTTCCTTGTATAGTTTTTCAAGGGTATCACATTCCAGTGTTCATAGCTATAAACACAATAATTAACTTGGTGCATAGAAACTCAATTAGTTGCTCTCTGTTATCACTTAGCTAATTGCTTTCACCTTCAATAAACTTCTGCGGAAAGCCAGGCCCCCCGCTAAGTTCTGGAAATCTGGGGATGGTAAAAGCCTCAGATTTTCGCAAAGTACATACTTATAAACGTGAGCTTAACTTTAAGAACACATTATATTATTAAGTTTCACAAAAATTTTAGGGCAGACACAAATATTAATGAAGAAAGCATTTTTCCAAAATAAAAGTGTCAGGTCTAAATTTTTGTCAAGCACACATGAAGAGCAGATTGAAGTTTCACTGTGTGCTTGATCCTTAGTGAAGCTCCTCTGGCAATAAGAATGTATACCCATTCTTATTGTTCATCCATGAAGTATATTTTACATGCTTGTGAATATGGAAAACTCAGCAATGACTGTTTTATCTGTAAGTCAGACATGTAAGAGAAATGGAGTTGTCACAATTTTGAATTATCATAAGCAGTGCTCACTGGTTCCTCTGACTCCCCATCTGGGCCCTCAATGCTTTTCCTGTTATGTTTTAACTTGGCATGTATATTCGGAGGTTTAATAGACACATGCACTTAATGAATGCAATTTGAGATGAAATCTCACTCTGAGATTTACTTGCTTAGACACCAAAAATGCCTCCTGAGTTCTGCTGACAGAGCGGTAACAGAGAGTACCACTGACCTCTGCCCAGAAAGGATAGTCCCTGGTTGAGTAGTGACTTACAGACTGTTCTCCTGGAATCCAGCACAGTACATCAAAAACCAGAGTGCCTTAGTAGGAACATTTACCCAATTTAAGGTGTTTGAAGTCAGTATCCACGTGTACATTTTTAAGGTTTACTTATGCAACTGAAAGCAAGGGAGAGACAAGATATCCTAACAGCTGTTTACTCCCCAAATAGGCTAACCGGTCAGGCCTAGCCAGGATAAACCCAAGAACTAAAAGCTCCTTTTGGGTCTCTCACATGGGTAATAGAGGTCCAACAACTTAGCTGTTTTCCACACGGGCTATTCAGATCACAGACCAATGCCTGTATGTGGTGCCAGCAATACAGCTAGTATCTTAACCTACCACACCACAATGTTGGCTTCTAAAATTAGTGTTTTTACTACCATGGGAGGGCTGCACAGGATGGCCCAACTCCTTGGAACCCTTCAGTCGTTGGAAGACCTGGAAGAAGTTCCTGGATCCTGGGTTTGTATGAGCTCAACTCTAGCCATTACAGCCATTTGGTGAGTGAACCAGAGAATGGAACAGCATCATTTTATCTCTGCAAGCATGTCTACCAGGATCCAAGAGTTGGGAGCAAAGCCAGACCCCATGAGGGACCAACTTTTGCCACCAATAAGATATCAGGAGTAAATTCTCATTGCTTCCTTGTGGCCACCTGGGCCATAAACCCTGCTCCATTCAGCAGCCCTCTTTCAGTCTTCCCTACACTGGTACTTTGCTTGTTTACTTTACATAATCTGGGAACACTGCATGTATCACAGCAAGTTTCAGAGACTAGGCAAATCTGAGTGGAAACGCCACATTCTCCAAACCCAAGCTCCTGAAGATTCTCATGGAGTCAGAGCCCATCTGCATTTCGGTCCTTGTTCTGCACAAATATGAAAACGGAGTTTGTTTAAAGACGATTTTAAATTTGAAGTTCTTTTCCTTAGTGATAGGAAGGACTTCGGTGTCAAATGAAAAAAAAAAAGTTCCTTGCATACTAAAATATTAGGCAATAGTAAACGTCATACAGGGATATCTAAACTTCATAGTAAATATATTTTATGTCATTCATTCATTTTCTTCCCTCTAACTACCAAAAAGTTTCCTTGTTACAGATTTGTGTGTAACATAGCTTCATTACTTGATATTTCTAAAATATCCTCATGTAGAGAATTCTTTCTATTCTGTAACTCATGGGTGTTTGATGCTTATGAAAAGTGTCAGATTGACATCCCTAGATACCAAAGTTCTCCATTTTTGCCTCTGTAAGCCCTGGGAAGCATAGCTTTCCCAGTGATCCTAGCCAACGTAGTTATTCCAGAGCAGTTTAAGCAATAACTAGATGGCTCAGGGCTTGGCCTCTTTGCTGAATCTGTCAGCCAATGCACCAATTAACTCAACTGCAATTTTTATGATGTGTACCAATTTCACTGGAAAGTGAATACGTGACTGTGGGTTTTACAGTTGCCTCAAGAAACAAAAAGCCTAAACTAATTGCAAAAGCTGTCACTATTATCATTGAGCCACTGAGTTGAAAAGTTTACTGAGCAATCTTTCACAGCTTGCTTTATACCTAAAGTCATGATTTTAAATTATACTGTCTTCCTTCAAGCCTAACATAAAACAAGAAGGGATTATTTAAAGAATTATATAAATCCAGAACGTGGGAGTTTTATTTATATCACCACACATTTCATTGTATGTACTGAATGATGTCATTCCCCCAGTTGTAATGCTTAATAAATCTACTGCTAGAGCCTTTAATCAAGCAGCATTTGTCTTTCACAAAAATGCAGTTTCAATATTCACAAACATGTTCTGTGTGGACTCTGTCTGTTTAAGTTGAGAACTCTTGAAATACAGGAAGCATGTGTGATTGTCATTTTGTGCTGAAGACCAGATAATCTTACAAAGCTTATAGATATGTAGAACTAATGTAAAACTCATGGACTAGGAAGGAAAAAAAAGCTTGGCATTTGCCAGAATTCTCCAAATAGAACCATATTACACAGAACCAGTAAGTGTGTGTGTGTGTGTGTGTATGTGTGTGTGTGTGTGTGTGTGTTTATACATGGATACGGAAGGGGGAGATGGAAGAGGGAGGGACGGGGGAAAGAGGGAGACAGAGTGAGCTAGTTACTTATTAGGGGGGATAGATTCTCTCTCTCTCTTTCTCTCACACACACACAAACACAAACACAAATCCCATGATTTACCATCTACAAGTCCTCCAATCAGGAAAATAGAAGACATAATTTAGTATGAGGCTAAAAGCCTAAGAGGGAGGGAAAGGACTGGTATAAACTTCGGCATATAGAAGCAAGTGCTCCCCAGAACAAGGCTAAAATGAGAACTTGGATATTTCCATTGAACATGAAAGGCTATCCCAGGTACAAATTTACCCTTTTCTTTGTTATTCCTTTTATATTCCCAATGGATTGGTTGATTCAGTTCATTAAGACGGACTTCACTTAGTTCACCAACTCCGCTATCAGTTTCTTCTAGACCCACTCAGAATTAATGCTTCATTTTGTATAAGATGTCTGGACATTCTCAAAATCAGAATAAAACCAGACTCATCCCAGATCTGGCTCAGATTAAAAACAAAGTTGTATGGAATCTGTATGAACATGCCTAAAAAGACAAGACAAAATGCACCGTCCTCAATATTTTATACCATATGGGATAAAAGACTGTAATCTGAGAAATTAAGATTGGAAGAAAACCAGTACTTAAGACTTAAGCCTGTGGCCCAGAAAGCATTGTATACTTCAAGGTCTTGCTATGATCTAAATGACTGCATTGCTCCAACATTCATGTGTTGAGATCTGATCAGCAATATGGGGTACTGGGAGCTGGTTTGTTTATAGGATAACTATGGTGAAGCTCTCTTGAATGGGACTTGTGCTTGTATGAAGAATTGCTGTAAAAATGTTCCTGCACTGTGTGAGGACAGGAGGAAGCTACCACTCATGAATACCATATCAAGCCCTTGCCAGCCACTGAATCTACCAGAAACTTGGTCCTCAACTTCCTATCTTACCACACCTATAACAAGTATGCATTTTGCTTTGTTAGGCACCTACTGTATGGGATTTTGTTGTGGCAGCCTGAAGCGATGAAGTTGATCATCTACAAGGTGATGGGCATGAAGCTTTCTTTGCCCTGGAAAACATTCCTCAACCTCCTCCCATCAACTTATTTTGGAAATAAAATCATCTACCCTCTTTTTTGGTGCTGTACTGCAGTAATTGGAACTGAGTGCAGAGGTGAGGGCAGACAGAGTAACAGGAAATAAGAGGGGAAAAAAAACACATTGAGGATTGTAAACAAAATGGTTATGCAAAATCAGTTTAACTGCCCAATTACACACAACAGTAAATATTTCTAAAGTATCCTGAAAAGAGTTAAAGGCAAGTAACAATAACAAGCCTAAACAAATGTCATGAAAATACATTGGACTTTAGAAATTAGTAGCAAGAAGGAATAATAGAATGATAGAATGCTACAAAAACATTTCAAAGAACTCTCCAAAAGAAATAGATACAAGCAATTGGCAGTGCAAAAGCAAACTAAGATACGTGGTGTGATGGTAAACATGTCAATTTCTTTACAACTGAAGTTCCAGACACACAAATAAGTACTGAAATGGTGGCTACATGAATAGCAACACAAACACAGCAACAAAAGTGCTGAAACAGTGCCTCCATACGCAACAACCAAGAGCAAGAGAAGCAGAATAAGCTTACTTTATAAGAGAAACCTTAAATGATTAACGAAAAATATAAAATATTTGTAATATTATACACACATACACCACAAACAAAAAAAAGTCACACTGAGCATTCCAACACCAGGCCAAAGGAAAAGCTTGCCAAAGCCAACATTTGATACTGGGTCCACTGCATTACACAACAGGGAGGAATGGTGTGACCTGCTACATATGCTCACGTAGAGACACGGTTTGCTGTGTTGGATACAGCAGTCCTATACACCAAGAGAAACCACCCAGTGAGGACATCAGTACCTCAAGGGAGAGCATAGATCTCAGACTTAGGTAAATTCAAAGTGTGTGAATATGAACGGCAGTTCTCAAAAACAACACATCCATTTCCAGCATATTTGGAAAACAATTAGAATTACACATCTAAAATCTAAAAGGAAATGTCAACAAATTAAAAAAAGATGAACAACTTTAAGGCTGTATGCTAATAATAACAAAAAATGCAAGTGCTTTTAAATATATTCTATATAATTATTCAAAAATAGAATATATATTCACTTGCTTTAGATGTATATGCTGTTATTAAACATGGTTATTATTTGTTTTATAAATAAAATCATATAAATGAGCTAAAATATTAGAATCAAATGAAAACACTGCATTTCAAACATATAGGAAGTAGCTGGTATAATTAATAAGGAAATTAATAAGTTTATATATATTTGAACAAAACAATTCGGTAAAATTTATCAACAAAATTTTCAATTTTACAAGTTTTTGTAAGGTCAAGAGCAAATCCAAGGCAGGCAGATGCGAGAAGGCAGTAACCGCAGGAGCAGAGGTCACGGATACAGGCAATGAAGCAAAACAAATCAACTCAAACCGAACATAAAGCGCAAAGCTCTCTCCTGGACAAAAGCACTGTATGGGCCAATCTCTGAAACTTCTACTACGGCCAATGAGAGCTGGCATGTGAAACTGCTGATGGAGAATACAGTGGACAAATTCACCAAAACACTACGAAACTGTTGGGACGTGAAAAAAATACTGTATAGTCTGGAGATTTCTGTATTTTTTAAATTTAATTCAAATGACTGCTTTATTTCTTGGTGCATATTTATAGGAAAATCTTATTGGATAGTTTTAACATTTGTGTTGATTTTATTGTGTTTCCTTTTTTTAGTTTTTATTTCTTTTTCTTTTTTATTTTATTTTTGATGATGTTTTACATAATTGATCAGGATGGGAAGGATCGGGGGTTAGGAGAAAGTGGGTGAGACCAGACCATTATTTCCAAATTTTCCTTTTCTTCCTCCTGTATTTGCAGGAAGGAAGAAATAAGGTGAGAAGCCACACCCAGCCTCCCAACTGCCTCAGTACCGGGGGACGGAGGAAGGGCTACCCAGTGTCATGCCAGGGTCCCCAATGTGGAGCATTTTCTGAGGGTTCTGCTTAAGTGGTTTCAGTAGTTCTGACATGCTTTTGATCTCGCTGATCCAAGTATGAGAAAATCCTTCCAAGGTCCATTGAATGACATAGTCTACCTTAGAGTCTCCATTTGCCCACATATTTGCTGTTAAAGCTTGGCTGGGGTGGTTGTCCAATTTGTTCTGTCTCGCTTCCTCTGCTATGGTACCAGCTGTCCTCTGCAGAACCTCAGTGGACGGCCATATCTTCCGTGTACTTCTGGCATGTCATCCACTGCTCCATCCTAGCCATTGAGGAGGCCCAGTTCTGACAAATGCACTCTACAGTCAGGGCACAGATCCTGCCATTCTTCCCATGGGTGCAGTTTTGAGTCCAGCAGCTCAGCTTAGGGGATCTCCAAAGAAATCTCATCTGAGGTGATCCCAGACCGCTTCTTGTGTGTGCTTGCCAGTACAAGATCTGGCTCTGTCTGTCACCTACATCAGCCAATGCACACAATGGTGGTTGCAATTGCTGGATCAATTGTGTCTGCAATCTTGATTTTCCACAGGCCAATGCATGCTGTGGCCCAGCTAGCGAGCCAGCCTACTACATGCTCGACTCACACATACACCACTGGGAACTTTAGCCTAGTTAGAGCAACCCCCACTAGGCCCACCCCAAACCCTGGTTTCTATGCTTGCCAGTGTGTGCAACAGACTGGTCCAGTCTGTCCTAAACACCATCAGCTCTGGTACTTGTGAATGGGTGTTGAAGCATAGTTCAGCTCAACCAACCACACTAGCCAGCTCACAATCATGCCAGTGGGTGCCACCGCCTGTCTAACCAGGCCCATCCCAACCTTGGTTCTCGTGCTCACCAGTGGGAGTTGAAATCCATTAGAGAGGTGTCCAGTTTCCCTACTGGGCCCACTCCCAGTCCTGGATCTTGCACTCTCCAGGTGCTTCTGCAGTCTAGCTTGAAACATTTGTCAGCTGATGCTGCAGAAAAGCCCAACCAGCCTACACCCATTATGGGTTATGTATGCACCAGTGAGTATAGTCAGCCCAGCTGAGCTCTCCACCCAACCCAGTTCACATGCAGGCCAGCAAGTGTTATAGCCCTACCTGGCCTGGTCTATTCCAATTCCAGTTCTCATGCTTTTCAGTGGGAGCATTGCCTACCAGCAGAGCCTATGTTGCCCTTCCTATTGAGCCCCTCCTCTCAGGTATCATGTGTGCTGGTGGGTGCCCTAGCCCAGTCTGGCACGGCCCACCTCACCTCAGCATTTGCCAGCGGGTGCTGTAGCCTTGCCCAGCCCATTCTGCACCCAGTTCCAGCTCATGCTGGTGGGTCCTGTAATCTAGCCCAGCCCAGGCAATCCCCAGTCTCACTCCTAATATGAACTGGCTGGTGTTACGATTCAACCCAGCCTGTGCTGCACCCTTTCCTGGTTCTCAGATCTACCAATGAGTGTTATAAACTGGTCCAGCCTGGCCCACCCATAGACCTGACCCACATGTATGCCAGAGGATACCATAACCTTGCCTTATCTGGGATGCTCCCAGCCTTGGTTCTTGTTCTCACCTACAGTGACTGAATCCTGACAGAGGAGTTTTCGAAGCTGCTCTTTCACTGGTGGGATCTTGGCCCATACTGACTTAGTCCACCTCCTGTCCTAGCAGGATCAGTGGCCTCGCCCAACTGGCCCTCACCCATACTAGTTATTATTGTTAGGTGCTACAGTCTAGCCCCAGTCCAGACTCAGACACAGCTCTCACATGTTTTGGCAGGTGCTGAGAACCTAGCCCAACCCATCCTACACCCACCCTGGCTCTCACAAGTATCAGGATGTACTGGAGCCTAGGCCAGTCTGGCAAACTCCAGACCTAGTCCCATGCTTAGGGACACTGCTGATTTTTGACACCAGCCCAAATCTCCACCCCCATTCAGGCTGGGAACACAACCCAGACAGGACATCCTCTTAGCTCCCCAACTAAGCCTGCTCCCAGACACAAATTTGTACTGCCAATGTTTGCATAGCCCACCCCCATGTTGACCTTTGCCATTGGATGCTGCAGCCTGGCTTGTCCTGGGTCACCCCTCTCCCAACCCTGCTGGCAGGTGCTGAAGCCTAGCCCTGACAAGCCTATTCCCATCCCTGGCTCCTAAGAATCAATAGGTGTTAAAACCCAGCTCGGCATGACCTGCACCCCAGCCTGGTTCCTAAACATGCCATTGGGCTAAGGTTTGGCCTTGCCCGACCTGGTCCACCCCTCCAGAACTAACCCACACATTTGCTAATCAGTGGAAGCTACTTTGCCCAGTCTGACCAACACCCAGGCCTAAACCACATACTCACTAGAGGGAGCTACAGCACACCTGGGGAATTTCCCAGATAACCCCAGCTAGCCCACTTCCAGACCCAGATCTCATGTGTGCCAGTAGGGGCTAGTCCCTACCCAGCACAGCCTTCCCCTTCTGTGTCAGCCTTTGTATGAGCTGGTGGATGCTGTGGGTTGGCCATCCCCACATCCTATTCTTGGGTGTGCCTGTGAGTGCTGCAGCTTGGCACAGCCTACAAGCCCAACCTGTTCCCAACACCTGTAAGCATGAGTGTGAGTGCTCCATGGTTATGCCTAGCTCAGCCTGTCACCACCCTAAGCTCTTAAGCAAATCAGTGGGTATTGCAGTCCCACCAGGGTGGGCCCACATATTCCCCACAGAATCTGCCCCTAGCCGTGATTCTCTCATGTGCTGGTTAGCATCATGCCCAACCTGTTCTGACTTTCTTAAGTGGGTACTATGATCTAACCCTGCCAATTGTGTCAGTGATTGTGGTCAGTGGTGGTTGATGCTGACCAGCCAAGCTCAGGTCCCCACTTGGGCCAGTGCATCAGTATGATCAAGCAAGGTCCTCCAGATCCTCCCCTCCAAACTGCTCAGTCTTGGCTCTCTTGCTTACTTGCAAGTACAACGACTTTGTCAATGGAAGTCCCTCAGAAGCCATTCCTCACCTGCAACATACTCACTCAGCAATCCTCCTGCCTAACACATCCTTACCCCATTCCCTGTATAGTCCACAGTCCCTGTGCCTGGGAGTGCCTGGGTTCCCCAGCCCAGTTTTGTGAAGCCAAGTCTTCCAGTGGGGTTGTGTACCAGCCTGAAGCTCTGCCTGCCCCCTGGGGTCCCAAGCTCCCAGCATATGTGCTGACCTGGGATCTTACGCTTCCTCTCACCCAAGTTCCAAATCCATTCAAAGTTCCCCAAGCCCGATACACCCCCACACTACACCAGCATGTCTGGAACCTCTGGTGTTTCTGCATGGAATGAAGGTCTGAACCTTAAAGGGCCTCCTTTCCTTCAAACTGTTGAGTCTCAGTCTTCTCACTTCATGAGCTTCTCTTTAACCGGTTCTCACCCTATCTCTACCTCTCAGGCTCCAGTCTCCATAGCCTCTTTGTGCTCATTCCTCTGGTCCAAAGGATAGTATGAATTTTACCAGCATTAACATCTTCACCAGAGAGTATCCCATCTTGCTGGATCCTCTTTAGAAGAACAGTCTTGGAGGAAGAAAACTTTCCTTTCAGTTTTATTTTCCTTTACAATCTGCATTCTTTATTCATGTTTTCAGGTCTAATGTAATCATCTGTGTGTCATGCAGAGTTGTAACCAGTGTAAGTGTGGCAGAGGGGAGCAGTAAACGTTTCTCATCGTGATGAACTGGAAATGTTCCATCAGCTTTTGTGTCTAGGTTTCTGCCTGTTACGTAACTACGGAATATTAGTCCCAGCTCACCCCGTTAAGATCTTGGAGATGATCTTTGTATTTTAATGCGATTTGATTTAATTTATTTTTAATTTATGTTTGTTGGAAAGGCAGATTTGCAGAGAGAAGGAAAGACAGAAAACTCTTCTATCCACTGGATTACTCCCCAAATGTATACAGTGACAAGAACTGAGCTAATCCAGAGCCAGGAGCCTCATCTGCGTCTCCACACAGGTACAGAGGCCAAACACCATCCATGGGACGTCCTCAACTGCTTTCCCAGACCACATACAGGGAGCTGGATGAGGGGTAGAGCAACCGGGACATAAACTGGGACCCGTAAGGGATTCTGGTGCTTGCAAAGTGAGGATACAGTGATTGAGCCATCATACTGGGATCTGAATTTTAATTTTTTTAATTTATTTTATTTTTATTACAAAGTCAGATATACTGAGAGGAGGAGAGACAGAGAGGAAGTGGAGCTGCTGGGATTAGAACCAGCGGCCATATGGGATCAAGGCAAGGACCTTAGCCACTAGGCCATGCCGCCGAGCCCAATCTGAATTTTAATTTTAAAGCAGTGTGTTTTTCTTGAGAAACTATGATATGCTCTCCACTGATAAGACTGGGATGGAAGATAATGTACTTGTTTAGAAGAAATTTGAAGATCAAGAATGAGGACAGTTTAGTAAATATACAAACACAGAGGCAAGCACAGAATGGTGTAGAGTCTGGAGGCAAGTGGGTGTTGTGTGAGTGCTCTGACACACCTCATCCCAGCATGCCTGGGCTCATGTTTCTGCACACCTGCAATGCAACGGATGATGCCTCAAGAACCTGGATCCGGGCTCTCCACATAGGAGACTCAAAACAAATGCTGGGCTCCTGGGTTCACACTGGCCCAGCACTGGATATGTGGGCATTTGGTGAATGCTTTCTTTGAGTCTCTGCCCTCCAAAGAAGTAAAATTCAGAATCCTTCTTTAAATTGTCTCTATTTAGCCTCTCAGATATAAGAAAGAAGAAAATAGAATCCAACTCAATTAAAAAATGAATTCAGATATAAATCCTTTAATATATAGACTATTCACTTTCCCCAGAAGAAGCTATTTCTGAACTGAATCTTTTTTTTAAAGATTTATTTTATTTTTATTGGAAAGTCAGATATACAGAGAGGAAGAGAGGTAGAGAGGAAGATCTTCCGTCCGATGATTCACTCCCCAAGTGACCACAATGGCCAGTGCTATGTCAGTCCGAAGCCAGGATCCAGGAACTTCTTCCTGGTCTCCCACACAGGTGCATGGTCCCAAGGCTTTGGGCCATCCTTGACTGCTTTCTCAGGCTACAAGCAGGGGACTGGATGGGAAGCAGGGAGCTGGCTGGGATTAGAATCAGCGCCCATATGGGATCCCACTGCATTCAAGGAGAGGAGTTTAGCTGCTAGGCCACACCACCGGGCCCTCTGAACTGAATCTTAAAAGATTAGAAGAGCGCTTCAAAAGTTTGTTTTGGAAAGACAAGTTTAGTTTGGTGTAAAAATGAATTCATACATAAATTGATTCATAATGCACATTTTCTATGAACATTTTGGTAGCCCTTTTTATGTCTGACTTTGAAACAAATATTTTCACCAAAACGAATTCATCCTTTGATTTCATTTTCTGCAAATACTTTGAAATGTCCTTGAATAAGAATCATCCAAAAGAAAGTAAGAATAGGACTGGATGCCATATGAACACAGCAAACAATAGGGAAAATAATGTTGACTAGTTGAGAGATTGGTACAGGTAAATTTAGTGAAATTACTCAGTACTGCATTACGTGGGAAGCATAAATGACATTGATGAAGAGATTGACCAAGACTGTGTGCAAGCTAGGAAAGGAATTGATCTGCAGGACAGTGTGAAAAAGAGTGCCAAGTTGTGGCACAGGAACAAATGGATAAAGAAGGAGGCCTTTGTGATAAGTTTTGGGAGGCAGGTAGAGATTCCCTGACTTGAGGCAAAGAAAGTAAAAATGAAAATATGTAAATGCATTAATTCTAAGCAAGGTTTCAGAACTGAAAAGGTTTAATTATCAACATGCTGTTCCAAGTGAGATGGATGTCCTAGGATAGTCCCAATTCTTAATCATTTTATAAAACAATTGTTCTATGTAAAGCAAAATGTTCTGGAAACTAAAATCTACATGTTCAAGTGCAAGATATGTAAATGGCAACATTAATTTTTGTGTGTAAAGCTTAAAAAAGTGGATTTCACTTAAGCTTTCTGATTTAAATGTTAATAACCACAGTGATCAACAGAATAGAAGAATGGGAATACTAATAGACATGATGAAGGAATAGACTATGATTTGGACTGAACTTGAGTTAGATGACTGATTTAAAAATGAAATGTCATCTGATAGTCATTTAAGAAAGCCATGTCCTTACAAACCATGCCTGGTCCAATATCTGGACCCATGACAAGCTCACACTAAAGTAATTGTAGCTTTGTTACTTTAAGAACACAGTTACTTTATTGTCACAGTGTTCCGGCAATGTGCATAAGCATATGAAACTAATGGCCTAGAAGAGCTCAAGCACTCAGCATTCCCAGGGAGACCAGGGTTACCCAGGTGTGCAGTTAGGGCCTAAGGATACATTTCTTTTCAACAAGTTTCTTCTTGAAAATGAAACAAAATATCACTGCCAATGCATTCACTGCATCTTCTAAAAGTGTGCATGCCAAGCTTGAAAAACAATTTTTTCCATAACTGATACAGAACTTAAAGATGAAAACATTTTATGCTTTAATGACTATAAAGTCATGTAGAAATTTTGAAAATTAAGATGTCCATTGCTGCCTGTCAATGTAATTGATTCTGCCTTCATCTGCCCTCCCTCACCACACACACACACACACACATCCTTTAACTAGTGGATTGGCTTGTGGCTATTCAAGAGAATCCTGACGAAGTGTATTATCAACTATGAGACAAAGAACATTGGCTAAGCTGAGTTTCTTTTAAGGGTGATTTCAAGAAATGTATAGTATACTTAGGGTGATCAAAACCACAGATATGTAAAGGCGGCAGAGAAACATAACAACAGAGACAAGCCTTTGAAGTCACTCTGCTGTACAATCAGATGTCTGCCCACTGAAGTTCCGCTGCACAGGCTCGGCTAACTGACAGGCTGGCCTACACATTCTCTTTAATTGTGACATATCGAAGAAAGTCTGTGCTGACAAAAACAGATGGAAAATAACAATAAGCATAAACTCCAAAAATATTATTCTGCAAAAGTTTGAGCATGGAAATGCTTTCTTATTTCCCATGATTCAAATAACAGAATACATGGTCTCCATGGGAAACTGTTAACTCTAAGGATTTATGAAGTTGCAATTTGTTTGGTGTTGCTCAGCTCTTCAGGAAACCCTCACACCCAAATTCTGCTAAAATATCTGGATCTGATTAAGATGACCTAGTAAACAGACATCTAACAAATTGCAGAGTTTCTTCATACTATGTGAGAATATCAAGCTACATACCACCTGAAGGAAATCTTTGGACATTATTTATATTAACACATTTGATCATGATTCCTACACTCTTTCATTTCTTGGTAGCTATCAAAGTGTTGTGCACACCTTAAAAAATAAAATAGTAAGCTAAGTACTAATTTACAAACCACAAAGAAAAGCTCTGGTTGGTGTAAACAAAAAGGAAAAAAATTTAATTGCATTTCAAATAGTTTCTAGAATCTCTAGGCAATCTGAAAAATTAGATCACTGTAAGACAACAGTTATAAAGCCTGAATCAGGTCAGAAATCAGCCAAAACTTACCAACTCAGGGAGTGCCCAATGTTGGCCGCCCTCACCAGGAACACAGGAACTTGAGTATTGTTTACACATGTGATGTTTTTCCTGGATGCTGGCTCTGTCATTCCTTCCACCCAAGATGTGGTCCTGCTATCATGTCTTTCACTTCTGTAAGCCTGTCTTCATTCATCCTGAAGATTCAGCATCTCAGCACAAACTTCTAATCAGCCACCTGCACGCTTGGTACACACACTGCAGCTCCTAGGGAACAGAAGAAGCTCATAGATGAGTTTTCCCCTAGACTGGTAATTGCATAATTCCTAGAAACAGAGAGCTAAAAAAGTACAAACATCTACAAAAGAGTCACAATAAATAGAAGCTGAACAACTGAATAGATGGCTAGTAAGTTTGTTAGCATATCACTTTTTACCAAGCAATGATGCACTTCAAACGCATAAAAGATTTTAACTGTACCACAGAGAAGTAAAAAGACTGTGATGAATAGTAAACTTTTCTACTTATCTACTTTATTAAAACACTAAGTTTATTACACATGTATATCTTGGTCTCCCAACCATTTCCATGTCTGACCACCACTACTACTGTGTCCTAACATAACATTCTCTACATGCTTGAAACCAGGCAAAAGGTGGTGTTTTATCTTCAAAAACTAAGCCAGGCATTTCAGACAACACATTCTCGGCAATGGCACCAGGACAGATTTATGAAACATGGTAGGAGAAGTGGTTAATCTGTATTATGAAAAGGACACCCAGATCAACTGTTATAGAAATAAGATGGCCAATTTTAACGAACTATTCAAACTAGTCTCTTAAAAAGACCTCCTCCACTGCCCACAATCTTGAATCGCCTCCTGGTCAGTCTCCAGAAACAATTATCTCATAACTGATGATTTTAGCTTCACTTTTGGAATAGAACCACCTTTTTCTATACTTACTTGCATTTTTGCTCTAATGTCTTCTACAAAACTGGATCCTTTTGGTATTTTAGAAGTTTCTTCCTTTTTTTTTTTTTTAATGATTCTTGACTTTTTGATCTTGATGTCAATGGTTTTGAGTCGTTTCCATTTTGGTTTGACTTTTGTGCATTTTGGCTGGAGCTTTTTCTTCAGTTTCCTCATCATCTTCATCATCGGCGTAGATGATGGTTGCATAGATGGTAGTATCTATGAGCAGGACCTTTCCTTTATTCTGGGGTATTTTGCTGCCACCACTGATAGCTTCATATCTTCCTCTTCCTCCTCCTCTGACTCTGTGTCTTCCTCCACAGCTACTAAATATTGTCCACTAATATGTACAGTCCTGAACCACACTTCAGTCTTAAGATCATAAGTGGCATTACTTTAAATTCCCAAGAGGAAACTGCTGGCTGTACAGATAATTTCAAGGTTGACCATGTGACTTTCATTGGACGGCCTTTATAATTTATGACCTCTGCTTCAATGACATGGAGCACATCACCAGCACCAGCACCCAAACTGGCCATTCTTCAAAGATAACAGGTGCTCATTTTCAACATTGTGCACTTTAAAGTGATAACCTTTGAAGCCTTTAGTTCACAGCCTAAAAGATAGTTCTGGGGCTGCAGAGGGTTCATGTCCATGTCCATCAAATCTTCTATGGGGCAATGGGATGAGCTTGGGCAGGAGAGAAGACAAAGGGAAGATACCTACTGCTTCTAAGACAGCTGTGCAGGACAGAATTATTCCAGGAATAAACTTGTCTTTTTAGTGACAAGACAACCACAGTAATCATCTGACTACACAACGTAAAAGAAAATGACAGCAGGTAAACAGGATGCTGAGGAGAGGGACAGAAAAACAAAAAGGGTTTTCCCATTAACACAACCGCCAGATAGCTACATCCCTCTCTGGTTCATACAATTTAGAAATTTAAATGAAGTTGATAAATAATGACTTATTGAAAAAAGCCGGCCAAAGCAGTGATATCACTGTAGTGAAAGCCACGTGAGTTTGACAATGTCCTGAAGTTCCTATCTGTATCCAGATGTGGAAGGAGGGAGAGGAGCAGCATCGCTCAGTAACCCCCATTGAGACATCTGCAAAATCAGTTCAAACCACTCAATTTACCTCCATAGGGGTGGGAGTGTTACAGGGTAAAAAAGAAGTTAGGATTACTTAGGGAAAATATCTCACAGTCAAAGGAAATTCATAAATAGCATTAGTGATCTGGTATTAAATGTTACATCTTAAACTCCAGACTTCACTACTGATCCTAAAGATTAACAGTTGCTATTTTACTTGTCATAAGTTGAATTTTGTGCCTCAAAAATTCCTATCTTGAGGTTCTCAATACCTCAAAGTATGTCCTAATGTGGAGCTAAGCTTATTGCAGATATAATTACCAGAGTATCTCTTCATTCTAGTTTCCTGATAGAAAGGGGCTGTTTCAACACAGCAGCACACAGAGAAGGAACAAGAGGTGAAGGTGAATATCAAAAATCACAGCAATGCTTCCACGTCTCACGCAACGTCAAGTTCCAAGACTGCCACAGAAACTGGAAGACGAACGCCTCCTACCCACAGCCCCCAGAAGAAATCAACCCTGTTAACCTCTTGAACACAGGTGCCACATTGGTATAACTGTGGAATAAATCTCTTTATTTTAAGCCACTTAGTGTGAGGTGTTTTGTTTGGAAGCCATGGAAAACTAGGACAAAGTCCCAGGGAGATTATCAGTAGTGACGATAGTCTTGCTCTCTCTCAACCAAGAACTGCCCAGCTCCCGTGCGACTGTGTAGTCAACGTCCCTCCTCCTGCTTGCCCACTCTCCCCACTCTACAGAATCAAGCTCAACTGAAGGAAGAGGCCCTGTCATCACTTAGCTTGAGATTCATGCTAACTCTGTTAATGAAGGGCAATCCAATGTTTCCTTTTAAAAATAAAAGGTGTTTATTTACTTAAAGGCAGAATTACCAAGAAAGAAAAGGAGGACAGAAACAGTGTTTCATCTATCAGTCCACTCCAAAATGGTTGTGATGGTCAGAGCTGGATCAGGCTGAAGCCAATAGCAGGAACTGCATGCTAGTCCCCAGTGTGGGTGCCAGGGGCATATGTACTTAGGTCAGATTCCACTTCCTTTCCAGGTGCATAAACAGGAAACTGGCTTGGAGTTGGAACAGCAGGGCACAAACCAGTGCTTATATAAGATTTACAATTAGAGGCAGTGGCTCAACCTTCTGTGTCACAACATTACCCTACAATCAGAATTTTCACCCACTTCACTAAAACTACCGCCTTGAGAATCTGAGTGAGGCTTCATTTTAAATTCTGTGCATTGTTCAGAATTTGGTCTTGTTTAACTTGTTCCATTTTCTGGCTTTATTGATTATAATCTTTGGCTATTATAATGTATTCAGCCTTTCCATTTCATGCTCATGTGTCATGATACCCATATTAACCCTTTTTTTCTTCTCCCTCAGGGAATCTGTCTGAAGGTGCTTTGATAGATATTCACTCTACAATGAGCACACGCTTCAACTACCAACTCTCTTCTGAGTCCCAGATATTTGTTTCAGGGTTGTGATGGACAGTTCCACTTGATGCTCCTCCAACACCACACTCCAGAGAAAAAGTATCATCTTTACTGCAGTTAACACTTGCTGTTCTATCATCTCTCAGTAGACAATGTCACCAAGAGCCTCCCCCACATTAGGAATCACCCTACACATTTCTCTCTCCCTCTTACTCCATAGCCATTAGGCCATCAAGACTAGTAGCCACCTTTCCCACAGAAATGGAATTTCAACTAGCATGCCGTGCTCAACTTTTCTCCTTTTTTCAATATGTGTATCTGCATCACCACAATTCACACTACGAATAATCCAGTGATTGCATTCTGAGCCTCCACCAAGCTTTCTGTGGCAACATCAACTTCACAGTATGTGTACTTTCTTCTTCTCTGTCCCCTTAGTATCTACTTTATTATTGGGAGTACTGTTTTCTTCTTCTCACTGCTTGATTACCTGTATTTCCTGAATTGTAGGCTGCTTGGAGTCAAGGGTATCTACCTTCAATGGATCGACATCTAGAACATTGTTCGTAAATTTTTTCCTTTTACTTTTGAAAATCCTTACATAGTTGATTAGGGCACAAGGGTCAAGGGCTACAGGAACGTGGGTAAGACTACTGTTTCCACATTATTTTTTTTTCTTTTGTATCTGGGGTAAGGGAGAGATAAAGGAAGCAGCCCCACCCAGCCTTGCACCCATGCCAGGTCCTCCATTTGGGGCATGCTCCAAGGGTCCTGCTCCAGTGGTTTTGATTATTCAACAGTTCTGAATTGCTGCAAATCTTGCCTTTCCAAGCACTATGAAATTGCTGCAGAATCCACTGGTTTGCATAGTCGACCTTAGAGTCTCTGCCCAGATTTTCATTGCCAACACATGGCTGGAGTAGTTGATTGATTTGTTCTGTCCTCCATCCTCTGTTGTGGTATCAGGTGTCCTTTGCAGGTTCTGATGGACTGCCATATCCTCCATGTGCACCTGGATATGCTGTCCACTGCTCTGTCTGAGCCTCTAAGGAGGTTCAGCTGTAATACTTGCACTCCATGACAGACCATGGAACCTGCACTTCTCTTCATGGTTGGGGTTCTAAGTCCAGCAGTTCCATTGGGGAGATCCCCAAAGGAACTTTGTCTGACGTGATCCCAGACCAGATTCTTATGTGTACTTGCCAGTACAGGGCCCGCCTGGCACAGCCCGCCCAATCAGCTGGTGGTTGCAATTGCCGAGTCAATAACTTTGATAAACTACATTGCTGAATAATTGAAAACCACTAGAATATTCAGTTGAACTCTTTACTTTCAAGGATATGATAATGAGAAAGTGAGAGAGCACTTACGCATTGACTGAATAAACTCGGATGGCCTCCTCTGTGCCCAACCAGAGGTGCCCGACCAGCAGTGCCTGACCAGAGGCCTCCAGCCAGAGGTGCCTGATGAGGAAAGCATCACTGGTGTAAGCTTGCTCCCTCCACATGTTGAAGTATACACATGTCCATCCCTGGTATTACTCTGAGACATCAAGTTGCAATAACCTGAAAAGCAGAAAATTCACCCCTATAAGGACCCACATGTTAGGCTTCACATTTCCAGTCTGTACGCTGTAATGGAAATAAGTTCCCAAAACCAAATCTAGCTTTTGCCATTTATAGTGTCTTCAGAAGCTTCATGGAAAACACATAGCATGGTAAAATTAGAAACAGATTTCAAGAGGGCTTACTATTGCATCAGCTCAAACTAGAAAATCGGCTCAGGTTCTGCTTCTCTTCCAATCCAACTGCCTGCGAATGCACCTAGGAAGAGAGCAGAGGATGAGCCCAAGAATTGGCTCCCTGCTGCCACAGGGGAGACCTGGCTGAATTTCAGGCCTCTGTCTTTGGCCTTGCCCAGCCAGTGCCCCTGTGGTCATTCAGGCAGTGAGCCAGTGGTGGAAGATGCGTCTGTCTTTTTCTCACTCTCTCCATCACCTTACATTACAAATAAATAAATACATTTCTTAAAAGAGACAATGATAGTGAGCTGGAAAAATAGACCGGAGGCCCACTCTCCCTGCTTCTTTTCCCACTATATTCATACAGATTTTAATCTAAAATCTTGGCTACTGAAATGCTGATTCAATTTTTCGTCACACTGTGCAAGCAACCTAACCAAGTCCACAGTGTTCCTTGAGGGCAGCCCGTTTGCCACTCCTGCTTTGGAAAAGTCCTTGCTGCTTTCCTTGCCTAACAGGAGATGCATTTTGTGCTTTATTCTTTAGGAAATGGAATTCATCAAACAGCTTAGAGTTTGTCAGAACCTCGCACAATGGGCTGCTGCTCTGTGAGGACAGCACTATTTCCTTGAGGGCAGCGAGCAGTGCAAGCTCATAGCATTCTTTCACAGAGACCAGCTCCGAGCAGGTACTCAGAAGCTCTTCCCTGGTGGGAAGGGTCCCTAGAAGCCCAGCTTAGTGGGCCCTTCTGTGCCCTGTGAATGTGTAATGCAACCAGCAAATACAATTCAGAAAATGCCCTGCTGGATACATGATGTACTGTGTCATTTTATCCCTACATCAAAAGAAAAAATAACAAATACGTTGTGAGTTCTACTTCTGTGTGTTGTATTAAAGTCTTAATGGTGTTAAATTGAGACCTCAGTTTCATTAAGTTCAGTTTCATTCTTTCAACAGGTATTTATTCAATCTGTGTTAAGTGTTAGACACACCTCTGCCTGGAAACTGAAGCTATTAATAAATTAACGTTCTGGACTTGATGTACAGCAGATAGTTCCAAAGGATTTTGTAACTAATGAATTAATACAAGAATCTATTTTGCTGGTCTATATTAATCTTGGAAATTATCCAGTGTTAAAGATACAGTCTTTGACGTATGGGTCTCATCTTAAGTGAACATAAGAATTACTTCTAGAAACTTTTAAGTAATTACATTCGGTAATTAAATGATCAAGAAAAATCCATTCTATTTTGTTTAAATGATTCAAAGGGAATTGGAGGTAATGGTCTATCTGGCAGAGTTGTGTGTAATTATTTTCCATTAATATTTGCAACAGACCAGAACCCAGGCTTAGAAATATACAACGCTATAGGGGATATTACAGAAGAGGCTGGAAACCAAGGAGGCTTGTACAATGTTGGGCTAAGTAGTGTTTTATTGTTGTTACATAAGAAAATAACATATTGTTATTGCCATTAGTGCAGCTAGCATGGAGATTCAGACCTCCAGGAATAAGCCCTGATGGGGTGATCTCTGACGGATGTTAACATTTTCTTCTCAGCAGCACATACTTGCAAACAAAACAGAATGTATTTGCTATGACCTTGGGGAAACATCAGTTTCCTACAGATAAATTGACCAACACATATAAAAGGCAAGTAATTCCAAACTAATTAAACACAAACAGGCTTAAGTAACTGGCACTCAGGAAATGAGCATAGCGCAGAGGAGTGCAGAATCATGCCCTTATCTTCAGTTCCTTCTACAGTTGTGGCAGAGGATGGCAGCTGCACGCACAAGTGCCTCTGCATGTCTGCTCACTTGTTCAGTGCCTTCAGGCCTCCAGTCCAGCAGAAAGCTCCCCTGTGTGGCTCTGGACACTGCTAGTCCATGTTCGTCTTTGGGTAAAGGTGGTGGATAAGTAACCCAAGAGGTCTGTGTCTTAGAAAGAAGAGCAATTAGCAGTTACCTGCAAGGCAAGACCTAAGCCATAGTAGGTAACTTTTGATCTCTGACTCAATCCCTGAATTACCTTACTTTATTTCAGCTACTGCGACAATCTTCTGTATCTGACAGCACCTGCCAGCTTTGGAGACAAGCTCACTACACCTTCACAAGCATGGCAGCAGTCAAACTTGTTAAAACAACTCTGTGTTATTCTACAGTAAAACAGAAAAATCAAAATAATAAAGTAGATGTCCTTTCGTAAGAGTGAGATATCTCCTACAAGGGAAGGGAACAGTACGGGACATAGATTTGTTTAGCATAGGACTTTTTGCTCTAAAATTTCAAGTACTATCATTAAAAATATGCAGATAAATTTGCTATTTACTTTTCATTTCTTTTAGTTAATCTCAAGGGGTGCTTTTCTCTTCATGCTGAGAGAACAGTGCTTAAGCCTAACATGGCATAACAGGGGACACTACAGAAGAGAAAAGAGGGGAATTAGCTTTTGTTTTCAGGTAGTCTGGCTCGAACTACCTATCTGGGGTGCTGGCAGTGTGGGGCAATACATGAAGCACTACTTGAACGTCAGCATCCCACAACGGAGTGCCAGTCCCAGGTCCAGCTGCTCTGCTTTGGGGTCAGCACCCTACGAATGCTCCTGGGAAAGTGGAGAGAAATGGCTGGGATGCTTGAGCACTAGCATCCAGAGGGAGAGCCTGGCAGAGCTCCTGGGTTCTGGCTTCCATAGCCACATGCAGCATTTTGAGGAGTCAGTTGCTCTCAGACACTGTCTCTGTCTCCTCTCAGTGTGTGTGTGTGTGTGTGTGTGTGTGTGTGTGTGTGAGAGAGAGAGAGAGAGAGAGAGAGAGAGAATGTGTCTGAGAGAGACACCCGACACCCTTTTAAATATATAACTAAACCTTTTCCAAAAAAAATCATATTTCAAAATCTCCTGAAGCCGTTTATGTTAACTTTCTGAAATCACAGTAATAATCTTTGAGCCTTCCTACGGAAGCTCATTCTGCACTGTGCCCCTGCTTACCATTGCACAGTGCCCAGTTCGATTCATCACAAAAATTCTCTGCAAATTCTCTCTCTTCAAAATGTGCACTCAGGTTCAGCCTTTTAGGCACAGGGGGCTGCAGCTTATCCTCATATTCCACACAGGGAATATTTAGTAAGATACAGAGTGCATAGTGAATGAGAAACGAACACATAGGGATCTGAACTTTGGCAGACCCTGGAAACATCTTTTACACAGTAAGTATCTGTTAAACTCGGGACTGTCACAGGTATTTTATTTTTAATTCTACGGTGCAATTCCATAGCCTCTGGAATTTCCCCTACCCTCCTTTCCAAGTTCCCTCTCCCCAACCTATTTTGCCCACATTATTACAATAGTATAATGCTTCATAAGCAGTCAAGCAATAAGGTAGAATAGCATCCAATTTACAGAAAAGTTTGTAATCAATAGTTTCTTTAAAGTGTACAAGGGGGCATCACACAATGGCCTAGTGGCTAAATCCTCTCCTTGCATTCACCAGAATCCCATATGGTCGCTGGTTCATATCCTGGCTACTCAGCTTTCCATCCAGCACCCTGCTTGTGGCCTGGGAAAGCAGTAGAGAATGGTTCAAAGCCTTGCGACCCTGCACCCACACTGGAGATCTGGAGGTAACGCCTGGCTCGGACCAAGTTCAGCTGTGACAACTGCAGCCACTTGGGGAGTGAGCCAGCGGACAGATCTCTGCTTCTCCTTCTCTCTGTGAATCTGCCTTCCCAATAAAAATAAATAAATCTTAAAAATAAGCATGCAAGGGACACTCCTCAAAAAAATCAGTCCTTTGTAAATAGATGACACATTTTATGATGGAATTTGGTGAGGCTGAAAATGAAACCCACAATGGCAGACAAAACCCACAATGTATCAGTTTATAAGGGAAACATTAATCTTGCCCATGCCCTAACAGAAGAGGATCAAAGACGGTCAGCCAAAGAGCCAATAGCTTAGCTGTCTCAGTGGCTTCAAATGACACAATTACAGTGTGAAAATAGGGGAGGGCCCAAACTCCCGGCTCAAACAGTCCCAAGCTGCAACAATCAGATCAGTGGGAGACAAGAGCAGAGATTTGACAGGAATTTGAACAAGAGGGCCAAAATCCTCAAGCATTTGTTTGAAGAACTGTCGCAGGAGATGAAACACAGCTTTGCACTGTGATCCTGAAAAGCACCATCAAAGTGGCCGCTGGAGAGACGGAAGTCGTCCCTGTAGAGCCAAAGCAGAGGCCGCAGCGGTTCTGGTGGGGGGATGCTCAGGTATTTTGTTTGTTCACCTTCCAGGGAAGCACACACTGGTGCCACCTGATATTATTAGGATATTATATATCATTTGGAGAAAGACAGCCAAGGTGGTAACAGAGCAACACTCATGATGCCTTTCCCGGGAGTTCTTTGCTGTACTTTCATGGGGAAAGCCTTATTAAGGTACACAATTGGCCATTGCATGCGACTTCTCCTACTTTTGTTTCTATATATGTAATATTAAATAGCTTAATATACAATATTAGACAGTTTATACATAATATTAAAATATGACATTGGTTTGGTTAAATGCCCAGATGGATGAACTATATTAGCTGGTCTTTCCACTTGTGAAAATACCTTAGACTCGGTGTGGTTATGTTAAGAAATATAGTCTACATTTTCGTCTTGAAATTTCATTTTCTACCAACCGTCTGAAGTTTCTGAAATGCATAAAATCTTTCAACATCCACAGTTTTAAGATATCTTGTGTTTCTGCATATTTTATAAATGCAAAATTAAGGTACTAACCTCACTCTTCTCAATTGAACCATACTTCCTCCCTCCAATACACTCACACGTATCCACTATTCACTCCAGCAGAGAGGAACTCCGCATCATTTTACTACAACTGCTCTGGTTTCTGCATCGATGTCTTTGACTCCTTTCCTGTAATATTTCCCTCCCTTCCAGGGAAACAAACGTTGAAGTTCTCTTCATGCTTTGTCTCATGAAGCTTTTCTCATTACACTCACAGAAAGAAGCTGGTTATAAAGTACAACAGCATTAACAACAGATAAACGCACGGTATAGATGATCTTCATGCCTATTTCCCACACAAATGCTGTTTCCAAATGCATCACCTTCTTAGGGTGAAAGCCATTCCTCAGCCATTTGTGGGCTACATGCAAGGAAGCAATGCTCCTCAGTGTACAAGTTCTTCCAAAAGGCTTTGTCTACTGTGCCACTGCTGCAGAAACTCATGGAGCGCAGGGTCAGAAAGGACTTCACACACACACTGCCACAGCAGAGATAGCCTTAGGAACGAGCATGTATAGATACCTTTCCATAGAGAGATCAATCCTATTGTACTAACAGGTATGATGTCATCCACCCCTCATCCCCTCCTGCATGGAACTGTCTCAGGTACCAGAAGTAAGGACTTCACTGCATGAATTTTGAAAGGAACTTCGCACTGCTGATATCACATGTGGCTAAAGTGCTCCTACAGAAAAGACACCTTCTGAACACCACGATCAACCAAGAGAGTGTCTCAAAGTCACCAGCAGATCGTCTATTTCAATGATTTTAAACATTCAGCCACCATTCCAGGAAGAAGGACTAACTAGTGCTAAGCCATGGTTAGCAGGGTGCTAAAAAACTGAAGATCTGTGCTGCCCCAAAGTCCCCAAAATATACCTTGAAACTTAATTTGATGATGTTTGAGGATAAGGTGTTTGGGAGGTAACAGTTTAGATTAGGTCCTGGGCATGAAATCAATGATGAAATTCTTATCTTTAAAGTGCATAAAAAATCTCTCTCTGCCCCAAATCCTGTCCTATTTCTCTCCCAGTAAGGATGCGGCAAGGTGTGAGAAGCAGAACAGGGAACCGACTGGAAGCTGGGTTGGGGGTAGCTTGGTTTTGGACTTTCTGGTGTCTAAAACTGTGAGAAATGAATTTGTGTTATGTAGTCCACTCAGGCCAGGCTATGACATTTATTTATATTTTATGAGCAAATTAAAAAAATAACCCTATCTTAAGAAAGATTAATAGGCTCATCCATTACTCAAAACAAAACATTTCTTGTAAAGAATATCCTCTCTCGGGCCCAGCGGCGTGGTCTAGCGACTAAAGTCCTCGCCTTGAAAGCCCCGGGATCCCATATGGGCACCGGTTCTAATCCCGGCAGCTCCACTTCCCATCCAGCTCCCTGCTTGTGGCCTGGGAAAGCAGTTGAGGACGGCCCAATGCTTTGGGACACTGCACCCGTGTGGGAGACCCGGAAGAGGTTCCAGGTTCCCGGCATCGGATCGGCGCGCATCGGCCCGTTGCGGCTCACTTGGGGAGTGAATCATCGGACGGAAGATCTTCCTCTCTGTCTCTCCTCCTCTGTGTATATCTGGCTGTAATAAAATGAATAAATCTTTAAAAAAAAAAAAAAAAAAGAATATCCTCTCTCCTACCAGAAAGTACAAATCTCCAGAAACGATCTTCCCTAATAGTCAGCTGATTCTGTGTGGTTACTTTCCCTATAGAAGAATTAACAGCTACTCTCACTAGAGGAAACAAAATCTCCTGTCTTTAAGCTCTTTTGAGTCCGCTTCCTGTGGACAAATTCCTGGGGTTCTGAAGACGAGAGTAGCTACAACCAGATGGTGGCTATAGTCATCAGAACGTCAGCACTGAGACCCGCAGCACCTGCATGATGGCCGTGACAGCAGGCCTGGTCTGATGCCAGAGCAGCAAAGTAGAGTGGCATGTTGTTCTCAACAGGTTTTTTTTTCCTTTTTTCTTTTTCTATAATGGCCTTCTTTGTGTTCCTTCATAAACAATCCATTTCTCAGAGTATCTGCCTCTTAGGAGCTAGAGGGAACAAAGGAGCTACAGACATTGTCATAATATTTAAAAACTTCAAAATCATGAAAATACTTTAAATAGTTGTTCTAAAGATGTAATACATCTCAATGCTTATCAAAAAATCATTCAATAATGCCACATGTACACAGCAGGTATTTTCAGTTCAATGATTGGATTTTTATAATCAAGAGGAGGACACTAAAAAAGGTAATTCTTGAAAAACATGAATTCTCAGTTTCAAAGGTCAAGTCATAATTGATTGAAGGAAATTCTTAAATGCTTTATTAAATTTTCATATGAAGATGTTCTCTCACTCTGTTCTATCATACGCTGTGATAAGTGATAAATTCAAACTGAGACACTGAATCCAACTATGGAGGTTATATCTATTCCTTATGATATTGATGGCACTACTCTTCACGTGGGAAGTGCTGCTAAGTTTAGTCCTTTGCTTTTGCATGAAATAGGACTTGATCAGAAAAAGTGTTCCATGGCAGGCCTGAAATGTCGCGAGCCCTCCTCCTTTGCGTTTCCTTTAGCTTCTCTTCATTTCTTTCAACGGAAATGCTGACATTTGCCTAATATTTTTTCTAGATTACCCCTCCATGTCTTTTGACCTTCATTCTCCCTTCTGAAATGTCCCTTTCATAGAATAGAAAGAAAACATATCTTCAATAGAATACTCCCTTTCATCTGCTTTCTTAAGGTAGACAATGGAACTTGAATAGTCTTGGTGAACTTACCAACTTTTCATGTCCTGTGTTTTCATCATTTTAATGAGAAAGTATTACATGATGCATGCATTTAGATAATTCTAAGGCAGGAAGGAATGCATTCAATATAGACACAATGGCATCAAGACTGTCACACTAAGGGAGATACAAGATTCGACTCCAATATAAAGTGTAGACGGACAGGTTACGGAAGAATAGCAGGTGTGTAGAACGTTCCTAAAAGGAGACACTGAGGGTACAGGGATGCTTGCTGAAGGCCAGCGGAGTGTTCAGAGAGCAAAGCTGTAGGATGAGAACTTGGACCAGCTTTCAGGGATGATCAGAAATCAGAGGTGTTTTAGTTCTCACTACATGCACTTGGCAGGATTTTTGCTACAACTGAATGAGGCTGGTGAAGACAGGCCTAGGCATAAGATTCCTGAACACTGAGGAACACTGCCTCAAGTTGCCAAAGAGAAAATCTTTGTCAGGTCTCTACACTTAGTACTCTTATTTTTTTTTTTAACAGGAAAGGTGAACTTTGCTAATACACAGGTGAATCCAAAAGAATTTGTTATCAAAGTTAACAATTTTTTCTACTGAAACTCCAATTCAGTTATACAAAGTTAAATGAAGACCGCTAACTTCATTTTGTCTTATCCAGGTTTCTTATGAAAACCTCCAAGCTTATACTTTGCATGTTCAAGTATTGGTGCTTGTTTTCCACTTTTAGAAACATATTTTGACCTTTCAAAGTATCTATAGAAATTTTTATGAGTCATAAGAGGAAGTTTATTATTTCAGTGGTCTTTACTTTTAATTTTACTTGTTTAAACATCCTTTCCTTTAACTTCCAGATTTCTCTCTCTTTCTTTCTCTCTCTCTCTCTCTCACACACACACACACCACACATATACACAGCATTTAGATCCCTCTGAAACTCCCCTTTGCTCTGTTTTCATCTCAGTAAGCCCCATCTACTGACTTGGGTGACTCAGGTGGGAAGTTCTCACCTGACGTGAGCACAGTTACAGACTGCGGCGTCTTCTTCATGCCTCGTCATTCCACATCTTTCCCTTTTCTCCTTTCTGTGAACACAGGCATTGTATTTTAAGCACAAAACATGAAATCTTCAAAAATCACAGAAAATGCATAAAAATGTACATAAGCTTCTTTTAATCACCAGTATTTTTTATTCCATTTTCCATAAATATATTTAAATTACTGCCATATCTGTCTTTTCTAGCGGTTTCTCCTGAAGAAGCCTGTATTTGCATAATTATGTGAAATACAATCTTTAATTGACTAAAAGTACATACTTAATATAAAATCAGATAAATTACTCTAGTCTTCCTTCATATTTTCGCTTATTTTACTCAGTAGTCTGCATTTTTCTGTATTTTTGTGATCGTCCACGATGCTCAGTGAATCTTGACTTCTGACAGACTTGTCAACCTGCATTGTAGAACTTTTGTGACAAATTCCTAACTCCATGCTGCATGATGTCACAGGCTGCAGTTAGGATGGCCCCCTTGACTGTCACCCGGCATCGCCATGAATGCACCTGTTAACTCTGGGTGGTCATTCCATCTTCCCACACATCTCTAAGTCGGCATGAAGACTTTTTTCTTGACACGTAATTGTTCACAAACAAGCACACTAAATGGGAGCCGTTTTGGTCTTTAAGGACTTGGGTGTAATGCTCAATTATTATCTCTCTGGTATTACAAATTTCCATTCTTATTATCCATCTACACATTTTCCTTCATATACTAATGCAAGCATCCTATCGTAGTCAAGCATCATAGAAAAAAGATGCCTTCTGCTTCCAATTCCATGACGTAATGATTAGATTCCAGACCAATAATACCAGGAAAAGAGAAGAAACTCTAAATAAAAATATAAAACTTATACCAAATGTCTACTCTGGAAGGATATTAAAAGGTGTGAGGTGGGACTACATGGGGAAAAACCACAGAAGATCAGAAACAGAGTTTAGCAAAACGCTGAAGTCAGCTTTCCCAGGGATCTCCCTGCTCAGTGCCTCTTCCTCAGGCCTGGATGCTTTGCGGTGATCCTAATACTTTCTGCTAATAAGCATGAACCTCATATCTTCAGCTCCAGAGTCCTGATCCTGCCTCATCAATTGTATTATATAGACCCCCAAGCCAGACTCCTGCATTGTCCCACCACTCGTGAGTATCAGAGCAGAGCCTAGAATTTCCATTCACTTTTCTGTACCAGCAAAGGAAGTTCATGGTTCTGGGAACTAGCCTTTCTACAACAGACCACCTTGTTTAGCATTTTTTAAATTTTTTTCACTTTGTTAGTCCTGTGCCATTTTGAACTCAATGCAATTCCAAACATGACAATATTCTGAGACGTCAAAAGGGAAGAAAAGAGAAGGAGAATCCAAACATGTGGAGGGAAAGAAGGAAAATTGCTCAACAGCTATTAATTACACATTTCCTCAAGCCTATTTAAATCCTTCCAAATGTCTCATGGTACAACTCAGGCTTAAGTTCTAGGGTGCCTTCCTTGCAGGATCCAAGGTCATCGGAACAACAGCCAGGAGCCCTGAGCGGTCTGCAGAAACAGAAGAACAGTAAACTTCCTTCGGGTCTAGGGAGAGGAGCCCTTTCTGGTACTCACTTAGTTCCAACTTTGGATCCCCACCCTCTCTTGCAATGACCATCAGGGTTGCTCCAGAGTGCCCGCCCAAAAAAAAAAATTAGGATAGATAGACAGAGAAATACAAGGAAAACATAGAACCAGACAGGAAACAGTCAGCGTGGATCCACATATACCTTATTAGGTAGGATGCAAAGATTAGTTACTCCTCACTGGGATATTGAACATTCTCTGCACACCCCTCCTAATACTGATCTGCACCTCAACTGTTGACAAATGCCTTGTTAGACTTATAAGCCAGTTTTTAGCAATAAAGATGGCGGAATAGGGTAAGGACACGTTTGAACGGACAGAAAAACATTTAATCAGGATGAGGCAGAGAGGGCATATTCTGGGAAATAGGAAAGGACAGAACAACAGCAGAGGGGTACCTGGAGACTGACAGACACAGGAAAGCAGTGGACACAATGGTGTGGTGTTGCAATGACTGATACCCCAGCGGCATTCAACTAACAGCACGGCAATCTGAACTCCACCAGCAGCCAAAACTCCACCAGCAACCAGGTGGGAAGGGACTTTCACTGGAAGCTTGGGAGGAGAACCCAGACAAAGAACTGTCTGTGCAGCTGGTCTGTTTGATTTGACCAGGAGCAGATCAGAGCAGCAGATCAGAGACGGGCAGTGCGAGAACAGGATGGATTTCACGGCATAGTCAGCCAGCCCCCTAGACCTGAATTGGGTGACATTTTGTCTAAAGAGGCAAAGGCAAGGGAAAGGACTGAGCTTACACTGAGCTGGGAATGAACTCATTTCTGACTCAATGAACTGCAGCAACATGGCATTCTACAGGTTCCACCCAAGACAGATCTGTTTAGCCCTCAGACCTGATGGCCAGCAGATCAAGAACTCTAGTAGTGATACATCAGGCACCATTTTGTATACTGTGGCAATAGCTTTAGGACTGCAAGGAACAACAGTGAACTGTGCATGTGCTGAGCTCATGAGAACTCACTGAATTCTGTGGATTGCACTGGTCCCGCAGGAGAATAATACTCACTCTGGCAGCGTACCGGTCAAAATAGGTCCGTGTGGCACCCAGACCTAAAGTCCAACAGGTTCCAGCAAGATCAGCGCCACCAACAACCGAACTATATAGGACACCTAGTGTCTCTCTTATCCTGAGACCTGCTCTAACAGAAAGTGGGAGAAAGGTTGCAGAGACAATGGTGCAGCCTCAGCACGGTATCACAGGAGGTGGAGAGTGGTGAGCCTGGAGCTGGGGCTATGGAGACCACAGTGGATATCTAACATAAGAACCCAGACCTGGAACTCGCTGGAGGTTGTGGTACAATTGGCTGCAGGCAAACAGTTGTGTACCAACTGCAATCAGTAAAATCGCATTATAGACCTGTGGGTGACACAGCTTAGAAGCCTGCCCCAAGAAGAAAACTCTGCTAACCAGAAGTACACTAACCAAGAGCAAAAGAAGAGACAAAGGCACAATGAATATTACTGAAGACTCCCCTGCAAAGGAGCAAAACCATATGCCAACCTCAGAGTTAACTGAGGAAGACGTCGAGAAAATGGGGCACACAGAATTCATAAAACTCATTTTAAAGCTTCTGGTAAGCAATGAGAAGCACATACAGGAGTTCAAAGAATTTAAGGAAGCAATAAAGCAAATCAAGGCTGATATATCAGAAATTAAGAACACAGTAGAGCAAATTAAAAGTACACTGGAGAGTCTCCAAAATAGAATGAAGCAAACAGAAGAAAGAATCTCAGAATTGGAAGGTATTTCCTGTCATCAGGCTGAAGCAAACAAAAAGCTGGAAGCAGAGCTGGATCAGGCCAAAAAAGGTATTCAAGAATTGAAAAACACTATTAAGAGACCAAATATAAGAGTTATGGGAGTCCCAGAAGGTGCAGAAAGAGAAGCTGAGTTTGCAAATGTATTTAATGAAATAATAAAGGAAAATTTCCCTAATCTGGAGAAAGAATTGGGAAACAAGATCCAGGAGGGGCACAGAACTCCCAACAGGCTTGATCAAAAGCGATCTTCACCAAGACACATAATCTTCAAGCTCTCTTCAATTGAACATAAGGAAAGGATCCTGAAATGTGCATGTGAAAAAAATCAATTGACATATAAAGGAATGCCAATTAAACTTACAGGAGATCTCTCACAGGAAACTCTACAGGCAAGAAGAGAATGGAGTGACATATTCCAGATTCTAAAAGAAAAAAATTGTTGGCCTAGGATAACATATCCAGCAAAGCTTTCCTTTGTCTTTGAAAATAAAAAATAAAATTCTTCCACAGTAAAGAAAAGTTAAAAGAATTTGCCTCTTCCAAGCCTGCCCTACAAATGATACTTCAAGATGTTCTCTTGACAGAGAAGAGGAATAGCACCTACCAAAACCAAAGGCAAATGGGAAGAACATCCCAATAACATGACAACAGAAGACTAAGCCAATGAACAAAATGTGTCCTAAAATGACAGGACTAAAGTACCATCCATACATGTTAAACTCTGAATGTAAATGGTTTAAGCTAAATCAAACATCATAGATTAGTAGACTGGATTAAAAAACAAAACAACATCTATTTACTGTCTAGAAGAGACACACTTCACCAACAAAAATCTGCATGGGTTTTGTTGTTTTCTGTTAGTTTCATCTCTTCAAAACACTTTCTTCTGATTAAATCATTCAATGACTCGTAGATCATAGAGTAGCATCATTTACTGCAAGAAGGTTCTTGATTTTCATTTCTTCAGCTACACGTTAGTCATTTAGTAGCATGTTATTTAACTTTACGGTATTGTTAATTTCTTTTTCTACCTGATGTTGATTTTGTTTTGAGGCTTTTCATTTACGGGGATGTATAGTAGCTGTGTAATGCAGATTGTCATTTCTAGTAACATGTCATTTAGCTTCATGGCATTGTAAATTTCTATTTTTCTTTCTATTGTTGATTTTGTATTATGACTTTTCATTTGAGGGGATGTACAGTAGCTGTGAAACGGAGACGAACATCCAGATGTGAGGATGCAGTGTGGTATGCATTTCTACTTCCAGACAAAGATGGACTTACAGTGAGACTGTTTACTGTATCTTGACAATAGGATGCTGGACTCTCTGCCATTGTCCATGCCCACAATGATGGACATATGACTGTGTATGAAGAACTATATTTTAGTAATGATGTAAAGGATCTAGGTGGGGGGAGGGAATTGTGGAGGGAAAAAGGGAAATGTCAGAAGCCTATGAAATTGTATCATAAGATGATAATAATAATAATAAAATGTTAAAAAAAGATTTATAAGGCAGTTTAGACTATCCTAATATCTGCCAAGTACAGCAAAATTATGCTTCAACACTACAAACTACTAAATACTAAAATGAAAATAGACACGAGACACCTGAATAGTACCCTATAGCCACTTTAAGGTGTATAGCAGACGGTTCTGTGTATAAACAAAAAACGTAATGTCAATAAAATAGTCACAGGAGGTGGTTAAGAACTTACATGGTTTTAACATATTGATTATTCAATACCATGTCAATTAATTTCATAATGTTGTAAATTGTTGTTGATGTTGTGCTGGGGCTTTCAATTGATCGGGATGATATTCTGCCAGCTCTACCTTCAGATCAGAGATGGTCTCCCCAAGAAACTGTTGAATTTATCTGGACAATAAGATGCTAGACTATGCTTGGTATATGTTTGCAAAGAAAGAATCTGGACTTAATTTGATCTGTAATACTACAACAAGGTGGAGGAATTCATCATGGGGGGGTGGCACAGGGAGGAGTTAAGGGATTCCCAGAGCCTATGAAACTGTGTCACGTAATGCAACGTAATAATAAAAAAAAAAGTTCTAGGGTGAGACTGAAAAGGCTGTGCCTTAAAACATTCCAGTCTTGCTCTCTCAACTGCATGTCTTCTGTGCTATGTTCAGGTTCATCCTCTCCTAAACCACTTCTGCCCAGTACACAAGTTTTCTCTTTCTGTGAGGTAGTCTGAATCCCCTGCCCTGCTCCAACTAGATACAGACACTACTATAAATCACAATCCATTCACACAATTAATAAAAGTTCACCAAACACTTAAAATCAGCCAGGATGGTTCTAGGTAGTAGGTGCTATGGATTGAGTAGTAAGGAAAGAAAAAAGAGACTCTTGTTCTAACCCAGCGTACTCTATGAAAGGTGAAGACAAGTGGGAGTTGAAAACATCTGGGTACCATTCTGTGCATAATGGGAAGTCATTGAATGGACAGTTCACAATCTCACTCTGCCACTACAGAAATACGACGATGTTAAGTATCCTCATATTAGCAGCTTTTCAGATTCTTAAAATGAGGGGTCTCAAAACATTCTGCTGACACTTTATGCCTAATGATATTCATGATTTTAGAAGTTAAAATGAAAAACAGGGCCCAGCGCAGTAGCCTGGTGGCTAAAAGTCCTTCCCTTGCATGCACTGGGATGCCACATGGGTGCTGGTTCTAATCCTAGCGCGCCCACTTCCCATCCAGCTCCCTGCTTGTGGCCTGGGAAAGCAGTCAGTGGCGACCCAAGACCTTGAGACCCTGCACCCTTGTGGGAGAGCTTGAAGTAACTCCTGGCTCCTGGCTCCTGGCTTCTAATCAGCACAACTCTGGCCATTGAGGCCACTTGAGAAGTCAACCATCGGACAGAGAATTTTCCTCTCTGTCTCTCCTCCTCTGTCTATATCTCACTTTCCAATAAAAATAAATATTTTTAAATAAATATACTATATTAGCCACATAGATGATGTATTTTATATAAAATAACTGTATTTTAAAAAATGAAACATGAAACAACTTTGCACTTATTAAATTCTTATAAATCTCCATAAAGTTTTCTTACTGGAACAGAGTGGCATTTTCATATCTTCTTTTTTATGAAATCTACTGCAATATAGTTTTGAGTTTCAATACATGAAAAAACCCTATGTATCTCTTTATCTATATCTATCTATTATCTATCTACTATCTATCTATCTATCTATCTATCTATCTATCTATCTATCTATCTATAGCTGGAAAGGAAGGAATAGCCTGAGAGCCCAACCTGTGCAATCATTCTTACTACGCCTAAATTCAAGTGACAATTTTCTAAGCGTAATTCGCAATGTAGAATTTGAAACTTGCTAATAAACATTTTATATTCTGTCATTTAGAAAAATTTAATGATATAAGGAAACACACTGGGTGACATTGCAACGTTGCTGTCTTGTAGAGGGTTTTCTGTGGTGCTTGATAGCATCCTCTGAAAATGTGCCATGTTCTACGCACTGTTATTTGAGTGCTCATCACAGTCCTACCAGATCCCTAACACATCTGTCCTGCTTGGAGAGGTGAGGAACCCGAGGCTCAGAAATGACTCGTTTGACAAGAGCCACATTTTGCCAGAACACAGTGGAGGTAAAACTCTCACCTAAGCGCCATCATGGTACAGCTGCTCCTCTCCAGCTCTCAGTTGTCATCATAATAAGACACCGTATTATCGATGCCTTTGTATGATTGCTACAGTCATTTTCAGCCACAGAGCTCACCCCAAAACTTATACTTTTGGGTAAAATTTACCCAACAGATATTACTTCCCTGAATTCTGAGCACTTGACTTTCTTCGCAGGGCTTGTCCCTATTTTATGGCACTGACTTCAGCAATCTGCATGGCTAGGAGAGCATGCTTCCCACACCAGCAAAAGGCTGCATGCCATTACTCCTGCCTTAAAGGCAGCACCTCAACATCCTTAGCTCTTCTCTTCCATGCCCAGCGAATTGATGCAGCTTCGCATTACACTCAATCTGTGAAGACTTCCACAGTGCTATTTTCAGTCATTTTATATGTCAGAATAATTTCTCTTCCCCAATATAAAGCAACCTCCAGGTAGTATTCTCAGTTTTACCTTACATTTATGTTTTTTTAAATATTTATTAATTTTTATTTGAAAGACAAATTTAAAGAAAGAAAGGAAGAGAGAGAAAAAGTGAGAGATGTTCTGTTTCCTGGTTCACTCCCCAAATGGCCAAAGCAGCCTCTCCTTCTACGCTTTCCCTTCCTTATTTATTCCTCTTTTGATCATCTACATTCTGTCAACAGCATCCAACTTTCTCTAATAAATGCAAAGTCAGGTTTATTTGCTTATAATCCTCTCTAGTTTCTTCCCACTTTAAGGTTTTTCAAATGTATCTGAGATGGGGGGACTTGCCATATTCACTCCGGCAGCTGAAGGCACAGACAACGCTGCATGGAGGCTCTAATCCCGGAGGTTCATGCTAATGTCACCACACCTGGCTCCACAGTGCTTGTAACCACAGTCATCTCCTCCCGCTGCCCTCGAGTCCATGTTTCAACTAACATGATGGCTCAAGAAAGAAAAAATTTACAATTTACATCAAAGGTTTAAGAAGAAAGAAACGGTTACTTTCTCCAGGTCACCACACCAGAAAATGACTTTTCAGCACAGTAAATGAAGCACCCTCTCTAGAGAGATATATTGCTACTAACTTGCAATCATAAATACCATAGTCTTAAAATATATTAAAATATCAAACTGTTAAAATGAGATCTGAGTGTGAATTTAACTGAGGAAAATTCTGCTCTCCATAAAAAATGCACTACTTAAACTCTACCATGATCTTGGCATTCTGTAAACTCTACCATGATCTTGGCATTCTGTAAACTCTACCATGATCTTGGCATTCTGTAAACTCTACCATGATCTTTGCGTTACGTGAACTCCGTGAAGTGTTTTTGCCATGGCGCTCCTTGCTGAGACAAGCGGAAGTTCCTCTGCTGACAGATGAGACAATGTGATGCTGTTTCTTCATCACTATCATATCATCCCGAAAACACTGGAACAAATCAAGTTGTTAGTGGAAGTTAACTTACAATGAATATTCATGTGAGGTTTCATAAGCTGCTGAAACATTTCCTATGAGTAGTAGACTTAATTTATAGATAAATTCATTTAAAACATGTAATTTTAACTTTCAGTACTTCAACTTACAGTGCAGTTAAAATGGAATATTTAAGCTAATCCCTTTTCACATAATAAATAGAATCACATCAACAAGCAGTTTCTATGTTAATTCTGGCAACACCAACTTCCTCTTCATTTATATGCAATAATAGTTAAGAGCTATTTTGCTCTGGAACTTTCAACTGGATGATAACAATAATTTCTTGTGAAAACAAATTAAAAGTTAAATATAGAAATTCCATTCTGAACAACCATTGTTGAAGGATCCTAGATGCTTCCCCGATAATATTTCCCTATAAGAAGTATCTTGAAACAGTGAATGAGACTTTATTTCATATTAGTCATAAAGGGCAAAATTACATTGTGGCGCTAAGCAATCCCACATCTAAGTCACTGAAATCTAAAACGGTACAGTTTGGTTTTATACCACATGTTTAGTACTGGGAGCAACACGGATTAAGCTTTTTAGCATAAGAATTAGCACAGTATCAATTTCTCTGGGAATACTACTTGCCTGCAGATAATATAACCTCCCTCTTTCCAAATGCATTCTAATACATTTTTAATCATCTGCTTTTCTTTCTTTCTCTTTCTTTCTTTCTTTCTTTCTTTCTTTCTTCTTTCTTTCTTTCTTTCTTCCTTTCTTTCTTTCTTCTTTCTTTCTTTCTTTCTTCCTCTTTCTTTCTTCATCCCATTTCCCTCCCTACCTCCAAATCCATTACTCCATCACTCCTGAGTTATCTATAATCTCTCCTTCGAGAGCTTGAAAACTTTCATACAAAGCTAAAAATGAAGCAACTTCTGAATTTCTTTTCATTGCCAATTAAATGCTTAGCCCTAGAACAGCGGGCCACACCACCATACAACTCACTGGCCCTAACTGGTAACATGTTTGCAACTCATATCAGTGACCTCAGATGTACCATCCTTGTGTCTGGAAGCTTGGAATACTAAAACAGTAATATTTAACAAATGTATAATTAATGATACCAATCTGGTTATCCATTTGGTTCATTTTCCCTTCCAAGGCAAAGGAAACACCTCACCTCAAAGGAAGATTACTCCAAAATCCCTTAAAGCTAAAATCAAAAGTTAAAAGCTCATGACTAAGGAATGAGCAGTAATCACGTCATCAGGTCTAGATATGACATTCTCTCCAACCTCAACAAATACATAAGAAAATGGCACATCTCTCCCTGAAGCAAATCTACAAAGACTTGACACAAACACAGCCATCAAAATAAACAGTCCCATGCATAACTGGGAAGGAAGGAAAACACACAGATGGATTGGTCCACAGCAATTCTGAAATTCCATAAGCAAAAGCCTAAGACAATTGTTCTAACTATAGTAGATTATATCTTAGGCCTGCTGAGGGTCTCTGGAAGTATGCTCTTTGGTTCGACACTTGACTTTGCTTCCAATGAGACCTTCTGTTTTTAATTTTCCTATTCTACCTGCAATAGACGTTCAGAAATCTGACTTCATGAATTGATAATCCGCTGCCCCATCCTGCTTTCTTTTCTATCTGAGCTGGCAGTTTTAGTTTGGAATCACAGTTTCTTTGATATATAACTATCTCAAAAAGATGGCTTTAATTTGCTTGATAAGTAGCCATCCCAACATGTGACAATATATGTCCAAAGTCAGTTCTAAAACACATCTTTCCCTTGTCTTCACTCTATGTACTTCAATACTTCCAGGCTTAGTACAGTAGGCATATGATTATGCTCCTGCCACCTTAAATCCACAGACAGGTTTCAACCATGGATGTGACAGTCAAACTCTGCACTACACTTTGCTATATATTTGGTTTTAATTAGTATGTTGCTAATAGAATTTCTCTGTATTATCTTTCTTGGACAGAATGGGGAAGCAGCTGCTTTTTCCAATGCTATAATTCTACATAATTTCGGAATCTTTGACTCTGATTTCTGCGTACAAACTGGTCAATTATTTTCTGAATTCAACATTTCCTTGTGTTATCTTCCTAAATGTGGCCAGTACTAAAAACACAGTTAGTAACACCTCATTTCCCAAGCAGTTTTCCAGAGTCATAAGGTCAGAAGATAAAAGCTCTGAATTGCAGATGATCACATTTAACAATTTCATGACGTGCCTCTCCACTGGGGAACATAGATGCCCTGTGGATATCTGATAGCAGCATCCTTACCACCTAAGCCAACCTCTTAGGCAATATAAAATACATTGATTTTGAATGCTAGTTTTAATGCTAGATTTACAAAAGGTAAGGTAGACTAGATTAGTTTGTGAATGAAAGAAAAAAAAACAGAAAGAAAAAAAATTCTCAAATCTCAGTCCTAGAAGAGAGGAGTTTTGGATGTTGCTGTCTTTCTAAGCACAGTGTGCTTTGGCAAGGTTATTGCACACCTGATCCTTATTCAGGAACACATCTTCTAAGACAGTTTCTTAAATACTGTTAAGTACCCTATGTGTCAGTCTTCCTTCACTTTGTAAGAAATAATTGCATACTTAGTGACCTTAATATTCAACTTATTATCTTACAGTTATTGCGGATGAAGGCCTAAGCACATACTACCTGTGTCTTTGCCAAAGGTCTCAAAAGATGTCCACCCTGTCTGCCACTGTCCATACCTACAATGGCAGGATACACTTAGCTGGCGGAATGATAGGCTTACGACTGTGGATAAAGGTCTATGCACTGAAATAATAGAAGGGAAGTTGGTGAATGGAGAGAACTCTGGGTATTGAGCAGAGGGAAAATCCTAGAGCCTTTGGATCTATATCACAAATAAAAATAAATTTTAAAAAGATGTCCATAAAGGCTTAGGGAGATCCGCATCCTATTCCTGACTGAAATGATTACTAGGAGTATCCCGCTCCTTGCGAGTAGACTGTTAGCTGGGTTCCTGAATACCGCTCCCAGTGTCTTGTCACCTGTTCTCATCCAAACCTGCACCTGCTTCCTTAAGGCCAGCAGGAGAATTTCTATTCTAGGTGAACATCTGATCAGAACAAAACCTTAGAGCTGCAGAATCCACACCTTTGGCATATGCTGTAAGCTAACCATGTGGAGATTAGGCACCATCATGTTTGTAGGGAAGCATGTGAAAATGCGCAAGTTTCAGACTATTACACACTGCCACAAATGTGGAATTGACTTGTGCTCCCAAAGTATTAGCAGCAGTTGGTCCCTTGGCTCCATCAAACCACACCAGCATAAATCATAACCCTACATTACATCTGAAAATATTCACTCAGGCAATCAACGATTCCCATACAGCCAGCAATTAGAAAAAAGAATAGAAATCATTAACCAAAGAAAGAAATTACTAACCATATGCTAACTTGAATCCACCATAAATTTCCAATGCCCATAGTAACACTACTTGCAAACTGTGGTGTGAGAAGGCAGAATTTTCATTTTTTACTTACCTTCTGTGATACTGGATTTGGTGCAGAACATGGGCCTGCATATGAAGGAAAAGGCATGTGAGTCTCCCCAGGACTGAGGGATTTTCCCTTGGTCCCACTAGGCATGAACAACACAGCTAAACTCTAAACCCACTTGTGCAGGCTTGCTGCTGCACAGTTCTTACCTTTGGGCTCGGTCTTAGGAACCATGCAATGTAAATTGCCAGACTGGAAACTTGGACTAAAATCTTTATTTTTAATTTTGATTAGTACTAAACATCTAGTCATTTTTAAATTTTATTTTTATATTTTTAAAATTCTTATATTTTTAAATTATAAATTTATTCTTACATTTGGAGAAAGGTATTGGTCACTCCTGTTCCAATATGGCGGTGAAGCAACAATGAAACAGATCTACACATTTTATGTTTTCTAATAAATTAATGATGAATGTGCAGAAGACTCTTCTGAAGCTTCATATCTAAGAGACACGACAGTGATACAAAACTTGTCATTTCCTCCCTGCGATCTGTACTCCCTCTCTTCTTAACAAGAGACTCAATTTGATTTCACAGTGCAGCCAGTTGGGTGGGCTAGGCCTGTGAGGTGGACATGGATGCTCTAGGCTCTGACTGGAAGCCTGCACTGACCCTGGTCTGTGTCAACAGCAGCATCCTGTCAGCCTCCTCAGACACTACCTGATGCTGGCTCACCCAGCAGCCAAATTCCCAACATCTTCATGTCATCCACATTTTCATCTGGATTCACAGCAAGAGTTGCAAAGATTGTTTCCTCACTAACTGTTGCCATGTCACAGCTCTTCCTTCCTGTGCCATTACAACTGCAGACTCCCTGGGCTGAAGGCCTTGGCACCTGTGGCTGAAGGCCTTGGCACCTGTGGCTGAAGGCCTTGGCCCCTGCTGTTGGCTCTGTGTGCGCCACTCCAGCGTTCTGCACCAGTCACTCGCTCAGGCAAGCTAGAAAGGCATCTCGAGGTAAAGTGCTCCCCTTCTCCTGAGTGAATTTCATGGTCTACAATTGTTTTTAGGTATTAACTTGTTACTTATCTCTTACAAGAAAAGCTTGTGGTTTGGTTTCCACTGACTTACACAAAAATAATAGTGACTTTTTTAAAGTAAAAAATAAATATTTATCAAAGACATTATTGTATGTTTTCTTAATGTATCCATAGGGGGGAAAAGTACTCAATAGTGTTAAATGAATGACTGACAGAATGACGAAATTATTTGGACAGAAGAGCTGAAGAAGATGAGGCACTACTTCTGACACATTGTCATAACATTCCATAGCCATTTTATGATAAAGATCTTCATACTACTAAAGAATAAGACGAGCAAATCACTGCACAGGAGGTGTTTACTGAATGCATCTATATAAACATAAGTCCTTTTTGTTAGCTCATCATACACACAACTTCTCTTTGGCTTTTCATAAAATCTGAGAGTATATTTTGTAATTTATGTAGCACAAATAAAATTTAGTTTGCACAGACCTGAGAAATGCCTCAATGTAAGTGAAAATTGATAGGTGGCCACCTGCCACATAAAGGCAACACTAAGGATGGGTTTTCATAAACTGCAGAGAACTGGCTGGAATGCCATGGTATGAAATATGGGCTATGGAGGCAGCAGCCAGTGTACCTGTGACTGAGGACACTGCAGAGAGGCAAGAATCACCCAGACTCCCTGACTTGCAGATGGGCCCGTGTGGCTGTTGTCTCCATCAGGAACATTGGAAGGTCTGCACATGTGTGGAATCTGTGTGCAAAGAAAGCTGGCAATGTGTCCCAGCCCAGCTGCAAATCTACAAGCGCAAGGACAGCCTTTCCTAATAGCACCCATCAAAGTTAGCCACCCTCTTCTGCAAGAGTCATCATTGCAGAACTCACAGGGTAGGCAGCTGCAGGCAAATAGCTACTGGTGTCTGTGAATAGTCTGGAATATTACAGGCTTAACTTTCCACAAACTAAATTAAAAACAATTGCACACATTTTCACAAAAGCAGGACATCTGAGGTAACAAAGTCTCTTTTGTGAAGTCAGCACACACTTGTTTAGGATTTATCCACAAAAAGTTATCTGCATATGAACTCTATCCACAATGAAGGAGCTACCAAGCTGCCAAAATAATAATCTTCTAATATGCATAATAGAAATATGTAGGAATATTTATTATGGAAAGTTTTGTTGTTTTGTTTTGAGGGTTTCCCTGAAATATACTTCACAGTAAATAAACTTGGTAGAAGGAAGAACTAAAATGATTACTATTACAATGTATCAAATTTATCTTGAGCCTTACCACTTAAAAAGATGGCTAGGCACTAGAAATATTTAGAAAAATGTTTTGTATGTGCCATTGCACTAAAACATTTCTCCATAACTCTCTGAAAAATGGAATATCATCTTTTCATTTTGCAGGGCTCATGGCCATGAGTTGTTAGCAGCACGTACCTGACACACACAACGAGGATCATGACGTGATTGTCATTCATTCTAATCTACTGTATCTCCCATAACAGGATACACTAGGATCTGTAGAAGGATTTATTACAAACTAGTGTCTTTCAGTACTTGATTATTTCTTCTCTCATAATTAACACATTTAGTGTAAAAGCAAAATGGAGTATTCAAGCATGACAAAAACAAAAAAAAACCACTAAATTAACTATTTTTTCACCACTCAGGTTTACTGAGTTTTAACTGCCATATGTTTCTCAGTATTTCCTGTAGCATTTGAAAAGGGAGAGTGTATTCTAAGCCACAGCAGTTCAAAATTGTTCAGGAACTGATATTTTTCTACCTCAAAACACAACATTAGATCATTTTTAATGCATGCATTGCAGCCTGTTGTCCAGTTATGAAGGAATTAAAGAGTCACAGTGGAATTGCTAGCAAGCACCTATTGTTGGAGCGCATAGACTTTGCTCACTCACATTTTCTTTCCTTTTTTAAAAGATTTATTTTACTTTTATTTGAAAGTCAGATATACAGAGAGGAGGAGAGACAGAGAGGAAGATCTTCCATCTCCTGATTCAGTCGCCAAGAGCCTGCAACAGTCTGAGCTGAGTCAATCCGAAGCCAGGAACCAAGAGCTTCTTCTAGTTCTCCCACATGGGTGCAGAGTCCCAAAGCTTTGGGCCGTCCTCTACTGCTTTTCTAGGTCACAAGCAGGGAGCTGGATGGGAAGTGGTATCACCGGGATTAGAACCGGTGCACAAATGTGATCCTGACGCATTCCAGGCAAGGACTTTAGCGGCTCAGCTACCACATCAGACCCACTCACTCACATTTTTAAATTCTTTTCTTGTTTTCTCTGACCAGGTCTTTCATGTCTTTTGCCTATTTGTTTGTTTTTTGTTTGTTTTTAATATTTTTATAATTTTATAATAAATTTATTTTTGTTGATGTTTGCATTGTTAAGGATGCATGCCCATGTGGTAGGGAGCATCGAGGAATGAAAGAAAGTGGGTAACATAACTGTTTCCAATCTCTTTTCTTTTCTTACATCTGGGAAAAGTGGGGAGAGAAGGGTAGAAGGCCACTCCCTGCTGCCCAAGTTCCTCACTACCCGGGGATGGACGACAGCTACCTACTGCCATCCAAGGGTCCCTGATATTTAGCATGTTCTGGAGGGTACTGCTTCTGGTATGCTGTTGATTTTGTTGCTTCAAGGTTGAGGAAATCCTTCCAAGGCCCACTGGCTGACACAGTCCACTTTAGAGTGCACACCTTACAGTATTCATTATCTAGATACTCACTGTCAAAACTTGACCAGGGCAGCTGTCCAATTTGTTCTATTCTCCTTGGTACAGATATCCTGTGCCCTCCTTGGTACAGCTGTCCTCTGGTTGTCATGTCCCCCATGAGCATGTTGGTATGCCATCAACTGCATTGGCTTCAACAACCAAGGAGATTGTTCTAACACATGAACTCCACAATCAGACCACAGACCCTGTGATTTTCCGAAGACTGAAGTTATGAGTCCAGTGGTCCAGTGGTCTAGTTGGCGGGGGGAGGGGGATTCCCCAAAGACAACTCACTAGCTATGATCCAAGACCTGAGCCCTGAGTGTGCTATCTTATGTCTTAAATCTCAGCTCCAGCACTGTCTTTTGCACCATCATTTAGCTTGTAATAGTCTTGCACTCTTTTCTCACATTCGTTTCATTGTGGATATAACGTCACTTGGAGTTTTGACATGTTTTCGACAACTATGAGGCAGCCCTGCCTTGACTTTGGTTCCTTTCCACTTGTCCAACTGAATGGAGCTCCAGTGCTTAGAAGTCATCAGCATTTTGGTTTCCTGTTCTGATGTTGGGTAATAGGCTTGGCATTTTTATTTTACACTGTGACCCCTCAATTTTTACAGGTTATCTTGTTTATAATATATGATAACCTCTGAGTGATTGTCATTTTTATAGTGTGAGGTGGAAAAAACTATGTAAACAAACTCAGAAGACTGACTGAATGTCAAATGTATAGGTTTTAGATATATACCCAAATTCTAATTGGATAATGGCTAACATGAACATTATTTTGAAATCAGTTGATAAGGGCTAAGACAGACATTGCTTTGGAAGATATACGAATGTGGTGTTTTAAAAGTCACAAGTTTGGGAAGGCAAGAATCATTGCTTGAGATTTGCAACTTCGGGATATCAACTCTGTGGCCCACACTGTTAACTTCAATGGTGTTCTAGGGTTGTTTCAATAATGTTCTTTTAGAAAAAGGTTTTGTGTATTTTTCTTTTTTTTTTTTTTTTGTAGAAGAGTAAGCTTATCAAGATGAGCAAGTAAGGCTAAATTTCCAGACTTGCAAGTCATTTGAATTCTCAGGAGTTGGGTTACCTGAGTAGACTGCCAGGAACTGTCCATCGCAGGTGGAGCTTACTTCCAAGAGAGGCAGAAGGGATTGCAACTGCACAATTCGCCACTGTGCCCAGCCTCCCCTGGGCACTGCCTTCACCTCCATTTTCACAAAACCTTGAGAATGGCAGGATCAAGGGCTCCACAAGCTCTTCTTTGAGCCAATGTGAGGAGAAGATGAACAAGATTTGCTCTCCTAATAAAAACAGAGTCTAGGTTTGTAAATATGGTAATTTCTCACAAATCCATACAGGACTGAGAGTGTATGCAATTTCAAAGTACCTCAGGAAATGTTCAGACTATCTTCCATTCAAAATTATTTAACTTGCATTTGAACATGCTAGCCTTGCAAAATAATTATGATAATTTTAATGGTACAAATGAAAATGGTATGGGATTTGGGGGAAAAAAGAAAATGAAAAGCATTGCTTTTTGAAAAGTGCACTTTCATAACACAAGAATCTTTATGTAAGTTTATCTACCCCAAAAGTGACTTTGAAGAATTTAAATGTGATCAATTAGTGCCACTACTAGTGTGAGAATTGGTACATTTCCTTACCTTACAGATTTATGGAGCCTCTGCCAGGAGTCCCTTGCTAATCTGTAAACTAGGGCTAACACTTATTCTTAATGTTGGTTAAAGATTAAGTATAAAGATAGATGCAAAATGATTAACATATTTGTAGATGTACAACAGTGGCCTGGTCTCCTAATTTATCTCTATTTACTTTTATTTAATAATATGCATTCTAATATGCATACATCATTGTATGCATAAATATTGCCTATCAAATTAATTATATGCCTAATCAAGTGGCATAAAGAGAATCCAGAATACCCCCTCTCTTCCACATCTACTCACTTCAGTAGACAGCAAATCTCTGAAATCTCCCAACCTTCCCCAGGTTATGACTTACTCTTTTACTCAACTTCTGGACCAAAGTGACCCAAGATGAGAGGAGGGGGAGTTGTTGTGGTTCAGTATGTTAATTCACAATTTAAACATACGCATCCCATATCAGAGTGTGTGGGACTGAGTCCTGCCTTCAGTTATTGATCACTTTCCTACAAATGTACACCATTTGAGGCAGAATATACCAGTTCAAATGGTTGTGTTCCTGCCACAGAAGTGAGAAATGTGGATGGAACTCCTGGCTCCTGCTCCAAATCCAACAGTTGTGGATATTTGGAAAATGAAACATTAGGCAGAAAATTCCTCTTTATCCCCACCTCAGATCTCCCTTTCCATGTCTCCTTTCCTGTCTGCTGCTGCTGATTTCAAATAAACACATAAATGTAAATCAGTCTAACTATCGTGGAAGACAGTAAGAAATTTCCTCAGAAATCTGAAAATCAATCTAACACACGACCCAGTCACCCCAATCCTGAGAGTTTAGCAAAGGGAAATGAAATCAGCACATTAAAAAGTCCTCCACATTTATCGCACCTCAAATCAGAATAGCTTCGATACAGATGCAACTCAGTTGTCCATCCATTGACAACTGGACAAACAAAATGTGGTGTATTATACATCACAGAATGTCACTCAGGCATAAAACAGAATAAATTCCATCTTTGGGAATAAAATAAGTACAACCAGATGTCATTATACTTAGTGCAATATGCCAGTTCCTAAAATACATATTTTTTCTGATATATGTAATTAATAGAGGATACAACAAAAACCAATGTATTAAATCGAAACTTTGAAAAGAGTGGGGAGGGTTACAGGAATTGCATGTGAGAAGAAAAAGAAACAAACAAAAAAAATCTCTTCCAGCCCAACATTTAATTGAAACAATGACACAGCAAACATAATGTATTATGAAAAGATTAGCTATTTCTCAGCACTGTGGTTAAAAATATTCCTTAGGGGATATACATATATACATAGGCGCGTGTGTCTGTATATAGATGTATGTGTGAGTATGAATACATGTATATATGAGTAAATGTGTATGAATACGTTTATACATATGAGTGTATTATACATATGTGTATGTTTGTGTTATGTGTGTGAATGTATGTGTGTGTGTGCATGCATACTGTCCTTTGTTTCAACTGGCCATCATGATCAGAAGTTAATGAAATTGTGCCCTTTACTAATAAAAGGACAATCCTCGCAGTCTGATGCCTAAAAAATAATAAAATAATATTGAAACAGTTTGATAAAGTTGTATTTACAAATGTATGACCACAGGATTGGTAAGTTAGCAACATGTTGAACATTTAACAGATAAATTGACTTTTCTTTAGAAAATCCTCAGGAAATTTTACTATACAAAGATGAACAAGTCAAAACAAAATGTTTATATATTAATCTGAAGGAAACTAGACATTAGCTAAATGTTCAGAGGGTCCCAGTCTCCCACTGAAAGTATAAATCACCTGATCTCACTACAGTCGTAAAATAAAACAGTAAATGAAGGTGAAAGCCTGAAGAACCAGAGGAGATCACAATGGGAGAGAATCTTTGGAAGTTTTTCTTCTTGAATATAATGGAAACGCTATAGAAAATTCCATTGCCATCTGCACTCGTGTTGTTGGTTCAGTTTTATAACAGGCTTTTGTGTTACTTTGTATATTTCCTAAAGATTTATTTCATTTATTTAAAAGACAGAGTTAGATACACAGATGGATAGGCAGGAAGAAATCTTCCATCTGTTGACTCACTGCCCAAATAGCCATGGTGGCTGGGGCAGCACCATGCCAAACTCTGGAGCCAAAAGCTTCATCCAGGTCTCCAACATGGGTGCGTAGGCTCAAGCCTTTGGGACACCCTCTGTTGCCTTCCCGTGGGCAATAACAGTGAGCTGGATCTGAAGCTGAGCAGCCAGGACCAAGACAAGTGGGATGCTGATATTTCAGGCAATGGCTTACATGGCTGCGCCCAGTGCTAGCCTCACTGTTTGTATATTCTTTATGGACAAAAATGTGGTTAATCACTCTAAGATATTTCAGAATGGAACCTCTTGAAGAACATTCTCTTCAGTTCTCTGGCATCTACAATAAAGATTACACTTAGTCGTCTGGGTGACAGCATCATGACACTTGCCATTGTTCAACATAACAACAAACAGTGCACTAAGTTGGCGACCACAGAAAGCAGCTTTCCATTTCATGTCATGGGAATGTATTAAATGGATGCCTCCACCGGTCAAGGTCTAGTAGTTAATGCTCAATAAAGAAATAATAAAACAGTATTCCCTCAAAATTAAAAAGAAACTACGAGAAAGAGGAAAGTGAAACCTCACCGTATGTCATAATGGTGCGTCTCTCCATATGGACACTCAAACAGGATAGCATACACATCGCTGCATAATCTAAAGTATCTTTTCACAACATACTCATGAGCAACCAAGTGAAATGATATTTTCCTAGCAAATCAAGAACAACTAGTTTAGATATCAAATATGCAAATGCTGGCTGATGTGTCTAAATATACATCGCTTGAACTTAGGTACTATGTGTACCACATGGCTCGGCTGGCACCTGTCTGCCAACATCAGCAGGGCACTTTGCACCTTCACCTAGGAGATGAAATCGTGGTCGAGAGTGACCAAACTCTGTAACATGTAAATTCCAATCAATACTTTAAAAACTAGTATGATTTACTTAGTCTTAGACAACTTGTTTGAATATGTTAAAAAAGTAAGTGTATTTCTACATAAATTTTACTCCAGAACCCAATCACTTTTTTTTTCTAAATCTGTACCGCCAAACGTGAGCCAAGGCCTGTTTATAAATCATGCTCAATCGAATCACTGAGTTAGGTTGCTTTCCAGTTAAGGATAATGCTTATATTCTAAAAATGATCTAAAGTACAATTGGAAAATCCTACATTCTGTTAAAACTGTGTTAAAGTTCTATCCTCAGAACACAAAACAAATTGCAAGTATCAGTGATCGGTGGGATGTTCTATGCACTTTCGTTCAGGGTCCCCATCCTGATCTGAAATCTCCAATAGAGTCCTGCTTCATGCCTCACACCAGGGAATGAAAAATTAAAAGTGTTGGGCCCGGCGGCGTGGTCTAGCGGCTAAAGTCCTCGCCTTGAACGCCCCGGGATCCCATATGGGCGCCGGTTCTAATCCTGGCAGCTCCACTTCCCATCTAGCTCCCTGCTTGTGGCCTGGGAAAGCAATCGAGGACGGCCCAAAGATTTGGGACCCTGCACCCGCGTGGGAGACCTGGAAGAGGTTCCAGGTTCCCGGCATCGGATCGGCGCGCATCGGCCCGCTGCGGCTCACTTGGGGAGTGAAACATCGGATGGAAGATCTTCCTCTCTGTCTCTCCTCCTCTCTGTATATCCTGCTTTCCAATAATAATAATAAAATCTTAAAAAAAAAATAAAAATAAAATAAAAAAAAATAAAAAAAAAAGAAAAGAAAAATTAAAAGTGTTTGGAAAACTGAGAGCACCTGCATGCAGACCCGGAGCTGCACTCACCTCTGCATTCCTCTGCAGTTTGACTACAGTACTCAGTACAGGGAAAGCCTCCCACTCAACCATGGATGTGCTCTCCTCTGCAAGGGAACTGACCACAGTCCCCTGGGAATGTGCTGGCCAAAGATTATTGTGAGAAAGTCATGATTTCTACAAGGATGCAAGGTATATGCCAAGAAGAGACCTCCCGGTCTCTCCATCTTCTTGTGGACAATTCTGAAATCTGTTTTCTAACTGAAATGCCCTTCTCTAATTTTTTCATGTGAGAAGCAGATACACTGTTCCAGAAAGACTTACCACAATGCCTTACTTCTGCTATGGCAACCACCATGGATTTTCCTTTGTCAGTCTGCACACATTTCACACAGTTGGTCTTGGGAACACCCATTCTCCACAACCATTTCCTTTGGAAACAGGAACTACAGCTCTTTTGACTTTGAGACTGAAGGATGACTCAGCGCACAGTATATATGAGTCATTCATCATGATAGTAACAGATGAGCTAATATACCTTTTCCACAAAGCGCTTCTACTCGGTGATTTTTAAGTGCTTTCAGTCAATCCTCATGATAGCTATTTGAGTGCAGTTATTCTAACCAGAGACTAGAGCAAGGAACTGAAACACAAGTGCAGTGAACGGAGCTGCACTTCCCGCTCAGCACAGGACAGTTCAGGCCCAGCTGAGGTTAGAACCTGCTCTCCACAACAGGTGATCACTGTTCCTGAACTAAAATGACCAGGATAAAATGTCAATTCCCATCATTTGATATACAATCTGGAGTAAACTTTTTGTTCCTACATCCTTTGCAAAAGAAAAAGCTAAAATCCTCTCAAAATGATGTACTATTATTTTTGAAGTACTGATAATAAAATGATGCTTATCATAGCATTTCTATTGATTTGTCAACTACCAATGTAGACTTCCTGTTACTCAAAAACTGTATTTAACTTTTTAATGTAACATTGAATATGAAAATGTATGATCTGCTTAAATGTTACTGATGTTTAGAGATCAACACTCTTGAGAAAAGTCACAATGGTCATTCAAAAAAGGCACATACAAATGATCAATTTTCTGTATTTTGTCACTGCTGTGTAAATAGAAGCCAAATGTTGGGCTACTAATATCCCTGTTCCTAATGACAGCAGACTTGGTAAATTTCAGAGAGCAAGCCTCCACTGGCGCCACAAGCTATGCTTCACACTGTGCACCCTGCTTCCTGCCGACAGTGGCTGTAACAGGCACATAAACTAAAACTGATGCACTATTTAATCTGTAAATGTTCTGTGTCCTTACCCTTTAGCAATGGAAATAAACCAGCATCTTTCTCTTACATAGTCCCCTTTATCCATCAAATCTGAGAAAATGTAACTGTAAATTATTAATGTTACTTCTACCCATGCAGGTACATAATAATTTTAAATATGGATAAAATTATTCCCAAAATAAAATTACCAAACAACCATCTGATAAAAAAGCCATGGTATATATCCTAGACAAATTCAAATCAAATCAACTTTAAACACATTATTTAAGATAAATTTATCAATAGACACTTTGAATGTTAACTGATACAGTCTCTATGATAATCATATTAACAAACTCAATAGAAGAAGGTGAAATGATTATTAATTGGTCAAATCACATCAGTTAATGCTGCTGTTTATTTTTGCTTAATTTCTCAACAATCTAATATAAGCCATTATTTTTGCTACATCGTTACTTCACACATAAATCTGCCCTAAGTGAATCTCAGATAGCAAACAAGATTCCTTTACTATGATGATTATTTAAAATTTCAAATTTCTAATCAATATTCTATAAAATAACAATTTCACCAAAAACAGAAGGGAAAATTAAGTGATGGTAAGCTATTATAATGCAGAGGCTATAATTTTGCCCATCGATAGTTGTATTTATAGATCTCAACAAATGCATTCTTTGTAAGAGTTATTTCCCCACTAGATCTGTGTAAGTGACAGCCACCTCTCCAGCAGAGAGTTCAATGACACAACGCAGTTCAGGTTCCAGCTGGAGAGTTTCATCCTGTTCTAACTGCCTGCAAACGCGCTTGACTCACATGAAAGCTGGGTTTCACAGAAGTGAGCAAACTTGTTTCTTGAAGTTTTAAATCAGCAACAAAATTGAAATACGTATTAGGCCCAACAGTTCTTAAGGATTTATTCTGAGAGATGTGGTTTGAATTATCACCTAGTATTTAAAGAGAACATTTTGATTCTGCAAATTAAAATTTCAGCTGTGCCTGTTTTACACTATTATTAGGGAGGGGGATGAAAAAATCAATTTCCTCTCATGTTTATTGTTTAGAATTTTCAACCATACTTCTACAGAGATTTTTAAGTCTTTCCCATTTAAGTCTTAAAAATAAAAATGATATAATAATATTATTGAACAAATAACGTGAATTATAAGGACAGATATGAGCTATCTTTAACTTTTAGGAGGCAGATTATAATATGGCTTGCTGCAAAATTCTGGAATGTCAAATGTATTTGTGCCCAAAGCTTTGTATATGAAATGAATATGTATGTCACATTGTCTGAAAGATATGTATGCATGATAAATAATGTACATATTAAAGAGCATAAGCCAGATCACTATAGGTTTGCACATTTCTCCACAAAAAGATGCTGAAAGTTTCAGATGCAGCATTGTGTAAAATTACATTGATAATATAAAAACATATTTATGTTCAAAACACTTGGGAAATGCTGTTCTGGGAGGCTTGCCATGGAAGGAAAAATTATTCATATTTTCCATCTCAGGGTATTTATCACTAATTCGACTGTGGCTTACAGAATGATTTTAATATATCATTATATTAAAATAATCTTCTCCACCAGGAGTGTGAGGAAGCAAACAGCATGAATTGGTAGTGGAGAAAAAAGAAAGAAAAAATATCTGCATTTCAAAATTTAGGCATTGATCATATACACCATAGCAGAAATCTGTCTGAGCAATAAAATATGTATGGATTTCAGGTCACTCTTACCTTGGATAGGATGTGCTGGCTTTGAGCCCGACGCTCCAGCGGTCACATTGACTTGAGTCTAGCCTTTGGTCCAGTCTCTGCTCTCAATTTTAACTTCTTGTTAATGTACATACTGGCAGGCAGCGGATGATGGCTCATTCAGGTGGGTCCCTGCTCCCTACTATGGGACAGTCACTGAGCTTCTGACTCGTCATTTCAGCCTGCCCAGCCCTAGGTGTTGCAGGTATTTGGGAAATGAATTAGTGGGTGGGTGATCTCGTCTGTCATCTCCGAGTCGTTGAAATTCATAAAATTCTTTTAAAATGTTAGTGATTGCACTCAATTAAACAGTAAAATGTAATTTAATCATCACATGCACTATTTAGAGGTTTAATTGTGTCCTCAGCATAAAACTCAATTACCTAGAATGCATCTCCTCTCTTCATTAGTAATCTACTTGCTTGAAGTATTTCTGGAGATTCTCCAGTGTGTGCAGTTGTGTAATCATTATTGACATTCTCAAGACTGGCATAAAATCCAAACATATCTATTTTAGTTATAGATATTCTAAAATCTGAGGAAAAGCAAGCTAAGCGACTCTCAAGAGTATTGCTTCATAAATACGGCTTAGAACAGATAAAAATAGGGTGAACGCTATGATCAACCCACATTACTCCCGTGCCTTGTCTCAGAAGTCATTTCTTTCCCATAATTCCTAAAGATAATCAGATACTCACCCACCACAGAAAGGAACTCTGAGCCGTGCCACTTCTGGCAAAGATGGGCAGGTTCAGAAAGATCACCAAGGGAACATGGAGACACCACTGGCCTCACTCCAAAGATTAACCTTGGCCGCAGAGCCGTGAGGGGGCCTGCGAGGCTGTGAGGGGATTTCATGACCAGGCACAACAATGAAATCAGGTAAAAAAAAAAAAAAAAATCCAGCACCACAGTGTGTACTCAGTCATTCCTGGCTTCTTCTGGGGGACTTAGCCACGTACCCACAGAAAAAGCAGCAGCCACGATGACAAATGCGTCCTTCGAAGGAAATAGGTGGCTAGGGCAGACCAACACGGTCTTTGCTCACAAGCAGCTTTTATTCTGAGGATTAGAAAACCCTGCCATCACATATGGCGCGGCAGCGAGGGAGAGGCTGACGTCAAGTCAACCATTCGTCCTTGTTGTTTTGATGCTTGCTGGACCCTGGGCTTCCCCAGGCACCTTTGTCCACGCACGGGTGGGTCATGCAGCCTATCAAGATGTGGTCCCTGCTGCCTACCATGCTATTCCTGGAGCTGTGGTGGAGGAAGAACGCAGTATGATGTTCTTACTGAAGCCCTACCCTTGGGGGTGTGTGGGTCTGTGCTGCGAGTTCAGGTATTAAAAGATACAGAGTGAGTGTATGAGACTGGTCTTGTGGTCCTAGGATAAAGTCACCCCTGGCAATGTAAGAATCCAATATGGGAAAATGAGCAGAGGACAGCCCAGGTTCCTGGGAACTGCACCCATGTGTGGGACCTGGATATGGTCCCTGATTGTGAACTAGCCCAGCCCTGGCAGTTGTGACATTTGGGAGGTGAACCAGCAAATGGAAGATATCTCTGCAACTATTTTAAAATAAATTTTAAAGTCTTTTTGTACCATGGTGGCAGCACATTGCCATTTTTGAATTTGGGCATTTTGTGTATGGGAACTCATTTTGCTTTTGTACTTTTAAAACTCTGAAGAGTGTATCACTTTTCCGTATTTTTTTCACCAGCAAAATCTATCCCCCCAAATTCAAAAATTATTTTTAGGATTTGTTATTATATAACAATTTTGCTATTTCCCATTATTTGTAGCTGAGAACTTAAGGGTATTTTAGTTTTTTGTTTTTTTTCTTAAGCGATGGAAAATCAAGGAGGCCTTTTCAATGAGCTGCCAATAATCAAAGATGGAACTGCAGAACAACAAAATAAATAATGCGGCACTGGGTGATAACTCCAAATCTGAACATATGATTTTAAGCTTAAAAAATCTTGAATAAATAGAGAAAATAAGGGAATTATCTGTTTAGCTGCTCCCACCCTTGGGATGTGCAGTTTTTTGTTGCTGCTGTTGTTGTTTGTTTGTTTATTTGTTTGTTTTTACCCCCTCCTTGTTGAGTAGGAGTTGAACTTAGGGAACAGAGTTCCTTAGAATAGAGCATGAAAAGGACTGAAGACGGAGACATGTCTGCAACTTCCCATCACGTGATGTGGGTTATCATCACCAGGAACTCAGGTCCACAGCTGATGGCTGATGGCCTGCACACCTCTGCCATGACAGGGCAAGCACTTATTTCCATGGTATTTCACCCAAATCCATAGACTGCACCTAATCATGAGAAAAGCATCAGGTCAACCCAAAATGACAGCCATTCTACACATTAACTAGTGAGTTCCTTTGAAAACCATTAAGGCTATGGAAAACCAGGAAATTCTGTCAGACGAACAAGACATGACCATCAAATCCAATGAGGAATTCAGGATGGAATCTTAGAACAGAAAAAGAAATGATATTAAGTAGAAATGCCAGTGAAATTTAAATAATGCCTGTATTAGTAAATAATAATGTTTCAGTGCTGGTTTCTTAATGTTGGCACACGTGTCATGATTGCCCAAGATGTCAGCAACTAGGAAAAGAGTATGTGGAAACTTCCTACGTGATATTTTGAACTTCACTAAATCTAATTCTTGCAAACTGAAGGCTTCTATAGACTGGACATTTGTGTCGTCCCAAATCCAGGTTTTGAAACCTACCCCCCAGAGTGATGATGTTAGAGGTGGTGTTTGGGCAGAGATGGGGTCATGAGGGTGAGTAGTTTCCTTGTAGAAAGCCTCCAGGAGCTACCTCCTCCCTCTGCCACCTGAGGACATTAAGAAAGACACTGCAGAGGAATCAACCACACAGCCAGTCTGCTGGTGCCTCCATCACTCATTTCTGAACCTCCCGAACCATGAGAACTCACTGTGTAACAGGAACTGCCCCAAAGGGTGGGTCAAGAGGACACACAAGGTACAAAAATTTCCAGAAATCAAGAAGGGATATGCCGTTGGCATCTTCCACTTGGCTGTAGGTGAGTGACCTAGTAGGAAAAAAAAAAAAAAGCAAATGTGAGGGATCCAATTAAGATTATGGCAAAGAGAAAGAAACTGGATATGAGACATACAGGGTACATTTTCTCTGCCAAATGCCCTGAACCACTTGCTGAGCGGCTTAAGAAGGCTGGGAAACGCTTGCTGAGGTTTCCACACTGCCAGCATCATGCTGACAGGAAGCAAGGCAGTTACTCTTCTCATTCTGGATCCCTAACTATAGAATTTGGATCATTTTAATTCTGTGAATGTAGAAAGACAAATTTTATGATTGTTTTCAACATATGCTGACCATTTCCAAAGCTGATAGTGACATACAAAAATTAACATTGCAACACCAAACAGAAGTGAAAATACTTTTAGGGTAGCATAGAGTACTTTAGTTATTGGGTGTGGTGGGACATGATTTATAATTTTAAAGATAGAGTTATTAGCTACTTGAGAGGTAGTGTTACACAAAGAAAGGGACACACATACACACCACACAGAGAGACACAGAGAGACAGAGAGAGAGAGGTCTTTCTTCCACTGGTTCACTGTCTAAATGGCTGAAGCACATGCAGCTGAACCACAACCAACTGCTTTCCCAGGCACATCAGTAGGGAGTTGGATCAGAAGTGGAGCAGCCGGGACTGAATCCAGTAGCAACGTGGAATGCCAACATCCTAACTCAATGTGCTGGCCCTTTGTAACAACTTAATATGTAGAGAAATTGTCAATTACAATTACTCTAAGTGGTTATTTCTTTAATTTCTGAACTAGTCATCACACCTGATGAATTATTAGCTACAAACATTCAGAAGCAGAGGAGAATGTAACCAGCAGCACGAATGCTCTGTCACTACACTCTGACTACACCAGAAATTATAGCCCTGTCTTAGGTGGCTGGACCATGGGGAAAGTAAAGGAACTGATGTGAGACTAATGAAAGAGACTAGGATGGCATATCAAGCTACAAAGGTGAAAGGATAAACAGGAAAGATGCATCCTGGAATTCTAAAACTGCAAAAATGAAACTATCATTACGAAATTAGGGATCAGAGTACTGGTGGGAACACAGGATTTGTCAGTGCAGTAGTACATGTGAAAATGGTTCTCAGTGATTGGCAAAGTAGTTACAAGGATATTAGCCTCGAATAGCACACACAGCACACTTTTGTGTGACTTTCAACACGGTCTGTGTTATAATATGTAATGACATTTTCAAGTGTAGCTATATAGTAACACATGCTCCATTTACAAAAATTAGTAAGAAACTCATTCTGTTCAGAAACTATGATCAAATAGACAAGAGACAGGTGACACAAGATAGTGGCCAACCCCAGTCTTATGATAAAATTACACATTGAACACTACGGAGCCGAACAGATGAGGTGGTGAGTCATAACTTGGTCATAAATGGTTCTGAAGAGACCATGTATTGCTGAGACTCAGTATTCAATCGTGTTTCCAAATGGACAAGACAGATAAATCTAGAAAAAAGAAAGAGGGAATGGTTCTTCCGTTAAAAGGTAGAAATCTCAAAGATCTGACTTTTGAGTCATTTTGAATGATATGCATCTTTGATCACTTAGTTGCTACTGGCATGACAAGTTTGCTGGACTCACTTGGAGGTTTCCTGTCTGAGACCTCTCACTTTGCTATCTCAGCTAATCATGGGTCTCGTGTAGTGAGTGGAGACACTTTAAAACCACGATGCAGGTCTCAGCCTCACCTCACTGAGGATTATTTCTAAGTTCAAGTCTTTCTGGAGGAAGATACACATAGCAGTTACATGCAAGAAATATTTATGTCCCATCTTTGTCCACCATTAAAGTCTAGAAGTAATGCATGACTCAGTTACATGGTCACTTGTGATTAAACATCATAGCTAAAAAACTTTAGATTAAATTACTGTTTAATAATCATATTATATAATCTTTGTGCATTTTAAAACTGTTGCTTCCCAAGAACACAAAGGACAAAAAATGAGTCACTAATTATTCATTTTTAAAGTATCTTAGGGATACCAGTACCTATATCAGAATCTTAGAATACTTTAGTATAACCACTAAAATCGGCTAAAATTGGGAAAAATCATGAATGCCCCCCATTTTAAAACTAAAACAAAAGTAATTTCACGTGAAAATTAGAGAAAGTTATATGAGGAGGATAAGGAATCTAATAAATACATTCGTACATAAAAAATAAATCTGAAACCTGACCTCATTTTAGTGTGACTTAATTTCTCCAAGGAAAACAAGGCAAGGATTCTAACAGATAGCTTTCTGTAATGAAGTTGTAAACCAACAATTTTAGGCTAGATGATAAACTAATGATTATAACCAATAACAAACAGATGTAGCATTAATAAAGAAATTGATTATAAACTAGAAAAGTGAATTAAAAACTAACAATTGTATGCAAAGTAATCAATATATTTAGCAAAATAGTGGGGCATAAAACTCAGATACACAAAATCTAACACACAGGACGAGAAGGAATTTGAAAAATTTAGTAGAAAATGAAACCAAATGAAAGTATATTTTAGTACACAAACATCTGAAATCTATGGGTTTTATTATAAACATTTCCTATGAGCCTTTCAAAGGCTCCACTAAATTTGTATGAGGCGTATACTCATATATTCATGAGCCTAATACATGTATGTAATCATGATTTACTCACCAAGAGATTATATGCATTTGTATATATACATATAGAGGTTTAAAACTGTGCTGCTGTAAGTTTATAAAGGATTATGAAAAATTCTTACTGCCTAGTGATGTCAAAACAAACACTTGGCCAGTGGTGCAGCTGTCAGAAGCTCTCCTGGCTCCAGCTTCTGACTTCAGTTTCCCACTAGCACAAACTCTGGGAGACAGTGCTGACATCTCAAATCACTGCATTGCTTCCACTCATGAGGGGGGCCTGGATTGCATGGCGCCCCAGTCCAGCTCTAGACACTGGGTGTTCAGGGAGTAAACCAGATGCTGAGATTGGATCGACAAACCAATATAAATATAGGTGATATGGACACAATGTGAATATGACTTTCCCTCTCTCTGTCTCTCTGCCTTTCAAACAAATAAATAAACACTGGTGAATACTAAACATACTGAATTATCACCAATGTAACACAGTGTTGCACTTGATAATAATAATAAAATTGCACAATTTATACATTCATTGTACATACTTTTATGTTTAACTCTAACTTTTTTATTATTTTAATTCTTGTGAACACAAAATTTAGAAATTTTGTTTTGTTGGTGTATTTTAGAGTATATTCTTTGTACTTTACAAAAAGTCTTATAGTAAAGCACTATACTGTTTTACTATAGCAGCAGCCTCATGCATTTCATATTTACAAAAAAATTATTGCACAGTTTTCCCTTGCACTTATTTAATATAATTCAACATCTTTTTTATAAAAATGAATTCATCTTTTGACTTTTTTTCATGAAGTTTTGGAAGGATTTGCATATACCACACCATCTGGGGATAGAGTAGACCATTTCATCCATTTCATACAGAACTGTAGAAGTGTACTCTGTGATGCTTGCACAACAACAAAGTCCCTGAACAGTAGACACATTTTCCAGAATGTTTCTTTGTGACTAAGCAATGCTTTATTATATGTTCACGTATTAGTGACAGGTATCATTAGCACAGGGTTTTCATCCACTGATCACACAAAGACACACATCTATGATCCCAGTGGATTAACCAATACACCACCTCCTTCCTTGACATAAAAGGTACAAACACTGCGGGCTGATACTGTGGCATTCTGAGTAAGGGCACAGCCTTTTGGCCTTCCATCCACCTGGAAGTCCTGGATGAAACTGCGCAGTCTGGCTTTGGCCTGGCCCATGCAGTTCTGCAGGCACTAAACAGCAGATGCAACCATTTATCGCTCCTGCTTCTACCTACGCTCTCTGTTACTCTACCTTTCAAATAAATGAATAAATTCTAAAAAATGTAAGTGCTGAAGAATTCACAATCATTTTATAGATGCTGAAAACTCTCCTGAACTCTGTAAATCCTCCTTTCCAATAAAAATAAATAACTGACTTCTTAAAAAAAAAATGGTAAAGCAGATATACAAATGGATTCTGGCCGTTACACTGGAGACTTATAAGATCCTGATGGTTACATAACATGTTTAAACTTCTCAGCATCTGATAAAAGGTTATTGAATATTGGGTAGAGTAGGGGAATGTGCCATTTGAAAAGCCAGTACTTATGAAAGTTTCCAAATTTAAAAAGAAACTATAAACGTGTAAGCCCAAGTATCTCAACAAGCTCAAGTAGAGTGAAACAAAAAATATCTGACAAAATAGAACCAGAAAAAAGATATTTGAGATCAGAGAAGCTATTACCCAAATTTGCACCAACTTCTTGTCAGAAATAATGGAGTTCAGGGGCCAACACCGTGGCTTAGTGGACTGAACAGACACCTGCAATGCCAGCCTGGTTTGAGTCCTGCCTCCTGCTCTACTTCTGATCTACCTCCCTGCTAATGCACTGTTGAGAGCAAGTAAGGATAGCTCCAGTGCTCAGGCTTTTGACCATGTTGGAGACAGGAACAAGGTCCGGACTCCTGCCTTTGGACAGGTTCAACGCCAGCCGTGGTAGCCATTTGGGGAGTGAAGAAGAGGATGGAAGATTTATGTCAGTTTCTCTCTCTGCCTCCCTCCTTTCTTCTTTTCTTCCCTTCTTCCTTCCCTCCCTAATTCTGACATTAAAATAAATAAAATAAACTTAAAAAAAAAAGAATTGAGGATGAGACACAAAGTGAAACATCTTTAGAGATCAAAAAAAAAAAAAAGCAAAACTATCAATATGAAATTGTACCCTGTAAAAAAAATCCAACTGGAGACAAAAATTTAAAACAAGAATGTATTGTATGTTTGAATGCTACTGAAAGATAACATTTTGTTTTTACTCAATAAAAGAGATTATAAATGTATGAGATTACTCATGCTCCACAGCTTGTCACCGTCAACCGTGACGCTCACAGAAGTCTCCAGCCAGTCCATCAGTGCAGCAAATCTGTCACCAGCAGACTCGCTATGGAAACTCTTAGTGAAGAAATACGAAGAAATACTTTAAGAGTAAGCATAATCATGTCAGTTGGATAGTTCCTTAAAATTATAGATATGGTAAACAGATGAATAAATATGGCATCATTCTTTGTAATTAAAGAATATTTTCAATGGTAATTGACTATGTCCCAAAGAATGATTAATAGCTGAACTCACCTTTTACCAGTCAAAATCTCCTCCCTCATCTTCCTCACCTTCCAGCTGTCCACACACAGGAGACAGATTCAACGCATGTCAATTCAGTTGTCAGCCCTTCAAAAGCCTTATATGTTTATTCTGTGTGCATGTACTTTCACTATCTATCTTTCCATGGTTTTATCAGCTTATGGATAACACAATTGGTACACAGTTTCAACAGGTCTTTTAAACATAATTCCATGAACTTATGTTTTCAGTCTCCTGGGTGTGCTAGCTTGCAGAAAGCCGCAGAGACTGGATACGATTCCAATTTCTGTGAATTTCCCTTGCCCTCATTGACCTTTGTGAAAATAAAATTCTTATGTGTGTGCAGTAAACACTAGAGGGTGCCGTGGTGGGAGAAGATGTGTATTACCCTCCACTACTTACAGTGCAGTCTGCCACAGAATGCCTTGCTACACAATATTCACAGCTAATTTTTAGCCAAGGTGAGGAATGTTTAAATTTGTTCAAAGTGAAAGTCACAGAGTATTCACAGAGTATGTGTAAACATATATTAAATTCCCTTTATATCAAATCAGTAAATATTTTGATCCCCTACCTGGTATCCTTGATAACTGTTGTCTTTGAAACTCAGAAATACAAAGGCTGAAAATGCAGCACTTTTGGATCTGTGTAACTTAGAATTGCCACAAACTATTTTAGGTGAATTAAAGCGTTTCCTGGTGGGGATCAAAGGCTCTTGGAAAGACTAAAGAACATGCTTCCCATGATCAAAGGCCCCGATAATTGCCATCATCCACTGGCTCCTCTCTGGGATATGGCAGGAACACATCTTGTTGTAGCTACATTTCATCATTTCTTTCTCTAAGAAAATCAAATTTAGGGAACAGATAGGTATTTTGCTGGATTTTGAGTCTCGTCAAACAGTAAAAGAAGCCACGGATACTGTGAACAATTATTTTTGAATAACCATATAAACACACAAACTGCCGTCGTTAGTTTAAAAGTGTTCACTAAAAGGAAGATTTTTCTTTTAATTTTGTTTTGATGATGTCTACGTAGTTGATTAGGGTGGGGGCTGTGGCTAAAGGGAAATAGGTGAGATCAGTATTTCCACATCCAGCCTCCTAGCTGCCTCAGCATCCGGGAATGGGAATGGCCACTCTGTGTCATGCCAGGATTCCAGATGCACATGGTGTTCCGAGGGTTCTGTTCAAATGGCTTCAACAGTTCTGGCATGCCGTCCATCTCACAGATCCAAGGAAGCGGACATTCTTTAAAAGGAAGATTTTAATAACAGAACAACCAAGAGAAGAATGTGAATATCAGAAAGCACTTTATATTCAAAAAAACTAAACTATAGCTTTAACAGAAAAAAATCTACATTTTCCATTTTGTCACATACCAACAAAAATTTCAATAGTGTCTAAATATTTTCATGGATTCATGCTAACACATTACTGAACTAAATGCTTCTCTTTGCCCTTGCAACCTTGAAACTTTTACCTACAGTTTCATTTTAATACTACATGTCAAGTAAAAGCAATTTTCATAACAATACATCAATTAAATGCACTTTACTTAGCTAAAATGATTATTTTTGCAATAACAGAAATTAGTAAAAACAATATTTCAAGAACGAGAGAAAAATTCTACTGTCTGATGCAAAAACCTCTACCACAACACACTTTTAGCACATTCTACATACATTAAAGAAATTTTAAAAAGTTCCCTGTGGGAAGTGACAAAGTCAGTTGGGACTAGAGAGGCATCATTCTACTTGCATGAGCTTGAAAGAAGAAGTTGCTGTGTGGTAATCCTACTCTTTATCTTGGAGACCAAGAGTTGGTCTGCGAAAGCCTTGCATCATTTCCCTGCCTTCTCGGTGCTGAGCTGTGCTCCATTCCTCAGGTCTTCCGTTAGTGCAGACACAGGGACTCAGCTTTTCTTTTCTTTTTCTTTGTGTGCCTGTCTCAAAATGTTGAGCTAACCTAATTAATTCTACTGCGTTAAACTACGGAATAATGTTAGCAAGTGCAGCTGAGAGAATGTAGGAAATTAGAAGTCTCTTCACTTTGGAGAAAGAATATGGAAACATCATTGGTTTTCTTTTCTCCACTGAATATGTGTGAATCCAAAGAGAAGGCTTTTTTCAAGTTATTGCATGGTTCAGGAAAAGAAGGAACAAGCAAAGAAACCAAAATCAGGTAAAAGTATGCATTTTCAACCGGACTTATATTTTGAAAACATGAGTGATGTTGAATATTCGCTAGCATTTATTTTTCAAATTTCTTCTTGAAAATGTAGTGACCACATAAAACAATTAAAATTTTTAACATTAGGTATTTTAACATTAGGTGTTAACAATGGTTGAATTTAGAGAGTTTTATTAAAGTACAGCAAGTTAGTCACACAGAACCAGCAAAATGGTACATCCAATGTTTTGTAGCAGGTGTAATTAAAATATTAGTGTATTTTGGTGTAAAGAAAAGTTTCAATTCATGCATAGTCTGTTTATAATCTACATGTGCCATGAACACTCTAAAAACCCTTCAACGCTGTACTCTTGATTTTTTTTTTGAGGTACAAAAATAAACATAATTTTAATTATATATTCTACAATGTCTTTTCTAGAACCCTGACATAATATTTATTACAGTCTCAAACAGTTGACTTCCATGAAGGAAAGAGACATATTTCACCTATGTTATCCTAATTCCTCCACAAACAATATTTAAATGGAATCCATGAGTGTGTCTATGCGCATGTGTGAGAGGTGGCCGTACCAACTCCAGACTTTGGTGGGAATCAGAAAAGGAGACTTTTCAGTGTCACTGAAACGAATTCCTTTTCTTCCCAGAGCTAAGGACAAAAGAAACAGGCTGAGTCTTCTGGTGCAGAAAACAGAGTTCCACGCAGACAGCCACCCCAAGAGACTAGGACACCTGGGCAAAGATGCAAGGTGAACAACTCTATTTATGAATTTTGGAAAACATGTGTACATTATAAATGTCTCTAAGATATGTGTTGAATTCAAAATCCCATATCTATTATCATTTGAAATTTTGTCGAAGTTCCTGTTTCCATTTAAAAAAATGCAGCACTTTGTGGTTGGAGTTTCCAGGAAATTGCATTTTAAGAAAAAAGTGTGAAAGATACTCTGGGTTTAACTTCTTCTATTTGTTGAAGTACAAAAACTGTATTGACCTAATTTATTCTTATTTATGTTTGTGCTTCCTAACTTCATAGATGATTTAATTTTTCCTCAAAAAAAAAAAAAAAAGCAGACATCAATGAAATCTAAAGAAAACTGGGCAACGTTCCTGACATTTGTAAGGTAACTTCAGCTTAGACTCTAGAACAATGAAAGGAGAATCCTTGTGCAGTATAATTGAAAAGAGCAGTAGTAGCACATACGCTAGAACAGATTCATAAGTGACACTGTGCGTATTCTGTCTTAAAGCATTCTCTTTCTTGGACAGAGTTCCCCCAGAAGAAGCAAAGAAATGGGGTGAATCATTTGACCAGCTGCTTTCCCATAGAGGTTAGTGATTCTTCCACCAAACAATTTACACTTTAATGGAAAATTTTACAAAGTATGTATTCAATTTTGCAATGGTTATGGATTTTGGGTGATTTTTGCTTCTGACCAACAGAGATAACTACAGAATAGTCAGTAAATGGGAAACATTTTAACAGTCTCTATTTATGAAGGATTATTCACTTCTGGGTGAAATGCGCTTTATTTATACTGTAATAAATACTGTTTAAATTTCCTACATTTTCTGACTTTTGAAGGAGGCACCAAGTCTTATTAAATCAATGATTAATTTTTCTCATGTTATTCTTATTACTCTGTGTACAAAAATTTAGAAGTAATTATTTTGCCAGACATTTAAGAAGCCCTTGTGAAAATACTTGGCTTTTCAAAACATTTGACAAATGCTGTGTTGTGCATTTCATATCAATTTCTTCTTAAAGCAGAATTTTGTTGCAAAGATGAGAATCAGGCATATAATGAAGCTTTGTGCATAAGATACTGGATAAAGACAAAACAGAATGCCTCTTTGACCCTGTGTGGGCGGGTGGGGACAGGTGGCTGGATTGCTACTCTTTGCAAAAAAAAATACAAGGAGCAGATGAACACATTTTTGTCTTCATTAATTCAGTGATCTCGCCCATGTAACTCACTTAGTAAATCCAACTGCTTAAATGACGGGCCTAACAATCACAAGGTTTGCTTTTCTCTACACTGAGCAGCCAGGGCTCCCTGAGAGTGCAATGCGGTATCATTACAGAAACACCACACACTCCCTCATCCACATAGCTTTATTTACACCTCAAACATTTCCTGTCTGTTGCGGAAACACCCACACACTCCATCAACCCGCAGCTTCTGTCATTTCTGTGCTTTTGTCTGAAACACATGCACTTCTCAGCTCATCCCTGCATCACTCCAAGATGAGGCCAGACAACCTATTTATTCTGTTGACTTGCATGATCTTACCAGGGGGTTTTCATCTTCCCAAGATGTCTTCGGAAAAGAAGGTTCCTTTTGCCAGAACAGCATATGGTGGGTGCCTGTAATTCACCTCAAATATCACATTCCATTCACTGAAGCACGCAAGTGTCTAACCTCTCCTCATTTTCTGTGTTTCCCCACTACAAAATCAAAATGGTCTATAAGGTCCTGGGGACCTATCAGGTTCCCTAGAATTTCTTGATGAGAATTCTGTGTCTACACACTGTCTCTGGAAACTTTCCTCTTCCTATGAAAAGAGAAATCTGACTCTGAGTGTAATGTTGATTCACGAAAAGGAAACACAGGTAAAGGAATCAGGCCTAAAGTTAGGAGGGACACAGCCACTGGAAAGTCAGGTAAGAAGACACTTGTGCTGACCAAAAGTGTAACTTATTAACCGTTCATCCCTGTTTTACCTGTCATTGCTCCCTATACTTACACATTTTTTACTGATTTTAAGTATCAAATCATTTACTTATTAGTTAAAACTTTTGGCAAATGTCAAGTCCATCCTAGGCTCATGGTCTTTATTATTTTTGATGGGCACATAATATTATCACAAATGTATGAGATATGGCATCAGTTTTCAATGAATTTGTGTGGTGTGTCATGGTCAAAACAGGGTAAATAATTTATTGATCATCTCCCAAATTTATCATTGCTTTGTTTTGAGAAAGTTTAAAATGCTAGCTGTTTTGAAAATTACAGCATTGTTACTACAGCTACTCTACTGTGCTAGAAAACACCAGAGCAACTTCTTCCTGTTTAATGTAACTGTGTACTCAATGCCAGCTTCTCACTACCCTCCTTTGCCCCAGCCCTTCCAGCCTGCTAACCACCTTACGACACTCAACTTTCATGAAATCAACTTTTTTTGACATATACATATAAATGGAAATTGTAATATTGGTCTTGGTGTATCCAATTTATTTCACTTAACAACATAAATTCTAGCTCCATCTATGCTGCTGCAAGTGACAAAGATTTCATTCCTTTTAGACCCGAATAATAGTCCCTCTCTTTATCCATCATCAATGGGCAACTAGGTTGATCCTAAATATTTGCAAATTTGAATGTGCCATCCTCACTGCGTTACTACCAACACTGAGTTCAAGGACAGACCTGTTACAGAACAGAATAATCACAACAACCTATGTAAAACTTTCCCCTCAAAACTGATTTTTTAAAAATTTCCCCACATATCCAGCATTTAAGCACACTATTATTCTTTAATTTCATCAATCACTGAGAGCTGAGGAAATAAAAAAGAGAAATGGAATTCAGTGTTATACAACTTGATTGTTTTTAGGAAGAACTAGATGTTTTCCATTTGTCAATTTTCAATCCCAACATGTCATCATCTGGAAAATAGTAAATGGTTGCTTGGGAAAAGCGACGGCAGAGGTGTTTTGACATTTTGAGGTGCATCTCTCCTCTGTAACATGAATGATTGTACAATCTTAGTTAAGCTCCATAATCACTGTGGCTTTGTTTCCTCCATGGAAATGGAGATAATATTATTAGTATCAGTAAAAATATATTTCTACCAGGATTAAAAGGGATGATGAATAATAAATAATTAAAAATTATGGAGTATTACTATAGTAAAAATATCAACTGTTTTCGTAACCTTTTTGTGTTTCCATTCTACTCCCAATAAATGATAGTTAAAATTCCAATCAAAAGTAACAATAAAATAAATGTATTACTTTATCTACAGCTACATAATAATTATATAATATGTTATCCATCAAAATGAAAAAAAAGTATTAGTAGGGCCATTAGTTGTACAAAAAATACTCACCTAGCATTTTATAATTAATCCTCTGTAAAAGTAGACAGTGAAAATTGAGTAGATAATAGAATCTATGATGCTGTTTGTGGGAACATAAAGAAGCTATACTACCAGTTTACTCCAGAGAAGATAATACACACAAAAAAAACCAACATTTGACTCATTTGGACATGTTGGACATTATTGTCATCTTTCATAGCCATTGTTCTAAGTTAATGACATTGGTTTCACAAAATTATATAAAGTGTTGTTTTATGTAAATTTAAAAATTTAAGTTGTCCATTACAATGCTATATATAAGGATAGGTACCCTTATATACTTCTATATAGAGAGACGTATATATAAAGTATATATACATATGTGTGTATATATGTAAATATATATATGTATAGAGAGAGAGAGAAAGAGGTGTATAAGGATATCTAAAAATGCCCTTAGAGAGAGAGATATAAGGATATGTGTGTGTGTGCAAGTGTATGGCTATCTATCTCCTATATCTCCTTACACAGAGCGATCTACTTACACACGTATGCACATACTCTTCCCCTCTCTATAGCAGAGATTTTGCTCTATAAAATTGTACACAATCTACATTTGGTTAGACTGATCATATCAACTTTAGGTATATAATAACAAAATAGATGGGTCTCATATTCACTCACTGGGCCAGGAGAGAAAGCGACCATTCAAGCAGAGCATCAATGCAGGCTTGAGACATTTAGCAGAGATGTTTGTCTAGGAAATTAAAAACAAAGCAATTACTTATTGCAAAACTTCATTTGAAAGAGAGGGATAATTAACCCTGATAGACAATAGATCAGTAGTTGTTGTTGCATCACACAGAAACCAAAGAATCCAGGAGTGATTTAATAATAACTCAGCTACTGTATTCAAATTTTGTTCATACAGTTTAACTCTTTTAAAAAATACAAAATTCCATTGAAGGTAAATTTAAGAAAATTTGAATGCAGTGTGGACTCCAATTGATAATAACATAACAATATTGGTTCATTAATTCTCACAAAGGTTTCATAGCCATTTAAGATTTAATAATAATAAGGAAATTTCATGTTGGGTAATACTATGATAACGTTATCACCTCTGTAAATCTAAATTTATTCTAAAATATTTATTTTAAAATTAACTCAAACATGTTATACAGGAAATTTTAATACAACAAGTACATTAATAATAGAACTTCTGTTATTCAGATGTTTTATGCAACTATTAGAATTTTTTGCTGCCATTGCCGTTTAGTGGACAATTTATCTGAAGTGGCAAAACGCATTGTAAAAGTCTTAGTGGAAATCTATGTATGTATGCATAAAGCAATACTTTCCTTTTTCTGTTAAAATCACTTATTAATAGTTTTGTAGGTATAAGAGTTCTTCCCTCCCCCTCTTCTTGTTCCTCCCCTCCACCCCCATACCCTGCTATTAGTCCCCAAATTATCACGAATTACAAGATTAACTTTCTGTTGTTGAAGGGTATCATGACATGATAGGCGTACTAAGTCTCAAATTTCTAAATGTTAATTTAAAAACTAAAAAAATTACTGGCCAATTAAGAACCAGAATCAGACTGTATCTGTCATTAATAATCACTAGTGTCAAAATTCAGTCTTCGTTGGCTTTCTCGTTGATCAACCTTCTACAAGTAAATGTTGCCACCTTGGAGTTAGGAATTCAAGCAAATAAAATATTATGCAAGTGCAGTGTGAACATGCATACGATTCAATGTTTATAATTCCTTGCAACTTGCAAAATCATTATAAGAAATTAAGTACAAAAATGAAACAATTCACAAGAAAGGGTCACTCACTTCTGAGTAGAAAATAGGCAAAGTTGAGAGAAAAAAAGATAATGTAATATGGAAGAGATATGAAAAAGATTAAAGGATTAAATCAAGAGCAAACTTGAAAAGCGTGAGTGTAGAAAGCTGTCTGTTGGGGAAAGCTGCGCACAGGGAGTGCAGAGCTCCCACGCGGCTGCTACAGGTGTCAGAGCTAACCCCACCCGAGGGCCATGCTGCAGGGAGTGCACAAGACCTTTGACATATCGACGGGTGTAATGTGTAGTAGAGTGAAGGGATAAAGGAACAGGAAGTGACACAAACCTAAACCAAAACGTTTCAGTTTTATTTCACTATTTGTTGGGGGGGAATGGAGCTGTTATAAATAAGAAAAAATTTGTGTGGCAATTGTGATCGGATAATGGCTTACTCTCAATTTAGTTGTAAACCTAATCAGAATTAAAGGGTTTTCTAGATACCCACCTGCAATATGGGGGGAAAAAAAAGCAATTCTTAGAGGTTTTCTAATCACTTCACATTGCTGTTACCTGAGGATTTGAATGAAAATATTACTTTCTCTGAAGGGAATCTGTACAATAAAAAATGCTTTAACATAATACAAAATAATGGTTTATTTTTCTTGCACATTTTTCTAGTCATAGGAAAGGATCACACTGCTTTTAAACTGTTTGGTAGTACTGATTTGGAGTTTCTATATTTCTAATCATAATTGTACAAAAATCATTGCTGATAATAACTCACAGTATTTTTAGTTTTAAGTAGAATGTTTAAGTCAGTGTACTCCCTTGATTTATAAATATGAATGGCAGAAAATATTTATTACTGACTTTAAGTAAAGGCTGAAAGGAAATGTGTATTTCTGTTTAGGGAACGAAATAAATAGTTCTTACACTCATCACTTTGTGACTTTTCAAGTTAACCTCCCCAATTTTCGATTATCTACCAACATGCTACAAGGTGAGACATTCCACTGTCCCCCAAAGTTAAACTTGTGACTGAAGTTGACCCATACAAATTTCTTAACATAAAAACAATTAAAATATGGTCTAAATTTTGAATGAATCACATTTTTTTTTTTTTTTTTTGCAAAAGAAACCTCAACATTCTCTGGCAAGTCATAACTACAAATTTCAGACATTAAAGGATCAACCTTGCAACCCAGTACTTGGGAAATTGTACTGTACGAGTGTTTCCAACTTTAAAGTTTCTTGATGCTATGTTTCCTTGGGTTTCTTGGCATCAAAAATACTCTTTTAGATGCCAACATTTCAATTTAGAAACAGGCCATTACGAGCATTTCATATTTGTATGACGCATCATGCCAGCTTCTCCCAGTGTACATCTGAGTCCCAGGTTCCATCAAGCACCTTGGGCAGCTGCATTCCCCCCGACTGCCGTCAAAGAGCTCTTCTGTCAGTCACTGCTCTGGGTGAAAACTAGTTTCCTTGTGACCTTCTTGAATGCAGCTGTCCAAAGCGAGCTAGACAAACAGCAAGTAACTAATGTGCTGGGGTAACCATGTAAAACACTGCATGTTACTTTTTAAAAAGGATTTACGAAAATTTACATAGATGACCCCCTCTCTCACTCATCATTCATTTATTTCTTGGATTAGTACTTATTCTTCGCTATTACATTCATTAAACCCCTCCTCCCTCAATCCTGTCAGTTCGGTTAATATACCACGATCTCTCCCAGCCTACTCAGCACTCTGCTGACGGCAGCATTCTAGAATCATTGTGAACATCTGTGTCAGGCTCAGGAATAACGGAGGTAACCAAAGGGTTGTGCGTGATATCCTGGCACCCAGCAGCCAGCACAGAGTAGACACACAGGATCTGTGAGCTACAGAAGGTGTCTATTGGTAGCACTGTTCCTGCTAGTTTTTGCAGTCTTGTATCTGAATTTCATGCAAGCTCATTTTCATCAGCTGTTTCCAAAGAAGTGGCTCTCGCAACTGTCCTTTCACAATCCTTGTTATAGATAGACCTGCTTGCCTCACCCCATGTTTTCCATATTCCTCAACTATATGGACTTCCTTAGGGCACATCACGGGTAACAGTCTTGTCATTTTAAATCAGATAAAACTTGTCTCAAACCCTTTGTGCTCCGTTGCTATGACAATTTAACCCTTTGTCAAATAAGGAAAATAAATTAATCTGTGCCAACAAAGGTCATATGTTCAACGTGCCGAGTATCTTAGCAAAATCTCTATTTTAATTGGCCTTATACCACTCATACATATAGCACAATTCTTAAACATGTACTAGGTGTTTCATAAATAATTGAAAGTTAGACAAAGTTGCTTTAATGAGCAATGTCAGTCATTGAGATAAGGATGATCATTTTGAGCTGTCTGCAAAACATTTTATTCTAAATGACATCTATTAATAATATGAGTAACAGAAGATACTTCTGACATCAAGCTATTTATTAATTCACTTTAGGACTAATTTGAATGTTTGTCAACACAGGAACATATGTGAAATACGAATATAATAAATTAAAATAACAACTTTGATCACATTACTAAGGTCTATGCAAATATTCATAAAACAAAGAGATAGTTTCCTCTTTCCAAGCCAGATCTGACATGGATCGAACTGTTTTCTCAGTGTAATGCCAAAAAAAATTATTTTGTCCACCTTTCTAATTCTTACTTAGACAGTAGAGCAACAACTGCTGGACAACCTGCAATGCCTCGTGGCCTATGAGGGGCGTTCCAGGTCCTAGCAGGCAGCAGTGCGGCAGTATCCACTGGCACGCTTCTGACGTCAGCAGAGGTCACACTCCCTGTGCTGGTATTTCTCAGTTAGCATGATGCAAGAATATCCTCACCAGCACCCTGTCTTGATTTGCGTGATTCACTAGCATCTACCCAGCTAACTATTCTCAGGAACCAGCTTTAAAACAGAAAGCAGAAATGAAAAATTCTGAAATTCTACTAGAAATATAAATAACTTGAGAGTTCTGCAGATAATAACAGGAGACAAATTAAGAACATACATTTGGAATCCAAACCAATGAAAATAAATGTTTATCAGGAGAGTGATGGGCAACAAGTGTTTTTTTTTTTTTCTTGTTTTTCAAATTGAAAGAGGCAGGAAGTATGAATGCTAGGAAACTCTTATCTTTCCACTGCCCTAACTGTTCATCAGGGCTCAAGTGCTTCATAATTCTTTTTATCCACTATGGTTCAGGGCTGAAGCTAACAGCCTAAAGTTTGACTCAAGATAGCTGATACATAGATTAGTGCGGATTTGGTGGCAGCTTTGCTTTTACAAACTTCAACAATGTCCACCCATACTGCAAAATCTATTTAAATGTCAATTTAAATTTAGAGAGCCTGGCACAATGGCTCAGTTGGCCAACTCCTCATCTTGCAAACACTGAGATTTTTATATGGGCATTGGTTTGTATCCTGGCTGCTCCACTTCTAATCCAGCTCCTTGCCTGTAACTTGGGAAGGCAGTAGAGGATGACCCAAAGCTTTAAGATGCTGTACCCACATAGGAGATCTGGAACAGGCTCATGATTCCTGGCTTCAGTTCAGCTCAGCTAAGGCCATTGCAGCCATTGGGAGAGTGAACCTGTGAATGGAGGATCTTTCTCTTTGCCTCTCCTTGTCTCTGTAAATCTGCCTTTCCGGTAAAAGTAAATGAATCTTTGTATTTCAATTTAGGAATTGAAGGGAATTTTACCTTAGTTTCCTTACTTCATTTTAGGATCACTTTAGAAAACAGCAGAGGGGAAAAAATGTAAGTAAAAATAGGGGTTGATCTCTAAAACCCATTTTCAAGTTACATACAGAATGGAAAAAGAAGAAATGTTCAGGCTGTTGCTAAACAGGAGCCAAATGATGCTTGTTCAGCCCATTCCACAGTCATCAGTCTAAGGTTCCAGTTCCACTCAAAGTCTTAGGAAGATGGTGCAGTTTAGGTTTTTAAAAACTAAAGGAATGTGCTCTTAGACAATAGTAATAGCAAAATCTACCTTAGGACAAATCTGAGCACTGAAGTGCAGGTGACAAAAAGTATTATGGGCAGGAATGTCCTGAGAACCAATAAATTTCTTTGGGATAATAATAAGACTTCATACGACATAAAACATCATTGCATGACTAGACAAGTTTATATGTAGAAGAAATAAATGGTGGCATATAAAGCATACTTTGAGTATTGTGTGAGTTTCCTATTGGCTATGGTAACAACTATTACAACTTCATTGAGTAGAAAAACTCAGGCTAACTAATTTACACTTAGGGAGGTCAGAAGTCCAGTAAGAGCACCACAGGCATAAAATGAAGGTGTCAGCAGGGTGTGTGTCCTCTTCAGATGGTCCAGGGGAGAATCCCTTTCCGAGTCACTTGGTTTATTGGAGAAGTGGGTTGTTCTAAGTTTGATCAAGGTCACCGTTCTCTTGGTGTCTGTAACCTAGGAGCCACTCCAGCCTTCTAGGATCCAGGGCATCTCTTGACTTATGCTTGTGTTTCATCCCCTGCGTGCTAGATTCGCCCTCTGCCTTCCCCTCACTCTCAAGAACAGCTGTGAAGATCACAGTCCCTGAGGCACAATCTCTTTGTATCGTCTCTTCTTCCAGGTGAAATAACAAATTCACAGGTTCTGAGAGCTCACGCATGCTCATCTTTGTGAGCCATAATTCTGCCCAGGGGAAATATTGGCTCCCTGAGAAAAATACACTCCCACGATTTTGTTTTTAAAAAGTGAAATAAGGGCAATTGTACTTATCTGAAACGGGGTTCCCTCATCTATGAAAATGAATATTGAACACATTCCAGACATCTGTCAAGAAAGCTAGAAACGGCAAAGCACATAGACAACACTTGCTCTTCAAACCTCAGGCGTGACCTGGTGACGACTGCCATCATTCCAACAGTACAGATCCTTATCTCTTGCTACACGTTACATGAACTTTTCTTATCAGAAACAGTCATTGGGGAGCCCTTCTAGAGAATAGTGAATAAAGGAATGGTATATAAGTGAAAACGAGGTAACCGAAGCTGTCACGTTTTTGTCTCACATTTTTAAACACAAAGCCACAATGTTGGCTGCTTCTAAATTGCTTAGAATCTGTGCACATAGGTTATGGGCATACTAGGGTTTAAGTGATATATTGATCTTTATTTTGAAAAGGTATAGGAGAAATATAACACATTTCAGATTTTAATTTTAGGTTTATCCTACCCTCACAGATTGAGATGGAAAAAATACTCACTCCTTCTCTGTTTTCTGAAAGAAATTCTGTCAAATTAGAATATATTTTTCAAGGGTCTGTTGCAATTCATTAAATCTGGGCCCGAAAATTTTGGTGGGGAGATATTTTGCTATCAAATATATTTACTAGATGAATTAGAACTATCAATTTGCCATTTCTTCTGTGCCAATTAAATTTGTTTTTAAACAATCCCCCAATCACTGTAAATTATCGTTATTGGCATAAAGTCGATCACACAGTAACCCTCTGTCTTTGCAGTAGTTACAGCATCTGCAGTGAAGGGTAGAATGTTCCTGCTAAGGTTGCTATTTTACTCACGTTTTCAAAAAAAAACAACTTTGACACTTTCTCTTTTTACTGTCCTTCCTATTCTGTGGAAATTTTTCCTGGCTTTATTATATTTCTCCTTTCCTTACTGTGGGTTCTGTTTGTTCTTTTTTAAAAAAAAAATATATATATATACATATACATATATACATATATATACATATGTAAAGTAAAGACTAAGTTTTTTACAGTAAAAACAGATTTGGGTATCTATTTTGAAACTTTAAATAGTATGTTTTGTGTGATTTCCCTTTAGCCATTGTTTAAGCTGTGAATCACTCATTTAGATGTGATGCTATCTCGCAATCATTCTATCACATTTTCTTGTTCCTATGTGAGTCCTTCTTGGACCCAGGACACCTTTGTGTGTACTGTTTTATTTCCAAACAGTTGAGACCTTTATGATTATGTTATCAGTGCAAATATTGAACTCAAGCTCCTTCTACAAGACAGACACACTGTGTAGGACACAAATCTGACTTGACTACTTTCATTCATCTTAAAAATATTCATTGCATAGGAAAAGGTTTATAGAGTGTTAAATAGTAGGGAATTGGGTCGATTTAGTTTATATTGCTCTGTAAGTTTTATATGCTGTCATTGATATTTTATCCAATTTGTCAATTAATAAGTGAGTCAAATTAAACTATCGATTAGAATTTTGAATGTTTTACTGTTTGCTGCATGTATTTGGAAGCTTTGGACCATGGCTTTTTGTATTTGGTGTTAGTACGTTAGTAAGGATGACAACTTATTCTCAAATGGGATTATCCTCTAGTTTGATGTTTTGAAGTCAAACTCATATTCCTTATTTTATTTCTGTATTGTGCATCATTTTCATGTATTTTCTTCATCTCCCTCATGTTTTCTATTTAACACATCCCTTGTAATTCATTGTTTAATCCAGACTGAAAACTTCTGAATTTTAATTTATAGTCCAAATAAACACAATGTCATCATTAATATAGAAAGGTTTTTATTTAGCATCTTGCCATTTTATTTAGTAAGCTTTATGGTAACTTATAGCCAGAAGACAAACCTACCCTCTATCATTGTGTGAGGTTGCTCTCTGCATAGCTGAATAGTACCATTTCCTTCTACTGATGATACAGATGAATATCTGACTTAGGACTTTGTTTACGGCCTTTGAAAATGTTCATCCCCTGTACATGGATCAATGTCTGGGAACATAGCCAGAATGTGAGATATATATATTTTTTCAATAAATGATGACCTGTTCAGTGGGAAATTCTCTGTGCTGAAAAGTTGTTCAATGGGAAATTCAGTGGGCTGGGGCCCAGTACGATGCGACCGACGGGGTCCCATATGTGTGCCAGTTTGTGCCCTAGCTGCTCCATTTCCCACTCTGCTCCCTGCTTGTGGCCTGGGAAAGCAGGCCACAAGCCTTAGGACCCTGCATCCATGTGGGAGACCCAGAAGAGGCTCCTGGCTCCTGGCTCAACTCCAGCCATTGCACCCAGTTGGGGGAGTGAACCAGAGAATGGAAAATCTTTCTCCCTGTCTCTCCTGCTTCCTATAATTCTGATTTTCCAATAAAAAGAAATAAATCTTTTAAAAGAAGAGAAATTCAGGGTGCTAACAAACATATTTAATAATAAAATTGACCAAGGATAGAGATACAACATGGGTTTAGGGTACCGAGTGAAACCAAAGAGAGATCAGTGTCCCTGCTGAAAACTATGTCAGCCTGTCTGAAGCCACATTGGCTGAGATGCAACTGTGCAGATTCTCAAAACTGATGCCATCTTGTTAGCATGCCAGGGAGGACCCAATTCTCAGTAGAAAGTGCACTCTCAGGAGACTAAGTTCCAGCTGGATAATATAGATTCATAAATAAAGCAGTCACTGGGAGCCATTTCTCTACTTTTTCCAAATCATATCAAAATCTCACTTTCCAGCATGGCAATAGGACACAAACTAAATAATTTAATGACTCAGATTAAGGATTAACTTCTCAAATGGGCAGGCATATTTTAATTACAAATATTTTTCATGCTTCAAATAGGGAAAAAATTGGCTTTCATGTCAGTGTTTACTGCATTTCATCATTAATTACTCTAATAAATAGTAGACTGTTATTCTCTTTTAAATGCAAAAATATCCATTTTGTGCTTTTAATGAGTGCTTTATTTTAAATTTCTGATTAAATACTTTAGTGTTTCTTTTAGAAAATATTATTTGAGTTATTTCTTTATGCTAAAGGTGACATGCTGGCAGCCAAAACTTAGGCAAGGGTTCCTACCCCATACATCACACAATGCTGCAAGAGAAATGACAGGCACTGGCCACACAAAACTGCGCTAGCCAGTTTCCCGAGGCCTAGGAAGAGCATGCTACAACTTCTAGAGGGATTTGTGAAGCCTTCTCAGCCAAGATGATCTCTAATTTCCAAATAAAATTTTAAAATAGACCATGAAACTGGGTCATTGAAATTAAAAAGAGACAGCAGCCAGCATTTCCAAAAGAAAACAGGGGGTCAACACTGCAACAAAGTGTGTAAGCTGCGAAGATCTGCAACTTCTGCCTCTCATATTGGCATCCATTCTTGTCCTATTCCACTTTTGATCTAGTCCATTGCTAATACACCTAGGAAAGTACCAGAATTTGCCCCAAATATTTTGTCCCTGCCCATGTTACCCTACGTCTCTCAAGGTAAGAGACCAAGGCAGAATTCTAGTTTTTTGGCTTCAGCCTGATCCAGCCTTGGCACTGCAATCATTTGAGTAATGAACTGCAAATTAAATATGTTTATTTCCTTTTCCCCTTCCTCTTTCCGCCACTTCCCCCATCACTGCCTCTCTGTAACTCTGCCTCTCAAGTAGTTAAAAAAGTAAACCTTGATTTTTTTTTAAGATACAAAATTAAAAGGTGCAGCAGCATTAAGCAAACACGTATCATTTTTCTATGACAGGTACTGATAATCACTAAAAGGTAGAGAAGACAGGCAAGATCTAAGTAATAGAGTATCATAAAGAAATACATAAAGAAAATACCAGTAGTAAGAGTGTGAAAAATAAACCAAAAGTGTGGGGGGCTGGGAGGAAGGAAGGTAAGCCTAGAACCAGAGAGAGCAGCCATTTAGGAAGTTCTTAAAACAATAAACATTAGATCATCCAGATTTGAAGAGTAACTACCAATAACATAGAAAACAAATTTAGGACATATCAAAGAGAAACAAGAGGCAATATTTGATAAACACTGCGTGAGGTTAGAGGGAAATTGGATTTTGTAAATGGCAAACCTCTGCTTGAAATCCTTGCATGGACACAGCATTTTATTGGCGAACACGGGCAAGGGAGGCATTGGGTGAAGATCACGGATGTGACTGTAACATGACTGCTGTAGAAGGAATGCGAAAGGAGAGTGTTACTGCATTGTAGCTGGTGACTACTTGTATTCACCTAGTGCCTGGCGGTGAATTCTGGGTTCATCAATGTGCTGACTACATGTGAGCACTGATACTGCTTTCCAGGAAGTGGGATAGAAGGATGAAAAAGAATCAACTAAGAATCCAGAGAAGCAACAATCGGAGGTGTAAGAAGAAACCCACAGCAGCAGGTTCCATACGAGGGAATTCCAGACAAGTCTCCACCCTTCCCGCTGCTGCACACAGATGCACCAGCATATGGACTGGAACAAAATATTCACTGAGTATGACATTCAGCCAGTTTGGAAAAACTAGTTTAAGTCAAGTATAGAATAGCAATCCCATTTCAGTGTTTTGGGAAGCAAATGAAGCAGAGGGGATTAACAGACCAAGTGCAAGAAACTTAAAGAGCTTACATTTTTAAGGGGAAAATATAACTCAGTAACTAGAGGAATTCTTGAAATAAAGAGATTTTTTATAATAGCTTTATGTCTGATATTAAAATTATTTTTGAAACAAAATAACTCATAAAAAACATTATTAAGCCTTTTCAACATTGTTTTAATACCTTTTGTATAGTCTTCAAGTGCTAACAGCATGACTAAAGGATAGTACAATATAATGGCAAAGGATTTTCAGGGAAAAATGAAGAGAAGGAACTAGGAGATAGGATGATGAAAGGGAATAGCAAAGGAGAATTTCAAGAACAGAATCCTGGGGAACAGAGCAAATGAAAACAGCACACAGAGGGGACCAGCACATGAACCAGAGGACAGCAAATCCCAGAATCCTACCTCAAGGGGTCTTTCTCTAAGCAGGCAGTTATCAGGGTCGCATGCTGCAAGCACAAATCCCCATGGACTCATGAGATTCTCTGTGTAATAACTTCAAATGCAATCGTATAAAAGCAATGGGCCTTAACTAGAGAGCAAGAGCAACACTAATGACGTGAATTCAACTTGAAAGCAGTTTTTCTGAGGAAGTTTATCTGAAATATCCCTACAGAACATACTGCCCCTGTTCTCACTGCTTCTACATTGTAACTACCACTCAGCCAGACTATTTCACTAACTGGGATTTATTCCAGAAAAAGAAGAATGGGTTTACATTAAAAACGGTAGCTAGATTTTTACAGCAGCTTTATTTGTAGCAACAAGATAGCATAGACATAATCCATATGCTTTTCAATGGGTGAAAGGTTAAACGAATCATCACGTATCCATGTCATGGAATACAACACACTGATGAAAGGAAACAGATGATTCAACACGTATCAGCCTTCAGTCATCTCCAAGGAATTGAGATGCATGAAAACAGCCATCCCACACAAAACACTTGTACTTATGTATGCAAGATTCTTGAATTGACAAAATTGTATTAGTTCAAGATGGCTTAGTGCTTCCCTTGAGTTAAGGGGGCTTGGACATGGGAGATACCTGAGTGCAATGAACGGTCAAGGGCACAGCCAAGTGCACTTGTAATGCTTACATGCGTTACTGTCAATGGTCTAACTGATATGTTACTGTCGATTCTCAATGCTAACATCAGTGGAAACTGAATGAAGAACAGACAGGATCTCTCTATGATATCAACAAAGTAAACATGTAAGTCTATATACCAAAATATATAAATTTAATTTTAAATACACCTACGAAACAAACAAAAAATAAAATGACAAAAGCATTATTTTTTTAAAGCACCCAGTTTTAAGTCACATTGCGATAGTATTGAAACCAAGATCTACCAGTCATGTTAGCTTTAAATGTTGCAGCTTAAATATATGATAGAAACCACATTATCATCATTGACTCTTAACAATTATAGGATGTAGGGCAAGAATTTCATAAATGAAGGGTCGCTATAATATGTCCACATGTTTATGAGTTATATAGATCAAGCTACAACATATATATAAATTTATTACACCATTTTGGATGACAGATTGTGGAAAGGGGTACCCTATAAAACCTAGAAACATAATCTTTGGACAGGGAATTCTGGGATCCTGATTAAAGAAGCATGGTCCAGAAGTGGGTGGGATATAACCTGAGTTGCATGGCCTCTTGGCCATATGGAATATGTCCTCACATCCTGGGATGGCATGGGAAAAAAAGAGTTGTAAAATGATGCCCACAGAAGTTCCATTTAGTTTCAGGACCCAGGATAAGGGTCGAGTATGTCAACAGCAACAATATTTACTGTTCATGGTTGTGTCAACTGTACAAAGTCCCACCTGTCTACTCTGGGTGAAGTGTGTTGCTGTGTGTTTTAGAGAACAAAGCTTTTCTGGTACATTTCATAGTTATAGACTATTTCCCAGCACTAATATGGTATATCTAAAATACACCATTTCTCTTTTTTGTAGATGGATTAGAAGCTTTCACGAGATTTCTTAAAAATGAATTCAGTGAAGAAAACATTGAATTTTGGATAGCTTGTGAAGATTTCAAAAAAATCAAGGAACCTCAACAAATCGCTCTTACAGCAAAAGCCATGTGTGAGAAATTCATACAGAATGATGCGCCGCAAGAGGTACAAGTGAAGCTGATCGCAAACGTTTATAATAAGAGACCAAGGTTCCTCTAGAAAGCTCAGGATGCAGCTGAAGCAAGTATGGTTGTATGCACTTCTTCATACAAACAGGACACTATGAAATTAACAGAATGAAGTATAATTGAAGTCAGAGTTACTTTCATGCCAAACTAAAGCCGAATGCAAATAGTCGCAATTAATTATGTGTACACATTAATTATCTTATCATCACCAACCTGTATAGGAAGCCAAAACTTCTTGAAATGTTTTTTAAGTGACAAATAGGAGAAATCTAAACATCTGTCTCATGTTTCATTCTAATATCACCTCATCTGTCTACACAATAATTTGTTTGTCCATGCGATTATTCTCTGCAATCAGCTGAAAAAAATCTCATATCAGACAAATGAGGAAAACCTGATTTGATAAGGCTGCAAGTGGAAAAAAAACACTGTTTTCTACAAATTCAATCTGAGTTAGGTATGCAATCACTAAAATGATACAAAACTAGCAAATATTGCCTGAGTGCTCACAAATATAAATTAAACAGTTTCTATGTCCCTGTTAGGTGTTTCTTGACTAGAACCTCCTCTTCACAGAGTTGGCAGAGCTGACAGTCACTATGGGCAGTTGAGTTTATCTCAAGTTAGTGCTGTCTGGGAGGTTTTCTCATACTTGATCTCAGCCAAAAGGCTGAGAAGCAATAGAGATGGCGTTCTCTTTCTGGGTATTGTTCCACAAGCAATGAAGACTATAGTTCTTGCTTCAGAATCTTTAATGTCTTATATTTCGATGTGCTATTCTGTCTTCCCCAAAACCAATTATTTTCATAGGTTAAAAAAAAAAAAAAACAAAGGGACGCAGGCAGTTGCGTGCTATAACCCACAAGGAAAAAGTAAGGGCCCCTCCCTGAAAACCTATGATCAACAGAGCTGGCTCTGTCAGCAGCAGTGGGATAAGATACTGCAAACAGTTATATCATCAACACACACACACACACACACACACACACACACACACACACACACCCCTCTGGCAATGCATGAAGCATCGCAGCATTGCATAGTACTGAGCAAAACAGAAGCCCCTTATGCAAATGCCAAATATGATCTGAGCTCACTCTTTGTCATTCCTGAAGATATTTCAGTTATGGGATTTGCATTCCTCTACGTTGGAAATAAGTGAATTAACCAAATTACCTTTAGGAGATCTAGCACTGCAATATACCATCATTTTAAATTATCAGAGAGTGAGAGAGACGGCTGGATGAAATGCAGCCCAGAGCAAATTCCTAGATTGCTGGACAGTAGCAGGAAAGCATCCTCATCAACCAAATACAACAATGCCCACTGCAAAATTGCATCTGTCATGTACTGTTAAGTTGGCAGATTGAATATTAACAAAACTTTTCTCCTGTCTATCCAGGTTAACCTTGATTTTCACACCAAAGAAGCCATTTCCCAGAGCATCGTCCAGCCCACCCTCCACAGTTTTGATGCTGCACAGAGTAGAGTGTATCAGCTCATGGAACAAGACAGTTACACACGATTTTTGAAATCTGACATCTATTTAAGCTTGCTAGAAGGAAGACCTCGGAGATCGACAAATCTTAGACGACGATCACGCTCGTTTACATGCAGCGAATTTCAAGACGTAAAATCAGATGTTGACATTTGGTTATAAAGAAAATTGATTTTGCTATTTTGATGACAAGCTTACATGCATCTATTTCAAAGATGTAACCTGTTTGTGCTAAGAAATGATTGTGTCTAAGATAAGAGACAGGATTTAAAAATGTACATCAAAACTTTAATATTAACAAAATGCAGTCATCCAATATTTTCTACATAACCTTTCATTTTATGTCAATCCATTCATAATCAGAAAAAATATTTCTTATCTAAAAGGCTGTAAAGAATAATAATGTTTTATAAAGTTGCAAAGTTGAGACTAAAACCACAAAACTTTATCATATTTCAATGCGAACAATATAATACTTAGCTACCCATATATTCAGGCTTCATACTCCAAAATGATGCACATTTATTTTGGTTTTTTTTTTCTTCCTCATTAAGAAAGACCATGGATGTAATCCAGTTTTTATAATGGAAGAAAAGGAACATTTGCTCTCTGGTATCCAACATTTCAACTTACCACCTCAAGTTAGAAGCAGCCAAGGGGAACTGTAGTAAAGACAGGCTCATGTAGAAAGAGACTGCAAGTTAAGGGCCGACACTGTGGCACTGTGGGTTAATGCACTGATGTAAGCATCATGTATTAGCTTGGCTTTAAATCCTCTTTGCATACTTCTGATCCAGCTCCCTGCTAAGCGCGTGGGAAAAGCAGTCAGCTATGGTCCAAGTGTGGGGTTGTCCATCTGAGAGATACATCTGGGAGAACTGGTATGAATTCCAGTCTCCTGGTTTCAGCCCAGCACAGCCCCAGCCTTTGTGGAATGAACCGCCACGTGGAAGATATCTCATTCTCACTCTTCTGTTTCTTTCAAACAAATAAATACATCTTTTTATTTTCAGAAAACTTTAACAATTTATGTTTAACTTTCAGGTCAAACGTAATGTAGGTTAGTCTCAACTTTGGGCTCATGACCTAGCGTGGACTTGCTCAGTTACGTGGCCAGAAAAATGTTCAAACGATAGTAGACAGCGGACGGTTAGCATCGTGATTAGATGAGTCTCCTCCAGGAATAATTAGGTCTCACGTTCAGAATTCCAGACTTAGATTAAAAAAAGACGGGAGATGAGGTGAGCAAGAAAGAATTCTGAGGCGCTGGTGACTCAGGCATTTGCATATTCAAAGCAGTTTGTCCATTCATTATGCTCTTACTGCAGGCCTCATCTAATACTCCATTGCTCAAATAGAACCATGCTAATAATTACATCTATCATTATTAAGTATACGTGTGTATATGCAGAGAAGAACTATTTAATTCTTTGTCTTACATGAGCTGTAAATATCAAAATATGTCATATCTTTGACTTTCATAAACGTTTTAGTGGAAATGTAAATTGTCAAAGTTTTCCAAAATCTATAGTAATAAACGCTTTTGACTTCTTCATTTAGTGTAGTCGTTGTTGAGAGCACCGGAAGCTCTGCTTGTCACCGCCTTGCCCAGGATTCCTCCTTCCTCCCACCACGTTTTCCTTCTTTCCTCACTCTTACTTCCTTCCCTCCTTCTCTCCTTCTTTCCTTCAAGAAACTTCATTTAGATCTTTAATTCTTCCTGGGTGATCTTGAAATAAAACTTTTAGCATGTCCTTACTTGATTGAATTGTTAAATATTTGTGAAGCGCCAAGTATAGATCAATCGAATTCAGCCTGTGAATAGAATTATGGAAACTATTTCCTCTATTTAAGTATCACATTTTAATTATAACATAAATTTTGCAATGACTGGGTGACAAATCAAACAATGCCCTTTGAAGAAAATGAGTTCTTTTTTTAATAAAATAGGGAGACAACCATTGCTCCCACCAAATCTTTAATAATTTCAAACCTCATAGAACAGTAAGTAATGATATTTTAACTAAATGAAAAGTACAGGAACACTTTAAGTTAAAACACACTTCCAAACGCAAAGTTAAAAACATTTTGATTACATGCAGAAGTGTTACAACTCTTCCGCAGAGGTCAAAATAGAAAGTCAAAGTATTCACAAGATATTTAGCTTTCTACCCCAAACTCTCCAACTTAGCCAGACATTAACTACATCTAGACACATTAAATTCATTCTCATTGTGTTACATTAATTGATCTTACATTTAACTCCTTTATTCTTTAACTATCCATACCAAAAGAAAGAGGGAGGGGCTGGCACGTTAGCCTAGTGGCTCAAGTCCTTGCCTTTCATGCTCCGGGATCCCATATGGGCGCTGGTTCTTATCCCGACTGCTCCATTTCCCTTCTAGCTCCTTGCCTGTGGCCTGGGAAAGCAGTCAAGGACAGCCCAAATAATTGGTACCCTGCACCCATTGGTACCCTGGAAGAGATTCCTGACTCCTGGCCTTTGCTCCTGGTTTTGGATCAGCTCAGCTCTGGCTTTTGTGGCCACTTGAAGAGTGAACCAGCAGATGGAAGATCTTTCTGTGCCTCCTCTCTGTAAATCTGACTTTACAATAAAAATAATAAATCTTGGGCCCGGCGGCGTGGCCTAGCGGCTAAAGTCCTCGCCTTGAACGCCCCGGGATCCCATATGGGCGCCGGTTCTAATCCCGGCAGCTCCACTTCCCATCCAGCTCCCTGCTTGTGGCCTGGGAAAGCAGTTGAGGACGGCCCAATGCTTTGGGACACTGCACCCGCGTGGGAGACCCGGAAGAGGTTCCAGGTTCCCGGCATTGGATCGGCGCGCATCGGCCCGTTGCGGCTCACTTGGGGAGTGAATCATCGGACGGAAGATCTTCCTCTCTGTCTCTCCTCCTCTGTGTATATCTGGCTGTAATAAAATGAATAAATCTTTAAAAAAAAAATAAATAAATCTTAAACAAAGGAAAGAAAATATATTAAAAACCACAAGGTTGTTCAGTTACATTAGCTTAAGACTACCTAGAAGTGAAAGTAAAGAGGCATGTAGCATTTCTTCCAACATTTATTCTATTGGTAATGTGAATTTTGGACATTCAGAAGTGAAATATAGCAAAGAAAATAAAGAGAGAGAGAAAGAATAGAGAAACAAACTCTTTATGGTGCAATGTCTGGCGAAATTTGCATTCTAAAATATGCAAGCAACAGTTATTCTTTTTAACAAATATTTACTCTAGAAACAAAACCAAAAACTAGTAATTATACAGGAATACTTACTATTCATAGCTATGGGAATATATAATTCTTTTAGCTTTTAAGACAGAGATGGGGCTGGCATCGTTTCACATAACAGGTGAAGTTACCACCTGAGACGCATCATCCCATATGGACATGTGCTCGTGTCCTAGTCTTTCAATCTCCACTTCCAATCCAGTTTGCTACTAATTGCTTCGGAAAAGCAGTAGAAGATCTCTCAAGTGTTTGGTCCTCTGCCATTCTAGCAGAGAACCAGACAAGCTTCCTGGTTTTTGCTTTGCCCAAAGGTAAATATTGTGACCTTCTAAGGAGTGAACCAACAGAAGGAATATCTCTCTCACTTTCTCTCTCAATACATAACTCTGACTTCAGAAATAAATCATATTTTTCTTAAAAAAAAGAGGTGTAGAGAAGAGTTGCTAACTTGTACAACTTTATATTTCTTTCACAAGATGAAAGCAGAGCTAAAATTACATGCACGAAAAAATTCATTAAAGGTTGCATTTTTGTTCCTTTGCTTTGTTGGTTTTACCTTATGAATCAGCTAATTCCAGAAAGCTGTTCCCTCACAGAGTCCAGCACAGAGCCTTTGTGAGGTTCATAACACTGCATGGTTGAGTGGATTATCACTGTGGACTCTGGGCTTTGATTGCCTTCACTGGGAGGAGTCGAGGCTGTGACACACCAATGGATGTGCTCAAATCCACCCACCTGCTCACGACAGAGAAGAGCTACCATGCCCAGCCATGACATTTTGGATTCGTGCACGACACCCAAACACAGATCAGACCTCCCTGGCCTGTCTCACACATGCCTTCTTCCACTGAAGCAGCAAAGAAGCTTTCTACTAAACCACAAAGGCTTAACTCAAAAAGAAAATAATCACAGAAGAAAACAGCAAGTGCTTCAAAAAATGCCTAAAAATAAACATGATAAAAATGGGGGAATCAAGATGGTGGAATAGGGTAAGGACACATTTAAACAGATGGAAAAACATTTAATCAAGATGATGCAGAGAGGACACATTCCAGGAAATAGGAGAGGACAAAACAACAGCAGAGGGGTACCTGGAGACTGACAGAAACAGGAAAGCAGCGGACACAACAGTGTGGTGTTGCAGTGACTGATACTCCAGCAAAATTCAGCGAACAGCGATCTGAACTCCACAGCAGCCAGAACTCCACCAGCAACCAGGTGGGAAGAGAGTTTCACTGGAAGCTTGGGCGGTGAACCCAGACAAAGACTGTCCATCCTGCTGGTCCATTTGATTTGGCCAGGAGCAGAGACAGAGCAGCAGATCTCAGATGGGCAGTGCGAGAACTGGGTAGATTTCACAGCCCAGTCAGCCCCCTAGACCTGAATTGGGTGACATTTTGTCTAAAGAGGCAAAGGCAAGGGAAAGGACTGAGCATACGCTGAGCTGAGAATGAACTCATTTCTGACTCAATGAACTGCAGCAACATGGCATTCTACAGGTTCCATCCAAGACAGGTCTGTTTAGCCCTCAGACCTGATGACCAGCAGATCAAGAACTCTAGTAGTGGTACATCAGGTGCCATTTTGTATACTGTGGCAATAGCTTTAGGACTGCAAGGAACAACAGTGAACTGTGCATGTGCTGAGCTCAAGAGAGCTCACTGAGTTCTGTGGATTGCACTGGTCCCGCAGGAAAATAATAACGACTGTGGCATTGTATAGGTCAAAATAGGTCCGTGTGGCACCCAGACCTAACATCCAACAGGTTCCAGCAAGATCAGCGCCACCAGCAATCTAGCTATATAGGACACCTGGTGTCTCCCTAATCCTGGAACCTGCTCCAGCTAGAAGTGAGAAAAAGGTTGCAGAGACAATGATGCAGCCTCAGCGTGCTGTCACAGGAGGTGGAGATGGTGAGCCAGGAGTTGGGGCTATAGAGTTTTTGGTGGAAATCTAACATTAGAACCCAGACCTGGAACTCACTGAAGGGAGTGGCACAATTGGCTGCAAGCAAAGAGTTGTGTACCAACTGCAATAAGTAAAATCAAGCTGCAGACCTGTGGGTGACACAGCTTAGAAACCTGCGCCAAGGAGATGACTCTGCTAACCAGAAGTACAATGACAAAGAGCAAAAGAAAAGACAAAGGCACAATGAATATTACTGAAGACTCCCCTGCAAAGGAGCAAAACCATATGCCAACCTCAGAGTTAACTGAGGAAGATATCGAGAAAATGGGGCACATAGAGTTCATGAAACACATTTTAAAGCTTCTGATCAACAATGAGAAGCACACACAAGAGTTCAAAGAATTTAAGGAATATTTCACATAAGCAATAGCAGCAATGAAGCAAATCAAGACTGATATCTAAGAAATTAAGAACACAGTAGAGCAAATTAAAAGTACAGTGGAGAGTCCCCAAAGTAGAATGAAGGAGGCAGAAGAATTTCAGAATTGGAAGGTATTTCCTGTCATCAAGCTGAAGCAAACAAAAAGATGGAAGCAGAGCTGTATCAGGCCAAAACAAGTAAGAGGCCAAATATAAGAGTTATGGCAGTCCCAGAAATTGCAGAAAGAGAAACTGGATTTAAAGCTGTATTCAATGAAATAATAAGGGAAAATTTCCCTAATCTAGAGAAAGAATTGGGAAACAAGATCCAGGAGGGACACAGAACTCCCAACAGGCCTGATCAAAAGTGATCTTCAGCAAAACACATGATCATCAATTGATCATCTTCAATTGAACATAAGGAAAAGATCCTGAAATGTGCATGTGAAAAAAATCAACTGACATATAAAGGAATGCCAATTAAACTCACAGGAGATCTCTCACAAGAAACTCTATAGGCAAGAAGAGAATGGAATGACATAGTCCAGATTCTAAATGAAAAAAATTGTTGGCCCAGGATAACATATCCTGCAAAGCTTTCTTTTGTCTTGCAAAATGAAATAAAATGCTTCCACAGTAAAGAAATTTCAAAGAATTTGCCTCTTCCAAACCTGGCCTACAAAGGATACTTCAAGATGTTCTCTTGACAGAGAAGAGGAATAGCACCAAACAAAACCAAAGGCAAATGGGAAGAACATCCCAATAACATGACAACAGAAGACTAAACCAATGAACAACCCATTCCTAAAATGACAAAACCAAAGTATCATCCATACATATTAACCCTGAAAACAAATGGCCTAAGCTCAATCAAACGTCATAGATTAGTAGGCTGGATTAAAAATCAAAACCCATCTATTTGTTGTCTAGAAAAGACACATTTTACCAACCAAAATCAGCAGAAACTATATCGCACGGGATTTGATGTTTTCTGTTAGTTTGATCTCTTCAAAACACTTTCTTCTGATTAAATCATTCAATGACTCATAGATCATAGAGTAGCATCATTTACTGCAAGAAGGTTCTTGATTTTCATTTCTTCAGCTACACGTTAGTCATTTAGTAGCATGTTATTTAACTTTACGGTATTGTTAATTTCTTTTTTCTACCTGATGTTGATTTTGTTTTGAGGCTTTTCATTTATGGGGATGTATAGTAGCTGTGTAATGGAGACTTTCATTTCTAGTAACATGTCATTTAACTTCATGGCATTATAAATCTCATTTTTTCTTTCTATTGTTGATTTTGTATTATGACTTTTCATTTAAGGGGATGTACAGTAGCTGTGAAACAGAGACTAACATCCAGATGTGAGGATATAATGCAGTATGCATTTCTACTTCCAGACAAAGATGGACTTACAATGAGATTGTTTACTATATCTTGACAATAGGATGCTGGACTCTCTGCCATTGTCCATGCCCGCAATGATGGACATATGACTGTGCATGAAAAAGTATATAATGATACAGAGGAACTAGGTGGGGGGTGGGGCTGGAATAAGGGAAATACCAGGAGCCTATGGAACTGTATCATAAAATGATAATAATAACAATAAAATGTACAAAATTAAAATGCAAGCTTCATCACTTTTAGTCATTTGATTAAATATACTTTAAAAGAATTGTATACTGCTGAATTTTGGCTTGATAAAATGTTTGTTTATGTTTAATGCTTACATACCCTACATAAATATATACTTAAAATATCTCATCTGTTTGTGGGTCAAGTTCAAGTCACCTATAATACAAACGCAAGGAAAGTTAACACTGGATAAAATTCACAGTTTAGAAAGTGGAACTTTAAATGAAGTTTGTTTTGCAGGTGTTAATTTTTCCCTTTGTCGTTACACGGCTGAGGCTTTAGCAAAAATAAATGATGAGTCATTCATTTTCATCACTTTAAAGGACACATGATGGCTGGACCAAGCATGCCATCAAGAACAAGGAAAAGGATTCAGATAAAAGTAAAATTATGATATGCACAATTAAAAGTTTTTAATGAATGTGTCCTTTTTCTAAACTCAATACTACATAAAAGCAAACCACAATAATAACGAAATAATCAGATAGAAGAAAGTTTAGGATTTATCAGACACAGTAAGCTGGAAGTGGAGAGCTCGAAGACAGCCAAAGAATTACTAATCTGTATAAAGAAAAATTAAAGGCCTATTTAATAGGCAAGTCTTAACACATAAGTGACATCATGTACTTTATTAATCATTATCAAATCTAGTTATATTTCATGTTTCAATACCCCTCAAGCCCAAATACTGAAAATTTCGCCTTCTCCATACATAATTCTCTATCTTGCTTCTTTTAAAAGTCAAGTTTTTGAAGGAACCAGTTTTATCTTTATTCTGCTTCCCATTCAGTAAGCAAGTCTTTTCATATCCATGTGCTTTATTTGCCTGGTTATTTTATCTGACTTAATCTCCTCCAACTAAGTAAAATGTGTATAGAGAACATTCTGAAATCATAAACTGTTTTTATAGAAAGCATGTGCCCTTTACACCTGGTTTACAAAAACAGAAAAATACTTCTGGATGGAAAAACAAACAGCAAACTTCTATTGCTGCTTACGTGTGTGACGATACACTTAAAAATACATTAGTATGGAAATTAAGTCAGGATTTTAGATAAACAAAGTCCATGTATTATGATTTCAGAATTTTGAAGATAAGACACAGTGTGAATTTAACATAAATTATTGTGTGGAAAGTCTCAAGTTTCTTTCCTTCTTTAGTAGAGTGGACGTCAGCACTGCCAGCTGTCACATGGCTGCACTTGTGAACTTTAATGGGTAGTTGAAACTTCAGGGTCAAATAACACACAACTTACAATCATAATGTCTTGTTTCTATGAATTTAAGTTATGATTTATTCATTTAATATTCAAATCATTGGAAGTAAAAGTTGAGTATTTTCTGATATGTACAGAACTGCAATGTCTAGGTCTTAATTAATTTTCTAGCTATTTCAAACACAGTAAGAACAAAAAGTCAGACACTAGCCAGTACAAGATGTAAAAGACATCATTACAGCCTGAAAATATTGGTACTAATGCTAAATGCTCTTTATTTTCACTACTGATGCTTTCTAATAATTTATATAAGCATTTCATTTTCACCTTTAGGAAAAGAAGATATTTCAATTCTTCTAACTAATTTCCTACATTTTTGCTGTATTGCATAATAGAATTGATAATGTGGAATGCTAACAGCTTCTTTTAAACTTCAATAACGATGTTTTTCTGAGAAAGATTTTTGCTAAGCAGATTCATTTTACAATTTAATTTCTTTCAATGAAGTAAAGGTCAATACGAAAGTATAAGAAAGTTAATTTGCATGAAGTATGCACACAGAAAATGAAAATAATGTAATCAGAAATACTCATAATTCAAGCTTTTAAAATCAACCACAGTGCTTAAAAAAGCAATTATTATAGGAACTGCTTCAACAATTACAACAAACTTTTTGGATGATGTCATCTGATACAGTTTTAAGGGACATGAAGAAACAATTCTGTAATGTAACAACAAACTCTAAAAACTAGCAAGTCATTGAGTACATTAGCAAGTTTCTTGGCTTTAAAAATGTTTAAAGTGACAAGTTTGTTTATGATAACACACTTTGTTTACAAGGCTTCTAATCAAATAATTTCAAATTAATTTTATACTTGTGTTGCAATCTATATCTCACCCCATTTATACTAGTGCTTTTTTTTATGATTTGTTTACTTCCATCAGAAAGGCAGATATAAATAGAGAAGAGAGGAAAATCTTCCATCCAATGGTTCACTCCCCAAGTGGCCACAAGGGCTGGAGCTGAGTCAATCCGAAACCAGGAACCAGGAGCCTCTTTCTGGTCTCCCACATGGGTGCAGGGTCCCAAAGTTTTGGCCTGTCCTAGACTGCTTTCCCAGGCCACAAGCAGGGAGCTGGATGGAAAGTGGGGATGCCAGGATTAGAACAGGCTCCCATATGGGATCCCAGCACATTCGAGGCAGGGACTTTAGCCACTGAGCTATCACACCAGGCCCCACTACTGCTTTTTAACTATGCAAACAGATACCTTTGAACAACATAGAAATTGCCTTCATATTCATAACAGTGTAGCAAACATATGGTGATATTTCCTCTTGATGTCAAAATCAGATTATTTTAATAAATTGTCATGGAATTACAGTCACAGCCATCACTCAATTGATTCACATATTCTTGTGTCTTCAGGTCAGAATAAGCAACCATTTTCAGCATTTCTGGATAAAATTTTATTTCCCTTGAACCCTACTGAAGATTTGAAAGAGTTTCTTAACAATGCATAACAGTCCCACAAAATAGTAACCTGAGAAAAGATCGTGTTTGTCCAAGTTGCTGCAATCCGCACACAAAAATCATATTACAAAGATTCTCTTATTCCCAGGTTTCTCTTTGAAGCATTTGGTCCTCTGCAATCAAACATCTTCATCGGCCTGCTCTAACCCAGAGCCTTAACAGCTACCCTAACTTAGTGCCAAACTCCTGGCTATTGGTTGGGTTATGCGATCTCTGCCATATATACATAAATGTGGTGGAGACCATCAGTGCTTGTGGAAACAGTCCAGGATGATGGGAAGAGAAAGAGCCTTGTGACCACCTGGTTGTCCTTAGAGGATGGAGAGGATATTGGCTAGTTTTCTGTTGTAAGATGCACAATCAGGCTGTAGGAGAAACAGAGTATCTTGTGGCATGATTTTCACTGGCTTCTGTTCCATGAGGTCACAGCTAAGTCAGCATTAAGTGAAACCTGGGGCTGACATCCCTCAGCACTGCCTTCTTTGTAAAGATGCTACTGCCATGGTGACTTTCCACTCCAATTTAGTTCTCATGATCAGAGTCAGACATGGTCGGTTTTCATCTTTACTTCCTTAGTCAAAAACACTGAAAAGTTGAGCAGTGCTACAAGGGACATTGCTCAACCGAAGTGATTTTAAAAAGAGGTTAATTCTCTGATTTTATACTCCTCTGGTGTAAGACTTAGCGTAAAGTAGTTAACATAAAATAGAATAAGTTGGTTAAGTAAATGCATGTATTCACAACATTTTGCTTTTGTATACTATTTCCTTTTATAATTTCAAATAGTAGAAAAACAACTAGATTTGTTGAGAAGGCATTGATATTAACCTGTTAGTACTACCAGCATTCTGACTGTGATAGACTGCTTTATCTCTTTATTCTTTACTTTATATTTTTTAGAAAAAGAACTTTGCATTTTCACGGGTCTCTATAATACTTGAGGATTTTGAGACTCCAGTCCTTCAGTGGAGTTGCAATTAGGTACAGAATAAACAAACATTGCAAATGACTTTCCAAGAAGTCCGATAAAACCTAAGACTTTATTTTAAAAAGAACATTTGTAAAGCACTTGCTTTTCATATCACATACATACACAGCCATCTGTCTTCAGCTTGAAACAGAACAGTAAAATGTCAATTAGAAGCAACTATTGGTGGTAGGAAGTGCATAAGAACCAGAAAGCATTTGAAATTTCCAGAAACATCCATTGCTACTGTGAACCATAGATTGATGCAAACTACAAACTGTTTTAGAAGCAGCTTACATTACACCACATATTTGAACTTTTGATAAGCTCTTCACTATGCTTCAAAATTAACATTTTAAATGGTTCTACATCCTCAGAAAACAAATATAAACAGATATTAATTTAGGAAGCAAATATCTCATGGAAAAGCTTCTATTTTCGCTAGCCTTTTTTTTTTTATCTTGTGACCACAAGAAAAAAATTTTCTCCCATTAACTGAAGACATGAATTAGGAATAAAGAGAGATTGAAAGGAAGGAACAGTGTGAGTGAATTATATTATCAATAGTTTTCCACAGTTCAGGAGCCAGTCAAAAGGAAGCACAGAAGAAAACATCTTCATGCAACCATGTTCATGATGATATTACAAGTTATTCTAGCTGTTTCATTTTCTGTCTTTCCATGTGAGCTATGGACTGCTTAGGCCGATTTTTGCAAGCCAGAAAAAAAAAAGGAAACGAAGTGTTGTAGTTGTTCAAACTTAACGTTATTATCTAAACACATCACTATATTTTTGTGTGATAATTTTATTAATCAGGAACGTCCCATGACTTGGGCCCCCTACTGTGGCACCTTCAGTTATGCCACCCCCTGCAACACTGGCATTCTTTGAGTACTCTCCGTCTGGTCCTAGCTGCTGTGTTTACTGTCAAGCTCCCTACTACCACAGCTAGGCAGGCAGTAGGTGATGGCACACCCAGGAGCCCTGCCACCCGTATGGGCTTTGAGAGTGTAGTTCTAGAGCTCCCTACTACCACATTTGGGCAGGTAGCAGGTGATGGCACACCCAGGAGCCTGCCACCCGTATGGGCGTTGAGAGTGTAGTTCTAGAGCTCCTGTTTCCCCCCCGACCCAGTCCTGTTCCTTGCAGCCACAGGGGAGTGAATCGGAGGATAAAAGATTCTCTCCCTCTCCCTTTCTCATTTTATACTTCTGCCTTTAAAAAATTATTTACATTTTTAAAAAGCAAAACAAACAAAAGCCACAAGTCATCATGGCTTTAAAAAATAGCTCATTTTTATCATAAAAGCAACAGGCTAGGGTCATCTGGTGGCTCAATATGACATCTAAGATCTAGGTTTATTTTATCTTTTTTTTTTCCCTTTGGAGGATGGCTTTTGTGCTCATGATTGCAATATGCTTCTGAAACGAGAGGTAGGGCATCTATCAGTCTAGCAGACAGAAGGGGAGGGTAAATAGAGGAGTGTGAAGGGAAATATTATTCCCTTTTCAGAATGATGTCTTCTGAAAGGACTTCTGTTGAGTCGCATTGGCCAGGACTATGTTTCACTGCATGAGTAACTTGCATGACACTGGACTCTCAATTTTAAACTTCTAAGATATATAAACAAGTCATGCATTCTTTGTGATGAGGATACAGAGAAATGAATCATTCAAAATTTATGTCTTTATGCAAACATCATAGAATGAACTTCAAGATACCACATGACTTGAGCAATGTGATAGGAGGAAACCACTGTAATTGACAGAAACATCTATACACAGAATCTGACTGGACATGGGAAGACCACCGTATGTCCAGCTTTTATAGTGACAAAAAGCATGGACTGAGGGTAGGAATGACTATATAAAAGTTTTATGTCAAAATTTTTAAAATGCTTAAATAATGTGTTTTTATACGATGAAGGTGGGCTATCAGAATGAGATGTGTTGCTCCACAGTTCATTTGTGCTTTCTCAGTCAGAAAATTCACTGAAAAATTTATTTAAAACAGTGTAAGCATGCTCCCACTTCACATACAACTGAACCGTGCCAGTAGAATTATGTCCATTTTGTGTTGAGTGGCAATGTCTCATAGTCAGATGGTAAGCAAACGACTAGGAATGTGGACCCCAAGTGCCTGTACAAGTGCCCACGCGTATCTAACTGTTTAAGTAATACTATGCATATTTTCATTCAAATTATGGGTACCATTTTCTCAATGTATCAATATAATAATTATAATTAACATAATATTAAATAGTCTAATATATAAAGAGTCTCTTATTCCTAGATTTCACACTATATATAATCTATATAGTATATTATGTGTAATATCATATAATATAATTATAATTACTATAATGATTAATAAATTTATATTTTAACTAGATGGATTCCAACATGGGTAAAGGGTAGACTGAGCAAATCAGAAAAGTAAGTAATTAAGGATTTGTGACTCAATTTTTAAATTTCTATGAAAGTGACTTACTTAACTAATATTGAATAAGATTTTTAAAAATTTGTTGAGAGGCAGAGAAACTGAGACAAATGAGAGAGAACTCCCATTCACTAATTTATTTCCCTAATGCTGGCATGAGAACAATTTGCATAAGTGATAATTAGGTTTTTTAAATTATTTTTCTCAAAATAAAAGTGAATTTATCAAAATCCAAAAAATGAAAATAGATTATTTCTACTACGTCTCACTCTTTGAGAATTAAATGAGATATTGTATTTCTATATTAAGTGTATACATATATACAATTATGTATATTTATGTATATTTATGCATATATTTTTTTTCAAGTACTTGGCGCACTCTTCCCCTGTTGGTACCTTCATGGCTAGGTAGTAATGGAACTTCCCCATTCTCTTTTAACCTATCACAACACTTCTCTGTGAACTACTTGCTACTATTGAACTTAATACTGCACAGTCCTCTTTCTCTTTTCTTTTGCAGAAATGTTAGCCAATCTAGGAACAGAATAGGAATACTCCTCCTACACACACTGCAACAACTGACAGTAGCCAGCACTCTGGTTTAGCAGGCAAAGCCAAATGAGCACTGGGCTGTGGCTGCTCTACCTCTGATCCAGCCGCCTGTCAATGGGACCGGAAAAGCAGAAATAGATGATAAAAAATTTTGGGGCTTGGACACCTATGCAGGAGACTCAAAAGAAGCTCCTGGATTGTAGCTTCAGACTGGCCCAGCTTTGCTGTTGTGGCCATTTGGGGAGTGGGGCAGAGGATGGAAGATCTATCTTTCTCTCCGTAATTCTGACTTTCAACTAAGTAAATTTTCCTGAAAAACAAAGCAGTCTGACAACTGGAGATGCTCTGAATTTTAAGAATGGCCAGGTCTCCTTTCTGATGTGTTTAGTTGCATTAGGTCCCAAGAACTTCCCAAGGTAAAAGTCAATGAAAATTCTAATTAATGTATCATTACATCCAATCTGGGATCTCATGGATAGTAGAACTCGAAAATTCAAGTGAGTGAACGCATTTTTTGCCAGAAATCCACAAATGAGCTTTCCCAGCACATTATATAAAAGCCCTTTGAGCAATCTATTCTGATTTTACCATGATGCAGAAACAGTAGTCAAAATGTGATTAGAAGTCAGATTTGAGCATCAAATTCAGATATTTTTTCAGTGGAATACTTTTCCTCCTCCCCACTTTCCTATGAAATTCACAAATGACAAATGCAAAGAATTCAAAAAAGTGCTCTACATGAAATTTTGTTGTTTCAATTTCAATTTTGAATGATACACATTAATTATCTGTATTTATAGAACAAAGGTCATATGTTGCTACTCTCATTTATTATGTAATGAGCAACTCTGGGTAATGAGCACATTTTTTACCAGAAACATCCAGCATTTATCTATGGTAAAACATTCAAAATACTCTTTCTCTCTATTTAGAGATTCACACTGCATTAAAACATCAAAAATGGTAATTGTATCATTGGTAAAAATGCTTCTCTTAGAGTTTATAATTCAAGCTATTCATCTAATAGAAAATGTAGTTTTATTTTAAATTAAAACTATAGAAATATATAACTAGAACTGAAAAACAGAAAGACAATATAGTTCATTGCTTCACATGCATTGTCATGTATCAAACCCAGCATATTTTGTTTTTGCAACTTCTAACGTGGAGGTGTCTGATATTCTCATTTGTATGCTATCCAAACAGCTGTCACTCACCATCTGCTATGCAAAGCCCACTCATACTTTAAAAACCTCTAGAATATGCAAAAATTGCTTCTTCCAAATCAGTTAACCATACTTCAAATGTCACCCACACCTTGCTTGGCAGTCAAAAAAAAAGTATCAAGATGAGAATGTAAATAACACTGCGCGTTATGTCTTACTCCCACCTAAACCCACAAGATCTTTCATCTGATAGCAAAATATATTTTAAATTATGCTATAAGTTGGAGAGGAAAATGAATGCAGAAGGAAAAACATATCTACATTTTATAGCCACCTCTACCTGGGAAGTAAGTCACAAATTCACAGCTGAAGGGTCTGGGAAGGCCACAGCTTGGAGACTGATGCCAGCTATGATTAAACAACCCTGATTCCATTAGCTTCTCAATGGTCTCATGACTTAAGTTTATCTTTCTATTCATTTAAGCATCTGAACACTTACTGTGTCTTCAACTATTGAAAGACAACTGAGACAACTACCACGGGTATCTCAACTTGGGAGTAGGCTTGGGTTGGCAGAACTGGATTTGTTTGACTAATCCAACCCAGGAGTAGGCGTGGTTTTAGGAAACAACAGGATTCTCCCTTTCCTTGTCATGACACTGGCTGATATCAGAAAAAAAATGCCTATGATTGAAAGATAAATGTGTGGTGTAGAACACAGAGTAGTCAATTTCATATATATATATATATATATATATATATATATATATATATACACAAATATATATATATACACACACACACATATATATGAAAGAAGAGTATGTTGTTTTGAAATTTTACAAAGGATGAATTTCAGATCCAGAATCTCCTAGAAGAGCAGGCAGCAGAGCAAACACATGGTCGCTCAACACCAGGGAGCTGCTGGACTTCACGTTAAGTGCAAAAACAATCGGCATTTTTCTGGCAATGCTCCATACACAAACACACACGTTTTCCCATCATACCAAATTGTAGCACCCTATGAAGAATTTAACATGAGGGCTGCCTCAACAATTTTAGTATTTAGAGATTTTTTTTATCTCTTCTGTAATTTCTCAAGTTTTACTTGTGCAAACATTGACTCATCTGACCAAGGAATTATACAGTTGCAAAAAGTACTAGAAGCACATTGAACCAGTTATGTCTGACTGAAGAGAACATAACTTATATTATTTAATTATCAAACTGAGAGTTAATTCTAAAAAGCATTTTCTTAGCAAATAATCCAATTATCATTAATAATATCAAAGGAAGTAAAGCATTAATGTCTTTCATTTCAAGTGTGCTAAAGGCACAAAATGCTGGAAAAATATTTAATATTCTTTCAAAAATGAAAAAACATCTAGAACACAAAGTTGAGAGTCTAACCGAAAAAATAAATACAGCAGAAGAAAGGATCTCTGAAACTGAAGACACGCAAAATGAAGGTACCCAGCTCATTCAACAGCTGGAGACAAGTTTGAACAAAGCCAACAAGACCATGCAGGAATTAAAAGACAATCTCAGAAAATCGAACATCAGGATTATAAGCCTTCCTGAAGGAGCAGAAAGAGAGTCAGGAATGCAAAGGGTGCTCGATGAAATTATACAGGAAAACTTCCAAAACAATTGGAACATGAACCCAACCCAAATCCAGGATGGACAGAGAACCCCCAACAGACATGACCCAAAGAGTTACTCACCCAGACACATGGTGCTCAAGTTCCACTCCAACGAAGACAAAGAAAGAATCCTGAGACAAGTATGAAGTAGAGAAAAGATCACATATAGGGGAAAATTAATCAGAATCACTGCTGACTTCTCTGAAGAGACCCTACAAGCAATGAGAGAATGGACAAAGAGCTTACAAATCCTGAAACAGAACAACTGTCAACCAAGAATAATGTACCCAGCAAATATCTCATTTAAATTTGAGAACAAAATCGGATACTTTCATAGCAAAGAGAAACTAGAAGAATATGACAGCACAAAACCAGCTCTAAAAAAATCTCCTTAGAAATGCACTAAATCCAGAGCAAAAGGAGGCAAACCATAAACAAAGATGGCAAACAGGAAGTCTCCCCAATAAGGTCCACACAAGGAGGCACAATTACACAGATACCAACACCCACAAAAACACGCACGCATGGCTGGGCAAAATCGCAACCTCTCAATATTAACTCTTAACAGAAATGGCCTAAACTCACCAATCAAAAGACACAGATTAACAGAACAGATCATCAAACAGGACCCAATTATCTGTTGCCTACAAGAGACACATCTAACCAGAAAAGATGCTGAGAAACTAAAAGTGAACGGATGGAAAAAGATATTTCATGGCAATGGAAAAAAAAGTTGGGGAAGCTGTCCAATTTTCCGACGATATAGACTTCAATGTGACAAACATTAAAAGGTACAGGGAAGGACATTTTATATTGGTGAAAGGAATGATCGATCAGGAAGTAATTACTATCACAGCAAATTCAAACGCACCTAGCTATGTGAAGCAATTACAGACTTAAGGGGAGACATAGATACACATACAATATTTGTAGGTGACCTCAACACCCCATTAACACCAATAGACAGATCAACGAAACAAAAACTCAATAAAGAAACAACAGAGCTCACACAAACAATAGGACAAATGGACTTGGTAGAAACTTATAGAACTTTTTATCCTAAGGCCACAGATTACACATTTTTTTTCAGCAGTGCATGGCACCTTCTCCAGGATTGATCACATGATAGGACACAAAGCAAATCTAAATAACTTCAAAAAGATAAGAATCATACCATGTACCCTCTCAGACCACCATGGAATTAAACTGGAAATCATCAATTCAAAATACCCCAGGAAATAGACACTCTTGGAGGTTGAACAATATGCTATTAAACGAACAATGGGTCAGAGAAGAAATTGAAGATGAAATAAAAAAATTTGTGGAAACTAATGAAAACTCTGACACAACATTCCAAAACTTGTGGAACACCGCCAAAGCAGTGCTCCGGGGTAAGCTCATCACAATCGGAACCCATGTCAAGGCCCAAGAAAGGCGCCAAATATAGGAATTAAATACACACCACCAGGAATCGGAAAAACAGCAGCAAAAGAAGGGACCCACACACAATAGGAAACAAGAAATCATCAAAACAAGGGAGGAGATAAGCCAAATAGAAATCAAAAAAATTATACACAAAAATCAATGAATCAAAAATCTGGGTTTTTGAGAAGATAAACAAAATAGACACCCCACTGGCCCAACTGACAAAGAAAAAATAAGAAAAAGCGAGAACTAGCAGCATCAAAGATGAAAAAGGCAACATAAAAACAGACACTGCAACCATTAAGAAAATAATTAGAAATTACTACAAAGAACTGTACTCCAACAAAGCAGAAGACCACCAAGAAATGGAGAAGTTCTTAGACTCCTACCACCTGCCAAAAGTTAGCCCAGAGGCAACAAATGAACTGAACACACCCATAACTGAAGAAGAGATTGAATCAGTGATTAAAGATCTCCTAACAAAGAAAAGCCAAGTCCCAGATGGTTTCACTACAGAATTCTACAAAACATTCCAAACAGAACTGACCCCAATCCTCTACAAACTCTTCAAAACAATAGAAAAGGAAGCAATCCATCCAAACTCATTCTATGAAGCCAACATCACCTTAATCCCAACAGAGAACCAACAGAGAAGGAAAACTACAGACCTATCTCTCTGATGAACATTGATGCTAAGATTCTCAACAAAATCCTAGCCAATAGAATTCAAAAACACATCAGACAGATCATTCATCCGGATCAAGCAGGATTCATCCCTGGAATGCAGGGATGGTTCAACATTCAGAAATCCATAAACGTGATACACCACATCCAAAAACTGAAAAACAAGAATCACATAGCAGTATCAATAGACGCAGAAAAAGCTTTCGACAAAATCCAACACCACTTCCTGCTAAAAACCCTAACCAAGGTAGGCATAGATGGAAAAATCCACAACATAATCAAAGCAATATATCAAAAACACAACGCCAGCATCATAGTGAATGGAGAAAAACTGGAACCCTTTTCACTGAGATCTGGAACTAGACAAGGATGTTCGCTATCACCACTGCTATTCAACATAGTTCTAGAGGTACTTGCAGAGTCCATAAGACCAGAAAAAGAAATCAGAGGAATCCAAATGGGAAATGAAGAAGTCAAGGTTTCACTATTTGCAGATGACATAATCCTTTATATAGAAGAGCCAAGAGACTCAATACAGAGACTGCTAGAACTTATATGAGAGTTTGGCAGAGTGGCAGGGTACAAAGTAAATGAACAAAAATCCGCAGCCATAGTGTATGCAAACAGCCCCAAAATGGAGAAAGATCTAACCAGCAGAGTACCATTCAAAATAACAGAGGAAAATATGAAGTATCTAGGAATAAATCTAACAAAAAATGTAGGAGACCGTTTTGAAGAAAACTACAAAATACTTAAAAAAGAAATTGAACAAGACCTCAAAAGATGAAGTAACACCCCATGCTCCTAGATAGGTAAAATCAATATCATTAAAATGTCTATACTGCCAAATGTAATATATACATTCAACACAATCCCAATCAATTTGCCCAAAACATTCTTCATGGAACTGGAAACAATGATTCAAAGGTTCATCTGGAAACACAAAAAACCACGAATAGCTAGAACCATCCTGAAGAATAGAATGTTAGCAGGAGGAATCACAGATCCCAACCTCTGGACATACTATAGGGCAGTGGTTATCAAAACAGCCTGGTACTGGCACAAAGATAGTGAGGAGGATCAATGGAGCAGAATAGAAACAACAGAAGGGAACCCACACAGATATAATCAAATAATCTTTGACAATAAGACAAACAACAATCCAGGCAAATGGGAAGGTCTGTTCAATAAATGCTGTTGGGACAACTGGTTGATAGCCTGCGGAATCAAAAAGATAGACCCACATCTCTCACCCTACACTAAATGGATAAAAGACCTAATCCAGAAACCTTCAAACTTTAGGAATAAAATGTTGGAACTACCCTGCAATTGATAGACCCTGACTTCCTAAAAAGGACACCAAAAGCAATAGCAATTAAGACCAGAATAAACAAATGGGACCTCATCAAATTAAGAAGCTTTTGTACAGCAAGGGAAACAATCAACAAAGTAAAAAAGCAACTCACACAAGGGGAGAAGATCTTTGCACACTACCTAGGTGATAGAGGGCTAATCTCCAGAATACATGAAGAACTCCAAAACAACCAAAATACCAAAACAAGCCACTCAAGAAATGGGCTCGGGAAATGGGCAGACATTTCACAAAGGAACAAACCCAAATGGCAAATAAACATATGAAAAAATGCTCAAGTCCCCTGGCAATAAAGGAAATCCAAATTAAAACATCAATGAGGTACCACCTAACGCCAGTGAGATTAGCCTACATACAAAAAAAAAATACCAACAACACTTACTGGTGAGGATGCGGGGAAAAGGGAAGCCTATTCCACTGCTGGTGGGGCTGCAGGTTGGTACAGCCTCTTTGGAAATCAGTATGAAGAATACTCAAACAACTCAAAATCTGCATACTATATGATCCAGCAATAGCACTCCTAGGAATATATCCAAAACACCTGCTACACGTGAAACCAACATGCACCCCTATGTTCATAGCAGCACAATCAGTAATTGCAAAAACATGGAAGCAACCGAAACGCCCATCAGCAGAAGACTGCATAAGAAAGCTATGGTTCATCTACTCCATGGAATACTACTCAGCTATTAAAAAAACAAAATGCAGTTCTTTGTGGCCAAATGGGCCCAACTGGAAACCATAATGCTATGGGAAATGAGCCAATCCCAAAGGGTTAGATACCACATGTTTGCCTTAATTTAAGATGAAAGGATGTCAATATGAAAAAATAGTACCTGTAAAATGTAACATTATCTCAACCTCAAACAGCCTATCCAACATGCAATAAGATATTGTGAAATAACTAATGAGCCAACAATCAATGTGTGTCAGACTGCTTATGATCTACATCAAAGAACTGTAAAACTTAATATACTTTTGATAACCTATGTTATTCCGTAATGGAGCGGGAGAGCAGAGAAATCTTTCATCTCCCTAGAATGTGTGAGGTAGACATGAAATATAACCTACCAGGAGCATAACTGGTAACTCATAGACAACAGATTCGAATCAGCATTAGACAATAGTTTAACTACAAAGACATATAGAGGGAATCAAGAGTGATCCTGACAACCTCTTAACAGGAAGTCATGCGCAAAGAGCAGGGGGGGACCCCAGAGTGGAGCAGGGGACAGCAGGAGGCTTGTATCCCAACCCTGGAGACTCCCGGATCCTCACCAAGAACTATCAGTATGAGCACCAAGGACTACATCCCAACTGCGAATGAGACCACGGGGAATTGGAGTGCCTTCGGAGGCCAAGAACTCTAAGGTCATCCACTCCCACTTGAATCTACCACACGGGATGGAAGAAGTCCAAATCCTCCCTCGCAGGATCCATTAGCATCAGAACAACAGCCAAGGGGCCTGAGCAGTCCACAGAAACAGAAGAACAGTAAACTTCCTTGGGGACTAGGGAGGGGAGCTCTCTCTGGTCCTCACTTGGTTCCAACATTGAGTCCACACCCTCTCTGGCAATGAGCATCAGGATCGCTCCGGAAACTCCTCAAAACAAACAAATAACCAACCAAACAAACAAACAAAAAATCTAGAATAGATAGTGAACAAGGAAAGCTTGGAATCAGACAGGAAATGGTCAGCGTGGATTCACTTATATCTTACTAGGTGGGACACAAAGATTAGTTACTCCTTACTAGGGCATTGAAGATTTCTCTGCACGCCCCTCCTTAAAACTGTTCTGCACCTAAACTGTTGACATATGTCTTGTTAGAGTTATATGCCAGTCTAGACTGCCCGAAAAAAAGCCAGGTTCAGCAAAATTATGTTTCAACGCTATAAAAAGCTAAATACTACCATGAAAATATACACAAGACAGCTGAATAGTAATCTATAGCTGTTTTAAGGTGTATCGAACCTGGTTCTATTTAAACTAAAATTGAAATGTCAATGAAGAAGTCACAGGATGTGGTTAAGAACTTGCATTTTTTTTAACACATTGGTTATTCAATACTATGTGAATTAATTCCATAACATTATAAATTGTTGCTGATGTTATGTCGGGGCTTTTAATGGATAGGGATGATACTCTGCCGGCTCTAGCTTCAGACCAGAGATGGTCTCCCCAAGAAGCCATTAAACTTATCTGGACAATAAGATGCTGGACTCTATGCTTGGTATATGCTTGCAATGAAAGAATCTCAACTGAACTTGAACTGCGGTAATGCAACAAGGTGGAGGAATCCACTACGGGGGGAGGGTTTGGGGAGGGTTTGGGGAATCCCAATGCCTATAAAACTGTGTCACATAATACAATGTAATTAATAAAAAAATGAAAAACATCTGTTTAATTTAAGACCAAATTGTTTTAGCCATAAAATCTTGTAAGAATGACGACAGAGAATGGGTGAAGCTCTGCTTTGTGTTGTTACTACTAACATTTACTCAGCATTCTGAATGTACTGGATCATATATGTAGCACAAGCTGGCAGGTGTCACTAAGCACTCTATTTCCATATTCTTTTATGTTTGGAATGTTGTGTATCATTTCTCTCTTCTTACCACTCACCACACCATTCACAGAAAATTAAATTCTATTTTTAATATGCAAGCTTCAATATCTCAAATACAAGGTGCAAATTACTAGGAATTAAACCTTATCAAAAGAATAACAGCAATGCAAAATAGAAATAGGCCAAGGTAAACTAATTGAACTGTAATATCTGCCTTTGGCTTTAAGCACTCATTATGGATAAAAGGTTATGAAGCAACAATAAAAAATAAAGGCCCAATTTTTCTTGGACAAATGTAGGTCCTTGCTGAGCATCTTATTTCTATATCTGAGGCTTATAATCTGTCTTTCAATCTGTCTTTACAGTAGCCATCACAATTAATACCTTTATATACTAACATGAAAACCTTATTTAACATCCTTACATAACGTATCATTTTAAAATTTGTCTTGTACAACCCTGATATTATAACCCACATATTAACACCATCATTGCTTGAAGGACAGAAGTCTATGATATTTGAGTTTATATTGATACTCTCAAAATCAATGGGACAGATGTTCTATAATGAGTAAAATAGCATAAGAAAACATGGAAATTGGGGCATTTAAGACCTACACATGTGCTTGTCAGTTTCTGAGAGCAGCTGTTACTGTGGAGCACACATTTAGGTGACGCATAGGAGGGGGACAGTGTGTCAGCAAAACACATGGAGATAAGGGCACAAGGACTAACCTGTACATTGTAAAACAAATTCAATCTTCCTTGTGATGTGGAAAAAGAAAGGATTTGGGAGTCGAGTTTTCATTCAGTCATTAGCAAACATGTGGGGTATCCGTTACATAACAGGAGAAATCCTGAGGCCAGGATTCAGCAGTAAGAGAGCCCCAGGTGTTCACAGAGGTTGTGGCAAACCTGGAATGAGAAGGCATCAAACTACCAGCCACAATAAAGTGTGACAAATGTATGGTATGGTGCTACACAAATCATTGACCTTAAAACATGTCAGGGACAATTGTTTTCTAGAGAATACATTGCAACAGATATTTGAAGGCAGAATTGCATACCTCCAGTACAAAAGGGGGCTGACATGACAGGTCATTGTGTTTCAGGGAGAAAACCAATAAATAAAAACCAAACATTTTAATGTAGTAGTTCCATAGTTTCAGTGATCATATTTGTATTATTTTTATCTATTTAAAGCCGAAAAATTATTATGCAATTAAAAAGGATGTGTTTAAGCTTTGGAATGGGTCCTGGCATGGGAGCCTAGTGACTAAAATCCTCTGTTTGCACACGTCAGGATCCCATATGGGCACCAGTTCCAATTCCACTTCTAATCCTGGGTGCCCACATCCAGCTCCCTGCTTGTGGCAGTGGAGGACAGCCCAAACCCTTGGGATCCTGCATCTGCTGGTAGGCCTGGATGAAGGTTCCGAGCGCCTGGCCTTGGACTGGCTCAGTGAGCAAAATAAGAAAGGATTTAAGGTGATCTTACAATGGTGGAGTAACGCCAGCCCAGGAAAAGTGATAATGAATTGTCAGTGAATATGCAAGGAAATTGGTGGGTCACGGAACAATTTACAAACAGACACAGTAAGACTTGGTGATTCTTCAGAATGCATGGTGAAGAAGAAAAAATAATCATAGATTATGCTTGCATACAGATCTAATTCACAGAAACAAGAAAGTAAGAAAATTAAGATGGAGTGAGGCTCAGAAGGACGCAACCTTTACACATATGGTCTCTCAAGCATCGATTTAATCAGCAGTGTCAAGCTGAAGTGGGGCATCGGCCCGCAGTTCTGGGGCACACTGATTGGAAATGCACTAACCCTGCGTCAGTAGTGAGTCACAGCTTCACAAAGCTCATTTTCTGAAGAATACATGTAGTATTTTCTAACATGTGTTAAAGTTTTTTACTTATCAATTGCAATTTGTAGCTGTTTATAAAGATTGTTACAAATACAATTGTGATCAGTGATCTTTTTTAGTTTAAAAAGGTTATAAATGTGGTTTGATACAATTTTTGATACTCTGTATATGATATCCCCCCAAAAAAACCACATGTGCAATTAAGATAATGAAGTCAAGGTGAGTATTTTATATTTGACACTTATCTGCATTTTGATATGATTTAGTTTTCTATAAATATGATTCATGGGTGGACTCCATAATGTTCATTAAAATATGAAATTGAAAAGATAAATTCAGAGGGTTATGGTTGTGATATGGTGGGTCAAGTGCCACCTCTAACACCTGCATCCCACAGAGAGACCTATCCTTGTCCTGGCTGCTCTACTTCCAATCTAGTTCCCTGCTTGCACACTTTGGAGGGAAAAGGATGGCCCAACTGCTTGGGTCCCTGACTCCCACTTGGGAAAGTGGGAAGCTCTGGCTCCTGGCATTGGTTTTGTGACCACTGGGAGCAAACCAGGTCATCAAAGCTAGATTTCTCTGTCTCTTTTTCAGAGAGAGAATTACAGAATTACAGAGAATAATTCTGCCTTTCACACAAAAAGATAGAGCTTTAAAACTGTAATTTTGTGTAAAATTTTTAAAAATCTATGCATATCATAATCATATCATTTATCCATGAATTCATGTTTCTGTAAAATTCATTAATGGGCTGAAAAATGTCAAAACTTTATTATCATTTATGCAAACAAAACAAACATAGGGCTTATTAAAGTATAATGATAATATTCTGACATTAAAATCTTGATCAATTTTAAAAATAAAACATACAGGTGAAAAATATTTTGTAATTTTGAATTTAAAGCATTAAGTTGGAAATTATCCCAGAGTCAATGCGTTTCAATTTAAATGTACTGATTCTAACCTCTGTGAAGTATGGATAGTTACCACATAACATGGCACCTTAGGGAAGAAAGAATCCTTGAATACATAATATGTTCTCATAATGAATTTCCTTTTTTAAATTAAAGACTTTTAAATGAAACTGTAAAAATAATCATAACTTCAAAATAGTATTTGTTACAAGTATTGGATGTGTTTGCCAAAATTAAGGCAGCATAAAATAATTGTCAAATAAGTACTGTTCATATTACTAATAAAAATAGCAACACCCAAATTTAAATTTATATTATGTACTAGCAATTAAACTAGATATTATATGCAAAATGCATGATCCTTACAAAAGCCTTGAAAGAAATCCTGTTTTATAGTTGAGGAAAATAAGATGACAAAAAAATTAAGAAAATAGCAAAAACAGTTGGCTTACGATAGCAGAATTTATCTGCATCTCTTTCTGAACTCTAGAAAACAATGTTGCTCTTTAATTGCATGAAAATGTTTCTTAGAAATTTTGGAGTGGATTGTTTTTTCTTAATGCTAAACAATGTGCAATGTAGTATCGCCAAGGGTGAAGCTATTTACTGTACGGGACATCACCCATGGATCTCCACCTGCTTGGCCTATGTGGGAGGTCATATGAATATGGCACACTGTGTCCTCAGGGGACTCCCCTGACAATGGTGTTGGCTCGCTGAGACCTCAACCTGGCCTGAACATGACCATAGCGGCGAGAGCGGAGGGCTGGATCCCAGTTTCTCTTCTCTGTCCGTGGACAAGCTGTGCAGGTAGTTCATAGGCAACTCTGAGAAGTTGGTGTGGTCCCACATTGCCTGCAAGCCACACGTGGGGAGCCGGTAGCTGACCCACAGCCATACATGGTGAACTTGACCTGTGGCATACCTGCCAGCTATGTGTGTGACCTCCTATATGACTGGAGGATCTAGAGAGACAGACATGTCTTCTGGCCAGAGTGTCGTTGTTGGGTGGGACGACTGTCCAGAGACACCATTCTGCCTTCCCCTTCCTTGGGCTACATAAGCCTGTGCTTGTTTTACAACACAAGGACATGCTTGATCAGACTGTCGTAGTGGCTCATGCTGAGGAACACTGCCCGCCTCAGGCCCTCAGCAACCACGAGAACCTGCTGCTCTGCAATCCCCCAAGACTACTGTCAACTTAAAATCATGTTTATTTTATCCAACAGTCATCTACAGTTTTAAAAGGATGCTGAAAGGTGATTACAAGCAGAATTGACAATCTGCCAACTCAAACAGAAATCAGTATGAACACAAATGATGTATATATCACTACTGAATGGCCGGAGTCCCAAGACTGATTTGAATAGGAAATCATTTTGTGTTTGCATGAAACATACTCTGAGAAATAAACAAAAAATTCAAACATTAAAATTTTGATAAATACACATTAGATTTTATAAAATTCTGGAATTTAAATGTCAAAACAAAGAATCACTAAATAAATTCAATTTTTTTAGATATCATTTTATGACATAGTTTCATAGGCTCTGGGATTCCCCCAGCCCCTCCCCAGACCTTCTCCCCATATTGAATTCCTCCATATTGTTACAGCAGTATGTTTCATACCCAGTCATGATCCCTCTATTGTGGGCATGGAACATGCAGAGTCCAGCATCTTATTGTCCAGATAAATTCAACAGTTTCATTGGGAGACCATCCTTAGTCTTAAAGTAGAGCTGGCAGAATATCATCTCCTCCAATGAGCTGTAACTACACAACTTCAACAACAAGAAGAAACATCAAAATTAACAACATCATGAAGTTAACTGACATGATATTGAGTGACCAATATGTTAGAAAATGCAAGTTCTTAATCACATCCTGTAACTACTTCCTTGACATCTCAATTTTAGTATATACACAACTGGCTGCTATAAACCTTTTTTTTTTCTCCCAAGCTAACATGTTTTTAAATTTAACCTAAATCAAAGTGGCACAGGAACAGTGAAAGGATCAACATTAATATCTATCATATATAACAGCTGAGTAAAAACTTAATATCAAAAGTTTCTATGCAGTTACATCTTGGTTAGCATTAACAGTCATAAACTGATAACATTTTTGGGGGGAGAATCTTAAGCCACAATTTAAACTTTGCAATATATAGTGATTAAGCACGGTTTTACAGAACTTTGCATTTTAACAATTGAATTTTAATATTGTTGTCCACTCTGAATATCCAAAGATGGGACTTCTCAGATTCCTATTACAAACGTCGCTGTATTTGGATATAACTTACGTTAATATATAGATTACTTACAATACCTGATTTAAAGCAATCTACTGGATTTTGCTATTATAACATGACAAATCTGAGGTGAATCTTATTTTAGCCTTTTGAAAAGTTTTTTACCTCTGATTTTCTCTTACATAAATTATTTTTTATTCCTAGAAAGCAAGATATGCACAACTAAAAAGCAATGATGAGGGGCCAGCATCGTGGAGTAGGTTGAGCCACTGTCTGTGATGCTGGCATACCTTATGGCACTGCTTCCTGCTCTGACTGTTCCATTTCCTCTCCAGCTCCTGCTAATGATCTGGGAAAAGCAGAAGATTGCCCAAGGACATGGATCCTTGTCACCCACGTGGGAGACTTAGAAGAAGCCTTTAGATACTGGTTTTTGGCCTGCCCTGGCCTACTATAACCATTTAGGGATTGAACCAGTGGGTGGAGGATCTCTTCCTCTCTCTCTTTCTGTCTCTGTATCTCTTTCAGTTAAAGTAAAATAGAAAAAAAATTCACTTCTGAATCAAAGGTGGATCAGAGCTGCAGGTGGAGGATTAGCATGATATGCCACCTATAGTGCCTGCATCCCCCAAGTATGCTGGTTTAACTCCGGCCACCCCACTTGTGATCCAGCTCCCTATTAATGTGCCTGGGAAAGGAGTGGAAGAATGGCTCAAGTGGTTAGGCCCCTGCACCTCTGCAATAGATCTTGAAAAACGTCCTAGCTCCTCACTTCCAGTAGATCCAGATCTGCTGTTGTCATTCAGGGAGTGAACCAATGGATAGAAGATTTCTCTTTCTCTCTCTCTCTTTCCTTCTCTCTGTTTCTCCCTCTCTGCCTTCCATATATATATATATATATATATATATATAAATGATTTTTTTTTCAAAAGAAAAGACAATTTAAAATAGGCCTGCAAAAACATAGGGAAAAGCCTAACAAGTAACTTTTTTGAAGTCATATGATTAAGATACATGTAAAGAAGAAACAGTAGATTGATTTATTTGACATTATCAGCTGTTCAGCCTAAACTTTAGTTAAGATGTGATACTCAAATACTTAGTCCCATTTCTTCATGCTATAAGGAACTACAGGGGCAAAAATGCCACCTAGGACAGAAGACAGGTGGTTAATAGACAGTCTCAGATAGTTTAACCCCAAAATTCTAAACCAAACAGTATGAGGTTCTAGTAGCCAGGAGTAAAGTGAACACTGTCTTCCCTTGATGAGGCCCAGACACTTAATTAGGAATACACACTATTACTCAGTGTCCACCCTTAAATCAAAAATTTCAAAAAGGCTTCCTAGAGCTATAGGTAGATAAGATCATCTCAACCTTCATATGTTGGTAAATTTCAACATTAGATTTCTACTAATACATGAAAAATAACCAAATATCTGATGATCAACTAATAGCAACAAGAAAAGAAAAAAATAGAACAAATGACCCAAAGAGAAGATAACGGGAAACAAAGTTTAATGATCAATTGTATCCTGTTAAAATATTTTTTTAAAGAATTATTCACAGAAAAGTCCAAAATTACAAAAACAGCAATGAGTACATTTGGAGGTGATTCCAAACAAGTTGAAACCTACCATAGGAAATCCTTGGGCTTGCTGTTCTGTCCTCAAGACTGCCTGTAGTGGCAAGGTCACCTTCAAGCCTCTGTGGGATTCTGCATACACTGTGGTGCTCTATGGTGGCTTTGTCTATTCACAATCCTATAGGCAAACAAGCCCACCTGCAGGGCTCTGCCAGGGGCAAACTGCCTGTACTGCTATGGCAACCTTGCCCCTTTGTATGGCCTCTGTTGAGGCTGACTGTACTACTACTGTTCTGTCTGTCCTACTGTCTCTGTATCTAGAGCATAGTCAGTGGCCCCAGTCATCTCTGTATCTAGAACATACTCAGTGACCCAATCATCTCTGTAACTAGAACATACTCAGTCACCCCAATCATCTCTATATCACCTTCCAGGGCCATTCTTATTTTTCCTTAAAGAGTGCATGTTCTGATTGAACAGTTTCATTATATTGTCCTATAGAACATTGGATATCAAACACCTTCTCTAATTCCATAATATTCCCTTTCCTTTTGATACAAACAGGCCCTTTTCCTGCTGGATAGTTAATTAAATCCATAGTTCTACTTTCAGCAAGCATATCAAATATTTGCTCAGCCAAATCCCTGGCTTTTTTTTTTTTTCATCAAAATGTTTCTCAATTACTAAGGGTTTTCCAAATCTTTAAATTCTAGTTCCTTTCGACAGACAATTCTTTATCCTGGAATTTCTCAATTCTCACATTTTATTAGAAGCTGTCGGGGAAAATTAAGATGGTCCAACATTTAGCTTAGAAACATTCTAAGCTAATTATCCAAGTCCAACATTTGTTTTGCTTGCCAAAAACAAAAACCATGAACCTGAACACAGCTGAACCAGGTTCTTTGTCATCTCTTAATATCCATATTTCTATCAGGATTATCTACAAGATAGTCTTCACTATTATATGCATTTATATGTTATAAAATAATAGAATCTGTATATTCTTTAGGATGTCACTAGAATATCTTACAAATCTCTCTTACAGAAATGTAAGCCTCTTCTCCTATGCATTTCCAAGCTTTTCTTGCCTCTACCCATTACCTTGTTTCAAAACCAGTTCCATGTTTTCCTGTATTTGTCAGAGCAAGCACCTCATTTCTCAACGCCCAGTTCTATATCAGTCACTTAAGGTTACCACGGGTGAGCCGACTTAAACCATAGACATCCATTTCTCACAATTTTCAAGGCACAAAGTTCCAAGATCAAAGCACTGGAGATTCCATATCTGGGGAGGGCCTACTTCATAGCTTGCAGAAACCTGCTTTTTTGATGTATTTTTACAAATTGATCAAAGAGAGAAAACTCCAGCCTCTCTGTCTTCTTGTAATGACACTAGTCATATCATAGGGAGGGGCTCTACTCTGCTGGCTTCATGTAAAATGCTCAAACTTCTCAAAGGATCTATCTTCTAATAGACTAATAGAGTATTCACAAATGAATTTCATGAGAAATATACATGGAGCTAATAATGGTATATTTATATTCCCTGAAATTAATGAACCATAGTAGGCAAGTAACATTAGGTCTAGAGAACTTCATATATTACATGTACTATCTTTTCCCAATTGTTGTGAAACTACTAAATATTTTTTCAAAGAAGCTCTGATCCCAACCAAATGAACTATCTACTATGTTAGGTAAGCAAAATTAGCTAGCTATATTTTATTATATATTATTTCTCTTTAGCTTGAAGAATTCATGCTTACTGGCCAATTACAGCATATGCTACTTTTCACAGATTGAAATAATTATTCTTTGGAGAACAAATGGTAATAGCATAACTCTAGTGACCTTCTCATTTGGTAGGACACATGTGGAACAAAACTCGGTTGTCAAATGGAAATAAGGAGTAAATGATAGTTAGAGACTCAAGATTCTTTCTGCGGTCAAGGGAGTGAGACAACGGGGAGAAATATTTCAGTTTGCAACACTGAAACACCAATGAGCAACGTTTAACATGTAAGAACAGAGCTGGTGTCTGAAAGCATGAGTAGCTGTCCTGCCGCAGGAAGCACAGTGACAGAACACACTGCACTTCGAGAGCGTCTTCATAAGACTGGCTCACAAAACTCTCCAGACACCCGAGGCCGAACCATTCTTTCTTCTCACTCAGATTTTCATACACAGCTTTCTTTTTATTAGGAAAAGTTTATTTTAAATCTAATTTATAGTTACATGAATCATCTCCTTACGGTATTTTTTTCTAAAGAACATTGTCTGAAATCTAACTACTGTCCTCTCCCTAGTGCAGAGTTGTATGCTGGTCCTCTGGTTGATTTACTCTTCAAGCTTTAAAAACAATGATCATGGTTAAGGATCTAGGGGGAATTGGTCAGAAGATGACAGTTGTCATAAAGATGATGCACTTAGGATAAATGCTAGAATAAAGCAAGATAACACTGTTTCCAACTTGGGAAGGCATTATTTTATACCAAAAATGGAAAATCAACATGCATTTTCTCTTACTATGCTCAACAAAAATAATTCATTTTTCTACTTTTTATTTGAAAGATATAAAAATATGAAGAAAGCAAAATACTCCAAGTTTATTTTATGGGTATAATTGCATAATTGCATAATTCTCAGCAGCATGTAGCACTGGGATATACAAAAAAGTATACTGCTTCCACTCCACACACTGAGAAGTATTCACTGTTTCATTTTTAACCAGAACTGTTAGGATTAGGGTCAGACCTTTCATGTGTGTGTGTAAGTGTGTGTGTGTGTGTGTGTAAGTGTGTGTTTAGTAAACTAAATGAAGATGTAAGTCAGTACAATTTTAGCAAATTCAAAAATAAATGCAAATTAAACAACTAACTTCTAAACAACCAATGTATCAAAGAAGAAAATAAAAAAGAAATCAGTACTCATTGGAAGACAAATCAAATGGAAACATAACATAGCAAATCTTGTGGAATATAGCAAGAGAAGTTCCAGAGAGAAGGTTATGTCAATAAACGCCCATATTGTAACTTCATATCCCAAAAAATTAGAAAGTAAAAGCAGAAGAGGAAGAAAACAAATTAGCCTCCAAACTGGCTGAGGAAATGTACAAGATAAATGAAGTTGACAGACATTTCGCTAGACCTACCAGGAACAGGATAGACAAGACTCAAAAAATATTATAAATGAATGATGATTTAATAGTTGCTACAAAATGCAAAGGATAATCAGAAACTACGTTGAGCAACTGATTATATGCCAAATAAATGGATAACCTAGAGGAATTGAATAGAAGTATACAATCTACCAAGACGGAATCAAGAAACAGAAAATTACAAGCAAGAAGGCTGAGTAATAATAATAAAAAAAAACTCTCAGAAAAGAATGATCAAGACAAGACAGCCAATCCTTTTGTAAACTATTCCAAAAACCTGAAGAGGAAAAAGCACTTCCAAAATCATTCTGCAAACCCTGCATTATCCTCTACTTAAACCAGGCAAGGACACTACAAGAAAAATTTAATATATAGGCCAATATCCATGATGAGCATACGAGAAAACAAGTTCACAGAGGAGCAGGCTCTATGTCTATTTAAATTGGCTTATTTCATCTTCTCCTTGTTTTTGTACAAATATTTACCATCACTGGTCATTTCTCCCTTTCCTGGCTCTTTCACTCTCCCCAACAAGATGTCTCACAGACACCATAATTCCCCATTTTTGCTTAAAAATGTCATGTTAAATCTTGCAAGGTTCATGTCAAGTGTGAAAAACATGCTAAATATAGTGGCATTACAAAATTTCACCTTGCGCTTTGGAGTGAAAAACACAATTGCACTTCAGGGCAAAAGTGACTTATTTTGCCACCAATCAACAATAATAATGCTTATAAACTTCAAACAGATGGCCCTACCAAAGACTTTGGGGCAGATAAAAGAGTGTTATTAACTAGTGTTGTTAGTTTGTAGCTCAAGTAAAGTGAAATCCATGTCTCCCAATCTGGAGTGAGGCACCTTGCAGCCCCTTGAACACAGCTAATTCCAAACACTGCATATGCTAGGGCAACCGCTGAGGCTTGCCATAAGCTCTGCATACAAGGAGCATCACTCTGATACGCACATAAACACTACTGACAACACATCTCATATTACACCATACACTCCATATTTATCAGCTACTGTAATTCCCCACAGCGAGCATTTCGCAATTCAACGGCCAGCCTCCTCCTGTCTCCTAAGACTTTTTCTGACACCCCGGAAGATTGTTCCTTTCCAGGTAGGTGTAGTGAGGAGGATTCTTCCATGAGTGGAAGAAAGGGACGAAGGATGAATGTTCCTGCAACGCCCTGTGCTCTGGCGAACACGTGTGATCCTTTTTTCTCAGAAGGTGTCCACTGAAATTGAGTGCAGGAGTCTCGTCACAGTTCCTCAACTAGTCGCACATCTCATGGACATGTTTTCACTTGACCGTAACTCACCATCCCTACTTCTTCACTAGAACTTCCAACCATCTGCCATATATACACCTATGACCATCCCTCTTCAGAGTCTGCTTTTGAGGGTAACAAAGATAACGAGCTGGCACAAGAAGTGAGCCCTGAAGGTAAGAATTTAGAATCTGTCCATTTGCTGGGCAGATGCCATGCAAACCACGTCTATGTACTCATGATAAGGTCTGGAAGGCTGTAACTTCACGATGACTAAAGATTTCATGTCTGCGTGTCTGGGTGAGTTAGAAAGGTAAAGGAAGCAAAGAAGAGACCACTGTGATCTACACTGTCAGCGATCCGCTCAGAGAAATTTTACTTCCTCCCCATGCAACTTTAGCTACTAAAGATAAGTGAAATGAGGGTCCCATGTTGCAGATACTATGGCTTGATTAACCAAAAGATGTAAAACTGTTTAAACTAAAACATGTCTCTCAAAATACTCAATCATGCTAGCTCCTTTCTGTCAACAAGCCCGCAGGTAAAGAAAAGAATTGCAGTTGATAGGATCAGCACTTCTGTGTCATAAGGCATGCAGAAACGCACCTTGAGACTTGAGAGATACACGGAGGCACTTCTCGATTCTTTCATGACCAACAATAAAGGTGAGAAAGTAATCAAAATCACCACAACCAAAGGGAAAGTAGCCAAAGTCAGCACTTGGCAAAAGAAACTTCGGTCACTCTGCAGAGCAACCAAAGCACACTAGATACAATGATTTCCAGAACCAAGGTCCTCTCTAACACAGGTTAAAAAAAAAAACCAAAAACAAAAATTGAAGCGAAATTATGCAAACCAGATTATGTCCTTCAGATTATCTTCATCAACCAAATTATAGTTTATTCCCCCATGTTATATTTTTTTTTTTAATTATTTATTATTTAACTTCAGTAATTACATTGTATTATGTGACACAGTTACATAGATACTTGGGTTCTCCCCACCCCTCCCCAAACCCTCCCACCATGGTGGATTCCTCCACCTTATTGCATAACCACAGCTCAAGTTCAGTTGAGATTTCCCCATTGCAAGCGTATACCAAACATAGAGTCCAGCATCTTATTGTCCCGTCAAGTTCAACGGTTTCTTAGGTATACCCTCTCTGGTCTGATGACAGAGCCAGCAGAGTATCATCCCAGTCAATTGAAAGCTCCAACATACCATCAGCAAAAATTTACATCATTATGGAATTAATTGACATAGTAATGAGTAACCAATATGTTAAAAGTAAGTGCGGGTTCCCAGCCACCTTCTGTGACCACCTCACCTATACTTCAATTTTAGTTTATACACAACATATAACATTCAAAACATAACATGTTATACATAACATCATACCATCTTAAATTAAGGCAAACATGTGGTATTTAACCTTTTGGGATTGGCTCATTTCCCTTAGCATTATGGTTTCCAGTTTGGCCCATTTGGCCACAAAGAACTGCATTTTGTTTTTTTTAATAGCTGAGTAGTATTCCATGGAGTAGATGAACCATAGCTTTCTTATCCAATCCTCTGTTGATGGGCATTTTGGTTGTTTCCATGTTTTTGCAATTACTGATTGTGCTGCTATGAACATAGGAGTACATGTTGGTTTCTCATAGAACAAGTGTTCTGGATATATTCCTAGGAGTGCTATTGCTGGATCATACGGTATGTTGAATTTTAGTTGTTTGAATATTCTCCCCATGTTATATTTTTAAGATTTTTTTTGAACACTTTATAGCTCAGTAGCTTCATTGAGCACAAGCAGCAACATGTTGTCATCGTGAGTCCTGAGTGAATCTGATAGGACCGATGAGAGCAGTCCTGCTGACGCCACACTTCATTCTCTCTCAGTGCTCCTGAGGTCCCTGGATGCTGTTGTTTCTGACAGAGAAACCCTTTCTGTGACATTCCAGAAAGCAGACAGAACCTGAAAATGTCAGAGATGAGAATGGTGTGCCCAGACCAACATTCCGGGAGGGCTGGAAGTATGGAAATACATGTTCTGCCTGCCAGATGCCTCACTGAGAAACACCTTCTGAGAAATCTCACTGATTACTCGGAAACACCTCAAGGTTTGAGCCATAGCTGGTTACAGAGATAAACCATGAATTAGTGAACATTTTACCTTGCAGTTGTTTTCATGTCCCCTCTTCTTTCTTTAATCTTCTTAAGATTATATCTTTAACGAATTATCCATATTCAAACACTTATTCCAAAACCTATGTGTGGTGAAATCTAATGTAAGTCATGTATTATCCCAACCTACATAATATACAAGCCACATGCACATAGGAATAAGGATGGATATGTCAGCATAGCAGAATCAGTTACATAATGTTATATGGAAACTGAGTAGATCGCCTCATCTCAGAGCCAAATCTTGCCCAGCTGTCAACATAACAGCATGTGCAAGTCTTCTTCCGGTCCTAACAATGGGAAACATACTAAAACCCTTTCAATCCATAATGAATATAGACACAACATAATTAGATCGGCCAATCAAGCAGAGAACTTAAGATCCGAATGGAAGACAATTAAAACAGTCACCATTATATGCTGAGCAACTGAATCTGGACAGCATTTGCATTGCAGGGACCGTTAGAAAAGGCTGAATGGCTTGTACAGCTGACCAATATCCGTCCCATTCAGAAACAGATGCTTGGAAGAGCTTTCATAGGAAAAGCAAAAAAAAAAAAACGACACTACCAAATTAAACTCTAGAAGACTGGCTCCCAATAGGCAGGAAAATAATGTGTTCTTCCATTTTAAATGGTTAATATTTAAACCTACAAATTCATATATTGCTTATTAATAGATACATTCTGATAGATGACGTGTCAGGTGGAAAGAGTCTTGTGTATAAACGAGTGGAAGTCTACAAAGTCACCTACAGCATTATAAGGCATCACGAAGGTATGGAACGACCATCACCTAGGACCCACTGTTGACTGAAATGTCATTCAGTGGTACATCACTGTACATACATGGTTTATCAGTACCAGGAATAAGCTAAACGGCTCTATAGGAGCACACGAACTGAAACAATGAGTTAAAAGGACTTTTTTACACTTTGTGGACATTAAGACTCAAAATCTTATTCTTCATTATTTTATATATATATATATATATATATATATATATAGATTGTTCATATATATATATATGAACAATTGACAACCATAGCCCAAATTTTTTGGTTGTCATTGTTCATTTTAAAATCCATTACCAATAATTCTCAAGAAATCAAATGCAGAATAAAAAGAATTATATTTAAAAGTCACTATGAAATAAATGATAGAAGTGAAGATTTTAGAAGAATCAGTAAAATGACATAAGTATGCAATATCTTTAAGTTGTTTTAGTTCAACAGAGAGAAGACACAGAGAGGAAGATCTTCCATCCCAAAGTGACTGCAATGGCTGGAGCTGAGCAGATCTGAAGCCAGGAGCCAGGAACTTTCTCCAGTTCTCCCACACGGGTTCAGGGTCCCAAAGCTTTGAGCTGTCCTCGACTGCTTTCCCAGGCCACAAGCAGGAAGCTGGATGGGAAGTGGGGCTGCTGGGATTAGAACTGGTGCCCATATTAGACCCTGGTGCATTCAAGGCAAGGACTTTAGCTGCTAGGCCACGCTGCCAGGTCCTTAGTTCAATTTTATTAGGACTGTATTTAACTATTTTTACTTTACTCATTCTAGAGCTCCTTTCTTTCAAATTTACCTTTGTTTTAAATAATTTTTTTAAAAAATAACTGTTTAAGGTTTTGTGTTGTGACATAGCAGGCAAAGACAGCTATGAAGGCTGGATCCCACATGGGATCCAGTTAGTGTCCAAGCTGCTCCAATACTGATCCATCTCCCTGCTAATGGACCCGGAAAGCAAACAAGGATGACCCAATTGTTTCTGACTTCTGCCTTTGGCCTGGCCCATCCCAGCACACTACAGTTATTTGAGAAGTGAACTAGCAGGTTGAAGATCTCTGTCTCTCCCTCTCTCTCTCTTCCTCTCTCATTCTAACTCTGAATCTCAAATAAAAATATAAATCTCAAAAAATCCCACCACTGCACTATAAGATTGTTAGGTTTCTTTTGAAATCATTGCTGTCATTGGCTCTAAGTATTTTCACTTGGCAGTACATGTGGCGCATACAAGATGGGAGTGAAAAAAGTATTTGGAGGAATGACTTTGTAGGTGAAAATTCCATATTGAAAAGAAAAAGGAAAAGAAATAAAACAAATGAAACACTGAAGACTATGCTGATCCTGATCTAGTCTTTGATTTAATCTACATTCTACAACATCTTAGAAAAACCATCAAATTAGTTATAACAAAAAACATGTTTATAACTAATAATTACACTCAAAACCTCAAGATAACTTTAAGTACAGTACATGTTTTATTTTTTGTGAATATTTACAAATATATTTATTTCTCCATGCAAAAACCTTGGAAATGAGGTTTTCTAACACATATTTTTAGCTGATCAACAAATGTGCCAGGATTTGGGATGTATATTAAAATCATCTCTGTAGGTCCTATGCATCTGATATAATGTCTTAAGCACTGCAAGTAATCGATGAACATTTATTAAATCAAACCGTATCTTAAAATGTTAATATTCTCCTTATACATGCTATCTATTATATATATATATATATATATATATATATATATATATATATATATATATATATATATATCTCCTAGCCTAGCCTATACTGCACTGGTTTGGATAGGGGGAGAAAGGTGTCTTACTTCACTGTTGGTGGGGATATAACCCAGTGCAGCAGCTACGGACATTAGAATGTCCTATACTATACTATACTATACTATAGGCTCAGGGATTTCACCTTCCACTGTCTTCATGCCCCTTCTCTTCACTGTTTTCCCCTGTTTTATTACAATAGTAAAGTCTTTCATCAAATCACAAGACCATCATTCTGCTATTTCAGTGTACCCTGCCAATGCAGGTACAGTAAATGGTAGAGTCCAGCATCCTATCACAAAGATACATTTAACAGTTTCATTGGAAGTCCATCTTTTATTTGGAAGTAGAGATGCATACTGCACTGTATCTTCACTTCTCAATGTGCTGATCTCCCTTATATGTTTCATTTGGATGAATATATATACATGCATGTTTACCTATAAATCTATGATCCCATATTTTGCATGAAGGTTGCCTTATATCATAGAGAACATATTACTTTCGTCCCTTTGGAATTGGCTTATTTGAGCATAATGGTCTCAAGGTGGAACTATTTTGCTGTAAATGGTAGAATTTCATTCTTTTTTGGCTGAGTAGTATTCCACAGAGTAGATGTACAACACTTTTTCCCTTCTCCTCTTTTGATGGGCATCTAGGTTGTTTCCATGTTTTCACCATTGTAGATTCTGCTATTGTAAAACACAGGATTACAGGTCACTTTTTTTTTTGCAGATTTCACTTCCTTCGGATATATTCCCAAAACTGGGATAGCTGAGTTATACAGTAGACCAAGTTTCAATTGCCTTAGGACTCTCCATTCTAATGTCCATAGCTGCTGCACTGGGCTGTATTCCCACCAGCAGTGAAGTAAGATACCTTTCTCCCCTATCCAAACCAGTAGGCATTGCTGAGAGTTCCAAACGTAGGCCAATCATTGGGTTAGGTGGAATCTCCTTGTAGCTTTTATTTTTATTTCCCTGATAACTAGGGAATCTAAACCTTTTCTCACATGTCTATTACGCATTTGAATTTGTTCATTTGAAAAATGTCTGTTCGATGCTTTGCCAACTTCTTCACAGGGTTGCTTGTTTTGCTGCTGTTGAGTTTCTGAGGCTCTCTGTAAATCCCGGATATTAGTCTCCCATCAGCTGGGTAGTGTGCAAAGATTTTCTCCCACTGTGTTTGTTCCTGCTTCTCTTTGCTGATCATTTTGCCTTCCCCTACAGAAGCTTCTTAGTTTGATGTAGACCCACTTCTTTATTTTGGCTTTGATTTCTTGTGCTTTTGGTGACTTTTTAAAGAATTCTTCACAAATGCCTATAGCTTGACGAGTGCTTCCTATGTTTTCCTCTTGTTTGATAGTTTCTGGGTGCAGATATAGTTCCTGGATTCATTTACAGCTAATTTTTGTATAATGTGGCTTCTTATCTCTACAGGCTGCTATACAATTGTCCTGACATCATTTGTTAAAGAGACCAGGTTTTCCCTGGATTATTTTCAGTTTTCTTATCAAATATATCAGGCTGTACATGTCTGGAGTTTCTCTCCTGTCCCATTGATCTTCTCTGTTTCTGTACCATCACCAAACTCTTTTGATGACGACTGTCCCGTGCTATGTCTTCATGTCTGGAATTGTGATTCCTCCAGCTTTATTTTTATTTTTCCAGATAGCTTCAGTTGTTTATGATTTCTTATGTTTCCAGATGAATTTTCCTATAATCTTTTTCTATTTTTTTAGAAGGATGCTGTTGAGACTAAGACTGGGATTACACTGAGTCTATAATGTGGACATTTTGATGATGTTGATCCTGCCAATCCAGGAATATTGCAAATTTATGCATCTTTTAATGTCTTCTGTTTCTTTTTTAATGTTTGCAGTTTTCATTGTAGAGGTCTTCCACATCTTTGGTCTGGTTTATTCCAAGGTATTTAGCAATTTTCACCACTTCTTTTTCACAGAACAATCAAGATTATAGTTTTATTTTTCTTAATCTTATGATAATAACATTAAAACCTGGTAACATTTGAATAAGCCTTTTCTACTGATACAAATAAAAAATAAAGATGAACCACGGACAATGACAACTTCCGTTTTAACACCTATGTTTTTAATAGTCAAGAGACAGTCTATGTATATCAGCAAAATAAAAGCCAAAGAATCCAATCAATTGGTGCACAATTGAAATGACACAGAATAGTCATTTAAAATACTATTCTATAGACGGAGTTTAAGTGAAAAAAAAAATTACTGGCCTAAATACCCACACTATTTAAGCCATGTTAAGCAGTGCTATAGAAAAAAATACAAACTGACCAGGTAAAGAAAGAACAGAAAAGAGAATTTTTTGAAGAAATAAAAAGTGGCAGTTTCCTCACACCTTTAGCCTAGCAGCCATCTTTAGATGTTGCTGATTTAATACACTTTAATTCAATAATAAGCCTACAGAAAACATTAACTATGAGTAAAACCACTTTAAGTGCAAGGCAGCAAGTTAGTTATTTTTCAGACCTGTCATGTCTGACATTTTCAGGTTCTATCCCAAAACCGACCAAATTCAGTAAAAATTATGCTTCAACACTACAAACTACTAAATACAAAAATGAAAATAGACATGAGACAGCTGAATAGCACCCTATAACCATTTTAAGATATAGAGCAGCCAGTTGTGTATATACTAAAATTGAAATGTCAATGAAGTAATCATTGTTATTTGGTTAAGAACTTGCATTTTCTAATCATATTGGTCACTCAATACCACGTCAATTAACTCCATAAGGTTGTAAACTGTTGTTGATGCTATGTTGTGGCTTTTAATGGGTCGGGGCAATAGTCTGCCAGCTCTGCCTTCAGACCAGAGATGGGCTCCCCAAGAAACTGTTGAATTTATCTGGACAGTAAGATGCCGGACACTATGCAAAGTACATGCTTGCAATGAAAGAATTATGACTGGATTCTTGAACTGTAATACTGCAATAAGGTGGAGGAATCCACCATGGGAGGAGGGTCCGGGGAGGGATTGGGGGAATCCCAGAGCCTATGAAACTGTGTCATAAAATCAAATGTAATTAAAAATAATAATAATAATAAATTTTAAAAATTAAAAAAAACAGAATAGGAAATTATGTGGGCATACTGGTATATTTAATCTTTACCGCTTTTTAAGGGGGACTGAATGAACTGTAAGTTATTTTTCAGCCATGGATTTTTTTTGCATATAAAAGGGCCATTGGTTTATGTTCATTAATTTTGTATCCTACCACCCTGCCATACTCTTTATTCTAGATCACAGGGTTGTCAGTGGTGCCTGTTGTACACTTTTTTTTCTTTCTTTCTTTCCTCTTCTTGCTGGAACCTGCTGGTAATTAATCTTGGATAAATCCGGACCATTTTGGATAGAATGTATGGGACTCCAAGTTGATACTGTTTTCCCAACGGGACCACTGAAATGCATTGAGACAGAAGTGAATTCTTTCCTGGCTTAGTGCATATGCAGCTTGCTGTTTGCCTGCTGCATTCCTGATGAGCTCCCCTTCCCACCTGACTGCTAGTGCAGATCCGATTGCCACTGGGGCTTCTGTTTATTCCAGTACCGCTCTCTGTCCAATGCTTTCCCAGGTCCATGGATCTCCAGGTGTCCCTCCAACACCAATCTGTCTTCTCCTATTTCCCAGTATCATACCCCTTCTGCTTCATCTTGGCTAATCTTTCCCCATTTGTTTAATCCTGTCCTTACTTTACTCCACCATCTTGAAACTCCCCAGTGTGTACTTTTGTTAAAACCCAATAGCTTGCAATAAGTAGACAAATTTTAAAGAAACAAAATTATCACTCTAGTTATTTTTAGAATAAGAAAGCTCTTTAAGTTATGTGGATTTTGTTTTAAACTGTCAACCAGAGATGAATTTTTAGCTAATATCCATCTCCATAAATGTTATTCATATCCTTTCACATCTCATATTGGAAAGAGATTAGGCAACCTCAGAAAAGAATTACAAAATTATTGCTGAATATTAAATTTTATAAAGATTTGAAAATTTTACTATTAATAAAAAGAAATGTGTCTGTAAGTGACACATTCTGATTCAAAAGAAATTATGTCATAAATGAAGTACTCCTGGGAGGGTTTGGCTCACTTCCTCATTTTACAAATGATGAAGCCTGCATTTAGAGATTTGATATGACAATCCCAACTGTTAGAAAAACAGATATTAGAAAAGAGGCATTTCCAGTCAATTCTACATTATTGCCTTTCAGGTGAAAAATGATCACAGATTCTGTATTAGACAGTATTAATTTCTGATCCCATACAAATGGGAGCAATCCTTGGAATGTATCATGTACATGGTGATACATTTTGGATTCCATTTTTCAACCACTTGGTCTTAATTTGTCCCACTGTTTGCTTCTGTTTGTCACAAAAGGTGTTTAGTGGAGAAAAACATGTGCTGGCTTTGCATACAGTGTAATCAGCAAAATGTGGGGAAGGTGTTGTCAACATGTGACACAACTGCTGTTACCAGCAAACCCTAAACTTCTCAAAGGAACAGTCAATTTTCCTCTAGAGTCTCATTCTGAATCTGAAATAGGCAATTTTCTTAAAAGAAGAAATGTTTTACCCAACTCCCATCTGTCTTTTTACCTGTCTACATGGAAGGCAGGGGCTCTGTCAGCAGCACCAACTCCCAGGGTAGGTGGTGGGCTGTCTCTGCTTCATTCTCAAGCCTTAATCGAGCACTCCTCAAACGTTGCTTGTAATAGTATTTCTCTGACAAGTGATAGGCAAGATAACTCCATCACTATTCGGGAACATGATATTTCCTTAATAAAGGTAGAAGACAGGTGAAACTAGAAAAGAATCTACTTTTTACCTAGCAAATAGAAGGAACAATTTTTTGTGTATTTTTTTTTTGAACCACAACCAAACTAAACCAGGCAACAGTGTTATTTTTGCTACCTGTTACAGATTCCAAGTTTTTTTTAAAGATTTATTATTATTGGAAAGCCGGATATAAAGAGAGGAGGAGAGACAGAGAGGAAGATCTTCCATCCGATGTTTCACTACCCAAGTGAGCCACAACGGGCCGGTGCGCGCCGATCTGATGCCAGGAACCAGGAACTGCTTCTGGGTCTCCCACGCGGGTGCAGGGTCCCAAAGCCTTGGGTCGTCCCCAACTGCTCTCCCAGGCCACAAGCAGGGAGCTGGATGGGAAGTGGAGCTTCCGGGACCAGAACCGGCGCCCATATGGGATCCTCGGCGCGTTCAAGGCGAGGACTTTAGCCGCTAGGCTATGCCGCCGGGCCCTACAGATTCTAAGTTTAAAGAAGTACATGGCTCATTATAGGGTAGAACCAAGAAATCATTGAACTACAAGCAACAGAACATCAAGAAGTGACTATCCAAATATTATCACCTGCCTGTGCATGCATATAAAGGCATGTGTGTGTAGATTTGTGTTCTTGCACATGGATATGTGTGCTTATATACACGGATACTTCAAAGGGTTCATACAAATTGAAAGGAAAATAGAAATTAATTTTGGTAGAAATTTTTGAAATTCATGAATATCAGAACTCGTCTAAAGGTTCATGGGAAAGTATTATGAAACAATTATACACAGTTCTCAAAATTTTTCACAAATGTAAGTTATCTTTAAAATTCACTTTCCATGAACTTTATGAAGTGCCCTAGCACGTGTGCACATAAAACAGAATAGTGAAAGAGATTTAAGAAAAATGTATTTTCCCCATTTCATCATTTTGACTGAAACTAAGCAACAGCAAGATTTTGTCAAATGTTGTCATATTTGCAAATATAGGTGTATATTTACAATAAATACAAAAGCTGCCAACCCTTCTGAAGAACACTGAGCTAAAGAAATGATAGTTCATTTAGATATATTGCTATATCCTAATTTCAAGTCTTACTTGAAGCTGCAACACAAAACCACAGCAATGTTGTTAGAATTTGCAAAACAGAAGACTTTTTAAAAAAAGATACATGAAACAATAGCAATATAAAATACCAAATCATCTATTAAAAAGTCATATTAAATTTATCCATGGCCCTTTAAAGGAGGTAAAATGTCATTGACAACATGAAGTAAATCAATCACTTTGGGTTTTTGAATTTTTGCTTTTTAATGTATTTCTCCTGAAACTTTTTTATTTCAACAACTGTCACAGAAAAATAACTATGTTATAAAGTAGATAAGTAGAAAAATTAAGAACATTTGTGGCTTCAATTAACAGAACATCAGTTCTGTTAGGAATAAAATGTGTAATTAATGTGTAGTTTGTGGAATTTTACATAGCTTTGATTCACATGTTCAGTTTTTAGCATGATCACACCACAGGTCTTAAACCTCTTTGCCTACAGAAAGATTTAGTACAATGTGCCATAGAGCACTTTATTTATTTTTTATATAAAACAACAGATACCATACCTACTCCTTTCAAACTGTCTTACAACTTAAAAGAAAATTTAAATGTTTTATTTATTTTTCTTGGAAAGTGAGATTTAGAGCAAGAAGGTGAGACAAAAATCTTCCAACTGCTGGTTCACTCCTCAAGTGGCTGTATTGGCCAGAGCTGAACATATCCAGAACCAGGAGCCAGGAGTGGCTTCTGGGTCTCCCATATCAGTGCAGGATCCCAAGGCTTTTGGAATCCTCTACTGGATGGGAAGTGGAGCAGCCGGAACACAAATTGGTGCCCATATGAGATCCTGGCATGCTCAAGGGAAGGATTTGGATCCTAGGCCACTATACCAGACTCTATCTTAAAACATTTAATATCATCAAAGTTTCTTTGTAACACATAGTTTCCTTGTTCAGTAATTGTGGAAAATGGGGGTTTCAGAATTTATGGGGTTGTAAGATTTAAAAAAATCCAAGATGTCTGTCACTCCTGAGCGTTTCAGGTACATCTGCCCTAACCTAATGCCTCCTACCCAGGAGCCATCTGAGCAGGCGAAGACTTGGAGGGAAGGAGAGGTCCACTGATGGCCACAGTTTGCTGAAACTGCCCACTTGTGATACACACGTAAACCTGAGAGCGCTCACTCTCTGCAGTGTGAAGTCCAAGTGCACTTTGCTGACACAAGGTGGAGAGCATCTCTCCCTCTGTGCTGCACTCTCAGGATAAGCAAAAGTTGGCCCAACCTGAGAAAGCAGATGAGCTGCACGCAGGCAGGGCCCTGTGATGCACAGTGGTCATGCGTGGACTCGTGCCAGCACGCTAAGGGCAAGCTGGCTGGCGCTTCTGTTTGTTTGAGCATCTGTCCTGGCTAGAAGAACTGCATTCCACATGGAGCAATTTCAAAACAGCCACGTTTATTTCTTCTCTTCAAAATTAATGTTGAGTTTATTTGCTATTGTGAGTCATCTGGAAAATTAAATAATACATCTTGATGTTTAAAAAACAACCCCTATGAGCTTTGGGCAATATTTGTGATAAATCGACTTCAAAATTCTCAGTGAGTATAAGATTGTGCTAAAGTGTAACACCCTTGTCCACACCACAGGGTTTGGGACTAATAGTTGCTTTCTCATAATTTTTCAGTGCACTGAGAATTGAAAGATCTTATTTAAAAAACAGGGTGCATCTAAACTAAGTTCATGTCATTTCTTTCTATCTCAAATACTGGTTAGCCTTAGATCACAAATACTAGCTTGGTAATGCAGTAAAATGAGTCTGGAAAACCTGAGCGTATACTATAAACTACAAAATTTCGTTATGTTGTTTTCATGTGTTTCAAATAAAAACAGAAAATAGACATAGCTTCTACTGTTGACTCTTCTACAATGGGCTCAGACATTCTGCTTTCAAGTAATGAGCACACACCTCGGGCTTTTACACAAACAAAAAAATAATAGATTTGATTACTCTGATCTCAGCTGAAGTCACTCAGACCTCAGAATTTTAAATAAAATTGTTAATAAACTTTATTCATTAATACAATGTTTAATAAAATTGTTACCAATAACCCATCCCATAGTACATGGGCAATAAAACCTCCTCTCCAATATATACAAACTCTCGGAGCGTACACTGGCTCTATAACCCTGCATCAACAACGAACAGTCTCTCTCCCCTTGCTGCTTTTCTTACCCTACACTAGGGGAGCCACATATGTTTAAATCCATTCCTTTAATTTTCTCAAAACCAACCAAGCATTTGTGTAAGGCATTTTTGGTGTCCCAGACTTTATATAAACTTTGGGTTACACTGAGGATGAAAATTCCAACTACACTAACATTTACAACTAGTATATGCCTCTGGGGACCAGTGCTGTTGCTGTAGAAATGCAAGCATTCCATCTGGTCATGGGTTCACATCCCGGCTGCCTACCTCTGATTTGCTTCCTTACTAATGCCCTGGGAATGGCAGTAGAAGATGACCCAAATGCTTGCCAAGCTGACTATGGGATGAAGTTCCTGCTAACTTCAGACTGGTCCAGCCCTGGTTGCTGTGGCTACCAGAGAAGTGAACCAGTGAATGGAAGACATTCATATCCTCATGTATTCTCATATTATCTCTCTCCCCTCTTCCTTTTTAAATAAATAAATGAATCTAGAAAAAGCACATATTGAATGCTCCTCAACATAGAAGCCAGCAAATCACACACCCTCAGACCCAGCTTGCCCCAAAGACATTATCTGCTTTGGTCATTGCTTCCCTCGTTAAACAGAATAATTGAGCTTAGTCCTTCCCACTCAATTCTAGGGTTTAGCTTGTCTAAATACGCGCTGATAGAAAATGCCCATCCGCGACTTTAATCCATTCCAGTCTCTTCAATGGAAAGTAGCCACATGATCATTTATTTTCTCACTGATATCATTAGTACTCTTTCAAAGGTAGTCATTAGTGCTCTTTCTGCAATATTTCTAAATTCTCTCCCTTCTGGGAGCGCAGTAAGGCTGTGCCCCTGAGCCCTTTGTGATTAAATGGAACAGTGTGCGTAGTTCTGAACAATTAGCAGTGAGCTGTGAAGATCTCTTCTGGGTAGAAGCATTTCATGTCAGTGTGAAGCCTTCATTCTTGCCTCTGGCAGGCCACCAGCACGTTTATGATGCTATTCTCTGTATGTCTGATTGACCAAGAGAGATCAGCTCTGCTGCCCATTGGTAAATGCACTCTTATAAGTAGAAAGTAAAGCAGTTCATTTTGAATTACTGACATTTGTGAACAATTTATTATCAAAGCAAACTATAAACTATTGTGACTCCACTCAATATAATAACTGCACCAATATGAAGAACAGATGTGGCCCGTGTCTTGTTCAGTAATATGTAGTGTTAAGTCACAGAACAGAGAGAAAAACAGTAGAAACTAATAAGTCTAGTTCCTTTGTGTTTAAACTTGCTTTTCTGTCCTGTTTTTCCCAGATAGAGTCTAGCATTGAGATAATATGGAGCTGTTAGCCTCAAATTTATTCCTTATACCTCGTCTGTGTACTTCCGGGATGTTCCTGGATCTTGCAGAGATGACATTTTGTGTGCCTATTCAGTGCTTGCGGGCTTTTCGGGTACCACAAATGAACAACACCTTGGAAGCAACAGATTTGAGTGAGCTTGTTGCTCCTCTTCAGGCCTCCTGCGTGCCCAATGGTCTGGACTTGATCCTGCCACAGGCCCCAGGTAGTCTCCCAGCAAGTTCCACTGTAAGAACATTCCACTTTGGCAAGCGCAGAACATAAGACATGCATACAATCACGATTTTTAAAATCTGGTTCCAGACTCCCACCCTCTAAAAATGCTCATTCCACATCTGCTTTTTGTCTGATCCCGGGCTTTAGGGCTTAATGGATAGAATATTTATTTGTATATCATATTTATGAAGATAAAGTGCATATTGCTTTAAAATAGTTATGATAGTGTGATCATCATACTCATCATATAATTATACTTGTCAAACCAAGAAAAATCAGTCATTTTTCAGAAATGAATGATTATTTCATGGAAACAAGGAACAAATAACACAGCCAGGTTTCCCAGAAGACTGAAAACCCATCAGAAGACTTATTTCTCTCCCTCCTTCATCCTTACCGTTACTGTGTCCTCACCTCTAGTTCTCTGAAAATCTGCTCCATTCTCATTTTTGTTTATCTGAAAATCTGATGCTGATTTCTCATCCTATCCATTGTCTGTCCCTTCACAGTAGCAACCTCAACTCCCAAGCTGATAAGTTAAAGTCAAATAGCCAAGTGAGGAACAGTGCAATTTCCAAACCACAGCTTCAAGTTCTAGGAACACAGATTTTCCTGGGCCTTGTGAGGCTTCTGTGAAGCAAAAGCAACAGGTGCAGCACAAACATACCCATGACTCGCATAATTCAATTTTATAAATAAGGGAAAAATCTCTCACAATAAGTAATGTACTGTTACTTAGTGCTACATCTTAAAACAGGAACTAAAAGAAAATGGCAACTACAACCCTTTCATCAGACACCATGCAATAGCCTCACTTTCCGCCTACATTGCAAATAGGCTGCCTTAGGCATTGAGGCATTATGTTATTCTATCACTATCACAAATGTTAGTGGAGAAGTAATCTGAAAAATTGCTGAATGAGTTGTACATGGAAGATACAATCAATTAAAACCAGTGTTAAGAACAGCACACCACAGGGACTGGGCTCAGAAAGCCATCTGGTTCTGTGTTCTTCCATCATTACAATAGGAGAAGAACACTTCTATATCAAGTTCTACTATGCAGCAAAAGGAAAACAAAATTTCACGTTTTTCAGTATTTCTAAGATGTAAGTTTATTTATTTATTTCTGTCTCCTTCAACGAACAGAAGAGAGAAATCAATTGGTCTTTGATCAGGCTCCAGCCGGGACCCCAGAATTCCATCAGGATTGTCAGCATGGGTGACAGGGGTCCAGAATTCTTTCAGGATTGTTGGCATAGTTGACAGGGCCCAGAATTCCAGCAGGTGATGGGTCACCCAAGCATTTGAGCCATCATCTGTAACCTCCCAGGACGCAATCACTGGAAGCTGGATTGGAAGCAGAACAGCTGGGGATAGAACAAGCAATCCAACATAGGATGCAGGCGCTCACAAAGTGGCAGCTTAAAGCACTACACCACAGCACACACCCTGGTTTCTAGTGATTGATCGAGGCACCTATACAACATAGAAATCAATTGCATTTCTGATTGCCTATTGAAATCTAATCATCTTGCATTTCGTTGAGATATCTGATTATAAATGAAACGATACTCTATTCTTCACACTAGGAAAAGTTCATTGCAAACTTTGTTTCTTGTTCATTTCTATGCCAGATAAAACTTACTGAAAAGGTGGAAAAATCATGTTCTCAGGATGTTACACTTTTGTTGTTTTAGCAAAAAGCAAACGGATATCTACCATGAGACAGACAGATATCATCATGAACAAGTTGGAAAAGGTACTTTCTCTCACAGACCTTGGCATCTAAGACAATGGGAAAACAAATAAATGAATATCTATTTATGTAACAATAACTCTTAGCAAGAAATAAAAGGAGTAATATAATCAACAGTGACTGGATATTGGCTATTTTTTGTTGGTGGCTTCCAGAAAGGTCTTTATGCCTTGAAATTTCTGAACACAACATGGTATTAGAAAAGGCAAATAAATCATCATGCAGTGATATAAAGAAATAAGCACTACTGGAAGAATAAAGAGCAAAAGCAGAAATATATGCAGTATGTTACAAGAACACAATGTTATTGTACTGCAGTAAAAACAAGACAAAATATTATTTTGAAATATGCTTCTGATGTGTAGAACAAGTAAGATAGCAGATGGCAGGATGGAGGGGAAGGAGAGAGAAAAATGCTTTATACTAAAAAGATTTCCCAGTATGAGTATCAGGGAGCATGAACATGGTGTTTGTTGTGCACTCACATCCCCATTGCCTGAGCCCAGTGCTTCGTTCTTTACACAGCTGCTTTCCCTCGTGTCTTCACGCTTCCTGTTTTGCACTTCTATTTCTAAGGTTCTCTCTGTGAGTCTTCAGTTCTTAGATTAAAATGCCTTTCAAGTTCCAGATAGATACCACTTCTTTTACTGAATTGTTGGGGTTCTCATTCCTATATGAGAAGACACTGTGTAACTACTAAGTAATGACAGAATAGCTCAACTTTCTGGAAACCCAGAGAAAGATGTTTTTAAATGAGCCCAACACAGGGGTTTCAGTTCAATCAGTTTCTCCCTGTTTTCCCTAGCTGTCATTTTCTGCCTATGTTGTTTTAATCCTTGGTCTACATAGAAGCAAAATGACTATGGACTGTTCTGAACTATTTCAAAAGAAAGATAGCTGTGTTCAATATCTAAAACAGAAAGAGTACTGTGTGAGTAGGCAAGGGTGAATTATGTTTCAGACAGCCTCTCCATGGGGAAATCAGATGCTAATTAGGGCTTTAGGAAGCAGAGAATCCAAGTATTGGTGGACCTTTATTAACGGAAGGGGTTATGGTCTCTACAATGACTATTGCTAATGTCTGTATTTGTTCTCCCAAAGTGTGAAAATGATGAATTGCATAGCCTTAACTAGTAACTTCTGGAACTTTCGTTAACGTGAACCTCTCCAACTGGATTAAACAGACCCTAGTTGGGTGCCTGTTACAGTAAGTACAAAACAGTCTTTCTCTAGTAGTACAGAAACAAAAAAAAATTTCCCACAACACTTGAAAATCTCAGTGCCCCAAGAAAGGCTCGCTTCTGAAAACCTTCTTAAGAGAACACAGAATCTTGCTGAAAAGTCTCTCTCAAATCCCTTCACATGCCATTGGCAAAATCAGATCACATGCCTATTCTGGAATAAATCTCTGTTGACTTGAAAAAGCTACAAATCAATTAGCTAGAAACTTCCATTTCAGAAAAAAACAACATAGGAAATGAAGCGATATTGTGTGGCTGCCTTAGCTACACTATCTCCTTCCCCCTGAACTTGGCAATGGATCTAAAGAACTACGCTGCAGAGAGAGTGAGCTGAGTACTATTCATCACATCACATAATTCATCACATCTCCTCTGAAAACCATCTCTAAAGCACTCCTGCAGGCCATTTACACCATCCTGATGTACCTCACAACTATTCAAGAAAGTGATTTACACTTCCCTGACTACCAAAAGAAAGCAGTGAGTGCTATAGTCAAAGCAAATGAACACTGACACAGAGCAGTACAAAGCTGAAGTCCTCAGCTGTATCTCCTGCCTAGATTTATTCAGTTCCTCCATATCAAGTGGTATGTTTTCAATATTTTTTATTTACAAAAGTAATTAGGCACATGAATATATTCTAATTTGAGAGAGAAAGAGCAGACAAGACTATTCTTGGAAGACCACACCTGAGGACACTCTTTTAGGGTGAAGCCTTAGCAGGTGGCTCAGAGTTTTGTAATGTTTATTTGTAACTTGGTAGGTGGAGGCTGATGGTTGTACTTGGGATACTTAATAAAACCTAAAATTGCAAAGCTTCTATCAGGGGATTGATGAAGCCCATATTTTTCTCCCTACAAATATGGTCACAGAGTTGGTAAGCACACTAAGTGAGGAAGAGAAGGTTAAAAAAAAAAAAGGAAAAAAAAGTGCAACAATTACTACAAGCTTCCCCCAAAGAGAGATATGTGGTCATTTGCTTTTTTTTCTGCATTGGAAGTGGTGGGGGTGACTTCCAAAGGCTTCAGTGCAGGATTTAAGTTAATACTGCTAGCAGTGCAAATGAGAACATTTCCACAGATATTGGGAGATTTTCCCCAAATGTGAACTCCTAATTTGGCTCTTATTCAGAAAAAAGACACTGTGCTCACAAACTGACCTGAAAACATTAACCTAGTCCCCAAAGACTAAGGAGCATAAGGTGAGAATCCATACACCTGGTAATCGATGCACACTACATTATGACATTGATCCAAGGGCAAGACATCAACGTTCAAAAACCACATGGAAGCCTGAGAAACTTCCCCAGATCAAGTGAAGACAATAAATCAAATATAAAGTTGCTTCCTGGGGGCAATAACAAAAAACACTGACACCCTTAAAGATATAAAAGGTCCAAGGGTGATGGTCCCTATATGTTCCTCTGATTTACTAGTCTCTCTTCTGAAAAATCAGACTGATCCAGCAGGATGCAGCAGACTGCAGAGAACTCAATGATATAGTGTACAAGGTACTGTATTTTTGTCAACACAAATTACCATTCACCTGTTTCCACTACAGCTATTCATTTCTACTTCAATTAAAAAGGAATGAGTTACAATTACTTAGTTCCTAAATCCACATTAACTCTCTACCCTCAGATATATGTATATACACACTCTAAGTATTCTATAAAACGTTATATTGATCCTTCATACTGTTAACTTCATGAGAGTCAAACCATATAGGTAAAATTTCAAAAACTCAAGATGGTTTTCCCATAACTAAAGCATTAGAATTCCACTTGTTGAAAGTATGCTTGGATATTTCTTCTCAAGGGCTAGATATATAGACAGGAAGACTCAATATGGGGAAAACACTGATTTAAAAACAAGCAATAGACCTAAAATGGCATTTCTCAAAAATAGATGTTTAAAAGGAGTCATCAGATGGAGTCCACATGGTGACCAAGCAAGAAGCCCCAGCAGGACAAAGAAGGAACTAAATTTTTTTAAAGTTACCCAAATGGCAATAAGACCTTACCTATCTGTAATTACCTGAAATGTACACTGGAATGCATTAAACTGAAACCCATTGAATGGTCAACTGTATTTTAAAAAAAAAGGGGGGGGAGCCCAATTAAACTTGGCTCACAGGAAACTTACTTTGCCTCTCAAGACATACATAATTGAACGTGGAAGGCTGTAACAAAACATTTCATGCAAATGGAAGCTAGAGCGAAACAGAAGTGATCATAATTATGTCCAAAAATTCTATTTTAAATCATAATCAGTTAAAGACTCAGAAGATCACTATATAAAGAGAGTTCAATTCAACAAGAGGAAATAACATTTGCAAAAATATATGCACCCAATACTGAAATACCCAGTAACACAATTCCTTAAAGAAAAAAACACTTTCCCAGAAGATAAAATAAGAATTACACTGAGGAATATTTAATGTTTGCCATATGGCCTCTTTAGTCTCAAATCTCAGGTCCAGTGGGAAAGTAAGTTTATTGGCTTACAGGTATAATTATTTCTGTTTACCCAAAGGTGGTAGACTATGATATATGAGGGCTTGGGAAAGAAAACTTTAGCAACCAAATTATGTCTTGAGTATTTCTTGGTACTATTGCCTTGCACAAATGAGATGACAAATAATCAAAATAAGGACACAGAGACAAGGTCTCAGACCTTTTGAGGATGCAAGCTTATCTGATGACACCAACTTGGATACTGTGATGTGCTGGCCTTGCTGGTTGAAGGGAATACACATGTACAGTGCAAGGGAGCAGGTAGCGGTGGAAGACAGTGGGATTAGGGTTGGTTGTGGCCCCAAGTCCAGCTGTAGTTGTGGGGTTGGTAGCCTATTCTATTTGACTTGTTCTGTTAAGTTTCTGCAGGAAGGTAGGCCATGAAACCTTGGGATATCTGCCCCCACAATCAATCAGAAGAGGGACAGAGGTGGGGAGAACAACACACATTACAGTTCCTACCAATCTGTAAATGCTGCCCCATTGGCTAGATTTCTGCCAAGCCTTAACTTATCAAGCCTCTATGAATTACCAGAGATGAAGGTAACACCTCCATCCTGGGTCAGTCTACATTAAACAACATGGGAGGCAGAAGTTCTGGGTGTCCATCCCAATGCAAGATAATTCTGAACCCCAGTACTTCAATCCCTGCAGAGGTCAAAGAAGATGTAGATTGGTTGAATTCACAGCTCATCATCTATTTCTGCTTCCTGTTTTCCTTTCTGCAAATTCAGTGACCCCTATGAGTACATTTATCATTTTGATAAATTTACTTGACACACAATTGTAGATATTTCTAGGGTACAATGTGGTATTTTAATGTGTGTGTGTGTGTATATATATATATGTGTGTGTGTGTGTGTGTGTATATATATACACACACACACACACACAACATAAAATGTTCAGATCACAGTAACTGGCATATCTCTCAATTCAAAATCATTTCTCTGTGTCAGAAACATTCAAAGTCTTTTCTACTAGCTATTTTGTAATTTATTCATACAATTAATTATTGTCTTCCATAGTTACCCAACTGCTTACCTCTTACACAGATGCACTCCTGTGCTCAGTGTCAGAACTTTGAATCAATGGCCTACACAGCAACCTGAATTTCAGAATAGACCTCCCAGAAAATCCAACCAATAGCACCAGGTATAACCAATAAAAATGGTTTCTGCAATACGCATTTGAAATTATTCTGTCACAACTCTATGGCATACTTAATTTTATCTCTAGAAACTCATAGAAACATTTATTTGTTTGGAGTATAACTTCCTGCCAATAACTTAAACTAATATTCTATAAATAAACATAATTATTTTATATTTTATAGGTCATTATAAATAAATTTTAGTTGTATGTAAAACTAACTTCTAAAATAATCTCAGAATTTTAAACTTCAACCAACCAGTATAATTTGTATTAGACAAAATACTTGTCTAACGACTGTGACAGTAAATCCATTGAAATATTTTTAAATCTTAATTTACTTGGCAAAGACATTACATTAATAATCATCTTCATGGTGGCTAAGATGAAAGTCCTAAAAAGGCTTATTTTTTCTTGTGAAATTACTTAAGCAAAAAATGTAAATCTGTGTTTCATTTTCATTAACTCCTCACTTCTCTAACCACTTAACATTTAAAACCAAAACCTCACAGATTTACTTCTATTACTGATGGAGGTATTTTGAAGGTCCGTTGAAAATACTTTATTTTAGCAGATTATAGACTCAGAATAATATATTTAAGCACAAAAAGTGAAAGAATAAACAATCAATGGTTGAACTAAATAACTTCTCATAAATGTAACTGTCTCATAATTAAATGGCATTAAATCTAAGTGTCTTAAGTTAAATGTTTCCCAAATACAATATGGATTTAACATACTTACCACAAGATATTAATGTTTCTGCAGGCACTGATTTTGTTGGTAAATTTGACCTTTATTCTTCCCTTGCAAAGGCATGTGCCCACACACTGTGGATTGACCTACCTGCACAGTTCTGAAAAGGAAAAGCAAAGACAAAGCATTGACACCATCCATATTAACTTAATCTATTACTTGCAACAATTTCAACAAGGAATGTTAACAACAAGGAATGTTAACAATCCTGAAGTTTCAACACAGACATTAGAAATAAGTATCTCGCTTTGAATAAAGAAAAGTTGATTCACGGTTTACTAGTTCAACTTCACCCAGGAAAACCAAGGTAATTCAAACAGTGAGTAGCTGTTACTTCAGGAGAGCCAGAACACTTAAAAGAAAGAGTCTTAATGGCTGCTTTACTCCTGGTATTCCTAAATGGTACTGCATTCTCATATCTATTTTATGTACTTTGTTGGGAACGACTTTTAAGCATTAATTTGTGATGTAGTAAAACTCTATTACGTAAAGTACTCCAAACGCTAAGACTTAATTTGATTAGGCAGAGCTGATTCTATTGAAAATTGGTTATAGAAAAAAATTGTGAACTTATCTTCAATGAGAGCAATCAAAAGCCCCAATTATTGGCCCACAGACTATAATCTGGTCTATAATATAGATTTACAAAAATAATATTAAAAGAAAATAACCCCACAAATCTTTCTAGAAATGATCAACATCACGCAGGTGCATTTATTCCATGTTCATCAATGAGAGTTAAAGTAAGCCATGTACAATTTCTGTTACACTCTTAACATGGAAGCCTTCTCTCTTTTCCCCAACAAATCCATCCTTGAAGCTTTTACTGCAGTACACTACATATTAGCAGTGACTGTCAATCATGATACTTCATTTCCAGCCTGCAGGATTGTTCTTGAGACCTACAACAACAACGGGGCAGAACCATGTCAGTGTAAGCGCAGCGGTGCTACAGTGCTAGAGCCCAAGCACATTACACAGAAGACCACACAGGGGCGCTCTGGTCTCAGTTCTACAGTTCAGGTAAGTTTGTGGCTGTTCGCACCAGTGTGGGGGTCATGTAAACCAGCTTGATTTTGAATCCTGCCACCCTCTCCGGAGTCAGCCCAGTTAACACCAGAAGACAGCATCTACATTAACCCTTCCAAAATAGAAGATATGACAACATGAAAACAAGAGAATTGTTGCAAGTCACTAAGGCTTAGTATGCTTAAGTAAACAGCAATAGGTAGTAAGATCTAGTATCATTTAGGTAAATTGCCAGGGAGAATTCTCAAAGTGCCAACTGAATTGTCACTGCCTAGGACAGAATGTTCAAAGGCAAGAGAAGAGCTAAACCATAAATTTGAAATTTAGTAGAAATGACAGTTGTTCGGTTAAACAACAAGACATTTTTAGCCAGCCCAGATGGCACCTGATGATAAAATAAAGACAGAACTTCTGGGAAAACATGGAATCTGGGGAGAGGGGGATGTTTTAAGATCATGGTTTTTTTTTCTTTGTTTTAAGATCTATAGTGCCTTTTAGGAACCTTCAGACAAAGGATTTCTTGAAATCTTAAAGAAGTTCCTGTGCTCACTTCGGCAGCACATATACTAAAAAAAAAAGTTCCTTCAAGACTATTAAACAATAAGGGTTAGACAATCTCTTAGGAAGCCTAAGTTAAATATAATACCAAGCAGTATTCAATAGTCTTATCAACTACCTGTGAGTTTAACTTTCATCCCTATTAGATGTTTTGGTTGAATTGTTGTCAGCTTGTAAAAGGAAATAGAAATAACTGAAAATAACTATTCTCCCCCAGAAATTTAAGACTAAGAATCAGTCTGAAAAACAATTGTTGGGTACAACATAGGCTCTTTCGTATTGACAAAGGAGAGAATGACTTACAAGCCCAGAGTTGACAGGTTACAGACAACTGCCCCAGAAAATACCTCCCACAGTGGATTATAAGCTGTTGGATTCCAGAACTGCTATGGACCAGTCCTGCAATGTGCCCCTGGTTCTTCCTGTGCCAATCTGCTGTGATAGATGGGGCATGGGGAGGATAATGGGGCATCTGGTGTGGTTTGTCCTCCGAAGACCCATGTATTGGCAGCTTCTTTTCCAGCATTGTAATGTTGAGAGGGGAAGGAACTTTTACCAGATGAAACTTAATGGGAGGTCCTTAGGTCAAAAGCAGGAGTGTCCTTGAAACAGATGAAAGCTTTATGAAAACTCAGGTTGATTTCCATAAGAGAATGGTGATGAAAACCTAAGCCTTTGCCCACCATTTTTCTTTAGCTTCCTAATTTTAAATGCAGCATTGTCACCTGCCACAATGTGACAGTCACGAGTGCCCTCCAAAGCTGAAGTCATGCCAGGGCATGCTCCTCAGCCTCCCAAATTGCCACTAAACATCTTTGCTATATAACATTGTTTCCTTCCAATTTTCTGTTATGTAACATAAAACCCAACTAGATCAATATTAGGGCTCATCTTTCTGATAGAAAGCAATGGTATTTGAAGAGCTATACTGAAGGAGTTAAACCTTGCCTGAGCAGACTCATCTATACCTGAACATAGGTAGTGAGGGTGTTTGAGGTTAAGATATGTGGGTCTTACCTATAGGAACAACATGAATCACTGCACTCCTGAGGGCAATTGTGAAAGAATGCGTTTTCAAAATCAGTGCTTCAGAACTATCCCCCATCCTCTACACTGTGCTCACACGCTGGAACTGGCCCAACTCCTGCTGCCTGGGGGTTTCTACACCCTCTGCCACTGACTACAGACATACCCAGACCTCGAGGACTGCTCTGCTCTGTGACCCCTGGACTTTGGCTTTGCACTACTCTGATGCTTGCTCTCAAGTAACAACAGCGCACAGAATCTCGAGCAGTGTGCAAATACCTACAGGAAGAAAAATGTTGGCCCCTATCTCACAACTTCACTTACACTCATAAATGAAAGCTGTCAACAACTTGTAAGCCCTGCAGATAAAGCACCCTGAAGAGTGTCAGCTCTTCACGGCTACATAAAGGAGATCCGCAGTAACTTACTCAGAACACATTAGAAGGAAATGTTGCCTTGGTGTTTTGAGTCACAAAGTTTCCAGGTGTCTACTTATAAAGAAGATTGTAATAGATTTCTTATTCTGGTAATTTATAATGTCTGGCTCCCCCAAATTACCCCTGATACACAAAATCACCCTAAAAACTAAAATTATTTTATTTTCAACTATAGTGATTATTGAGATAGAAATCAAACGTGTAAAATGAAAATGTGTCTATGGGCCCTGCATGGGAGCCTAGTGGCTTAAGTCCGTGCCTTCCAAACATCAGGATCCCATATGGACACTGGTTCATATCCTGGTTGCTCCACTTCCCACCAGTTCCCTGCTTGTGGCCTGAGAAAGCAGTGCAGGATGGCTCAGACCCTTGGTACCCTAAACCTATGTGGGAGACCTCATGGATGCTTCTGACTCCTGGTTTCAGATCAGCTCAGCTCTATATGGCTACTTGGGGAGTGAACCAGCAGACAAAAGATCATTCTCTCTGTAAATCTAACTTTCCAATAAAAAATAAATCTTAGAAGAAAGAAAATGTGTATTCCAGCAATAGAAAACTGTAATTTTTCTTTGAAAGGAGACTGAGACTGAGAAATGCATATACGTGTTCAAACGCATAAATGCACACAAAGAAACTTAGAGATCTAATTTTTTAAATTGGAAAGTCAGATATACAGAGAGGAGGAGAGACAGAGAGGAAGATCTTCCATTTGTTGATTCACTCCCCAAGTGACTGCAACCTGCAGGGGCTGGAGCTGTGCTGATCCTAAGCCAGGAACCAGGAACCAGGAGCCAGGAGCCAGGAGCCTCTTCCAGGTCTTCCACACCAGTTCAGCATCCCAAGTCTTTGGGCCATCCTTGCCTGCTTTCCCGGGCCAGGAGAAGGGAACTGGATGAGAAGTGGAGCATCTGGGATTAGAACCAGCAGCCATATAGGATCCTGGTACATGCTAGGCGAGGACTTTAGCCACTAGGCTACAGTGCTGGGCCCAAGAGCTAATGTTTATAGATTTAACTTATTTTATTGAAATTGGGGAAAACACATTTTTAAAATAAAATAAACAGGCTAGTGGTTGGGCCACCTATAAGGATACCTGCCACTCACATCAGAGGGTTGTGTTCAAGTCTTAGTGCTTTCCTCCCAATGTACATGGCGGCAGGCAGCCAGTGGTGCCTCAGGGTGTTGGATCTCCTCCAGCCACATGGGAGGTCTGGACTCTGGGCGCCTGGCTTCTGTTTAGCTGTGAGCATTTGGTGAGTGCACCAGCAGATGGGAAACACGTGTGTGTGACTCAAATTAAAAACAAATCAGTAAATAAAATGGTACTGCTCAACATATAACACACATTTTAAGATTTTTCAAATTCTGTAGCAAATTCTTTAAAATGTACTCCTGTGATCAAGTATATTTTAAAATCACGTATCAAATATATCCTGAGTAAAATCATCCTTTTGTCTCAATGTCAGCCTACTTCCTAACCACTACACCAGGAGTCTGCCTTATGTTCTTCAAACAGCTTTTGCTATTTGATGTTAATTAATTTAACATTCGTTCAACTTACAGATGATCACAGTTGTGAGCAAAAGGTCTCAGGTTCATGTGATGAAAAACTTGAAATGGCATTTTTTCTTAGAATCTGTAACACAATTTGCTTGGTAATTTCATTACAAAAGATTCCAAAAAATAAATTATAAAAAATGTATTTAAAAGTACATCTAAACTTTGAGAAAGTCCATTTTTCTAATAAACATTAGCAAGTCAGAAAACCTTAATAGATAATTGTGTGATTTTAGTGGTATTTTTCAGTCTCTGTTCTTTGAATTTACCTTTTTTTATCACATTGTCTGCTAATAACTTCCTAAAACAAGACACAGTACTTACTTTGACAGGAAAGCATTTCAGATTTCTTAATGCATTAGTGAAGGACTTTCTGTCTAGGGATGTATTTGATCTTTAAATTAATCTAATAAAAGTCAGATTTCATGATGAGACCAATACTTTGGAGTAAAGTATTTGTCAGAGCCAGTCTGTTGTACAGATTAGAGAGAGAGAGAAAGAGAGAGCCCTTAATGAATTGGTTTCCATAATTATGGAGCTGGCAAGGCCTGCAGCCAGCAGCACCGGCAGGAGTTGGTGCAGTCTTGCATTCCAGGCAATATACAAACAGAACTCATTGCTTCTCAAGGCGTTTTGTTCTTTTCTCATAAAGTCTTCAATCTGTGTTATGAAACTCATCCATATCATCATACGTAATCCGCTTTACTCATACTTGATTAATTTAATCACATCGTGTAAGAACCTTCACGGCAACATCTTTAGTAGTGCTTGACCAAGGAAGTGGGCACAGCAGCCTGGCCATGTTTATGCAGGAAATTAACCATTGGACTAATTGATGTTGATTCTATATATTCTTTTTGTTTTATCTTAGGATGACTTCACTGTAAAAATAACTAAGATACCACTCAGTACATAAAAGTAGAAAGTAAGACAGAAAATTATCAAAGGAATCTCATTAACGAATCGGATACCACCCTACTATATACAAACCCACTTCCCATATTAGTTGACCTGATTTTTAACTACTTTCTTAACATTTTTCAAGCTCATGAAAGTACAGGAAAAAGACTGATAACAGTAGGTTGAGGCACATATTATAAGTATTTCAGTGTGATCATCCTTGTTGAAATCTTAGATCAACCCATTCCTATTTCACTAGTAAGTATGTTAGCTATGGAATTTTGCAGGTGCTAACAAATCGAGGAAGTCCCCTTCTACTTTATTTTAAAAGGGTGTTGGTGTAGGGCCCGGCGGCGTGGCCTAGCAGCTAAAGTCCTCACTTTGAACGCGCCAGGATCCCATATGGGCACCGGTTCTAATCCCGGCGCTCCACTTCCCATCCAGCTCCCTGCTTGTGGCCTGGGAAAGCAGTTGAGGACGGCCCAATGCATTGCAACCCTGCACCCGCGTGGCAGACCCGGAAGAGGTTCCTGGTTCCCGGCTTCGGATTGGCGCGCACCAGCCTGTTGCGGTCACTTGGGGAGTGAATCATCGGATGGAAGATCTTCCTCTCTGTCTCTCCTCCTCTCTGTATATCTGACTTTGTAATAAAATAAATAAATCTTAAAAAAAAAAAAGGGTGTTGGTGTAGCTGACCAAGTATTGCCTGAAAAGCCAGCATTTCTTACGGGCCCTGATTCATGTCCAGCTCTTCTTCAGATCCAGCTCCCTACCAATGACCTGAGAAAACTCAGAAATGGCACCAGGAAACTTGGATGGAACTACTGTCTCCCAGCTCATTCTCTCTCTTGTTCTCTCCTTTCTCTGCAAATTTTATAAATAAATATCTTTCTAAAGAAATGGGGGGAGGCTGTTGGCCTTTGTAAAATGCTTTTCCTTCATTTTTTGAAGTGAATTTGTAGCTCTTGTACTTCATTCTAGGGACATGGAATCATGTTGTTTTTCAAATATTAACCCACTTTGCTTTCTAGGATTCAGCCACCTAATCATGGGTATACGTTTTTATTATGCTGCTATGTTTTTGTTATGCCCCTGGGTGTTCAAGAGGTGGCACATAGAGTCAGAGATTTAATGTCTGTTCTGTTAGGTTTCAGACTTCTTTCTTTATGCCGTTCTCTCTTTTTTTGGAATTGGGATGCCTACTTATCACTATTCTACAATTATATTTTGTAACTAAATATACTGTTCTGATTTCATGGGGTCACAGATAAAGGGCAGCATGCCTTGGAATGCATGCTGTCTTTTCAATATTCAATTCAGATGAGACTTTGGGTTTTGAAGTACTGTTCTAACAACTTTATACGGACGGAACTATTGGGATGATATTAATGTGTTTTGCCCTTACAAGAAGGACATATATTTGAAGGGCAAGGGTGAACACACTGGACTGAGTATGTGTTCCAAAAGCTTATGTGTTGTATTTTGTTCTGAATGAGGCAGTGTTTGGAAATGGGGCAGACTGGGAGGTGCTTAGGGCACGAGGGCTACTGCCTCATGAATGGATTAATGCTTCTCTCGCAGCAGCAGGTCTCCATAAAAGCGAGCTGAGATGCTGCACATTTCTCTGGCTCCAATTCTTTTGCCCTTTTCCTCTGCCACGAGGCAGACAGAAGGCTCTCTGCAGACACCAAGCCAATGTTGTTTCCATGTTTCAGCATCCCAGGTTGCAGAATCATGGGCCAGATACAGTTTTCTTTATAAGTTTCCCACTCTGGGGTATTCTGTCATAACAGCAAAAAATGGACTAAGAAAATCTGTTCTCTTTATTAATTCATGCTACTATATAGCACTATTGTTTCCACAATACAGCTTAGATCCCACCTACTTGTTTTCTGCTCATGGTTATGAAGTATATTCCTACATATTATAATCCAAACAAAAATGTAAATGCATATCACTTTATACAATTGATTGTTAAAAATGCTAAGAAACAGTATGTTTATGAAAACCTAAACATCTACACTGGTGGTTTGTTATGTTGGAGGATTTGATCTCCATGTGTGCTTACCTGTTTCAGTCTCCCCCAAATCCCTTAGATGTACTTTCAAACTGAATCTGCCTGAGATAAATTCTGCCAGGTTATTTATCTGAGAATGACTTCATGTTGCCCTGATGTTATAAAGTTGTATGTTTTTTCTAGAAGTAAGAGAATTATTTGCTTGACAGTTTTTTCAGCGGTTTGACTGCCATGCACTGAATTCCAGCCATGACTGTTTATTATTTAAACCAAGCATAAATCTTATTTTGGTTCCACCAAATCAACAAGTTGTTTTTCTCCTAAGGTGTTCAACATTTTGTCGTTAATCTTGAGATTTTTAAATTGATCTTCACCATTGACTTTCAGCATTTTTACTGGTGACGCTGCCTGTGGATCTCTGTGTTGTCTCTCAGGGTGGAGCTGAGGCAAGAGTTTAAAGAAAGTGTTACTGTGGCTTCTGTGTTTTCCTCCTCAATGCCAAATGTTTGTTCTGTGGCTATTAAATGTTGGTAGGAACACTGCCATAGTATATAATTTAAAAGCAGTTCTAGTTCTACTTTTGTTCGAGTAGGTGCATAGCACTCCTCACACTGTCATTCTGAAGCAGAACCTAATGTATTGTTCTCATTTCTATTTTAAAATGTAGGAACAGTGTGCTACTTTCCTTTCTTTAAAGCACATTCCCCCAGAATTCTATTTTTGGTCAACCCAAAAATGAGAATGGCTATAGTTCATTAGATATAATCAAGTAGTGATTGGATCCTGGTTCAGAGTCACACATGGTGATCAACTGGTCTTGTTTTATGAGCCTACAAGCAAGGAGAAGCAGCTTGCCTTGCCACGCAGGGATAATAACAGACCCCAACTGCTCTAGTTCAGTGGGAGCGGCTGCTATCTGTGCACCAGATGGGCCTCCCTGAAGGTTCTGGAGGGAGGGACAAGCTGAAGCAGGAGCATTCAAGGACCACCACAGAAAGCCCTTCCTCAATCCATGGTCTCTAATCAGGACACACGCAGGCTTGCCTAGGCACAGTGGAGGGATGCTCAGTAGAGGGGGGCTGTGACTATGGATGAGCTTCTCAACACCTGCAAAGGGGCTTCCGGTGGCCACAGGCTCAATGCAGGACTGTTTGCACTAAAGCCTTTACTGAGTAACAGTATCAGTGGTTAGAGTTTAATTCAGACAAAGGATATGGATGAGACGTCAAGCTCTATGCAGGATCCCTAGAGCTGCAGCCTGTGGCTTCTTGTGTCTCAGGACAGATAAGCTTTCTGACATCACCATGTGACAGTCCTGGAGGTCCCCCTAAACCTCAGTGCCCAGAGCCTTTATGGGAGATTGATTCTGTAAGCATGAGTTATTAATTGACTGATTGCCCACAGAGTTGAATTCGGTTTCCACAGACACCACATGGCCCAAAGCACTCTGACAAAATCACATGGTTGGTCTTTCTCCTAAGGCGAGCTCCTGCTTCCTGACAGGTGTATCAGCCCTTTCCTAAGCAAAGACACTCTTCTCAGATATCACACCCAACTCTTCCTATTGGCCAAAAGGAAGAAGAGGCTCTGGCAGAGGTCATGCCTCTCTTTAAGCAACTTCAGACTCTTTACCATCAAGTGCTGTTAGCAAAGTGACTGATGGTTGCATGTGTCACCCTTTGTCTCTAGAACAACCACTTCTGTGTGTCATATTCAGACTGGCCACACTTCTTATCGCCATATGAATAATATAGTGATTTCACCTAAATCATTGCATCAGAAGTGTCTAGTTTGCCAGGAACAACACAACGTGTTCTCTGAAATCATCATCCCATGTGGGTCTCTGCATTCATTTTTCTGCCTATAGCCCATTCTTGAATGTTTGCAATGAAGAAAAATGCTGATACAGGAAGTAGCAGAAGTAAGAAACCGACTTGTAGAGTTTGGTCATCTGCTTTGCTCTAATATCTGCATGTTAACTTTTGGTTCAAATAATGGTTTGTGGTATAAATACTTAATTATTTTTCCTTGAATGAGAACATACAGCTTTTATCACAATCCACTTTCATGTTCAACTTCTCTTTGATCCAGAAAGACTTTTCTTAAGCTTGATACAAATTAGTCTTGCTCAAATGTAAATGAATTTTCTTTGTTGCTTCTTTAGTAGTCAGATCAAGCTCTATATTGCAGAATTAAGGTAACACAAAGCATCGCAGGAGCTATTCCTCAAATTTGTCAAAGCACTTTGAGTTCTAATTCTTTCTTCCCACATTTTAGTCATCCTCGCAGTGGTGGTATTAAATCTAATAAGAGGTACAAATGCAGAATAGCTCCCACCTCTAAAGGTGCTGTTTAACAAAATTATGTGTCAATGTATTGCCTAGACTGTTTTCTAAGGTGTTCACTGTATATAAAATAAGTATTTCCTTATCTCAGAACAGGACATGGAAACAACTACAGGGTTTTATCTTTTGCATCCTCGGTGTCTAAATTTTAGAAACACTTTGATTATGTTGCTAAGCAATGTGCAAATCAGTGACTCTTTCAGATATTATGTCCTTTGGAAAAAGCTATATTTAACAGTTGGATTGTGATCTGTTTTCCTACATGCAAAATATCTACAGTGTTGCTAGAACACCTGCTTTTGGGTCAACTAATTCAACTCATTTGAAATGCATCTCAGGAATGTTTGTTTTTCCAACTACATTATGTAAAATGCAATGTGTTTGTGTATATGTGTGTGTGTGTGTGTGTGTGTATACACTGATAGATCACACTGATCTACATGTGTGATCAATCTAGTATTTAGATCAGGTACAAAATTTCTAAAGTTCCTGCATGTCATCTTCCAAATAAGTTACTGAAAAAAAATTGCTGATACTTGCAGCTAACTGAAGTGGAAGTTTTGTAAAATAGTTACAAATCTTTTCACAAACTACTAAAAGCCTTTCTTTCAACACAGTAAGAGCAACTTACCCATCATAGCAGTATAATCTATGATGACAAACTTCTCAGCATGTTCTAAATATTTGGGGTTTGAAGAAACAGAATTCTAGTTATACACTAGTTCTGATGCCCCCAAACTGAGCCTTATGGAAACTCAAAAATAAGGTTACTACTAAAGTTTACCTACTTATTTTTTATGCCTTAACAAATTCCATTAAAATAATGAATGCTGATTACATACCACATAGAATGCAGCAGTAACTATGGTTTGACTTCTTCAAGGCATTTAGAATAACTTTGTGTAAATCCATAAACTCAGAAGAGTAAATAGTATATTGAATGCTTTGAGGAAAATGTAGTTAATTATTATATAAAGAGTCCTAAAGTAACCAGGAAACTACAAGTAAAAGAAAGATACAAATGAAGAACAAGCTACTGAATGTGGACCCCAGGTATAAAATGATCTGAGGTAATGCCCAGAATTACATTGTGGCTGGAAAAGAATTTAAGAAAGAACACTAGGAGGGCTGAGGTCTCATGTCGAGTCTAAAGCACTGAGTTCCAGTGATCAAGCCTGAGCTGAAAAGCTATCTCTATTCATTGTAGAACAACTACATGATACACTACATTTGCAATGAATTGTAGTTGGAGGTAGAAGGAGTAACAGGGACTGTTTGCAAGGAAATCAACTTGAGGAGCAATTCAAAGGTATATGAAGACAGTTCATTGGCCCTAATAAGGGATCTATGAAATGAATCAATATCTGGAGATGGGAGAAGAAAGATGAGTTGAACTAATACTGTATGACTGAAGAATACAAGCGCAGTTGTATGATTTAGTGAATAACATCAAAGAGTCAAATATTGTTCTTCTGTCTTATCAATCCATTAAATCAATATGATCTTTTATTTCCAGACAGTTTCCTATGTGCTGGCAAAACAAAGTGAATAAGCATGTCTGAACAAAATAATAGAGAATTAAACACATATGAATACACTGAAATGGAATACCCTGGTGAGTTTCTTGAAAATATAATTGTCTTACAAGGGACAGCCACAGAGCAGGAAAGGAAAGAGGAGGATAAAAAGGAAGGCTGCTTAAGAGTGGCACAGGTGAGCAGATAGGAGATGAAGGGAGAGCTGTAAAATATAAACAAGCAGATAAACAATCTTACCCGTCAATACTAAGATGTTTACTAATCTGTACTTCTATATCCAGTGAAGATTTTAAGCATAGCAGAAGAGGATTAGAAGCATTGTTTAAAAACTATTTTACCAGAATTATAAAGGATGGACTCTTAGAATAACCCAAAGTTAAGAATGAACTCAAAGCTTCTACAATTCTGATGCATGCACATGAATGAAATATATTTATTTATATATATATAAAACATATTGATATATGTATATTATGTGATACATGCGATATGTGTGTATGTATACATATATATGTAGCTAGATAGATATATAATTGGAGGGGAGAAAATAAACATGGACAAAAGGAGGCACCAACAAATATAAGGGACATATCACTGGTATTTCTTAAAGACATCTTATTGAGTGAAACCCAAGTTTCAGAGCCCAGCGCTATGGCCTAGCAGCTTAAGTCATCACGTTTAACGTGCAGGGATCCCATATGGGTGCTGGTTCTAGTCCCAGTGCTCCACTTCTGATTCAGTTCCCTGCTTGTGGCCTGGGGAAGCAGTCAAGGATGGCCCAAAGACTTGGGACCCTGTACCCATGTGGGAGACCCGGAGGAAGTTCCTGGCTCCCGGCTTCGGATTGGCACAGCACCAGCTGTTGTGGTCACTTGGGGAGTGAATCATTGAACGGAAGATCTTCCTCTCTGTCTTTCCTCCTCTCTATATCTGACTTTCCAATAAAAGTAAAATACACCTTTTTTAAAAAAAGAAACCCAAGGTTTTGATTAAATGATTAAAACATTAAGTGCAGTAACAGATTTTTATAGAGAAAAGAATATCAGATTAATTTGTAGTAAGTTTAGTGGAAAAACAGTTCAACTTCCTTTTGATTTTCAAAAAAGTATTAAAGGGTGATTTTTATATAATCCTCATGAAATGGGCAATGTTTCTAAGAATCTCATGTCCTAACTACAAAATTGATTGGGCAAAAGATACAACCCTGACCCTAGATGGGTCAATTAAACTCCTTCTCCTTAAATTGTAAAATGAAGCAACTATTTTGGTTAATTAAACTGGGCATGAAAAAATTTTATCCTATATTTGTCCCTTAGAGCAATACATGCACATATACATCAAAAGAGATAGAACAGAGCTAATCATGGTATTAGTCATAATAGCCCCAAGCAAGAAGCAATCACTGAATATGCAGTAAGAGTTGAACAACTGAAGCAGAGCATGTTTGCTTACACTCCTGTGAAACTAGAGTCTTTCTATGTTTTGCTGGTTAAATATTATCACCAGTGAATTAAGCCTTTCAGTACCTAGTAGATTTAAATGGGAGAATAGAAAACCATGGAAACTGGGAACTATAGCTGTATTCAGTAATATTGGACAATCTCAAGAGAAAGAAAGAAACAAAGAAACAAAGAAAGAAAGAAAGAAAGAAAGAAAGAAAGAAAGAAAGGAAGGAAAGAGAGAGAGAGAGAGAGAGAGAGAGAGAGAGAAAGAAAGAAAAGAAGCTACATTGCTTGAATAAATCAACTTAATCCATGTATAAGTTCCAAGTAACCTCATTAAAATTTCAAGTGTGTTCTGGAATGTTTTCCCTGAGTTGTATATGGCAAGAGCTCCAAATATCAAACACATACACACAGTCTGACTTACTGATTCACTGTTACAACTAAGTGCTAGTGCTGTTTCTTAGAACAGTATATGAATCTCTATACCGTGAAGACCCTTGGTTCTGATACTGAACTGTAAACCAGTTTTTTGGTACATCACTGCTAGATGGGAGAATTTATTTCATTGTTATAGAAATCTCCAGTCTGTCCTTCCCTCTAACCTATGAATGGCAATGCACAAGTTGTAGGCTTCTACAAAACACAGCATTTCTGAGTAACTAAATCAATTGGAGCTTCTGGAAGATCCTGTAATGGTTTTGTAGTATGAGTGCAAAATAAGCTTCTGTTGTTTAGATCATTCATGTTATAAATACACAAATAAAACTGAAAGCAAACCAGAAAAAATCCTGTAACCCCAAAGCAAAGCAAAAGATGTATGAAACACTTCCCAGGAGAGAAAACCAAACATGTTGACAAATAGGCAATGAAATGCTCATGATTTTATCTGTCAAAGAAATAGAGATTAAGACAATTTTGGCACACCACTTTCTCCCCACTGTGAGATTCTGGACGGCAGTGTTGTGAAAACCCAGACTATCTGCTGTCGACATGTATGTTTAGAAGTCATCCTGGAGAAAATCCTTGACCTGCTACAAAAAGACACACATGGATGCATTCCTGATTACACAACCAAGGGAGATTTTCAGAAGATAATCTGGAAGACATATACACAGATGTTTGCTGAAGGGCTGTTTATAAAGAATGTATGGAAAAACAAAACAAAAAACCAGATCAGCACTGAATGGAGACCAGGGAATACGGTGGGCTCATGAAAAATAGCACATAGGAAAACAAGGTGCAAGAATGAGCTTAAAAATACATTGTAAGTTTATTTTAATTCATTTGGAAGACAGAATGATGGGTGGAGGAAGAGTAAGAGATGATTTACATCCACTGATTCACTCCCCAAATATCCACATTCAGCCGGAACTGGGCCAGGCCAAAGCTATGAGCCAGGAATTCACACAGGTACCTTAAACGGATGGCAGAAATTCAAGTGTGTTAGCCATTCATTATCTGCCGATGCTCAGAGCAGACATTAGCACAAAGCTGAATCACAAGCAAAGGCAGGATTAGATCCCTGGCACTTCAACCCATCTTGAGAGCACCTAAGAATTGGCTTAACCTGTGGTCCCACAATGCCCATGCCAACATTAATTCTTTTTATAAATAAAAATATCAGATGATTCAATTTATGTGCATTTAATTTCAGCTGATGAGTAATCATTTGAGAAATAGTACAGCTAAATAACAAATACACAATAAATGCATTAAAACAGTTGTCTCTGCCATGGTGGTTATGGAATGGGAGTCAAGCATGGAAATAAGAAAGAAAAACAGAAAAATGAAAAAATTATACTTATAGCCTTCAAATTCTCACCATCTACAAATTAATAACCATTAATACTATAAAAACAATAAGACAAGCCTGTTACTGTTTTTGACTAGTTCCAATCATTGATATCAGCTCTCCAATTTCGGGAAATAAAAATAAGCTGTGTGAATATGACTAAGTGGCAGTAGTGAGGGCAGACTCAAGTTCATGCAGGTGTTCGAATAATTTGTATGCATGAATTCCAAAGTGTATTCATGATTCATTATATATATTTTTAAGATTCCTCAAACTGGTCTGTGTATTGTAAAGCAATTTTTGTTTAGGCTTAAAGTTAATGCTTTGCTATTTTACATTCTCAAATTTCATTTAATTAGTTCCCTTTTTTGCTACTCTGCTTATTTTAGTCATTTCTTCAACATTGGGTCACACAGTCTAATAGAAGATAAATCCTATGTTTGGTGTTAAGGATGACAGATTCTCACAATAAAAATGTAAAGATAACATGAGCTATGGTTTTGCAATCTGACTATATGGTTGTAAAGCAAATAGACAGACATTAACACCTCTATCATTTATAGACAATTCCATACACAAAGACAGGACGAAACTACTTAGATAAACCTCTAGAATACAGCCACACAAGCTGCCTGGACAAAAAGTGATTTGTGAGTATGTGTCTATTAATGAACCGTTTCTTCAGGAACAAAGTGCTAGATGAAGTGTAATATATTGTGTCAGTTGCACTCAGAAAAAATGTGAATTGAACCAATATAGAAAAAAAGAGGATCTCAACAGAATTGATTTATATTTCATGTGACCAGCACCTGTGAGAGCAGTGGATTTGAGGAAAAAAATCACCAGTCAGTTCTGGAGAGAGAGTGACCTCTTCCATTGCAGAGGGTCTGGAAAAGTGACTAGGAGCTGAAGTTCTTTAGTGTGTCTATTTGGATAAATGCTCACAGGCTGGTTGTATTTCACAGGACATTGCCAGACAATTCACGTGAACTGAGGAGAAGGGAAGAGCATGTTCAAGAGGAACCAAAGTTTAACATGTAACAGAACGCAATCTCAGAATCAAAGCACAATTGTCACTAAGCAACGAGAGAACAACAGAGCTATTAGTAATACAAAGTGCAAGCGCTAGCTTAGGAAAAAGAAGAGAACTTGCTGGTGTCACCAAACATGTGCAGTTATTATGAAGACATAATAGACACTATATTTAAGATAATGCAGGTAATGTAGAAATTTGACATGAAATATAAACTCTGCAATTATCACTTCATGTCTTGAATTGCTTCTTACAATATTCAGTAGTATATTACTCATCTCCTTTTCTGTAACTTGTCTCTCACCACTTCCCTATAAGCAATACACTGGCAAAATATCACACTCATTTATCTTTTTCAATAAAGCACTTACTTCTCTGGCTTGTTTAACAATAAATTGAAACAGACAGCCTCTAATTTAGTGTCAGAATTCTGGAACAAAAGTTATTTTCTTCAATCAATACTCTTCACATCATTTATTAACTATACTCACTACATATTTACATGTATCATTAAGCATTTTTTCCTACCTGTTTTTCTTCTGTAGCATCAATAGTGGCAAATAAGAAAATAACTAAATTAGAGACTTGAAATATAGGACAAGTGAAAACATCAGTTCAGAATATCCTTAATGAATTCTCATCGTTAGAAGTTCTCTATTTCTCCTGATGAGGAAGATTAACAACAGAATTATGCTAAAGATACATAAATCCTGTAATTACTTATACATATACACAGTGAGAGAAGTGGGCGGAGAAGAATGAGACCTGGTCTCTTTTCATCTTGCACGTGTCCACACCTTTGGGGGTTTGAGCTCAATCCTGGCATCCCAGACAGTTGGCAGGAACCCAACCTCCCAACTACTTGAATCATCAAGTAGTTCTGGGGTCTTCATTAGCAGGAAGCTAGGCTGAGGAGCTAGAATCAGGGTAGCACCCCGAAATCCAAATCAGCTTTTAAAAGCAGGCCCCAACATCTGCCCCATCCATGTGAGTTCTAAAAGGCAACTGCAAAACACAGTTGTGAACGTAACAACCTAATGCCAGGGAAAAGACTTGACCCATTGCCAAGGTCAAAGTTCACAGGCACTAACTAGGGTGACACTACCTGACTAGTAGCTCCTGCTTCAAGAGGAACATTTCCCTCTCACAGATGAAAGCAGAAGCTTCTGCCACAAAATTAAACAGAGTACCAACATTCTTATTTACTTTACCTGTCTTGTATAATATCCAGCAATTTTTTTCTGACTCTTATTCCTTCCAGGAGAACAAATTAAAAATAAATGCAATAGAATAAATATTTTCCTCAGAAAGAACACACATAAATACAGTATATATACAATATACACAATAAAAAGTTATGAAGCTGTGCAATTAAAGACAACTGAAAATAACTTCCTTCCCACCAACAAGGAGACCAAGCTAAGAAAATATCAGATTGGAAGTCTTAAAAGACACATAGTGAAAGCATGCTTTAATTGACTATGTGTTCGAGAAAGCCAAGATGGCCAACCACGGAGGGTTGGTGTAGAGGAGACTGCAGAGAGAGAGGGACAGAACTGGACAGAGGAGAGAGCAAGAAGTGTAGAATTGCAGGGAAAGGTGTCCAAAGCTCCCTGGACCTCACAGAACCAAGAGGATCCACACAACTCGAAGGAACAACCCAGAAAAAAGAGAGGGAAAGACAGGGACCCAAGCCCACACCTGCCGGAGACGGATATCACTAGAGAACTTGAAACTTGGTGAGTCATGAATGCAGGCAGGGGAAAAGCCGGCAGGAGCCTCATCTGACCCAGAGGAAAGGAAGGGAGTTGGAAAGGCCTTTAAAACTATTGGGCAAATGGCACAGCCCCCACTGACACTGGCGACAGACCACGGGAGGGCCAGAGGTCCCAGAAGTGGCAGCAAACCTGAACGCAGGTGCGACCCTGGCAGAAGAGGCAGCTGCGCAGGGTTCCGAGATCCGACTCCCAGAGAAGGGAACGCCTTTGGAGAAGGAGCAGTGGAACAGTGAAACGCACGGGCTAGAGCCATGTGTAGAGTGCCCAGAACCTGCTCGGTGGCCCCAGCAGAATCCCCAGTGGTGGCAGTGAAACAGACTGTGGGAGTGCTGGAGGCCTCAATGGGCAGTGATGAATGCAACCCACGGGTGGCTCCCGAGGCCTCAGCGGCTATGGTCACCAAGACCAAGGAGGTAGTCCCAAGCTAAAAAGACCCTTCGATATGGCTGGTGGCCCCTCAGAGCCCTTGGTGGCAGCAACGACTGACCGAGACCACAGCGGTGCCAAATGTCCCCATGGCAGTGCTGAACATGAGCAGAGGGGCCGTGCAAGAGTGCCCCAAAACTGCTACCTCGCAAGGGCACTTGGATCTGAGCCCTGCTGAGGATCATCCAAATCCCCTCAGAGCAGAGACATGCAGGCCCCAGGTTACAAAGTTTCTCTCCTGTTCTCTGCCCCTGAGGGCGCACTTGGGCCAGCACCATAACCAACAGACCACAGGGGAACCCAGCTGCAGCTGCGGAGGTACAAGTCCAGGGGTCAACAAAGCTACCCCCCTCATCGCTTGCCGTCCCCCATAGGGTGCAGAGAATTATACTCCTGTCTGCACAACCAATGGTAGCTGGACCACACCCACTCTAGGCTACTGCACTGAGATCAGAGCCTATGGACAAGCAAGTCAGAGACTAAAGTCCCAAAACAACAATAAACCACAACGCCATGGGGAGAAGCATCAGAAGAAGTAATGATTCAGAGGAAAGAACCAGCACTTCCCCCAAAAACAACCAATCTCAATCTCAATCTCTAAATTGCAAGAAGACAACGTTGAGGAGCTACCAGATAAGGATGTTTAAAAAAAATCATAAAGAGACAGTGAAAAGCACTGGGAAGAGCTCAAGGAATTAAAAAATAATATGATAGCAGAAATTAAACAGACCCAACATGAAATTTCACAACTGAAAAACATAGTGGAAAGCTTAACAAATAGAATGAACATGGCAGAGGAAAAAATTTCAGACGTGGAGGATAGCCAGGTTCAGAACACACAACAAATGAAACATCTGGAAGAAAATCTAATCAAAACTAAGAAATCTATACATGAAATAAATGACACAATCAAAAAGCCAAACATCAAAATTACAGGAATTCCAAAGGGTGTGGAGAAAGAAACAGGGTTACAGGAGGTGTTCAACGAAATTGTAAAGGACACAGAATACACGTTTTTTTGGCTGTGCATGGCACCTTCTCCAGGATCAACCACATGACAGGACGCAAAACAAGTGTTACTGATAGAAATCATACCATGCATCTTTTCAGACCATTCACAAAATGAAATGGAAATCAACAAATCAAAACACCCCAGGAAATATGCAAACTCTTGGAAGATGAACAATATGCTCCTAAACGAACAATGGGTCAGAGAAGAAATTAAAGCAGAAGTAAATTCCTTGAAACTAATGAAGACTCAACCACAACATACCAAAATTTATGGGATACTGCAAAGGCAGCTTTAACAGGTAAATTTATTGCAATTGGAGCCCATGTCAAGAAACAGGAGTGACAACAGATATATTAGTTCAGTATGTGCCTGAAGGATTTAGAAAATCAACAACAAAATAAGCCTCAAAATAACACAAAACTTGAAATTGTCAAACTAAGGGAAAAAATTAACCAAATAGCGACCAAAAAGCCATACACAAAATCAATGAATCAAAAAGTTGTTTCTATGCAAAAATAAGCAAAATAGACACTCTACTGGCCCAACAGACAAAACAAAAGTGGGAGAAAATGAGAATTAATAGCATCAAAGATGAAAAAGGGAACATCACAACGGACACCTCAGACATACAAAGAATAATTAGAAGTTACTACACACAACTATATGCCAACAAATTGGAAGATATCCAAGAAATGGAGAGGTTCTTGAACTCCCACCAACTACCAAAACTTAACCAAGAAGCAAGAGAAAGCCTAAACAACCAATAACAGAGGCAGAAATTGAATCAGTAATCAAAACCCTTCCAACAAAGAGAAGCCCAGGCCCAGACAGTTTCACTGCAGAATTCTACGAAGTATTGCAAGCAGAACTGGCCCCAATCCTCCATAAACTCTTCAAATCAATAGAAGGGAAGCAATTCTTCCAAACTCATTCTATAAAGCCAACATTACCTTAATACCAAAACCAGATAGAGATCTGACAGAGAAAGAAAACTACAGACCAATATCCCTGATGAACATTGATGTTAAGATCCTCAACAAAATACTAGCCAACAGAATACAAAAACACATTAGACAGATCATTCACCCAGACCAAGTGGGATTCATCTCAGGCATGCAACATACGAAAAGCTATAAATGTGATACATCATATCAAAAAACTCAAGAACAAGAATCATATGATAGTCTCAATAGATGCATAAAAATCTTTTAACAAAACCCAACACCAGTTAATGTTATAAACACTATATAAAGTAGGCATAGAAGGAACAATCTATAACATAATTAAAACAATATATGAAAAACCCAAGGCCAACATTATATTGAATGGGGAAAGCCTGCAAGCCTTTCCACTAAGATCTGTAACCAGACAAGGCTGTCCACTATCACCACTACTATTTAATATAGTAGTGGAAGTACTTGCAAAAGCTATTAGACAAGAAAAAGGAATCAAAGAATTCAAATAGGAAAGGAAGAAATCAAATAATCTTTGTTTGCAGATGACATGATCCTATACATAGGAGAACCAGGAAACTCAACAAAGAAACTGCTACAACTAAGACATGATCCTGTACATAGGAGAACCAGGAGACTCCATAAAGAGACTGCTAAAACTAATACAAGAGTTCAGCAAAGTGGCAGGGTTTAACGTACATGAAAAGAAATCTCAACCATAGTGTATGCAAACAACTCCAAGGCTGAAGAACTAACTAACATGTTGCCCTTCAAAATAACAGAACAGAAAATGAAATACCTAGGAATAAACCTAACGAAGGATATGGAAGACCTATACAAAGAAAACTATAAAACATTAAAACAAGAAAAACGACTTCAAAAAAGTGGAGAAAAATGCCTTGTTCCTGGATGGGCAGAGTAAACATCATCAAAATGGCCATATTGCCAAAAGCAATATATACATTCAACGTGACTCCAATTAAAATACCAAGTGCATACTTCACAGAACTGGGAAAAATGATGCAAAGGTTCATCTGGAAACACAAAAGAACCAGGTGTAGCAAGAATTATCCTGAAGAATAAGAACTTAGCAGAAAGGATCGCATTCCCAAATTTCAGACATATTATAGGACAGTGGTGAGCAAAACAGCCTGATACTGGTACAGAAACAGGGAGGTAGATCAATGGAGTAAAATAGAAAATCCAGACGGGAAACCCCACATGCACAACTACCTAATCTTTGACAAGAAAACAGAAAACAATCCAGGAAAAAAGGAATGTCTCTTCAGCAGATGCTGTTGGGACAACTGGCTAATAGCATGTAGAAATAAGAAGCAAGACCCACACCTTTCACCATACACAATGATCAAATCTAAATGGATTAAAGATCTAAACCTACATCCAGAGGTTTAAACCTACATCAAACCTTTGGAAGAAAATGTTGGACATGCCCTGCAGGGCATAGGAGTGGGCAAAAACTCATTAGAAAAAACACCAAAAGCAAAAGAAATCAAGAACAAAATAAGCAAATGAGACTACATTAAGCTAAGAAGTTTCTTCACAGCAAAGGAAACAATCAACAAAATAAATAAGAAACCAACAGAATGGGAGAAGATTTTTGCACACTACACAGAAGACAAAGAACTAATATCCAGAAAATACAAAGAACTCCAGAACAACAATAACATCAAAACAAACAAGCCAGTCAGGAAATGGGCACAGGAAATGGACAGACACTTTACAAAGGAGCAAATTCAAATGGCTAGCAAACACATGAAAAAAATGCTTAAGCTCTCTGGCAATAAGGGAAATTCAAATAAAAACAACACTGAGGTTCCACCTAACACCTGAAAGAATCGTCCATGTAGAGAAAACTACAAATAACCCCTGCTGACGAGGTTGTGGAGAAAAGGGAACCCTACTCCACTGCTGGTGGGAATGCAGGCTAGTGCACCACTATGGAAGTCAGTATGGAGAACACTTAGGCAATTAAACATTCACCTACCATACAACCCAGCAATATCATTTCTAGGAACATATCCAAAAGACTTTTTATATAACAAAGCAACAAGCACCCCAACGTTTATTATAGCACAATCAACAATTGCAAGATCTTGCAAGCAACCTAAATGCCCATCAGCAGAGGACTGGATAAAGAAACTGTGGTTCATCTATACTATGGAATACTGCTCAGCGATTAAAAACAAATAAAATGCATTACTTTGTGGCCAAATGGGCCAAACTACAGATGATAATGCTAAGGGAAATCAACCAATCCCAAAAGGTTAGATATCATATGTTTGCTCTAATATAACATAATGCCAAATCTAGAGATATCACGTGTGAATCTTAGTCTGTGTTAATCGATGTTACTTCATACTTACTTGTACCTAATGTAACAAGAACTTGTGATGTAATTCATTAATTAACCATCCACAAGTAGATTATTTATAACCACCTGTGATTGTCAGTGTCCACATATAACTGTTATTGGTATGGCCCATAAACAACCAAGACCTAATCGTCACTGTACCTACATTAGGGGCCCAGGATACAAGAATTAACCTACAATGAAAAGGTATTCTTCTACATGGCTGGGAGACACTCCAGGGGAAGATTGATCGACTTGGGAAAATTCACAATGGACACACATTATGATTCTAGGGAGGAGAACAGAAGAGAGGGGAGGGGATTTGGGGAGGGGGGAGGTAGAGCCCACCGCCAATTAAATTGAATCAAAAAACAATAAAAATTCTTTTTAAAAATTGGCTGCGTTGAATTTTAAATAAATTCCCCAAAAGATAACTTAAGTTTCAGAAAGTTATATGTCTTGATTTGAGACTTTTTAAAGTATGCTCATGACCTAATTCTAAGGAAAGAGACAAGCTACTTTTACAGAAGAAAAATTAGCATGAAGAATGTTTTCTGTCACGTATGTACACTTGTAGCTAATGAGGCCACTGCATTGTGGTGGCGCAGGAAGAGACGCAGGAGCACCGTTGGGCACAGGTGCCCTACCATCCTTTTACCACACCGTACATAGAAATTTCATCTTTGCTTCTTTGTCCTTTGTCCTTCAATAGAAGTGTATTTTTCCTTCATATAAAATCCATAGTTTAAAACTTGGTGGATAAGATCGTTCCAGAATTAGACTTTTTGGGTTTAGCATCCCGCTCAACAGCTTGCTAGACTCATCTTGAGCGTGTCTCACTTTTGTCACCCAGAAGGCAGGAATAACAATAAAGTCTACCTGACGGGAGCCTTATAAGGATGAAATTGAACACTGCCTCTGGTGAGAGTGCCTGAGTCTAAGATGCTATTACAGCAGTCTAACCTAAAATGGGAAAGTGGCATTCAAAGAGCTAATTTAAAAAGTAGTAAGAATAAAAATATGTGGCATTATAAATGTATTACCAGTATGCTACAATGCATGGAAATCTTTCCGAGACAGAGCCTCACAGAATTCCAGAAGAAGTGGAGGCCATTTCAGCCAGCACTGACAAGTAAGCTTCCAAGATACACACAGCTAAGAGACATGCAGGAAGCCAGAGAGCAGGAGGCTTAGAGGGCACAATAAACGGACACCACACTATGAAAGAGAACGAGACACTCAGAAACACCCAGCAGCCTCAGAATGGAACGCATGCTTTAAAATGCACATCTGTATTTGATTAATAGTTTCATTTTCTTTGAAATGGTGATATTAAAATGAATGAAAAAATGATTCAATATCATTGTGCTTCACTTTTCTTCAGCATAATTTTCCTACTTTTTCATACCAGAAACATCAGCATTAGGGAGACATTATCACTCTGAGTTAAGTAGACAAATCTCTGGCCACGGTGCAGAGACTGTCAGGGAGAATAGCCCAATAACAGGTTCCTGCTGGAAGTGACTGGCTTCAGATCAGCTCAGCTTCGGCAGTTGCAGCCACTTGGGGAGTGAACCAGGGGTTGGAAGATCTTTCTGTCTTTGCTCTCTCAGTAAATCTGACTTTCTATTAAAAATAAATAAACCTTAAAAATAATAAATCCACAATTCCAGGTTTTCCACCATCAGCCACATGTTTAGAATAATGCTAAGAAGCAGGCTGGTAGCATCATGTGTGAGAAGCAGCCCAGTCATATCCTGGGTAACATGAATCCAGCTGCCTCGCTTCTCACACAACATTCAGAGCATCACCAACACCCTGCGCGAGACATTCCTGCGGCACCTGCCACTTTCGAATCACTCTTATCACAACGGGCTTCCTTTTAGATGTACTTGGACAAGATGCATTTGCAAATACCAGCTGTTATTCTGTTCTCTACCCCTCTATCAGTCATAGAAATAATCAATCACATGATTTACCTAAAGGTTTTCTTCATTAGCCTGAACTTGCTAAGATGAAGATTTTTTATTCATTTTATTTGTGGCCCCCAAACCCAGAAAATGGCTAGCATTAAATAAATGCACAGTAACTATTTCTTCAATTAATGAATAAATTACTTGTTTCTACAAAATAACTTTTATATCAATATTAGTTTTATTGCCATTTTGTTTGAAAATAAAAGTGAGAGAAATAATTAACAAAATTCCAAGCCAACAATGTGTGCAATTTGTATTAGAAGGGCAGCCAATTGCTGCTTCTGGCTACTTAGTGTCTGAGATTGATGTTATGAATTTTAACATAAATGTTTAAATTCACTTAAGCCTTTCACACTGTGAAGGTTAAGTGACCATTTAAGTGGTAAGGTTCCATATGTCATTTCAGTACATAGACAAAAAATTGCACCAACTACAAAACACAATCCATTAGGTTAATGATCTGTGCTGAAGTGGCAAAAATATATTAGAGAGGTGATGCATTGATTCTGTCAACCTTTCTATATCAACCTGAATTTCAGAGATGCAATGCTCATTTTTCTTGGGAGCATTCTGTGCTAAATGATGAGTTAATTTCTCTGTCACGATGGCATTCTCCAAGCAAAGTCCAAAGAATTGTACCAAGCAGCTCTTCATGCAATAGATCTTAAATCAGGAATATCGCAAACAATTCTCATGTGCAATTTATTTTATCCGTGACAACTCCTTTATGATAACATTTTTATATCTACAATGAATCCAGTCAATAAGAGTCACACACACACACACACACACACACACACACACACACACACCGCTGCTGTGTTCTTACACGGACTCAGTGTTAGGAAATAATCTTTTTAAATCTTTTAAAAACCTTCTACAAGGTCCTGAAGATTATAAATAATTCACATCATAAAATGTTACCTCAGCTGATACAGACCTTGTCTATATCAGGCATGGTGAATTCCAGGGGCACATACCAAATGGTATATCAATGACTGAAAGATGCGCTGCAAGTGCCATCAAAATTATCTTTAAAATGTTCCCAATGTACGAAGGTATCTTTTAAATAAAACTTCCCCATCACTCTTGTCTTATTTCATTATTGTTTCCAAGCTTTAGTAGTTTCCTCCTCTTCATGCTCTCCCCCTTATTTTTTCCCTTGATCCTTTGAGTATTGGCTGCTCCACTTTAGATCTAGCTTTCTGCTAATACATCTGCAAAAGCAGTGGACCCTGGGCCAAGTCCTTGGACCCTGCACCCATGTGGAGAACCAGAAGAAGCTCCTTTCTCTTGACTTTCGATCAGCCTAGCTACTCTCTCTCTCTCTCTCTCTTTCCCTCTCTCTCTCCATCCTCTCTACATGCTCTCTCACTCTCTCCTTCTCACTCTGTGAACTCTACCTTTAGAATAAAAATAATTTAAACAAAAGAAAGACATACAGGAGAAGTCAAGCCTTTTCTTCATGTTCTCTCAAGAAACACTACCCAGTGGGCCAGTCCTCTCCATATGTGTTCTGGACCCCATCACTGACTTTTCCTGCTCTCCTGTGTGTCACAGGAAGTTAACAGCCAGTAAACTAACCTTCCGAACTTTCTTATAAGACAGAGTCAGTTCAGATTCTGCCAATAAGAAATGCTGGCTGGAAGGGTATCTTAATTTATTTTCTGTTGCTATAACATGATAGGACATGTTGAGTGTCTTGCAAGTAAAATAAACCTATGTTTCACAGTTCTGGAAGCAAAGAAATCCAAGGGCATGACCCCTTCATACGGAGAAGCCCTGTGTACTCCCACATAACATGGAGAAAGGCAAACAAGAGACTATGGGAGAAGAGATCTGTGCAAGTGTTGGTCATGCCACATCATTTGAGCAAGCCACCAGCCTAGGACCTCATATAAAAGGTACCCCCTCGAGTGAATATGAGGGTGAACAGCACATGACCTGGTGGGAGACACTTCTACACTGCAGCAAAAAATGGGAAGCCGGTGCCTTTTTCTCTCTGCCCTAGCAATGACTCCATCCAGGCAACAGCAATTGTTGGCAAATATAGACACTTGTGTTCTTCTTGGACAACACAGTGGCCATGAGAGTGGCTAGCCAAGGAGCTGCTGGTGACAACTGTTTAAAATGACAATAAATGGCCCTATTTCTTTATTTTACCGTTTTTTCCCTTATAATCAGGTGTGGTTTTGTATCTTACTTCAAGAAAGCCCAACTCAAGATAAATTTTGAAAATGTTATTCAGTTCATTACCTGAAATCAAAAGCATTAATAGAAGGTCCAGCCTCACAGCTCACTGCAAGCTTAATCAGTTCAAGACATTCCCCACCCCCGGCCCGTAAGCCTCAGCCCAAGAACCCTGTGTTTGGAACAGGTTCGCTCCACGAGCCAATTTCTAGATCAGTCACTATCAGCACAGAATGATATATATTGGTCACCTCCAGCATTGTGGTCTTGGCCCGTTCCCTGAAACGCAAATAAAGGCAATTCCTCCCCATAACACCATTCATGCAGGATCTATACCCTCGTAACTCATTCAGGGACTAATGTCACCCAAAAGAGTATAATGGTGGTAACAGAGGTAAAATATATTCCGAAGTAATGAGAGGCATACTGCTTAAGGAGGAGGAGGGGGCATGAGTGCTGACCAGCCAACAAGAGGTGAATCACATGTTCTGACAAAAATAACACCATTCAAAGTTACCCACAGGTGTACCTCCCTAGATACCATAAGGACCTGAGTAGCAGATAAACTCTGAGTGCTCCTTCTGAGACAAAGAAGAAGCCACTCTGAAGGAACATGCTAGCCCTCATAACTATACCAACACAACAGTAATTATTTCCAAGTCTCCCTGCCTTCTTTTCTAGGTGTTCTTGATGTTGTCTAGGCATACAACCCTTCTTTTAGCTGAGATAATGTGAGCAGTTTTGCTCCGCTGGCAATGAGAACTGATACGAGCTGCTTCTGTCCCACTTTCATAAAAACATCTTGGCAAGATCACAAACTGAATCAGAGAAATCATCAGACATGTGAAAGATGAGTTTTTGGCCATAGAAACCCAATTGCCTAAGACAGGTGCACATGGGACAGGTCCTTCCCTCTAAAATGTTGTATGAGAGAATCAGAGCTCTGTCTAGTGGGTTAACAAACACATGTGTCTAGTAAATACTGCATTGCACAATTCAGTACAGAGCACCTCCTTCGCTCTGGGGAGCTTTTTGGGCGCTGCTGCTCTGATAGACTTTGCTCTGTGCCACAGACTGTACTGAGAGTGTCACACCGCTTTAGTAACTGAGGCTTATGGAAGCAAATTTCCCAGACTTATAATTAGTATGAAGAAGACCCAGCTGATACATCCGGGATCTGTGTGACTCCAGCTGGCAAACAGCTCTGCTCATGACCACCCACCTTCCCTTCTATTCAGTGTGTGGGAGAGCTAGCATCCTTTAGGATTCTCATTGCTGAAACTGTCTTGTAGTGTTACAGGGCTCCCTTTCTCTCTCTCTCCAACCATTTCTTTTCCAAAAACACTTAATCTTGCTGTTATATAAATTCAGAAATCCCCATGTTCTGTATTTTATCTTTACTTTTCTCCAGCTTTCCACCAAATCAGAGATATTTCCAACTGCCAATATACTCACGTTACCACTGATACATTTCCAATAAAGAAAAATTTAGCTTATCTCTTCCCCCAAAACCAACATCAGTAGCTCATCTTTCTGAATGCAGTGGCAATGCCTCAGGCTCCAAACATCAAACCATCTTGCATGATCTGTTCCAGGCACTTTCAAGTTAAAACCTATTGTCAAGTTAGGTTTTAAATTCACAAACATGTTTTTATGGTGATGTTTACTTTCTGCTCAAAAATCAGTGTGTTTTCTTAATTTTGTCGTTGTTGTTATTTGTTTGAAAGGCAGAAAGTTAAGCAAACGCTTCATCACTCACTTATTCACTCCCTCACAATGAATAGCCCAGCTAAGTCAGACAGGTGTCAGGAGCCAGGAACTCAGCTTGGATTACTAAGTAGGTGCCAGGCACCCAACCACCCGAGCCAACACCTGCTGCCTCTCAGGGCACACATTGGCAAGAAACTAGAATTGGGAGTGCAGCTGAACTCAACGCCAGGTACTGTCATATGGGATACAGGTGGTTCAATTGGCAACCTAACTGCTATTTCAAATACCTACCCCTCAAAACCTTTCCCTTGAATTGGCATAAACTTTCCCTGTTTATCATCTTTATAATATACTCAATGTCTTTATAACAAATGAAAATTATGTTTCCGAGTATTTCATGTGCTGAAGACTACATATCTTGCCCAGTTTTGCCGTGGATCTCGTCAACCACTTTTGTTGGATTTCTCTGCCTTAACAGCACTGTTCAAAGCCCACATAACATACTTTCTCTTTACAAAGATGCCTGTGACTCACAGACTCTCCTTTCGTTTCACTCCATAGCATGTTTTTATGCCTCAACTATGCCAATTATATTCCCTGCTTTCTTATACTTTCCAAGAAATATTTGCATATAGCCCTTCTCAGCCATAGAGACTGCAAGAGGAGGAATGTTGTAACAGAAATCAAGGTTCTCCAAATTCACTGAGGAAAAAGAGATCTCAGTAGATAAACTCTATTAAGGTCAGCACCATTACATTCTACCAGAAGCAACTTCAAAATTCTACTAAAGTACTTCATTTATTCCTCAAATCAAGTATCCTAAATGTCATTAGTGTGACCCCTAATTTACCCATGAGAAAACAAAGATGGTCACAGGTTAGCAAGTCATTAGTATAGATAATTTGTACTCCAGAGTTTGAAAGACTACTCCAAATAATTAAAGGATTTATGAATTTGAAAGTTTTGAAGTTTAGAATATACAACTATTTAGGTTTGGGGTAGGCATGATTAACACAGAGCATGGCAAGGGATGAGACTAGAAAGGAAAAAGATACTATTTGTTCATGAAGTCAGAGAGATCCAAATCAAGAATTTTCAATGATGAGGTACAAAATGTTTATATTTCTTTAAGCTGTTTAAAGAAATTGGATCGTTTTCCAACTGAAACACTGTGAGCCAGAGGATCAGGTAAGTAAAATGGGCTTTCAGTATACAGATTATATATTATAATGTGATTAACCACTTAAAATTATCATTTTAAAGAAGGAAAAAATGGCTCTTCACTTAACAGGCACTCAAATATTTGAGAGATTTAATTGGAAAATTATGTCCATTCAAACCATGATGTAACAGCCTTTGCTTTTCTGCTCTGCCAAGTGTTTGCTCTGGCTACATGGATAGGCCATCACCATGTTATACACGAACCAATGGGAAATATGACACAGACAGAGCTGAAAAGGCTTTTGCTTCAACACTAAAGAAACCATTAAAGTACTTTTGTTATATAATTTCAGCTATTTTACATTCTAGAAAAAAAATGTACATTTTGATTCATGTGTAATAATTATGCATTTTATGGAATGTGGCATAATTTCAAGTGATCTTTAACAGTCTTTCAATCTCATTAAAAACAGCTGAGACATGTTTCTCGCCGTCAGCAGGTAAGCTCTAATTTCCATGAGATATGATCCACGGTTTTGGAAAAGACTGCCTGGATCTTGGGTTCAGCCTTCAAAAATAGTGTGCAGCTACATTCTTTATAAGACTTTTCATTTCAAAAAAGTTTTAGATCAGTGGGTTCCCTGAATGCTATAAACTCATATAAAAGGAAAAAAAGAAAAGAAAAGGGCTGGAGAATAGCAGTTATAACTGGTGAACTAAATATGCACTTAGATAAAAATAACGCTGAGAAGCTGAAAACGCATCTTGATAGGCTATTTTCCAATAGTTCAGTATCCTTAACTTACTATGTCTAGTGGGCTGCATGCTTTGTTCTGATTAGGCCCACGCCTATAAAGAACAGAAAATTTTACCTGCAAAAAAATCTGCTTATTAGAAACTTAATTCTCACCACAAAGTACGCAAAATATGGTATATATTGCTATTTCTGTTATACTGTTATAAACAAGTAAAGCATAGCTTTCATGAAATCCATAAAAATTACTAATTAAAGGTCTGTATATTATTAATATCAGTTGGTAGTCTAGAAACCAATCATTTCAATTTTCATTTTTTTGAACGACGTGGCAGCTTTGAGATTTAAATGTGAGCAAGATAGTCATAGTCTACCCCTATGTAGAGCAAAGCCTAAACAGGGATCACAGATTCAGTATGGTAGGAATAATAACAGAGATAGAGTGCTGTCTGACTCACAGAAAGGGCCTGAAATAGACTTCAGGGGAAAGGTTGGAGAAATCTTTCCATATCCAAAGACTTGGCAAAGCAAGATGTTCTGAGCAGAAGGAAAAAGCCAACGAATGTTTTAAAGTACTTCAGTACAGCTCGAGCCTGTGGTACAAGGTGGATGATGGAAAATCCATAAACTTTGCTTGCTCTACTGAAGAAGATTATTTTACAGTAAAACTGAAGCTTTTGAATAAAATTTAAAGAATCATTGTATATGGCACTTAAATTAAAGGAATGGCTTCCCAGTAGAAAATAAAAGAGGGGATGCAATTCTAGATACAGGGGGAAAATTTAGGCAACATTTTCAAATTCCTGAGGGAGATGAGGTAGTATGCCCTGGACTAATGTTATGGTGTGGCTTTTCATTGGCGGGGAAGATACTCTGCAAGCTCTATGTTCAGACCAGGGATGGTCTCCCAAGGAAACTGTTGACTTTATCTGGACAATAAGATGCTGGTCTCTACGCATGGTACACGCTCACTGACAGCCAGGAAACCAGTTATGCAGGGTGATGCCAACTCTCATCAAACATCTCAGTGCTTGCCAAGGGCAGCACCCCACATAGTCTAACCCACACTTTGGTGGCCCCACCTCTTAAAGACCCATTTGCTTTCCAACACTATCACCCAGGTGATCAAGCTTTCAACACATAGTTTTGGAAGACAAACTACACCCAATCAAATCAGATGTGGAGTTCTTTTTTGCATTATATAAAAGGTAAAACTCTTTGAATAATTAAGTGAAAATGTTCAGTAGGGAGCTAAACTTACATGTCTGGTGTTGACAAAATACCTGTAATATATAGAGGGTCTTTAAAAGGATCATGGGAAATACATGCTATGAAAACACTAAACATGAATTTAATTCTTTTGATTTTTTTATTATTTTCTGATATAGTTCCATAGGCTCTAAGATTTGCCTTGTCCCTACCCCCATCCCCTGATTTCCTCTATAGTTTTACAATAGGATCGTTCTTCATAAACAGCCCAAGGTCCATCATTCTGCTATTTAAACGTATCCTCACATTATAGGTACAGACAATGACAGAGAGTCCATAAAAGAATCCCATTGTTAAGATATATTTAACAGTTTCATTGGGAGTCCATCTTTGATTTGAAAGTAGCAATGCACACTGCATTATATCTTCACATCTGGATTAATCGTCTCTATTACATGGTTGCTAAACATCCCCTTATATGAAAAGCCAGTAAGAAACAACAGCAGCAATAAAAATAGAAATGTACAATGTAATGAACCGAAATAGATACGCTAGTGAATGGCTAATGAGTCACTAAAGAAAAGAAAAAGAAAATAAAAAAACCTTCTTGAAGAAAATCATGCTACTGTATGGTGTATTAATCAGTGAAAAATTTCATAAGAAAAAAACTTTCTTGAAGAAGTGAAAATAAAACAAAAATATAAAAACCCATGAGGTGTAGCAAAAACAGTATTAAAAGGGCTATTGCTGTCATATTTTACAAGGGGGCTGCTTTATATCAAAGCGCTTCAGAAACTCAATGACAGAAACAATATTCAGAAACAATACTGTGAAGAAATGGGCAAAGGATATGAACAGATATTTTCCAAAAGAACAAATTCAAATGGCCAATGGACATGAAAAAGTCCACAGGCTCCCTAGTTGTCAGGGAAATACAAATGGAAACCACATTGAAGTTCCACCTAACTCCAGTGAGATTAGCCTACACTCTTCTAACAACATCTGCTGGTGTGGATGTGCAGAGAAAGGTACCCTCCCTCACTATTGGTGGGAGTGTAGGCTAGTATGACCAATATGGAAGTCAGTATGGAAAGTGCTAAGAGAACTGAAAATTGACATGCTGTACAACCCAGTTATCCTACTTCTGGGAATATATCCAAAAGAAAAGAAGCCTGCATATGAGAAAACAACATGTAATTCTATATTTATAGCAGCACAATCTACAATAAAAAAGTCATAGAGGCAACACAGATGTCCTTCAAAACAGGAGTGGATAAAGAAACTGTGGTACATCTACTCTGTGTACTCAGCCATTAAAAAGAATGAAATTCTATCACAGCAACCAAACGGTCCCAGCCTGAGACCATTATGTCAGTTTTAAAAAGTTCATCCCAACAGGACAAATATAAGATCAAATATTTTACAAAACAAAATTAGTTTTCATGTTTGTTAAAATTTATTTGAAATTTGAAGTAATAGGAAGAGAAAAAGGTATAAAGAGAGAGACAGACAGCGAGAAATATTCCTTCCCTTAGTCTGTTCCTAAAGTGCCACAATGGCACAGGATGAGCTAGGCCAAAGTAAGGAGCCAAGAGTTCTAGCTGGGTCTCCTGTGTGGGTGCGAGGGGTCATCTTCTGCTGTTTTCACCAGGGGCAATGGCAGACAGTTGTTATCAGAAACTGGAGCAGCTGGGGCTTGCCTGATCAGTCTGATATTTTTATTGAAAAGGCAGATCAGATTTTTGGATACAAGGAGAGACAGAAAGGCTTCCCATCTTCTGGTTCTCTCCCCAAGGAGCTGCAATGGCCGGAGATGTGCCGATCCAAAGTCAAGGGCCAGGAACTTTCTCCATGTCTTCCACGCGGTTGCAGGGTCCCAAGGTTTTGGCCCATCCTCTACTGTCTTCCCAGCCTGTAAGCAGAGAGCTGGATGGGAATTGGAGTGGCTAAAACAAACCCATATGGGATCCTGGCATTTGCAAGGTGAGGATTCAGTCACTGAGTCATGATGCTGAGCCCAGGGACAGGGGTCTTACAAGCAGCAGTTTAATCACCATGCCACAACACCAGCCCCCAAACCGATCTTTCAATTTCATTTCCAATATCATTTTGAAGTTCTCATGTATACAACTTTAAGATTTTCTTTAAGTTATAAGTTACTTAAAGAGAAGGCTTCAGAAAAATTTACATAGTATATGTGGTAAAGCAGTATCATGCACAGGTACAGAAGTTCTGCTCTTTGGATTATAGATACTCAGTGTGGTCCACACAGCAACACATGATTTGAGTTTCAAAACAGCATTCATATATAATTTTATTTTTCCATTTTACAAAAATCTCAGATCGCTTATCTAGACAATAACACACAAGTACTAATTATATGAGGAAGATGAGCCTGGTGATATTAACTCCATGAAGTGTTTTGATCTCAACCATTTGTCTATCTTTTATTTCATAATTTATTTATATTTTGGAAGTCAGAGAAATGAGAAACGAGAGAAGGACATCTTCCATGTGCTGGTTCACTTCATAGAAGGCTGCAAGAGTCACACTGAAGCCAAGAACCTGAAATCCCACCCAGGTCTCCACGTGGACAGCACTGACCCAGGCTTAGGCTGGCATTTGCTGCCCTCTCAGGCACAAAGCAGGAAGCTAGATCAGACACGGAGCCAAGATTTCAACCACCATTCTGATACGGGATGCAGGAATTTCATACAGCAGCTTAACAGATGGCACAAAACGCCTGCCTAACATTTAAACCAGTGTACAGAGTTAAAAGGAAGACTGAGAAATCACTACTACTCAAGGGAAATTGAAGCATAGCTAGTCAATGAGATAAAACAGGAAATGTGAGGGTGCACAGTGCACACGAAGTGTGCTTTCAGAGCAGGACCAAGAGCTCAACAAAAGAGGATCTACAGTGACACCAAGCACTGGGAACATGTGCAGAATAATAACAACTAACTGTAGGGTTCATCACCAGTGTCATTACTGGTAGGGCCTGGCTGATCTCTGTTTCTACTGCCCATGTAACATGGCAGCCTTTTTTTTTTCTTTTAAGATTTATTTATTTTTATTGCAAAGTCAGATATACAGAGGAGGAGAGACAGAGAGGAAGATCTTCCGTCCAATGATTCACTCCCCAAGTGACCACAATGGCTGGAGCTGAGCTGTTCCAAAGTAGAGAGCCAGGGGCTTCTTTTGGCTCACCCACACGAATGCAGGGTCCCAAGGCTTTGGCCCATCCTTGACTGCTTTCCAAGGCCACAAGCAGGGAGCTAGATGGGAAGCCGGGCTGCTGAGATTAGAACTGGTGCGCATATGGGATCCCGGCGCGTTCAAGGCAGGGACATTAGCAGCTAGGTCAATGCACTGGGCCCACACGGAAGCCGCTTAATGCTGCGTCAAAGGCCTGGAAGGACACCCTGCTTCCCTCAGCAGCAGAGCTGGGTTTTACACATGCCACGGCTCCATCTTTGCTTCCCTCTCTTTTCTCTGTGTGTTCAGCACTCCAGGCTGACTCCCACCTGCTCCCCATTAGGACTGTAGCCTTGGCCTGGAACATGACACCTCTCTGTGTCTTCATCACTTCTTCCAGGGCCTCCTTCAGTCCCATGTCCAACGTCAACAAGATCCCTCCAATCCTGCAACTTACTCCTGCCGCTCCACTCTGGCCCTCCCCACTCCATATGTCTGAGCAGTGTTGGTTACAAAACAGAGTAAACGGGAAGGAAAACACAAGTTTGTTTTAAGATGAAATAAAAACAAAAACCAAGGGATGAAGATCATTCTTCAATCTTTTGGTTTTTTGGAGTGACTGAGATGTAGAAGATAAGCATGGCCAGACATAAGGTGACATGAACGACAGATTTTATTCAGTAACTGCTGACAGTGAAGGCCACATCCTGTGCTGATTAGATATTTGAAGGGTGGAATCCAGAAGGCAGAATGCTGGAAGCTTGGGTAAAGTCAGGGACGCGAAAAACTATGAAAAGCATTAATTAGAGGTGGCCCATGCGAAACACTTCTGAGCTCACTAGCTGGCAATTATGGAAACTCATCTACCCTCCTCAAGAGACTGGGCAAGGGACCCTGGTTTCAGGTACTGGAGTGAACAAATGTTTTTGGCATTTGTAAGTCTTCCCCCACAGGCACTCTGGGAACTTGGGAATGGGATCACCCTCAGGTTGTCAAAAACTTAGGGACCTTGTTGGTGCCTGTTCAAGTGTTCCTGAGGAGAAAATAGTTTAGGGTGTTGGTCACTTAGTATGGGAAGAAAGAAAGTAGGAGGGCAGGAATCCTGCCTAGTGTAGAACTATCACATGTTGTAATCCAGGAAAGCTCAGAGCACACAGGGCAAAGCAGTTGATAAGGAAATAAAGAGGCAAAGGAGCTTCCTAATCCACAAACTTTGATAACAGACCAAAGGGGGGCGCTTCTCCTCCCATCTGCCCTAAATCATTAATAGCCCTCTAGAAAGCATTGTCCGCTGGCTGATTCCCCTTCAGTGCTAACACAGACCACATCCTGTTTGAGGCCCGCCTTCCTTGCCTATGTGGCCCTCGGTCTTTAAGTCTTGTGCTGTTAATAAACTTCGGTTATTGATCTGCAGCCAGTTGTCCATGAGTATGATTATCAGTTCCAGGCACCAAATCCCTTGCTTCTGAGCAGTGAACAACTTAAGGCTTAGCAAGAATTGTAGTGGCAAAGCTGAAATGCAACTAACACCTTTTATAAATGAAGAAGGAGGGACAGAATGTTAACAGAAGTTTGCTGAATAAATGACAGCAATACTTTTAGCAGTAGGGTAATCATCTGTAATTTTCATGTTCACAGGAGATCACTCACAATAACAAGATAAAACAGGCAATTCTCAATCAGGGAAACCTCACTGGAATTCTAATTTTTGTAAATAGATGATAAAATTACAAAAAGTCATTTGTGTGAGTTGAAACAATTTCTTTATATTTGTGACGGTAGTCACAGGAAGGAAGGTACCATTCTTTGAGCCACTATCATTTTTTACCATCTCTTGTTTCAAACATTTTACATAATCAAATCACAATAATACATGACATATACTATGCTCATCACCATTTAATAGCAAAGATATAGAATGTTAAAGTAGTTTGTTCAAAACTGCACAGCTATGAAGTGGTGAATATAAGAAGGAAACTAAAACAAACTTTCAGACGCATTTTGATCTATAAAATACCTGTAAATTTAGAAGAGTGAGGAAAATCAAATTTTCTGAAGGCAAAAGAAAGGTCAAATCATTAACATGTAACTATGTTAATTTAATGAGTACTACAAATTTAAAATATCTAATCAGTTTAATTGCATTATAATAATTTAATTGATTATTCATATTATAATTATTGATTATATGTATATTATATTGTTAATTATAATATGTGATTGTGTTATAATTTAATAATTCAATAATTTAATAATTGAATTATTATAAATTTAACATGAGTATTAGGAAGTCCTAGTTTACCAGGATTTTAAATCTTGTCAAAAGATTTAAGGGCATAGATTGCTTAATTTATTACATGACAATTCAGTGTAAAAGGCATTGAGCTGAGTATGTATTTAACCTACTGTAACTCCAGTGCAGCACAAGATTCAGCATTAGTGATTTCCCCAGGTGATGCAATGGCTGGCTGGGAGCTGTGTTCCCTGATGCAACCCAGCGTCACAAGAAAGAATCACCACAGAGCACGAACTCAGGTCAAGATCAAAATTCAAACTACAGTTTCTGTTGAATGTATATGGCTTTTGCATCAGCATAAAAGAAAAGAAAAATAAGACAAACCATTGTCATTTTGGGAATACCTAAACATATAACCTAAGATATTTACAAAATTAAAAAGTTTTATATTGATATTAAACATATATTTATGTAGCATGATGACTCTGTGCCATTCAAATGCATAATAGTAATGACAAAATGAAGCTCCCAGAAAGTAGATCATTAAAACAAGTATTCCGGAGTTCAGCTTCTGGCCTGGCATTTTGAACCCAAGCCCACTGTTCTTCCTTCATCCTTCTGTTTTTGACAGCCATGCCTTACACTTCAATTTGCAGGAAGACCAAAGCATACTTTCTTGAAGAGCTGTAGATTGTACAATGTCTCCAAGGGAATGATTTCCCCAGTTACCCTTACCCCAATGTACACTTGCTTTGAGCAACAGGACAGGAGCATGTGTGAACAAAGCAGAGGTTTCAGGATGGAACTTTTTGCTTGTCTGTTTGTTTTATTATTCTTTCTTATTCTACTCCATTCTGTTTCTTTTAACAGGGACTTGCCCTCCTGCAACCGAAATGGTGTTGCTGTGAAACACTCCAGACGGGTAAAAGATGAAATCTTGAACTCAGCCTCACCTCCAGCTGAGTGCAGAAACACAGCTAAGCCCATATGAGCCCAGCCAAAGTGTTCCCAGGTATGTCAGAGGCAACAGATAACTTTGCTTTGAGCCAGTAGCATTTGGGCTGGATTTACATGAGTTCCAAGCCCCACTTTCTTCTGTCTCCATTTTAGAACCAAACCACTCACTCTTCTCAATTCCAAATGAATCTGCTCACTCACTACCCTAGGGATAGTTTATTTTGCAACAATAAACCATTCACTATTCACATTTAAATATTCTCAAAGGCAAGAACCATGTCTTGCTCAGTTTTGTTTACTGACCATTCCTTATTTGTCCTCATTAGGTAAAAGTTGTTCAGTGGCTATCTCAGAGTAAATAAACCAGGTTTTCTGCTCAGTAACATTCTCTAGAAATATATGTGCGAAGCCACACATGTGGCTTCACACTAAACTTAGATACAACCTCAGTTTCATTTTACAGAGGATTCAAGCTTATCATTTTACTGTTAAACATACGAAGAACAAGAAAGCCTGAGTCTGCTTTATTATAGGCAAGCGCAACACGTTGAGGCCACAGAAGGAACTTTAAATGGTAAGTATGTGCAAAGGATATTTGAACATGTATAACAATTTCTGTAGAATAAATAATGTACAATACCGGATAGTAAGTTTGATCTGACATCTTCAGTTATTGTATTGCATAGCTGATTAAGATTATTAAAATTAAAATTAAAGAGGCTGGCATTGTGGCAGCCAGTTAAACTACCACCTGTTATGCCGGCATCACATGTCTCCTGTGCTGTCTTGAGAGCCTGCACTCATGTGGGAGTCTTGGAAGAAGTTCCGGGCTCTTGTCTTCAGCCTGGTACAGTTCTGGCCTTTGCAGCGATTTGGGGAGTGAACCAGCAGATGGAAGATTCTCTCTCTCTTCCTCCCTTTTTCCCTGTCCCTCTTCCTAGCTCTGTCTTTCAAATAAATACTCAATAAACCTTTCAGAAACTAATCATTTATATAATGGAATATATTCATTCATCACAGTATTATTATAATGTTAGATATCTTGCATGAGTCACCTGGAACTGAATGGATCAAGAAAGAACCACATCGTGCAACAAAGAGAAATTTAACAAGACTTGTTTCTGGCAACGGGGAAGGTGGGTGGTGACCAGGAGGTTAGTACATGTTTGGTTCTGTTGATGGCCCTACAAATGTCATGCCTTCCAGCTATAAACAATACTTTCTGATAATCAATTCATAATTTCAGATAATGCCTCTTGTAATGCCATTAGGCAAAATATACATGCAATATGAACTCTCCAAAACTACAAGGGGTGTCTGAAAATAATCATTTAGCAAATGTTCCTATACTAGAACATTTAAATATAATGCTCTAGTTGTTTCAAAAACCTTCATGTTCAGCTTTACTTAAAAATCGTAAAGTTAATCCAATTCAGTCTCATAGGACAGATGTCTAAAGCTCCCCAAATGCAAAATTACAATTCTCTATCAACTTTGTATTTTAAGTTCAAAACCAATTTGGAATCTTCAGACATAAAACATTCCTCATTTTGCTCTTTTTGCCTCCTTGCATAGCTTTTCGTATTTTGAAAGAATTTACATGTGGCAATATTTTAAAATAGAAAAGCAGCAAAGCTAACACTGAATATTTTAGAAAGGCTACATTTGGAAAAAAATAGTTAATAGTTTGTTTCGGTATACTGACACTAAAGTATTTGGAAAACAATGATGTTTTTCCCTTTCTTTAGTATGGCTAGAAGTTTGATCTAGGTTGTATCACATGTTTAGAAAACATACCATTTTATTTATGTCAGATAAAATTGGGACATACATTTTGAAGTTTATTATATAGTTTTTCTTCAATTTTTAAAAACTGTAGCATCATTTGAAAGTTTATCAATGCTAAATAAAATGTTGTAACAAAGTCCAAATCTATACAAAACAAACAGCACAAACTTCCCAGGTTTTATGAGAAATAAATTCACAAAATTAGCCACAGTGGAGATGTATAAACAACGTGTATCTGGTACCAGCACCGTGGTTGTGCTTTCAAACCTGGCATTTCTGCTGGGATGTGCTGGTTTGAGACAGTAAGTTCTCTGCTGACACACCTAGGGAGGCAATGAATGATGACTCAAGTATTTGGCCACTAAAATCCATATAGAAAATCTGAAATGACTTCCTGGCTCCTGACTTGTCCTGACCCTGGATGTCGTGGCTATTTAAGGAATGAACTAGAAGATGAGAAATCTCTCTCCCTCTCTCTCTCCAGTTCTCTCTTTCCCTCCCTCCTTCTCTCTCTCTTCTAGGATAAACCACCATTGGTTTCCATAAACTACAACTGAAAAAAAAAGGAAATCAAGGAATATGGTTTGTCAAATGATTTTTTCACTTTTTATGATAAAAAATCTATGACCTACAGCTCCAAGTGAAACATTTTCCTTTTTATTTTGAAAATGTATAATGGACTGAAAAAGATGGCTGACTGCAGAGAGCTGGTGTAGGGTAGAGTAGGGAAGGAGGGGAGCCGATCCAGCAGAGAAACAGGCCAGGAGGCACGAAACTGTAGGGAGAAGAGCAAGAAGGTCACTGGAGTTCACTAAAGCAAGAAGATCTACACAGCGTGAAGGAACAGCCGCAAAAAGTAGGAAAGAAAATACAGCACACTGCGAGAAACCTGGTGAGTCACGATCCCAGGCAGGGGGAAGGCCTCAACCGCCCCAGGGAAAACAGAGGCAGCTGGAAGGATAGGCGCCCACACCGACAGGGGCACCAGTCCACTGGAAGGCAGGAGCCCCCAGAGGAGGCTACTGGACTGATCATTGGGTGCATTATCCCTGCAGAAGTGGAGGAAAAGCAGGGGAGATTTCCCAGAGGCTTGCCTACCAGCTGCTCAGCGACTGTGGGAGAGTGCAGAGGGAACAGGAGCAGCGCTGTGGGACTGGGGCTCAGAGATCCCCATTTCGGCTCCGAGCTGTGGACTGGCTGTGGGAGAGTCCGTGGATCTTGTTGCTGGACTCGCCCGGAGCCCCAGAGGCTGGGCAACGCTCGACAGGGCCTCATGTCCTGGGCAGAGGAGCAGACTAGTGGGGGCACGTCTCACCTCAAGGGCTCTGTGCCTCTCAGAGATCCTCTTCCACCCTTGAGAGAGTGCAGCTGAGGAAGTGGCTTATTCAGGGCGGAGTCCCCAGCTGGGCTCAGCTAGAGAGGCCAGACCGGAGTGGGCTCAGCTGAACTGGCCGGACAGGTTTTCCCAGCAGGAGCCTGCTCCAAAAGACCTGCCTGCGGTGTTGAGGCCTCCGTGGAGCAGCGCTTCCGAGTTTGGCACTGGGGCGTGGAGATCTCCAGCCCAGCACAGGCCGGGGTTGGGGATTTTAGACTCCGAGCAGCAGGAGCCCTTGCTGTGCTAACCTCAAGCCCGGAAGGAGAGTCTCGGCTCAGCACTGAGGCAGAGACCCCCGCTGTATTAGCCTTGTGACCCAAAGCCCAGGCGCGGCTCAGCAGAGTGAATCTGTAGGGCACTGCCTTTGAGAGGGAGCCACAGGGGAAGGGGCCTGGCACTAGGGCTGGCCCACAAAGCCTCCTGACCCAGCTCAGGGCTGTGATCTACAGACCCTGAAAGCAGCTGGTGACTCAGGCAGTAAGCCCTGCTGGGCTCAGCCAGAGACCCCAAACCAGAGCCGGCTCAGCTGAATCACCGCTAAAATCTCAAAACAACAAGAAGCAAAAACACAATGAGGAGAAGTATCAGAAAAAGCAATGACCCAGAGGAAAGATCAAGCACTCCCTCCCAATACAACCAAAAACTAATCTCAATATCTGAGATGCAAGATGAAGACATAGAGGAACTATCAGATAAGGACTTTAAGAAGCTAATGATGAAATTGGTCAGAGAGAGTGAAAAGCGCTGGGAAGAGTCTAAGGCATTCGAAAACCATGTCACTGCAGAAATAAATCAAGTCAAAAAGGGAATCCTCGATATAGAGAACAAAATTGAAAGCCTAACCAACAGAATGAACACAGCAGAAGACAGAATATCAGAATTGGAAGACAATCAGAATGAAAGGCAGCAGCTCATCAAACAGTTGGAGACAAATCTAGAGAAAGCCAATAGGTCCATACAGGAAATGAAAGACAACCTCAAAAAATCAAATATTAGAATAATAGGCCTTCCCAAAGGAGTGGAAAAGGAGACAGGCTTGCAACGGGTGGTCAATGAGATAATACAGGAGAACTTCCAGAATACTGGAAATATAAATCCAGCACAAATCCAGGAAGGACAAAGAACCCCCAGTAGATACGACCCAAACAAATTGTCTCCCAGACATGTGGTCCTCAAGCTACCTTCAAGTGAATACAAGGAAACCATTCTAAGACAAGTAAGAAAAAAGGATAAGATTACTTTCAGGGGAAGGGAAATCAGGATCACAGCCGACCTATCAGAAGAAACGCTCCAAGCAAGGAGAGAATGGGGTAAAACCTATCAAATCCTGAAACAAAACAACTGCCAACCAAGAATAATGTACCCAGCAAAGCTCTCATTTATATTTGAGAATGAAATCAAATACTTCAACAGTAAAGAGAAACTCGAAGAATACATCAACACGAAACCAGCTCTGGAAAATCTCCTCAGGAAGGTGCTAAACCCAGAAAGAAAAAATACAAACCAAAATCAAAGATGGCAAATGGGAAGACCTCCCCACTAAAATCCATACAAGAAAAGTCAACCAATCAGGAACTCTAATAGTCGCAAATACACACTTGCACACTTACACTCATGGCAGCCCAAAACCAATTCCTCTCAATATTATCTCTAAACACAAATGGCTTAAACTCACCAATCAAAAGGCATAGATTAACGGAATGGATCATCAAACAGCACCCAACTATATGTTGCCTACAAGAGACACATCTAACCAGAAAATCCTGTAAGAAATTTAAAGTGAAAGGATGGAAAAAGACATTTCATGCTAATGGACGAGAAAAAAAGGCTGGTGTAGCTGTTCTAATCTCAGATGACCTAGACTTCAAGCTGACAGACATCAAAAAGGACAGAGAAGGACATTATATATTGGTGAAGGGACTGATCCATCAAGAAGTAATTACAATCGTGAACATATATGCACCTAATTCCAATGCGCCTAGCTTCGTGAAGCAACTACTTACGGACTTAAGGGGAGACATAGATACACACACAATAATAGTGGGTGATCTTAACACCCCGCTAACAACTATAGACAGATCAACAAAACAAAAACTCAACAAAGAAACAACAGAGCTCGTACAAACATTAGAACAACTAGACTTGGTAGACATTTATAGAATTTTTTATCCTAAGACCACAGATTATACATTTTTTTCAGCAGTGCATGGCACCTTCTCCAGGATCGACCACATGATAGGACACAAAGCAAATCTAAATAACTTCAAAAAGATAGGAATCATACCATATACCCTCTCAGACCACCACGGAATGAAACTGGAAATCAGCAATTCAAAATGCCCAAGGAAATACAGAAACTCTTGGAGGTTGAACAATATGCTATTAAACGAACAATGGGTCAGGGAAGAAATTAAAGATGAGATCAAAAAATTTATGGAAACCAATGAAAACTCTGATACAACATTCCAAAACTTGTGGGACACTGCCAAAGCAGTGCTACGGGGTAAACTCATCGCAATTGGAGCTCATGTCAAGGCCCAAGAAAGTCGCCAAATACAGGAACTAACCACACACCTCCAGGAACTGGAAAAGCAGCAGCAGATGAGCCCCACACACAACAGGAAACAAGAAATCATCAAAACAAGGGAGGAAATCAACCAGATAGAAATAAAAAAAACCATACACAAAATCAACGAATCAAAAAGCTGGTTTTTTGAAAAGATAAACAAAATAGACACCCCGCTGGCCCGTCTGACAAAGAAAAAACAAGAGAAAGCAAGAATTAACAGCATCAAAGATGAAAAAGGCAACATAACAACAGACATTACAACCATTAAGAATATAATCAGAAATTACTACAAAGCACTGTACTCCAACAAATCAGAAGACCACCAAGAAATGGAAAAGTTCTTAGACTCACACAACCTGCCAAAACTTAGCCCAGAGGCAACAATCAACCTGAACAAACCCATAACTGAAGCAGAGATTGAATCAGTGATTAAAGACCTCCCAACAAAGAAAAGCCCAGGCCCAGACGGCTTCACTCCAGAATTCTACAAAACATTCTGAACAGAACTAACCCCAATCCTCTACAAACTCTTCAAAACAATAGAAAAGGAAGCAACCCTTCCAAACTCATTCTATGAAGCCAACATTACCTTAATCCCAAAACCGGGCAGAGATCCTACAGAGAAAGAAAACTACAGACCTATCTCTTTGATGAACATTGATGCTAAGATTCTCAACAAAATCCTAGCCAACAGAATTCAAAAACACATCCGACAGATCATTCATCCAGATCAAGTAGGATTCATCCCTGGAATGCAGGGATGGTTCAACATTCGGAAATCCATAAATGTGATACACCACATCCAAAAACTGAAAAACAAGAATCACATGATAGTATCAATAGATGCAGAAAAAGCTTTCGACAAAATTCAGCACAACTTCCTGCTAAAGACTCTAACCAAGGTAGGCATAGATGGAAAAATCCACAACATAATCAAAGCAATATATGAAAAACCCAATGCCAGCATCATACTGAATGGAGAAAAACTGGAACCCTTCCCACTGAGATCTGGAACAAGACAGGGATGTCTGCTTTCTCCGCTGCTATTCAACATAGTTCTAGAGGTACTCGCTGAGGCCATAAGACAAGAAAAAGAAATCAAAGGAATCCAAATGGGAAACGAAGAAGTCAAGCTTTCAATATATGCAGATGACATGATTCTTTATATGGAAGAGCCAAAAGGCTCAACACAGAGACTACTAGAACTTATACGAGAGTTCGGTAGAGTGGCAGGGTACAAAATTAATGAACAAAAATTAACAGCCATAGTGTATGCTAACAGCCCCAAGATGGAAAAAGATCTAACCAGCAAGATACCATTCAAAGTAACAAAGGAAAGCATGAAGTATCTGGGAATTAACCTAACCAAAAATGTAGGAGACCTATTTGAAGAAAACTACAAACTACTTAAAAAAGAAATTGAACAAGATCTAGAAAGATGGAGTAACATCCCATGCTCCTGGATAGGTAAAATCAATATCATTAAAATGTCTATACTGCCAAAAGCAATATATACATTCAACGCAATCCCAATCAAATTGCCCAAAACATTCTTCACAGATCTGGAAACAATGATTCAAAGGTTCATCTGGAAACACAAAAAACCACGAATAGCTAGAACCATTCTCAAGAACAGGAAGTTAGCAAGGGGAATCACAGTTCCAGACCTCTGGACATACTATAGGGCAGTGGTTATCAAAACAGCCTGGTACTGGCAAAAAAAATAGAGAAGAAGATCAATGGAGCAGAATAGAAACACCAGATGGGAACCCACAGAAATACAGCCAAATAATCTTTGACAAAAAGACAAACGACAACCCAGGCAAATGGGAAGGTCTGTTCAATAAATGCTGTTGGGACAACTGGTTGATAGCCTGCAGAAACAAAAAGATAGACCCACATCTTTCACCATATACTAAGATCAAATCCAAATGGATAACAGATCTAAACCTACATCCAGAAACCTTCAAACTTTTGGAAGAAAATGTTGGAAACACACTGGAACACTTAGGGGTAGGCCCTCACTTCCTAAAAAAGACTCCAAATGCAGTAGAAATCAAGACCAAAATAAACAATTGGGACCTCATCAAACTAAGAAGCTTCTGTACAGCTAGAGAAACAATCAACAAAGTAAAAAGGCAACCCACAGAATGGGAGAAGATCTTCGCACACGACTTAGGTGATAGAGGGCTGATCTCCAGAATATACAAAGAGCTACAAAACAACCAAAATGTCAAAACAAACAAGCCACTCAAGAAATGGGCATGGGAAATGGGCAAACACTTCACAAAGGAACAAACCCAAATGGCAAATAAACATATGAAAAAATGCTCAAGTTCCCTGGCAATAAGGGAAATCCAAATTAAAACATCAATGAGGTACCACCTAACGCCAGTAAGACTGGCCCACATGAATAAAAGCACCAACAACACTTGTTGGCGAGGTTGCGGGGAAAAGGGAACCCTACTCCACTGCTGGTGGGGCTGCAGGCTGGTACAGCCTCTATGGCAATCAGTATGGAGAATATTCAAACAACTCAAATACAACATACCGTATGACCCGGCAATAGCACTCCTAGGAATATATCCAGAACACTTGTTTTATGAGAAACCAACATGCACTCCTATGTTCATAGCAGCACAATCAGTAATTGCAAAAACATGGAAGCAGCCAAAATGCCCATCAACAGAGGATTGGATAAGAAAGCTATGGTTCATCTACTCCATGGAATACTACTCAGCTATTAAAAAAAAACAAAATGCAGTTCTTTGTGGCCAAATGGGCCAAACTGGAAACCATAATGCTAAGGGAAATGAGCCAATCCCAAAAGGTTAAATACCACATGTTTGCCTTAATTTAAGATGATATGATGTTATGTATAACATGTTATGTTTTGAATGTTATAGGCTGTGTATAAACTAAAATTGAAATGTCAATGAGGTGGTCACAGAAGGTGGCTGGGAACTCGCATTTACTTTTAACGTATTGGTTACTCATTACTATGTCAATTAATTCCATGGTGATGTAAATTTTTGCTGATGGTATGTTGGAGCTTTTAATTGATCGGGATGATAGTCTGCTGGCTCTGTCTTCAGACCAGAGAGTGTATACCTAAGAAGCCGTTGAGCTTGACTGGACAATAAGATGCTGGACTCTATGTTTGGTATATGCTTGCAATGGGGGAATCTCAACTGAACTTGAACTGTGGTTATGCAACAAGGTGGAGAAATCCACCATGGTGGGAGGGTTTGGGGAGGGGTGGGGAGAATCCCAGTACCTATGAAACTGTGTCACATAATACAATGTAATTAATGAATTTAAAATAAAATTTAAAAAAATGTATAATGGGTTACATATTTCACTGTGTTTTTATCATTGAAATATATTTTATTCAACAAACATTTATCATAGTGTATCATATTCAAGACGCTATGTCTTAAAAAGTAAGAAGTATCGCTTTTCTTGCCAACCTGCACTTCTTACTTTTCCATTATCCTCTTTCACATTTTAGATGCTTATTGTCAAGCAATTAGTTGGTAACATTTTCCTTTAAGTGAACTACCTATTATTAAATGCACAACAATGTTACGTATATTCAAATGTAAGACAAGTCATGCCAAGAAGTTACTTTCTGTTTCCACAACTAGAGCCAAGGAAGCTTTGGCTAATTAGAATGTGCTGATCGCTAGCTAACAAGTTCAGTAAGCCTGCTTCCTTCTTGCCATCCCGTGCGGCTGCATCGCCCAGTGCCCTGGGCTGGGAGACGTCTCCACCAAGGAGGGTGCAAGAGACATGTGTCCTTTACATGAGGAAAACCAGAGGACCAGGGTGTTGCCAAAGAATCTGCTATTCATATTTTCATTACATAATTTTATTAAAATCCACATTTCTTTGACATTAGGACTATCTTAACCTCTGAATGTTTTACCCCAAGGTTTCCTATTCATGTGATCTGCCTGCCGATGCCTATCCCTCTCGTCCATGAATAAAATCCTTCATTCCATCAGCCCTAGGTTACAAATCTGCCTTGATCAACGGATTGCTTGTAGAACTGACATGAGAGGAAGTTTTCAGTCTGTTGGCAGGGTTTGAATTGCACTGTGATTTTTTTTTTGCATATGAATTTAGCTAGTAGTCCCAGGAAGAGTGATCTGCCCCAGCAGATGTGAACACAAACTAAAATCTGAGACAAAGCACTCAGCAAACCACAGACCTAACAAACAAGGAAAATAAACACCAAATGTGGTTCACCACTGAGGTATGTATCTTTATGCACCATTATCACAACAGTACCTAACAACCTGGTTTATCATAGGTAATTTCAGCATAAATTCCAAACTTTATAACACTAGAATTTTTAAACCTTTTTTATACTTAAAAACTCCAAAATCTAACACACATAATTCCTTTTTTCAATGACCTTTAAAGAGTTAGACTGCCTAACATTCCACATTTGCAATCCTGAGATCACACAAGATATAAAACTTGCTAAATTTACTTGCTTTCTTTTGCCTTCTTTTCTATTTTTTTAGATGACATATCTCTTTGTAACCAAAAGTAGCTTTAACTGAAATCACTTTCTGCTAATATATTAAAAGAACATCTTACTCCAAAAATTGCAGAACAAATCTGTGAAGGATTTAATTACTGATGATCTTTTCTTAAAACTTTTTTCAGGAGCACCTCACTTCATCTTTCAACAAATAAGATGTTTATTTAATACTGATTTTATACTATGCTACAGGCTTGAATTAAAAATATGATTTTTAAAAAATACCATTTTCCCAAAGATATGTGTGGGTTTGGTAGATTCATCTCTTGGAGTATTCTGCTTGCTTTGTGGTACTTCCATTTGCTTCCCATGTGCTCATGGCTCTAACAGGGAAATGAGTCAGGGCTGTGCAGGCAGATGACCTTGGCCGGAAGCAGGGGGAACAGCAGTCTTCCTTCCCATTCACCTAAGGCACAGCTACACACGTGTCTTCTACTCCACTAGCAGCACACACAGCATAACTGGACAGCCACGAGAAAGACAAAGCTGCTATCCTGGAAAGAAGGAAGACCGAAACCATCCCCACATGGCTAGCCCAATGTGAACTACAGATCCACGTGCAGAATATAGTGGCATGAGCAGCCCAACACTCCAGGCACTCAGAGACAAAGTGTCTCAAGTGCAAACATCCATGGAAAACCTGGAGAACACTGGCAAACGTCCTGTGGCCAGAGGAGCCACATTTACCTCATGCACTACCCAGAACGTCAGTGAAACGGGCCCTGATGTTTCTTACATTCTTCAGTGTGTGCCTGAGCCACTTACTTGTCACTGTAATTGTTCCTTAGTTCCCATTCACTATAAATTTTAGGATAGAAATTCAGAAAAGTAATATCAAGACTCCTCAGATGGAAACCTTTCCAGGAATGGCAATTACACAGCATACTCTGGAAGAATTTTGTTTAATATTTGCCAATTAATATTGATTGGATAGCTGTGCCCTTTGTCTCTGCGGCAAAAGCCTCAGGGAAGCTTGATTTGTAAACCCCAGGACAGGGCAGAAGCCCTGTGGGTGTGCACATGGCATGAAGGCTGGGGCCTGTAAACGTCACTTCAGTTAATTTATAAAAAGTCATCTTTTTCACAGAAAGGGAGGAGTATGAGAAATGCTCTGTTGGACACCAATTTTCTCCTGACAATTTGCATGCCTCTTTGCACGTTACTTGACTTAATCCTTTCCACAATGTTGAGATACACTGTTATCTGCTTGTTATATACAGAGCTACCACAGGCCTGAGGGTTTATGTTTGTTGTCCATGACAAGAAGATGCTTGAATAACAAATATCACAGTTTAATTTTGCTTCACAGAAAGTAATATTTATCTTATGAGAGAGGTCAAAGATACTAACATTTGGGTTCAAGTATTTTACATTTCCTGCTATGTTTTATTGCACTTATTTGTCATTTTTAACATTCTCTTTATTTGATTTTTACAATTCAAATGGATAAAATGATATTTGGGTTCAAGTGGTTTAAGTTCAACACAAAGCTCTTGAGCACTCCCTGCTACTGCTGCATTGCACACGCAGGAGTGTGATAAAGGAGTTCTGAAAGGTATTCACCAAAAAATTCAAAAAAACTTTTCCCTGATTTTCATTTGTTGTATGTCTTCCCTACATGCACATACATTTTTCAAGAACATTGTGTACACAAGTTCTAATTTTATATGCAGACTTGGCTATCTATAAAAATGTTCCACATTTTATCTTGGCAGTTACACTTATAAATAGCTGATGGTCTCTTTAAACAACATAGCATGATTCATCGCATCTTCTTGTCCCTATATCCAAATATCAGCAAGCACTCTACCTGTTATCTTCTAATTATTTCTACAGGATAATTCTATAGGATGTTTTCTCTACCCCTTTTCTTAGCTCCTGCATTCAGAATCTTTGTCCTGCACCGCTGTTACTGTGACTAACCTGGTTGGTATGTTTCTAATCTCATCCATAAATATGCTAGGTTCTGAAGTGTAGCGAAATTGTCATTGCTTAAAAATATCTTCAGCCACATCCAAATCTAAACCATAACAACTAATCACCTGTTTCAGCAAATGAGTGCAGCTCGTCTGCCCGCAGAATAACAATTGATCTTCCTTGACAATTTCTCTGCCTTTCCCTCCTTTTCAATTACATCAGGTTGCTTTAATTTTATCAGATATGCCATCCAATCTGACCATGTGACTTGATGTTAAAAACAATTCCAGCATATTCCAAAATACTAAAATTACTTATAAAATCAGATCACCTGATTCGACAGGAAAATCAAAATGAAAAGTATCAGTTTTTTTCTGAAAAGATAAATCCTAAATCCTACCTGGAAACCCAACTATAGCACAGCAGGTATGAAAATAAAGTAGGGGTGTAGGAGAAACTATTGGATGTCAACAGAAGAGTCAGTCGAGCCTTTAGCCATGTTTACTAGTGAGAGATGACTTCCTCATAGAAGGAGCAAGCCTCACGGACAAAGGCTGAATATAAATCCCACTGTCTTGCTGAGAAGCACACTTTAAGGACACTGGGTATCTAAGATCTCTATTAGAGAAAGATGCTGAACTCGCCAACAGCTTCTGCTAGGAAGACTGGCCTCCAGCTGGCTCTGTTACATCTCTTAACATAAAAAGACCCTCTGGTGTCTTCTCAATAATTTCACTAATCCTTTTGAGATTTTTTCTTAAGCACTGCCCCTCTTTGAATAATCATAGTTGATGCACTTCATCACACAGTCCAGAACTTAAATCAACTTGAACTTAAATGCTACTTACCTGAATAAGGAACATAAGTAGGAAAGAATGTGGTATGTTCTGTAAGTCGAAACTGAGATAAATTATATTCTATTAAACATTAAAACAGAGAATCCTATTGTTAGCTTTTATATGCATTGAAGTTGCTACTCAGAGCTAATTTCCTGCAGCTGCATCCTCTTTTCAGCCAAAATATCAGACGCAGCAAGGTGCCTAGGAATAAGGTTCCTACCTTATTCCAACAAGGTAGCAATGGGGAAGCGGGTGGTGGTCCAGCAAAGGGGAGAGCAAAGACAAGGGGAAAGGACGCATGTGGAGGCTCATTTTTACTTACAACTCAGGTGAGCCTGAAAGGTGTGGGGGATGTAGGGAATTGGCCTGGGAGGGGCTCCAGCCCCAAGAGATTGGAGACTGAGATGATCAGAACCACAGGTGACTGGTACAGGGAAGGGCCTCGAAAGATTGGTGTCTGGGGTTGTCAGGTAAGACACCATGAGGTTATAGCCCATCGGCGGACAACTGGAACAGTGGGAAAGGGAGGCAAATTTCTAACACATGACAGAGGCCTTCAGAGCCGATAATCAAGTCACTCCTCACACCCTTGCTGTCTGGATTCGTCCTTGACCTCATGAACCACACAGGCAGAGAGCCTGTATCGCAGCACAGACACACATGTACCATCCACTCAATAAAAGCTTGGCCAATTTATAAGTATACCACGAGGGGAGGATGCACTGGCCATGTATGGGCCCCTATGACTTCCAGAAGCACTCCTCTAGCCTCTCTCTCCAGACCGTCATGGAGTGTGTTCGTGATTATTTTTAGAATCTATTTCTGATAGTAACAGAGTTTTTGCTTTCTTTGGGTGTTTATTTTTTTCACACCCCACCCCAATCGCCCTTAGTTAAGTTTCTTCCCTCATTTCAAATTAGAAAATTTTTTAGAGCAAAATGATATTTGGGGACAATATTTTAGGACAGCAAAGGCAAACATCTAAGATAGTGTCTCATTCCCTCTTAAACTTTCCATTATTGTTGCCTAACAATGAAAAAGCATCTAATCACAGTTCTCTATCTTAAAAACTTAGAGCAGCATTGACCAGAGAATCATTTTATATTTTTACTTATTTAACTTGATGACAGATGAGATGATGGCGAGAAAATCACACTGAAAATTCCAGTTTATACTTTGGTCCTCATATGTGTGTGAACCAATCCACAGACTTAAAATAATCTTATTTAAATTTTTACAGTGCTGGTAAGAAGAAACTATGAGAAAAAAAAACTTTCTTGTTATTTTGGAAACTTTTATAAGAAAAATATCATGATGTTTTTCCTCAAATGGTTAAATTGGCATTAAAAGACATTTAAAGCTAAGTTTTAATTTTCACACCCCACTTCCTCATAGCTATAGATGTTTTTTATGTGGCACCTTTGCTTTAAGCAGTACCACATGTTTTATAGGCTGTAAGTTACTAATCAAAAGTGTAACTATGCTTAAATTTGAATATATTTCACTTATCTTAAAGGTAAGTACTATTTTAAGTTTTCTGCACTTTCCAATTTTTTTCACCTCTAAAATATAAGTCAAGTTTCCTTCTGCCAACAAGCTGAACATATTTTTAAAGCTAGTAGCGGAATGGAAAGGATAGAAAAGAGGAGACTGCTTTATGAGATCAGACCTTTGCTAGTTCTGTGTCAAAAGATTACTTCCGGCAGTGGCCATTATCTGATGACTTACAAGGTGAATAAAAATGCAGTTTTGGATATTTTGATGAGTTTGGGATATTTTACACGGAGATAAATTTTGTGATAAATACTTATGGGGAAAGTGAAGTATATATATTAGAAAATATCCATAGAAAGAATTTTTTAAATCCATTAGAACATGGATTTTTTAAAAGGTACCAAAGGATTTTGACTCTATCAAGATAGAAACACTTGGGGCAGGAGTTTGGTGTAGTCGAGTTAACCTGCAGCCTCTGCATGTGCCTGGCTTCAATGCTCAGCTCCAGCTCCTGACCCCAGCTGTCAGCTAATGAGGACTCCAGGAGGCCAGCATTGGTGATGGCTCAAGTCACAGCCTAGTCAGGAGTCACTCGCTGACTCCATGCTAGGGCTTTCATTGAGCTCCTGGCTCCTGGCTTTGGCCAAGGTTGAGAACATTTGGAGAGTCAGAGAGTGAGTGAATGGATCTCTCTCACTCGCTCTCTTTCCCTCTCTCCCTGTCTCCCCTCCCAATCTTCCTCTGTTCTTCTTTCTCTTCCTATCATAAATATTTAAAAAAAAATGAAGAAGCCAGGTGATTACCTAACTTTTCATTTTCACACAGTTTTATAGCAGATACAAGAAATATCAGAAAGCTTAAACTCTAGTCCCCTTCTTGTATTCTGTGACATGGACCTTATGTCCAGTTCCTAATGCTGCAATCCCTAACAAGCTTTTGTGTGGAGCATGGTTAGTGACCGCCTCTCAGTGAGGATGGTGTCTTCTGTATGCTTGGGGCTAACAGGCACAACCTGCCTACCAACTGCTTGAACTCACATTTCTTGTTTCTGCTAAGTAATATGTCACCCTGATAGAGGGTAAACATGAAAGCAAATTATTTCAGTGAGATTATTGTGTTTATTTAAGGTATTTCTTTTACTCTAGCACTTCCTGATTCTCTGGCTTTGTCTTAATTAATACTTCAATATGAACCTTTTACTTGGTTATAGCTTGGATTTGGCTTTTTACTTGAAAAAATGGAGAGAACGAGACAGAAAGAACTCCCATTTGCTGTTTCATTTCCCAGTGTCCACATTGAGACATTTCACGAACCATCCATGAGTTAGTCCTTTCACTGATTAGGGACTGAGGCACAAGGACATTAGATAACTTTCACAAAGTCACTGCTCTTCAGAAGCTTAGGACCATGCTTTTGACCAAAAACCAAGCCTCATTAGTAGCTTTCTCTTAAGGATGAGTACTTTCAAATACAAACTGATAGGAATAACTAAGAATCTTCCTAAGGTGAGGCATGAGAGAATGTTTTTGAAAACACATTCAGTAGTCAAAATACAAAGTTCTGAAATATTTAAGCTCCTGATTACTTTTCATTGATCAGAGAGAACAATGCTCTTGTCTTTAGGATCCTAGCAAGCCCAACAGCCTCCACTCCCTGGCAAGACTCAGTCGTACTCAATGTACTCCAGGTACAAGCTGATTGTTGAAGCTACAACAAGCATTCATTTAGTCAATACATTTTTATTGGAAAGAATTGTAAGTGTGAGACACTAAGGATTCATTGGAGGAAACTGAACATGATCCCTAACATTGTCATTGTCTTTCAAAAGAAAGTACTAAAAGGAGCAAGTGCTACTGCTCAACTGGAGTAACTTACAGAAAGGTATGTGCCACGAGGACAGTGAGAACTAACAGAGTCTGACCTGACAGAGCTGGAAGGGGTATATCCCAACCACAGGATGAAGAAGGCTTCTCTTTGCAGGGAGGCGCAACACCTGCAAGGTCTGCAGATGGAGGGACTCTAAAATGGTCCCCAGACTGAAAGGAGACAAGGACAACCAGAAGCCAAATACCAATGATCATTTCTCAGTGTGAAGGTCAAGCGTGGGGATGCACATATGGCCATGTAAGACTCCCAGAATGTTAATGTGATTCTGTCCTCTCTTTCACTAAGAGTAAGACACACCTAAGGAGTTTAAGTAGGGGGTGATGTGATCAAAACTTACTAAGAAGGACAGACATTTGGTGCAGAGCTTTAAAAAAATGCCTCTTGGGATACGCACATTCTATATCTGAATACCTGGCTTAGAATCCCAGGTCTACTTCCCATTTCATCTTACTGCTAATGCACACCCTGGGAAGGCAATGATAATGGCTCATGTAGTAGAATCCCTGATACAAATTAGGGAGACCTGGACCGAGTGCTTGGTTCTTAACTTTGATCTAGCCCAGCAGAGGGTTTAACAGTTATTGGTTGGAATGAAGTAACAGAAGCAAGAATTCTGTGTCTGTGTGTCTGTATGCATTTTACGCATTTAAAATTAGTAAAAGCAAGTATAAATTTTAAGAACTCAGAAAATATCACAATAGTCACAGCACACATACTGACGCTTGCAAAGGTGAATTGAAGATGGTGACTTAAAGGTCCTTGGAAGTAGACACAAGAATACTCTGTGTGCTAGAGCAGCCATTTGAGAAAGGTTTGATATAACCCATAAAGAACAAAGATACATAACATGAGTACAGTAGAAAAAGAACAAAATAACCTGAAGCTTCTTGATAAAGTAAAAAAAAGGACAGGTCAGATACAAGCATCAACTACAGAAGAGACTGCTGCGCTGTGGGAAAAGGGCTTAAATCCCAAGTATTCAGGAAAATTTCAAGGTACATGATCAATATTCAAAAATCAACTAGATAGGCCCAGCACGGTAGCATAATGGCTAAAGTCCTCACCTTGCTTCCACTGGGATCACATATGGATGCCAGTTCATGTCCCACTGCTCCATTTCCTTTCCAGCTTCCTGTTTATGGCCTGGGAAAGCAGTTGAGGATGACCCAAAGCCTTCGTATCCCCCACACACATGGGAAACCCGGAAGAGGCTCTTCGCTCCTGACCTTGGATCAGCTCAGCTCTGGCTGTTGTGGCCACTTGGGGAGTGAACCAGTGGTTGGAAGATCTTTTTCTCTCTGTTTATCAATATAAATATAAATAAGTAAGTCTTTCCAATAAAAATAAATAAGTCTTAAAAAACTATTCTTGTAATCACTAGTAAACAAAATTTCTGAAATTGAAATAAAACAATTGCATTTAAAATAGCCTAGAAATGATAAACATTTAAACATAATATAAACAAAAGCAATTTAAGATTGTCACACATAAACCTATAAAACACTGCTGAAAAGTTAAATGGATAAATTCCCCATATCAATGAATCAAGAGGTAATATTATTTATATAGCACTAAGTAATGTATAGATTCAAAGCAACTGCTATCAAAATCCCAGCTCTTTTAGAAAATTGATGATTCGATGCCAAGTGTAGGGAGCTTGGAAAGCTCAAAGCGTTCTTACAAAAGAACAAAGTTGGACAGAATAAACTCCCAAGTTCCAAAACCTACTTTAAAAACTGCAGTAATCAAGATACGGCATTACTTGCATAAGAGAAGACATATAGATCCCTGAAATAGGATTGAGAGTCTAGAAATAAAACAGTCTTGCTCAGAGGATTGGTGATAGGGCTGACACAATGATTGAGTGGGAGAAATAGTCTTTCAACAAATAAGACAATTGTATAAGCATATGCAAATTAATTAAAGTGTATCCCTTGGCTCTCATTATACCCAAAAACAACCTAAAAATGTGAACTACACAATGTTTAAAAAATAGGAGTAGATGTGGTTGGTGTCAGTGATTTTTTTATGCAGAGCACCAACACATAAGGCACAAAAGGAAAAAAAAAACAAGAAACTGAATTTTAGCAAAATTAAGTGACAGATGTTACAAGTGATATCATAAAGAAACTGATCAGGCAATGTTAAGAATTGGATTCATATAACGGAACTTTGTCTGCAAAATATTTTAAAATCTCAAAGCTAAATAATAAAAATCCAGCCTTTAAAAAGACAAATGATCTGAACACATGTTTCCAAAGAAAGTGTACAATGAACAATGAGCACAGATGGACAGCAGTGGCCAGTAGGCAGTTATGCATCAAGCCATGAGCTCAGACCCATAGGACGGCTGCCGTAAGAGACAATGGCAAGAGTTAGCAGGTTAGAGTAACAGCAGTTTTCCAACATCAAGCTGGTGACAATATTAAATGTATTGTATTAAATATAATATTTATATAAATATTGAATATTAAATGTTAAATATAAATATAAAATATTGCTTCTCAGAATAGGACACATAGAATGACCTTTGACCAACAGTTATACTCTTAAATATAAAACCAAGAGAAATGAAAACAGATATAAACAACTACTTGCCCCTGAATGATGATAGAAGCATTATTCTTAATAGTCCCAAGGCAGAGCCAGATCAAATGGCCACTGATTGATTAATGGTTAAACACATGTGATATATCCAGTCAATGGAATCTTTTCAGCAATGAACTATTGATATAGTCGAAAACATGGAAGAGTTTGGAAAACATGTTAAACTAAAACCATAAAAGAACCATATATTATGTGATTTCATTTTACATATTTTCCAGAGGAGAAAAAAAATAGAGAAAGTGTTCAGGTGACGGTCTGTGATGGGGAGAGGAGATAGAAGCATTGTGAAGTAAGATTTGTTTAATCACTAAAGCGCTCTAGAATTGCATTGTAATATACTAAGAAACACTGAGTTACACACTTGAAAGGACAATTGAAAGTGTGAAGTATAGAGGAAGGAGAGCGTTGATGACGACAGCAGGTAGATTTTAGCATCACACAATGGAATGAGTCCTTGACTTGGACATGGACGACATGAATCACGTTTTAAGCATAGTGAGTTAGAAATGCTATTGAAGTAGTCAACTCAGCAAATGAATATATACATTGAGAATGCATGAGCTATAGAAACTTGGTGGTAGCCACAGCATGCAACAGAATCCAGAGATTGCAGTACCCAGTGCAGACAGGACCCAAGAGTGAGCGTTAACATATTTCTAACATAACACTAGATAAAAGAGCAGAACAGAAAGTGGGAAATTAGCTGCTCTTTGTTTTTTATTTGTTTAACAGAAAAATAAAAATAAAATAAAAATAAAATAAAAGTTGATGAATTTAAAGAAGTAAATAGTTTAAAGAAAACTTTTCTTTTTAAAAAATTATTTTTTTAATTGGGAAGACAGGTCAGATTTAATGAGAGAAGGAGAGCCAGAAAGATCTTCCATCTGCTAGTTCATTTCCCAAATGACTGTATTGGTGGGAGATGACCCAACCCAAAGTCAGGACCCTCTTCTGGGTCTCCCATACAAGTACACAGTCCCAAGACTTTGGGCAACTCTCTACTGCTTTCCCAGGCCACAAGTAGGGAGCTGAATGGGAAGTGGAGCAGCCAGGACATGCATATATGATCCCGGCAATTGCAAGGTAAGGATTTAGCCATTGAACCATCGCACTGGACCCTACGGAAACTTTTCTAAAATTTATTCACCGAAGTAGAATGCTTACTTGGTATATAATTATGTCATAGTGAAGACATTTAACCACATGGCAACTTAAAATAAAACATCCAAAGTGAAATTAAAAATTTAGCTACTATGTGTAAATTTTCCTTCTATCATTTGTCTCCCAATATTATAAATTAAACTTAAGTTTAAGGAGTATCCAATTTATATGATAAAATGTAATAAAGGGATAAGAAAGAATATAGAGACCTGTTACTGAGCCAAGATATTTGAAATATAAATCATTTTGTTTACGACAGCTTAATAATGATACATTTAAATTTTCATGCTTATTATAGGAACTTACTCGCCATCTAAGACCGCTATTTATGAAGCCAGAGATTAATCAATCAATTGTAATTTCATGACTGCCCAACTGCCCACAGCCATTACCTGTCAATGAGTCAAATTCATTTTTTGCTGGGCTACAAAATGTAAAATAAAAGGAAAAGGATGTTTTAAAGGTTACTGTTACATCATACCAAAAGACACATAAGAAATCTGTTTGAAAAATCTAACTGGAAGTTATAATGGAGCTAGCATTTCTATTTTGTTCTCTGATCTGATTAGGGAAGAAAGACAAGCTGACCATGTACGCCGCCACCTTGCTGTACTGACAAGATACAATGGGAACATCGAAAGTATCACATCCACAGACTCATGGAGCAGAAAATCATCCTATGATGTCAGCCTTTCCTTCTGAGCTAAATCTTGGCATAATTCCATACACAAAACAAAGCTGAATTATATAAACTAGTAAACAATGTTACTTGAAATATCTACTTTAATGCTATATCAGTGCTGATTTGTTTCCATATCATTTGCACAAGTATTCATTGTGAAATTATTTCACATTAAGAATTTTACCAGATGCATTTTCGAAATACTAGCTTTTAAATATTTTGCCACTGTTTGTAAAGTAGCTAACTGTAGAAACCCCTGAATAGTCTTCTAGGTTATGTCCTACATCATCAGTAAACAGCGCCTCATGTGACTAGTGTCAGGAGTTAACCCCATAGAGAGGGATTTGCATTGTTAAATCAGTAACTTCAAGATGATCCAAAGATGTTTGTTTCTAGCGTTGTCATCAAACACAGAAAGTATCCCAGTCGTATCTTGAAGGTGTTGGGAGATTGTCCGCCTTAAGCAGCAGAACACATGGAAGCAAACTGCATTCAAGTGTAGGAGCTGTGGAAATGTCATTTCATGTAGTGAGAGGTTCTGAAGTAGAAAGCGACACAGGGCTCTGTCCTGTCACCTTGTTGGACGTGCTCTGGGCCCACCCTGAATGCCAGCTCGGTGAAATACAGAAAATTCAGAAATACAAGAGCATCTCTTCTTACGCCTTAGAATGAAATGAGCACTCCACTCCAACACAATCAGTGGCAGGAACAAATACCATAACTTATTTAGAGTCTAAACCAATTTAAATAATTTAAGATCTCTTCTGGAGACTGAAAATGAGGTCACTCTTGTTTGTCATGAAAATGGAAAGAAAATGAACATTAGGAAGATAGGAGGATTGCTCAGATGATGAATATGCGGGTGATTCAAAAAGTTTATGGAAAATAAAATTAAGAGGCAAGCTTATTTTGCCACAAAAAATACTGAAATCCAAGTATAGTATTTTTTTTCATAATACACATTTTCCGTGAACTTTGTAAAGAACTTGTATGCCTGATTATGGCTAGCTTCAAAATTTCATCACTTAATAATAAGGTTTGCTCATCAGTTATTAAATTAATTATATTCCAGGCATATGTACATGTACATGACAGGCATAAAGATATAAAGACTATCTAAATTAATTGAAAGGTCAGCCTCCTGACTATACATTGTATCACTTTTGAGAAGTCATGCTGTCTCCTTTCAGCTGCCAAAAACAAGTATGTTTTCAGTAGGAGTAGACTTAAACTTTGGTCTCTATTATCTTTATATTTTCTCTTACACACCATAGTTACAATATCTTAATTTTAGTATTTTTAACCAGATGATTCTATATCTTTGTTTTCACCTTTTTCCATATTGCACACACACACACACAAATTGGATCCGTAATGCAGTATATTATTCTACACAATCGTATAAAAATATTGAAAACGGAATTCAGCTCCAAGTTCAGACACATTCACAAATTGTAAATGCTCAGTGACCACATGTAGCAAGCAGCTAAACAACCCAAGGACTCAGACCATTGCAATCACCGAAGAAAGCCCATTGCCCGGCAGGGGTTTACAAAATCAGAAATTCATGTTCTGAATGACACATTTTAAATGAAATGCACTGAAACCAACTGCTTATATATGAAAGTGGAATCGATCCACAATATATTTGATTGCATAGAGGAGAGTTATTCACCCTTAAATCTCTTGTATATTTGTTGTAGTTTTTGATTTTGCAAATATTTCAAACAGTGTTCTGAAGACAACAATAAATGACAGCCCCATTTACAAAACAGATAAATTTAGGCCATCTATAATAAATATCCTATCTAATTACAGCTGAATTTGCAAGGAGAAAGTGGGAGTGCTGGGAATCTCCAAGGAACATGCAAAGTTGTCAGTCTTAGAAGCCGGAAAGGCAGATCTGGAAAGTTTTTCAACAAGAGATGAAGATTTGTGTGAGACATGGAAATTGAAGTCTCTATCTAAATTTACAACACTTGAACTACACTCATTCATTAAAAGAGTAGCCTAGAAGAAACACTGCTGCAGAGAAAGAAAACGGCTAAAGGGTCTGAATAAAGAAAGGGGTTGTAAGGATTTTAGCCACACACAGATCAGCCCTAATGCAGGTTGTAATTAAAATGTGCATGACAGATTCGGTCCACAAAAGCCTAGAATCACTATCAGGTGCACATCCAAATCGTTCTCAAGGAGTTAAGATTCAGGCCAGAAGCTCAAGATCCCCACACGAGATAAATGGGAGCCCCCAGCACAGTGCAGGGGAGGACAAAACAAGCAAGGAAGACAGGAGAGGAGATCGGAGAGGGCAGCCTAGGAGTTCCAGGCCAAGTGCCTTAACTGTTTTTTAAAGATTTATTTTTTTTTTACAAGGTCAGATATACAGAAAGGAGGACAGAGAGGAAGATCTTCCGTCCGATGATTCACTCCCCAAGTGGCCGCAATGATCTGAAGCCAGGAGTCAGGATCTCTTCCTCCGGTTCTCCCACACCTGTGCAGGGTCCCAAAGCTTTGGGCCGTCCTCGACTGCTTTCCCAGGCCACAAGCAGGGAGCTGGATGGGAAGTGGAGCTGCCGGGATTAGAACCGGCGCCCATATGGGATCCCGGCGAGTTCAAAACGAGGACTTTACCCGCTAGGCCACACCGCTGGGTCCGTTCCTCAACTTTATCTCCAGGAAAGTGAAGAGCCACAAAAACATCTTAGTTTGAACACGTGGTATGACCAGATGGTAGTTCAACAAATTGTTGTGGGTATCCCAAGTGTTCTGACTTTATCATAGTTGGCTGGAATCCCCACATGAAGTTTGAGTGCATAAGCGTGAAACACAGAGGAGATGCCTGAATTCTGCATTCATGATTCAACTCTGCAGTGTGAAGCAATCTAGCATACTTGATAAGAAATGATAGTGCCTTCTTTTCAAATGGTTACTTAAGTGTATTATTTGTTCCCTGACCCCAATTTCTACAGAAAATGATACATTTGAGCAAAATTTTGAAACATTTTTAATGAATTACCAATGTCTCCCAATAATCGTTACATAAACCTTCTCTCCAATAAACTTAATCTGAATTTGCTATTTGGACAATAAAACACTAATAAAAATTTATATGGCAAAACAACACAAACACACACTAAAAAAAATAATAAAGCCAGTTTGTGCTTTTGATTCCTTTCTATGAGAAGAAACCTTTAACTTTCCTGTGAAATTTGTCATGAAGTATCAGTTTTCCTTTCCAGACTCATGGACAAGCAAAAAAGGAAATCGAATATGTTAGCATGCTGTCAGTGCGGCTTTATAAATCCTGTCGGGGTATTTTCCGAACAGTAGTTTCTCCCTTTCATAAACTTTGCATTTTAATTTATTCTTTGTAGTAGAAGCTGCTGCCGCTTTTCCCAGTGCCCCAGCAGCCAGCATGTCTTGTGCCATCTTCTCTCCTGCTACTCTTACCTCTCACTTTCCATCACCATCATTAAAGGCAATATTTAGCAATTTTCTTATGAACTTCAGAATATCTGACTACTGACCTATTGTTTTCTTTCCAAGGATCTGGGTTAGTTAATATTCTAGTTATTAACAGGATTTAAACACTAGTTGAACTAAGCTTCTCTAACTTCTACTTTTAATGTGCTTGAGTGCTTGTTGAGAAAACTTAAATATGAATGAGATTAAACTGGTGATAGACCAGTGAACTGAGGTACACATTATTAAATGTAAATTAAAGGAAGTGAATAAACACAATGACTGTGACACAACTGAGTTGGTTTGTGAAGATTTCACTCCCAGTTATTTTTGTTTGCAGTTTTCAAATGCAAAGCTTGATGTCTTTATCTGTTTTCTGTCACTACAACAAAATATCTGAGACAAAGGAATTCATACAGAATGAGGAACTCTTTATCTTGTGGGAAAATAAGAGATTCCAGGAGCTTGGCATTAGCAATTGGTAAGAGTCTTCTCACTGTAGTTAGCCTGGCACAGGGCACCCAAGGTGTTCAGCTATTTTTCACTATACCTAGCCTGGCAGAGGGTGTCCATGGTGGTCAGGAGCTTCTCACTATAGTTAGCCTGGCACAGGGTGTCCATGGTGGTCAGGGGCTTCTCATTATAGCTAGCCTGGCACAGGGTGTCCATAGTGGTCAGGGGCGTCTCACTGTAGTTAGCCTGGCACAGGGTGTCCATGGTGGTCAGGGGCTTCTCACTATAGTTAGCCTGGCACAGGGCGTCCATGGTGGTCAGGAGCTTCTCACTATAGCTAGCCTGGCACAGGGCGTCCATGGTGGTCAGGAGCTTCTCACTATAGTTAGCCTGGCACAGGGCGTCCATGGTGGTCAGGAGCTTCTCACTATAGCTAGCCTGGCAGAGGGCGTCCATGGTGGTCAGGGGCTTCTCACTATAGTTAGCCTGGCACAGGGTGCCCATGGTGGTCAGGGGCTTCTCACTATAGCTAGCCTGGCAGAGGGCGTCCATGGTGGTCAGGGGCTTCTCACTATAGTTAGCCTGGCACAGGGCGTCCATGGTGGTCAGGAGCTTCTCACTATAGCTAGCCTGGCAGAGGGCGTCCATGGTAGTCAGGGGCTTCTCACTATAGTTAGCCTGGCACAGGGTGCCCATGGTGGTCAGGGGCTTCTCACTATAGCTAGCCTGGCAGAGGGTGCCCATGGTGGTCAGGAGCTTCTCACTATAGTTAGCCTGGCACAGGGTGTCCATGGTGGTGACACACAGTAAGCTGCCAGCTCAGGTCTCTCAATCTTTAACACGTTAATGGTATCATGAGGCCTCAACCTTATGATTCCAGCTAATGTTAATTACCTCCCAGGAAACCTACCTCTAAACAGTCCCAACCTAGAAATTTAAGGACTAAGGTTCTGAAGCATGTTCATCCGTAACTTGGACCTTGAATGATTTGCGTCCACAGGTGCCTCATTCTACCCCACTGTTTATGGTCACATGTTCTTCAAATGACTGTCACAAATCTGAAGACAAACTCTATATCCTTGGGGGAAAAAAAGTTAAATTATAAATATAAAAATGATAATCAGAGAGTTGCTAATATTCTCATGAAGACATTTCTTACAACAATGCAAAGTAAAGTAGTTGACATATCTTGCAAACCTGAGCTAAATGATGATGACTTGCTGAGAACTGCTTCAGTTTTTAATTAGTGCTGTAAGCACATACCTACCTTTCAATGTTAGACACACTTTCTATGTGGAATTGATACTCCTCTACTAATGTCTACCTATGTTTAGAATAATCTCTTCATTGATTGAATAATCAATATTTAATGCATCTGTAATCAGATATCTTAAAGTCATTGATAATCATTATATACTTTAAACAGTAAAAATTAAATTGGACACCTCTACTAGTATGTATGTATTTCACTGTTAATTCTAAAGGTAAATAACACATCGCTTAGCTGTTTGGAAAGCTTCTGCTATTGGTCAAGTTTCGAACACCCAAAGACACAAACTATTATCACCAATTTTAAGAGAATTCTTGAAAAATAAAGATAAAGTGTTAATTTTATTGGTTTAGGTATTATATGCATGCACTACTCTTGGCAATAATTCCAAACAAATCACTGAAAATGTACAACTAGAGACTGGAGACCGCACCACTGCAGATCTGGAAACTTGCAGAGCAAGGCAACGCAAGAATCCATATCACTCATCAAGTTTTTATGAAAAATTAACACTTTGTTGCTCATTGACTTTTACTTTATAATAATTTGATTTTTAATATTGTATTTAAACATCATCTTGATTGCTGAGGGAGTTTTTGGTACACCCTTAAATTTTATAACTGCAAAGGGCTTTCTTTACCCTCATCTCAACTTTGCTATCCACCCACATTGTTTGAGTTCTAGATAATTAATCACAGTGCCTGGAGAAATCATGTGAGGAGATAAATATTTCCTTAGCTATGAGAGCCTATAAAGAAAGCAACAGGAGTATATTAAACCCGACTATGGTGTAATAAATTACATACAACACTACATTTATTAAGGACTTCAGACTCAATTCCAGAACACTCTCTTGTCAATAAAAAGACACACAAAGAAACATGTACATCAATTAGCTTATTTTTTAGGGTTAATATGGAGATAAAAATTATCTTTAAATGTTTTGATGCATTTTTAAGTTTTTCCATTATTACTCATCTAGGATTTACAGATTCTCTCAACAATAGTTTACTGAACTATTAAATGCAATGTATCTGAATATTCATTATTTTTATTTTAATAATTCACTTAAAAGTCCAATTAGCATCTGTACAGGATTTTCAGGTACCTGGCAGCTGTAACGTACACCACATGGAATTTGAGGTTTTTATCCTCATTCCAACATGTTTTATTTCATGATAATGACAATGGGATTTGGGAATTTATACCATTCAGCTACATCCCCCCAGTCACCAGTAAACAAAGAGTGGGATTGTGAAATATATTATGGTTTTAGCAGAGAAAAATCATGCCAGAGTCTCCATGTAAAATTGCATTCTAGTATGGAAAGCTGCGAACAATAACATTAGACATTTTTTGGCACCATGAGATCAAAAAGCACAATTACTTATTCATGACGACCACACCCCAGGTTCAGAAAGTCGGTTTTGTGATGAGACTTTCACTGTGTTCTTTGGGAAGAAGCTGGCAAGAAACCTCCTCTGAAACCCCCATATGGCAACACCTTGTCCTGTGCTGTCTGCATGAATAGATTCAATGCTTCCATTGAAGATATGTGTTGTTTAACTTTCAGATTCAGTCAAGTATGGAGGCCCAATCTCCCAATCCAAGCAGATCCAAGCAGGATTACCTATTTAGTAAACTAGAACAATGAAGGTGAAGGTGCTGTAAGCACAGCTGTCCAACCTCCTTTTCATCTTTCATCTCAACAGCTCTGAAGCAGCTGTCATGTAGCCTCCAGCATGAAATAACATGGCAGAATTACAGTACACAAACAGCTGGATAAAAAACTTCTCTTGTACTATTTGATAATGAAGCAGTGGTGCGCCATGTTGGAACGTGTTGGACCACTAGAGCCTGAACTCCTAGACCAAGAAAGCACTAGCTACAGAAATATTCTACAGCCTGGTGCAACATTTATTGTTTATGAACATCCCTCACCAGAGACATCCTAACTGGTAAGTGGATGTATCACAAACTTGACCAAGTTCCCCATAAAGCTTTGTAGTGTCATGTGGCACCTTTCCCAAACGCTGCTGAAGCCAAATGGAAAGAAACCTGAAGTCCCCACCCTCTGTTCTAGCATGTTACCCCCACTCTCTTTATACCTCGCTCGTCCCTTTTAAAATAAACTTTTAATTCTAACCCCAATACTGTCTTTGAATTTTATAAATTCTAAAAGCCAGCAGCTGGTGCATCCTACTCCACTGTCTTATGCATGACAAAATATGAACACATGGACACATGACAAGTGCATTTTGAAAGAAAGTTTAGTGAGGCAAAGTATGCATGATAAATCTGGTACAGGTGAACTATCAGATGAGCATCTCAGGAAAGAACTGAGAACCCAGTCTGTATTCAGACTGGGAGCTTTATAGATTTGAGTATAAGACCTTTCTCCCTCTCAGTCTGGAATGTCTCACTGGGTGGAAGGCTTTATGGCTGTAGAATTTCTAAAGTTGCCACTTCCTACAGAACCTCATAATTACTCCTTGTTGAAGGGCAAATGAGACTTTCCCTAAATTTCCCCCATGGAGCGAGCTGGTCCCACCCAACCAGGCTATTGAACAATGACAAGACTTCTTATATACCGATATTGGTTTGCTTCTACATTTTTCCCTTATAAAAATACACAAAAGAACAGCAAGTAACTTCGGTGAATGAAGTCAGTGGACATTGGGAGGGTGAATCATCCTCGAAATGGTGAAATGGAGAGCATTTCAGAATTATCCAAACCACTTAGACAGAACCCTTGGAATATGTACACACTGAGACTCTGGGTTGATGTGAGGTGGTTCCTCATCCCTGGGTACTGGGACATGTGGAAAGTCGTGAGTGGTTTACCCCTTTGTTTCTCCCCTTCCTTGAGGAACAACAAGAAGAAATAGCAAATTTGGAAGCAATGAGGTCATCCAATTTTCCCTAAACCATGATCTTTTCCACCCTGATCAATCATGTAATCATTATTTTTAAAAATAATAAATTAAAAAAACAAATGCACAAAAGACCCATCCAACAAGGTTATTAAAGAGCAACACTTAAGATGTAATATTTGGCTTGCTTCTACATTTTTCCTTATTTCACCACACAGGAATTGCCATTTTTGTTTTGGCCACTGTGTACTTTGAGGATCATGTCTAGCTACTTGAATAATATCAATGTAAGTTGGTTCATGGAGTCAGCTAACATCCCTTTGGAGTATTGAGACAGGAGCTCTGCAGAGTGGATGTAGAAATTCTCAAGACCTTCAAAGGCATGAAGGGAGATAGCTTGTAAGCCTGTCAAGGATCAAGTCCAGAATAAGTACCTAATGTAAGAGAAAGCAGGTGGCAAGATTCTAAAACATTAAAAATAAATTTTTGGCACCATTAGCTAATTTTGCCAAGAACAGACACATTCTCACATTCTGAAAAATACACTAAAAATTTTTCACATCAACCTGAAGCTTCATATTTATTCTTGTAAGTCTTTTTGAATCTACAAATGCCTTTATCTATCCATTATATCCTCAAGAAAGGCATTTTCCTTCTTCTCTTTGCAAAATGTAACACTCCCTTGTCTGTATTGGATCCAATCTTATCTTGGAGGATCATGTTCTTACATAAATTATACCTTTTCCCTAGCCATAAAAGTTTAAATCAGTCTCAGCTAAGCCCTCTCCTGCTCTTTCCCACAAATAGTAAGTTAAATCCTTGGTGTCATATTTCTTTATTCCCGAACCTACTAGCCTAATTCAGATTTCCCAACAGCTTGCTTTCTTCAGCATTTCCACTTGCCTTCCACTAAGGCTATCTCAGCTTTCATTCATTTTATAAAAAGCAACAGTGTGTCCTTTATGGGACCCAATCTTACTGTAACCATATTTTATTATCAATAACCCAAAAGAAAAATAAGATGTGGAATTGCAGGCTTGTATGTAAAAGTTTCATTTGGAAAACCAAACTTCCCCATCACACTTTCGTTTTCTCATTTACCATGTTGATAATTTTCCCAGCTTGTTTAAATGCCAAACATTCATTTATGGAATTCCCTCCTCCTGACATTGAGGATGTGGGTTTAGTCACTTCAGCTCTTTTTTTCTACTTGGAGAGCTAAGCACAGGCACAAGAAGTGATGCGGTTTATTTAAAAGGCGAGAAAACACTCACAGGATTGGTCTTAGTTTAAGGGTAGAGTTGGATAGAAGGATAAAAGGGGTGGGGAAGAGAAGATCCCTTCAGGGCTACTCTCTTCTTGGTCTGATAAACCAGGACCTCTCCCAAATGCCAGGCTTCCTGATGAGGAGTGACTTTTCAGATGATGCCTCCCACCTCCACATCCCAGGTAAAGCAGTAAGTGGGTGTGTTGACACACGGGGTGAGGCTGGTGGCTTGCGGGCATCTCCAGCTCTTGTGACATTCTTCTAGAAAATACACTCCTGTTTTAAGGTACATTGAGGATCTCATCTGTTTAATGCTGTCTCTCTTGATTGCATGAGCTTGTTCCTTTAAATTCTCAGCGTGTTGTTTATGAGATACACTACTTTCAAATTTAGTACAATGGTTTATAAATGCCTTATTCCTCAGAGAATTAGATATTCTCTAAATTACTTTTGCTAATTCACTATTAAATTTTTCACAGCACCCAAAACTTCCTACACTTCTTACACACAGAAATCACCTAAGTCTTGATTAAACAACTTTAAACACACATCAGTTAGACCAAAACTAGAAGAACACAGCCAGTGCAATGCCGTTGCAAGTCCTCATCACAACGATTAGCAAATGTCTTCATTCATTCATTGCATGAGTTTTGAAGATAGGGACTACACCATGCAGTTGCTGAACTCAAGGAAAACAAAAAGGCATAAAAAAAGAAAAGCAAGCATGATAGGTTGCCATTTACAATTATAAAAGGAATCGAATCACTTATTGCCTCAGATGCGATCAGAAATACAAAATACATAGCATACAACACTGTTAAAACATATACAATGTCTTCACTTTGAAATAAAATTGAGAACTGGGATTATGGCATAATGGATTAAGCTGCCACCTATAATACTAGCATCCCACAATCTGACTGCTCAACTTCAGATCCAGTTCTCTGATAATGAATCTGGCAGAAAACGAACCCAATGTTCAGCACCTTCCACCCATGCAGGGGACCTGGAAGGGTGTCAGGCTCCTGACACCAGTCTGATACAGCCCTGGCCACTGCAGTCTGCTGGGAAGCGAGCCAGCAGATCAAGATCTCTTTCTCTCTGTCTATTGGTCTCCCTCTGTGTGTGTGTGTCATTCTACCTTTCAAAAACCAAATCTTATTTTTTTTTTAATGATATCTTTTTTTTATTTAACTTCATTAATTACATTGTATTATGTGACACAGTTACATAGATACAAATCTTATTTTTTTAAAAAATCTGATCATTAAAATAAGTTTGATCACTAATATTTTGATATATACACAAGTAGATATTTTGCTATTTAATAAACTATATTTTATACTTTTTGAGAACAGCAGTGTCATCATGAAAGATAGACTTGCAGATTTTCTAAAAACATTCAAGTGACTTGATTTAATGGTTTAGGTTTCTTTCTTTAAAAAACATTAGTGTGGGCTGGGCATCGTAGCCTAGTGGCTAAATCCTCACCTTGCACACACTGGGATCATATATGGTGCTGGTTCAAATCCCAGCTGCTCCACTTCCCATCCAGCTCCCTGTTTCTGGCCTGGGAAAGCAGTGGAGGACGGTTCAAGGTCTTGGGACCTGCACCCAAATGGGAGAGCCAAAAGAAGTTCCTGGCTCCTTGCTTTGGATCAGCTCAGCTCCAGCCATTGCGTCCACTTGGGGAGTGAACCAGTGGATGGAAGACCTTTCTCTGTATCTTCTTTCTGTACATCTATCTTTCCAATAAAAATAATAAATATTTTAAAAATGTTAGTGTCCCCACAAAACATGTTTCGCTATAGCCTCAGTTATCTTGCAATGAGTAGTTCTTAACTGTTTTAGAGAAAGGTTGGACGACTAAAAATGAATCTGAAGATGCATCAAGAAGGTGGCTACCTGTGGAATCTCATAAATTGTCTGGAAGGATTGAAGTACATTTCAGTTTCACACAATCTTATGTTACAATATTATGTTATAAAATCTGATGTTATAAGGTGAGGTCTCTCTAACAAAAACAGTCCCCAAACACCTGGTGCTGCCAACTCAGAAGCACATTTGCTTCTGGCACACCAGTCAGGATAGGCGACTCATAAATGATTCTATTCCACATACCGTAAAGGATTCTGTTAGCTTCCCTTTTGTTCCCTGCAGGTGACACTTCCATAGCCCCACTGATCAAAAGAAAAGAAAGGATGTGAGAGCAAGCATTTTCTCACAAAATGATGATTTAGAATTTATTCCACGACTTCAGTTTGTAAACTAATACCAAATTCCAGTCATATGGCAGTACCTAGTTGCGAAAACAACAGGGAAGTTTGCTGAGCAGAACCTCAGGCCATCACCAACAAAGGGAAGAGTGAATTACTGCCTGCTGGAAGGCGGTTTGAAGATGGCGCCACACAAGGTCTTCTCAAACTTTAGGAAGATTACAAAAAAGTTCTTTAGATGGTGAACATAAATGCATTGGGAATTTCAAGAAAAACAATCCTGAACAATAGTTACATGATGATGGACTCCCAAATCTACTGACTTTATTTATTTTTATTCTTTATTTTATGACACAGTTTAATAAGCATTAGGGTTTTCCTCCACCCCATTGTCTTCCCCTCCAGTCTTTCAATAGCACCCTCAGAAGTCCATCACACTGCCACTGAGCTGTCTCCCACCAGTGTAACAGATTATCTGTCGTTTCCCTGTGAGTCCATCCTTGTACTGCATGTACAGGGACATACTTCTGTCTGTTTCTAGCTATGGACAAATTTATTTCCGCTAAAATTCCATTATACATTCCCTTAGGTATTGTCCACCATAGGTTGAGAAGAAAAAAATTAAAATAAAATAAAATAGTGAGTCTTCATCTCCATGGTGACTTTTATTAGGGAAAAAAAAGAAAGTGTGTGAGTCACAAAGCTTGCTCTGGGAACACGGCCATGCGGAAAGCCCTTCTGGCTGGAATGAGTTCCAGTAGCAGGTGCAATGAAAAACAAAGTGTTAGTTTACCCTCAAAAGCAAACAATTTAAAACAAAATCTTAACTATCATAAGTAGAGGTGCGCCTTCAAATGCTTAAGAGAACACAAGAAGTGATCACGTACAGAAGAGATTAATGACTCATGTTATTTCGAAGCTGAGAAATTAGATTGTTATTTTCACATTTTAACTGCTAATATGCAGGTAGCATACATTACATGCAGGTAACATACATTACAGGAATATTCAGGTATTTAGAAAAAGACTACAGCTAGCTTTTTAAGAATGTCATTGATAACTTGCTCAGAAAAGCTATTAACTCTCAAAATCGTTCCCTTAGAACCACATCAGCAATAAACATTGGATTTAATGTGCCAAGAATCTAATTTTACTTTTTAAAGCTATCACTAAAGATTACATTTGTCAACAGTCCCTTTGGGTAAACATCTATGTCAATAATATTACTACAATCAGTGTTTAGCAGATAAAATAGATGTAAAATAGAGAATAAAAATTTAAATTGCATTTTTTTCCTTTCAACCAAATTTAATCATCTCAAAGCTCTATTAGAAATACATTGCCTATGTAAGAATTAGAGCTGAGGCTTAAGGAGTGACGACAACCGAAGGGAATTAATATTACTTTAACATTTCTAAGAACCATCGTTTGATGGAAAGGAAGACATAAAATACTTCACATATGTCAAGTGACGTTCTCAAGTGAAGTTTAAGCATGAAGCCATATTTTCTGTTGCTGTTGTCACCGCCAGGGGTTCAACCTCCTTTGGCCAATTTAAGGTCACCACGGTTTGTAACAATGTCGGGATACATTGAAACAGCAGTATGATGGACTTGTGATTATTGCTGAACTCTATTGTTATAAGAGAACACAGTGTTGGGCCGAGAGTGAGAAAGGCGGTCCCTGAGCCTAAGGAATTGTAGCATGAAAACTAAAAAAAAAAATATTTTAAATGACAAAGAATGAAAAAAAAAAAAACCTGGATCCTTGCCCATCATTGTTACCCTTAATCTTATTTACCCAGGGGCCTGAGGTTTCCTCTGAGAAATTTTGGAATATCCTAATCCTTGTGATCAGCAGTGTGCACCTCCAAAGGCCTACATAGAGAGACAAAATTCCCTAAGTGTGGAATAGTTTATGATCCTAAGGTGTGAACCTCAGCTTTGCCACTGTGTTAAGTCTACCTGTGGAAGGCAGTCTAAGGAAAGAGCAGTACTCCAGAAGTGCTCCTTGTTTCTTGGTTTCCATCTTCACCTGCTTGAGTGTCTTCAATCCCTCAACTGCTTTGCTGCCACTGACAAGCTCACCAGTTTCATCAAGCTTCACAAAACGCCATCTGTGACATTAGATTACTTCTGCTTTTCTTCAAACAGAGTCCAAGATTGTTAAGTTTCAGGGTAGTGCTCAAGGACTATGGATAATTCTAGGAAAAGTAATCATGCTTATAAAGAGTTAAATTTTTTTCTTCATTGTTTAAGAAGCCTCAAAGGAAATATCACCCAAAAGCAAAATTAAAAATAAGTACAAAGTTTCTTAAGATTTCTCTTTACTTTTACTTTTGTTTTACAGTTACAAGTTTACATAAGTACAAATGTATGTGTATATAGGATAGATAAAACTTGTATGTAGAAATACGTACATAATATAAAATACAATGGTGTTAAAATTTTCTAGTGATATAATGATATCAGTATACAAAGGACATGACATATAATATCTAATTTTCTGTATTTCACTGTGTAGAATTAATTAGCATATGCGACATATAATCTCCTGTATTGCATTCCTGACATCATGAAGCATCATAAACAAATTCTAATAGCTATATAATTGAATGTTCACCTTTGGGGGAGAACATGAAAAACATGAATGTAAGCTCAGTCTCTCTGGTTTCAACAACAATAACCTTTTCAGAATGTTCTTCTACATATCTGGGGATAAAAATCAGAGGACCACCTTAGCCTTCCACTTCCAACAACACGAGTTCTGAATGGACTTATGACTGTGTTGTCCCCTACAACACTGGGAAAGGCCTGTCACCGCTGTCCCCTCCCCTCCAGGTGACCACGGGTGCAGAAGAGCAGCCAGCTGACCTCCTGGTGACCTGCCTCCCATACAGGAAGTGCAGGCCCCAGTCTCCCAAGGATTAACTCCACAGCTTAGCTTGTTTCTCAGAGGGTAACAGGATGGGCAATTTTGGCCTGATACATCTAGCCACTGGCTTAACCGCAAGTTCCTGCTTCCTATTTGTCAAGTTATCTGCCAAGGGACTGGATAAACACTGGGAGGAACTCAAGGGATTTAGGGTGGCCACTTGAGGATTGGATAGACACTGGGAGGAACTCAAGGGATTTAGGGTGGCCACTAGAGGATTGGATAGACACTGGGAGGAACTCAAGGGATTTAGGGTGGCCACTTGAGGACTGGATAAACACTGGGAGGAGCTAGGCAGAGTATAAAAGAAAGCCTGGAGTTGCAATAAAGATCAATCTATCATTGATCAGCATTCAGTGTACTGCGTGTTGCCTTGTGTTGTCTCACTGCGTTGTCTTTTTTGTAACCCTAGTCCTTCCGCTCGGCTCGGGGTACGTGGTGACGAGGGTGTTGCCAACAAGGAAGGAGCTATGTCACGTGTATTCAACTTTGCAAAACCCCAAATAAAAAGGAGAGAAAAGTTCCTCTTTGGATATAGCTGGCATGGTTCTTAGAGACATTTTTTGCTCCAGAGAATCTGGTTTTTCCAATTGTTTCCAGTCGAATGGAGTTACCTAAAGGAAATTAACAGTAAAGGCTGATGGGAAGCATTGTATAGACAAGAAAAATGATTTCTGATTTTGGGGTTTTTTCTTTAGTTGTATTTGTCTGTAGCACATGACAGCTAAAAATTACAGGCAGTTTGTTCTTTAATGACACATAAGCTTAAAAGAAAAACTAAAAAAATACAACTTCATCAGAATTTGAGCTAGCAAGAAGTTTGTTGATACTTGTTATACACTTTATTATATCAGAAAAAAATTAAACACAAAAATGCTGTTTTTTTACTGTCCCTTCCTTTTGTCAATACCTTCAAAGAACATTCAGAAGTAAGTTTTGTGCTTCAAAAATATTTAGTTCAAGAACTCAGATATAATTATTTCATTTCTGCCTTTATTGCTACAGCTCAGTCCTTTCACCCACTTACCATGATAGAGATACTTGTTAAAAAAAAAAAAGAAAGAAAGAAAATGAAGTTATAGGGAATGCCATCTGCATACCTTATGGAATCACCGAGAAAAATCCTCATCTGAGATGGAAAAGTGTTTTCATGAAGTGACAGAAATTGTCTCAGTGTTACTCTGTTAATACTTAAGACAAGAGTAACTAGCTCAATTTCCAAATACATGATTTACAGGAGCAGAGCATAAGTACAGGAAAATACACAGGTCATAATAATTTTACAAATGGTCCATTCAAAAGTAATATTTCTCACACAAAGAAAAAATTGTCAGCTTTCTAGAATCTTCTCTCATGATTCCCCTGCAGAAGCAGGTTCCTCCTGCCTCCATGACTAAATTTATGTTGTGAGCTTAATGAAGATAATAATGTGAGCTGCACCCATGGTTCCGCATGTAGCTATCATTCATTCTTTTTGTTGCGATATTTTTGCTTGAATATTCCACAATTAACTTTCCTATTGTAAGTAGACATGAGTTATTTCCAATATGGTTCACAGCATCCACATTCATGTTTTAGTTCCTATGTGTGCACAATGCCTTTGAATATATACCCAGGGATACAATTATCACAACTTCAGATTATCACATGCCTAGCTTTAAAGGATTCTTATGACTAATTTTCAAAGAATATTATAAATCATGCGTGCTCATCAAGATTGCATGAGGTTTTCTGTTGCTACAAAATCTTGCCTGCTCTCTTCATGGTCTTTAAATTTTGAATATTATGTAGGTTTTAGTGGTTTAATTTACGTTTCTGAAAAATAATATTGTTAGCATATTTCCAAATGTCAAATGACCATTTATTATACTCCAATAAGCAGTATGCTTGCTCAGATCTAGCCCAGTTTTTCTTCAACTAATACTTTTTTCCTAATCTGTAAGATCGCCTTGTATATTTGCATGCACACATGCACACTCAATTATGTTATATAAAGTATGTATTGAATAACTCCATAATTGAGGCATACAATTCTGCTCTATCCCATGCAATCTTTGCCAAAATGCCGTCTCAGGCATGGTCAGCAATTGAGACTTGGAAACTCTGGCATCCATTTAGATGTCTGAGTGCCTGTGAACGTCCAACTCTAGCTTTCCGCCAAAAGTGCACCCTAGGAAGCAGCACAAAATGGCTCAGGTAACTTGGTGCCTGCCATGTGTATGGGAAATCTGGATGCAGTTTCCAACCCTTGCCTTTGGCCTGGCCCAACCTTGGCTGTTGTGAACACTGAGGAAGTAAACCAGTGAGAGGGAGATTCTTTCTCTCTCTCCCTCACTCTTTGTCTCTTTCATACACACACACACATACAAATGAAAGAAATGTATTTGTCTCAGTATTTTTCTGAAATAGTACTTTCAGTGTCCTATGAGGAAATCATAAACAGGAAAATTTCTGAAGTATCTCAAAGCCTTGCAAATTTGCTACACACTAAAGAATAGCTTACTATCCTTGAAATTTCCCAAAAAACTATTTTCACATTTTTATTAAATGTTTTATGACTAACTTACTTACCTGAAAGAGCGATAAAGAGAGAGACACAGAGAGAAACAAACCTTTCCAAACACAAGTTCAATTCCCAAATGTCCTCAATAATCAGGTCGGGTGATGAGTGATGAGAACCCAAAGACTTTAATCATTTGGGTATACTGCAAACACTAGCTAAGAATGGAACGAGCACTTCAATGTGGTTCAAAGCGCTGTGCCACAATATCGCCCAGTATGTATATGTTCAGAAACTATTAACCCAGACAAATAAAATTACTTTACACTTTGGTACATTTACTTGAGAATAAATAGATAGCTATACAGAAAATATAAGAAACAGAGAAGTATTAAACAGAACAAAAAAAATAGAAAAACAATTTATTCTCATTGAAAAGATCAAGGACTTTAAAATGAGAATGTTGAGTTAAATTGACATGCACAATCATTTGTAATAGACAGAAGTAATTACAATCTAATTATTATACAACTATTTATCATTTTAATTCTAAATATATGATCTTATATGAATACTTAAACTTTTGTGTGCATATACACATATGTATATATATATACATTCTATATATACATATATGTGCATGTATACTGTACAAGTATTCATATATTGTATATATAGCTTGTATATTGTACACATGCATGTGTGTGTGCATGTATATGTGTGTATATCTCATGCATATGTGTGTGTATGTCTCTCTATATGTATGTGTGTATATACACAGGAAGATAGCGCTTATCTGCTGATTCACTTCTCAAATGCCCACAGTAGCAGAGCCGCTGCCAAGAGTCGGGACTCAGTCCAGATCTCCCGTAGGTGAGTGGCCTAAGCACCAGCACAAGCACTGCAGCCTCCCCGGTTCCACATTAGAGGAAGCTAGAAGCAGGAGCTAGAACTAAGTATCAAATCTAGCTACCGATGTGTGAGGTGCGCATTCTAATTTACATCTTAAATGCTATGCTAAATATCTGCTACTGTTTTATGTTTAATATTAACTCTGGGTCATGGTGCAAATAAGGAAAAAAGCATTTAGAGACATAATAACAGAACAAAAAATGGAAAACAATTGCATCTCATGAGAAGTACTGAAGATTTTAGAAAATCATGTACTAAATGTAACATTCCCAATCATCTTTGATAGAGAGGAAAGACTACTCCTCAATCCTCATACAACCTTTTGTAAAATTGTTTTGTTTTTTAATTTTCTGACACCACCTTGGACAGTGTTTCTGTATTTTTAAGTGCCTTTGTAAAACCCTGTAGATTCTCTGTGGCAGACATGAGTATGAATAAAACACTATTATGAACATTCAGAAATAGCTTCTTCTGTACCTAAAAATTACAAGTTTAAAGTAATACGTATACATCTATATATAAACAATACAATCATTTTTAAGACCCGCTTTATTGTTAAGGCTTTCTATCACTCAAATATTTAAATAGTTTCAGGAAATTAGGGAGTCTGCTGACATTTTCAATTGTCAGCTCTATCAAGTCATACTACACATTATTTCTCAAGGTGAAATAACGGATCATGAGAGGAGTGCTCCACTCCTTTAATGATCATCCTTTTAACCACTGGAGCAAAACAAGTCGTCTGTTAATAACTTCACTAATATGGTCAACCACTGACATCTATTGGCAAAAAGAAGTACAAACATTGGGTAAAACTGGATGAAGATTTTTAAATGATTTCAGCAAAAACTCACAAGTTTATTTAAAACTCCAGGTTTAGATACAATTTTGGTTAACTGACATAAGAACCTGACAATTTAAAAATACAGAGCTTCAAATATTGAAGCGTTTCAAGTATCCTAAATAACATTTTTGTCTCATGAGAATAGTACAAATTAGGAAGCCAATTTTGTTCCTATAAATAGATAAAACATAGAATTTTATATATATATATAATTTATGAATACAAATATGTATAACTTCCAAGTTTGAGAACTTTACTTGTCAAAAAGATCGGTGGATATTTATTTTTAGCTCTTTAAACAAGCAAAGGAATCGCCCGGTGCTGTGGCCTAACGGGTTAAATTACAGTCTGAATGGCCACTGGGTTGTCAGGCCCCTGTGAACAACCACGTGGAGACCCAGATGAAGCTACTGGCTCCTTGCGATCATTTCTGGGAGCTAACCAACAAATACAAGCCCTCTCATTCACTCTTTCTTTCTCTCTCTCTCTAACTCTGCCTTTCAAATAAGTAAATAAAATCTTAAAAAGGTATATTGAATATTTAAGAAGCTTAGATCATAGACCATCTCATTACTTCTGGGACTGTTCTTGGGTATCTCATTCTCTACTCCAGCGTCTTTTCTAACCTCCCTCCCTCCCTAAGTCTTTCTTGATTTTGTTTAGTGTCCTCTCCTTCCCGAGACTTCTGCTCCTTCAAGACAATAATGAGCATCCAGGCACACGACACCAGAAAGCTTCTTACCCACTACTATTAGTACACTTGAAAGGCATGCTAGGTGCAGTGATACGAAAGCATCATAAACAAAAGCAGAAGCTCACCTGCAGTTTTCCCTTCCAGTGGACATAGAGAAGATAGAGAGACATGTGAGGTAAATAGTACAATATGCAGGGAGGAAAACAAAGATCATTACATGGGAGCAGCTGTGTGTGTTGGTCGTGCTAAGTGCGCTGGCCAGACAAGGGACACAGGTAAATCAGATACCGTGGCAATTCATGGGACTAGCTGAGGAAGAAAGAAATGGAAAACAAGCATAAATGTGCTGAGGTAGGAGGCCTGGCAAGGGACAGCTGCAGGTGGATCAGTGTGGCCAGGGTGCTGTGGCCCACAGGGCACGGAATGGAGACAATGTCAGAGAAACACTGCAGCATCGTCCAGGCCACTGAAATCTGTAGCTTGGTTCTGAGTGCAATGCACAGCCATGGTGAGTTAAGTTTGGAGAAGTGCCCATGTCGCCACTTTGAACGCAGACCACTAGGCTGCAAATCCAGAGCCAATGGCTGTGAATGACCTAGGATAGGGGTGGTTTTCAGCTGAGTCCATGTGATGGAGATGCACACAGGTGAGTAATTGCACAGTGGTGGATATATTTTGAAAATAGAATCAAAATGACTTTGTAACTGAATAGAAATGTGAACAACAAAGAAGGAGCTGGAAAAGTCATAAAAATAAAGTCATTACTCATTCTCTGTAGAAGCAATCCTAATAGGATAGTCAGTTTTTTCTTTACTCATTGATAATTAAAAATATAATAAACAGGGCCTGGCATGATGCAGCAGTGGTTAAAGTCCTTGCCTTGAATGCGCCAGGATCCCATATGGTTGCCGGTTCTAGTCCCAGCGGCCCCGCCTCCCATCCAGCTCCCTGCTTGTGGCCTGGGAAAGCAGGCCTGGGAGAACAGCCCAAAGCTTTGGGACCCTGCACTTGCGTGGGAGACTCAGAAGAGCTCCTGGATCCTGGCTTCGGATTGACTCAACTCCAGCCGTTGCGGTCACTTGGGAAGTGAACCATGGGACAGAAGATCTTCCTCTCTGTCTCTCCTCCTCTCTGTATATCACCTTTCCAATAAAAATAAATAAATCTTTAAAAAATATAATAAACAGCTATAAATATCCTAATAATGCTTGAATTCAAGGCCATTGAATTCCTTCTTTCATAGTATTTCCAAGGCCATGGTAACTACAAATGAAACATCTACTTTTATCTTTCCAAGTACATTTCAAACACATGGTAGAACACCTGATACCAATGTATCAGAACACTATAGTATGAAAATGTTCTCTGTAAGCATTTATTAAATCTGTTTTCCAAAACCTTTCCTCATGTCACAGGACACAAATGATCGCATCTTCATTCAACCATAACATTCTAATCAATATTTTTATGTAGTAAAAATATAATGCAAAATCTTTAAAGAATTCAGTGGAAAATAAAACTAAAGTTGCTCATTCAGTGCAAAAAAGCAGTGTTGGACTGCACATCGTGTGTTTTCTGTGAACACTTAAAGAGCCTTCTTATGCTTATTGAATTAGAACCTCCATACTATGCTCAGAGCTTGACCACAAGAGTCCAGCCAGCCAACGGCAACACATTTTAATATCATCTGTAATTTGAATTCCTGCCTTGTATCAAAAGCCTTCGGTTGGACAGGTCACCTGAGAGCCACTTCTGAATCAATTATGGGATTCAAACATGCAATCAGCAGGACCACGGTCTGGTTGGCAGCCTTGTTCTTTTATTTCCTCCTGCTCTTTTTACATTTCTAAAATCCACCATACATTTTGCAAATTCTGACTCTCTCTGCTGGTTTGCAGATCATTTAGATCACTTCTAAAAGCACTCCATTCTTTCCCACAGTTCTCTTGATTTTGTGGCAAAATAATTTTTATCTTTTGTACCATTGCTTCCTTAGACCATTATCCTCAATTCACTCCTTTCTCTTGTTGACCACTGTTTGTTTTAACATTATGTACTTAAACTACTTGAGTGTAAGTATGGTTATCTTGAAATATCATTATTTTAACTCAGACGAGGACAGCTCTGTTTAAAATGATGGAGTGTGTGTGTGCTGCCTCGCTAAGAGCTTTCAAGTGTTCTTATTTTCATTTCTTCTTCTGACTTTGTCTCTTCAGTCTCCTCTGCCTCTCACCGGATTGTGAATGTGCCCTTTCCCATGTCTGAGAATCTTTCAACCCTCACCATTCATTCCAAGAATCAGCAATACATTATGTTTTTATAGAACCTTTCAAGCTGGGAACACAGAGTGCTTCATATATATTACCACATTCATCCTTAATATTTCTCTCACAGCACCCACAGCCCAGGCGAAACCAGAGCTCTGCTGAAGCCCCGATCCCCACCTGTAGTTCTTCCTTTCTTGAATGCCTTTCCTATAAACTCTGTAAATCACATTTTCAGAAGCCAGCTTCTGTAGAAAACATGCATCATTCTATCACTCCCGTGACCGTGCCTTCTAACCCTCTGATCAGAAGGCACTGCCTCTACTTCAGAACTCTGTCACAGTTCTGCATAGCAGGTGTTGGTTAAGGTTCTCTCCACAGCCTCTCTCCTGCAAAACAGTGACAGCATCCAGTTGATAACATACCGTGAGTACCTCCTACATTTCTGCCCCCTTTAGAACTCTCCCTTTGCCAGTAATACTTAAACCTTATATTATAAATTGTATTTGTTTTTTTTTATGTTCATACCAAATGTATGTTGAAAATTCTCTTCCCCTACCAGTAACAGCTAGCATTTATCAATGTTTACCAAGCAGCAATCACTTTAACAATTGCTCAGGCATGTGGCCTTATTTAATCTTTTCTGTAAACAAACAAACAAACAAACCTCAACCAATTTTCTATGTATTATTGGTAGGTGAACAAGTATTGTCAAAGGTTAAATAGCTTGCTCAAGAACCTAGAGTAAGCCGTTAAACATGGCCTCAGACTGAAGTGGCCAAAAACATCCTCACTTAGCATTTTCTCTACCCAATTACCTTAGAAAGTTGAAAACAAAAAGGCAACATTTTTTTTCTCATAATTCAACAATTGTCTATAGAAACACCACACTCTGTTTGGTGGGCTGACTTCCAGATTTAACAGTTCAAAAATTTAGTCTAAAATCTAACTACTTAAATCAGATTTCCATGACTCAAATGTAAAGGGGTTTTTTTTAGTCTTGATTTGTTATTTACTCAGACTTACTACCTTCAATCTGCTTTTTCAAATGAAATCAAAAATCATCAGAACTTAAAGTACTGGAATTCCATAGAATATTTGTTTTCTTTATTGTAATAAAATTTATTTTTGAAATTTTTATTTAGATAAAGAGAACACATCCCCTATATTTCATAGAAATAGCTCTAAGAAGATAATCATATTCCCCTCGTTCCAAGTAATTATTCCCTATTTCTTTTTTAATTCTGAGAAATCCAGTGACCATTTTGTTTTGTTGATTTTGTAGATTCTTCTATAGGTTAGGCATTAACAATTTACCTCTGAGCAACAGCTGATGTTTTATTCACACTGGAAGGATTCCAATGATTCAAGCAGCTCAAGTGGTTATGTCTTCCTTGTTCAAATAAATCTCACCGAATTTTGGCTTAAGCCTTTTCACACACACACACACACAATATAGTTTGATAATTTCACTACGTGACTGTTTAATGATGCTAAATAATTAAACATTACTTCCTGATTTACAGAAATGTTATAAATAATAGTATCTAGCTTTTAAGCATTTATGGACCTGGGATACTTTCGCTCTGTGAATCTGCTGCTTTTAAGTATTTAAATGTCCGTCAGATAAGCCATAAGTCAAGCAGATGTGAAACACAGCATAAATTTCCTATGCAAACATTTATACCAAATGAAAGCCATGCAAATATTGCCTCCATGAGAAAAAAAAAGCTTGACGCTTTTATCAAATTGAGCTCTTTCTTCAAAGTGCAGCTGCAAACTAAAGTTTTGCATATTTTTGACTAAAAAGTAATTTCAATATCACATGATGAGTGACTTCACAGTGAAGATTAAGGACCCTGCCACATACAAGATCATTAAATAAAGAAGTTAGGTAATAGGAGTTATAGTTGGATTTGATTTATTGCACACTTAACAGAAACACCACCAAAATCCTTCAAGTTAAAATTAAAATCTAAATATCTTGAGTATGGAATGGATTCATTGGTGTTCAAATATTAAACTTGATCTAAAAGACAATGCAGTTATATGAATATTGTGTAGAAAAGAAATATATGTGATAAGAAGAATGCCAGTGTAGGAAAGTTACTGCTTGGAAAAAAAAGAAACAACATCTAAAAGAAGCCCAGAGTCTGCCATCCTTGCTGTCAACAAAGAGCGAGCGCAAGGAGAGCCACTCCCCTGCACTGCGTTCATGTGAGTAGAAAGAGATTTAAAGTTTGTTATCTAAATGAACTTGCTACAAAGATTGAAATAATGACATTTAAAGATAAAAATACCAAATATTAGATCCTACTCATCACACTCAGCAAGTTTAGAATCAAAAAAGGAGAAACTTTTACTAGCTATTCATTTGGTAACATTTGTGCAAAATAATATATTGTCACAGATTGTTGAGAACTGACACTGTGCCAAGTCTGATTTAAATTTATGAAAGAAATGAACAAAGGGATATCAAACTGCATGGGAAGGAAAAAGATAAGACATGGGATCAGAGAACCCACAGAATTTTAGAAATAAAATGTAGAAAAGTCTATCTTTTTTCTGACATCTCTTTAGAGAAGCAACGAGTTCAGATAATAATACAAATTTACTCAAGGACACAGGAGGTGGCCAATTACTGTACCTAAAGTAATGAATCATAAAGGTACAGCAAAAATGAGAAAAATGTTACAGATATAGCAGACAGAACATACTTAATGTAAAATCATTCTTTTGTATCTATATTTATATGTAGTTCAAGTGACTAAGTAGAATTTGGAAGGATAAAAGACCATTTCTACAATGTTTAAATTTTAGAGATATATTTAAGCTAGTATGCTCACTTTTCTTCAAAATTTACCTTAAGTGGAAGAATGCATCCTCATACCACCATAAATAAAACTGTAGGTCCTATAAAATAATGAATCATTTTAAAATAGTCTATGCATTTTTAATATGCAGCTTAGTAAAATTTCAGAACCCAAATGTGCATTTCTAGCTTAAGATGACATGATGTTATCACATTTGTGCATTGGCTAGTGTAACTATCATGCTATTATACATATACATACATACATACATACATACAATACCCATTGCTATACCTGGTGGCTTAAGTCATACCCTACAATTTGTGATACTAAGTATTGAAAACTTTTTTCCATAATGTTTATTATATTCTTAAATATTATTATCATCACCATATAACTGACCTGAAAAGAAATCAATATTTCACTATCTAAAACATGCAGTCAATAAACTTAGAAATGTCATGTACACATTTGGGTTCACTAAGGGGACACTACCATTTTACACCTGAACATGAATCAAGCAGCCACAGCAATCTAAAGTAACCCTAGTAATTACTACTGCTGATTGTCTCTGAGCAAGCTGGACAAAAGCAGAGCTGCTTCATCTACGCATTGATTTGAGGGGCATCATAGGAGCTCCCCCACTAGCCTGCCTCTGACTCCCCCTCTTTGAAACCAGACTTTGATCATCCCGAAACAGAATATGTCTCCTCCAAACCTGCCCTACAAATAATATTTAAAAATGTTCTCTTGACAGAGAACAGGAATAGTGTTCACCAAAATCAAAGCAAATGTGAAGAACATCCCAATAAAATAACTACAGAAGACTAAATCAATGAACAATCCATTCCTAAAATGACAGAACCAAATTACCACCTATTTGTATTAACCCTAAATGTAAATGGCTTAAACTCATCAAACATCATAGATTAGTAGACGGTATTAAAAAACAAAACCCATCTATTTGTTGCCTACAGGAGACATATCTCACCAACAAAGATCAGCAGAAACTATATCTCATGGATTTTGATTTTTTTGTTAGCTTCATCTCTTCAAAACACTTTCTTCTGATTAAATTTTTCAATGACTTATAGATCATAAAGAAGCATCGTTTTCTTCAAGATGGTTCCTGATTTTCTTTTTCATTTCTTTATCAACACATTAGTCATTCAGTAGCATGTTATTTAACTTCATGGTATTGTAAATTTCTTTTTTTTCCTGTTGTTGATTATGTTTTGTGGCTTTTCATTTAAAAGGATATACAGTAACTGTGTAATGGAAACTATCATATCCACATGTGAGGATACAATGCAGTATGCATCTCTACTTCCAGACAAAGGTGCACTCCCAATGAAACTGTTTACTACATCTTGACAATAGGATGCTGGACTCTCATTGTCCATGCCAGCAATGATGTACATATGACAGTGCATGAAGAACTATACTATAGTAATGATATAGGGGAACTCAGTGATGGGGGAGGGAACGGGGAGGGATTAAGGGAAATCCCACAATCTATGGAACTACATCATGAAATGATAATAATAAAAAAGTAAAACTAAAAAAAAGAGAGAAATATAAAAAAAGAGAGAAATAGTTTTAAAAAAACAGTGTATTTGTTAAAACTTTCATGTGGAGTCCAATTAGCCTCACTGAAGGTGTTGTCCTCTCTAAAATTGATTTTCTAACAGAATTTTGACAGAAAGTTCTAGAAGGAAGACACTCCTGGTTAAACATGATCCACTTCTCAATATTCACTAAATCACCTTGTCTTTATTGATTGGGTTTATAAATTAGGAATCAGTGTATTGCCTAAAATGACTTTGATTCATCAATGCACCACTACTGAAGATCAGGGTAAAATTTATCTATTAAAAGTGAATTTTTATATACAGCAATATTTAGAAAAGTAATCCTTCCAAGTATAGCAAAACCTTAATAAACCCATGTCCTAATGACCATAAAGCTGTGTCCTCTTCAGTAAGCCAATGAAAGACAGAAACAATGTCTTCATTTGGTATCCATAAACCAAAAACAGAAGGAGCAGAATCAGGCCACTTTCAGAAGGCGACAAGGTTTTTAACATGAAAACCCAATTCTAATCATGTATCAATTTAGCTTCAATTTCTTGTTGGTTTTCTAGGAACATCAGCCCTTCAATGAACATATGAAGCATATGATTCCATAAAATATAAAATAAATAAAATAATTTTGCTATCCTAGAGTATCCCCACATAAGAAAACAATCATAAACACACAGAAACTGGTATTTGGAAGACTTTCATTTACTAAAGCTATGTACTTAGCATAAAGCTGAGTAACCAGTTTTGCCTCATCCGTTGAAAGTAATGGATTCATTAACATGAGATTGGTTGCTTAGGAGAAGAATAAGCTTTGAGAGATAACTGATATTAAGGAAACTTCTGATCCTGTCAATTTTCAGTCATGATCGTTCAGGCTCTTTTTCTGATTTGATAGAAGGGAGTCATTTAGTTACTTCATAGGGCACCTAACTGGTTAAAGTTAATTACCGGACATAAAACGTCTGCGACAATGCATCATATAGTATAGATGACTATGAATTATTGTTCTTATCTACTGTAGTTTTGACCAGAGCTATATGGAAAAGCTTTTTAAACCATTCATTAAACGCTATGTGCCGGATGATAACAGAGGTTAAATTCATACATGAGCCTCTGAGCAATCCTGCTTAAATCTGTGGTAAGGTCAGTCAACGCTGAAGCTAATGCAGTCCTTCTGTGCTGGATAAACCCGTTTAGCATGCAGTGTAGATAAGCATTCACTGCACTGACAGCTGCACTGCAAGGGCAACCTACTATAAAGTGTATGACTGCTAGTGGAACGTGGTAGCATGTCAATGTTTCAATTTTGATAAAAGTACTCAACTCTTAAGGCCTCGGTTTACTCACAGTACATAATCTGTGATAAAGGGGCAGTGAATGAGGGTGTCCCGTTGAGCTGTGCTAATGGCGTTGGAAGACAGAAGACAGGGAAAGATGGCAAAGCTGCACACAGTGAAGATTATTACAGTCTTTGAAAGCAAAGGACAGTGAACAACACAAATGGGTGTTTTTACAAAGCACACTGCTGGATGAAATACACATACAAAGACGTGTATTTCAATGAAAATGTATGCCTCCAAAAGAGCAATACACAGCATACTAAACAGGCCACCTAACTTTGATGATGTTGAAGGCTCAGAGTATCCAGTATAGCATAAAATGCTGATTCTCTAGCTCAGAACACAGAAGTATAAGGAAAATATTTGTGTGTGTGTGAGTGTGTTGTAAAACGCTCACCAAGATTTTGTTGCACAAAAACAGATTTCTATGATTCACTATGCTGTCAGTTTCCTACTGTTCCATTTGCAGTTTCAGGAACAAAACGAGAATAGCAAATAACATGACAAGGAAACAAAGCACATTCAGAATTAGCTAATTGACTAGAAGTTTTGAAATACCTTTTTTTCTCTCAACTAACTTTAAATTAATAATTTGTATGCTTTCAAGTCTGTGCAGCAAAAAGAAATCATAAAGGCTAATTATAATTTTTAAGAATTAATGAAAATCTTAATCTCTGTGCCATTTACAAATGCTGTAACTAGCATATTTTCAAAGAATAGACCTTATAACAGGTAATACTGCCATCTAATTATCTGCTCTAAAATTGAAGTCTGTTAATGCAAAAATCCTAATATTTCAGCTCTAAACCTTATCATCTGCAAAATATGTAAGTGTATTAAGTCAAATCAATATTCATAATAAAATTAAATTATTACATTAAGATGTCTATTTAACCTGTTTTTTCTACTAAACATTTCTTCACAAAATAGAAGAACAATACACCTTGATTTTTCCAACAGATATAAGCTCTTTAAAAGTGCCCATGAAATTATGAAACCACTAATAATTACCTTCCCCATTCTCAAGCAAATACATCTAAATCCAATGTATAATTAGTGTTATGACAACTGCCTGGTAAATATGATTTGACATTAGAGCAAAATTTTCATTGGAAGTAACAGTAGGTCTTACAAGGGATTTTCTAATCCCTACACATGCTCATGAAATTTAACTACAATATAAAACCAGCTTGATCCTTGTTGTTTCATAAATACAACTTGAGGTATTAACCCTGTAAAAATATAAAGCTATTGACACTTGATAAAAAAGCAAATCCTTACTGATTTTGCTTTTTAATTTGTTACTTTTGATAAATTACTAACAAGTAATATAAACATGACAATGTTAAAAGATGCACTATGTGTATGCACAATTAATATAAACCAAATCACTTTCTTCTGATTGTCACACACACATATTTTGACAAACATCAAGAACTCTAATGTGGAAAGGTTTTTTGAATATAAATCTTTGATTTTTAGTATGTTAAAAAGTTCTTCACTTTGTGTAACATATCAAAATGGGAAATTTGATGAGGAAAACCTAAAAAATGAAAACATACACACAGAAGTTCAGCACATAAATTTTTTTCAATCTCATTTTTATAAGGAATTCAACTCAGCTTTTCTCTTATAATGTCCTTGTAACTATACAATATGTTCCTAGGAAATTAAATGTGGAACAGCTAGTCCAATATCCTGCCCCTCGCAGGGAGCCACAGCTGACCCTTGCAGGGAAGTGGACGCTTCTACAGACATGCCCTTCGGCTGCCTGGGCAGTCAACCCGGCCAGAAAGTTTTGTTTGACTCCTTCAGAACGCAACAAGCTTCTTTTGAATAGTCTACAGGAATAAAACATTCTAACACCTGAGGTTAATGGTAAACTTGGTATCATAGGAAAAAACCCTATCCCTGAGGCCCGGGAACTGTATCATGAAAAATGAAAATTAAAAAAGAAACTACCACGACAAGGCAGTTATCAAACTGCTTGCTCCAAACCTCACAGTATTTTCTCTCATCCTATAAAATACCCCACAAAGGTATCTCTTTCTCTTTTTTTTTTTTAAAGATTTATTATTATTGGAAAGCTGGATATACAGAGAGGAGGAGAGACAGAGAGGAAGATCTTCCACCCGATGTTTCACTCCCCAAGTGAGCCACAACGGGCCGACGCGCGCTGATCCGAAGCCGGGAACCTGGAACCTCTTCCGGGTCTCCCACGCGGGTGCAGGGTCCCAAAGCTTTGGGCCGTCCTCGACTGCTTTCCCAGGCCACAAGCAGGGAGCTGGATGGGAAGTGGAGCTGCCAGGATTAGAACCGGCGCCCATATGGGATCCCGGTGCGTTCAAGGCAAGGACTTTTAGCCGCTAGGCCACGCCACCGGGCCCCTCTTTCTCTTTTTTAAGATATACATATTTATTTCAAAGGCAAAGGTACGGACAGAGGGACAGAGGTAAAGACAGAGAGATCTTCCATCCACTGCTTCACTCTCCAAATTGCTGAGGAAGCCCGGAAGCAGGAGCCCCAGCACTGAGGAGATCTTCCTCTGCTCTCAGGTGCATCCATAGGGAGCCACCTTGGCTTGAACTGCTGCCATGCAGGATGCTGGCAGTGTAGGTGGGTGTTAACCTGTGTACCACCACACAGGTCTCCCAAGGATCTCTTTAAGCGATGTGTAAACTGACAGTTTTTAAAAATGTCATACTTAAGTTGAAATGCTTTTCCTAATAACCTATTTTGTTGTCTAGTGATCCTCATATTTTGTAACAACTGAACTGAATGTCCTCAGGGCATTACCTGAATTCCCAGGGTCTCCCCAAAGCCTGAGGTCCCACATCAGAACACATCCCTCAGACACCATAATGTGGTCTCTCTACTTTCACTCCTTTGATCCCGTTTGTTCAGGCTCCTAAGAGCATCTTAAACTGAAACGCCAATAATTGCAAACAACCTTCTCTGTCTAAATTAAGTATTGTTTCAATGCACTGTGGCATTCTGAAGTGTATCCTAGAACCAAAAAAAAAAAAAAAAAAAAAAAAAAGGAGACCAGTGGCCAGATGAAATCTGAATAAATTTGGGGGTTTAAATAACATAATACACCTTTGTCAGCCGCTTAGTTCAGGCAAATGTACCATGTTCAGATAAAATTGTAAGGAGGAATTATACCAGAGAGTCTGTCTGTATTTTGTATCATCTTTGAAAATTCTGTATAAACTAAAGCAATTCCAAAATAATCAGCTTAAAACTCTATTTTGTTTTCAAAAGACATTTCAGTTTATGATTACAAAGACTGAGAGAGATGCAAATTTCAAATGTAACAGTGATGCTGAAGAAGGACAAGTAGAGATGAAGAAGGTGAGGAGCCTTCCATTTCCTCACAGAGGCCGTGGCCACTCTCTGCTTCCATGGAAAGGCTGACTGGGTAGGCAATTGCATTCGTTTGGGTGGCACCTGCTCAGGGAGTGAGTGATCCCAGATTGACTTTCCTTTATGGAGTGTGGCATTGAGCAAGGAAGAGAGACGGGGGGAGCAGTGACTAGGGCTGCTTCAGGTGTCAGGCAGAAGCTGTACTACACCAGGAAAGGAAAGCAAACACGAAGTGAACGCAGCAGGGGAGAGGCAAGTAGACAGGACGTGCAGACAGAGCAAAACACTCCACAACACCTTCAATTGTTTTCCTCAAGTTACTGAGTGGATGATTGAAAAAAGTTACCTGAAAAAGAAGCAACAAGCAAAGGGTTCGTTTGCATAAAAGGCAAGGATAATGAACATAGGCACATTTATACTCAGGTGTTTGTAGAAATTTTGAATACTGATGCAAGAATTGCTCAGGAGGAAGGTTTGAATCACACATGACGATCGTCAATCTAAGTGATGCAGATGCATTTAAAGAAAGACATTGAAATGATAGGATGCATAGACTCGGCAGAGGAAAAAGTTGGAGTGACAAGCCATAAAAATGTAGACAAAGAACAGAGGTGCAGTAAGACAGCTAAGTCACTGCTTGTGATGTCAGAGTGCCTGCTTCCAGTCATGGCTGCTCTGCTTCTTACCCAGCTCCCCACCGATGTGAACCCTGGAAAGCAGAAGGTATGGGCTGAGGAAGTTGTACCACCGCCACCTGTCATGGAGGACAAGCCGAGTTCTTCACCCCCTGCTTAACTCCAGCCCAGACCCCTTGTCTGTGGGCATCTGGGAAGTAACCCAACTTAGAGCATTATAATATCATTAATCATTGGTTTGACAAGTTATAAAGCAAAGTTTTACAAAATTGTATTATGCTTTTAATTTGAGCTACCACATATAAGGGAAAACATGTAGCATTTTTCTTTTTCTTTCTTTTTTTTGTCTTACTTCACATTCATGCTTACTTCACTTAACAGGATGTCCTCCAGTCGCATCCACGGTAAATGCAAATTGTAGCATTCACTGTTTTTCACGACTGACCAGTATTTCACTACATATGTATACATTTTTTTCTTTATCCCATTCATCTGATAATGCACACCTTGCTTACATATATTAACTACTATGAACAGTGTTGTATAAACATGTTGATGCAAGTATCTCTTTGATACATGTTCATTTCTTTTAGCTATATACCCATTAGTGGGATTGTTAAATCATACTCAATTTTTTTCTGTTTTTCTAAGAAATATCCTTAGTGCTTGTCACAGCAAGTAGCCTGGGAATCATTAACTCATTTATTAGGGATTGTTATAGCACTATGCAGAGAAATTCACCTCAAAATAGATGCCTCTAAGCTAAAAACTGACTGCTAAAACTTATCTTGCCTGATACAGAAGTTTCATAGTGCTTCATTCTTGATTATTAATAAGCACCAAAATTGATCAAGAAAAAAATCTGTGACTAAATAAAGGTGTAGTAGATGTTAATGGGTTCCACAAACACATGTACATTGTTCTCAAGTTAAAATGTCAAAAATAATAGTTTTCTTTGATATAACAGTATCAATACATCTTGTGGTCAATACCACTTCATGTTCTGTTATAGTTTAAATGAAGATGATGAACTTTCCAAGTGATGGTAGAATGATGGCGAATTCTACAGAATTCTTCAGTCCTTTTCTCAGTCTGAGACTTTTCACTGCTGTTGGGCTATTGGTCTACATTGGGCAATAATTTTTCCCTTACTTTGATTTCTCTATGAAAAAGACTTATTTCACACAGTGACTAAGCATGCATAGTTGTATTTAACCGAGATTTCATATTGTACTAGTTACGAAATTGAACTAGAGTCAGGAACATGACTTGTTGTTCCCTTAGGGATAATATTTCAACTCAACGTGAATTTCACATGGGAAAGAAAAGGAAATAATGTTGGCATTGCACTTAGAAATCTGCACTTAAAAATTGAAAGACTTCTTAGAAGAATATAAAATATATACATACATATGTGGGAAAAATTTGACATAAAATCTCTATCCATAAAGATTACATCAGCTCTGTTCATATTTAACACAACTTATTTTTTCAAACTTTAACATTGAAATTTCATTGAGATACTGAATTTTGCTAGATAAATCTATAAAGTCTACCCTTGACAAGTAATTTCTAAATCACAGGGCTTAAGAAGTTAAACCTGGGGATAGACTGGGACAGTACAATCTTTTAAGCTATGGGAAATCCTTGGTGATAACAGAGATAACATTCTGATTTTATTTCTGACATTACAGGATCCTAAGAATGACAATCACCTAGCTTGGATATCTTACTACTTAAGGTTTTGTTTTTGCTGTTTTGTGCCCATCATAGCATTACTTAAACTGAGGAGAAACTACCAAAATTTAATACAGAACTGTTTTAATTAACTATGAGATAACTATTTCAGTCATTAGTCACTACACTCAGTCACTTTCAGAAATTTGTACAAATTTTAGTGAGTAAATGAAACATGCAAGCTCTTAGGGAATGAAATAGACAGTAAATAATAAAAATGCATCTATTTTAAATAAGATTCCAATAAGACATTTCAGACAGAAACAAAACAAAACAACAACAAAACTGGAGCCAGCATAAGCAATTCACAGGATGTGGGCAAAAGTAATGCTGGCCAACGTGAGGAACTCTACTGTGCAAGGTGTCTAATTGAGACCTGGCAATGTGTTCATGAGGACTCAGCTTTTACATCTGAGTAGCTGCATATATGGTTTAGTCACAAATGAAAAATGAGAAATCAATGATGAAAGACAAAAAAATGAAGAACACAATTTTAAATACAGTGAGTTTCATGAGCTCAGGGACGCCAGGTCCAATAGGGTGATTGGTTGAGGCTGTGATGCTGACGTTTTCCGTTTTTTTGGGAAACCATGATATGGTAGGCTGTCCTGGTGACCGTGGGCGGGAGAGTAGCTCACACTGAGGACTGAGGTAGATAGTTTGGCAAAACGGGAAAGTCCAAAAAACACAGGGTGAACAGAAACTGCATTCCATGTACAACTGGGGAATGGCAGACAGTGCAAACGTCCCCGTGTGTTTTCTCCCTTCTTTTCACAACAAAAAGAAAAAAAAAAACTATTGCTAAAGTCATAAAAAATTATCCATTTTAAATATATGTGTATGTGTATAATTAATGTTTAATTCTAAAAATTATGGCATGGGTATTTTACAAAATGTAGTACAATCATTAAAATTCAATCTTTTATGAATTGTAATAATATAACAAATAATGAAGTAATAATGAAAAATTTTCAGTTTTTTAAATTTAATAAAATAATCTCTATGTTCCATGTAAAAGAGATTAAAAGATTTACCTCCTCTCCTTTCAGATCACTTCAAAATAGCATTAAAGAAACACACATGTGTGTACAGTAGTAAACTTATTTGGAGAAAAGTGTTTAAGAATTCCTTTCAATCATGGAAAAATTATTTGATAAAAATACGTTTCTTATATCAGAGAAAGATAAACAAAATTTTAGGCTAAAAGATTATAGTTGTTTTTAAAAAGGCCAATTATAGAAGGCAATCCAAGTAACATGTAATCTGATAAATTTATGATTCATCAAAAGAAGTGAAGGACTTGTTCAAGAAATACTGAAATAAAAAATATCATGCATGAAGAGTAGAAATAACCACAGTGAAAGCATAAGTCATGTGTGATTCAACAGCAGAAAAGCACGGGATTAGGGAACAGCATCCAAATGTTTCCAACTAGCAACAATAAAATGGAGAGAGTAGGATTACTTATCAGCAACATTGGACAGAAGCATAAAATGGGGCCATGCCATCAAAATTAAGAGTGAAAAAAGCAGAAAAATAACCCAAAATGTTATACCAGTCAAACTATGAGCTGGATATCAATGGGAAATGTAATGACTTTTGGTCTAAACTTAATATCTCATATTAAAAATCACCTATAAATGGATCACAGATTTAAGTCTAAAACATGGAAATACAATTCATAGGATATAAAAAAAGAAAATATTGAGAACCTAAGACTCATATGTAAGCTCTAGGAATTAGCATCCAAATACAATCTATGAAACAAAAAAAAGTTAATTAGAACAGATTTTTGAAACTCTGCGAAAGAGCTTGATAATCAAACTGTATACACAAGAAAGTACCATCTGAAACATGATTCTGACAAAGGATTCATGTCTCCAATATGAATTCTCAAAACTCAACAGTTAAAAGACAATCAGATCTGAAAATGGGCAATGGAGCAGACATTTGGCACAGTGATTAAGACATTTCTTAGGATGCCCACATCATATTTTGCAACATCTGGGTTCAGTATTGTACTTGCTTCTGAGGTCAGATTCCAGCTCATGCGCACCCACAAGGCAGGAGAGGTGATCTATTACCTGGGATCTTTCCATTCCTGTGGGAAACACAAATTGAGGTCCAGAACCCAGGCTTTCTCTCTCTTTCTCTCTCTCAATCTCAATTTCTCTGCATTTCAAATTTAAACAATTTTTAAAAATATTAAAAGGACAAAAAAGGAAGCACTTCAAAGAGGGTCTGTAAATGGCAAATATATGAAAACAATTTAAAGATACTTCATGTTAGACAATTAAATTTAGATCAAATAAGGGATAGCCTCTCTGGAAAAAAAAATGGCAGTTTCTTAAAACAAACAAACAAACAAACCACAGTAGCCCAGCAGCTAAAGTCCTCACCTTGAACAAGCTGGAATCCCACATGGGCAACATTTCTAATTCCGGTGGTCCCACTTCCATCCAGCTCCCTGCTTGTGGCCTGGGAAAGCAGTCAAGGATGGCCCAAAGCCTTGGGACCCTGCACCCACATGGGAGACCCGGAAGAGCTCCTGGATCCTGGCTTCAGATTGGCTCAGCTCCAGCCATTGTGGCCACTCAGGGAGTGAACCATTGGACAGAAGATCGTCCTGTGAACTCACATGTATGAAAACAATGCAGATTGTATGGCATATGTTGCTAATCCTGTAGGATGTGGTTCTCTGAACACAGTGTATAAAAGATGCGTATATACACATAGTATTGTCTTTGTGTATGCACATCTTGGTTGGTTCAGTCTCAGATTTTAGACCATGAGCTTATTTACAGAATGGAGTATAAAATACAAATGGACCTAGAGAGGACTGAGCCTAAAGCCACACTCAAGAGTTGACATTAAAGAAGTTTATCATTAAACAAGTTTACAAATCTTTAATGTATTTTTGGAGGTTCAGTTTACTCTTTAAATTTAATTTGAAATATTATGATCAGGAATAAACATAAATAATACAATGATTCCTACCATCATATTCCATTTTTATTTTAGAATGACACTAGCCTGCACTAGGAAGAATTCACTTCTCTTCATAATACCAAGGGTATATTACTGTTAGGGCTTTTATCATGAAAAGGTACCTAAAATTTCTTTATTCCTAATTTATAAACTTTATTAAATAAAGAAACAAGGCTTCAGAACTGTGCTGTAAAATATAGAAAACCATGACCAAAAAACGTAAATTTTGTATAGATTTGAAAATCACTGTGCACTAAAATAAACATCATTTAATCCTGATACAGTCATTGTAATAAGTGTCTTGGTTAAAAATTTGTATAATATCCTTCTGTGGAAAGCATGCTAGCTAAAACTCGGGTGACTGAAAATTAATATATGCACAAAATTGCTGAATTTCCTGTAGACAGTCTATAAGTCAACCCAAAGCACCAGTAATCAGAAGATTAAAAGGCTCAAGTAATCAAGAATGATGAATTCAATGGGGACTCCGCTACTGCCTGATTCCCGGCAGTGTGCTTATCGCAGGACTTGCTGCCTTCTTTATACTGTTGAAAAGAGTTCTTTCAGCACTAATCCACAAATTAAGAGAAATCCACTTGGCCTGTTAAAAAAACTAAAGCCTAAAGCTAGATATTTCTGTAATAAGCAAGATACAACTAATAATCAGGATATAACAAGTTATCTGCATTTATAACTTGAATTACAACATTATTAAATAAATTTATATTTATGCCATGTGTTTGATCATTTGCTATAGTTACATACAGTGAATTAAATTGAATCATTTCCCTATAAAATAACAAATGATAAAATAATGCAATGATTAAAATGTATTCAGAATTAATAGAAAATTTCAACGTAGACACACACATCCTGTATATGTGTTTGTTCTTTAATTTTTAGATTGGTGCTGTCAGATACAAAGAAAATGTCTAACCATTTCTTTCTATACTGTATTTTCAAATGCCTACAAATTAAACAGAATTGTTCTGGCCAAAATGTCAAAATTCCATTACTCAGGCCAAGATATTCTGTTGGGCTACAAATAGTTAGCAAAAGAGGTTTTTCCAGAAGTGTGTACAGATTTCCACTGAAGCCTTCCTTTAAAAATGCAGTACTTAGCTTTAATACTATTGACTAAATAGTGGAGGAAAGGCCAGTGAGCTCAACAGAAGAGTGAACGGATGCTGTGCACAGAGAACGAGAAGGCAGAAATTGGAAAACCCGAGGGCAGTTAAATGGTCATTTATAACCAGCTTGTTTGTATGTTCAGGAATATTAAAGGGTCACCTGATCACAGATATCTAAAAGCCATGAGATGATAATATGGAGGTAAACATTCTTTATCATTGCCACTCCCTTCAAAAAGAAGTGATCGTTTGAGTAATACTTTTTTGCTTTTTTATTTTCTGTCACACCATTTCAATTTCATGTTTTTAATTAATTGGGATATGTGAATATACCAAAACGTAAAACATTATTTAAACATAAGAAAGGAATAAGGCACATAAGGAAAAAAATATTCCTATATCAGAAATTGTATTTAATTTCTAAATATTTCTCTTTACCGAGGCAGGTATGTCTTTGATTGTCAGTGACTTAGAATTCTAAGAAAACACAAAGAAAATGCATTTATGGTGAATGATCCTGAGGCGTGACTCACAGGTAATGCAAGTGATTTGTCAACAAGCATACGGAGAGTCACACATCCAAATGAACGCTGTATTCCAGGCAGGCACTTCGGCAGATCACATACACTTCAGTGGCGTTCCTAGTGCTCAGAATATTTCAAACTTTCCCTCAGAATTGCTCTTAGAAATTATTTATGAATCATACAGAACTCAGGCTTTTCGCTTTATAAATCGTACCTCCCGGAGCAGTTTCTTGGGACAAAGCAGAAACAAGAAAATAGAAGGTTCTCTCTGTCCATGTTTATAAAAAGTAACCCGAATTTTAAATTATTTAGTTCCCAAATAAACCATACATTTGTTGTTACATAAATCTTCAAAGACAATTGTTTTAAGTGCTTCTTTTCCCCTGTTAATTTGAATATGGAAATGTCGGCATGTTGTGGACTGTCCCACCCTCCTCTGCCATTCTTGCTCTGCTTCATGTTCCCAGTGCCACACTGGCAAACACCAAGGTGGCAAACACCCTCGCCTTCCTTAGCCTCCTCTTGAACAGCCTTTCCCACCTCCAGGACACAAACAGAATCCTGGTGGAAGCTCACACCTCTTTGTACCCTCAGTCTGACTGGCTGGGCCATGAGTGCCTTTTTGCCCAGCTCGTTCCTCCGATTCAGTGCTGAAACGCAGGTGTTGCTGTACACTCCGCAGCTACTGGAATGTTTAAATATTGACTGCATGGGTAACTAGCTCAACCCTCAGCTCTCTGCTCTGTTTTTCTATTCCATGTACAACTCCATCTGCCAGAATTGACCACAGTCACCACTCACCTACCAGGTGCCCCTCCATTTCCAAGTTAACCTCTAACTTGAATGTGAAATGCGGGGAAAATGTTTATCTCACAGATCAGTGACTGACAAATCTGATAGCTATGTTCAATGTACTTTGGAGATCATTATTGCATATTTGAACTATTTTTGTCCAAGTCCTTCATGACATCCTCATTTGAAGGTCATACAAGAAATTCAGTAAATTTTTTAAAAAGGAACATTTTCTAGTGCTTGCTTCAAGATGGAATGTTATGTTTTTTTGTATAGATTATTATGCAGGTACCAAAGTTAAAGTCTTAGAATGTTTTTCTCCTAGCTTTCATGGCAAAGTGTGAACAGTTATTTCAGGTTAATAGAGAGGTGTCTTACAAATCCAAAAGCTCTGAATAATAAGCTCTTCAGATGTTGTCACCTTTGCCAGAAGTAATCCAACTGTGTCCAGTCATTTTGAATATCTGTGAGTGGGCAAGGATATATAGCGCTCCAAATCCTCTTTTCTTTGGATTTCACCATAATAAGAACAGGAACACCGTCCCTTCACATCTCCAGGCGTGAGCCGCGTTGCCTGACCCACAGCACTGACACACACTTCCCACCCCTCTACAATCACTAGGACCGTGCAGGGACCACTGATCCCCACTATTTCTAAAAGCATTTTTGAACCTTGTATTACAATTTCAAGGACAAAGAACTGTGTTATTTTCTAAACAAGGCCAGTGACGACAGAATTCAGTTCCCCAAAGCATAATGTCTCTAACCCTTAAGTACACTTGGCTCTATTTACTTAATACATAAACCAAAAATGGAAAGAAAAGCTTTTGTAGTTCTGCCAATTCTTTTTTAATTGCTTATTTAATAATTTTAATTAAAAATACAAACTTTAGCACCACATGATGATTAAGAAAAGGAAAAAATGAAGCTGTTTAAATAACACTATGTACCATGCATTGGTTTAGTCTGGCTCTCTTCATTCTCACACAATCGTCTTGTAGGGTAGGCAGCATCAGCAGGAGGAAATTCACAGAGGTCAGGGCCAAGGATGATCGACCCTTACGTAGGAACTAACTGCTCTGTTACTCAACGCTAGGCCTACTTTTTTTTTTACATTGCTATCTTCTTTTAAGCCAATATTATTAAATTAAATTTGTTTGAAAAGCAAAAAAAGAGAAAGAGATATCCCATTTTCTGTTACACTCACCCAGTGCCCACAGCAAGGCTGGACCAGGCTGAAGCCAGACACCAGAAACTCAATCCGGAAACTCACTCCCGGCTCCCACATGGGTAGCAGGGACCCAACCATGAGTCCTAACACCTGCTGCCTCCCAGGATGTGCACAGTAGGAAACCAGAATCGGCAGCATAGGCAGATTCAACCCCAGAGACTGAGAAGGAGGGCAGTGGTCCAAGCAGGCTGTTTACTGTTGTGGCAGACAACTGCCCCCAAGTCAAGGCTTAAAGACTAGAATGAACGTGTTAGGTTCCTGTTATTACTGCAGACGACTGGAATAGATTCTTGACTTCCTGTAAGGAAGGAATTTCAGATATGAGATTTGTCGTAAGCAAGGCAACACAGTTAATGACATACGGCATCGGTCAGAACGAATGAGTGTCTCTTGGCACGAACCTAAGAGTGCCCAGTCATTGAAACTGGGGTAAGTGTAGCAGCAAAATTTAGTGAAGAGAGCATGCGTTATGGAACAGACATGCATCAAAGCAAAGGTGAGAGAGAGGAGCCCGCATTCACACTGGGGCTTATAAGGGCCTGGGGTGCAGGTCTTACCTGCATGTCTTCCCCTCATTTCCTGCTTCTTTTTCTCCTGGACAAAGAGCTTGCTGGGTATGAAACAGATGAAATTCCTCCCAAGGTTTTATTGTCCAGCATTATCGGACAGGATAGCCCCGTCGACACTAGGAAGAGTTTTTAGGGGAAGGCTTAGACCACCTGTGAAGTCACTGAGATATGTACTGGTCTACAGTGTGAGACCCAGGACTGCTTCCAGTTTGCTTAGGCTCATTTCAAACACTAAGGTCAATCTTTATCATCCTACCTAACACTACCACTGTTAGAACAAAGCACCTGAAGCTTAGTGCCTTAAAGCAGTCTAACCGTAGTCTCCCTGGCATGGGGCAGTCTGTTTCCCTCCCTCTTTGAGCCTCCAGAAGTCCCCTGTACTCCATAGCCTTTGGCCCTGCCTCACAGGGCCCGTCTCGGGGTTCCACTCTGATACATCCTCTGCTTACTTCAAGCCTCCAGTCTGCCTCCTTCAAAAGCCTCTGTTGATGCCCTGCCTTCATGAGAGCAGTCTACCTATGAGAACATACACACATTTTGCAGGCATGATGTGGACATCGGCGAATGGGTGAGAGGAATCATTGTTCAGTCTAACACGTGAGGCAAAATCTCTGAAAATGTAACCTAGACCAGGACTATTAGATGTCCTAACAACATCCACACATGAAAGCTTTATTTATATCTATCTATCTATATCTATCTATATATAGATATATAGATATATATCTATCTATATATATATCTCTATCTATATATCTATATATAGATATAGATAGATATACTCATATATAATATATATACTCAAAATTATATATTATAAATTAAAATGTATTCAACACTACAAAGGATTTTATTATACATTTTCATTTTCATAAATCAAGTCCAATCTTTACTTTTTCCCTGAACATTGAGAAGAAGCTTGAAAGGAAAGGGAACATGAAGCCACTAATTGCAGAGTTTGTGAGAAGCAACGTGCTTACTATGACATTGACTACAAAAGGAAAATTTACTTTCTATTCTGAAGTTTTCATAAAATAAACTTATTCTTTACTCCTATTATGCAAAATTTTGCACTAGTTTTACCAAAAGTCAGATTTGCCATTTATTTTCAGCATGCATTATGCAGTTACTACAATGGCATCACCTCCCCCTAGGAAACATAATATAGTTAATGATTCCATTTTTAAAGAAGATAACGTTTCTTAGTGGTGTTTGAATGGATGGGATGAATGGAGTTAACCAAGACACACTGACTTCTTACATCATCTCTGCTGTGGTCACTCACCACTCTCTGGACAAGCTAGGCAGGGAGTACTTCAGGGCTAAGCAGGGAGAAACAAACTAATTCTTTCAAGGGTGTTTCAGCTACATAGATGGCCACAAATATATACTGGAACAATTTTAGTACTCAAAACAACAGTATTACATGGAGATCAAAGCTAGACAAACCATGGGATACAATGGGTTTGTGGAAACACCAGTGTATGCCCTTTATTTTGAAAGATGCATTAGCGTATTACTTTAAACATCAGCATTACATAGAGATACACTTCCAAAAAAAGCTGTGACATGGTTTTCTGTTACAAGAAATAAATATTACTAAGCCATAAAAACTGTATAAATTTCAAAGTGTGGTGTTCATTCTAGAATATTTTAGTTCATAAAAATGTTCCAATATTTAAATATGTACAGTTGGTTAAAATAAATATATTAAAAATGGAGCATTCCTCAAACTTTCTGAGAGTCAAAGAACAGAGGGAACAAAACAATGTTTTGCACAAGCAAAGGTTCGAGTTTGGATGTCAAATGTATATACTGTAGCATATATTTTACTACATGTGTGGGTACATATATACATATATGTAAAGTTACATGAAATAGATGTCTTGTAAGTGGATGTATAAAAATGTAGACACTAAACCTTCAAATGGAATTTATTTGCATCAGGCCACAAAGTTGGACAAATGGCACATTTATTTAAACAGTCATTGGTTACTTAGAATTATTTGACCTGTGGAAAGTTAACAACAAAATACGAAATGCTGAGAATAGCATGGTTTAAAGAATGACAACTGTAAGAGGGAATAGGTATTTGCATACTAATTGTAATGTTCCTACTGTCACATTACCTTCAGCTTGAAGATCAGTCAGAAAAAGTCGGCACCATCTGTGACAGTCAGACAGTGCAACGAGAAATGCCAGTGAAGTGAGTTGCTGTTTAAAGCTATTTTTATCTCAGAAGATGTACAAATGAAAACTTGAGTCTTCATGCCTCTAGGTGTTTTGTTTCCTTCGTTTATGATAAATATGTTAATTATTGTCTTTCCTCCTGATTTACTTATTTTCCTTTCTCTATTGATTCCCTTTTCTTTCCTAAAATATGACAGCAATGTGTGGATTATTTTGCAGTTAATTTATTACAAACATGAGATAAAAGTGAAGAAAAACTTTCATGTTTTCATTATGTGTTGGTTAATTTAAAATTACAAAATAAGCTAGAGAATAAGATACATATGATTCTTATAAAAACTATTAATTATAATACTGTTTATTGAAAAAATTGTACATGGATATTTAATGCTGGGTAAGGAACCAGCTGTCCCCTCCCTGGGCACATGGATGCCTTGCCTGAATTTTCCATTCTCCAGCACACTGCTAATTGAGTGTGAACAGCTAAGTTGTTGGAGCCCACATTTTTTAATGCAATACAACTGGTTCTAGCTGGCATAATTAGCAAGATAACCAGTCGCTTTCACACAGCTCCCATCTGGCCTGGCTCTTCTCTGGACACACAATATGAATACTGCTGGCCTGGGTGGCACTTGCTTAATGAAGAAAATAGGAAGGCAATCAGCCAAACCCCATGAAATACTAAGTGTAATTTTGGCTCCAGATACACAGTGAATTTTCATGGCAAATCACACACATTCACCGTTACCCTAATTAGGCACCACAATTTTACAGCCAATAAAGACACACAGATAGGAAGTGCTGACAAAGTTTCTGTTGAAGTTATAAGTAAAACTAAAGAAAAAAAGTGAGAGTGTTGCACCGTCCATTTATTTAAGGCAACACACATCCTATGATAGTTAACTAAATCCATCAAATTGATCTCAGTCACTTTCTTTTCCCTTGGGAGTTTTCTTTTTTTGAAATGTATAAGGTTGCATTTAAAAATACTAAGCCATCTTCCTCATTGGAATCTTACATGAGAAATAGTTTACTCATAGCTGACAATGTATAAAGTTTAAGACTGGCTTCTGTAAGCTTTCTATTGGGAAATTAATTAACATAAATTATTACTGAAACTAAACATTTGCTTTTAAACACTGTTGCAGAAAAATCAAAGTATATTCTAGATATTTTTCAAATGCAAATAAAGTACTAGCTATAATATAATAAAATACAAATAATAACCTAAAAGTAATATGATATATAATATAATGCATTCATCTACCTATTTAGGGTGAGATGTGAAAGACTTTGGGTTATGAGCAAACAATTCTGTGAATTCCGTTTGGGATGTTACACCAATAATTAGCATCTCTGAGCCTCATTACCAGTATAGGAAAAAAAAAATCCAGATTTGTTATTTTCAAGATTAAATGACATGAAGTATGCTTGGTACAATGTGGTATGCATTATAACCTTCAACAATTATTACACATTTTAGTGCTATTATAAATAGTCTCTCAATTTATTCCTAAATACCAAATATTTGTTGTTCCAGAAATATGTAAGAAACTCAAAATTTTAGAATTCAAATGGCAGTGAACTGGCAGTACTCCCCAATATGGTTAAATGTTACTTAATTGCTGAAAAGAAAAAAAAAACCGCATTGCTTCCAACACTTAGACAGGTCAAATTGTCAGAATGGAAACTTCTTGTGATAAACAAGATAGAAATAGTGAGCTAAGAGCACTGTAGACATTACCACATACTGGGATGAGTACTCCCTGAGAAGGCTGAATGGCAACTTCTCCCTTTTTGGTAATACAACATCCTGATGAGTTCAATTCTAGAATATACTATTATCTCCAATTCTATTGTCTATAGTATCCTGAAAATCAAAGTAATATCTATAAGAACACTGTGATCTTTCTAAAAAACAAAACATTAGGATTTTCTTTGATTGTGGACTCTATTCCAGCTCTTGTACATAATTTGGGGGGGGGGGTTGTTGTTGCTCTCAGCTCTTGCTGAAGGCCTGGACTTGCTCCGACCCTTCCAGAGTGGACGCTGCCCATTCCCCTGGCCCACACAGCTCTGGGTTAAAGATGAGGTCCATCTCAGGCTGGTGCTCAACCAGTCATGCTTTCATGCCACTTCCCCCTTGTCCCCTTCCCCTGAACAATTTAGCTTCAATAATCTTCCAGAAAACCATTGACCCTGTTCCACTGATAATTCGAACACCTGCCATTATTGTACGTTTGACCTTCCTGGAAGTTGGTTGTTGACGAATTCAACAAATATTTTTATATATACTGTTCTCAGTGCTACAGAGGAACATTTACTTGTATCATCAGATAGCTTGCAAATGGGGGAGCAAATTTCACCCTTGAATGACTCTCCCCAGATTTGGTCTCTCAGGATTTTCCCAGGATGGCCACTCCTCACTCAAAACAGGTACACTGCAAAGCTAAGTTCCTCTCCACTGCATTTATTAGCCAAGCGATTTCTAATTAGAATAATCAAACCAGCAATTTTCAGCCTACAAATATTCTTAAAGCCTGTATTTTATGTGATGATATACTTTTAAATTTCCTCATGGGCCTAACATTTGGGTCACTTGATATAGGAACAAGCTTATTCAAGTAAAGACTATAAAATGCACAGAATCTATTTAAAAGTAATCTAGGACTGAAAGTTGGAAAGTGAACAACTGAAATATATTTAACTCTCCATTCTTCAAAATGACTTCACAGACATCTTGTGTTCCCCGAGACAAAGTAAGTCAGGGCAGAAACAAAACGTCAGTTGACCAGAACAGGAGAAAGAAAATTAAAGAAATGGAAAGTAACTAAATGAATTCCCAGTCACAGAAACATTTCTTGGACACTTGTGAGAGCAAGTATTGTTATTTAGGAAGCATTATCAATCATAACAAAACTTAAGAAAAAGTTATAACGGAGGCTCATTTGCTGCAGCAGTTAAAATATCACTTGAGTCCCTTGCATCCCAGATTCGAGCCCCTGGATTGGATTCCTACTCTCACTTCCACTCCAGGTTTCTGTTAACAGGTATCAACAGCAGCTGATGGCTCACGAGGTTGGGTCCCTGACAGTCAAAAAAGAAAACAAACTGAACACACGTTTTGTGTCATCAGCCAGACCCAGTTCCAGGTTTTGAATGAATTTGAGGATTTGATCTCTCTCTCTGTTCTGTCTCTGACTTTCTACCTATCTCTCAGACTTTCAAAATAACTTTCAATAAAAAAAAAAAACTGCAGCAAACTATAAAAAATAGAATATGAAAGCAGAAAGACCACTCATTGTATTACATTTTAGTTACTTTGGTATGAAAATATAAAATGTTGCAAGAATGATAATGTATGAGACTATCCCCATTTTATTACCAATGATTTTAATCTTAAATTAGACCAACATTTCCCATAATTAAGTTATTTGCATGCAACAGCCACACAGACCAACAAATTTTTGCTTATTAAACAATACTCTATATAAATCATCATAATCTGTGCTTATAAAGGGGAAGAATGTGTGATATATTTGCATCTCAAAGTTTCTATCTTAAGTCTGACTTATCATTTCAACACCACATTCACAAAAGTATGCCTTTTTCAGATAGAAGTCTATGAACATGTGGCTGCTTTAGAAAAGATTACTCTGGATAGATTACTGGATTTATGGAAATCAATTCAGAACATAAATATACCAGTCTAAGGACTAACATTGCAGTTTCAATAGGGCAAATAGCTCTTAAAATACTATCAAAATGTTTTCAAAATCAGCACATGTTAAAAATCCTTGAAACTTTTTTCAAACTTTTTTGAGATGCATACAAATTAAATAATTTCATAGACTGTAGAAAGTTGAGAGTAGTTTGTTCATTTATCAGCATTATTATCACATAGGTTATCAATATATTCACAGTTTAAAAAAACTCACTGTTGCTCCATAGAACAAGCAAGTTTTGTGCCTTTTTTTTGGAGTTTGCAAATATTACCAACAGTGTGGGCTGTTGAATCAATAAATAACTTGGTGATATCAAATTGCATCTCACTTTATGGTGGTATAACTATACACTGTAAAAGCATTATATATTTTTGCTGGCATTTTACTGTTTGATGAATGGCATAAAATTGTTTTAAGTGATATAATCTAGCAGATATTACTATAAGCTATGAAAGAAAAAGATCACAATGCTATTGTCAAGGGTAGATGCTGTTTTTACAGGTCACCAACCACAGAATCAATGGCCTGGTCTGAAAATATGGACACTCTTTTAGCCAATCAAGGTAAGATTCAACTACAATCGATTTTTTAAGTATAACCAGTTAAATTCCCAATATCTAAGGAACAAGGCATGAGTGTGAATACCTGAACTATTGTATTTTTCCTATCACATAAGTTATAAAGTCCCAAAGCCTAAATGCAAGTAGCTTAAGAATAACTATAGAAATTCCATATAGTAAAAGAAGCCAAAATTCCAGTTAGTCTGATGTCCTCCGTTTCCTTAGACTCACTATCACTTGATGCATACGAATACTGCCTTTGATAGAAGTAGGATGAAAATCGGGAGCTATGAAAAATTAAAAATTTAAGCAAATCACTTGTTTTACATGTCCTATACACTAAAATAAAAAATATTTTACACTAATTTCAATTGAATTGCTCTCAAAGTAAATGCAAATACATATTGAAATGCACATTGCTTTAGTGTATAATATATACATGTAAAAATATTTATATTTAATAGGAAACCTCAATAAGGTCATTTTTCCAATTGTAAATAAAAACCATCGTCTTTGATACAAACCATTCCTTTTTAACCGATTAAATAATTTCAATGCCAAATGGATAGAGTTTAAAAAAATTAAAAATTTAAAGATATTATTAAACTAGAAAATGTTTTCAGAGCTTTTTATGGGTATATAGACTTCAGTTAGATGAAATCAGTTTTTATATCCCCTGGCTTTATTATTCTTATATGGGCCGATTCCTGAATATGAACATAAACATAAATTCATTTATGTAACTGCCAGAATACATCTAAGGATAAATATTAAACACATCAAATATATGTAATTGCCTTTTTCCTCAAATTTGGGTGGTATTTTGCCCCTGAATACATAACTGATGGGACAGATTAGATCTGCTCATTGCTTTGTAAAGCAACCCTGTTGGTTGTGACTTGGCAGGCAATCAACTAGAAGAGCTCTTTACAACAAGGTAGACCAGAGGCAGAAGGGGGTTGTTGAGATGAAGGTAAATTCTTCCACATGTATAACTCCTGGGATTGTACATTCCATGCCCACACAAAATATAAAAGTCACAGACTGATCTCAACAGCTGTTTAGTTTTTCTTTTTTGTAATACTGGAAAAATAACAATACCACACGTGTTTTTGATGCTTTAAACTGCTAGACAATTTGCCAAATTATCTAACTGGGTTTTTGGTTTTTTTTGTCAGCTTGGGAGTTTACTTTGCATGTACTGGGCATAGTAATTAGTGCAGTTTCCATCCCTATTGTTTATTCCATTGGCATCCTCTGCTGTGTCTAACAGTACTAAATCTACCCATGGAGAGTGCCCTCAGTGAATGATTTTAAATGCATGAGATTGTAAATAGAACACTCAAATTACGTATAGAAAAGTAGTCCAATAAAATTTGGGCCAAGATTAGATAAAGCAACCCCAGTTTTTAAGTTGTTTATTTTTACCCATCTGTTCTAAATCAGTGATGGAAGGAGAAAAGAACGGCCCTTCATTTAACAGACAGGGAAAACAGTAACTGTTTCGTAATCTGTAACTTTCCATCTCTCTAGAATGCATTAGACAATCCTCACAAGGAGAAACCTGCACATGGATTACACATACAAAACACTGCAGGCATGGAGCTACAATATTCTTCCACTATTATTTAAGTGTATGCTATCCTCTGTGTAAAACAGATCTTCACATAGATTCTGCTTAGGCATCTCAAATGCATTATTGTTTGGACCATGTTCAGGAGAACGTTTAATTAACTGCAGCTAACAGGGCTTCTATAACTTAAACTTGTATGGCAGAAACTCCTTTGGATGTATTTTTAAATTCAAGAAATGTGCAGTGAATTGAATTTTTATACAGAGTTCACATATTAATGACATCCATCTTCTCCAATAGTTCTACTGAGAATTTTAATTGGTACCTGATAGCCTTTTGCAGTGACTTGTTAGATCAATTCTATTGCACATAGTAAAATATGCTAATCAAGCTTAAATCCAGTGTTTTCAAACAGTTCTACTGTTGGCTCTAGGAAGCCCTTTTATGTTTCCTCTCTATAAAGTTTAGTTTTGCTTCCTATCTATATCAATATATAAGTGGATTTAAGCTCTTTATACATGACTTTTATACTGTCTATTTTCCCTACCCTATGATTCTCTATACACTCATTTCTTCTCTACTTTTGAACTGAAAGGATGACTTCAGCTTGCACTCAGGGAGATCTGCTCCAAGCGCATGCAAAGGGCCAGCTGTAGGAGAAAACCACCACTGTTTTGGAAGGCAAATCTCTGAATGGCAAATCTGCTGATGGGTTTCCCTCCTTACAGAGAGGCAAACAGATATTGCCTGCAGAACTTGAGCAGTGAGCTAGGTGAGCACCAAGCACAGGCATAGTTTGGTCAACAGAGGAAATCTGATAATCAACTCCCTAATCTAGAGGAATACTCTCACATACTCAACTGTAAAAAACCAAGAACAATCTTCTCAATAATTGTGGGGTATACAAAAGAAAATACTGCAAGACCCACTTTGATGAACAAAGTACAGAATGGAGGATCGAAACTGTTGGCCAGAAGCTCAAATATCTACAGAAGCAAAGAGTAATGGGCAAACACGGATGATGGTAAGATGAACAGACAAGGCAACTTTAGGATCACAGATGACAAGTTCTGCATGTGGTTACTAAATTTGTAAAAATACAAAGGAAATATTCCCACAAGGAAGTGGATTCATTTGCATTCCCTGGTCTAAAGTTTCTGAACTGCCAGGAGTGAGAGCAAAACACCACATAGAGCTTCCACAGAGAAGGAGAGGTGCTGGGAAAAAGCTTACTTATTTGCCTGTGGAATTAAAATCGCAATATCCTCACAAAGAAGAGGAATTTTTTGCTGTAACTTTTCTAGTTTAAACACTTCAAGTGGCCAACATATCCACCCCAAAACAATCATGTCAGCCCATCCTCCTCTGCTTTAATCCCCAACCAATGTAGTTTGACTACTCAGTAATAAGTTGTTTCTGCTCTCCAATTCTTAGCAACAAACACACTCATACTCCAAAGTCATCATAATGCTACAAATTCAACCGGAGTTCAGGGCAATGAGTCAGAAAAGAACAGTCAAGGGACTTCCCAAAGAAGTAACTAGCACAATGCCAAGCCTTCTCAGATGTAGAAAGAAAAAGTATAGGTTGTCCTGGTAATGGACTTAATTTTGCAAATACTTATATTGGATGTGAATGATTAATCACCCAGTGAGGTTTTATAATGTTAGAAACTGAAAGACAAAATTGTCACAGTTACAGAGGTGATAAATATTTGCCACTGGATGCTCAATAAATAGTCCTGCTATGCAACATACTCATTTGGGACATCTTGCTGCTCTATGAGATATTATAAAGAAGTTTTTCAACTTTATTTTGCAGCTGGTCTAGATGCTTTTCGAACATTTCTAAAATCAGAATTTAGCGAAGAAAATGTTGAGTTCTGGCTTGCCTGTGAAGACTTCAAGAAAACTGAAAGCGCAGAAAAAATTGCTTCCAAAGCCAGGATGATCTATTCTGAATTCATTAAAGCTGACGCACCTAAAGAGGTGAGTGAACCATGGCTTGAAGCCTCTCCTGCTGTGGTATCTACCCCGATGAGGGGGCGTTAGAATCAACTAACTGGCCTTACCTACATCAGTAGGCTCCTTTCGACATTGTGACATTGATTTCTTTCACTGACTTACTAAATATTTTTAATACCTATCATGGGCAACATATGACCAGTATGTTTTTTTTCTTAGCACTAGATGTCAGCTTTAGTAAATTGTATTTAATGTCACAAAACAGATTTAAAGTGAAACCAAGAGAAATTCTACCTCCAAATGCTGTTGGATTTCCAGTGAAGTTTCTTTGTTTTTGCTTTGACTCGCTGTGGAATTAAGCAAGGAAAATGTAGGATAGCTTTCTTTGTATTTTTTTTTACAGCAAAAAAAAAAAACACGAATGTGTGAGAAGAAAAAAACACTTTCCAACTAGCAGAATAAATTTTTCATTTTTAATATCTTAGTAGTCCACTTGATGGCATGGAAGGTTTTGGTTACCTTCATTATTTTGATTATGAAAGTGTGCCAAAAGTCTTATCACTGGGTGATACGATCTCGATCTACCTGTGCTGCCTTAAAATCAGGAGAACACAAAGGACTTTACAGAGAAGCAGCTAGGAATGATATGAAAAATCTCTTTAAAGCATTTTATATCTGAAAAATATAATTTAATTTATAGAACTAAAACCATGATATTCCTGCATTCTCTTTCAGATTCAAGTGTAAAGTTTAAACAATTTATATTTTAAAACTGCATTGGAGTTCTTGCTGAATATATGAGCCAGGACTTCTAATGCAAAAGTAACAAGGCAACAGGAATTTATATTAATCTACCAACAGCAAACATGAACCACTTCCAGAAGTCCTCTTCTATTTAGGTGATATATCAGTATCCTTAACACTAACAATTAGCATAATTTCTGATTGAACATTAGGACTTGTGATAAGAAAAAGCTGGTGGTATGTATGGAGACAAAGAGAACTAGATGAAATGCAGTGCTTTTCGACCAAAATCTTTCTTTCTCTTCTAATAGTCTAATTTGTATGGTTTCCTAGACTAGGAAATGCAGATTCCAACACAGCATTAGAGGGGAAAGCAGGTCAGCACTCCTTCTGTCAATGAGAGTCTCGACTGAATTTGAACAATAATACTGCAACAAGGTGGAGGAATCCACCATGGGGAGAGGGTTTGGGGAGGGGTGGGAGGAATCCCAGAGCCTATTATGAAACTGTGTCACATAATGCAATGCAGTTAATAAAAAAACACAGCATTTCTTCTATACAGCTGCATGATTGATTTGGTCTTCAGAGAATGATTGGTGCACTTGAGCTTGAAGACACAAAGCTAAGACGTTCTGCAACTTACAGCATTGCCTTGTGCCACTTACAATCACCTTAACTTAGCAGGTCGTGGTTGCTAAAGGAAAGCAGTGCGCCTGACTCCCTCTCAGGCCTGCTAGCAGGTTCAGCTTCCGCACATCTATTTCCAGCAGCCTGTGCACATTGGGATTTTGCATGTGTCATCTCCTTTAGCACCACAGACACGGCAGAAGCATCTGGGCTCTGTCCGCCTCCATCTTTGCTTTGACTTCTTGTCTAATTAACCAAGATGGTTTTAAATTCTATCTTTTCTGCGTTTTTTCATGCCAAATTAAGGTGTTAGTACTACTTCCTGACTTGTATCATCTATTTCAGTCTCCAAAACTGATGCTAACAGAGAATGCTGGTTTGGGAGTGATAGATTTATTTTAAGTGCTACAAACTCTGGTGTTCTCAATTTTAATAGCCACCCTTGAGAATATATTTCAGTATATTTGTTCACTTTTAATGATACCAAAAGTTTGAAGTAATATCAGAGTTGTCACAAATGATTAAATCGAATTAGGTAACAAAAAATGATCAGAGATGGTTTTAATTGGAATGATAATTTTTATACTCTGCTGTGACTGAGGTCTAAGATGTCTGCTCCATTTTTTTTAGTAAAGTGCTTTCTTTATGCATACACACACCCTTTGCATAATGACAGTCTCTTGCTACACTGTACATTCTAAATGAGGAAAGCCTGTCCAATTTGAATGTGAGAACAGAGTAAAAAACTTCCGATTCAAATTATGTAAAGGTATAAAAGCACAACGTGGGGTCACAAAAGAGCCAACAAGTATGCTTTAAAATGTATTTTTTCTGTTAAAATAATTTAACGCTGTTGATATAAACAAAGGAATTTTGACTTGCATAACTTAGGTTATTTTACTTATTTAAAGAGAACAAACTTCATACATTTCATAGACACAATTCTAAAACATTCTTCCCTCCCCCAACTTCTTCAATCCCCCACAAGCTTGGTTTTTTTTTTTCCCTTCTTTGGTTTTTCCAAAACTTTCAGTTAACCAAATCAAGTGAGCATTAAAATATGCTAGAACATTATCATAAAATCATTTCCAAATGGATGCTCTGAAAATGATTCAGAATCAGTCCTCTGAATATGAAGTATTGCTGTGTCAGCTCTGCCGCGGCCTTTTTAAAAATGGCAGGGTTTAAAAGTTTCTAAGTGGTTGTGGTGACATCTCCACCGCCATTCCATAAGACAACCTTCCGTGTGGTTGTTGAGACTGGCAGTGGAGTGATGTCAGAAATCTAAGATAATTCACAGCGTTCTCAAAACTAAACAAATAAAATATTGTATTCCTCAAAGACCTTGAAATTATTCATACAAACAAAGAAATGTCTACTCATCTCAGTAAATAATATGGCTCACGTTGTTTGCTTTCCTACACTGCGCAGCCTGGGCTCTGAACCTAACAGTATGAGATGCCAGGCAGGTCTGTGTTGTCCTGGGACTCCATGCTGCCTCCGGGTGCCTTGAATCACATGGCTGGGAAGTCTGCCCTTCTGAGGGGTCACTTCCCAACAGACTGCATTTCCAATCTATGGCAGCTCAATGGCTTTTCTGTCTTATCTGTGAGGGTCTTTCTGAAGACCCTCTTCATGTACTTCCTAATATTTTTCATTTTCTGCTGTTGTTACCGAAATTTCAAACGAGTTTAGGATGAAAGGGAAGCCTCTTGTAACCTTGCTCCCATACATCACCAAAATTGACTTCTAGGGAGAATATAACAAAATTTATCACTTCCTCTTAATGGAAATAACTTTAATTGGTTTCTAGAACTAGATTTCCTCCTCCCTTGCCAACGGCTCCTTAGCTGATTTGCTCACAACCCCACATACACTATAATGAGAGCAGACAGCTGGCATTCAAAAGAAAGTTTCTTTTTTTCCCAAGTGAAAGTTCCTTTATCAAAGGCTGTTTAGTTTCCAACACTTTTGGGGTTTTCTTGTGTAGTTCTTGTTATTATTATTTTCCATGATATGGTTATATAAGTATAGGGATCTCCTCACACATACCTCGCCTTCCTCCCTCTTCATTTACTCCCCCTCCCCATCATTTCCCCCATCTTATTACAATCGTATAGTCCCTTGGCAATAATCACAAATCCAACATTCTGCTATTACGTGATTCATGGCACTGTAGGAATAGGCAATGCTGGAAAATTTAGTATCATATTGTCAAGGTATTTCATTCGGAAGTTTCAAAAAACTCATGGAAAAAGGCATTATGAAAACCTGTGCATGGACTTAAAATTGCTTTTCCATAAAAATAAACCTATCTTTTAGTCAATTTTCCACAAAAGTCATCCTGTGACTCTGCTCCACCTGGTTTTCCATATCTAATACGTCACGACTCCCTGTCATTCTTCAGAATATTTCTTTTAAATAATTCATAAAGACTTTCCCCACACCATTGTGATTTATTATCAAGATCCATTCTGAAAAATCTTAGAAATTTTTGCACTTCTTTCATTCCCCAAGACACTACCCATCTGATCTACTACCAGTTGTCTACCTGCTCTTCTGGGTGGTTTTCTGATTTCTCTCCTTTTGTCCATCCCAGCTATTACTTTATGTGGAAGCCAGTGACACTTTTATAAAAACCACGCATTTATATTAATCCCTTATTTAAAAACTTCTCTTCAGGAAAGGTTTAAAAAAATCCTTAACAGAACCCTAGATTGTCCCACATGATCTGGTACCTCCAAAAGCCTCCCTCTCAACCCTTGCCTTTCTCGTCCTCAAACCTTCTGAGTATCTTTCCGTTTATGCTTCCATGTACAAATCTCTTCCTCAATGCTTCATACTTAAAATAATACTTCAAACACCAGTTAAATTCCCATTCATACAGCTTTTCCTTCCCAAAGCAACTGTGTTAATCGCAATGCATTTGCAAAACATTCCTTCTAGATTGATTTTTATCATAATCATCTTTATGTCTTCAGTTCTTACAATAGTCCTAAGCATCTACAAAATAAATACTCCAAATAAATTCCAGGAATGGGTAAAACAAAAATGGGTTTTTCAAATATAGTTGCCTTTTCTACCCCCACCCCTCAAAATGGGAATCCATCACATAGTCCCATATTTGATACATTTAGCTTGTAGCAGCCAAAAACCAGCAGAATAAATCAGCAGAACCAGTATTTTTTTAAGATTTACTTATTTGAAGGCCAGAGTTACAAGGACTGAGGGAGAGACAGAAAAAGAGTGAAAGTGAGAGTGGGTGTGAGTGTGTGTGTGTGTTCGTGTGTGTGTGAGAGAGAGAGAGAGAGAGGAGAAAGAGAATTTTTCATCTACTGGTTCACTCTTGAAATGGCCACAACAGCCACCCAGCTCAGGACTGGGCTTCAGCCAGGACCCTACAACTCCATACAGGTCCACAATGTTGATGGCAAGGACCCAAGTACTTGAGCCATCTTGCATTGCTTTTCCAGGTACATTATCAAGGAGTCAGATCAGAAGCAACAGGGACTCAAATCAGTGCTCATACTGGACACCAATATTATAGGGGCAAATTAATCTGTTGTGACTCAATACAATATTAGTCCAAAGCACTAATATTTATAAAAGTAACTAAGTTACAGTTAAACATGTATACTATTCCTTAAAATATTTTGCTGTGGAGGAAGAAAAGGTTACCAACAAAAAGAAAAGACATGGTATAAACTATGGTATTCAAACCTGTTGTTTAGCACTGAGGGATCAGCTGGAGAAATGCAAAAAAGACAAGCCACGTGTGTGTTGTGAACTACTGAATTCCCTTTATGATGACAAATCTTCCTTCCTGAAGATCAGATCACCTACATCATATTAGCAGAAGTTCTTTGTCTAAATCAGTTTAGGAAATCAAATTTCTTAAGATTTGTTTTTCGTCAAACATATAATGATAAGAGAGTTCTAGTGACTTTCCTTCTATAGTCAATGAAAGTTTATTGGAAAAAATTCAACTTAAGCTAAATCATAAAGGAGATGGAAAAATTGCAAAGGATATACTTTAGGGGATCAAGGGATTTTTAGGAAGTGAGATAGTATAAAGAAAAAAATGCAGATATGTAGGGAAGATTTGTTACAAATGCTTAATTTGATGAAGAGTGAGAATTTTAAAAGAACACTGTGAAATTACAGAAAAAAATAAAAATTTTATGTATACAGACAGATGTACACAGTAAGAGATAATGCCAAAAAGAGGTGTCAGCGATGATTCCTATGTTTCTAGCTTGAACAACTTGGAGGAAAATGATGAGATGATATAAACATGCGGGTGTCATGTTGTGTCATTGAATTGCCAAGACACATCATCAGCCAACTGACAGTCTCCCAGGAACAGTAATTCTGCTCATCACTCAGCTATCCACAGCTGACGCTAGTACTTCCTTGGCAAGAAAATAGGAAATCAGAAAAATAAGTGACAACTCAGAATACAAACTTGCTATATTTTAATAGCAATATTATCATTATTCTGAACTACTATGCCTTAAAAGCTAAATATGATTTAAAGCATTTATGCAATCACATACTCACTTGAGTTAGACAACATCTACTTATTAAGGCCTCACTCTATGCAAGATTTAGCGAGGCATGCATGAAATGTAAACACAAAATTCTCTGAGAGGCCATAAGAAAAAAAATTCACAAGTAAACTTCAGGTGATAGATGTTATTTGAATTTAGTCTTAAGCACAAATAATAGTGAAAGATTTACGTGAAAAGAAATGATCATTAGTCAAGCTAGGATGGCAAGAAGAATGATCAGAGTTAGAAGAGCACAAGGAAGTTAGAAAACAAAGTCGAGTTCAGTGGAACAAGAAGGAATGTATTTAGACCACAATGTAAAGTCTATGCATGTCATAATCAGAGCTATGGACGTTCAAATGCAAACGAAGGGGCCATTGCAAGGGGTCATTCTGTCTGCATTAATAACAGCAGCAAGGAACACTGTTCAGTAGGCAGACCTTGGAGCTATTCTCAATACAAATTCCCATGATGAGTTACTACAAAGTTTATGTAGCTACACTCACCATTTGGGGAGATACAACATTGAAACTAATCATGGATGACACTATACTATAATATTATAATACCATAATATTATAATATTATAATAATATTATAATACACAGCAGAATAAGCCTATATGGGCTCTGTTTCAAGTTCCAGCTACTCTACTTTTGATCCAAGTCCCTGAAGATATATCTAGGAAATCAGTAGAAGACATAGCAAGAGCTTATGTTTCTGCACCTGTGTGGGAGCCACAGGTGAAGCTCCTGGTTCTTGGTTTCTGAAGGCAAGCTCTAGCCCTTGCAGCTCTTTGGGCAGTGAACCAACCTGTCAATGGACAATTCCCCCTCTCTCTCCATCTCTTCTTGTCTTTAATTCTGACTTTCCAATAAATAAGTCTTTTTAAAAAATCAACAATATAGGTGAATGGAGAAACAGGCAGCATATATATCCTCATATCTCTGTAGCACAAAATAACTTTAAAACCATTACAAGACCTGAATAGCATTCATAACACTGACGACTGTTGATTCCCACTACCTGGGAGACGTGATGCTTGGCTCACCACAGGAGCTATGGCACTACTCCCCAGCCTCACACCCTCCAGCACTTCCTGTCACGGACCAAGCTCTTGAGGACATGATCTGGATCTCCTCCTCCAACCTCAGCCTTTCTGACCACTCACACTCCAGCCGTCTGAACACAGTAGGTCTCTGGGGGCTAACAAATTCTTTCTTGCATAAGAACTCTGCACTTGCCATGGGCTTTTATTGCTAATTCAAAAACTATCTACAGCTGGAAGGTGCGGAAACAGAAGCTCATGTTAGGTAATTCTTCTAAGGTTCCAAGCTCAAACGTCTTAGGAGATACATTAGAAAATGATCCTCCAGTCAGCCTTGCACCATCTTTCTCTAAAAAGAGGGACAGACAAACCCCAGACTTGGACGCCTTTTGTTTCAGTTCCAGCACCTGATCTGGAACAAAAGGAATAACAAATACGTATGTTCTGCAATCAGTGAATACCTGAAATCCCTAAAGAAATAAAATAATTGTGAGCAAACAGTGAACTTCTGACAACTCTGTTTCATTTGAGTTTTTTCTTTGTCCTTTTCATCTTTCTATAATAACACTGAAATACTTTGATGTTTCTTGTGTAATTCTTGAAGAGCTTTTCAAGATAGGTACTACTACTGTTTTCTGTTACCCCACTAGAAGTAAACATGAAATTACAAAACTTGCTCCAAACTGCAGTTGAGGACGGGTTTTCTTGCAATTCTATCAGCCCACAGTTAAACTTCAATTCAGTCCAGCAAAAAAATGTCATTTATAGTCTTCTTTGTTATTAGATTTCAAATTCTGGCAGACATTTTGCTTCTACTCAATAATTAGTTATGGATTGTCTATTATTTAGCAGATATCTGTGTAATGCTGAAAAATAATATGAGTAAGACCTACAGAGTATCTACCTTTGGTTTTAAAGTTAAAAACTCTAAGTATTTCAGGAATGGCTTAGGTTAGAAGTCTTAAAAGTGAAATTTTCTGCTTCTCAGAATATATCCTGGAAAACATATAGAACTGAGCAAGTTTCTCCACAAGAAAGCTTAGAGAATTTTACCTATTTCTAAATAGTTCTGCTAAAGTGTAATAGAACTTCATTAAACCTGCTGGGAGTACCTATGTGTGTCTATGGTAAAGGACAAAAAACAAATGATAAGTAGATAGACAAATAGACATTCTATCGGAAATATAGGGGTCAGGGAAGAGAAGTTTAGTTTGGTAAGTTTTGGTAAAGACAACAAAATCCAATGTCCTGGAGATTTAAAGAAATATGAAATATAAAGAATGGGAATGGGCGAAGGTCAACCTTGTAGATTCCAGTTCTAGCTCTTCCCATAGGAAGGCACGTTTCAGATATTCAAGTCCAAGTACTGGGACAAAAATATGAGTGGGAGAAGAAATTTAAAATCAAAAAGTATCATGTCGGCTTTTCTACTTGTCTTCTTAAATCCCAAAGTAGGCTTTTACCTTCTTGTTTTTGACCCCAATGCAATCCTTCTCATGTTATGACAAACAATGAACTCAGGCATGTGTTCTGCAGCCCAGAAAACCAACACACGACCTTTCCGTTGTTTTGCATCAGATTTGTTTTGTGTTTAGAAAGGAATTCAAATAATATGTGTATCTGCCAGCTGAATCAACTGTGTGCTCTTTGATTATATGATCTAATGATATGCAACTTTATTTTCCACAGATTAACATTGACTTCAGTACCAGGGACCTCATCTCAAAAAATATTGCTGAACCGACTCTCAAATGCTTTGATGAGGCTCAGAAGTTAATCTACAGCCTCATGGCCAAGGATTCTTTTCCTCGGTTTCTCAAGTCAGAGATTTATAAGAAACTGGTAAATAGCGAACAGGTTGGAAAACATAGAAAGTGGCTCCCTTTTTTGTGACGAAGATCAACGATACAGTAATTAATCAGCACACTTCAAGCCTAAACCCTCTTAGGTAGACAAACAAAATGCAGTATGTTTTAGTGCTTAGAGGATATTTTGTGATCACACAGAGGAGTGCACTTTTAAAATATCAGGTCTGAATATTTAAGTCTTTTTTCTAGAATGTACTCATCTTGTCCAGCATTTAAAAGAGGCATTTTATAGAAATACAACACATTTCTAAACCATAAGTGGGTATTTTTCTCCATTCAAGAAACAATAAACTCTCATGTTGCAGAGTGTGAGACTGTTTAGCATTTTGAACATGATTTTAAATATTGTCGGCATTGTTCAAAATCTCACTTCTTTAAAATCAGCAATTTTAAACCAACACACAACCTTCCAGTTAGTGCATCCAACTGTTTCTTTTTAATTATCACCAAAAATGTGATGTTTCCCCAAACTACTATGGTTCTCAATGCTTCCACAAAATACTATGAGTCTCAATTGATTTTAATTGCAAGACTGTATACACACGTGCATGTGTGTCTCATAGCAATATGGACCAAAATTTTTCCAGATGCATCAGTTCATAGTAACTTGCATCACAAAGGTTTATGTGCAGAAAAGATTTTGAATGCATAAATACTAAGTTTCTTGTAATAGCATGGAAATACAAGAAACCGGAAATAAGAAGCATGGCCAATTCCTGCCCTAATGTGTCGCAGAGTAGTGACTATTCCACAAAATATACAAGCACGGTGGCATCACTTACTCACTTGGGCAGTCGGGTGTCAGTTCACTGATTCAGTACTAGGACTTACTTGTTAAAAAGTCTTGAAAAAAGTTCAAATGCATTAGTGTTGTCATGTTACTATTATTTTTCATCTAAATTAAAATTCTGATGTCAATATGACAGCCCATGGTCAACATATTTATTATGTATTTTATTTGCCCATATTTTTTATCTATATGAATACTTATTTTTCTGTATTGCTTGGTAATTAAAGATTGCGAGAAGATGGCATGCTTTATTTCACGTTTTAACAAATTATACATTTGATAGACAAAACTTCATCTCCTCTTCACCATGAAAAATAAACATGTAAGGATATGCAAATGAAATTCCTGTACATTTGCAAGTTTTCTGAAGGATGGCAGAGGCGTGATACAAACTGGGTGTGACGTACTTAGTGAATCTCAAAATGTGCATAGCAGAGAGAAGCTACATACTTCTCATTTATTCTGACAGTCCCAGTGTTAATTTGGTTTCTAAGTGAAATAAATAATTTAAACTATTCCCAGATGAAGTAGATGTTCCAGGTTAAAAGGAATTCTAACATTTATAAACTCACACACCTCCAGTCTGTTAAGACATGAATGAAGAAAAACAGAAAATGTATTTATTGCTAAGATTACACACCTAGTAAGCTGACAGAGCAGGATCTGTGTTCTGACAGAGGTAGTGTAGTCACTTCCTAAGTTTAGAACTGTGCCAGGAGTCTGGACTCTCAATTCCTGCAGTTAAATACCCCAGCATATTTCTTATCATCAGATATTTGAACTGTCCCCTTTCTTTCCCATTATCATGGAGACACAATGCCTGTGCTATGAATGCACCTGAAAGTTTCACTAATGATGTGAAGGAAGTTACAAATCATACCTTCACCACCTAGAAGCAGCAGGTGCTTGGCAGTGCCTAACAATACAGCAGCTGTCAGATGTGTTGCTGAAAACTGGCTGGGAGATAGCCTGCAATAGCGTCTCAACAAAAGGCCCTTGAAAGCAGAACGCGCTCAGCTCACACCCCACCCCAGAACGCGCTCAGCTCACACCCCACCCAAGTGACAATGAGTTTTCTGATTTACTAAGATAAAAAAAAAAGCAATTTTCTATGACCATACCACCCTGAACGCGCCCGATCTCGTCTGATCTCAGAAAAGAAAGCAATTTTGAATTCTTCATAGTAAGAATTTTCAGTAAAATACCAGGTTTACATCTTTAACATGCAATGCTGTTTATGGCTCCTTATGTTATTTTATTTCATCGATTTTCACTGATGAGTGTTTTTCAATTAAAATTTTTAAATCAAAATAACTTACAACAAGTAAATAACAACATTAAAGTTACTGAAACAAAAGCTTTCATGGCTTTGTAATACCTTTTCTAAAAATATTTTCACCAAGTTTAAGAAGTGAGATGTTTTCATTAAAACCCAAGGGCTAAAATATCAAAGTAGAAATGACCTTCAGATGAAAACACTTCTCCAAAATGCAGAGTTCCCCACTTAGTGCCAATTCTCACGGCACTTAGAGATACCACCCCACAGCACAGAGAGAAATGATATATTTTTGAGATAATTTTAGCTAGCTTATACATATACAGCTTCTTGCACTTGCCTAGAATATGTGTTTTTTCAGCCACTAAATGTAATCACATTTTTTGATTATATTTTCTGATAATGATACTATAAGAGTGTAAAATGTGAGGCATTTCAAACATGACCTTAAGCTTGCGTTTCCAAACCTTTGTTGTGTCTGCACACTGGAAGTCTCACTCTCGGCCTGTGAATATGTCCCTTTCGGGCTCTTCTCTCTGGTTTCTGTGCTTTAGCAGTGACTTTGTAATCGGTAGTGTTCTTGCTGAGAGTTCCTGTTAATTAAAACCAGAGAACAATGTCTACGGTTTCTTCTTCACCATGCTTTCTAATGAAGCTTCGAAACATCTTGGTTTCTGAAATCCCAGCAGCCTATCGGTATAATTTTGACAGGCTGGAATTTCAAGAAAAGTTCAAGTCCACTATTCTAGAAAGAACCATGGGGGGGATGGCAGGGAGGAAGCAGGGAGGGAATGAAAAAACAAAACAAAAAAGACAATCCGGTTTCATTACCATTTCTCTTCACATTATTTTCCTATGTAAAAGTTCTATCTGGAGCTTTCATCCGCACAATCCTTACAAAACTGTTTCACTTTTTGTCCCACAACCACATAGTCATTTATTCCAAACTGCCCAGAGTGTGTCCAGGGCCCTAAGCTGGACTTGGACAGTGAGTTGGGACCTGGACCCTCCATGCTTTTCACATTCTTAGTTCGGACTCGTTCCATGAAGGACTCGCATTCTCGGCCCCAATCACTGTGGGTGTTTTCTATATGCCCTTTCTGAGAGTTCTCTGTGTGCCTTTGCCTCTAAAGTAAAATAATGAAAACTGTAAAACAGAAAAGGAGAAAGATCTGGAATGTAAAATCAGTTTTACAAAATGAATGGACCTGGGGCTGACATAGTAACACAGCAGGTTAAGCTGCAAATTCCTCCTGCGTTCACTCTGATTCCAGGTCCAGGCTCCCTGCTGATGTATCTGGGGCAGGAGATGGTGGCTCAAGGGCTTGAGTTCCTGCAACCCAGAGGGGAGGCCCAGGCTGAGCTCCAGGTCCCTGCCTGCCACCAGCTGCAGAGCCTGTGGTCATCTGGACAATTAACTACTAGATGAAAGGTTCCTCTCTCTTTGTTCATTGGGTGTCCCTCTGCCTTTTCAAGTTAAAATAAAAAGATAAATAAAATAAAATAAAATCTTAAAAAAGAAAAGAAGCATGAACACAAGTATGAGCATTTGGCCCAGGAATTAAGACTAGGACACCCACACTGCATCTCACAGGGTCTGAGTTTGAGTCCCAGCTCTGCTCCTGCCGACACTGGGAGGCAGTGAGTATGTCTGAATTAACCGGGTCCACACCAACCATGTGGGAAGCCTTGGCTGAATTTCCAGCTTCTAGCTCCCATACAGTCTAGCTCCAGCTATTGTGCTATTGTAGGCCTTTGGGAAGAGAATCAATGTGTGCAACATAATTCTCAAATTCTCTGTCTCTCTCTCTCTCTCTCTCTCTCTCTCTCTTTCATGCACACAACTTCCCTGTGTATCTATACCTCTCAAATAAATATCTAAAGCAAAACCAAGAATAAATCCAGATGTTTTAGTATTTCTCCTCCGTGTTCTTCTGTAACTGTCAGATGTTACTAACTCTGTAGCTTATTTCCATCAACACAACCATGTCTGAAGTTCAAAGTCTCATCAACTTCTCTGCTTTCTAACAAACTTTCATTACAGATTCCCTCTAAGCCAGGCATACCACACTGTGATTCACACCACATAAATAGCCCAAAAGAAATTTCTGTACTAGAAATCTTGAAAGTTACCCTTTCACCTAAGTTTCAAGTGGTCAATTATTATGTTCAAGATAATTGCCACACTTCTTAGTCCAGTGCATAAAACCATCATAGGGCCAGAGTGCTGTGGCATGGTAGCTTAGGCCTCTTCCCAGGGTGCCACATCCCACAGAGTCACTGGCTCATGTCCCAGGTGCTCTACTTCAAATCCAGTCCCCTTCTTTGCTTATGGTCTGGGAAAGCAGAGTATGGCTCAAGCCCTTGGGTCCCTGCACTCATGTGGGAGACCCAGAGGAGGCTCCTGGCTTTGGATCAACTCAGCTCCAGCCACTGCAGCCACTTAGGAAATGAACCAGCAAATAGAAGTCCTTTCTTTCCCTGTATGTCTCTCCTCTCTCTGTAATTCTACCTTTCAAATGAAAATAAGTAAATCTTTAAAAAATTTTTAATGTATCCTTGCTTACTTTAGTCCCTGCTGTTTTTATGTGCATGCTATTCCACATTTCATTAATATTTAAAATAGTACAGACATGTGGTGAAACCAAGAATTTACATGCCATGGTCCACTACGCCTTAAGTTTCACTCGGTTAAATCTCTTTGGTTCTTCAGAATTTCTGTTTACAATGCCACTCTGCCTATTGTCACTGCCCTTCACGCCTAACCTGGGTGAAGGAACCATTCAGGAAACTACCAGGATTCTGATCAAGTGGTACAATTACAATCGCTATCCATTTTTATATTTAGTAATCCATTAATTTGATGGTTTTCTCTGCTATCTGTAAGGAACTCGGATGGCTTTAGGCCATGGTCCTGAAGGACAACACGTTAATATCCCTCAAAAGCTCTACGAGAATTGGTGAAGATGTCAATTTCCTATTAAGATGGAAACCATGCAACTCAAAGAGCTAAGCAAAGGAAAAGTCATCAAGTAGGTGCTATGACAGCAGTCACACTGCTCATTCTGTGGATCATCCCATCTCCCAGGGCCAGGGTCATTTCAGGTGGGGATCAAAAACACAGAAATGTTGATACAAAACGTCAGATATCTTCCCTAAGGAAAAATCTGTTCTTTTGGTTTAAGTTTTGTCAGCTTTGTCTTCTGGCATCATACTCACAGCAAACATGCTAAATCCACAAATCCAGTTTCTTTGAAGCAAATAAAACTTAAATAACCTGAATGAAAGAATTCTTCCGATTTTTCCCCAGAGGTGCAGTCTCACTCTAGTTGCAGGACCAGCATTCAGACGACTTACAGGCCTCTGTCCTTGACCTGGGAAAGAACAAACAATAGTAATTGCATAGAGCACACTGTAAACCTGCTGCCCTGCCTTCAAAAGGCCTTGCACATCTGGATCCCCACACTGATGAGACTGAGAAAAGTATCCCAGGAAGAGGACATTTAACCACAGTTAACCTCAACTAACCCAACACTGACTTAGGAAGAAAATCCAGCTACCCTGTCTCTATCACATCACACATAGGTAGTGAGCATTCCAGACAATGCTGAGCCTTGAGGAGAAAGGTTTCCATGTCTAAGCAAGGAGCCTTACACACACACACGGGTGTTATCAAACAAGCAATTTCAAGCAGAGGACTGGGCATGGCCAAACACACCAGCCTTTGGCAAAGCAATTATGGAGCAATTCCTCTTTGTCGAATCTTCTCAAAGCATTCAAGATGCTGAATTAAATCTCTTTCTTCTTTGAATTAAATCTGTATTTCTACTGATTTTATCAGTTCACATATTATGAGAAGACATAAAAAAAGTTCATGGAAAATGAAATTAAATGATAAATCGGTTTCAGTGCAAAAATATTTGGAGTCCAGAAACAAAGGAATCCTCAGAAATACATTTAAAAATATGTATTACAGAGAAACTACACACAGACTTTAACAATGTTTACACCAAAAAAGACTTAACATGTGACTCCTATTTTAGGGAACTCTTTGAAATAACCTCCTATTTTACAAAATTGCACAGCAATCCTGATAACTAAATTCCACATAAAGAAGCTTCAGAAGAAAAACAAGAACATCTCTTGATAAACATATGCTTCAGCCAGAGCAATCCACGGACATCAGCCAGCACGTCCCGCCCACGGCTGTACGAGCATCACTGTCCAGGGACATGATAGAGCCCAGCACACTCGGCAGATATGTCGAAGCGGGTTCATGCGTTGAACAGATGTGCCCTGCTGACGCAAAAACCAAATGTTACTGGGGGAGGGGCTGCATATGCAGGGCAGAAGTATGAGCCACTCTGTGCCTTCTTGTTAATTGTGTAAAGTTGCTCTTAAAGAAACATCTTAAAGAAGATGGGGAGAGAAATGGTTAACTGGAGTTCCACCAAGAGAACATCTGGACTAGCTTTTTAAGATGAGCAGTTAGAAAAGTTCATACTGATTGGTCTAATACCATGTTTTTCAAAACCACAAAATAGCTGATACCTAAATAGTCAAAACAAACATGGCCAATTTATTGCCAACACTTAGACTGAAAACGATTCAGTTGCAAATGTAAAATACATGTCAACGGAATGATCAAAGAATGAATGAGCCATGCAGAAAAGCTGTTTCATAAGAGAAGTAGACACTGAAGTATTTGATATTAAAATTATCCTAAAATATGACTTCAAAGCAACACATGAGACTACATAATGTGTTAGGGAGTATTACAACTGAAACATTTAATGCTATCTTTTTTCTACACAAAAATTAACTGCCTCTCCAACAGCCAAACATCAGAGGCACGCCTGCAGTGCACAAGTGCTCGTCCGTGACCTGGAGCCGGAGCCTCAGGATCCAGGATTCACCGCGGCTCTGATCGGGGACACAGCACAGCAAACAGCGGTTGCTTCCCTGGGAACGCGACCTGGAAAATGGCTTCTGCAAAGAATTGCACAGTAAATATTTTAGTATCTGTGGGCCACAAAAGTCTCTGTCAGATATTCACGTATTCCTTTTTCTTTTCCACAACCCTAAAAATATTAAGTCTGGAAGCTCGTGTTGTGCTGCAACAGGTAAAGCCACCACTGCAACACGGGCATCCCGCATGAGCAGCAATGCAAGTCCCGGCTGCTCCACTTCCAATCCAGCCCCACTGACAGCTCAGGAGAGCACCAACGGATGGGCTGGGTGCTCGGGCGGAGCCACGGAGGAGACTGCGCTAGAGCTCCAGGCTCCTGGACTGCCCACCTGGGCACCTGGGCACTGCCCACCTGGGGCGTGAACCAACAGATGAACTGATCTCTTTCGCTCTAAATCCACCTTAAAAATAAGTTACACACGCACACTACCGAGCTCAGTAATTGAGCAAACCTGATGAATTTGATCTGTGGACGATAATTTATCAAACCTTTCTCTACACAACAAAATTATTGTAGGATAAACCTGTTGCACAAAGTTCTGATACAATATTTCAAATACCTATGGTCTTGTCTTAACTCCAAATTTGCCTTACAATGACAAAGATGCAAAAAGATGCCTAGTTTGAAATCCCAAAACAAGATGCACAGCATTGATTTCAATTGCCTTGTTCTTCGATTTTTCTTAATCATGCATATGAAACAAACACACACACATACACACACTTACAGTTTAAATGAGTTTAATTTATTAAACTACTTGAATTAATTCATTTACTTCATTTAATAATAATGACTTCAGTAGATATCATTTTCCACGAGAATGTTGGACACTTAGAGTCAGAATTGTTCTTGTAATGTAATCAACTCTTTCTGAAGAAAGAAAATCTAGAATAGAAAAGAAAGGGGCCCAGCGCAGTAGCCAGGGGCCCGGCATGGTAGCCTAGTGGCTAAAGTCCTCACCTTGCATGCACCAGGATCCCATATGGGCATTGGTTTGTGTCTTGGCTGCCCCTCTTCCCATCCAGCTCTCTGCTTGTGGCCTGGGAAAGCAGTAAAAGATGGCCCAAAGCTTTGGGACCCTGCACCCATATGGGAGACCAGAAACTCCTGGCTCCTGGCTTTGCATGAGCTCAGCTCCAGCTGTTGCAACCAGTTAGAAAGTGAATTTGCAGCCATTTGGAAAGTGAACCAGTGAATGGAAGATCTTTCTACCTGTTTTTCCTTCCCTTTGTAAATCTGATTTCCAATGAAAATAAATCTTTTGAACATAAAAAAGGGAGAAGGAAAAGGAAAATAAAATTAAGACAAAAAAGTAGAAAAGATACGAGATAAGAGGAAGCAAGCACAATGCACAAAGTCATACTAATTCTCAAGAGTAAACTTTAATTCTCAAAATAAAATTGTCAAGTCTCTGAAAAACAATCGAAATTAATATGGGTGGCAGGGTACTATAAGAGGAAACTATGAAATATACATGACTCCTTAATCTCAAAAACGTTTGCCACTATTTTTTTAAAGATTTATTTATTTTTATTGAAAAAGCAGATATACAGAGAGGGAGAGACAGAGAGGAAGATCTTCCGTCTGATGTTTCACTCCCCAAGTGACCGCAATGGCCAGTGCTGCGCCAATCCAAAGCCAGGGGCGAGGAACCTCCTCCAGGTCTCCCACGCAGGTGCAGGGTCCCAAAGCTTTGGGCCATCCTCGACTGCTTTCCCAGGCCATGGAGCTTTCCCAGGGCACAAGCAGAGAGCTTTCCCAGGCCACAAGCAGGGAGCTGGATGGGAAGTGGGGCTGCCAGGATTAGAATCAGCATTCATATGGGATCCTGGCGCTTTAGAGGTGAGGACTTTAACCACCACGCTATCGCGCCAGGCCCAATGTTTGTCACTATTAATAGAATTAGCAGAAATTAACTACTGTATTAAGATTAAAACACACACAATCTGTATAATGAAGAATATTATTATATATCACCACATTTGCATTCCTCAGGTAATTCTACATTGTGAACACAAAAAAATAAATATACTAACTCTTATTTTTAAAATATGAAATTTGTTTAATAAATTTAAATAAACATAGAAGTCCTTAATGGAAACTTCTATTTTATGAAAATATATTTACATTGTTTAACATTTCTTCCGTTTCAACATAGTGGTTCCGTGGGTTAAGCCTCTCCCTGAGGTGTGAGCATCTCATATGATTACTGGCTCATGCCCTGGCTGTTGCAGCTCCAGTTCGGCAAGCTGCTGGTTATCTGGGAAAATTAGCAGAAGCTGGCCCAAATGCTTGGAGCCATGCAAACACCTGGGAGACCTGGAGAAGGGCCTGGCTCCTGACTGTCCTGGCCAACCCTGGCCGTCACAGCAATGTGGGGAGTGCACCAAAGGATACAGCTCTTCATCTCTCCCGTTCTCTGTAATGCCATCAAACACATAAATAAAAATGTTTAAAAAGTTGTCCAAATTGATACCTTCATGATTTTAAAAGAATAATTTTAATTTATAGATCATGAATAATCTTTGGTAGTAAGTAAACATGTACAACTTAGCTAAGTTTTAATATGTAATCATATTTCAGTTGAATATATATTTTTATTAAGCATACATATTTCAGACATATCTTGGAGAAATAATGATCTTATCAGGACATGAAATATAAGAAAATAATTTAGGGACATTATGATAGAAAGTGATCATTTTAAGTGAAAAAGATTTTAAGATTACTTCCTCTGAAGATTAAAATGCTAAGCCAAGAGCAGTAGCAGTTTTTGACAGACACAGGTTACTACCTCTCAAGAGCTATGCAATGTAGTATGTGAATACAGTTTTAGTCTTTTATGTGAATACACATACCACAGCATAATGAAGAATTCCTTCTTAGTAGTACTCTAAATTTACCACACAACTCAGAAATCAAAAAAAAGGCTGGTAACATATGTTGCGAGTATTTGTCAAAACCAAACCACCCTTTAATTAATTCTACATCACAGTGCTTAAAATAACATATCTTACCTACAATTTTCATTTCATGTAGGAGCTATAGGATGTTATCTCATTTACAAAGTAGCAAGTTAACCTACTTGAAGTGCATGGACAATGACTAATCCTCCTCCTCCATGTGTGCCATCCCATATGGGTGCTGGTTCATGTCCCGGCTGCTCCACTTCCCATCCAGCTCCCTGCTTGTGGCCTGGGAAAGCAGTAGAGGACAGCCCAAAACCTTGCGACCCTGCACCCATGTGGGAGACCTTGAAGAATCCCACAGCTAATGTCCTCAATTCAGCTCAGCTCTGGCCACTGCAGCCATTCGAGGAGTGAATCAGCAGAAGGAAGATCTTTTTCTATCTCTCACTGGACATCTTCCTTTCTGATAAAAATAATTAATAAACCTTTCTAAAACATGGGCTGTGTGACACAAGCTGTGATCACTCATAGCAGCATTACCAAGCGTTATCGGTAATAGCACCAAGAGCGGCAGCATCCTTGAGTCCCAGTTTCAACGGAGGCACAAACCTCCCGCATATTCAGGGGTTATGTTTTAATGGAGAGGCACCAAACTCAGGACCTGATGTTTTTAATAGGCAGTAAACCTCTCATCCTTTGCTCTGGAGGGAGATGTTCTGTTTTCCTTACAAACATCCTTGAAAAGGTGCACCGAAATAAAGTAGTCAGTGTGTTCCTGCTTTAAAAAATGGGAAGAAATGTTAAAAAGTCATTAGAGGATTTTCCCCTAACAGCAACACAAAAGCATGGGAAAAAACCATATGCTTCAAGGAACATGGGAATTATATTCTGATATTTTGCTCCAAGGACTGTGAACATAGAAATGCACTTTACTTTGCAGGAAGGCATTCCTGGCAGCAGGACGTGACAGTTATCAGAGTAAATTAAACAGTCCATCCTTTGATATAAATAGTCTTTATAAAAACTGTCATGGTACTGACTTTCATAGTGGCTGCACTAACCTAGACCTGCACCAACAGTGGGATAAGGTACCTCTCCCACCATGTATACAGCAACAGGTGCTGTTAGTGGATTTCTGGATGCAGGCCAAACTCACTGGAGTTACGTAGAATCTCAATGGACATTAAAAAGAATGAAAATCTACATTTTGTAACAAAACGGTCCCAACTAGAAACCACTATGCTCAGTGACATAAGTCGAACTCAACAGGACAAATGGCATATGCTGCCTTGATGTACGGCACACGGCCTGAAAAATGCAACATGACTAGATTCATAGGTGAACATGTACACACACATATTCTTGTACAGAAACTGAGCAATGGAGACTAACATACCAGAAAGTGAAGATAAAGTGCAGTATGCATCTCTACTCCAGAAAAAAGGAGAACTCCCAATGAAACTGTTAACTACACATTGACAATAGGATGGTCGCTATCATTGTCTACACCTACAATGCCATGACGCACTTAGAGAATGTTGGACGTGAGACTGTTGCTGATGGACTAGACTATTGTAATACAGTGGGAGAAAGCAGCAGGAAGCAGTTGTAATGGAGATCTCTGTGCCTATGGAATCATGTCATGAAAAGTAGGTGAACATTAAATCACACAAGAAAAAATGTGATGTTGCATTATTTTGTAGAAAATGGTATTTTTGTTTTGGGAACCTCTTCAAGCAAGCTGCCTACAAACGGACAGGCAAAATGCCATGGCAACAGGTATGGATTTTCTGAAGATGATAAATCTTTTGGCTAAACAGATTGCATTTAAAATAAATCTCACAAGTGAGATGACTCAACTAAAATTTCATTTCTTCCCATTCTGCTGTGTGTTGCTGTTGAAATAGAAGACATCACTTCAAATTCTAAATTGCCTGTGTATACTTCGAGTTGCATCACACATCTTAGGGCTCCATGTTGTAGTTAAGCAAGATTGCCCACTTCAGTATCAGCTCCAGCTACTGTGTCATTACATACTGAAGAGCCCCAGGCAGTGAGAGATCAAAGTGACTATTCCATATCTGATTAAGTAAGCATACGTCTATTGAACATAAAAGAAAATTCAGGTATTATACCATTGTCAAAATCACTAACCTTATTTTCCCTTGGACTAGCACAGGACATTGCCTTAACAATTCAATAATTCATTGAGTACACAAATATAAGTCATGCATGCATGTATCATAATATCAAGTTTTATGGAAAATCATAATAAAATATGCAATAGAATTGCAGAATTTCCATTTGTTCTTTTAAAATGTAAGTTATCTGTATTCTAAGCCTAACAAAACTCTGGAGAAAAGATAGGAACATCTTAAGGAGCTTGAAACACTGCTGAATAAGATGAGTGTTAGCAATGGCCACCAGATGTTTGTTACAGGTTTTTAACAGGCTTGAATTGCCTTATTATTTCCTTCCTGCAGAGTTTTCACTCTCACCTGCTAATCCTGTTGCTGGAACATCAGAACAATTCCAGTTGCTACGGCAGTTACTACTCTAGTCCATACACGGCCTGTCCTCCCGACGTCTAATGGATTAATATAGAAAGCACTAACTGCTCAGTTGTTTCATAAATAGGACAGAAAAGTGAGCAGGAAGTAGGCATTTCTTTCAATGGGTCAAATTATATCACTGGGATGACTGGGAGGCAGGGTGTGGCTTCTCCCCTGTTCTCCCCACTTCAGCAGATGTAGAAGGAAGAAAAAAAAATTGGAAACAATGGCCTCACCCACTTTCTCCTAACCCTTGATCCTTCCTACCTTTATCAGCTTATGTAAATAGCATCAAAAATTTTAAAGGAAAATGAAAGGAATTATGAAAGATGTACATTCTAAACATGATACTAGCAAGATAACGCCAAAACCAAACAATACAGTGGGATTCAATTCAGAAATGCAATGGGGGTTCAGCACAAACCAGATTAGGAGAAAAAGAACAAAACATCTATAGTAAATACCTGCAAAACAAGTATTTGAAAAGATTCAACAAATCTTCATGCTAAACATCCTGCATGAGTTATGTATAGAAGAAACATCTTTCAAACTTATAAAAACCAGTGACTGTTAGTATGCTAATGATGAACCCATAGAAAGAGAAATCAAGAAACAATAAGACATTGCTTCTTAAAACGTATGCCGAAGTTTGAATAATACCTTGTAACCAATTGCTTCAACATATCAACTAGCCTCTCTTCCATCGATTTCCTTGATAGGGTACATGCTAACGGTCATAGGTGGAGAAATAAATAACACACAGATCTTTCACAGGCTAAACCGTCACATGAATCTTTCAGGCAAGTCACAGACGAAACTCCCAGTGACAACTATTTTGTGTTTTAGGAGAGCAAATACTTCCATGGTGCATAAAAGAACATTCCTACAGGATCCTTCCACAACAAAATTTGTATCATTTACAGCAGAAAATTCACCCCTAATCTTTCATCCAGTTCAAAGAAAGAACATGAAAGAATCTGAAAGAGAACCCTGATGGAAAATGAACTGCTTGTGTTAATTAAGCACTTCCACACTCACCCTCAGGTCCACTTTCACTAGTCACTGCAACTTGTGAGTTTAGATGAATAAACCTACAGTATTCCCATCACAGGCTAAACATGCCACTCACATATTAAGAACACGATATTGTCTCATCTGTCAATAAAAATTTTAATGGAACTTTTTCACAAGCTTTTATACTTACTTCCTACCAGTGAAATGATTTAAAAACTGAAAGAGTTTTATTAAAAATATTACTAGACAATGTGGCATGAACAGGAGACAATTTACACTTGATATCTCACTGAAAAAATTGGTTTTGATCTCAGTTGATTTGAGATTTCGAGGTTCTGCCTCACCCTCCCAAAGGAAATTATATATTTTTGATCACGACCTACCTTACCTTTCCTCAAGTCTAATAAAACGAAAAACATCTGGCCTCAAGGATTTCAGAGAAGGGATTGTAGACCCTACTGATTAAAATCAATTTGATCATAACCACAACAAGAGATATGAGGAGGTTATTTCAGAAACATGGCAGAATGGAAATCCCCAGGGACTGCTGCCCCACAGAAATACCAACTTTGCTATTTATGAATCCCCAGGCAAGCTCAAACCCACTATCAATCCTATGGAAATGTGTAAGAACAGCTGTACTCCTGATTACGTCAACCTAACCCCACTACTAGCACAGTGCATGTTGGGGAGGAAAAGCCATACTCTGCCTTATCTCCGACAAGGGACAGAGAAGAAGAAATCATCCATTTAACATTCTACCTTCGATGGCAACCTCTGTCTCGTCTCACTTTCTAAATTTCATAAAAATGTAATATTCAGTATAATTGCTTGTGCTGACACCCGGTCAATGCACCAACACAAATACCCAGTCATGTCATTAAATATGAGCCTAGTAACTCGAGACCTCCTAACTGTGAGTCACTGATATAATCACATTATTGTCATGTGAAATCAAACAGTGGTCACAAAGTTGGAAACAACTGAACATTAACGAAAATATTTAACAGCCACATGAAAGACACGTTTTTATTGCACAATTGGCAGATATCTAAATGAAGATATTGTGACCATCTGATGTCTAGACGCCAACACCATTAGCACACTGATGCTTGCACGGAGCACCTTGATAATTATTATAAACCACCAGGAGTATACACTATCAAGCACTCACGTGCTTGACCCTAATTATGTAGACTTAATGCTCTTTGTTCAGTGAAACTTATATTCAATGACAATATGTGGGGCTCTAGGGCAAATAGATCACTAGGTCACATGCGGCAGACAAGATGGGGACAAGTGGAGGAGTCCTGGGCATGAACCAGAGCGGGGAACAAGTTGTACTGAAGAAAGACTGATTGGCCAGGGCCATTTCCATGCTCATGAACATCGTGTGCTCACCTGCCCCTGGCCAATGGCAGGTGGCTTCCATACCTGTAAAATGCCTGCATTCCTGACCCTAGTTATGAGTGGTCCTTAGTACTCCTCCTTTCCTGGAATTCCTGGAATTCTCCGCCTGAGCCTGTCTGCTGTTCCTATATAAGAGTGTGTGTTTCCCAAATAAAGTGGAACTACACTGACAGACCCCTGCCATGTCTGTCTCTTGCATGCCCGGAGGCTGGGTGGCCAGCAGTTGGCTCACTCCCTCCAACAACTGGGCAAGAGAGGGTCGAATCTGTGGGGGTGGCAGGGGAGAGACCCACAACAATACATTCTTTAAAAAACGCAAACAGTGGATTTAATGTGTTCCTACCACAAGGATTGAAACTATGTGAGGTAATGCATTAGTTAATTAAGCTAGATTTAACCATCCTGCAACATATATATGCTTCCAATAAATTATAGTTTTGTGTGTTACCTTTTTATGTGTTAGCTTTAACAACAACAAAAGGCTCAGAGAGCCTTTACTGAATATTCACGTCCAAACTTCTATGGCATCTTGTCAACCTAGCTATTACTTATCCTACCGGAAATTCCATGATTGAATCATGCCACTATACTATTATTCCAGCATAAAATACAGTAAGGCTTTTCTTAAAATCACAATGATTTAATAGAAGCCATTATCAAGTGACAACAACAGTGAGGACAAAGAGGAGGAGGGTTTACGATCAACACCTAGGAAACCTGGTAATTCAAAAGCACACTATGAAAATCACCACATAGCCAGACAGGGTGCCATAATGAGGGGGAGTGTACCTGATGCTATTTCAGAGATACAGGTAAGAAATTATTTTTTAATATATTTTTATTTTGGATTTTGAATTGCGGTACAATTTTGTATAGGCTGGGATTCCCCCCAAAACGCCCACCCCCCCGTCAGATTTTTCCCATTTTGTTACAACAGTGCAGTCCTTCATAAGGAATCATAATTCTATCAGTCTCTTATTTAAGTGTACCTCGACACTGTAGGTACAGACAATGTCAGACAGTTCAGCATCCCTGGTCTACACATGTCCAACCGTTTCATTGGGAATCCATCTTTGGTCTTGATGCTGGAATGCATGTTCCATTATACCCCCACGTCTGTATATGATAGACCCCAGTGCTCCATCATTATACATTTCTGTGAGAAGCCATGTAACAAGGTCAACAACTGGTATGAGTTAGAGCAGCCACAACAACAACAACATCAACAACAAATTACAGCACCATCATGAAAAAAAAAACATGCCACTGAGTAACCAACACATGAGTGACAAAAAGGAAACACAGAAGTCTCTTGGGAAAAATGATGCCATCGTATAATTCATGAGCCCGTGATGAATTCGACTAGAGAAAACAGATTATTTGGAAATGAACCAAACTGAAATAAAAAAAAACATCAAAACACATGGGATACAGCCAAAACAGCAAAAACAGCAAACATAATCAATCAAGGTAAGTAATTAATATGTCTTTATTTTTTAATATATATTTTATTATATTATTTATGTATCTGAGGTGAAGGGGGATATTGAGAATCCCCACCCAGTCTCCCACCCGCCCAAGGTCCCAGATGTGGGGCATGCTGAGATACTTGCTCAAGTGGTCTTAATAGTCTTCCAGTTATGGATCGCTGCCAGTCACATCCCTCCCAGCTCGATTAGGTCATTGAAGAAGCCACTGATTGTCACAGTCCATCATGGAGTCTTCGTTTGCCCAGTATTTCACTGCCCGTTTAGCTGAGGTGGTTGATTGACCTGTTCCATCCTCCGTCCTCTCTTAGCCAGGGCTCTGAGTCCAGCAGTTCAATTGGGGAGATCACCAAAGAGACTTAGAGGTATTCCCAGATCAGATTCCCGCTTGTTCCAGCTAGTACCGGTTCCGGTACAGTCCATCGCCACAATCAGTTGGTGGTTGCAATCGCTGGGCTGGCTCCGTTCTCAGTCCCGACTTGCACTGGAGCCAAGGGTGTTGCAGTCCAGCCTGGTTCTGTCCAGCATGCACTCAACTCTTTCATCAACCAGTGGGGTCTGCAGCCCAGTCGGGGCGACCCACAATAACCGCCACCAGGCCCGCCCCTCACCCTGGCCTGCCAATATACATAGCAGACTAGTCCAGTCTGTCCCGCTTCCCATGTGGCTCCAGTACCTGTCAATGGGCATTGAAGCTTAGTTCCTTCCAACCAACTCAACTCTCCAGCCCTCACGGATATTGCTGAGTGCCTCTCCTAGCCACCCCAGCCCCCCTCCTAGTTTTCATGCCCTCTCGCGGGAGTAGTGTGACCCAAGAGGGGGAACCCCACCACTTCCCTCTTGGGTCTCTCTCAGCCCCAGTTTATGATCTCTTTGGGTGGTTCTGTGGTTTGACTTGACAGAGTTAGCTCCCAGTGCCAGCTTCTGCCAGCTGTCTGCAGTTAAGCCCAAACAACGTTCACCCACTCCAATTTATGCTAGAACCGGCAGGAATAGTCAGCCCAAGCTGGCTTTTCCCTGTTCTAGTCCACGTGCAGCGCTCTAGTGTTGCAGCCCTGCCCAGTCTGGTCTGTCCCCATCCCATCCCACTCCATCCAGTGATGGTAGCTGTCCGGCAAGGGGACCTGACCCTCCATCCCCCTGCTGGCTCTGCCCTCTCCCTTCCTGGTTCTCACGCGTGTTGGTTGGGTGCTGCATTCTAATCCAGTACAGGTAATCTCACCCTGGAATTCCATATCATGCACTAGTTTTAGTCGCGACCAAACCTGGCCCGACCCACACTCTCCTCTGGTGCCCGGGTTTGCCAGTGGATGACATGAACTGATTCAGCCTGGTCTGCCCCTGACCCATGCCAAATGTATGCCAGTGGGAAACTTTCCATGGCCCATTCGGGGCTGTTTCCTATCATACTTCTTGCGCTTATTTTGCGCATACCAGGGGGTCCATGAGCCAGCCCTTCTCAGTTCACCTTCTGTCCTAGCAGGAACAGTGGCTTTTCATGGCTGGCTTTCACCCCACTCTGGTTCCTGTTGCTGGATGACTCAGCCCATCCATGACTCGTCCATACCCATGTATAGCTCACACATGGCTCAGTAGGGGATTGAGACCAAGCCAAGTCAGTCCCATATCCACCCTGGTTCCCCAGGACACCAGATGGTGCTGGGGTCTGGCCCAGCCCGGTGCATCCAATCCCAGCCATACTAGTGTCATGAGAGACCACGACTGTTTCCTAGCTAGAATACAGCCCCCATTCCAGCACTCGTGTCCCTTGGTGGGAACCTCAACCAGGTAGGGTGTCCCCGCCGCTGACCAACTTGGCCTGCTCCTAGCTGCAGATCACGCACCCGACAGTGGCTGTTCTGACTCAGCTTGTCTCAGGACCTCTCCTGTCTTGGCCTCTACCAGAGACACCGTGGCCCAGCATCCCCGATTAAAGTAGACCTGCAGGTGCAAGCGCAAAGAGTTACATGTCCCTATCACTGGCAGTCGCCAGGAATTCATGTTTAATCCAGGCACAGCTTTAAGCTAACGAGTCAGCACATACCCAAAGCTGTTGGTCTGAAGGGAAGTGGTTTTAAGCTTAGTGATCAAAAAGACTTTAGCCTTCCCCTCAATTTTGCATGCATTTAAATTCTGAACCTTCTTACAGATTTTACATGAAACACTTGTACTCATATTGAGGAGACTTTGTCTCTTTGATAAGTAAATGTTTCAATGCCTCTTTCTCAGTTTCACAACACAGAAACCATGGGGCTTGAAGGCATCCTCTGAAATAGAACCAAGAATGATGGTGTCCCTGTCTTCTAGGTTCTGACGGAGGGTGGGAGCCTAACCTTGACGGACCCTGGCTCCAAACTGTAAAACTATCTCCCTTCTGGAACGCAAAACAAAGATGAACTTCCCTAGGCTCTTTCCCTCCACGTCAGCCCTGGCTTCCCTGTGTCTAGGTATCCTGGTTTTCCATGATCTCTCCCCTGTTGCTGGCAAGAGTGTCCAAGCAAAAATCACCTCTGTTCATTTTGTGTGTTTGGGTTTTTCCTTCAGTATGTGGGTGTGGGGAATGCCAGCCCTGACAGAAATGTGGCATCGGTGCCAGACACTGACAGGCGCTGACTGAGGGGGGAGGGGTCCAAGCATGACTCTGGATGGAAGGAGAATTCTGCTCTAGGTCACCCAGCAATGTCACACCAGCAGAGAGGAGGGGAGAAGAGAGTGAAGGAAGATGGCGCTCCAGTGGCCCAGTACCCAGTTCTTCACCACACTCCACAGCAAAAGCAGCACGTCCAAACACAGAAGGATTGAAGTGTCAAGAGGAACTTTGCAAGGACAGGAGCGGAAAAGAACTCTATTCTCGGCCAAGAGGTCAGCTCTGATAGGTGCAGGCAGAACAGAACAGGCAAAGGAGGGGGAAAGAAACTGCTTTTCCTCTCAGACACCATACACTTTCAGACTTTATATTAAACGTGGGCAATTAATATAACATTATCTGAGCCAGATGTTGTCACAAAGGGTTTCGATTGAGAAAACACGCAGTGCTCATCCTTTCATTGTCACCTTCAAGGACCGTAACTGGTGGAGTTGGTGGAGTTGAGGAGGATCTCAAAGCTTGATTTAGTAGCTACCACGTGTCCTTTCAAAAATAATGAAGATCCAAAAAATTAAAAAATATATATAAATGGAGGTCATCAGAGGTATGATGAAATAATGGCCCAGTCATTTTCAGTGGATATGAAGCGATTTATAGCTCAACAGTTTTGCAGATAGTCTTGTCAAGAAACCTAAACTCACAAACATCCAATTTTAAATGTATTCCTTATTGACTTGAATCCCAAGCTAATGCATTAACACAGAGTAGGAAAAATTTAAATTGGGCCTCTTGACATTCTGAAGTCTAGCTGGTCATAGTCACTAAGTGCAAAGTAGAAAAAGGAGGAAGACGAAACAGGAAGAACGACAAGAACTTTGCAACTGAAGTTTGAACTGTGGTGGGTGGGGGTGGATACCCTCAGAACATGCCATGAAATCTGCAATCCACAATACAAGTGGATAAGGGATTGATTTCTGCACAGACTGAAACACTCGCACACTCAGACAATGTACATTTAACCACAGCCACATATTCACAAATCTATCCATTTACTGATCATCTGCCATGCCCAGGCAGCAGGGTGGGCAGAAAAATATAGAAAAAGCCTGACCAAGCCCTACTGACATGGAATTTACATTTCACTGGAGAAGCAACCTAGATGAGAAAAGATGAGGTATTATACTAGATAGAAGGCAGTTAAACTAGAGTGATTTGAAAGAAAATGTTCATGTAATTTTATAATAGATCAGTTACTCAGAGATCTTCACGTTGGTAACTGTTTACAATCGTCTCCAGAGGAAGTTATACTGATGGGGAATACCTACATTTGCACCATAATTGTGAATTCATACACTTGTCGAAGAGTAGTGTGACTTTTACACATGGGTATCTTTTCTCATAATGTAATTATATAATATTCAATATTATTGCATAAATGTAGTGATAAAAATATTAATCAAAACCTCTGGCTAATCAGAACATCCCAGTCCGCTGGAAGACCAGTCGCTAGCATAGCCAATGTGTCCTGAATCCACTCCTACGGGTCGCTGCTGCTTTCACAATAAACAGAAAAATGTTACAGAGTACACAAAGATGGCAGGCTCAGGCATTAGCTTTCAGAGCTATTTTAGAGTAACATCCATATCGCAAGAGCTTCTCTAAAAACCAAAGCAAGTTTATTAAAGTAAGCTCCTGTTTACAATGAGCCTGTACCGGGGGGAAAAAAACAAATCACTTTACTTTCCTACTGAATAGGAAAAACTCACTTTATGTCAGAAGCATTTCACCAATCTTTATTTAGCCACATGCATTTCACTGAATATCTGAAGCACTTCGGCATCTCTTGGTTTGTCACCATTCTGAATTCATTTAGAATTCAGTGGAATATCACAGAGCATAATATATTCATTTGGTATCCATTTGGATGTCACACTTGTTTCTATAGGTATTCAATTGTAATTCAACATTACCGGGCACTCAGGAAAAGCATAAACCTTAATTTCTTTAGTTGTCCCACTGTTAGAATTCACTCTCTGCATCTAAACCAGCTCATTTGCATATACAATTTATTCCTGATCTGAGCTTTGTATTTTAAAGAATGTCTTTTTCCTGACAATCACGTTTAAATGCAAATTGCTGAATTCGCTGTTTGTTACATGCAAGGAAATCTCACAAAGCAAGAGATGTCATGGGTCAGGTACAGCAACAAAAACTCAACTGAACTTGGGATATTTTCTTATGAAAGAGAAAAGTATATATGCCTAAATATAAATGTAAGTATCCACAGGAAACCTGTGTGTAAGTCTGTGAGTTTTGAGGCAAGCCACCTCGCTTTGAGAACGTGTCGTCCTCTACTTTAGTGACAAGAACTGAAAGAACTGAGCCACAAGATGAAGAATCTTGCAATGGCTTTCTTTTCTTTGTTTTTTTTTTTTTTTAGGTGAATCCTTTCTATTACTATTATTTTATAATGCAGTTCCATAGGCTCTGGGATTCCTCTTTCCTATTCCCCATGACCCTTTCCCCTCTGATTTCCACCATATCATTACAGTAGTATAGTCCTTCATAAACAGTCGTAAGTCCATTATTCTGCTATTTAAGTGTATCCTGACATTGTAGGTATGGGCGCTGGCAGAGTGTCCAGCATCCTATTGTCAAGACTTATTTAACAGTTTCTTTGGGAGTTCTTATTTCTTTTTTTTTTTTTAAGATTTATTTATTTCACTACAAAGTCAGATATACAGAGAGGAGGAGAGACAGAGAGGAAGATCTTCCATCCAATAATTCACTCCCCAAGTGAGTCACAATGGCCGGTGCGCACTGATCCGAAGCTGGGAACCAGGAACCTCTTCCAGGTCTCCCATGCAGGTGCAGTGTCCCAATGCACTGCTTTCCCAGGCCACAAGCAGGGAGCTGGATGGGAAGTGGAGCTGCCGGGATTAGAACCGGCGCCCATATGGGATCCCGGGGTGTTCAAGGTGAGGACTTTAGCCGCTAGGCCACGGCGCCGCTGGGCCCAAGGGAGTTCTTATTTCATTTGGAAGTAGAGATGCATACTACATTACATCTTCGCAACTTGTTATGACAGTTTCTATTACATAGTTGCTATACATCCTCTTAAATGAAAAGCCATGAACCAAAATCAACAACAAAAAGGGAAACAGAAAAGTAATAGCAACATGACCAATATGTTGCCGAAGAAATGAAAATTTTAAAAAGCCTCTTGAAGAAAGCAATGCTATTGTATGACCTATGTGTCACTAAAGAAATTAGTAAGGGAAAAAAACTTTTGAAGAAATGAAAATGAAAACAAGAATATCAGAACCCACGATATGTAGCAAAACAGTATTAAAAAGAACATTTATAGTAACTCCCCATTGTCTCTTGTGTTTTTTAGTGGAATAATCTGTTAAATGTAGTCCTGACTCCAACTTACTTTTCTTTATTTGAGTCATGACACTTATGGCATAGGCAAAGGTAGAAAGTGTAATAGTCTGTTCTGTAGGTATATTTAGAAATTTCATTGTGGGTCTAATTTTATTCAGTATTATTTTAGAGATCCATTTTGTTATTGTTTTTGATTCCTGGTACTCTGATCTCCATTACATCCTTTGTTTGTGAGATTACACGTGTATGTTTGTTTATCTTAGTTTTGGTTTGCATTCCCAATGGAGGTTGTCTTATATTAGAGTGAATATATGACATTTGTCCTTTTTGGATTGGGTCATTTCACTGAGCATAACAGTCTCCAATTGGAACCACTTAGTTGCAAATGGTAAAACCTCATTCTTTTTAGCAACTGAGTAGTATTCCATAGAGCAAATGCACCACAGTTTCACTATACAGTCCTCCTTCAGTGGGCATCTAGATTGTTTCCATGTTTTTGCAAATTTGATTGTTCTGTAATGAATACAGGGATGAAAGTTGCTTTCTACTGTATATGTATCAATTCTTTTGGACATATTCCCGAGAGTGGGATTGCTGGGTCCTATGGTAGGTGAATTGCCAATTGCCTGAGTATTCTCCATGCCATTTCCAAAGTGGCCGTAGCAGTCCACAGTCCCATCAGCAGTGACATAGGGTCCCTTTCCCCTACATCCTCCCGAGTATGAGGATCCTCATACTCACTGCTATTGGCAGTTTTCTTCATGTATGCCATTCTCGTTGAGGCTAAATGGAACCTCAGTGATGTTTTTACTCGAATATTCTTTATTGCTAGGGAGCTTGAGCATTTTTTTCATATGTCAGCTATTTGAATTTACTCCTTTGAAAAATGTCTGATAATTTCCTTTGCCCATTTCTTAACCAGTTTGTTCATTTTGTAGCTATTGTATTTCTGGAGTTCTTTGTACAGTCTGGATATTAGCCCCTATCTGTTGTGTAGTGTGCAAAGATTTTCTCCCACTCCGTTGGTTGTTTTTTTTCTTTGTTGATCATTTCCTTTGCTGTGCAGAAGCTTCCTAGTTTGATGTAGTCCATTTGTTTATTTTTATCTTGACTACCTGAGCTTTTGATGATTTTTACTAGGAAGTCTTCATGCAATAGTTTCAAAGAGGGGAGGTTACTTCCACTCTCTAATTATCAGGGGCTGATTCCTAGCAATTTCACTGCCTACACAACAGCTGGAAAATGGAAGAGAGAATGATGGGAGTGAAAAAGCTCCAATTGTAAATGTAGTTCAAGAGATGGAGACATTAACAAATTACAAATGGCTGAGGCAGATCTACAGGATTGTGGCGACAGACCTGTGCACACGTCTGTGTGTTCCATAGCAATGTCTATGGTTCAAAACCGAAACATCAAAACTATCTCGACTAAAACTCCTTCTATTTTCTCTGTCCGTCTCTATATACACATATATATATATTATATATTACATGTTACATATTATATGTTATGTATTATTGATAAATATCAAGTAGAAATCTGAGTATCTAAACAGTAAATGTTTATTAGTGATTATACAGCAGTATTATTCTTAAGTATAAATACCTATGATTTAAACACCTTAACGTTTTGCATCATTCCATCTTTATCAAACATAACACCATTTTGTGGATTGTTCACTGAGGAAACAAAGACAAAGTGAATGAATTACTGTGAATTTAGTCATATTTCTCATTAGCCTTATAAAAGCTATGCAGTAGTTGAGAGAATGCATGAATTGTGAATAAGCACGTCCATAGGTGATCACGCAGAGTACGACGCAGGGCACAACGCAGGGCACAACGCAGGGCACGACGCACGGCACGACGCAGGGCTCGACACAGGGCATGCAAAGGAGCTAGCACATACTCATGTAAGCATCTGCAATGTCTCTGGAGATATTGGCTATCTCCCTTGAGATAGCCAATTTTCTTAACTCCTACTTTTCTTAACTCCTACTTTCTATTTTATTGTCGTAATAATACCATACAATCTCTCAGCTTTTTTAAGATTTATTTTTATTGCAAAGCCAGATATACATAGAGGAGGACAGAGAGGAAGATATTTCGTCTGATGATTAACTCCCCAAGTGACCGCAATAGCTGGAGCCGTGCCAATCCGAAGATGGGAGCCAGGAACTTCTTCCAGGTTTCCCATGCAGGTGCAGGTCCCAAGGCTTTGGGCCGTCCTCGACTGCTTTCCCAGGCCACAAGCAGGGAGCTGGATGGGAAGTGGAGTTGCCAGGATTAGAACCGGCGCCCATATGGGATGCCGTCACGTGCAAGGCGAGGACTTTAGCCACTAGGCTACCACATCAAAGCCCTCAATTTTTTAATGTATATACATCATTATTGATCACACAGACATTAAACATCAGATCTCTAGAGTTTATTCCTCTGAACTGAAACTATCTCCTCAAGTTGAAATTGAAAAGCTCTACTTTTCGAACAATACTGAAAAGACCCTGATCAAAGCAAAACCAATGCACTGTTTTGTCCCTTGTTAAAACAGAATTCAGAAAATGGGCTGGCATGCTGGCTCATCAGGCTAAACTTCCACCTGCAAGTGCTGGCATCCCATATGGGCATCAGTTCGTGTCCTGGCTGTTCCACTTCAATCCAGCTCCATGTTTTTGGCTGAGAAAACAATGTAGAATGTCCCAAACTCCTGGGTTCCTTCTCCCATGTGGAGATTTGCAGGTGGCAGCTGGATCCCAGCTTCAGATCAGCTCAGCTCTGGTCGTTGCAGCCATTTGGGGAGTGAACCAGTAGATGAAGATCTTTCTCTCTCTGGCTCCTTTTTCTCTGTAAATCTCTCTTCAAGTAAAAATAAATGAATTATAAAAAGAATTCAGATAGCATGAGATGTTGGTTTTTCTGCTAATTGTACTGACTGAGATTAAAATGTGCATTTGTATATGAAAAATCTACGAAAGGAATATTGAGTGCAGATTTCTAAAGAATTGAATTTATTGTTTCTAAATATTCTGTTTTCCACATGTTTGTTGTTCTTATTTTAAAATTTTTAAAAATATCATTCCATAAAATGGTATTTAGTTATCAGAGGTGCACATCACTTAACACATGAAAGAAAATTTTGGTCACAGGGATCCGAGCACTTGGCCCATCCTTGTTCCCCGTTTTCCCCCTGGGTCACAGGGATCCGAGGATCTGAGCGCTTGGCCCATCCATGTTCCCCGTTTTCCCTCTGGGTCACAGGTATACAAGCACTGATCCATCCATATTCCCCGTTTTCCCTCTGGGTCACAGAGATCCGAGGTCTTGGCCCATCCATGTTCCTGTTTTCCCTCTGGGTCACAGGTATACAAGCACTGATCTATCCATGTTCCCCTTTTCCCAGGTACAAAATCAGGGAGCTAGATCAGAAGCAGAGCGACAGGACTCAAATTGGCACTTATATGGGATGCCAGTGTTATGGGCACTAGCTTAACCTGGTAAGCCACAAACCCAATCCCTACTGTATCAATTTTTAAAATGCATTTACCTGCCTACCTATCAATATATCCACTTCTCTATTTTTTCATTTATGATGAGGAATATTTTGGATTACTAAATATATGATGTATTTTATCCTAGGATAATTCACTGACTTTTCCCTGACCTCAATTTGTTGTCCTGCATTTTAATTAATTGATTTTGAATTAAAAATTCATTTAGTTTTCTTGGAATTGGGATATTTTTCTTGATTTTTTTGATCAAAAGGTTCATATGTCTACATAATCCCCAAATTATTGGAAATGACCAATATTTTGCCATCAGATCAGAGTTTTCACCCCTTCACTTCTTTGGAAAAATCACTGTCCTGTCAAACTTAAAGCAACCAACAGAATGCTGTCAATATTCCCTGATTTATTTCAGAATTTAAATGGGCCATGGTTTCACAGAGGATCGTGTTAGTCTCTACCAAGAGTAAAAGCTGCAGGAGAACCTTGCAGAAGTGTTGGCCAAGGTTCCTGAGTGTCTCCTGGAGTGGCGGGAATCAGTCCTGGTAGGAACGGGCAGTCCAGTCTTCAGGAGCTTACAGTCCAGGAGAGCTGCTACGCAAGGAGTTTAACTAAATCACCGTGTGCCTGTGGAGAGTCAGAGGAGGATCAGAAGTGACAAACAGCAGGCACTCATGCCCATCAATGTGACAAGCTCCATGAAAAGTAAGGTGAGATGATCAGCAGCATGATTCTCCAGCTGTTAAAGTAAGAAATTCAGCTATGCATAGACTCCCACTGGCACTCGAAGCTTTGTTCACACAGGTGTTTCCCACTGCCTTACATTAATTAATGGCTGTAAGTTGTGGGCTATGTCATGTATCTGAATCAAAAGTGATGTATCACATATATTACGGTCAATATTGGAAGACTTCCTCCAAATGTGGAAAAGCCAACTTGAAATTCTGCTTTTACTTTCCAAAGACATGTCTTGAATAATACACAAGCAATAAAAGTACTAAATACAATTATTAGTAGTTATTTTATATAGTATATAACATATCCTATAGAATATAGAATTAGAATATAGAATGGCAGTAAAATAATTCTAAACTATAAATCCATAATAAATCATAACAGAACACCGTCCCAAGAGAAAAGCCAGGCAAGGAAAGGAAGAGAAGGGAAGAAAATGGGAAGGAAGGGGAGGACAGGGGAGGACAGAGGAGGGCAGGAAAGCAAAGCCATGGGTTCCTTCATTTAGCACCCATGGGAAGTTCTAACCATGCAAGTCTCAATTGTGCCAAGAGACCATACCTTGCCAGTCTCTATATAAAGCAAAGCCATTTGCAATCACTTTTCTCACAGCAGCATGGAGTTTAAGCTGCTTTCCCCAGAAATGTGCATATAAATAAAAATCCCTTAATATCCTCCTGGTGTGAATGGTGTCATTAGCTTTCACAACTAGACCACATCTATGGGTGGGAAGCTGAACCCAACATCCAGGTGATAACAATGAAAGCAGTGCTTCTATGTTTCACTTAGTTACAAAAATCTTTATCATTGAAAGAAATGGTTTACCACTGTATACAAAGTGGCCCAGTCACTATTTAATAGGTATGGGTAGTTCTTTTTAGTAGTTACCAACATTAGCATTCAACAAAAATAAAACAAAGTTCCAGGATTCTAGCTGAGAACAGTACATTATCAACTCTGAAGGCATGCTTTCCATGTCTTGTACAAATTTTTTGTAAGTCATCTTGAAGTTTTTGTAAAATGAGACTAAGGAAATGACCTCCTATCTCAAATACTATTAAGTCAATCAAGTCGTTCATGTGGAACATGTACCCAAATGGCAGGAGAAGCCTTAGAAGAAAGAAGAAAATTCCAAATGTTTAAGCAAGATACAAGCATTTCAGACAAGTTCCATTGTTTGATTTTTTCCCCACAATTTTTTAAATTAATCCTGATTGTATCAAGAATGCAGTCTAATGGCACATTTTTTAAATGCCATCTGCTGGTTCACTCCCAAGTAGCCACAACAGTCTTGTCTGGGCCAGAAGTCAGGAATTCCATCCTGATATTTCACTTGAATGGCAGGTGTCCAAATACCTAGGCAGAGTAGCAAGGAGCTGCATCAGAAGTGGAGCAGCACAGTGCTTCAAATGCAAGGGCTGAGTTGCAATTCAGGGCTTTAAAAATTACTTATTTTATTTCTTTGAAAGGTAGAGCTACAGAGAAAAAGGGAAACAGAGGGAAAGAAGTCTTCCATCTGCTAGTTCACTCCTTAAATGGCTGCAATGGCCAGATCTGAGCCAGGCTGAAGCCAGGAGCCAGGAGCTTCATCTGGGTTGGCCACATCAGTACAGCGGCCCAAAGACTTGGACCACCTACTGCTTGTTTCCCAGGTCACAAGTTGGACCACACATGGAGCAGCCAAGACTTCAACCAAAGGGAGTGGTGGCTTAACTTGCCATGCGACAAAGTTGGCTCAGCCTAAAGTTACTTATCATCTTTAGCATTTCTCTATGAGTATACTTCAAGATATCTGAGGGAACTGGAATTAGAAGATAATGTTACTTTGAGGTCAACTTTCTGTGTTTTGTTGCTGTTGTTCAAACTGAATATAGGATTTACAGAGCTTCCACAAATATCAGAAAAACATTGAAATGGGTCTAACAATGGCCCGTCCTGTGTGGCAATCATCTTGGCAGCCAACTTTTATTTGAAACTTACACAATGCAAGCCTGATGAAAAGACAACATAATTTATAGTCAAGTTCTATTTTCAGAGTCTTAGGTAGCCAATGTTTGAAACAAATCATTTAAAAACTAACAAATGTAACATCAAAACCCCTGTAGCAGATCCTGCCAGGACCTTTGTGCTAAAACATCTAATTGAACTGAACTTTATAAAAGTTATTCTAACTCAAAAGCCACAAAATAAAAATACTACCTTACAATTAATTTTTAAAAACATATAAAGGGGTTTCAAAACAGCAATGGTAAATATGTATTATGTGAAAAAATCTACGCACGGATAACAAAAAAAAAAAAAAACTGTATGAAAGTTAACTGCCTTTCTGAGGTAGCCTCGGCTAAATGTATGCTTCTGAATGTTAACAAGAAGGCACACTGTCCAGTCCCGCTCGTGTCATAGGGCACTGCACGAGTCACAGGATAGTATTTCAGCAAGAAAGTGAAACCAAGGCCATGACAGAGATGCCAACCAAGGGACCCAAAAGGAAGTCATGACTTCAGCAACAGGTAAGAGTTAAATTCACAAAGCAATTAGGTGAAAAACAACCATTTGAAACTATAGTCCTGAGTCTGAGCATCAAGAGCATTTGCTGAATAAGTTCACGTTGTATCCTGCCCCATAAATGACTGCTTTATCTATAGAAGATACAAACTGCAGCTATTTTAATAGAAGACACATGAGCTGAGACAGTTTTTCCTGAGGTAAAGCATCTCATGCATTTCTTTTAAAGCACAATCATACTTCTAAGACAAGAAAAATAGAAGTGAAAGCAGCTGTGCCAGTGGAAGTAGCCCCTGACCCAGCAGCAAGAGAACAGCATGAATACAAAATGAACGGCCATCCTGCCGACCGACCACCTGGGCACTTCTCAGCACCAAATGAACATGCCCTACTATTACCTCCCCTCTTCCTGCTGCTGTCACTCCAATTAAGCATGCTCGTGGTATTTTCAAGCATTTAACTTATATCCAAAGCCCTATACATTACAGGACTCTAAAGAGGCTTGAATATTGGAAAGAATTATGTTCCAAGCCATAATTATTTAATGTATGATCATTGTAAAAAGAGGAATTTGGTGTTAAAAACAAGCCTTCCTGGTATTTGATAAAATCCAACACCACTTCATGCTGAAAGCACTGAGCAAGACAGACATAGAAGGAACATTCTACAACACAATCAAAGTAATTTTTGAAAGACCTAATGCCAGCATCATACTAAATGAAAACATTGGAAACCTTTCTATTAATATCTGGAAGTAGACAGGGATGTCTACTGTCACCACTACTCTTCAATATAGTATTGGAAGTCCTTGACAGAGCTATTAAGCAAGAAAAAGGATTTAAAGGAACAAAAATTAAAAACGAGGAATTGAAATTTTCCCAATTTTCAAATTACAGGATTCTTTACTTATGACAACCAAAAGACTCAGTCAAGAAACTACTGGAGGGCTCGGCAGTGTGGCCTAGTGGCTAAAGTCCTCGCCTTGATCCCATATGGCCGCTGGTTCTAATCCCGGCAGCTCCACTTCCTCTCTATCTCTCCTCCTCTCAGTATATCTGACTTTGTAATAAAAATAAAATAAATCTTTAAAAAAAAAAACTACTGGAATGCAAAAAAAAAAGACTTTGGCAGGGTAGTAGGATACAAAATTAATGAATACAACTTGACGGCACTAGGGTACACAAGTAATTCCATGGCTGAGAAAGAAATTGTGAGTACAGTTCCCTTTCAAATAGCAGAGAGGAATCTTAAATGCCTAGCAATTAAACTAACTAAATATGTGGAAGACCTCTATGATGAAAATTATAAAGCATTGAAAAATGAAATAGAAGAAGACATTGAAAATGGACAAACTTACCATGTTCCTGGATTGGCAGGATCAACATCATTGAAATGAACTTATTACCAAAAGCAATACACAGATTCACCACAAACCCAGTTATAATTACAACATCCTTTTCAGAAATAGAAAAGAAGATAAAAAAGTTCACGTAGAAACACAAGAGACTACAAATAACCAAAGCTATCCTGAAGAATAAAAGTCAAGTGGGACGAATCACAATTCCAGATCTCAAGACATACTATAGGGCAGTAGTCATCAAAATAGTTTAGTACTGGTACAGAAACAGAGAAGATCAATAGAACACAACATAAACACTAGAAGGGAGATAACACATGTATAGCCAATTAATCTTTAACAAGAAAACTGAAAACAATCCAAGAAAAAGGCCTGGTCTATTCAACAAATGCTGCTGGGACAACTGGATAGCAGCTAACAGAATTAGGAATCAAGGCCCGCACCTGTCACATTATACAAAAATTAGCTCTAAATGGTTCAAAGACCTAAATCTGCACCCAGAAACCATCAAACTATTAAAGGAAAACATAGGAAGCACTCTTCAAGAAATAGGAACAGGAAAAGACTTCTTAGAAAAGACTCCAAAAGCACAGGCAGTCAATGACAAAATAAACAAACGGGACTACATCAAGCTAAAAAGCTTCTGTGCAGCAAAGGAAACAATTAACAAAGTGAAGAAGCAACCAACAGAATGACAGAAAATGTTTGCACACTACACAAGTGTAGGGGACTAATATCCAGGATTAACAAAGAGATTCAGAAAACCCAGGAACAATTTTTAAAAAAACTGAAAACAATGGGCAAAGGAAATGAATGGACATTTTTCAAAAGAACACATTTAAATGACTGACATATGAAAAGATGCTCAGGCCCCCTAACCATCAGGGAAATACAAATAAAAACTACATTGAGGTTCCACCTAAATCCAGTGAGACTGACTGACATACAGAACTGTATTAACACCACCTGCTGGTGTGGCTGTGGGGAGAAAGGTACCCTCCTTCACTGCTGGTGAAAGTGTAGGTTAATACAACCACTATGGAAATTAGTATAGAGAGTGCTTAGAGAATTGCGAATATTTCTGCCATATGACCCAGCTATCCCGCTCCTAGGAATATACCCGAAAGAAATTAAAACTGCATATGAGAAGGGAATCTGTAAATCCTGCATTTACAGCAGCACAATCTACAATAGCAAAGACATGGAAACAATCCAGATGTGTGTCCAAAGAAGAGTGGTTAAAGGAACTGTGGTACATCTACTCCATGGGATATTATTCAGCCATTAAAAAGAATGAAATTATACCATTTGCAACTACATGATCCCAACTAGAGACCATTACACTCAGTGAAGTAAGTCAATTCCCAAAAGGACAAATACCATATGTTCTCTCTAATATAAGGAAACAATCATGTAAATTTTAAGTTCAATAACTCTTTCCATACTGTTTTTGCTGCACCCCATGTGTTTTGATGCTTTTTATTTCATTTTCATTTCTTCCAAATACATTCTGTTCTCGAATTCATCGCTGGCTTATGGATTGCACAGTGACATCATTGTACCCAAGAGGCTTTTGTCTTTTTTTTTTCGTCACCTCTGTTTTGGTTATTCAGTCACATGCTTTTTAGACTCCATGGTGCTGTATTTTTTTCCTCTTTTTGTTTTTGTTTTAACTTCATAACTGTGGTTGACCTTATTTTATGGCTTCTCACTTAAGGGAATGTATAGTGATGAATTAAGCACCTGCCATCTCCAGATGTGAAGATACAACGCAATATACATCAGTACTTCCAAATCAAAGATGGACTCCCAGTGGGACTGCTGGAAATGCCTAGACAATGGGATGCTGGACACTGTCATTGTCTGTGCCAGCAATATCAGGGCACACCTAAATAATACACTGATGGAATTATAACTCCTTATGAAGGACTCTACTATGATAACAATATGAAAAAAATCAGTTGGGGGTGGGAATTTGGGCTGGGTGGAGAATCCTAGACTCCACAGAATTGTACCATAAAATTCAAAATTCAAAATAAAATTAAAAAAACAAGACTTCCTGCCTGGTTTTACAAGATAAAAGTGAACTTATTAGCTTTTTCCCCATATTTGTAAGTAAAAACAAACCTGAATTGTAGTAATTTCAAAATAGTCAGAAAACTAGAGCTAGAACAGGCTTTGAATTTCTATCATTCAAAAGCAAGAAAAATGATCAGGTTATTAACTGAAAATTGCCTATTTCGGACCAGATATTATGCTCCCTTACCACTTTAAACCCCAGTAACTGTTATTCCTCTTCTGGTTCAAACAAGAAAAAAATTGAAGTTCTGAGAAAAGTTATGTCTGAATTATGAACTCGCATCAGGAAAAAAACTGTATAATCCTTCCCTCGGTCCTTATCAGCCTTGTTCACATAGCTGGAAGTACAATGCAACTAAAATCTAAACTGGATGCTGACATGCCATTCTCTGCCTCCCCATGCGATGCCTCTTGGATGCTTCTGTCTTATCGTTGCTTTATTCCACTCTAAAAATCCTGATGCAGGCTCTTGTTCACATTGCCTTTTTCCTGGAATGAGATTGCGAATTTCAAAGAAATGATGAAAATTCATGTGAGTAACACGTTACTTGACTTGACCTCAAGGAATAACTTACACTATTTTGCTTTCCTCGTGTCATATAAACATGATTCTCATAGTCTGATTTCTAGACCACATGTCGCAAGAAAATCCAAGGGAGCATTCCCCTCCAATGCTGAATAAACAAAACTTGAAGAAGAAAATTAAGGTTGGGTAGTATTCTCAGACAAGAGAGCAAATCAACTCCTTGGCAGTTTCCAGTGCAATCACAGATTGTCACTCCCCCTCCTTCTGAGCACGAGGGTCATCCGCGAACACTAATTATCATGAAATGACTATATCTGTGAAATAATGCATGGAAATATGACTAGAAATCAAAGATTTTTGAGAAGTATTACCATGAATTCAATTACTATTCTTGTTGTACACTCTATCAAGTTGCTTAAACCTAGAGTTTGAGTTTTGGTTTGTTTGCCTAATGTTATCATATATTACTCTGAAAAATTTTGTTCTAAGACAGAAATCTTCCATAGTATCTACGCAAACGTAATGGCCCTATACTGACAATTCCCATTGATTTTTCAATGATCCTCTGAGGTAATTCTTTTTTTTTTTTCCCCCTCAGGTAATTCTTATACTCCACATTTTAACAACTGCATACAAGATTATTCACAGGGCCCAGCGCGGCAGCCTAGTGGCTAAAGTCCTTGCCTTGCACATGCCAGGATCCCATATGGGCACCAGTTCGAAACCTGGCTGCCCTGCTTCCCATTCAGCTCCCTGCTTGTGGCCTGGGAAAGCAGTCAAGGACAGTCTAATTTCTTGGGACTCTGCACTCGAGTGGGAGACCCAGAAGAGGCTCCTGGCTCCTAGCTTCGGATCATCGCAGCTCCAGCCATTGTGACCACTTGGGGAGCAAATCAACAGATGGAAGATTTTCCTCCCTGTCTCTCCCCCTCGCTGTGTATCTGACTTTCCAATAAAAATAAATAAAAAGATTATACACAGGGCCCGGCACATTAGCCTAGTGGCTAAAGTCCTCACCTTACATGTGCCAGGATCACATATGGGTGCTGGTTTGTGTCCCAGCTGCTCCTCTTCCCATGCAGCTCCCTGCTTGTGGCCTGGGAAGGCAGTCAAGGACGGCCCAAAGCCTTGGGTCCTTGCATCTGCGTGGCAGATCTGAAAGAGGCTCTTGGATCAGCCCAGCTCCAGCCACTGCTGCCACTTGGGGAATGAACCACAGTTTGGAAGATCTTTCTCTCTCTCTGCTCTCTGTAAATCTCTGTAAATTCCAATAAAAATAAATAAATCCTAAAAAAAAAAACACTATGCACAAAGATGCAGTGGCAGCAATAGCTAATACGCAATTAATGAATCTTTCCATTCAGGAGATACTTTCTAAGACTAGTAATTAATAAGGAAATATGCAAAGTCAGTCAAGACATGTTTATGCCAGTAAGGGCTCAAGGTCTACATTCTGCAACCTGATAACATTCAGCATGCTGAGTCACCACAAATAGCCTTTAGCTCCCACTTCCTTAAAATGCATTCCAAGAGCAAAGTAAAATCAATAAAACTACAAAGCTTGATAAATAATTTAACAATTTGACACAAGCATCCTCCAAACAACTCGATACACTACCAAGTGAGCCAACTAAGGCAAACACAGCACAAAGCATCACATGGACATTGCAGGAAGACTATTAAATTCTCCTCTTTATACCAAAAATTCCACGCAGAATTCAGGATGATATTTTTAAAAATTCTCTCCAGGAGCAGGCATGTAGCCCAGGGGTCAAAACATCCATCTCCAACATTGAGGTGCCATGTCAGTTCTGGGTTACAGCTCCCAGGTTCAGTTTCTGCTAATGCAGACAGGGGAGGCAGGGTGATGGCTCAAGGGAATGGACTGTTGCTACCTACACAGGAGACTCGACAGGCATTCCAGCTTCTAGCTTGGGCTGAGCTCAGTCCAGCCTTTGCAGGAACTGAAGAAGTCAACCCACTGGTGGGAAGGTATTCTATCTATCTATCTTTCTTTCTCTCTCTCTCTCTCTCTCTCTCTCTCTCTCTCTCTCTCTCTCTCCACCTCTCTGTCTCTCTCTTGGTTTATAAAAAAAAAAAATCGCACTTTTGAGATACGCAATCATTATAACAATAAATCTAGATATGAAATAAAAAGAAATTTTTCCTGGTATTCACTGAGACAGATTTTTTCAAACTATGCGAGCACATAGCATCCATACTAAAAACGATATCTTTTAGGTGCAACTATATATTATAAATTAACTTTATTAAAGTGGAATAAAATCCCAAATTATCATATACCATATTCTATACCTACTTTTGCTTTTCTACCTATTTCATTTTATACAGATATAATATTATTGTCTTTTTAGTATTTCATAAATTAGAATTCTTCCATTTTAATTCCATAAAATAGGGCCTGGTGCCGTGGCCTAGCAGCTATAGTCCTCGCCTTGAACACCCCGGGATCCCATATGCGCGCCGGTTCTAATCCCGGCAGCTCCACTTCCCATCCAGCTCCCTGCTTGTGGCCTGGGAAAGCAGTTGAGGACGGCCCAATGCATTGGGACTCTGCACCTGCGTGGGAGACCTGGAGGAGGTTCCAGGTTCCCAGCTTCGGATTGGCGCAGCACTGGCCGTTGTGGCTCACTTGGGGAGTGAATCATCGGATGGAAGATCTTCCTCTCTGTTTCTCCTCTCTGTATATCTGGCTTTGTAATAAAAATAAATAAGTCTTTCAAACAATGAAGCAGAAAACAGTTTCCAGAGATATTAAAACGGAGAATTCATCACCCCAGCCCAGAAGTAAAGAAATCACAACGGCTGCCCTGCACTAACAGTAAACAAGCCTTCCTTTGCCTGCTTCCTCACTTGGTTCATCGCCTCCTTTGCTGTACAGAGGCGTTGGAGTTTAACACAGTCCCATTTGTTTATTTTGTCTTTGACTGCCTGCATTTTGGGTGTCCTTTTCAAGAAATCTTTCCCAGTTCCTATATCTTGGAGAGTGAATCTTATGTTTTCCTCTAATAGTTGGTGGTTTTTAGGTGCAGATGCATGGCCTTGATCTCTTCAGAGCTGATTTTTGTATGTGGTGATGGGCGCTGGTCTTCTTTCTTACCTCTGCAGGCTGCTATCCAATTTTCCCAACATCATTTGTTGAAGAATAGGCTTTTTTCCCTGGATTGTTTTCAGTTTTCTTGTGAAAGATTAGTTGGCTATACATGTGTGAGCTCCATTCTGGCGTTTCTATTCTTTTATTAAATTCTTCAATGACTCAAGGTCATATGGTGGCATTGTTTCTATAGGAAGGTTTTTATTATCTTTTTCATTTCTTCCTCAACACATTGGTCATTTAGTGGCATGTTGTTTGACTTCATGGTGTTGTAGAGTTTTTAGCTTTATTTCTGCTGTTGATTTTGTCTTATGACTATTCATTTAAGGGGATGTATAGTAACTGTAATTGAGACTATCATACCCAGATGTGAAGACACAATGCAATATTTATCTCTGCTTCCAAACCAAAGATGGGTTCCCAATGAAACTGTTAACTTCATTTTGACAATAGGATGCTGGACTCTATGCCATTGTCCATACCCACAATTTCAGGATACGTTTAGATAGCAGAATTATGGACTTATGACTGCCTACGAAGAACTACATTATTGTAAAAATATGGAGAAAATCAATTAGGGGAGGGAGTTTGGGGAGAGGATAAGGGAAATTCCAGAGCCCATGGAATTGCATCATAAAACAAAAAATAAAATTAAAACGTTTTTTAAAAAGTAAATATGCAATACAGCTTGCCATGAGAATCATCTATGTAACAGATAAAATCATTATTCAATCAACAAAATGACAGGTTCTTTTCTCTTTTCTATCCTTGATTGTAAACAGATTAAATTAGCCAACCAAAAGACTGAGATTGGCTGAATGGATAAAAAGCCATGAACCCACTACATGCTATCTATAAGAAATGCACTTTACCAAAGTTACATACACACTGAAAGTGAAGGGCTAAAAAGGAAAACCAGGCAAATGGAAACCAAAAGCAAGAAGGCACAGCCATCTGACACCAGGAAAAAAACTGACATTAAAACAAAACTGTAAAAAAGAGATGAACAAAAACATTATATATTAATAAAAATTAAATTCAATAAGACGTAACAATCAAAATGTATTTGCATCCAACACGAGACGCTCAAGATATATACAGCAAATATGATTAGATTTTAAAAGTGAGACAGACTTCAATAATATAATAATGGTTGGCTTAAATACTTCACTCTTACAAAGGAACAGATTATTCAGATAGAAAATCAATAAAGACATATTGGAGTAGGAGCATTCTTTTGAGCAATTGAACCTAGGAGATACTTACAGAACATTTCACTGAACAACCACATAATATACATTCTTCCTCAGCACATGGGACATTCTCTAGACTGGCACACATACCAGTGCATAAATCAAGTGTCAGCAAATTTACAAAAACAGACACCACGCCACGTAGCTTCTTGGACCACAAAAGAATAAAACTAGAAATCAAGAAGACAAACAACAGAAGACTCATAAGCGCATGGAAACTAAACGATGTGCTACTAAATGGTCCATGAGTCACTGAAGAGATTAAAAGGTAAATCCTTGAAATAAATGGCAATGGACACACAACATAACAAAATCAGCTGCAACAAAACCACTATTAACTAGCTTACAGTAGTTTTCACACTAAACAAAACCCAGAAATACTTCAAACTAAAGATCTAGTGATGTATCTTAAAGACACAGAGAAACAAAATCAAATCAAACCCAAACCAGCAAGAAGAAAGAAATAATAAGGAACAAAGCACAAATAAATAAATTTGAAACTAAAAAAAAAAAGGAGCTATGAAAGATAAAAAAATATTGCTTGGAGGGGGAGGAGACAGACTAAATACATTATCAGGCTAACAAATTAGAAAAGATAAAAATAACTCAAATAAATACAATTAGAGCTGACAGGGCCCAGTGAGTTAGCCTAGTGGCTAAAGTCCACGTGCCAGAATCCTATATGGGCGCCAGTTCTAATCCCAGCAGTCCTGCTTCCCATCCAGTTCGCTGCTTGTGGCTCAAAGTCTTGGGAGCCTGCACCTGTGTGGGAGACCCAGAAGAGGCTTCTGGCTCCTGACTTCTGATCGACTCAGCTCTGGCCATTGCAACCACTTAGGGACTGAATCAATGGACAGAAGATCTTCCTCTCTGTCTCTCCTCCTCTCTGTACATCTGAATTTCCAATACAAAATAAAACAGATCTTCAAAAAAAGAAAACTAGAGATGATAAAGGCGATATACAACTGACACTACTAAAATAAAAAGGATCATCAGAAACTACTGTAAAGAACTATATCTGGAAAACAACTAGCTTATAAACTAGAAACTAAACTTGAGAAAATTAATAAATTTCTGGATTTACAGAACCTCAAATATTAAATCAAGAAGATATAGATAAACAAATCCCCAACAAGCTGTGATGGAGGCAGTAACCACAAGTCTTCCAGGAAGAAGCCCCGGAACTGTTGCCTTTACCACTGAATTCTACAACTATGGAATTGCGGATTGGGGCAGGAAGCAGCTCAGAAACTCTTCCAACTGGCGCAAACTCGGCTGGACTCTTCCTGTGAGCCTAGCCACTTAGATGCCAAATCACAGAAACAGGAGAATAAAACTATCGACATAGATCCTTGATTAACACAGATGCAAATATTCCCAACAAGATACAATAAATCAAATACAAAGTCATCATCATAAAATGGATGAAGGAAATATGGTCCATATATACAATGAACACTACTCAGCTGCGAAAAGAGAATGGAATTCTGCTACTTACAGCAAAATGGACTCAACTGGAAGGCACCATGTTGAATGAACTAAGCCGTACTCAGAAAGACAAACACCACATGCTCTCCCTTATTTCCTGGAACTAAATTTAAAAAGCAAACAAAAAAGTAAGAAAAAAGGAATGTCTAAATGTCTGTTCGTACTACTACTGCCACAAACACAATCTTGTGAAGCTTTGGTTTGCACCCTTTTCAAATCAGTGGCTAAAATTGTGATTCCACTGCAGTTTATAGGATCTGTGATGATAACTCACTCTCTATAGATGAATTGTTTGTTGATCATTTGTCTTCAATTATTCAATCTTTTTAATAAATTATTTTAACTATTAATTATTGTTTATAACTATCATCTGTATTCCCACAAAATGAAGGTCTTTCTTGATTGTTAATAGTTAAGTTTCTTTTTCCATGATAACACTAAGTCTTTTCCTGGGAATCTAGCATATATTATCTCAAAAGGTTTTTTTTTAAAGATTTATTTATTTTATTACAAATTCAGATATACAGAGAGGAGGAAAGACAGAGAGGAAGATCTTCCATCCGATGTTTCACTCCCCAAGTAAGCCACAATGGCCAGTGCGCGCCGATCCGATGCCAAGAACCAGGAACCTCCTCCGGGTCTCCCACGCGGGTGCAGGGTCCCAAAGCATTGGGCCGTCCTGGACTGCTTTCCCAGGCCACAAGCAGGGAGCTGGATTGGAAGTGGAGCTGCCGGGATTAGAACTGGCACCCATATGGGATCCCAGGGCATTCAAGGCGAGGACTTTAGCTGCTAGGCCACAGCGCCACCGGGCCCTATCTCAAAAGTTTGAGAAGAAAGTAAGGAGGAAAGAGTTAGGGTAGAAGGAAGTGAGAAAAGAAGGGAAGAGGAGGGAAGGGCGCCACGGTGTTCAGGGAACTGTATCTACAAACCCCAGCGAACCTGTCAAACACTAACTGAAAATTAAGATGTAAAACTTATAAAATAAATTTGAATATGAAATGCAAAATTTTAAAAGAAATTCTAGCCAACTAGTAGACATAATGTTTATTTTGTTTTGCTTTAAATCCCTCTCAGGGGCAGCAGCATGGTGCAGGAGGATATGTCTGAGGCCATAGTGCTGGCATCCTACATGGGTACTGGGTACTGGGCATGGGGAATGGGCCACTCCCAATCCAGCAGAAGATGGACCATAACTGGGCCCCTGCCCCCATGTGGGGGATATGCATGAGGCCGTGTTGTGGGTATCTGGGGAACAAGCAAGCAGATGGAAGACGCCCTCTCTCTTTGTCTCTCTCTCTTTCTCTTTCAAATAAATAAAGCCTTTTTTAGAAAACATTTTTTTTCTTCATATTTAATTAAGCTATGTGCCATTGAGTATTTAACTTATTTCTCCCACATGTAAAAAACTGGCTCTATCAAGTTTAATTTCTTTTGTTGCAGAAATGTCTGCACATGGTTAAAATATGGCTTTTTATACTTATCCCCTTGGTGAATTTTCCAGTTGTTTGCCTTCCTGATCCTTAACAGTCACACAGAAAGATACAATCTACAATAAGCTATCTGTGGTTCTTGGCCAAATTAAAAAAAAAAAAAAGCTTTCACTCTTTTTTATTAAAATATATCTTCTATAATGATAAACATTTAGATTTCTAAAATTCTGTTATTCACTTTAACCAGTAAAGTTTTATTGCTAAGATTGTGATAATATGTGCACTTTCTAGCAAGTCAAGATTTTATTTTTTAGGGGAAAAAAAATTATCCATCTCATCTGAACCATTCATAAGAGATTTGCCTTCTATTTAGTTTTTTACTTTTATAAAATTAGATGCTAAAATTTATATGCACCCTTATCCACAGAAAGCTTTCAAAAAACCCTTTACTGAGTAAACTATGCCTTGTTTATTTTCAAAATTATGTTAGTCCACTTGGAAGCTGCTTCATCGCATATTTCAGAAAATCATCTAAATAAAAGATGCTCTTCCAGGACCAATAAATAGCTACTAAATATTTAACTAGTGAAAAAAAACAAAAAAAAAAAACAAAAAAAAAAAACAACAGAAAGGAATTACTGTCCTGGCCCTTTGGCCTAGCAGTCAGAATGTTGGTTGGACCACCACATCCCATAGTTTGTCTCCGAAGATTTTTACTATAATTCTTTAAGTGTTTAACTTAAAGATTAAGCAAAATTTAATGTATTTTAAAATCTGTGATTTTGTTAAGCATGCAAGACTTTTTCCTTCTGTTTTTCTTTTTAATTTGTTAACATTTATTTTATATTTTTACTAGAAAGTCAGATATACAGAGAGGAGAAGACACAGAAAGGAAGATCTTCCATCTTCTGGTTCACTCCCCAAATGGCTGCAATGCCCAGAGCTAGCTGCTCTGATCCGAAGCTAGGAGCCAGGAGCTTTTTCCAGGTCTCCCACAAGGGTGCAGGGTGCCAAGGCTTTGGGCCGTCCTCTACTGCTTTCCTAAGCCACAAACAGGGAGCTGGATGGGTAGTGGGGTTGCTGGGACTAGAATCAGTGTCCATATGGTATCCTGGGGTGCATTCAAGGTGAGGATTTTAGCTGCTGGGTTACTGCACTGGGCCCCCTTCTGTTTATTTTTAAATCTTTCATTGTCTTCACTTTATATGAAAGGCAACAAGACAAAGACAGTTTCTCTGTTGACTCGTTGCTTTTATCGCCACGGTGGCAGGAGGTGGGTCAGCTCAGAGGCAAATGCCCAGAACTCAGTGAGGGTCTCCCTGGTGTGGGTGGGGGATGGGGTGGGGGCAAGGACCCAACAGCTTAAGAGATCACCTGCTCAGCAATAAGAAAGGAATTCTGATCAGATCCTCTGATGTGGGCCTGCAGGCCAAGCTGCACCTCAATGTTTCCATCGAATACTGAATATTCCTTTGTTTTCCAAAAATCTGTGACTTTCTTCTGTTAACTTGGTTCTCAAACAGAAATTGTCACTAAGCCTCTCACACGCACACGCACACAACTATATTTCATAAAACTTGTTTCTATCTTGTATTTCTTTAAATATCTTAAGTAGATACTATCCCAATGACACTGTTCTTATTAGACTGGTTTAAAAATTTCTTGTAACCTATGCATACCAAGCCAAGGAATAATTTTGAAAGAGGTTCTTAAACATGCAAGGAAAACACAGATATATAAATATTCCAACAAACCTATGGGGAAATGGAATGAAAGATAACTTTATTTGGTACATAAAAATGTTGAAATTCATGAAGGTTTTTCGAACTAGGTGTTTCCCATGAATTTTTTTTGAAGTATTCTAATATTTGATGATGGACAGACCTATTTCTTCAGAGCCTAAACTTTAATTTATAATTCCAGTTTTATGTTAGTTATCAACATAACGATTCCCTGTCTCACACCCAGATTCTGAAGGAAAAAGTAATAGAATTTGGTTTAAGTGTTATTTTTGCCTAACACTACTGATTCACAGAGAAATAATACCATTAACACGTAGGATGATTTTAAAGTAAGAGATCACCAAGAAACGGAAAAGTTCTTAGACTTGTACCACCTGCCAAAACTTAGCCCAGAGGCAACAAACGACCTGAACAAACCCATAACTGAAGCAGAGATTGAATCAGTGATTAAAGACCTCCCAACAAAGAAAACCCCAGGCCCAGACGGCTTCACTACAGAATTCTACAAAACATTCCGAACAGAACTGACCCCAATCCTCTACAAACTCTTCAAAACAATAGAAAAGGAAGCAACCCTTCCAAACTCATTCTATGAAGCCAACATTACCTTAATCCCCAAACCAGACAGAGAACTAACAGAGAAGGAAAACTACAGACCTATCTCTTTGATGAACATTGATGCTAAGATTCTCAACAAAATCCTAGCCAACAGAATTCAAAAACACATCAGACAGATCATTCATCCAGATCAAGTAGGATTCATCCCTGGAATGCAGGGATGGTTCAACATTCGGAAATCCATAAATGTGATACACCACATCCAAAAACTGAAAAACAAGAATCACATGATAGTATCAATAGATGCAGAAAAAGCTTTCGACAAAATTCAACACCACTTCCTACTAAAAACCCTAACCAAGGTAGGCATAGATGGAAAAATCCACAACATAATTAAAGCCATATATGAAAAACCCAACGCCAGCATCATACTGAATGGAGAAAAACTGGAACCCTTCCCACTGAGATCTGGAACAAGACAGGGATGTCCACTTTCTCCACTACTATTCAACATAGTCCTAGAGGTACTCGCTGAGGCCATAAGACAAGAAAAAGAAATCAGAGGAATCCAAATGGGAAACGAAGAAGTCAAGCTCTCACTATACACAGATGATATGATTCTTTATGTAGAAGAGCCAAGAGACTCAATACAGAGACTGCTAGAACTTGTACCAGAGTTTGGTAGAGTGGCAGGGTACAAAATTAATGAACAAAAATCAACAGCCATAGTGTATGCAAACAGCCCCAAGATGGAAAAAGATTTAACCAGCAAGATACCATTCAAAATAACAGAGAAAAGTATGAAATATCTGGGAATAAATCTAACCAAAAATGTAGGAGACTTATTTGAAGAAAACTACAAACTGCTTAAAAAAGAAATTGAACAAGACCTCAAAAGATGGAGTAACATCCCATGCTCCTGGATAGGTAAAATCAATATCATTAAAATGTCTATACTGCCAAAAGCAATTTATACATTCAACGCAATCCCAATCAAATTGCCCAAAACATTCTTCATGGAACTGGAAACAATGATCCAAAGGTTCATCTGGAAACACAAAAAAAGCACGGATAGCTAGAACCATCCTGAAGAACAGGAAGTTAGCAGGGGGAATCACAGTTCCGGACCTCTGGACATACTATAGGGCAGTGGTTATCAAAACAGCCTGGTACTGGCACAAAGATAGAGAGGAAGATCAATGGAGCAGAATAGAAACACCAGAAGGGAACCCAAACAGGTAAAGCCAAATAATCTTTGACAAAAAGACAAACAACAATCCAGGCAAATGGGAAGGTCTGTTCAATAAATGCTGTTGGGACAACTGGTTAATAGCCTGCAGAAACAAAAAAGATACACCCACATCTCTCACCATACACTAAGATCAGATCTAAATGGATAACAGATCTAAACCTACATCCAGAAACCTTCAAACTTTTGGAAGAAAATGTTGGAAACACACTGCAACACTTAGCGGTAGGCCCTCACTTCCTAAAAAAGACTCCAAAAGCAGTAGAAATCGAGACCAAAATAAACAATTGGGACCTCATCAAACTAAGAAGCTTCTGTAAAGCTAGAGGAACAATCAACAAAGTAAAAAGGCATCCCACAGAATGGGAGAAGATCTTCGTGCACGACATAGGTGATAGAGGGCTAATCTCCAGAATATACAAAGAGCTACAAAACAACCAAAATGTCAAAACAAACAAACCACTCAAGAAATGGGCACCGGAAATGGGCAAACACTTCAAAAAGGAACAAACCCAAATGGCAAATAAACATATGAAAAAATGCTCAAGTTCCCTGGCAATAAGGGAAATCCAAATTAAAACATCAATGAGGTACCACCTAACGCCAGTAAGACTGGCCCACATGAATAAAAGCACCAATAACACTTGTTGGCGAGGTTGCGGGGAAAAGGGAACCCTTCTCCACTGCTGGTGGGGCTGCAGGCTGGTACAGTCTCTATGGAAATCAGTATGGAGAATATTCAAACAACTCAAAATCAACATACCGTATGATCCAGCAATAGCACTCCTAGGAATATATCCAGAACACTTGTTTTATGAGAAACCAACATGCACTCCTATGCTCATAGCAGCACAATCAGTAATTGCAAAAACATGGAAGCAACCAAAATGCCCATCAACAGAGGATTGGATAAGAAAGCTATGGTTCATCTACTCCATGGAATACTACTCGGCTATTAAAAAAAACAAAATGCAGTTCTTTGTGGCCAAATGGGCCAAAATGGAAACCATAATGCTAAGGGAAATGAGCCAATCCCAAAAGGTTAAATACCACATGTTTGCCTTAACTTAAGATGATATGATGTTAAGCACAACATGTTATGTTATGAATGTTATATGTTGTGTATAAACTAAAATTGAAATGTAAGTGAGGTGGTCACAGAAGGTGGCTAGGAACTCGCATTTACTTTTAACATATTGGTTACTCATTACTTTGTCAATTAATTCCATAATGATGTAAATTTTTGCTGATGGTATGTTGGAGCTTTCAATTGACTGGGATGATACTCTGCTGGCTCTGTCTTCAGACCGGAAAGGGTATACCTAAGAAGCCGTTGAACTTGACTGGACAATAAGATGCTGGACTCTATGTTTGGTATATGCTTGCAATGGGGGAATCTCAACTGAACTTGAGCTGTGGTTATGCAACAAGGAGGAGGAATCCACCATGGTGGGAGGGTTAGGGGAGGGGTGGGGAGAACCCAAGTACCTATGAAACTGTGTCACATAATACAATGTAATTAATGAATTAAAAATAATAAATAATAAAGTAAGAGGGACTCTCTCACATCCTCTCTTTCATCCTTTCTCTATCTCTCCCTCTCTTTCTCTGTCTCTCATACACACACTATATGTGTAACTTAAAATTACATTTTTATTTCTATAACAAATTTCCTTTCAATTGTTTTAGGATATTTTTCCAGCTAAGCATATCTGATAGCCTGAAAAGTTAGTGGCTGATCCCTCTGTTCCTGTTAGATTTAGCCAACAGATGTGAAACCAAATTAACTTCTACTGGCTTTGCACTTGAAGTTGAATGTTGTAAAGCTCTTCCACAGTCGCATAGGATAAGCACCTAATGAGGGACAGCAATGACACATGTTGCAAAGGCCATTCCTAACTCCACTACACATATCTGTGCTGTAAATGTATGAGAGCATAGTTAAGGGAAAATTTTGCCACACTGGCTTCTGAAGTTACCAGTGACATACAGAAGACATCAGACTTTTCACGGAACATCTGAAGTTCTAGTTTCGGAGTATAGACTTAATGATGTATTGTTTATATTAAGTTCACTTTGTTATGGCATATTATTCCCAATAAATCTCATTCCATTCTTCAGTGCTACCAAAGGATGGGTATGAGAGACTGAACCGCCACACACCTCGGTTAGGTGCGTGAAGTAGTTCCGAAAGATCTGGGAGCAACAAAGCGAACTGAAGGTCTTTCAACATGAAACTTTCATTTTACCAAAAAGATAACATAGGTTGGGAGAAGGGAATGATCTCCAGATCATTATTTTGTTTACCACATTTCCCTCCCTTACAATGATAAATTCTAAGGAATTTACATGTTCCTGTGGATTTTGAAGTCCATGTCTGCTATTTTGAAAACATTAGGATAATTACTGCATTCCTTACTTTATAAAAAGTTGTTACAATGATTGCTGTTAGAACTAGGTTCGCGCTATTTTTTACTTGTCCTAGTCCCTTAAGACTCATAAAATTCAAGCGTAACAGGTAGAAGCATTTCCCATTTGCTTGCTGAAGAAGGGTAAGCCCAGCTGTGTGGGCCCCTGGCAAGCTGCCCCATCAGTCCCCAGGAGGAGCACCAGGACACAGAAGGCAAGGGGCAGGGCAGCCTCTCGTCCCTCATTAGCTTCAGGCCTGACTTCCCTGTCTACAAGCACACATGAACTTGCAATCCTCAGCTGACTTCTGAAAATGAACACACTGCCTGACTTTTGCTTGCTGGAAAAAAAAAAACTATCCTAAGGAAGACATGCCACATCTTTTATAATTGCATATTCTAGATTCCATAAGAAACCAGTACTCCAAACAACTTACAGCACACATCCTTCTAACATCATGATTCTCACTGATATTGTAAAATAATAAATGAAACCTAAGAAATACATTTGCCTCTCCTATAGGCTATGATAATACAACAAAAGCTTCATGATGAATTTAGATAATTAGATATCAGTATCTGTTTATTTGTTTCTTTCTTTTTAAAGAATGGCTGTTACAGGGTTTGCTTCAGGAAATCCAAGGCTTGGTTCAGCTCAGCACCTGCAAGTATTCATTGTTCATTACACCTGTGACAACATTGAAGCAACAGGGCTCTGTGCTACTTATACGGTTTCTCTCTCATCCAAATATGTGATAAATGTTAACAGCAACAAAAGATTAAAAGTAATGACTTAAAACCACAAGTGGTCACGGAAAATGGCTTAAATGTGAAACAGAAGGTCAACAGTGGATAACGGGTTACTATTGCCTCAACTAAAGCTCTTGAGAATGTGTTCTCCCACACACTCAACCAACGAGCCACAGGCGCTAGGTCACCTGCTGGATATTTTCACTTGTATCTCATTTACTTTCTACACAAACTCTATCAGTAGGTATACTTACTGTATAAAGAAACTGCATGTCAGTGAGACTGAGCAATATGCTCAAGATAACGTACCGGAGAGTAGAGATGGCTACCCAATTTCCCTTCCTTATTTGTCCTCTAGCAAATGTACAGAGAATATGTGAAGTCTCAACAATCACGAACCCAGTCTTTAAAGAAATATATTTTTTATTGTTCTAGTTCTATAACTTTATGGGACTTAGCTTATAATGTTCTTTTTGACTCCAAGAATGTGTCTGTTGGTAGATATGCAAGTTGGTACAATCATTGCACCCAGTGTGCCATTCCTCAGAAGGCTGAACATAGACTTGCCATACTACATAGCTGTCCCATTCTTACAAATATATCCAAAGGAAGTGAAATCAGCAAGTGAAAGAGATACCAGTTGCCATGTTCATAACAGCAAAGATAAGACATCAATCTAGACGTCTATTAGCTGATGATTAAGAAAATGATGGAATTTTACTCAGCATAAAATACAGAATCCTGACATTGATAGCAAAATGAGCAGTACAGGAGATGATAATGTCAAGTGAATTAAACTCAATCCAGAGGCACAATTATCACATATTTTCTCTTATTTGTGCCAGTCAATATACACGGAGTGTAAAAACTGTGTGAGCATGGTGTCATTTGATATTTACAAACATTGCTTCACTGAACTGTACCTTATGTGTGACAATATACTCTTTCCTCACTGTGATCATTGTCATAAATCCCCCACTTTCTGATATTAATGTCTCTGAGTATATGTGTATGTATGCATAAGATGTCTACATGAGAGGTCAATTTGGCAAAATGGTAAAAATGTTGACGTTTTTACAATTTTTTTTAAAGATTTATTTGTTTATATTGGAAATCCAGATTTATAGAGAGAAGGAGAGACAGAGAAAGATCTTGCATCTGTTAGTTCACTCCCTAAGCAGCTGCAACAGCCGGAGCTGAGCTGATTTGAAGCCAGGAGCCAGAAGCCAGGAGCTTCTTCCAAGTCTCCCATGAAGGAACAGGGTCCCAAGGCTTTGGATCATCAATTGCTTCCCCAGGCCTCAAGCAGGAAGCTGGAAGGGAAGCGGGGCAGCCAGGACATGAACTGGCATCCATATGGGATCCTGGCCAGTACAAAGTGAGGACTTCAGCCACTAGGCTGCTGCACCAGGCCCCAAATGCTGAAGTTTGAAAGCTAAAATCAAGCTTTGTTGTATCCTTCCAGCTGATTTTGGGGAGAATGTGTGGTTCTGGAGACAACTGCTAAGTTAGCAGGAATCTCAGTGCTGACTATCATGGCTCGAGATTCTCAGGGCGCAGCTGACAAAGCTGGCAAGGACCGTGGACCAGCAGGACCATGGTCATCCATCCTGTGCACTAGCCTGAGGGCAGTACCAGAGGTTTTTTTGTACACCTAGATATGTAAAAGAAGGGAGATCTTTTTATTAAGCAAAGTTGTGCGTAAAAGACTGAAACTCTTTTCAAGACCCAGCACTCATTGGATGCACCTTTTGCCCAGTTTACTTTCTGCTGTGTTTTTGAACTCATCTTTCTCAGGGAACCACTCTTGGGAAGAAGAAAAAAAAAACAAAGGTCAGCAGCCATTAATTTGCATTTGGCAAAAGGAGGAAGGGGTACAACCTGAAAAGCAATGGAGCTTACCAAGTCAAATGTCCTTGTGAACTCACTAATGACAGAGCTTCTGGTTGCTAAGCCAAAGGTGTTCTCTGGCCAGGGTGTACTTACCAATGAAAAGATTTTTGGAAGAACATATTTGGTCTGTCTAGGATTTTCTGTACTAAAAAAAACATGGAGCACAGAAACGTATAGTACATGGATCTCTAGAAAATGTCACATAAGCCCCGCAACCATCTGAAAACAAAATGACAGTGTGTCACTGCAAAAATGGTCTTCTTCAGTGTCACTTATTTAGCTACAAATATTATACAGAGGCCAAAACACATCTTGATTGGTCAAGAAAAAGTAACCTAGGGATTTGCACCTCACTGTTAAGTATCTCCTCAATGTCCCACGTAGAACTGGTGACTGAGTAAGGTTTCTGATGAGGAGTCTGCTCAAGCGGTCCAGGGCTTTGTGTTACCACAACTCAGCACCACCACATTCGTCGTTGTTGCTTTTCAGGGACAAGTCAGTGACCCTTGATTCTACAAGGGGACTGCCAAAAAGGCAGATTCCATTCTGACAAAGAAGCCCAGTTCCACATTCCCAGCAATGCCGCTGGTTGTATGGTTAGCATGGTAACACAACAGCTGATATACACCGAGGGCTTACCATGGGCCGGAATCATGCAAGAAGACAGGATCCCATGGTAAGAACCGTGATCGTTAAGTAGGATCCAGGCTTAGGAGAGGCTCAACTTCAGAGTCGGGCCTACATAGACTGAGTGCTCCCATTTCCAGAAGTTCAAAACCCTCCTTTCTTATCTCAGGAATGTCTATCATTCTCTCTCACTAGCATAAATCAGGTAATAGATGAAAGAATAATCATAAGAATATTTGAGATTCACTAAATGCTTTTCTCATTAAAGTATATAATTCTTCCAACTAAAAGTCAGAATATTTCTGAATGTTACACAGGAACCTTCAAAAATTTCATGGAAAATTAATGAAAAATACACATGGATTTCAAAAACACTCTTACAACAAAATAAACTTATCTTTTAATTATCTTTTTCCTCTTTTTAATATTTCTGTATGCTTGAGGTACTAGGTATAAAGACCATTACTAACGCTGGGAGCATGAGCAGAAAAGAAAAACCAAGAATATTTAAACACATAATCCTGTAATGGAACAGGAACTAGTACTTTGAATTCAGAGACTTAATTGTGGCAGCATCATAACATCACCTTGAAAATATCTCAGAGCTTCACCTTACCTATGTTAGCTGGATGTCAAATGATAATGAAACTATTTACAAACATGAAGAATAGGATAAATTCTCTGTCATCAAGATGTGCTTGCCCATGAGGCAGCAGTTAAGGCACTGGCTAAGACACCTGCCCTCGATGTCCAGGGCCTTGCTGCCAGTCTGTCTGCTCCACTTGCAATCCACCTTCCTGCTAACGCACACTCAGGGCCGTGCCAGAGACACAGATGCAGCCAGGTCGGGCTGCTGAGTTATCTGTGAAGTGAACTAGATAGAAAATCTCAGTCTCTTTCTGCTTTCTCCTATCAAAAAAAATTATTTCGGTACCATTTAAAAATTAAATTATTGGATTATTACCCTCCTCTACATACTCTTGCCAGGGATATGCACAAGAAGTTGAGCATAACACTCAAGTATAAATTGTAAAAAATTAGACTTGTTGAATTCTATTTTTTAATTATTTTTTTATTGCAAAGTCAGATACATAGAGAGGAGGAGAGACAGAAAGGAAGATCTTCCGTCCAATGATTCACTCCCCAAGTGGCCACAATGGCCAGAGTTGCACTGATCCGAAGCCAGGAGTCAGGATCTCTTCCAGGTCTTCCACACAGGTGCAGGGTCCCAAGGCTTTGGGCTGTCGTCAACTGATTTCCCAGGCCACAAGCAGGGAGCTGGATGGGAAGTGGAGCTGCCGGGATCAGAACTGGTGCCCATATGGGAGGGATCCCAGGGCGTGCCCAAAGCAAGGAGTTTAGCTGCTAGGTCACCCCACTAGGCCCTGTTGAATTCTAATGAGGAAACAGAAATCTGAGTACTGCAGAAGTCATTCACACAAATCTACTTCTAAGTATGGGATACTTTGTCTCATTTAATAAATAAAATATATCTTATGAAATGATCAAAACAAAGAAATCAATTTTTATTGAAATCCCCCCACATAAATGATTCACAGTCCCTTCAACTCTTGAACGTATAATAACTAAAAAATTATAGGACCCAAAGGAAGATTATGGGCTTTCCAAATGAATGTTCATTGCACACTTCATTGTATAAAATTATTTTTCCACTAAAATTTATTATTTTTCAACTGATAATTATTAAATAGTCTGTTCTTCATATGTATGTTTAGTATTTTTCATTGGCAACAATATAAAAACACTGCCAAGATTTTAGTGTGATAAAAAGGAAGAGACAGTAACTAGTACCTTAAAGATACAAGTTTAAAGCCTCTGCTAGGCAAATTCTTTTACAAGTAGAATCAAGGAAGATAATTATGGCAATATTTCTTATTATCACAAAAATTTCCATCTGAAAAATTAGAATTCCAACAAGGTTCTGGAGATACATTTTGCTTATTAATGATTTTTTTTTATTACTAGAAGAAAATTTCAGAACACAGCGTATTAACAATCCAGAACTTTCTAAAGAACTCTGAGAAGGAATTATTGTAATAGTTTCTAAAAACAAAACATTTTAGTAAAATGGAAGCAATAGTAAGGCTTTTGAAAAACCTACACGGTGAAACAAAGTACAACGTTTTTGTATATTAAACATTCTGGCACAAAAGAATCGTGATTGTATTGTGTCAAGTGAGGTTTTGAAGCTCGGTAACAGCCGCCCACATGGCATTACAGTAAGGCCCAACATCTGTCTAAACTAGCAGTGCCTGGTTCCCGTCTGTGTAGAACACAAAGCATTCCTTCCAAACAAAGTTAGGTAAGATGTTTCATTAGTAAAACCTCTTCGTGGAAGGGAGCGATTCCCAGGCAAAGGGAAGTAACAAAGGAAGTGTGTTAACTAGAAGACATTTAGTGAGGGAGACATTAAACACCCCTTGGAACTCCCACATTCTTTCTGGGAATGCCCGGGCTGGAACCCTAGAGTTCTACTTCATTAAACAGGTGGTGGCAGTCATCTGTAGAAGCCATTTCTAACAGAGCTTTCTGGAGACAGTATCGGGATATATTATATTGTGGACTCTCAAACGCATAATCTTACTTATTCAATCTTTCACACAGTATATTTTTTCTACATAGCATGTTATGACTCTAATCAGATCAATACACTGGGATATATACACCAAACGTGCCATCCTTCAGCTATATCACAGAAAATGTATAGCTATTAACACAGAAATAAGAGAAAAAAATATATATATACAGTCTGAAAGTAAAAATAAAAGTGATTTCTAGAAAAAATAAATTCCCCCAAAGCCATTTGTTTTCCAGTGCGTGGTTACCCTTGGATGAAGCCTCTGTTGTATATCTCAGCAAACAAGGTCCATGAGCTGACTCACACTCACCGCTGGAATGTGGTAAGTCAAAGCGAAGAGGGCACAGTCCCCTGGGCTGCTCACAGGAGCATGCTTCAGAGAGCTCAGGGAGACCGGCATTGAAAGAGAATGTGCATTTGACAAGAACACTGTCAAGAGTATTCTTCATATGCGCAAAAACTAATACCATACACCTTTACCAATTAAAAGCAGAATATTATTGTAAGAAATTTTTTTACTGATTAATATCATTCTGTCAGTTAAAACTCAGCTCTCTAAATGTCCAAGCTTAGATCATTTTTTAAAAGATTGGAATTCAGGGACTCACTTGCAGGGTTTACTCCAAAATGGATTCAAAGTTATGTTATAAAGGTTCAGTGGGGCTAATACTGCCCCTGCAAGTGCCAAAATCTCATACGGGCACTGTTTCATGTCCTGGTTGCTCCACTTCCCATCAAACCCCCTGCTTGTGGCCTGGGAAAGCAGTCAAGGACAGCCCAAAGCTTGGGACCCTGCACCCGCATGAGAGGCCTGGAAGAAGCTCCTGACTCCTGGCTTCAAATCAGCTCAGCTCCGGCTGTTGAAGTCATTTGAGGAGTGAGTCAGCAGAGGCAAAGATCTGTCTCTCCTACTCTCTGTAAATCTTCCTTTACAATGAAAATAAACTTTTTTTAAAGCAATAGAAGTGATGTTAATTATCTTACAGATGAGATAAGAGAGCATTTACTAGGAATCTACTGCATTCCAAGAACTATTCCATATACTTTTTATGTGTTAAGTATTTAAACCTTATAACCAAAGCATGAGATCAAATACTTTCTCATTCAGATGAGGAGACTCAAACACAGAGAGGCGAGAAAGTTGACCCAAGGTCGCCCAAATTAAATAATGTCTAAATCAAGACTCTAGCCCAACCAACCCAGACCTGCTGATCAGCAAGCATACCACCTTAAGAAATGATCAAAGGAAAATCTGTGAGTTGTTCTACAAATGGCCTTGCAGAATTCCATTTATGTTTTTCACCAAATTTACCACATTAATGTAGCAACTTTGAGTACAATTATTCTTAGAAGTCTATGGATAACCTAGGACACAAGGGCCTGACTTACCCATCATCTCAAAACTAGTTAGTACAAAAGATAAAACAAGAAAGCCTTAGTTTCTTTGCAATGTAATCGTGAATTTCTACCTACTTCCCTTAGTATAATAGCAAATCAGAATTTCCATTACAAGAAGTTTTAAATTTTTCACTGCACTTTCTAACCATAGCACAATTGAAATATCTAGAACTAATGCTTCAAAGATTTGCAAACTTTTCAAGTGGTTTATATTCTCAAAAAATATGAAACAAGGTAAAATCTACTTTGTATCCGGTCAGCATATTTTTCAATTACATATTTTATATCTAACTTTAAGATGCCCAATTGCAATCATATGTGAAAAACCTGATCGAGTTCATTGCAAAACTCACAGGTTAGATTAGTCTGAAAAAAAAAATAATGTTCACATAAATCTAGTCTAGATCAAAAATTTTATTGCAGACATGAAAGTAAGCTGGGCTTGGGAGAGAAATGAAAGAGCTATAGAAATGTAGCACACTCATAATCTTTCATTTCTGCCCTAGTGAGGCTTGAAATTGTGGAATCCAGGAAACGGAATATGATCAAACATCTCTCGCATGTGACTAAATTGATAAAAATCGTGAAAGCCTAAATCTAAATTACAAAGTACATTCATGAGTTGCTGTCAGACTCAACTGTTAACTTCAGGTGCTTTGAAGAGAAATTCTGAACGCTGCATAATGGACTAATAAAGGCTTAGTGAAAGAGTGAATAAATGGTTCTACCAAAACACATTTTATTTCTCGTGATAATTCTTCTCACATCTCTGAAATACACACCAAAACTAAGACTGAAAATTACCTGATCTGTGGGAAAGTGAAAGCTGCAATCTTTCTCAGAGAACATATCTGACATATTTTCAATATAATCAAAAGTTTAAAAAATTAATACACAAAATAGTAAATGTCATGAGATTGTTTGTGGTAGGAAGTAACCACACTGTCCCAACAGTTATCAGCTCATCATCACTGGCAAAACAGTAGAACAAATATTAAAATCATGACAGATTAAGCATAAGCAATACATGTAATTTAAGATGATCACTTGGTACATTAAAATGGAGACACGTTTTGATTTGCTAATGTGTATAATGACTGTAAGTATAAGGGATCAAGACAGATTATCAATGCAGTAAAACACTGAGCAGTTCAGGTCTTAAGAAATCGGATATTCTATCTAACACAGGCAAAAGCTGAAAGAAGAAAGAACATGATCTCAGGTCATAATTTAAATTTTCAGATCTATCATTGTTTGGAGAGGACTAGAACTGCTAGAGAAACATTCACAATAGCAGTGTTAAATCATGGGTATTGGCTTTAAATACCATGTGTCTCTCACTCAGCATTGCCTCACACTACCTAGATAAAGAAGAAAAACACTTTTCAGGTGTATTTATTGTGGTACGATATCAGAAGATTTTTTAACTCAATGTTTCTGAAACAAACAGCAATTACTAAATTGGTAAAAGGTTTACTTTTTGGCAATTATTTGACATTTTAAAAATCACCTAATAAATGTACTCTTCAAACAACAATTGACCATAAAGTTAAAGAGTCAATACTTCCTGTCTGAAAGGCAAATACAACATGAATATGACCTTAATGAAGGAAACGAGGTGAGACTAGTCATGAGGATGGAATACTCTTCTTCAGAGACTAAAGACATGATGACTAACACAGCTCAAGCCTGGCTTTCATTGGAACTGAACTACCAACAAGAACAACAAAGCATGTAGCTGAAATAATTTTATATTTTGAAAAATAAAAATTCTTAGTCTAATTATAAACTGAAAAGTTTCTAGGTTTGATATTCAGAAGAAAATGTTAGTTGGGCTACTCAGTCAACTCCATGTACCACATCTAACCCAAGCCCTTTGTAGGCCCAGTTGCTTGATTAGAGTATGCATCAAACATATGTTGACTAATCATCCTTTACTCAAGTGTTTTTCATAAGACTTCCTCAATGACAGGGATGCTGGGCAGATGTACATTTGGGTGCAATTATTTCATCTAATTCTAGACTGGCAATAAATATTTCAGAGACCAGTTAACATGAATAACCTTGCACTAAAACAAGTATCAACAAACTAAGGTCCATGAGCTAATCCTGAGACACTGCTTATTTTGTAACTAAAGCTTTAACAGCACTGGCATATCCTTGTTTCCTTGTTGTCCACTGTTGTTATCCCATCACAGACTTCAATACTTGCAAAAGAGACCAGCTGTTGGCATATAAATCCTAAAATTTTGAGCACCCAGCCCTTTATAGAAAATGTTTGCTGACTCCTGAGTCAGACAATAAACATCATCTTACAAGCTTTTGAAAAGGAAAGTTGATGGGCTAGTGCTCTGCCCTGTTTGATAAAAGTGCAACCTGTGGCATCAGCAAGCAAATAGGTACAAGTTCAAGTTTGTACTGTTTCACTTCCAATCCGGCTCCCTGATATTGTGCTTGGGAAAGCAGCAGAAAATAACCCATGTTACTAGGAGAATCAAGACGGCAGAATAGGGTAAGGCCGTGTTTAAATGGACAGAGAAACATTTAATCAGGATGAAGCAGAGAGGACACATTCCAGGAAATAGGAAAGGACAGAACAACAGCAGAGGGGTACCTGGAGACTGACAGACACAGGAAAGCAGCAGAGACAATGGTGTAGTGTTGCAGACTGATACTCCAGCAGCATTCAACTAACGGTGATCTGAACTCCACCAGGAGCCGGAACTCCACCAGCAACCAGATGGGAAGGGACTTTCACTGGGAGCTTGGGAGGTGAACCCAGACAAAGAATCGTCCATCCTGCTGGTCCGTTTGATTTGACCAGGAGTAGAGACAGAGCAGCAGATCCCAGAAGGGCAGTGCGAGAACTGGGTAGATTTCACAGCCCAGTCAGACCCCTAGAGCCGAATTGGGTGCCATTTTGCATAAGGAGGCAAAGCAAGGGAAAGGACTGAGCAGCGCTGAGCTGGGAGTGAATTCTTTTCTGACTCAGTGAACTGAAACAATGTGGCATTCTACAGGTTCCACCCAAAACAGGTCTGGGTAGCCCTCAGACTTGACAGCTAGCAGATCAAGAAATCTAGTAGTGGTATGTCAGGCTCCACTTTGTACACTGTCAAACACTTGAGGACTGCAGAGGACAACAGTGAACTGCGCATGTGCTGAGCTCAAAGAACTCACTGAGTTCCATGGATTGCACTGGTTCTACAGGAAAATAATACCGACTGTGGCATCGTATGGGTCAAAATAGGTCCGTGTGGCACCCAGACTTAACGGCCAACAGGTTCCGGCAAGCTCAGCACCACAACCAACCTTTGACACGTGGTGTTTCTCTAATCCTAGGACTTGCTCCAACCAGAAGTGGGAGAAAGGTTGCAGAGACAACAATGCAAACTCAGCACGATATCAGGGGGAGGAGACTGGTGAGCCAGGAGCTGGGGCTCCGGAGTTCTTGGTGGAAATCTGACATAAGAACCCAGACCTGGAACTTGCTGGAGGGAGTGGCACAATTGGCTGCAAGCAAAGAGTTGTGTACCAATGGCAATAAGTAAAATCGAACTGTAGAGCTGTGGGTGACACAGCTTAGAAACCTACCCCAAGGAGAAGACTCTGTTAACCAGAAGTACAATGACAAAAAGCAAAGGAAGAGACAACGGCACATGAATATTACTGAAAACTCCCCTGCAAGGGAGCAAAACCGTATGCCAACCTCAGAATTAACTGAGAAAGACTTTGAGAAAATGGGGGACAGAGAATTCAGAACTTATTTTAATGCTTCTGATCAACAATGAGAAGCACATACAAGAGTTCAAAGAATTTAAGGAATATTTTACACAAGCAATAGCAGTAATGAAGCAAATCAAGGCTGATATTTCAGAAATTAAGAACACAGTAGAACAAATTAAAAGTACAGTGGAGAGTCTCCAAAGTAGAGTGAAGCAAGCAGAAGAAAGAATCTTAGAATTGAAAGATATTTGCTGTCATCAGGGGAAGCAAACAAAAAGCTGGAAACAGAGCTGGATCAGGCCAAAAAAAGTATTCAAGAATTGAAAGACACTATTAAGAGGCCAAATATAAGAATTATTGGAGTCCCAGAAGGTGCAGAAAGAGACACTGACTTTACAAATATATTTAATGAAATAATAAGAGAAAAGTTTCCTAATCTAGAGAAAGAATTGGGAAACAAGATCCAGGAGGGGCACAGAACTCCCAACAGGCTTGACCAAAAGAGATCTTCACCAAGACACATGATCATCAAGCTCTCTTCAATTGAACATAAGGAAAAGATCCTTAAATGTGCACGTGAAAAATAATCAACTGACATATAAAGGAATGCCAATTAAACTCACAGGAGATCTCTCACAGGAAACTCTACAGGCAAGAAGAGAATGGAGCTACATATTCCAGATTCTAAATGAAAAAAATTGTCGGCCTAGGATAACATATCCAGCAAAGCTTTCTTTTGTCTTTGAAAATGAAATAAAATTCTTCCACAGTAAAGAAAAGTTAAAAGAATTTGCCTCTTCCAAACCTGCCCTACAAATGACACTTCAAGACAGAGAAGAGGAATAGCACCTACCAAAACCAAAGGCAAATGGGAAGAACATCCCAGTAAAATGACAACAGCAGAGTAAACCAATGAACAACCCATTCCTAAAATGAGAGAACCAAAATACCACCCATGCATATTAACCCTGAATGTAAATGGCTTAAGTTCAATCAAACAGCATAGATTAGTAGACTGGATTAAGAAACAAAACTTATCTATTTGTTGTCTAGAAGAGACACACTTCACCAACAGAAATCAGCACAAACTATATCTCATGAGACTTGATGTTTTCTGTTAGTTTCATCTCTTCAAAACACTCTTCTGATTAAATCATTCAATGACTCATAGATCATAGAGTAGCATCATTTTCTTCAAGAAGGTTCTTGATTTTCATTTCTTCAGCTACACGTTAGTCATTTAGTAGCATGTTATTTAACTTCTTGGTGTTGTTAATTTCTTCATTTATGGGGATGTATAGTAGCTGTGTAATACAGACTGTCATTTCTAGTAACATGTCATTTGGCTTCATGGCATTGTAAATTTCTATTTTTCTTTGTATTGTTGATTTTGTATTATGACTTTTCATTTGAGGGGATGTACAGTAGCTGTGAAACAGAGACTAAGACGCAGATGTGAGGATACAATGCAGTATGCATTTCTACTTCCAGACAAAGATGGACTTACAATGAAACTGTTTACTATATCTTGACATTAGGATGCTGGACTCTGCCATTGTCCATGCCCACAATGATGGACATATGACTGTGTATGAAGAACTATACTTTAGTAATGATACAGAGGAACTAGGCGGGGGCGGTGGTGGGAATTGGGGCTGGGATAATGGAAATCCCAGGAACCTATGGAACTGTAACATAAAATGACAATAATAATAATAAAATGTAAAAAAAAAAAAGAAAGAAAAAAAAAGCTCTAGGCTAAAAAAAAAAAATAATAACCCATGTTCCTGTGCTTGTGCACCCAAGTGAGATACCCAGTGGATATCCTGGTTCCTGGCTGCATGCCTGCTCAGCTCCAACAATATCAGCCAACTAGGAAGTTGGCCAACTGATTAAAGATCTGTTTCAGGGCCCTGCACGGAGGTCTAAGGCTAAAGTCCTCGCCTTGAATCCCCTGGGACCTCTTATGCGCGCCAGTTCTAATCCCGGCAGCTCCACTTCCAATCCAGCTCCCTGCTTGTGGCCTGGGAAAGGAGTGGAGGACTGCCCAAGCCCTTGGGACCCTGCACTGATGTGGGCGACCTGGAGGAGGTTCCTGGCTCCTGGCTTTGGATCAGCACAGCACTGGTCATTGCGGTCACTTGGGGAGTGAATCATCAAACCAAAGATCTTCCTCTGTGTCTCTTCCTCTGTGTAAACCTGATGTTGCAAAAATAAATAAATAAATCTTTTTTTTCCATTTTTTTCTTTATTTTTGACAATCTTTACATAGGTAATTAGGGCACAAAGGTTCAAGGGCTATAGGAAAGTGGGCAATTCTTTTATTTCCATGTATTTTTCCTGTATCTGGGGTAAATGGAGAGATCAAGGGAGAAGCCCCACCCAGTCTCCCACCCATCCCAGGTCACTGATGTGGGGCATGCTTTGAGGGTCTTGCTCAAGTGGTTTTGATAGTTCAACAACTATGAATTGCTGCCAATCTCACCATTCCAAACACAATGAGGTTGCTGCAGAATCCACTGATTGACATAGTCCGCCTTAGAGTCTCTGTTTGCCCAGTTTTTCACTGCCAGCATATGGCTGGGGTAGATGATTGATTTATTCTGTCCTCTGTTGTGGTGCCAGGTATCCACTGCAGGTTCCAACAGACTGCCATATCCTCCATGTGCACCTGGTTATGCTCTCCACTGCTCCATCTGAGCCTCTTAGGAGACTCGGCTCTGGCACTTGCACTCCATGGCAGACCATGGAACCTGTACTTCTCTTCATGGTTAGAATTCCGAGTCCGGCAGTTCAATTGTGGAGACACATTCCAGGGTGAAAACAGTGATTTTTAGAATAAGAGGAATAAATCTTATAAGCATTAATTCTTTCCTCTCAGTCTGATTTGTACCGCTCACTCTCAAACACATATGCCTGGAAAGCTATAACCCCAAATGTTAGGTTACTATTCATGGAGCTTAAAGTAGGGGACCGACAGGCACTTCCACAGTTACTGTACACATTTTGGCAAAAGCCTGTTTCTGAATGTAAAAACAAGTTAGATTACCTTAATAAAGGCTTAAGAAGTGTATACCACCACTGGGAGAGTGGGAGAGAAGCCAAGTTTGGCAGCTTTTACTATTCCCTGACCACTGGAACCTGGTCACAAACTCAGCAATTTATTTTATCTAATTGTCAGGCAGAGCACTGGGGACCGGCAAGGGAGATAAGATATTGGTCTTGATGTAGGCAGCAATTAACTGATGACTTCATCTTAATTTAACTTAGAATCTGTTTTCCTTTCTGATTATTCATCTTGATAGCTTGGAACTAAGGGAGAACTAATACTATTCCGTGTGTCAAGAACTCTTAAGAGAAGGGAGAAAAATCAATATTTAAAATTTTCTGGAGACATAGCTTGGAAACACTACTTGTAGTTAGCTGTGCATGCAGCCTGGGGCAGCCAAGGAGCCACAGCTCAAGTAAGAGACCCTGCGAGAAAGACTGGGGAATGCAGCAGATCGAGAGAAGAGGCTGGATCAGACTACATGCAGCACCGCCTGGTATGGAATCTTGTGAACCACACTGACTGTGGGTCAGGACAGGAACTACAGCAAAGCAAGGGCTCTGGTAGGTTGCCTTGAGAAAAGCACATACTTCTCTTTCATTCTCCTACAAAGCACAGGAGAGAAGCTGCCATTTTGAAGGTGGCCCGGCGCTCTCCCAGGAACATCTGCCGGCATGGCGTAACCAAGGGTCATGTGACTGCAGCAGCCCTCATGTAGACCTGGCCCTGTGCAGGGGTACGCTATTAGGCAGTTCAGTTGAAAGGACAAATTCATGTTCCTCATCGACTTTGAGACAGGGCCGTGGTCCTATCAGGAAATAGCATACACATCTGGGACTGTGAGGCATGGCCACATCCCCACGCTTCTGCAAGTCGGGAGAGCAGCCAAGAAAAGCTACTAAGGCAGAACATTCTGAGGTAGTTGGTGCTGGGACCAGCTGTTCCCCAAGGCAGAGGCAGACTTACAGGGCTGAGGGGAGCTACAGCACCCTAGGACTGTTGAAGTCTAACGCACAAGAGCCATGGGAATTCTGTGCCAATATCTCGGATGAACATAGATGTAAAAATGCTCAACGAAGAAACTACCTAATCAAATCCAACAACACACAGAAAGCTCACTCACCCAGACCAGGCAAAGTTTATCTTCAGCATGCAGGGGTTGTAAAGCATATGCATATCAATAAATGTGAAACAACAAACTGGAGAATAAAAGCCATATGATTATCTCAATGGAAACAGAGAAAGCTTTTGATAAAACACAACATCCTTTCATGATAAAAACCTTAGGACAAGTGAGTAGAGACGGAACATTCTTCAACATAATCAAGGCACTGTATGAAACACCCATGGCCAGCATCACATTGAATGGGGGAAAGTTGGAGCAGTTCCACCAAGATCCCGAACCAGATAAGGATTTCTACTAACACCACTGCTATTCAATATAGTCATGGAAGTCTGAGCCAGAGCATTTAGGCAAGAAGAAGAAATAAATCTAAGGGATACAAAATGGAAAGGAAGAGGCCTAGCTGGCCCTGTCTGAAGATGACTTGACTGTCAATCTAGAAGAGACAAAAGACTCCACTAAGAGACTGTTGGAAATCATAAGAGGGTTTGGTAATGTTGAAGGATATGAAAATAACACACATAAATCAATAGCCTTTGTATACACAATTTCTAGTCTCAGAAAGAACGTTTACTGTCAGTTGGATCATAATAGGTGCGACAAATTTAAATGCCTTGTAATAAATTCAGCCAAGAATGTGAAGGGTCCTTATACTAAAAATTACAAGATGACAAAGAAAAAAATAGAAGAAAAGATCAAAACATGTAAAAATCCTCCATGTCTTTGCACTGGCAGAATTGATGCCATCAAATGTCAATATTGGTGACAGCATTTTACAGTTTCAATATTATCCCACAAAATGCCTACAGCATTATTCTCAGATTTAGAAGGGAAAAAAAACATGCTAAATTCATTGGGAAACACAAGAGACCCTGAATAGTAAAGCAATCTTCAACAACAAAATCCTGGAAGCATCACAGTAGCAGATTTCAAAATGTACTACAGGGTAGTCATAACAAGACATCCAGGGACCTGCACTAAAACAGGCTTGAAGATCAATAGAACAGAATAGAAATCCCAGAAATGAACCCACACATCTATAGTCAACTAATTTTTGAAAAGCAAACCAAACTCAATGCAGGGAGAAAGGAGACTCTTTTCGAAAGCAGTGTTGAGTAATTTGGATTTAAATTGTGGGAGTAAGAAACAAGACCCCTGCCATAGACCTTATCAAAAGCCAAGGCCAAACAGAGCAAGATATAAATTCACAAACTGATATTATCAAACTACTAGAGGAAAGCACCCGAGACACTTCAAGGCACAGGTACAGGCAAACAGTTCTTGGTAAAGACCCCAGGAACATGAGGAATTAAAGCAAAAATAAAGCAAATGGGATTACCTCAAGTTACAAAGCTTTTGTACTGAAAAAGAAGCTATCAAGAAAGTGAATAGGCAACCTACAAAATAGGAGAAAATATTTGCAGACTACGTAACTTACAGAGAATTTATATACAGTATCCATAAACAGCTCAAGAAAGTCAATAACAAAGCAAACAATCCAGTTAACAAATGGGCACAGGGCATGAGCAGGCCCTTTGCAAAGGATGAAATTTGAATGTCCAACCGACATATGAAAAAAATCACAGGTTCACCAGCCACCAGAGAAACGCAAGTAAAAACCAGAATGAGTTTCACCTCACCATAGTTAAAAGGCTATCACAAAAATCATAAAACAATAAATGCTTATGAGGAAAATGCTTGGTGGGAGACAGTATGAAAATAGGTCAATTATATAACCCAGCCATCCTACTCCTGGTAATTTAGCCAGCTGAAATGAACTCAGCATATGAGAGAGTTACATGTACTCCCATATTGATAGTTGCTCAATTCGCAATAGCTAAGCTATGGAATCAACCCATGTTCCTATCAACTGATGACTGGATTTAAAAAACATAATACACACATACACACTATGGAATAACACTCAGTCATAAAAAGTGAAATCTTTTGTAACTCAATGATTGCAACTACAAATCATTATACTAGTAAAATGAGATAATTTTCAAAAGACTAATATCACGTGTTGTCCCTTATCTGTGGTAACTAACACATATTTTTTTAAAAATGTACTTTATATGGGTAACATTGGCATCATGGAATTTTATTATTATTTATAGCTCTTGTATATCCTAATTAGAACAGTATAGTCAATATATTTACCTAAGAGAGTGGTAAGCCTGTGACTGTGAAGTGAAATGAAAATATTCCATTTGGCCCAGCACGATAGCTTAGTGGCTAAATTTTCACCTTACATCCACCACAATCCCATATGGGCGTCAGTTCTAATCCCAGCAGCCCCACTTCCCATCCAGCTCCTTGCTTGTGGCCTGGGACAGCAGTGGAGGACGGCCCAAAGCCTTGGGACCCTGCACCTGTGTGGGAGACCCAGAAGAAGCACTTGACTCCTGGTTTCGAATTGGCTGAGCTCCAGCCATTGCAGCCTTTTGGGGAGTGAACAAGGAGATGGAAGATCTTTCTCTCTGTGTCTCATTCTTTCTGTATATCTGCCTTTCCGATAAAAAATAAAAAAAATAAATACTTTTTTTTTAAATTATTTATTATTTAACTTCAGTAATTACATTGTATTATGTGACACAGTTACACAGATACTTGGGTTCTCCCCACCCCTCCCCAAACCCTCCCACCATGGTGGATTCCTCCACCTTGTTGCATAACCACAGCTCAAGTTCAGTTGAGATTTCCCCCCATTGCAAGCGTATACCAAACATAGAGTCCAGCATCTTATTGTCCAGTCAAGTTCAACGGCTTCTTAGGTATACCCTCTCTGGTCTGAAGACAGAGCCAGCAGAGTATCATCCCAGTCAATTGAAAGCTCCAACATACCATCAGCAAAAATTTACATCATTATGGAATTAATTGACATAGTAATGAGTAACCAAAATAAATACTTTTTTAAAAGAAAGAAAATATTCTATTATAAAAATTAAGAAAAGAAAGAAATAAGGAAGAAAGGATGAGGGTAAGGAATAAGGGCAAAATACAGGGTGGAGTGGCAATTATCAATGTCTTCATAAATCTGTATCATTAAATCTGTTTACTTTTTATAAATAAAAAGGAAAAAATTATCCAGGCAGATCTACAAACCACTGTTTTCACTTTCCATTTTGATTGGTAAGTTTTCCCCTAAACCTCATGGATGGTTTTACATATTTCTTTGTGAACAAGTAAGGTCCTGCTTGCTCTCAGGAGTAATCACAAGTAGAAACTCCAAGGCAGGAGTAGCCTCAGCTTGCTCTGTCCCCAGAAAAGCCTCTGGCACTAGGATGGAGGAAAGAGGAACTGATTTTCAAACAGCCGGAAGTGACTCAAAGTCCTGATCCATCGCTAAGAACTCAACTAAATGTCCAGTGTGGTGGCCTAGAAGCAAAAGTCCTCGCCTTGCCCGCATTGGGATCCCATATGAGCACCAGTTCTAATTCCGGCAGCCCCACTTCCCATCCAGTTCCCTGCTTATGGCCTGGGAAAGCAGTAGAGGATGGCCCAAAGCCTTGAGACCCTGTACCTGCGTGGGAGAACTGGAGGAAGTTCCTGGCTCCTGGATTCAGATCGGCTCAGCTCCAGCCATTGCAATCACTTGGGGACTGAATCATCAGACAGAAGATCTTTCTGTCTCTCCTCCTCTCTATATATATATCTGACCTTGCAATAAAAACAAATAAATCTTAAAAAAAAGAACTCAACTAAGGTATTATGATTGATCACTGATCATTAATTTTTACTGAGAAAAATTATTCTGTAGGCTATCATGCTGTCTGGTAAAAACAGTGGTTGAGCCAAGTGGGTGAGTGCCTGGGAGCCAGGTGTGAACAGACTGGACAGTGGGGGGAGGGCGGTGCTAGACACTGCATCACAAACGCCAGCAACACAAAACAGCCAGACTCAAAGAGGCTTTTTTGGCATTGCATTTTCCTCCTTAATGCACCACACAGCCATTGAATCTTTGTTCACTCACTAATTAAAAGAGAGAGAGAAAAAAAAGGGGATTGTGGGAATTTTAAAATTTATAATAAAACTTTCTTCATAGATTTCATAATCTATAAGAGGATCTAAGTTAGAAAAAATAATATTTTAAATGCAGAGCAAAATAAAATAAGCATAGAAGATTAGACTGGTGCAGGCACAGTGTGACAAGGTCAGAAGCGTGAGAAGCAGCCATGGCAGAAGCAGCACCTTGAGCACCAACCACAAGGCTCCTCTGCTCTTCTTACTAGCTTATGCAGCCTGTATTGCAAATTTTCTAAATCTTCCTGTATGATCAGCAGTCAATCTGGGGACCTTAGCCACGTTCTTGGCCATATCTCAGGACTCAGTCACCTTCAGCAGATTGAAGGTCAACCCCTGCCTCCCCCAACCCAGCGGCAGAGGTTTGGCTGAGGACAACTCAAGGCACAAGACCATCCTTGGCCACATGGGTTCTCCTTCAGATTCCACATGAGGACCTCCAGGATCTTGCTCACAAAGAAATCTGAGAAAAAAACACCTGTGAGTGCCCAGGGACAAATCCACCAAGCCAAACCCACTTCTTCCGCAGTCCAGTGCCCCTTAAAACCCTTAAAAACACATGAGAGTGACTACCAGTTAAGAAGCCAGTTGGAACACTGCCTTTTCTTTTTTTTTTTTTTTTAAGATTTTTTATTATTATTGGAAAGCCGGATATACAGAGAGGAGGAGAGACAGAGAGGAAGATCTTCCATCTGATGTTTCACTCCCCAAGTGAGCCGCAACGGGCCGGTACGCGCCGATCCGATGCCAAGAACCAGGAACCTCTTCCGGGTCTCCCACGCGGGTGCAGGGTCCCAAAGCTTTGGGCCGCCCTCTCCTGCTTTCCCAGGCGACAAGCAGGGAGCTGGATGGGAAGTGGAGCTGCCGGGATTAGAACCGGCGCCCATATGGGATCCCGGGGCTTTCAAGGCGAGGACTTTAGCCACTAGGCCACGCCGCCAGGCCCTGAACACTGCCTTTTCTATGAGAGTGCCTGACCTTGAATCTCTGCTGCGGCTCCTGAATCGGGCTCTTCCTGCTGATGTAGACTACAGAGGCAGGGGGATGATGTACCTGCCCGGGTTCTGCCAGCCCGGTGTGAGACTTGGGCCACTGCCAGCTTTGGCCTCACCAAGCCTGCCTATTGCAAACATTTGGTAAATGAACCAATAAGCAGAACTCTCTCTCACACTTTCTCTCTTGCTCTCTCTCCCTGTCTTAAAAAAAAAGGAAAAAGGAAAGTATGGCTTTAGTTAAACTCATGCAATGCTCTGACTTCAACTCTTATGCATCTGCAGAACACATATACTGTTTATTTCGAAGGAAATTTTTGAGAATGGAAGGAGTTCATAAACATGTGAAGTGTTCATGAACAATATGAAAGAAGCTACTGATAGAAAGTCATATCAAAACTTATGAAATTCAAATACTGCACTAGCAAAGACAGCATTTGAGCTACCTGGCATGATAGAATCGACGGAGACTGAGGAAAAGTAGCCCTGCAGAAGAGGAGGAACAAGCCAGTGTCCCCAGCAGGCGAATCGCCAGGACTGTCTGGAGAAGAGATCTCCCTGCCACCTCACTCATAAAACACAGGAGGTGGAGGGTTCAGCAGCAGGTGGAGGGCTGGGCAAATAGTGTGACTGCCACAAATGCCCGGCTAAGAAACTGAGACCTTATTTGACAGACTATATCAATAAATCATTAAATGACAGACTCTATTTGATAGATTTAAAAATGAAAGTTTTATATGGATTTTTTATTGCAAGATGACAGATGTGTCAGTGAAACACTAAAAGTTTCTGATAGAATAGTGAAGACATAGAGGTAGCACAATCTCTTAATAAATTATTGAAGCAGATCAGGTAAAAAATTAGGAAAATGAAATGCAGCTATTTCAAAATATGAAACACAGCTACATCGAAATATATGTGAAGAGATTCCATACAATCTAAAAACTGATTTTTTTGTTAAGAAATTAGAAACTATTTGTTACAAAGGAAACATTTAAATTCCACAGTATCCATATCACTCATGCTAGTCAGCAACCGAAAAATAAAATTAGGTTGATTTGAAGTAACATGGAAATATTTCTAAAATATGTGTCATACAAACATAAAGTCAAAAAACAAGACGCAATGCAAAATCACATCAAACTGAATAGATACATATATTTCACATGTATATGAATAAATGAACAAAGTCAGAACTGGATGGTATATACTAGAATATCAACAGAGGTGAAATTAGGAAAAATATGAAAAGGACATGTGTAGCATTTTCATGCTTTCCTCACAATTCAGACAAGTCAGCACTAGTCTACCTACTGGGAACAAAACTATACCCTGGAACCTCCAAGGTGGTGCCGCATGCTAACACTCTGCCTTGTAGCACTGGCAGGTTCACGTGGCAGCTGGTTCACTTCTGCTCCAGCTCCCTGCTTATGGCCTGGGAAACAGACAGAACCAAGTCTTTGGGACCCTGCACCCACTTGGGAGACCTGGAAGAGGTTCCTGACTCTTACCTTCTGACCAACTCAGCCTTTGGGGACTGAACAAGCCAAGGGAAGACCTTCTCTGTGACTCTCCTCTCTCTGTAAAATCTATTTTTCACGTAAAATAATAAATCTTCAAAATAGGGAAACTAGCAAAGTAACTGTCTTAGTGTTGTTCCCATTCTGGTAATAGAAAGCAGGTAACGCAGACACATAAACACTGAGTTGACATAAATATTATGCAAATAATTAAAACAGAATGATACAGAATAATTTTGCTGTATACTTTAGGTTTCTATGACAACAAATTTTCCAACTCAAAACAACACCAACACCATTTCCACGGTTCCAAAGTCCAAGAAAAAAGTGCTTTGGTTACTCTAGCAACATCTATTTTTTGAAATTTTTTTTATTTAAAAATTGGATTACACAGAGAGGGAAAGACAGAGATCTGCCATCTGTTAGGTCTCCCCAAGTGGCCACAGCAGCCAAGAGGGCTGGGCAAGGCCTAGGCCAGGATTCATTTAGGTCTTCCTTGTGAGTGGCAGGGACCCCAAGCGCTTGGGTCACCTTCCACTGCTTTTCCCAGGACAATAGCAGAGAGAGAGACTAGAAGTGGAATAGTTCGGTTTGTTTCCATTTGTTACGATCATGGGTCATTGGCATGGCAAGCCAAGGTTTTACCCACTATACCACAGTGCCGGTCCCTCCACATCTTGAACACCCATGCAATATTTTTCCTTACCCAGCTTCATCAAGCTGTAGTTGTCAAGTAATACCGTGTGTAGTTAAGATACACAATGTGTCATTTTAATATACAGTATGAAACAGTCAAGCTAATTAACATATCCAGTACCCCACAGAGCTGCCTTTTTATGATGAAAATATTTAAAATTTCAGTGTATCTTAAAGGCCATATATATTAACTACAGTCATCTGCTGTAGTACATTTCCAAACTGCTTTGTCTTTTTTTTAAGATTTATTTTTATTAGAAAGGCAGACTTGCAGACTGAAAGAGAAATAGAAAGATCTTCCATCTGCTGGTTCAGTACCCAAGAGACTGCAATGACCAGAGCTGAGCCAATCTAAAGTCAGGAGCTTCTTTCTGGTCTCCCACATGGGCACAGGGTCCCAAGGCTTTGAGTCATTCTCTGTTGCTTTCCCAGGCTATGAACATGGAGCTGGATGAAGAGTGGAGCAGTCAGGACAGGAATCAGCACCTTCATGCGATCCCAGATCTTGAAGGGGAAGGATTAACCAACTGAGCTACTGCATTGAGCTCAACTGCTTTGTCTTACATCTAAAATCTCAGACTCATGTGCAGTGTCTCTCCGATGTGTCTCACTTCTCAACCCCCAGCAATGAGTGTTCTACTTTGCTTCTGTGCACTTCAACTTCAGAAAGTTTGTCAGATAAGTCATATAATTTTCCATTTTAAGATGTAATGGTATTCCTATGTGGTGGAAATACATGGATGGAAGGAAGGAAGGATGGATGGATGGATGGATGGATTGAAGGATGGATGGATGGATTGAAGGATGGATAAGTGGATGGATGGATAGACTGAAGGTGGATGGGTGGATGAATGGATGGATGGATGGATGGATGGATGAATGGATATATAGATTGAAGGATGGACGACTGGATGGATTGAAGGTTGGATGGATGGATGGACTGAAAGATGGATGGATGAATGGATCAATAGATAGACTGAAGGTGGATGGGTGGATGGATTGAAGGATGGATGGGTGGATGGATGAATGGATTGAAGGATGAATGGGTGGATGGGTTGAAGGCTGATGTTATGTCTTGGCTATTGTGAATGCTGCAATAAACAAGGACTGCAGACTACTTCAAGCTAGTGTTTTTGTTTATCTTTGAATACATATCCAGAGGTAGTTTCTGAAACATAACATTCTATTTTAAATTTTTATACATTTTTTAGGAATTCCCATACTGCTTTTTATAAGAGCTGTTCCAATTATGTTTCCATCAACAGCATATAAAGGTTCCATTATCATTACACTTTACCAACACTTATCTTTTGACATTTTGACAGGACCTGCCATGAAAACCATAAGGTGATTCGGCATGACGGTTTTGATTTTTCCTAGCTTCCAAGACTCTCCTCCCACGGATGTGCTGGTAAAACTCTCTGTCTCACTTCCAAGTGCCTGGGATATCCTTCTTATTGGCTGCTGGTAGGAAACAGTGCTCAGGCTCCTGGGTGACCAACTGGTCTGTGCTATGTGGTATCTTTGTAGGCAGTTCTGGGTTCAGTTGTTTGCTTTTTCCAGACAAACTAGAGTCTCTTAGTCCACTAGGAATATCTCTTGACAAAATTATGACTGAGGAATTCAGTCATCTTTGCCACTTTGTATTCTACCAACCTCACAGAGATAAACCAAGAGTGAGATTTTCTGGGCCCCTGCCATTGTGGACAAGAAAAGTCTTCCAGATATTGGCCGTACATTACTGGTGTCAATGTGAAATAGCACAGTCATCCTAAAAATAATGTCCAGGATCCTTGAAAACCAGAAACAGAACAGGCAAATAACTCATAATCCCACTGCTGGGTGAATATGCAAAGGAACTTAGCATGCACATGTTTATTGTAGCACTAGCAAAATAGTAAAGATATAAAGGCAGCCTGGGTATATTAATGATTCATGAAGAATAAAAATATGGTCTCCATACACATTGGAATATTACTCAGCCATAAATAGGGTGAAAACTGTCATTGTTGATGACATGGATAGAACTGTTGCACATTAAAGTAAGATAGCTTGGCAAAGAAAGACAAATATCCAAAATTTTCACCTACATATAAAAGCTAAAAAGTTGATTTACAGATGTAAATTAGATTACTAGCTACCAGGAGCTGACAAGGAATGTGGGAGGACAGATAAAGAATGGTTAACAGGTACAGAAGTTGGGTAGCACAAATACTCTAATGTTATATAGCATGGCAGGAAAACCAAGGCCAGAAATACCTAATTGTCTATTTCAAAACAGCTGGTGGAGATGATATTGCATGCTTTTACTCACTGGCAATGATAGATATGCCAACATCCTAATGTAATCTCACTACACGGAGTATATAGCATTGAAAAGTCATGTTCTATGCACATTTACTAAGTGTCAACAATTTTTAAAATAAACTAATAGGATCCCACACTGTGGCCCAGCAATTTAGGTTACTGCCTGTCATTGCAGCATCCCATATAAAAGTACCAGTGTGTGTCCTGGTTGCTCAGTTTCTGATCCTGCCTTCTGTTGATGTTCCTGGGAAAACAGTCCAAGCACTTGGATACTGTCACCCATGTGGGACACCTGGCTAGAGCTCTAGGTTCCTGGCTTCAGCCTGGACTGGTTTGTACTGCTGTGGCCATTTGGGGTGCAAAATAGCGATCAAAGATCTCTCTTCTTCTCTGTCCCTTTCTCTATCTCTCTGCCTTTCAAATCATAACTAAATATTTTCAAAACATAGTTTCTGAATGAATGACTTCAGCTGTGATCTGAATAATGAGGGGAAGCAGAGGAACAGGAACCAGGGAGGCTTCCCTTACAGCTCCTCCAAGTGTGGTGGACAGAGTCCCACTGCTACTGGTGCTGCTGGCTCAGAGTTCTCAGTGGTTGGCTCTGTCAGGAGAATTTCCTCACTTAGGAGAGCCAGCTTGCCCAGGATCTCACCCCCTCCAGGAATGTCTTATGTTAAACAGCTACTGATGATGTCAAACAAAGGCCAGCTCCCCAGTCAACTACAAACAAGGACTACAACTACATCTATAATTACAACTACAACTACAATTACAACCACAACTACAACAGCTTCAAACTTCTTGGAAGGGTCTCTGAGGCCCCTGCTGAGGTCGTGACACAGCCCAATGCCCTGTGCCTATTCTCGTTTTCTTCCTTTGTACAAGCTGACTCTGACAGCATCTCCTAATAAACTCCCTGCATCCTGATTTCTACTGTGCTCTGTTTTTGGACAACTGAAGTGCAACACAGCTACGGTGGGATTAGAATCATGGACATTCCAGGACAAGCATTAATACTAAGCACTAATACTAAGCATTTTCATGAAAAAAGGAGAGGCTGAACAACCCTGAAAATAGAGTCTAATTGTTCAAGTAAGCTAAAATGAGGTCAGAAAATTAAGCTCAATGGGGAGCTTAACTGGGAAACAGTGCAGGATATGAGGGTTGATTTTTTTTTTTTTCAACCGATTCATTCTACAAAGCGACAGAGTGGGGGAGCAAGGACAAGGTAGATCTTCCATTTACTGATTCACTCTCCAAATACCCGCTAACAGCCAGACACTGAGCAGGCCAAAACTAGGAGTCAGGAGCTCCATTTGGTCTCCTACACGCTCAAGCACTGTTATCCACTGCCTCTCCAATGTGTTAGCAGGATGTTGGAACAAAGGTAAAAGCTCCGCTCATCTCTGCTGATCCATTACGGGAGGTGGGTGTTCTTTTTGCGTGTGGTAGGAGAACACTTACATTTTACTTATAAAACCATATTCTAAAACATTAATTGAAATTCAAGAAGAAAACATGCACATACCTAGAGAATGAGAAGTCATGAAAACGGAAATATGAAAGTTTCTCTTACCAATGATATGTACAAGCAGAAGGGAGAATTAAATATTTTAAATAATTATTCATCTATGATTCAGTTTTAATGAAAGAATAACTGAGACAATGAATGTGACAACCTGTATTTGAGAAATGACCGATGTCACCACACGCTTTTAAATTCAGCTCTTTAGAATATCTGAATATCTAGGCAGCTGACCCATTAAATATTGTGCCATGCCAGGAAATATCACTCGAACTAAACTTAAATCCATGATGTTCAGTTCTCTCAAGCTGCGCCACATAGGCCTGTGAAAAATAAGTCCTTTCTGTCTCTCGCAGCAGCTGAAGGAAGCCCCACAGCTGCGGAGGCCCGCACGGCTTCACCAACAATGGGCTCCTTTCAAAGGCGCAAGAACACACAGAAAAGGTGTTTGAGAAGCAGCATATAAATAATTTCGCAAATTCCTCCATTTAATTTCTTTCTACTTAAAGACAATTCAAATAGCTTCCTCCCAATTCTCATATGACAAGACAGTATTCAGCCCTTAACCTTGACAGAGAGGAAAAATGCTATCTCACGGTGAAGGTGGTTTCCCATCAGGGGCCACGAGCAGCTAAAAATTCCCTCTCAAGAGGAAAGATGAAATTTCCTGACAAACTTTATCAAGGAAAGTCAAACATTACATTTCTGGGACTTCAAGACAGTATTGAAACTTAGTACAAGCACCATCAATATGAACATTTCAGTCACTCACAGGATACAAAAATGTACTTAGATGCATGTTAATTACTTTAAACCCATGTTCATATGAACCAGAGCCTGTATTTATATGTATGAAAAATACTCTTACTCACCACCACAGTTTTAGGGCTTTGGTAAAGAGAGTTAGCTGCAATAAAAAATTAATGAAGACTTGCTCTTTATTAATGATGAGCAGGAAAACTGACCGATATGTTACAGATCTTTACAACACATATTTCCTGGACATTTCCTTTACTATGTACAACCTATTGAGATAAAAAAGGAAAATAAATAATACCTCCAGTTCCATAAATGAGAAAATAAGTTCAGTGACATTAAGTAGCTTATCTGATATCACACACACACACACACACACACACACACACACAGGTATTTGCAAAGCACTCTTGGGCCACTGCAGAGTTCTCACTGCATGGGTCACTTCCTCCACAGCACCCCAACAGGCACCTGAGAACCGCACCACAGAGAGCTGAAGATACCCATCACTTAGCAACTGTGTAAGACACAGGCCTGTGTCTGAAACACTGTGCAATCATCCTATCTGCACAGTCACAAGGATTCTGATTTGGCCTCCTCGGTTGACAATAATAGACGTTCTCATTATCTCTTCCTTGTTATCTGAACCTTTAAGAAAAATAGAAATAATTATATGTGCAAGTTGTCATATATGTACTTAAATGAATTTCACCAAACAGAAAAGGGAATTAAGTATAAACAAGCACAAGGGAACTTTCTGAAGAACTGGAAATGCTTTAAAAGTGGATTTTGATGAAGATTACACAACCAATAAATTTACTAATATCATTGAATTGCACTGTTACAATGTAAATTCTTGTGTGGAAATTAAGCTTCAGGGTACAGGGTGATGGCTCAGTAGCTAAATCCTCACCTTCAATCACCGGGATCCCATATGGTCACCAGTTTGTGTCCTGGCTAATTCCACTTCCCATCCACCTCCCTGCTTGTGGCCTGGGAAAGCAGCAGAGGATGGCTTGAAGCCTTGGGACCCTGAACTCATGTGAGAGACCCAGAAGAAACTCCTGGCTCCTGACTTTGGATTAGTTCAATTCCGACAATTACAGACACTTGGGGAGTGAACCAGCAGATGGAAGATCTTTCCCTCTGTCTCTTCTCTCTGTAAATCTGCTTTTCCAATTAAAAAAAAAAATCTGTGGGAGACTGCCCTTGATCTCTGCATGCTTGGCCTCTGTGGGAGGTCATGGGCACACAGCACACTGCATCCCCTGGGGAAACTCCTGGCTGTGGTTTTGGCAACCCGGCATGTTCTTTGGTCATATAGGTGAGAGCAGTGGGCTGCACCCCCAATCTCTCATCTCTATCCTTGCATGAGCCGTGCTGGGACTTCCTTGATAAGCAACTCTGAGAAGTCCGATGTAGTCACACTGCCTGCCAGCCTACCTGGGTGTAGCTGACCAACAGCCTACTTGCCAGCCGTGAGTATTGCACTGCCCTATGACTTGATCGGAGGGTCTAGAGAGATGGAGATGTCTTCTAGCCAAATACAGTGCCATTATTGGGTGCAAGGACTGTGAGGGGACACCCCTCTGCTTCCTCTTTCTTAGCCTATATAAGTTTGTGCTTGAATTACAATAAATGGACACGTTCTGACTGTCTCCAGTGGTTCTTGCTGCTGAAGAACCTTTTTTAAGATTTTAACAAATCTTAAAAAAAAAGGTTGGTATATTTAATTATTTCTCTTTTGTTTGACTTATTAAAAGATATAATTTTTATTTTTATTGGAAAGTCAGATATTCAGCGAGGAGGAGAGACAGAGAGGAAGATCTTCTATCCATTGATTCACTCCCCTAGTGGCTGCAATGACCAGAGCTGAGCCAACCTGAAGCCAGGAGTCAGGAGCCTCTTCCAGGTCTCCCACGTGGGTGCAGGGTCCTAAGGCTTTGGGCCATCCTCGACTGCTTTCCCAGGCCACAAGCAGGGAGCTGGATGGGAAGCGGGGTCACTGGGATTAGAACCGGTGCCCATATGGGATCCTGGCACATGCAAGGTGAGGACTTTAGCTGCTAGGCTACTATGCTCGGCGCTATAACTAAAGAATTAAACATGCCTGTCTTAAACATAGCAAAACAGTAGATATTTTAAGTAAAATATATGTTTTATCTTGCTTGTAGAAGCTTTTTATTGCTAAGAAAACCCCGCAGAGATAAAGAACCGCATTTGTTGGAAATCTCAGTAAATAGTAATTATACAGTTCTTAAAATAAGCCTTGAAAAAACTGATCACATAGCTAAATTATCCATCTAAACTCTATGAAGCATGCACTTCATAATTATTACTACTTAGGGTTGAAAAGATTTCAAAATTGTATTTTTAATCTTATTTTTAAGCATGAAAAACCTATTTATGTGTGACCATATATTTTTCTCCTAACATATTTATAGAAGCAGAACATTTTTAATTTGATAATATTGGCTAAACTTATGACCTCTCTTGCCGTCAATCTGCCTTATAATCCAAATCACTAAACTTTCCTAAATTGTTAAAAATAACAAAAGCACAAAATACTCAAATTAATATTTATTAAAAATGTATTGTCCTTGATAACATCTCCCCAAACAAAAATTTTTATTTTTGACAATATTACATTTTAAATGAAGATAAAAATTGAGCCAGATCCTCCCAGAATGTAAAAGGGTTTCTCATTACACTATTATATTTATGAAAAAACATATGATATTTAATAGAAGACCAAGACCTGCTGAGGCTCTCAAAAAAGAAAAATTGTCTAAAACTTAGAAGAGTCAAAAATTTTAAATATACACATTGAGTGCTATTAAGAGTATTGTTTTTGGAAATATTTTACAGATGGTAAGGTTAAAGTTAATTTATTTCCATATTGTCACAATATGTTATTTTGTATATTGTTAAGTTATATATTGATTAACAAGTATTTTCTGCATGTGTTGCAAGAGATACCGTTCTAGAAGCTGGAATATAACAAATAAAATAACAAGCATCCCTGCCCACATAACACCTGCTCTCAGTCTAGGGGAAAAAAAAAGAAGCAAAATAAGTGAAATGAGTAGTATGTCAGATGCTGCAAAGTGCTGCAGGTGATAAGATGAGCGCATCCAGGAAGAGCTGCACACTGCTGGAGAGGTGAGATCCATGGGGAATGAGCAGGGAAGCCTCACTCAACATGAGCCTATCTCATGGCTGCAGGTGATAAGATGAGCGCATCCAGGAAGAGCTGCACACTGCTGGAGAGGTGAGATCCATGGGGAATGAGCAGGGAAGCCTCACTCAACATGAGCCCATCTCATGGCTGCCTGGAGGAAAAGGAACGCAGGATGAGGGGCAGCAACTGGAACAGCTGCTAGGAAAGAGGCTGGGAAAGACACAGCAGAGGGAACCGGGGAGAAAGACAGAAAAGACACCACATGGGACCAGAAGATGGTGGCAGAGAAAGAGTGGTGTTCCAGGCCTCATAGGGCCGTTTAAGGCTGACTTCCAATCTAAGATAGCAAGACACTAAATAAAAGAGGACTTCTTGGAATAAGGAATAATATGACCTGCCTTATATTGCCGGGAAATCATTTGACCACTTGATTGCAAGCAGATCACAGGAAGGAAAACAAAGAGAATCGGGAACAATGACGCCTACAATAATACAATGCAGGACAGAAGCAATAATAAAGTGGATAGGGACTATAGGTATGAATGTGAAAAGATAACGACCATGTGTATGAAAGACAAGGCCAAGAGCACAACCAGATACACTGAATCAGATGGTAGGAAAGAGACGAGAGGCAAATGATGAGATGACTGCTGATCCAAGCAACTGGCATGACAGAGCATGATGAATAGGAAGATGTCTAGATACAGGCTGAGAGTGAGAACAGTGGTGGGAAACTAAAATGTAGTTCTGAACATGTTAAAATTAAGACTGCTATAGATAGCCAAGTGGACAGGTAAAGCAGGCAATCTGAACCAGAAATTAGTTGTATGTGAGTTTTCAGTCAACAAACTGGTCAATCAGTCAACACATAGAAAGACAGATTTGCACACAGATGCAGACAGATGGTCAAGGCCAGGCTATGGATGACATCACTAGAGCAGAGAGTTCAGATACTCAACAAAACAAAAGCAAAGGCAAAGTCCTGGGGAGTTTAGTTTGAAGATGATGAGCCAGCAAATAGTACCAAGATGAAGTTATAAACACATAAACATTAAAAATTATCTGACAGGTAAGCACTCAGTACAGCAGTCAAGACACCTCTGTGAGTACCTACATCCCAAACAGGAGTGTCAGGCTTACAGCCCTGGTTCTGCTTCTGTTAATGCACACCTGGAAGGTAGGTGGTGATGGTTCGAGTACTTGCTTCCTGAGCACTCATGTGGGAGACTCAGCTTGAGCTCCAGGCTCCTGGATTTGAGCTAGCCAAGATCTGGCTATCATGGGCATTTAAGGAATGAACAAGTTGATGAAAGATATCTCTCTCTCTCTCGTGTGTGTGTGTGTGTGTTTCTCACTTTTTCATTATATGTATGCCTATAATTTCAAATAAATACAAATAAATCAATTTTTAAAATAAAATAAAATGTTGTGCAGAAAAAGATCCTCTGTCTGGGCCGAAGGACATACACAATGGTGTTGTAAGAAAGGAAAACACACAACCTAGAACCAGGCACCATTCATTTTGACATTCTACAAGAATCGTGAGTCTGGGATTTCATCATCTCAGTGACCAAAACCTTCTCTCTCAATCCAGGAAAAAGACGCCATATAATCCTGGATATCAATAACTGAAATATGTGATCATGAAATACAACCAGTTCAGTCACAAATGTACTGATATCCATTCTACTAATAGTGAATAAGTACCAGCTATGTAAGTCACTGTCCCAGGTGCTGAACCCAGAGTCCACTAAATTCAAACACAAAGCTACAGAACCAGAAATAGTAAAGACAGCATTCTATGCCATGGCACATTATGTGCCTGGCACTGAGTGAATATGAATTACATATATTAAATAATATATATAATTGGTATTTCTGCAAGCAAAATAAATTGTAAGACACAGGAATATGGCAATTGCACCCATATCAAAATCTTTAACTCAGCAATCTAGCAAAGTATGCATTCTTATTAATCAACTATTCAATAAGTGGTCACTGTTTGCCCAAAATTGTTTTAATTGGAAAAGCAGCCAAGATAGGCAGAAAGAACAAAACCCAATACAAAGAGAAGACATTGTATAAATCACCTATTTGAATTCTGTTCTGCGAGCAATTCTATTCTGTGTGTATATATATATATGCATATATATAAATACTTTTGTTAATGAAAGAAAAAACATAGTGTGTTTGAAAGTCATGACAATGGTTCTTCACAGGATACATGAGTCACACACAGAAACACGGGTTCCAAAAAGTGACCCAACGCTTAGAAAAAATGACTAAAATAGCTATGTATGCCTGAGTGAGAGACAAAAGAGCAGAGACAGAGACTCAGGGAGGAGAGAACATGCATGGCCTCGTTTCTGTGTAGAATAAAATTTAAATGATGTGGAATATGTAATACTCAAAGTCATTCTTTTTTAGGTCAATGATTTATACGCCTACTAGATAGTAGGCATACACGCCACATGGCATCTAAGAAACATTTGTATGAGTTTCTAAGGATGTTTTTGTTTGTTTCCTTTGTAGAGCTAGGAAAAACAGGGGTGGCTTTTCTGAGATTAGGAAATATTTCTCCTAAACAAATCACTCACATTTTACTTTTTTTAAAAATCTGAGGATATATTTTAAAAGTCTACTAAAATGGCAGAGTTGGGTATGAGAGCCCAGAGTTTACATGACCTCTCTGTTTGTCCTGAGCACATGATGGGCACATTAGTGTTTGGGCAGAATGATTATCCTCAAAAATCTTTAACTGTCATTAGCAAAGAAACGTGGGAGAGTATGTGTATGTGGCACAGTGCCATGTTACAGAAATGAAGAGTTAGTCAACTCTATTTGCATTTATTACATACAGTGTTACAAACAAAATAGCTTCCAATTTTACATAAAAATTTTATTTCAAACTTTTTTCTAAAAAGAACTAGACACTCACAAAGCTATTCATTAATCCACATATCTACAAGATACAGCATCTTTATTCAACTGAGCATTTGATACTTAAAAATTAAGCATTGTTGGCTCAGCTTTTAGCATTTCTGCAACATTTAAAAGTAAACAGAAGGCTGTAAACAGGGGGTTTAAAAATTAACAAGTTCAATTCCTGGCTGATGAGGGAATGCCAGCCAGCATATGGAGAGATCAGAGCTGAGTCAATTTTTATCTGATCCAGTTTATAGATGCAGTGAGTGGGGAGATTAGAGTTTTACATGTTAATGTGCAAAACTTCAAAAATAGATCCATCTATTCTTCATTTCCTTCTGAAAATGTTTATTCACTCGTTTTACTGAGAAAGAGAACGATGGAGAGACAGAGAGCTCACTCCCATCTAGTAATTCAGTTTCTTCAAATGCCTGGGAGCCAGGAATCTGATCCAGGACCCCCACCTGGCTGTCAGGGACCCAACCACTTGAGCCATCACCTGCAACTTACCAAGGAGTGCATTAGCAGGAAGTCAGGAGCGAGAAGCTGAGCTCAAAACCCCAGCACTCTGACACAAGCATCCCAAGCAGCGTCTGAAGTTCTAAACTGCTGTGCCAATTGTCTGCAACTAATGCTTTTTTCTCTTTAAGATTAGCGGTGGCCTAGCTGCTAAAGTCCTCGCTGTGCAGGCGCCAGGATCCCATATGGGCACCAGTTCTAATCCCAGTGACCCCGCTTCCCATCCAGCTCCCTGCTTGTGGCCTGGGAAATCAGTCCAGGACGGCCCAAAGCCTTGGGACACTGTACCCACGTGGGAGACCCGGAAGAGGCTCCTGATTCCAGGCTTCAGATTGGCTCAGCTCTGGTCGTTGCAGCCACTAGGGGAGTGAATCAATGGATAGAAGATGTTCCTCTCTGTCTCTCCTCCTCTCCGAATATCTGACTTTCCAATAAAAATTTTTAAATCTTAAAAAAAAAGGATTAGCTTCTTCCATCCCATGTCACATGAAGCAAAAGTAATCACTGAATAGCAATATTAGTAAATTAAACTTATTAGTTCCTGATTGCTGATACTGATTAAATATGACCAGTGTCAACATTAGCCAACATGTGTTGACTTTACACCCTAATTCAACATAGGTTCTGTTACATGTGTACATCTTATCTCATCTCAGCATGGAATTGCAGGCCCCAGTCTCCCAAGGATTAACTCCACAGCTTAGCTTGTTTCTCAGAGGGTAACAGGATGAGCAATTTTGGCCTGATACATCTAGCCACTGGCTTAACTGCAAGTTCCTGCTTCCTATTTGTCAAGTTATCTGCCAAGGGATTGGATAAACACTGGGAGGAACTCAAGGGATTTAGGGTGGCCACTAGAGGATTGGATAAACACTGGGAGGAACTCAGGGATTTAGAGTGGCCACTACTGGGAGGAACTCGAAGGATTTAGGGTGGCCACTTGAGGACTGGATAAACACTGGGAGGAGCTAGGCAGAGTAAAAAAGAAAGCCTGGAGTTTCAATAAAGATCAATCTATCATCGATCAGCATTTCTGTGTACTGTGTGTTGCCTTGTGTTGTCTCACTGCGTTGTCTCTTTTGTAACCCTAGTCCTTCCGCTCGGCTCGGGGTACGTGGCGACGTGGGCGTTGCCAACATGGAATTCCTGTCATGCACTCATGAAGCGTTTCTTAGCTTCCAGTTAACATCAAATAAAACAGAGGGGTTTTTTAATCATTGTTAAACAATACATGGCAGGCAGGAAAAATATCTATGTGTACTGAGAAAGCATAGTGTTTGACACATAACTTAGAAATTGTGGGACATGAGTGTCAGAGCCAGCAATGCATTCCTCTGATGGGTATGAGAAAGGGCTTCCCAAATAAAGGACTTGTGAATGAGCTCTGGAAAGGGATGAGAGACGGGGAGCTGCTCCAGAAGGACGGTCTCACTGGCCTTTTCTGGAAAGACTGACCTACGTAAGTACGCACATATGTCTACACACGTGGGATATGACGTGTAGATGACCTTGTCTATGATGTTTATACATATATAACATACATTACACAGGTGACAAACATACATATATATGTATATATGTACACAAAGGCATTTCAAAAAGTCAATGGAAATGGAACTAAAACATACATTGAGTGTGATACAAAAATTTGAAATACATGCCATTTTCCCACAACTCACGTGTTCTGTGAACTTTGGAGGCCCTGTGGATGCATCCTGGTCTGCAGACGTCTGCATGTTGTGTTCCCTGGCTCCTGTAGTTTCGTCTTACTTTGCCGTTTTATAATTCCCATTTCTCCCATTTTGTTTTCCTAAATTGTGCTCTCACTGCATTTTCAGTTAATTGCAAAACAGCACCCATATTTGAAACTTTAAAGGTTTTGTTAGCTTCAGTTTTTTTTTTACATATAAACCTACAATTTTTTTAATTTTTATTTTTTATGACACACTTTCCATTTTGTCAGGTGAATTCCAATGCAATGACGTGGTCTGGTGCCATCATGTGGTTCTATTAGATACAACATCCTGCTGATGAACCCTTTTTCAAGCACTAATTCAATCACCTTTTGTTTTTCTTAAATTGGGATTATTCTTTTCCATGACACAATTTTGTAGTTAGAACGATTCCTCTCTCCGCACCCGTGGCCCCTCCCTATTGCCCTCCCACCACATCCCCCCATAAAACATGGTAGGGTAGTCCTTTAACAACAATTGCAAGTTTAACATTCTGCCGTCATGACATTCATATGATATTTGATATAACACAACCTTCACGACAAAATACAAAACAAGTGGAGATATATGTAAACAAATAAATTAATATATTGTCATAGATGAACTGTGTAATGGAGACTAGCACACTAAGAAGTGAAGATACAGTGTAGTATGCATCTCTACCCCCGAATAAAAGCAGGACTTCCAATGAATCAGTTAAAAATAATACCAGACAGGATCATATTGGATTTTCTACCTTTGCTTATACTTGCGATGCCATGGTACTCAACCAACGATTATTAAGCAGTATATGGAGATCAGGAGTGTTTTTTAATGACTAGATTCGCCAAAACAAACAAATGGACTTTTTGGAAAAAAACAGGATTAATTTCTGTTGTACCTTCCAGGACGGACTGGGACTGAGGTAACAATGGCCTTCACAAAGATAGGAGGCATGCTGGTATATTCACCTTCTGTGTCACACGGCAAGTTTCCTTTTGGTGAAGGATCCATGTTTAGAAATGTTTAGAAATGCTGTGCAGAAGGGAGTGTGATCAAAACAAGCTACTTCTGCTAACGTGCGTGTGGAAGGTGAGCATCCTGGAGACGCACACGTACTGTTGCAGGGTAGCGCAGGCACATCTACTCTCCGCACTTACGCCTCAGAAGTGCCCGCCTCACACGGCTGCCCACCCAACTCCTCAGAGAGCTCCAACAGCAGCTTCCTGCAGAAGCCAAACAAGCAGACAAACTGGCTGCTATGGTGTGTTTGCACTAAATGATTTCACTGCGGCAGAAAGAGTGGTTTTGGACTGGGGAAGTCTCATGAGGAACAGAGAGGAAACGGCTTCAGTACAATGCAACATTCAGGGTGTTAGGAATTCTGTGAAACACTGAATGCCTGCTGAGTAATGTGCATGACTCCTCAAATTAAGACAATTTACGAAACAATGTTGGTTTGTTTATTTTGGTTCTTTAGAATAATGTGACCTTCATTTAATTCTACTCTATCACAGCAAAAAGAAATTACATTTCAGAATGAATCAAAACCATTTTAATTTTCAAACACTTCTTGGGGAAATATCACTACCTTGACACTGTCAAGAAAATAAATACTGACTACCTCTACACGCGACTGTCCAGAGACGAAGAGCTTAAACAACTGATTATTTCAGAGATATACAGAATGCTGTTTTAATGTATAAGTCAAATTGGATAATTTCTGTTTTAGGAAAAGCAAGAGTTCCCTGGAGTCGTTTAGGAAGTGATTCAGTACCAAAAGCAGAATCCATTTCTCTGGGAAACCCTTTTCCCACATTCCTCTACCTCCTCCTCTGTTACTCTCAGTGCTGAAAATCGCTGCCCACCTGAGCCTGCCCCTTGCCCAGGAGACGCACCGCACTGTGCTGTGTCCAGCAGTGTCCCCATGTGTGCCCTGGCATTGGGAAGAGACAATGCTGTGATGGGAAAGGCCTGCAGGGAGCGGGAACACCGTTTGCAGAGAGGGACAAGGAACAGTGAGAACCAATTCCATGTGAGAAGACGGGATTGAAGAGGGAGAGCTGAGGATGCTGGGAGAGAGAAGCAAGCAGGGAAGGGGGAAAGGAGGCTGTAAAGGCCAGTGTTGAATCACCTTTTCTTCCAAGCCAGGTTTTCCGTCACAATCTCAATCTCCAAGTCACTTGCTTTTTTTTTTTTTTTTTGCATTTTTATGTTACCATGGAAATGAAATAAGTTACTCTTCTCTAGCCTAATTTCCCTAGGCTATGTCCTTCATATGGTTTTCCTCTGCTGCAATCCAGGCGCCTGACTGCTGGGCTGCTGAACGCTGCTTCCTAGGCAACCCTGTGTTTCCTCTCGGCCCCTGATTTCTGCTGCCGTCCACTATTCCTATGCATGGCCATTTCACAGATCCAACTTTTTTACCAGTTGCTCTGATCTTGTGCCCAGAAGAAGGTCCAGGGCTGAAAGCAAGAAATCCACCATGCTTACTCCGGCTTTCAAAGTTGCCACAATCCAGCCTCTGGATTCCGTCTAATAACTGATATTACCTTTCATGCTCGTAAGCTGCTGAAAACGATTCCGTCACCATGCCAACCGTGGAGCTCCTCTGTGGTGTGGCTTTGAGAAAAGTCCTTTCTGGGTACTTCCTCATCCACCCTTGGCCAAACTCCATCCACACACACTTCTCCTTCCCCTTCCAGATGACAAATTTGAGATTTAGAGATCGCATCACCTAGCCACATTTTCTGATAGCAGGTGATAGGCCCAGAATTTAAAATTAGAAATTATTTCTAATTCTTAATGTCATGCTACATTTCTGATTTCTTCTTTCTCTCCCCCACCCACCAACAAAAAACACTAAAATATGAAATTAATATTTTTCATCTTAAATGCCTTCATACTTGTTTTCCATTCCAGTTCAGCCCAGCTGCTAAGCCCGCTCAGAACCCACCTTCCCTGTAAACACTTCTCTACCAACTTCCATCAAAGTCACCTCTCCCTCCTGCCAAGCCAACGGTTCCAACCTTGGCTTCACAGCAGAATCACCTGTAGTGACTGTATATAATTGGTCTGGGAGACACCTGGGCATCAATACTTCCAAAGCTCTGAAGGTGACTCCAGTGTTAGCCAAAGTTGACAACACTGTTCTAAGATCTTAAGCAGATTTTCCTGACATTCTTTGAACAAAAAACTTACAGTCTCTTTGGCAATTATAATCACATACTGGCATGATCTAAGCAGAGATTTGGAAATGGGCTATTTGCTTTGCACACAAAACTATATGTATTTTTGGATTAATAACTGATCCTCATGTATCTTTTTAAAATAATATTTAAATATTTTGGAGACACACAAAAATGTTAAACAGTGGGCCCAGAGCAGAAGCCTAGCAGTTAAAGTCCTCACCTTGCATGCACCGAGAACCCATATGGGCACCAGTTCTAATCTCAGCGTCCCCGCTTCCCATCCAGCTCTCTGCTTGTGGCCTGGGAAAGCAGTCGCGGATGGCCCAAAGCCTTGGGACCCTGCAACCTTGTGGGAGACCTGGAAGAAGTTCCTGGCTCCTGGATTCAGATGGGCTCAGCTCTAGCTGTTGTGGTCACTTGGGGGAGTGAATCATCCGACGGAAGATTCTCCTCTCTGTCTCTCCTCCTCTCTGAATATCAGACTTTCTAATAAAAATAAATAAATCTTTAAAAAAAATTTAAAAGCTGACTTCTGTTAAAGAAAATACAAGTGAAAAACATCAAATCCCACCCTTTGGTCCCTAGAGTCTCTCAAGAAAGTACACGAAAACTTTAGGACACCTTGGTTACATCCTAAACACACTAAATGACAGAGGGTCCTTCTCTCTTATAGCCTAGGGTATCATGGGTAAATTCAAGATTAAGTATTTCAATGTTAGCTTTCTTACCGGCCTATTTTTCTACCTTCAATACATTATCTAGGTAAACAGATTTTCTATTTTGTAGAGAATCATACTCAACAAATGAAAGAAATGTTTCAATGTCCTAGAAAGTGAACCACGTAGCAAAGATCCGGCACCAATATTTCAAACAAACACCTCTTGAGGACAAATACCAGGGTGTGCCTTCTGCCAGCGAGGACATGAAGGGCTGGGAGTTTAGGCACTGGTTTCAAGCAGTGGTGGAGTTTAGCCGCACACGCTCAGCTCCTTCCACTTTATATTATTTCTCACAAATATTTTGCAAGTTTTTCCTTTCCCTCCCACCATGGGCTTAGAAATATTCTACTAATGAGTAGCACAGAGCTGTGTTTATGTTACTTGAAATAAAACTTCATTTGGAATTTAGTACAACAGGCAACTCATAACACATTTCCAGATCAGCAGGTGAAAAAAAAATCACAATAAAGTTTTGCATTCACGTAAGTGATATTTTTAAAAATGTGAAAATTTCTGCAGCCAAGGCAAAGTGGCGCAAGGAGCACAAAATTTAGCAAGTAAATGGTAAAGAAAAAATTCAAAACAAATCTTTTAAGAAAAGGAATTTTTTAAAAAAATTTTGACATGGGTGTTTCAATTTTCAGGGAAAACTCTGCAAATGGCCAACTATTTTATCCTTCTTTTACCCACTTTCCTTCTCCTAACAGTTCCTTTTTCTTCAGCGTGAGGCCCAGTCAGTTCAGGATCTGCCATACTGAACACAGGAAACACCTGGACTTCATGGCAGTACGGCTGAATGCTCACACACACACACACACAGATACCAAGTTCCTTTACCTTAATTCATCATTTTACTTTGACAACAGTCTTTAAATTTGGAAAGGCACATAATGATCTAAAAATGACAGACAAATTCCAGGTTTTAAAAATCTTTTTATAAGATTTATGTTATTGTTTTATTTGAAAGGCACAATTACAGAAACAGGCAGAGGCAGAGAAAGCTCTTCCATGTGCTGGTTCACTGCGCAAAACGGTTGCAATGACCAGAGCTGAGCTGACTTGAAGCCAGGGAAAAGAAGCCTCTTCCAAATTTCCTACATGGGTGCAGGGGTCCATGAACTTGAGCCATAAGCCCAAGCTTGAACCATGAATTCGAGCCATAAGCATAAACTTCCCAGGCCATAAGCAAACAGCTGTATTGGAAGTGGAGCAGCTGGGACTAGAACTGGTGCCCATATGGGAAAACCAACACCAAAGGCAGAGGCGTAGCCTACTACATCACAGTGCCAGTCCTAAAATTCTGTTTTTCTATCAGCAAATAAAAATAACCAATAGGATCAGAAATAAATAATGTAAGGCTAATGTAAACACTTTAATATTAAACTTAAATATGTCATTGACACATCCGCCCTTAATTCTTACATCTTTGCAAGAAAAGAAGTGTGAGGGCCCAGCACAGTAGGCTAGCAGCTAAAGTCCTCACCTTGTACACACCCCAGGATCCCATATGGGTGCCAGTCCTAATCCTGGCTGCCTGCTTCCCATCCAGCTCCCTGCTTGTGGCCTGGGAAAGCAGCTGAGGACGGCCCAAGCCCTTGGGACACTTGCCTGTATGGAAGGCATGGAAGAGATTACAGGCTCCCGAATTCGGATCAGCTCAGCTCTGGCCGTTGCAGCCGCTTCGGGAGTGAATCAACAGATGGAAGATCTTCCTCTCTGTCTCTCCACCTCTGTACATCTGACTTTCCAATAAAAATATATAAAATCTTAAAAATTTTTTTATTTATTTATTTTTTTAATTTATTCATTAATTACATTGTATTATGTGACACAGTTTCATAGGTACTGGGATTCTCCCTACCCCTCCCCAAACCCTCCCCGCATGGTGGATTTCTCCACCTTGTTGCATAACCACAGTTCAAGTTCAGTTGAGATTCCCTCATTGCAAGCATATACCAAACAGAGTCCAGCATCTTATGTTATGTATGTTATGTTGTATGTTGTGTATAAACTAAAATTGAAATGACAATGAGTTGGTCATCACAGAATGTGGTTAAGAACTCGCATTTATTTTTAACATATTGGTTACTCAATACTATGTCAATTCCATAATGATGTAAATTTTTGCTGATGGTATGCTGGAGCTTTTAATTGGTCGGGATGATACTCTGCGGGCTCTGCATTCAAACCAGAGAGGGTCTTCCTAAGAAGCCATTGAACTTGACTAGACAATAAAAAATTTTTAAAAAAGAAGTGTGAGAATTAAGAAGTAGGCCATGCATAATGTTATTTGAATTTGATGCTAGGCTAGTAATTTTACCTTAGTTGTGTGACTTTTGTTTTAAAGAGGAATATTATTAAGTACAACTGAAAAAAAGCTGTTGGGCTGGCTGATATTTAGGAGGATGTGCAATAAAAATAGGACTGCAACATAATCTACCAGCTGTCTACCCGATGTTTTCTCTCTTCGGAAGGAATTGGGCCCAAGAGTCTCTTAGGAATAATCAGCTTTAGCCAGAGAGCGGGAGCAAGCATGGCTGTGGTCCCCAAGGCAGCCCTCTGTCGGTGCCTGCCACAGGACTTCAACCAACCTAAACAAATGCTCTCTTGGATGGCTTAGAGGTGAAGCAGGAAATCCAGTCAGTAGGCAGCAGCACACGGAAAGGCCGTGTTGACAGAGATGAGCAGAGATACGACACAGCAAGTGCGGGAGGACAGAAAGGCACGGCCATCTCTGGGGAGACGCAGGCACGGCCATCTCCGGGGAGACGCAGCGGCAGCGGGCACAGCTGGAGTGACCATCACACCGCAGAGTCCCACTTCCCAGGCATTGTACAAGAGTTACAGCTTAACATCTGAGGTGCGGTGTTTACACGCAGGTTTTTAGGACCCTTCTCCATCAAAACCCCGCCTGTGTGCCACAATACCATACCTCTGCTCCTCACAGCCCCCAAAAGCCACACTCGGGGGCACTCAGCTTCTTGGAATGGACATGGTCAAGAGTTCAAGATCACCAGGGTCAGTACTAGTTGCTCTGTTTAGTAACGACATCAAGATTTGCCAGATCATCCTCTATTATTAAGCAGTGAATCAGCAAACCTAGATCATCCTAACCAGTGCTGCGCAGGTTTCCCTCACAGTACAACACAGTGGTGAAGAGCGAAGACTCGGGCACTGTCCCCATCTCAGCCCCGCGACCTAACGCCTGGGGGAGCTGCAGAAAAAGGCTGCACAGCTCTGCATCCAGTGTCCGCATCTGTGAAACAGAGATCTTAAATCCAGCTACCACATTTAGAATTGTGCAAATTACATGAATTAGCAGATGTAAAGCATTCAGTTCATAATAAACTCCACATAAGAACCAGTTAAACAGTTTTTACTATTTAAATGAGAACCTAATTTAAAAACTAGAAGATTGCGTTCCAATTTTAAAACGGCATCCTCTACTCAAAGCAGTAATTATTTCGGTGGAAATTACTGGTGTGCCTCACCCCCGACGTGTTCTCATTGATATTTTTCCACTGCAATCCACAGATGAAAATGAAAGCAGTTCTCCAAAGACACCAATTAGGCACATCAGCTTATTATGATTAATTTCACGATACAACATTTAGCAAGGAAAATATGCTTTGCCAAAATACTCCAAATTCTTCAGTTAAATGGACACACAACCATAGATACAGGAGCTAATCAGAAAGTAATTTTTACAACTGACAAACAGTTGACCAAAACAGAAATGCCTGAATTTCTCAAAGGAGCCAGAGTGAACTTTCTGGCAAAAAAATGAGAAGCTATTATGTCAGATCTGATTTGTCTGCTCTGGTGATTCCAAGAACACTGCCCCCTGCGCTCCCACTCCCCTTTCTGAGGTTAGGGGAGCATTCATCAAGAAAGGTCCTTCACGATCCAAAAGACTTCATGTTCATCATCTACATTCGATCAAGTAACCTGGACATGATCTCGCAGCGATGAAAGAATATTAGCAAACAGATGCTGGACTGTGCTAGGTCACAGCAGCTTCCGGGGGGCTCTCCACGGCCAGACCCCTTGCCCTGAGGCTCCAGCTCTACACTCGGCCCCTCCCTGCTCGGTGTGCAGGGCCGGGGGGCTGTGCGAGCCCCCGCACAGCTGCTCTCTACAGTCAGTGTACTGCAGTACACAGTTGTGCTTTTTGTGCAGCTCAGGGTGCTCACTCCCCAAAGGGACATTTCCTAAATACCTATTGTTAGATCTATGTCTGGTAATTTCATTAAGTCAGAAATTAAATACTTGCTGTTGAACACGCACCACTGACTGTGAACACACTGTGCTTGGAGACCCTTTTAAACTATATATTCACTGGACTGTTCAACACAATCTCATCCAACTGGTGTCAGGCAATATTTGGAAATACTAAGAATGCTTCTTCCTTTTATTTTCTGGCCACAGAAATGATGACTCCGAAGCTCACCCCAAAAGGCATCTACAGGGTCTGTCACAGGCCTGGCTCCTGGGTCACATAGGACCCTGAAAAGCACATTTATAATTCTCATCAGTCACATTTTCATCATGAAAAGAGGCTGAATTTTTCCCTGTTCTCTTCTAAAAGAGAACACATTCAGAAGGCTGTCTCTGGACAGCTATAGGGAGGAGGCCCTAGATCTAGAAACCGCATCATATTGGAGTTGTTGTAGTCCAAAATTCAAGCCCAAGATGCAGATAGATAAACAGACAGATACAGAGATACATCCATATACACATTTGTGGGCATGGAGCAATGGGAAAACATTAACGATATTAATCACATTCATTTACCTGACTCACTGTTAACACTGGCATAACCATCTGTTGACAGACATATTAGTAAAAGCAGCCAAGAATGAAAATAAAAATCAATAAAATGAAAATAATAGGAAAATTAAAGTTATGCAAGCGGTCTTGATTTCAGCCTTTCATGTGCTTTGACTGCAGTAAGTCATTTTTTTACCTTTTGCATTATTCAAGTAATTTATCTTCCTTGTCACCTTCTATAAACTTATTCAGGTCTGTTTCCCTTCAAAAAAAATTTTGAATGTATCTAGAATCTCTTTGAAATAACACCTTTCATCATTTCTTAATGTCAGCTACTTTATAAATTGGTAGAGATTAAATATGTATCTTGTACAGACATAAATATGCATACATATACATGACACATATATACACATATATAGTTGATGCGTACTACATATATGCTATCCAAAAATACAGTTAACACTGTGTATCTTTAAAGCAACAAATACAGACGAGTATATACATATGTATATATATAAAACACATGCATATATGTGTGTATACATATACATATACATGTATGTGTGTATATATATATCTTTTTTCCAGATTTTGAATTCTTTGGACAATACAAAGGGAAACGCACCTGTGTGCGCATAAAAAGTCAACATTACCTATAAGGCATGTACTCACATGCAAGTCTGTGCATTGAAAATTAGAAAGTTTGGCTAAAATGTGTGTTAACCAGCAAAGATATTAAGTTCAAACAAAGTATTAAAGAGGTATCACCAATATCACATTATTTCATATACAGTAGTAAACGGAATAGAGGGCATAAATGTATCTTTAGTTTTACTTTAAGTCAGGCTGAAGAACTGTGCGATGGTAGGCAGGTGGAATTATAAAACAACCCATAGGAATGGAGATGGAGGTGAGACTGGAATGTGGATCACTGAGTTGCAAATTACCCTCTTGAGTCAGGAAGCATGTCATGGGTACTAACAAAACTGGGTAGCATTTCTCCCCTTTTGCCCTCATGTCCATTCCAATACTGCTTCCTGGGAAGAGGGACTTTGATTAGCTCTGAGTTGCTGAAGATTTATATAATGCAAAGGTCTTCCATCCCCAGGTATAAAATTAGAAACAGCTATTTGTCCTTGGCTACACACAACTGTCAACCTTAGCACGTATTTTTCGATGTAGTCATCAGGCCCTTTGTGGTTGGTGTAATTTCAGAAAGGAAGCAGAGACTGTGACTGGAGGAATGTTAGCACATTTTGTTGGCCTCAGGTATCCTCGGGGGCCTAGGAGTCAGGTGATGTGAATTAACTCAGAGCACACCTTCCATAACATCTGATGAGTCAAAACAGCACAGGGTCGCTCCAGGTTGCTCCCGACTGGGATAGTTCCTGTTTCAGCAACAGAATTTGGCATCTTTATTGAGGAAGTTTATCATCTGTTCAAATAGTCCAAGACTTCGAACACCACCAATATACACTATCTGATGCTCAAAAAAATTCCATGAAAAGCATTAAGCATATTATTGAAGACCATCTGGGACTAAAAAGAAGGGGAAAGCCTTTTCACAAATTTCTGGCATCTCACCTGTCACTCCTCAGAGAAATTAAGTCTGACTGCAGGCAGAAAAAGAAGAAGCAATTCAGCAAGTTCAGAACGGCACTGACCATTTAATTACTCTTAAAATATATTCATCAGAAGATTAACAATAGGCCTCTGTACAATCAGGTCTCTGCTTTGCTCCTGGTTAAAATAAATCTTGCAGATTCTAACGGAGCTTCTGGAGAGTATGTAAGTCAGCAAGTAGTCAAGACAATAATTGCAAAAGAGCACCAACATGCTCAGCTCGCCCTGTTGTTTTTCTTAACCTTTATCTCTTCCTCTTTATGTAGTTAATGAATGGTTATTGAATATCTACCGTATCCTGAGCACTGTGCCCAGTATTGAAGATGTGACAGGAAATAAGATAAATGCAGGTTCCTCACCCTGAGAGAGGTTCCTTGCAATATTTTTAGAGACAGACGAGCAGTGAGGTCATTCCATCATGATATGTACTCCGATAAAAAGGATCTGTTTGCAAAGGCACCAAAAGAAAAAGACATCTGGGTCAGATAGCAGACATCACGGCCGGATTTCTAGATAAACAGACAGCAATGCTGAATCTTTAGTGATGAGTCATTAGGCAGGAAAAGAAAACTGGTGATTTGAACAACAGTGGTAAGACAGAACAATGGGTGACAAGAAAGTTCACTTTACAACATGGTATCCCCGTCCATGTCGAAGCATTAGTGTGCAGAGCCGAAAGAGGGGGTGTAGCAATGAGGGCCTGGGGAAGGCAGAGCACCACCGGGGAATGAGCTGTGGGCTGAGGAAGGACCCCTACTGCAGTCTAAGCAGAGCGCACACAATGGAATCATAGAAGATTCCTCAAGAATACTGCTTTTTTAAGTACATAATATTCAGTATTTGTTGATTGTTTTGTATGCCAGTTTTTAGAAATCTAATACTCAGAATGTCCTATGACATAACACTGATATTTTCCCAGGTGAAAAATTTTTAAAAGACCTTAGAGAATATAAATAGTTTCCCGGAACTCACACCAACAGAATGTGTGAGAGCCTAGGAGGAAAACACAGGGTTATCATGCTTTGTGCTTTTCTAACGAAGCCGAAGGAACAACCGATGGTGTTGTAAGAGTACAAGAACCACGAGGATAGCAGCAGGGGATCAGAACTACCACTGATGTCTTCCACGTTAAGGACCAGTGCAGCTACTTAGGGACGAAAGTAACTGCACACAGACTGAGTCACCAGTCCCGAGAAACCACAAGGTTTGCTCACCTTGCATGATCAGATGTGTGCGTGGAAGAGGGAGGTAGACAACTGGATAGGTTGAAGACAAAATTTTGCAGACAGGTAAAGCCTGAGTTAGCTCCAGCTGCCGGGATGAAGACCACGGGGCAGCCTGACTAACCTGCAAACACTCATTTCTCACAGTCCTGCAGGCTGGATGCAGGACTTCTCCTGAGCACTGCCTGGGGAGGCCTCTCTCCTTAAGTTGCAGACGACTCCTTCCACCCTGTGTCCTCGCACTGCTTAGAAAGAGCTAGGGCAAACTCCGTGTTCTTTCCCCAAGGACACTAACCCATCATCAGGCCCCCACCCACATGACCTCATCTAAATCTACTTACCCCTCACGAAAGACCCCACCTCCAAGAACTATAACCTTGGGGGCTAGGCTTCTACTCATCAATTTAGAGACAGAAGATAGTTTTACCTGTATACTTTTAAATATGTAATAACAGTTTGTAAAAAAAATTGAAGAGCTGAACCATAGAACTTCTGGTGAATAACAAACGAAATGAAGACTAGCAGGGCTGACTGCAAGGGAGAAGGTGGGCCTGAGGAGGTGAAATAACACATAACACACCAAGAAGTTTCAACAGGTTCACAGAAATGCTAACTATTTTTAAAAACTATGCAAATATTTCAAAACCAAAGTGCACCAATTTATTTAATTATTTGAACAGCAAGATGTCAGGAAAAGAGACAAAGATCTCTTATCTGCTGGTTCTTGCCCCAAATGCCCAGGAACCAGGGCTGCATCGTTCTGAAACCAGGAGCCATCAGATCTGAGTGGCAAAGGCCCAAGGACTCGAACCATCACCTGCTGCCACCCAGGCACATTAGTCAGGAGCTGGACTAGAAACAGAGCAGCCGGGACTTGAATTGGCACTCTGCTGAGGGATTTGAGTATCTCAAGTGGCACTTGGTTTCCTGTACCCAAAGCCCACCCTTATGAACTTCTGTTGTAATTCTTTTTCTCCCCACAAACTTTCTGAAGTACACGGGTGCATAATGGGAGCAACATTAGCTTGAATGAGAGAGAAGGACAAAATAATTGAATTGTTTTTAATATTTAATATATGCTCTACTGACTCCGCTACTATCTAAGAACAAACAAAGGTTTGCAGGCTTTTTTCTGTATAAGCAGAAAAGAATAAGGCAGTTTGGGGTATAGCACACAAACAGAAGAACGAACAGAAACTGAGTTTTCCAGATGAGACATTAAAGGAAGGGAGCTGAAAGGGTCTCACCAGACAGCTCAGCAGAACTGAAGCCTGGAGCTAGCAGAAGACAAACAGATGGCTACTCAAAAAAAAAAATCAAAGCGGCTCATACCCTAGCACAACAGGTTAAACCACAGTCAGCAGTGCCAGCATCCCCCAGGGGAATTGGTTCAAGTCCTGACTGCTCCACTTCAAACCCAGCTACCTGCTAACACACCTGGGAAAGCAGCAGAAGACAGTCCAAATACTCAGATTCCTGCGTTCACACAGGAGGCCTGAAGGAAGCTGCTGGTTTGGGCCTGGCCAAACCATGGCCATTGTGGTCGCTGCGGACATCTGTGGAGTGAACCAGCAGACCTCTCTCTCTCTCCCTCTCTCTCTTTCAAATAAATGAAATATTGTGTGCGCACACACACACACAAATACATTCCTACTACATAAGCTCTACTCACTGCACAGAAATAATATACTTTGTTGGATAACAAGGTTTCGCAATTTCAATAAATGAAAGAAATTTTTAATAAAGGCTGGGGATCTTTGAAAATATGTCATAGTCAATGAGATACGGTTGCAAATATTGTACTAAATTAACTGTTTTTTATGTAGTCTCACCTTCCACCAACAGAGATACAATATCATCTACTGACTCCTGTATCAACAAATGTATTCTCCAAGTTGAGCAGCAGAGAACGGATCACGTTCAACAGCATCACCAAAACATCTTTTATTCACTAAGCTACTTACTTAATGGAAACTAAAAACAACAACAAAAAATGTAATTGCACTGTATTCATTTTCAATAAGTTCCTGAAATAATTTCAACACTGAAATCTAATGGGTGCTGGTTATGTTGAAGTGTACTCTTGGAAGCATGCTTTCACACAGCCAGTCTCAAATACCATCTGCAGATCCCTGAGATCTCCAGCACAATTCCAGAGAGTCAGCAAATTCAGAACCTTTTTACCTGTAAGGTTAAGACCTTATGCTGTTTTTGCTATGCTGACAGTTGCACTGAATATACGATCAGTGATAAACACCTAGGGTTTTACAGTGAATCAAGGTGATTGCAACAAACTATCTAATGCTCATCATGATTTTCATTTCCAATGCATCCATTGCTACCTAAGAATGTCCTTGATGAAACAGCCACAAAATAATAATAATAATAAAGTAAATGCTATTAAATCTGGATCCTTGCGTGTGTCTTAACAGCCTGCACAGTGAAGCTGAATGCACGTGCAAGTGGCTTCTGCTGCACAGCATGGCACGATGGCTATCGTGGAGGGGTCAGGGGATTGTGTAAATTGTGTGAGTTGTGAGTTGTACTAGTTGCTATTTTCATGAAACATTGTTGTACTAAAAAGAACAACTGGCAGACAAACATGGTTGTTCAGCCTGGGATATTTGGCAGGCATTTTCTCAAAAAAGAGCAAAGTGAGGCTGTCACTTAAGGAAGACAAATGGCAGTGTTTATTGCCAATAACACAATTTAAGCTTCAAGTGAAAGCTTCCATTAGCCTGACAGCTTTCCAAGGCTGAGATTTTTCCATGCATTTGGTAGTGATGTTAATGAGCAATGTTTCTTGATGTTGTGCAATCAAATTCATCAACATTTGGAAGGTTCAAGATAATTTCTACATATTCAACATGTATTTTTAAATCCTGTAAGGCCAAAAACTACATTCAAATTAAATGCTAGATCAGTGGATGTTAATCTAATGCACTTGATTAATATTCTGTTGGACTCCACATATATACAATTTTTTATGAAACTACTTGCCAATCTTTAGTGTTATCAGACTAACAACATTTATAAAGGATATTAAGATACACTACCTTTTAAACTACATAACATGTGTGGATGAGCCAATCAGAGCAACATCTCACGACATGCTTCTCAATAAGGAAGTAGATTTGGTGCTCCAACAACGAATCCTCGATTCGGCTCAAACTTAGGAGACTCGCGAAAGATGTACAACATGTCATTCTTCTACCTGAATTTTTGTTTGTAGAATATAAGTATGATATTATATCATATATGTGAATTTGTGGAATTTAATCATTGCTGGTTTTGTAATGAGTTAGGCCAACACTGGGGCACAGTTAAGTAAATCCTCTTCTTGCACTCCCAGCATCCCATATGGGTGCTAGTTCCTGCCCTGGATGAATTACTTCCCATCCAGCTCCCTGCATAAAGCAACAGAAGATGGCCTACGTGCTTTTTTAAAAAATAAAATAAATTAGGCACTTTAAAATTCTGATTCAATATCCACTATTTTAGAAGTCAAAATGCAAACAAAATTTCCTAAGTGTCTTTAACAGAAATTCACATTATAAGCCAGACTTAAAACCAAAAGTTTTAACTCCTTCTTTTCTTGGACAAAATTCACTTTTTATTGTGATAACAGTCATATACAAAAATTCCATTACTGATTTTAAGTGCTATATTTTCCTTACATCACAAATTATGCAAGGCAAGGGAAAGAAATCCCGAGCTTGGGGGCCAGCCCCATGGTGTAGTAGCCTGATCCTCCACCTGCAGCACCAGCATCCCATATGGGTGTTGGTTTGAGTCCTGGTTGCTCCACTTCCAATTAAGCTCTCTGCTTATGCTCTGGGAAGGTAGGGATGGTTCGTTCTCTCTCTCTCTCGCTCGCTCTCTCTCTCTGTCTCTCTCATGTTTGAGTGTGTCTGTGTGTCTACTGTCTATAATTCTGCCTTTCCAATTAAACATAAATAAATCTTCTTTAAAAAATAAAAGAAACCCAGGACTCAAGGTTTATGCCAAAATGTTTGAAATATTCTGTTGTAATAAAACGGCACACCCACTGCTCCCTCACTTTTCTCATTATTTCTGTCAAGACTGTAAACCAACACTCCCGGAAGTAGATTTGCACCAGCAGTTCATATATACCAATCTTTATTCCATGACTCGAGCTGGAAAATAAGTTTTTTGACTCTTTCCTTCCAGAGAGAGAATTTTTTTTTTTACTATCCTGGAGCACAATGTAGGGAACTCAGGTGAAGTTTTTGTTTGTTTCATTGTTGTTGTTTTTAATTTTAACCCACACTGGTGTGTCCACAAGGGCTGACACCTGTGGCGTTCCCTTCCTCATCCCCAAGACAGCCCAAGGGAAGCCAGCATAGGAGACACCCACAATCAAAATCGATACTTCTCTGACAGTAAAAAGAATGAAAAACTATCATTTTCAATGAAATGGTCCCAACTAAACACCATTATGCTCAGTAAAATAAGCCAATCCCAAAGAACAAATTGCATATGTTCTCTCTGATATAAGGCAACCTTCACGTAAAATACAAGCTCAATAGATATGTAGGTGAACGTGTATTTACATATATTCTCATAGATGAACTGCATAATGAGACTAGCATACTAGAAGAGAAGATGCACTGCAGTATGTATCTCTGCTCTAAGTAAACCCTGACAATGAGATATCAGACTAACTACCACTATCTACACCTATAATGCCATGATACAAGAAATAGCGGAATGTTGGACTTGTGACTGTTGCTGAAGGACTATACCACTATAATAATATGGAATAAAATAAAGCGGGGAGTGGAGAACGGAGAGTGGAGGAGAGAACCCCTGTGCCTATAAAATCATATCATGAAAAATAATAATAAAATCCACTTGTCAAGGTTTCTGTGACTGGGATGTCTCTTGGCAATAATTCTTAACGCACACAATGTATATTTTGATTTGCTTATAAAAAGGAGGGAGAGGTTTAAGAAATAATGTTTGTTAGGAACTTGTTTAAAAGATACCACCTGGAGCAAACATTGTGGAAAAGCCATCTTAGGCAACACCCGTATCCCAGCTGTTCTACTTTAGATCCAGATCCCACCTAATAACCGGGAAACGCAATGGAAGATGGCCCGATGCCATCATACTGGGGACTATGGTGAAGCTTCTGGCTCCAGCCTGGCACAGCACTAGTTGTTGGAATAATCCTGGAGAGTGAACCAGCAGATGGAGTATTTACCTCTGGGTGTCTCTCCTCTTCCTCTTTGCAACTCTTTCAAAACACATGCATAAATGTTCAAAAAAATATTACCTAAGTATCTTTGCCAATACAAATGCTACAGATAAGGGAATAGAGAGGAATGAATGTGAGAGTTGAGGGGAAGGAAAAATGAAGATAGATCTGGGCCGCCAGAGCCCCGAAGGTGGTGGACAGAGCTTCTCAGCTGTGCTCACTGTGTGTCTGGCCCCTAGGTGTGCTATTCATTGTGGAAACCAACAGAATATTCGGGAAAAATGGCTCAAGCCCTAGTGGTGCATCCTGCAGCCATTCTCGTAGCCTCCTTCAGTAAATTCCTGAACCCTCCAGGTGGCTGAGGAGACAGAGAAGGGGAGGTGTTCTTCTCTGGGTCAGTTCACTTCACTGCCTGATGCTCTGCTGTGGCTCAGCTCATCCAGCTGCGGTTCCTCTGGAACCCACCGCAGCAGCCCTCCACACTGGATATTACATTTCTGTAGCCTTCCAACTTCTCAGAATAACAGAAACCCTGTTACTCTTAGGTTACTTTTAACCTAGACAAATTGCAGTCATCCTCAAGTCAGTGCCTCCTAGCCTTTCTGGCCACCATTCTGTCATAAGTTCTGTGCAGTGAAAGCAGAATGCATGTTTTTCCTTATCTGTGCCTCCTCCTAACACCAAGTATGGACTGACTGCACAGCTCTGCAGCCTGCAGGGGGTGGCAGAGGGGAGACCTGGAAGGAGCAGGAGTCCCTCACAGTCCTGGGGCCGCTGCAGCCACCAGGGTCTCCTTTTTCCCAGGTTTCCTTCAAACCTAAGTTATGCTCTTTCATTCTGTCTGCCACACAGGGTCACTGATGCACTACTGTTTTTGCATTATTTTCCCCCAAATTATAAAAGACAAAGCTATTTTAAACAAAAGACTTTCTGTGGTAACTTGGTGTAACAAATGGAGGATTACTGAACAGAAAGCAAAACTGGAAAATTCAGTGGAGGGCTTCACTGTTCCTAGCTGCTTAACACCACTGTTCTGCCCAGAAACAGTCATCGTCATCGCAGACAGCCCTGAGTCCGCAGTCCCTTCACTCAGGCAGAACTGCCAGCAGAACCTGCTCTGCACTTTCACCAACAAAGAGTTACCTTCCACAGAGAAATTCAGCAATTACTCTAGAAGGCAGATGCAGTCATGATCAGATTCTTAACAATTTTCTTTCAACTCTACCAATACTTTATGAAGAAGCAACAAAAACACAACTGTGACAATGTAATGCAATCTCTAAGTCCCTGGAGATAGTATCAGTTTCTATGCATCACAAATTCAATCGCTCACGAGGCCAACACACACTTAGCAGTCCTCCCCTGACACAAAGCACCTCCTGCTCTCTGGGAAGTGCCCGGCGGCCAGCAGGTGTCCCCAGCACCCTGCAGACATCGCCTGGCCGAGTCTGTGCTTACTCAAGGTCTCCCGTGCAGCTTAGCCCAGAAACACAGCATAAAATGCCGCACTTTTCTGTGAACTTTGTTTTGTAATTCAGCCTTCCCGCTGATCTCGGTTACTGAAATCACCTTTCAGTGTTCACCTGGACCACTGAATCAGGACCACACTTCTACAGCCTCTGCGATCTCTCGTTCCCATGAGCTTCATTGCATCTCTGGCTCCGGTCACAAATGCAAATTCGCCACCATTTAAAATTTCTCCAACTTTTGAATCTTCAGCTCTAATTTTCTATCTAATTTTCTGTCTCTCTGTCCCTTACTCCTATTAAAACTACGTCTGAAATTTTTTAAGAAGATTCTGGGAAAGGATTGCTGAGCAAAATAGTCTCTGTCCTTTTCCTTCTTAGAACATATCCCAAAATTACAAGAATAGAAACAGAAAAGTCTACTTCACAGTCAGCAAAATTAAGGAAAGCCCTGAATGCAAACACAGATGAACTCCCAAGCAATGGAAATCACACCAGGAGCCCAGAAAGCTTGACGAGAGCTCAGCAGAGGCACCACACCTCTGTCTTAGCTGTATCACACCATCAAAGCACAAACTGGCCCCCTGCTGGAACAGTGGTTTTCCAGGGAATGGATGGGGAGCAGGAACCTCCTGACACCTTTGTGGCTGGAAGGCAGGACTGAAAGAGTAAACACTCGGAATTGATGTCCTTTCCTCAGAGTTGAAGCCTAGAGTAAAACACGGACAGCAAGCACATGTGCACCTGCTGATCGTGGCCATTGGGAAAGAAAGGGGTCATGACTCGCACGTGCACACATACGGACACATTCCCACGCACCATTCCCAGAGTCAAGCCTGGGAATGTAAAGTAAAGCCCATCTTCCTCCTTCAGCTCTTTTTCAGAACAGCTTGCCTATGTAACATGAGCAATCGAGGATCGACAAGAACACGCAAGAAACAGAAAGGAAGAAGATGAGGAGAGAATCCACCCAACAAAGGCAGTGGAATACCATTCATGAGACAGAAATACAACAGACAGTTCCATCTTGTGGACGTGCAACCAATGATCAACTCTGGACCACCACAGAGGTCTCTGGCTGTTGCAGCATTGGCTCATTCATGAGTATGAAGAATATGTTGCAAAGTTCTTCAAAGCTTTTTTTGGCAGGCAGGCAGGCAAGAAGGAAGGAAAGAAGGAGGGAAGAGAGGGAAAGAAGAAGGGAGGGAAGCAGGGAGGAAAACAAACGCACGGCCATGCGGCAGGCCTGCAGGTTGCAGGGAAGACAATTCTATATACGCTGAAAATGAGAAAACTCATGAGCTCTATTTTGCCCCTTAGGTTTCAATGTGGGGACTGCTAAAAACAAGAACAGCTTCAGCATGTGGCACATAGGTGGCTAGCACAAAGTCACTGTTTACCACTACTTCCAAGACACCGAAGGCTTGATCCTTGTAGTGGGCAGGAGTGACAGACAGCGAGTGGCCCAAGGTGCAGGAGGAGCCCATGGGGAGGGAGTCCACCCTGTGCTTGCCCGTGAGCAGGACCTGCCATATGCCCTGAACGCAGGTGCAATCACAGACAAGCCGGGCTGTGCTCCAGATGCCACAGGAGCTGGCATATTCAGGCCACCGGTGCAACAGACACAGGGCTGAACTGGCTGTCCAAGCTGCTCTGGAACCACAGACAAACGAGACTCTGCTTCACCCCACCACTGCCATTCCTCCTCTATCGCTTCCGTTTTCCTCTCATTTGGCAAACCTGTGAGCCTGTGGTCTGAGAGCCTGAAGCTGGCTCCAAGGATGTGTCCCCGTGAGCCCCACACCATGCTGCTCCTGTGCAGACGCAGACTACGGCCAGGTAGCTTTCATTACTCACTCTGGTATTCCTATGCAACATCCCTCAGGTTTTCTTTAAAACATTATCATCATCAATCATCAATCATCATCTCATTATAGAAAGAAAATTAACTATCAAAACATCAGAAATAACTGACACCTGGCCTATAGAAGTCTGCTGTTGTGTTAAATTAAGAGTTGGATGGCCTGCAGGAGTTAGATCCCCTTGGTGGTTGTTTTTAATGTGAACTCAGTATATTTTTCTAAAAGTGGTTCAAGATGCAAGCTGGGGAAAATGCTGGAACTCACAGTAGGGAGACTGTTTGGTGTCAGGCCTTCAGTAATGGCCTCGAGGCTGGTCCATTCCTTCAGCTGCTCCCCTCTGGAAACTTGGAAAGATGGTGACAAACCATCCATAATCCGTCCTGCATGGTCATGAGAGATCCCTTGGACTCGCTTGTCTTTGACAATCCTTGCATTCTGTCATAGTGTGCTTGTGCTTGAGCTCACAGGGTCACTGGGGGAAGGTGGCCGGGAGGCCGCAGCAGCCAACGCTCCCTGCAGACCGCTTTGATAAGCACGTGGCCAGAGCAGCCTGCGGCTCCCAGCACCCACCTGCTCACACATTTGCTCAGACATACTGACGCAAGTCCTAGGGTCACACCAACAGGAGGGGATGCAAGCTTGGCCCATTCTACAACTAGTACCGGAAGCACCCTGTCTCCGAGAAGGAAATCATTTTCTATTCCTCAAACTGCAAGGGCCTGGTTTGCCATCATGAAGACCATCTCTTCTCTTCTTTCATGTTTCCATCAACACTGAAAAGGCTGGAGCTTTGTCTTGGGCAGAACTGCCTTATTTGGTAATGAGGAGCCTCCTAGTGCTTTCAGTCGCTAGTAATCAACTGTTGTGTATGTTTGTTTTCAGTTTCCATTTCAACAAGCATAATTACACCCATTACAATAGAATCTCATTGCTATTAAAATTATGAAACAATAGATACCTGCACCTCCAAATCCTTGCTGTGGCTGCACATAATACTTGAGCATCTAGCAGAGTCTGGACACGCGAGAAAGTCCATCTGGATGTGATGACTGTGACTTGCTGAAGTGTCACTGAAGATATGACAGCTCTCCTTAAAAATTTACAATGAAGGGCCCAGCGCCGTGGCCTGGTGGCTAAAGTCCTCACCTTGAATGTGCCGGGATCCCATATAGGCGCCGGTTCTAATCCCGGCAGCTCCACTTCCCATCCAGCTCCCTGCTTGTGGCCTGGGAAAGCAGTTGAGGACGGCCCAAAGCCTTGGGACCCTGCACCCACGTGGGAGACCTGGAGGAAGTTCTTGGCTCCTGGCTTTGGCTCAGCGCAGCACCAGCTGTTGCAGTCACTTAGGGAGTGAATCATCCTCCCTGTCTCTCCTCCTCTCTGTATATCTGCCTTTCCAACAAAAATAAATACATCTTCTAAAAAATTACTTGAGGTGACTAAGCCCTCCTGGATTTCGTGGAACAAACATGCACAATTTCCTAGGCCATGTTTAATTAAGTAAGCCATTTTTGAAAGCCCATTTTCTGTAATTCAATGAAGATACATTGAATACTATGTACACACCGTGAGGTTCTATCTGCTGATATCACATGAAAACATTCTTCTGTAACTCTTATTTGGGGAAAAATACTTGAAAAAATGTCAATCTGCCACCTCATTTCTCTGTAGAACAAAAATTCCCAGAGGTTACTACATGATTATCTCTTCTTAATGTTACAGCATCACTCAAACATATCCAGCTTCTTCCTCACCACTCCAGTAAAATTTCAAAACATTCCATGCTACTATAATCAGCAGGCATTTTTATTTCGCATCCTTATGTCCCGCAACATTCCGATCATTGGCCACTCCTTGCTTGAAACATCATTGTTCATTTCTCCAACATCACATCTCTTTGCATTCCTCTGTCTAACTTCAGCCTCCTTCGATGGTTTCATTGCATCCACCAGACCTCAAAATTAAACTGCCCTGGGCTCACTTCAGTTTATATGTAACCTCAATTTTTCCTCCTTCATTCCGTGACTTCGAATAATCTCACATAATTATCTTGGTCAAATATGTAGCCTGGGTCCTTAATTCTGTTCTGGGCTCCAGACTATGTAGGACCTCGGCCCGGGGAAAGCTTGCAACAGAACTCCTCTTTGCCACTCACCGCATTTTGCCGCTGCATAACCTATGGAAGTAAATGCTGTCACCCTCCTCAGGCCCAGCTTTTTCATCCCTGACACATGATTCGTTAACAAGACCCCATGAGTTAGGCTGGTTTGGTTTCTCTCCAGGCACAACCACCCTCAGCTCTGACATCAGATATATTGTCTGTGTAGTTGGCCACAGGAGTGTAGCACAAAATTTCCTGTTGAACTGATAACTATTGAATAAATTAGTGAATAATCCTCATAAAAAACTAATAAAGACACTATTTTTCAGTGTAAGTTCAGAAAAGAAAAACCTGCTGTGGGGTTAGCAGAAGTGGCTCTAGTGAGGTCAGTCAAGGTAAGAACACTGTCCAATTCCAGGGAGAGGACCTGACTGAAAATAAAACGCGAATCTTCCAGCATGACATTTATTCTCAGGACACTTGACGTACAGACACGGGTTAACTTCCCAGCAACTTGGCAGGCGGCTTCAGAGAAGTCACACTTCAGTAAACCCACGTCCCTCTTGCAAGTCACACTACCAAGCAACTTAAATTAAAAACTCTGGACTTCAAAGAACGCTTTCCTCTCTTATTTTCATGTATTTTCACTAAAATGTGATTTACAGTTTGGCCACTTGAGGGCACTTTAGCTCCTTTATAACAAAAGTCCTTTCAAAAAAGCTTAGTGTCTTCCAAGCAGGCACAATAATCAAGGGCAGGTGGTTAAGACACCCAAGGAGGCAATGCCTTGCTCAGTGTTTGGGTCCACACCTCCCTCCCCCTCGTGCCAATGCAGACCCCAGATGGCAACAGTGATGGCTCGACGAAACCAGTTGCTGCCCCGTATGTGCAAGACCCAGGTGGAGTTTCCTGCTTCCCACGCGGACTGCATCAGAACTGTAACCTACGGGAAGCATTTAGGAGCAAATCAGTACATGGGGGACTCTCTCCACATTATCTTCAAATCCATTTTTGTAAAATATTAAAAGAAAAAAAGAGGCAAGGATCAGTTTCCCTAAGAACGTTAGATCCTTGAATCTGACACTTAAAAATCTCACACACCTGTAATTCAAAGCATCTGTTTTCAATGCAGGAAACTGACAACAAAAGCACAGGATGTAACTGTTCAACTTGCTTATTCTTAATTCTACATTCTGTCAACCGTCTCCCCACTTCTGAGCACACTAGAGTGGTCACCAGAAGCAGGCAGAGTATGTTTCAGGACATGCATTTCTGAGACTGCACTCTGACACATTCAGATACACTAAATCACAATTGTCCAGTGTGTATCGCTGGTTTCGGAGTTAAAAGTTTCCCAAGAGATCTGAAAGAGGCCAGTGTTTTTCCAACCAGCCCTATAAAACAAGCAAGCAAACCACAACTCCACGCAAGTAACAAATACACACACAGAGTCCGAGATTGCCACGTTTGCTCCAGCACCGTGCTAACCAAAGGATCACACCCCTGTTTCCCTTCACTCTGTGTTAAGTAGCCTTGCTCTGTTCATACTATCTTCCTATTGTGATGTACTCAGCTGTAAAAGCACCAAGAGGCTGGCCTCAATTTTGTCATATGCAACTGGAGAACATTATGAAAGATTATGATAGCTGTGCTGTCTGCATAATGTTACTCCAGCTTTGAGGGTGGATTCTTCAAAGGTATAATGATAAAACCACCTGCTTCCTCTAGGCTCCTGAGAAGACCACATCAAAGATCCACCAGGAAGAAAAGCAACCCCTTCAGGGGCCAGCACTGTGTTGCAGTGGGTGAAACTTCCACCACTTGGGTACCAGTTTGTATGCCACCAGCTACACTTCTCATCCAGCTACTTGAGAAAAGCAGGGGGAAAAAACAAAAACAAAAAGCTCATGTGCTTGAGTCCCTGGCACCCACGTGGGAGATGTGGATGGAGATCCTGGTGCCTGAGTCAGCCTGTCCCAGTGTGGCCACTGCAGCCATCTGGGGAGTGAGCCAATGGCTGGAAGGTATCTGCATTTGCTATTCTCCCTGTAACTCTCACTTCTAAATAAGGAAATATATTGTTTATTCAAGAAAATGAAAGGAAGGAAGGAAGGAAATGAAGGAAGGAAGAGAGAGAGAGAGAGAGAGAGAGGCGCAACCCCTTCGGCTGCTCAATAAGAAGCACCAGAAACTGTACTTCAAACTGGATGTACTTTTTTTCGGAAAGAATCTTGAGAAAGTCCAAGATCAGTGTTGTAAAGAATTGAGGCCAAAGGAGACAAAAAGTAGCCATGTCGCTGTCTGCAGGCATTGTGGCATCTCCTCGTGGCACACACACCACGACTGCCTCTGAAAATCACTGAGCCCAAAACGCTTGTCCTGGGCCGTCTTCAGCCCAGACCTCCTGCGAGGTGAGGAATCATGAAGGCTTGATGTGGCTCCCACGCCTCACTGTGAGGCAGAGGGTCAGTCCAATGAGCAGGTGTGTGCCGGGAGGACGCTGAGAAGACAGGACACGGAAAAGTGAACAACCTCTACCACCTTACTACCTCCTCTCACCACCACCTGATGTTCCTCGACCTCTCCAAACCAACTCAACGAAACCCTCGTGCTAGTGAAACCATTCATTTACTGCACTTGGCAAGGACACTCCTAAATGCACGTGACCGGATTTGCTTTTCCTTCGGGAAGATGAGCAGTGGGCCAGCTGTGTGCCGCTTTCTGCTTCCTTGCATCCTGAGTTAGGAAGCTAGCTCACTCCACAGACACCTACAGGCACCATTTGCAACTTAACAACTAGTGTTCTCTTGACTCCGGGGTCTCATCCTCATAAAAACAAGCGGAAAAATATGCGTGAGGGGGAGGGAAGGTTCCCCATAGTCTAACAAAATAAATGATGTTCTGTCATAGATACTAGGATGTGCTGTGCCGTAGAAAGAGGTACAAGTTCTTATCCTGACGGCCTAGTCGGTTATTTTAGCCTTCCAGTAGAATGCATAAGCAACACTATGGCTACCCACGACAACAGATTAGCATAAGCTGTTGAACCAGGTGTCCACTGACCCCCTATCCTGCCTACTCTCCTTCCAAGTCAACAGAGGTGTTAAAGTGGAAAACTACATTTCCCATGCCGCCTTGCGGGAGCACGCCCACTTGTGCGTCAAGCCGGCCAATCAGAGGGAGACTTGGGCGGATGGGCGAGGTACGGGCGACTTCAGAGGGGAAGGCCTGAGGTAATTGGTTCTAGAATGTTTTCCTCATGCCAGAAGGGCCACCCCACGAACCTGCCTCTCTGCCGGCTCCATCGTAGCCAGGACCTCAGTCTTGGATGAGCAGACCACCACTCTTAAGTCCAGAGTGTTCTCTAAGCGGCGATTAATACTGAAAATACTTGGTAGAATTTCCAGCACCAAAAATTTTTTAATAAGCGTTATTACTAGTCTTGGTATAAAAAGTAATACGGTGTAATATTCAAGTTGTTTCTGCACTCTGAGCCCAACTTTCACTTCTACACAGATCTGTGTGCAAAGGGCTCACGTTGCACGTAGCTCAAGAAATTTTGTTAAAATTTTTCTAATCTTTTTTTCAATGCGTAAATTATTTCGATGCTAAATTTTTAGCTTAATCTGCACATAGTACCGCACTGTTAATAGCACACTACCCGCCGTCTATGCTGCTGATACGTAGTAGATTTCTAAGATTACTAATTTGTTAAACTGGGAGCCAAGTTAAGCTTTCCATAGGAGCCTCAAAAATTAATCAGTTATCAATCAGTTGGCTCCAACCTACAGATTCTTTTTAGACTTCGCTCTAGAACCACTGGAGGGCAGACAAGTACAACGGAAAACTGGCGCAAAACAGCACTAAACTTGAGCTTTCCAAATATGAGTCTAAACAAGTTTCCAAACGTATTTTCCTCTGCAATAACCAATAAATATAATAAAGCAGAGACGCTTTCTCTCGAAAGGCACAAACTTCTGCTAAAGAATCATATAGTGACTCCTATTTATTTGTAATTTAAAATCACATTTCTCTAACGTAGTAAGCACAATTTTCCAGCACATGTTTTCATGAAGTAAAGGCCTTTAACAACACTCTCACAGATACCTTAAATTTACACAACAAATAGATACGCGAATCATTAAAAGAGGCACCAAGAATCACAAGAAAGGAGAGCGGAGACTTGGTGGCACTGTCAGGGTCCCCTGGTACTGATGTCATCTGGCAGCAAAAAGCGTCACCACATCCCCCCAGGCTGGCAGTCACAGGAGGGAGGGCGGCCCTTCTCCTCCCCCAGCTTCCTCCACCCGAGACCTGCACGAGTCCACAAGGCCCTCACCCAAGTGACAAACATTCAAAATTAAATAACTTACACTTCAATAGCAGAATGACGGATCTATGATTGTTTCTGAAGGATTACACTATTGTAACAGGATAGGGGAAATCAGTGGGGGAAGGGGATTTGAGGAAGTGGAACTGTATCCTAAATTTTAAAAATAATAGAACAAAATTTAAAAATAAATAATAGGCACAAATAATCAGTAGGGATTCACAATTTAAAAATAAGCAAATAAATAACTGAAGAGGCACCAAGCATCCCAATGAGAAAGGGCAAGACCAGCCTCCGAATGCCAAGGCCTGGTCTACAAAGCGCCACAGGAACGATGCCACGGAAAGGATGAGCTTTTGGTTAATATACCAGAAAGATCTTTGAAAGTTGATCCCCACCTTTGAAATCAAAATTTTCAACTTTCACACAAGGTAGCAAATAGAACCCCCTCAAAATTATAAATAACTTCTGAAATTTTTGGTGAAATGTTAACAGATTTCCTTAGAATGCTATCTTTACAACATTCAGTGTCATCGTCCACGCACAGAGAGGACACCCCTCTGCTCACTTAGGTCTCATTTAATGCTGCTGTTTCATAATTCCTACACAGAGTTCTCGCACAGCCTAGACTTGGGTATGTGGAAACTCCTTTGCTATTTTAAAGGATATCCTTAATTTTAGTTTCTCTCTTATTGGCTGTTATAGATGCAATGATTCGAATACACAGTTGTATTTAGCTAACTTGCTAAGTTATTTAATGTGAAGAATATCTGGAACTTTTTTTATATCTGCTTATCTTTTGTAAATAGTTCTGTGTTTCTTACTTTGCCATGTTTAAGTCTATTTTTAAGTCTATCTCTTTGCTACACTGCTTGCATACCCCTCTGAATGCTAGGAAATCCAGTAGGGAGAGTTGTATCACTAATACAAATGGAAAGGTTTCCAATCTTGTATCATCACATGGAATTGTTTCATACAATTTTAAGATTTTTATTAATATTTTAAATTCACCGGTTTTGACTTTGATGATTCTTTCACATTAGGGCCTACCCTTCGCAATCCCCCATGTCTGGTTTTTTGGTATATAATGGTCCACCTCAAAATACATTTGTTGCACCTGCTACTCTCCAGCTTTGGGACTTTCTGTGACAGGACTGGCCTAGCTTACTCCATGATCTGCAGCCAGCAGAAATCATTTGTTCCACTCAGCTTCTGGGAAAACTTCCAATCCATGAAGTCTTTCCTCCCAACTGTAAATAACCTTTATGTTTCTGTATTCTATCTTAGCAGTGATCAATGTTGCAAAGATTTTAAATAAATCCTATGACGTGTTCTTTCTCATCAATCCTCTCTGGTTGTCAGCATTACAGAGCTAGCAGTACCATGGTGTGAATGCATACTGCCGAGAACTTTGCTTTCTTTTTGTGGCTGCATTGCTGGGACTGTCTCAGTCATGGAGGGTCTTCTCCGACAGTGCTTCCTTTTCCTCCTTGGAAGAAGGTCACGCCAGATGGGAGATGTTCTGACAACTGTATTAAAAACAGAAGGTGCATTTTTTGGAGCGTGTTGTCTTGCCAGCCAAGTTCCTGCAGGTGTGCTGCCTATTTATTTACTGTCATTCCACTGTCACAACCTGGCATGGAATTGGCCAGCTCGACAGGAACCGGCTGGGCGAGAGGGGGGCATCAGCACACATCTACAAACCCTCTGGGAGGAGAACTAAAGCATGAAGCACTGTATGTATGACAGTAATCATCCCAGTAGGCAAAAAGCACATCAGAGAGGGACCCCTGGGAGGGGCACACGCAGAGGCCTGCAAGACCCCCAGCATGGAGGCTTTTTGGCAGCGTCGCAGGTATACATAGCTGAGCACACTGGATCCCTGACAGGAGGAAGCTCAGCAGTCCTCTGGACCACCCCACCCTGGAGGTTAGGTTTTTTGATCCACTAGGGTGCCTGTAGTAGGCAGCTGGGTGGCAAAGGTGCTGGGCAAAACCCCTCAGGCCACCTGGAGGCGCACCCTCACTTTCAGAGGGTATTGATTTACAAAGGGAAGGTGGGATTGCACAGGTGGCAGTGGGAGATGACCTTTGATTTTTATGCCCAGGTTAGGAGTCACAGCTGAGGGACTTGCATTGATAAGTCCATGACATGTGTATGTATGTATGGGACCAGCACCTAAGTGGTTTGGAGGGGAGAAGAGTAAGAGAAGTGGCTGTGACGGCAGAATCTAGGGGGGCAACGTGGGCTCACCCCTGTGGAACTGCAAACTCTGCTGACTAGCCCAAGAAATGCAGATGGCATTAGGCCTTGCTGGAGAGCTAGGGGGCACCCAAACTGGGTTGAGGTTCCCACTGGTGAGAGTGAGAGTAGGACTGAGAGCAGCAGGCATGGCTATACATGGTTACAAACTACACTGGTGTGGGTGTGCACTGGGATGGTGGAGCGTCAGATTGGGCTTGACTCCAGCCCCCACTGGCATCTGTGAGAACAAGGTTGGATGTAGAGCAGACCAGACTAGGTCTTGACTCCTGCTGAAGTTCTTGAAAGCTGTGTCTGGGCACAGACCAGGTAGTGCTGGGCTGCAACAACCAACCAGAATCAGAATGGGTGTGGCCAGTTGAGCAAGGCCACTCTTCTCACCAGATCAAGAGTTAGTCAATCTGGGCCAATGAACCACTGGCATGCTTCAGAACTGCCACTGGGAAGAGACTCGATGGAGGAGCTTGGGAAACTCCTTCACTGGCGAGCAGTCCCTGCAGGTGAGCGCAAGAAGCAAGGCGAGGAGCAGCCCAGACCATGCCAGGTTACAGTACCCACCAGCACACATGTGTGTCAGGTCTGAGGACAGACCAGTCGGGGCAGCACATAACACCCACTGGCAGATATGAGAACCAGGGCAGGGGGCAGGAGAAGCCAGACTGGATTGTAACACCAGCCAGTTCACATTAGGGCCAAGAGAGCAACGGGCTGGGCTGGGATAGGCTGCAGCACCCACCAACAGGAGCCGGAACAGGGCACAGACTAGACTAGACCAGGCTGTGCAGTAAGACTGCGGACACTGAGGTGAGGCGAATCATGCCAGCCTGGGCCCAGCAGGGGCTGGGTATGTGAGTCCCAGGGACAGGGGATCGGACAGGGCTCAAGTAGCTTGGCTCCAATCATGTGGCCCATCTGTGTGGTGGAGGAGGGGTTCCTGAGCCCCAGGCATAGGGGGAACCGGTCATTCTTGAGTGGCTTGGCCCAGATCCTGGGGCCCACTTCTAGGTGGGTGTTGGTTTCATGAACCCCCGGAGGTGGGGGATCTGGCAGGGCTAGGGTCTTCTGCCCCGGCTTCCCAGATCCCCCTACATCAGTGTCAGGTTCATGACCCCCAGGGGGTGATTTAGCAGGGTTTGGGTATCCTGGCCCAGATACAAGGGCCCTCCTACTAGGTGGGCACCAGGTTTGTGAGCCCCAGGGGTGGAGGATTCGATGATGCTTGGGACACCTGGCCTGGCCCAGGTACTTGGACTCACCTACAAGAACATGCCCTCCCTAATGAAAAAGGTGGAGCAGTGGACACAACCCTGTTGTAAAAGGAGAATATGGCAGCACATTTGGTGCTGTAGTAGAAGGACAGAACTAACTGGACAGCTACCCCAAACAAACGATGACAGCAAAAAATCTCAGTGAATGGAGCCAATGACATTGGCAGGGTGACATCATCCTGGGATCGGTGAAACTGACAGCATTTCAGAACTATCCAGACCACTTGGACAGAACCCTCAGAATGTGTACACACTGAGACTCTGGGTTGATGTGAGGTGGTTCCTCATCCAAGGGTACTGGGACATGTGGAAAGTCATGAGTGGTTTTCCCCTTTGTTTCTCCCCTTCCTTGAGGAACAACAAGAAGAAATAGCAAATTTGGAAGCAATGAGTTCACCCAATTTTTCCTAAACCTTGATCCTTCCCACCCTGATCAACCATATATAATCAGTATTAAAAAATAAATGTATTTTAAAACCAAAAAAATTTAAGAAGAGTCAAGGTGGCCAGAAAGTGAGCCCTTCCAGAGGCCAGTAGAGAATAGGTTGCCCAAAGGTCAAGGTGGCCAGGATGCTCCTTACAGGTAATCAAAGAGGAAAACACTTCATACTACTTGGAAGAGAATTATCCACAACATGAAGTTCCTTGAGGCCAGAATCACCTGCAACAACCTAACTCTGCTCAGCTCAATGTCTACGGTTTCTCCTCCGGCTTCAGTGTGACTTTCTGACATTCTTTCCCAGGGTGAACTAGTCAATCATGAACCAGGAATTGTTTACATTTCCTGAGGACAGGAGCTAGGCTTGGATAAGTTACAAACAAAGCTATGCTTGCATATGTTTAATAAATATTTAATCAACTGCATCTCAAAAAACTAATCTACACTAGTTCACGAACACTTAAATGTTTACAAGAAACTGTTTTCTAATGGTGATAAACGTTACGGCCACTTCAGAAGACCACTGTGGTACACAAGGCTATCCACTCAGGGTAGCAAACAGTACTCAAAAACTTAGGAATAATTTTCAGGGTTATAAGGAGATCACATCAAATTAACATATTTATTTATGGTCACAAACAATTCCTTACAAATAATTACCTTGGGCATGGCAGGGTGGCCTAGTGGCTAAAGTCCTCGCCTTGAATGTGCAGGGATCCCATATTGGCACCGGTTCTAATCCCTGCGGCCCCACTTCCCATCCAGCTCCCTGCCTGTAGCTTCAGATTAGCTTGGCTCTGGCCATTGCAGCCACTTGAGGAGTGAACCATCGGGTGGAAGAGCTTCCTTTCTGTCTCTCCTCCTCTCTGTATGTCTGACCTTCCAATAAAAAATTAAATAATGAAATAAAATAAACCTTAAAAAATTACCTTAACTCAGAGTGACATGAACATTAAATCAGTTGCTAACATCTTCAATGACTATCAAATACATAAAGAAGTTGTAAAGGCAAAAATTCAGAGTATTCAAATGTTAACACAAAATCTATGTTTCTCCATGGTTTTGTTCAAAAATTTTGAAATATATAAAACATCCAGTAAAAAGTATATATACTTTTTTGTCTGGATCTATCATGCTAACATATTACTGTATTTCTCTTATGGTCTATCTGTGAGCATGTACACTGGATCATTGGAGAATTACTTATGCCTATTATGATACAAACCTCCCTGTATACCTTCTAAGAACAAAGACATTGCCCTACAGCACAATACAGTATTCTCATTCATGAAATTTACCATCAATCCCCTTGCACTTGTGGTTGTTTTATTGTTTTTCTTTTTAGAATTCCGTCACCAATCATGCTTGGCAATAAGCTGTATTATCTGTAGTTTCCATTAATCCGGAAGAGTTTCCCAGACTTTGTCTTTCATGACATTGGCTTTTTTAAAGGCCCAACAGTCTGGATATTTCAGAAGATCAAGTTCAGTTCCAAGGTTCTGAACGGGAATACCACCCGGCTGGCACTGTGTTCCGTGGCTGACATGCACCCCTCCCCGACACCCACCTGCTGCACTTGCCCGGGCTCCCCTGTGGTAAACAGCCAGGTTTACACCACTCCTGACTGAACAGCTGCTTTATTTCCTCTGGCCTTGGCTTGATGCCTGTCTAGAAAGTTCTCGCAGGTTTTCCTCAAGTTTTCATGGCTTCCATTTGCTCAACACAAAATTTCATTTTTAATGACAAAATTTTATATTAGATGTTATTGCATCTCTATCTTCAAAAGTCTGCTACTTTTAAAAATACTACTATGGGGTGAGTTATATTCCTCCAAAATGGTTAGATTATCTCATATGAAACAAGACTGCATTTTTAGAGTCAAAGTCTTTAAATATGATTGATTTAAAATAATGTTATTAGAGTGAGCCCTAATCCTGTGTGACTGGTGTCCCTGAGAGAAGAACCAGTTAGAGCCAGCCAGAGGGAAGGCCCTGTGAAGACACAGAAAAGGACCTCAAAACAGACAGACCCTAGCAACATGTCATCTCAAGCTGCTAGCCCCTAGGACTATGACACTTTTTGATATATCTACTTTCATATATTTTCTGCGGCTCTGATAAACTGTTGTGGCAGCTCTAGAGACCTAATACAGGCACTGAGTGTTTGTCACAGTGATTACTTCACAGATCTGACCGTAATCTGTCACAGCCACTCACCTGAGCATCCTGCATGGCTGTCATGCCAAGTAGGGGAAGTGGTGATGGACCTTAATTCTCCACACCGGATCTCATTTTGAGCAGAACTTATCAGAATCCTGAGCACTTAGTAAATACTAGTTTTGTGCTCTGTTTTGAATGAATATATTTAAATACTTTGGTTTAAAAAAAATTGGTCCAGTTATTAAGTGTCTCATTATTGTTAAGAACTTACCCAAGAAAACAGTGCTTCATTCTCCTATATTCTGAGGCCCAAACAAATGTGCAAATATTTTTCTCTGCCTTTATATGTAACTATTTTTCAAAAGTGTTCAATTCTAGAAATTTTTCAGAATTTACGAATAAGGAAAAAAATCTAGTTACTTTCACCATTTTCCTTCAGTTATTTTCTGAAAAATTTCCAGTTGGCTTTAAAAAAGTATAATAAAAATGATAAAAATTGAGATGATGAAGAATGTTAAAGAGTCATTTCAAGTAATCTTAAATTTAAATATTTAATACTTTGTCCCTAAATTCCCAGAAGACTCACAGCTTTCCATCTCCACTGTGTATGTATACTTACTTCTGGTCTGAATGTAGAACACATTTTGCAATGGTAAATTCTTCTCTAGGCCCTGAGCCATTAATCTCCAGCATCAACTCAACCCCTCACAGCTGAGAAAATGCAGGAGGCTCCTGTTCTGAGCCTTGCTTTGGCATGGCTTCTCGTTGCTAGCAACAAAGAGAAGCGTTGCTACCTTCTGCCACTGCTTCTTACCTCTTAGCTAAATATGGGTGACTTTTCTGTGAGCGAAACACTGTCATTAGACACACGTACTTTTTAAAATTAGAGCCTGGTGGTCATTAAAGGACTAATTCAATTGTAACACCAATAGTCTACAAAATTAACTTCTGCCAAAGCTTAAATGAATGTATTTTTCATGATTTATGTTAGGACAGTAACTTCTGATTGAAGCTATACTTACAGCAATGCAAAATTTCGCTGCTTTGATAACTTTACAGATGTGGGCCATGGTACAACATATTCGATGGCCCTTTAAAATTAAGAAACATTAAGAACACAAAATGAAACATTTTAATAACACAAAAATTTTATAGATTACCTATTGCTAATTGTACTGTGAATTTCCTACGAGGGAACCAAGGATTTTTTATTTCTAAATCTTGTTCGGAGCAACTTAAGGAGTGAATTGAAAAGATGGCTTATAACACACCTGAGTGTCAAACAACAGTCAAGGAACCCGAGAGGCAGTAGCAATGCTACACACAGTTAGAGGGAAGATATTTGAATTTTGTTTATATTAAGAATCAACTACGTGGGCAGGATACTTTTGCCTTCAGGCCTCCTATTCCTGTCGGTAAAATGCAGCACAATTTATCACATTATTGTGTAAATCAAGGTGATAAATTCATAATGAATTTCCTTGTGTAAACTGAAAATCATTATAAAAATATGAGTCAACATTCCACTTATAAAATTCCACTTATATTTCCCTCGGGATGAATGAAGTTCCTCTGTGATGGGAAGTTATCCTACCGCCCGGGTCTGTGACAGCACAAAAGGAAATCACGTTCTATCAGACACGGTCATCTAATGAGAAGTTTTATGCATTATTGATAATTTTCAAATTCAAATAAATGCTTAAAGATAGAACCACAAATGTAAGCTTTCAGGCCTAACCTATTCAAATGTTATAATAAAAGACACAGGCGTATAAAGTAAAAACCTCCCACTCTGTGTGTGTGTGTGTGTGTGTGTGTGTGTAAAGACACTTCAAAAAAACTTTGTAGAAGATAAAATTACAAGATATTTGCAAAAATTATGAAATTCATACATAGAAGCCTTTTTAAAAGTTCACAAAAATGTATGTGATGAAAAATTATGCATGAATTTTGTTTTTCTGCACCAAATAAACTTGTCCTTTGATTCATTCTTCTATTAACATTTCAAAATACTTTCCTTGAGAATTTTTAACATTTATATAAAGGAAACAAGTTTGATGTATTTTGTACATATAGTATTTTATATTTTTCTTTTTGATGATGATTACATGGTTGATCAGGGTGGGAAGAATTGAGGGTTAAAGAAAGTGGGTAAAATCATTGTTTCCAAATTCTCTATTTCTTCTTGCCTTTATGGGACGGATAGAGATGAAGGGGGAAGCCACTCGCAGTTTCCCAAATGTCCCAGTTCCCAGGATGGGGATCCGCCACCCGGTACCAACCCAGGGTCCCAATGTGGTGCATGTTCCGAGGGTTCTGACCAGCGGTTTGGATAGTTCTGAAATGCTGTCAATTTTGCTGATCCAAGGGTGAGGCAACTCTCCCAATGTCCTTTGGCTAACACAGTCAACCTCAAGGCTCCATTCACCTAGATTTTTGCTGTCATCATCTGTTGAGTAGCTGTCCAGTTTGCTCTGTTCTCCTTCCTCTGCCGTGATACCAAATGAGCTGCCATACTCTGCATGTGCACCAGGGTCTGTGTCCATTACAATGCCTTTTTAACTCACAGGCAGCTCCAAGGACCTGGGCCAGGTGACCCAAGCAATGCCAGATCCTCCACCCCCAGGGCTCACAAACCCAGTACCCACTATGCAGGCAGGCCCCAGGATCCAGGAGAGGGGACCCAAGGCCTGTCGGATCCCCCACCTCAGGGCTCCAAGCCCAACACCCACTGATCAGCTGGACAAGGGACCCATGCTAGGCAACCCAAGCTCTGATGGATCCCTACCCCTAGGGACTCATGAACCTGACACCACTTTTGCTCATGAACCCAGTACCCACTGACCCCAGACTGGCATGGCTTACCTCACCTCAGCTTTCACTATTGCACTGCAAAGCCTGGCTCAGTCCAAACTGTTCCCAGTTCCAGCTCCTGCTGGTGTGTGCTGCAGCCCAGCCCAGTACAGCCAGCCCCCAGTTCCAGCTCCTGCTGGTGTGTGCTGCAGCCTAGCCCAGCACAGTCAGAACCCTGTCCCGGCCCCAGTGTTAATTGGCTGGTGTTGCAGCCTATCCTGTCCCCTCCTACACCACATCCTGGTTCTCAGATCTGCCAGTGGGTTTTATGAACTGGCCCAACCTGGTCTGTCCCCAGATCTGACCCACATGTGTGCCATCAGGGACTGTAACCTGGCATGGTCTGGACTACTCCTTGCCTTGGTTCTTCTGCTCACCTGCAGACACTGCATCTCTATGAAGGAGTTTTTCAAACTTGCCACTAGGCTATCGTGCCAGGCTCTATACATATAGTGTTAAGAACATATGAATACTTCCCACATTCCCTTCCCTTCTTTGCCCCCAACTCCTTCTGTTTTCCTATTTTCCTTTTAATTTTTGCAATGAGATTCATTCAATTTACTTTATAACCACAAGCTGAACACTCTACTAAATAAAGAATTCAAAAAATGTCAAGTAGAAAAACTACTGCCACTCAGGAATGCATACAAAGGATATAAACAATAATCAAGGCTCAGAATGCCAATTTCACTCACATACATTACATTCTTTTATACCCTATGTTTTAGACATACATGTGTACATACTCACAAAATACATGGGTGTACATGCACACACACACACATACACACTGTGGAACCCTGTCAGGGCCTTCCATTTTATATCAACAAAATATACAAAGAAAAATTAGTTCTGAAAAAAAGAAGCCAAAACCGTACTTGCATATCGGATTTTCAACGAACAATATAAACAAGAATTATTCCAGGTAGTTTTAGATAGTTTCCAAAACTCTAGATCTAGGTAGATAAATCCAGAAGATGACAATCACTAGAAAGAAATCACAAGCTATGCCCAGTATCCTTCCTTTATAATATCTGTGCTGTTATCTTGCTGCTTTTTTAGGGATAACAGTGTAAGATAAGACAAATATTTATATGTAATTAGGAAAGAAAAGTTTTAATGAGAAAAATTTGTGAGAAAAAGTTATCATTCATTGTAGATATAAATTTATAAAAATGCAAGGCCATAAATTAATATGCTGCAATTGTATAGGAACATAAATACCAGTGTGACAATTTTTTATTTCTTAAAATCAGATGGTTCTAACTTATTTCCCCTATTGAAACATGCAACAGAATTGTTCCAGAAGCAGTGACAAACTACTAGCAAGACTCCCTCTGAGTCCAGATTCTGGTCCCTGAACTTTACCTTCCTTCTGAGAGAACTATTGCTTCTCTACATCTAAGGAAAAGCACGTTGAGTAAGTCTGAGATACCTCAGAGTGCTGAAGTCAGAATACTCCACGGGTCTACAGGGTGTATGAGGGTCATGTCAGTCAAAGGTACCATTAGTACGCTCCGCTTGCCTATATCGTGGGACCACTTGAGCATTAGCAAAGTAATTTTAAAGACCTGAATACACTTTACTTTCATACATGTGCAAAACCACAGACCCAAATGGCAAATAAACATATGAAAAAATGCTCAAGCTCCCTGGCAATAAGGGAAATCCAAATTAAAACATCAATGAGGTACCACCTAACGCCAGTAAGACTGGCCCACATGAATAAAAGCACCAACAACACTTGTTGGCGAGGTTGCGGGGAAAAGGGAACCCTACTCCACTGCTGGTGGGATTGCAGATTGGTACAGCCTCTATGGAAATCAGTATGGAGAATATTCAAACAACTCAAAATCAACATACCGTATGATCCAGCAATAGCACTCCTAGGAATATATCCAGAACACTTGTTTTATGAGAAACCAACATGCACTCCTATGCTCATAGCAGCACAATCAGTAATTGCAAAAACATGGAAGCAACCAAAATGCCCATCAGCAGAGGATTGGATAAGAAAGCTATGGTTCATCTACTCCATGGAATACTACTCAGCTATTAAAAAAAACAAAATGCAGTTCTTTGTGGCCAAATGGGCCAAACTGGAAACCATAATGCTGAGGGAAATGAGCCAATCCCAAAAGGTTGGATACCACATGTTTGCCTTAATTTAAGATGATATGATGTTATGTATAACATGTTATGTTTTGAATGTTATATGTTGTGTATAAACCTTAATTGAAATGTCAATGAGGTGATCACAGAAGGTGGCTAGGAACTCGTATTTACTTTTAACATATTGGTTACTCATTACTATGTCAATTAATTCCATAATGATGTAAATTTTTGCTGATGGTATATTGGAGCTTTTAATTGACTGGGATGATACTCTGCTGGCTCTGTCTTCAGACCAGAGAGGGTATACCTAAGAAGCCGTTGAACTTGACTGGACAATAAGATGCTGGACTCTATGTTTGGTATACGCTTGCAATGGGGAAATCTCAACTGAACTTGAGCTGTGGTTATGCAACAAGGTGGAGGAATCCACCATGGTGGGAGGGTTTGGGGAGGGGTGGGGAGAACCCAAGTACCTATGAAACTGTGTCACATAATACAATGTAATTAATTAATTAAAAATAATAAATAACTAAAAAAAAGTTACTAAATGTTCCAGGAAATGATTTTGGAATGATCAAAAATCGGGCATTATTACTCTTACCCATCCTGTGTTTGGTGTATTTCATGCTAGTTTTCCACTGTTCAGTGTGAAATCCAGTTCCTTGATTTAGGCCAGGTCAGATGTCCACTGACTGATTGCTCAGGCTACTGCGGAGACTGCGCCCTAAAGCACCACATGCCCCCTTCCTCCTCCTTCTCAAAAGAGCTCTCCTTTAATAAATATTTTAGAAACCCGACACAAATAGTAGTTACAAATAACAGAGTAGCTGGAAAAAATGTAAAAACTTTGTAGTCAAATGGTAAAAACAATTCAGCATCCAACCAAGGCAGATACAATATAAAGTTTCTGTTTGGGAAGAAATCCAAGCACAAATGATGGGCAGATCTAGATTTATATACTTCAAAATCTTGGCTTCAAATCTCCAATATATTCATCCCCAGAGCAATGCCTAATACAGAACTTGCACATGAACTTTCATTTCACTGCCTGCCTTCCTGGGAAATCAGCCTGCAATAGTAACAAGCATAAGAATGTTTATGAAACAATTCTAGATAACAAACAAAATGAATTACAGAATTAGCAAATCACCATTTGGAATACTGAATGAAACACTGTATGGGTTCGGGCTTGAGTTTGGGGGCAACTGCCGCTCCTCACAGTGTGGCAGTTGTGGGGGGTGCCCCTGCTGGGTCGGACCCAATGCTGGGGGCTCACGCCAAAGACACTGCCGCAAGGCAGTGAACGAGTCCTCGGCCTCACCTAGGGCGGCCAGTGCACCATGTGGTGCCAGGCTGTGCCTGCTGGCCGCCCGGCCGGGGAGCTTTGGGGTAATGGATGTCCGAATCGCTGTTTAGATAGCTCTAGGGTGACACCACTGTTTCTGGTTTCTGAGTCAGTCCTAAAGATTCCCAATGTCAGTAACTCTTCTTTTGGAAAACTTCTAATCACTCAATAATGCTAGCTTTGAACACCTGTAATGCAAAGGATAAGCCTCGGATTGTCTAGCAGGATATTTTTTTGCCTGACATGATGTTGGTTCAGGAGACTGGTCACATTAGGCAGGTCCATAATTTTAACTAGCACTCTAGAACCTTATCCTGGGGTGGACTCTGTGCAGGATGTGTGGGCAACACCCTGTAGAAAGTTTAGCCCCACTGCCAAACCTTAAGTTTAGGTGGTTATGGACTAAGCTAGGTGTGACCCAGGAGCCTGCCATCAATCACAGGTTAAGGGATCCACCATAGACTGGACTGGGCAAGGCAGCAGCACCCAAATGTGCATCCTGAATTGGCTGTGGGGTGGGCCGGGCTGCAACATTCACCAGCTCATACAAGGCCAAATGGGAGGCCAGAATACACGGGGCACTGGCCTAAAAACCAATGGCATGTATGTAAACTGGGTTTGGGAGTGGATCAAGTGGAGGAACTTGGGAAGCTCCCCTGGCGAGTCATAGCTCTCGCTGGTGAACACGTCGTCCAAATCTGGGGGTCGGACAAGCAGGGCATAGTAGCTCCAAAATGTGTAAATTGGTAATGGAACATAATGTACTGGGCAGGACTGAGCAAACCTTTGTCTACAAGCAAAACTAGAAACCAGCATGGAACACAGGTCATACCGAGCTAGGCTCTTGCACCTACTGGTCCTCAGAGCAACCACGGGCAGGTGCATGATTTACAGCTAGGAACAAGCCCAATCGGAGAGGTAACGGGACACCCTAACTAGGCTGAGGTTCCCACCAAGGGGCGTATGTGCTAGAATTGGAGCTGCGTTCTATCTAGGAAACAGTTACAGTCACCCGAGGCACTAGTGTGGGCTGGGATTGGATGCACCAGGCCAGTTCAGACCCCAACACCATCTGGTGTCATGGAGAACCAGAAGGTAGATGTGGGACTGACTAGGCTGGGTCGCAACCCCCTACTGAGCCATGCGTGAGCTGTATGTGGGTATGGACAAGCCATGGCCGGGCTGAAACATCCAACAACAAGAACCAGAATGGGGTGAAAGCCAGCCAGGAAAAGCCACTGTTCCTGCTAGGACAGGAGGTGAACTGAGTTGGGTTGGCTCAAGGACCCCCTGGCATGCGCAAAACCTGGCATTGGGAGGGGTTCTGATGGAGGAGCCTGGGCAACTCCTCTGGCAGGACACAGTCCCTGCAGGTAAGCCCAAGAAGCATGATAGGAAACAGTCCAGAATAGGCCATGGAAAGTTTCCCACTGGCACACATTCAGCATGGGTCAGGAGCAGACCAGGCCAAATCAGTTCATGTCACCCACTGGCAAATCCGATCACCAGATCAGAGTGTGGGATGAGCCGGGTTTGGTCGCGACAAAACCAGTACACATTATGGAATGCCAGGGCGTGGTTGCCTGTACTGGATATGAATGCAGCACCCAACCAGCACACGTGAGATCCAGGAAGGAAGGGAGGGGCAGAACTGGCCAGGGGATTAAGGGGCTGGTCCCCTTGCCGGACAGCTACTCCCAATGGAGAGCGTGGGCTAGGATAGAGACAGACTAGACTATGCAAGGCTACAACACCTGTGCGCTGCATGTGGAATAGATCAGGGAAAAGCCAGGCTGGGCTGATTATTCCTGCTGGTGCAAGCATAAATTAGAGGGGGTGAGGGATGTTTGGGCATAGCCGCAGAAGCTGGCACTGGGGACTAATTCTGTCAAGTCAAATCACAGAACCACCTAAAGAGTGCATAAACCGGGACAGAGAGACCTGGGAGGGAAAAGTGGGTTCCCCCTTCTTGGGTCACTATTCCCGTGGGATGGCATGAAAACTAGGAGGGGGGCTGGGATGGCTAGATAGAGAGGCACTCAACAACACCCGTGAGGGCTGGATGGTTGAGTTGGTTAGATAGAACTAAGCTTTAATACCCATTGACAAGTGCCAAAGCCAAATGGGATGGGGGACAGACTGGTCTTCTGCTACACATACTGGCAAACCAGGGTAAGGGGCGGGCCTGGTGGGGGTTATTGTGGGTCGCCCCGACTAGGCTGCAGCTCCCACTGGTTTGTGTGAGGGCCGAGTACGTGCTGGGCAGAACCAGACTGGACTGCAACACCTATTGGTTCCAGTGCAACTCGGGACTGAAAACAGAACCAACCCAGCAATTGCAACCACCAGCTGATCAGGGTGATGGACTGTGCCGGGCCCTGTGCTTGCTAGAACATACAAGAAACTAATCTGGGAATACCTCAAAGTTTCTTTGGGGATCTCCCCAATCGAACTGCTGGACTCAGAACTCTAATCAAGAAAAGACAGAAGACAGAGCATATCAATCATTCATCTCAGCTATATGTTGGCAGCGAAATATGGGGCAAACGGAGACTTTATGATGGACCATATCAATCAGTGGACGACCTCATCGAGCGAAACTGGCAGCGATTCATAACTGGAGAACTATTAACACCACTTGAGCACATATCTCGGAGCATGCCCCACATCCGGGACTCGGGGTGGGCGGGAAACCGGGTGGGGCTTCTCCCTCAATATCCCCCTCTACCTCAGATACATGATGGAAACAATATGGACATAATAGTATTACCCACTTCCCTATCCCCCTGAACCTTTTTTTTTTTTCTTTTTCTTTCTTTAACTGTAATTAACTATGTAAAGATTGTCAACAACAACACAATAAAATAGATTAAAAATAAAAAAAAATAAATAAAAAAAAAACACTGTATGTATCCGGTATACACTAACATAATTGGTGATGAATATCATTGGGTCAACATTTAAATCAGATCTTTTTAATCAAACAGGCCACACATTAACCATTTTTTCATTTTTAAAAATTATTTTATTATACAGTTCCCTTGCCCTTCCCCAAGTCCCCTCCCCTTCAGCTGATCTCCCCTATATTATTACAATAGTACAGTTCTTCATAAGCAGTCATAAGTCCATCATTCTGCTATTTAAATGTGTCCTTACATCGTGGGTACAGACAGTGGCAGAGAGTCCAGCATCCTATTGTCAAGATAGATTTAACAGTTTCATTGGTAATCAGTAGAGATGCATATTGCATTGTATCCTCATATCTGGATATGATAGTCTCCATTACACAGTTATTATACATTCCCTTAGATGAAAGCCAAAAAATAAACAGAAAAATAGAAATTTATAATGTCATGAAGTTAGATAACATGCTATTCAATAACTAATGTGCTGCTGAAGAAATCAAAAAAAAAATCAAGAACCTTCTTGAAACAATGCTAATTACCGTATGACCTATGAGTCAGTGAAAAATTTAATAAGAGACAAAAACTTTTTGAAGAAATGAAAGCAAAAACAAAGATACTGAAATCCATGAGATGTATGAAAACAATACTGAAAAGACTGTTGATCTTGTATTTTGCATGAAGGTTGCCTTATATGACAGAACACGTGATAGGTCTCCTTTTGGGAATGACTTGTTTCACTGAGCATAATGGTCGCACATGGTAAAATTGCATTTTTAACAGCTGAGTAGTATTCCATGGAGTAGATGTACCACAGTTTCTTTATCCACTCCTCTTTTGACAGGAATCTGGGTTGTTTCCATGTCTTTGCTATTGTAGATCGTGCTGCTGTAAACACGGGGTTACGGATCATTTTTTGTTCATTAGCAGATCTCATTTCCTTTGGATATATTCCCAGAAGTGGTATAGCTGGGTCATACAGCAGGTCAACTTTCAGTGTCTCATAGCACTCTCCAGACTGACTTTAATAGTGGTTGCATTATCCTACACTCCCACCAACAGTGAAAAAGCATATCTTTCTTCCCACATCCATGCCCACAGGTGTTGTTAGTAGAGTTCTGAATATAGGCCAGCCTCACTGGAATTAGGTAAAACTCAGGTGGAACAACGAGGGAGCCTGAGCATTTTTATCATATGTCTATTAGCTGTCTGAATTTGTTCTTTTGAAAAGCGTCTGTTCATTCACTTTGTCCATTTCTTCACAAGGTTGTTCGTTTTGCAGTCATTGAGTTTCTGAAGCTAAATTGTACAAACGGTTCAACATTCAACCAAGGCAGACCTTGAAATTCAATATAAGGTTTCTGTTTGGGAAAGTCCTGCACAAAGAATAGGCAGATCTAGATTCATATACTTCAAAATCTTGGCTTCCTGTCTCCTATTGGTTGTGTAATATGCCAAGATGTTCTCCCATTCCGTTGGCTTCTTCTTCACTTTGTTGATGGTCTCTTTGCTGTACAGAAGCTTTATAGTTTAATGCAGTCCCATTTGTATATTTTGGCTTTGCCTGCCACTGCTTGTGGGAACTTTTATAAGAAATCTTTTGCAACTTCTATATCTTGGAGAGTGCATCCTATGTTTTCCTCCAGTAGTTAGTTGGTTTCTGGATACAGGCTTAAGCCCTTGATATATTTAGAGCTGACTTTTGTATGAGGTGATAGGTGAGGGGATTGCTTCTTTCTTTTGAAGGCTGCCATCCAATTGTCCCAACAGCATTTGTTGAACAGACCAGGCTTTTTCCCTTGATTGTTTTCAGTTTTCTTAGCAAAGATTTGTTAGCTGTACGTGTGCTGGCTCCCTTGTGGGGTTTTTATTCTGTTCCATTGACTTTCCTCTCTGTTTTTGTACCAGACTGTTTTGGTAGCCACTGTATGTCTTGGGGTCTGGAATTGTGATTCCTCCTGCTTGATTTATTCTTCAAGATAGCTTTGGCTATTTGTGTTCTCTTGTGTTTCCAGATGGACTTTTGTGTCTTCTTTTATGTTTCTGAGAAGAATGCTGTTGAGATTTTGATTGGGATCGCATGGAATCTGTATAAAACTTTTGGCAATATTTACAATTTTGATAATGTTGATCCTGCCACTCAGGTAAATTTCTCCATATTTTAATGTCTTCTATTTCTTTTTAAAATGTGTTATAGTTTTCATCATAGATATTTTTCACATCTTTGGTTAGGATAATTCCAAGATATTAAAATTCCTCTTTGTTATTTTAAAGAGGACTGTACCTACAATTTCTTTCTCAGTCAATGGAGTTACTTGTGTACACCAACACCACAGATTTGTGTTCATTCATTTTGTATCCTGTTACCCTGACAAAGTCTCTTATGAGTTCCAACAGCCTCTTGATTGAGTTTTTTGGTTCTCCTATGTAGAGGATCATGTCCTCTGCAAAAAGGGATAATTTTAATTCCTCAGATCCAATTTTAATTTACTTGTTTTCTTGCCTAACTTTTCTGGCAAGGACTTCTATTACTGTATTGAATAGCAGTGGTGATTCTGTTGCTGGACAAGCTTGTCTAGTTTCAGATCTCAGTAGAAAAGCTACCAGTCTTTAGCACCCATTCAGTACGATGCTGGCATTGGATTTTTTTATATATTGCTTTGATTGTGTTGTAGAATGTTCCTTCCATGCCTGTCCTACCTAAGGTTTTTAGCATGAAATGGTGTTGAATATTATCAAATGCCGTCTCTGCACTTATTGAGACCATCATGTAGTTTTAATTGTTCAGTTTGTTGATGACATGTATCGCATTTATTATTTGTGAATGTTAAACCATCCCTGCATGCCACGGATACATCTCACCCGGTCCGGGTGAATGATCTGCCTGATGTACTGTTGGTCCTATTGGCTGATATTTTGTTGAGGATCTTTGCATCTATGTTCATCACGGATATTGTTCTGTCACTCTTATTTTCTGTCATGTCTCTATCTGGTTTTGTATTAAAGTGATATGGGCTTCATAGAAAGAGTTTGGAAGAATTGCCTCTCTTCTGATTGTTTGGAATAGCTTGTGGAGAATTGGGGTAGGTTCTTGAAACATTTGGTAGAACTCAGCAGTGAAGCCATCTGACCCAGGGTTTTTCTTGGTGGGGAGGACTTTAATTACTAATTCAATCTCAGTCCTTGTTATAAGTATGTTTAGATTAGTCACCTCATGCTTCAATTTTGGCAAATTCTATGTGTCCAAAAATCTAACCATTTCCTCTGGGTCTTTTGATTTGTTGGCACATAGCTGCTTGTAATTGTTCCTAATAATCCTATGTGTGTGCAAGATATCTGTGTTATATTTTCTTTTTTGTCTCTGATCCTATTGATTCATATCTTCTCTCTCCTTTTTTTATTAGCTGGGCTACTGGGGAATCTATTTTGTTGATTTTCGTGAAGAACCAGCTCTTCGATTTATTGATCTTATATTTTATTCTTTTGGATTCTATTTGGTTTATTTCTCCCTTATTTCTTATTTCTTATCCTGCTAATCTTGGCATTGTTTTTCTGTTGTTTTTCTTAACCCGTTCAAGCTCATTTACTTGATGCTTTTCTTATTTCTTGACATAAGCATTGATAAAGATAAACTTTCCCCTAAACACTACCTTGTTTGAGTCCCATACGTTTTGATATATTGTGCTGATGCTGTCATTTGCTTCAAATAATTTTTTTAAATTTTCATCTTTCATTTCCTCTCTAACCCATTGCTCATTTAGTAGCATATTATTCAGTCTCAAGGTATTTGCATGTCCTCTGGGTTATTTTTACTTATTGGTCTCCAGTTTCACTCCATGATAGTCTGAGGATATGCATGGCATAATTTTATTTTTTTTAATTTGCTTGTTTTGTGGCCTATAACATGGTCATTCCTGGAGAAAGTCCTGTGTACTGTTGAAAAAACAGCATATCCTCTATCTGTAGGATGAAAGGTTATGTAGCTATCAAGTCCATTTTCTCTAGTGTCTGGGTGGCATCTGTTGTTTCCTTGGTGAGTTTCTGTCCATTGATGTTAAAGGGCTATTAAAGTCTCCCACTATTATTGTATTGGGGTCTATTTCTCCCTTTAAATCCATTAACGTTTGTTCAAGTAAATAGGTGCCCTGGTATTTGGTGTGTATACATTTATTATATTGATCTCTTCTTCCTAATGGATCCTTTGATCATTATGTGGTGCCCTTCATCTCTTTTCATGTTTTTCACACTAAGGTTTGTATTATCTGACATAAGAATGACAACAACAGATTGTTTTTCCTTTCCATCAGCCTGGAATATCTTTCTCCATCCTTTGATTTTCAATCTCCACTTATCTTTGTTGGTGAGATGTGTTTCCTGTAAGCAACAGATAGATGGGTTTTATTTTTTTGATCCAGTCTGCCAATCTATGATGCTTGCTGGTTGAGTTTAAGCCATTTACATTCAGAGCTAATACAGAAAGGTGGTAATTTGATCTTGTCATTTTAGCAACAGATTGCTCATTGCTTGAGTTAGTCTTCTGTCATTTTACTGGAATGTTCTCCACATTTGCCTTTGGTTTTAGTGGGTGCTATTCCTTTTCTCTGTCAAGAGAACATCTTTAATTTGTAAGGCAATTCCGGGAAGAGGTGAAATCTTTCAATTTCTCTTTACTGTGGAAGAATTTTCTGGCAATTCAAAGACAAAGGAAAGCTTTGTTGGGTATGTCATTCTGGGCTGACAACCTTTTCCTTTTAGAATCTGGAATATGTTGTTCAATTCTCTTCTGCTCTGTAGAGTTTCTGCTTCGAGGTCAGCTGTGAGTTTCATTGGGTTCCTTTATACATTAATTCATTTTTTTTCAAGTGCACATTTAAAGATCTTTACCTTATGTTCCACAGAAGAGAGCTTGATTACCATGTGTCATGGTGAAGATTGCTTTTGGTGAACTCCTTGTTGTCCCTCCGGCCTTTGCCACATTGTTTAAAATGGTACATAGGGTGGGTTGGTGGGGTTCTGGGTCTGCTGGCTGTTAGGTCTGAGGGCCACACAGACCTATTTTGGGTAGAATCTGTAGGATGCCACATAAGTACTGTTTTCCCTGTGGGATCAGTGCAATAAGCTAAGATGGAAGTGAGTTTGCTCCCAGCTCAGCACATTCCAGCTCACTGTTGTCCCTCTAGTCCCATAGCCTTTGCCTCATTACACAAAATGGCACCTGATGTGCCACTGGTGGGAGTCTAGACTATGAAATACAACCTGTTCCTGCACTGCCCACTTGGGGTCTGCAGCTCTTTCTCTGCTCCTGTTCAGATCAAACAAAGCAGTAGGACAGACTGTCCTTTGCCTGTGTTCATCTCCTGAGCTCCCAGTGAGCTCCCCTTCCTGCCTGGCTGCTGGTGGAGCTTGGATCACTACTCACTGACCACTGCTTGGGTATTTGGTCACTGCAACACTGCTGCATTGTCTCTGCTGTTGCCCCTATGCATCAGTGTCCAGATGCCCCTCTGCCATCAGCCTGTCCTCTCCCAGTTCCTGGAATCTGCCCTCTCTGCCTTGGCTCCTGCTTCTCCATCAGCTTAAACCTGTAAGCACACTCTGCCACCATCTTGCTCTCCATCTATATTTACACATTTACTTAGTGATAACTCTTAACATTATTACAAGTGACAGAAACTAATCTATTTACTCAAGAGGAATATGATGAAAGCTAGCAAGCCATTGTTAATGAAACATTTTTCCCAGAAGCTAAACCTGAATTTAAGTCAAGTCTGTAAATTGTTAGCCTATAAGAAATGTGGAAAAATAAAGGAATAGTGAATGTAACTGGCCATATCCAGAGTGTGGAATCTTTTTCAGAATAAATCAGTTAGTTTAACAAATATTATAATAAAAAGCACTTAGAAATGTATTAACCAAATGCAGTGTGTAGCGTTTGTTTGGTGACTGATTCAAACAAAGGCAAAGGCACTTTTTCAGATGACTGAGGAAATAAAATATTGAGCTGATTGGTGGTTGATGTGACTCTATTTGTAAAATGCAATTTTCAAAGAACTATTACCAAGTATCTCCTAAACTATAATATTCCAAAAATGCATATTAAAACATTTATGAGCAAATTATACAATACCCTGCATTTGTTTTATAATAATCTAGGGGGGGGAAATCTAGCTCAGACAATAGTACAGATAAAATACAAATCAGTAAATGTTCATAATAGCTCACCTGGGTGATAGTCAAAAATTCATTATATTATTATGGCAACTTTATAGATATAGTTAAATCAAAAAGTTTTAAAAAATTATTGACATCTTTAAGGTAACCTCATATAGAACATCAGGTCAACAGATATAATAGTTTATCAACTTATTAATTTTAAGAAATGCTTGGATTTGTGAAATGGCAGTCACTTGCTGGCAAATCACCTTAATAAGATTAAATAAATAAATACATGCTAGATTTAGCATTCATAATTAATAATTGCTATGTAAGCATATATCAAATTCATTATAAAATTTGTTTCACCATTTTCAATAAAATGATTAATTTAATTTGAGAACGTACTGAAATGTGTAGATGTGAATGAAAATCCACATGTGCCAGAGGCAGAGGTGGGTCTTCTTCACAGGGATTAAGATGCCAGGAATACCACCTGTATCTCATAGCAGTGTGCCTGGGTTCAAGTCCCAGCAATACTTTCAATTCCAGCCTGCTCCTATTAGGAATCCTGGAAGAAAGCAGTTTATGGCTGAAATATCTGAGACCTTGTCACTCCTGTGGGAGACCCAGATTGAATCTCTGTCTCCTAGCTTTGGCTTCCCGGCCCTGAACATTCTGCTCTTTTGGGAACTGCAAGACGGAAAGATCTCTCTTGATCCATCTCTCTTTCTGTCTTCAAATACATAACACTTAAATTTAAAAAATTTAAAAAGCTGATTACTTTGACGCTAACTACAAGAATAGTTTGGTAAAAGCATTATCCCAAGACAGTTATTTTTAAAATATGTTTCATGTCTTTGTCTATACCTACAATGTCACGGTGCATAGGGGTAACAGAATACTGAACTTGTAATTGATTCTACAGGACTATACTGCTGTAATCTTATTGGGAGTAATAGTGGGAGAGGACAGATGAGCTATTAATAGTCAAAAAATTAGCCCAGGACTAGTGCCGTGACATCGTAGAGTAAACCTCTCCCTTTAGCACCGGCATCCTATATGGGTACCAGTTCAAGTTCTGGCTGTTCTACTTCCAATTACACTCCTGGCTTATGGCCTGGGATACCAGCAGTGGATGGCTCTGCTTCTTGGGTCCCTACACCCATTTGGAAGATCTGGAGGAAGATCCTGGTTCCTACCTTCTTATTGGCTCAGCTCCAGTCATTGTGGCCATTTGTGGGAGTAAAACAGCAGATGCAATCAATCTCTCTCTCTCTCTTTCTCTCTCTTCTACTCTCTGTGCAACTCTGTGTTTCCAGTAAAAACAAAATAAATCTTTAGAAAATAAGTCAATCTAAACAAGACAAATATCATATGTTCTCTCTGATATAGGGCAACCTCCTTGCAAAATACAAGATCAGTAGTCCTTTCAATACTATTTTTGTTGTAACTCATGGGCTTTGACATTTGTTTTTATTTGTATACTTGCAAATTACGTTCTCTTACTAAATTCTTCACTAACTCATAGGTCATAGAGTAGAATCATTTTCTCCAAGAAGTTTTTTTTAATTTTAATTTATTTTATTTTACTTTATTTTACTTTGTTTTTCATTTCTTCAGCAACATATTAGTTATTCAGCAGCATGCTATTTAACTTCATGATGTTGTACGTTGTTTAACTTTATTCCTATTGTTGATTCTGTTTTATGGTTTTTCATTTAAGGGAATGTATAATAACTGTGTAACGGAAATTATCATATCAAGATGTGAAGATATAATGCAGTATGTATCTCTACTGATTACCAATGGAACTGTTCAATATATCTTGACCATAGGATGCTGGACTCTCTGACACCGTTCATACCCACAATGTCAGCATATAATTAAAAAGCAAAATGATGGACTTATGACTGCTTATGAAGGACTATACTATTGGAATAATATAGGGGAAACTGGGAGAGGAGGGTATTTGGAGAGGGGTAAGGGAAATCCCAGAGACTACGAAATTTTATCGTAAAAAATTAAAATTAAGAAAAAAGAAAATTTAGCCCACTAATTTGGGATATTTACATTTGTTTCAACTTTTGGCATTTCAGAGAGCATAGGAACATGATAATGGAAATCAAAATACTAATTAATATTATAAAAACAGTAGGACAGATACTCAAAAATGTAGGATAAATACTTAAAATGTTACAGACCTACCCACATGCACCAAAATTATTGATACTACATTTTTTCCATCAATATTTCTTCCTGATCATATTGTCCAACTTCCTTGAATCCCACGGCTTTTCTGGCTAAACTTCGGTTAACCCAGTTACTGTCCTTTGCTTACATAGCATTTATTTCACTTGTAATGTTACTGAGTTTTAAAAAGATAGGTACAACATGTCATGTTTTCTTGGTTTGATGAAATAAATAACAACTCTAATGAATAGAAGTAGTGTGACCTCTAGAAATGTTTCTTTTTATAACACTAGAGGCTGAGAATGCTTTGTTAACACACATGAACTAACAGCCACCTGTTTTTTGTTTGTTTTTGTCTCTTCTCATCTATCCCATTCCATTTATACAACTCAGGACCGATTTAATCAAATCTCATCTCTAGTCTTTACTTCCTTAGGACTCCATTCCAAACTCAGCAGCTCTGGGAGATGAGGCAGATGTGGCACTGCTTTGTACTCCTCCCCTTCAATGCTTCTCTACGTTAAAAACAGCACTCACTGACCAGATCCTGGAGGGATACTGCTGCTTTTGCTACATATCATGCAGTGTTTGGAACCTTTCCAATGTGCTATTGGTAACTGTAATTCGTATTTATAATATGTCTTGTAGTAACAAAGTATCCACGTATAAATTCTTAGTATTCTAATTTTGTTCATGAATAAATACATTCTTACTCCTTAGGAACCAGGAAGATCAAAGCTTTATGTGAGTTCTTAGCTGTTGTTAAATTTTCACTCTGTGCGGATGACTGTAAACTATACAGATTTGAAGTACATAGCTCTTAAAACATGGTAGACAGATCTGCTTTTCATTCAATTAATACAAACAACACAAGTTGTCTGAATTTAAACAGCACTGAAAATGTCTTGCAAATCTATTGTCTTCTGCAATACATGAAAAATTGCTGGGAGTGGAACTCCTGAAATTGGATTGCTGTTTATGGCCCTTGTTCACACTCTGAAGAAGAAAGTTCTACTTATCACCTGTTGAGTTCTTTATTTAGTGAAGGATTACGTTTGTGATTATAAAGTAAGTTGAAAGTATATCATCACAAAAATTAAAAGAAAAATAAAGGAGTGGAAAGAAGGGTTAGAGAGGAGGAGGCAAGGAAATATCTTCTTCTTAAAACTATATATGAAATACATGGCGAGAGGGTTTGGGGAGGGGTGAGGGGGGGAATACCAGTGCCTATAAAACTGTGTCACATAATGCAATGTAATCAATAAAAAAACTATATATAAGTTCCCTTTACATAAATAACAATATATAAATACTGCTGTGCTTTTTTTAAAAGATTTTTTATTGGAAAGGGAAATTTACAAAGAGAAAAAGACACAGAAAAAAAAAAATCTTCAATCTGTTGATTTACTCCCCAAGTGGCTGCAACTGCCTGAGCTGAGCTGTTCCAAAGCCAGGAGCCAGAAACTTCTTCCGGGTCTCCCATGCAGGTGCAGGTCCTAAGGCTTTGGACCATCTTCTACTGCTTTTCCAGGCCACAAGCAGGGAGGCAGATAGGAACCAGTGCCCATATGGGATCCTTGCGCATGCAGGACAAGGACCTTAGCCACTAGACTCCTGCACCAGGCCCTGTTATTGTGTTAATAAGCTGTGTGTTCTGTTCATGTCATCTTTTTCTTTCTTCTACCAAGAAATGTTATTTTTTTTCATTCAGTACTACACAATGATTTTTTTTCCAAAGATGTATTTTTGACCATGAGGAACTTTCATAAAATAGTCTTTATCTCCATGAAATGTCCAATTTTAACTCTACTCAGATAGAGTAATTATTTTTTTAGGTCCATAAATCAACTAAGGTCATAGTCTGCATGGAAACATGAAGAAAGTCACAGAAAATTGGTCCTCCGTTCCTAATAAGGAGAAAATTCTCAGCAAGGTACAAAACTATAGCTAAAAATGATCAGACGGGCAAGAGGAGGAACAAACAGGAATAAATTCCAAAATTGGCAAGCCTGCTCCCTAAGAAGATGAGGTGGTAAGAGAAGAAAGTCTACCACAAGTGAGAGGCAGACACAACAGCCCAAACTTTTCATTATCTCGTGACGGCTGTGTGAGGGCTGCCCTGATGACCCAAGTCTGCTCCTGCCTGCTATCTTCTTACAAATCCTCACTGTAGAGACTTCAGTCTGCACACATGGGAGTTAAGAGATCCTCTGTGTGGCACAGGGGGCTTTCTGAAGAGAAGCTGCCCATTGGCGAGGAGGTGAAGAACAAGGAAAGCCCATTGGCAGTACTCCAGCCCTAGGCGGGAGCTAAGCACTTGCTGCTGAAGGCGTCTGAGTGAAGAGACGGGCAGCCCCAGGGTCAGAAAGCTCAGCCTGTGGACTGGGCACTGGGATGTGCAGTGTTCGGCCATCAGCTGCAATATGGGCACTCCATATGAGTGCTGGTTGAGGCCCACTGCTCTACTCCTGATGCCTGGGAAAGCAGCCCAATGTGGCTCAAGTCCTTTGTCCCCTGCACCCATAAGGGGGAATCTGACTGAAGCTTCTGGCTCCGCCTTGGGCCTGGCCTCGCCCTGGCCATTTGGGAATGAACCAGCAGATTAATGACCTATCTTTCTGTAAATCTGCCTCTCAAATAAGTCAATAAATAAATGTGCTTTTTCTAAAGAAAACTGAGTGCATGATGAGCAAAGAGTATTCAGAAAGAGGAGAGCTGGACGGAAGGTGAAACTTTCATAGAACTGTTTCTCTGAATTACATAAAATCCATTTTCTTTATAGGGATGAAAATAAAAGAGTGGTCAGTTATCTGAAACAGAAAATTCTCAATGTTCAGAAAGTAACTTGGCCATAAAGCATAAATAGAAGTTTTTGATCATCCCAGAGATTAAATCAACCCAAGTCATACTGAAGAGAAAGTTCTAATCCTACATTCAGAACAGGCAAAGCCACTGATGGAACTTACTAACTGCGCAAGGCGGCACGGGCAGCTGAAATGACTCTCAGAAGACGGCCTCAGCTGCCACTTCCTGAGCCTTGACAGAACAGAGGTGCCACCTTTGCCTGAAGTAAATCATGTTTACTCACCATCACCATCGTATTTGCATGCCACACCTTTGCAAGCCCCTTCAGTTTCAGTCCATGCCTGTCCATGTTGGTGAGACATAAGAAACGTGGACTTGGGACTCGGTTTTGTAGCCATTCAGTCAGTAACTCTATGTCCTTAACTTGGGAATTTACCAACTTCAGGAAATTAGCAATAGGTAAGGTCTTAATGCTGCCATTTTAAAACTTATCTTCTAATTTTTGTAATTTCTCCCTCTTAACAGTTTGTCATGTTTAAGTGGTTTTTCTTTATGGTAGGTTTTGCTTGCTTGTTTATTATTTTTGGTGTACCTATTACAAGTTTTTGCTTTATGATTATCATGAGGCTTACAAAAATGCTTTTGACTATAAACACCTAATTTAAATGGTGGCAACTTAAAAGTAATCCTGCTTCCAACTTTGGGTCCCCACCCTCTTTCGTAAGGACCATCAGGATTGCTCCAGAAACCCCTCATAACAAACAAACAAATGAACAAACAAACTAGAATAGATAGACAGAGAACAACTAGGAAAGCTTAGAAACAGACAGGAAGCGGTCAGCGGGGATGCACTTATAACTCACTGGGTGGGACACAAAGATCAGTTACTCCTCTCTGGGGTGATAAAGATTTCTCTGCACACCCCTCCCAAAAACGTTCACCTAAACTGTTGACATATGTCCTGTTAAAGTTATAGAGTTAGACTACCCGAAAAACAACCAGGTTCAGCAAAATCATGCTTCAATGCTATAAAATGCTAAATACTAACATTAAAATAGATGAGACAGCTGAATAGCAATCTATAGCCATTTTAAGGTATATAGAACATGGTTGAATATAAACCAAAATTGAAACGTCTATGAGGAAGTCACAGGTTGTGGTTGAGAACCTGCATTTCCCTAGTAACATATTGGTTAATCAATACCATGTCAATGGTTGTAAATATTATGTTGGGTTTTTTACTTGATTGGGATGATACTCCGCTGATTCTACCTTCAGACCAGAGATGGTCTCACCAAGAAGCCATTGAACTTACCAGGACAATAAGATGCTGGGCTTTATGATTGGTCAAAACCTCCAATGAAAGAATCTCAACTGAATTTGAACTATGGAAATGCAACAAGGTGGAGCAATCCACCGGGGGGGGGGCCTTGGGGAGGGGCGGGGGGAATCCCAGTGCATAAAAAAATGTGTCACATAATGCAATGAAATTAATAAAATAAATAAATAAAAGTAATCATAAAGATAGGGAAAGAAAAGAGTGAAAAACACTAATAAAGAACTCCACACTCAATTCTTTCTGCAATTTTGAATTTTTGATGTCTTATTTTATATCACATAGATTACATTATAAACTCAATAATTAGCAAAAATTTAAAGTGAGACTAAGTGACCCATGTTTATGGGAGAAAATAAAAAAATAGAAGCAATCCCAGAGACAACAGAAACACTACAATTATCACAGGGACTTAAAAACACTAAAATACTTCAAAGATTCTAGTAGAAATGGCACTTGGCATATAAAACAGACGAGTAATTGCAGCAAAAAGAAGGTACAGCTACTCAATGGAATATTATTCAGCTGTCAAGAAGAACGATATTATTCTATTTAAAACCAGGTGGTCCCAACTAGAAACCATTATGCTCAGCGAAGTGAGTCAATCACAAAAGAATAAATACCATATATTCTCTCTCATATAAGGAAGCCAACATGGAAAGGGGCCCGAGAGTCAGTATACTAAGACTACTCAGGAAATTGTGAACGTCTGTTACCAGACATTGACTGAGTATGATGAGCACTTGACTCAACTTGAGAAGGATATTTGTATGGCTAAAGAAGCAGCTTTGGAGGAAGCAGAATTAGAAAGCCTGGACCCTATGACTCCTGGGCCCTACACACCACAGCCTCCTGATTTGTATGATACCAGCACATCCCTCAGTATGTCTCGAGATGCCTCTGTACATCAAGATGAGAGCAATATTTCTGTCCTGGATATTCCCACTGCCACTGCAGAAAAGCCAGTAATTCAGGAATCTGAAAATGGAGATGGCGATCTTGCAGATGAAGAGGAGAGAGCTGTGCAACACTCTCAAGCCAGTGTCCTATATGAGGATTTGCTTATGTCTGAAGGAGAAGACGATGAGGAAGATGCTGGAAGTGATGAGGAAGGAGATAATCCTTTCTCTGCTATCCAGCTGAGTGAGAGTGGAAGTGACTCTGATGTGGGATCTGGTGGTGTAAGACCTAAACAGCCCCGTGTGCTTCAGGAGAACACAAGAATGGGCATGGAAAATGAAGAAAGCATGACGTCCTATGAGGGAGACGGTGGGGAGGCTTCCCATGGTTTGGGACAGAGAATTGGGATCTGGGAGGCTCTGTGCCACATTTAACAGACCTGCTGGACAAACTACCCATTATTTTGTGATTTATTTGATTATGCAATGCCTTGTTCCTAAATGAATTTGAGGCAAATGACTATAGATTTTTGAAACCAACTGTATGTCAGAATGTGTTCTGTCCCTCCCCCATCCACCCAGGGGAAATAATAGGAAAATGGTAAGTTCCTTAGGACAAAATGGTAAGTTTCTTTTCATGCTTGGGATATGGTTCTGTGCATAGTAGGTCCTCAGCAAATGTTCCTAAAGCATTGGTTCCTCAACAGTTAAATTACTGAGTACCTGCTCCAAGATAAACACTCCATCAGATCCTTTGGATGGAAAGGTAACTCAAAACATGTAAATGAATTACTGCAGTACTGTGAGATAAGTACAATTAAGAAGCTAGCTATAAAGAATAGGGGTAAATAGAGAAGTGATTATGTCTTGAAAAAGGTTGGGAAGTCTTGTCTTCTAGAGATCATTTTTAAGCTGATGGTTGGAAGAATTAGGGACTTGCCAGATGGAAAAGTCCAGGCAGAATGTAACACAAAGTGAAAAGGCCAAAATCTAGGAATGACAGAGTGTGTTCCTAGTTTGTTTGTTTGATTGTATTGCCTTTGTTTCAGGAAGAATTTAAGGTAATTTATGTTCCAGTCTTTTCATACTGGAGTGCTCAAAGATGGCAAGAAGTATATTATCAAGAGTTTTGTAATTGATGCTTGAATATGAATTTTATATAATGGAAAACGAACCCAAGAGAACTGATAATCAGATTTGTTGTGATTTTTCTGTATATTGAATGAATGAAGATAGAAATTGAAGATTAATATGTACATTTACATGATTTCATTTTTGTAAAAGGCAAAAGTGCATTTATGTGTGTTTATATATACTTGTATATACAAAGGAAAATGTTTCAAAGGATATACTTTAACTTGTTCACTGGGATAACCTCTGGGGAATGGGATTAGAGGGAAGGGGATTTATGTGGCTGTCTGTATACTGGGTGGGATATTGTGCTTTTATTTCTGTATTTGAATTTTTAATAAATATGTATTATTTATAATAAAAAAATAAAATAAAAAAGATGGAAAATATTTTTTTTTTAAAAACTAGGTTGAAAGTCTAGGAATAAAAATGGTAGAAAAACCAAAAAGTTTATTCAATCAACAAATAAGTAAACTGGAAATAGTCTATTTTAAAGCCACCAGGCTTAAAGTTAAATTAATAAATTTATGATCCAACCTGGATCCAACCTGGATCACAAAAATGAAAATTAAAAAAAGAAGAAAATCTCCAAGATCTTTGTGATATTATCAAATTTTTTCAAAAGGACAGAAAAAAATTGGACAAAGAAATAGTACCTCATCTCACGAAGAAGAGAATATGATGTAAATTGTCAAAAATTTATAAAGCTTGAATTTTAAGAATAGTAATTCCTTTCAAATCCTATCTAGTCATATCTTCCCAAATCTGCTGAAAATCAAAGACAAAGAAATCACCCTGAAATCCCCAAGAGAAGTACCAGTTCTGAAACACCAATGGTGCAGACACCTGCAGAAAGCTAGTTACGAGTACTAACAAACATAAAATCAGAAAAGCATTTTTATACACAGAAATTTAGACTCTGAAAACAACATAAAGCAGGTAGAAAATTGAAAATAGTGCTTAAATTTTGAAAAATTTGTTATTTATATAAAAGGAATACATTTCCTGTTTTTCACATATACAGTTGAGAGTTCTACATTTAAGGAAAAGCAGTGCAATGGGTAATCACCACGTTTGTGGAGCCTATCTCTTAGGTACTTCCTGGTAGGTTCACTAGAGACTGGTTAGAACTCAAGCAGAATGCCGCAGCTGCATTGGATTGAGATGTCCTAGAGTGCAATTTAGAAATACCAACATGGCAGGAAATCGAGCAAAATGCTAGAAAATAGGAAATCAGTGAAGGCAAACTTGTAAGATATGAGTGAATACTTACAAGACACACACCTCTGAGAAGTTTTTACACTCCACGTAAAGAGGTGTGACAGTATCCATAAGTAAACTGTTCTAACTTAACTAGGCATGTAACTTCTCTTATGATTAGGTGTCATCTCCATCAGGGTTATCTCACCACATTACTGTGACAGCCAACAGTCAGTCTGATTACTAAGATACTGCGGAGTACCCACAGGTGAGTGGTACATGCAGTGTTGCGTATAAAGGAAGATTCACACCCAGGGGAGACAAGGAAGAATAGCACGTGATTTCTGCTGTGCAACCTGAAACTCATGAACTCATGAGTAGTTTATTCCAGAAATTTTCTATTGAATATTTTCAGACCAGCATTGCTCATGGTTACCCAAAACTGCAGAAAAGGATGCCATAGATAAGAGGGTGTGAGCCACTGTAGCTGCTTCAGAGAGCTGGGTGTGCAAATGATTGTCTCTCTACATTCACATGTCTTCCTCTTGGGTGTGTGTCGTCCAAATTTCTTATAAATGCAGCACTCAGTATTGGATTAGGGTCCACCTTAATGACCTATTTAACTTTGCTACACTTTCATTGTTATCTATAAATACAGAACGTTCCAAGATAAAGGAGTTAGAGGTCATTTCTACAGTTTCACAATGAACGGCAGGGAGGCATGTGAGCACAGACCTAAGAGTGGAGGAGAGAAGCTGTGTAAATATTTGGAGAAATGGCATTCCAGGCGGCTGCAGCACACATGCAGAACCTGGGAGGAGATGGTTTCCTAAGAAACAGAAGGTAACCACCAGGCCTGCAAAACAGAGGGAAGGGCCAGGAAAGCAGGCCCAAGCAGGGGAGGAGGGAGCAGGTGCATAACCCTGCAAGCCCTGTGCTTTGTCTCTGTCCTACGTGAGGCGAGAAGTCGTCAGAAGCTGTCACCAGAGAAGTCAAAATGTTTATAATGGAAGACAATCCTATGCTACCAGGTCCTCAGTGATATTACCGTAGATGTGTGATGACGGTGGCCTGCAGGGGAGCAGCAGTAAGCGCTGGGACTCTGAACTCCACTGTCATTTTTTTTTTTACTGTGCAGTTAGAAAAAAAGATCTGAAGAACTTTAAAAATATTTTCTAAAAAAGAAAATTAATTTCTAGGTACTAAATGATACTAATGAGGTTATAAAGTTAAGAGATATTCAGGAAAAGCAAATGAAACTAGGTGAGCAAAATGTGAATGATTAATGGAATTTGAATAAAAACAATCATTGCTTCAATTCATCATTTTTATTATGTGCCAGGTTCCAGGCAACGTACTTTGTGTGTGCAAATTTAATCTCTACCACACACCTACAGTAAATTACCATGACTACCCACCCTGCAGGAGGAAACCAATGAAGACAGGAAAGGCTTAGTAAATTCTATTTAATTAATGGAGGAACAGTGAGGCCCCCAGGTGGGTGATTCCATTTAGGAAGTCACATGTTTGGGCAGGCAAGTGAGAATGGCTTGTCTGGAATCAAAGGTTCCCCTCAGGATCCGAAAGAGAAATGGTGGAGATGGCAGAGCACAAGCTGGCTTCAGAAGTCCTCCAAACTGGACAAGAACCCAACCACATTCAAGGAGGCGTGAGGAAGGAAGGGTATGGTAGGAAAAAAGCTATTCAAGATTGTTGCAGGCAACCAGCACAGGATGAATTTGAGGCAGTAGAGATCTGGCCAGAGGAAGAGCCAGAAATTACTGTGGTGACTCACATGGCAGAGATCTGGGCTTAGAAGGAGGGACTGTGAGGAAAAGGCAAATCTCCACAATATTTCCCAGGGGAAAAGCAGCATTACTTTCACTCCAGCACATATTTAGTTCTGAGTTGTTTGTAACAAATAAAGAATTAGCATCCAGACCTTGTCCACAAGGACTTGTGTGGCCTGGGGACAGTTCGTTCTCTTACGCTCTGATCACACCATGATTAAGATCTGTTTGCTACAAAACTTCTTTAGGGCTGTTCCATGTCAGTGTGTGAGGTTGGACACAACATGCCTCTGACATCCATGTACCCATAGACACACACTGACCAGACCTGCCTGGCAGCAGACTCTCACGCTTCACTTTACCCAGAAACTTTCTCAATCATCTTCAAAGGTTGACTATTCATGGGCCCTCCATGATGGCTCAACTGGCTAATCCTCAGCCTGCAGTGTTGACATCCTATGTGGCACCGGTTTGAGTATCGGCTGCTCCACTTTCTTTCCAGCCCTGTTGGGAGCACTGCACGAGTGCCCTGCTTTAAAATAATGACCGGTTCAAGGCCAGGAGGCAGCAGGAAGACAGGAGGTCACAGGTGAGGCGGATCTGCCTCCTTTCCAGGGCCTGGCCAGTCAGGTAGCACCCAGTGGACCCACGGGAATGCAAGTGATGGGAGTGAGAGCTGAAATTGCTATGGCAATAAGTATAGTTATTGTTATTTTATAGGCTAGCCTGTTTTTGCAATTTTTTGGAGCATAGAAACTGTAGCTGTTTTAGCCGCTTTTATAATTTTTAGCTAGAGGAATTAAGGATGCTTTTATTAAAGAAAAATGTTTTTGATTATTGTTTTATTTATGGGGTTGCAGGGTCTATAGTTGTAGAGGGATTTAATATTTGTAATTTTTGTTTTTAGATTTATATTTTTTCCCTTGTAAACTATTTTCCCATTGAATAATGGGCAAGTTGTAGAAATAGAAATGTGGTAGGAATGTACTACTGATTAGCAGGTAATCGCATGTGCCTTGGCCTTGGAGTCCTGGCTGTTGCTCCATGGCTACTGTTGAAGAATGAATAATGGCTTGTTTTGAAGAATATGAATACAGTGTTTTAAAGAATTATCTCTGGGGACACCTGCTTAGCCTTGAAGTGCGGCCAGAGTGACCAAATGTCTGTACATGCCCCCTTAGTCTTGAAGTAAAAATAGAATAATTAGTTGCTTGTGCAGAAGCTTGTGAGGTTTTGAGTAAATAACAAGGACAGCTTTTTCTTGGGCTGTTGTGAGAACGCACCAAGTGTCAGTGTCTGTGTCTTTCTTTATCGCCGACTCCATGCACCCTTCCCGAGCTCCGAACTCTCGGCTGGAGCTGGACTCCGGCACAGCCCCCCCACTTATTCCCTGGAAAAGCACAGAGAATGGCCCAAGTATTTGGATCCCTACACCCACAGAGACCTGGAAGAAACTCCTGGCTCCAGGCTTCAGACTGGCTCAGCTGAAGTCAATGCAGCCATCTGGGAGGTGAACCAGCAGATGGAAGATCTTTCACTTTGTCTTTCCTTCTCTCCGGAAATCTACCTTTCCAACAAAAATAAATCTTTTAAAGGTTGGCTATTCAGCAAATATCTGACCACTGTTTGCCAAAAACAAACTGGTTAGCAGGACAGTAACAGTAAGAGACAAAAATCTTATTCCAATATATTCAGAGGAAAAGTACTCTTTCATAATAAAGTAGTAGGATAGAGTATTTTTCTAGAACCTTCTTAGCATTTCCAGATACTCTTTTCTATGAATGTCGCCCAAGGCCAAAAGACAGCAGCAGCCTGACTGAAAAGGCCTTTGAGCCTAAGTAAACTATTACAGAAAGTATGAAAAAAAATATGATGTTTATTTGCTGATTTTGTAACTGAGAGAGATGCCTTTTTACAATGCTTTTACTTTTCAACTATTTCTACAACTTGCTCCCCAGAGCATGAAGGCAGAGAGCACAGCCCCAAGGACAAGCCAAGCTATTGGTTCAAAACTAGATTCTGCACAACCCAGGACATGTTCTTGAACCTCTCTGAATCTTGGTTTTCTTATCTCATTCCTCAAATTCCTTATTTGAGAATTAAATAAGATAATGATAACAGCACAGTGCTTGACACACATGAAGTTCTCCACACACTGGGGTTTCCTTCTTCCAGCTGTGATGTCCGTGTTTCCCCTGGACCCGTTTTCTAGCTCTGGACCTAGCCTACAAAGCTTTCCGTCCCCATGCAGCGACGCTTTGAGGATACAGTGACTTAGAAAGGTACAAGGCTCCTGAGTCTCCTCCCGCTCCTCCTCTGGGACTACCCACAGTGAAAAAAGCTAGAAGTTCTGGAGTTTCCTTCTTTCCAAAGCCACAGAGAGGCCAGGGGCAGCCCCAGAGACAAGGGGGTTCCAGCTGCCAGGAAAGCCGACAGTCCTTAGGGCATACCTTGTCCCCTGTCACAAGGGTGTAAGTCACCATTTTGAGGAAAATTGTTGAGATTTGGGGGGGAAAAACTTTCTTCTTCTTTATGCCCATGTTCTCAAACACTATTCTGTCCGGATAAGAATGGAAGCGATAGAGAACTTCTTACTGGTTAATCCACAAAGAGGCACCTTTCCAGAGACTTCACTGTAAATCAAGCTTGATGTGTTGTTCTAGCTCAAGATCAACTCTTTCTCTGAACTTGAGAAACCTGTCCTATTTTCTCCATCCTAGAACTCTTCTGAATGGCAGAACTGAGAGCAATCAGACATCACCACACTTACTGGAGTTGGCGGCGGGGTGGGGGGTAGAATCTATAATTCAAAGTAAAAATTATCCAGTCTTCTAATTATTTGACATTATTTGCATTAACGCCCCCTCCAACACCACCACCACCACAAGCTAACACATATTAACTAAATTAAAATCTGTTAAAGTGCTGGCCACTTCCCATAGCTCCTCTCGTTATAAACCTGCTCAGGAATTCACGGGCCAGGTTTTCACTTCTGTGACGAGTACAGTCAGTACTGTGTGCCTGAGAAGTGTTCAGGGGCGCCCTGGGACACAGCTCCGTTCGATGGCCGCTGCGGCCGTTCACTTTCAAACAATTCTTGGCAGGCAGAAAGGCTGGACCACTGTTGCCAGGCATTTTTCACGTATTGACAGAAATCTTGGAATTAAAATCAGATTTTAATTTTTAAAACATGAAAGAGGCTACATAAACCAACACCTTGTCCCCTTGGCAGCAACAGAGGGAGTGTGGGGAAACCATGCAGTCAGTAAAACAACCTCACTCAGGCAAGTCATGCACGCAGACAAGCAAGCAGGGACATTTTTATTGGAAAGGCAGAGTTAGAGAAGAAATAGCGAGAGAGACCATCCATCTGCTGGTTCACTCCCCAAATGGCCACAAAGGCCTGAGCGGAGCTGATCCGAAGCCAGGGCCCTGGCGCTTGTTCCCGGGCTCCCATGTGGGTTCAAGGATCCAAGCACGTGGGCCATTCTCTGTGCTTCCTCAGGCAATAAGCAGGGAGCTGGAAAGGAAGTGGAGTAACCAGCACCCAAATGTGATGCTAACACTGCAGGTAGATACTCAGCTTCTATGACACAGTGCCAGCCTTGTTTGTATTCTGTTCTTACTGTTCCTCCAACAAACATTCACTTGAGTATCTTCAGTCTTCCATGCCATGTGCTTCCAGGTCATGATGAGGAAAACACATAAATGCAATCCCTGCCTCCAAAGAACTCAAAGCCTAAGGGCATGGCTCCAAACCAGAGGATATTCCTGATGGTCCTTAGAAGTTGAACTTTGTATGTTTATTTTTAAAGTGGCATTTGCTTTCCTTATAATTCACCACATCTCACACTGCCACAGAAGAAATGAGAACCAAAAGCGTTACTTAAAAAAAAAAGTGCAGCTGTCAGAATGATTAGCACAATGGCTAGACATGGTGTATGAGAACGGATATGGGTGGTTTTATAAGGGCCATGTGGTTAAGTGGGTCATGCATGTTGAGCAGAGTCTGCAGCCACTCTGCCCAGGACTTCCTTTTGCAGCATGCAGATTTAAATGAGCCTTGTGTGGAAGTCTTTGCTTCCGGAATGGGAAGACTGACTAACTAGTGAAGCTCTGCATTACTCATTTCAGCAATCATTTGCTTGTCTTGATGCAAAATATAAAACAAGCACTTGAGCAAGGGACGTCAGTCAACCGTATGAATTTGGGACGTTTCTGTTATCCATTTTGGGGATTCGGTCTGCTAAAAGCTAAAGTGGTCAAATGTGAAAGAAACCGAACAAATATGAACAGACTCTTTCACAATCTGGTTATAAATGTCAAAATTATACAACAATGCTACTCCAGGAATTTCATAAGAAAATGGAAATATATTAATTTATTTGGGCACAGAGATATTTTGAAACACTACATGGTTTTTTCATCATACACACTGTCCTGGAACTTTGTGAAGACCTGTACTCTGCACGAATTTTGAAATGCCTTGTGCTGGTGCTGGCACACTGGTTCAACAGGTTAATCTTTTACTTTGCATACGCTGGCTTCCCATATGGGTGCTGGCTCACATCCCAGATGCTGCACTTCCCATCCAGATCCCTGCTTGTGGTCTGGGAGAGCAGTGGAGGGTGGCCAAAGCCCAGGGACCACGTACCCATGTGGGAGACCCAGAAGAGCTCCTGGCTCCTGGCTTCAGAGGGCTCTGTTGCAGCCATTTGGGCAGCAAACCAGCAAATGAAGATCCTTCCGTATCTCCTTCTCTCTATAAATCTGCATTTCCAGTAAAAATGAATAAGTAAATCTTTTTTAAAAGAATGCCTTGCACCTAAACCACTATATTTTTAATTGCATTTTCCATGAAATTTTTAAAACCCCTCATACAATTATTACGTGAAAAGTTAGGTGATTTAGCAGTTTTTATTCAAATTAAGCTAAAACATCATATATGTTTTTTTCTTATACTTCTTAATACTTGGTATTTGCAATACAGTGTTTTCAGATGCTGTGAAATATGCTTCTAACCCTTAGGAAACCTGCAGTCCAACTGGGAAAGTAACCCTGAAGCATGTGGAAAAAAAGGAATAAAGCCATGTGATGGGTAGATGGCTATTTACTAAAATTTTTCAACTTTTCTGTATATTTTATTATTCATAATAAAATATTTTCTTTAAATAAAAATAGAAACAAGAAAAAGAAGTCTTCCCACAACACACTACCAATGATGGGTGTTGATAATGATAAGTGTGATGTCATATAACAGTGAGCACACGTTACAGCAATCACATACCTGATGAGAGCCTTGCAGAAAGGATAAATTTGGATAAAACAGAAGTATGATGGGTGTATGAAGAGAAATGGGAGGCAGCAATGGAAACACGAGAGGTAGAAGAGCTCTTGGGAAGCTCAGGAAACAGGATCAGGCCCATTTGACTGGAGTAGAGATTTGCTGGGAAAAGCTACAGCGCTACAATGGGGAATGCAGTTCAAAATCAAACTAGCAAGAACGCGAATGCAATGTCAAGGGGCTGAGACCTCTTCCCATGGGGAATGTTGAGTCATTAGATGGATACTTGTCATCAGTGAGTGACGTGATGCACCTGGAAGTGTGTGCAGAGCAAAGCCGAGGCTGCTACACCTGGACCGGGGTGGCTAGGACGGCAGAACCCAGGTGGCCTCCCAGCCTAGCCCTGCTTCAGTGGACATCCTTCCAATGACCTGTCCAATACCAACTTAACACAATTCTAAAACACCAATTATATTCGAATACAATTTTTGGCCAATTTATATAAAACATCTCTCTCATGTTCACTATCGTATTTTTGAAATCCTCTTGTCTTCAACTTTAGCATTTCTTTCCCTTTCTATGAATTTTTCTTTTTTTTTAAATATTTTTTTCAATTTATTATTTCATTTTATGACATGGTTCCATAGGCTTTGGGATTCCCCCAAGCCCTCCCCCATCTTGACTTCCTCCGTATTATTACTGCAGTACAGCTCATACCAGTCATAATCCCATCATTGCAGTCATGGACCATGCAGAGAGTCCAGCATCTTATTATCCAGATAAATTAAACAGTTTCATTGGGAGACCATCCTTGGTCTGAAAGTAGAGCTGGCAGAATATCATCCCCTCCAATGAAAAGCCACAACACAAATTCAACAACAGGAAGAAACATGGAAATTTACAACAATCATGAAGTTAATTGACATGGTACTGGGTGACCAATGTGTTAGAAAATGCAAGTTCTTAACCTGCTACATATAAATTAAGAAAAACAAAAGACACGAGACAGCTGAATAATCCCCTATAACAATTTTACGGTTTCTAGCAGTCGGTTATATATAAACTAAAATTGAGATGTCAATGAAGTAGTTACAGGATGTGGTTAAGATTTATTTTTTATTGGAAAGTCAGATTTAAAGAAAGAGGAAGAGACACAGAGAAAGATTCTCCCCAAGTTCACTCTCCAAGTGGCTGCAATAGCCAGAGCTCAGCCAACTGAAGCCAGGATGCAGGAGCCTCTTCCAGGTCTCCCACATGGGTGCAGGGTCCCAAGGCTTTGGGCTGTCCTAGCCTGCTTTCCCAGGCCACAAGCAAGGATCTGGAAGGGAAATGGAGTAGCCGGGATTAGAACCAGTGCCCATATGGGATCCCAGAGCATGCAAGGTGAGGACTTAAGCCACTAGGCTACCATGCTGGACCCATGGTGTTTTTTTTTTTTTTCTGTTTCCCACTATGTTTCTTGTAACACTTAATTTCTTGGCATGGAGTTAACAGTATAGACTGCAAAGTTGTTTTCACTATATGCTATATCAGATGTTGCTCGTCTTCAGGGGTTCAGGACACAGGCCAGTCTACCCACTGCAGCCTGAGAATGGCTCTCAGGTGACTGCTTTCTGAGTCTGTGGGATGGCTCCCTGTGCACTGCACAGCACCCACAGCAGCATCCACCTTCCTGTGATCCAGAACTTTTCCTAGGTGGGGCAAGGTCGGTTTGGATTTGTTGCTTAGTTTTCATTCTCAGGTATAGACTCCTTCAGACTACATAAAGCCAAGATTTATCTTGCCAATTTTGAGAAAGGAATAGTTGGAGATATTAATAATCTGGCACTTCATTTTAATTCGCTATGTAGACATAACTCGGATGGTCAGCCTGGGCCGCTGCCTGGCTACCTCCCTTCTTTATCTGAGCAAGGTCAAGGCCACTCAAGCTTTCCATTTTCCAACCCTGGAATAGGTGCTACATATTCAGCCAGAATTCACATGCTAGCACTCATATTTGTACAAATATATTCCACCGGGTGATTCAAGAATAAGATCAAACTTGAGTATGCCTTGCCTCCTCTGACCTGGCTTTGAACCTAGCAAGTTCTGGGGTTACTTCTTCAGTTCTTACTATTGTCTGTGAAAGCAGCAGGAAGGAAGAGGAAGTCTTTTTTATTATTATTCAATATTAAAACCTATAAATTTTATCTACCATATGCCCCACAGTACATTTAGTGGATTAGAAACTACCTTGCCATTGAAACATCTGAAGAGAAATGAAACTCCTAAATCACAAAAGGGTCATGCATTGTGGTATTATTTTGCAATTTTCTTTTTAAAAGTCAATATAACGAACTGTGAGCCTCTCGAAGATGTCCCTGACTGTACTCACACCAGGCCACATAGAACACTCTCTAAAAGCCCAAACCCAAAGAGGCAAAGGGAGTTTTGTACTTTATTAAATATTTTAATGAAAAATACTTATTTGAAGCCATACAAAAATTATGATTAAAAACTTTTCTTCTCTAAGAGGCCTTCAAAACCAATCTATGAAACTATTCTAAATGTTCAACCTGGCCATGTATGGATGCTACATGCATAGCATACTGTGATCATCAAGTGGCAATTCTGTCTGAATACCGTTTTGCCAGCTGTGTGGAATGAATCAGTGGTTTTGCTCACATACACCAAAAATGAAGATGAGAAAAACCACACTGCCACTGGAAGTATAGATAGATCTATCTGAACTTTAGTGCGGTGGCAGGAGCACTTCTTAAAGTAGGTGTGCTAATACAGATATCAATTCTCTTTGAACATGTACCCACATGTTATCTTTTCAGATTCAGAAATCCGGCGATGTGCATACTGTCTTCAGTGAATCAGATGGGGAAGACCATTTCTCCTTGAGCCAGCCCCTGGGGATCAGTGGGCAGCTTAGAGCTTACTATGCCAGTAAGAGTTAAGTGTCCCGCTTTGGAGCATCTGGGCTGAGTTCCCAACTCCACCTTCTGATTCATGCTTACTGTAAATGCAGACTGGGGAGGAGGCAGCAGGGAACAAGTCCCTGCCACCATGTGAGAGACGCAGGCTGAACTCTCGGCCACTGCTTCTGGTCCTGGACCAGTCCAGACTGTGGGCATTTGGGGAGTGAATTAGCAGATAGGAGGGTTCTATGTATGTATGTATGCATGCATCTCTCTCTCTCTCTCTCTCTCTGTCTGTCTTTTGGTGTCCCTACCTCTCAAGTCAATACATTTTCAAAATTATTTTACAAAAGAATCTTCCACAACGGCTACTGTCTGAGGGCTGACAGTGACGCTTACTGTCAAAATCGTAGGAATTCCTGTCAGGCTGAAGAAAAGGACACTGCTCTACATGATGGATACAAATGATGGTCCTGAAAACGTACAGCTTGTGTAATAATCACTACATCTTTTCCTCAATTCCGCAGAAACACAGCCAGCGAGGTACTAACGTACTCAGAGAAGAAGAGAAGCGAGACAAAGATGTCTGGGTTATGACCCCGTAACATCTGCAGAGGACCTGACATTTCAGCAGTTACATGTGTATCTTAAGGGTAATGTTTCACCAAAACAGTAATAGGGTAAAATAACACAAGTCAAAATAAAACAGTAGAAATATTGAAAGCCTTTTTTCTCATAATCATTGCAAAAAGTTTTGTCCTTATGAACATAGAGGCCAACCAGAGCATTCACTCATTTATTAATATTTTTCAAAACCTTGAAAATTCTAGGAATGATATCAAACACTGAATGTATACCAATGATTATACAAAGACTCTCCCTAGATGGAAATAACATATCGTAAATAAGTGTGTGTGTGTGTGTGTGTGTGTGTGTGAGAGAGAGAGAGAGAGAGAGAGAGAGAGAGAGAGTCAGCGTGTGTGTTTATCAAATTTACAACTCTTCGGGGTGCTCTGACAGACCTGTGTGGGAGGATATTGCATTTAAAGGGTTTAGAGAAGGAAGATATTTAGGTCTAAATGTGAAGGATGGGAAAAAATGAATCAAGCTAGTGTGGGTGGAGGTGAAACTGTGGGTGAATGTGTGAATGGGGACTTTGCATGGAGGAACATTTTGAATTTTGCCACTTAAGAAGCCATATTCAAAACAGGAGAAACCAAGAGAACCAGCAGTCATGAAAAAAGCCAAACAAACAAACAAACAAAAATAAACCACACTCTCGAGTTTTCTTTGCTCTTTACTTACTCCTTAAGCAACATGATCATTCAGCATGTGATTTCTGAACTCTGGTTACTGATTCTAGTACTTTCCAAAGTACTGCTCAAATCCCGAGACAACAGTTTTAAAATGTGACTGTTTCACAGTCAGCCATTATGGTGTCGTGGGTAATGCTGCCGCCTACAAGGCCAGCATCCCTCATGAGCACCAGGGCATACCTGGCTGCTCTGCTCTGACCCAGACCTGTGCTGATGGCTGGGAAAGCTGCCGAAAAGCACCCATTGCCGGGGCTCCTGCTACTGACCCAGAGGACTGCAAGAAGCTCCTCGATCCTGGCCTCAGCTCTAGCTGCTGTGACTGTCTGGACAAAAGTCTCTCTCTCTCTTTTCTGTAACTCCACTTTCAAATAAACAAATAAATAAATCTTTAAGAGAGAGTTCCAAGCCCAGCATGGCGGCACAGCAGCCTGTTCCTCGAGCTGGAAGCACCAGCATCCCACATGGGTAGCTGCGTGTGTCCTGGCTGCCCCACTTCTGATCCAGCTGCCTGCTTACAGCCTGGGAAAGCAGTGAAACATGGCCCAAATTCTTGGTCCTATCCACCCATGTGAGAGACCTGGAAGAATCTGCTGGTTCCTGGCTTTGGATCAGCTCAGCACTGGCTGTTGTGGTCCTTTGTGGCGTGAAGCAGTAAATGCAAGGCCTTTTCTCTATTTCCCCTTCTCTCTGTAAAATATGCCTATCAAATGAAAATAAATAAACCTTTAAAATATATATCTTAAGAAAGAATCATGGAATGAGCTCTATATCATACTTCTCGGGCAATTTTTTAAATATTTTTTATTTTTTATTATTATTATCATTTTAAGATACAGTTCCACAGACTCCTGGGATTTCCCTTGTCCCCTCCCCAACTCCCCACCACCTAGTTCCTCTATATCATTACTAAAGTATAGTTCTTCATACACAGTCATATGTCCTTCATTGCGGGCATGGACAATGGCAGAGAGTCCAGAATCCTATTGTCAAGATATAGTAAACAGTTTCATTGCAAGTCCATCTTTGTCTGGAAGTAGAGATGCATACTACATTGTACCCTCACATCTGGATATGTTAGTCTCCATTTCAGTTACTGTACATCCCCTTAAATGAAAAGTCACAATACAAAATTAACAATATGAAGAAAAATAGAAATTTACAACACCATGAAGTTAAATAACATGTTGCTAGATATGATAGTCTCCATTACACGGTTACTGTACATCCCCTTAAATGAGAAGCCACAAAACAAAATCAACAACAGGAATAAGAAAGAAATTAACAACACCATGAAGTTAAATAACATGCTACTGAATGATTAATGTGTCGCTAAAGAAATGAAAAAGAGAATTAAGAACCTTCCTGAAGAAAATGATGCTACTGCACGATCTATGACTCACTGAAGAATTTAATCAGAAGAAACTGCTTTGAAGAGCTGAAACTAACAAAAACAAACACAAAAAAACCAAAATCCATGAGATATAGCTTCCGCTGATTTTTGTTGGTGAAATGTATCTCCTGTAGCAACAAATAAATGGGTTTTGCTTTTTAATCCAGTCTACTAATCTATGAGGTTTGATTGAGCTTAAGCCATTTACACTCAGGGTTAAAATGTATGGGTGGTACAAGCCTGCAGTCCCACCAGCAGTGGAGTAGGGTTCCCTTTTTCCCACAGCCTCGCCAGCAAGTGTTGGTGGTGGTTTTTCATATGTGGGCCATACTTACTGGCGTTAGGTGGTACCTCATTGATGTCTTAATTTGGATTTCCCTTATTGCCAGGAAACTTGAGCATTTTTTCATATGTTTGTTTGCCATTTGGGTTTGTTCCTTTGTGAAATGTCTGCCCATTTCCCGTGCCAATTTCTTGAGTAGTTTGTTTGTTTTGGTGTTTTGGTTGTTCTGGAGGTCTTTGTATATTCTAGAGATTAGCCCCCTATTTTCTATGTATTGTGCAAAGATCTTCTCCCACTCTGTTAGGCTTGTACAGCCTCTATGAAAATCAATATGGAGAACACTTAAACAATTGAAAATCTGCATATCATATGATTCAGCAATAGCACTCCTAGGAATATATCCAAAACACCTGTTACATGAGAAACCAACATGCACCCCTATGTTCATAGCAGCACAATCAATAATTGCAAAAACATGGAAGCAACCAAAATGCCCATCAACTGAAGACTAGGTAAGAAAGCTATGGTTCATTTACTCCACGGAATACTACTCAGCTATTAAAAAAAAAATGCAATATTTTGTGGCCAAATGGGCCCAACTGGAAACCATCATGTTAAGGGAAATGAGCCAACCCCAAAAGGTTAAATACCACATGTTTGCCTTAATTTAAGATGAAATGATGTCAATCCGAAAAACAGTACCTGTAAACTGTAATATTATTCCAACCCAAAACAGCCTGTATCTCAGGCAGTAAGAAATTCTGATGTAACCAATGAACGTACAATCAATGTGAGTCATAAGCATATGATCTACATCAAAGAATTGTAAAGCCTAATATACTTTTAAGACCCTAAGCTACTCGGAAACAGGGGCAGGAGAGCAGAGAAATCTTCCATCTCCTTTGAAAGTGTGAGGAAGACGTGAAGTATAACCTCTCAGGAACATAACTGGTAACTCACAGACAACAGACTCGAATCAGCATTAGACAATAGTAAAACTACAAAAACATATGAGGGGAATCAGGAGCGATCCTGACAACCTCTTAACAAAAGGCCATACGCACAAAGCAGGGAGGGCGGACCCAAGAGTGGAGCAGGTGGACAGGAGGAGGCTTGTATCCCATCCCTGAAGACTCCAAGATCCTCACCAAGGACTATCAGTATGGGCACCAAGGACTGCATCCCAACTGCCAAGGAGACCATGGGGAATTGGAGTGCCTTCAGAGGCCAAGAACTCTGAGGTCACCCACCCCCATCTGGATCTCCCACAAGGGATAGAAGAAGCCCAAATCCTTCCTTGCAGGATCCAAGGTCATCGGAACAACAGCCAGGAGCCCTGAGCGGTCCGCAGAAACAGAAGAACAGTAAACTTCCTTTGGGACTAGGGAGAGGAGCTTTCTCTGGTCCTTTCTCTGGTTCCAACATTGGGTCCCCACCCTCTCTTGCAATGATCATCAGAATCGCTCCAGAACGCCCTCAAAACAAACAAACAAAAACTAGAATAGATAGACGGACAACAAGAAAAACTTAAAATCAGACAGGAAACGGTCAGCATGGATTCACATATACTTAACTAGGTAGGACACAAAAGATTAGTTACTCCTCACTAGGGTATTGAAGATTTCTCTGCACACCCCTCCTAAAACTGTTCTGCAACTCAACTGTTGACATATGCCTTGTTAGAGTTACAAGACAGTTTAGACCACCCCAAAAACTGCCAGCCTCAACAAAATTATACTTCAACACTATAAACTGCTAAATACTAAAATGAAAATAGACACGAGACAGCTGAATAGTACCCTATTGCCACTTAAAGGTGTATAGAAGCTGTTGTATATAAAGTAAAACTGAAATGTCAATGAAGTAGTCACAGGACGTGGTTAAGAACTTGCATCTTTTTAACATACTGGTTACTCAATACCATGTCAACTAATACCATAATGTTGTAAATTGTTGTTGATATTATGTTGGGACTTTTAATTGATAAGGATGATATTTTGCCAGCTCTACCTTCAGACCAGAGATGGTCTCCCCAAGAAACTGATGAATTTATCTGGACAATGAGATGCTGGACTCTATGTTTGGTATATGCTTGCAATGTAAGAGAGGCTTGACGGAATATGAACTACAATACTGCAACAAGGTGGAGGAATCCACTATGGGGGGAGGGCACGGGGAAGGGATGGGGGAAACCCAGAGCCTATGAAACTGTGTCACATAATGCAATGTAATTAATGAAAAAAATGTATGGATGGTAATTTTGACCTGTCATTCTAGGAATGGGTTGTTAATTGATTTAGTCTTCTGTTGTTATTTTGCTGGGATATTCTTCACATTTGCCTTTGGTTTTGTTGGGTTACATTCCTTTCCCCAATCAAGAAAACATCTTGAAGTATCCTTTGCAGGGCAGGTTTGGAAGAAGCACATTCTTTTAACTTTTCTTTACTGTGGAAGAATTTTATTTCATTTTCAAAGACAAAAGAAAGCTTTGCTGGCTATGCCACCCTGGCCGACAATTTTTTTCATTTAGAATCTGGAATATGTAGCTCCATTCTCTTCTTGCCTATAGAGTTTCCTGTGAGAGATCTCCTGTGAGTCTAATTGGCATTCCTTTATATGTCAGTTGATTGTTTTCACGTGCACTTTTAAGGATCTTTTCCTTATGTTCCATTGAAGAGAGCTTGATGATCATGTGTCTTGGTGAAGATCTCTTTTGGTCAAGCCTGTTGGGAGTTCTGTGCCCCTCCTGGATCTTGTTTCCCAATTCTTTCTCTAGATTAGGGAAAATTTCCTTTATTATTTCATTAAATATATTTGTAAACTCAGCTTCTCTTTCTGCACCTTCTGGGACTCCCATAACTTTTATATTTGGCCTCTTAATAGTGTCTTTCAATTCTTGAATACTTTTTGGCCTGATCCAGCTCTGCTTCCAGCTTTTTGTTTGCTTCCCCCTGGTGATAGGAAATATCTTCCAATTCTGAGATTCTTTCTTCCACTTGCTTCAATCTGTTTTGGAGACTCTCCACTGTACTTTTAATTTGTTCTACTGTGTTCTTAATTTCTGTTATATCAGCCTTGATTTGCTTTCTTGCTGCTATTTCCTGTTTAACATATTCCTTAAATTCTTTGAACTCTTGTATGTGCTTCTCATTATTGATCAGAAGCTTTATAATAGGTTTTCTGAATGCTGTGTCCCCCATTTTCTTGATGTCTTCCTCAGTTAACTCTGAAGTTGGCATAGGGTTTTGCTCCTTTACAGGGGAGTTTTCAGTAATATTCATTTTGCCTGTGTGTCTTCCTTTGCTCTTGGTCATTGTACTTCTAGTTATCAGATTCTTCTGCTTGGGGCAGGTTTCTAAGCTGTGTCACCCACAGGTCTACAGCTCGATTTTACTTATTACCATTGGTATCCAGCTCTTTGCTTGCAGCCAATTGTGCCACTCCCTCCAGCAAGTTCCAGGTCTGGGTTCTTATGTTAGATTTCTACCATGGTCTCCATAGCCCCAGCTCCTGGCTCACCAATCTCCACCCCCTGTGATATCGTGCTGAGTTTGCACTGTTGTCTCTGCAACCTTTTTCCCACTTCCAGTTAGAGCAGGTTCCAGCATGAGGGGGACACTAGGTGTCGTATATAGCTGGGTTGTTGGTGGTGATCTTGCCAGAACCTGTTGGCTGTTAAGTCTAACAGCCATATAAAACTATTTCGACCTGTAGGATGCCATAGTTGGTATTATTTTCCTGTGGGACCAGTGCAATCAACTGAACTCAAAATGGCACCTCACGTGCCACTACTAGAGTTCTTGATCTGCTAGCTGTCAAGTCTGAGGGCTACCCAGACCTGTCTTGGGTGGAACCTGTAGATAGGCACATCACTGCAGTTCACTGAGTCACAAATGAGTTCACTCCCAGCTCAGCGTATGCTCAATCCTTTCCCTTGTCTTTGCCTCCTTATGCAAAATGACACCCAATTCGGCTCTAGGGGGCTGACTGGGCTGTGAAATTCACCCTATTCTCACACAACCACACTATCTGTCTGGAATCTGCTGCTCTGTCTCTGCTCCTGGTCAAATCAGACAGACCAGCAGGACAGACAATTCTTTGTCTGGGTTCACCGCCCAAGCTCCCAGTGAAAGTCCCTTCCCACCTGGTTGCTGGTGGAGTTCTGGCTGCTGGTAGAGTTCAGACCGCTGCTAGCTGAATGCTGGAGTATCAGTCACCGCAACACCACACCATTGTTTTTGCTGCTTTCCTGTGTCTGTCAGTCTCCAGGTACCCCTCTGCTGTTGTTCTGTCCTCTCCTATTTCCTGGAATGTGTCCTCTCTGCTTCATCCTGATTAAGTTTTTCTCTATTTAAATGTGTCCTTACCCTATTCTGGCATCTTGATTCTCCTCTCAGGCAATGTGAGGGACGAAAAGGAGAGAAGTGTCTGATTATCCACTAAACTAGATATTGTCTTTTAAACAAAAGGGCACATCCATTCCCTAACTAAAAAGAACCCAAGTAACAAGGCAGACATACTTTTAACAAAATACCATGTTAGGACTAGGGCCAAAGCACATATAACTCACGCATTCAGGATGTTGGAGAGCAAGAGAAACGCCTGTGGCTTCCTTGAGCAAGCTGCCCTCTGTGGTCCACCATCATGCAGGAAGGAGATCCCTGCAGAGCCTGAGAGACTCCTCCAGGAGCATCAGTGAGCACATAGCTCAGAGACCAAGCGATGTTTCAGGGATTCTAATCTACGGGAAATATTACATGTCAGAGTCTGGCCCAGCATCTTCAACCAGAAATGCCTGAAAAAAAAAAAAAAAAAAAAAAAAAAAAAAAAAAAAACAGAAATTAAGACAACAAAGCATAAGATAGCACAAAAGGACCTTCAAAACCCTCTGAGAAAACTGATTCAAGAAGTGGTATGAGTTGCTACAAACTCAATAAAATAATTTCGCCTCTCTCTTCAGATCTTCTTGTCCCATTCCAGCCAAATGTAAATGACTCTTCACTTCTCAAATCAGAACTGCCTACCCTTCAGACAGTTCTGGCCTTGGAAAGGAAATACATTACAATCAGGACCAGAAAAGCTTTGGTTAAGGATGAAGTCACATATGTGATTAGCTGGCATTCTCCATCCTTGCTTCTCAGATTGATGCCTAAATCTAGCTACTCTGTTAAGTAGGCTTGCTGTGGTTGCCAAGCCATTCTGTTGAGTCATAATCTCCACAGCTGTATGGTACCTTCTTTGGAATTGATTTCATAGTTTTACTGGTGTTACAATACTCTTTTCTCAAACCTATGTTACTGAGCTTAATGGCAGGTTATCCCAAGGTTACACCTTCTAAGGACACTGAATACTAGCAAGAATGGATATTTACAAAAGCAGAATTTTAGCCAAAATTTTTAGAAGCTCTCCTAAGATGTGTCCCCAGTTGTTTCACCTGCTCTGACTATTCAAGCAAGCTTCTGGGTCTGTGTCATGCTGGCAACTCCCATCACTACCATCTTACGCCCAAAGAAGAGACTTGAAACTCCACTTTAAAAAAGCTTTAATAACTTATTTAGTAATCCATTGAGATAAACTGCATACAAAGTCATCAGTTTTATGATTCTACACCATTGCTTATACATTTCTGATGGCATCTCCAAGATTGCAATTCTCTCTCATATCTATTAAAGAACCAGCAAAAGGTATCGTTTCAACTTTTTTTAATTCTTAATGGAGAACTGTTTGTTCCTGCAGCTGATTCATGACAATGAGCCAGAGTCATGTTTACCAGGTTCCATGGGACTCTGTCACCCGTCAGTCGGAATGTTAGAAAATAAGGAGCACAAACTTTGTATTCAGAAACTTTTTGTTCCCTCATTCACTTCCTGTGTGCCTGCAATAAAATTTCATAAATACTTCCTGTTTTAAGATGTTCTTCTATTTAATATCATTAAGTATGCGGCAGTATTAAGTGAGAAATGATATTACAACGATTCAGTGTTAAGGACAGAAGTGCTCAAAAGGCTCAATGCTGATTAAATCAGAATGACCAAGACGCTCTGTCATGTGAGCTTTTGGTAGAATTCCTGCCCATATCAGTTTCCATTTTTATCATACATCGAAACAGCTCTCATTTCTCAAAAATTCCAGCCAGGAAACATATGGGTATTTTTTTTCTACAGTCAATCCCCTTAAAAATCTGTTAGAAACAAAATATGAACAATAAACTTTGAAATTCACATTAGAAGAGTTCTACCAACTACCAAATAAAGTACCATATTTTCTAATTCCTCCTCCTATAGCCATGCATTTAGTAATGGCAAAAGTTGTGGTTTCCCTTCACACAATCTCATTGACCTCCTGCTCTTTCTAAATATAGTTCTCTCCTCATTATTTAGAAGATGCTTTATTTTTCCTATGGGCTTAACAGTGACTACATAAGTAAGTTACAAATGGAAACACTGGAAAAGAAATTGAGAGCAAATGAAATTTCCCTAGCAAATACTATTCACATCCGTAACTTCCTGTAACATTTTTATATCCCCTGAGATTAAGCGAAATGTATACTTCTAAGGTGATTAAGATCCAAGGCGGTAACTGCACAGTTGGAACAGGATGGGCAATCAATCATGAAATCATGGCATAAAGGATTAGTTCCAAATTGCATCATTCACTTCCCTATAACCAATGTGTATGGCTTCCAGAGAAAATAGAACCTTCTAGGAACACGTATGCCCTTCCCCCTGGAGTTTTCTGCAGACTATCAAGTCTGCACATTGTACCTTTCACTGGTTACTCCCAAGGTTTTACCCTGCTCTGTGAAGAGATGGTAGGTGACAGAATTACTCACCCATTAGTGGGCACGTAATTCTTCCCTATGAATGATCAGATGGTGATCTGGTTTCTCACTTTATGCAGAAGATAAAAGCAACCAGGAGGTACTGTCTGCAGACCCACTACTGCATCTGTTCAACAGCTAGCCTTGGTAATTATATACTCTACTTTCTTTCCTGTTTGACATAGAGTCCAGGGCCATTTCCTTCCCTTCCAGGAGGACATTGTTCCGATAATTTATTCTTTCTGTGTAATTCTCCTCTTGCAATCATGGCCTTCAACATGTCAGTAGGCTATCTCCTGCTTGTTTTGAACACTTTTTCTTTAATTTAAACTTCTTGATATCATTACTTTGCCCCTTTGCTACTGCCTCATTTGGATATGTTAGTTAATATTCAAAAAGGAATACACTATGCCTACAGTCTTCAATAGTAAATAAAATAGAAGCATTCTATGCTGAATCAAGCTTTCACTTTCAGCATCCCCCAGAATCTGCTGTTTGCTATGTCAATAAGAAGTTATCTCATTAAAACCAAGATCTCTGCTCAAAGTCCCCTTACTTGTCCCTGTAAGCAGTGTCAGATCTCATCATTGCTTCCTCCTTGGATATTTCCTGATCTATGATTCCATTTTTTGTGAATTATAATAACACTAATCTTTCTGCTCCTGTTTTCCATTTTGTCCCTTATTCTTCATCTGTTGTCAATATAACAGCCACAGGGATTCTAAAGATCCTTTACTGATGTTCTGTTTTACTCAGACTCCTGTAAGGATTTCTTTGTTGTTTATTTGCTTTTAGAAAATTTATTTACTTGCGAGAGAGAGAGAGAGAGAACGACATCACATATACACATGTGTGCTTGTTCACTCTTCAAATAGCTGGGAGAGCCATGTGTGAGCCAGGCTGAGGCAGGAATCAGGAACTCTGTCCAGGTCTTTGCTATGGGCAGTAGAGGCTTGGGTCATCTGCTGCTGCCTTACCAGGTGCACTGACAATAAGCTGGAACAGAAGTAAAGCAATGAGCTCTCAAAGTGGCACTCTTATCTGAGCTTCTGGCGTTCCTGGTGTCAGCTTAACACACTGCACCACATGCCAGCCCCTCCTTAACACTGGACACACTTTGTCCTGTGATATATCTGCCTTTATCTTCCAAGTGAATTCTTCTATTCAGTGTCTTCCCTGACCTTGCCAGGTATCTCAATCCATTTTTCGTTGTTATACAGAAACTCCAAAAAGAATGGATGTTTTGATCAATTATAAATAGTTTAGATCTGAAACAAAACCTATGAAGAGATAAGAGCCACACACTTTGGGAGCCTCAATTAAAATGAAACTCAGTAAAACTAAGTCAGAACTGACCTCTCACTTCTGTCCCTCATTCTGCCCAGACTCTGCCGCTGTCACCAACAGATCTGTTTTACTCATCAAAAACCTCTTTGTGTACTTAAAGTATCTCTTTTTCTCTACATACAAAGGCACAGATGCTTCTCTACGCAAACTATTTTATATCCAAGATGGTGTACATTCACTTTTTAGAAACTAATATTTTCTCACATTTTGGTGGTATTCAGAGGATCGTTTTTTCTAAACAATTTTGTTCTTTTATTTATTTTCACTTTTTTTTGGAAACCAGAAACACAAAGGATGAAATCTTCCATCTCCTGGTTCACTACCCAGATGCCTAGGGTAGCAGGTGCAGGACCAGGCTGCAGGGACGAGGTCAGAACTCAACCTATGACTCCCATGTGGGAGGTAAGCAATCGAGTCCATAAGCCAGCACCCGTTCTCCCAGGAAGCTGAAATCAGCACGGAACCAGCACTGAAACCAGGCACTCCAATGTGCATTACAACCCGGGAATGAGGAGCCTTAAGTGGAATCTTACCCACCTTTACCAAATGCTCACCCCCAAGATCTTGATGTAGTATTTTTTAATCACAATGAAATGAAATGAGTCATGGTCTGCAATAAAATTGTATAGCATAGCATTCCATATTATATATGATTAACCATAGAGGTTCAATCTTGGATCGTAATGTCAGTATTTACTCATTGCTTCCAATGTTTATTCATTGTCTCCAATGTTTATTCATTCAAGAAGTATTTCTTTAGTACTCATCATGAACCAAGTACATACCATACAGCAGTGAATAAAAAGATAAAGATCCTGTCTTTATGAAGTTTACTGTATTTAGAGGGAAGAAATAGAGATAATACATAACATAATAAAAACATTTAATAAATAACAATGCCATAATACAAGAAAAGTGTATCAGAATAAAAATGGAGAGTTTTAATATGAATAGGTGGTTCAAAAACTCACTAAAAAGGTAACACTATGGGCCCAGCACAATGACTTCTTCAAATTCTAGGATCCCATATGGGCGCCAGTGTGTGTCCCACTTGCTCCACTTCCCATCCAGATCCCTGCTTGTGGCATGGGAAAACAGAGGAAAATGGCCCAAAGCCTTGGGACCCTGCAAATCAGATGGGAGACCCAGAAGAAGCTTCTGGCTCCTGGCTTCAGATTGGCTTAGTTCCGGTCATTGTGGATGGAAGATGTTTTTGTCTCTCCTCTTCTCTGTAGTTCTGCCTTTCCAATAAAAATAAATAAATCAAAAGACAAGACAAGACAAGGAAAGGAAAGGAAGAAATAAAAGGAAAGAAAAGAAAAGAAAAAGTAACTTTAGGGCAAGGATGTGATAAAGGAGAGAGCGTGAGTCAGATAAGTTCCCTGGGGAAGACAGTGTCAGGCAGAGGGAGACACAAAGGCAAAGACAGAGTGCGTCGAGCATGTCCGTGGGGAGGACAGAGGATGAGAGAAAACTGGACTGATCTTACAATCTGCAGACTGTAAGAAACTCAAGAACCCCAAACTTCGTCCAGGGGCCCTCTAAGCACAAGCCCTGGAGTGACCTGCACAGGCCACACAACCATCAAGTGGGTTTTGGTAGGAGACAGTACGGCAGGTAAAGGAGTGAGAAAGACTATCTCAAGAGTCTTCTGGAGTCTTATAAGAACATCAACTTTTATTCTGTACAAAGTGGGACATCCTTGCAGGGTTTTAAGCCTTTAACTTGTACGATCTGTGCTGTAACTCAAGTAGAAGCCAAAATGGAAGAAGCAGAGGAGCCAAACTAGTGCAACAGTTCCATGAGAGGTGGTAGTTTGGTCCAAAGGTAGTGTTACTGCAGGAAGTGAGAACTCCCTGATTCTGGGATTCACAGAACTGGTAACGGCTTTCATTATGAGAAAAAGGAGCTATTTCCACTGGACTGCACTTCCCAGAAATTCAGACAGGAAAGTGTAGAGGGAGGGTCGGAGCTGCTGGTGGTGTAGGCCAGAATCAACACTCCACTTCCTGGGACTGCAGTGCTGTGGTACAGCAAGTGAAGCTACTGCCTACAGTGCTCCATGCTGGTACCTCATGGCTACTGGTTCAAATCCCAGCTGCTTCACTTCAAATCCACTCCCTGTTACGCTCCTGGAAAAGCAGTATAAGATGGTCCAAGTCCTTGGTCCCCTGTACCCATCCGGGAGAACCGGATGAAGCTCCTGGCTTCACTGTGGCCCAGCTGTGGCCACTGTGTGCACTTCGGGGAACTAAACCAGCAGATGGAAGATCTATCTTTCTCTGATTCTCTGTCTTCTTTTCTCTATATGATTCTGTGTTTCAAATAAGATAAATCTTTTTTAAACAGGAGGGGGGCAGGGAGAGTTAAATTCCCACCACAGAGCAAAGCATTCCTCCCTCTCTCACACACACACACACACACGTGGAAATAGTGGTTGAGTCTCATTCAGGGAAATATCAGGCCGAAGACGGAAATTCTAAAGCTTCTAAAGCTAAAGCTCGTTACAGGTGAATAACTTCTACTGTAGTTAGTCTTCTGCATTGGGAATGCAAAGCAGCAGGCCGAGCCAAAGGCACCTGTGACTCTGCCTGTGCACAGGAAGACAGAGAAGTTATCTGCAGAGGAAAAGCACTGGCTTTGTCTGGAAGTTTGCTTGTCCTGGCTTTGTTTATTTGCTTGTTTGTTTGTTTGTTTGCTAGAATTTCTTGTGGGACAAATGGAACAGAAAGTGTCTGCTGTTACAATGGCATTGTGAATCTCTGGATACAAGCAATGCAGTGTGAGTGCCTAGATGCCAAAGGAAGGCATGAAATCAGAGAGAACTTCTTCTCTAGTTGTTCAAAACCAGATTCAAGACTGCCACACGTGGCATGAGCCCGTGCTGAGGATCCCTGCTGAAGATCACTGTCACCTTCAGGACACCATCAGCAGAGACGATGGGGAGGAAGGCAGCAAACACCAACCTGGAGCTGGTCTCAGGCAGGAGAGGGGAGGGACCAGAAGGGAGCACATATTCACAATCATTTGGGAAGGCTCCGCAGGAACGGGGACAATCGGTAATCATAGTGACAGAGGGTAGGATTACTGTCATGTAGTTTATTGATACGCATCGCCGTGCCATTTTCATCCCCAGTTTGGGAAAAGCTGCAGGTACACATAGATGACAATCATAATTAGAGACTGAGGTATTTAATGATGATTTCTTTGAAACTAATTTCCTCCAGTTTGGTACTCTGGCTGTGGCTAAGTGATGAACACTACTTCTTTCCTTTGAGCTGAGTCAGTGTGTCCACTCTCTTCCCAGTCTTCTTCCACCTCACCTTTGTCTTGCCCCGACCACAGAGACTGAGCTGAAGGGGATACCCATGGTCAGAATCCACCGGGGATGCAAATTTCCAGTTCATATTATAACAAGAATCACAGTGGAATTTAACTATGGCAACGAACTACATGCTTCATCCGTCCTCATATGCAAACAAGATGGGGAAAGCCCAGTGGTGTTAACATTTAATAACTCAGAATGGCATTAGTTATGACAACGTCTTCAATGCTTCTAACTTAAATGTAAACTAAACTTTTTCCTGAAATTTCCATCTATTTTTAGGTTTGTAGACAACCTCCATTTAAGGTTTATGAATGGACAAAAAGAGGTAAGCTGATCCTCACAGAAAATAGAAGAGGAAATAAGTTTCCTTTTCATGTCATTAAAAATACTTCTATCTCGGTTTCAGGCTGAGTACGCCATTACCACTTACTAATTCTGTAATGAAGCTCTAAAGACACGTAGGAAAAGCATTCAGTGTTCTAATCTTATAAGAACAAATATAACAAAATGCCGTTCTTTGTGGCCAAATGGGCCAAACTGGAAACCCTAATGCTAAGGGAAATGAGCCAATCCCAAAGGGTCAGATACCACATGTTTGCGTTAATTTAAGAGGATATGATATTATGTAAAACATGTTATTTTATGTATATTATGTTATATGTTGTGTATAAACTAAAACTGAATTGACAATGAGGTGATCACAGAAGATGGTTAAGAAATTGCAATTGTTTTTAACATATTGGTTACTCAATACTATAACTATTAGTTAAACAACGAAGTTAATTGTTGCAGAGGGTATGTTGGAGTCTTTAATTGATCGGGTTGATAATCTGATGGTTCTGTCAGGGCCTCCCCAGGAAGCTGAGGAACTAGACTGGACTATAACATGTTGGACTCTATGTTTAGTTTATGCTTGCAAAGAGGGAATCTCAACTGTACTTGATCAGTGGATATGCAACAAGGTGGAATATTCCACATGGGGGGAGGGCGGAGGGGTGGGGTGATTCCTAGTACCAACGAAAATGTATCACATAATACAATGTAATCAATGAATTAAAAAAAAAGAAAGAAAAAAAAAACAAAGGGCAAACAAATAACAAGAAAATGGAATAAAGGGATAGATTGCAAAAAAAAAAAAAAAAGAACAAATATACTTGAGGAACATATCCATTATACATCAGGTAATTTATACATTGAGATAATTTACATAAAATAAAATTTCTCAACATCAGGGCTGAATCTTTGTTGTTGTTGTGAGACTGTGGAAGGCACGGTAGCAAATTTGTTACCAGCTCTGGGGACTAAGTCTCCCTGCTTGAGAACCACTGACATTTAATCTACTACTTTACAACAGAATTAAACTCATGCTCATCATATATTTTGTCATTCTTTCATTAGAAGCAAAAAAAAAAAAAAAAAAGCCGACAGCTTTGCTGGAAGGACAATGAGACATCCCTGTTCTCCCAAATGATCAAGTAACACCTTCCATCCACACTGTCCTTTGATGCAGCACGCAGAACACCTTAGCAACTGCCATACTCATGACCCAGATGACACAGTTGACTAATCCACTTCCTTCTTCAGAAATTTAGCAACCTACAAACAGGCAGAGTCAGGAGATTTTAGCTCACTCTGTAGAACGTCTCACAACTGGGCAGCGGCAGGAAGACCACAGAGCCATACCCAGCATTCTTTGAGTTCCTAATCTGTTTATTGATAAAGGAAAACAGTAGAGCACAACTCTTCTACTCATATCATTTAATAACGAATATTCATGTCACATATATCAGAAATTTTAACTGCTCAGATTTCAAATTTAGAAGGGGAAAATGATGGTTAGAAACTTCTGACAGGCTATAAATAAAATCAGTCTTTTTGTTTTTCGTATTCATCCATTACACTCCTACCTCCACGTATCACTTTGAAATTAGAACACTCATGTGCAGAAGATAATAAGAATCCCCAAACCCAAACCTATTTTCAACACTAAATTTGAAAGCCTCCTATTTCAAACTATATTCAACAGCAAGAACACTGCAGAATTTGTGAGTCCTTTTATTGTGTTACAGCAAATATTGACCCTAGCCAGGCCTCAATCCTGTTTCTCTAGAGTCCTTGCACTGCACATCGAGGGATTCGGAAAGAAAAACTGGACAGACTGATTCTTGAAAATAATTCTGACACAATGCTGTGTTCAATTTCATTCAAATGGTCCTTTATGATCGAATGTTATAGAAATCGAGAGAGCAGTCCCCGCTAACAGCTGTGGCCGAGTCAGTCAGAAACCAGAACCTGAGCTCCAATTCAAGCTCCTCACCAAAGTGACAGGGCTGGGCAGCTGGAGTCAGCTGGGTGCCTGGGAGGGTGCCGTAGCAGGAAATCCCAGGCTCCAGGGAGCCCTGAACGTCCTCTGCCAATGAGACTCCTTCCTAAGTTCCTTTTAAAGGAATATGCTACACAAGCAGATCCAGGTTGTAGGACAGTACTGAAAAAAAGTGATATAAAAATGCAGGCTCATGATGCTTTAGCAAGAACCTAAAGTGCAGAGAGAAGGCATCTTCCTCTCATGCAGACACACACCGGAAGCTGGTGCTTGACTTAGCAGAAGTGCACACGAGCAAGTGTCTGTGTTCTTCAAAGCAGAATGCTGCCTCTTCAGATTTTACCAAGTTTTGCATTTTAATTATTTGGTAGAACCAAAATGGATTTTTGAGAAATGCTTTTCCCTTGAAAAAACAAGTATTCAATAACAGACATCTGAAAATTGGGAGAAAAAAAGAAAAAGAAAGAAAACAGGAAAAGCCACAAAGCCCCGCTGCACTTGGCTCCTGCTCGTTTAGTGCAGCTCGTGACGTAGGCCTGTTTGATTTTGAATTCACAGATCAGAAACGCTGAGAGAGGAAGTTGCCTTTGGCGTGATCCTCAGAAGAAAACAGCATTCACAGAACTGTTTTTGCAAAGTATACATGTACAGAGAGCTGCATTTCCAATTCTGATGAACCTCACCTTAGTGTAAGCGGGCAGTTACATTTTCTGGTGGGTAATTTCTGATTTAAAATTCTAACTAACCTGCCCAAACCATTACTGGAATCTGACAGTCAAACACCCAAACCCCAATCAGCTGAGCGCTGGGAGCTTACAGCATGCCACAGACTGCAAGGGAGGCCTCATTTCAATCTTTTTTTTAAAAAAGATTTATTTATTTTATTACAAAGTCAGATATACAGAGAGGAGGAGAGACAGAGAGAAGATCTTCCGTCCAATGATTCACTCCCCAAGTGAGCCGCAACGGCTGGTGCTTGCAGATCCGAAGCCGGGAACCAGGAACTTCTTCCGGGTCTCCCACGCAGGTGCAGGGTCCCAAAACTTTGGGCCGTCCTTGACTGCTTTCCCAGGCCACAAGCAGGGAGCTGGATGGGAAGTGGAGCTCCTGGGACTAGAACCAGCACCTATATGTGATCCAGCAGTTCAAGGCAAGGACTTTAGCCACTAGGCCATGCTGCCGGGGTGGGTGACTTTCTGGAACCCAGAGTCCTGTTACCTGTTCAGCTCAGTCAACTTCAGGGTGGGATTTTTCTCTGGAGTGCTGATGTTATGATTCAGACCTCGGAGGCCTCAGAATCCTCGCCCCTTCTGGCTTCACCAGGTTTCCCCATCACCCTGGCCTCCTCATCCCTCCTGGCTTTTCATTTCCTCCATGCTTAAGGTCCACAGGCCTCGCCCAGGACTAAGGCTATTTGGAAATTTGACTTCCCATCTCCACCTAGGATCTAACTTAGCGCAATGCAGGAAAATCCATTTGTTAAATACGCACATACTATTCCCTTACAACTTTTACATTTCGGGGATGTGATGAGTATTTCTAGCAGCTTTAATTCCATGGCATTCCACCAGTGCATGTCATATACTATTGCACTGTTCATAATATTTACACAGTTCCATGGCAACCCATAACATACCACCTGCCAAGGTCTGCATTCCTGCAGCTGTGTAGGCTGGACAGGAGGAACTCCTGAGGAGCACCAAGTTCCAGCTACTCCCTTTATGGTAGCAACTGCAAGAGCCTTGGAGCAGAATCATATCTCAGCATTTCATAATGAGAGCTAAACGCATTTTCTAGAATTGTCCACTTTTTGTTGGTAGTTTTCTCGCTTTACTTGCAAAACATCCAGAAATAGGCAGATAAACTCGGAATGTTTTATAGACTACCATTTTTCTCTCCCCAGAGTAGACAAATAAATTCCACTTTCATCACCTAAAAATGTTTTGTGTGGAAATATCATTGGAAAATACAGAAAAACAAATAACTTTGTCCTGGTTCTCTCTCCATCTTTTTAAAAAAAGATTTATTTTTATTGCAAAGTCAGATATACAGAGAGGAGAAACAGAGAGGAAGATCTTCCGTCCAATGATTCACTCCCCAAGTGAGTGCAAAGGCCAGTGCTGCGCCGATCTGAAGCCAGGAGCCAGGAACTTCTTTCAGGGTCTCCCACACGGGTGCAGGGTCCCAAGGCTTTGGGCCATCCTCGACTGCTTTCCCAGGCCACAAGCAGGGAGCTAGTTGGGAAGTGGAGCTGTCGGGATTGGAATCAGTGCCCATATGGGATCCTGGCACGTTCAAGGCGGGGACTTTGGCTGCCAGGTCATGGCGCCGGGCCCAAGGTGCTTCTTTAACTTCACGAATCACGTTTTCATTTCAGCTTTTTAACCAGATTATAAAATTTATTATACTCTCTTCACATTTTGCTTTCCCTTTGCTGCAGGGCCGGCACAGAGATCTTAAATGAACATTCCTGATCATACCCCCACTGACCGTTAGCAGTGTCTCTTCTCCCCACCTGTCATTCTCATTTTTTTCATCAGCTTCATGAGGTAAGTCACTATGTTCTATCTGCATTTCATGCAAAAAAAGTCTGCTTTTCTGCTTGCTACTCTCTTCTATATATTGCTCCTATTTATATACCAATTATCTCCTTGAACACGATGGCCACATACTCGGGTACTCTGCTTCTTCTAAACTACTTCCTGTAGCCTTTTATACAAGCCACAGTGATTTACATTGTCCCTGGTGTGAGCCTCAAGACGGCGGCCTGTGTTGTAGGCAAGGCACACAGTATCTGAGCTTCCCAGACCACAGCGTCGGCCTGGGGGCAGTAAATCACTGTCTAGCAAACAGCACAGCAGAAGCTTGACCTAGAACTCTGGGGTCTAAATCTCGGCCTCCCAAACTCAACACTGCCTTCTTAAAGGCAAACAACAATGCCAACCACACAGTTTCAGCATTCTGACAACTGTATATAAAAGCCACAAGGGCATGTTTAAAAAAAGATTTATCTATTTTTATTGGAAAGGCAGATTTATAGAGAAAGAGAGACAGAAAGATCGTCCATCTGCTAGTTCACTCCCAAAGTGACCGCATGGCTGGTGCTAAGCCAATATGAAGCCACAAACCAGGAGCCAGGAACCAGGAGCTTCTTTCAGGTCTCTGACACGGGTACAGAATTCCAAGGCTTTGGGCCATCGCCCACTGCTTTCCCAGGCCACAAACAGGGAGTGGATGGGAAGTAGAGCTGCTGGGACATGAATTGGTGTCTGTAATGGATCCTGGTGTTTGCAAGGGGAGAATTAGCCAATCGAGCCATCACACTGAGCCCTCAAAATCATGTTTCAAATCCAAAGCTCTAGTAAACAATTCAGAGTAGTAACTTCCCCGTACAGTCAATGTGTGGTCAGTCTTGGAGGCTTAGTCTACAATTCTCTCCTTCCCACTTTAGTCATTCTTTAAGCTCATAACCCCCATATCAAAGCCCTTCTTGCTTATACGATGGCATTGGCAGGTTAACATGCTACCTGTCACGCTGACATTCCATACAGCTCCTGCACCTCTGATCAATCTCCCTGTGAACAGTCTGCAAAAGCAGTAGAAAGCCTAAGTGCTTGGGGCCCTGCCAGCTGCCAACCCAAGTTCCTGGCCCCTGGATTTGGCCTGGCCCAATCCTGACCACTGTGGTCATCTGGGGAGTGACCCCGAGGCTTAGAGTCTCTCCCTCTCTCTGTAATTCAGCTTTTAGAATAAATCATCTTTTTCTCTTCATACTAAAACTCTTTTTGTTAAATACTTACAATGTTAATTTCTACTTCCATACCACATCTTGAGAGATATAATACGAAACACTCAATAAAGGAGAGGGAAGAAAAAGAAAAAAAAATGCAAGAATTCCTACCGTATCATAGACTGATCCCAAGAACTCTCCATGGAAATAAGATGGACTCCACAGGGTTTCTACACAAGCTTGGGCCCCGTTCCACAGAAAATCCATCCCATCTGAGTTGCTGTCTGGACAATTGCAGATTGTATTTATTCTAACAAAAAATTCTAACCCTGACTCCTCCAATAAATATGATTTGTTCCTCTGTCCCTTTGAGGTGTGATGTACCTCCTGCAGGCCAAGAAAGACATTCCCAAAGCTCTGGGAACCACTCCTTTGAAATGTAATCTGTGTGGTGACCAGACTTCCCACAATTTCTCACCTCCCTGATTCCACCTGACCATTCACTTGTAGAAATGCGCAGTCACATTTGTGCAAAACAAAATGGAGTTGTACTCTTAGACTCCAAGACATTCAGTCTCATTTGGCCTTTGATTAAATAGGAATATTAGGGTAGGCACTGTGGTATAGTGAGTTAAGACATTACTTGAGACACCAGCATTCTATATCAGAGTCCCCAGGATAAAGAACCACCTGAACTTCTTTAACATTTTTTTAGATTTTATTTTTATTGGAAAGTCAGATATGCAGAGAGCATAACAGAGAGAAAGATCTTCCATCCACTGATTCACTCTTCAAGTGGCAGTAACACTGGAGCTGAGCTGATCTGAAGTCAGGAGCTTGGAGTCTCTTCTGGGTCTCTCCCACGGTACAGGGTCCCAAGGCTTTGAGCCATCCTTGACTGCTTTCCCGGGCCACATGCAGGGAGCTGGATGGGAAGTGGGGCCACCAGGACATGAACCAGTGCCCACATGGGATCCCGGAGGTTGCAAGGCAAGAATTTAGTTGCTAGGCCACCATGGCAGCCCTCCCCCACACACACACCTGAACTTCAAATCTAACCTTCTGCTTGGGCTCTAGAAGGCAGCAGATGATGAACCAAGTGTTTGGGTCCCTGCCAGGCAGGTGGATGAAGATTCTGGTTCCTGGCTTTGGCCTGGCCCAACCCTTGGCTATTGTAGGCAAGTGTGGAGGGAACCATTATATGGAAGACATCTCCTCTTTCTCCATGTGTATGTGTATGTGTGTGTGTGTGTGTGTGTGTGTGTGTGTGTGTGTGTAATCACTCTTTCAAATAAAATCTTGAAAAGAAAACAGAAATTTTGTAGTAGAATGTAAGTTCTTTGAAACACAGCTTGCTGTTATCCTCATTTCACAAAATTCTAGGTTTTGCATATACAGGAAATGAGTAATTAAACACACAGAGTCCCATTCTTTGAGTTTAGTTCTGTCGAAGGAACAAAAGTGGTTAAGAGGAGTTGTGGATACTAGGTGTAACATGAATGTCTGATTTGGAAGGAAGAAATTGCTGACAAGTGTGGTTGTGGGTTAGGCTTAAAACTGAGAAATCCCCTGTTGACTAAGTGGCAGCTCAGTGTTGTCCCCGTCAGTCATCCTCTGGACATTCCCTTTGAACTTTTTTATTCAGCCAGAGGAGTTCATGCAAGGAACTGCGCCATCACATGCTGCTGGCTAAAAAAGAAAGCACCTTCACGAGCAACCTGAAAATTCCCAGTGTCAACAGCCTGATTACCATGTTCCTCATTCCCCCTAATCCTTCCCAACAAGGAACCAACAACCTGGAAAGGAGATTCCTGGCTTGGGAGGCAGAGGGTCTCATGTAATCGCTATCGCATTAACTTCCAGAAAACTCAGAACAGTAACTTCTAAAAGAAAATGATAACCAGTTCCAACCTCCAACCCCCATGGGATTAGTCCACATGTTTAAAATCTGCACCAAAGTAGATGAAGTCTTCTGGGGAGATTAGCAAATGACTACCATATCAGCAATAAAGTGATAATTATTTCAAGTAATATTGCGAAAACTAATGTTCTTCAATTCTATATTCAAAGAAGAAAGTTTGGCGGGGGGGGGGGGGTAATGTCATTTCCAACACTTTCTTGGAATTTGTGCTAAGAGATATTAAAATTTCCAATTGGGTTGTCTCTAATTTTAAGTAATACCTCACTGTAGTTTACAGTATGCATCTCTACTCCTGAATAAGGACTCCCAATGAAACTGTTCAATATGCACTAACAACATGATGCCAGATTTTCCACTATTGCCAATACCTACAATGCCATGATACACTCAAGTGGCAGAATGTTAGACTTGTGACTATTGCTGAAGGACTAGACTGTTGTAATAATACAGGGCAAATGGTTGAAGGGGAATGGGGAAGGGGAGGAGGAGAGGTTGAGGGGAAATTCCTGTACCTACAAAGCCATATCATTGAAAATAACAACAACAATAAAAACAAGTATAAAAAAGAAGACCACATTAGAAGTTTACATCAAAATCATGAGCTGAGATGGTAACCAAGACAAAAATGCAAGCATACAGTGGCTAACGGTAAACTGAGGACAGACTACCTAACAAATCGCTTAGAGTAATCGGGTTGTTGAATACATGAGGGAACTTTGAGCATCTCTCTGTAATGATTTCAATAGTTAAAGTTGGCTGCTAATTAATGTTACAGTTTCCAGGCTCCATTTAGAGAATAGCATGAAATCACGAATGACAGCAATGTTATTCCCGCAATCTCTGCACAGTTTTCCTCACAGAATTTCTAACTTTTAATGTACAGACTGGAGTTTCTTTAATACGTTTGTACATTTCCTGTTTCATGTGGTCAGTGACAGTACCACAGACCCTACAGCAGACAGAAATGTTTTGTTGAGTAGCAGAAATAATTAATTAAATATAAACTTGCTTAGTTTATGACTGTTGAGTTTCACTGTAAATAATGAATGAATGAATGAATACATGTTATTTAAACAAAAAAGAAAACATTTTTATAATAATATTCAGGCAACTTTCTCAATATTCTTTGATAGGAGTGCTCATCTTCTGTTTCCCAGACAGGCTTCACATGAAAGCCTACTTTTCAATTCCAACATTTCCCCATCATCCCACCAATGTAGGTTTTCACAGCCCTCTCTAGGTGACATATATGGACAAGAGCACAACACACAGAGGGTTAATGCAGGAAGACACCAGCTGGGAAAAAAGCTTCCAATATTTCTCTTTTCACTCTCAAAGCAGCAGCAGAGTTTAACTTTCTCTGGCTGGGTTACATCTCTTTACTTCTAAAAACAGACAGGAAAAATACAATTTGAGTTGGCATCCATAATTTCTAAGAAATAACCATGTGATACAATTGCCTGGGAAAAAGCGGTGTTTGGGTCCCTGCTATCCATGTGGGAGACCCAGATTGTGGTGCTGACTCCTGGCTTCAGCCTGCCCAGTTCAGGTGTTATGGCCACTGGGTAGCACACCAGTGAGTGCAAGACCACCCCCATCCCGGCCCTCGTGTCTGCCTGTGTTTATAACTCTCAAATAAATAAATCTTTAAGAAAAGAATCTTGTGTTTAAATTAAACTCTATTCATTGTCATGTGAATCACTTATTATTAGATAAGATTATAGCAAAAGCTAGAGATATAAATTGAAGCTTCTTCAAATCCATTTTTATTTTTAAATTTATTTGAAAGGTAGCTACGTAGATGGCTTGATAGATAATTGAAAAGGAAGGAAGGAAAGAAGGTGGAGAGGGAGGGAGGGAGGAAGGAAGGAAAGAAAGAAAATCAACTTCCTTGCACTGATTGCTCCCCAAATATCCATGAGCTGGGGGTGAAGCCAAGCAAACTGAATTCAATCTGGGTCTCGCACATCCTTGGTAGGGACCCAGCCCACTGACTCCTCACCTAATGTTCCTACTAGAGGAAACTGGAATCGGGAATGGAGCTGGGACTCCAACCCAGACACACGGGATATGAGTGTCCCAAACGGCATCTCAACTGACGCGCCCAACGCCAACCTTCTTCACTTCATGGTAATGCAACACGTGATGTGTTTTACTTTAAAAACTGAAAAATCTAGAATATATTCTTAGCCCTAAAATATGCTTAAACATAAGCATAAAGTATAAGCCACAATTATCTTCAGCAAGCAAGTAATACATATCAGGGGAAAAGTTAGATAATTAATACTGGCATTAAAATCACAAAAATAAACAAAAGTGGGAAAACCAAATCCTAACTGTATTTACTTATTAGAATATTTTTATCTTTTCAGTAAATATTCAAATATTTCAATCACAGAAAATGAGCTATAACACTCATATTTTTACCAGCAAATCTAATAAATGTTAAACCTCTAATAGCTGCATAGTGAGTTAAGTTGCTGCCAACACCAGCATCCCATATGAGACCCAATTCAACATCTAGCTCCTCTGCTTCTCATTCAGCTCCCTGATAATGTGCCTGGAAAAGCAGCAGCAGAGGGCCCGAGTGCTTATACTCTTGCCACTCTCAGGGGAGACTTGTATGGAATCCAAAATTCCTAGCTCCCGACGGTCCAACCCCACTGGGTTGACCATGTGAGGTGCTAACCAGTTGATAGAATCTCTCCTTCTCTCCATCTCTCTCTGAAACTTTGCCTCTCAAATAAAAAAATAAATATTCCCAAAAAGTATCATTATTGTTTTTATTTCCATGGATATGATGGAAAGCTAGGGGTCTATTTATCTATCAGGGCTTCTGTGGGCAGCTCTGCAGATCTCAGCAGAAGTCATTCACACAGGCGAGAAATAAGTGGAAAACAACCAATAGATCTGGATTAATTTGGGGACTTTAGGCTCTATGCCTTGGGTATCTTCTTGGGACAAGAAGGCAGCTCAAACCTGCTTTTCCCCTAACACTGTGGAAGTAAAGAAATCCAAGATGAAAAACAAAAAAAGCTCACAACTGATACAAAATCACTTTTACCCTACATTTTGACCAAGGCAGGTGACTTGGCCAAATGCAAAGTCAGAAGGTGCAAAAGTGTAGCTCACGTGCAAAGAGTACATGATGAGTCACAAACCAGTGTGAGGTAGTAGAAATTGGTAACAAAATACAATTGACCTCAACTACTATACAAGTTTTGTATTTTATCTCTATGTCTATATCCACAATCATTGCTCAAGCATTTTTAATTTTAAAATTTAACATTCAAAAGATACATTTCATGTTTGTCCAAGTTTCCCTTTTGAATCACTTTGCTTGCAATGAATTAATTAGGTTGGTCTTTATATGTAGGTGATTTTTACTCTTGAATTGTTTCCATTATATAAATGTAATAGTTTATCCATAGGTTTCCCTATCGACATATATGGCAGCTATTTGAACCTTTTAATTACAGAAATGAACAAATGAAAGTCTTGCATTTGTCCCCTCTGGTAAAAATGCAAAAAAAAATTCTGTAGGTTGAACTAAAACAAAATCTTAGGGTAAATGCTTCTTTTACATTCCAGGACAGTACTGTCTAATAGAAACACAGTATTATCCTCAAATGTAACTTCAACTTTTCTAGTTACTATGGTTAAAAAATTAAAACTGAACAAATTAAAATTTATTACATATTCTATATAGCATAATATATCGACATTTATAATTTCAAAATGTAACTAAAATAAAAATCATCATGTAATATATATTTTGTTTATACTAATTCTTTGAAAATACATGTGTATATTGTAACTCAACTCTGTTTACATTTCAAGTGTTCAACAGCCACTTGTGGCTATTTGCTGCCTGACTAAATTATTTGCCTAAGTGTTGGTAACAATACATGAAACTTCTGATAGTTGCATATCATTGTCAACAGTTGAGATGTTAAGGGCCAGTGTCATGGCACAGGAGACTGAGTTGTCACCTATGATGATGCCAACATCCCATAACCAAGGACAGCTTCAAGTCCCAGCTAAGCTGCTTCTGGCCCAGTCACTTGCTAATATGCATGGGAAAGCAGCAGATGGCACATTCTTGGGATCCGGACAGCCCCCAAGTGACCTGAGTAAATTCCTGCCCTCTGGCTTTGGTCTGGCTCAGTTCTGGCCTTTGCCCCACTTGAGGCATTAACCAAATGGAAAGAAATTTTCTCTTTCTTTCCCTCCCCTCACCCTGCGTGTGTGTGTGTGTCTGTGTCTGTATTAATCTGCTTTTCAAATAAATAAAATAAATCCTTTAAAAAAATCTGGGGTGTTCGGGTGGAGGAGCAGTGCTGCAGATCAGTGGGTTAAATTGCAGCCTATAATGTCGGCATCCCATAGGAGCAACACCCAGGGGCTCCACTTCTGACCCGGCTCACTGCTAACGGATCTGGGAAAGCAACACAAGATGGTCCTAATGCTTAGGCTCTGCAAGCCATGTGAGACCCAGATGGAGTTCCAAGCTCTTGGCTTCAACCCGGCTCAGTCCATTTGGGGAATGAGTCAGTGGATGGAAGACCATCCTCTCCCACCTCCTATAATTCTGCTTTTTAATAAAGTAATAGGTATTTTCAAAACACACAAAAAGGACAGATTGTGATACTAAGTACTTCTTTTTGTCAATATGAAGTTAAAGCAAAAAAAGCACAGGAATGGAAAAACTGAGGCAGCCTGACTAACGTCTGTGGTTTAGTTTATACCATAATACAATGTTAATCTCCTAGCTCTCCTAGCTTTGTTAAATATAAATACAGCTATATAAGATATTGAAATTAAAGGAGGCTAGTGAAAATACATAAAGTCTCTATTAGCAGGCCTAAAGTTGTGTCAAAACATTTTTTAAAAATAACTCCTAACTGAACTTCAATTTTATTTTGTCCCATTTGCCAGATGTATCATTTAATCAACCCTATCAAAGCACCAGTTTTGTACACCACTGAAAGCATTTTTATTGCACAACAAAAGTAAATGAAAGAATGCAGGAATTTCACTTTAAATTCAAGTGCTTTAGGTAGGCACTGGCAACAAGGCAAGTCCTGTAACTTATCTTGCTACCTCCACTGTGAGGTCTTCAGTGCCTCTTCAATGGCCTTGACCATGTTCTGCCAGGCATCCGATAGAGCTGTGCAATTAGTGTTTTATCTTCTGGGAAAATAAATTATTTGCAATAATATGCCTTAATTACAACCAAATATCTTGAATTGCATAGATGATGACACAACAGAGCAACTTTCATGAGTTTACTAGAGAAATCTAATCGCACACACTTTTGGGCTGGTGATGTGGTGAGCCGCCACCTGCAATGCCAGCATCACAGGTGGACACTAGTTGAAGCAATGCTTACTCCATTTCTGTTCAAGCTCCCTGGCAACATGCCTGGGGAAAGGAGCAGGTGATATATGTCTTTGGGTCCCTGCACTCATGTGGGAGACCTAAATGAACTCGGGCTTCTGTTTCAATCTGGGCCAGCACTGCCCATTTTGACCATTTGGGGAATGAACCAAGGGATGAAAGATATCTCTTTCTCTTCCCCTTTCTATGCAACTCTACTTTTCAAACAAACCTTTTAAAAAAACCACACATTTTTATTTTTGCTTGAACTTATCTTTTACCATAAACTTTTATCTTCTCCCCACATTATTCCTCAGAAGCCTTCAGAATTGCTTCTTAGTAACTAACACTTAACTAAAAGGAAAAAAAAAATAAGCAAACCTCAAACCTCCAACCTTCTCCTGCTGCTGGTCTGCTACAAGGTAATCAGGAGGTGCAGCCAGCAGCAGGGCCGGGGGGCGGGGCGTGGTGGAGGGGGTGTGGTAGTCCCTTCACATCTTGCCATGGATCCCCACATCTGTGCTGGTTTCAGACCCAAGAGCCACCCACACATGTCTGAAACACTGTACTTACCCCTCATTATTCAGCCTTCTGCTGGTCAAGCTTCAAGCAGTACCTAGCATAATACATGTAATAGTTCCCAAAGACTCTATTTGGACTGACTTTGATAATAAATAGCCAAGTAAATATACTTCTAAACCGGGGTATATTTGCAGATTAAGCATTAGAAGTGGACAACAGCCTTGTGTCACAGTATGACAGCTCAGTAGCTGAATTCTTACCATGCAAACACTGGGATCCCATTTGTGCACTGGTTCTAGTCCCAGCTGCTCACTTCCCATCCAGCTCTTTCCTGAGGCTTCAGAAAGCAGTCAAGGACGGCCCAATGCCTTGGGACCCTGCACCCGCGTGGGAGACCTGGAAGAAGCTCCTGGCATTGGATTGGCCGTCATGGTCACTTGGGGAATGAACCAGTGCATAGAAAAACTTTCTCTACTTCTCCCTGTAAAAATATGCCTTTCCGGCCCAGCGGCGTGGTCTAGCGGCTAAAGTCCTCGCCTTGAAAGCCCCGGGATCCCATATGGGCGCCGGTTCTAATCCCGGCAGCTCCACTTCCCATCCGGCTCCCTGCTTGTGGCCTGGGAAAGCAGGAGAGGATGGCCCAAAGCTTTGGGACCCTGCACCCGCGTGGGAGACCTGGAAGAGGTTCCTGGTTCCTGGCATCGGTTTGGCGCGTACCGGCCCGTTGCAGCTCACTTGGGGAGTGAAACATCGGATGGAAGATCTTCCTCTCTGTCTCTCTTCCTGTCTGTATATCCGGCTTTTCAGTAATAATAAAATCTTTAAAAAAAAAAATATGCCTTTCCAATAAAAACCTTTAAAAAACAAAAAAGCAGCAGCAGCCGAGTTATGTCTCTTGAGGGTTACCACCTGAGCCTTCAGCAAGGGTTCCCACTCTGGAGACTTAACAATGGCTTATAAACCGCTCAGAGGAAGATAAAGGGATAGGGGAATACCCAGGTCATCAGCACGCCCACCAGCGCTTTCCAGCTTTCAGAGCCATTTATTCAGTCACAGATGTAAGTGCTACCATCCTGACCGAGAATCTGAGAAACCGTCAGCCCAACCACTTCCCTCACATTAGCTGTCACCACAGGAGTTCAAGAGTGAGGCTAAGAAAGAGAATGGATCTCTGAGGACAGCGCAGTGGCTTCCTCAGGAGCATGTGCTCCCAGCAGCAGGTGTCAAGCAGGGAAGTGTGGCTTGAGATTTCATGGGCTGGCCTTTCACAACACCCGCCAACTACTTCTCCACCAGGCTTTCCCAGCTGACTCAGAGTTAAGGCTCTACCAAGCATGGCAAGTACATGTTTTAAGTAGTAAAGGGAAAAGTCCCATAGAGGCTTTGGCTTAACTGTGCTTTAACAGGAACAGTGGCAACTGCTTACTCCTGAGGGCACACTCTTCACTGAGAAAAGGCCAGTCCACAGAATTGTAGCTACTAAATGTGCCTTTTCTAGTAAGAATAAAAAAAAAATGTTACAAAGAATAATCTCAGTTGGACTGATAACTCTAGTAATCAATATGCAAAAAGCTTTACAGTAACTAAGCTTACCCATTGGGGAAAAAATCTCCAGTGGATGCGTGCACCTTTGCCAGCGAAGGGAAGGCACTGGTTTGGTCTTTGTTCTGACAGAGTCAGTGCGCCATGAAAAGCGAGCAGGGTGAGCCTGACAGCAACTAGCATCAAACCAAACACTAAGGGCTAGTCATCTAGCCTGAAAATTAGCATTTGCTACTTATGCAAACCTGGAGAAATTATTTAGACTCCCAAACCTGAATTTGCTTCATTAATCAAACAGGGGTTGTTTTCACGCAAGAAGTATACTGAGAAACATCCTCTATCTCACAGTGTTGTACTGAAGATGAACTGAGACAAGTGAGAAAACATCAGTGCTCTAAGAGTTTTTGATACACGTTTTATGTATGTGCATTTTACACATGCCTTCTGAAGACGTATAATGAACTGAATTACTTTAAGTGATTTAGAATCCTGAAAAGAAACAAGAAATAGGCACATGGCATTCAGATGCACGTGTTTACATTCCAGCACTAATGACGAATGCAAGCACATAAGATTCTACCTATAAATATGCTTCAGAATTTTATTAAATATCCTCCTAGGGCCCAACAGCATGGCCTAATGGCTAAAGTCCTCACCTTCAACAAACCAGGATCCCAAATGGGCACCGGTTCTAATCCCAGCAGCTCTGTTTCCCATCCAGCTCCCTGCTTGTGGCCTTGAAAGCAGTTGAGGACGGCCCAAAGCCTTGGGACCCTACACCCGTGTGGGAGACTCAGAAGAGCTCCTGGCTCCTGGCTTCGGATCAGCGCACCACCAGCCATTGTGGTCACTTCGGGAGTGAATCATAGGACAGAAGGACAGAAGATATTTCTGTCTCTCCTCTCTAATATATATATATATATATATAACTTTTCATTAAAAATAAATAAATCTTATAAAAATAAATGAATGAATAAATAAGTATCCTATTTCTGTGTTTTAAAGATATAACCTAAAAACATTTACATATTACCTAAAATGGCATGTGATAGGGTAGGCAGCTAGTTCAGGGTCATGAGCTTGGAAGGCTCTCCGCCACCACCTAGGTGTTCCCTCCCGCCCACCTCTGATGCTCACCTATCATCACCTGGAACCTGAGAGGGGACAGTATTGTACTGTGTAACCACTCCCCTCGCAAGCCCCCGTGCAGGCCCACGATGGGAAGAGGCTCGCTCTCTTGGTTGTGTGCTTCTGTCACTCTGGCACTCCGACTCTTGCCCACAGCAGCCTCTGAGGACAGGTATTCCCTGAGCATGGCCCCTGTATGTCTGTACTGCTCACCTTCTGTTCACAGCTTGGGCGGGACAGTGAAGACAGCAATGCTGAGATGCTTTGTATTCCTAATGTACATACTTTTGAGAGTTCCAAGAGAGGTGAGGTCTAGCAGTGATGGGATGTGGGCAGAGAAGCCAGGGAAAGGTGAATGTCCGCAGCTTTGTGTGTCCAGGTTATTCATTGCATGTCTCTTAGGATAACTTATATTGTTGGGGAAAGCTGGGACATAGGTCTTCAGCTTAACAGGTGGACTTCAGGGTAATGACCATTTGTTCCTCTTGGGGTTTCAATTGACTGGATTGCCATATGGACTTGTGATTTGCTATTTCTAGTGGGCCCTGTTATCGCCAAGCTTGGTTAATAAAAACTCCGGAATAAACCTTAGACTTCTCTGGTGTGAACTCGCTCTCACCCCACAACACTGGTATGATTTGACATACAGGGTGTCCTGAGGAGCCATTTTGTATATCTTACTGATATTTTTTAAAATAACTATTTCCTGTGCTGCAAAGAATCTGACACAGGATGCTCACGAAACAGGATCTAATTTTTCAGTCTACATATGTTACAGCTGAACGTGAAAAAGTCCCTAAACTTCACAGAACTAACTTCTAGTGTTTTTCTAATGGAAAGTCCCCTGGTGTGTGGGATTCTCAAAAACTGCCTTGGATTAATAAGGTTGGTCTCTTGCTTCTCTTCCACCTTACTCTTCAGTGCTGTCGTGTTTCATTTTGACACTAAACGTTGCCCTAGGACCTGATCCCGAAAACCTTAACTTTAAAATACACCAAAAAAAAAAAAAAAGAATCCCCTTACACTAATATTTACAAGATGCACTTAATATAATTATGTGTTACTTCAAAACCCAAAATATACCATAATTTTACATCAGGAATGTCTAGTAAGGTGTGCTGCTCACAAGTCAGCTCCTAAAACATTCTTACTGGATGATAAATTGTCATTCTAGTTCTGAAGTGGAAGAACCAAAACTTCTGAGTCATACTTGAAAATCAGGTAGTGGTCTTGATAAATTAAAAGCTACAGGTTTGGAACTGGCATGGTAGCCTACTGGCTAAAGTCCTCGCCTTGTTCATGTCAAGATTCCATATGGGTGCCGGTTCTATTCCCAGCAGCTCCACTTCCCATCCAGCTCCCTGCTTGTGGCCTTGAAAGCAGTCAAGGATGGGCCATAGCCTTGGGACCCTGAACCTGTGTGGGAGACCCAGAAGTTGTTCCTGGCTCCTGGCTTCGGATCGGCGCACCACCAGCCATTGTAGTCACTTTGGGAGTGAATCAGCAGATGGAAGATCTTCTGCTCTGTTACTGTCTTTGTATATCTGACTTTCCAATAAAAATAAATAAATCTTTTTTAAAAAATAGCTACAGCTTTGATACACTGATAAAATTTCTGTAAGGATGATCTAGGAGGGAAAGCGATTGAATAAAGTGATGGGTGGGAGAGGATGTTAGGGCTATAGAAATTTATAGCACTAAAAAATAATGTGCCAAGAAAGAATTTTGCTTGTGAGATGGTATGCTTTACACTGGTGAAGAAATTCCATGGTGAAGTAGGTAAATTCCCTGCCAGCAATTCCAGCATCCCCTTTGGTCACAGGTTCATGTCCCCACTGCTTTGCCTCCAACACAACTCCCTGTTAACAGCATGGGAAAAGCAACAGAAGATGACCTGAGTATTTAGGCTCATGGCAACCATGGGGAAGACCTGGAAGAAGCTCCTGGCTTTGGCCCTGGCCCAGCCCTGACCCAGCCCTAGCCATTGCAGCCATTTGGAGAGTGAGTCAGCAGACAGAAGATCTCTCTCTCTCTCCCTCTCTCTTCTCTTTTTCTCTCTCTGCCTCTCCCTTGCTCATCCTCAAACTCCTTGAAATCAGCAAATATTTTTTATTTTTTTAAAGTTCCACATTAGTTTTCAATTGAAGAGAGACAGAGGTACAAACAAGAAGCTGCAAGAGAGGACTTGAGGACTAGCCACCTGGAGAAACTTGATCTCCATAAGGAAGCCTGCTCAGCCTGAGAAATCCCCAAGGAGCACTGTGCTCAATGCATTGAGAGGAAAGTTCATTGCAAAGCAGTGCCAGCTCACATCCTACAAACCCGGCACTGTGGGGAGCAGCTTAGAACCATGCAACAAGCATGAATTTTGAAGCTCAATTTCATTTCTTCTCCAAGTTTTGACTTCCTGAGTCAGAAAAGGCAATCTTTGACACTTAGCTGTCAAATGTGCTAAAAGGCATTTTGAAAGGATTATAGTAAGGATTAGATTAGGTGATGCAAAATTCCTAACTGGTTTGATATCAATGATTTCAGCATTTTATTACAAACTGCCATTGTTTACTTATTAGTGAGGTAAAATTACTTCAATATGAAGTCTGAAGGGTAAAGTAGCCAAAAATATTTCCTAGATTTTTTTCTTTTATTCTGTGTATTTACTGGACAGAGAAGGGAGCGGAGAGGAGCGAGTGGGAGGGAACAGGACAGAATAAGGGAGCCATGCTACCCATTGGCCATCCACCAAATGCCTGCCCTAGCTCACAGCCCTGGCTCACAGCCCTGGCTGAGATGGGAGTCAGGAACTGAGCTCTTCAGCACCTGGCATGAGAATCTTCCACTCCTGAGCAGGAAGCCAGAAGCTGGAGCTGAGGCAGGTATTGAAGCCAGGTACTCTGATGTCCGATGTGGGCACCTAAACCTGTGCTTACCCGCCAGCTCAAATACCTTCCCTAGATTTCTTTTTAATCACTGTCAGATATAACAAATGAAAGATTGACACAGATAATGGTGCTGTATGAGCATAATCAGAAGCCTTGGGGGAAGAACAAACAATAGTATATAAAATACCAAACATAAAGTTTTGCTCTTGGGAGAAATATTCAGGTTACAACTACTAAACTGGATTATAAATTTGTATTTGCTTTTCAAAATTCACAGTGAAAACAGTTGTTTTATTGTGATCTGCTCCAGGTATTGAAAATGTTCAAAGATTTAAGATATTCTTAAGCAATCAACTCAAATCACATTGAAAAAAAAAAAGAGTTCACTCTCTGAAATCAGTCTTTTGAAGGTGATTTTCATTTCCGGTCATCTGTGCTATAGTAAAGTTTCTTTCATTGATAAATTCACTGCAAAAGTAATGTTTGATTTCCAGTGATGGAAAGGAGAAATTAAAGTGTGTTAATTGCACTGATAAATTTCTATTTCTTCTTGTGACACATCAACACTTGGCAGTCTACATTTGGCACAAATATTGCTACAAAGAACACAGCACTTCTTTAATCGTTGAATGGTCTGCAGGTTGCCTTATAAGAGCTGTCTCTGGCTCTGATGGTGACACATCTTTTGACCAGCCAAAAGCTAATCTGGTTCACTGTGTTACTTCTTTAGAACTTCAACTGCCATCACTTTAAAGATAAAATCTAATACTGTAGCAAATAGGTCATTCGATACTCTGTAAAACTTTCCATTAGCCATCCATAAATGCAACAAGACCAACAAAGCAGTGCTCTGAAACTCAGAACACTAGTCACATGAACTGATAAAGAAAAATTTCATATAAATTGGCTGTTCTCATCACAAAGCAACAAGTTAGGACTAAGAAATAATTATGCCAATGTAAAAAGTACATGAAAAATTGTACCTGAACTTCAGGCTGTCATCAAACTGGGTGTTTCTATTAAGGAGCAGAGCTCTTAAGACACTATAAAACAGAAAACCATGACATCTGAGAGAAAGGAAATAACTTCAGGGAGAAAGCACCCATACCATGGTTCAGGGCAGAACCCTGCAGTCTCCCCGAGGTCAGGAAGCAGAACTGAGCAGTCAAAAGATCACAGAAACATAACGAGATATAAAAGAAAAAAACACGTCAAGAAGCATCTCTAGACTTATCGCAGGATTCCACTTATTTGTCCTGCCAGATGCTGAACTAGCTGTGAAGAAACTGCCAGGAACCAAGAATGACTTAAAAAGATCAGAGGAAACAATGCTCACACATCATATAGGAACAGGATCAATCTCGAAGGTTACAGAGGAAACAATACTCACACATCATACAGGAACAGGATCAATCTCGAAGGTTACAGAGGAAACAATGCTCACACATCGTATAGGAATCCAAAAGGCTACAGTACTAAGTACTAAAAGTACTAAGTGACTTTATTTAGTAATAGAAAAAGTAACCTTTGGTGAATATTGCTTTGATCTAACAAACATTTAATCAAAAACATCAAATGGTTTTCAAGGAACTTAATCATGTCCTAGAACAAAACATAAAACTATTAATAAAGATGTAAAAATACCTAGTGTGAAAGAGATAAGTACACAATTTCTGACACCTAATCAAAAATAACTAGGCAGTCAAAGAACCCCGACTCTTACAATTTTTAATGAAAAGTAAATCCAGTCACCTGAAACATCCCTTAAATTATGATAGTAATGCAAGTACAGGGCAGGGTTAAAGTAATAGAATATATTACAAAGCACAAATGAAACTTCCGTATGTGGTAACTACAATGAAGAATGCACTAGATGACATAAATGCCACACTGGACTGCTGTAGAAGAAAATGCTGGAAAACATGAAGATATAATAATGCATGCTGTTCAAGTAGATCAAGGGATAAAAAGTTAAAAGAAAAGGGGAGATGCAGATTGAAAAGAGGAAAGAAAGAAAACAGTGGTGAATTATAAAATAATTTGATATGAAGAGTCTTCAACAGGTTCATGGAAAATGTATATTCTGCAAAAACCTACACGTAGATATAAAGACTTTTTGTAGCAAAACGAACTTTTTTTTTTTTAAAGATTTATTCATTTTATTACAGCCAGATATACACAGAGGAGGAGAGACAGAGAGGAAGATCTTCCATCCGATGTTTCACTCCCCAAGTGAGCTGCAACGGCCGGTATGTGCCGATCCGAAGCCAGGAACCTGGAACCTCTTCCGGGTCTCCCACGCAGGTGCAAGGTCCCAAGGCTTTGGGCCGTCCTCAACTGCTTTCCCAGGCCACAAGCAGGAGCTGGGTGGGAAGTGGAGCTGCTGGGACCAGAACCGGCGCCCATATGGGATCCCAGGGCTCTCAAGGCGAGGACTTTCGCCGCCAGGCCACGACGCCGGGCCCAAAATGAACTTCTTTTAATGCTATTTTCCCACAAACATTGTAAATACTATCATATGTAACTGAAGTCACAAAAAGAGAAAAGTGAAAGCTTTATAAATTTGATTAAAGCCATGCATATCTAAAGCAAAATAACATCACTGAATAGCAATCACTACGTATTAAACATGCTTACTACAAACCCAGAGTCAATACTAAAAAAAAAAAAAAAAAAAAAAAAAAAACGTGATTAGACAACATAACGAGTAATGTAGAATCATGGAACTGAATTAATTCAAAGTATGACAGAAAAAGAAGAAAAGGTAAGAAAGAATAAATGACACAGATAGAAAAAAATGGCAAAACGGCAGATTTAACTCCAACCATTTCAATAGTCATGTTGAGTGCAAATGGGCTAAACACTCACAAGAAAAAGCAGAGCTTGCCAGTTTAGACAAAAACATAAAGCCAGAATATCTGCTGCTTTTAAGACGCACTTTATAAAGATACAGAATTTATTCTTAAAAGAAATAAATAGCATGCTAAGACAAACCTACAGGAAACTGTTACTAGTCACTACATTAATGTCAGACAAAGTACATCTCCGATTAGAGAATACCACAGGAATGGATAAAAATAAATTCATAATGAAAAATTGATCACTTCATCCACAGGACTTATGATGACAAATGTTTTTGCAATTAATGAAACAGCCTAAGAATGCATGTAGCAAAAACTGATGATTATAAAAAATAGACAAATCCACAAATATACTTGGAAGTTTAGGATCTTCCCTAAATAACTGAACAATTAGATTACCAGCTAGTAAAGATACAAGAGATCTGAACAATATCATCAATCAACTTAACTCACTCACAGAACACTCCACCCAACAACAGCCAATGGTGCACTTCCTTCAAATACAGATCATTTACCAAACAGAACACATTTGGGGGCATAAACGGGCTTAACAAGTTTTAAAAGGTTTAAGACATACAGAAGTATGTGCTCCAATCATAATGATATGAAAAACTATTAGAAAACATATATTTCAAAAAATATTTCCAAGTATTTAGAAACTAAAAAGCACACTGCTAAATAACCTATGCATTAAAGAAGAAAATCATAAAGAAATTTTAAAATATTTTCAACTGATGAAAAATGGTGAAATGCTGTTAAAGTAGTATTCTGAGCAAATTTATAGCACTAAATACCTGTAGTAGAAAACAAGAAAGATAAATTATATCAACTTTTGCCTAAGAAAATATAAAAAGGAAATCAAATAAACCTCGGGCCCACATTGGGACATGGGAGGTAAAGGCAGCCTGCAACGCCTGCTCCCAGGTCATTCTATTTCCCATGTGAATAATTCTGGAAATGAAAATCTGTGAAACACACACACACACAATGTTTAGCAAATTTCTAGCATCCTACAAGACTAGCCTCCAAATGTGTTCCTTCTCTAAGTTCTACAGACACATTCTTCTAAAATTTTATTGTTTTTAATTTTGGATGATGTTCACATAGCTGACAAAGATGAGACGATTGTTTCCAAGTCTTTCCCGTTTCCTCCTGTATGTGGGAAGAGAGGGGAAATTAGGGGAGAAGCCGCACCCAGTCTCTCAGTCACTTCATCACCCAGGGATGGGGAAAGGCCACCCAATGCCATCCCCAGTACCCAATGTGGGTACTGCTCAAGTGATTGATAGTTCTGAAATGCTGTTGATCTCACTGGTTCAAGGATGAGGAAATCCCTCCAAGGTCCATCTGCTGACACAGTCCATCCCTGACTCTCCATTCACCCAGATACACTGCTTCCTGTACCATGGTACCAGATGTCCTCTGCTGGCCCCAATGGTCTGCCATAGCCTCCATGTGCACTTCAGCATGCCGTCCACTGCTCTTAGCCACTGAGGAGGCCCAGTTCTGACACATGCATTCCACAGTACAGACACAACTCCACATGGTTGTCTTTGCTCCTAATTTTATCCCTGACAAAGGGAGGTAAGAAAACCCCTTCACTGAAGAGGATTTCAGTAGTTCGGGACAGTGGAAACTCCTCCAGGAATATGAGCCAAAGATCCTTGCCTCACAATTCTCCATCCGAGATGGGAGAAAGAAATTAAACACCAGATTAAGTAGTATATGAGAAGTTTTTAAGCGGCACAAAAGTAAAAGCAGGTAAGAGAGCCAACATGGGGAGGGGTGGCCAATTCTAATTTTACTTATTTATTATCAATTGATTGATCAATTGATTGATTCCAAACTTTCTACTTCTTCTTCCCATTTCTGCAGGGAGATAAGGGGATAGGCCATACCCAGCCTCCCAACCATCCCTGTATCCGAGGATGGGGAAAGGCTACCCAATATCAACCCAGGGTCACAACGTGGTGCATTCTTCAAGGGTTCTGTCCAGGTGGGTGCGATAGTTTCGAAATGTTATCAGTCTTGCCAATCTAAGGATGAGGAATCTCTTCCAACGTTTATTGGTCACACAGACATTTGTTGTCATTGTTTGGCTTGGGTCCATATGTTCTGTTTTTCATTCGCTGTTGTGGTACCAGATTCTTCTGCAAGACCCAATGGGCTACCACATCCACTATGTGTATCATGATGTGCCATTCAGCAGTCCATCCTTTGCAATGAGGAGGATCAGTTCTCATAGCTGGGTTCATGGACCTGGGTTAGGTGACCCAGGCCCCACAGGAAGCCCCCACACCCTGGGCTCATGAACCCAGCACCCACCATGCAGGTAGGCCCAGTAACGTGGGCCAGGAGACCCAGGCCCTCCAGACCCCCGCCCCTGGGGCTCATGAATCTGGCACCCACTGCACAGGCAGACCCAAGGCCCTGGGCCATGCGACCCAGAACTCGCCTGCTCATCCCCACCTCTGCCATCCCCCAGATTCCCTGTAACCCCACACCCCACATCCCCAGAATGTGCCACTGGGTCGCCTGAGAGCTTCACCTGCCCCCATTGGCTCCTTGCCACCCGAGTTCCCCCAGCCGCAGCCACACAGCTGGGAGAGTAAGCACCCGCACCTCTAGACCAGACTTACTTGTGATCTGCCCATAGCATGACAATTCTAATTTTAAAGACCACAGTTACGGCAGGCCAGTTTAGAATGACATCTGATCAACAAGCTGAAGGATATGAAGGAGCTAAACAAGTTGATAACTGGGTATACTCCAGGTAAAGGAGCAGCCAGTATACCAACCTTACAAAAACAATGATTTTGATGGGGTAAGAAACAGTTGGAACAACTGGAGTTAAGTTATGCTTATGAGTTCAGTGAGACAGGAATGGGTAGAGAATGCTGAGGCCAAGAAGTCATAATGGAATCAAAGAAATTCAGGCCCCAAAAGGGTATGTAATTTTATATATATATATATACTTTCAATTTTTTTTCTTTGGGTTACATCAGAAAGTTATCCAAAAACAAGTATTTAAAAATAAATATTTTTATGGCCTAGTAGCTCCATAAAGAGACAATGACATTAGTACTAGAACTAGTTTGGAGAGTTTCTGTTTGGAATGATGAATTTATATTCATATATATTCACTGCTTAAGATAAACACTTGTCCTAATTTTGGAAAATAAAGTTTGTTTTCTTATTAAACTATTCCCTATTATACAGAAATTAATTTCAGTTTCAGTTTCCTTTAACTATGTCTCAACCAAAGTCATGCCTCTTCTTATCTGTTAAAATCACATACAAAGCTTACTTCAAAGAGATGTGCCTTGTTTGTGGAGTTTCACTGAGGGGAGATGGAGCTCTCAGATGTCGTACGGCTTCAGCCATCTACTTTTTCCTCCTAACTTCACAAAGGCAGACTATACATGAAGGCAAAGGTTTCACAGTGAAATCAGGTACTTATCATCCAGCCACATGCTCAGAAGCCAAAACGGAGTCCATGGAAGGAAGGAAGAAGGAAAGACATCAGAAATGAAGGAAGGAAGCTAAGAAAGGAGAAAAGAAACAGAGGAGGAGGAAGGGGGCTGTGAATGGGGGAGGAAGAATGAGGGAGAATAGTTCATGTACAAAAACACAAGAATTTCAGTAGAAAAGACAAACAGAACAGGTAGGAACAGAAAAACATTTCTTGGAGACAAAAACTAAATCCAGATAATAATCTCCTTCCTCCATAACACAGAATACAATTTTAATCATTAATATCATTTATTGCCCCTGAGTCAGACCTAGATAACACACTCCTGGACTTTATATAATTCTGCAGTTTTTCAATTTTCTATGCATCATAAGCACCTGTCAGTATGATAGGTGTTTGATTTCAAATTTAGGTATGCTTTCTACCAGAGAAATATACTTCATGGTTCATTCTGAAGTGATACGTTGTGTAAAATCACTTTTCATCATAAAAGAGAAGTGAAATGGTGACATTCTGGCTGGTATTACTATATTTTCATTGAAATTTCTGGATAGTCAGAGGGGAATTCTGCCTAAAAGGGCAAAATCCTAATGTGCTGATCATTTTAGGCCTTCTCAGCATCCTACCACTTTCCATTTACAGCGATATTGATTCAGCTAAAGATACATAAAACACGCTTTGCAAGGCAATAAAAGGTAATAATCTACCAAATATGTAAGTTGAAGGATGTGATTTCCAGGAGTGAACATGACCACATGATAACAAAAGCTCCCTGCACTGGCGTCTGTGGTCACTGACTGCAGACTCCCACCAGTAAAGTCAGGAGAGAAATGGGTCCCTTGAGGAGGCCATCACAGCCAGTGTCCCTGTGACATTCAGTCTTATTCCCGTTCCTTCCTGAATTCCTTTTCTTGCATATACTCCAGCTCTTGCTGCAATTTGGGGCAAGCATCTCTTATCACATCCCCTTGTCTCCAGATTTGCATAGACAAACATGCCTCAGCCCTGTGTAAACAAAATAGGAAAAATGAAACCCCAGTTCCCAATTTTTTGATTCTGTAACTCAAACTAGACAAACCCTTGGGAAACTAAAGCAAAGGCAGGAGGCAGTTTCCTTTTGGAAATGAAGTCTCACCAACTGCGGACAGCCATGTGTCCCCAATGGAAGGTAGCCCTGCTTACTAACTAATAACTTACAAAGACTGTGAAGCCTCCCTGGTTTAGACTTACTTTACCTCTGAAGTCTTAATATGTTTTTTATTACTTCCTTTTACTAATGAGCACCCCAAGATACATCCAGTCATCTTCAAGTTTCCATAAGCAATTTAATAGTCAAAATGGGATGTCTGACACTTGTGTCCACAAAAGGCCTATATAAAATCACAGAAAGCTATTCTTCAATAATACTTTTCTAATACCCATACTTCAAATTGAGATAATTCAATTCTTTTGGCTTTTTATCATTTTTATGACTCCTAACCTAGAGCTGGATAAGTTATACATTAGGGAGTAATCAATGCAGGAAAATTCTATTGGGTTGGAAGGAAGGACCTTACTATTTTCATTCCTGTTTAACATATTTACAAAAACACAACCAGCTAGGATAAAAGAAATTCATGACACGAAAATATTTAATAAAGAAAAGAAAAACTTGGAAGACTGACCCAGTAAATTTCCGACCACTGTATTAGGAGGGACCTTGCAGTGGAAGCAACTGGGTTCCCAAATTCGCTAGATTTTAGAAAGGAGAAGTCTAGACAAACAACTCCAACATACAAAAAATTATAAAGACTATATTTGTGACAAATTCTAACTACTAAATTGTCTGAGAAATATCAGAATCTTAAAAGAATCAAAAATTATCCGTCTTCATTATCACAGCTGCAAGCTGTTCACCTTTGACTTCAACACAGAGGAAAATGAAGATATTAGCTATTTTGATCAAGTTCACATTACAGGCAAAGGTATAGCTTGGTATTAAAGTCACATGATTGTGAAATGCAGAAAATTGAGCATTCCACTAAAATTCAGTAGGCTAGCAGTCCTTTTTTTAACTTAAAAAACAAGAAAGGCAATAAACCAATCTTAATGGAAAAGATAGAGCAGGCACAGGAAACAACAGACCACGTGTGCCCATAATAAAGCAAAAAAACATGCTAAGGTGGCCATTAGCTGACCAACGTTCACTGGGTTTGACACTCACACTCAGGGAGATTAATACATAAATAGATACAAAGGCACGATACTGGAAAGGTCATTAAGGAAAGACCATTAATGTGTCCATGATCAACAAGTACCCTACCTTATGGAACAACAGCATGTAAGAAAATCTTGCTAGATTTTTCTAAGAAAAATTGCATAATTAATATGGAAAAAATAAGGCAAATAAATCACTGTTGTAATCAAGTGAGTATAAGAAAATGTGTATCACTGAAATAATGTTATCAGAAACTTAAAATAGTAACTTGGTCAATTGTTGAGATCAGCCCCTGAAACGTAAAATTTACTTATGTGTACAAATTATCTCTGTATATTAACCTTTTAAGAGTTAGGTACTGAATATTAGAATCCAACCCCAAGCAATTTTGTACTTTTCTTGTAGCCTACTTGGACTTGGGAATAAGGCACTTCACTACTTACTGGATGCTAAAAAGAGTAAGACATGATTTCTCCCCCTTCTTCAATGGATTATGAGACGGTAATAAGAAGAATTGAGCATGACATAACTACAGCAAGAGACAATACTCCTCAAGGCCTCCTTCAGTATATTCAAGATCACTTAGAGTAGGCCTGATAGAATTATCTCACGAGCCCAGTTCACTAATGGACCTAAGTTCAATTTTCTTATAACATCTCCAATTACAGAAAGGAGGTAGTCAGTGTTGACTTCAAGCAGGGCTAGAAAAAGAAACTAGATGTTTATCTTGCTCAGTGGTGTTTGCTGAGATCACAAATTAGGAGCGCAGATATCTGCTCTAGAAAACAAAATCATAAGCAACTTTAAAACATTTAATATTTTTTTCATAAAAGAAAAAAAACACATCAGTGTCTGTCAACACTCCAAAGATCCTTTCACACTCATCTTCACTGAAGCTTTCTCACAGAAATTCTGTGAAATTCAGCTAAAACATCTTTGTAGAGCTACTGGAAAGTCTTAAAGACTCCAGCAGCCACAGGGACAAAAGATGATGCAGCTCAAGCCAAGCCAACAAGGAGTCATGGGCAATCCAGGCAGCCTCCCTCGCCTGACAACAGAAGGTCAGGCTCCCTGAACAGCTCTACGCTCACATACAGGATCTGTTCTTCCAACGTTAGACACAACGAGGTATTACTTGCTGAGAGCTGTCTCTCTCTCCTTTGTGGCTTGCATACTTTCCACAGGGTACTCAATGCAAATGCAGGACAATTCCGTAACAATCCCGTAACAATGACGCAGAGCTTGACTTCATTGTGTTTGCAGTAAATCGCTTCTCTGCGTTCTTCCTTCAGTACATGCTCCGACAGCATTTTTCACTGATTACCTGCTCAAACATCACCTGGTGAACGACACGATGAACCCCTAAGCATACAGATTCATTCATCTTTGTGTTTGCCATAACCTCTCTCACATTACAGAAACGCAATGAAAGTTTGTTGACTCAAGATATTCAGCTGCAGAGGATCAAAATCTCTGTTCATGTCACCGATGCTATCATACATTTTGAGTTTTCTTTTTATTTGAAAGGCAGAGTGACAGGGAGAAGGAGAGACAAAAAGTGAGAATTTCCATCTACTGTTCACTCCCCACATGGCCACAATGGCCAGAATTGGCTCTGAAGCCCGAAGCCAGGAGCTTGGAGCATCCTCCAGGTCTCCCACATGGATACAGCGGTCCATGGATCTGAGCCATCCTCCACTGCCTTCCTTGGGCACAAACAGGGAGCATCAGAAGTGGAGCAGCTGGGACTAAAAGCAGCATTGATATGGATGCCTACACTGAAGGTGGAGATTCATCCCATCACACCCAAGTACCAGCCCCACCATCAAAATTAACAGCCATAATCCTGAATGTTTTACTGAACCAATACCCTTAGTATTTTAAAACATAACACTGGAGTGTTTTCTTCCAGAAGAGAAATTATTCTGTATGCCACTGTAATAGTAACTACACACAACGCACAGCACTGACTGAATCTAATAAGCCACAGGCTTGCATAATAATGATGTACCATGCTCAAGTTCAATGCATATACAGCACTGATGAGAGGTAATGACAGTGAGTGATGGAGGTTCGAGTGGGACAGAGTAGGGAGTAAGTTGGAGTTCTGTCTTTTCAATTTTTCTGTAAACCGAAAACTGCTTTAAAAATAAAGTACATTAATTGAAGAAAAAAAAACACAAAAATTACATGAAATATTCCTTTTCTTAGGCCTCTTAGTGACATGAGCACAGTTTCAGGAATACAAAATCACAGCGAGATTGTAAGAGTCACTGTTTCTTCTGCTAACATTAAAAATTTTTTATTCATTTGAAAGGCATAGAAAGCACAGAGAGATACAGATAGACACATCTTCCAGTCCCTTAAGCACAGAACCAAGAAACTTGATCTTCCCACATGGATGGCAGAGAGCCAGCTGTTTGAGTCGGCTTTACTGGTCCAGGTTGCACGTTAGCAAGAAGCTAGACTGGGAGTGGAGCCCTGACACTCTGCCAGGGTGTGCAGCTGTAACTAAGTGGCTTAGTAACCCCATGTTCTATGGCAGCAATCAGACTGCCACTACGGGAGCCTGTTAGGAAGCTTCCAGTCCTGCCACTGGACACATCAGTCCTCACTGATACAACCTGATCACAACTTGCTTCCTGCGGCACGAACAGGCCGTGCACAGCCAGCATGGTTGTGGCGGCACCAACAGGCTTCAGAAGCCAGTGGAATGTAAAAAGAGGCTCAAGCATCAGATTCTTTTTGAGTCCGAAAGCATGCAATTGCAGCTACTTGCAAGTACTTGGACAGTCAATATCAGAATAACAAATTTTGGCAGGTTTAAAGCAATTACTAAGCACATATGAGGTAAGTATTTACTTAGATCACATATCAAATTTACCCAATTGTGTTAAAAGGGCATTATTTCTAAAAACTATTTTTCCTATCTAAAGAAGGTTCAGTTCTTTAAAAACAAAGCAAACACACACTAGCAATCCAACACCTCCCAAGCCTTTCCGGCCTCTCAAGCCCTCCGACTCCTGTTCTCTGACCTCAGGAACACCCACAGGCACTCTGAGGGCAGAGTGACAGATTCTGGAACCTGTCCATACATGCAGATAATAACATTGGTCCATTAAAGATGACCTTCACATAATTTTCCTTTAACATAACTTACCAACAATTATCTAAATAATTAAAAGGTTAATATACTGACAGTGTGAGTAATGATGAAGATTTTAACAGGAAAATGAGTATGGACTGAACCACAGGAAATATACAAGCAAGTACCTCTATGTCATCAGCCCTGGAGTGCTGTTGGTTTTGTCTGGGTGACTTCCAACGAGGCTAGCTTATCTCACTCACTAATGTTCTTCCTAAATGAATCATGTTCTTTTTCATATCAAATGATGTCTGTTACATACAATGTAAAACGTGTTAGGAGTATGTGTAAGTGAGTTTTGGGTGACACATATGTTTCCTTCAGATACTGTTCTTTAGAAAGATTTATTCATTTATTTGAAAGTCAGCATTACAGAGAGGGGCAGATAGACTAAGAATACCTTCCACCTGCTAGTTCAGTCTCCAGTCAGTCATAACAGTCAGGGCTGAGTCAGGCTGAAGCCAAGGGCCAGGAGCTTCATCCAGATCTCTCACATGAGTTACAGGGGCCCAAACACGTTAGCCATATTTCAGTGCTTTTTTTTCAGGCACCTAGAAGGGAGCTCAATTAGAAATGAAGCAGCTGGGACACAAACCAGTACCTGTAAGGGGTGACAGCATCACAGATAGCGGCTGTACCCACTAGACCATAATGCTCCCCTGCAAAATATGCTTTATCTTGACAATACAAAGACAAGACAAAAAATACTCTCCACTCTTTTATGAGCTTTTAACTAATACTGTTAGAATACTCTAAGTAAAAGGCGTTGTCCCTCTGTGACAATCCAAAGGGAGTGTAAATCAAGATGACCACGCTTTGAAAAAGCCACAACTCCACATCAGCTCTGTAAGAGCATGTATCTCAGGGATGAGTGTTGAGCAGGGAAAAGTCAAGACAACATTTCCGTGCATTCTCTCCTAATGGATACGGAAAAAAAATCATTAACAATGCTTCCTACCAAATATATATATATATATAAAGACAATCTTTTCAAAAACATTGTGATCAATAAAGTTCTATAATGAAGAACTAGAACCAAAGGCCAGTCTGGTGGTGCAGCACAGCACGTTAAGCCACAATCTGTGTAGAGAGCAACCCATGTGGGCACCACTGTGGTCCTGGCTACTCCACTTCCTACCTAGCTCCCTGCTAATGTGCCTGGGGAAGCAGAACACGACCCAAGTGCTCAGGTACCTGCAACCCGAGTGTGAGACCAAGATACAGTTCTGAGTTCGGCCTGGACTCGTCCCAGCCATGTGGATGGAAGATCTTTGTGTCTATGTCTGTCACTACGCCTTTCAAATATATAAAATAAGTATTTTTTAAAAAAAAGAAAAACGAATTATCCAAAACACGGTGGGGGAGGAGTAAGAACACTGATGTCGAGTCTCTGTGTGATACAGTAAGCAAAAAGAAAAAAAATGAGAAAGAGAGAGAGAGACTGTATTGGAATATGCATTCTGAAGAAGAACCCAGCACCTCCTAGCAGCACGCGGGTTTTCCAATGCATTCAATGCATGCCATAAGTGAGTGTGCTTCCACATGCTTAATACTTTTTTTTCTTTCTTTCTAATCAAGTGACCTGCTCTCATTTGGTTAAGTTTCAACCACAAGACATCACTGTATGCTTTTTTTCTTCAAGACACACGTCACAAGAAACCAAGAAAGGAGGAACTTGCAGTGTCTGTGGTAACGTCACTTGATAAACAGACTGCTCTGAAGAACAGGCACTGCCTGCCTTCCCTATATAAAGCAGCAGGCACGTTAACCAACAGACATTCGCCGGGAGGACCATACAGGCGGCAGTCATCCCCACGCTACGGCTTGACAGGATGCCTGGAATGTTCTTGTCTGCTCACCCAAAAGAATTGAAAGAAACTGGTCACTCACTTCTACACGACAGAACACAGAAAAGGAGGCCCAAGACTTTGTAAGTGCATTCCGTGTCTCACTGTGGTTGCCCTCCGTGACAGCGAGCTAGAGGGTGAACAAGGGGGAATCTGGGCTCGCAGGTTAGCCGAATGAGAGCAAGTATACATTGCACATCATTAGATTCCACTGGATTCAAATTAAATCATGCTGTGACATTAAATTAGGTGGGAACTTTTCCAGGCATAAACTCATGAAAGTAGACTCTATCTTAGAATGTCAACTCTTTTTTATTATTGTCTTATTCCTTAGAGAAGTTAATTGCCTGCTCTTTTAATGTTACAAATAAAATTATTACTACTGAAGAAATATAAACATTGATTTTTTTTGTCTTTTGTAGTGGAATGGACATGAAAGCATACCTGAGATCTATGATCCCACCTCTGGAATCTGGAATAAAATCGTCCAAGGCCAAGGATATGTGCGTACTCTGATACCCTAAACTTCACCCACATTCGCAGCTTCCATGTCGCATCTGTGACCTAGTGAGAGATGAATGCTGCACATAGTGGAATTGGTTTCTTTCAAGCAATGCAGTAAATAAGCTCAGACTACAGGAGCATCCCACTAAACGAAATACAAACATGAGTGCACGTATGATCGCTACTTATTGCTGCACTGTCAAGCTTTACACATTCGGATTTCTTTCAAACTGTAATGGCAGATAGATTTTTCATACCTGTGACAATGTTAAGAAAGATTTTGTTTTCCTGGAAAATTTTTAGTAAATTTCATCATAACCAGAGTCTTAGTTTGTAGAGTTATTAAAATGCAACAGCCATTTTTACTTTCTTTGTACTTACACAAAAACCATCTATTAATTTGTGCATATTTTGTCTCCCTGTAGACTCTCTGCTGATGAAGTAATGCAATGGTCTCAATCTCTGGAAAGACTTCTTGCCACCCAAAGTAGGTACAGATGAACCACCGAATTTTCTAGATTTAGCTCAATATGCTAACAGAGCTGTATGGCTTCAACCTAAATACAGTGTGTTCTGGGTAATACAGCATCACAGCACTGTGTTTTGGTTTTTTGTATTTGCTGATAAATTTAGTATGGATAACTCTAATTTAATGTTAACTAGCACTAAATTATCCCATCATTTTTTAGATAAATTTTCCAAGGCAGCTGGTGGTTCCCATCATAAACACAGGAACAAAATTTAAAATTGTGCTAGGGCTCTGTAATTGAAAGTTGTAATAAGTAAGCCAAATATCTAAACATGCATATTGATATTTTTAAAATCACCTAGAGAATTGATTTTATACAGCTGGGTGAAAGTTCATGGGGCATTCATTCAATCACATATTTTGTCCATCCGAAATCATTAACTCACTCATTCATTCCACCTTTATCTGTCAGGCACTAAAAATTCAGCAAAGATTCAAAAATAAAGACAAAGTCTTTACAGAACAGATGGTGTTCAACAAACACAAATTAAATAACTGAATTATAAACATGATACATGCAATAACACAGACGTACTAGCAGGCTATTAAGCAGTGCTTGTCGGAATTTTCTGATGAGAGAGAGTGCAGGATGAAAGCAGCTGGCCTCCTCCTTGCAAAGGCAGCCAGGGCCTTATCCAGAGGCTTAGTTCAGCCTCTTCCCCCAGAATCATCCCAAGCAGTCATGCATGGGAATTAAGCAGTTCGACCTAGCTCACCCATCTTATTATCTCACTTACTTTAAAATTCAACCAACAAATAAACAGCATGGAAACAGCCCACACAAAAGTCTTAGTAACATTAGCAAATAAATTTCAGAACATTAGGCACACACATAATATACTGGCCTTATACCTTCTAATTGTTACAAATTATATTCAAAAATGTTTGTTAATTCTTAACAAAGTATGAATGCCTTTTACCAATGTCTGCTTCCCTAAACTATCCTAAAATACTTTACACTCTAGTACTTGGTCCAATTTTTTTTTTTTTTTTTTTTTTTGCCATTTTTAGCAGTAATGAAACATCACTAACCGCCTTTTTTTTGTTTGTTTGTTTGTTTTTTAATTATTTATTATTTAACTTCAGTAATTACATTGTATTATGTGACACAGTTACATAGATACTTGGGTTCTCCCCACCCCTCCCCAAACCCTCCCACCATGGTGGATTCCTCCACCTTGCTGCATAACCACAGCTCAAGTTCAGTTGAGATTTCCCCATTGCAAGTGTATACCAAACATAGAGTCCAGCATCTTAAAAGTCTGTTTTGTAATCAACAGAGCACAATTTTAAAGAGCCAGTGGAAGCAGAGCGCATCTCTGCAGCCCCAGGGAGCAGCTCTGGCTATGCATAAGTCTGGCCTCAGTGGCCTTGGGCATGAATGGAGAAGTCACCAGGACCTCCCCTCTCAACATGGCAACTGCACCCATCTCCCACCTGTGTACTCAGAGATTGGAACAGTATTTACCTACAAATCTCTTCATCCATGAGTTCAATTAATTTAATTATCTCAATTCTTCCCTTTCCTTTTAGCTGGTCAAGATGTTTTTGGAAATTTCCTAAAATCTGAGTTCAGTGAGGAAAACATTGAGTTTTGGCTGGCTTGCGAAGACTATAAAAAAACAGAATCTGATCATTTGCACTGCAAAGCAGAGAAAATCTATAAGGCCTTTGTGCATTCAGATGCTGCTAAGCAAGTGAGTACTAAGTTCATGAAAATCTCTCTCTCGGTGTGTGTGTGTGTGTGTGTGTGTGTGTGTGTGTGTGTGTGTGTGTTTAGGGATAGAGAAAAAAACCATTAACATGCACTGCACAATCACATTCTAGTTGAGTATCATTTTATCTCTAAGTTTAAGTAGAGTCACATAATTCAGTGTACTTGTGACCATGTCCATATACAGATTGATTTTGTAAAACTACCTACTATGAGTGGAGTATGGAGAAAGGGTATTATAGCCACATATGTATTTCGGGGAAACAATCTATCCCTTCTTGGATAAGGGCAAAATGTAGATTGCGAATATATAAAATTACAGCAGCAAACACACTGTATTTAGTTAGGAGTTAGGAGCAGTGCCCATTACCCATTAAACACCAACACACAGAGCCCTGTAGTTTTACTAATGCTAGGAGTCCACATTAGTCTTTCCTGACCCCTACCTCCTTCCATGGGCATGTAACTGTTAGGTGTCCGCTTCTTTACCATGTACCAACTACAGTGAGGGCAAACACGGAGCATGAGAAAAGGCGGTACAGAGAAATCTGATTTAAATGAGAATGTAAACAAAGCCACTTTCTCGAAGTGTTTCAGAAAACACAAACAAAAATGTCAACAAATGAAAACCGCATCCTAATTGTTTACAATTCTTTTAGATCAATATTGACTTCCGCACTCGGGAATCTACAGCCAAGAGGATTAAAGCGCCAACTCTCACATGTTTTGATGAAGCCCAAAAAGTCATATTTACTCTCATGGAAAAGGACTCATACCCCAGGTTCCTGAAATCAGATATTTACTTAAATTTGCTCAATGACCTTCAAGCTAACAGCCTGAAGTGACTGGCTGTCGGTTAAAGGCATGAGAAGACAGCATCAGTACAGACAAAACACACCAGTGAGGCTCCCTGGCTGAACAACTTTCCATTTTCAGGCAACTCAGCAAGCCCAGCGGAAGAAGAAATGACTCCGGACAAATGCATGTGGTGGCTGTCCAAATGTGAGGCTGGAGTATAAGCTAAGTTGAAACTGAGGGACTGCAGGAGAAAGGAGACAATGCGGCACTGTCACCGAACAGGAGTGGACCTCTGCATCTAAAAAGACAAACTTTCTACACTGAGAATCCTGCTAACTCTAGTTGCACAGAAACTGTGAATAAAGACTAAAAACTGTTTACAATGTGCTATAAGCTTCAAGGTCAACTGACATTTATGCTATGTATTGTTATATAGAGATTGTAATGAGCTGCTGAAAACTTGGTCTCTTTGATGACCATTTGAAGAGGATGTGTTTCAAAATCTGTTCTGATTCACACAGAGGTTCTTGGTATTGCCTTTTGATGGTTTTTACCTGGGAAAAATGACAAGCATATTTAACGAAAGCTATTGCTTTTAGAACAAGAAATTCAGAATACATTTGTAAATTAAATTATGATGGTATCAATAATAAATGTGAGTTTTGTATTAAAAATATACAGAGACAAGTTTTCTTAATGTCTCCTTGTAGTTTTAAAGACTGGTATTTATTCCTCAGATTTAAAGAGAAAGTAAGACAAACACCTTCTTTCTATCATATATTCAAGATATACAACTTTTGCATAATTAACATATTTTATGTATTCAACTATACAAAACACATCAGTTTTTGCACTTCTGGCACAAGGCATGCAAATCAAACACACAATACGATATCGTATAGTTAATGTTAAAATCAATGATACAGTTATTAAGTCTTTAAAAAGGAATGGAGAACCTAGCTCAACAAACACTACGATTAACAACGGACATTTTATTTGGATTCGAGAAGTATAAAACTCAGATATATTTTCCCATGTAGCATTCTCAGCAGTCATTATACAGCTGTGAAACAGAAAGATGTAGTCTCCACTTCTCAAATTTAGTTAAATATTAGAATGCTGAAACGTACAAACGTAGACACACGCACATATAGCACACAGCCTTATGCAGAGGCCCCATTCCAGACTAACTGCATCAGAACAGCAAAGGACAGAAGGATCAATATTTACAAAGAAACCCAGGTGTCTATGAAGATCATCTGAAAATACAGAGACCAAAAGTCACACTGTCACGTTCTCCTACAGAATCTGTGCTTTCCACTATCTAACACTGCCACCCACTGATCAGAGAGTTCCTCCACCCCTGAGGTGCAACCTAGCTCAGAAGGGGAGGAGATCTCTTTTGATGGGATCTCCCACTAGGTGCAGAACAATAAGTAAACTGTTGCATTTTCTCAGAAAGCCTGTAAAACTAAGTCCACATTACTGGAGCTCCATATACCAGAGATCATCCTGAAGCATGACAGATTGTTTCCATAATGTGGCTTAGTCACAGGCAAATAGTGATAGCAAAGGGCAATACACAGGCCAGGTTTAAAAACATTCTGCATTTCTATGCGACAGAATCCTCCTTGGCTCTATATTTTATTCTGTCCTTGCACTGTTTCCTAAGAGGGACTTTGGAAGAGAGTCCAGTATCACCACCATCCTCAGCACCTTCAGGCATCTTTCTCTCCTGCCTCCTTCCATCATCAATACTGTCAGTCTTCATACAACCAATGTCTGACACACATGCTCTTTTCTCGGCTCTATGACCCCCACCCTAGTACAGGTGCCCATTGTTGGTCATTCTGCGTGACTTTATCTTCCTCTTTCCAGTCTCTTCTATTTACTCTTTGTTCTGTATGACCAAAAATATCATATGCTCAAATACTTGCACAAACTTGGTATGTCATTTCCCATGGCTCATAAAATGAAGTTCAAATGTCTCCTTCTAGACCTCAAAACCTTCCCCTGGGTATATGCTAGATTAGTTTTGTTTTGCTTTAAGAAAAGAGAAACAAACTCTGGTCTTCATTGTCTCCAACCTTCAGTTAACTGCCATCCTACTGAAATGCCTTCTACTATCCCCTCTCAAAATCCAACCAATTCTTCAAGATCTGGGTAGAACAACTTTTCCTAATGCCTTCCTGGTGGCTTACACCATTATGTGGTTACTTCAATAACTAGTGCAGGCGACCAGCATCCCATACAAACACAGAACATTCTGCTCCTATTTTAAGTACTCCTGCTGCCATGGTAGATGGAATCCAGGACCTTGAGACGGTGAGGCATGAGCACTGCAACTGTCCAACACACTTACTGGCCATAAAACAGAGGTGCTGGCGTTTGTCTTCATAAAATGCCATTTTAAGGAGCAGCTTAACTTTGCATAGATGGTCAAAAGCAAGCTCTCAAACCCTCCTCAGCTGGTGAAGAAAATGGGGGAGGGGTCATCCTGAACGCATGGACTCAGAAAAAAGAAAATCCTCAAAAGGCTTTTTTCTTGTACTTCTCACTGACTGTTACAAGATGGCTGTTTCCTGAGACCCTACATAGAAACATAATGAATACTAGTGTCATCTGAAGCCAGGCTCTGATCCGGCTGCTCAATCAGAGACGCTCCATGCACAGCCTACCATCCACTGGGACCAGAGGGCAGCAGCAAGGAATGGGGCGTGAGATTCGAACTCACTGACAATAAACTCTTGGAAGTTGGTCTCATCAGAGCAGAGAGCAGTAAAAGGGGTCACTACAAGTAGGAGTGATGCTACAAAGGGCAGAACAAGCGCTCACATACAGTGACCCTGGAAGACTGTTAGTGGCCCACAGACAGTGGGCAACCACAGGCCACAGCAACGCACTCAGGATCAAGAAGCAGAAGAGACAGGTAGTGATAAAAGTTCACAGACATACAAATCGAATCACTCTGACTTGTTCATTATATACTCTACAACATGTTATCAAATTACTACATGGTATAACAAAGCACACATAACTACTAGGCTGATTTACAACAAGCTTAGTTAGACCTTCTGACACTTCTATTGCCTCCAATATGCCTATCCCATGTTCATACAACTGGTCATCTGTAAAAATAAAAATAAAGGTAACGACATACTCCATGATGTCTAACCAAAAAATATATATATAGCCCACAAAAAAATGAAAGTTCATGTTTCACTTTCTATATGCAAACAGACTACATTAAAAACTATAAATCTTTTAACATTTATTGTGAAATGATAAATTCCAAAATCTGTGAAAAATAATAAAGTAAAAGGTGATTTCAAAATGCCTAGATAAAAATCATTAGTTGAGTGATTTTTGTCAAGATCAACAGGAAACCATATCTAGAGAATAAAAATCACTTATCACCTGCAAATTAATCCCACCATTTATGCTGAAATTCTTAAAAGCCAAAAACATAAAATTCTAATGAAAAAAAAAAAGCTGCATCACACTTAGGTCTAGCCGAAGTGAACTCTTCCCGGGGCCAGTGCTATGGAAGGCCAGCTGAAACAACCACCTGCAGTGCTAACATCCCACTAGTGCATGGCCCACTAGTGCACGGCTTCTCTTCCCAACTGCTCCACCTTCAGTCCAGCTCCCTGCTAATGCACCTGGGAAAACAGTGAGCGACGGCCCCTTAGAGCTTAGGCCCTTGATATCCGCACGGCTGACCTGGCTCTGGCCACTGCAAACATTTGGGGTATAAACCAATGTTTGGAAAATTGATTTCTCTCTCACTCTTCTTTTTCTTCTCCCTCTCTAACTCTGTCTTTCAAAAAATTGTCTTAAAGAATCTTTTAAGCGAAATTATTCCATGAAATAAGTACCAAAATACAGACAGCTTTCCATAGATATTTCTATACAGTAAATATCTGGTTGTTTGTTTATCAGTGACTCCATTACAAGACAAAAACAGTGAAACGCAAAGGAGATGGAAAGGATAGAAGAAAAAAAGGAGAAATTTCAGAAGGAAGAGAGAAAAATCAGTTGACTGAGATCTTGAATGTCTATAAAAAGGTTTCAAAAAGTTCATGGAAAGCATCTACTATGAAGAAATAAGTATAAATTTAAAAATTCTTTTTCACCAAAATAAATTCACACTAGCTTATTATAACAGGTCCGGATAAGATCTAACTTGAGGTGCTAAAAAGGATGTCCGTTCAAAAATAGCTCCTTTCAGAGTAAGAAGAATTATTCTAAAACTGGGGCCAAAAAATATCTTTTTTGGTGAAGTTTGGTGGCAGGATGGGGAAATCACTGATGCTTTAGGGAAAGTTGATGAGAACTGAAGCAAGAAGGGAACAATAAGAAAAAGGAAAATTCACAAAATTATAATACTAAGCTTTTGTTCTGCATTTTTAAAAATGCCAATTTGAAAAACAGCTGGCTTAAAGATTTCCCACCCACTGTGCTTGCTGCAGCAGCAAATACATTGAAGATTTCAGACATAAGAAAATGGTTATCCAGACCAGCAGCACCTCTCTACCCAGGCCCCCGGCTGCAATCCCCAGCAATCTCTTCCTAAGACATGTACTAACCTCCACCCAGGGTAGATGGCCAAACTCTCCCTGCCGATAACTTCCTCTCACTTTTAAAATATATGGCTGTACATTACCAGTCCAAATCAAACATGTGATCCTGGACTTTTTCTAGAGCCCCAATTCCATGGTCCTATTAGTGTACTTCTTTGGTCCTATTAGTGTACTTCTGGGACGAGATCTGGACTGAGTCGTTCTTAGACCCTATGATGGGCCCTTCCGGGACGGCCACTCTTACTCTGTGTACTTAGCTTGTTGCTTACACCTGCTGTCTTTGGGAGCCTCTTTGAACTTGCTCAGAGAACCTACCCTCCATAACCACAACAGGAACAATGTCTCAAAGAAACCAACATTTACAAAAGGACAGTATTTTCACCAGTACACATTGCACACATGTACTGAAATGTCACAAGTAATTCCATGGATATTTACAATTATAACTAATTTTACAATATTTTTAAAAAGGGACAGAAAAACTTGCTGCAGATAAGCCTACAGAGGCGGGCCACCCACATGACTTTACGAGGAATAAAGCAATTTTGTTTGTCCTAATTGAAAAGCACCAGTGAGTAACAGCATGAACAAACAAATGCCTTAGATATCTTGCAAAAGTCAAATTTGCACACTTCTGATGCAAAGTTGATTTTCTGCTTTTCAGACAAACTGGAACAAAATTTTAGATTTAATGAGTGCCAAAATATTGTAGCCAGATGAGCTGCAGAAATAGAAGAGCTTTCAGGGGATTTTTTAACAGTTACAGTATCTACGCCGGCAGGCATGTGCTATATACACGTACTACCTGTTTAGTCCACACTAAAACACTGAGGGAAGCATTCTGAGTGCCATTTTACTCAACAAATGTAAGCAAAGTGGTGAGAAACACTGTAACACCCAACTACTGAATGTCAGACCCAATATACACTTTCAGTCTCTCCGCTTCCCTATGTTTTCTCCTGGAAAGAACCTGATTCCTCTGATTTTTCAAAAATTAACTTAGAGTAGCAGGGAAGACACTTTGGAAAGAAAACATAACTGAGGGAGCAGAGTCAAAGCAGAGGCTCCTTTTGTAGACCAGCTGAGAATCAGGGTGAGAACTTGAGAAATCCGCAAGGCAACACCGCACAGGCAACCTGCCGCGAGGAGTGAGTGGGAGGAACATGGGAAATGTCTAGGGCTTTACCTGAACTTAGAGCAAAATCCTTGGCTATAACCCACCGTCTTTAAGGCAGAAATGTTCATGAGACAACTCGGAGTAGAAGGTGGGAAAACTGGGGGAGGATTAAGAAATAACGCTTTCAAGAGAGTCCGTGTACAAAATAAATTATCCAGGACTTTCAACAGGTAATTGTTTATTCTCAGTTACCTGGAACACTAAATATTCCACGTGTTTTTCTATTCAGTACTACTTTAATCTTGGACCACAGCAGACGCCAGCCATCAATCAGGTGAAGGAAAAAAGCCAAGGATCAAGAGATCCTGAAAACTTATAGGAAGCAATTCATCTAAGGCCAAAGGCACCTTTCAAAGACAGGAAACAAAGCTGCAGTGTAGAATTCAGGCAAAATCCAGGCAAAGCATTTGTCAAAGACAAAAACGACACCAAACAGATCAAGCCCATTAGACAATACTGAGGATTACGATGAAATAAACAGAAAATGTCCTCCTTCTCTGGAGGTAGGAGCCATCAACTGGGCAGTAAGTTGATGCATGGTCTATGCGATATTCCTGAGTTCAACACTTGTCATCAGAGAGAAAACCAGGACCAGCTGGCCAGTCACTCACTCCTCCGTGACTAGCACTCTATCTTGTGCTACTCCAGTCAATCCCAAAAAGTGAAAAATTCAATGAATTTGGTTTAAATTAGTATTATGAAAACACCCTGCACTTTCTTCATCTCTTACATTCAACTTTGAAATGCTCAATTTGAACTGGCCATTAAAACAGACTGCATTCCTAGTCCAATGCATTTAACAAAAAAAAAAAAAAATCTGCCAATGAATTCAGGATTTACAGATGACCCACTGTTAACAAGTACTTGGAAGAATATATTTTGAATGTTATATGTTGTGTATAAACTAAAATTGAAGTATAGGTGAGGTGGTCACAGAAGGTGGCTGGGAACTCGCATTTACTTTTAACATATTGGTTACTCATTACTATGTCAATTAATTCCATAATGATGTAAATTTTTGCTGATGGTATGTTGGAGCTTTCAATTGACTGGGATGATACTCTGCTGGCTCTGTCTTCAGACCAGAGAGGGTATACCTAAGAAGCCGTTGAACTTGACTGGACAATAAGATGCTGGACTCTATGTTTGGTATATGCTTGCAATGGGGGAATCTCAACTGAACTAGAGCTGTGGTTATGCAACAAGGTGGAGGAATCCACCATGGTGGGAGGGTTTGGGGAGGGGTGGGGAGAACCCAAGTACCTATGTAACTGTGTCACATAATACAATGTAATTAATGAAGTTAAATAATAAATAATTTAAAAAAAAAGAATATATTCCCTTATTAAGAACCAAATAAAATACTTTCTAGAATGTTTATTGACCCAATTTTGATAAAAACGATTATAATTCTTACCAAGCAGGAGGCCAGAAAGAAGTACCAAAATTATGAAACGGAAGCACAAAATATTCCTTGCTCAGAGGTTTTTCTTTTTTATAACTTAATTTATGTAAGTTGAACGTACTTCAAGTATTTCACCCACCACATTTAGGAGCACTGTGATATTCCCGCTCTCCGCCCTCCTGCCTGCATTCCACAGCACTCCCTCTGTGCCTTTCTTCCTTCCCTTTCTAATTATTACAATGGCATACTTCCATTTTACTTGGCAATCAACCTTAAAATTCTATTAAAGAAAGATACCCACACACAGCAGTAAAAAGGAAAAGCCTACTCTTCATCAAGAGTACAACAAAGGCTGCAAACCATGATCAAATCTCAAAATGCCAGCCTTACTCAGATCCATTACATTTTTGCCCTCCATTGCTCCACATCAGGGAAGGCGTGATCTTTGTCTTTTGGGGACTGGCTTATTGAATGAAGCACAATGGTTTCTACTTGCATTCATTTTGCTGCAAAAGGTAAGATTTCATTCTCTATATGTGACTAATACTCCACAGTGCACATATACCACATTTTCTTTCTCAAGTCTTCTGTTGATGGGTATCTAGGCAGATTTTATCCCAATAAAAATATTAACAGCATAATTCTCCAATCTAGAAAAAAACCCAATGATAAAATTCACATGAAAACACAAGAGAACCTGAATAAAAAATACAATCTTATACAACAAAAACAAGGCTAGAGGGATCACAATAGTAGACTTCAAGACGTACTATAGAGCAGTTGCTATCAAAACAACTGGGTACTGTTACAAAAACAGATACGCAGATTAATATAATGGAACAGACATCCTCAGATATCTTAAAATAGATCTACCATATGACTCAACCATTACACTCCTTGGAATCTACCCAAAGATAATGAAATCAGAATACAAGACAATTATTTATACATACATGTTCCTTGAAGCTCAAGTTACAACAGCTAAGATATGAATTTTTTTGTGATGTACGCTTCTAGTAAACAGTAAATAAATGGGTATTTTTCTTTTTTTTTAAAGATTTATTTATTATTATTAGAAAGCCGGACATACAGAGAGGAGGAGAGACAGGAAGATCCTCCATCCGATGATTCACTCCCCAAGTGAGCCACAACGGACCGGTACTATGCCGATCCAAAGCCGGGAACCAGGAACCTCTTCCAGGTCTCCCACGCGGGTGCAGGGTCCCAATGCATTGGGCCGTCCTCTACTGCTTTCCCAGGCCACAAGCAGGGAGCTGGATGGGAAGTGGAGCTGCTGGGATTAGAACCGGCGTCCATATGGGATCCCGGGGCGTTCAAGGCGAGGACTTTAGCCGCTAGGCCAAGCTGCCGGGCCCATAAATGGGTCTTTTTCAATGCATTCTGCCAGTTGGTATCTTCTGGTTGGAAAGTTTAGACTATGGGCATTCAGGATTATTACTGAAAGGTTAACAACTTGCTCCTACCATGTCCCCATAAATATTCCCATCATTTGCTTTAAATTTTCCTTGTGCTTTTACTAGGATTTTCTACATTCAAAGTCTTTAAGCTGATTATGATTTTCTATTTCTGTATGTAGCATTCCTTAGGCATCAGCTCTAGGTCAAGACCGGTGGTGGCAAATTCTTTCCATTTCTCTTTGTTATAGTTTTTATTTCACCTTAATTTATAAATAAGAGCTTTGCTAAGTACAGTATTCTAGGTTGGCTGTTTCTTTTAGGACCTAGGCTATTTCTTTCTATTCTCTTCTAGTCCATATGGTTTGTGACAAGAAATCAGCTATACGCCTGACTGGATGGAGATCATCTAAAGTTGACCTGGTGTTTCGCTTATGCACAATTTAGAATTTTTTGTGCAGGTTGCACTGCTGAAAGTTGACTGTACCGTGTCTTGGTGAAGGTCATTCCTGCTCATTCCTATGACTTCTGTACACTTCATGTACTTGGATGTCTCTGTTTCTCCACATCAGGGAAGTGTGGTGCTATTATTTCTATTATAGATATAATAGATCTATTTATATCAATCTTCTAATCTATAATCTCTATCTTCAGGAACTCCTCAAATACAAATATTTTGTCACTTGACAGTGTCCAAATACTTGAACACTTATCAGTTTTTCTAATTTTCTTGCATCATGTTTTTGTCACACTGTCACATTTCCAAACATTCATTTTCTATCTCAGACATTCTTTCTTCAGCATCCCTAAGCCTGTTGCTGAGGCTTCCCACTGCATCTTATATTTGGCATACTGACTTTTTCACTTGTAAAACTTCAGTTTTATCTCTCCTTGAAGTCTCAGTCTCTCTAAAATTTTTCATCTATACCATGCCTTTGTGCATTTAAGTAATGCTGTGATCATTTTTTCCCTCTCATTGACAGGCATTTAATCAATACTTTCATGTTCACATTCTAATATTAAAGAACTTTTGAGTTTGGGGGGAGTCCAACTGTCTTCCTAGTTTTTATTTCTTGTATTTCTATGTTTATTTCTAGGCACTTCTCAAAGCACTCGAAGGTTTTTTTCCTCTGATGGTTTTTAATCTTTGAACAATGCCTCAATGGTTTGATGGAGCAGGTGTTCCTCCAGTGGCTGTCTCAAGGTGTGTTAGGTGTGACCATCATAATTAGGGTTAGTGCTCATGTGTGGAGTCCAGGGTGACACCTGAATTGGATGGGCTGGATCCGCTAGATCGGGAGTTAGATAATGATTAGTGTAACCACAGCCTCACCTCCTCTCTTACAAGATGATCAACACCCAGAGTTAACTCACAGTGGCTACAACCCCAACCTCACCAGCATATGTATCACACAGATTTACACAGATCTCTGTGTGCCCAGAGATCCAACTGCATTCCTTACACTATGATGTAGTTGCAGAATTATCAATCTTTGTGTGAAAGACTCCCCCAATGAGAGGATTCTGAGGATCTCCTCCACCTTACCAGTCTGCCCTGACTGCAGAGAGAGCAAAGGCATATCCAGCACCAACTACCTATCAGTGCTCTACCCTGGAGACGTGCACCACACCTGCCCTCCAAGGAAAGGCCGTGTGCACACCTCATGTCCCAGATACACTCCCTGGCCCTATGACAGGCCACCAGCCCAGACTCAAAGTCAGAGGGGAACCCAGATTTATTCTTTTGAAAGAATCAACTAATTGCATGTGCCCACACAGTTAAGCATGGACTACAGCTCACAAAAACCCAGCAGAACTGCAACTTTCCCTGATCTTACTTTGGTGGCTATTGCCAGCTGGTCAGTGCCACCTTCAAAGGGTGCCTTCTCCCAATGGGTGTGGGTATGCCATTGGAGAACTGGAGAAAGAAGTGGACTCCTCCCATTGACAGCCACCAGCATCCTTCTCTCTCCTCTGGCTGCTGTCAGAGCGCGGAGTCAGTGTAGTCTGTGGAATTCTATGGCAGGCCTTGTCGCCAGTGACTCTGGCTGCCATGGTCTGCTCTTACCTCCCTCTCCAGATCTGCCACCTCCCCAGTTCCCAGCATGGTGGCTCTACTGCCTCCTGTGTGATCTCACTGCCCTACACTGTGTCTCTACCCTCTGCAGAATTTCCCATCAAACACCTCTCTGCAATTCTCCCCTGGGAATGCACCTCGTCCATCTGTCTTTCTCCAGCCCTCCCTTCTGCCCTATTGAGACTTCTTAGGAACTCCCCAGCGATTTCTTAATTCATTTTTTCAGAATAGTTGGCTCAACTATGTATTCCTAGAAAACAGACTAAATCACTTTTAAGGCTATTCAAGAAAAAAAATCTAAGCATTAATTGGTAAATAGTATATTCACCAATAATGACATGTGGCATGTACGACAAGCCACGCTAGGTGCTGGAGCCAGCAGGATGAATAAAGTACAAACAGCAATGTTTAAGAAATTCACTGGGCTCTTTTATAAAAAGAGAGAGAGAGAGAAGTAAATTAACTGCAATAAAATAAACATTGTGCGAGAGCAGGAAAGGCCAATGAAGCTGTCTAACATGGTCTGATCTGCCTCGTGGCCCTCTCCAGGTCCCTTGCAAAACTGTAAATGGTGTAGGCAACACTTCCAATACCCAGCAGAAGAGACTGTGCATTCCAACCTCACATCACACCATACACAGCCTCCCTGGGCCACAAATCACACCAAATCTCTCCCCTTCTAATGCCTCTTTCTAAAATGTCACAAAATCAGTGGGAACCTGTGAGCTGCCTTCAGGAAATCCTATGAAAGGGCTAGGTGAGGGACACTTCCAGAGACATGCTGCAGGAACAAGGGACCACTTTAGATAAAATGCCCCCCACTCTTGCTCATGCTACTGAGTTAGCACAGGAGGTGGAAGGTAAGTGAGGGCCTTTTAGTGTCCATTTGACAGATAGGATTAATGAAGCTCCAAAGAAAAAAGCAGGCTTTCTGTGCTGTGTGAAGGATACAGCTCTAGAGAGATAAGAATCGCATAACCAAGTACACAGATTGAACACAAAGTAACCCACATTACTGTCTGGACTGCTCTGTCATTGGATAAAATGGAAGTTCAGTAATTCAGAAGTGTAAATACAGGTCCTGCTAGATTCAAAGGAGTAGAGTCAGTCTATCCTAGTGGTTACTCATTTTACTTTGTTAACCTCAGTATCTTTTTATTTCATCTATTGTTGCTGTATAAAGATTACTTTTGCTTTCTATTTTGGTTTTCATTTTGGTTTAGACACTGTGCAAGTGCTGGTCACCCCAGTGCTGTCCCAGAAAGTCCACATTTCCCGATTTCTCTCTAAACAAACGGCAAAACAGGGCCTCCAACAGCCGTTCCTATAAACACCTGACTAGATATTTATTGCCCAGTAGCTTTACTGCCTGGAACTTGCTACTCTGAGTTGCGATTTTATATTTCATTTTGAATTATTACAGCTATAAATATTTGGTAAAGGAACAGGCAAAGCCACTAGTTCCAAGCCTAGCAAAAAGATACCCCCTCTTCTGTTAAAATTTCTGTTGCTGGATCATTAATTAAGGAAGAGAGGTTTGTTTAGCTGAAAGATCTGCAGTCTGGGAAATCCAAGATGAGCCAACTGCATCTGGTGATGGCCTCACGCTCTGCCACAAAATGGCAGAAAAAAGGGAGAAAATGGAAAAGCAATGTATGCAGAAATGACATATGGATGTGAAGGAGTGAGGGGAGATGCCAGGCTCCGTTTACAGCACACTCCTGCCACAATGAACCTACTGCCATAGAAACAGCATTAACATCTGCCCCAGGGTGAGTCTCCATGGCGTAATTACTTCTTAATGGTCCCGCCACCTGTTAATACCAAGGGATTAAGTCTCAGCATGAGTGCTCGTGGGGATGAACCATGTGCAAAAATGATTTCTCTCTCCTCTTTCTCTGATTCCTAATGGTTTCCTATGGAAACAAACAAACATGGACAGGTGTGGTGCAGTGAGTGAGTAACTCATCACTTGGGATGCCTGAATCCCATGTCTGAATACCTGATTTGAGTTCAGGCTGCTCTATTGTAAGCCAGATCCCTGAAGATGCACATGTTGGGAGATATTGGGAAATTCTTTAGGTACTTGGATCCTGTCTCGACACCAGCTAGGAAACCAGCACTGAGCACAGTTTTATCCTTAGGAATACAAATACATTGATAAAATTTTATTTTCTTTCAAAAAGAAACAATTCAAGAAACATCTCAGAAAATGTGCATGGAGTCATTCTCCCAAAACCAGCAATGTCTCCGTCACAGCAGTTCTGCTCAGTTCCCACATTAAATGGAGGTTCTCTCTTAACCCTGTGATGTTCTGTGAGATAAGGCGCATGGAAAAGAGGATTCAAGTTATGGATGAGAACAATATGTGAAAAGCTTATCTCACATGCAATTTCAGACAGAAAATGCCAAGAACAACATGAAAAAGGGAGGTGAAAGTTAACAAGGAGGAAAAGAGTAAGTGATGGAAAATTTTACAACTGATAAGAAACTAAGTGAAACCATATTTGTCATACCACCTGCATTTTCCACTTATTTTGACCCAATTTCGGGCTACAGCTCGCAGTAATATAAACATTTTCAGGTTAAAATTGGTCGACCACCACACATGTCAAATTTTGAAAGTCAGTGTGGCAAGTGGTTCTCAAGCCTCAATGATTAACCTGAGGTTCAGGTAGGACGTGCGAATCCAGGGCACATTAAAACACTAAAGATGTGAGTTCATCAAGACCAACTGCCCATAGAGACCAAGAAACTCTATCTTATGATAATAGAGACTTGTGGTAGAGAAATTTGGCCTAAAAACAGACTAAACTCCAGGAAACAATCTCTCTGAGCAAGTGCCTGACAACATATTTTCCTTTGATTCAGTCCAGAATCTGAGGGAGAGAAGTAATAAAGTGTGATGAACACTCAAAGGACAAGTTCCATGAATGTTCTGTGACGTTTTGAGAACACACAGTATGAGAACAATGCATTGCTCAAGTGATGATGCAACCCTCTGCCTACACAGAGCAGGGGCAAACGTGCTGACGAAGCCTCTAAACTGAAGACAGTATCACTGCACATCTTGCGAGAACTAGAAGGGGTGCCTTGTAACAGCAGATACCATCAACACCACCAGCGAATGTGCAGAGCAGCCTACTTCCTTAGGAAGGTGTGACTGTCTGCAGGGGCTCTCCCAGAATGATGCCCTTCTCCCATCCAGGTTCTGCTTATTTGAGAAACAAAAAATTAAGGTGGAAACCAAATGATTACTAATACAAGCGGGGCAGAGGACACAATAGTAGGAGTCTGTTGATTCAGCACGGAATTAGATCAACTTGCTATCCAGTTGAAGGTAACGTGAAACTAGGAGGTGTTCCCTATCTGAGGGACATGCCAGCTATGAAGGAAGCCACTGGAAATGACACTGAGTGGTATGCTTCCCAAGAGAAGTTAAGGTACAGGGACAACTGGCTGACCATGAGGACGCTTTAGCGTGCATAACAGAAGACCAAACATGTACAAACTGTGGCCTCAGAAGGACGTGCAGTCAGTGGTGACTCTCCTTGAGTGCTTCACACTATCATACTACTTCTGTTAACATTTTCCCTTTCTGAGTCCCCATGTTTACAAAACCTTACCATGGGAAACAACTTAAAAAGAAAAAAAGGTCTCCCCCTTTCTTCCAGTAGCTTGGGAGTGCGCACTACTCAGGCAACATTCTCAGGATGCTTCAGGTGGTGAGCAGCGCTGATCACAGCGGTGCCCAAGGTGCCCAGTGCCCCTCAGAACCCAGGTGCTCCCCCTACTGCAGCCAGGAACTCTGGTGGCTGAGGTGCCCTCACGAGCTACACTTTAGGAATTGCCAGGCTAACATTCCCTCTTTAGGAATTGCATGAGACTGAATTCAGCACATTGCGTAACAAAGTAAGACAAAACGAGTTAAAGGAAACTTTTGCTCGTTATTTAGAATAAAAATTTGTGAAGCTATTCTGGAAATAGTCTGTGACCGGCAGGCACATGCTTTGCCATCAGTGCACCATTCAGTCTGAAACATGACAAGCACAGACTTGAGCGCAGACAGGAACACGCAATGCCTGGATGGCGCTCAATTCTAACACACACGGGTTCTTACAAAAGTTCATGGAAAGTGAAATTAAGAGATAAGCTTATTTTGGCACAAAAATCACTAAAATCCATGTGTAATTTCTTGTAGTATGCTGTCCATGGATAATCTGAAAAACCTCTGTTTTGTCTTTAAACTTTTCTGCCTCTTTAATTCCATTTTCCATGAATCTTTAGAGGTATGCTATTTCATCAATTCCGGAAGAGCAACATGACATAGAATACAGTTGCTATTTGTATTTTACAGATTGTTAGTAATCAAGGTTAAGCAAAATTACTCACCTTGTCGTGAAAAATGAACTTTTTAAAAAATTACCTTCTTGTAAGTCTTTATACTATTTTCCATATGCACTCTTTTAGTCAATTAGCTGCAGGGACTTTTTGCTTCCCTCTCTTACCAGCTTAAGTTAGTTTTTACTTTTATTGTTTTCTGAGTTTCTATTTCCACGGAAGTTATTCAAGGAAAGGGAAAGACCTAGGTTCTACTTTGTTTATGAATCCCCTGAATAGATAGAATGAAATTTTAATAATGATTACTCAGAGACACAATGTACCCTGCAAATATATGTGAGAAAATCCAGTTGCCTAATACATTGAATCTTTCTGGGTGAAAATAATGAAACATACATGAAACTGTTTTCTTAAACACTAAACTTGCTTATTTGGAAAAAAATGGAAAATGTTACACTCTGTTGGAGAACATTGGACATCCAGAAAAATTTGTTCTCTCCTTGGCCTAGCAGTCAGGTGCCACCAGGCTTACTTGCTCACATCTCAGAAGAAGCCTGTAGGGCTAAGACACCGGTTAGGACACCCGAATGCCACATTGGCGCGTCTTGGTTCTTGCTCTGGCTCTCACTCCAGCCCTTCCTTCCAACTGCCTGCTAACGCAGACTCCGGGAGACACTGGTGATGGCTCAAGTAACTTAGTTTCCTGAAAGCTGCCTGGGAGACCTGGATTGAGTTAACAATTTATGGTTTCAGCTCCCAGTCCACTGTTGGCATTTGGAGAGTGAATCGGCAAATGGGAGAGTGATTTACCACTTCTGATCCAGCTGCCTACGTTTATTCTGAGACAGAGGGATGAAACCTCAAGAACTCTGGTTCCTGACACGGATGTGAGAGACCAGCTTCCTGGCTTTGAGCTGGATGAGCACTCACTTGTAGGGGTACTGGAGGAGTGACCTGGCACCTGCTCTCTTCCCCCTCACCCTCACCCACCAACCTCACTCACTCTCTGTCTTAAATAAAAGTAATACATCCTGAAAAAGCTGCTCTGCCTCCTTGAGCCTCTCTTGCCCTTTTGTGTCCACCTTGTGATGACACAGTATGGCCCTTGCCAGATGGCAGCTCCTCAATCCTGGATTTCTGAGCCTGCAGAACTCTGAGAAATGGGTCTAGGCTCAGTATAAACTATACAGTCTTGGGTATGCTGTCAACACCAGCAAAAACAGACTAAAATACTAAGGAAAGGCAAGAGAGAGAGATAATAAAACCATATTGAAATTTATGCTGTAGAAAATGCATTAGTACTCTGGAAAAAGCAACTCCCCAAAAAGCATCAGTAGAAGTGTTTGATTTGCACTAAATAATTAGCCTAGTGCACATGGTAACCCTGATCATAGGCTAAGCAACTCAGAAAGCTGGCAATGACTTGACTGCCCTAACGTTGAAACTCCATCTCGTAACTGCTCACTGTGGTTTTACTTTAACAACATATGTGTTTAATCAGACAAACTAAAATGACTGGGCATATATAAAGTCATACATACATACATATAGTTGTTATTAAAGTTAGAATGTTATAAACAACACAAGGGTTTCTATATAGTCTCAAATCAGTCTAGATAGCCTACAATGAACAGAATAGATAGGGAATGCTTGGAATTTCAGATCATCTTCAGCAAAGTCGAGTCAGAATCGAAATTGGAATAGCAGATAATATGCATCAATAGCACGGCAGTCATTATACCATTAAGTATGTCTCATGCACACTTAAAATCTTTCAGTAACTTGCCTAAGGCACATTGTCACCAACTAACCTAATTAAAGACACCACAGTCTCTGCTATAGCATAAAGAACTCACTCCATTGTCCCATTATTTCAACACACGAAACTGTAAGCTTTATTATGCTCTGGACATTTTTGACAGTATAGTGAGGTCTAATGCATGAAATAAAAGAAACAGAATCACAAAGTAAATAAATTATCTTTAAATCCAGCTAATAAAATCCTTTTTTTAAAAAAGCCAGCTTTCAGACTAGCATTATACTTTCAAAATAAAATAGATTATACGAGATATTTTATGAGAGATTTTTCTTTTATTGGAAAGTCAGATATATACAAAGAGGACAGACAGACAGAAAGATCTCCCATCTACTGATTGACTCCCCAAGTGGCCACAACAGGCAGACTTGAGCTGATCCGAAGCCAGGAGCCAGGAGCTTCTTCCAGGTCTCCCATACTGATGCAGGGCCGCAAGAAATTGGGCCGTCCTTGACTGCGCTCCCAGGCCACAAGCAGGGAACTGGATGGGAAGTGGGGCAGCCAGGATACGAACCAATGCCCATATGGGATCCCGGGGGTGCCTGCAAAGCGAGGACTTACGTCACTAGGCTACCAGTTAGGCCCTTGTATCCCTTTTATATTTCTTTTTCTTGCTAATATGTCTGGAAAACTTTCAGAACTATCTTGAACAATAATAATTGTGAGAGTGGGCATTTTCATCTGTCTCTAAATCTTGATGGAAATGCTTCCAGGTTTGCCCAATCAATCTGATGCTGGCCTTAAGTTTGTCACATATTGCCTTGATTGTGTTGAAGTAAGTTCCTTTTATGCACAATTTTTTAATTATCAGGAAAGAATATTTTATTATTTTCTCTGCATCTATTGAAATAATCATGTAGTATTCAGCCTTCATTTTGTTAATGTGATATATTTTATTACTAACATTTATTAATTTGTTGAATGCATGTATTGAATACCCATTTAGTCTGGGTGGATGATCTTAGTTGTGCTGTTGCATTTAACTTAGCAGTATTTTGTTTAGGATGTTTGATGATCTGTGTTCATCGGCACATGTCTTTAGTTCTATTTTTGCATGGTATCCTTTTCTGGTATTAGAATTAAGGTAATACTGGCCTCAAAGAATAAGTTCCGAATGTTCTCATCTTTTCAGTTGTTTTGAGTAGTTTAAGAAAATTGATGTTTTTTAAAAGTTTGGAATACATCAGTGAAACCATCTAGTGCTGGACTGTTTTGGGGGGAAGCTGTTTGCTACTGATTAAATCTCAACCTTGGTTATTGGTCTATTCATATTTTCTGTGTTTTTGCTCCTCAAGTATAGCAAACTATGTATCCAGAAATCTATGTATTTCTTTTGATTTTACAATTTGTTGGCACACATAGCTTTTGTGAAATTCCTAATGACTGTATATTTTCCTGTGTATCAGCTGTACCATCTTCAAGTCTACTTTTCCTTGTTTTGGGTTTTCCATCTACATGAAGATCTTCATCCGCCCATTCACTTCCAGTCTGCAGGTGTCTTTATTAGTGAAGTCTGCTTCTTGTATACAGTATCTAAATGAGTTTCTGTCTTTTTATCTATTCAGTTAGTCTGTATCTTTTAATTGGAGGATTCAGTCCATCTATACTCACGTTAATATTGCTAAGTAATGACTTGATGATGTCATTTGTCCAAACTCCCTACTGTCTGAATATCCTTCATTTGTTACTAGTAGGTTTTCTGTATTCACATTCTTTCATGACACCAAATGTTTCTGAGTGCAGTACATCCTTAAATATGATTTGTAATGCTGACCAGGTGGTGACAAATTCTTTACACTTTGCTTGTCCTGGAAGAGATTTATTTATGAGAGATTTACCGAGTAAAGTGCTCGGGTTTAGCAGGATTTTTTTTTCTTTTAGGACTTGTACTATATCTCTCCATTCTCTCCTGGTGCTTCCCACTTAGACGTCAGCCATGAATACGCAAGAATCAGCGCTAGCACGTGCGTCTGTCATTTCTCTCACTGCTCCACAGAAGTCTATAACGTATTCTACCTGGATCCCACTGAAAAGTTCCCCGTCGGTCAGTCTCCGGGGTTCTCCCTTTGTTTCTCTCGTATCTTTCTTTGGCCATGGTCAGTGCAATCCCTCCTAATTCAGCATCCTGGGTCTCTTCACATAAGAAATGAATTTAAAAAAAACTTTGTTTGAAAGTTAAAGAGAGAGCAAGAGAAACAGATAATCTTTCATCACCTGGTTAATTTCCCAAATGCTCACAACAGCCAGGACTGTCCTAGACTAAAGACAGAGGTCGCTCACGTGAGTGGCGGAAGCTCAGCTGCCTGAGCCACAGCAGCCTTCGGTGTCATTAGCACGACTCAGGAACAGAGCTGGGACTCAAAGCTCAGCACTCCAATTTGGAGGCCTTAACCAGTGTGCCAAATGCCCATCTCCAGTATCATATTTAAAGCATGAAAGGTTAACAAACTAGCCTGCTAATTAAAGCTTGGAGGCTGCAGGTATAAGTCCTCTGGCAATATCTGTATTCCATAATGGATTGCTGGTTCTAGCCTTGCGTATTCTGTGTATAAATATTCACTATGCGGAAGAGCGGATGCAGCTCAGAAGTGCGATCTCTCCAGCGTGGTGGCTGGGATAACATTTGGAAACAGGATACCGGAAGCAGTAAAATTGAGATCCAAGGTTGACTTAGTTCCGAAATAAATGAGAAAAATAATAAGAGGTAAAGTAAACAATAATTGTAGTAGACTGACAAAAACGTTAGATATTTTGTGACCTAGAAGGAACAAGATTAAGATTCTGTTGATGAAGGATAATTTTTTAACTTGTGTTTTGTGTTTTTTTATATTTTCTTCATAAATAGTTGAAAGAAATAAAAACATGTGGCCCCAAAGAGAATGAAATTAATTTCCTGGCTGATCTTTTCTTCACAGACAAGCCACTACAACAAAAACTAAATCACAAAGGAAACAATTGCAACACGTGTGTGTGCACACACATACACAATGCCACCAGATGTGTCTCGCATGGATAAGTTTTAAAATCATAACAAGTCAGTACGTTTAGAGAAATATTTAGTGACACTTTGCAGTGACATGGGTTATACAATGGAGAATAACATACTACCCAGGGTCGGGATCCCTTCCCCAGCTTGCACTGCTAGGGGACATTGGACTCACAAGTGTTCCAGATATAAATTGCTGGGGAAGCAAGACGCTCAGCCCTACACCCCTCAAGTCTCCCGGGGACGGCCTATCACCCTCCGCAGGATTTACCAAAAGCACATGGATAAATCTTACTCTTCTGCATGAAGTGTATATGAAGAAGATAGGAGAAAATATTAACTTAGGACTTTCTAAGCATGTTCCACAAATTTACAGCCTTCCGCTTTAGTGACAATTTCCGTTTCTATACTTCATATCCTTGCCTCCACCCCCCAGCCTGACACGGAGGCAGCTTCATGTGTGTGGAGTTTAAAACACACACAAACAGCAGCTGCGAGTTACTTCCCCCTCACTGGGCTTCCTCCCTCTTCTTCTGACTGACTTTCTTTGCTGGCAGGGTCACAGGCAGCAGGAAAAAGATCTTCCCGTTTTGACTAAATATAGAAACTAGAAGCTTCCCCCTCCATCTCCTTTTCAGACAGTCTCTATGGAAACCACCCAGAGAAGAGAGGTTTCAGTGACTCCTCCTGTGGTCAGAACTCAGCCCTCGCCTCTGAGAGTCATCCTTAGTCCCTTTCCGTCGCCTGTGGTTTCTGCTTCTCTCTGGGACGCAGCTCCAGAGGCAGGACAGTGTTGAGTTCTCCTCAGTTCTGTCTGAGGTGATTTCTCCTCCATCTGAATCATTTTACTTTTCCATTTATTAAAAATGAATCCATGTCCCAATCTCTAGATCACAACTGTCACAGAAGAAGAATGCTAATAACAGCAGTTAAAATTATTCCAGGAAAAATGTCACTTGCATAACCCAAAGTGTAATGCGTGTTTTCACTTGTATCAAAAAAGGAAAATTATTGATAATAAAGAGCATCCTATTGTAATGTCCTGGAGTCTAATTCTAAATAATATTTGAAAATGTCTGAGGGCCCCTAACCATATGAAAGAATACTGCTTAGTCATCAGGGATCTAAATGAAACCCACTCCAATTTAGTTTGGAAAGAAATCATACGAGATGGGATAGCAATGTAAATGAGCTTTCTGCTTCAAGAAATGTAACAAGTCTCATCCACTCTATGGGAGTGAGAAACAAAGGCCATTGCACTCCACTGTTTGGAATCACTGTCTGACACACAGCAGACAATAGGTTGTCTAACCGATTATTTCGATGTGAAGATTATAAAGCCCCAATGAAAAGAGATTAACTGCTTTATCCAAGGAGACCCACGTAATAAAGTCACAAAAACTCTTCATTAGTTCCAACACACCAAGCAGCCTCAGATAGATCTTTGTCTTACAAAGGATCCACCTGTAGAACACTTGGCACAAATAACTTGGAAGTACTTGGTAACGATTTAGTTCCCACTTCAGTAACAACGCTGCAAGCAGCTCTCTGTTTTTGTCAATGCATTAAGAAGGCAGATGAGTTGTGTACAGGCTATATACCTCAGAAACAAAGCTATTGCTTACAAAGGTTCCCCAGCCAGAGCAAAGCACCAAAACAGCAGATGGTGAGTTCTTTGAGCAATAAATATGGAGCCTCCGTGGCGCACCCAGTCAGCACTTGTCTGCGCAGCAGCACAAACTAACACGCCATGTCCCAACTCCACATAACCACCACTAATCGCCAATCTGCTCATCAAACACTTAGATACCCCATTTTGTCACACTCTGTCGGTGCAATTTGGTGAGCTATTATCTTCAAAGCTTGGGAACAGCAAAATCCCACTCAATATTTCAAAGAAAATTGCTTCCAGTAATTTGAATATGCTGCAGTAGAACTGTTACATTGAGCAAGAACTTATCCTTCTCTCCCCCTCATCTTTATTCTCTTTCCAGCATTTCTCATTTTTCTCCCTTCCTACCCCCAACCTTAACCACCATTTATAATGTTTCATTAGAAAAGCATTGTCCATGTTCCCAGCAGTGACCCATCCATCTTCAGAGAATTTGTTGTTTTTAAAACAACTTGCGTCATCCACAACAAAACATTAGAACAGGCTGTCTAGAACCATTTCTGAGCTCCAAAGCAGACTTATGAAATGGGCAATATATATCTGTATGCTTTGTTTAAATTAATTTTATAATTTATATAGTGATTATGTAATCACTAGATTACTATAACTTATAAGCAAAATGTCTTATTCTTGCATTTCTGTTCCTTCTTACCGTCAGCACATACGTGTATCTGAAAGGAATGAAAATATCATTCAACTCATCCAGGTGTTCAAAAATGGTCATGTTTCTGTCATAATTCAGGTAAGAATCCTGAGGAGTGGGTAGGAAACACTAAACAGGCCCCATAAAAGCTGAGAGAGAGGAGAAAGGGAAACCCACCCTCCTTTGCTTCAGAAGCAGGTTTGGATCTGGAATTGCTACTCTCTGTTCATCAATATTACATGTTTCTCAAGATGAAAGATTTTGGGGGATGTATTATTTTGTGATATAGAAGAAATGCATGACATTCTAATGATGCATCCTTTGTATTTAGTATCTTATTATTCTATAACCAACATGTGTCTGATGAAAATTGTTAGTTTTTCTTAACAAAGATTAGAATCCAGGGGTTCAGAAAGAGTTTAAAGGGGAAGAGGTTCCACATAATGGGCCCAGAGTGGTGGCCTAGCAGCTAAAGTCTTCACCTTGAATGCACCAGGATCCTGTACGGACACCGGTTCGAATCCCAGAAGCCCCACATGTGGCCTGGGAAAGCATTTGAGAATGGCCCAAAGCATTGGGACCTGCACCCGCGTGGGAGACCCAGAAGAGCTCCTGCTCCTACCTCCGGATCAACTCAGCTCCAACAATTGAAGTCACTTGGGGAGTGAACCAGTGGATGGAAGATCTTTCTGTCTGTCTCTCCTTCTCTCTGTAAATCTGACTTTCCAATAAAAATAAATAAATTTTAAAAAGAAAGGAAAAGAAGTTTCACATAATGAAGGAGAGAAAATTATTATCATGGCTCTTCAAAGGAAGAGGTAGCTGTAAATTGCAAAGAGAAAGAAAAGCCTGAGAAGGGTCAGAAAAGGGGACCAGTGCATGGGGGAGGCGGGGCAGTCAACAGGCACATGAGCCACCCACTGTTGCCAGGTCTGTCCTTCAGGCCAATCTCCCAGACATGCGGCTATTTGTGTTACCATTATAACAGAATCCTTTCATGAAGGGGCGTTTCTACTGAAGAGAAGCCTGAGCTCAGGCATGGCAAAGTACCAATGAAGCAAAGCCTGCAGAGAAGGGCACAAGAAATTAGGAAGCAGCAGGATTCACGAAACATAGGCTCTCCAACTCTGCATTCATGGAAGTCACCGAAAAGAGGTGTGTTTAACGGATTACACAGGGAATAAAACTGAAGTTACCCAGATGCCTAGAGAGAAGAAACTCCAAGAGAAAGGTGACTTAACTGTGTTTTCTGAGAATAAATTAGGTAACACGAACAGAAACAAGACAATTACATGATGCTCCCAGGGAAACACAGGTATTAGTGCACAGAGATCTTAATAAACTGCATGGATGCCCGCAACTCAGACTGGAGGGCCTGGGTCTGATTCCCCAGCTTCAGCAACTCAGCATGAGCTCCTACTCTTCGCTCTGCCATAGGCACAGGAAGGCTGTTTTCAGGCAGTTAGCGGAGAATGAGCAATAAGAGTTCTCTGGCTGGCTAGCTAGCAGTTTCTGTCTCTCTGCCTCTCGAACAAATATTTTAAAATTCAACAATACATTTACTAAATTGGACTTGGAATTATTTCGACTTTAGACACTGCACTGTGTCCACCCTTACACTGAAAGGCAATCAGGAAGTCTGAGAACGTTGCAAGATGATCTGACTTAGAGCTCCACTTAATGCGCTAAGCAACAGGAGTGAGACTAGCTCCATTTGCTTCATGGAGATGCATTCCCCATCTTCAGGGAGTGGGAAGTGCAAGTAAAGTGGGGAAAATATCTCAATCAACACAGCTTTCTCAATATGCTATGAAACTGACATTCCTGGAAGTGTTTGCTGTAACATTCTTTGGAAGAACTCTTCCTCACTTCTTTATTGGAATCAAAGCATTTTTACATCAGCCCTCAGAGTGCCCTTGCACCTCTTGGGAGTATCAGATCCCCCAAAACTGAATCTGCAAGTTTCACACAGCAATCCACTAAAAGGCTTCTTTACACTTTGTAAAATAAATAAATAAATAAAACTAAGACTGCTCATTCTATCGCAGTGGCAGCTTCCTCCGTACTGTAAGAGGTAACTGTGAAAGCTGCTCTCCGTGTCAGCTTCATACGCAGCTAATCATAACTACTGTAGAAAGTTACTCAAGCACCCAGTAGCAGTGACTGCAGGAAGGCATTCTGTAGACATTGTTAATATTCACAATCAGATGACTTTTACTAAATGAGGTAATCCTCTTCATGGGGCTGGGCTTCACCCAATGGGCTGAAAGGCTGTAAGAATAAAACCATTACCTAAAGGAGAATATTCTTGCCTCCAGAACAGGGCAGCTGTATCTATGCGGGTTCCAGACTGCCAGTCCGGCCTGCGGACTCCCACATGGCACCCGCACATCACAGGAGTCGGTCCCTTGAGATAGACGTATTTGATAGACGACACCCATCTGTCTACTGCCTGTGTTTCCGTGGAGAATTCTGACTGATAACGGCGAACAGAGACAGCACCATGCTACCAACAGGAGCAGAATCAAGGAAAAGAACGTAACTGCTCAGCCTTTTGTATAAAGGAGCCTTAAGAATAAGTACTCAGCCTTAAGAAAAACAGTAAGAACAAGATACAGGGAGAGCAGTGGGGGCAGGATAACCGCCTATGCATGTAAGTCTGTATGAAGGGGAAAGTAACTATAGGTTAAAAAGAAATAAAAGCCAGGGCTGAGGAATTAGATACAAAAATAATTTTTTTTAAAAAAATAAGTCAAGCAGGGCCTGGTGTAGTGGCCTAGCAATTAAAGTCCTCACCTTGCATGCTCTGGGATCCCATAGGGGCACCAGTTCTAATCCCTGCAGCCCCAATTCCCATGCAGCTCCCTGCTTGTGGCCTGGGAAAGCAGATGAGGATGGCCCAAAGCCTTGGGACCCTGCACTCACACGGGAGACCTGGAAGGTGCTCCTGGCTTCTGGCTTCAGATCGGCTCAGTTCTGGCCGTTGTGGAGTGAATCAGCGGATGAAAGATCATCCTCTCTATATGTGACTTTTCAATTAAAAAGAAAAAAGTCAAGCAATATGAAAAATGCTAATGATAATTGACTATTGCCCAGCCCACAATCAGTGTTGACTGGACCATAATCACATCAGAGGGAAAAATAACTTCATACAGTACTGAAATATATTTTATTCCTCTCTCTACATTATATATCCTAGGAGGCATGGGAAATGTCTCAGAACAACAATCAGTACACAGTAAGTGACCGTTACATAAAATACTCCTGAATCTCTATCTTGCAGCACATTGTGACCTCGTGCCTTCTATCTTTTGCACTGTGCCAAGTTTCAGAAGTACAGTGATTCGGGTAGAACGCTGCCCTAAGTGAAGTGTGCCAGAGATGGCTCATCTGATCCAACAACCGACCAAAGTGCCTCTGGAGCACTGAAAAGTGAATGCTACTTAGCAGTTTATTTCCCAGAACATTTAATTTGCTCTAGTAACCACTGTACTCACATACTAAATCCTGTCTGGGGGACCAAGGTAGAGATAAAGATAGGAGCTGACAGGCGTATCTGGGCCTGTAACCGACAATGGCCTGAGTGAACATCTCTAAGCCTCAGCGTTTGCAAGTGTGCGTGTGCCCGCACATACATGCCTATGTGTGATGACTAGATTACTATTATTAAAGTGGTAACTATGTGCCTAGTATATGGAAATTTGAAGCTAAATGGTAATTAAATGTAGCATACTTCATGTTTTAAAGCTACACATCTCTGAGGCATCTGTTTTTTGTTGTTGTTTTGTTTGTTTGTTTGTTTGCTTTAGCAATATAACCAACTCAGAGGAGTCGTGCATCCTTGTGATTACTGGGATAAGCTCTTACCAGTTTACCCAAACGAAAATCCCCAACATGTGATAGTAACACTTTAAAATTCCAGGAAGTAACACCAATGTAATTGAGAGAACAGGTGTATTGATAGACTCTTCATTTTGTAAAGAGTGCTGCAGGTGATCTAGGTCTCCTTCAAGAGGCCCTGACTGCTCACCCAGCGGGAGAGAGAAGAACCGTCAGCGCAGAGGCACATCTGTATCTGTCTTCAGCTGAAGTCTATCTCTATACTTCAGTGGGGCTTTTTTCCAAAGGGATAAATGCCATTCTCAAAGCAAATTTCAATACCTGGGTTGCCTCTTAAGACACCATCCATTCCTCCTACACAATTTGTGATTATTAACAGAAGCCCCTGTCCTCCGTCTGGGAGGATTTCTGTACCCAGCATGCGCTCACTCTGTGTGAGGACAACGGGAAACCTGAGGGGTCAGACTGTCACTGTCGCTCACCGTGTCATCCTTGTGTGTTACATATGTTGCCTGAGCTTTCCCATTCGATCTTCACTTGAGATCCTTCAAGTCCCAGGCTTTTATTTTCAATACACTCCAGCTGTGTCAATCAAGGTGAGGGAAGGCTGGGTAGCATATTCAGGTGCATACCACTACCAAATGGGAAAGCGCTATCTGAAATTACAACCTGCCTGACTTCAGATGTCACAGGGGCTTTCCAGGCAATACAGATTTCTCTTCCATCTGGGATTCAGGTCTCTGCCCTTCCAAGACAAATGATGCTGAATGTTTGGCTTGATTCTCTAGCTAGCAGGTGGCGTATCACAGTCACATGAAGAAAGCAGCCCAGAACTTCTCACACAAGCTGCTAAGTGACTGTGTCCCCTAGGACTTGTGCTTGTGCAGCTGAATGACAAAGTGTGGCCTCCTGTTGTGAATACAAGACTACCTAACAGGGCGATGCTGTAAAACCTTAAATCAAGCAAAATATTCCTGGAGGGTTTTCGAAATACCTAAGGAAATGGTGTTGCTCAAAAGTCTTTAAAAGGCCGCTGCCTTTCTCTTTCTTACTCCATACAATAAATTTGAACAAAAAGTAAAACATGTTATAAGGCGGACTCTTCTCCATCAAGATTAACACAGAATGCACTGATATTCCTGCAGGAGCAGACAAGGAGAATGAGGCAACAGTGCTCTCAAACACAGAAAACATGACTGCCATCGTAAGCAACACACCCATAGATGCACTCATTGGAAACGGTACAGGCCGTCATCTAACCTTGGTTCTACTTAACCTCTGTCCTATAACCTCAGGCTTGTAGTGACCCTACATGAACTACAATGTCTTCTACAGAACAGAACTGTCATGCCAACCAAGTAAGAATGTCCTGGACACAAATGTGAAAAATAACATTCGGTAAAAACACCTGGTATTATTTGAAAATTTGCATGATATTTTATTGAGATTGAAGCACATCACCAGAGAGCATTGTTATCACCCAGTGCTGTCCAGAAATGTGTCGCACCATCGAGTGGTGCACCTTGGAGGAGCCCCAGCAAGGTCTCTGATGATGCACTATAGAAAGCAGACTGAGGGCTGCTCAGACTCACAGAGCTGACCCAAAACAAAGGAGAGCAGAGTTCAGCTTTCTGGGATTTTATCCTGATACTCCTGCAGTGCTGTTTTGTGACTTTCTACATTTTCACTGATAAAGCCCAAATGTCTTTTAAGCCAATCTAAAAGAAAAAAAAAGTGTCTTGATTTACTGGGTAGTTACCAATGACCAGGTAGCATGCTAAAATCACCCAGAGTGATCCAAACGAACCGCCAGGATGGCGCGGAGACAAGATCACAAGCCATCCCACAAATGGCAACCATTAGCTGCATGATCGTAAGAACTGTTACTTGTCTTCCTCTTTCTCCGGACACTGACGAGCTAAGAAATCACCAGCTCCGGGGCCAACGCAGGCTGATTCGCTGCTGCAGCACCTGCATCGCACATGGGAACTGGGGTCAGTCCCAACTGCTCTACTTTTCATAAGCTCCCTACCTGTCGTTCAGGGATGCACTCATGTGGGAGACCCTGAAGAAGCTCCTGGCTTAGCCTGGGCCCAGCTCTGGCAGTTCTACCATCTGGGGAGTGACCCAGTGGACGGAAGCGCGCTCTGGCTCACTCGCTCGCTCGCTCTCTCTCTCCCCTGCTCCCCTCTCTCTGTAACTTGTTCGAGTAAAATAAAGAATTCTCCTTTAAAAAATAAAGCACCAGCCCTTGGAAAAGCAATAAAAGGAGACACAAGGAGACATTTTCTCCCCTGAAGTTTATTAAAAACCAAAGGGTGGTGAGGAGCCCTTTAAGGATGTTAACCACACCTTCTTTCCTTTTTCACTCCCACACACCGAGCACTTTTTATGAACTGCACTGTTTAGTCACTGAATAAAAGGAAGTAACTAAGGGAACATATTGCTTAATGATTCCAAGTGTTAGCAAACTTTAAAGACCGACTGGCTACAACTTCATGCCTGAAAATTCTACTATCACGTATAAATTCTTAAGACAAATTCTTTTTTTTTTTTAAGATTTTTATTATTATTGGAAAGCCGGATATACAGAGAGGAGGAGAGACAGAGAGGAAGATCTTCTGTCCGATGATTCACTCCCCAAGTGAGCCGCAACGGGCCGGTGCGCGCCAATCCGAAGCCGGGAACCAGGAACCTCTTCCAGGTCTCCCACGCGGGTGCAGTGTCCCAATGCATTGGGCCGTCCTCAACTGCTTTCCCAGGCCACAAGCAGGGAGCTGGATGGGAAGTGGAGCTGCCAGGATTAGAACTGGCACCCATATGGGATCCCGGGGCTTTCAAGGCGAGGACTTTAGCCGCTAGGCCACGCCGCCGGGCCCAAGACAAATTCTTAAAAGGTTCCCTTATTCAAGTGTTGGGTTGAAAAGTGAGTTGGGTTGAAAAAATATTCTGTGAGAACCTCTTAGAAAGCGAGCTGGCAGCTATGAGAACTACCTGGACACAAAGCAGTCCTGCTAACAGTGAGGACTAGAAGTTCAACTCCACCTGGTAGATTTACAACAGTTAAAATTCTGACTTATGGGCCCGGTACAGAGGCCTGGAGGCTAAAGCTCTCGCCTTGAACGTGCCAGGACCCCATATGGGCAACGGGTCTGATCCCGGCAGCCCCGCTTCCCATCCAGCTCCCTGCTTGTGGCCTGGGAAAATAGTCGAGGACAGCCCAAGGTCTTGGGACCTTGCGCCCATGTGGGAGACCTGGAAGAAGTACCTGGCTTCTGGCTTCGGATCAGCACAGTTTCAGGTCACTTGAGGAGTGAATCATGAGACAGAAGATATTCCTCTCTCTCTCCTCTCTGTATATCTGACTTTCCAATAAAAATAAATACATCTTTAAAAAAATTGACTCCCCACAACTTTCAACAATTGGCCCAACTGCTATGTGCATCCAAGATATTGCAAGTAGCTCCCTCTTGGCAAGTGTTAGACGTCATTTTAATTGTTACACCATCTCTATCTCACTCTGTCAATATAGGAACTGTGCTGTTCATCCCTTCTTTCTCCGCACTAAACATACCACCTGTTTTTCACATACACATGCCCCTTGCAGATTTTGACACTTAGTAGACCTTCTCTCACACAGAGTGACCCTGTGGCCACTTCAGACCCAACTGGTCCTAGAGCCTGCCTCACTGGAATCACTGTCTTCAGAATACCCTTCAGTTAGTCCAACCCCCTAAAAAGCATGCCACACTATGAAAGTAGAGGACACAGAAGAAAATGATAACACAGTTACCACCCCTGATCCTATTCCTCTTCCGACATGGCTGCCTTCATCTGCACTCCTTTCCTACTTAATAACCTATTTTGTTTTCACTGGAATGTACTAAGGCTCCACCTATTTTCATGTGAATTTATTTGACAAAGGCTCTCCCCACTGTTTGAATCCAATTACAAAGTGTGGGGGGGGGCTTCCTGCTTTTTTATTTACATTCCACGTTAGTGAGGATATCACTCATTCAGGATTCTCTCATCCTGCTCTTAGCTGCCCTGTCGTTTTACTCATGGTCCACCTCAAATATCTCCTGGACACTGGCCATTCTAACATAGAGCCAAAATTTTATGACTTCGACCCTAGCTTTGGAGAAAACAATGCCTATTTGTGTCCAACAAGCATGTGAACATGACCATCCGCAGAGCAGATCCACAGCAGCCATTTCGGGTGCGGCCAGCAGGCATGACTTCACCATTCCTCTCCTATACAAAACTCTGGGGCCTTCTCCACTTGACCAATGCTACTAAACAGAATCAAAAATAAGAACTAAAATTTAACCCCAGAAGCTCTATAAATTTCCTAAAGTCAGATCAGAGTTAACTTTGAAAATTTTACAGTGATGGAAAAGCAATGAATTTCATAATCAAAAGTATTCTTAAGTGAAACAAACAAGAACAAAATCACAAGATGGTTCTACAGTACCATTCTCCTGGTCCCAAAAGCTTTTTCCTCATCCACATTGAAATCAACTTGATCAAATTTCAGTCTTTAAAAAAAAGTACCCTGTGATCCTCTCTAGCTACTTTTCTATTTTTTTCTTCTACCCAGGCATCCTAATAAAAATGAGAGTCTCATCACCAACTGCCTTTACTCATTTCCTGCTCACTTTTCAACTCAACACTTCGAAACTTCAATCCCACAACTGGTCTGAATCTTCCTGACACATGAAACCAATGTATCCTATGATCTCACATGTACTTTTGCTATAAATCATTCTCTCCTTCCCTGTCCTGCTTCTCTCCTTTTCAAGCTATCATAGACCAAAGAGTTAGCATAAAGAACTGCCTTGTCATGGCTGCTTCCCTGCCCAAGGCCTTGCTGAAAAACAGCTCACAGCAAAGCTTAGCATTTCCTTCCAGCTTCTAAAGTGTTCACATTCAGTCTCTTCCCCATACTCTAACACAGATTGTCAGATCAATCCTGAGGAAGGGCATGAGTGGCTCCCACCCCGCTATGAGGTACTCCCATTGACACATGCAATTCTGCTGCTAGGCTTTGATAACACTCCAAGGAAACAGATAGCCTTTATGGATAATTTTATAGTGCATTTTTAAACTGATCTTATTGCTTATACTCTAGCCTCATAATTGAGTAACGTTCATATTTTTTATCACTGCTGCTTCAAACTGACCTGATTTACTTTATGTTAACCACAAACACTCAGCCCAATGCTAGCCCTCCACTAACTGATCTCCAACAACCTTTCATACTCCTAGATTTCTGTTTGCTGCTCCAAGCTCTTTTAGCAGTTAGCCTCCTTCTCATTTGTCTTCTTCATGTTTTGGACCCTTGATTAGAATCACTCACATTCCTTTATCCTGACACTTCCCTTCATATACTAACATGTTCACATCTCAGATGAGGTTCATTCGATGTTCTACAGTTGTAGGATTCTGTGCATATTAAACCATCTGTTGACAACAAATTCTTGACATAGCGTGGAGAATGCGTGCAAAGATATGAACCTAGATCATGCTTTCTGTTGTTTTCAATTTTATTCCAAGACTACAGACTCCATGCTCAGAAGAATAAATTAACTATGATTTCTACCAACAAATAATTGTGTGACCTTGAATAAGCCACTTAGCCTCTCTGAGCTTACTCTATAATTTAGTTGTAGATTTGATAATAAATGTCCTCTTTCTCAAGAAAATATTATGAAAAACATATATAAAACATCAAATGCTTTTTAAATAACATTCTATATAAAATTTAATCATTTCATTGTGAAAAATATACCCATATTAAACACTAAGCAATTCAGAACTATGTTCATTCAAATAGAAACAACTGGATGCACAGATTAGTATCAGATGACTTCTCCCTGCCTTGGTTACTAATGAATGACCAAGTCTGTTACTGTAAATAAATGAGCACTAGGATGTTTTTCAAAAATACATGTGGCTCAAGATAACAGTCCTTCCTCTGCTCTGTGGTCTCACATGTCTGACCACACAACTATTTTTAATCCTAGCCTATGCTTCTCAGTGACATCTAGCCCCACATGTAAGAGTCATCCTCCTGATTGAGACATAAAGACATGTGACGTTTTCACTGCAACAAACTTCTATTTTTGGCTTTCTTTTCCTTATCAATTGAGCATGCATCTCTGCTTGGGCAATTCTGACAAACATCCAGCTCATCTCAACCTAGACAGGCATAGACCACTAGTTTCTCAATTTTTTTTTTAGATTTATTTATTTTTATCAAAAAGTCAGATATATAGAGAGAGAGAAAGGAGGAGGAACAACAGAGAGTAAGATCTTCCACCCAATGATTCACTCCCCTAGTGACTGCAATGGCTTGAGCTACACAGATCTGAAGCCAGGAGCCAGGAGCTCTTCTGGGTCCAAGCAGTTGCAGGGTCCCCAGGCTTCGGGCCATCCTCAACTGCTTTCCCAGGCCACAAGCAGGGAGCTGGATGGGAAGAGGGGCTGCCGGGATTAGAACCGATGTACATATGGGATGCTGGCACATGTTCAAAGCAAGGACTTTAGCCACTAGGTCACCATGCCAGGCCCTCCTCAAGTCTTAAGTTCTAATATGAATACCAGCTAGCCACTTGCTCCAGACCTAACTTCTCAACCAATAAAGGTGCTTACAAAGATTTTTTATGAAATGACAAGGAACTTCTATTATTTTCAACTCAAACTGAATTCTAAAATTGTGCATATCTTTTTAAAAATAAAACTAAATGGAAAATAAAAAAACTAAATGGAAATGATAGTGGTTACAGGCATAAACAACATAGGGTGCAGAGTTACCTAGTGTTCAGGTAAACACAAGGGCTGGAAGAAAAAGTGAGTTCTGCATATTTAGGAAGAGTATTTTAGGAAGAATGAAGAGCAAATACAATCTACTTAGTGTGGAGCACAATGGGGGAAGAATATTATCTGTCAGGCAATTCTGGGAATCCAGGCGTGGGGGTGATTAGCCGGGTGGCAGCTGTGAAGTGAGACTTGCAGCAGACTCCAGCCTCCAGCATGATGCAGTGGCAGCAGGAGTGCCTGGCACGTGGAAAGCATTGGTCTAAGCTAGCACATGGAGCTTGGTCCCCTAGGCCATGGTGAGCAGGGCAACAGCTGGAGGGCCAGACTGACAAGCAGACTTCAGCATTGCTCTGCCTGGCCCGAAACATTCACTTCTACATGCATGAGTTAATAAAACTCATATCCTCTCAATTTTAAGAGTAATACATTGTACATGTGTTCATACATATATATTTATTTTTCAAGATCTTAATTTTTTATTAAGTGATTAAAACAATACTAAAATGACCAATTTAATAGGTAAGTAGTATAAATATAATGAAATGAAAAGATATGCTTGAATCATGCAATTTATAGACAGATCATTAAAACTACAGTAGAGTATCATCATTCACTATTTAACAAAGATATAAATCAAAAGTGACAAATCATGTTTGCACCAATACTGATATATACCACTGTTCTCCCCCTTTTCTTGTTGCTTGTGATTTTTTTTGCTACTCTACATAACAATTTCATGTTTGTATATCTGTGCTTAGAATATTTCACTCAACATCTTGGCCTCTAGTTACACTCAAGTTTCAAGGGTTAGAGAAATGTTAACCCTATCATTGTTTCCAAGTTTTCTATTTCTAATTCCTATGGAACTGGATCATATTTTGGTTGGTCATTTCGCATCTAGCTCCCTGCTTGTGGCCTCAGAAAGCAGTAGAAGGAGGCCCAAAGCCATGGGACCCTGCACCTGAGTGGGAAACCTGGAAGAATTTCCTGGCTTCAGATCGGCTCAGCTCTGGCAGCTCCAACCATTGCAGCCACTTTGACTGCATACATATATATTTATACACACAAATATGACAAAGCAATCTTCAAGATCTTAAGAATTCTGTATTACAAAAAGAGACTACGCATGAATCTCAGAAGTGTATCTTTCACTAATATAGCTTTTATTTCCTTTTTCCTTTAACTATTGAAATATCCTGATGCATTTGGTGCAACATACATGTTGCAAACCATAACATCATTCTTTTTCATGCTGCTATATGCTTTCAAAGTAAAGTTACCTAAACCCTAGATATATCATTAATCTTCTGCAGACTGGTCCCAACTAGATATCTAAAAGATCTTACACTTAGAACTTGTTTGGGCAAGCATGTCTCCTTCTCCTACAAATGAGAAATTTAAAAAATAATAATAAAGTTTATTTTGTTGCAAAAAGTTCTAAAGTCTTTGCACACACAGCATCTTTAAGAAACGAAGAACATGGGTCAGTGTTGTGGCATAGCTAGTTAAGTATCTGCCTACAACACCAGCAAAATATATGGGTGTTGGGCTGAGATCTGCTTGCCTGAATTCTAATACAGTTGCATGCTATTGTGCCTCAAGAGCAGGAGAAGATGGCTCAAATGCTTGGGCTCCTACATGCACATGGGAGATGTAGAAGAAGCCCCAGGTCTCTGGCTTTACCGTGGCTTGGATACCGTGAAAATCAGGTCCTCTCTCTGCAACGCCACCTTTCAAGCTTTTTTTTTTTTAATCTTTCAGGGGCCTGACGTGGTAGCTTAGTGGCTAAAATCCTCACCTTGAACGTGCCGGGATCCCATATGGGCACCAGTCCTAATCCCAGCAGCCCTACTTCCCATCGAGCTCCCTGCTTGAGGCCAGGGAAGAAAGTCAAGGACAGCCCAAGGCCTTGGAACTCTGCACCCACATGGGAGACCCAGAGAAGGCTCCTGGCTCCTGGCTCTGGATCAGCACAGCTCCAGCCTTTGTGGCCACTTGGGGAATAAATCAATAGATGGAAGATCTTCTTTGTCTCTCCTCCTCTCTGTATATCTGACTTCCCGATAAAAATAAATTTTTTAATCTTTCAAAATAATACATGAAAAATTATTATGAAAAAATTACATGGATCTCAATAATTTTGCACCAAAATAAATATCCTTTTTTAAAATACTTGCCTATTTATTTGGATGTCAGTGACAGACAGGGGAAGAAAGATCTTCCATTAGCTGGTCAAATTGTGCAGCAGTTAGGGTAAGAACAGGACAAATCAGGAAGCAGAAATTCCATCCGGGTCTCCCGGAAGGATGCAGAGAATTTAAGTAACTGGGTTATCATCCATACTTCTCAGCACATTAGCAGGAACCCAGATAGGAAGCAGAGCAGTCAACACTTGAATTGCAAATTCAGTATAGGATGTAGGAGCCTCAAGCAGCAGTTTAACTCGCCATGCCACAATGTTCACCACTAAATTTATCTTGTAATTTCATTTTTCCACAAACTCCTTTGAGTAAGTGCCAAGGGTATCAACTTAACCCATGACTTAAAGTGACAGAAATTTCCTTTTTATATCTGTTGTCAAATACACATTCACATCTCTCTCCCTCTTTCTCTTACACACACACAACACTACCACCACAACTACGTTCACCACCATTGCCGCCATGCTAATCCTGCTCATTGACAGAAAAAACTGGAATCTATGACTGTTTGGTGCATAACACAGGTATGCATATTTTTCTGTCTCTGAAACGTGAACTGGCAACTCAGAATTCCTTGATGTTGCAGTAAAAATAATCCCAAAGCAAATCTAATAAGGATTAACAGAAATTTATACATTGGTTGTTTGTTAAGTGGTTGTAACCTCTAGGAGGTTCAGGGGCTGGAAACTTCATCCCAAACACTGCTCCCAAGTCGTCATGGGTATTTACTAAAACCACCACTCCTGGACACAGGAACTGCTTCCTGCAGGGCCAGCAAACCAGGCCATAGGCACCACGTGAGATCCCATGACAGCACTGCCCTTGGCAACAGCTGCAGTGCCTGCCCCTCCGCACCCTCCCCTGAGCCAGTCTCTCAGTTCTGTCTCATGAGAGTGACTTCTGACTCCGTGACGTCACTGACAGAGCTGACAGTCATTAATGACGTGTGTCCACGTGACAGAACAGCCAAGCAAAAACACTTTTTCACTTACTCAATGAGAAACGGGTTCCGTCTTGAGAAATACAGGATTATTCAAGGGGTTGAGATATATTATATGCAAATATGACAAAAATGACAAACCTCAACCACAGTACCATGCCAGAGATGAAGGATGAAAAATATATTTTTCATCCTTCTCTTCTGAAATAAGTGACAAAATAAAGCCAATGGTGGCTATGACGGACCCATTCTGAAAACTCCTTAGCACCCTCATAATCATCCAAGAGTAAATTAATATTTACTTGAAGAAATTAAACCTTTATAGACATTAAAGTATAATGACACAAGCAAGTATAGGAGAAAACAGGCACTCAGCTTGCAGGATTTAAGACGTCTTCCTCCAGAGCCAGGAGATCCAGAGCACTAACACTTCCGGCCTGCCTGGAGCAGTGCCACCAGAGCTGGGCCTCCCTCCAACCCGCCCTCCTGTGAACAAAGGAGCAGCACGGCAGGGCTCCAACGAGATGAGAATAAATAGAAACACTGCTTCCATCAATAAAGTTCTCACTACTACTAGTACACTGATTATAATTGTAATTTCATGAAATCTGTTTTTTAAGTTATGCTTTTTCACTTTTTTCTCATGTAGTTTTTTCATATTTTGTATTTTTAATTTGGAAGGCAGATGTTTTTAAGATCTATTTATTTTTACTTGAAAGGTTTTTACAGGGAGAGAAGGAAAACCACTGGTCTCACTGACTGGTTCACTCCCTGAATGGCCACAATGGCCAGAGCCGAGACGATCCAAAGCCAGGATCCAGGTGCTTCTCCGGGTCTCCCACGTGGGTGCAGGATCCCAAGGACTTGGGCCACCTTCCACTGCTTTCTCAGCCCACAAGCAGGGAGCCAGATCAGAAGTGGAGCAGCCAGGACACAAACTGGAGTCCAAATGGGATACTGGCACAACAGGGTGGAGGATTGGCCTACTGTGAAATGATGCCAGTACCCAAAATATATTCTTAATAAATCATTCCATCTAGAGTTTACATAAAGAACATCAAGGTCAAAGAAACAGATTGGAACATGTGGCTAATTCTATAAAATATTTTAGCAAAAATGTTGCTATTGACTTCTTTTAAAATTAACATATGATGTCTAATTACAGCAGCTTATAATGACACCTAGTGGCTAACAGGCATCCCTTCAACTCCCTGATTTGACCAATGCAGCTTTTAATTATTTTTTTTCTTGTCTGTACTCAAACGTTTCCTTTAATGGATCCTCATTTCACAGACAGAAATGCTCAGAAATACAACCTAAGAAAGACCACTTCTTAAACTTCCTACTTAGAGAAATCTTCTGATAATATCTATGTTACCAATGTTTTTTAAGACAGAAAAATTTACACAAATTCAAATTGACTACATATACTATAATCAGTTAATCTCTATAAAGAACAGGAATATGAGGTAGAAACACAAAATTATTGATCTATAGCTCTAGGTCACCATCAACGTAGCTTTAAAAAAGCTTGGTAACCCCCTGTGCCTACCTCTATATTTGGTGATATAACAATCTCTGAATTTAAATGGATTTGGAGTCTCTTGATACGGATCTCTAAGGATGGCTGTGTCAGGCACATGGTCTCCAACTAGGAACCTGTCCCTAACCAGCAGATTAGGAAGCGGCCCATGCTGAACTGAGAGGAAAGGTCTAATATACACCATCTTTTTTTCTGAGGTAATAAATGTCTAATAAATAAATAAATAAATGTATATTCCTTCCTAATAATTCATTCACTTGCAGTGTCAATTTTAAAGAAATGCTTCATAATTTAATTAGCTGCTGGATAACTTTAAATGTTATCCTCAACTTGCCTTGCTAAATGAAAAAGGAAACATTAGCTAGCCTTGTTGACTTACGTGACAGAGGGGTGTAGACGACCCACTCAGGAGACCCAAGACCCGCCCTGAGCACCTGGTTCCAGTGCTAGGTCAGTCCTGATTTCAACTTCCTGTTTATGCTCCGACAGGGAGCAGGTGCTGCACACACGCGTTACCCTGTCGCCCACACATGTGATGTGGACTCGATTCCTCACTCTTGTCATTAATCTCACCTGTCCAGGCTGTTGAGGCATTTGGGGAGTGAACCTATGCATGAGAAATAATCCTGTCTACCTTAAACTACCTGCCTTTCACACAAATAAGATGAACCTTTTAAAAAGTGAACATTCTTTACTTAAAAATGCATGCAGGAGCATTTTCATTTTATTTGGACTTGTGTGTCACTTTTGGGTTGTTTGGTTCCTTGAATATTTAGTAAAACTTCTTTTAAGTCTAAGGCTGTGGTTGTGCATTTGTCAAAGTAGGTGAAAGTTAAGAAAGTGAAGGTGTTGAAACTTTAATTCAATTCCCATAATTTATGTGTGTTTAGCCAGGTAAGACAAGTTAAATATTTGTAAAATTAAGACAATTTACTGGAGCCAGCATTGCGGCTCAACAAACTAATCTTCCACTTTCAAATGCTGACATCCCATAGTGCACCAGTTCCATGTCCTGCTGCTGCACTTCCCATCCACTTGCCTGCTTATGGGCCTGGGGAAGCATCAGAAAACGATCAGAACCTTGGGACCTGCATCCACATGGGAGACTCCTGGCTCCTAGCTCCTGGCTTTGGATCAGCTCAGCTATCATCACTGAAACCATTTAGGGAGTGAACCAGTGGATGGAAGATGTGTCTCTCCTCTCTGTTAACCGATCTTTCTACTAAATATAAATTAATAGTTTTTTAAAAAGATAATGTATTTCTCATTTTCATTTTTTCCTATTGTACAAATCAATTAGATCAGGACATGTTTCCATTCTTAGTATTATCAAAAATCACCTTTTTGTCCACCATTATTTTTGTCATAAAATGTTCCTTATTAATTTTCCATAAATACATTTATTCCTTAATCCTAAATTTCCTTTTCAGAAGATTATAATTGTTATTACTTTTCGCTTTCACCCGTACTACTCCTTTCCTTCTGACTTATGTTAATCATATAGCTTGTTATTTCGCATGAGGACTTAAATTCACTTTTCCTATTTTCCACAGTTATACAAAACAACTTTATTAACTTTAGTTAAATTTTCCACTTCCTATTTTTTTTAAAGATTTATTCATTTTATTACAGCCAGATATACACAGAGGAGGAGAGACAGAGAGGAAGATCTTCCGTCCAATGATTCACTCCCCAAGTGAGCCACAACGGGCCGGTGCACGCCAATCCGAAGCCGGGAACCTGGAACTTCTTCCGGGTCTCCCATGCGGGTGCAGTGTCCCAATGCATTGGGCCGTCCTCGACTGCTTTCCCAGGCCCCAAGCAGGGAGCAGGATGGGAAGCAGGGCCGCAGGGATTAGAACCGGCGCCCATATGGGATCCCGACACATTGAAGGCGAGGACTTTACCTGCTAGGCCATCGTGCCGGGCCCCACATTGTACTTTTACTACAGGCATCAGCAGGGCACAGGGAGCTTTGGAGCATAAAGTGCATCGGCAGCAGGCACTGAACAAGAAGGTCACGCTCCTTCAGCTCCCAGGGGAGTGTGGAGCAGAGTCGGGCTGCTTTTTCATTACAAGTCACTGAGACAAGGCTGCAATCTTTTGCACATAGCTTGTTAGTCTGCTAACTCTCAGGTTCATGTGGGAACCAGGAGATGAACTGAAAGCCCTGCAGAGAATTTATCACCATCCAGACTTGGAAGGAGTTCCCCGGTCTCACTTGGTTTTTGAGGCTGATCTTGGTCATGTCCTACACGATTAAGTCCACGGGTGGTGCAGGTTGCACCATCAAAGGCTGTGCACTTTAAATGTTAGTCCAAAGCCAAAGAGAAAATTAATGGCATTGTACATATTTTCTCAATGAGCTCTATGGCTCACAAATTCATTAGGGAATCCTATGCTGAAGGCTAAAATTTGGTTGAGCTGCACCTAGAATGAAAAGTATGCAACTCCAAGCAGATCAATAGTCTTATTATAATTAGCATCATATGCACTCACGTTACATCTAACACACAGGCATTTTAAAGCTTCTATAGAGGACCAAATGCTTCACAGCCTAAAATTTCAGAAGCTATCATCTATTTTTGCTGCTTCAGAAGGTTTTAAAAAGTATCTGAAAGAGACTTCAGGGCCTCTTCCCAAAATGGAAGTGACAAAAATTCCAAAAACAATTTTGGACTTTAGAGCAATCATTGCTATTTCTAAGAGATGGATCTGCCAAGTTTCTCTTTTACACCAAGTTTTAAGGACACAGCTCCACCAGGAGGGAACCACGTGTGCCTTAGGCGGCTAGAAGACCTGGTGCTCAGGGCAGATTCCCTCATATTTTACAGAGGATTCTGACCAGCTCACCCACTATATCCCTCATATGGCCACTATTGCCTACTGTGAGTTAATTCCATACTTATTAGACTGTACTCAATAAAAGTCCAGAAAATTTAGGGTCAAGATAAAAAAAAAAAACCTCGAGATTTTTAAACTGATGTCTAGAATGTCTGAAACTGGGGGCTGCTGCGGTGGTACAGTAAGCTAAGACTCTGACTACGATCTCTGCCGCTCTCCTTATCTAACTCTGACTTTCAAATAAAAATAAATAAATCTTTAAAAATAGATATCTGAACTAAAAGAGAAAAGGCCACAAAATATCTGGCAAACATCAGATACTTTGGAATTTCCTTTTGCATTCATGCTTTCTAAAAATGTGTGCATTCATTAAGTTAATTGTAACTTTTTTACATAAAAAGATGCAGGATTGAGCAGCAAATAAATTAACGCATGCTATTTAAATTAAAATTGGATTACTCAGTTTGAACAGCTTCATTGTTTTATTTGATAATTCTATTATCTAAAACTCAAAGGGACTTGAGCTTGCTTTAAAAAAAAAAAAGGTGCCTTTCTCATAAGGACTTGTTCCCTTGTATGTGAACTTTACATAGAAAGCTCATGTTCAGAGGGATTTATCTCCAACAGTGCTGAATGGCTTCTAGGAAACGTACCTTCTTCCAGAGACATACTGTACACCTTCTGCCCGGCACCCTTAAGGATGTTACCACCCCATACTACTCCTTCCACTGCTTGCTTCATGGAGACTTTCAACAGATCATGGATAACAGGCTCTAAGCCTCAATGCCATGAGTACAAGTGCTCTCACTGGGTCATATTTACAGCCTGAAACAAAGACCCAGACAGTTGAGCTTCCTGGTCATCTTGTGTACTACTAAAAGGATGCACAAAAACAAACAGCTAAACCTATTTCCCATTAGTTCCCTTTGGAGGAATCCAGCTTTATGTGGAACCAGTGACTGAACCCCATTTCCTCACAAACAAGAGCATAAACATAAAGAAAATGATTCCAATTCCAGCTCTCTCCAGTGCAAATCACAACATTAGTTTTCCTTCTTACTACTGTCATTCCCAATTCTCTCTCTAGGAAATCTAATTTTTCCTATCTTACTAGTTACAGCAGCCAGGATTTAAAAATGAATTTCAACCATTGTAACCAGCAAACCTCTTGGTTCCATAACAGGAGGGTTTTCAGTTACTTGGTTCAAAGAATCTCTGTAAGAACATTTTCTTCTCTAATTACAACATGCTTATTGTAGAATGAGGCCTACATGAGCATATATGAGGTATTGTTTTCTATTGTACAAGAAAATACCCTCAAACAATGGCTAGCACCACTAATCTTTTTAAATATATATATTCTGAGTTGCCATCATGTGAGAATGAGCAAAAACAAAGTAGTTTCAATAAAATTGATCAGTTACTAAGTCCTTGGAATATGTTAGCTATTGCTAAATCTTGATTATAAGTTTGACTGTTCTCAGGAAACCAATATGTGCAACGCTCAGGAATGCGTTCCTACTTATGCAGCCAGTGCTGAGACTCAACTGTGAACACAGACTCCTCTAACACCAGGCTTGGCAATCTGCACATTAGGGACTTCCACGTGTCACTGATTAATGGATTTTACTCCACACATAGCTGTTAACTCTTTAAGTATTACTGTAATTTTTTTATAAATAATTGTACATGCTTATGGAAAACAATGTGATGTTTCAATACATGTATATACTATGTAATAAACAAATCAAGATAATTGTATATCTCCTCAAACGCTCATCAGTTCTATCATTTAACTCTAACTCTGACTGCCCAATTAAACGTATTCCTCTCATTCACTGTAGTTGTGTCAGCTTACATATTCACAGCTTATTTCCTTTCTTTTTTTCTTTGCATACAGAGATCATTACAGAGATCAAAAGCCCACAAAAAAGCATGTAAAATATAATCAAGGGTACAGACTGTCCTTACGTATGTAATCCCACTGCCTTACACAGTACCTAATGTTAAGTCATAGTGACTTACTATCATTTCATTGTTTCTAGTATCCTAAATATTTTTCTAATTATTTGATAAAGTACCCTATAATCTATCAGTAAAATGTATGGTAGATACACCTTTTTTGGAAATACTGAAACCTCAACCATTAGCAACCAGATGCACAAAAAACTGAAACATTTATATAGCATAAAAATAAAGAGAAGCTGAATTTAAGATCTTAAAATTCAAAATCACAGTTTTCTTATGTAACAGTTATAAGTGACAGTCCAGCAATTTAGGTATGCAAAAAAAGTCATTTTTAAAAGCTATATTATTTTCTATATCGATAAGTGTAGACACCTCGAGAATTGCCGCAGGGAGACTTAGGACCACAATGTACGCAGACGATGTCATCCCAGGAGAACCGCTTCATTTTTTTTCATCCCACTAACATGCTAGGGCACATTCCATCATGTCTCACCCTCCACCTCTCCCAGGGCTGGCCTCAGCAAGAAGGCACAGCCCCTGATCCGGAAAAGCAGCGCTGGCTGCTATTCAGACCTGCCCCTCCACAATACTAAGACTTTTTTTTTTTTTTTTTAATCTGGGCACAGAAGTAGAAAACTTGCTACTTGTTCTCAAAATGTAGACATTTCTATCCTGACTTAAGCCTCTGATGCTCAAACATCAATCTTGCTGTTTTCTGTCTTTTACTGCATATACTGCACATCTCCACGCCTGAAGCATGAGCATTGCAGGCCTGGCTGCCCAGATGTTTGACACGGGCAGGGTCAACAGGGAGATCTGGAAATTTCCAAAGAAATGAGATATCTGCCTACTTGACCTACAGGAAAGATACAAATGTTCGAAGTAAATAAAAACTGGCTTTTAACATGACTAATGAGTTGAACACAAAGTATCACTATGCTGCCATTTTTGCTTTATAAAAAGACAGTTTCATAAGGCTCAGCCTTACTAAATGTGCACATGTGGAAACCAGTCAGCTCAGCTGAAGTCTAATATATTTAGCAGAAATCAAAGATCATTCTGAATCTGAATTTCTCAATCAGGGAGGAACATCACTTCCTTCGTAACGCTGTCCTAAGAGACAAGAGCTGTAAATGCTGCATTGTCAGTGAACGTATGCATTTCATTATAATTAAGAAGTCATCTGTGCAAAGTTATGAAGGTGCCACAATCAACACTGACTTGGAGCCAGACAGCCAGGGTTCTAATACTCAAGTCACAATCCCTAATTGGTTAAACAGACTTCCCGAGGCAGTTTTTCTCACCTGTAATAGTGAGGACAGTAACGTAGCTTTGCTCGGAGCACCGAAGCAGTTGATGTGCGTAAGGTTCACCGAGCAGTGCTTGGTACAACCTGCACGTGTGAGTAGCAGAGGTGGTAGTAACAGTGGCAGTAACAGTAGGATTGCTGGTCAATGTTGCAGGTTGAATAGTGTTCCCCCAACATGCATATGTTGAAGGCACATCTACAGAAACAAGGCAGGCCAGCGGGTGGCGGGGCTGGGGGAACGGGGACTGCACATGGGCCCAGGAGATCTTTCAGGCGCAATGAGTATGTCCTAAGACTGAACTGTGATGGTAGTCGCATGATTCTACAAATTCACTAAAATAAAAACTGTACAGTCAAAATGAGTGATTTGCTGTTACATAAATAGCTCAAAAACACTTTCACGAGGGGTTCTACCTGCAACACTCTGCAAAGCTGGCATCCTGTACTGGTAGCCATTCAGGTCTCTACAGTTTCACTTTTTTTTTTTTTTTGCATCTTTTTTTAATTCTTTTTATTTTTTTTTTAATTCATTAATTACATTGTATTATGTGTCACAGTTTCATAGGTACTTGGATTCTCCCCTCCCCTCCCCAAACCCTCCCACCATGGTGGATTCCTCCACCTTGTTGCATAACCACAGTTCATGTTCAGTTAGGATTCCCTCATTGCAAGCATATACCAAACAGAGTCCAGCATCTTATTGTCCAGTCAAGTTCAATGGCTTCTTAGGTATACCCTCTCTGGTCTGAAGACAGAGCCAGCAGAGTATCATCCCAGTCAATTGAAAGCTCCAACATACCATCAGCAAAAATTTGCATCATTATGGAATTAATTGACATAGTAATGAGTAACCAATATGTTAAAAGTAAATGCGAGTTCTTAACCACCTTCTGTGACCACCTCACCTATACTTCAATTTTAGTTTATACACAACATATAACATTCAAAACATAACATGTTATACATAACATCATATCATCTTAAATTAAGGCAAACATGTGGTATTTAACCTTTTGGGATTGGCTCATTTCCCTTAGCATTATGGTTTCCAGTTTGGCCCATTTGGCCACAAAGAACTGCATTTTGTTTTTTTAATAGCTGAGTAGTATTCCATGGAGTAGATGAACCATAGCTTTCTTATCCAATCCTCTGCTGATGGGCATTTTGGCTGCTTCCATGTTTTTGCAATTACTGATTGTGCTGCTATGAACATAGGAGTGCATGTTGGTTTCTCATAAAACAATTGTTCTGGATATATTCCTAGGAGTGCTGTTGCTGGATCATACGGTATGTTGAATTTGAGTTGTTTGAATGTTCTCCATCCTGATTTCCATAGAGGCTGTACCAGCCTGCAGCCCCACCAACAGTGGAGTAGGGTTCCCTTTTCCCCGTAACCTTGCCAACAAGTGTTGTTGGTGCTTTTATTCATGTGGGCCAGTCTTACTGGCGTTAGGTGGTACCTCATTGATGTTTTAATTTGGATTTATCCAGAAACCTTCAAACTTTTGGAAGAAAATGTTGGAAATACTCTGCAAGATCTAGGGGTAGGTCCCTACTTCCTAAAAAGGACACCAAAGGCAATAGAAATCAAGACCAGAATAAACGAATGGGACCTCATCAAACTAAAGCTTCTGTACAGCAAGGAAAATAATCAACAAAGTAAAAAAGCAACCCACAGAATGGGAGAAGATCTTCGCGCACTGCGTAGGTGATAGAGGGCTAATCTCTAGAATATACAAAGAGCTACAAAACAACCAAAATGTCAAAACAAACAAGCCACTCAAGAACTGGGCACGGGGAAATGGGCAGACACTTCACAAAGGAACAAACCCAAATGGCAAATAAACATACAAAAAATGCTCAAGTTCCCTGGCAATAAGGGAAATCCAAATTAATACAGTTCTACTTCTTTTCTTCAATTTCATTTTATTTATTTCTACTGGAAAGGCAGATTAACAGAGAGGAGGAGACAGGAACATCTTCCATCCGTTAGCTCACACCCCAAGTGGCCACAACAGCCAGAGCTGAGCCGATCTGAAGCCAGGAGCTAGGGGTTTCTTCCTAGTCTCCCACGCAGGTGCAGGATCTCAAAGCTTTGGGCCATCCTCTACTGCTTTCCCAGGCCACAAGCAGAGAGCTGGATGAGAAGTGGGAGGATTAGCCAATCGAGCCATCATGCTGGGCTCCTCACTTGTTCCATGTCTAATCCTGCTCTGTCTCCACTGTGCCTGGGAAAGCAGCCAAATCTGACCCTTGTCACCCATGTGGGATAGAGACCAAGCCTCTAGTTCAGGGATTCAGCTGTACTAGCCCTGGCTGTCGAGGTGGTTGGAGAAATGAACCGGCAGATAGAAACTTCTCTCTAACAAGTAGTCTTTAAAAACATAAAGCTGTCTCATGGGCCCGGCGGTGTGGCCTAGCGGCTAAAGTCCTTGCATTCCACGCCCCGGGATCCCATATGGGCGCCGGTTCTAATCCCGGCAGCTCCACTTCCCATCCAGCTCCCTGCTGGTGGCCTGGGAAAGCAGTTGAGTACGGCCCAAAGCCTTGGGACCCTGCACCCACGTGGGAGACCTGGAAGAGGTTCTAGGTTCCCGGCTTCGGATCAGTACATACCGGCCGTTGTGGCTCACTTGGGGAGTGAATCAGACGACGGAAGATCTTCCTCTCTGTCTCCTCCTCTCTGTATATCTGAGTTTGTAATGAACAAATAAATCTTTTTTAAAAAAAAGTGATAGAGACAAGCATTTAAGAAATAAATAAATAAAAACAAAGCTGTCTCACAACATGTCAGTCTTTTCTTAACATTTATTTGTATTGAAAAAAAGCTCTTAAGAACAATACTACATTGATCATAACTAATAAAAAAAGGTCTGCACTATTTGCACTTTTATAACCAAGAACACAGACTGTTAACATGTGAGGCAAACACAGGAACAGCACCATACAGAGAGCTGTTACTGTGGCAGAGCAAGCTGACATCCTTAACATCTCACTGTCTTTCCATTAGCGAGCGTGTAGAAGCATGCTCGCCGTGGAAACATTCCTAGCATCTGAAGTGTGTGCTCCTTCCTTGTGTTTTACAGTCCCCAGCTCAGGAAAAGGTGACTGATCCCCAACTGGACTCACTGCCTAACATTCAGACAGCACTCTCTAAACGTCATAGTCGGTATACTGCCTGCCATTTGGAAAAGAAACTACTTAGTGTGACAAATTTTACATGAGAAATGAGGCAAAATTTAACTTGAAAAATGTTTTCTGTACCAGAGTCTTGTAAGCATTGCCAAAAGGAAAACCAAACTTCCTTTTCAGGTGGTCTGAATTACTCAGTCCTTGTGACATGACCTCAGTCTAATGGAACACAAATGCTGCCTGCCCCTCTCGGCCTGCTCAGTGTCACAGCAGCCCAGCGCCCTGCTGCAGAGGGACCTGCCCCTTACACACTCGGACTGTGCCAACGCACTCCGACTCTCCACACGAACCAAGCCACTTTGCAAGAATTTACATGAACTGAGGCAGCTTCCTACGGATCTCTAAAAACCCCTTTGGATCTTTAAAAAAAAACTTTAAAGGGCCAGGTGAGCACAATCTAAAGGCGCAGACTCAGACCGCTGGTCACCCACAGGTGACGTTTTTACTACTCCTCCTGCAAAACATGAAGTCCTCTGTGACCGCTTCAGTACTCTCACCAAAACAACGTGACAACTGCTTTCCTCAGTGTGCCATTCAAGCTGACGGAATACTCACTTCTATCAGTCATAGCTTTCTTCAGAGCACAAATCATGCATCCATCCGCCAGGGTCCAGCACCTGGAACCATTAACTCTTGCCTATTTTAATAGTCATACCAAGGCTCCCTATTCTACAAATCGTGATATCACCAATTACACAAAATTTCTTATTCTCTTATAATCACTTTAACTGTGTGTATTGTGGGTTTTTTGTCGTACAGTCATTTTATTGCCTAATTATTTTCCTTTGTAATATAAACTTACTAAAATGTTATTACACTACATTGTATTCATTATGCCCCACTCCCAATTCCACACAGCATGATTCACAAAAATTAGAAAGTGCCTAAAATTGTCAATGGAGATAAATATTAATGTTACAAAATTGTTGTAAATAATTATATCTTCGGGCCTGGTGCAGTAGCCTAGCAGCTAAAGTCCATGCCTTGCAACCAGTGGGATTCCATATTAGTGCCAATTCTAATCCCTGCAGCCCCTCTTCCCATCCAGCTCCCTGCTTGTGGCCTGGGAAAGCAGTCAAGGATGGCCCAAAGCCTTGGGACGCTGCACCTGAGTGGGTGCAGCTCCACCTGTTGAGACCTCTTGGGGAGTGAACCATCAGACGGAAGATCTTCCTGTCTGTCTCTCCTCCTCTCTGTATATCTGATTTTTCCAATAAAAATAATGTTTTTAAAAGTATGATTACATTTTCAAGTATAATGTCAATTCAAATGGCAAAAACAACGAAAACTCAGTCTTTTCTGTTTTGTCTAAGGAACAAGTAACACTGGTGGTTAAGTGTAAACACCTTCTTCATGACAACTGTGAAGGGGCTAGATCCCTTTCCCAATGTATCTAGAAATTTCCATCTCTCATCCTCCTAATTTCCATAAGCCTCTGGAGTGACGTTTACATCACTTGGCCTTCTGATACACAAATCAGTCTGGAATAGTAAACAAGGTATGTACTTCACAGCCCACTTTCCAACAGTCAAGGTCAGCTAGAGAAGCCATGCGTGCTGCTTACCCGCAAGTTTCCCATGCCTTCTCTCTAGCGTGGAGAGCCGAGCAGCAGCCTCCTGTGGCTACCGGGAAGATCACACGGGAAGGGTGCCTGAGATCTGCTCAACGCCGGAAGCATGAAAGCATCGGACAAGCTGGAGTAAAAATACTAACTCAAATCAATAATTACCAAGTGCCCAGTGAGGGTCTTCCATTTCTTGGTTTCGAGAATGCAATAATGAAGGAGACAGAAGCAGTCTCTGATCTCTTAGCATCTAGTGAAGTAGCCAGTTCAGCACACAAATGTAACACCTACTGACAGGCACAACACACAGTACGAAGTGCCTTATTTCTTGTATTTTTTTAAAGATTTATTTTATTTTTGTTGCAAAGTCAGATATACAGAGAGGAGGAGAGTCAGAGAGGAAGATCTTCCATCCAATGGTTCAGTCCCCAAGTGACCACAATGGCCGGTGCTGCACTGATCCGAAGTCAGGAGCTAGGAACTTCCTCCAGGTCTCCCACATGGGTGCAGGGTCCCAAGGCTTTGGGTCATCCTCCACTGCTTTCCCAGGCCACAGGCAGGGAGCTGGATGGGAAGTGGGGCCGCCGGGATTAGAACTAGTGACCAAATGGGATCCCAATATGTTCAAGGCAAGAACTTTCACTGCTAGGCTACCGTGCCGGGCCCAGTACCAAGTGCTTTGAGGGGACCAATCAGGAGGCCTCATGAATTAGAAACATCTCTTTACCCTTTGAATATCTTCATGTTGCAGTCTACATTCTAAAACCAAGGAATTAGAAAATGCTAAGGATTATGGTAATTAATAAAAATCTGTCTGCAAGTCTGATGCTCAGGGTACAAGCTAAGGCACCAGTTCATTTAAAATCACCTCACATTCTACAACAGTCTTATAGAGAAACAGTAAGCATATTAACACACCAACAGCCAACCTCCAGACATGTAGAAGAACCTGAAGACAAACACAGTCAATGCACATGTCATGCACTTACATATTTTCCTATTTTGGGTAACAACAAAATGCAAGAGCCAGGGTTTGATTACAGATTTCTGCAAAACAGATGCCTCTGTACTTCCAAAGCCTGTTTTCTTTATTTTCTAATTCTAAAAAGCAAAATAATGAAAGACATACACAGTTAAAAATGGAAAAGTTTCAGTGCTCACGAGGCCATTTTTTCATTGCAAGTGGCCTCTGGGAGTGATGAGAAACCAGCAGCTGTCCAACAGGAACCCTGTGCTGTACGCTTGGCTTTAGTTACAGCGATCTTAGCCCGGCTGGAACGCTGAAGGAGAAACAACACACATAAAGCTAAATGAAGACTACAGAGTGTGCAGCCTGACATGGCTGGTAGAAGCGACAGAGGGCTGTGAGGTCAAGTGCAGAGACATGCCTTCTGTTTCTGAACAGGTCTGCAAAGAACAACCTAGAAAAGCCTTTTATTTCTCTTAGGTGCTCTCCATTTTCTAATCAACTCTGCTTAAATTGATTTCAAATGCATCGCCTTCTTATAGTCCAAATACGTCGATGTGTCTTCCAGATAGTTGCCAAATACACATAAACCACCATTATATTTCCATCAGTGTGGAATCCTCTCAGGATTTCCCTAGCTGGGACTCTGAGAGTGAGGAAGTACTCAGCTTGCAGCTTTAATCATGAAAGGCAAGTTAGTCATATGTAATCAACTGGGAAAAATAATGGAATTGAACATCATTATTAACAATGCAAACAAAAGTATCTTCTTTAAAACAAGACAAAACAAAAAGATTTGTATTGGAAAAGCAGGTCACATTTACAGAGAAAAGGAGCCTCTGTCTGCTAGTTCACTCCCCAGGTGACTTCAAGAGCCGGAGCTGAGCCCACCCAAAGCCAGGGGCCTCTTCCGGGTCTCTCTGCAGGCCCAGGTCCCAAAGCTTTGGGCCATCTACTAGTGCTTTGGGACATGAACTGGCACCCAGCTGGCATCTCAGTTTGTGCCAGATGAGGATTTAGCCACTGAGTCATTATGCCAGGTCCATTTAGCTCATTTTCCTCCACATATTAACCACCCCAACAGATGTAAGTACGAATTCCCTCTCAGGCATCAGTACAGGACTAGCCCTAAGACCATGACAAGACTGAGTGGTGTGAGACGAGGCCCTTTCATCATTGCTGGGGCTCTTGCTCAGCGTGCCTGGGGCAGGCTCCGAGACAACAGCAGGCAACAGCTGGTGAAAGTTTAACCCCTGAGTTAATTAACAGGCATGTGATGTTAAGTCAATATCCTCTCTGAACAAAATGAAGATCATAAGATCGTAACTTGTTGAAAGGGTTCATATTGTCTCACTGTGTCTACTGCAGACAAGGGGACTTCAAAAGTTCACATTAAAAAAAACAATTAAAAAAATATATCTAGGAACAGTGAGGTAACATAGCCGACTAATCCTTCAGCCACAGCTACAGCATCCCTTAGGGGAGCAAGTGGCTACTCCACTTGGGATCCAGCTCCTGGCTAACAGCCTGGGAAGGCAGTGGAGGATCTTCTGAAGCCTTCGGCCCCTACCTGCACATGGGAGATCCTGAAGACACTCCTGGCTTCCAGCTTCAGATTGGCCCAGCTCTGGCCATGGTGGTCACTGGGGAGCAAAGCAGCAGATAAAATAGCACTCTCTTTCCCCACCCTTCTCTCTATAACTATGTTGTTAAAGTAAAATAAAAATAAATCTTTTTAAAATGCAATTTATCTTGGTGTTAAAAATGCATATACATAGTTTTTCCTAATATTCATTTTTCATCTCCTTGTGAGACTTTATAAAAAAATAAAAATTATACTATTATTGCCACTCTAGTTAATAGAGACATCTGCCAACACAGATTACAATAGAACTCCTCAAACACACTCATAATGGGCCTGACAGCATAGACGTGTGTGATATTAAGGGAAAAGCTGAACCAGAAGCTAATAGCCTCAGTCACTGGACATTTTCCCTACATACTTCGCTGGGATTCCTGTGACATTCACTATGCACTCTGTTGTGATCATTTGTAATTTAAAGGAGTCGATTTGTACTGCCCAGAGAACTCACAATTGGTATCTGTAGGAATCTTCCAGATTAGACAAGATCCATATATGAGAGCCAATCCACCTGACTTCCTACTTAATCTTGAGAGGAAACACAATTTTCACAGAGGTGACACGCTTGAACCTGGTGGGGAGGAGGGCAGCTCTGAAAGCTCCGCCTCTACCTGGACAACTGCCAACGAAGTTTAAACTCCTAAACCTCTTCAAACCACATCTCAACGACAACTCTAGCCGACCTCATACTCGTTTCTCCCTTTTCAAAGGCGTAGGCTACTGTAGCAACTGATAAAATAACCTCTCACAGAGAATCTGTGAAGTGTTCTGGGCCTATCACATTAAAACTGTTGGCTGTCTGAAGACAGCGAGCATGACAAATCACTCTGATAAGCAATCTGAAATACTGGAAGTCAAGTGACCTGCTCTTCAGCTCCAGTACATCAACAACAATGCGGTTCTCTCACTGAGTCTCCTAATAAAGGCCTTCGCACTACCAGGGCCCCTGTGACGACCACTGGTCCAGACCCTGCTGCATCACAGCTCCCTCCTCCAGCTCCCTCGCCCTGCCAGTCCCGCCACATGCTTCCCTGCACCTAGGCCTACGGCCAGCCGCAGCAGCACCATGCCTCTCCACCCAGCACAAACGCCCTCCTCACATGTTACACAGCCACCACTCAGGAGCATTATTTAAATGCTTTGCCCTAAACTTTATAACAGAGAAATAATATGCACACAAAACTTGCCTTCTGATAGCTGTCTCCTGGCCTCTTATATCCTTTTCCAAAGCTGGATACATTCTCTGCCGAGTCCAGTGAAAAATGAAAATGAGAATCCTTTGTGAAGAAGAATTACATATTTATTCATTTATTTGAAAGGCAGAGTTACAGAGGCCGAGAAAGAGACAGAGTTACATAGAGAGGGTGAGGCCGTTGGATCGATCCTCTCGCCACCGCTTCACTGCCCAAATGGCTGCAGCAAAGCCAGGGCCCAGAATCCTATGAAAGCCTCCCAAGTGGACTGCAGGGGTCCAAATTCTCCAGTCATCCCCCCACTGCCAAGAGCTGGATTAGAAGTGGAGCAGCTGAGGCTCCAACTGGCACTGATGTCCGATGCTGGTGTCACAAGTGGTGACTTAACACATCGGGCCACGATGCCAGTCCCTGTGAAGAAACTATTAATAATGTAGAGTGACAACAGCACCCAATCTCTGGACCTGAGTGACTGGGAAAATGTTACAGGCACATGAAGCTAGGTAACTTGCTCTTAAACACTTCCAGAGATGCCCTCCCTGGTATCTCTGTCAATTATGAAGAGCCTCCTCTCTCCCCTCAGTAACTTCCAATGATTTTTATCCAATCCCTTTGCTCCACTAGTTTATATTTGGGCTACTACCGTTTTCTAGTTTCCTATCTCAATCCCACAGAGACCAAGCTGTCAACCCTTAGACTAATTCTTCATGCATACGTCATGCTTTTCAGTCCTGACACTCTGTTCAAGTGTGGATTCTGAAATCTCTGCTGTGTTTTTATTGAGTAATCCATCAGTAATTGACCAGGGGAACCCTGATGTGGCACTCAGTGTCTATTAGGCAATCTTGCATGGAGTCCCCCTCAGAACAGGACTTAACCCTGGACAAAGTCTTCAGTGACCAGTTTCTTTCTTCCTATGACAGATAAAACATTTAATATTCCATTATCTAGAACCAATAATACATTTGTTGACCAAGATCAGCTCTGCCAATTAACTGCAGCCTGAATCAATAAACTGTAGCCTACAAATGAGGCCATATGGTCCCTGTGGAGCACTGCTTAATTTAAAACAAACCTAAGTGGAATATTCCTTAATGACCACTGTTTCATAATAGTTTTTGACCTCCACTCTCAGGCATGCTTGATTCTCCAGGGTATTTCTAAGCCTTTCACTTAAGCAATTTAAATCTGTTTCCAATCTACAGATAGTATCATTTGTCCTACTAAACAACCCTGCCCCTTGGCAAAAAAAAAAAAAAAACCCTAAGAAGTATATTAAGTATTTTACTGTTTATATTATTAGGCATGATTAACATTTGGAGCTGCTAGAATTGTTTAGAAAGGCTCGGGTATTGGGACTAGTATTGTAGCATTGTGGATAAAGCCACCACCTGCAAGGCCAGCATCTCACTGGGTGTCCAGTCATGTGCTGGCTGCCCCACTTCTGATTCAGCTCCCTGGAAATGGCCTGAGGAAAGCAGAAGAAAATGACACACTGTTTGCAACCCATGTGAAAAACCCAAATGAAGCTCCTAGCTTCTGCCTGGTCCAGTGCATCATGGCCATCCAGGTAGTGCAGCAGCAGATAGAAGGTATCTCGTCTTCTCTTCGTTTTTCTCCTCTCCTCTTCTTTCTTTTCTTGTCCCTCTCTCTCTCTCTCTAGAACTTTCAAAATAAATAAGTAAATATTTGTAAGGAAAAAAGATTTAAAGGTCTGGTGCAATGGCTCAATTGGCTAATTATCTGCTTGCAAGTGCCAGAATTCCCATGGGCACCAGTTCTTGTCCTGGCTGCTCCACTTCCCTTCCAGTTCCCTACTTATGGCCTGGGAAAGCAGTAGAGGATGGCCCAAAGCCTTGGGAGCCTGCACCCATGTTAGAGACCCAGAAGATGCTCCTGGCTTCAAATTGTCTCAGCTCCAGCCATTGTGGCCATTTGGGTAGTGAACCACCAGAAGGAAGATGTTTCTCTCTGTCTCTCCTCTCTGTAAATCTGTCCTTACAACAAAATTTAAAATACATATGTTTTTTAGCCTATAATTAACTCAGATGCATCTGGCTTTATGTCATGTTTCTAAAATATTGTGTATAAACTAAGCTTTAATAAATTATAACTATCCCTTAATCTGTATTTCCCATCATTATTTTATTATACTCTGACACTAACTAGCATATATTGTATGTACTCCTTTCAAATATGCTACCAAACTGCCTTATCTGAATTGAAGAACATTTAAAAGTATAACTTTTCACTCATGTTAATAACGTTTAAGTAGGGAAAAAATCTCAATATGGAATTACTTACTTACAAAGCATATGACTTACTAAGGATGAATCAGAATTTGTGCAAACACAGCTTCCATGTTACATCCTTGTGGTACTAAAAAAGTACTAGATACAGAGACACACATACCCGGGGCACTAGGCTATGGTCTGAATTGCGCCGAGAATGTAAGATATGTATGATTCTTTGATTTTCATCCAGGAGTAAATCAGACATGGAATTACAGTTTTAGTTAAAAGTGTGTAGAACTCAGGGTAAAGAAAACTTCATTCAGGGGCCCGGCACGATGGCCTAGTGGCTAAAGTCCTCGCCTTGAACGTGCCAGGATCCCATATGGGCACCAGTTCTAATCCTGGCAGCTCCACTTCCCATCCAACTCCCGGCCCAGAGCCTTGGGACCCTGCACCCACGTGGGAGACCTGGAAGAGGTTCCTGGTTCCCGGCTTCGGATTGGCACAGTACTGGCCATTGTGGCTCACTTGGGGAGTGAATCAGAGGACGGAAGATCTTCCTCTCTGTCTCTCCTCCTCTCTGTATATCTGACTTTGTAATAAAAATAAATAAATCTTAAAAAAAAAAAGAAAACTTCATTCAGCCTCACCGCTACAACTACTGGGGAACCCCAAATTACTCGGGGACCCCGAACAGCTCAAGAGGAATCACTTTGTGTCCTTTGAACTCTGTTATTAGATAGCCTTTACAGTCTACATTTCTGTGATAAGACTTCTAGTTTAAAATGAAGTTAAAGCAGTCACTCCTGTAAGCTTTTCCACTGCCCACACAGACAACTGATATTTAAATATAAAAACGCCTCCCTTATTGTAAAAGTCGCCTTCCCAGAACTGTTCAGGAAAGGTGTCTGGAATGCGAACAACTAATGTGACTTCGACACTCCTGTCCGACCTTCTTCCTATTCACCTGAAAATGCCACACAATGGGGTAAGCGACCACCAACCTGGAAAAGGCCATTTTCACTAAAGCACCATAGTAAACAAAAACATGTTCGTGGAAATGGATGCTTGTGATTAATTCCCTGCAATTTTTCTTTTCCAAATAATTCCTTGCAATTTTTCTTTTCCAAATGGAAACCACACTCTGGCTCAATGCCCACTGTTCTAATTCCCACCTGCCCCTTCCCTCAAGTTCACGCAAAAATCACTCGGCTGGGCTCTCCCAGCCTCTGCCCTGGACAGGAAGCTCTGCACAGCTGTAGACATCCAGGACCTGCCTCCTGGAGCAGCAGCCACGCCTCATCTGCCTTGGGATGTAATTTTATTTGAACAAAATTACTTTTTCTTCATGTAAAAACCTAGGTATACATTTTTCTATCTGTGAGAAAAGCATCTATTTGACACATTAGTTTTAAAATCAAACAACTCTCCAAATATTCAAACTTGAGGGGAAAAAATTCAAGTTGTGTCCCATTGTTTTTATAAAGGAAAACACCGAAGTTGTTTTCTGAAGCTTATGGGATTTCAATTTTTAGAAAATTATTTGCCTTTTCTGAAAATTAAGCTTGTTTTACGCTGTTTTATTTGCCTATCGTGACTGCCCAAAGGTTCTAACACAGTTTTATTATGTTATTTTCAAACTAAACACAAATGCTCTTTGTCTTTCACTCCAGTTCCTTATCTGATGAGTCACAAGGGCTCCACTGTTTAAATTTGCATGCTTCAGAAAAATACATACTTATGTAAATTATACATACAAACTTAGTATTTCTAGAGTATCTCATTAGCATCTATGGTAATTACAGGTTTTTAGAAGGTTATAACAGAGAGGCAGGACTACATCAGCAAGTATTAAGATACAAGAAAACTTACAATCCTTACAACATAATCCTTTCTAAACTCTATCCTACAGTTTCTATGTGAGAGTTGGTAGTTTCTTTTTCAGATGAATCCTGTTAGAAAGAGAATATGTTCATCCATTCTTCAAACATGTATCGAGTGTTGCCTGCACCAGCAGAGTGTTTTGGCACAGACCCAGTAGAAGCGTGTTGGAGAGAAGTGGGAGGCTCTCTAAGCAAAGCAGAGCGAAGCTGTGACTCAGCCTGACCGCTCTGTGCCACCGGTGGCCAGTGGATGAGTCCCTATCAAACCACCTGCTTCCTTGAGCCACCGGACACCCCAGGCTCCAGGAGCGCGTGGATGGAGGCGTTCATCCTCATCCCCTCAGGGCAGATTTCTTTCAAGATGAATTCAATAAGTTTTGTAAAAGTGGTCTGGGAACAAAAAAAGACATTTTAATCTCAGTGACAGGAAAATAAAGAGATGTGGCATAAGTGTGTTTGCTCTGCCCTTCAGTAGCAGAAAATCCACACACTTTGCACCTAGCAGAGGCAGGCTTATGGAAACCGGAACAGTAAGTTTAACATGTAATTAGAAACCAGACAGGCCTCTGCTTCCCAACTACACATTCACGTGCCCTGTATCTTCAAGGTATTCCTCACTTAAAGAAGCAAATACTGATTCTTTCCCTCTGTGCCAACAAAGAAGGATGGCGTTCCAATTTGCCTAATATTTCATGCATATAAGAAAATACAGAATAGACACGTCTGGAAAGATCTTCTCTACACTAGACACTTTCTACATAACCAATCTTGTAAGAAATATCCTCCAGGAAAAACCAGAAGGAAACCTTAGCCAGAGTAATAAGCTAGCATTAAACACAGCTGTATTCAGCATTTTCTAATTTCTGTTACCTAGTGATAGAAATCTTCTACAACCCAGAAAAGATCAAAGGCTGAGCCAGCGTTACACCTGCGAAGACTGATGACACAGAAGTAAGTTGGCTTCGGCATAATAACACGTCTCTGCTTTCCTGAGCTTATTGTCTAAACTCGCTCTATCTGTGTGGGCCAAAGAGCCCAAGCCAAAACAACAACAAAGCAGCCCTAGGCGAAGTGTCTGATCAGCTCATGGAACGGAGGCAAACCTGCTTCAAAGGTGTGCACCAGCACCCAGTCTCAGAGGAGACCTCAGCATAGACAACGGAAGTGTCCAGAAACTCACACAGGCACTTCTCAGGCCAGACTGGACAATGTTCTCCATTTTCCAGCAAAAGAACTTCTCTTTCCAAGCTCAGATAATGTTGTCTTATGTATCAGAGAAGACAACAAGGTTCTGATGGATGCCCTTGAAAGCTAGTCAGGCAAGACAGAATGAAGCATTAAGCGCTCAGGAGAAACAAAAACCAAACAGGACCATTGTCACTTCTCAGCTACAAGCTGCACATCCAGAACCAGAAAGCATTCCTGACTTCCCAGGAGGGCCAAGCACTGGATTTAGAGCAGCTGCCAGGAGGAAAGGAGGCCAGATTGTCAGGTAGTGACTAAACTACGGAATGGTTGGAACGTGATCATCTTGAAAAGCAACTTTAAAACAAGTCATTTGAATAAGTGCAGACAAAATTGGTAGCTATTTAAGTTGAATTCGGGCTGGCAACAGTGTTGTCAAGTACTCAGCTTTGGGTTTCATTTATGTCGCCATTATGCCTGAGGCTCACAGAAATCAGAAATCAAAGGTATACTGAGTCTAACGGACAGCAAGCCACAGGGAACGAGACCCAGAGATGAGGAGTCAGTTCCTGGGAGGCAGAGTTTTAGGCCACACTCCAAGACGTGCACTAAGTCTATGAAGACAGATGACTCTGCAAAGATGAAATCCAGGAAGGAAAGACAGGCAGAGAGGACAGGGAAGAAATACTAAGAAGGGCAGGTCTGCAGTTTAAAAAAAGTAGGTCCAGCACCAATGCTGCTCCAAATACCAGTGCTAACTGCTGCCTGCTGGATACACTTTGCTGATGAATTCGCCAGTGTCTAAGACCCTGTGTTTCCATAGAACATAATGAAAAGTACATCCCTGTCAGTAAATTGTGTCAACTGTGCAATAGTAGATACAGTAAGTTAGAAGCTTATTTCTTTAAGCACTCCCAATAGCAGACAGCCAAACAGTAGTTTGCTTTCCACAGAGAAGGTATAAATCGTAAAGCTTGATATTTATAACGTCTGATGTTTCATTATTCTGTTCCTATGAAATTTGTTCTGGATTTTCACAATATAAATGAATGAAATATTCTTTAATTGTGCAAATCTGACCATACATCCTTGCATTACTTTGGACTTAGCTTTGGCTAAAACAGGAGTAATAGTGCTCAACAGTATGCAGATGGAAAAGAATCAGAAAGACAGCTTTTCAAAGTGAAGGTCATTCCCAAGCTTCAGCAACAAAAGCACAGTGATCATGTTACCTGCCCTGACCTAGCAGCTTTGAATCAGTCCAGTCCACCTTGGAACCAAGGACTGCAATGCTCTGACTTCACTGAGGTCAGTCTACCCTTTTTCCAGCAAACTAGAAATGTTTAGAGTGAACACAAGGATCCACACTTGTTCTTCAATGCACAACGGCTACATTCTATGCCATTCTGTTAAAAAAGACCACCTCCTGCACCATTCTGTCACAAGGGCCACCTTCCACATCCTTCTCTTACAAGGACCATCTTCCACACTGTTCCATTAAAGGGCTATCTTCTGGCTGCTTAGGCGAAGCTGTAGGCCCTACCAGCGTGAGCTGGAACTGGGGCAGGCCAGGTCAGGCTACAGCACCCACTGGCAAATGCTGAGAGGTGAGGTGAGCCATACTAGATTGGGCCGAAGCACCCAACCAGCACAAGTGAGACCCAGGGAGAGACTGGGTGAACCTAATAAGGGGGCTACAGGGAGCTCCCCTGCTGGGCCACTGTACCCACTGGTGAGCGTGAGAGCTGGGACTGAGGGCAGACCAGGTGAGGCAGGTCTACAATACCTGATGGTCTGCATGTAAGCTGGGTCAGGGACAAGCCAGGCTGGGGGATTGTACCTATTGGTCCATGCATAAGCCAGAGGAGGTGAGGGTTAGTTGGGCTTTGCTGCAGCATCAGCTAGTAGATGCTGGAACTGGGGGAAAACTCTATTGAGCTAAACTGCAGTACCACCTGGAGACTGCAAGATCAGAAAGTGGGAGAAGGGAAACAGTGGGCACCTCCCTCTTGGGTCACCACTTCACTGCTGAGCATGAGAACCAGGACTGGGGCAAGCATGGCTAGACAGAGAGTGGCACCTGCCAGCACATGTGTGGGCTGGACAGTGGGGCTGGTTGGGTTGAACTAGGCTTCAATGTCCACGACCATGTGGAAGAGTCTACGGCCACACCACCCTGAATGTGCCCAATCTCGTCGAATCTCAGAAGCTAACCAGGGTTGGGCCTGGTTAGTACTTGGACAGGAGACATGTATGAGAGCTAAATGGGATGTGGGACAGACAGGACCAGTCTGCTGTACATACAGGCAAGCATGGGAACCAGGGCAGGAGGCAGGCATGGTGGGGGTTTTTGTGGATCGCTCAACTAGGCTGCAGCTCCCACTGGTTTCCGTGAAGGCCAAGTGTGTGGTAGGAAGGATCAGACCGGGCTGCAACACCCATTAGTTTGCGTGGAAGACAAGGCTGGAGACAACTGACCCAGCAATTGCAACTGTGTGTGGGCTGATTTTGGTGACAGACTGGGCCAGACCTGTATTGGCATGCACACAAGAGTGAGGTTCAAGATCATCTCAGATGAAGTTTCTCTGCGAATCAACCCAACTGAACTGCTGGACTCAGAACTCCATCCATAGAGGAAACTGCAGGTTTCTTGACTATGGAGTGCATGTGTCAGAGCTGGGCCTCCTCAGTAGCTTAGATGGAGCAGTGCACAGCATATCCAGAAGCACATGGAGGATATGGTAGTACACTGGAGCCTGCAGAGGACACCTGGTACTGTAACAGAGGACGGAAGACAGAACAAATCTACCAACTACCCCAGCAAAGAGTTGGCAGTGAATATCTGGGCAAACGGAGACTCTAAGGTGCACTATGTCAGCCAGTCTGGAGAGATTTCATCGTGAATAGAGTGGCAAGATCAGCAGCAATACTGAACTGTTGAACCATCAAAACCACTGGAGCAGGACACTTAGAGTATGCCCCACATCGGGGACCTGGGATGGTTGGAAGGCTGAGTGTGGTTTCTCCCCTTATCTCTCCCCTCCCCCAGATACAAGAAGGAAAAAAGAAAATGTCAAAACAGTGGTTTCACCCACTTCCCTCTAATACTCTGGTTTCTCTTCAGATTGTATAAGTCTTTTGCCTTTTCACCCACTTTCCTTAAGCCCTTGACCCTTCACACCCTAATCAAAAATGTAAAGATTATCAAAAATAAAACATATGCAATTTTAAAAAATCAAATTGTAAAAATCTTGCGTGCCACTCTGTCACAAGGACCACCTTCCACACCATCCTGTTACAACTCACTCTCAGCCTGCCGACATTCATTTTTCACTCTGCATACAGTTATTCGTGTTCAACTCCATTAAGCAGGCTTCAAGACTGGCACTCTAACAGAATCTGATTTCCAGAAGCTCTCTACCACCTTCTTGCAACCGAACTGTAAGAAAGAGGAAACATTCCTGGATTACTTATTAGGGAAAACAAAGGTGGGACTATTACACTTGAAGAGGTATTAGATCTGCTCTCCTGTCCAGGGAACTGGACAACCGGCTACCAGTGAGATCAGAGTGCCATCAGCAAACTACTGGGGTCCCTCCCAACCAACACAGTTAGTTACACCTGCTCAACTTTTGACCACCTGAAGTCTGATTTTTCTAGTCCTAAACTTAGCCTGGAGATTTGAAAAACTCACTTTGGGTTTGAACCTCAGAACTGCTAAACACAAGTAACAATCTTCTGCCATATTGAGCTATTAAATATTTTGAAAACACTGTAAGTCACATTGTGACCTTTTTCCTGTGGTTTTATTCCAGCATTCTCTATGCTAAACACTGTATTTCACACACACTCATGTACACACATGGCTAGGTTGGACACAGGACCACAGACCACGGCCTACAGGCACCGACCCCACTGAAGCAATCTCAGCCCAGCCTTCCAACATGCGTTTACAAACAGGAGGACGATACAGAGTGCAAAGCTTGCCCTAGAGGACCAGCTGAACAAGCTGGAAAATCAACCATTTTTATTCTTCAGCTGTTCCACATCCATTGTAATGTCATTCTCGAGTAGTTCACTTTCAATAGTTCTCAAAAATCTGGTGGCAAGTACTTAGGGATGGCCTACTCAGTCTTCTGTTTTAAAAGGGGATTTTACCTTAGGCTATGCATTTTCTAAAACCAGAAAGGCACATTATTTTGGACACAGACTGTAATACTGCAGGTCTCATGCAGCTAGGGCTAGAGATGTCTGAGCACCTCAGAGGCTCTGATGTCAGATAAAGGTTCCTTTATCGGCAAGGCAGCACAGTCCCACGGAACTACTTTCCATAGTCAACGAAACCTCTTTGCATAGATATGCGTATGTAAAAACAGAATAGTCATATCAAGCCCAGAGTGCCATAGAAGGTAATTAGAGGAACAGTAAAGTCCTTTCATGCCTAGAAAAATAAAATGCTGGGAGTCTTATGAAACTCCGGAACTCATGTCTAAGGATCATCACAAAGAGACAACAGAACACAGCATGGTGGACCGCTCATTGTGATATACTTGTAAGTATGAGATTCTATTAAATATATATTATAAACAATTAGTGGACAGTGATATTTTCTAACAGCAGGATTGCTCAGAGTGTTGGCAGAGTACCTTCTAAGAAAAAAAAAACCTTGTAGATCTATTCCTGCGCTAGCTTAGGCTTTCTGTAATTAAGACTTATAATCACCTCAGATACAAATATTTTCTAAGTTGGGTAGCACAGGAAACATTAGTTTTAGATTAGGGTATATGCTTTTATGTATTTTGTGATCATATGTGCATTTATGTGAACACACATTATTAAATCATACACTTGAGAATTGTTTCAAGAGTCACGCATCAGACGATCAGTTCCACTTATTTATGACCCTTCTGACTACATTGTGAAATTTACCTGAAGTAATGATAATCGTGATTCTTTCAAATTTCATCCCTTCAAATCATGCCTAATACAAAAGGTGCTTGTTGTTGAAAGGACACAAAGTTTGAATGCTATGACAAACACAGTCTTCACAAAGTGTAAATTCTCTAGATTTTTCTGTATTTGATCTAACGTGATATATCATAAGATAAATATACTTAAATGCAGATAATTTATTGATTGCCTATCAGGATAATAAAAGTATGTTAACATGTCAAAATGCTTGATTTAAGAAAAATCTTAATTTTCATGCTGCTGGAAGGTTTCATTTAAATGTTAGATAAAATCGAATTTCTGGCTTAGCACATACTCATTTCAAGTCATTACTAACATATTTACAAGTACTGAGTTCATCAATGAAATGTATTTTTTCTTCCAAATGACTATCAAGAGAAAGCACTGGAAGGAAAAATCAGATAGGAAACAAATGTGCTAGAAGTACTCTGTGCTTAGGGGGTGACTGAGCAGACTGGAGTTCTCTATGTTTAGGGGGTGACTGCACAGACTGGCTTAACTAAGAGGGTACTGGAAAGACAAAGCCTGTAGTTTTTAAAGCAATGGAAATACAAATATAGGAATTTAATAGTCCCATAAGTTTAATAAAATTATACATAAATATTTAATAAATCCAAAACTGGGATAACCATAATCCAGCATTTAGACTGGAAAAATTACTTAGCACTTCAGACAGGATTTTTATAGTTTCTTGCAAAATATGCATTCTCTAGAAAGCACACAAGTCTTTTGTTTTTGTTTGCTTTTGTTATTTTACTCTTAGCACAGAGGAATGTTTTCACATATCAAACCACCAACATAAGAAACGAAACGGTTCTTGTTGATCTGAAACTTGTTAAATTTATCCACAATATAATGAGGGTCCAGATACGTGAATATTAGTATGCACTGTTTGATTTGGGGTCATTCTTTCATTGGGAATGCCTCTCCTTTTTTTAGATCTATTTATATGGAAGGCACAATGACAGACACAAGCACTTGCATTCCCAGACATCTTTCAACTGCTGCTTCATTTCTCCAATGGTCACAGCCGCCAGGGACAAGTGGGCCCAAAACCAAATTCCAGGAACTCTGTCCTGGGTGCCACGAGATGGCAGGTCCTAAGTCCTCGGGCCACCCTTTGTGCCTCCCCGGGTACATTAACAAACTGGAATCGGAGTAGACAGACTTGAACTAGTACTCTAGTATGACATGCCAGTATCACAAGAGGCAGTTTCACACCAGGAACAGAACTACACACACACAGACACATTTTAAATCCAACAAGTATCACTTCTTAAGGAATTAGAAAAGCTAAGCTTTGCACTTTGGGGAGTTATCAAAAATATTTCTTAAACATTCTCAGCTGTAGGGGTGGTGCTGGGTCTACCAGTTGCACTGGTCCTCATGACTCCTTTATCCTAATTGAGAGTGCCTGAGCTGGAGTTCTGTGCTCAACCTCAAACCCAGCCTCCTGCTGATGGGAACCCCAGCAGCAGCAGGTGCATTGGACAAGCCGCTGGGAGGCTGCCACCCCTTGAGAGATGGAGATGGAGAGCCCGGCTCTCTGCTTCAGGCTGCTCCAGCCCCAGCTGATGTGGCTATCGGGAGTAATCAGAGCATGGGGGCAATGTCTGTTTCCCCTTTTTTTCCTGCTTCTTGAATTAAAAGACCGTTCCCAAATGTGTAACTGTGAGGGCTTTCATTCTGCCACTCTATATTTTGATATAATAAACTAGAGATGAAGCTGAATTGTTCCATTTTATCATTTAAATAATAAATTCTTTAATAACGTATCTAACAGCATTTATCTACTCTTGAATTCAGAATTGCAAATGTTTCTTTTTAAGCCACTAGCTATTCTGGAAATTATCTGTCTTCAGACTGTAATTATATTTTCTTTAAGATTTATTTTATTTTGTATTGGAAGGCAGATTTACACAAAGGAGAGACAGAGAAAGATCTTCCATTCACTGCTTTACTCCCCAAATGGCCACAATGGCTGGAGCTGGGCCCATCCAAAGCCAGGAGCTGCTTCCAGGTCTCCCACGTGGGTGCAGGGTTCCAGAACTTTGGGCCATCCTCCACCGTTTTCCCAGATCATAAACAGGGAGCTGTGTACACCAGCCAGGACACAAACTGGCAGCCATGAGGGAAGCCGACACTAGAATGCAGAGGATCAGCCAATTGAGCCACTGCCTCAGCCTCCTGTAATTGCGTTTTCTTCATTTTTTTTAGATGAAGTTACAAAGCCTGTATTATCTCTGCCCATTTATAAGTCAAGAAAATTTTCATTTCCTCTCCTTTACTTCTTCCAAAAACATTCATGAAACACTGGGTCCTTTTCTTTCTCCATGTTTAATCCTTTTTCCCTTCCTTGCTAAGTCTTTCATATTCATCTCCAATGGCTTTACCAGTATTATGGTTGGAAGAGGGAATAAACACAGGAAATCAATACGACCTGCTTGCCAAAATTTAGGTTATGTAGCTGTGGATTCACTCTTGTTTCAATATAGAAGGCAACATGAAGACAGAGGAGTGCCCCATGAAGTTTTAGTAAAGTAGTAATGCCTGATGGTGTGAAGCCAGCGGTTAACTAAGGAGGAAAGCAGGTATGTGGGCAGACATTCAGTCCAGGCAAGCTCAGAGAACAAGCAACGGGGTATTAGGCATTGGGGAGTGGTCTGGAAGCCCAACTCCAGTTCCTGGGATAGTATCCAACATGTCCTATATCTTAAGGGAATGTAAAACCAGACAATTTTATAAAATACAACTTTTGTAATCTACTTATTCTATGAAGAACGCATTATTACATACTTCCATCACTAAATCTCTTGTTCAATTGTTATCTTTATATTAAGTTTTACTTGTGTTTTATAATTTAATAAATCTGTAATATGTATAACTTAAAATAATAAACACTTTTTAGGATTACCAAATAACATTTGAAAATAACACAGGGAATTTACAGTCTTGTAGGGTTAGATCAACAAGGAAACATTAGTGCTATTATTTTTTTTGCATTTACACTTCATTCTTTCTCCAGCATCCCCAACTGACTTAGTACCTGGTATCCAAGAACCTCCCTGTGCATCAAATAGCTGAGCACAGGGCTGTTGCTGGTTTCTAGAAAGCCTTGGCCAGATTTACATTAGAGGCAGTCCCTTCCACCCTCTGCTGAAGCCCCGCGGGGTCGCACAGCCTACTAAGGGTCATCGGTGTGGATCTCAGATGCCTCTCTCCCTGCAGACCAGGCATCTCTAACGGGACAACCTACTTAACTGTACACAAAGGGACATTGTGACCTTCCCGTCCCCTCGTCCATTTCCTCCCCAGTATTCAAATCTGCCTCCGCCCTTCAAGCCGAACACATCCGTGCTGGTGGGATGTACAGGCCCAGATGTAGCAAAGGCCCTGTAGCCAACTCAACTCCTTCCAAAGCTGAGACCCAATCACTAATGTAACATAATCAACAAAAACATACCAGCAGCACTGGAATCTAAAAGAGATCAGGATGTACTCCAAGAGAATGCGTTTTCTGTATCTACCAGAGTTTGGAAAATATTCCCTTAGTGACAGAGTGTAAGAAACGCAGACAAACTGGAACAGAAAGTTTCAGCATATGTGCATTTTTTCTAATCATTACAGTTTTGTTTCAGAGAAAAAGAAATTGGGAACCTGAGAGTTTAACTAACGTGACTTAGGTCACACAACTAGCAAGCACTTGAACTCAAAAACTTGTCTGTGCTCAGAGCCCAGAACTCCTGGCAGATACTCCACCAGCCCTCCTGAGAGCCCAGAGTCCCCGGAACTGCAGGGCCTGCCTCTGCACTGGCCCGCTCTGGCCTCAGCCTGCTCTGCACAGTGAAGCTGTTGTGCTTTGGGCAAGAGACACCTTTAAAATTACAAAATATAATGATCTTCAGATGCACATACACCCGAGTTGTCGAAAACATGTGTGCGCAGCTACAGTTGATCAAGTGAGGGTATAATAGGAGATTTTAAAAAGTTGTTTAAAGTAGAAGGTAGAGAAGAAGTCAAGTGCCAGGAGCAAACCAGTCATTCTAGCTAGTTACACCGACAGCGAAATGAAGGCAGGATGATCTCGATCAGCCTGCTGATGGAAGATAAGCGGACAGCCCCCGGTGACTATCTCACAAGTGATCACACACAAGAGGATACAGGAAACTTCACCCTCAGTATGTGTGTTTCCGAAGCCACTTACAACCAGGATCAGTTAGCGACGGCCAGTCAACGTCAAGGCTTTCTTAGCCTCAATTATGTCAGTGTTCATCATCTTCATGCTTTTCATCTTTCCAGAAAGAGGGTTAAATTCTCATCACCCTGCCTGAAGAGACCTCCGTGGATTACTATTAACAAAACAGAGTCTAACGCCTTTACATTGAACACTGCTGGGAACCTAGCCTTACACAAAAATGTATCTCTTTAGTAAAACTTTTCCCTTTTGCTGAAGCTAATTGGAACCTTCATTTCTAATCAACACTCCACTCCCCTTTCACCTTCCTCTTTCCTGTAGATTTGAGTACATTTAATCTCCTTATTCTTGGTCACCTTCCTAAGCAGGGTAAATTCACACAGAATCTGAAATCTATCAGATCATACCTCCCAGAATTTTTTTCTTGAGATCTGCACATGTGCTAGCATTGGTACCTATATTTTTGCCACTACTTCCTAACACGAGCAAACAGTAACTTCTTCCATTTCTCCACATTCTGAATTCCAACCCTGCTTTCGCCTCTATCTTCTGTCTCTGCCCATGACAATCGTTTGATAACTTCAGGATATGTCACCCACCACATTGCAGGCTTCACTGTAATGATGCCCTCTAGAAATAGATCTTTTTGTTAACAAATATAATCCACAGCTCTGTAACACTCAATAACTCCTTCTGTGACTTTTAATGAACATATTCCTTTTTTTTTTAATGCCTCATTATTGGGATTTTCCCTGCAAACTCCTGCTCTTTCACAGCTAGTATCCTCAGTCTCTCATTTTAGGGAACCTAATTTTCCAGTTTATAATCTCTAAGACAGTTTTTTGGGGGATACTCTATGTATTTTGTGGAAACTGCACACAACCACATCTGCCTTGAAATCAAATCACCCATGTGAGTGCATGCCCTTCTCTCACATTCCAGCATCAGCGCATCATGAGTGTCAGGATGGCCAAGCGATCTAAGGCGCCAGACTCATACTCAGAATTAACAGAAGTGTGGATGGCCTTCCTCCAAAACACCTGCCAGCTATTCCCTTCCCTCCAACTCACTGGTCACTCTTTTAATTACCCCTCAGCTGGACTCCTCTGATCACCTCCTATTTGATTTCCCTGTTACGCCACAGTCCACTCCACTCCACTCACAACCCAGCTTTAGATATGAATATGGCTACTCCCAATTCTTAAAGCTGCAATGATTTTCCAACTCCTAACCATAACATTCACAGCCTGTATAGTTTAATGTACTTGGCTCTTACCTGTTACAACCTGACCCCCCAACACTTTCTTGCTGCACTGAATGTTTTTTAAACACAGCTACTGATGCAGCCTTAACTCTGCTGCCTTCTCTGACTTCTCACACCCTGGCTCTCTCTCTCTGCCATCCTCCAGATTGACTCAGTAACTAAATTTCTTTCCTCCACAAGGACGTGACTGAACGGCCCGTTTCACTGAGCGCTTTCCTGCACATCCTGCTAGTTCCTGCTCCGATAATGCTTTACTGGAAGCCTTCACTAACCACTCTCACATCAACCAGGTTCTCTTACCTGTACTCACAGCCTCTGTATTTCCAGTATCAAAGCCCCCGTCTCAAACATGTTATTGTCAGTGAGGATGGGAACATCAGAGATATCTCTGTAGATTACTGGCAGACAGAACTTGGCACAAAAAACAAAGTTTTTTTATGAGTCAGCAAAGGCTGATAAATCTGTTTATCCGCAATTCACTGTATATAAGTGATATATATGTTCATCAAACTATGAATTTAATTACTCTTAAATTTTTAAGCTATTTCCTCAGTGCTGAGTTTGATAACCTCTATGACATCTGTTTTTATGCAAACAGTGCCTGGGCTGGCTGAGTAAATTCTACCTGAATTTTAAGGTCAAGGTAATAATGCCTTAAATGCATGAACTAGATGATTAATTCCCATCTCATAATCAACCCGTAAGGAAGTTTACTCTTTGACTATTTACCCATTTTATCTGATTAATTATAAAGAAAAAACCCTGCTAGATATATTAAGAAAGCTTTCTAATAATGAGAATTATCCCAAAAAGAAGCCATTGATGAGTTGACAGTAACCTCTAAATGGAAAGATCTTTTCCAGGGATCTGTGCCTCTTTTCAAAATCCTATTAGCAGATGAGCTCTAAAGTCATTTACTGTGAAATCTCTAAGAAATGGTTCACCTGTCACCTTTTCTCCTCCCTTCCTCCATCCTAGTCACTTCAAGAATCCATGCTTATTTTTTCATGATGTATAATTTTATATGATCTTTAAAACTAGAACCCTAACAGATAATTATTTTAAATTACTAATCTTTTTATAAACTATTTCTTTAGGAAAATGAATAGGCGAAACTGTTGGATTTGTAAGATGTGCAGAGACGAATCTAAAAGGCCCCCTTCAAAGTAAGTAGCATTTAAAATCTGTAAGTATGTTTTGAAATATTTAACACAGGATAAACAATGCCACCTTAATGTATTTTTCAGAGAGAAAACTTTGTATTTACACATGAGTGATTCCAGGAGAAGAGCAATCATATATGACACTAGGAATCTGTATTCATTATTTACTATAATTTACACTTGACAATTCAGCAAGCTAAATGATTTTAAAACATTTATCATTTTTAATCTTTGTTTTATATTATTTCTGCTAAAGTGATACTCTTTTTATGCAAATGTTTTCACAATTAAAACTTACCATGTATAAAGTGTCAGAAACTTTCACCCTGAAATGGAGGAGATAAAACTGAAAAGACAAATGCTTACCAAATTCCAGGTTTGCCACGTTTTGCCATTACTAAAAATACAGTCATTTGAATGAGCAAAGTGACCAATTAAGATGCAAAACAAAGCCTGAGAAGAGTAACCACTCTTCAATTGGATCACAATTCCCAGTTTGAAGGTGTTGGTTGCATTGACCATGAGTGGTTATCCTGTTCCACAACAAGACCTCAATTCTGGCACAACTTCCACTATGATAATAACTTCTGGAATGCGTGCTTCTCCGCTGAAACACCAACATGTCCAGAAAGACTTGCAGCCCCTGTGGAGAGGAGGCTGCGGCGCTGAGCAGGGAAGGCAACTGCTGGATTACACTCTCAGAGTCAGGCAAGACGTGGAAGCAGCAAAGTTTCAGCATCAGAGCTTGTATTTCCCACCACCTGTGTTGCATACCCACCATGGAGGAAGAGCAAACCCAAGAAAAGATCATCCACATTCATGAAAGGCTGCCAGGCAACACAGATTTCACAGGTGTGGTGCATCCATGACCTAAATTAGGTTCCATAATTTTATGAGATACTCACAATCATCTCCATTTCATTGATAACAAAGTGGGAGTTTAAGTTCAAAAATACCAAAATTATTAAATAAAGCAGTAGGATTATAACCAGGGACTGTTAGACTCCACTCTTTCCCTCCTTATCAGCAATGTCACTTTGTCTCCAAATGTTCTGTATATGTTTGGTATCCACAGTCCAGAAGAAAGAAAAGGATACAAAAATGGAGAACTATCAGTAAATTCAGGTATGTCAGGGGAATGAGGACAGTTCTTGGACTAATCCTGATACAGCACTTGGAGGCCCATGTGCTAGCATTAATCTTGTGAGTTACATACGAAGAAATTAAGAGCAAATTTCATCTCACTACTTCACCCCAACCACAACTACTATAATCAGGATCTCTCAATCTATCTCATGAATCTTAGAGTCAAAGGAATTCTCTTACCAATCATTACCAACACTTAATTTTAAGCTAACCCACACAGTGATGGCATGTTTGCTGGTGGAGTATACTTTATTCTTTTCTATTTAGAGAACAAGAGTAAAGCACAAAGGCCTAAAATGATCCCTGCCTAGCAATTTCTATTTCACTAAATTTTAAATATACATATTATATGTGTGTGTATATGTGTATATATAATTTTTCACTTAATCTGAAATGGAGAGAGAGAATATGAGAATCTTCCACCTGCGAGTTCACTTCCCAAATGCTCAAAAAGAACAAGACTGGGCATACCAAAGTCAGGAACTCAGAACCCAACCCGTGTTTGTAACAACTGGGACCTCAGCACTTAAGCCATAGCCACTCCCCACTCCCTCCCAGGGTGCACATCAGCAGGAAGCTGGATCAGAAGCAGAGCCACCAGGACCCAGGCACTTGGATAGAGATGTGCACATGCCAGCAGTGTGACTGCTGCACAAACACCTGCCTCTTCCTGGTACTTAAAAGCTTATCATTTCTTAAGTTAGAACAAGATCAAGGAACATAGAGTCCAATATAACTTCATGGAAATATTTTCTGAAAGTAATTTTAGCACACTGTTAAGCCTCCATACTGATGCAAATAGTCCATCCAAAACTAGCAATATCCACCTGAATTTTCAAAAAAAAAACAAAAGATATTTGATTGCTTTAAGGCTCTCAATTTTCCATGCTTCAGGTCAGTTTTTAACCTCTCTAACCATCTTACACTGTGTTAAGAAACTGCTGATGCTGACAGCTGATCCACTGTTGCACTAACTACTAAGACAACTTGCAACCCACAGCCAATGGACGGTGTTTCTTTGGATTTAAAACAATATTTAATGTAAATTTAGTTGTAGAAAGCAGGAAAATTTAGAAATATCCATATGCTGAATGTCAATGAACACATTAACTATTTTGAAATAGAAAAGGGCCCGGCGGCATGGCCTAGTGGCTAAAGTCCTCGCCTTGAACGCCCCGGGATCCCATGTGGATGCAGGTTCTAATCCTGGCCGCTCCACTTCCCATCCAGCTCCCTGCCTATGGCCTGGAAAAGCAGTTGAGGACAGCTCAAAGCCTTGGGACCCTTCACCTGTGTGGGAGACCTAGAAGAGCTCCTGGCTCCTGGCTTGGATCAGCTCAGCTCCTGGCCATTGTGGCCACTTGGGGAGAGAAGCAATGGGCGGGAGATATTCCTCTCTTTCTCCTCATCTCTGTATATCTGACTTTTCAATTAAAATAAAATGAAACAAAACAAAACACCAATATACATATAATCAAAAAGAAATTTTTAAAGGATATCAGACTACTAATCCTCATAATTGAAGACTAAGGAGTTATTGTTCTCTTGGCCCTTTATCTTGTTAGAATTTACTTTATCATAATTTCAAGTATACACTACTTTTAATTTTTAATTTAGATAGTGTAAGTAAAATGTAAGAGATCATAGGAAGTTCACTTTTCATTCCAAACCAGACAAAAATGGGATGTAAATCTATTTTGGTAATATTTTTCAGATATCATTCAGTTCAGCAAAACCTTGAGAATATTTTAGTACTATCAACATTTTTTGTTTCTTTTTAAAGCCTTACTTTGGAGGAAGTGTTACAGTGGGCCCAGTCTTTTGAAAATTTGATGGCTACAAAATGTAAGTATCATGGAATAACTAGCCAGTTTCCTTCTGGCAGACAACCCTTCTCTCACAACAGAGAGCCACTGTGCCTGCCCTAATCATGAATTTTTAAAATTTATCTTCTGGGCCAATTTTAGAACATGAAATGGAAGGAAGAAACAAGAGTGTGTGTGTGTGTGTGTGTGTGTGTGTGTGTGTGTGTGTATGGTGCACTCTCAGAACACATCTTCTGCTAGTAATTTATAGTCCTTACCTTCTACAACCCATGTTTTGTAACACTACCAAATTAATCTCTCTGAGAGTTTCAAACTCTTCATATGTATGTTGTAAGAATATCAAACATCTACCCAGCATTCTTGTACAGGCTACCTACAAAAAACTCAGCTCAATTTCTTATACAAGTTAGACATGCAATACTTAGTAGTTACTTTCATTAAAAATAGCTTTGAAAATCCCTCATTTTCCTTATTCATATGAAAAAGCCCAAACTTTTGATATTCAAGACTAACATAATATGTATTCTAAACTTCATCTTCCCTAATTTCCTTCACATAGCAGGCAAAGCACAATACGACCCTCCACCTTTTCTACGGCCTCCACACCTCTCCTGTGCCAGCTCAGTCTCCGACACAATCTACTGTCTGTAACAGAAAACAGAGTTCCAGCTCTTAGAAACATGCTCCCAACAGGCTGCTCTTAACTGCAGCTAGCTTTCAGGGACATTTTCAACAGAGTAAACTTCAGGGCACACTGCTTCCTACTCACATTTCATCCTCTAGAGAGACTGAACACATGCTAATTAGTGAACATGTGATATGTGCTCAACGAATAAATGCAGAATCAATATTAGTAATACTCTTTCATACCAGTTTCTCTGCCAGTCATGAAGGTCTCATGAACAAAGTGAATAGAGCTGATTATTTGTCAATGGTTGCAAATTGACTCACACATAATTTACAGATCCAGTATCAGAAGCAGCAGCAAAGTCTACAGAATCAGATTAATGCATGAAGACATAGCACTTTTTACAAAAGCCAGCGTAAACACAGTAAATCTTGCCAGAAACTAAATTACTGTCCTGTGAAAATTCAAAATCATTTAGTCAATAAGTGCTAAAGTAAATCTCCATTTGGTCCACTGAACCAGAAAGATAATACAAACAGTAGTCATGCCAGAAAACAAAACCACGCTTACGTCAACCAAGAACAACAATCCAGTCCATCCATTAGACTAAGAAAGGAAGGTGCCTATTTTTTTTCCTTTTACTTTTGAAAGTAAGAACTACAGAAAGAGAAAGGAGGGGAGAAAGAGGTATTCCATTTGCTGCTTCATTATTCCATTGGCTGTTGTGGCAGAGTAGGGTTGGTATGAAGCCAGCAGCCAGGAGCTTCTCTGGGGTCTCCCACAGGGTCTCCCACAGGACCCACGCACTTGGGCCATCCTCTGCTGCTTTTACAGGCCAATAGCAGGGAACTGAATCAGAAGTGAAACAGCCAGGACCTGAACTGGCACCCACTGAGATGCCGGCGCCACAGGCAAAAGAGAAGTCCGTTATGCCACCACGCCAGTCCTGGCAGGTACTTACTCTACACAGCTTAGAACCTTGTTTCTATGACCATGTTGTTCACAAACCTACATGGAAAGGGACAGGCTGGGTCTCAGTAAATGAGCGGAAACTGGTTTGACAGATGTTCACTGGAGAGACATTACATAATGCTGCAATGAGTACAGCACAATTGTATCCAACACCATCAGGAAAAGGAGCCCAAGAGCCTCCAGAACAGAACACAGTGAAGTTCAAACATCAGTCATCACTCAGGGATGCTGGTCACTTAGATACATTCTAGGTGTTCTCTAATGACATTCTTGACACACAAATTTTTTAAAAATATTAAAGATTTTTTTCAAATAATGTGTGCATTTTTGCTCAGTGTTCACTCAATAGAGAGGTATTAAACACTTCTTAGATAAGTCCTGCACTCATGTGGGAGACCTGAAAGAAACTCCGCTCACTTGGATTCAGATCAGCTCAGCTCTGGCCATTGGATAGAAGATTGATCTCTCTCTCTTTCATTCCTTCTTTCTGTAAATCTACCTTTCAAATAAAAATAAATTTTTAAAAACCCAAAAATCCCCCTGAAGTAAATGAGGAAGTCTGCCACATATGGAACATTGAAAAGTAGGAAAAAAGTGATTAAAGTAGCCTCATTAAATGAGATTCCAATGGCCGAACAAACCTACACCTTTTAAAACTAACAGCTTTTAATTAAAAAATCGAATGCTACCTAAGTGCATTACAGGCAGCAGTTTACCGACAGGAGATCACTGTCAAGGACAAAGCTCAGGAGAGATAACCAGGTGTGTCTGAGTGAAGGAACAGTGTGGAATTCCTCAGTGGGAAACCAGTATCATTACACAACATGAGATGCACAACGACACTTCCAAGCATAAAGATGACAAAAAAGCTCTTCAATGTTCAAAGCAATCAAGATTTTAGGAAATAACTAAGTTATTTTCAAGCAGCTGTAAAATAGTGGTCATTTTCAATGCATCAAGAAAAGCTTACCTGAGCTAGTTTTCAAACTCTTGAAATATACATAAATTCGCTAAAATTTCAACTTACAGTGAACCAAAACATGGCATTGCAGTCAACACCGTCATCAGGTGTTTAGCATCACTAAGATGAACCCCAGAAACAAAGTCCTATGGGTATTTCTGAAGATTAACCTGAAAGAGGTAACAGAATTCTCTAGAGGGAACTAGAAAAGACAAAAAGTACTTAAGAAATGACATTAAAGACACTGAACACAGGAAATTTCAATTATGGTAATCAAAATTTGTAATGTCACAAAATATCAAGAATAATCCTACTTACATTTATCAACTAAATCTCAAGTAATGAGATTCTCCACAAATATTTGAGTGAGATGTGCTTCGCAGAAGTAGAAAGATGATTACATAAACTATTAAAGGATTCTTTCATTCCTGCCAAGTGTCTTCAGATGGTCTAAGAACAGGGACATAAGAAAGAAGGCCACATGTGCACCACTGAGGAATGACACAAACCACCAAATGAATGAGTGATTCCAAAGTAGTGGAAAGTTTTAAAAATAAATAAAACCACGTGCTATGACAAAGACAGACAAACAAAACTGCTTGGCAAGCCAATCAGCAGGTGGGCAATTCAACTCCTTCCCCCTCTGTCGCTGGTCTCCCCCTCTCTCATCCCTTCAAATAATACTTAATAATAGCGATCATTTTTAAAATCCCAATTCTGTTCTGAAGAACAAAACAGTCCATGAGAAACCCATATTACCTTTCAATTTGGAGACAAGAGATTAGTTTAGGAAACCATGGCAATAACCTAGGTCAACTAACGTGAAGCAAACATGAACTAGGCGGAGTAGACAAAGCAGGATGGCAACAGAGCTTGGCCAGGGAGACGAGTCAGTGTGGCTGGGGAAGGTGTCTGTGCAAAGGTCAGATGACCTGGGATGGTCCACCCATGCAGGAGTGCCTGTGTTCTAGCCTGAGCTCCACTCCGATTATACCTTCCTGCCAAAGTTCACCCTGGGAGTCAGCGGTGATGGGACAAGCATGTGTGGAAGGTCTGTTTTAAGTTCTAGGTTCCAGGCTTTAGCCTGGCACAGCCCTGGTTAGTGTGGGCATTTGGAAAGTGTTTCTCCATTTCTGTGCCTTTCAAAGATAGATAGATAGATAGATAGATAGATAGATAGATAGATAGATAGATAGATAAATAGATAGATAGATAATCATTACAGATGCAAAGTCATAGGGCTCTGACATTACTTAGCAGGGGAGTGCAAACACAGGACAGCAGAACTCCAGAGAGGAAGCTAATGTGTTCTGATATTTCCAAATCCAGGGGAAAGTGAGGGTTAAGTGAAGCAGCCAGAGGCCAGTACTATGGCATGGTTGATAAAGCCATTTCCTGAGATGATGGCATCCCATAAGGCAATGGGTCATGCCAGCTGCTCCACTCCCAGCTCGACTCCCTGAAAACCACTTGGGAAAGGAGTGAAAGATGATCCAAGTCTTTGGTTCCCTATCATCCACGTGGGAGAAGAAGCTCCTAATCATTTGGGCAGTGAACCAGTGGATGAAAGATCAATGTTTCTCTTTCTTTCTTGCTGTCCCTCCCTCCTTCTGTTTCTCCTCACATACATACTCACTCTTTCTCATTCTCTTCCTCTCCTCTTTCTGTAACACTTTTAAACAAATGAATCTTAAAAAAGAGAAAGCAATTTTTATAGAAGTAAAGAAAAAATTAACAACTCCTTTTGTGAGCACTCTCATCGCAGAGACGGCATAGAAGCCAAGCAAGAGGACCATTGAGCAACTACTGCCGGACACAGAAATTTAGAATTCAATGGCACATGGGCTACTTAGTCCTAGTGCAGTTTCTCGGACATTCTGGAGATGGGCAGAACAGAGGACAAGACAGCATAGGAAATAACTCACATAAACTTTTAATGTGAAGATCAGCCGACAAAAGAGCAGAGACTCAAAGATAGCTATTACATAGCCATTACAGCATTTACTGGTTTTATTTAGAACACACAGCAACGTATCTGCATGCCTAATGGCAACCATCAGTGAGGAAGAAAGTGATGACGCCGAAGACAGTAGAAATGACTCAAAGATCAAAAGACAAATGAAAAGCAACACAGAAGGCAAAAGCAGTGGAAAGTAAGAAAAACGTGTCTGGGCAGCCCTTCGAGGAACTGGGACACATTCCTCCAGTATGGAAGCTAGAAAAGAGTTTCTAGAGATTTCAAAAACTAAAGGGTTGATTTTTTAAGGAAGGGTTATTAGATAAGTAGGCAACGTTGCATGCCCATCTGATTTTGCCATAACCATTTCCAGTGAGAAGGCACCATTGTTGTGCCCTAATCTGCCCACGTTGCCACAGCACAGTTGCAGAGCAGATATGTAGTTGAGCCATTCTGGATAACTAATTGTTCTGAGACACAGTTTGCAGAAATCTTTCGATTTGATCAAAATCATCCTTGAATACTGTGTATATGTGTCCTCATTTTTAAATTATAACAATCAAGGTCAGATAACCTTGGAAATGCTGGCTGAACAGAGTAGGATTTCCACACTGCCGAAGGAGATGGAGGAAACTGCTCCGTACTAATCAACTATCTAGCCTGGTTGGTACCTTTAATCCACTTCAGGGAACAAGGCCGATCTCAGAAGCTACACATGGATATTGTTGCTCCCTCACGTGCATTTGGACTCCAGAGGGGAAAACAATCTCTTCTTTCCCTTTATTTTTGGCAATTCCTTGCTTCTCACTATGGATTAGCAGTCTGCTACACTATCAGTTATTCTAATTTCTGCTAACCGTCACTGTTGCCATGGTTACTACCACACTGCCTTGTCTCAGCTCTATGTTTAACACTTTTTTCTTCAGCTTCTGTTAGAATTTTTCACCTTGCAGAAGGTGAAAAATCCTGGCCTTTTATAGACATTACTGCTATGCTAGTACTTTTTGTTTATTCTTAGAAAGCCAAAATGTAGTAGCACATATATTCTTGTTTTAGTGCTTCTTAGAAGCTGAACAATTTGGGCCTGGCTCTTTCCTTTACAAGATCTTTAGCATTATTTTAAAATATAAAGGCATGATGGACCCAAAAGCCTGTATCAACAAACCTCTCTACTCCCATACCAGCTATGAGGCAGCGTACAAGCTCTAACATATGGATGCTCATGGATTAGTTGCAGTTTTCATGCACAAAGTACTCAAAACTGAGCGGGAGCACAATGGGAGTAAACCAGTAAATATGATAAACTTGATATATGTTATACACACATACAGTTAGAAAATTACATTCAGAAATGCATTATGCTGGGTACTATTTATCAACTGACAAACATTTACCTAACATGGGGAGATAATTTTTTGCGATGCCTGAATCTTAGGTTAGGGCATAAATGTAGCCAGCCACACAAAAGAAATCACATATGCAACAGTCCAAGGGTGACCTGCTGCTTGGCCAGGAACAAGGCTCAAACCAACTGCACACAGCACAGACCAAAGGAGAGGCTGGAATGGGAAACAGCTATATCCTAACAGGTCCCACAGCCACGGCCAGGAGGCGTGGTTGTGTCCCAAGGGCCCAACACCCGCAGCCAGGAGGTGTGCTATGTCCTAAGAGCCCCCATAGCCATGGCCAAGAGGTGTGATTGTGTCCTAAGGGTCCCACAGCCACACCCCAGGAAGTGTGTTGTGTCTAATTGGATCCTACAGTTATGGCCAGGAGGTGTGATGTGTCCCAGTGGGCCCCACAGCCATGGCCAGGAGGTATGCTGTGTCCCAGGGGCCCCACAGCCATGGCCAGGAGGTACGCTGTGTCCCAGTGGGGCCCACAGTCGTGACCAGAAGGTGTGGCTGTATCACCACAGAAGCTAAGCACTGAACAGAGATCAACAGAAGTCCGTGGCCAGCCTTGGTTTTAGAGATTCTTCACTACAACAGTAAAAGGGCACAACAGTTTGAAAGCAGAATCAGACTCATGAACTTAAGCTTTTTCAGAGTAAATTGTTTCTCAATATACCTCAAAATCATGAACAAAAACATTTAGGAGAACATAAAATAAAACAAATGTAACAGAAATGTGCAAATGGCAAGGGAAAAACAATACAAAAGAAAATGGAAAAAGATTTCAAATTCATGGGAAGAAATGAAATGAACAGTTAGAAAGGGATAAGATGCTTAAGCACTGATGCATTAACTCACACATTTAAACGACTGCAAGTCCTTGGTGTCATCCCACTGAACTGTAGAGGGGAAGCAGGTGTACGGTGACACCACTGTTAGGAATGAAAAGCAACAAAATCGTGCTGGAAGCAATTTCATGATACATCTCCAGAATCTCACAAAATATTACACGTTCAGTCAGAAATTGGATTCCTTTAGATCAATTATAACGAAATAGAGATGTAAGAATTTATACATCAAAACTTTCAATATGGAAGAAACTCTCTAAATGTTTACAAGTAGTATGAGGCTAAATATACAACCAGCCCCATAAATCCAGATTCTCTATTAATTCAGCCAACAATAGATCCAAAATAGTACATTTGTAAGGAACATGCACAAACTTGTTTCTTGCCATTAATTCCCAAACACTGCAGTACAGCAACTGTTTACACAGTATGTACATTGTATTGGGTTTTATTTATAAGCTAGAAATGCTTTGAAGTGCAAGAAATGATGCTGTGCAGGATAAAGGCAAACAAATACCACTTTACAAAATGGACTTGGACATCCTTTGATTTTGGTTTCTATAGACCTGCATCCAATGCACTCTAAGTACCAAGCGACAACTGTATACAGCCTACCCAATATGATCATTAAAAATAAAAAGCAAGTGTGGGCATCGGGTTTGCAGTTCACACACTGGTTACTATGCCTGCGTCCCACACTGGAGTTCCTGGGTTAGAGTTCTGGCTCTGCTCCAAATTCCAGCTTCCTGCTAACGTGCTTGTGGAATATTGGATGTCCCAAGTATTGCATGTCTGCCTCTCCTGGTGGTACTCAGTCCAATCTGAGCTCCAGGCACCTGGCTGTTCAGGGCACTTGCAGAGTGAATCAGATGGTAAGAGCCATAAGTGTGTGCACGTTTGTGTGTATGTGTATGCTTTTTGTTCTCGGTCTCAAAGAAAAAATAAGTAAAAGAGGAGAAGGTGTTCATTGCAAGATATTAAGTATGAGAGTGATACTGAAACAAGATTGTTTTCACATTACGATGCCAATAAGGCACTTTGGGTGTTATTTTATAGATGTGTAGGTGACTGAATTTCAGCTTAAACAGGCATTATACAAGAGCCAAAAATCAGAATGAAGAAGAAATCACATTTTAACCATGTTATTACTTTATTAATGTTTCCCACATTTAGAATGGCATATACTACTTTAAGCCATGTATGCAATAATATAGCACAGGAAAGGTAGAAAAATAAAAAATGATTAATATCACAGAAACCAAACTGCAGAATTATAATAGAATTGTTAGTGTAAAATGATATCCTCATGTAATTATGAAATTTATTACTCCTGGAGGTACATACTGGAAATAAAAGAACTTAAAATTTATTTAGACATACCCTTAATGAATACTGCAATATAACACACATTTAGGATCGATGCATGGTTTAAGACACTGCCCTGCATGGCACATACTGCTAGAAGGTATGCACCGCAGCTGTGACTCAGGCGAGAGAATCCACATTTCCCCTCCACATCAAGAATGGCACCACGTGCCATCTTGTGTGTCGCAGAAATACTGATTACAGTGACGAGTCTGAAAAGAGCATGAAAGGCAGTCCCAAATGCACTGCCTTTCTCTTCCAGCAAAAAGCAAACACTACATACAGCATGAACATGCTTCTTCTGTCTTTTCAGTTTACGTAAGCAAATTTGTATTTCATCCTTTTCTCACTCAAATAGAGCATCAATCTCTTGAGTAGAATATTCAGGAACAAGTCATTTAAAACTTCAGAATAACCTCCTTATTTTCTGGCTTGAACAAAAAAAAAATTAGTATAAAGTTCAGGTTTTCATCTCCCAATGCTGTCCTACTCTGTTTCCAATGAGAATCCTGACAGGCCAGACACCCTGATGGGAGCATTACTTCTATATGACTTGGACATTCTTTCAATCTTGACCTGCCTTCTTAGATTCTAAATCCTGCACTTATCCCCCATGTCCTGCACTTCCATGATCTGAGCTCTATTTGTCCAGCTTAAGTTCCTTCTCCAGGTCCTGCGACACAGCCTGTCCTGTCCTCTCTGGGCCCATCCTCATGGGTTAGCATTATGTTCAGAGTGACTCAGAAGACCTCACCAATGATTGGCATTAGTTAAACAAGCTTCCGATGCACAGATCTCAGTGTGCAATATGCAAAGATACACATCTAACATATTTGCTTATGACATGAGTGGGAGCATCTGTTTGAATTTTTGTTTTAAACTGTGTTAAATGCTGCTCAGATTTTTTTGATGATTTGTCTCATGAACTCTTATCTCCATCTCTTCTAGATGGTCCAGTGGTCTATTCAGCATACCTTAAAATGGAGCACAGCGATGAGAACATTAAATTCTGGATGGCATGTGAAACCTACAAGAAAATTGATTCACGATGGAGCAGAATCTCTAGAGCAAAGAAGCTCTATAGGATTTACATCCAACCAGAGTCACCTAGAGAGGTAACTCTCCAACAAGGATAGGAACCGGAATTTCATTCATCACTGGGAGGGCATTAACACCTGCCAACCATCTCACCTGTTAGGAGTTGTTACACTCCTAAATCATACAAACCAGCATCGCTAACCTTACTTGATAAGGAAACCCAAGAATCTGAGAAGCCAACTAATTTGCCGAATAACCCATCACCACGAAGTGGTACTACACTTGATCTTGGCCAAAAGGCCGAGAAGTGATACATCACCATAAAGTGGTAACATCAGGATTCAAAACTAGGCCATCTGGCTCCAAAACCTCTTTTCATTAGTTTACAGTAATGCTCAGGAACATTAAAAATAACTTTTAAAGCCCTTGTAAGAATAACTGGCCTTACCAGAAGAAGTTACCAATATCTAAAGAGGCCTGTGGGACTCCCCTGTGGTACTGTTTATGCCTCCACATCACAGTCCACCTGCACTGAAACAAGCAGGCCCAACAGACACACTGGTACCACTGCAGATAACACACAAGTCCCAACAGACACACTGGTACCACTGCAGGTAACACACAAGTCCCAACAGACACACTGGTACCACTGCAGATAGCACACAAGTCCCAACAGAAACAGACACACTGGTACCACTGCAGGTAACACACAAGTCCCAACAGAAACAGACACACTGGGGCTTCTGGTTGACAAAGAATGAGGAAAGAAGAACCCCCACTCAGGGGAGAAGAAGAGATGGCATACAGAATTTCCACCATTCAAGGCAGATCTACATTATCTGAATGCGTGCATGGAAACTAGCTGGCTTAGTTAAGTGACCACATCTCCACTCACTTCTCCATTGCTCCTCACTGTATTCCCATGTCAGGACATACTCAGTTAAAACATTACTTATGAATATTAAGGAAGATATTCTGAAAAGCAACCCCTTCCTTTTTCCCTAGAAATCTCCACCTACCAAACTTCCTTGCCCGGAGGCTCTCACTGATAAACCACTTACATCCTCTAAGTAAACAATGGTTTCTAAGACTCTCCTGGTCTTGAACCTCATGATTTTTTCATTCCTTTTCAGATGTAGAGGTAGATACTTAAAATGATTTATAACATAAACATTTGGCTTCTAAAACTTTAAGATCTATTAACTTGCAAACAAAATTATTCCACTGAAAACGAGAGAAATAAACAAAAACCTTTCATTTCTATATTTACATATCATGCATAATGTATTAAATTATGTTTACCTCCTCTGCCTGTAATTCCACTTTGCAGATCAACATTGACAGTTCGACAAGAGAGATGATCATCAGGAACATTCAGGAGCCCACTCAGACATGTTTTGAAGAAGCTCAAAAAACAGTGTACATGCACATGGTAATGGATTCATATCCAAGATTTCTAAAGTCAGAAATGTACCAAGAACTTTTGAAAACTATACAAGCCAACAATTCTTGACTATCACTCAAAAGTTTACATCGAAGATGGTATGCTGACAGTAATTACATTGTTCTTTAAAATAGAGAAACATAGAATCTGAAATAAAGTCACAATGAAAGAGAAATCAAACTACAAGTTCAATTCATACTCCCCAAGAGGAACAAGTTCCAACGGGATGCCTTTGAGAACTCATAAAAAATGTATGGCATTATTTTCTTCAAGAAGGTTTTTTTTATTTCTTTAGTGACACATTAGTCATTCAAAAGCATATTATTCAACTTCATGGTGTTATTTTTTTCTTCCTGCTGTTGATTTTTCATATAAGGGGATATACAGTAGCTGCGAAATGCAGACTAACATATCCAGATGTGAGGATACAATGAAATATGCATCTCTACTTCCAGACAAAGATGGACTTACGATGAAACTGTTTACTATATCTTGACAATAGGATGCTGGACTCTCTGCCATTGTCCATATCCAAAATGATGCACACATGCCTGTTTATGAAGAACTATACTCTAGCAATAATACAGGGGAATCCAGTAAGGGAGGAGGAAATAAGGGAACTCCCAGGACCTATGCAACTGTACCATAAATGATTATAATAAAGTAAAATTTTAAAATATTTATTATTTTATATTTCATATTTTATATTTTTATATATGAGAAATCCCCTGTCAGCATGCCTGGGTTTGCTTCCCAACTCTGCCTCCCAGTCCTGTGCTGATGCTCATCCTGGGGTTCAGCCAGTGCCGGCTCAACTAATGGGGATCTCTGCAACTCGTTTGGGAGATTATGCTTGAGAATTAAAAATAGATATTTTCAAGTGGCACAACAGTGACAATACATAGTATTTTACGTTCCAGAGCAGTTTGCATGGAAAATGTAAACAATTAAAAACATTTCACAATAACATCACATCTGATATTGTCCTCCATTTTGAAACAACATTGAACAAATTCAGCTCAGCTTATTTACAAATATAAAAAGTAATACACTGCCCTATATAATATTTTAGAAATTATAAGTATTATATTCCTGAAGAATTGTCTCATTATTGTGAAAAGTAAAACAATTTGTCTCTTGATTTAAAACAGAAGAATTTCTTCATTCTCATCATTCCATGTTCTTCAGTCCATGAGGTTTCACATTACACTGGAATCAAGAAACCTTGGTCACAGACAGACACATGCCCTGTGGCTCACAAGGTCACATTACACTGGAAACAAGAAACCTTGGTCAGACAGACACCCTGTGGCTCACAAGGTCACATTACACTGGAAACAAGAAACCTTGGTCACAGACAGACACATGCCCTGTGGCTCACAAGGTCACATTACACTGGAAACAAGAAACCTTGGTCAGACAGACACCCTGTGGCTCACAAGGTCACATTACACTGGAATCAAGAAACCTTGGTCACAGACACATGCCCTGTGGCTCACAAGGTCACATTACACTGGAATCAAAAAACCTTGGTCGGGCCCGGAGGCGTGGCCTAGCAGCTAAAGTCCTCGCCTTGAAAGCCCCGGGATCCCATATGGGCGCCGGTTCTGATCCCGGCAGCTCCACTTCCCATCCAGCTCCCTGCTTGTGGCCTGGGAAAGCAGTCGAGGACGGCCCAAGGCTTTGGGACCCTGCGCCCACGTGGGAGACCCGGAAGAGGTTCCTGGTCCCGGCTTCGGATTGGCGCGTACCAGCCCGTTGCGGCTCACTTGGGGAGTGAAACATCGGATGGAAGATCTTCCTCTCTGCCTCTCCTCCTCTCTGTATATCCGGCTTTCCAATAATAAAATCTTTTAAAAAAAAAAGAAACCTTGGTCACAGACAGATGCCCTGTGGCTCACAAGGTCACATTTTGTTTGGCGTGCTTTTCACTCCAAGGAGCTAACTTGGTAACTCATGGCAGGCTCTCTGGCTCAGAAACCAAGGAAGCCTAGTGAAACATACGCCAATCAACAGAAGCATCACTAATGGAACAAAGAAACACACACAAAAGGAAAGAACACTGAATTCTTTGTTAAAAAACGTGGGTTTCAATTCTGGATTTTCAAGTTTAGCTGCGTATATTTAGCTTTGAGTAAATTATAGAAAAATCATAACAATATAAAGCCAAGCAACATTTAAGTTACATAATTCTTTTAAAACAGTCAATCCAGGAACACAGAATATTAAATATTAAGTCTACCTGTCCAGAATGTTATATAGAAATGTGCTTTTCATTTTTCTGATAATTAAAATAGCTGCAGATATGATACATCACAGTATTCTAGGGGCCAGCCTTGTGGAGCTACACATTAAGCCACAGATTGCACTGCCTGCATCCCAGGTCAGTGCCACTCCCAGCACTCCTGTTCGGTTCCTGGTAATCCAGGAAGGCAGCAGACGACGCAGCAAGCACTTGGTGCTTCTTGCCCATGGGGGAGACCTGGCTGTTGGCTCGAGTCTTCCCCAGCCCTGACTCACTGTCACTTGGTGAGTGCATGAGCAGACAGATGGGAAAGATTCTACCTCTCCCTGCTGCCCTGCCTTTCAAATAATTTTTAAAAAAATAGTATTTCTGTTTTGTTAAAACAATTCAAACCAGCATACTTAAACAGTTACAGGGGTATATTGAAAGTAACACATTTTGAGACAGTGCTCATTTATCTTTAGTGTTTTCAGCTTCATAAGTTAAATAAAAATAGACTGGCGAGCCTAGTCTGCACTGCCACCTTGCTTTGGCAGCAGACGCAACACTCACTCATAGAGCTACCTGTTCCTGCTAGTCATGAGTGCCTGAGGGCAAGAGCAGCCAAGGAACGTGAGAGACGGATGGCAGCAGCCCTGCCTTAAATGGTCAGAATCAGGAGCAGGAACAGAGGAGCAGACACCAGGATTGGACCAGCAGTGTACGTCCAAAGAGGAACAAGAAGTACAAAAAAGTGCTCAAAGTAGAAAATGCCAACCAGTAATAAAAGCCCGTGGCCTTCCCTTTGGAGGCTGGTGAACACTTTGTGCCCAGAGGAAACGAAGTGGTTCTGCATTACTCAGCTAGCTCATGGTGCTCTAGGTTTGTGGGGTGATGCATAGCTTTAGCGAGCCACAGGCAGGGAGGAGAGAATTAACTGTCAGTTCAGACAGCTGACGGGAAACTCAAAGAAAAGCAGCTGCGTTCCAGTCCGCGGGCAGTTAGCACTGAGCACTCTCCTCTTGACTATCGTAATGAGTTCCTCCTCACACCATGAACTGATGGTTTCCCTGAAGCTCAGAGGGAAGCCTGTAAATTTACATATTGATGTCAACCTACGTATTGTTGAAAACCTGATGCTACAAGGTTCTTGTGGTTCTCCTACTACCAGCTTCTAATTCAATGTTTTGGGCTCACTGTATAACCTCTTGTCAACAGTAGGGTTTTACATAGTACAGGGAAAGATGCTCATTTTATATCCTGAAGTTAATAAAACAGTTTTACATATTTATGAAGTTAGTAAAGCAAAATTCATAAAGCAAAAAGGTTAATAAAAAGTTTTTAAAATAAAGCACACACAGACTTCTTAGGTTAAAATATGAATACACTTATATTTTTCTGTTTTTAGAAATATATTTTCAAACTCTGGAGATGTATGGTACTGTGATAAGCCTTCACTGCCTCTGCATAAGCATATCTCCTCCCACAGAAGATAGTAACAGAGACCCGGACCAAGGCAGCTCACACCTGCAGGGTCTTGGCAGAAACCAGTATCTCCATTTTTAGAATCCATCACTCTTGCTGCAGTTTCATTAACTGCATAGAACTTTTTACCAAGTTTAGAAGAACTGCTACAAAGAAGATATGCATGAAACTTTACCTGAAAATACAAAAAATTGCAACTTGAGGAAAATAATGCCCACTACCCCAAATGACCCACATGTAGAATCTGAAGCTCCCACCACTGGCATAGAGGAAAAGTGCCATCTACTGCAAGTGCGCAGGAGCAACGATGCCCAGTGCCACCACTAACCGCTGCACGGCAGGACACAGTGTGGAAGGACAAATGCCAGCCATCAGGCAGCACAGGCAAGTGATGACGCTGGAAGAATCAACACGCTGGACACCAGAGGTCACGAGGTACCTGGGGAACAAGTGCTTCCCACGTTGTACATAAAAAAACCAAAGATGAGGGGACTTAGATTTAAACGCAGGTATTCTCAACTGGTAATTATGCATGTGGAAAAAAAATAATGTTCTTACCAAATAAAAGGTCAAGCATTAAATTCCTCAATCAATAGTAGTTATGGAAACATCTTAATAAAATCTACCCGGCTCCTATTGAGTAGATATTATACAACATTAACTATGGACGCTCCTATTCTCAGGAGCCCATCAATTGATAGGTAAAGCACAACATCATAAGGGCCAAACTCAACATGAGTAAAAGCTGCCACCAACCCACAGAAGAGGCATCCACCCCTAGCCACTGGAATCTGGAACAACTCAGAGACAAAGTTGGAGAAAATTCATTAGCAATAATTAAAGGAACACTCAGGAGCAAAAGGAAACCAGTGTGGGTTGGAACAAGGGTTGGAGAAGAAATCTGGCAATTCGAACACTTTGGAAGATGCTGAACTTATCAGATGATTCTTCAACATCAGCAGATGTGAGAATTTAAGAAAAATTCATCTCAGATTTGTGTTCTTCATCCACACAATATTGTCCATGCATTAGCATCTTACATTACTGCTGACAGGAAGGACAAAGTCCTCACACTTAGTTCAACAAAATATAATGACATGTTTAGTCACCACAGAAGCCCAAGGAAGAGACCACAATTCTCTGAGCTAATCAAATGAGAAAGAGGAATATTTCCAAGAGAAAAACTGAACTATCAGATATGGACCATAAAGGTGAATCAAGATCATGGGCAAAACTCCTTCCAAAAAAAAAAAAAAAAATGACATCTTCTAATTTCACGTAGAAATTAAAGTGTATTATTATTTTACCATCATTGCTTCAAGGCAATGCTCTAAGAACTGCACTCTGAACCCAACGTGTGCAGACATGAAGGACTGCAGCCTGACAGCAGGGCTTCGGAAGCCATGTGGGCTTGAGGGGTGACAGCCAAGCACACAAATCCAAGTCTGTCGGGAGGATCATCACAGAGACTGCCCTGCACGGGTGCTTTGAGTTAAGAGAGCTCACAGATTTTGA